>NC_090839.1:64137873-66754123 GCF_028021215.1 Eschrichtius robustus
TCTGGCGGCCGGAGGCCGCGCCCGCCGCCCGGGAGAGGCCGCCATTGGCTGCGCCCGCGAGCGTCGGCACCGGGGGCGGTGGCGGCGCCACGTCGGGCCGGGCGGCGGCGACCCTCAGCTCTGGGCTTCGGGGCCGCCCCTGAAGCGGGCGCGCGGTCCCAGCCGGGCTGGGGCCGCGGGGTGGAGCCAATAAAGGGCCAAGCGGTTCCGGGACGCATCCGTCCTGAGAACTGATTGGGGCGGACATGCAATTCAAATTGATGGGCGCCGTGGGTGTTTTTTCTCGGCAGCGGCCCCGGGGCAGAAGAGCAGGGAGTTAGAACAGCGTCTAACCTGGAACTGACCTAGTTTCGGGTGTCGGGAGGCCTCCCCTGAGATACTGTTTATTTAGCAAATCCTTATCCGGTACTTTCTACTCTCCCAGTTGTAACTCTGTGGAGCCTCTGGGCAACCATTGTTGTCCCCTTTCCCGCAGATGAGGAAGGGGAGCACGGAGCTCCGTGGCAGCTCTGCGATGGACCCTAGAGGGCCTGGCTCCCTGTCCTTCAGACCCCCCGCCCCCCAAATGTCACCTCATACACCTGTATTTTCAACAGCCAACTGTGCTCGGGGCTCAACAGCGGGCAGAGTCTCCGCCTCATAAGGGGTTGGGGGGGTGGCGGTGGGGACCCACAAGGATGCAAAAAAAAAACCGTTTCGGGCAGTGAAAACCAAGGAGACTAGATCAGGGTAATGAAAACATGATGGGAGGGCTCCACTTAAGGTGGGATGAGTGAGGGCGCGGTGGGGATCTGAGAAGGTGACAGCCGTGCAGAGACGGAGAATGTGCTCCAGGAAGAGGGAAGGTCAAGTGCAAAGACCCTGAGGCTGGAGCTTGGTGCCTGGGGAACAGGAGGGGCCTCTTTGGTGGGTGTTTTTGAGGGGAGAAAGTTCTGAGTGACAAGAGAGGGGCCACAATTTGGAATTTGGAGTTTGTTCTGTGTGGTGCTAATGAGTCTGAATTGGGAGTGACACAATGTGATTTACATTTCAGGAAGTTCTCTCTGGCTACTGTGCAGAGACTGGGCCGTAGGAGGGACAAGGGGAGAAGCCGAGGCCGGGAGACTAGCTGCGTGGCTCTGACGTTCGTCTGGCTGACGTAGGTTTATAAACCAGATGTACTAGCTCAGGCCGCTATAACAAAATACCACAGACCTGGAGGCTTAAACAAGAATTCATTTTCTCACGGTTCTGGAGGCTGGAAGTCCAAGCTCAGGGTGTTGTGTTGGCAGGGTTGGTTTCTGATAAGAACTCTCTCCTTGGCCTGCAGGTGGCCACCTTCTCACTGTGTCCTCACATGGCCTTTCCTCTGTGCACAAGCATTTCTCTTCCTATAAGGACACCTGTCATTTTGGATTGGGGCCGCATTCTTACGACTTCATGTAACCTTAGTTAATCATTTGGGTACTTGTTTGTGGTCTTCCTCCACCCCTCTTAGGACAGCAGAGACCCTTCCTGCTTTGTTCTCTATTCCCAGCCCCTAGAATAGTGCCTAGAACTCTATAAACATTTCTTAAATGGATGTCCCTGTGAAACTTGGAGCTAAGATCTGCAGGATGAACAAGAGGTAATGAGCTGCAGGGGTGCGTGGAGAGAGAGGAAACATTTTAAGTCAGAAGATGCTGAAAGGCCAGAGTGGCTGGATCACAGAGAGCTGGGTGGGGTCCCAGGGAGGTGAGACAGGAGATGAGCAAGGGCCAGGCCCTGAAGGCTATTGTAAAGCTACAGGAAGCTGGACATCATTCTGCCAGTACAAGGAAAAACTCAATGGGACAGTATAAGTTTCCTATGGCTACTGTAACAAATCACCACAAACTTAGTGGCTTAAGACAACACATATTTATTATCTTACCTTTCTGGAGGTCTGACATCTGAAATGGTTCTCACTGGGCTAAAGTCAAGGTATGGGCAGGGCTGGTTCCTTCTGGAAGCTCTAGGAAAGACTCTATTCTCTTGCCTTTCCCAGCTTCTAGGGGCTCCCTGCCTTCCTTGGCTCATGGTCCTTCCATCATCTTCAAAGCCAGAAATAATTGGTCAAGCCTTTCTCAGGCTGCATCTCTCTAACTCTGCTTCTGATGTCACGTCTCCTCTGATGCTCCCTCTTTCTTCTTTCCCTTATAAGCACCCTTGTGATTATACTGAGCCCATCCAAATAATCCAGGATGATCTCCATATGTATATATGGAAGAGTTCTTATGACCAGAACATATGTATTCTAAAGAAGAGAAGGCAAACAAGACCTGTTCTTTTTAGATAGGTTTTGTTTTTGCTAAGGTATGTTGAATTAGTTTGTGATTCCATTCTTCCTACTCACCTTGGATTCTCCACTCCTCTGCATGTTGTTCTGTCAATTCTCAACTGTTTAAGGAGTCAACATATAAGTCTATCTTTTGTTGCCTTGGTTCTCCTTTCAGCTGGGCACCAAATTAGGAATCTTAGTTTAAGAACCTCATCTCCTAGCACTCATCTGGAAATGTGGGAGTGAGTCCTTGGGCCATGGAGATCTCTGGACAGCAGCTCTTGTTACTATCCAGGCAGTAACAGCAGTGGTAGTTCTGTGTCATGTATAAAGTTCCCCAAGATTCTCAGCTGAAGCTGGCACGCACACTTGACAAAAGTGGTTTTTGTTTTATACGTTCACATCCTAAGTCCCCTCCAAAGGAAAAAATAAGTGTTTCTATCATTATAAACACCATTCTCTCTCACCCAAGCTCCTCCAAATAAACATAAAGTGAATGTTCTGGAATGAATGTTTGTGTCCCCGTCTCCCAAATCCATATATTAGAAATCCTAACCCCCAATGTGATGATATTAGGAGATGCGCCTTTGGGAGGTGACTAGGTCTTGAGGGTGGAGGCCTTATAAATGAGATTAGTGCCCTTATAAAAGAGGCACAAAGGAGATGATTTCTCTCCCCATCATGTGAGGACACAAGGAGAAGACATCCGCCTGCAAGCCAGGAAGAGGGTCTCACCAGACATCAGATCAGCTGGCACCTTGATCTTGGACTTCTCAGCTGTCATATCTGTGAGAAATAAATGTCTCTTGTTTAAGCCACCCAGTCTATGGTATTTTGTGAGAGCAGCAGGTACAAACTAAGACAGTGAACATCTAAGATACGAGCATCTGGTCAGTATGAGGTAGCACAGTGGTGGAAGGAGAGGGACTTTGGAGTCTGGGAAACAAGGGCTAAATCCCAACTTGCTCCTTACCCATCTGGACGGCTCTGGGACAGTTTCTTACATCTGTCTTGAGCTCATCATCTTTTTTTTCTTTTTTTTTTTGGCTGTGTTAGGTCTTTGTTGCTGCGCGCGGGCTTTCTCTAGTTGCGGCGGCCAACTCTTCCTTGTGGTGCGCGGGCTTCTCATTGCCGTGGCTTCTCTCGTTGTGAAGCACGGGCTCTAGGGCGCGCGGGCTTCAGTAGTTGTGGCACGCAGGCTCAGTAGTTGTGGCGCATGGGCTTAGTTGCTCCGCAGCATGTGGGATCTTCCCAGACCAGGGATTGAACCCGTGTCCCATCCCCTGCATTGGCAGGCGGATTCTTAACCACTGCGCCACCAGGGAAGTCCCCTCATCATCTGGGCGGGGTGCACTTGCACCCCACCCCACGCCCATACACTGTGAGGCACGCTCCCCAGTACCCCTGGGAGTTACTGCATTTAGAGAAACTGTTCTTGAGGGGCGTGACGGAAGGGTGAGAGATCTCTTAGGTATCCTGAGGTGGCAAAATGCTTGAGAATCACTAGCTTAAAAATGGAACCTCAGAGATATACCCACAACTTGAGGCCACTATCACAGTATTATCTACGGAAATGGATTGACCACAGGGCCAACCTCAAATAAGAATGAAAATAAAAATGATCCATTTGCAAATATTACACACCTGTACCAGAAAAGGAAAACCTTCAATTTTATAGCAACTCAGAACATGAAAGGCATGTGTTAAAATATTTGCCAAATGACCCCATGATACTGTGACAAGCCACATGCACTGAATTTTGACAGCACTCATATGGAAATCTGTGCTGGAACCTACATGTGCAGCATAAAAAAATTTTATATTATTACATTCCTTCTTGAATAAGCAAGTAAATTGATTAATCACTGTGAATCACCTGGGCTATATTTCTTCCACATTCTGCTTTGATGAAATGCTGAAGTATAATAAAGATACCAAAAATATTGACTGGATTCTTTTATTTGGCTTTTTAGGTGGTATATGGATTAGGCATTTGCTTCCTCTCCACTTTCTCTTGGTATTTACCTTGTGTTATTCAGCTTTGAAGATGGCTTGCTAAAACCTCTGCCCATGGGCTGACTGCATGGACATCAACTTACATGTGTAACTAACTGCAGGCGGGCTCCTAAACATTGTATAAGGCAGGAGAGCCCTAATTATCCAAGGAAAAAAAAAAAGGAGCATATACATAAATAATCGGGGGAATAATGAGATAGACTTTATGTTTTACTTGTCAGCACTTTTTCCAGGAATTCTTCGGAGCTCCCCTCCTCCCGCCCCATAGTAAGTTTAGTGCCACAATGTATAGCACAGTTGCTTGCTTTTATTTGAGGAGACACATTTGAAGTTCAGAAAAAGAGTTGATCCAACTCCTAGTAGCTTCTGGGGATAGAGGAGCATGAGAAATCAGGAGTGCTGCCTTCCCAGTAGGAATTCTTTCCAATTCTTTCCCCAACTTCTTTCTGCCCCGAGTTGGGAATACAGGAGTCCCTTTTCCATGCATTCTGTCTTCCACTCCATACCTGTTCCCAGCTGGCTTTTCCTCCCCCATCCTCTGATTAATCTTGCCCATAATATCTACTGCCTCCAGCCTCTGGGACTCAAGCCACCTGGAACTGGTCCTTCTGGAATGGTGGATGGGATCCAGGGAGCTCCGTTCATCTGTTCAACAAATATAAGTGCCAACTACATTCAGGGCAGTTTGCTGAATTCCAAAACCTACAAGTCACGGTTCCTACACTCAAGATACTTAAAATTAAACTTGCTGTTTGATCCCCCAAGAGGTGGGCTTGGGAAATAGATAATTAGAACAGGAAAGCACAGGGACCCCTATGATGAACCAAAAACACAGGTTAAGGGAACCTGATCTGTAAGATGTAGGGTCCAAGATCTTTGTCTTTTAACATGTGAGATTCTCAGGACATGTGTAAATGAGGAGAATTAACATGAAATCAGAAGAAAACTTACCACGGACACTGCGGTTTAAAAGATACTTTCTGCTTCAATTAAAGGAAATTGCTGTCAGGCTCCTTTAATCCAACTAATCTACAATAGAGTGTTTTTTTTTTTTTTTTTAAACATGTTGAAGGATCATAAATTTTACTCAGACTTTTATAGCCTTTGGCAGGGTGCCAAGGCTTATTAGGAAATTGCAGAAACCATAAATATAAAAAATGTACAAGTTCTCCCTTGAGTAACCACACGAATGTTTCCAAAAACATGTCCAAAGCCATTTTTCCCTTCTGTGAAGTTGTTATGAAATGTACTTAGCACAGACCTACATCTGCTGCTCTAGACTGATTTATAGCAAAAATTTAAATGAATGTATTTTAAAGACATTTGCAAAAAGGAATAAATGTGAATAAATTCTAAATCTGAATCACGGTCATCTGGTTGTGCTGTAAATTTTAAATATCAAAACAAAACAAAACAAAACAAAACAAAAAAACCCTGAGCCAGCTCTTCTCCCTAACATTCAGCATCCATCCTTCAGGCATGATATTTAAGGCATGTGTCTTCATTAGGAGAGATGTTTCTAGGAGCATGCGTGTGTGTGTATGTTGCAACCAAAAAAATTAATATAGGGACTTCCCTGGCGGTCCAGTGGCTAAGGCTCCACGCTCCCAATGCAGGGGGCGCAAGTTCAATCCCTGGTCGGGGAACTAAGATCCCCCATGCTGCACCATGTGGCCAAATAAATTAATTAATTATATTCCTATGGAAATACAAAAAAAAATCTTTCATGTATTTCAGACAAACTTATTACAGGATGGACTTAAATCTCTTGTTTCTTTTCTAGAATAAACATATCTAACTAGGTGTTTTTTTTTTTTTTGGCTGCATTGGGTCTTCATTGCTGCGCACAGGCTTCTTATTGCGGTGGCTTCTCTTGTTGCGGAGCATGGGCTCTAGGTGCACAGGCTTCAGTAGTTGTCGCACACGGGCTCAGTGGTTGTGGCTCGCGGGCTCTAGAGCACAGGTTCAGCAGTTGTAGCACACAGGCTTAGCTGCTCCACGGCATGTGGGATCTTCCCGGACCAGGGCTTGAACCCGTGTCCCCTGCATTGGCAAGTGGATTCTTAACCACTGTGCCACCAGGGAAGCCCAACATAGCTAACTAGGTTTTAAACATTCTTGGGTTCAACGTGACTTTGTAAGAGCTTTCTTTTATTCTCAGTTCAAATGTTAATTTTCTTCATCTCATCTACAGTATGCACAAAGTCTGTCTTGCTTTTCTTCAGCTTTGATCAGGGGAATTGGTTTCAAGTCTGCTAGTTTATCCCTAGTGAACATTACAGTAGTGTGGCACCTTTCTTTTTGGGAGGACATCAAATTCTAGCAAAGAAGTCCCTCTAATCAGGGGGACCCAAAATCTTAGTGATTCAGTTACCTTTTGGGGGGCGAGTTCCTTCTCCAGCACAATATTTTACTGGTATTTTCTTTCTTTCTTTCTTTCTTTCTTTCTTTTTTTCTGGCCGAGCCATGTGGCTTGCGGGATGTTAGTTCCCCGACCAGGGATTGAACCCGGGACCCCGGCAGTGGAAGCTTGGAGTTCTAACCACTGGACCACTGGGGAATTCCTTACTGGCATTTTCTTTAAAGAAGTTCATGAATGGGTATGTCAAGAATTTTTTAGTAGCCATGATCTTTAACTGGTGAATCCTGCTTACCCTAGATTAAGGCAGAAAACAAATTGATAAGCACATGTAACTTAATCATCCAGGTGAAGCCAGCCTCGATGTCAAGAAAACCCAGTCTTTCTCCATCTGTCAACTCTGCTTTTCATTCTCAGGCAGGTCCTCCCCTTAGGGGCATTCCAGGCTTGTGGGGCATCTTCTCAGCAGCCGCCACAACAAGTCCCACAAATATCCAAGGCCTGACTCTCACTGGCTGAAACTGGGTCATTTGACCATCTGGAACCAATCACTGAGACCAGGGGGATGTTATACAATTGTGTTGTCATACACTTACATTGTATACAATTGTGTTAGACAGTGATGACTTGGGCTTCAATTATATACTCACCCCTGGAACTGGGGATGGTGTCAACCCCACCAAGAAACAGAGAAGGATAGTTCCTCCAAGGAAGAGTGCTGGTACCTAAAGAAGGTTATGAGTGGATAGTACCTATGTCCAAAACAGGGACTCTACTTCTAGTAAAGTAATAAACTGATATAGGTCTTCTGTTCCAATTCTCTACTCTCCTAGGCAATCTCATTCATAGCTCTGGCTTCCACTGTCATTTATGCGCTGATGGCTTTTCCATGTACATCTCTAGCCCAGATCAGTCCTCTGAACCCATACCCAAAATATAGTCCAACTGCCTACTTAGTATCTCTTCTTGGATATCTCAGAAACATTTCCAACACAGCATCTCAGAAGCTGAACTCATGGCCTCCTCCTCCCCACGTGACACTTTCTCAGGGATACCTTCCCTAACTTTCCCAGATAGATCAAATCTGCCCAGCAGAGGCATTCAGCGTATCGTGTACCTCCCTCCGCTTGTAACTGGACACAAGTGCAAGGTTACATTTGTTTGTATATGATTTGATTCATGTTTGTCTCCCTCACTAGACTGTAAGCCCCATGAAGGTAGGGACTGTATCTTTTTTCCTCAACATCATATCCCATAGAGATTGGAACACAGATATTCAATAAATATTTCATTGACTACATTAGTATTTATTGATGTATAGCTATTTACTGAGAAACGTGTCCCACTGCTACATAAATACTCTCTAAAAAAGACAGTTTGCTAGTAAGAAATTAATCCAAAGTACAGCAGATCAGATGGGTGGTGGTAGATAGAAAGACATTGGTTATGAATACATGCTCCTTGACACCCACTGCTCTGAAACAGAGAGATCCTAAGGGGAATTTAAAAGGCCACCTTGAGGGACTTTCCAGTTGGTCCAGTGGTTAAGACACTGTGCTTCCACTGCAGGAGGTGCAGGTTCGATCCCTGGCCAGGGAAATAAGATCCCTCATGCCACGTGGCCAAAAAAGAATAAAAATAAAAGTAAAAGGCCACCTTGAAAGATTTCCATGAGCATGAAGGCTCTTGGAAGACATGCAAGTCAAAAAGGATGCATGCAACATTTTATATATATATATTTTAATTGCATATGCATACATATTTATATATTCTAATATTTTCTATTTCTATTCAATATTAAAGTATATCTATTTATTCAGTTTTACATTTGGGTTCCTTTAAAGTGTATATGGCATTAATATTTTTCTCTAAGGTTTTATATAGAGTTTTTGTTACAATTAAAAGGCTATAACTTTTCATTAAGTTTTCTAAGCTATTTAAAATTTTTTATTGAATGAAAGATTCTTTAAATTATATAATGCTTTATAATTTTCAAGTTTCACACACATGATTTCATATAATCCCATAATAACCCTTATCTCCCCACCCCTATATTGCCCCTCCCCACGTCCCCCTCCCCACTAGTTTGTTCTCTGTTTCTGTGAGTCTGCTTCTTTTTTGTTTTATTCACTAGTTTGTTGTATTTTTTAAATTCTACATATAAGTGATATCATAAAGTATTTGTCTTTGTCTGACTTATTTCACTTAGCATAATGTCCTCCAAGTTCATCCATGTGGCTGCAAATGGCAAAATTACATTCTTTTGTACAGCTAAGTAGTAGTCCATTGTATATGTATATACCACATCTTCTTTATCCATTCATCTGTTGATGGCCACTTACGTTGCTTCCATACCTTGGCAATTGTAAATAACACTGCTATGAGTTAGGGTGCATGTATCTTTTTGAATTAGTAATTTGTAACATTTTATATTTAGTTATGAAAATCAAGCAATTATCAAATAACATTCTATCCATTGTGACTGAGATGTACCTGTGATAGAATTCATCCTCCCAGGAGGAAATAAAGCAGAGACTGATAAGATCAGAGAAAAAGGTCAGGCAACAAAATGCAAAGACAAGGAAGGAAAAGTCAACAATAAGAAGTGATCAGCCAGGGAGCAAACTGGGAGCAAACTGTCCTTCAAAGAAGCCAATTCTGTGACAAAGTTCAACATGTTTAATAAACAAAAGTAGCAGTTCTGGTGGAAATTTTTGTGTTATGTGCTTTTTACCAAAAAAAAAATTTTTTTTTAATTAGAAGCTCTGGAAATTATTTACTTCATAAAAACAATTAAGTAACTTCCTAAAAGGCTCTGAAGTAAAATAGCTTTTAAAAAGTGAAGAACTGTTAATTTTATAGATAAAAGCCATTCATACTAAGAATCCATTTTGGAAGGCAAAAGACCCCAGAGGAATACTAGAATATTATAGGTCAAATGCAAAAGTTGAGAAAGGATATGGGAAAAGTGAACAGCATTCACAAACTGCAGGAAGAAAATAAGGTGGATCTAAACAATCACAATATCAGGAGATTAAAAATTAAAAGTGCTAGGGGAAAAAAAGGAAAATGTTTCCCCATTAAACCCTGAAAGCTTTACTTCAGAATATTCTGAGAACATCCTGGTAACATTTGAAACTATCTGCTTTTAGGCATTTCAGCAACTCCAATCTAAAGAAAGAAGGTGACACCAGGTATCTTCTTGGAATTCAGTAATTATTAAATGATCATAGAGGGGACTTCCCTGGTGGTCCAGTGGTTAAGACTTCACCTTCCCGTGCAGGGGGGTGCGGGTTTGATCCCTGGTTGGGGAACTAAGATCCCACATGCCTCACAGCCAAAAAGCCAAAACATAAAACAGAAGCAATAGTGTAACAAATTCAATAAAGACTTTAAAAATGGTCCACATCAAAAAAAAAAAAAATCTTTAAGTGATCATAGAATATATCATTTTATTTAAAAAATCAACAGGTTAGTGTAAACCATTATTGATGTTTCGGTCTAAGTTTCTAAAACGAGCTATCACTAAACTTTTTTTTGCAAGATTGGACCAAAGTTTGGCGTATAATAAACATGGAATACAATTTACATATTTTATGTGTATACACATATATGTGCAAACATATTTTGTGGGTATAATTATGCATTTTGCATGAACCATCAACTTGTAATATTTAATCCAATCCAAGTTAAAATTATAATTCCGATTTAGTGAGCTCCAAATTAGGACTCTTTTTTTTTTTTTTGGCTGAGTTGGGTCTTCGTTGCTGCTCATGGGCTTTCTCTAGTTGTGGCGAGCAGGGGCTACTCTTCGTTGTGGTGCACAGGCTTCTCATGGCGGTGGCTTCTCTTGTTGCAGAGCACGGGCTCTAGGCACACAGCCTTCAGTAGTTGTGGCACGCGGGCTCAGTAGTTGTGGCTCATGGGCTCTAGGGCGCAGGCTCAGTAGTTGTGGCACACGGGCTTAGTTGCTCCGCGGCATGCGGAGTCTTCCTGGACCAGGGCTCAAACCCGAGTCCCCTGCATTGGCAGGCAGGCTCTTAACCACTGCACCACCAGGGAAGTCCCAGGACGGTTTTATTGTATTGGCAGCAGCTGGTATTTTCCAGGCCTCCATTTATTTTCTTTGGTCTCTTCTAGATTTTTATGTCTCAAAGTGTAGTCGGTGGACCAGCAACGTTGACACTTTGAGCTTGTTAGGAATCTAATTCAGTACACCTGGGGTCGGGCCTGAGTTTTTTTTGGACATCTTACAAATTCTTAGGCCATGCCAGCACTACTGGTCCATGGACCACACTTTTGAGAAGTGAAATTCCTCTAGAGACTGCCCCATTTGCTTTCTTTAAACTCTATTCCTTTTCTTAGGGGTTTCTGTGTTTTCACCTAGAAAAAGAGTGGGATATTGGGATTTCCCAGTGCTCCCAGTCAGAAAAAACTATGTTTGAATATGGCAGTTTTATATTCTTTATTCTTTAAGTGGCCAATTGGATGAAGGTGGTCAAAAGGTACAAACGTCAAGTCATAGGATAATAAGTACCAGAGACTTAATGTACAACATGATAAATATAATTTACACTGCTGTATGTTATATTGGAAAGTGAAGAAAGTAAATCCTAAGATTTCTCACCACTGAGGAAAAAATTTTTTCTATGTCTTTAATTTTGTATGTATTTGAGGTGATGGATGCTCACCAAACTTGTTATGATAACTGTTTAATGAGGTATGTAAGCCAAATCATTACACTGTACACATTAAACTTATACAGTACTGTATGCCAATTATATCTAAATAAAAGGAAAAACAAAAAACATAAAAAAAGAAATTGTAAACTCCCCCCCCCCCAGAATAAATGAAGCAAGTCCTTGCTTCCTGAATAACGTCTTATATAGAGAGAGGGGGGAAAAAAAATTTCAGAGGGCTATGGCAGACCACTAGTGACACCCTGTGGCCAATTCTTATAATTACAGTAGCATTTCGGGAGTTTCTTTCCAATGTAAAATTAGACAACCTGACCTTGGGTTTTTAAATGTCAATAGTCTGTGTTTTAATATTACTTAATTTTTTAACTTATTACTTTGAAATAATTATAGATTCAAAGGAGGTTGCTAAGAAATGTATAGGGAAGTCCCGTGTGCTCTTCCCCAGCCTCTCCTAGGGTTAGTGTATTATACTATCAAAACCGAGACATTGGGCTTCCCTGGTGGCGCAGTCGTTGAGAATCTGCCTGCCAATGCAGGGGACACGGGTTCGAGCCCTGGTCTGGGAAGATCCCACATGCCGCGGAGCAACTGGGCCCGTGAGCCACAACTACTGAGCCTGCGAGTCTGGAGCTTGTGCTCCGCAACAAGAGAGGCCGCGATAGTGAGAGGCCCGCGCACCGCAATGAAGAGTGGCTCCCGCTTGCCACGACTAGAGAAAGCCCTCGCACAGAAACGAAGACCCAACACAGCCAAAAATAAATATAAATAAATAAATAAAATTAAAAAAAACAAAACAAAACAAACCGAGACAGACATTGACCAGATTTCACCAGTTATACATGGACTCGTTTGTAACAATAGCATTTGACATGTCAAGGAAACCACAACAGGCCTATAAGATTATTTTATTTTGGTGCTTAAATAATATTAAATGCAATGACCAACTGGAAATCCTACTTTAGCATTGTAACAACGTAAAAAGAATCTTGTATTCTAAAACTCACAATTTTATTGAGTCAAATATTGCAAAAAGTGTGATCTAGTGAAGTAAGCACTGGACTGAGAACCAGAAAGCTCAGGTTTGACTTTTTGACTGAAGAGAGCTGAAAAGCCTTGGGCAGAGTGTGTAATCTCCCTGCATCTCCTATCTCAATAAAAAGCTTTTACTTCGTTGGTTTCAGGACTTGTTTCTGTGAGGTTTCTTGAGAAAGAGTACATGTCAAGCCAATGTTTCTGACCTTGCATGTCTGAAAACATCTCTCTTCTAACCTCACATTTGATTGATAATTTTGCTGGGTATAGCTTTTTTAGGTAGGAATTTATTTTCTGTTGGAAATTGGAAGTCATCCTGCATTGTTTTTGTTCTTTCCTAGTTCCATTTTTTTCTTCTTGTTTGGGTGGCTCATTCACAGTAGGGCTTTCTTTAGATGTCTGTAATTCTTTGCTCCCTGTATTAAGACTAAAGCATTGAAAAGCCAGTCAGGAGCTCTGTGAACAGCCTTGTCAACTGGTGAACTTTACAGAAGGAGCATAAAAAGGCCAACCAACTTTTCACTGAGGGAGCCTAGGTCTCTTCTTTTTAAGGTGGTAAGTTTCCTGAGAAAGGAATCTCCCAATCTCCCATGAGAAGTTGGGGGCTGGTAAGAAGGATGGACAAGAAGTCTGATGCCCAGTTGACATGGGTGACCTTGATTTTAGATCAATATGAGTCAGTTAAAGCATAATGTTTAGCTGCCTCAGTACAGACACCTAAGAAATAAATTCTTATATTGACCAAGTTTCATATATTTTAGGAAGCAAGTGGAGGGGGAGAGATAAGGAGAGTTGGAGGGTATTTGAAAGGGAGCGATGATGGTGGGATATGGGGTCTCAGTCAGATGAGGGGGGAAGGCACTAGAAGCTTCATGGAAAGTGAGAAAATTGGGAGTTTTTGAGTTGGAGGTCTCATGAGAAAAGAATTTCAACAGTGGGAACAATAGTACAAAGGACCTAAGATATTGGAATGACTAAAAGTGAGAATTCAGGGCACTGTGTTATGGGTGATAAGGTCTGGACAAGCCAAAAGGTCATTGGATAGAGAGAGAGCCAAAAACCAAACCATGGGACTTCCCTGGTGGCTCAGTGGTTAAGAATCCGCCTGCCAATGCAGGGGACACGGGTTCAAGCCCTGGTCCGGGAAGATCCCACATGCCACGGAGCAGCTGAGCCCATGGGCCACAACTACTGAGCCTGTGCTCTAGAGCCCACGAGCCACAACTACTGAAGCCTGCGCACCTAGAGCCTGAGCTTGGCAATAAGAGAAGTCACCGCAATGAGAAGCCCGCGCACCGTGATGAAGAGTAGCCCCCGCTTGCCGCAACTAGAGAAAGCCCGCACGCAGCAACGAAGACCCAACACAACCAATAAATTAATTAATTAATTAATTAATTTAAAAAAAAAAAAGCAAAGAAAACAAAAGAAAAAGGTACACATATTCTTTGGAGGTGTAGTTCTTAAACGTTTTCTCTGCATGTTTAATAACAAATTTATAATATGTTTTTCTCAGTCCATTGGAGCTGTTATAACAAAATACCACAGAAATGGCTTATAAACAGCAGAAATGTAGTGATCACGGTCTAGAGGCTGCAACTCTGAGATCAGGGTGCTAGCGTACACTGGTGAGAACTTTCTCCTGGGTTGCAGATTTTTCCTTTTATCCCCACTTTGGGGAAGGGGTGAGGGAGGTCTGTGAGATTTTTTATTTTTTTTAATAAATTTATTTATTTATTTGTGGCTGCATTTGGTCTTCGTTGCTGTGCACGGGCTTTCTCTAGTTGTGGCGAGCGGGGGCTACTCTTCGTTGCCGTGCACAGGCTTCTCATTGCAGTGGCTCCTCTTGTTGCGGAGCATGGGCTCTAGGTGCACGGGCTTCAGTATTTGTGGCATGCAGCCTCAGTAGTTGTGACACACGGGTTTAGTTGCTCTGCTGCATGTGGGATCTTCGCAGACCAGGGCTGGAACCCGTGTCCCCTGCATTGGCAGGCAGATTCTTAACCACTGCGCCACCAGGGAAGTCCCTGTGGGATCTTTTCTAAGAGCGTTAATCCCACTCATTAGATCTCAGTCCTTATGACCTAATCACCTACCAAAGGCCCCACCTCCTAATACTATCACCCTGGGGGATGGGTAGGATTTCAACATATGAACTTGGGGCAGACACATTCAGACCATAGCAATGTTGTTTTGATCATATACTAATCGTAATTGTAAACTAGTTCAGAAAAAGTTTTACCGTTAGAACGTCATGGTCAGAAGAATTTGCCTTAAATCCAAGTTTATCTATACGGATATACCTTTGTTGTAGGGAACAATGATATGGGTGATCAAAAAGGACTTGAAAGCATAACATTAAGATACGTTTCAGGAGAGATTGAATGGAATGGAAGAACAGATTAAAGAAAAGGAAATGAAGAAAAACTTCAGACTGTTAAAGAAGAATTTGTTTATGTGTATTTCAAATGCATGATGGTGGTGAAGATTCAAATTTATATACACATTTAAAAGTAGTATTAAGGGGACTTCTCTGGTGGTCCAGTGGTTAAGAATCTGCCTTCCAATGCAGGGGACGTGGGTTTGATCCCTGGTCGGGGAACTAAGATCCCATATGCTGCACCCACGCCACAACTAGAGAGCCCACGTGCTGCAACTATGGAGCCCATAGTTGCAGCTAGAGAAGCCCAAGCACCACAACGAAAGATCCCACATGCCGTGATGAAGATCCCGCGTGCTGCAACTAAGACCTGATGCAGCCAAATAAATAAATAAATATTTTAAAAAAGGTTAAAGTGGTAAATAAAATAAATAAATAAATAAAAATAGTATTGAGACGGAGCAGGACCCTGTGGTCCTTCCCTCCCATGTCCTCTGCCTGTCTTTTGTCTGTGGAAAAACTTTAGACAAAGAATAAGTTTAATCAGAGCAGTGAGAAAATGAAGAAACAAAGGAAAATAGTCCAACAAGACTAAATAATAATAGTTTAGTCATTAAGCATAGTCCAGGACATTTAGTTCCTCTTCGAGGGCTATAGATAATATTCTGAGCCTTATCCTGCGAGCTGTCTTATAGATACTGAAACCTCCACCAGGTGGAAGAAGTTAATTACATGATGACCAGACTGTAACCATGACATAAGCTGCCACAGTTCCAAGAACTGGCCTCAAGAAATGGAAACAAACCGACCCTGGAACTGAAGATTAACTGTACTTAAAACAATCAAGATGACACTGGTTAGACCACGGATGACCAATTTCAAGAAGACTTTCAGAGCTGACTGTGCTCTTTCTGCATGTAGCCCCCTCCCTTCACCTATAACAGCTCTTGCCCCATGACTGTCGGGGAGAGGGGGGAGCTGGCCTTTGGACAGGTTGCCGGCATCCAAAATAAAGCAAGCTTTCCTTTCCACCAATCTTGCCTCTTTATTGGCTTTTAAGCAGCGAGCAGCCGGACCCCACTTTCAGTTACAGTATAACAGTTATTTTGAAGCGTCGGCATTTACAAAATTCCAGAGAGTGCATTCTTTGTGACTATTTAACGTGATGGAAACCTTTAGAAGTGCAACTTAATGTACAAGTAACTATGGAGTTGTCTCCAAAAATATTATGATGCATAAGATCAAAGAAATTGAGGAGCTCAAACACGAGGAGAATATAATTGAAAACTGCCTCGCTTCATAGATTAACTTTAGCACAAATGCTTTGGTTATTTCACCATTTCTTACATTCTTTGCTGTTAGCAGATTCTCTTTTTTAGAATCAGCATCTCCATTCTTCTTTGAGAATTTGTCATAAGAAATTGCTAGGGAATTTTGTCAAATGCATTTTCAGCACTTGTTGGTAAATGTGACTTTCTGCTTTCCTTTATTAATATGATGAAGTTTATCAATTTTCCTCATTTAGACCTATCCTTGTGTTCTTGAAATAAATACTCATGGCCATCTTTGTTAAATGGTACAAGTAATTTTATTAATCAAGGTGGTCTTCAGTTTTTGTAGGAGAATGCCCTTCTTCACAGGAGAGGCAGGTTCAAGCATTTAGGCATGCAATTCGTAAAGTCTGCCACTGATTCTCAAGTGATTCGGCAAACCATAATAATAGCAATAATCATAATAATAGCAACAAATGATGTGAACATGTACCAAAGTTACAACAAAATGTTAATTTGTTGATATTAAGGAGGGTAGATGAGTGTTCATTGTGTTTTAACATTTTGTTTAACACTTGGAAATTGCGATTAAATGTTTTTAAAAGGTAAGATTTTATTTGCTCATTATGTTAGGAACTTTACAATGTAGGTTTTTGAGTTAGACTATGCCCCAGTTTCATCATGGAGATTTTTATGGGTGCTGGGGCTGAGGTAACATTACCATTGGAAAAAGGTGCCTTTGGAAAGCTTCCAGAGCGCAAAGCAATAGGCCGCTCGGGCTCTTTAGGTGGAGGTGTGAATACATTTCTCATATCTTCTAGAGTGATTTATATGTCTGCTGCAACTTTCTGTCGCTTCTTGAATCCATTTTGGTAACTTTTCAAGGAAACCATCCCTTTAACCTAAATTATCAGGTATTTTGATATGAAGTTGTACGTTACCTTTTTTTATAATTCTTTTTACCTGACTATATTTCTTGTATTGTTCACCAAATACTCTTTTTTTTTTTTTATTGTTTTGACAGAGTTGATCTATTTGTCATCATTTACAAGAGCAAGCTTTTAGTTTTACCCATCAGGCGTGGTATTGTACTTGATTTTGAATTTAATCTAGGCTTTTAAATTTCCTCCTTTATTTCCATTGATTTTATTTATTCTAGATTCTTAGACTGAATGCATATTTTCAGTCTTGCTAAGTAAGGAAAGCACTTATGTTTTACTCAAAAAATGAAATAGAGATGCCTTAAAAAAAAAAATCTCTTGGTGGACATGACGTCACAAAGTTATGGTAAGTGACCAATTAAAAGAATATATTTTACACACATAGAGGATAAAGAGTTAATATCCTTCATAAACAAAGAACATCAACAAATTAAGGAAAAAGAAAGAAAAACAGACAAAGGACATAACAGGGAACTCACATCTGAGGAACTGCAATGATCAATGAATCTAAAAAGACATCCCTGACCTCATCTAGTAATGATAAAAAGAGCATCCAGACAATGATTTCCAAGCACACCACTACAGTTATACGCAAAAAATTGTAGGTTCCTTTACCTGGTATGAAACGCAGCTCTTGAACCACCAAAAAAGTCAGACTCCTTTCAAGATGAAACACCAAGCACAGCTCTTTGTGTTTCTTTTATAGGAGACAGGATCTTGATTGGATAATTGCAATAACATGGATTCTATGGAGAGAATCTATTCTTTTTCACCCATCGGCTTAGCTTTCTGCCAATTCATCCAATGATGTAAGATGCTGTAGGGGCTGAGAATGTTCCTTAAAGGAGAGCCTGGTAACAAACCCTTGTTATATAGTGGTTAAGGATCATGTACTTGTGTGAAACACTAGGAAATCATAGGTTTGTTTTTCCCTGTCAATGGTGGCAGTTTCATTCGGCTTCACCTGATAATGGTTTGGTCAAGATGAGGGAAATCTCCTTCTCTTCTACCACCCACTTTATACCAGGGTTTCCCAACTTCCCTGAGCTTGAGAATCCCCAAGGCTCTTATAGAAAGCACAATTCACCTGGTGCTTCATGGAGGACTCAGCAGTGGGACCAGGAGCATGGACACCCCACAGTACCAGGGACTTCTTAATATCAGCAAAGGTTGGGGAAACGCTGCTTAAAATCATTCACTCTATGCTTCTTTATTCACAGCTTCATGAATGTACAAATGAGGTACAAAAAGCAGCACATATTTAAAGTGTACAATTCACTGAGTTTTGGCATGTATGAACCCATGAGAGCATCAGCTTAATTAAGATAAAATAAACATATGCATCACCCCCAGAGCTGGCTTGTGCTTCTTTGTAATTTGTACCTCCCTCCTTCCCACTCGCAAGCAACCACCAATCTGCTTTCTGTCATTAGAAATGATTTTTCATTTTATAAAAATATAAAATATAAACATCATCCAGCATGTACTCTTCTCTGTCGGGCTTGCTCCCTCAGAATAATTATTTTGAGGTTCATTCATGTTGTCTTGAGTATCAACAGATTGTTTTCATGTTGAGTAGTATTCCACTATGTGGATAAATTATAGTTTGTTTATCCATTCCCTCTGTAGATGGATATTTAGGTTGTTTCCAGTTGAGACTATTACAAGTAATTTTAGATAATTAAAGAGGTACAACGAAGGAGAAATGACTTTTCCCTTTTCTCTTGAAAAATTTCACTAGGAAAAAGTTGAATGTGACAGATGGTAATAAAGAAGAGAAAAGAAACACCCTATGCACATGGAGAAAAAGACTGTCAGGAAATGCACCATCCTTATGTTCGGGAGGTGGGGACTTGAATATTATTTTCTCACAGATTTTCAATCTCAAAAGTGTAAGACACTTCAAAAACATCTAGGTGATGTATTGATAGTTCAATGGTGAAAAATTCAAGGCAAAAATTTATAGCTGTTTTAAAAAAATGTAGCAAATATGAGAGATTGTCACAACGGCTGGCATCCACACAGCCGGCTCTCCCTCCTTGCTGCTGGACAGCACACAAATTCTCCCTTTTGGAAATGTACTTTCAAGTCCTGTATCCTTTAACCAGGTCACCTGGATATTGATATATATAATAGGAATTTTATTTTTTAACATTTTTTTTGATTACAGAGTCTTGGGAAATTTGGGAAAATAAAATATCCAAGTACAAAGAGGGTCATTAGTTATTCCATCTCCCAGAAACAATCACCATTAATGATGGTTTCCTTTTTTGTTTCTATCTTTTTCACATCAGTTAGGGATGGTAAGATATTTCATTGTCTTGTTCTGTTGTATCAAGATTTTGAACAATTCTCCATTGTTGGACATTGTTTTCAGTTTTCCCGCACTGTAAATGGTTCTCCTTGAATATATCTTTACATTTATCATACACAACTTTTTTGGATTTTTAAGTTCTGCTCTCATTTTTTTAAGATTTTTTTTGACGTGGACCATTTTTAAAGTCTTTGTGGAATTTATTACAATATTGCTTCTGTTTTTTTATGTTTTGGTTTTTTGGCCGCGAGGCATGTGGGATCTTAGCTCCCTAACCAGGGATCAAACCCGCACCCCCTCCATTGGAAGGCGAAGTCTTAACCACTGGACTGCCAGTGAAGTCCCTGCTCTCATTTTTAATTCAAGAGCTCCTGCTTTTTTCTTACGGATCCCTTATAACACCCTATTGTTGTTTCTATTATGCAGTATGTTGTAAGTGTCTGAAAATGTCAATTACATAGTTGAAAGATATTTCTGTTTACTGCTCCCTGCACTCTCTGTGCCCTCTAAAGTCTTCTGAGTTTGCAAATCATCGCAGAGGCATTCCCAAAGGGTCCTAGTTTCTGGGCTTTCCCTTCTCATTTCAGAGTGAGGACTTCAGGGCTGTTGAGTGGGGCTTGTTGAAGGGCAGGATTTCCATGGTGAGTAGGTCGAGCCACTGTTTTCATTATGGGATCCCTACATGTTAGTCAGGGGAGAAGGAACAGTTTTTCTTTGGCCAGTGAACTTAGGAAAGAGTCTTCTGATCTCCCGCCTGAACTGTAGGACTGGGGACACATAAGAAAAGCAGGACAGCAGTGGTGATTCCCCTTCGGTGAATGATCATGATTGAGAGGAAGCAGTCACCTTTACTGAGTGATTACCTCCTTGGATTCATGTACACAGGGGGATAGCTTGGTTCAATTAGGTTCACATGTCACCAGGAATGTATAGTTATAAGGGGAGGAAAAGGTAATTCCAAGAGGAAGCCCAACAGAGACAAGAAGTCGAGGCACTGTGGGAGAGTAAGGAGACCTCAGCATCAGAAGGGTGGACGACACCATCACATTGGAGAATGGTCAGGTGAGGGATGCCAGGGAAATTGACCAAGGATGATAGGGCCTGTGTGGTGCAAGAAAGGGATGTCTGAAGGGATGTTTTGGGGACTCACAGGTAACAGTGATGAAAAGTTACAGGACGGGACCATGGACAAGATCAGGGTGACCATGAGCTGGTCACCTATGGTCTTGGGTGGGTCGACTGTGTGCACATGAAAATCTGCAGGAGTTGCGTGAAAAGCCAGAGCGAGAGGCAGCAGCTGGATCTTCAGTGATCGTTGGACGCGAGCTGCGGAAACAGGGAAGAGAAAATTGGTTCATTTATCTGGTGCAACCTTGAAAGAACAGGAGCTTCTGCAAGAAGATTTCAAAGAGGCAATAGGGAACAGAAACATTCCAAAATCAAATAAGCTTTTTAAAAGCCAGAGTTTATTTCTATTTAAATCTTTAAATAGTCCCAAGTCCCAAGGATTTCCAGGTTTTAGATAATATTACAGTCAGGTGATAACTGTTGGTTCCTCCGTTTCTAAAGCCTCACAAGGATCCCGAGCACTTCTAATCCTTGAAAATTTTTCTTATATGAAAGCTGATATCTTGTTAGCTTCATGCAAGTACATCAGTCCAGTGAGGAAGAAAAACACAATGCCGGTAACAATCATTGTCTTTGGAAGGGAGAAAGGGGTATGGCCAGAGAACAAAGTGATCAAAACACCGCCGAGTAACAATATTATTGTTGCAGCATAGAACAAATAGAAGCATATCCAGAATCTATGTGAAAACTCTTCTGGCGTTATTCTTTGAAACCAGGTCCACTGACGATTAGCTTGAAAAGATGGGATCATGATGAGTTTTAGCAGCAGGGATTAGAGGAAGAAAAAAGTTAAGTTCAGATAAATCAAAAGGTTGACCATGTGGCTTTGCTTTTAGATGAAGTTTCAAATTCCATTCATCCTAAGTTAAAGTGTCCTGGTGATATAATACAAAGGGCTAGTGATTAAGACAATCTGGGAGTTGGCTTCCAAGGAACGTTGCTAGAAAATCAGGGATGATTGGCATTTAATCCTTATTTATTTTAAATATTTCTTTCAGTATCTTCATGAAGCTATTTATCACAAAATTCTGGATCCTTTTCAGAGAGACCACTAGTGAATTGGGTATATCATGTAGTCCTGAGGTTTGCTAGCAGGTATGTAAAGACTCAGAACACACATTGCATTTTATGGGAATATCAACATTACTTGGCGGTATACCTAAGATTGTTAATCAGATACAGATGAAATGGAGCACAAAGCAAGAGCCCCATTATTCAGTTTAGACACAGATGGAATAGAATGGAATGGAATATGTGCTAAAAGCAACATGCACTCCAGACAAAACATAACAAGGGAACTTTGACCTGCAGCGCAGGGACCTGTGTTTTCCTCTCCTCTGCCAGTAGGAGGACCTACCTGAGTGCAATGTTCAACCTGCAAGACTGAAGGAAGCTTCCAGGTGTTTCCCACTGATGCTCTTGTCCTTGCCTGAGTGAACTGAAGAGGAGTCTTGAGTTCACCAGACTTCCAAAGGGCCACTTGGGAGGGGTAGAGTTAAGGAAAGAGCCAGTAGGTAACTCTTGTCTTGATTGGCATTTTAACAGACAGATGGGCTGCCTGCTGTCTCTGGACCATGCAGGACCCACCTGATGATGGACGTGATTTCTAACTAATGTGGTTAAGAGCCAAGATCTCGACTGAATCAAGGGATTTACTTCTCCCCATCATTATTATTATTAATCTTTTTTTAAAGATTTTTTGATGGCCATTTTTAAAGTCTTTAATGAATTTGTTACAATATTGCTTCTGTTTTATGTTTTGGTTTTTTGGCCACGAGGCATGTGGGATCTTAGCTCCCCGACCAGGGATCGAACCCGAACCCCCTGCATTGGAAGGCGAAGTCTTAACTACTGGACCACCTGGGAAGTCCCTTATTATTAATCTTTAGTTTCTGAGGTATATAGTCCATTTGATCAACAAATCCTGGTGCTGGCACATTTTGTTACATTTCAAGAAACACTTGAGAGGCATACCCCACCTCAAGATTATAAAGCGTTACATTTTAATAACTACTGTATTCATTTTAATCCATTGACAATTTTTGTACTTTTGCCTGTAAAGGAACTCTATATTCCCTCCTAAATGAATAGCCAAGTAGTCCTCTACCATTTATGGAATATTTCATCCTTGCACATTATTTTGAAATTCTGCTACCCCTATCATATTAAATAACTCTATACTACAAGATGTGTTTTGACACCCTATCTTCCTTTTATATCTAGTCTTTTGCCAGTCCCAAATTGTACTGATTTAGATCCCATTTTGTGATCTTGTTGAAAGTATTCCCCAACAACCTGTCTGTTAGACTTCTCCTGGCACACAAAGAAAAGTCAGGGCTTATAACTGAAATTGTGACAGAAACAATTTCTTAGAAAGATATTATATTTTATAAGAAGTCTTCCTTTTCAGGAAGGGCTCACTACTGAGTTCATCTTTCTAGTCTTCATTACTGTTTTATGCTCATTTCTTATTTAATATTTATGTTTCTGTGTATAACACAATTACATAATTATATCAAATGACATGATTAACGTTATATAATGATTGAGAATTTTATCCGTTCTATTTCTAACTGGCAATTACTGCCATAAAAGAAAACTACTAAAGTTGTATACCATTGCTTATCACCAGCCATTTAAATTTGTTGCACTAATTCTAAAACTCTTCACTTGAATCCTGGATTCTCTAGGTATAGAGTCATAGGAATAGTTTTTCCAATCATTTTACTATTTTGTTTTCCTATTTTATTACATTGTCTAGAACAGTGGTCTTCAAATGAACCCACATGTACCCTCAAGGGACACAAAGACCATCCATTCATGTTTGGAAAGCTCCATCGAGCTCCACATCCTCAGCTCCCTGTTGTCCTTCCTACAGCTGCTCTGCCTGCAATCAGGGCATCCCTTTGGCAGGTGCCCTTCTCCCTCTTCAGAGGAAAATCATCCCTCTCATATTTATCTTGCTGTGGTGCATTGCATCAGGGTAGGTATTAAAAAAATATCCAGGGCTTCCCTGGTGGCGCAGTGGTTGAGAGTCTGCCTGCTAGTGCAGGGGACACGGGTTCGAGCCCTAGTCTGGGAAGATCCCACATGCCACGGAGCAACTAGGCCCGTGAGCCACAGTTACCGAGCCTGCGCGTCTGGAGCCTGTGCTCCGCAACAAGAGAGGCCGCGATAGTGAGAGGCCCACGCACCGCGATGAAGAGTGGCCCCCACTCTCTGCAACTAGAGAAAGCCCCTGCACAGAAACGAAAGACCCAACACAGCCAAAAATAAATTAAAAAAAAAAAATCCAGGGCACCAAATGTAGGCACAACTCAAAATGTGGACATCTATCTTAATAAATGACTAATAACTGGGTAACAAATAGTTTTACAAGCAGAAGTCACTTTTTTTTTTTTTTCTGTTAAAAACTGGAGGAATCAATGAAGTTTTCAGCTCAGGAAAATAACTCGATAAAAGATCATTTTGTGATTTCTGCATGTAACCTTGAAGGAGTCCAAAATATCAAGTGACATCACTATACATTCCCATCTCTCTATATGTGTGAACAAGTTTCTTTTGTTTGTCTGTGAAAAATAAAAGCAAGAAGTGTAATGATGCTGAAATTGGTCTCATCCTAGCAGTGAGAATTCTCTATATAAACGTGAATTTTAAAAAGGGAAAAGAAAAAAAGAAAGAACATATTAAAGAAAGAACATATTAGGGACTTCCCTGGTGGTCCAGTGGTTAAGAATCCGCCTTCCAATGCAGGGGACGCGGGTTCGATCCCTGGTCAGGGAACTAAAATCCCACATGCCACAGGGCAACTAAGTCCGCACGCCACATACTGAGCACGTGGACCACAACTAGAGAGAAGCCTGTGTGCCGCAACAGAGAATCCCGCATGCCGCAATGAAGATCTGACGCAGCCAAAAATAAAAACAAACAAATTAAATAAATATTTAAAAAAAGAAAGAACATATTATTACATCATTGGAAATGAAGCCTTTACCAAGTGTCCTTTTCATATTAATAACACGATTTGTAGTACATTGTTTTGATCACATGTATACTAATTGTATTTGTAACTTAGAAGAAACTTAACACCTAGAGCCTTACAGTCAAAAAATTTTAAATTTAGGCTTACATACACACTCTTACTGCAGAGAACTATGATATGTTGATCAAAAAAGATTTAAGGCATAACGTATTACATTAGGACACAGCTCTAGGTGGGAGTGCATGGAATAAAAAACAAGTTGAAGTAAAGGAGTGATGTGAAGTTTCAGATTGTTGATGAAGAGCTCAGTTCATGTATATTTCAAACAGTTGATGGAGTTAAAGATTCAAAGTCAATGCATTCATTTGAAAGTGGTGTAGCAGTTACTTTGAAACATCAACATTTATAATATGTCAAAGCATCCGCTGTGAATAATTTAATTTATGATGAACTGCTTTAGAAGTCAACTTAATATGTAACGAAAGACAGAATTGTCCTCCGAAAATGTTACGGTTCTTGGGATCAAAGAAATTGAAGATCTCAAACACAGTGGCGAATAAGAACACTGGAAACCATAGAACTGTGTATATTACATTTCTCGGAAACCCTCTGTTCATTTCTCATGCTCTTTGACAAATGCTGATTCTCTTTCGCACATTTAGAGAACATTTCTATTCTTCCTTGACAAACTGTGATGAAAATTTCTAGGGAATTTTTTCAAATACATTCTTAGCATTTGCTGAAAAATGGGACTTTCTGCTTTTTTTTATTAGTACAATGACATTTGATGACTTTCCCAATTTGGATTCACCTCTGTGTTCCTGAAATAAACCCTCATAGGCATCCTAATTATATTAAAACTGTTCAGTAATTGTCCTGCACGTAAGTGAGTTATTGTAGGAGAATGCTCTTATGTGTAGATGTAAGTTCAAGTGTTTAAGGGTGAAATGTTATGAAGTCTACAACTTTCAAATCATTCCAATAATAATAATGATCATGATAATTATATACACATGTACCACAGTTATGACCAAGTAATTTGTTGCATCTAAATGAAGTGTGGGTAAGCAATCTTTTGATTATTTAAACTTCTGTGAATGAAAACTATTATGACTAAGTTTTTTTTAAAAAGATGGGAATTTATTTGCTTGTGTTGTTAGGAATTTTTACATGTATGTTTTAAACTTAAACAAGGCCCCAGTTTTGTCGTGGGGATTTTTATGGGTGCTGAGACTAGGGTAAATCTACCTTTGTAAAATAATTGAAAAGCTTTCCAACAGCTCAAAGGAATCAGCTCCTCAGGCCATCCCTAGGTGAATGTGTGACCAACTTTTAAAATTCTTTGAAGAAAATGGGCTGTTTGGAGTTTCTGTCCTTTCTAAATTTAATTTTGGTAATGTCTGTTTTCCAGAAAATTATTCATGTAACCCAACATGTCAAGTATATAGGTATGAGGTTGTTCATTATCTTTTTAATAATTTTTTTGTGCAATATTTCTTGTCTTATTCATAATAACTAAGTTTTTTATTGGCTTGACAGTGTTCACCTATTTCCAAATAGAATAATTTCCTTTTCCAAAAACCAGCTTTTAGTTGTATCCATTAACCACAGTGTTTGCTTTCCAATTGGTTAATTTTAGATTTTTCCATATTAAATTCCTCCTCCGTTTCCAATGTTTAAAAAAACTTTTTTTCAATTCCTACGTTGAATGCATGTTTTGTGTAATTTCAATCTTGCTAAATAAAGAAAAAAGTTCAAGTTTTTACTGAAAAAAAATTAGCACAGCTGCCATAAAGAAAAAAAACAAAAAAACACTAGAGATGAAGTTAAAGTGACAGGGTGGGATGAATCTATTTTCAACAGGGAGAAGACAAAGAGTTAAAATCCATTACATACAAAAAATACCACAAATTAAGAAAAAAATAGAAAAATTGAGAAAGGGCATGACAGAAAACCTACATCTGAGGAATTGCAATGTTCTGTGAATCTCAAAAGATATCCCTGACCTTACCTAGTCATAAGAAAAAGAACATTCTTATGACTTCCAATCACACCACTACTTCTATATAAATATTAAAAAAATTGTTGCGTGCTTTACCTGGCATTAAATGCAGCTCTTTCACAACAGAAACCAGCAAACACCCTTCAAGGTGAAATGCTAAGCACAGCTCTTTGTGTTGCTTTTCTAGGAGACAGGATCTTGATTGGATAATTGCAATAACATGGATTCTATGGAGAGCCATTTTCACCTATCAGCTTAGCCTTCTCCCAGTTCATTCAATGATAGAAGATGCTGGGGGACTGAGAAACTTCTTAAAGGAGAGACTGGTGACAAACACTTGTTATACGGTGGTTAAGGATAATGTGTCATGAATAAAACCTAGGAAACGATCATTTGTTTTGCCCCCTGAGCTGTTAATGGTGGTGGTTTCATTTGGCTTCACCTGATGATGGTTTGGTCAAGATGAGGGAAGCCTCCTTCTCAGCTGCCACCCAATTTGTACCAGGGTTTCCCAGCTGCCCTGAGCCTGAGAATTCCCGGGACCCTTGTTGAAAGCACAATTCACCTGGTGCTTCATGGAGGTTCCAGCAGCGGGACCAGGAGCACGGACTTTCCACAGCACCAGGGGCTTCTTAATATCAGCAAAGGCTGGGGAAACACAGCTTAAAATCATTTACTCTGTGCTTATTTATTCACAGCTTCATGGAATTATAAATGAAGTATAAAAAACAGCACAAATTTAAAGTGTAAAGTTCAGTGAGTTTTGACATATGTGTATATCCATGAAAGCATCAGCACAAGTAAGAAAAACATATCCATTGCCCCCCAAAGTTTCCTTATGTCCCCTTGTAATCCATACCTCCCTCCCTCCTATATTCAAGAAACAGCTGGATCTGCTTTCTGTTTCTAAAGATCACCTTGCATTTTATGTAAACAGTGTCAAGTATGTAATCTTTTCTGGTTTTTTTTTTTTTTCACTTAGGATGATTATTTTGAGATTCATCCGTATTGTTTTGAGTATCTGTAGCTTGTTCCTTTTTGAGAAATATTGCAAGGTATGGATATATCACTGTTGGTTTATCCATTTTCTTACTTATGAATATCAGGTTGTTTACAGTTTGGGGCCATTACAAATCATTTAGGAAATTAAAGAGGATAAATGCCAGTTTACTATTTTTTACTGAAAAGGAAATTTTATTGACAAAAGCTTGAATACACATAGACTGGAAATATAGATTAAAAATTTTAAATCCTATATATTTGGGAAAAAGATGATCAGAAAACCAATCATCCTTATGTTTGGGAGTTGCTGGGCTTTGAATATATTTTCTTACAGAACTTCCATTTCAAAAGTACAAGATATTTCAAAAATATCATGGGGATGTTTCCCCATTTCAGTGGTGGAAAAGCCAAGACAAAAAGTTTATGGTTGTGTTTAAAACAATACCAAGGAATGGTCTGTATGCGATGTCGGCAGAAAAGCTGGCTACCGTCTTCTAGCTCCTTGCCACTTTTGGGGGGAGTATATTTTCATTTCCTGTAATGTTTCACTGAGCAGCTGAGATAGATCGATCGATCGATCTATATATGTATATGTATGTATGTATATATATGTACATACATATATGCAATTTTATTTTTTAAACCATTTAGTTTTTTTTTTACTACCACGTAATAAAAAAGCCTTAGTGAAACTTTGGGAAAATCCAAAACAATTCAACTAGAAACAAAGTTCATTACTTACCCCACCACTCAGAAACAATCACCTTAACGGCAATTTCCTATTATGTTTACTTCTTTCTGACATCAGTTCAGGGATGGTAAAATGTTGCTTTATCTTATTCTTTTGCATCTTTTAAAAAATTATTGGACTTGTTTCCAGTATTTTTCATTGTAAATGATTCTTCTTCACTTTATCCCCTCACCTGTATGATACAAAAGTACTGGATTTTGAATTTTTGTCCTAATTTTTGATTTCCAAGAGCTCTTGCTGTTTTTGTTTTTGTTTTTAGTGATGCTTTGTAACACTCTATACTTACTCCATTTATACACTGTGTTTCCTACATGTCCGAAATGTTAAATGCAAGTTGAAAGATATTTTTTCTGTGTGCTGCTCCCTGCACTGTTTCTACATCCTCCAAAATCCTTCGAGTTTGCCGATCATGCCAGAAACATTCCTCAAAGGTCCTAGTTTCTGGGCTCTCCCTTCGTATTTCAGAGTGAGGCACTCAGGGCTGTCGGGTAGGGCTGGTGCCCTGGGGGGATTTGTAGGGTGATTAAGTGAGTAGGTGGCATAAGTCATCATTTCATTGTGGGACCCCTATACATCTGTTGAGGGAGAAAAAACTTCTCTTTGGTCAGATATATTAACAAGATTTCACTCTCCATTAGGGCTGAAAGAGTGGGAGACACCTCAAAAAGGTGGAACAGAAGTGGGCAGTGCCCTCTGAGGCAGTGATCGTGATTTTAAAAGAAGGCAGTCAACGTTTTGGCATGACTTGCTCTACTCTATAGAGTCATGCACACAGTGGATAGCTTAAGTGGAGTTCTGATGTCCCCAGGCCTGGAGGGTTAGAAGGGGCAAAAAATTAGGGGTATTCCTAATGACAAAGTGTCTCCCCTTGACCAAAGGCTCCTCTGAGTCCTCTTCCCAACCAGGACTCGAATTTTGCATTTCTGTGTTGGTCTTTGCATCACCCAATTTGAGTAGGAATCTTGCTAAGTCAGTTTAGTGAGAAACCGCCACCCTTGACGGCTGATCAAATTCCTCATCTCCCTAACCCCCACACCCAGGTGATGTCTGATCACCTTGGCCTGCCTTCTGCAAGAATCCTGTTAGGTTGGTGTAGCCAGAATCACCCCCACCCCCCACACACACACCCCTAATGTTTCCTCAGTAATTTTCTATCCAGTGACCACCTCCCCACCCTTCTCCTGGGCTATAAAACCCCACTTGACCATGTCGTATTCAGAATTGAGCCCAGCTCTATGCTGAGGTCTCTTCTCTCTCCCCTGTTGCAATAGTTCCTGAGTAAACACTGATTTTACTGCTTTAACTACTTCCTGGCTCTGGTTTTCTTGGACATCAAGAAGAAGCCCAGGACTTCCCTGGCGGTCCAGTGGTTAAGACTCTGTGCTTCCACCACAGGGGGGACGGGTTCCATCCCTGGTTGGGGAAGATCCTGCATGCCGCACGGCACAGCCAAAAGAAAAAAAAAAAAAAAGAAGCCCAAATGGGACAAGAAGAAAGTGAAGGCACTGTGAGAGTGAGGAGACCTAAGCAAAGGGTTGGAGAGCTCCATCACAGTCAAGTATTGTCCTGTGAGGGGAAGGAGAGAAAGTAATCAGGAATGATAGGTGAGGTATGTGTGGTGAGGAGAGATGTGTGGTGAGGGAATGAGGTGCCTGCAGTGATGTTCTAGGGGTCCCACAGGTATAGCACTTATGACAAGATACCCACCTCCATGGTCATGTTTTGTATCTGGTGGGGGAAGAGCAGGACATGGCAGGTGAAGAGAGCTGTGAGCTGGGCACCTGTGGTCTTGGAGGGGTCAACTCTGTACTTGTTAAAATCTGGAGTTGGGCTTCCCTGGTGGTGCAGTGGTTGAGAATCTGCCTGCTAATGCAGGGGACACAGGTTCGAGCCCTGGTCTGGGAAGATCCCACATGCCACGAAGCAACTGGCCCGTGAGCCACAACTACTGAGCTTGCGTGTCTGGAGCCTGTGCTCCGCAATGAGAGGCCGCGATAGTGAGAGGCCTGCGCATCATGATGAAGAGTGGCCCCTGCTTGCCGCAACTAGAGAAAGCCCTCGTGCAGAAACGAAGACCAAACACAGCCATAAATAAATAATAAATAATAAATAAATTTAAAAAAAAATCTGGAGTTGACAGTGAAGACCCAGATGAGAGGCAGCGGCTGGACCTTCAGTGATAGTAGGAAGAGAACAAGAAGGTTGGGAGCTGCAGAAACAAGCAGGACAAAACTAGTTCCAACAAGAATTGAGAGAGAAGACTTCTGCAGGAAGAAAGATTCCATACACGCAAGAAAGAACAAGCACATTCCAAACTCCGATAACAAAACTTTTTAGAAGCCAGAGTCTATTTCTGCTTTAACAATACTCAAGGAACTTTCAGAAGGTTAAAAGACCCAATGATATCTGGGTTTAATATAATATTATAGCCAGGTGCTGATTGTTGCTGCCTCTGTTTCAAAATCCTCAGGATGACCCTGGGCAGTTCGATGCCTCACTGATTCTTCTGGTCGAAGAGGGGCGTATTCTGAGTTTCGGCATAATCCATACAAAACCATCCCTCCAGAAATGAGGATAAAAACAATGCCGGAAGCAATAATTGTCATTGAGAGGGAGAAAGGTAAATGATCAGCAAAAAAGGCCACCACAGCAATTTCAAGGAGCAAAATTATTAATCCAGTATAGAACAAACAGATGCGCTTGTGGAATTCTTGCGTTATTCTTTGAAACCAAGTCCACTGACTACGAGCTTGAGTTGCTAGAATCATGATGAGTCTTATCTGCAGGATGAGGGGTAGCAAAAAGTTAGGGTTAGATAAATCAAAAGGTTGACAGGAACCTGTCTCCCCATTTGGCATGACAGTGCTTTCAGATCAAATTTTCAATTATATTCACTGAGTTACCAAGTATCCTGATGGTATAAAACAAAGGGCTACCTTCTGGACAACCTGGGAATTGACTTCCAAAGAAGACTGACAGAAAATCCAGGAGGATGAGTACCTATTCTTAATTTCCTTTAACTACTTCTTTCAGTAACCTTCATGAAACCATCTATCACAAACTTCTAGATTATATCCAGAGAACACTATGGAATTGGGGCATGACCCATAGACCTGAGGTTTGCTAGAAGACTCGGGTTGCATTTTATTGAACTATCAGCCTAAGCTGATAGTCATATTCTAGGATTATTATACAAATTAGATATAAATTAAATGGAACACAAAGAAAGTTTAGACACAGATGTAATGGAATACATGTTAAAAGCAACGTGCACTCCAGACAAAACATAACAAGGGAACTTTGACCTGCAGCCCAGGCACCTGTATTTTCCTCTCCTCTGACAGTAGGAGGAGCCGGGTGCAACGTTTGACCTGCAAGAGAGCAGAAAACTTCCAGATGTTTCCCACTGATGCTCCTGTCCTTGCCTGAGTGAACTGAAGGGGAGTCTTGAGTTCTCCAGGCTTCCAAGGGCCGCTTGGGAGGGGCAGAGTCAAGGAAAGAGCCACCACGTAACTCTTGTCTTGACTGGCATTTTAACAGACAGTTGGGCTGCCTGCTGTCTCTGGACCATGCAGGACCCACCTGATGATGGACATGGTTTCTAACCAATGTGCTTAAGAGCCACGATCTCAACTAAGTCAAGGGAGTTTCTTCTCCCTTTTATTTATTATTATTATTTACCTTGGTTTCTTAAGCATAATACCCTTTGACAATTGAATACTGGTGCTAGGCATGTTTTATTACATTTTAAGAAACATTTAACTATATTCAATATCTTATAATAACCTATAATGAAAAGAATAGGAAAAAATATATAAATGTTTAACTGAATCACTTTCCTATGCACCAGAAACATTGTAAATCAACTATTCTTCAATTAAAAAAAAAACATTTACGAGGTAATGCCCGACTTCAAGATTATGAAGTCTTATGTGGATACGTTCCTTATTCATTTTCATCCATTGGTAATTTTTGTACATTGCTTGAATGAGAATCTATATTTTCCCTCAAAGGAATAGAAAAGTATATGTAAACCATTTGTGGAATATTTCATCCTCCCCTATTACTTAGAAATGCCACCTTAATCATATGGAATAACTATATATCCTTGGACATGGTTTGCCACAGGCTGAGATTTTCTAGTCCTTTGCTACTTCCAAATTGTAGTGATTTAGATCCTGTTTTATGATCTGGTTGGAGTGTTTCCCCATCAACCAACAGATTGACTGGGGTTTTGATTGTATTATAGCAAAATGATTTCTTAGGAAAAAGTTACATTTCCATCGTCTTCTTCCTTAAAGGGCTCTACTGATTGAACTCATCCTTATAGCCTTCATTATAATTTTATGCTTATTTTCTACTTAACATTTTATTTCTGCTCAACTCATTTCTGTATGTATGCATGTACGTGTATAAACACGCATATTTTTTAAGTGGGATTTTTATCAATTCTCTAACTGCTAATTATACCCATAAAGGAAAACTGTTGAATTTTTGTACCATTACTTTTAGCTAGCCATTTAAATTTGTGGCAAGGATTTTAAAACTCTTCATTTTAAACCTGGATGTGGGGACTTCCCTGGTGGTCCAGTGGTTAAGACTCCTCACTCCCAAGGCAGGGGGCCCAGGTACGATGCCTGGTCAGGGAACTAGATCCCACATGCCTCAGCCAAATAAATAAATAATAAAATATTATTAAAATAAATAAATAAACCTGGATGTGCTTGCTATATGGTCATCTCCATAAAGAGTCATTTTCCTGGGACTTCTCTGGTGGCACAGTGAGTTAAGACTCCAAGCTCCCAATGCAGGGGGTCCGGATTCAATCCCTGGTCAGGGAACTAGATCCCACATGCATGCCACAACTAAGGAGCTGGTGAGCCGCAACTAAGGAGACCGTGAGCAGCAACCAAGACCCAGTGCAACCAAATAAATAAATAAAATAAATATTAAAAAAAGAATTATTTTCCCAACATATGCCATTTAATTTTCCTATTTTATTATGTTACCTAGAACACTGGTCTACAAAGTGACATACTACACATGTACCCTCAAGGGACACAAAGACCATCAAGGTGGCTCATTGTCAGGGAGCTTCCTCAGACTTCACATCCTCAGCTTCCTGTGATCCTTCCTACAACTGCCCTGCCTGCAGTCAGGGCATCCCTTTGGCAGGTGCCCTTCTCCCTCTTCACAGAGGCAAAGCATCTCACTCATATTTATCTTGCTATGGTGCAATGCACAGGGTATTAAAATATCTGGGGCACCAAATATAGGCACAATTCAAAATGTAGGTGTTTATGTTAAGAAAGTGAATGCCTAATGATTGGGCAACTAACATTTCTGCAAGTAGATGTCTCTTATTCTTACCTGTTACCAAAAAAATGGAAGAATTAATGAAGTTGCCAGCTCAATAAGAAAAGCTGGCTGGATGATCATTATGTGATTTTTTGGAAGTAACCTTGACAAAATTCAAAGAATTCAGTGACACAGCTATAATCAGACTCTTTCCATTCCTATCGTTTTATGTATGTGAACAAGATTGCTTTTGCTTCTGTTTATGAAAAATAAAAGTAACAAGAGAATGCATCCTGAACCTGGTCTCATTCTAGCAGTAAGCTACATGCAAACAGGTACTAAAAAATGACAAGAAGAGAGCAAAGAAAAGAAAAAGTGTATACATTGTGTGACTAGAGTTGCAGCTCTTAAGCAAATTTCCCTTTTTACATTTAATACCATAGTTTGTAATATGTTGTTTTGATCACATATATATTATTATAGTTGTAACCCAGTTCAGGAGAAATTTTACATTAAGAACCTTATGGTCAGAAAAAATTTTAAATTAAATCTATATACATAATTTTGTCCCAGAGAACTATATATTGTGATGTTTTTTAAAAGACTTTAGGGGCTTCCCTGTTGGCACAGTGGTTGAGAATCTGCCTGCCAATGCAGGGGACACGGGTTCGAGCCCTGGTCTGGGAAGATCCCACATGCCGCGGAGCGACTAGGCCCGTGAGCCACAATTGCTGAGCCTGCGCTTCTGGAGCCCGTGCTCCGCAACAAGAGAGGCCGCGATAGTGAGAGGCCCGCGCACCGCGATGAAGAGTGGCCCCCACTTGCCGCAACTAGAGAAAGCCCTCGCACAGAAACGAAGACCCAACACAGCCATAAATAAATAAATAAATAATTCCCATTTTAAAAAAACAAACAAAAACAAACAAAAAAACCACATAGTTTCCTTTACCTGATTAAATGAATCTCCTTAACGACAGAGGCAAACACCCTTCAAGATGAAACGTCGATCAGAGCTCTCTCACTGCGTTTCTTTTATAGGAGACAGGATCTTGATTGGATAATTGCAATAACATGGATTCTATGGAGAGCATTTTTCACCCATCAGCTTTCATCCCAGTTAATCCAATGATAGAAGATGCTGAGGAGCCGAGAAACTTCTTGCAGGGGAGATGGGTAGGACACGTATTATATGCGATTAACGATCAGGCACTTAAGTGAAACACTAGGAAATCATAGGTTTGTTTCCCCTTGGTGTTGGTGGTGGTGGTTTCATTTGTCTTCACCTGATGATGGTTTGGTCAAGATGAGGGAAACCTCCTTCTCAGCTACCACCCAATTTGTACCAGGGTTTCCCAATTGCCCTGAGCTTGAGAATCCTGGGGCCCTTGTTGAAAGCACAATTCATCTAGTGCTCCATGGAGGACTCAGCAGCAGAACCAGGTGTGTGGACTTTCCACGGCACCAGGAGATTCTTAATATCGGCAAAGGTTGTAGAAACACTGCTTAAAATTATTCACTCTATGCTTCTTTATTCACAGCTTCATGGAGGTATAAATGAGGTACAAAAAACAGCACAGGGGCTGCCCTGGTGGCGCAGTGGTTGAGAATCTGCCTGCCAATGCAGGGGACACGGGTTCGAGCCCTGGTTCTGGGAAGATCCCACATGCCGCGGAGCAACTAGGCCCGTGAGCCACAACTACTGAGCCTGTGCGTCTGGAGCTTGTGCTCCGCAACAAGAGAGGCCGCGGCAGTGAGAGGCCCGCGCACCGAGAGGAAGAGTGGCCCCCGCTCGCCACAACTAGAGAAAGCCCACGCACATAAACGAAGACCCAACACAGCCAAAAATATATAAATAAATAAATAAAATTTTAAAAAAAGAAAAAAAAAACAGCACAAATTTAAAGTGTGCAATTCAATGAGTTTTGACATATGTTATATATAATGAAAGCACCAGCACAAATAAGATCATAAACACATCCATTGCCCCCCAAAGTTTCTTTGAGCCCCTTTGTAATTCACATCTCCTTCCCTCCCATCCCCAGGCAACCACTGATCTGCTTTTTGTTACTATAGATTACTTATTATTTTATATATATGACATCATTCAGTATGTATTCTGTCTTGTTTCTTTCACTTAGGATAATTATTTTGATATTCATCCTTTTGCTTTGTGTATCAATAGCTTCTCCCTTTTTATGTAATATTCCACTATTGGGTATAGTATATCCCAATGAATTCATTCCCCCACTAATGGATATTGAGGTTGTTTTCATTTTGGGGCCATTACAAATAATTGTAGATAATGAAAGAAGTACAATTAAGAAGAGATAAGTTTCTTTTCATTAGAATAGAAATTTTATTAGCAAAATTTGAAAAATATAAATGGTAAAAAAGAAGGAAATGAAAAACTCTATACATATGAAACAAAGACAGAAAATACACCATCATGCTTGGGAAGTGGGGCTTTGGATATTATTTTTCTTACAAATCTTCAGTCATTTCAAAAACATGTATTCTTATTTCAGGGATGGAGAGGCCAAAGCACAGAGTTTATAGTTAATATTAAAATAATACCGAGGAATTGCCTGTATGACAGATCGGCAGAACTGCTGGGCACCCACATACCATCTCCTAGCTCCTTGTTGCTGGAGGGCACAGAAACATTCTTTCCTTTTGGGAATGTATTTTTATTTCCTATAACCTTTCCCAGGTCAGTGGGATACTGACATAGATAAAGGCAATTTCGTTTTGTAAGAAAAAAATTTTTTTTTTTTACAAATACATATACCTTGGAGAAATTTTGAAAAATATAAAATGATTCAAGTAGAAATAAAGATTATTACTTACCCCACTACCCAGAAATGATCACTGTTAATGATTTCCTGTTACGTTTCCTTTTTTAAAAATTTATTTATTTATTTATTTTTTGGGCTGTGCTGGGTCTTCGTTGCTGCGTGCGGGCTTTCTCTAGTTGCGGCGAGCGGGGGCTACTCTTCGTTGTGGTGCGCGGACTTCTCATTGCAGTGGCTTCTCTTGTTGTGGAGCACAGGCTCTAGGCATGCGGGCTTCAGCAGTTGTGGCGCACGGGCTCAGTTGCTCCGCAGCATGTGGGATCTTCCCAGACCAGGGCTCGAACCCACGTCCCCTGCATGGGCAGGCGGATTCTTAACCACTGTGCCACCAGGGAAGCCTGAGTTTACTTCTTTTTGACATCAGTTTTAGGGAGAGTAAAAGGTTTTGCCTTGTTCATATATGCATGTATTTTAAATTCTCTGTTGTTGGACATTGTTTGCAGTTTTTCCTTATTATAAATGCTTCTCATTAATATATTCCCTCGTCATTATCATGCAAAAAGTTTTGGAATTTTAATTTCTGCTCTCATGTGTAATTTCTAAAAGTTCTTGCTCTCCCTGACTGATCCCTTATTACACCCTACTCTTATTTTACTTACACAATTTCTCTGCCTATTGAAAATATCAATTTCAAGTTGAAAGTTTTTTTTTTCTGTTTCCTGCTTTCTGTCTTTAGATTCTCTGAAATCCTTTGAGCTTGTCGATCACGACAGAGGCATTGCTAAAAGTTCCTAGTTCCTGGGCTCTCCCTGCATGTTTAAGAGTGAAGCCCTCAGAGGCTGTGGGGTAGGGTGTGTGGACTGCTGGGTTCTGTGGGGTGAGTGGGTGACGTGGCAAATCACTTTCATTGTGGGGCCCACAAGCGTCAGCAGAGGGAGAAGGACTCTTCTTCTTCTAGGTGTCATGACAAGGAGTCTGGCAATCCCTAGCCTGAGCTGAAGGAGTTGGGGACACATCAGAAAGGTGGGACATTAAAAAAAAATATGGTTCTGAAGAGCCTAGGGGCAGGACAGGAATAAAGGCGCAGACGTAGAGAATGGACTTGAGGACACGGGGAGGGGGAAGGGTAAGCTGGGACGAAGTGAGAGAGTGGCATGGACATACATACACTACCAAATGTAAAATAGATAGCTAGTGGGAAGCAGCTGCATAGCACAGGGAGATCAGCTCGGTGCTTTGTGACCACCTAGAGGGGCGGGATAGGGAGGGTGGGAGGGAGGGAGATGCAAGAAGGAAGAGATATGGGGATATATGTATATGTATGGCTGATTCACTTTGTTATAAAGCAGAAACTAACACACCATTGTAGAGCAGTTATACTCCAATAAAGATGTTAAAAAAAATTAACATACAAGGAAAAAAAAAAAGAAAGATGGGACAGCGATAGAGTGTGCTCTTGAAAGTTGGTGATCATGATTTTAAAGGAGGCCAGTCAACCTTTTTGAGTGATTTGCTCCAAGATGTGTGTCTCTGTGGAAAGTTCAGTTACCCCAGGCTAGTGTGTTTACCAGGCATGTAGATTCAGAAGGAAGCAGAAGTTGGGGGTGTTCCAGCTTTGTTCCAAAAGGGACAAGAAGAAAGTCAAGGCACTCTGGGTAGTAAGGAGACTTTGGCACCGAAGAGTTGAAGAACTTCAACACATTGGAGAATTGTCAGGTGAGAAGTACAAGAGAAAGTTAATGAGGACAAGAGGGAATGTGTGATGGGAGAGTGGGGGTCCCTGAAATGATGTTTGGGGTATCATAGTAGCAGTGATGACAAGGTACAGGATACAACCATGAAAGTGGATAACTGATACCAGAGATAAGATGGGGAGACTGCAGACTGTGACCTGGGCACCTGAGGTCTTGGATGGGTCATTTCTGTGCACATTAAAATCTGCAGGAGCTGATGTGAAAAGCCAGAGGGAGAGGCAGCAGCTGGATCTTCAGTGATGGTTGCAAGAGAGCAAAAAGGTTGGTAGGTGCAGCCACCAGGAGTGAAGTGGTTGGCCAGATGACATGGACATGAAGACACAAGGACTTCTGCAGGGGGAATTCATCTATGCCATTGGGAACAAAAACATTGCAAAAAGCAGGAAATGATTTTAAGAAGCTAGGTTTTATTTGTATATAAAAATCAATGCTGGGCTTCCCTGGTGGCGCAGTGGTTGAGAATCTGCCTGCCAATGCAGGGGACACGGGTTCGAGCCCTGGTCTGGGAAGATCCCACATGCCGCGGAGCAACTAGGCCCGTGAGCCACAGTTACTGAGCCTGCGTGTCTGGAGCCTGTGCTCCGCAACAAGAGAGGCAGCGACAGTGAGAGGCCCACGCACCGCAATGAAGAGTGGCCCCCGCTTGCGCAAGTAGAGAAAGCCCTCGCACAGAAACGAAGAACCAACACAGCCATAAATAAATTTAAAAAAAAAATCAATGCTCAAGAGACTTAAAATCGAAGTTTCAATGGCCTGAAGATATCAGAGTTTAGGATACAGTTATAGCTGCCAGGTGTGGCTATGGGTCTCTCAGTCACTAAAGGCTCTGTATGGCTTCAGGTCCTTCTGCCTCTCCTTCCTGCTTCCAGTCTTGGCTTGTGGTTCTCTGGGCCTTCTAGCTCCCTGCACACAGGGCTAGCCCTCCAGTTAAGACAACAATAAAAATGCTCGTGGCGACCATCATTAATCCACCAGAGAAAGCCACGTGGTCAGAGGAGTCGCACACATTGACAACCCTTCCCAGAATCAAGAACCCTATGCAAGCAATGATCACGTATTCAGAGCTAGACATGCACCCGAGCTTTTCCTACCCTCTTCTTAGTAACCTGGTCCTCAGGTTATAAACTCCCGCCGGCTGCAACATCATGATTTTTTTTTCTGAAGTGGTTAAGGAAAGAAAAAAATATTACAGGTCAAAAATATCAAAAGGTTGAGGAGAAATGTCTTTACTGAAGACATTGTAGTGAATTGCCTCTTCCTGAATTATCCGTCAGAACTATGTTGACCCTCTCAAGTGTCCTGAAGCCTTAATTCAAAAGAGCTGGCTTCTAGGAAGAGGGAACGTTCCCCTCGGAGTAGATTCTCAGAGGATCAGCTTACATTATGGGAAGTTCTTAATGGCTTAAAGTACATCTTTCCATATATATCATGAAGCTGTCTCCTGACATCCAGAAAGACTACTTCCGAAGATTAGCTTCTCCAGGGGTACTTGAAAAAGTGGGATTGACACGATATCTTCCTGAAGCATCATTATTACTCGATGCTACGTTTAGATTTTTATGCTTTAGATACAAGTGATGAAATTCTAGGTGAAAGGTTAATTTAAGAGGGAGTACGGGAAGGAAACTTTGGACAGTTGGAGAGAAAAATGTGTTTCCTCCCTTTTGCCAGTAGGGGGACCCAGTGCCAAGTTTAACAAGCAAGAACCTTGGGGTAGAACCATTCATTCCAGCCTTTGCCTTTCCTAAGCTACTTCTCCTGAGTTTACTAGTTGTAGAAAGCATCACTTGTGAACTGCAGAATTAAATAGCAGCCACTAAAATAACTCAAGGCTTGACTGGTATTTTAACAGAGAAATGGGCTGCTTGGGTTTCACCAGAACCCATCTGAAAAGACTTCTAATTAATGGGCTTATTAGCCAACTCACAAATCAATCATTTTTCTTAACATATACAGACAAAAGCCATTTACTGAGTGAAAATCTGAGCACGTCTTGCTGTGAAATCACCACTCTTCATCACTTCAGGAAAGTTAAAAAAGACCTTGTCCAACACAAAATGATCAAATCCTGGGTTTTCCAGAATTTGTATGATGCCTGAAATATGGTTCTATATTTTTCCCCAAATGAATAACCAAGAATTCCCACATTATAGTGCAAGTTTCATTTGTTCCCTTTAATTTAAAAAAAACACTATTATGATATTAAATTCCCCAAGACACTAGGCCTATTTTGAGTTACCATTCTGTTCTACTTATTTACACGTGTGTGTGTATGTGTTTCTTCCTGTACCATATAGTAGAGCTTTGTGGCATGTTTTCAGACCTAGGGGGAAACATTTCCCCTTCAACAGCCGCGTAGAGATTTCCTAGCTATTTTCACATACCTCCTTTTCTGGGAGAGGAATTGACTTCAACTTACCCACACCACCCCAACACACCTATTCAAGCTGGGTTTTCACTGGATTTGAAGTAGAACTACTACAGGGCAAAGTCAAATCTTCTTAGATTGACGCTTCCTTAGAGCGTCATACTTCTTACTTTCTACGTAAGAGTTATCTGTCTTGCTCGATTTATTTATATGTGTTTTATAGATCTTATTGCTAGTATAAATGGGATTTTTGTCAGTTCTAATTGTAATTGGTCTTTACTCCCATAAAGGAAAGCTACTGTGTCCTTATAACCTGACCTTATTTGCTGCATCAGTTCTTGTTCTGGTATATTACCTAGAACGATGATCTTCAAACTGGGGTGCACAGTCCCTTTGGAGTATACAGGGACTTTCCAAGAATTAAACAGGCATAAGAGTTTTAAGGAAATCGTTTTCAGGTTCTCAACTTCTGCATGTTTTCTGTTAAGTCAGCAATGCCCAAGAACCTAGAGTTAAAGCGTTCCCATTTCACAACTGCCCTTCTCCATTTAAGAGAGGAAAAGCAGTATACGGGGTTTTGGTTTTTGGTTGTTTTTTAAAACCTCCAGAAAACCTAGCATAAGTTCAAAATATAGATACCTGTGCTGAGAAAGTGAATGACTAGTGACGGTAACATTGTTAAATTGGCCAGGTGTTTGCAAATTTTGGCTTTCAACGCTTCCTTGCTCTCAAATGGCAGAACTAATAGAATTTCCAGCTCAGTAAAAATAATCCAGGAATACATCACTGTAATGTGGGCATGCATTAGCAACTCTGAACAAAGCCAAAGAATTGAGCCACAATTCTTACTGCTAGTATAAATGGGATTTTTGTCAGTTCTAATTGTAATTGGTCTTTACTGCTGTAAGCCCCCGCCCATCTCTATCTACCGATGTGAGCTTTCTCTGCACTTACATCTGTGAAAAAGGAGGCAAATGGAGGCTGAACCACCTCATTCTAACAGGAAGGAATAGTCATTCGTGGAAACATGCACCAGGGTAAGAAATCTAGCTCACTGAGAGAGGCATGTCTAATAACTGTGAACCATGAAAACTCTTAAAACAGATAACATACACAATTTGATCAATTGTATACTAGTGATTATAATTTTGCCTTAGACCAGAGTTGATACTTAGAGACTTATAGTCATAGGAAATTAAATTTTAAATTGATATGTTTTTTTTTTGTGGCAGAGTGATGGGATAAAATGATCAATAAAAGAGTTAAGCATAAAAAATGCTACACTAATATAAAATCCCTGGGGGAAGCAGAAAGGAAACATCTAAGGAGAAAAAGTGTTAAGAGCTGATCCGTGTGTTTTTTGAAGTGGGAGATGGTGGTTATCAAATCCCTTAGGTATATAGAATCTAAGATGTACTTGAGAGTGAAATAATGGTTTTATTTTAAAAGATCACTATTTATACAACTTCCAGTAATTGTGTCTTTGTAACTGTATACACTGAAAATTTTAGGTGTTAGATGACATGCTAGGTGATACAGAGTTCTTGACAATATTTTAGGGCATGTAGGAACAAAAGATTGAAGATGAAAACTGTAGCAAATATTAATGGTTTTGGCTTTACAGACTCCTTCCTGCCTGTAACGGCAACATTTTATTAATTCAGCATTTCATATGATGTTTGTGGCTTTAGAAGTTTCCTTTGCCGGTTATTCCTTTAAAATTTTTAATCGCAAATTGCTGGTCAGTTTGGTAGCTGCGCTTTTAACATTTGTTGCTATGGTTTTCTTCCTTTAATTTATCGACATGGAATTTAATAATTCCTTGATGTTTTTTGTTTGTTTGTTTTTTTCTTTTGCTTTTTAAAGAGTAAGCTTTTGTTTTGTTTTAATATTTATTTATTTATTCTGCTGCGCCTGGCCTTAGTTGTGGCACGCGAGATCTTCGTTGTGGCATGCAGAGTCTTAGTTGCAGCATGTGGAATCTAGTTCCCTGACCAGGGATCAAACCTGGGCCCCTTGCATTGCAAGCATGGAGTCTTAGCCACTGGACCACCAGGGAAGTCCCAATAATTCCCTAACGTTTAACCATCCTTGTATTCCTCCAATAAGCTCTCCTAGACTACTTATTATCCTTATAAAGCAGTACATGGTGATTTACATTTATCTTAAGCCAGACCGGGTTATAGGGTTTTATGAGGGAGGAGGCAGAGAAAATTATTAGGTTTGAGTACTAAGAATGCTACTTTAGTAAAACAAACTGGGAAGCTTTGATTTACAATGCACGATATGATGATGATGGTGATGATGACGATGATGGATCTCACGATCTTTATTCTCCAACTTTTTAGGTTTTTGTCTCTACATTCAATTTTGATAATTAATATGTTCCCAAAATATTCATTCCATCTAGATTTTCAAATGTGTTGGTAGGAAGTCAACCATAATTCCCTTTGATTCTTTTTCCAGGCTATTTTTCCTGTCTTGGTTATTAAATACCGAAAGTTTATTTTGTTTGGCTGTACAGGGGTTTATTGATCTGTCACCTTTTTCAAGAAACAGCTTTCGGTTTTACCTGTTAATTTGTTATTTTTAGCTTTCTTCTTTTAAAGCCTTTCCTGCATTTTATTAGTTTCCTCCCGATTCCTTAAGTTGAATGCATACATGATTTTCAGTTTTTGTTCAAAAAAGAATTGCAAAAAATAAAAATTAAAAAAAAAAAAAAAAAGAATTGCAAGTTTACTTAGAAAAGTGAAACCCAGAACCATAAAGGAAAAAAGTATTTTAGGATGCAAGATTTCATTAATTAAAATAGGGTAACTGTTATATTTGGATCTTTAACACACACACACATATATATAACATATGTAGACAAAGAGACATATAAAACATATGTAGATGCCTAAAATACAAAGAACTTCTGCAAATCAAGGACAAAAATCCAATAGCCTAATAGAAAAGTAGTCAAGGCATAAGAATAGGAGACCCACCTCTGAAGAAATGCAAATGTAAGTTAATACACATAAAAAGATATGCAGCTCAACCAACAATAATATTATAAGAAGCACCTTTAAGTGACTTTCAACACACTAAGCAAAAATCAAGCTACTAATTTTATAGAAGAAATGATAGTTTCTCACACCTGGTCCAATAAGCAACTGTTTAAATTTTTTTTTAAATATAAGAAATAATTTCCCCCAAACAGACAGTTACCTTTCAAGTGAAATGTCTTTAGATGAAAAGAGAGTCAACATGATTCTGTTTCTTTTTTACGATTTAGGCTCTTGACTGGATAATTGAAATAACGTGGGTTCTCATGGGGAGCAATTTTCACACATCAGATTAGTTTTTTTTTTCTGGATTAATCCGATAACGTAAATACCTTGATTCTATAGATTTGAAGGAAATTCCTAGCAGGGAGAGACTGGGGCCAAATGCATATAGTTCATTCAAATGTCCAATGTAAAAAAATAATAATAATAAGAGGAAGTAAAGAATCGTTTACTCTAGCTGTCTTTTACTTGGCTGTTTCATTTGATTTCACCTGCTGAGGATTTGGTAAAGATGTAGTGGAAGCAACTTTTAACTACCAGGGTCATTATACCAGTGTTTCCCAGCCTCGCTGAGCATAGGACTCATCTGGCCTCTTGTTAAAAACACAGATTCCTGAAACTTCCCTGGTGGTCCAGTGGTTAGGACTCTGCGATTCCACAGCAGGGGGCATGGGTTTGGTCCCTGATCAGGGAACTAAGATCCCACATGCCACTCAGCACAGCCAAAACCCAAAAAAATACACAGGTTCCTATGTCCCACCGTGTGTAATTCCAGTGATTAAGTAGGCCTGCAATGGAACCAGGAATGTGCATTTTTCAAAAGTGCCACCCCTCACCCCCAAGAATTTCCTATTTCCTCTGTGCTCTCAACGATAGACATTTAAGGGAGTAAAGTGCGGGAGTACTGGCGTTTGTCCACTGCAAAATAACTTCACTAAAGAAATGTTAGAAAATACAGTTTAGAAGAAAAATACTTATGCATAGGGAAAACATTGTAAGAAAATATATCAAAATATTAAAACATGAACTGTGCTTATGTTTGAGAGGTGAAATTATGGGTATTATTTACAGATTTTCAGACTAAAGACTGCAGAGCACACTAAAAATAGTTCATGGCAGTATTCCCATTTCAGAGATGGAAAAAACAAGCACAAATATTTATGGTTGTTTCAAAACAGGATATCTCAAGAGAATGAGAAGACAAGCCACAGACTGGGAGAAAATATTTGCAAAGGACACATCTGATGAAGGACTGCTATTCCCCAATATACAAAGAATCCTTAAAGCTCAACAATAAGGAAACGACCTGATTTTAAAAATGAGCCAAAGCTCTTAATAGACACCTCACCAAAGAAGATGTACAGATGGCAGATAAGGACATGAAAAGATGCTCCACATCATATGTCATCAGGGAAATGTAAGTTAAAACAAGGAGATACCACTACACACCCATTACAATGGCCAAAATGCGGAACACTGACAACACCAAATGCTGATGAGGATCTCTCATTTACTGCTGATGGGAATATAAAATGGTGCGACTAATTTGGAAGACAGTTTGGCAGCTCCTTACAAAACTAAACATACTCTAACGATATGATAGAGCAATCACACTCCTTGGTATTTACCTAGAGGAGTTGAAAACTTACGTCCTCACAAGAAGCTGCACACGAATGTTGATAGCAACTTTATTCACAATTGCCAAGAACTTGGCATACAATAATGCTAATATTCCAGGCAATGGAATATTATTCAGCACTAAAAAGAAATGCGCTATCATCAAAACTTGAGAAGACACAGAGGAATCTTTTTTTTTTTTTTTTAAAGAAATTCACGGTCTTTTTTATTTATTTATTTATTTATTTATTTATGACTGTGTTGAGTCTTCGTTTCTGTGCGAGGGCTTTCTCTAGTTGCGGCAAGTGGGGACCACTCTTCATCGCGGTGCGCGGGCCTCTCACCATCGCGGCCTCTCTTGTTGCGGAGCACAGGCTCCAGACGCGCAGGCTCAGTAATTGTGGCTCACGGGCCCAGTTGCTCCGTGGAATGTGGGATCTTCCCAGACCAGGGCTCGAACCCTTGTCCCCTGCATTGGCAGGCAGATTCTCAACCACTGCGCCACCAGGGAAGCCCACAGAGGAATCTTAAGCACCTACTACTAAGGGAAAGAAGCCAGTCTGAAAAGGCTACCGACTGTATGATTCCAACTCTATGACGTTTTGGAAAAGGCAAAACTACGGAGACAATAAAAAGGTCAGTGGTTGTCAGGGGTTCTGGTGCGGGGAGGGGAGAAGGATGATTAGGTGGAGCACAGGTGATTTTTAGGGCAGGGAAAATACTGTGTGTGATACCCTAATGGTGGATACATATTATCAACATTTATCCAAACCCATAGAATATACAACATCAACAGTGAACCCTAAAATAAACTACAGACTTTGGGTGATAATGACGTGTCCGTGTAGGTTCATCTGTTGTAACAAATGTGCCACTCTGGTGGGGATGTTGGTGATGGGGGAGGCTATGCATGGTGGGCATGGGGGTGGAGGTGTATGAGAAATCTCTGTACATTCTGCTCAATTTTGCTGTGAACCTAAAACTGCTCTAAAAAAATTGTCTTAAAAACAACCACCACCAACACAGAAGACCTACATGTATACATGTAAGAACTGCTGATATGTAAGATTCATGAGGAATGACCAGGTGGTACTCTGAGATGGAAAAACTAGATGTCTTTGCTCTACTATCTAGCTCTTTGTCATGAGGGCTGAGGAGTGTCTTTTGACAAGTTTCACTTCTTGTAACTTTTCAGTAAGTCATGAGGATAAGGAGAGAAACTCAGTAATTTTCCTTTTTTTTTTAAACACTTTTTTCTGATTATGAAAGTAATTACTGTGCCTTTTGAAAAATTTAGAAATTACGGAAACACAGAATAAAAACAACCTATAATTCACCACCCAGAGATAACCGTTATTAGCATTTTGTAGAAATTAGCTTTTCCAAGTTAATATGTGCTTTTGGTGCACATACTAACTTTAAGACAGAATTGGAAAGAGATTGTATATCATGTAACTTTCTCTGTCCCATTAATAATAAATAGTAAACATCCGACATTTATTAATTTTAACATTGAATTTAAATATTTCTTTGCATATTTTTCTATAACATTTATAATGATTTCATAGGTTTTCAATGAATTGCTCTGTGTCCAAACCATAAGGATTTAACCAAATCCTTATTGTAATACTATATTAAATCTGTTTTCTGTTGTTTTTCCCATATTAAAAATCAGTACACATTACATATAGACCATGGCATGCAACTTTGATTGTTCCACTAAAATAATTATCTATCCCTAACAGTTTAATTGCTGTGTCAATGGGTATGAACACTTGAAAGCTAAAGCCATTCTAGAATGCAGGCTTAAGGCTTCATTGCAGGCTCTAAAGGGGAACGTCAGTTATACTTGTCATCAAAATAGATATGACTTATTAAGCACCTACTACATGCCACTTTTTTCAACTTTGCTTACCTTTATTTATTTATTTACTTAATAGATATTTATTGGAATATAATTGTTTCACAATACTGTGTTAGTTTCTGTTGCACAACAGAGCGAATCAGCCATATGCGTACCCATGTCCCCATATCCTCTCCCTCTAAGCCTCCGTCCCAGCCTCCCCATCCCACCCCTCTAGGTCATCGAAAAGCACGGAGCTGATCTCCCTGTGCTATGCTGCTGCTTCCCACCAGCCAACTATTTTGCATTCGGTAGTATATATATGTCGATGCTACTCTCACTTCACCCCAGCTTCACCCTCCCACCCCATGTCATCACCTCCACTCTCTATGTCTACCTCTTTATTCCTGCCCTGCAACTAGGTTCATCGGTACTATTTTTTTCTTTTTTTTTTTAAGATTCCATAGATATGCATTAGCATACGGTAATTGTTTTTCTCTTTCTGACTTATTCACTCCGTATGACAGACTCTAGGTCCATCCACCTCACTACAAATAACTCCATTTAATTTCTTTTTATGGCTGAGTAATACTTCATTGTATATATGTGCCACAATCTTCTTTATCCATTCATCTGTCCATGGACACTTAGGTTGCTTCCATGCCCTGGCTATTGTAAATAGAGCTGCAGTGAACATTTTGGCACATGACTCTTTTTGAATTATGGTTTTCTCAGGGTATATGCCCAGTAGTGGGATTGCTGGGTCGTATGGTAGTTCTATTTGTAGTTTTTTAAGGAACCTCCATACTGTTTTCCATAGTGGTTGTATCAATTTACATTCCCACCAACAGTGTAGGAGGGTTCCCTTTTCACCACACCCTTTCCAGTATTTATTGTTTCTAGCTTTTTTGATAATGGCCATTCCAACCGGTGGGAGGTGATTTTGCATTTCTCTAATAATTAGTGATGTTGAGCATCTTTTCATGTGCCTCTTGGCCATCTGTATGTCTTCCTTGGTGAAATGTCTATTTAGGTCTTCTGCCCATTTTTTAACTGTATTGTTCATTTTTTTGATATTGAGCTCCATGAGCTTTTTCCATATGTTGAAGATTAATCCTTTGTTGTTTCATTTGCAAATGTTTTCTCCCATTCTGAGGGTTGTCTTTTTGTCTTTTTTTTTTTTTTTTTGGCCACATTGGGTCCTCGTTGTTGCACACAGGCTTTTCTTTAGTTATGGCGAGCAGGGGCTACTCTTTGTTGTGGTGCACAGGCTTCTCGTTGCAGTGGCTTTCTCTTTTTGCCAAGCATGGGCTCTAGGCGCATGAGCTTCAGTAGTTGTGGCACACAGGCTCAGTAGTTGTGGCTCATGGGCTCTAGAGCACAGGCTCGGTAGTTGTGGTGCACAGACTTAGTTGCTCTGCAGCACGTAGGATCTTCCCAGACCAGGGCTCGAACCTGTGTCCCCTGCATTGGCAGGCAGATTCCTAACCACTGTGCCACCAAAGAAGCCCCTGTCTTTTTGTCTTGTTTGTGGTTTCCTTTGCTGTGCAAAAGCTTTTAAGTTTAAGTCCCATTTGTTTATTTTTATTTTTATTTCTGTTACTCTAGGAGGTGGGTCAAAGAAGATCTTGCTGTGGTTTATGTCAAAGAGTGTTTTTCCTATGTTTTCCTCTAAAAGTTTTATAGTGTCTGGTCTTACATTTAAGTCTTTAATCCATTTTGAATTTATTTTTGTGGATGGTGTTAGGGATTGTTCTAATTTCATTCTTTTACATGTAGCTATCCAGTTTTCCCAGCACCACTTATTGAAGAGGCTGTCTTTTCTCCATTGTACGTTTTTGTCTCCTTTGTCATAAATTAGGTGTCCATATGTGCGTGGGTTTATCTCCGGGCATTCTATCCTGAACCATTGATCTATATTTCTGTTTTTGTGCCAGTACCATACTGTCTTGATTACTGTAGCTTTGTGGTATAGTTTGAAGTCAGGGAGCCTGATTCCTCCAACTCTGTTTTTCTTTCTCAAGATTGCTTTGGCTATTCAGGGTCTTTTGTTTTTCCATACGAATTGTAAGATTTTTTGTTCTAATTCTGTGAAGAATGCCATTGGTAGTTTGATAGGGATTGCACTTATTCTGTAGATTGCTTTGGGTAGTATAGTCATTTTCACAATATTGATTCTTCCAATCCAAGAACATGGTATATTTCTCCATTTATGTCATCTTTGATTTCTTTCATCAGTGTTTTATAGTTTTCTGAGTACAAGTCTTTCACATCCTTAGGCAGGTTTATTCCTAGGTATTTTATTTTTTATTTTTTGTTGCAATGGTAAATGGGAGTGTTTCCTTAATTTCTCTTTCTGATTTTTCATTGTTGGTGTATGGAATATCTTTTTCCATCCCTTCACCTTCAGTCTGTATGTGTCCCTAGGTCAGAAGTGGGTCTCTTGTAGACAGTATATATATGGGTCTTGTTTTTGTATCCATTGAGCCAGTCTGTATCTTTGGTTGGGGCATTTAACCCATTTACATTCAAGGTTATTATTGATATGTATGTTCCTATTACCATTTTCTTAATTGTTTTGGGTTTGTTTTTGTGGGTCTTTTTCTTCTCTTGTGTTTCCTGCTTAGAGAAGTTTCTTTAGCATTTGTTATAAAGCTAGTTTGTTGGTGCTGAATTCTCTTAGCTTTTGCTTGTCTGAAAAGCTTTTAAGTTCTCCGTCAAATCTGAATGAGATCCTTGATGGGTAGAGTAATCTTGGTTGTAGGTTTTTCTCTTTCATCACTTTAAGTATACCCTGCCACTCCCTTCTGGTCTGCAGCATTTCCACTGAAAAATCAGCTGATAACCTTATGGGGATTCCTTTGTATGTTATTTTTTGTTTTTCCCTTGCTGCTTTTAATATTTTTTCTTTGAATTTAACTTTTGTTAGTTTGATTAATATGTGTCTTGGTGTGTTTTTCCTAGAGTTTATCCTGTATGGGAGTCTCTGTGCTTCTTGGACTTGGGTGACTATTTCCTTTCCCATGTTAGGGAAGTTTTCGACTATAATCTCTTCAGATATTTTCTCAGACCATTTCTTTTTCTCTTCTTCTTCTGGGACCCCTATAATTTGAATGTTGGTAAGTTTAGTGTTGTTCCAGAGGTCTCTGTGATTGTCTTCAATTCTTTTCATTCTTTTTTCTTTATTCTGCTCCTTGGCAGTTATTTCCACCATTTTGTCTTCCACCTCACTCATTCATTCTTCTGTTTCCATTATTCTGTTATTGATTCCTTCCAGCGTATTTTTCATTTCAGTTGTTGCGTTGTTCACCTCTGTTTGTTTGTTCTTTAGTTCTTCTAGATCTTTGTTAAACATTTCTTGTATTTTCTCAATCCATGCTTCCATTCTATTTCCGAGATTCTGGATCATCTTTACTATCATCGCTCTGAATTCTTTTTCAGGTGGATTTCCTATTTCCCCTTCCTTTATTTGGTCTTGTAGGTTTTTACCTTGCTCCTTCATCTGTGACATATTTTTTGCTGTCTCTCTTTTTTTTTTTTTTAAATGAGTGGGATTGTGTTCCTGTTTTACTGGTTGTTTGACCTGAGGCTTCTAACACTGGAGTTTGTAGGCTATTGGGTGGAGCTGGGTCTTAGTGCTGAGATGAGGAACTCTGTGAGACCTCACTCCAGTGAATATTCCCTGGGGTCTGAGCTTGTCTATTAGTCCAATGGTTCGGAGCTCCCACCACAGGAGCCTCCGCCTGACCCCAGGCTCGTGAATCAAGATCCCCCAATCTGCATGGGGTGGCAAAAAAAAAAAAAGAGAAGAATAACAAAGTAAAAAATAAAATTAGACTAGGAAACTAACAGATATGTTAGAAAGAATGTAAAAATAAAATATAGATGAATCAACAACCAGAAGGTACATCAGTTCCACAATAGTAAAAAAAGAGGAGGGAAAAGAGAAAACAAAACAAACAAAAAAAATGGGGAAAAGGCCTTGGCTGTGGGGGGCAGGGCCTAAGCAAAGGTGAGGTTTGGGTGGTGGGCGGGGCCTATGCTCAGGACCCACAGGGCTGGAAAAGGCCCTGGGGGTGTGGGGGGTGGGGCTTAGGCTCCAGGAACAGAAGGGGCCCAGGCGAGCCCCCCACCCCTGGTCCCAGAGGGCGGAGGACCTCACCTGGGAGCCTAGCAGGCTTCCTGGGCTCGAGTGGGCTGGTCGATCACCCTCCGTTCCTCTCCCTTTCCTCCCAGAGGGCCCCTCCCACCTGCCTCTCTTGATCTCCCCGGCCTCAGGGGTGCCGATCTTGTCTGGCCTCCACTTCTCCTCCCCGCTCGGTCCCCCTACATCCTACCGGTTCACTCTGGGGTTCCTTCTGTCTCCTTGGGGGTCAGAGTCCCCCAGCAGCAGCTGGCAGGTGCCCTAGTTGTGGGGAGACGCTAACTCCGTGTCTTCCCACACCGCCATCTTGACTCCTCCCCTCTACATGCCACTTTTATAACTCTAAATCTTGTGAGTACCCTCTACAGTAAGTATATTAATTCCCATTTTATAAATTAGAAATCTGAGGCTCAGAGAGGTTAAGGTTGAGTGGTGGTACAGAAACAACAGAATTAGGATTGAGACTCAACTCCATCTGGCTCTAGAATTATTCCCTTTCTGCTAACCCAGTAGATACATAGTTTGCTCACGTTAGGGCATACTTAGAACATGTCAATATCTGTGTGGTACACAGAAACTGGAAGGGATTTAGAGGCATCCATATGAGATTTGTGGGGAAAATGCAAAATATTCTTTATATTCTAGAATTATATTAAAATAAAATATACCCTATTAGGTGATATTAAATATTGAATGAAACCCCCAAATATGTTTTTCTATTTGTAAATGAAAAGTTTGAACTTGCTTCTGTGAACATAAATTTTTCTTATCAAAGCTGTATTGAGATATAATTCATGTAACATAAAATTTACCCTTTGCAAGTGTACAATTCAGTGGTTTTTAGTATTTTCACAGAACTCTACAACCATCACCTCTAATTCCAGGACGTTTGCATCACCCCAGAGAGAAACCCTGTAATCCATTAGTGGTCACTTACCATCCCCTCCCCACCCCTGACCTTGGCAACCAATAATCTACTTGCTGTCTCTATGGCTTTGCCTATACTGGACATTTTATATAAATGAAATCTTACAATATATGGTTTTTGTGTCTGGTTTCTTTTACTTACCATAGTGTTTTCAAGGTCCATCCATGTTGCAGCATGTATCAGTAAGTCATTCCTTTTTGTGACTGAATAATATTCCATTGAATGGATATGTTACATTTTCTTTATCCATTCATCAGCTGGTGGACATTGGGTTGTTTTCACTTCCTGTCTATTAAGAATAGTGCAGCTATAAACATTCAGGTGCAAGTCTTTTTGTGGACCTATGTTCTTAATGCTCTTGTGTGTATACAAAGGAATGGATATGGTAACTCTATGTATTAAACCCTTTCAGGAAATGACAGACTGTTTTCCAAAGCAGCCACACCATTTCATATTCCCACTTACAATGCAATAAGGGTTGCAATTTCTCCACATCTATCTTGTTATTATCTTTTGGATTACAGCCATCCTAGTGGTGTGAAGTGGTATCTCATTGTGGTTTTGATTAGTATTTTCCTGGTCACTAACGATGATCATCTTTTCCGTGCTTGTTGGCCATTTGTATACCTTCTTTGGTCAAATGTCCATTCTGATCCTTTCCTCATTTTAAAAATTGGATTGTCTTTTTATTATTGAATTATAAGTTTATATATTCTAAATACACATCTCTTCTCAAGTACATATTTCCTTTCATTCTGTAGGTTGCCTTTTCACTTTTTTAAAAAAATTTTTATTTATTTTAGTTATTTATTTTTGGCTGTGTTGGGTCTTCGCCGCTGCGTGTGGGTGTTCTCTAGTTGCGGCGAGCAGGGGCCACTCTTCGTTGCTGTGTGCGGGCCTCTCACTGCGGTGGCTTCCTATTGCGGAGCACAGGCTCTAGGCATGCGGGCTTCAGTAGTTGTGGCACGTGGGCTCAGTAGTTGTGGCTCACGGGCTCTAGAGCACAGGCTCAGCAGTTGTGGCACACGGGCCTAGCTGCTCCGTGGCATGTGGGATCCTCCCAGACCAGGGATCGAACCCGTGTTCCCTGCACTGGCAGGCGGATTCTCAACCACTGTGCCACCAGGGAAGCCCCACCTTTTCACTTTTTTGATGGTGTTTTTTAAGGCACAGAAATTTTAAATTTGGATGAAGTCCAATTTTTCAATTTTTCTTTTACCACTTGTGTCTTTGGTAGCATAGCTAAGAAACTACTGCCTTACCTAAGGTCATGAGGATTTACTCCTGTGTTTTCTTTTAAGCGTTTACATTTAGGTGTAGGATCCCATTTTATTTTCCATTAGTTGGAAGACTGTCTTTTCCCACTGAATTGTCTTGGCACCCTTGTCAAAAATCAGCTGAGCATAAATGTAAGGGATTATTTTTGGATTCTCTATTCCATTCCATTGGTCTATATGCCTGGTTCTTCTTTTTCTAGTCCCTTCCTACGATCTCCACTAGCACTTCCTTCTAAAAGCATATTCTAAATTTAAAACACTTGACAGACATCAAGAGAAGTTCCCTAACCCCTGGGCCCACCCCCTTGCAGCCAAACTGTGCCCCTGTATCAAAATTCTGAGGATGCCGCTAACTAGACTAGGGCATCTCTTGAAGGGCAAAGCTGTGTTTTGTGTATTAGTTTTTCAAATCTAGTACCTTGGCAGTTTGTAGGAACTTAATGGTTAAAGGGTATGTGGGTAAGTGGATGGCTGAGTGAATGAAATAAAAACTTGGTAGCTCAACAGCTGAGTTCAACAGTTTTTGAGACTGTGTCATTGTAAGGTTGAGTACACTGGAGGAATAGATTTTGAGGGAAATCTGTAATGAAAAGTTGATTGTTTGATTCACATAAGCTAACATCTTTTAGATAGCTAAGAGACATCTTTTTAGGTGAGTCAAAATCATACATATGCCCTATTTCCTGTAGCTTCAAGTATAGAAAATGCCTCAAGTTATACAAACAAGGTATTAATCCTTTTAAGATAGTGTTAACTAAGATGTAGAATCTGGGATTAAATATATCCACCTAAATAATTTGCCATTTTCTCTCTCCAGGACCATTATACAGAAATCACTATAACCAAAATTTTATTTGTGGTCTTTTATCACATGCATTCATTCCTTTAAGATCCAAGGACTGATGAGGGCTTCTCGCAGTTCGTAAAGTCCTAATTGGGAATCTTGGTGCTGTGACTACTAACACACTAATTGCAGGCAAGGAAAACATAGCAAACTTAAGAGATAAAAATGTAGGTAGTGCAGAACCTTCAAATATTTAATTAAATGGCAAAAGACTTCTTTGCTAATTAAACCCTAAACACCCATTAACTGAAGTACATAAAGTGTTTCTGGTCTGGTGACAAGACAATATGACTTAGCCATTTCTTTGTACTTGCATTCAAATATTTCTCAAGACTATGAAATAAAATGTAACATTTATTAAACACTTGGACAGTCTTAAATACATTCAAGGCATTTAAAATATTAAATTTTCCATGCTTATTACAGTTCCTAAAAAAAACAAATTAACTAAGATTCAATATTTCTTCAGAACAAAAACGTGGCAAATTTCTTCCACCAGATCTGGTTTTGTCTATTAAATTTCTATGGCATGAAGGATGAATCCAGAAAACCCAGTGTTGACTTCCACTGAAACATAAGCCACATACTCAACCTCTTATCCCACAAAACAATGTAATTTACTGCACAGATTTCCAGTACTCCTCTTGGCCCCTGGATAGGCCATTATTGGCTCCCAGCCCTCGCAGCCATGAGGTAAGGTGCCCCCCAAACTTCTTAAGCCTTGGAAATCTAGCACTATGATTTGAACATTTTCATTACAATTCAGAATTATCTCTAACTCAAATGTGGCCTTCAATTGTCAAAAAACTATCATCCTGCTCAAGAAACTTAAATAAATCTGCTCTTTTCAACATAGAGAACTATGAGAATTTCTGTAGAAGGAAACTAGACGCACAGTGGAACAGGAAGGTAAACATCTGCATCGTATTCAACAGGAACTAAGCTACAGGCCAAAGAACCACTGGGTGTTGCAAAATCTTTAGCTGGATAGAGGATGGGATTAAAAAACCATACAGCTAACCCCAGAAAACTGTCATGGAGAGCACAGACTATATGATTAGGTAGGTAAGTTTGCCCTCAGCAAAGCAGTAGACTTAAATCTTCATCTTTGAATAAGTGAATAGTTTCTATGGTAAACAAATCAATTACACTAAACCCCTACATTAAATGTAGTATACTCAGTTTTACAAGCCTAAAAGGACAGTGGAATGAAAAACAAATTATTTTGTATTTCAGAGGCTTTCATGATTTAAAAAGCTGTCTCGACTCCTTGACTTGCTGGAGAACCATCTGAAGCTTTGATTCCTTTAGTCGTTATGTTCATGAACGGTAATTACCTTTGAAAGCATGCCTCACTTCGGCCTTTCCTATACTACAGTGACTATGTCACTTACTATTAGAGATGTGTACCCCAATTCAAATGCAGCGAAAGGCCGAGTACCTGAAAAGTCACTTACTGCCTCAGGATATTTGACAATGACCCAAAGTTTAAGAGTCTACTCTCCCAAGCTTCCTACCCTAGAGCTGTCACATAAAAGTAAGTCTGTTTAGGGTGAGGAGGAATCTGGAGGAAGATGGAAAGGCTTATGCAAGACAAATATTTTCTTGCCTCCAGCGTTCAGGATTCGATCCAGTGCCTCTGTGAATGACTCCATGTTTATTTCCCCCAACAAATGTATGCTAACTCAGTGATCTGCAACCTTGGCTGACCACCATCTGGGTCCTGGAATCGATTATTTTAATTTTGATTCCAAGGCCTTTTCTAAGACCCATCTCAGCATGAGGGCCACGGCTGACTTGCATGCAGTGAGCCCATCAGTGGCCTGCAAACAAGCTTTGGATGTGTTTGCACAGATTACTGTGATGGAGCTGTCATGTGAACAAATGGCTTAAAGCAGATGAGGAAAAGGGTCGCATCATAGGCATTCAATAAAACCAACAAGACATGGGATGCCAATTTTATACTGAGAAACAAATGTTAACTTTAATAATAAAAAACACAACCACAGAGAAGCACTGTATTTTCCCTCTACTGCATTCGCAAATACAAAGAAGAGCAATGAAATGAATGGATTTACTTCAAACTACTGGTTCTTACACCCATGAACGTGTATCAGAATTACTTGTGGAGGTTTTAAAAACTATTTAAGTCTAGGCCTCACTCAGAGGTTGCAACAGGGGTCAGGACCCAGGTATTTTTTACAAGCTCTTTAGATAGCTCTGATGAGTTTCCTGCTGGTTGAGTTTCTGATTTTAGGTTGACTGGGGTACTTTGGGTTTTTTGGGCCACTGTTTGGGGGTACGGGGAGTTTTTTTCGCAGATTTACTAGCAGTAGTGAAGAACTTGGCCTCTGGCTTTTTAGGAGTCTGTCTTGGGTCTTTTTTCCCCAGCGAAGAGGTTCTTTCTTTCTCCAACTCTTCTTTGATTCTTGCCTTCTTCCCTGGGCCTTTACCTGGGGTCTTGGGCTCCGCAGCTGCTGGGGTCTCCAAAGCTGGGGAGGCCTTTCTCTTCTTCCCATGAGGTGTGTTGGGACCAGGACTCTTCTTTGGAGACTTCTTTCCTGCAGCATCTTTTTGTGTCTAAGAAAAAGAAAAAAGTGGGTGGGGTGCGGGACAGACAACTGATGATGTAACTCTAAGAGTTACTGTTCTTAAAATTTAGGGAACCCCTAAGAGGGAAACTGCAGCACGATGAATGAGGAATGGCTTTTTCCTCCTGCCTCAAAAACATTTTGAAAGGCAGCTGTACTCCACTATTAATGACTGTAAAAAGGACCCCTGGCACCTCCCTGGCCTAACCATCCTTCCTTACGGCTGGGGCGAAGGACTCCTAGAAGCAGTGAGAGCACAGTGGGCAGACCTGTGACCTAACCCTGACTCTTCTTCACCTCCAGTTGTAAATTCCTCGCATGTGGGTTAGGGCAGGGGGTTCCGAAACAGTGTGTGTGAAAACAACTGGGGTGCCTGTTAGCAAAAGGGGGGACCGTGTTCCACACCGGAAATCCCGGATTTCCCAAGCAGCCCAGATGATGTGGCTGACGAGCCGAGGACAACATCCCAGCAACGGACTGGGTCCCACACAGAGAGAGGTTATACAGGCAAATCAACCAACAAAACTTTGCTTTTGAGTTATCATAAAACAGACGGAAATTTTGAAAAACATTGAAAATATAAAAAACAAAACTCCCTAATAACTCTACCACACAATATTAATATTATTCACTACCTTTTCCCCATGAGTATGTATGTATTTAAAAGCCGAGTATTATGCTCTTTCCCCAACTATTTCATTAGTATTTCCTAAGCACTATAAACTCGTACTAAACGTTATCTTGAATAACTTTATAAAAACTACTGCAAGGGTACATAGCATTTTCTCATTTTTGCTTCTACAGTGAACAATGCTGAAACTTTCATACCTTTCCCCTGATCAAATTTCCTAGATGGGTTCAAAGGGCACAAACACTTCTACACTCTTTTTTAGGCCTTGCCTTGTGGCTTGTGGGATCTTAGTTCCCTGACCAGGGATCGAACCCGGGCCCCTGGCAGTGAAAGCGTTGAGTCCTAACCACTGGACTGCCAGGGAACACCCAACACTTCTACACTCTTGATGCGTTATCACCCACCCAGGAAGCTATGCTTTCCACTCTTTAATTTCCAACACATTATCTGCCAGTCCCATTATAACAAATACAGCTTACTTTTTCTAGAAACAATTATACTGCCTATAGTTAATATACTGATCAACATTAATTTCAAGTATATTAAAAAAAACCTTCACTAGCAGTTTGGGGACACTGTAAAAGGAATATTTCACTAGCAGAGGAAAATTATAACTCTGTTGAAGACATTAAGGATTACTGTGAGGAAAGAATACATAATAGGTAAAGTGCAGTAACAGCCCTGGGTTGACCCTAATGGGCTGTGCCGAGGGGTCATGAGTCTCATGCACACATGGTGAGGGCAGCCCTCTAGTCTCTTAGGGACCCATTTCTCCCCTTATTTTCAAGAGGTCTCCCCCCAATAGTTGGATGGATACTATGAGTATGAGCAAAAACATTATCAAAATGGGAATTCCCTGGCGGTCCAGTGGTTAGGAGTCAGCGCTTTCACTGCCATGGGTCTGCGGTCGATCCCTGGTTGGGGAACTAAGATCCCGCAAGCCTCGCGGTGTGGCCAAACAAACAATACGAAAACAAAAAAACATTATCAAAGCACCCCAAAATAAAAAAACTCAGTTCCTTTAAATCACCTCCTCTGAAACCCAAAAAGTCAGATTTCTGTAAGAACCATGCACGGTGGGGTGTTTGAAAGGTTTCAGAGGCAGAATCCAGCACCCAAGTTTCCCTTGGTAAATTTTCTGAAACTAATTATGTGGTGACTGAGGACTCACCTTCAGAAACTGAACTTGCTTTTCAAAACCACAGGCAACGTTTTTTAGAATTATTAATATGGCCGAGTCTCCCTTGATTCCAAGGTACACGAAAGGCTGTGCTGACTGCACATCGCTTCACTATTTACGAGGGGGACAGAGTCAGTCAGGGGTTCTTGGGATTTACCCTAGTAGTTTTCATCCATGACTTCACAATCTCTGGTAGAACAGATTTCTATAAACGATGCCTCCCAGCCGCACAGCACTTCCCGTCCCTCACCAAGTGCCTGCCTGGCACACGGAGCCCCGGAATCCGTCCATGATGGATATTAAATATTAATGAAAATACCTTTACGCTTCTTGCAGCTGGCGTTTCCTTCACTGGTACCAGCAGTGGGATTTCATCTTCAGACTCGTCTTGAGCTTTAGGGGGGGCGCTCACCCCACCGGTCTCCTTCTGGGGTCCAGGGTCCTGGGCTGGAGCACCACCAGTTTTGGGGGCCGGTGCATCTGTAGTCGGGGCTGGTGCAGCCTTTCCAGCCTGTTTCATAAGCTTCTTGTCTCCTTTCTTCTCCTGCTGTCTTTTAAGACGTTCTTTCTTCTTTTGGCTTTTCTTTGCTACCTACGATAAAAAAAACAAGCATAATTTTAATGGGGGACTCTTTTGTTGGTGAATAAATGGCACAGACTTAGCACGTGCAGTCAGGTCATCCATAAGCTCCCTGAAAGGGCCTTGACCTGTACAAGATCCAAGCAGATGAGTCCCATTGCTAGCACTTGAACCCCAACTGTTTTGTCGCAGAGTCCCAGCCAAAGATGCATTTTATGTGGTAAATTATATTCAAATCTGGGTAGCTGAAGTGTGTAGTCACCAGCTGTGTGGAAGTGAACCTCATTTACAAGTGAGTTACGAATAATCCAGAATTGTATAGTATGTGATGTGTTGAACTTCCATATATGCAGGTTCCACATCTGCAGATTCAACCAAATGTGAATCAAAAATATTCAAGGGAAAAAAAAATTCCAAAAAGTTCCAAAAAGCGAAACTTAAATTTGCTGCACTCTGACAACTATTTACATAGCACTCACATTGTATTAGGTATAAGTAATCTAAAGATGATTTAAAGGAGGTCCAGTGGTTAAGACTCTGTGCTCCTGGGAGTGCTGGGGGCCCGGGTTCGATCCCTGGTTGGGGAACTAGATCCGGGATGCCGCAACTAAAGATCCTGCACAAGGCAACAGAGATCCCGCGTGCCGCAATTAAGACCCGGAGCAGCTACATAGCTAGCTAGCTAGCTAAACAGATGGATAGATAAATAAATATTAAGGAAAAAAAAAAGATGATTTAAAGGATGCCAGAGGATGTGTGTAGTTTATGTGCAAATACTATGCTGGCTTATATAAGGGACTTTAGCACCCACAAATTTTGGCATCCTTGGGGGGGATCCTGGAACTAATCCTCCCATGTATGAGATGGGTGACTGTACATCTCCATGAAGCTGCTACAAAAACGAAATACTCTGATATTTTTTTCCTGCCTGAGTTTGTGGTTGAGAGTTAACACAGTAGCAAGTTTACATAGCTAGAGGTCCATTATCCTTATCACAGAGTACGTTAGATAACATCATAATTATGACAAAATTCCATTTTAACCAGCAATTCCAACATTGTCACAAAGCCCTCAACTGAATCTGACAAACAGCAAAAAATTCAGACTTCTTGTTTCCAGTAACAGCAGTTTATGTTATTTTGGATTATGAAAACAAGTAAAAAGTAGGGTAAAATATTAACAACTTTTTTCATAAAAGCACCGATGAGCTGATTACGCTGTAAGAAACGTTTGCCCCGAGAGTATTTGCTGATCCCTAACTTTTAACAGCCGTTACGACTGGGCACAGGAGGGCAGGGGTGTGAAGTGGAGAAATCAAATCCTAATGTCCATACCAGGCAGGGATTCTAAGTAAAAACCTTGTTACAATAAGCTGGGACACCAATGAGTTGGACCCTCAGGGTAGAGATGAACGGGGGGCAGAGCCGTGAAGATCTGTCACTGTGGGTGGATTTGAATCATTCAGGGAACCTCAAGCCTTGAATGTGCTTCTAGGTGGTTCTGGGCTGAGTGTGCCCCAAGGTGCCTGGCTGCCGTAAGTCTAAATCCTCTCGGGAAAGATCTTCATCCCACCCCTCAAGTTAGTTCTACAAATAATTTTCCAAATGGACTATCCACGATACAGTCCACAATAACTAAGTACATAGGAACCAGCAGGTAGAGACAACCCGCTGCATCACCAAGACGCCTAACGGTTTGAATTATCAGACAATAAAACAACTATGCTTAATGTGTTCCAAGAATTAAGACAAACTGGAAGACTATTTATAGATAACAGGAAACCAAAAAAGGGTAACGATAATTTGAAAAAGAACAAAACACAGAACTTCTAGAAGACAAAAAATTAAAAGACTGAGTCTAAAAACTCATTGGACACATGGATGAACATGGCTGGAGAAAGACCAAATAAACTAGGAGATTGGTCCAGCCAACAGCAAAAAGTTCCATTTTCTCTCATGCGGCTTTCTGCAATATTACCAGCAGCACTGAAAACCTACAAACCAAAACCAAGAGGTATGTCAGCCTCATACGATCTTGAATTTCGCCCATAAATAACCGTGTATCAATACTGCACAGACTCGATTTCGGTTTTCCTCTTCCTCTCAGCTCCTCTTGCCACTGCACAGGCCCCTTCTGAGCCTTTGTTCTCTCTTCCTGGGCTGCGCTTACAGCCTTGATTAAGCCTGCCTGGGATGTGAACTTCTACTCACCTTTTTCTTCTGACTTTGTGTGCGTAGTCCCCTGGCTTCACCACGACTGCTGACAAAAGAAGAAAAGACAGGCAGGGAAACCGATCTCTCAGTCTTCACGTACAAGAGCTTCACGCTCTCCCACTTCTGAAACAGAGAAAAGAGTAACATCATCCGTAGGTGTTTTGTTCCTTTAAACGAACGGCCAATGGAAGCATCTGCGAGACCGTACCTCCGGCAGTTTCTGTGAAAGCCTTTTTGTGACGGCAACAACGTTTTCGACGATGTGCTGAACTTGCATCCCAGTGTGACCGATGCGGATGGTACTGAAATTTAATAAAGCATTATACACAGAGAGCTGAAAAAATAACTTGGTTTTCAAAATAAAGCATAAGCAGGTATGTGAGAAATACAAATACACAATCCTAAAAAAAATTTTTTTTAATGTAAAATCATTGAAATCTTTAGGTTCTAAATTTATTTTAAAGGAACATGATCATCCTTCATGTTCTAGAAATGCCCTCCTCCTGAAATATGCCCTACCATCAAGAGGTGATCGAGGAGCTGGCACCTAACCGTGTAAGGCTGGGAGGGTCAGTGGGGAGGGCCAAAGGGAGTTCTACCTTCATTCTGCAAAACACAGGTCACTGAGTCAGCCCTCAGGCTTTCCTGAGGGCAATTACCCCCAGCAGTGGCTGTTCTGAAAAGAACCACCCCTAGGAGGACTGCTTGCTACCTTTATAGCTCCACTGCCCTGACACAGCGGCCACCTCTAAAACGAACAGTTGCTCGTGTAATAGCGTCTTCTGGCCAAGAGCAAAACCATCCCCTCAGCTGAAGCAGGGGGCTGCCGCAAGCCAACGGGGAAGCCCAGAAGTGCCCACTGCTCAGCCACTGGGTCCGCTGGTCCTGGCAGCCCCCACTCTCCCTACCATGGGAGCTGAAAGGCAGGCTGGCTGTTGGCAGGATGAGTGCAGAATGAGGATGAGACGGGCTGATGCTCCCACCTCCCTCCAGCCAAAGACGGGGCTCTGCCCATTCTGTGTGCCCACTGTCACTGACCTGCAAGTACACCCTGAACCAGGCTTATTCTCCTGTTTTCCTGAACATCTAAAGGTGCCCTGTACAGGGACTTCCCTGGTGGTCCAGTGGTTGAGACTCCATGCTCACAAGGCAGGGGGTGCGGGTTCAATCCCTGGTTGGGGAACTAAGATCCCACATGCTGCATGGCACGTCCAAAAAAATTACAAAAAAAAAAAGGATGCCCATCCAGTACAGTAAAAACCAGCAGACGTGCCTTTTAAAATTTAAGTCAGTTAAAATCAGGTAAAGTTAGAAATTCAGATCCTCAGCTGCGGAAGCCACGTTTCAAGTGCTCAGCAGCCATCTGTGGCTCATTCTTCCGCATGAGACTACACAGCTGTAGACCATCTCCACCACTGTGGAAAGTTCTGGAGGGCAGCACTGTTCTAGAGAATTGAATACTTCTAAAGAATGAATTTTAGTTTTAACAGAAGAGTCTGGTTTCATTAACACTATCTTATTTTAAAAAGTTTATAAAATCATTATTAAATATAAAATGAAACAGAGGCACACCTTAACGCCTTTTACCTACCTGCAAGAACCACTTTTAGAGATGTTTAAGACAGTTCCCCCTACACAGTCACTGATCTCTCTGGACAAATCCTTGGCCTGAAGGTTTACAGGTACTGGAACTCTGAAACAATACAAAGGCATTTACAGCAGCACATACACACCCATAAATTTCACGCTACTAAAGTCCGGTCATTGCTGAGAAACTTACTTCTTTCTGTTGTAGAAATGTCTCCCGAGGTGTGAGGGTAAGAGCCGCCTGATTCTGGCATCCGTAATGAAGAAGTCGAAACTACCCAAGAGGCGGAGCTTAGCTTCATAGGCTTTATATTCCTTTTTTAAAGTTCGGAGGGGGATAATCTAGAAAATGTAAAAACATGAATCGTATATACAAACAGAAACAGACTCACAGACATAGAAAACAAACTTATGGTTACCAAAGGGAGGGGAGGGACAAATTAGGAGTTTGGGATCAACAGATACAAACTACTGTACATAAAATAGATAAGCAACATGGATTTACTGTATAGCACAGGAAACTATATCCAATATCTTGTAATAACCTATAAGAGAATATAATCTGCAAAATAAACAAGCAAAAAACCCTGAATCACTATGCTGTACACCTGAAACTAACAATATTGTAGACCAACTATACTTTGATAAAAAAGAGAGAGAGAAAAAAAGGTATAAAAACAAAAAATTAAGAACCTGAACAACAAGAAGAAGAAATACTGGGGCAATTTATATTTGGATTTTAAAATGCCCTGGAGTCACAGTTTAGTGAACATGTGAGTATCTAAAACAGCACAGGCACAGGGCAAATGCGTCGGGACCCTCACCTAAAGAAACCGCACCAATGACTACAAAAAGGGGGAGGGGTGCCAAGTCAGAGGCAAACCCAGGATGCTCTGGAAGGAGAGAGAAGTGACACAACAGAGCAGCGTTCTGTAAAATCTTCAACATATAATCATTACTGATGCATGTGTTGAGCTTTCAGGTCAACACACCTCAACAGCCCATCCATCACAGGGAAGAGGGAATACGCCCTCCCTAAAGCCAATGAGAATTAAATTAAAAAGAGAACATTAAGTTAAAAAGGAATGTATTACTTGTCACTTCAATTGAATCCAATCTTTTAGTTGTCTTGAAAATATTAACCTGCTCCCTACCCGAGAAATGTTTTTTTTCCCCATAACAGATTTTATTGAACACAATAGATCTAAAATACCATATTTAACTGTAATTTATAGAAATTATATTATATTCTTTTCCCATATTAAATCCTTAAGATCCAGTGTTTGTGTTACATCTTAATTCTGACTAGCCACGTACCAAGTGCTTAATGCCACGTGTGGCTAGCTGCTACCATGATGGACAGCTTAGCATTGGTCAGTTACAGCTATTCATTACCTGAGAAATGGTTTTAACTCCATGCTTGTTCAAAAGCTTCTTATAAAAACGTTCTGTCTGTTCGGGAGTTAAATTAGGTTCATCTTTGGTAAATAAACAGATATCTGCTAAATCTGATCGAATACCATGAGGCAAGGACCTGCAAAATGCATGAGAAGGAACCAAGGAATAAAGCATTATAACTGATAACATGTATGTTTATATCCCACAGAATACACAATAAATTCACTGTCATTTCAATAAACTTCATTCACGCTTTTTAAGCAAATACACTACTGAGAACATTTAAAAATATATCTAGTTTTCAGTGGTACAGAGGAGAGATTTAACATTCAAATACTAAATCACCACAAATATCTGCAGGCCAAAACATCAACTAATATTTGGGATACAATTAAGACTTAAAATATAATCAAAGATACTCAAAATAGTGCACATGTAATTATTATTATTTTACGTGTTGCTATATAGGTACACGTACTACCGTGTGCTAGAATAATCTAGTTTCATCAGGACAGTTCTGATTCAGAACTCTACCTTGCAGAAACCCCTGGGCTCCATAAACATAACTCTCAACACCTGAAACAGAAAACGGAGCAAACCTACAGGGACCAGCAAACATGAATTATGTTGAGTCTCAAAAAGGTTTAGCTCACTTCCTAGGCCTACATGTTCTGAGGAAACACTTCCTTAGTTTAAGAAGAGAGCAATCCACAGTAGCAGGACTTGGCAAACGAGATGGCAAGTGGCAGAAATCACCAAGAGGTGAGCAGTTGGAAAAATACCCGGAGAAAGTAAGGGCTTTCCAGAAGCAAAAACCCGCCTGGGCAGAGGTATGGAATAAAGAATGCACCCAGATACGTAAAGCAATAACTAAGGCAATCTGGCTGGGGCAGTTTGTGAGGATGAGTTAAGAGAGAGTCTGAGAGTCAAAAGGGTCTTTCCAATTTGTAATCATTCTTAACCTCTATCCCCCACCTTTATGGGCAAAAGAAAAAGAAACTATCCCACACACTGCTTTCTATAGCACAGCTGGCTTTTTAACACCCAGGGAATGAGAGACTCCACAGAGAGGCAGGGTTACCAGACAGAATATAGGACATCCAGTTAAATTTGAACCATTTTTTAAGTATAATTATGTCCCCAACATTACATGGGACCTACTTATCTAAAAAATTGCTTGTATTTTTATTTGCTGAATCTGACAACTCTGCAGAGAGGGCATCTCTCACCTATGAGTCCTAGCAATAAGAATGTGCAATCACCATGGGTTTTTCTTCTCTTAGGAAATCACTGCCAAATTTTTAATTGTCTCTGTATAAAGGAGTGAGTTCAGGACCTCAGGAATTTTAGCTTGCAACTATCTTGACGTGGAAAGATAACAGATTCTATGAAAGTATGGAAGCTGTTTCATTTAGTCTAACCTCTGTCCTCTCAAAAACCAGGTTTTCAGATTCAATAGAACAGCTTAGGTCAAACCGTCCACCAAACATCCAGAAAACTGGTGACATGTCTAGAAAACTTAAGCACATCTGAAATCCTAGAAAATTTAAGAATGTCTGAAGACCTATGGTTTTTGGGGGGCACAATTATTTCAACTCAACGTATCCTGAGTTTGCAAAGTTTCCACCAGAAACTAAGCTGCCGATTGTTAAAGTTCCACGGAATGGCCAAGCAGATAAAAAAAGCAAAGGTAGAAAATCAGAACTTACAATCTGACCCTCAGTTCTTTACTTGGAATTTTCCATAACACCACCATTAAAAAGAAATTTTCATTCTCATTCAAAAGCAATCCATTTGCGTTTTTCCTGGATCTGGAATGTGCCAACAGAGCTTCTACTGCCTTTTTAATCTGCAAGGTGGAGATACACAAATAAATTACATCTCAATTGAATTTAAAACTTGCCCCCGCCCCAGAATTTGTCCCTGATCAATTTCTATTTTTAGCAGGTAACCTCCACAACCGTATCCATTAGGATCCTGCAATTTGTAATCAGAGGAATGTAGCCACCTAAGTATCCGCTAATAGCATCGTCTACAGAAACGAGCCTCTTCTATATAAAACACTGAGACAGAGGGAACGTGCTTCCCCTGCCCTGGATGATGAAGGCAGTAATGCCAATAAAAGCGCAATACACCTGCATCTAGCATTTCCTGAGCGCTTATTATGTGCCAGGCTCCCTGGTTACCGCGCTTTAGGTGCATCACCTCCTCTCAGAGCCCATTGTAAATACGAAGTTACTGAGGCTGGTAAAAATCAAGCGACTTGGCCAAAGTCAAAGGCAGGGAAGCACAGCCAGGTGGACCTCACCCCAGGATCCCAAGTTATACCTGCAATCCAACTCAAGATAAGGGACTTCCCTGGTGGTCCAGTGGTTAGGACTCCGCGCTTCCACCGCAGGGGGCACAGGTTCGATCCCTGGTCGGGGAACTAGAATCCCGCAAGCCACGCGGAGCGGCCAAAAAAAAAAAAATCCAACTCAAGAGAGCCAGGCCGCAGGGCTGGAGGAGGCGGGCGCCTACCCGCGAGTACAAAGCAGCGGGCGAGCCCAGGGCACCGCGAACGCGCGACCCTCCCAAAGCTCCGGAGGCGCCCACACCGGCGCGGAGCCCGCATTCCGCACCCGCGCCTCCCAAGGCCACGGCCATCCCGCTTCCGAACGCCCCCTCCCCAGAGACCACTCACCTGCTCTTCGTCCAGCTGCTCCAGGCCGACCGGAGTCGCTGGAGTCGAAGCTGAAGTTGCGGCTGAGGTTGACGCTGGGGTAGAAGCCGAGGCCTCCATTTCGCGTTCACCTCGTGGAGACGCGCATCCGGATCCCGGGAGCTGGTTCCTGAGGCGCACGCGCGAACCCAGGCCCGTAGCCGGAAGTCGGGGGGTGGGGACTAGACCCTCGCGTCACTTCCGGGAGCGCGGGGTCGAGTTCCTGGGCGTTGCGGCGTCAGAGTTTGGCGGGCGCGAGCAAACTGAGGTAGGTATTCGCCCCGCCTGTGGTCTGTCACTTCCCAGAGGGATTGCCTCTCTTTCTCTTCTGTTCCCGGTGTCTGTGAGGCGCGGGGAGCAGCCTGGCGACATCTCGTTCTCACTTTTCCACGGAAGAAATCGAGCGCCTGGAGGCGGGAGACGAGGCCTGTCCGCCCACCCGCTGGGGCCACCTGCTGTCAGTGGACCGCCCCCCTCTCCCCAACTTTAGGCTGGCGGCGTGGGGCGTGGGGAGCGCGGGGAGTGCGGCCTCATCACCCACCTGCCGGCTGACCTTGGGCTAATCTAGCCACCGTCCCCGCCACGGCCAGGGTGGCGGGCCCCTCCCCGCTGGCTGGTGAAGATTCCGTGGCCTCGTGCGCGGGAAACACCAGGCGCGTCGTTAAGCGGTGTGGAGCCCGAGCGGTGGGCCGGAGCCAGTCTCCTGAGCTTCGGGGCTTACAGAGGCGGGAGGTAAGAGCACGTACACGTAAAGGTGCAGGCTGGAGAACGGGAGGACGCCTCCCTTCCTCCCCATGGCCCCAGAGGTGACCACTGTTACCTGTTTCTCCTGGAACCTTCCAGGGGTGTTGTAGGCATGTTTAGGAAATACTTATACTTCTTTCTCTTTAGCGACGGCTGGGTTTCAATTTTCTTTTCTTTTGTTTTTTAAACACAAGTAGTAGCCTGTACGGCCATTGTTCTGTACGTTGCCGTTTCCTCTTAATATATCTTGGAGGTTGCCCAAGTCAGTACCTAAGGCTGTGCCTCTTTTTTAACAGCCGTATGGCCTTTCACCATGTAGATAAACAAGAGGTAATTTAGGAGCTTTTTGATGGGTATTCAGGATGGTTCTTTGTGCAATTAGCTACAGAAGATTTTGAGAGATCAAAGAATGGGAGTAGGATGCTTTCCGTGTCAGTTGCTTACAAAGAAATGCTCCTTCCATATTGCCAAAGCTGGAGGAAGGGGTGTTTTGCTGCTGATCTCTAATACTGGCTTTGTTTTTTTTTAAATTTTAATTGGGGTATAGCCGATTTCCAGTGTTATGTCTGGCTTTGTCTTTTTATTTTAATTAATTAATTAATTTATTTATTTTTGGCTGCGTTGGGTCTTCCTTGCAGTGCGCGGGCTTCTCACTGCGGTGGCTTCTCCTGTTGCAGAGCACGGGCTCTAGGCGCGCGGGCGCAGTAGTTGTGGCTCGCGGGCTCTAGAGCACAGGCTCAGTAGCTGTGGCCCACGGGCTTAGTTGCTCTGCGGCATGTGGGATCTTCCCGGACCAGGGCTCGAACCCGTGTCCCCTGCATTGGCAGGCGGATTCTTAACCACTGCGCCACCAGGGAAGTCCTGTCTGGCTTTGTCTTTAACCAGAAACTTGTAGGAGAAGTGTTCTAAACCTTTGGCACCTACTCCCGCTTGTCTGTTGTAGAATCTAGTATAAGATGGAATTCGTTTTAGCATGATATTATGAATTGCCACATTAGGCTTCATGTATCTGTGTTTCCTAGTATTCTGAAGAGAGCATCGGGGCTGTCACATGTTGTGTCACCTGAATTCAAGTTTGAGAACCAGACTTTCGGGCCAGGGGAACCGCATGAATTCATGTGAAAGAGGATGGTGGTGTTAGGAAGTAGTAAGTGACTGGAGTAGGGATGTGCAGAGGGGAGAAATGGGAGATGAGGCTGGAGTGGGGAGGTTAAGGAATTTATTATCAAGCTGAAGGTTTATATTTTGGAGAAATCATACGGATATAAGGTTTTTGAACTGGTATTAGGGAAGAAGAGGAGGTGATGAATTATGCTTTAGGAAAGCTAATATTGCTGTGGTATTGTAGTGGTTAAAAAAAAAATGTCATATGCCCACAAATTCTTTGAAACTTAAGTGATGGAGTTTCGTTCCCCTCCCCTTGAGTATGGGCTGGACTTAGTAGACTTGCTTCTAGCAAATAGAGTAGAGCGGAAGTGATGGGATGTCACTTTGGAGATTAGATTATAAAAAGAATATAGTTTCGTCCTTAAGTGTTCTTTTCCCCTCCATCTTTCCCCCCACCTCTCCCTCCGTCTTTCCTTTGTTTAAAATTACTTGCTCTGGGTGAAGCCAGCTACCAAGTCCTGAGACGACTCAGGCAACCTGCCAGCAAGTGAGCTTGGAAGTGGATCCTCCTCCAGTCAGTCCTGCAGACTTTTGAGAGATCCTGAGCCAGAACCATCTAAGCTATGCTGCTTCCAGGTTCCTGACCCACACACATAAACTATGAGATAATAAATGTTTGTTATTTTAAGCCACTACATTTGAGCTTTGTAATTTGTTATCCAAAAATAGATAACTAGTGGAAATGTGTAGCCCTCCCATCTTCAGACCCATCAGCTGTGTTGATGTAAAAGTCCTGTTAGGACCTCACACCCAAAACAAGTTCCACCATGAACTCGTTATCTTCCTCTCAAACCTGCTCTTCGTATGTTTTCTGTCTCAGTTCATGGCACCACACACTCACTGCCTAGTTGCCCAAGCCAGAATATGGGAATCCTCCTTAATTCTTTTCTCCTCATCCTCCAAATATGGTCAATGACAAAGTCTTGTTGTTTATTTCTTTTAAATATTTCTTGCATTCATCCAATCCTTTTTATCCCTTCCAGCTCGTGATGCAAACTATCATCACTTTTTTTCCTAGACTACTGTACCAGCCTCCTAAGTTGTCCTCCTACCTCCAGTTTTGCATATTATAGTCCGTTCTTTGCCCTTAGGTGGGAGTGATCTTTGTAAAGGGCAGATGTGGTCCTATCAAACCTGATCATGCTTAACCAACTTCCTTGCAATATCATTGTCATTAGGATGAAATACAGATTCCTTAATTTGCCTTATACATATCCGTGTGTGCATTTGTTTTCTGGTGTCCCATCTGGTTTAGAATTTGTCCTGGAAAAAAAGTGTCCCAGTTTGAAAAATAAATTATATGGTCATCCTTAACATATGAGGCACTCTTCATTTGCTGCCTCCCTTATTACCTCCCTGACTTCATACCCTGCCTCTCACCCCTTCAGTCTTTAGATCCTGGTTTCAACCCTGCAGTTCCCACTTGTCTTCATACCTTCTAACATGCCGTACTTTTTCTTGGAGCACTACCACCTGCAAGGTCGTCCTACCATACGTGGCTCTCCCCTGCTTGAGGATAAGCTCTGAGAGGGCAGGGGGGAGCCAATTAGTGGTAGGAAAACTATAAACGATGTCTTCACCATTGTATCCTTAGCACCTAGCCCATATATGACATAATGAATATTCACTTGAAGAATGAGTAATGCATTGTAACGGCCTGAGACAGGGCTTAGGTTGACGAGAATAGGAAACTATTGTGGTTTTCTAGGTATTGAGGTCTAATAGCGTGATAGCAGTGAGGACAAAGTGTAAGACTTGAACAAAAATTGGATAAACAAGAAGGGAAATTCAGATTATTCCCAAATTCTGAATAACTGGGCAAATCGGTGGTTTTGTTAATAGAGCTTGGGAAGGCAGGAGGAGCAGTAGATTTGGAAAGAAAAATATGATATTCTTTTTCAATATTGAGTTTGAAGTTCCAGGGGTACATCTATGTGGATCTGGAACGTGGAGGAGAAGGTTCCTGAACTTAAGTAGGAAATGTGAAAGTCATGGAAGTGATGGTTAAAACTGTGGAGAGACTTCCCTGGTGGTCCAGTGGTTAAGACTCCATGCTTCCACTGCAGGGGGCACTGGTTCGATTTCTGGTCGGGGAACTAAGATCCTGCATGCCATGTGGTGCAGCAGAAAAAAAAAACAACTGTGGAAATAGATGAGATTGCAAAAAGAAGAAGCAGAGAGTCAGAATAGGGCTATGGAGAAACCCTCAGTTAGGGGACAGGAGGAAAAAGAGCCTGTAAAAGAGAACTAGTTGATGTAAAAGAGGGTGCTTAGGAATGGAGAAGTGAGGATGTGTTAATGCCGCCAAATACTGAAGAACTTCTAAAAGGCCAGTTTGTTGGCCAGTTAGGTCATGGTGACCTTACAGAAAGCAATTTCAGTAAAGGATTTTGAGGAATGTGAGTGAGAGAGGAAAAATGGAACATTGGTATATTTTATTTAAACTTTTACCATTAAGGCAAATGAAATGAGTGAAAATATTTTTGTGTCCCAGAGAATTCTTTATATTGACAATTCTCTTTACTATCAACGATAACGTATATAATAGCACTTGCCCATCTCTCTATATGGCATTTATTGAGTTACTTGTTAGCATTTTTGATTTCTCCAGAGTTTGAATGTCTGTGGCCTTATCCTATTCACTTTCAATCCATAGGACCCAACTCGTGTGTAGGTGCTTACCACCAGTGAGCTTACAACTTAACAGGGCAAAATAAGGCATACGAGGCAGGAAGTGATATAAGATGCCACATGAACTCAGATTACTTAAAAACTGAAAGAATAGCAGTAGTTAGAAGAGTTCTTAAAATTAGTGTTTCACCCTGCTTTGATAATAACTGTTGCTTAGTTTGTTTTCCCTATGTACTAGATTGAATCTTTGAGGACCAGAACTAGGGTTTAGTTATTTTGGTGCACACAGGGCATGCCTGGCCTGTGGTGAGCAGACACTGAGTCTGTGAATCCCCTTCTGCCACCTTAAGGCTTTACTCTTAATTTTCCTCTTCCTGTTCCGTTTTCTTCATTTTCCCCTTCTCCAGTAGCTGTCTTTGCTTCATGTGTGTTCTTAAGAGGTAGTGTCATGCTACTGCTCCTTTTTTCCTGCTACCTTTTTTTTGTCCTTTTGTAGTCAAGTGCTTTCTCCTGACTCCTTGGTTTCAATCACACTATTCCTATTCCCTTTAAAGTCACCAGTGACCTTTTAAGTCAAATAATTTTTAAAAAATCCTTGTTCTTCTTGACCTGTTGTATTTGAAACCATTCTCATGTACACTGAAATTTCTCAAGGAATTTTATCCCTTCCTAAATATCCGTGCCTGCTATTTATTAAGACCTGAGTTAGCCATTAGTGAGCACTAGTTTTAAATCTGAAATGTACTGCATTTTTTCTGTGTAAGTATAGTGGCCGCAATATGTTATTTAACTTTGGGATTTATGCTGGAAAGTATTTTACTCCACCAGTTCGTCTTTTATTTTTATTTATTTATTTTTGGCCGCACCATGCGGCATGCGGGATCTTATTTCTCCCACCAGGGATTGAACCCGTGCCCTCTGCAGTGGAAGCGTGGATTCTTAACCGCTGGACCACCAGGGAAATTCCCCAAATGGTCCTTTAAAACAAGCTAATCTGAAAAACTAATCCATATTATTAAATTTCACTCAATAGCCTGAGGGTAAATATTTCATTAATAAATTAAATAACTTAAAATTTTCTTAAACTGCTGTCAGTTCTACCTTTTCTTTTTAAAGCTTTTTAAACTCAAGATACTGTTGAGAACACACAAGATAAATACTATGTAAACTCTATCCAGACTCCACATATTAAATTACATTATTTATGCCTATCTATCCTTTACCCACTAAAAATAATGAATTTTTAAAAGAATTAAATATGTAATTGCCAGCCAAAATGAACATAGTATTGTACTTGTAAAGGAATACTATAGGTAGTCCTAATAGTGGAGATTGAGTTAAAGGAAAACTAAATGTAATAAGTATCCTGAACCATGTATGTGAATTACTTTTTAAAAATTAATACATACATTAACATCTGGGAAGAAATGAAAGTAATTAGCATGTACATTTCTAATGGAACCATAACTAAGTTTTGTGGTATGATTTCTTTTTATAGTAAACATACATTAAGGAAGAGGCATTCAATATTTTGAGTACCCAGGTCTCACTGAATACTATTAAGTTGTTTCTCTGAAGGTACTGAAAGAGGTTTCTCTTTAAACGTCTTGAAATTTTTTTTTTAGTAGTTGCAAAATCTGCCTGCTTAACAAAATGGCATTAACTATATGCAAAGTAGTATATAATCTTATAAAGGGTTTAATAAATCATAATGCAACTACCTGCAAAGAATGTATGAAGATGTTGCTAGATGGTAAACAAAGTTTAAGAAACAGCAAACTTAATAATGGAGCTCAAATTCCAGTTATTTGAAAATAAATATTTGCTAGAATCAACTAGTAAATCTAAACAGCCCTGCAAAATTAGAATAATTACAAATGACAGAACAACAACAAACAAGCCATATAATTAATTATCCATGTCTGGGTTATCTAAAAGCAATTTAAAAAATCTTAGTGTCCTCAAGATACTCATCCTGGTATTGAAATCTGCTAGGAGATATTAACCTAGACATAGTAGAATCAAGAGGTGAAACAATATTGCTCAAATATAGAATGTGACATTTTAAGGAAGGTAGGAAGAACATGGTCTTTTTGGTCAGAAAGATCTGAGTCTGAATTCCAACTCAGCGATATACTAGTTATTTAGCTTTGGACAAGTTAGCTAATCTCCCAAGCCTCCATTTCTTTATCTGTAAAATGAAGCTAGTTCTCCATTGGAATTGTTAAGAGATTAAATGAGATAACATATATATCTACATAGTACCTGGCACATACATAATAGCACAGGGCCCTTTGCTGAAAATAGTCATTAAATGGATTGGAAAGTGAAATGTGCATCTTAGGGCCTGAAAGAGGGGAGGCCTGTACCTAAACTCAAGCAGGGAAGAAGAGGCTGGTAAGTCAAGAAATTTTTATTAGATTCTGATTTAAAAAAAAAAAAAAAAAAAAAAATGGGGAGGGCCCTAGGGAAGGAGAAGCAAGAGAACAATGAGATCACCAGAAAGGAGAGAAGAAAACGAAAAGGTTTTCAGTAGAGATACTTTATCAACCTGTTTGCTGTTCCTCTTTAGCTCTCTTCTTGTACCTATATAGCTGTGTGGGTACCTCGAGCACCTCTTGTTGCTCAGTCTCATGATGTACACCAACCCTTCCTTGTACACCATTTAGGTAGACAATTTTTTAATCCAGTCAGTCTCAATTTAGAGGAATTATATTCCTTGAGAAATGTTATTAAGGCTATTTAAAAAAAAACAAAAACTTATTTATCTGGCTGTGCCGGGTCTTAGTTGCGAGATGTGGGATCTTTAGTTGTGGCACGTGGTATCTAGTTCCCTGACCAGGTATTGACCCGGGCCCACTGCATTAGGAGCGTGGAGTCTTAGCCACTGGACCACCGGGAAGTCCCATTAAGGCTATTTTAAAAAGTGACTTCTAGGCTTTAAAAAAAAAAAGGGTTTTCAGTACCACTGATCATCTTTTATCTTTGAAGATAAGCAGCTGACAACTTCTTGGAGGACTGTGTTCTTTTAACCATAGCAGTACATAACTGGTGAATGTTACTGACAGTTCAAAGTGCGTCTTCACTCAAGTTAGGAAGGTTTTCAATAGCCACTAAAAGTATTATGCTAGGTCATCAATAAGGGATCAATAAAAGAACTTCTAAAAGTTCTTCATACATGTAATTTAATAAAATAAAGCTACCAAAAAAGAAAACAAGGACTTAGCCCTGAGGTTTAAAAGAGTTAATCAGTAGAGGTATAAGTCAGGTGAATTTGCCTCTAGCAACATGAAAGTGTGATAGGGACAATCCAGTTTTATAATTGACAGGGCACATCAAAGGGAACAGAGTGAAGCAAGCACTCAAGACTGATCGGGAGCTCATGTTTTTTCACCTTTGGGGAGGCTAAATAGTCTGTTTCTGTTTGGTAACAGCTTTACAAAAGCAGATAAAGGGAGAAGAGGTAAAGCTTTTCTCTCTGGTTTATTTACTCATTTGCATTTCTAATGATAAATTCAAATGAGGCTGTTTGTATTTGCAACCAACATGAGAAAAAATCCTAATTGGAAAACAAAATTAAAATTTTCAAGGACGGACAAAAATTTATGGGCTATTCATCAAATAAAATTATTACCCAGCAAGTATAAAGAGAGTAAACTACTGGTAAGACATGTGGGTTAATCTCTAAAACATGCTCAAAAAAAAGACAGTTGGGTGCATAATATGATTCCATTTATGTGGAGTTCAAAAATGGGCAAAACTAAGACTTCCCCAGTGGTCCAGTGGTTGAAACTCTGCTCTTCCACTGCAGGGGCTGCTGGTTCCATCCCTGGTCTGGGAACTAAGATCCCACATGCCACAAGGTGAGGCCAAAAAAAGAAAACCAGGCAAAACTAATCTCTGGCAGAACCGTGATTGCCTTGGCAGGAGGAAGGGATGGATTGGAAACAGGCAGAAAGAAACTTTCTGTAGTGATGAAAATGTTCTGTATGTTGATGGGGGTGTTTACATAATTGTATGCACTTGACAGACTCATTGTAAACTTGAGATCTGTGCATTTCATCATATGCAAGTTTTATCTTAATAAAAAAACGCTCTTTGTGTACACCTCCTGTTTGCTGGACCTTCTTTACAAATGGTAATTACTCCTACGAATCTAATCCTTTCAAAATTGCTTTCTTACCCTAAAACTTAGTGTATTTGCCAGGGAAATAGCAAAGATGGTGGAGATTGCTTTTGTTCTAAGTAACTTATGTAGTTTATAAGCAAACACAAAATCCTTTAGGAGGATTGTACTGCTCAATTCAGAGGGGTGAAATCTCAACCTAAATACAATCACAAATAAGGGTGCAAAGCAAGTTCAGTACGTTTTCTTCCATTATGCCCTCTCTAGCTAATCTATTTTGCCAGTAGACATATTATCAGTAGCCTCACTCTTCTCTAAACTCAAAGAATAGAACTTATTTCATTGTAATCTGGCCATCATTTATTCTAGACTGGGAGATACAGTTCTTCACTACAAAGCTACAACATCCAAGGTACTGATGCTATTTTTCTGCTTTAAGATGCATTGATAGAGAGAGCTTGTGTATCTGAAACTGGTTCCACAGGCCATGAAGTGTAAAATGTTGTACACACCGCAGTACCGTGCCTATGTGTGGTCTGATGCCCAAACACGACATTGAGGATTGTAGAGAAAACAGGTTCACTCAGAGTATGGTACAATACAGGTGATATAAACAGACAAATCCTTCAAAAGGGAAGATGACAATTTTTATTGTTATTACAAAAGCAAATTTTTTTAACTTCGGTCATTTGAATAATTGCAAGAGCAGACTAAGGGCTTAATCCTCACACAGGCACCAAGTCAGGCACAGTAGGTAGCTACAAATCATAAGAAAAAGGTTTCTTTACCTTGGATTCCCATAATTCCTACCTAGAGCATTCTGCCATGCTTTGGAATTAGGTTAAAAACCCAGCAAACCTAATCAGTTCCCTTTAATTCTGCTTTTTAAAAAATGAGAGCTAGGTATTAACCTGCTGTCTAGTGAAAACTAGTCACTAAATCCTGGCCTGAGAGAGCGCCACATTTGTTTTAGAGCAAAGAGAAGAAACTAGTTAACTAAGAGGTGTGTCAATTTCTGAGAGCCCCATGTGAGTCCTTAAAATGTAGACCTTCTGGGCTCAGACCTCAGTTTTCACCTAATGCATGTGGATGGTCACCTGAGGAGTGCAGGAGCTCCAGCTCCAGCACAAACACTCTTCCCGGGCAGCAGGAAAGGAGGTAGCAGGGACTTGGGCTGACATCTGAAGCACTAAGGTAATGTGCCTGGCAGAGGGTAGCCTCAGGAAGCACAAAATGTAATTCTACCTTTGCTGTCCACAAACCTGAGGTTTAAAGGGCACAGTGGCATGTGTGGCAAGGCAGAAAAGACAATTACCGTTCTGAGAATTGATGAAGAAATCCTGCCTAATTTTCTGCCTAATCAGACATGGTGCCTATCTGCTTCTCCCTTATTTTGGAGAACACTCCAACACTCCCACACCTCCAGGCCCTTAAAACATTTCTTAGTAAACAACTCAGCTAGCACATTACTGTTTCAAGGAAGCATAGGATTAGAGGTATGTGAAAAGTGTATTTACTGAAGGGAAGACTCAATATGTTCTAGGATATTGAAATTTAAGAATATCCTAGAGCCAAAACCATCACTAGTTGAACCAGATTTACCCTACCTGAAATTTGGCAGTAAATTGGTTCAAATGGAATCCACTGAACTACAGGAAAATAACACTTCCTATTCCATTTACTATGAAATCTAATATAACCAACTGACTGCTAAATTTAAACCTACTAAGTCTTTGAACTCAAAGTTGTGCACATGTAATTACATTTATATAACAAGTTGCTGCCATGGCAAGATTTCTAGAGAAAGAAACAAGATCATAAATGTATTAGATGGCATCTGCTATAATCACTGAAAAATTAGCTGGAGGAAATATAAGCCATATTATTTGGAGACAGAAAATCGTCCCCTAAATTCTGTTGATTGCTATCTACCTTACGTGTATATGTCTGTGAGAGGATTAATGGCACAGTTTATTCTGATAAGATAGGCCAACGCTGAAAATTTAGTCATCCTACAGTCAGAGCTATAGTGCTGTTACCAGAATTTTCACAAAGGGTTTTTAAAAGCTGAAAGTTGCGTGATGTTAAGAGCTACAATAAAAACTGTCCCTCGACTACCTTAAATTCCTACCCAAAGCAGTGAAGCTGTCATCCACGAAGCAGCAGTCCACGAGGAAGTCCATGCCAATGAGGAAAGGTGCTAGAGTGCTGTCATGTGGAACAGCCATCAAAGACCACGGAGTAATTACAGTCACAACTAGTGTTTTCTGAAGATTGCCAGGGAGTTGTTTAGTTGATTTTTTTCAAAAATTCATCATGGAAGCAGTTTTTGACCATAAGTTCACCTTTTTCTTGGGTTGCAAAACTGCGGCTGGTTGAAAGTATGACCCAGAATATCTGCAGTACTTCAGCTGAGGATGCCTGTAACTGTTCAGTTGCATCACGTTCAAAGTCCATCCCATATTGTAAAAGCAGTTCTTGTAGTTGATGTAACTAGCAGACAAGTATGAATTACCTCTTGTTACAGTGAACAACCTGTATTCTTTTATAATTTACAAAGTTTTTACATTCAATTATTACATATTTCAAGACTTTCAATTCAAAACAAATATACATGGGTTTATTTACTCAAGAACACTTTACTATTTGTCACTTAGTTTCATGGCATTATATATACTCAGTCCATCTCTTTTGGTTTGATTTTACATAATTTTCATTGGATAAGTTCTGTTTGCAAATTAAAAACAAGAAGCAAATGCTATATTTCCCCTTCTCCCACAGTAAGAAATAGGATTTAAAATGGCCATTACTTAGATGTTTATTTCAATCTTTCTTAAATTCATTTCATTAATTTAAAAAACTATGATTAAATAATATATCATGAAAGCTGTATAAAGAACATCATTAATGCAAAGAAAATTGTGATTCTAACATATCTATGCTAAAGAGGAAAAAAATGTTTAGGTCTGTAATATCCTAAGTCTGCAGCCAATTACCCTATTTTTGCCTTGTCAACAATATAAACACGTTTGTACTTACAGAAGACAAAATAACAGTATAGGAATCTGTATTGCTTTTTAAAGGCCCAACATCTCCACACACTGCCAGTTCACTTCAGACATTATATTTGCCCATCCAAGTAACCGGGCAGTGTAATGAGTTTAAAATGCATCAAGTTTAAGTGAGCATTCTTCCCAAAGAACTTAAAAGCCCACAAAAATGTATGGTGTTGGTTAAATTAACAATGAGGTTTCTTCTAAATAATCTTATTTGCATAAATGTACAAGAATCCATTGAAATTTTTATTTCATAATTATTCTTTTTTTTTTTTAAGAGGTAGGCCCTTCACAGTTGATATCCATGTCATTTTACTTGAGTCTTGGCAACATGCACATAATATCCTAAAAGTGTAAATGTTTTAATAGCAAACATAACTGGTTTTTAAAAAATGTTCAATTTAAAAATGGAACTCTATCTCTGGAATTAATTTCAATGACTCTTGAGCTTTTAAAGATTCATTAAAATCCAAGCAATTGCTAGTATTTTGTTCTTATTAACTTGGAAGTGGAAAAAGAGTTACTATGCACTGATTAAAGCTCCCACATATCCCAGAAAAATAAAAGCCCAGAGATTTGCAGACATAATAAAAGTTATTTAAATTTCATGCAATTTTAATAGCCATGAGTATAGTTATAGGACGCTGCAGGACAGTAGCTATGCTCTGTCCATAAGATGTGGCCTCATTCATGAAATGAATGGCAATTTTACAGTTAAGAGAACAGGATTAGATTAATTTTTATGTTTTGTGACTGACTGGAAATAAATGCAGTCTGACTAGGCTTTTCTTTTCTGAGGCAGAAGATTACAGGGAAGGGACATGTCATTAAATACACAATTACAAAGTATCATCTTATTTAGAGAAACGAATCTAAAAGAGGCCAAGTCTTTGATAAAGGGGGCATCCAATAAACCCAGAAAGTGTCCCTTCCATTCCCCATTTATTCTCATTAAAAAATTTCAAAGTTGTGACACAGTTAAAACAGAAAGTCAGCCTTTGATCTAAAATCCACAATGCTGCATTGTGGTTCATCCAAATCATAATTTAGCAAATTTCAAGAAAAAAGTCAATTTCGAAAAATTGAGAAAAACTTACACTGTGCTTGATTCTATTTATCACTTAACTTTAGTCTGTGCAGATTCTGATGGTTCTAAAAATGTGTTCATTTAGTTGCTGGATGAGATTTAGCTTTAATCAGCAAGGATCATCCAGCCTTTAAAATTACTAATACAAACAAACAATAAACTGAGTAATTTGTAGAACTGGCACTTGCAGTTGATACAGTTTTCATATTAGATGCATGCAGCTCTTACAAATACTAAAGGAGGCATTTCTGCCAGGTCTCAACATGCTGTCTTTATTGTAAATTCCATTAATTTAACAAGTTAATGGAATTTTTTGTAGGGGTACAATTTTATTATGCTTTATACTTATAAAAACTACAGTATGCTGTTCTTGTATTTTAAAACCAATTACTGTGTTTAAGAAATCATGTTAAAATATAAATTGGCAGAAACTGGTAGACCTAATAAAGCAGTGTCACAGTTGCATAAAGATATTGTATGTATGCATTAACCATCAAAAGAAGGGGTCAAACTAATTTTCTTTTAATACAAACTTGAACATTGTTTGTAAATGCCTCATTTAAAGTAGTGGATAAGGAAAGTTTAGAAAAGTCCAAGTAATAAAATGTACTCAATTACTTGGTAAAGTTAAAAAGCTAATGCAACAATGTTACATCCAGATAAAAAACATTATTCAAAAGCAATTCAAATACCGAAAAGGGTTTCAAATTGAATATTTTATTAACATGGTAGTTGTCTTTGTAACATGTGCACACACACTCGCACACTCAGAATGATCTGCCTGGGGGAAAACAAGACTAAGTATGCCTAAGGGGAAATGAAAAATAAAAAAATTCCTGGTAGGTTTTCATTATTGTAGGCAATAATGTCCACATCACTTACAAAGCTATTGCCAAATCTGTCCAAGGAAGCAGAGTTTGAGAGGGGAAGAAAAAAATCTTGGGAAAAATTCAACAGTGGCATAGCAGAGCTCTCAATATGAGAAAGCTGACATAATGTGGACTTTTGCTGTGAATTTTTGTCTTTGCAAAACATGGGGAGAGGTTTGTCAATGGGCAGAAAATAAGAGTAGGCGGTGTGAAGTAGGCTTTTGCAGTCAATTTTCCTCACAGTATTGTGCAGCGTCATCAAGAAAATGCTTAGTCTTTCTCTGGAACCAGTTTCAGAACTTTTCCAATTGCAATGGTCTTACCTAGAAATGAAATTTTTAAAAAACCTTTTCAGTAGTTAACAGCAAGGCTATTTAAGATATTAAAACTTATTATTTTAAATCATATTTTAAATCATTATTTTACAATGTAAATTACTAATTAACTGGCTTTACCATCAAAGACATGATTTCTGATTAATGGAGGGGAACTGAAGATATGATTTTCTTTCAGAAATCTATGCTTGGAGAAGTAAAATGTGGATATCCGTACAATGGAATACTATTTGGCAATAAAAGGGAATGAATTACATACAGTACATGCCACAACATGATTGAACCTCAAAAACATGCCGAGTAAAATAAACTAGACACTAAAGGCCACAAACTATATGATTCTATTTATATGTCGTGTCCAAAAAAGGCAAACAGAAAAAGTAGATTTATGGTTGCCTAAGGCTAGGGGTGGGAATAGGTGGTGACTTTGTAAACAGGTATTAGGGTTCCTTTTTAGATGTTCTAGATGTTATAAAATTAGAATGTGGGGATGACTGTACAACTCTGTAAACATAATTCACAATTGTATACTTAAAACAGGTCAATTTCATGGTATGTAAATTATCTCATTAAAAGCTGTTAAACAGGGCTCTCAGTCCTATTATAAGAGATACAAAACCCATGTAGATCTTGTGAAAAACCTAAAAGCCAACTACTCTTTAGAAAGAAAAAAAATTCTGGGGCTAAAAATTCTTGCTACATTAATTTCTTCTGCCTGATTTTATCAGGTAACTAAAATTCTCATTTTGTTATATTAATGGGACAAACCCAGTAACCAGTTTCACCAAGAAGAGTTTTAAGATAATGACTTCAGATGGATACCACCTTCATACAGATTTCTCCAAAATAAGGCTCAGGGACCATATTCATCGTATTTCCAGTGCTTGGCATGGCTCCTGCCATGCAGTAGGTATACAGTAAAGTTTTTGCTGAATGAAACTGGAACTAATACGTGAAATGACTATTCTGTATTTCAAGTGAACCATGAACTTTTATGTAAAGTTTTCCATAGTCTTAAAATAGTTATCTAAGTTAATATAACAATCTATAGAGAAATGTTTAATAAAAGTCATTTTGTTTCCATGATACCAGAGTTTCATGGCTGTGAGATAAGAAAATTACAGCTGTTCCAATCCATTCAGGTAGGCAGAAATGGACACACACACAAAAGAACATGAATATTAAACTTCTGAAATATTAGGTGTTAAGACTATCAATCTATGTACCCCATTTATCTCCCCCCATTTCAGTGTGGTTAATGTTTATCATATTTGATTTTAAAATGATTTCTTCTGAGCATAAGAAAAGATGTCTACCTCAGAGGCTTGCTTAGCAAAAAATTTGCTACAGGATAGAGTCCTTCAAGATGAGTTTTAATCACACATATTACAGAGGATTTCATCATAGAAATGTCTTATTTAGTAATAAATAAAATGACTCTCAAAACCCACTGCTTGCAAAATATTAAAATTAAGATTATTCATCTAGAGCATCACTACTCAGATGTGGTCAAGTCTGTCTGCTGTTCAACTCATTCAACTCATAAAATATTTATTATATGAATATATTATTAAAGAAGTATCCAAGTTTCCTATGAACTTGCAATGTGCGCTGCACTCAGATGAAGATTACCAAAGCTAAGCATCTTAAGATATAACACTAGACATCAATTTAAAGGCTTACCCTCATCTCTTAGAGTAAAACGACCCATCTGAGGGAAGTCTTTAAAGGTCTCAAGGCAGATGGTTCCTGCTGTTCTCAAGCGGGCAATGCATACTTGATCTTGTTTCACAAAACGGGGTCGAGTCTTACTTTTTTCTCCTGATTTTTTGTCTACCAAGCAGATTAAGGCCTATCCAAGAAAAAAGGATGAGATTGGAATAATGTCAAATAAAAGAATCTTTAATACTAGAAGTGCAAATAAGAATACATCACTGTTGCTGATCAAAAATTATCAAGATGAAATGGTCTTAAATCAAAAACCTCAATTATCTTAAAACTCACTGTTATTTCGACTTCTTCAATACAGGTATGGATATGCAGCACCGCATTATAACCTGGGCAGATGATGGATTTGTGCTCTATAATCACTATCTGTCAAACAAAAAAATTCACATCTTTATCCCTAGGTAAAAAAGAATTGAATGTGTAACTCACAATCTCAATAGGGCACCAACTTATTTTTGTGTTAGAAGTGGTAGATCAGGTTGCCTTACCTCCAAGCATGAACTTTGATATCCTTACCTCACTGATCTTCTTGGCAAGCACACAAACTTTAAAGACACAGGCAGACTTTCTTCTCTGGGAAGGCTTTCCTCTATACTCCCCACCAAGGAATTAATCATTGCTGCTCACATGCTAGGTTTTTTCCTCCTAGATGTGAACTTATAGTTTTATCCATTTCCCAGTATCCAAGGTCCAAAGTTAACAACCTTGTATCTGACATCAAAATCTAACTTGATTAGTCATCGTATCTTAGAACTCAAAAATTCTGCGAGCTGTACCAATCACTTACTCTTTCATTCTCCTGGGGAGGTCACGTTGCTAACGACATGGAGAAATTACGTGTGTTTTTCTGTCTGGAAAGTTATTTGCTCTGAATGAACAGACAAACCATGACTTCCAAGGCAACTACGCTCTACTTAAAGTGAAAAACACTTTGAGCAAAATGTAAGTATCAATATATATTATCAACAGGAAATAAAAAACAAAAGGGAACTTACAAAGAATACTACCTACCCAGTACTTGTACCATCTTAAAGACTTTATGTGTATGAGATATACACATCACAGTTTTGATCTCTATATATGGTTTATTCTATTTCAGTTCCCCTTCTGCACACAATGGCATGTCACCAATGATGGGGACAAAGGAGATTTAAATTCTAGTTTCATTTAGACAGTGAACATCATCATGATAATTACAATAACTGGTTTACCTGGGCATCAAATGTGCGACCAGAATGACAAAGATTATTAGGATCACAAAGTATGAACCCTGGAAGAATCTCCTCCTCTTCAATTCCTTTCAGTCTGATTTTGAGGTTTTCACCTGGGGCTACAGAATCAGTTTCTACATCATCGGAAAGGATTCCAAGAACTTCCACGTTGTGCTTAAAAAGAAACCAAGATTGGAGATTTTTTGACACATTCACTGCATTATAGAATGGAAAATTATCTGTTTGCTGAAGACTTGCAAGTCACATTTTTCTGTGGTTGTTGATTAGCCAAAATAATTCTTTGAGTGTGAAGAAACTTTATAACATTTGTATGACACGAACTTAATGAAAAAAATCATATCCTAGAAGTACAAACTGCCAATTAGAAGATTTATCTGTCACATCCTAATAATTTCCAAATAGAACAAGTATAAACTAGCATTTGCCTTTTTTACTTTTTCAAAATTACAACATTAAATCTAAAATTTGGATTTTAATTTTATGGATGTAATTTTTATTATTATTATTGTTAAATTCCAAGAGTTAACAGACATAGCTTCCATTACCTATCAATCCCCCAAACATCCAAAGAATGTACTTTTCTAAGGTTTTTTGAACAGCTAAGCTTTAAAGCACATTGACTGTTTAATAGGTAGTTTCCTTTTGGGGTGATGAAAATGTTCTGGAACTAGACAGTGGTGATGGCTGCACAATACTGTGAATGTACCTAAATGTCATTAATGGTAAAATTTATCTGTCTTTTACCACAATAATTTTTTTTTTAAAGAGCATATAGATGGGGAAAAAAAATGTTAAAAGCAATACTCACTAGTATTCCCTCATTTTATTCCACTTCTGCCCTTGGAGGTAATTCATATTTTTAAAACACATGCCAGAAAACAAACAAAATAAAGCCTTCAAGACAAAAATGAACTTTCTCATGATGGTAGACATACAGTAGAGAATCCAGAATCGTTACATTCCATACCAGAATTCTACAAACTGTCACTTGCTAAACTCTAGTAGTTTCCCCATACATACACATACACAAATAATGGCTTTCTTTCCCAGAAGGCAGCTTATACCTTACTGATACCTGTCTGTTGAAATTCATTCCAAGAACTGGTAATATAGCCATATTTGCTAGCAGATTCTTTACAGTGATGGGATAAAGGGGTAGAAACTAGCAGTTCCACCATATACAACTAAACAAGTATTGTTTAATACTTTTTGCCCAAATAATCCAGCATAATAATTCCTCTCCCCAAATAAGGACTTTTATAGCTAAACAAAATAGAGCAAGTCTAATCTCTAATCCATACTTATGAAAAATTAAGATTAAGACCAACAAATTCTTAGTTTATGAAAGGTATTAAGGATTCTACCTACTCTAAGTACCTCACATAAGTGGAGTCATACATGATTTATCTTTTTGTGTCTGGCTTATTTCACTTAGTAGAATGCCCTCCAGGTTCATCCATGTTGTAGCCTATGTTAGAATTTCCTTCCTTTTTAAGCTGAGGTAATATTCTGTTGTACGTATACACCACATTTTGTTTGCTCATTCATCCATCAAAGGACACTACAGGTTGCTTCCACGTTTTGGCTGTTGTGAATAATGCTGCTATGAACATCAGTTCTTTGTTTTTTATTAATTAATTAATTTTTGGCTGCATTGCATCTTCGTTGCTGTGCACGGGCTTTCTCTAGTTGCGGCGAGTGGGGGCTACTCTTCATTGCAGTGCGTGAGCTTCTTGTTGCGGTGGCTTCTCTTGTTGTGGAACACGGGCTCTAGGTGCGTGGGCTCTAGGTGTGCAGGCTTTAGAGCGCAGGCTCAGTAGTTGTGGTGCACGGACTTAGTTGCTCCGCAGCATGTGGCATTTTCCCGGACCAGGGCTCGAACCCGTGTCCCCTGCAATGGCAGGTGGATTATTAACCACTGCGCCACCAGGGAAGTCCCTGAGCATCAGTTATTCACGGTCTGCTTTCAGTTCTTTAGGGTATATACCCAGATGTGGAATTGCTGAATCATGATTATTCTATTTTTAATTTTTTTGAAGAAATGCCATTATGTTTTCCACAGCAGCTGCACAATTTTACATTCCTGCCAACAGTGCACAAAGGTTCCAATTTCTCCACATCCTCACCGGCATTTGTTATTTTCTGGGGTTTTTGATAGTAGCCATCCAGATGGGTGTGAGGTGTTATCTCACTGTGACTCTGATTTGCATTTTCCTAATGATTAGTGACGTTGAGCATCTTTTCATGTGTTTTTTGGCCACTGTACATCTTCTTTGTAGAAATGTCTATTTAAGTTCTTTGCTCATTTTTTAGTCAGCTTGTTTTCTTTTTGTTGTTGAGTTGTAGGAGTTCTTGATATATTATGGATAGTAACCCCTTATCAGATTTATGATATACAATTTTTTACCCACATTCTGTAGGTTGCCTACCTATTAATTTTTTAATGTAAAATAGCCTGGCATCTACATCTTTTAAAACATTTCATTCTGTTCCACTGAGACTCAGGGGACTAGTGAACTCAGTGAACTGAGTTTTTAAGGCTTGATTAACAACTGTAAGGTATGCTACACTGACCTGCTTAGTTATTAGTATAAAGTGACAGCTTCTACAAGAACTAGTATATTAAGGCCCTTTACCTTTAGCTATAGCCCAGCTCTAGGTTCACTGGCCCATAGTAAGTACTTTTCTTTCTATTGTGATAAAATACTCATAAGGTTTACCGTTTTAAACCATTTTACATTGTACAATTCAGTGGCATCTACATTCACAATGGTGTACAACCATCACCAGTATCTGGCTCCAAAACACCTTCATCACCCCAAAAGGAAACTCTATACGCATTAAGCAATCACTTCCCTATTCTTCTTTCCCAAGCCCCTTGCTGCCATCTCCACAAGCAAACACAACTTCTGTGACTGCTGAACAGACAAAATAGAGCAAGGATTCAAACTGACCATTATTTCCATTCATTTATCATTGACCTTCAAGTTGCAGAGATAATTACCTTAGAAAAAAGATACTATGATAGGATACTCTGATCTCCAAGGCATCAAGAAACGCCAAAGTATAATTTGTAAGGTTCCAATTATACCTAAACAGTACACTGACAATTACCTTTTGTAATTCACTGTGCCTGGAATACGCATGGTAAAGAAATTCTCAGGGGACCTCCCTGGTGGCACAGTGGTTAAAAATCCTCTTGCCAATGCAGGGCACACAGGTTCAAGCCCTGGTCCAGGAAGATCCCACATGCCGCAGAGCAACTAAGCCCATGTGCCACAACTATTCAGCCTGCGCTCTAGAGCCCACAAGCCACAACTACTGAGCCCATGTACCACAACTACTGAAGCCCACGTGCCTAGAGTCCGTGTTCCACAACAAAAGAAGCCAACACAATGAGAAGCCCGCACACCGCAACGAAGAGTAGCCGCGCTCGCCACAACTAGAGAAAGCCTGTGTGCAGCAGCGAAGACCCAACACAGCCAAAAATAAATAAATTTATAAAAAAAAAAAAAAAGAAATTCTCAGTTAAATCTTAAAGTCTCTATTTGGAGGTTCTGATGATTCAGGCCTGTTTTCCTACATAACTAATACCTCTAGATTGTTAGAGAAGTCCTCTGGAAAACAGGTAACAGTTTCTTAGTAACACATCGTCTGCAATTATCAGCAACTGAGCAGTCAGAAATAACACAAAGGAATAGCTTGAGATTTCTGCATGTTACTTAATGAAACCCTCTCCAATAATGAAGAAATTACAATAAGGTAGAAAGAAAGAGGGAAAGACCCATTTATGATAAAGGCAAATCCTCTTCTCCCAAAATAAATTAGGAACATAGGTTAGACACATTATTGTATAGTACCCAACATAACTATGTACAAAAAATAAAAGGAAGCTAATTATATCATGATTAAAGCTGAGTTTTCATCCCTGGCTCACTTACTAATCCAGCGTGTTAACAGAAGCAAGTCACTTAACCATTTACTTCCTATAAAATAATGGAGTTGGGCTTCCCTGGTGGCACAGTGGTTAAGAATCCACCTGCCAATAGCAGGGGACACGGGTTCAAGCCCTGGTCTGGGAAGATCCCACATGCCGCGGAGCAACTAAGCCTGTGTGCCACAACTACTGAGCCTGTGCTCTAGAGCCCGCGAGCCACAACTACTGAGCCCGCGTGCTACAACTACTGAAGCCCGTGCGCCTAGAGCCTGTGCTCTGCAACAAGAGAAGCCACCGCAATGAGAAGCCTGCTCACTGCAACTAAGAGTAGCCCCTGTGCGCAGCAACGAAGACCCAATGCAGCCAAGAATAAATAAAAAAACAAAAAAAACACAAAAAAATGGAGTTGAAGCTTTCATGATGATGCACCTTTTAACTCTAACATGGAGCTAATACTGTCCCTTCTCCATTTGTCAATAAATAACATCACATATTCTTGATTAAATTTTGTACTTGACATTAATAAAACATAATCCTGGATTTAAAAAGTTGTTTCTTTTAATGAAATCCCTAAGATTGAAAAGTTCTGGCTCCTTGCCAATATTTTCAAGAGAAAATTTAAATGAGCAAGAGCATTACTAATTCTTACCTTGTTTGGCATCATAACAAGCTGCTGACCTTTACAAATAGATCCTGATTCTAGCTTTCCCAGGACCACAGTGCCCATATCCTGTTTAAATTTAAAATGAAAAACCAAATGTCAGGCTTCTATTACTACTCTACAGCAGTTCAACAACCCAAAGTGAAATCTTGCAGGGCTTACTCATAAAAGAAAATCTTTGGCTCAAGTGGTAGAATGCTTAGGATTAATCTTAAACACAGGTAAATACTCTATATCTGTGTCATAAGCATAGGTATAATTATAATACTAATAAATAAGTAGGCTTAGGATTTAAAAAGAAAGCACACGGCAGGAGACAGGGAAGAATTTTACGTTTGAAGATCTGAATTATTTGTTCAAATTCAGGTTCTCTCAAAAATATCTGAGACTTTTCTGTCTTTTATAAAATTAGAAAAATACTTGTTCAAGAAATTTAGCATGAAGCTAATCAAAGAATGAAGTGTTTGAGAAGGGCAAAATATTACGTATTGGTAGTGCAATACTTAAAAACCTATTTAAAAATACTGAAGCTTATTTTTTCTAAAGATTAACATCCAGTGTTGGTGAGGCTATGGAAAACTAGCACTCATATACTGCTTGCTGGTGGTCATGTAAGTTAGCACTGTATTCTGGAAGGCTGTTTGTCAGTATCCATCAACTTTAATACACAAACCCGTCCAGCAGTTTTACTTACAGGAGTCTCTCTCTAAAACTGATCATTGACTCACTGGAAAATAGCTGAAATAAACTAAGTTTGTTGATTAAATTATGGTCTATCTATATCACTGAATAATATATAACCATTAAAAAAGAGACATCTATGTTATGTTGTTAATTATTAAAGTTATTTCATAATTTAAAACAAAACCATTTATCACCTCCCATAAAACCCAAGTTCCTGAACATTTTGGGTACCTTGTACTTATCCACAATTGGCAGCCTGATTGGTCCATCAACTGATCTATTGAAGTTTGGCAAATTATCCAGATATGGAATAAATGGTAATCCACTGAGAACATAACAAATATCCATTATAGAGAGTCAACATAAATGTTAAAATTTTAAGAAATTACATGACTCTAACTTTATACAAAAAAAAGTGGTTATAACAATATTTCCATTCTACCCATGTACTCTTCTCATTCAACCTTTTTATTATCCAGTTCATTTCACCTATTCCTCAGAAAATTAAAAAAACAAAATAACAAAATAGCTCAATATAATGAAAAAGCTTCCCCATAAACTTATTTTATTAAAATTGAGAAAAGTATTTTATGGCAAATAGCCCACATGTTGTAATAAAATGACTCCACTCTATTACTTAATTTTTATGGAGTTTTCCAGCTCTGAAATCAGGATTCTATAAAATATTAATAGTTTCCCCTTTAAAACTACAGTATATGGATTGGGAGGCTTAACATTGCCAAGATTGCAATGCTCCCCCCCAAACCGATCTACAAATTCAATGCAATCCTTAGTAAAATCCCAGCTGCCTTTTTGCAGAAATTGATGAGCTGATCCTAATATTCATATGGAAATTCAAGGGACCCAGAACAGCCAAAATAATTTGGGGGAAAAAAAAAAAAAAATCAAAGACTCACACTTCCCAATTTAAACACTCATAAAGCTAAAATAATCAAGACTTTACCTTACAAAAAATTAATCCAAAATGAAACACTCCCCTAAGAGCTTCAATAGGCTTAAATGAAAGTAACAGAGCTAACTCTTTATGACTGGATTAGGCAACACTTCCCTAGGCATGACACCAAAAGCACAATTAAGAAAGAAAATAAACTAGACTTCATCAAAATTAAGACCTTTTGTGCTTCAAAGGACACCATCAAGAAAGTAAAAAGACAGCCCACAGAATGGGAGAAAATACTTGCAAATCGCATATCTGATAAGGGACTTACATCAGGTGAGTAAAGTACCCTTAACAACTCAATAACAAAAAGACAACCCAATTAAAAGACAAAGGTCATGGTTTTTTTTTTTCCCCACGGTATTTTTAATGCCAAAGTTACAGTCAATATTTTCTTAAATTACTTATTAAGACACAAACTTTTAAAAAGTTTACTTACATGTACCAAGGACAGAAATCTGATTGGTCTTTAAGATTTGCTCCAGTCAGTCCTGAGCAGGGCATGAAGTGAATGTCCTTTTTGGGATTGAAGCCAACTTTTTTCAAAAATGGCACTAGTTTCTCTTTACATTCTTCATATCTATTAATATTTATAAATAACTCAATTATAATGTAAAGCAACTGAACTCTAGTTTCAACATTACATAAATTAAGGTTTAGAAAAACCCCAGGGGAAAACATACAGTAACAAAACCATCCTTTATTCCACTAACATGTCTATAAAAAAAAAAAAAAAAACAGTAAGACATCCAAACTTACCTCTCATTGCTCCAATTTACTGTTGGATCATCCATCTTATTAATAAGCACAATTAAGTGTTTTACACCTGCTGTCTTTGCCAACATTGCATGTTCTCTTGTCTGTCCTCCTTTTTCAAATCCAGTTTCAAACTCTCCTTTCCTGGCAGAGATTACCTATTCCAAGAAACCAAACAGTTTATTCTTACACATTCAGGTACACTCTTCTAGCAACAAAACACCTTTCCTTTCAGTTTTATCAGAAGCTTCTTCCAAGAAAATATAAGTAAATGAGTTATAACATACATACTTTTGAACATCACAATGTCTAAATGCTTTAAGATTTTGGTAAATGTTTCTTGATTCCCAATTCTCCAAAATCTAGTATGCCTTTATATTTTAAAATTCAAATATGTATGTGATTTAGTGCTAGTACACTGACCATCGCCTGCCAAAAAAATTGCAAAATGACTGAAGACCTTAAAACGGATAATTTCTTATTCATTTTTGTACCCACAGTACATTTACTGGGTACAAAATGGATTAGGCTTGGCAGTCAGTGGACACTAATTTCTGGCACAGTAAGAGGTAATAAAGGGTAGAGAAAAACTGAAACATTTTCATGAGTAAATCAAATTATGAAGATTTCTTGGGCAGATTAGAGAGACAAAAGTGAAAATTGTGACTATGTATATATTATAGTTCACCGTAACCTAAATTCTAGCTTTTAGAAGGTAAATTCAAATGTTTACATTTTAAGTTGGGCTGTTAACAAATACACAGATGAATTGGAAATGTCTTTCCTTACCAGTACAGCCAAATCTGCTTGAGAAGCACCACCAATCATATTTGGGACAAAACTCTTGTGGCCAGGGGCATCTAGAATTGTAAAATGCTTCTTTTCCGTTTCAAAATAGGCACGACCCACTTCTACTGTTTTACCCTTGTCTCGTTCTTCCTGGTTTGTGTCTAAGGCCCAAGATAAGTACCTGAAATAATTTTAAAGTAAGAATAATACTGGTAAGAACATGAAAGTTTTAAAAATATTCTTCTACCAACATTTAAATCATGAACAAGACTGGGTAGAAATAAAAATTAAATGACTAAAACTTGTATTCTTGTGATTCAAACACTCAGTGCTTTTATATATATCCAGTGTCAATTATATATTCTATAAGCAAACATTATGTATGAGAACAAGCTGACAACATACAAAGGAAGACTATTTAGTACCAATGCCAATATCACCATGAGTTAAGTAATAAGTTCCTTTATATTTCATTTTAAAAATCATCTAGCACAAAGTATAATACAAATAAGGCTGTCTAAGGGTATCTTTCAAAAGTAAAGGCCACTAATCCACCATTTGGGAGCAATGGTTACTTGCTAAAAATTATTTCGATATTTCTTCGCTATATACGAATTACTTATATAAATTTAAACCATCTGTAACAGTAGGTGTTAACTTAGATGACATCATCCGTATTTCATAGTAAGTAATCCATTTTTTAGTATTATACTGATTAGGATTTTTTCCCTTAACACAGAAATACAATTAAAAAAAAAAAGACCATCAATGTCCTATTTAGATAAAGCTTGTTAACTTAAAAAAAAATAAGGTTAGAAAGAAGAAAAAAGCTGACCCTTTCTCTCACCATGCAAAGGCAACCACTGTCAATAATTCCATCTATTCTTTTTTCATTATTCACATAATGATCATACCCTAAGTGCTATTATGTTACCTGCTTTCTCCCCAAATTCCACTGTAACATCAGTTCTATTCCTGGTTACTATAAATTCTATAAATGAAATTTTAGTGGCCAGGTAAAGACTTAATTAAATAGATGTTTTATAATTTATCCCACAAGTCTCCTATTATTATCCTGGATGTTTGGATGTTCCTAGATTTTCTCTGTGTAAAGTTATGAAGTCATCAGGAACTGACCTACTAGGTAGTATGAGGGGAAGGGAAACTTTTCCTTTGTTATGACACCATTTTAGACCTCATGAACTTACATCTTAGTAGACTACAAAAGCATTAAGTAGGCAGAGTTTCCTTAAAAGTAATTTATAGTGTCATAAAAGTTTACCAAGTTTCTCTGTTTTTTTCTTTAGCTTCTCTTTCATATTTCTCAAGTGTCCTTTTGTCAACCATTCCAGTCAAATACCTGAAAATGTTGAAAGAAAAGAGAAACAACATTTAGTTACTCACAAATTATTCAGTTGTGAAGTTAGGAAACCTTTAAAACTCTTTTGAGGGGAATTTGAACTCCACAAAAAGCTACTTTAAAGTACAAGTACCATTGGGGTAGATGCTGAAATTATGGAACGTTCCAGTGGAAAAGATATTTACAGTCTCAAATTACTTCCCCCAAGATAATGGGGGAAAAAATAACTTTCCAGTGGAGAATTCTGGCAGACAACACCTTAACTAAGTAATCATGGCTATTATCACCAGTAATAAATAAAACATACTGAATATTGCTATTTTGTGCACCCTGATAGGATGCTCTGTTAAGACCACAACATACCTTCTGTGACATTCTTATCCAAAATGCATACCTCAATGTAATTGTTAACATCAGTCAAACCCAAATTGAGGAGCATCTCATAAAATAACCAAATAACACTCTTCAAATTATGAAGGTCATGAAAGGCAAGACTGAGAAAATGTCACAAGTTGGAGGAGACTAAGGAGACTTAACAATTAAATGCAATGTGGAACTCCAGAACAGAAAAAAACGACACTGGTGGAAAAACTGGTAAAATTCAAGTAAGATCTGTAGTTTAGTAAACAGTATTGTGCCAGTGTTAACTCCCTAGTTGTGATGATTGTATTATGGTTATTTAATATGGTAAAATTAGTTGTATAGCAACTAACTCTGTACTGTTTTTGCAACCTTTCTGTTAAGTCTAAAATTATTTCAGAATAAAAGTTTAAAAAAGCTAATGTAAATACTGTATAAAAGAAAATAATTCCAACTGTTGTCCAAGCAATTATGTCTTACTAATACATTTCAATATTTAATATTTTTAAAATATTAGTCAAAATGAGATTATAAATTTTTAAATAATTCTTTAGTAATACCTAACTGCTTCCCTTGACTCAATCCAAATCAAATCCTGTTCTTAGCTTTAGTCTCTATGTGTTCTCTGCAGAGTCATCTACAGTGCATACTTCTAACCATTTTGGTATAGAATCTTGGTGAAATGCCAATGAAAATTCCAGCCCATAAGCAAAAAATATACACTCTCCTAAAACACAACATCAACTGGGCCTGTCACTTCCTTCCACAGAGCCTTAGGTAAGGATTCCTGTGTAATAGCCTGCTTTAAGGTCTGTTGTGGAAATTTTCAAAAGTAATTGCCAAGATTACTGATTAAGATTACTTAACAAGGCAAGACAATAAAGATATGCCCTCTGGATCGTCTGATGACACAGCTTAAAGAAATGAGTCTAATTTAGGAGAGATTAAAAAGACATTTTAATTATTTTTCAATTCTAGAACACATCACTAAAAGTCAACCATGGCATTTTCATACCTAGATACCTTCTATATGTGATAAAAAAGCTATTCAGCATGTTAGCCAGACTGTCTTTGATTAAATCCACATATATTCAAGGAGTTGATGAATGAGGAAAAACCCGTTCCCCAGATTCATTATTCCCAAGAAAATCATATTTAGAGCAGACTAAGATTTCTTATTTCTAGGGTTCTATATTTTTATACACAAATCTAAAAGACAGCTATTAGAAATACATTTAATTAATGTTCCATGAGACTCTTAAGATATTTAACAAAAAATATACTTACATTATTTGTCCTCCAATGGTTGACTTGCCAGCATCTAAAAGTAACAACATCATCAACAATAGGCAAACCGCAGGTGTAATAAAAACAAAACACCATCACTATATAGGAATACAACTAAAGGTCTGTTTAACATCATAATTACAGCTTGCAAAAGCAACTGCAAGGATAGGAATTTGGGTCATAAGCTCTGGTTAGTCACCTTCTCCCTTTGAAGCTAAGACCCCCTGAAGCTCTGCAATGACTTAGCGCTACTTTACTGATAAAGAAAGAGACTTTAACAGATTGCTCCTTGACCTTCTGCAGCAGCAACAGAATATGAATTACCCAAGAGGAGCCTTGAAGGAGAACAAAAGTAGCCAAAGACTCATGAACTACATTTAGGTAGTCTGCTTTTTCACTTTTAGCCAGTATAGGTGTTCCTTTACAAATTTCAAAGGAGTTCTTGCTACTAAAAAAAAGTAGAACGGTGTATCATCAAATTCAGGGCAAGGCAGAGATAAGATAAAGGGAAGAAAAAGGGGCACATAATTCCCTTATTTTCTTCTCACTTCTCTCTGACAAGTGAGATTGGCAGAGAATATCTGAATAAATGAAATAGGGTTTGGTTTTGTGTGCTAAACCAGCAACCTGACAACATCCAGAAGTTACTCCAAATTATTCATTTTTTGCATACACAAAATTAAACTACCTAGTAAAGTTAATACCGCAAAATCAACTGAAGTTCACACAAAAAATATAGGCACATTTTCTATGCTATTAATTAACAGATGTCATAATATGCTGAGCCATCACCAGTGGTCTATAGACCAGTTATGCATTACATACAAATATACTGAAGCTTATTTTCTTCCAGCTTCCATGCCATCACAACCTTCAAAAATAAAGCACTGGCAATGTTTTGCCAGCTAAAAAAAATCTATTGAGTTAAAAATCAAGACATTTTGGATTAATTTAGTTCAGTTTCACGAAACACTTCCGAGTAGCTAAATAAGATGTTCTATGTTTGATGTACCCAATAACTTTGGTCATTTCTTATCACTGCTATGAGTACAACTTACCTACATGCCCAATGAATACTACATTTACGTGTTCTTTCTTAGGAGCACCTGGCGGTGCAACCACAGATTTAGGTTTTGGTATTTCCTCTTCCTCCTCCATCATTTCCTGGGCACTTTCCTCTGTGGGCCTTCCATCTCCCAAGGAACCACTCCCTGGCTCTGCGTCACTTATTTCTTCTTTGTGCTCCCATGATTCTTCTGGGGACATTTCTGTCTCCCCGTTTTCTACTGAATTAAGACATTTTAGCTTAGTATTCCGAAAAACATTTATCATCTATACTTTAAAACACAGATGCTTTCAAATAACAAATAGAACTTAACATATTCAGTTCCATTTCCTAACCTCTAGTGATACACAAGCAAGAAAATCTCTTTCACAATAGAAACGGACAAGCTAGCCTCACTGCTGATATCAGAGCTCTGACTCAGAGACTAGAAGAGACTATTTTAACGTAGCTTCATCTTCATAAGGACAAACAAAACATGAACAGCAGATCTAACATTCCTAACAGCCCAGTTATTCCATCTTCAAGATGTCCTGACAGTAGAAGAAAGGGGAAGTTCCAAATCAGAATACAAAAAAGTGTGAAAAGATTTAATCTTTTCTTTTTCCTCTGCAAGTAACAGAACTTTGATATTGATGTTATTAATCACCTTGGGAATATGAAACCCTTAAGGGTAAGAACATTACAAAAAGGAAGAAAATTTTCACAAAGTAAATGGATCAAGTACAACTATTCAAACTGACTTTAGCATTTCCTCCATTCGATTCTTTTATATTTGCCATCAATAAATTTATCATGGCAGTGTTAATGCCCAATTAGTTCTGCTTTCTAAATCCTAACAGCAAAGACTCAGTTTTAAATGTAGGCATTATAATAAGCATAACACTTACATTTGCACCTTAAATCTTGAGAGTGAAAGAGTTTCATATTACTGTATTAATATGGTCAGAAATTTTCTTACCAACAGGTTCTGAAAGTTCCATGCTAACAGCTGAATTTGAACCTAGACAAGAAATTGAGATATAATATACATTTACAAAATAGTATCTAGCTTTACACACCACAGACAACTTAATGTTTTCTGAATTAGATGTTCAAAGAGTCACATCATAGAAAATTACCTTCACACAACAATGACTGTTCCTCTTGAGAAGGTTCCACAGGTGCTGTTTAATAGAAATAACTTCTATTAAAAATTGAGACCTATACATCCATTTTACTTATCTTTTAAAATACAGGAAAAATAGAAGTTCAATAACAAAACAAAAACCTCAATAATTCAGAACAATGGCAACTAATTAGGCTTTCAAGTTAGAAGCCTCTGTTTAACTTACTAAAAAATCTACCCATCACAACCAATTTTAAAACATTTTCAGTAACTGAAATGTAAAACCATGTTTATTCTCTGAATTTGCTTCATAAACTTTTCCTTTACAGATATTATAAAAGTAATCTGCAGCCCAGCACAGATCAAATAAGTAAGATTCTGCTCAACAAATACACATTACTTCTCTAGATTCTCCCTTGGTAGCTCTAGCCCAAGAAGGCAATGATCAGTCCTTTTTAAGATTCTATAATCATATGTATTATCAAGATCCTTGAATAAATTCTGTTCAATACCAATAAAATTAAAAGGACATTCATATAGTCTCTGAAATGCATATAGGCCCTTACATCATCTCAGAAAAAGTGATTACAATGATGCCAGTTTTGTCATATATTAGAATTCTAAGGTCAAGCAACAATCCAGTTTCCACAAGTGTCATACTGCAAATCTTATGACATCACTGGAAGAGATGTATGTGAAATATACTCTAATACCCCAATACATAAGTTTATTTTTTATATCTGATAAACCTAAATGATACTCCAATATCTAAGTACTCTTGCTTTAAAGAATACACAAGATGTACAAAGACATCAAAGAATTTGAAGTCACATGAATCCTGCACACCAATAAAGAATAACCTGCAAAACTCACACTTAAAATCATTGCTCAGAGGACATGGGGATGGGGAGGGGGAAGGGTAAGCTGGGACTAAGTGAGAGAGTGGCATGGACATACACACACTACCAAATGTAAAATAGATAGCTAGTGGGAAGCAGCCGCATAGCACAGGGAGATCAGCTCAGTGCTTTGTGACCACCTACAGGGGTGGGATAGGGAGGATGGGAGGGAGACGCAAGAGGGAGGAGATATGGGGATATATGTATATGTACAGCTGATTCACTTTGTTATAAAGCAGAAACTAACAAAAAAATTAAAAAATTTTAAAAATAAAATCAACACTAGTATTATTGTATTATGGGATAGAATCTGGAATTCTACAGCTGCAATTTTATTAGATCTAAAATAACTGAAATACATTGTTGATTTGTGTGGAAAAAAAAAAAAATAATAAAATAAAATAAAATCATTGCCCAGAAAGTATTAACACCCATAAGTCAACAAAATTTTGGGCCCAATCTTCAATAACATGAAGTGCTGAAGAAAGTAATTCCTGGGAGCTCCCTGGTGGTCTAGTAGTTAGGATTCCAGGCTTTCACTGCCATGGCCCTGGGTTCAATCCCTGGTCAGGGAAATGGGATTGTGCAAGCCCGCACAGCATGGCCAGAAAAAAACAAAAACAAAAACGTAATTCCTATCCCTGAAAGGTAAAGGGCAACCAATTTTTTGAGGAAAGAAGTGACATGCTAGCCAAGTGTTACTTAGGAGGATCATTCTATGGTAGTGCATAGACAAACCAGAGAGGTAAAGACTACAAGGCAGAAAGACCAAAAACACTACTTACAAAAAGTATCCCATCAGGACAAATAAGCAGTACAATTAGAGGAGGTGTTAAGTGCAAAGATAATGGGAGCAATATCTGACAGGAGTAGGAAGAATGGAAGTATGAAAAGTCTAAGATGACCCCAACTTATGTGGTTAAGCAGGGTATTTTAACAGAAACTGGGGGGAAAAAATCCTTTGAACTCAGTTTGGAAGGTAACAGGAATTGTACTTCAGACGTTAAGATACTTATTTTGTTTTCCTATTTAAAAAGTGTATAGGTAAGATAAGGAAAAACTACTCAATTTTCAGAGAAAGCCAGGCAGTGCTAAATGAATCAAGTTCATATACCACCCTAGGGATGGAGGAGGTGGCACAGGGTAGTAGCAAGAGGGCAGAACTGAGCTGACTCCTGGCTTTAAATCCTGGCTTGTCATTTATAAATTATGAGATACAATTATTTCATTGGAATCATGGAAATGACATGCCATCTGCCAGACAAGATTAAATGAGAGAATACATTTGTATAGTATCAATTAGATAACTTGTGGCACCTAGTAGATATTCAACAAATATGAGTCTCCACCTCCAAACATGGACTGAGTATCACTTCAATTCTATCAGCTAACATGGACTGAGTGTCTATTATGGGCTGGACCAGGATAAGAAGCACTCACCAATCCATAGGGTGCTGGAGGTAGGGCTGAAGGTGGTGGCAAATTACCCTAACTCCAATTAATTTGTATTGAGCCCTTATGTGCTAACTGCTATCTCATGTAATTCCCCTGAAGACCCTATGAAACAGATAACTACTACATATCAGACTCAACTGGGCTTTTCCAAGTTATGGAAGTGCCATCTTGCCCTTCCTCAGACAGCCCCTGTTGAAAATCACTCAGAAAAACTAAACCGAGTAAGTGATGATGTACAAATGTTTTAAGGCAGGAAAAGACTGAGATAACTGGTATGGTGGGCTCTCCTGTCACTTATTAAGATGACCCAAACTGCAAGTGAGCTTTATAAAATGAAGTAGTACATACACCTGACCACCTAGTTCTAGAACCAACTCTTAAATTTACAAATATACAATACATGCATTAGGCTGTAAGGCGCTTCTCATGACAGTGACATCAGTCATGAGATCACCCCCATGGATGCATAATGCAAAATCTGTTCATGGTTTTTCAAAGTATCTTAACTTTCATAGTATGTTTGTTTTAAGTTTATAAAGCTTACAGAGTCAAGTACCAAAAGCAATTAAATGCTTAATATACACCTCATGATATTATTAAAGGGGCCCCAAATAAGAAGTTGACCATAGTTTTCCCATGGTGGAAAAAAGCTTTCCATGCATTCAGACCACAGGTAACATTATAAACTTAATGGCAATGCTAGAGACATTTGCAACGTGATGGATGTTTTTGGAATAATGAACCAGAAAAATCCAGATATAATAAGATGTTCCTTAAATTTAAGCTCCTCAATATAGTTGTACCCAGTCTCCACACACACACACATGCAACCCCTTCTTGTTCATTCTACTCTGGTCTTACTCATAATGCATATCACATCCAGATTTACTGGCTACTACTGATCCTGGACTTAGCATTCTACTAGGCCCAAAGTCATTTGTTTATGGTTAGCAAACAGGTGACTATTTTCTCAAGTCCTGCATGGTTCATATCTGTTAGTGAAAGAAAAGTAAACCTCCCAAGGAATGAAATTACGGTTTCATATTTTCCAATGGTATCTCCATGGTCAGAAACATAATCTTATCAAGTGTTCAAAGGAATAATTCTAATTAAGTAGGAAAGTTATCAGAGTGTATGAGTGAATAAAACTGCCACACCCTAAGTTAAAAAAAGAAACAAATAATTGTGGTAAAATTATTACCACAATTTTTAAAACAAGAAAAGATTTTACCAAAAAACAGTCAGGCAACAGTACTGACTGTGTTTTAACACAGATGATAATCTGGGTCTTAAAATTGCTAGTTAAATTTGATCATGGTGAAATAAGCCAGTCACAAAAGGTCACATGTTATACCATTCCACTTACAAGAAATATTCAGAATAGGTAAATCCAGAGAGGCAGAAAGCAGATTGGTGGTTGCCAGAAGCTAGAAGGAAAGGGGAATGGGAAGTAACTGCTTAATGGGTACAGGTTTTCTTTTGGGGTGATAAAAATGTTTTGAAACTAGACAGAGGTGATGGTTTTTACAACACAATGTACTGAATGCCACTGAATTGTTCACTTTAAAATGGTTAATTTTACGTTATATGGATTTCAGCTCGATTTTTTTAAAGAATATAAAAAAGTTTTTAAAGATTTGATCATGGATCAAAGGACTTCAACATGGAGACTCCTATTTTGCCAATTCACAGTACAGCACAAGTTAGTCAAGAACATACATGTGGCAGGTAATGAAAGCCATGTTTTAATTCCGGCTACATGTTTTAAACACAAACGTATGGCCAATTCTTGAAAAGTGCTTAATCCATATATTTCATAAATAAGCAATTTAAATCTGCACTGCTTTAGATATAAAACCAATCTCTAATCCTCTTTACACACTAAATACAGATATTTAAAATAGCCATCCTAACTAAAACATCTTACGCCTGTTAGCTAAATGGTGTGTTCATTAAAGAAGAAAATAAAAACAACTTCAGTGCTGTCACAGAAGTCACAAGTGTCCTACACTGCATGGAAGTGAGAAACAGTGTGACAATTCTGTGCAATACGAGTTTCTACAATGGTGGAAATGTGCTATATCTGTGCTGTGATGATAGTCACTAGCCCCATGTGGCTTTTAAAGCACTTGCAAGGTAGCTTCTGTGACTGAGGAACTGAATTTTAGATTTTATTTAATTTTAAAATTAAATAGCCATATGTACACAGTTCTAGCTCCTCTGAAGGAGTAGTCTCCTCAACTGCGGTAGGAACTTGCCTTATCTGGTTTTCCACTTCTGTCCCATTCCCGGTCCACCCCACCACCCCGAAGGGCTAATGAGCTCTCTTCTGAACTCCTCTAGGATATGACCCTTCTTTCAATTATAGATCCACCCACACACATAGCTTAGTTCTTGTTCCCTAGGAGATTATGGACTGCCAGAATGACTGGTTTTCTGAAATATGGAGACTTTTTTTTCCTCTACTCTTGTGATCTCCACAGGTTGGCACAGTGTACTATATAGAATAAATATACAGTTAATTTTTACTGAATTAATTCAGGCAGTTTCCGTTAGGGTTCAGTAGAGTAAAAACAATTTTATATGTGCCGATTTTCTAAGAAAGGAGTTAGAGAAACAATATCCAAGAGATGTTAAAGTACAGCTTGAATAAAAAACTAAAATTCTCTAGCACACAGGTGACCATGTAGTCTTACCAAAACTGCAAGCTGAGGCATTTTTCTCCCACAGACAACACTGTTAAATAGTAAAGGCAGACATCAGAAAAAAAAAGCCCATAGAACATATACAAGTGTCCCCGGTTTTGCCTTAACTACCTAACACTCTAAAAATAAAAAAGCACGGGCTTCCCTGGTGGCGCAGTGGTTGAGAGTCCGCCTGCTGGTGCAGGGGACACGGGTTCGAGCCCTGGTCTGGGAAGATCCCGCGTGCCGCGGGGCGGCTGGGCCCGTGAGCCACAACTACTGAGCTTGCGCGTCTGGAGCCTGTGCGCCGCAACAGCAGAGGCCGTGATAGTGAGAGGCCCGCGCACCGCGATGAAGAGTGGCCCCCGCTTGCCGCAACTGGAGAGAGCCCTCGCACAGAAACGAAGACCCAACACAGCCATAAATAAATAAATAAATAAATAAATAATAATAAAAAAAACAACACACAATGTTACAGACAGTGGTGAACAGAGCTGTTTAAAGTATTCTACATGATTTCCTAAAATGTATGAAGAAGTTATTTCAAAATATTACTTTAAATTAGAGCATTGCCTACTTATGACAATGTCACCCAGCTACTACTGAGAAAGAACATGGAGACGGTGCTATAGTGCACAAACTCATAGGCCCAGTTTCTGAAAAAGTGTCTCAGCCAAAAAGATCTTTTAATATCCAATCACAAGGAAACCAGTGGAGTTACTATTACTAGGAATAAGCTTTGAAATCATACCTAGATTCTAATCCTTACTCCTCCATTTATTCATGGATGTCACCTCACCTGTTTATTTAGCTTCTCTGAACCTTAATTTTCTTATCTGTAAAAATGGGTCAACAGTACCTATACCTCAAGAGGTTGTTGTGAAGATAAGGGCATATTAACCACGTGGTAACTGCTCAATAAATTTATTATTACGAGCATTTCAAAGCCCCATAATAATTACAAAAACTTTTAAGAATGAAATAAAGAAAAGCAAATTCCAGGGCCACTCTCTCAGAAAATCCATGCTGGTTGTAGTAATTAGCTCTAGGCATGCCCTTTTTTCCCCATTATTAAACAGCATGGTGTGGCAGAGAGAGCACTATATTAGCGCTGGTAAATTTGGATTCTAGACTCAACTGTGTCCTTAAATCTGTGAGTGACCTTAGGCATTCACTCAGCATCTCTAGGCTGCAGTTTCGTCATCTGAAAATGAGATTGTATTACTGCCAGGTCATTTCTAGCCCTAACATCCTAAGAACCTATTTTCTAAGAACCTATTTACTCAGTCACTAAAGCAATGCCACGTATCAACCTGGTTAGGCTTTTCTGTAGAGTAACTAAAATTCCCCTCTTTTTCAAACAAACCTAAAAGATAGTCTTATTTATGATTTATATCCTATCTACTGCAAAAACAATGAGATATTTAATTTCAGACACCACAAAAAAGTACAAAGAAAACAGAAAAACACCCATGTGCAACCAAACTCTGCAAAGAAGATGGACACAGACTACTTAGCAGTACAGTAACCCACTGGAGTTCTATAGAACTAGTCAACCGGGAAATTTCCCCGGTGACATTCTAAGGTATGCACTTTTTTCTTTAAATTGAGGTAGAGTTGATACACAATATTACATAAGTTTCAGGTGTACAACACAGTGATTCACAATTTTTCAAGGTTATACTCCATTTATAGTTGTTATAAAATACTGGCTATATTCCCTGTGCTGTACAATATATCCTTGTAGTTTATTTATTTTATACATAGTAGTTTGCTAAGGTATGCTTTTTTTGTTTCAAGTGAAGTGACATACAATTACTTTGTCAGAATGTGGTCTGGAATTTGGTGTGACCACTCTCAAGCTAGGCTAGTGAAAGATGCTCAAAAAATCCTTGCTAAGTGTTCCTCTCACCTAGGAAGTAGAGTATAATGGGCACTGGTTTAACTTGGAGTACTGTAACGACTAGGTTTCCTTAGAACAAAGTCATTTATGGAAAGAACCAACTACACATCTGTAGTCCAGCCACGCTTTGTTAAAATCTACTGAAAACAAGGACACAACTTTTAAGAAGCTTTGGTATGAATCAGCAACTGACAGCTAAAAAAGGAGTCTGAGGACCTCAGAACAATCAAGGACCTTCAACTAGTAGCCAAATTCTTGCTTCCCCAGCATTTCTAAGAACTGTGAATAGAATGATGAAATTCTAAATTAACATGCCCAATAGACAGCCAGAATCACAGTAACTCACTGCTGTTTGATATGAAATAAACAAGCCTCTACTTACAAGTAGTGTAAAGATGACTGATGCTCTACTCTAGCAAATTTCTAACAAACTTAAAGTACAGAAACACAAGAAGGATGAATTTTATATGTTAATTATAGCTCAAAAAACCCACCTCCAATCTTATGGTATTCACAAAGAACACTCAGTAGAAAACAGATCTTTGGTTTTAAGATTTCACGACTGAATTTATATAAGGGTACCTGTGAACAATTCTTCTCAGCTTTGAAAGCCCTCTACACCCTGCACCTGGCCCCCTTACCAAGAAGTGTCTTCCATTAGAGTAAATTGGGAAATTGGGTATCTGATCCCTTTTTAGACTCCTTGAGAACCAGTTCTCCATCTTGGTGGTACCACTTCAAGTGCCTAGCACAGCATCCTGCCTTCTGTAGGCAGGCAAATGTCTGTTCACTAATTGCTATACATATATCTGAGCAAAACCAGAGATTCACATCTCAAAAAATTTCATTCTAATACCGCTAACTCACCCCAAAAGTTTATCAAATCTCTTTTTCCTTCCTTTCTCTCCAATCAGAAAGACAACGCTATTTTAACACTTTAAGACATTTCCTCCCCAGCAAAAAAAAAACAAGGCTAAAATCTGTTCTCTACAATATTTCCCTAACTCGCTGTAATACGTTTTAATTGTTATCTTTTCATGCAGTACAATTCCAGAAAAGGTGAAAAATAAACAAAGGACACACAAACACACACACAAAAGCAAAAAGCACTGAATAAAACCTGCGCTAAAGAAGGTTTATTCACATGGGAATTCCCTGGTGGTCCAGTGGTTATGACTCTGCTCTTCCACTGCAGGGGGCACGGGTTCCATCCCTGGTCAGGGAACTAAGATCCCACATGCAGTGACATGGCCAAAAAAATAAATAAATAAAAAATAAAGGTTTACTCCCAATCAACATTTCTAACAGTTTAAACAGCTTCTCAACATGGCGTAGCACTAGCGGATGCCCTCACTTGTTCCCTATATCCTCACACCTGAGCCGTTCCAACATGTAAAATCATGAAACAAGAGCCAAAACCGAATGATCTCTAATAATCAGTAAGTCAAGGTAGGAAAAGAAATAATACTCCAGGAACAATACTTTCTCTGATCTCCTCAGCCCACTTATCCCATTCACTGTCCCATCTGAAAAATCCTTTCTATTAGAATTGTTTTTGCAGGCATTTCAGTCACATAGGAAAAGAAAAACAAGTATCAAGTGGAGAACCATATCTATCATCTATGTAAACTTAACTGTCAGTCAGCTGGTGTTCTTTAACATAAAGTGTAAGAGCCCTTCAGGACAAAACAACCATTACTTTGACTCTGGATCTTCTCTACTCTGGTGGCCCTGAGGAGGTCACCTTTGGGAAAATTCAGTGATTAACAAGCATCCACCAAATGGGGACGGTAGCACAACTTAGTGAATATACTAAAAAACCACTGAACTTTTAAAAGGTGAATTTTATGGTATGTGCATCATAACAATCATTAAAAAAAAAAAAAGGTCCCTCCTCCACAAGGCATTCAGCAAAAACCAAACACTACAAAACAGAACTTTTCTCTTTAAAATTCAATATAATTCGTTATATTTGGGAGATAAGCCCCCTCTAAGGGCTCACTGGGGACTGCTACTTTTATTCTATACCCATTTTACAACCGCAGAGTTTTGAGAGGCATTGAGGGTGGGATGACAGAAAGAACTCTACGAACTCTACACCATTACTTTAGAAGCTCTGGCAGTGTCTAAAAGTCCAGATTCTACGGCCTGAATGTTTTGCGTTCCTCCCAAAATTCGTATGTTGAAATCCTAATGCCCAAAGTGATGGTATTAGGTGGGGCCTTTGGGAGGCCTTAGGTCATGAGGGCAGAGCCCTCATGAATGGGATTAGTGCCTTTCTAAAAGAGGCCCCAGAGAGCTCCTTTGCCTCTTCAGCCCTGTGAGGACACAGAGAGAAGTCAGTCTGCAGTCTGTTATCCAGAAGAGGAAAGAGGGCCCTCACCCATCCAGGCTGGCACCCTGATCTCAGACTTCCAGGCTTCAGAACTGTGAGCAATAAATTTCTGTTGCTGACAAGCTACCAAGTCTACAGTATTTTGTTATAGCAGCCCAAACAGACCAAGACACCAAGTAACCCTGATTAACACTGCTGAACCTGTTTCTCATTTCACAATAAAAAAGACTGAGCAAGACTGAACTTGGTGCAAATTGGAACTGAAAATAAGTACATTCGATCACAGAAAATGTTTGTTCTAGCACACACAACCCTTGTCTACATTTTCATTCATTTCAGGGACTCTAAACGACCATCACTTAGCCATTTTACTTGCATCTGTAGAGAACTGCACTTAAGTGAATTATACTTAATTACACTTACATGAGTTCTACTTAATCATTTCTCTGGAAACCTATATTAAAAATTTTCAGAGAGATCCAAGGTCAACACTGAATCCCAAGTTCTGACTCGAGATAGCTGGATATAAGCATTAACCAGCAGCCTGCCAGTGAAAGTGAATGACTCTTTGTGCCAAAGCATCTTCCTCTACCTGCTGCTCAAAGCACCACTGAAACTATTTCAAAAAAAAAAAAAGAAAGAAAGAAGAAAAAAGACAAAACTAGCCTTCTTTCCAGAGAATGACAGATATTCATCCTAGACACACACATTTTAAAAGTCGTTCATTCATTTTAAAAGTCATTCATTCTAGCGCTCTACCTCTAGATTCCTTCAAGAGCTCCCCCGGTATCTAGTTTAAAAACACACCCACCACCAATTTCAGCTATGGGTTAACAACAGAAGAAAACATGCTAGCCCTACAGTCCATTTCCTCAGTATAAAAAACCTGCAAACTTTATGGTTTCCCCTTTGTAAATTCCAACCTAAGTGCTATTTCCAATTTTTTCCCTGCTTCTTCCAAGCATAGTTCTCTGTTCTGATGCTGGTAAATTATGGACCTGAATGAGCTGGAACATGCAATCCAACGGTGCCACATTAACTCTGGACCTCAATTTAGAAAATCCATTCTTTTCCAAACAGACATCCTACAGAAGACGGGTTGTTGTTGCTGCTATTGTTGTTTTACCATTAACTGGCGTTTTGCAGAAGCAGCTGATAGAGTCAGTAACACCAAGATAGGTTTCTAATTAAAAAAAGAAAAACTGACCACAATGTAGGGACCATAAGGTAGGGACAACCACTTTCCTATACATTCTTACATCTCCAATTTCTAGCAGTGTCACAGAGCAAAGGATTAAAACTGCAAATTGGCAAATACCAGGAAGAGAAAAGACAGTCCTTCTACATAAGAGGCAATGCCTACTCACTCAAGAATGACCACCATTCCAGACCACTGCTACCAAGGACGATGGTCCCTTGATGGTCTCAGAGTTAGGAGGGAGGGCCAAAAAATAAAATGGCTGGATAAAAGCAAACTTCATGATAAGGTTTGGGGAAAGAGGCACTTTTAGGAGTTAGTAAGCGAACTAGTTTACGTGGCCCAAAGGACTTGGTCTAAGCAAAGCTAAGCTTCCTTATTTAAAGGGCAAGCTTCAACGGCTTCACACAAGTAGAAGAAATACCAATCAATAAAACAAGCAAATCCGAACTATGTGCTCACAGACATACTTCCCAAAAACATTTCCCCAAACTCGCTTTTTGCCTCTAGAGAGAAAATTGTAGCCAAAGCCCCTGAAGAAACTAAACTCCTAGAGCACTTTTACAATGTCTACTTATCCAAGAAATGCTAGAATATAGAACTTTAAACAGAAATCAAGTTCACCCATTTGACATTCCTACAAAATCAGTACCTGAACGCATGCCATCACTTAAGCAGCCCCTAAATAGACAAAGAGTTTTGAAGACTGAACTTGAAACCACAGAAAGCCTGTCTACTCGATATGGTCAAAACGGCACGTGACACCTAAGAAGTTATAACAAATGCTCAGGTGTCTGAACAGACTAATTCCTGACACAGGATCACAGAGAGTGAGTTACACCAAGCAACCTAAATAAGGCGAACGACTTTAACATAATAAAAATTCTAAACGTGTCACCAACTAAGGAGAAGAGTCCAAATCCCACTTTAAAAAAGAGCACACAGATCAGCGTAGTCTCCTACACACTTTAATGTTAAGTGAGGAACTCTAACTTTGGGACACTGTGAACTTCACAAGCTTACAAAATGCTAAAGGTGAAAAAGATCTATAGATAGCCAACAGTTTCTGCCCCATCGCAAGACTGCAATGCATCCTGGGATTCCTTCAGGACGGTTCGGTGCCGTAGATATGTTAAATGTAATTACAGTTTCAGTAATAGAAATTGCAGCGAGAGACGCTCTATCGCCTAGGCCCAAGGTGAAGGGAAAACTCGACCAGTCGTCCTCCCCAACTCCTCATCTCTCTCAACGCCCATCCGGCCGACTCCTCCTGGCTCCATCTGTCCTCGCTTCTAGGCCTCGTGGCACTGACCCGCGGCCGTCCCCCTCTCCGTCCCATACGGTTCCCACTTCCAGCGGGTAACTGCGGCCCCGGGGGGGAGGGGCGGACACCAGGCCCCTCCGGTGTGCCCAGCACCCTGCTCCCGCCCCGCCCGGCCCTCCGCCGCGGTCAGCCCACGCAGTCCGCCTCCCCGGCCCGGGGCCGCCCCACCCAGGACAGCGGGCGCCGCTGTCAGCGCCCCACGTGCCGCCCGGCCCCACGGCCACGCGTCCCCGGCCCGGCGAGGCGCGCCCTCGACCCCATCCCAGGTGAGCTCCGGCCCCCAGGCCGGCTGCTCCCGCCCTCGCAGCCCGGCTACCTCCCGCGTTCCGGGGCTGCCCCGCGTCCCGGCCCTTTACCCGAAGGGCCTCCCGCGCCGCTGCCGGCTCCGTGGTTGTTGGCGGCGGCGCCAGCTGGGGATGCCGGCGACTGGGCCGGGCCCCGCAGGAAGGACGGCACGAACTCAGCGGCGTGGACGTTGGGCACGAAGGGCTTGGCGTTGACGTTGAGTTGCCGGCTGAAGGCCGCGCTGAGGTGCTCACGCTGGGCCTCGGCCGCCGCCGCCAAGGGACCGCCGGCGCCGCCGCACGGGCCCGGCCCGGGGGCTTCCATGTCTGCCTGGTCCCAGCAGTCCGGTGCTGAGTCGCTGCTGCTGCTGCTCCCGCCGCCGCCACCGCCGCCACCGCCGCCACCACTGCCGGGATCCATGATCGGGGGGGCCGTGTGTGTGGTAAAGAGAGGGCGGGAAATGGAGGCGGGGGCTGTGGGCCGGGGAGGAGCAGGCCGCGCTGACCCAGGGAAGCGGCAAGGCAGAAAGCCCGGGGGCTAGCGGCACAGTCCCCGGCGTCGTCGCGGCAGCAGCTCCAGCCCCGACTCCGCACTCGCGACGACGACGGCGGCAGCGGCTCAACCCTCCTCGTGTGTGCGAGCGGATCTCCTCCCACCCAGCCCCAACCACCTCCGACCGCCTCAGCGCCAACCCCACGCCCGGAGCAGATTGACCCCTCGCCGCTTCCCGTACCTTCGCCTCGGTAGTTCTCGGTCCCGGTCAACCCCGTTTCCGCCTATGAAGCGCGGCAGAAGGCGGAACTACGAGTTCCGGCAGCGCCCGCGCGACCCCGCTGCGGTTTTCCCGGGGGCCGACGGGAGTCGGAGTTCGGGGCCGGGAGCAACCGGAAGCGGCGCCGGCTCCCGGCATGCAGCGCGAGGAGGCGGAGGTCTGGTCGACGCTCGGCGGCCCCACCTGTCACCGGGTGGGGGCAGGGGTGGGAGCGAGCCTTGCTGCGATTCGGCGCGGGGCGGCGGACCGTGAGTCTCTCAGCTCGCGGCGGTGGCCCACTCCGTCCTGTTCTACACAGGACGCGGGAAAACGAACAGCAGTGCTAAGATGGAGAAAAAAGCTTTCAACTCCTGAAAATTCCTTCTTTCTCTTTTCACCAGCCCTCTGCGTTCCCTGCCTTACAGTCTCCGTACAGTGTTCTCTTTCTTTCCACCTTCCTCCTCCCCGCCCCCAGCCAGAATTTGCCCTACATTTCAAAGGCGACGCAGGGCGTCCTTCATTTTCTGTATTCATTTGGTGGAAGAGACAATAAAACCGTGACCCATTGCCCCTAAAACTGCAAAGTGGCTCATAAAGCGCTCCGGCCCAGGTTCTACCCCGGCAGAGGGGATTATTAACTGGAAACTTACAATGACTCACTGTATGACTAGTCATTTAAAGCCTTCACTCAAACTTTTCCGTCCCTTCCTCCTCCCGGCCAAGGGCTTTGCAAACTAAACAGAAGATTGCCATATTCCATGATGTAGCCAGCTGGACCCAACTGACAGGGTTATTTTTGTGCGTCCAGCGTCGTTTTACTCCTTCAGGTGAAGTGGTTTTCTTTTGTATGGCCGGATTTGCTCAGGTTTTCCCGAAATACTTGATTGACTGCATCTCACGCTGCCAGGTTGCGGTTCCGTAAACATGGGGAAAGAAAAAAAGCAAACGATAAATACGTAGACCCAACTGCTCGAAGTAGGAAAGTACCTGTTAAGTTTTCTTTTAATTCACCCTTGTGGAGCCCAAGACAGAGAAAAACATATTGTTGATATTTTTCTGCAAGAAGTCTAGACAGAGTGCAACTAACCTGTTAGCTAGAAATAACAGTACGGGGGGAACACAGAAAGAATGTTTCTTAGCCTTATGTTAAGGTCCAAAATCTAGATCTAGATATTAATTTTAATTTTAAACATCTATTTTAAAGGTAAAAGAGGACTCAGCCTAATGAGACAAATCAAAAGCAAAGCTGTCAGTTACCTTTGAAAACCAGTCCTAAGTGGTTTGAAATTGTGTTTAATATTAAATTAGCAAATTTGATGGATGCTTTGTTTCTTTAACACATAACACTTGGGAAATTGAGCCCTATAAATGTAAAGAAACCAGTGACCTCAATCATCACAAGGCTGGCTTTAAGTTTCTCGACAGGTCTGTGGTTCATGCTCCCTGAAATCTTCTGGACGTTGATATTTTTTTCCTCCCCACAACAGAGGATTTATTCCTCTGATTAATACAAAAATCTGTTTACAGCCTATTAATATAGTTCTCTGAAGACCCCACTGGATCTTTCTTATGTGACCTGCTTTCAAGGGGGTATTAAGTGATTGCCCTTAGGTTTACAGAGAATTTACCAATGACTGATATAAAAATCAGACCTTCTTTCATATATAGGAGACCTGCCTTGCTATTGACTCAGAGTCACAAGAAGAAGAAAACACAATGTGTCCGAAATAAAGTGCCTAAAGTGACTTCTGACTCAAGATTTGCTCTCCCCAACCTACTCCTAAGAAAGTGTCAACACAAGCAGCTGACTCAGATGGTGACCCACACTGTCCTTCTTCAACCCTTGTCATCAGATACCAGACTTCAAGAGGAATCACCCGGAGGGCACTGGGTGATCACTCTGATAGGTTAGTTCTTCACATCTAATTAAATTAGCAGAGTTTCTTTTGGTGCTTTTTGGAGGGACAAAGAAACTGCTAAGACTGCAGCTTAGAAAAGTTGATGTCATTAACTGTCCCTGAATAGGATAATTATTCAGGAAAGAATCCACTCTGTTTGTTTTCAAAAGCCTTGACCTGCCAGAGTAGAGACACTGTTCCAAGCAGGAAAGAGAGAAGCTCTTTTTTTTTTTCCCCACTTTTTTCTTTATTTTTTTAAAATTGAAGTATAGTTGATTTACGATGTCTTGATAATTACTGTTGTGTTAAGACTGAGCAACTTGAGGTCAGAATCTTTATTCATCTTCTTTATATTTGTAATGCCCAGTATAATGCCTGGCATAAAAAAACATTCTTAATAAATGTTGAATGCAGGAATCAGTAGGGAGTCTGGCACGATACTGCCCTTTTACACTCATCTGGGGCTGTTGAGACACAGGATTGTCAACTTTGAGAGTTTTCCAAGGACGCCCCGCTGTTCCCTGTGATACACACACAAGCTTAGCTTGACAACAGCTTAACTTTGCAAAGCTATGCTTGTTCAAGTCTGAGCCATTTCACCACAGATATTCCCATCTTCCAATGCAAATCCCCCTTGCTGGCATTCCTAGTCTCAGTCTCTCTCTCTCTCTCTCTCTCTCTCTCTCTCTCTCTCTCTCTCTCTCATTCTCTGTGGTCTTCCAAGCCCCCGCTTAGTTATTCTGCCTTTAAATCAGGGTCACAGCATTTGCACCTTTAATCAAATACACAGTAGTTTGTTTTGTTTTTTTAACCTAAGAGTTTATCTTTTATGCTTCTGAACATGAGACTGATATGAAAAGTAAAAGCTGTCCTGGGCTTTTAGTGGGTGAAAATGTGTGCACACAAATGGACACTGATGTAGCAGTCCCACTCCTCGAGATGTTTTCTACAGAAATATGAACACAAGTGTGAATAGCTGTTCTTTCCAGCATTTTTTGCAGTAGCTCCAAACTGGAAACAACCTAAATGTCGATCAACAGGGAAATGGTTAAGTGATGGTGTACCAATATTATGGAATAACATGCAGCTGTTAAAAAGAGAGGCCAACATGGAAATACATGTATAATATATGGCAAAGTAGGGGAAAAGCAAGATATCTAATATGTGTACAATGTACCTAGTGGATCAGTGTACCTAGTACACTCCTATTTCTGTAAAGATATCTAGCTTTTTTTCCTCTCCCTTGAATCCTCTTTCCCTAGATCTTCACCTCTCTAGCTTGTTGTCATTCAGCTCACATGTTTTGTCCTCAGCTCAGAGACCTCTCCTAGCCACCCTGGCCCTCCGCCAACCCACATCACTCTCTACCATCTTATCTACTTTTATTTTTTCATATTTTTTCACAATCTGAAATTCATATTCATTCCCATGCTTGCTGCCCACCTCTTACTAGAAAATTAATTCCATCAGTCTGTCTTATTCACCATGGAGTTTCCCATCAGGTGCAACATTGCCTGCCTGACATGGATAAAGTGCTCAGTAAACATTCAGGAGAGAAGGAAACGCATGTATCTCTCTGTATGTTATAAAGCTTTTTAAAACATGGACTGTTACCTATTAAGCAGTTAAGGGAAGGTGTATTTGTGGGGTGGGATTGGATGTGGAGAGACGAGCAGCTGGGAGAAGAAAAAATTGTCAATTTTTGCTTATACTCTTTTTTTTTTAATTAATTAATTAATTAATTAATTTCTGGCTGTGCTGGGTCTTCGTTTCTGTGCTAGGGCTTTCTCTAGTTGCGGCAAGTGGGGGCCACTCTTCATCGCGGTGCGCGGGCCTCTCACCATCGCGGCCTCTCTTGTGGAGCACAGGCTCCAGACGCGCAGGCTCAGTAGTTGTGGCTCACGGGCCCAGCCGCCCCGCGGCACGCGGGATCTTCCCAGACCAGGGCTCGAACCCGTGTCCCCTGCATTGGCAGGCAGGTTCTCAACCACTGCGCCACCAGGGAAGCCCCTTTGCTTATACTTTTATGTTTGGACTTCCCTACAACAAGCAAATTGCTTTAAAAATGTTTTTATTGAGATGAAATTCAAATAACATAAAACTGACCATTTCAAAGTGAACAATCCAGTGGTATTTAGTGCATTTACAGTGTTGTGCAACTACCACCTCTATATAGTTCCAAAACATTTTCATCATGGCATAAGGAAACCGGTAACTGTTATGGTAACGGTTCCCATTCCCACGGGAACATGTTCCCCATCTCCTCTCCCCAGTGCCCCTGAAAACCACCAATCTCCTTTCTGTCTCTAGGATTTACCTAATCTGGTCATTTCATGTAAGTGGAATCATACAATATATAACCTTTTGTATCTGGCTTCTTTCACTTAGCAAAATGTTTTCAAAATGTTGTAGTATGTATCGGTACTTCATTCCTTTTTACGGTGGAGAAATATTCCCTTGTATGGATGTACCACTTCTTGTTTATCCATTAATTCGTTGATGAGCAAATTGCTTTTATAACTTAAAGACATTAAAGGGAGTTCCCTGGTGGTCTAATGGTTAGGATTCGGAGCTTTCAGCTTTTACTGCTGTGGCCCGGGTTCAGCCCTGGTTGGGGAATTGAGATCCTGCAGGCTGTGCAGTGCAACCAAACAGGTGAAGTCCCAGTAAGGTGTAGAATTTACTTAATTGTATTGTGGCAATGTCGATTTCCTTGTTTTGGTAGTGTACTATAGTTATGTAAGATGTTACCATTGGGGAAAGCTGGGTAGTGGGGACATAGGACCTCTTGGGATATTTTTGCAAATTCTTATGAGCCTCTAATTACCTCAAAATAAAAAGTTAAAAGGTTAAAAACTCTCATACTAACAAAAAGCCATGAACTCTTAGAGCCCACTTGTAATTATACAGACGTTAGCCTCAGTTCCCAAGTCTTTACCAAAAGAATGTTTTTTTTTTCTGCCTTTCTTAATTAAATTTGTTTGGGCCAGGGGTAGCATTGGGGGTTGGGGATTTTTTTCACCTTTGAGGATTTTATAAATATAGAATATACAAAGAATCACAAACACTCACATAGCTACATACAATCCCAGGATTGTCAATTTTTTTTTAACTTTTTATTTTGTGTTGGAGTATAGTTGATTAACAAATGTTCTGTTAGTTTTAGGTGTACAGCAGAGTGTTTCAGTTATACATATACGTGTATCTATTCCTTTTCAAATTCTTTTTCCATTTAGGTTGTTACATGATACTGAGCAGAGTTCCCGGTGCTAAAAGTAGGTCGATGTTAGTTATCCATTTTAAATATAGCAGCGTGTGCATGTCAGGATTGTCAATTTTTTTTTAATCCTTCTTCCTTCCTTCCTTCCTTCCTTCTTTCCTTCCTTCCTCCCTCCCTCCCTCCCTCCCTTCCTGCGTTGGGTCTTTGTTGCAGCGCACAAGCTTTTCTCTAATTGCGGTGAGCAGGAGCTACTCTTCATTGCGGTACGCGGGCTTCTCATTGCCGTGGCTTCTCTTGTTGTGGAGCACGGGCTCTAGGCGCGCGGGCTTCAGTAGTTGTGGCATGCAGATTCCAGTAGTTGTGGCTTGCGGGCTCTAGAGCACAGGTTCAGTAGTTGTGGCACATGGGCTTTGTCACTCCGGACCAGGGCTCGAACCCGTGTCCCCTGCATTGGCAGGCGGATTCTTAACCACTGCCCCATCAGGGAAGTCCAGGATTGTCAATTTTTAACATTATCTTGATTCATGTTTTCAGATCAGAAATAGAACAATTCCAGTGCACAGGCCACCTCTTTACACCCAACCCTGTCCTATTCTACCCCCTTAAAAAAGGCAACCACTCTTATATACTTAATGTGATCCATCGAATCTATTTAAAGACATATTTATATACATATAACATACAAATCAATGAAAGATACACTATGTTGTTTTAAGATTTACATATAGTATACAAAATCTCTTTCATTTCATGTGTTTATCTTTTAACTGCTATACAATAACTCCATCGATTTATACATCTTTTTTTTTTTTACCCATTTCCCTACTGATAGACTTTTAGGTTATTGCCAGTTTTTTGTTACACTGACAGTACTTGTACAAGTGTCAGGATCCTTGCAGAAGCAAATTATAGAAATTTCAATTCAAACTAGATTTAACCATGAGAAATGTATTATGTTACATAACTATAAACCCTAAGATAGGACTGACTTCTTAGTCCATTTGTTTGGGAGCTTAATGACATCACCAATGACCTACATCTTTCCATCTGTCTGCTGCTCTGGGTGTTGGCTTCATCCTCAGGCTGGTCCCAAGATGGCTGCAGGACTCCAGATGAGAGTTCCAGATGCGACGTCCAGAGAAGCAAGAGAGAGCATCTCATCCTGCAGCCCTCTTCTAGGAATGAGGAAACTTTTCCCAGAAGCCCTCTATGAGGTATCTCCTCCCATGTCATTGGCCAGAATTTGATCACCTTCCCACTCTTTTTTTTTTTAAATAAATTTATTTATTTATTTATTTATGGTTCCATTGGGTCTTCGTTGCTGCACGTGGGCTTTCTCTAGTTGCGGCGAGCGGGGGCTACTCTTCGTTGCAGTGCGCAAGCTTCTCAATGCGGTGGCTTCTCTTGTTGTGGAGCACGGGCTCGAGGTGCATGGGCTCAGTAGTTGTGGCGTGCAGGCTCAGGAGTTGTGGCGCATGGGCTTAGTTGCTCCGCAGCGTGTGGGATCTTCCTGGACCAGGGCTCGAACCCGTATCCCCTGCATTGGCAGGCAGATTCTTAACCACTGTGCCACCAGGGAAATCCCCACCTTACCATTCTTGAAAAGAATATATATATATTCTTTTTCAGTTTCTTTTCCCTTATGGGTTATTACAAAATATTGAGTATAGTTCCCAGTGCTATACAGTAGGTCATTTTTGGTTATCTATTTTACATATAGTAGTGTGTATATGTTAACCCCAAACTCCTAATTTATCCCTCCCTGCCCCGCCAGAGTTTTTGTTCTTGCTAAATATAGCCAACTCTGAATTATTCATAGAAATTTGGAACCAGAGGGGCATGCCAGCCGAGATAGCAATAATGAATAGAAAGTACACTGCTTGCTGCTTGATTTCCTCACCCAGCAAACATTTTGTTGAAATTGGCAACAAATACTGTGGTAAATTGACTGGTTCTGCATTTTGGCTAGACTTTCTCGTTTTGTGTGGTTTGTTTGTTTTTAACAGCTTATTGAGATTTAATTTGCATGCCATACAATTTGCCTATTTAAAGGGTACAACTCAGGACTTCTCTGGTGGCTCAGTGGTTAAGACTCCATGCTCCCAGTGCAGGGGGCCTGGGTTCAATCCCTGGTGAAGGAACGAGATCCCACATGCATGCTGCAACTAAGAGTTTGCGTGCCACAACTAAGGAGCTAGCAAGCTGCAACTAAGGAGCCCGTGAGCCACAACTAAGATCCAATGCAACCAAATAAATAAATAAAATAAATATTAAAAAAATAACAATAAAGGGTACAACTCAGTGGTTTTTAGTATATTCACAGGTGTGACACCATCACCAAATTTCGTGGTATTTGTTTGGTTTTTATTTATTTTAAAATATTTATTTATTTATTTATTTGGCTGTGTTGGGTCTTTGTTGTGGCGTGCAGGCTTCTCTCTAGTTGTGGCGTGTGGGTTTTCTCTCTCTAGTTGTGGCGCGGGCTGCAGAGCACATAGGGTCTGTAGTTTGTGGCACATGGGCTCTCTAGTTGAGGCACACGAGCTCAATAGTTGTGGCACACAGGTTTAGTTGCCGTGCGGCATGTCGAATCCTAGTTCCCTGACCAGGGATTGAACCCACGTTGGCAGGCAGATTCTTTACCGCTAGACCACCAGGGAAGTCCCTGTTTGTTTTTTAAGTCTAGATTAATGGAAATGCAGTTTGAAATGAAATGACCTAAGAGCTGACATCAAAAGGGGTCTCAATGAGTCACAAATACACAAACAATTCTTCACAAAGAAGATTGCATTGTAAAAGATTTAAAAGGTAAGGGAAAAGGGCTTTCCTTGTGGCTCAGTGGTTAAGAATCTGCCTGCCAACAGAGGGGACACGGGTTCGAGTCCTGGTCCGGGAAGATCCCACATGCTGCGGAGCAACTAAGCCTGTGTGCAACAACTACTGAGCCTGCGCTCTAGAGCCGCAAGCCACAACTACTGAGCCCACGTGCTGCAACTACTGAAACCCACGCGCCTAGAGCCGGTGCTCCGCAACAAGAGAAGCCACCACAATGAGAAGCCCGCGCACCACAAGGAAGAGTAGCCCCTGCTCGCCGCAACTAGAGAAAAGCCCACACGCAGCAACAAAGACCCAACGCAGCCAAAAAAAAAAAAAAAAAAAAAAAAAAAAGGTAAGGGAAGACTGAATTGATAGCAGATGATGATGATGATGATGACAGTGATATTGTTACCTGAAAAACTGGATTCACCTCTGGGTGGGTGTCCAGCCAAAAGACACAACCAAGCCAAAGAGCAGGGAAAGGAAGGATTTATCACCTGCAGCAAGTAAAGAAAACACCAGGGATCTTTCCCAAAGCAGTGTCTCCCTGAACAACAAAATTGGGGAAGTTTTAAGCTAAGGGTACATGCATATTCATGAAGGAGCTTGAGCAGAGGAGAATTCAGCATAGAATTGGGGCCAAGGTCAACAGAGTCCAAGCTTCAGTTGACTGAAGTCGCGAGGGTCAACATCATTCTGTCCTCCACCTGAGTTCCTGCAGAACTCAAAGACTGTATTAGATTGTGATGTATATCCCTTGAGAAGGAACTAGGACTCTGTTTTATCGCTGAACTATTGTTTCTTTTTTTTTTGAACTATTCTTTCTTGACTGCTTTTCCTTTGTTCCTGCACTCCCTCACTTCCCTTAAGATCACTAATTACTGAGACCTGTTCAAGGGCAAGCCTTGTGGCCAGGCTTAGATCACAAAATGGCTTAGGCCCAAAATGCCTTCTTTTATGTCAAGACAGCCATGCCTGTTTCTGTTTCTCTGGGGACCCTACCCTATCTGCTTACAATATTGTTAAAACTTGGTGATGCCGACAAGATCACAATGACTTTGAGCCTGAGAACTCCATCTTGGTTAATCAACTGGTTCTTGTCCTGAAATTGGCTTCCTCACCGGCTCCTGTGTGTTAACCACCTTCCCAATGAACTGCTCGGAAAACTCGTTGTTCTGGTTTCCCCAGGAATCAGAGATGCTTCTGTGAGTAAATCTTTTACGTCACTTTGCCCATTCATCTGAAGGAAATGATTGTATTCAGAGATCTTAGCCAACATAATCCCGGTGCCCTCCGTGGCCAAAATCCAAGAAGTTTAATGATCGCTGACCCCCTGGGGTTCCCTGTAAATGGGTTTGTCCCCCTGAAGCAGAATGAAACTACCAGGACCACCCTAAGAGCTGCCTGTTTCCTCAGCCAGCATGGCCCAACTCTCTCCCTGGGTTAGCAGAGGTTGGCCGTTAAAAGGTGTCTAAATAGCAGCAGTCCCCAGGTTCCACTGGCTTATTGATTTACATTTGAAATAGCTGTCTGAGGGCTAATGATTATCTCATTACATCCCCTTTGTGAATGTAAAAGACCCATAACAGAGAGCACAGAGAAAGTCTGATAGTAATCAGCTGATGCAGATGAAAAGTTGATTCATTCTGCAGAAATCAGGGTTCATTATTCCTGAGGTATTACCATAGTGCTTGTGATGTTTTACATACATCTAAGAGCCTGCACCTTTCTTTCCAGGGTCCCCGCACGTTTCTACAGACCCCTTGCTGAGAAAGGTCTGGTACAGGTAAGACGAGGAAAACTCCGACTAGATTCAGTAGTTTTAAGCTGCACAGCTAGCCTACTAAATCATGTATATATTGTACAAATATGTAATGATAGCAATTATATAATTTATTAACAAAAATAACTATCTTTATTATCTTTAATTTTCTATTTTTAAAGAATTGGGGTAAAATATACCTAACAAAAATTTACCATTTTAATCACTTTTAGTTCAGTGGCATTAAGTACATGCACACTGTTCTGCAACCATCACCACCATCCATCTCCAGAACTTTTTCATCATCCCTAACAGAAACTTTGTAAGCCATAACTCCCTTCCCCCAGCCCCTGATAACCTCTATTTTATTTTGTCTCTATTAATTTGCCTATGCTAGGCACCTCATATGTAGAATCATACAGTATTTGTCCCTTTGTGTCTGGCTAATTTCACTTAGCACGTTTTCAAGGTTCATCCATGTTGTATCAGAATCCGATTCCTTTGTGAGGCTGAATAATATTCCATTGTAGGTTTATACCACATTTTGTTTATCCATTTGTTGCAGGAAGGGGGACCCCTTCCAGGGCCCCAGAGTGGGCTCTTGTCTAACACTCGGAAATGAATTGTCTGAGGAGACACACGTGCTGATAAAGCAAGAGACTTTATTGGGAAGGGGTGCCTGGGAGGGGAGCAGCAGGGTAAGGGAACCCAGGAGAACTGCTCTGCCACGTGACTTGCAGTCTCAGGTTTTATGGTGATGGGGTTAGTTTCCAGGTTGTCTCTGGCCAATCATTCTGACTCAGGATCCTTCCTGGTGGCGCACACATCGCTCAGCCAAGACGGATTCCAGTGAGAAGGATTCTGGGAGGTTGGTAGGACATATGGACTAGAGTCTCTCCTTTTGACCTTTCCCGAATTCTTGGTGGTAGCTTGTTAGTTCCGCGTTCCTTACCAGGACCTGCTGTTGTAAGATAACTCATGCAAGTGGCTACTATCTTGCCTGGCCAGGGTGGGCGGTTTCAGTTAGTGTTTCCCCTAACACATTCATCTGTTGATGGACACTTGGTGGTTTCCACCTTTTGGCTATTGTGAATAATGCTGCTATGAACATTGGTATACAAGTATCTTTGAGTCCTGGCTCTCGATTCTTTTGGGTATATACCCAGAAGTGGAATTGCTGGCTCTTGCGGTTATTATCTTTACTGTAACTTCAAAATTTATTTATCTTTAGTGTCACAACAGCCCTGAAGGGCCATATCTCCATTGTCAAGGGAGAAAATTCAACTTCAGAGAAATTGAATGACTTGAGCCCAGATCTGTCAGACTGCAAAGCTGGGGCTCATCCTCCACATCTTCACACATGATCCTAACATCACTCGTGTGTCTTGCATAGGGACTCAATCAGAAACTGCACAAACTAGCTCCTGTAAAGAAGCTTTTAAAGCTTTACTTTAACAAATAAGCTGTTTTCTGATCAGTTGGATTAAAAACAAATCTGTGGTTTAAAACCGTCACTGATTCCAACAGGATGGCCGCACATTCTAAAAATGTCACTGATTCGAAACCCTATCAATTTCCAAAGAAGATTGGAAGCATTTTACAATAAAACAGTAGGGACAATAATGCCAAAAAGCATGAAACAAGAGAAAAGTCAGAAACCAAGATATAAAAAGGGGAGAAGGGAGAAAGGATATCAAGATTTGTTGATTGAGGAAGGCTGCATGGACTTATCACAATATTTAGGTCCAATTACTCAGCACAGGGAAATGATCCTCAATATAAACTCTGCATAATATGCATAATTCATAGAGACTTTGGGGAAGTGTATGGTCCAATAATTCCATAGCAGAATAAGTTTTATTTATTGAAAATGACCTAATTATTGAAGGGTAGCAGAATGTCCACCCAACGTGGACACAGCATGACAAACACCAGGGCATGGCTACTGCCTGACAAATGCCACGTCATTTATCCCCTCAGCCAAACTAGCAGAATGTAATCCTTCCTGGTTTGTCGTTCATTTAACAAATGTTATTTCACATCTACTATTTTCAGGATTTAAATAATATTAATATGCCGTCGGTTATACACTGAACCCACTCTTGCTGATTACAAACTTTGCAAATAATAAGCCGTAGAGACTGACTCTGTTTATTTATTTATATTGGAATATGGTTAATTTACAATGTTGTGTTAGTTTCAGGTATACAGCAAAGTGATTTAGTTATACATATATATATATATTATTTTTTTTACATTCTCTTATATTATAGGTTATTACAAGATATTGAGTATAGTTCCCTGTGCTATACAGTAGGTCCTTGTTGGTTATCTATTTTGTATATAGTAGTGTGTATAGAGACTGACTCTTGATTCAGCCTGTACAGGGCAAGGTATGGGGAACAAGAAGAACCACCTAGTTGTTTATATATAGATAAATCAGGTTATTGTGACCATCCATAAAGAGAAGTGTTGAGAGTCTGTACGTTTGAGAAGAGCCAGGGGAGGGAAGTAGAACATAATAGAAAGAGTTCAGCTTGGAGTTAGATAGAACTGGGTCTGAATCTTCCCGCAGCATTTAGCTGTGTCAAAAGTGTGACTTTTGACAAGTTACTTAACCTCTCTGAGCCTTTTCCCTTAAAGCTCTTAGCATATTGCTTGTGCTCAGAAAGTGGTAATTGTAATATGTTAAGGAATGGTAATATGTTAAGGATGGTGATGGTAGCTCTCCTATATTGTTACTTAAGACAACAGAAAATGGATTTGAATTGTTGCAACACTGATTTAGGTTATACGTAAGAAAGAACTTCCTACTTGTTAGCATGCCCAACGTAGAGAGAGAGCAGGGTCTGGGATGCCAGGGGGAGCCAGCCAGGGCTACTTGGGAGGGTCCATCAGAGGTAGGAGCTGAGGGTAGGACCATGGGGGTGGCCAGAAAGGAGCCCCTTGTCTAGAGGAAGATCTGAGTTTTATATAGGTGATGGGCCAGGATCTATGTGGGCTTGAGGACCAGCCCACCCCAACCTCACTTCTGCAACTTCATCTCCTGCCTCTCTCCCCATCACGGGCTACTCTCTACACTTCAGCCGCTCCTTTCGGCTTCCCCGACTCGCCAAGCTTGTTTCTTTCTCCCGTCCTGTACTCTCGCTGCTCCTTCTGCCTGGCACACTGTGTCCCCTGAACCTCACATGACTGGCTTCATCTCATCATTCAGGTTTCAGCTGAGATGTTACCTCTTCCTCAGAGAGATTCCCCATTGAAAACTGAAACCCCCTCCTCCTCACTCTCTATCACAACACACTAATTTACAGTCAGTCCTCATTATTTGCAGATTCGATATTTGCGAATCCGTCTGCTCGCTGGAATTTATTTGTAACCCCCAAATCAATGCTCGAAACACTTTCTTGGTCATTCTTGGACACGTGTAGAGTGACAAAAAATTTCTGTCATCTGACATGCACATTCCCTGGTGAGCTGGGGAAAAGCTGTCTTCTGCCTTCTTGTTTCTGCTCTCACATTGTAAGCAAGTGTCCTTTTCAGGAGGAGATCAGGGCACAAACTAGCTGAAAGTGTTCCATGTCTGTGTCTTCTTGTTGATTACTGCTCATCTGCATGCCTCCGCAGTGGAGGTGCTCTGAGAGCTGCGGCTCGGCTTCCACGGTCAGTGCTGTCTCCCCTGTGCCTGACAGGCGCTTAACAAGTATGTGTCCCATTAATGAAGAAATGAATGAAAAGATCGGGCTGCCTGCACTCAGGAGGGAAGGTCAGGAGCTGGGAGAGTCCACTGATGGATGACCACGGAAGAGATGAAGGCAGAGAGCATCCAGGCGTGCCAGTGTGGGACTCACCCAGAAACAGCCTTTTCTGTGTTGCTTACGTGGCCAGGGATGGACCCCTGTGGGGGCAGACTCCTCAGTCCGGAAAGCAAACACAGCTTGTGGTCCAGAGTTAGGCGGGGCAATAGTCGTACCAAAAGTATCCACTGAGTGGGCTGCTTTTATGAGTCAGACACCTTGCTTGATGATGCGCTTACATATTTAATCCACATATTTAATCCATGCAGCTACTCCATAGGGATGGATTATCCCCTCAAACAAGTGAAATAACTGGCCCAGGATCCCAGAGCTACCAAGTGGCACAGCCAAAATTCAAACCTAGGCCATTCTTTTTTGTTTTTTTTTTAACATCTTTATTGGAGTATAATTGCTTTACAATGGTGTGTTAGTTTCTGCTGTATAACAAAGTAAATCAGCTATACGTATACGTATATCCCCATATCCCCTCCCTCTTGCGTCTCCCTCCCACCCTCCCTATCCCATCCCTCTAGGGGGACACAAAGCACCGAGCTGATCTCCCTGTGCTATTACGTCTGACCCCAAACCAGGACCCCACCTTCAGTCTTCACATTTTTGCCATCTGTGCTTACCATCTGTACTATTATTTACTTCATGTTTTTTTCTTTAAATGGACACCCTTTCTTCACCAAGTTTATTTTATTTTATTTTATTATTTTTTTTTTAAATGGGTTTTTTTTTTTAAATGGGTTTTTTTTTTTTAAATTTATTTATTTATTTTATTTATTTTTATTTTTGGCTGTGTTGGGTCTTCGTTTCTGTGCGAGGGCTTTCTCTAGTTGTGGCGAGCGGGGGCCACTCTTCATCGCGGTGCGCGGGCCTCTCACTGTCGCGGCCTCTCTTGTTGCAGAGCACAGGCTCCAGACGCGCAGGCTCGGTAGTTGTGGCTCACGGGCCTAGCTGCTCCGCGGCATGTGGGATCTTCCCAGACCAGGGCTCGAACCCGTATCCCCTGCATTGGCAGGCAGATTCTCAACCACTGCGCCACCAGGGAAGCCCACCAAGTTTATTTTAAAAGGAAACTTTATTTACTATAGTAAATAGAAAACAAGCCTCCCGTACCATGAAAAAAAGATAATTTAAAAACTACATACAAATGAAACAAAATATTCTTACATTTTGGCCAGATACCGTTACCTGCTTCAGGGCCACTTTCTCTTTGTTCAAGGTGGAGGTTAGCAGGCCTTGGAGATGCGTTAAAAACAGGGTAGAATTCACCAGGGACTGTCTTCTAGAACTAATCAAAGGGTAATTGAATGGAGAATAATTGTCGCACTGTGTGACTTAATGTTATTTAATAGCATGCCTCTTTATCATACACAGTCTTCTCATATTCCTCCTAAATCAATTCATGTGCCATGCCAGGCTTCTGGAAATAGCAACTGACCTTTGTGGCCTGAGACCCTGATGAGCTTTCACTCCTGAACAGTGTGAGTAGGCAAAGTTTATGTTATGGAAAGTTGTAGAGGGAATTTAAGGAGGTAGAAATGCAACTCCTTGAGCTGACATCTGATTCAGCCCCAGAGAACAGTCCAAGGGATCAGTAGCCCCAGACAATGAGTACTCTGCTGTGTTTGCTTTCTAGGGATGCATCCAAGTCATGATGTATGGCTTGGAGAATGTTGATAAGGGTCATCAGAGGACATCAAAATTCATACTAAGGGCACAGCAGGGGACTGGTAATTGTGCAGTGGTACACAGTCAGTCCGTAATAGATGGAGAATCAGTTTAGAAGATCTACACAATATCTCTGTTTCCCACTCTGAGTCTTCCTCTGCAGACCTGGAAAACAAGTCAGTTATTTGATGCGCTAAGAGGAAGTGAAGTCACACCCAAATGAACAAAAGCAGAGAGGAGGGGGCATCATGTGAAGCTGGAAAGGCTACAGGATTCGTGGACTCTTTTTTTTTTTTTTTTTTTAATTTATTTATTTTTGGCTGCATTGGGTCTTTGTTGCTGTGCCTGGGCTTCCTCTGGTTGTGGCAAGCGGGGGCTACAGTGTAAATTATAATTGTGTCCTGTTTCTTTGGGGTTTCAATTGCCTTTGTCAGATTAGCCCAGCTGGTGGGTGCTAATCCTTGAGGCTCTTACTAAACGCTATTAATGTCACCAAGCTAATAACAGCAGCACGGACTTCCCTGGTGGCACAGTGGATAAGAATCCATCTGCCAATGCAGGGGACACGGGTTGAATTCCTGGTCCGGGAAGATCCCACATGCCGCGGAGCAACTAAGCCTGTGCGCCACAACTGCTGAGCCCGTGTGCAACCACTACTGAAGCCCGTGCACCTAGAGCCCGTGCTCCGCAAAAAGAGAAGCCACCGCAATGAGAAGCCCACGCACCGCAACGAAGAGTGACCACCACTCGCCGCAACTAGAGAAAGCCCGCATGCAGCAACAAAGACCCAACACAGCCAAAATAAGTAAATAAATACATAAAATTAAAAATCTTAAAAATAAAAAGAATAACAGAAGCAGCATTCGACTCAGCAAGCTTGCATCTCACTTCCAGACAGGCGATTAGAGTCTGTTTATGATTGCTTGGTGGAAAGACTGGCTGATTTCCAGTTAGCAAACCAAACTGTTCATTTGAAAGGTTTGTTTGTGTATAATAAACTGAGTGTTTCCATAATTCAGTTTCTAATTAAACATAAAATCAGAGAATGATAATTTGCCTGATATTTTCTGATACTTCCTGGATAAATATTTGCACCCTTGTTATTGAATATTTTTTTCTGAAGATGCATTTGGTTTTTGTCTCCACTTGCCCATAGTTTTTCAGCCTTGAAGTGTTAGATGTAGCAGGGACACAAAAGACTTGTGCAGATCTGGGCAGTGATATTCAAATGAAAATGGCTTTGTCTTTGTGACAGTGAACCGGCTTCCCACTTTTCTTGTATCTACATGACATTTATTTTATTCTCTTGCATCAGCTGTCATGAATGGATGGTCCAGTTCTAGGAAGATAGCATAAAAAATAGGGGTCTACAGTCAATTAAGATTCTGGTTGAATTCTGAGGTTGAACCCAAACTTCAGTGTGTGCCTAATATTTATTTGTTTATTATGTAACATGTCCTATGGCACTAATATATTATGTACATTATAAAACATACACAAAAATTTTAAATTAGGGACTTCCCTGGCAGTCCAGTGGTTAAGACTCCATGCTGCCAACTCAGGGGGCATGGGTTCGATCCCTGGTTGGGGAACTAAGATCCTGCACGCCAGTGAGGCGTGGCCTAAATAAATAAATAAATAAATAAATAAATAAATGAATGAATAAATAAAAGGATTATTAAAAAAAAAAAAGCTTCAATCTGATCCTGTCACTCCCCTACTAAAAAAAAATTCTTTTAAATTAAAGCATAAGATAGAGAAAAAAAATAATGGTCTAAAGCCCTAGACTCAGAGAGATTTTGTTCCACCATGTACCAGCCTGAATAAGTAATCAAATCTCTGTGTGAATCAGGTTCATCTATAAAGAGACACGATAATAATCATAATCATAGCCTCCCTTTAATGAGAAAACGAATGTAAAAATGCCTAGTAGGCATCAAGAATATGAGACTAATCCCTCTGTAAATATTAACTATTATTATTGTTGCCATTATTATCATCATTGTTGTCAGTGCCTTCGGGATCTTCCTGCAGAAATTTGCAGTAGAACATTTGAGAAGGAAGTAGTATAACAAGAACTGTATTCATGGTGATAAAGTTTGCTTCAGGTCTCTTAACGCTTTTTTGGGTGCTAGCGTCCCTGGGCCAGAGACATTTGAACTTGTTTTGAACACAATCAAGGCTCTCAGTTCCTGTGAGGGATGAGCCTTATCAACTCATAGTCTTTATGTGGGTTAAGTAGACTAGCTGAACCATTGGCACTGAGTTTAAACTCTGGTGCATTCACAGAGTAGGTGCTCGATAAAAACCTGTTGAATGTTGTCCAGGGATTTAGTCACTGGCGCTTTGGGGCACACCATCATCATTTCCTCTCTCTTCCTCCCTGTTTTGGGTGACTTTCTTCTTCTTCTTCTTTTTTTTAATCTTTTGACCGTGCCCCACGGCATGCGGGAACTTAGTTTCCCGACCAGGGATCAAACCTGCGCCCCGTGCAGTGGAAGTGCAAAGTCTTAACCAGTGGACCACCAGGGAAGTCCCAACTTCCTCCTTCTTTGGAAGTACCCGCAATATGCTTTCAAAAGGGGTGGCCCTAGATGGTTGTGTTTGTACTAGTTATTCCACCTACTTGCCACGGATGGTTGGACTAAGGATGGTTGGACTTGGCTCAGAAACTGCCATTCCTCTAAGGAAGAATCCTTCCTTGCCTCTGCTAGCTTCTGGGGATAGCTGGCAACTCTTGGCCTTCCTTGGCTTGTAGAAGCATTACTCCAATCTCTGCCTCTGTTTCCACAGGGCCTGCTCTCTGTGTGACTATGTCCAAATTTCCCTCTTCTTATAAGGACACCAGTATTGGATTAGGGGCCCCCTAATGACCTTATGTTAACCTGATTATATCAGCAAAGACCCCATTTCCAAATAAAGTCACATCGCAGGTACTGGGAATTAGGGCTTCAATGTATCTTATTCTAGGGGGACACAATTCAACCCATAACGAGGGGGGTGCATGCTGCTCTTTTGGGTTGGGTGCTCTGTGGGGGGACAATTGACAGAGACCAGGGAAGGAGGGCTCCAAGAACAGATTGAGTATAGGACAGGGCCTCTGTCCTTTGTTGGAAAGGAGCGGGGTATGTCTGAGCAAAAGCCTAGAGGACAATGTGGCTGGAACAGAGTTCAAGAAGGAACTGAGTTCAAACAGGTTGAGGGGTGAGGGACCCAGATGGTGGGGCTCAGGCCTCCGCTAATGGTGCAGACCCTTCCCCCTACCATGGGGCAGTGCTGGCCCAGGACTACCAAAGTGCCCACATTTTTAAGAGAGGCTAGAAATCTAGATATTTAAAGTGTGAAACCTCTCAATTTTTAAGTGTTAATAACAAAATTCGTTTGAGGCTGTCAGTTTGCAGGATGGAATTGGAGGAGGGGAGGGAGTCAGGAAAGGCATCTCAGAGAAGGTTTGGGATGGTGAATAGGAATGAAAACTAAAGGACAAGTCAAACTGTGGAATGGGGTGGCTCTCTCCTCCATCCCCTCCCCCACCAGTGGCCTTTTCCCTTTTCCTTTCTCCTTTGAAAATCTGGCGTCATCTTTTCAAGTATCCCCACTTGCCAGCTCTGTGATCATGGTTAAGTCATCTAACCTTGCTGTACCTCAGTTTCCTCATCTGTGAAATGGGGCAAGTCCTTTAACTGCTTTGGGCTTCAGTTTCTGCTCCAAGAAATGAACTAGAGTGAGAGGAGGAGTGGAGGGCGGGGCAGCAGTTGTGAGGATTTAGTAAGATTCGGTGGTTACTAAAAGCCACTTCTTATGGTCTTCCGCCCCTTCCTCTTTACACCACCCCTCACCGGCCCAACTGTGGAAGGTTCATCAGCCTCCCAGGCCCCTGAATGGAGGGCAGCTGTCTTCCAGCTCTGCCCTCCCCCAGAGGCATTTAGGTACAACCATGGAGACCTGGCAGAGGCTGGTGGAGAGATTTCTTGGCTGTTTCCGGCCGTTTGCCTTTTCTTCCTAGAGAACTGGCAGTGGTCCCAGCATCTCTGCCTAGTGGGCAAACGAATAACCAGCCAAACGTTCCTGGTTGGGGAGGAAGGTGGGATTGAAGATTGGATGCCCAGTTACTCCTATTGTTCTGCCTGGATGACTCCTGGGCTGTGATGACGGCTGTGTGTGCGTGCGTGTGTGTGTGTGTGTGCCTGTTCCGTCACTGAGTGGAGCTCTGAGGTTTGGGAGGAGGAACACGGAGGTCCAGCCACAAAGGTGAGAGGAAGCCAGGTGAAATGCTTTCCGGTCATCAGGTACTCTTGGCTCTAATGCTTTTGAAAGCTTTATCTCTGTGATGGTTAATTTTATGTATCAACTCAAGTGGGCACAGGGTGCCCAGATACTTGGTTCAAGCTTATTCTGAATGTGTCTGTGAGAGTATTTCTTTTTCTTTTTTTAAATTTTATTTCCTTATTTATTTATTTATTTATGGCTGCGTTGGGTCTTCGTTGCTGTGCACGGGCTTTCTCTAGTTGCGGCGAGTGAGGGCTACTCTTTGTCGTGGCGCGCGGGCTTCTCATTGTGGTGGCCTCCTTTGTTGCGGAGCATGGGCTCTAGGTGTGCGGGCTTCAGTAGTTGTGGCACGCGGGCTCAGTAGTTGTGGCACACGGGCTTAGTTGCTCCGCGGCATGTGGTACCTTCCCGGACCAGGGCTCGAACCCGTGTCCCTTGCATTGGCAGGCGGATTCTTATCCACTGTGCCACCAGGGAAGCCCTGTGAGAGTATTTCTGAATGAGATTCACATTTGAATCCATAGACTGAGTAAATTGGATTGCCCTTCCCAGTGTGAGGGGCCTCATCCAATTCTTTGGAGAACTACTCAGTTCTCCAAACTGAGAACTGGATAAGTAAGGGAGAATTCATGATCTCTTCCTGGCTGTTTTCAAGCCAGGACATCTGTCTCTTCCTGCCTTGGGACTCAGGACTCACGCTGGAACTTACAACCATCGGCTTTCCTGGGTTTCCAACACACCAGCTGTAGACATTGGGACTTCTCAACCTCCAAGATCATGTGAGCCAATTCCTTAAACCTGTGTGTGTGTGGGGGGGGGCATTTTTATTATTATTTCAGGCATACCTTGTTTTATTGCATTTCACAGATACTGCATTTGGTGGGAGTGGGTTGTTTTTTGATAAGCCTTTTTTTTTTTTAATATATGTCTCCTATTGGTTCTCTTTTTCTGGAGAACCCTGACTAATGCAACCACTTTCACTGACTTCACAACCACTTACTTGAGGCTTTTTTCCTTTCTCTCTGTCATGATCCATAGAGAAATCTTCCAAATGAAATGAGTCTGTGGCTGGTTTGGTTTGGGGACTGGAGCTCATTCTCTCATCCGTTTATTTGACAGATCTGTATTGATTGAGTGCCTACTGATAGAGTTCCCTATGTTGTGCACTTCTTGGGCGATGGGGTGCAATTCACAGAGGATACAAAGTACATGGTGCCCCTGGAGTTGTACAGCTTGGCAGCCTCATGCCGTGTGCTGGGTTCTGAGGACATAGCAGTGAGCAAAACCGCTTCCTGCCCTCCCAAGCTCACCTTGACCTGTGGAAAATTGCTGGAAACCAGACCAGTTCACCGGCCCCAGATGCTTCTGGCCTAAACATAAGGAAAATTACTAGCTTTGGTCACAAGCAGAAGGCTTGCAATTTCAGGAGCCTGTGGGTAAACATTTTCTGACCCTCTTTATTCCCCCAGTCTGAGTTGGATGCCCCCTCTCTTTGCTCCCATCTCAGTCTCTGCTTCCCTGATCACAGCACTTACCTTCCTGTTTGAATTTGCAGACAGAGAAACCAGTTACCAGAACCCAGAAAAAAGAGCTATAGATGTACGACAGGGCTGCCTGGCAAGAGCTGTGGCTTTTGGTAGAGGAATGCAGCCAACATGCCGTGTCTTGGCAGGGAAGGAGCTAAGGATATTTATACCCCAGCCTCTTTCCTCCTGTGGGCTATTCTCCTGCCAGTGTCTTCAACTGGCTGAACCCAGCTCTGAGCAAGAGAGCAAGGATTAACTACTGTTGATGTGGTCCACACTTCTCAGCATCCTGGGGCAGAAAGCAGGGTAGAGGAGGTAGAGGGTGGATCTGGATGGGTAAGTGGAAACCATTCAGCACAGGAAGCAGCTCCAAATGTCCTCAGCAACAAGGTAGAACTTTCCAACGGTCCAAAAGATGGAACAGGCCACCTGATGGAAGAGAATGGTGTTATAGACAACCTAGTAGGATCAAACATCAGCTGGGAGATTGGGCTACATGACAAAGTCCTTATCAAGGACTTTACGAGATTAAATGATTCTGTGAAAGCTATTGCCACCAACTGCCCTCCTGCTTTATCCTTAGATGGGACAACAGTAATAGTAATAACAACAACAACAACTGCTAACATGTAATTAACATGTAATGGATGGCATAGTATGTGAGGCACTGTGCTAAGCCATTTGCATGCATCACCATATTTATTCCTCATGACAACCCTATTAGGTAGCTACTTTTACTGATTCCATGTTATGGATGAGTAAACTGAAGCTTAGAAAGAAGATCAGTAACTTGTTGGAGGTCACACAGCTAGTATCTGTCAGAGCGGGGATTTGAACCCAGGTTTCCACTATGGATAGGGATAGCCTGAAAGCCAGCAAACAGTAGTGGTCTTGCAGCGAGAGTGGGGAAGATGTATGGAGTTCCTCTGAATAGAATGAACCCCCCGGCCATAGGCATCTCTAAGAGTGGGACCCAGAGTTTGCTGTGGTCTCTCTCCAGTGTATGGATGCAGGGGCTTCACCGGCTTCATCTAGTCCAGATATGTGTGTGTAACTCACACACCAGCTGGGGACCTGCCTGCCACAGTAGAGCTAGATGAAATACGAAATTGTCTTAGAAACACCTTCCATCCTACACCCCAGGGCATGTGGAAATCCAAAGTCCTCCTCTTGATTTCTGCTTCTTCCCAGGAGGTTTACATTTTCCTGGTGTCCGCTGCCTCTTGGGGTTCTGGTTTGTTTATGTGCTGTCTCTTTCCCACACCATGTCAAACCCAATGTGAATTCAACTTCTTCAGTTTCCACAACAGCCAATCAAGCAGAGATTTTAGGGGAAGTTGTAGAGAGTGGCCCCATCATATAGTGCATAGCTTCCTACCATCTTACTGGCTTTGTATCTCCTCTCCTTTTCCTGTCTCTGCCCCCCATCCTCTCCCTCTTTTTTTTTTTTTAATTAATTAATTAATTTATTTATGGCTGTGTTGGGTCTTCGTTTCTGTTCAAGGGCTTTCTCTAGTTGTGGCAAGCGGGGGCCACTCTTCATCGCGGTGCGCGGACCTCTCACTATCACGGCCTCTCTTGTTGCGGAGCACAGGCTCCAGACGCGCAGGCTCAGTAATTGTGGCTCACGGGCCCAGCTGCTCCGTGGCATGTGGGATCTTCCCAGACCAGGGCTCGAACCCGTGTCCCCTGCATTGGCAGGCAGATTCTCAACCACTGCGCCACCAGGGAAGCCCTTCTCTTTCTGTTTTTTTGGATAGCTTCCACTTCCTCTGAAGCCTTGGTACCTAAGGCCTGAGAAAAAAGAGGAGACTCACTTTCTGACCCAAGCACTTATCTAGTCATCTTTACCAACCAAGACAGTTCCCTCCCTAGAAGGGATTCTTAATTTGCTGTTAAAGTCATATAGTTTTCTCCATCTTATTTTATCTATGCAACTATTGGGTATTAATTATCCAATGTCTAACCAATATTGGGGCTATTGGGACTTTATTAAGATGAGAAAAGGGTAAATAGAGAATGACTGAACCCATACTATGGAATGAAAACTCTATAACTTTAATAACTTAAATAGAAAGGCACACAGTGGATTATGTGTTCTATACAATGGGATTCATTCTGATATTAATTTCTTGTATTTTCTTATGAAGGACCTTTACACACTTCTTAGCTTGGGCTAAAATAATATTCTGGTTGTGGTTCAGTTTAGTGTTCTTTTCGTCAGCTTCCCACTTTTAGCTCATTCTCTTCTCTTACCTTCCTTTATTCTTATTCCTTGATCTCTCTGCTAGAGGCAGTTGCTTCCCTATATCAAGTCCTTTGTGCTATTTGGATTGAATCCTTTGTCCTCACCTCAGCAAGCATGCAAAGTTCACTCCAAATGCTTGGTGTTTGCTTCAGAATTGATAAGGAAATGTGCCTTTCTCTACTCAATAGAATGCAAGTTAAAGAAAATCCAACTCAAGCTGGCTTAAACAATACGAAGGATTTCTTGGCTCCTGTGACTGAAGGAGTCTGGAGGTTGGATGGACTTTGAGTACTGTTTCATCAGTGCTCTGAAACTGTTCCTGAGTCACTTCGTCCTAGAATAATGGGAAGGTCACGGACCTCACATCTGTTTAGAAGAAACAAGACTGTTCTTTCTTCATGCCTTGCTCTTAAGAGTGAGGATATGCTTTATGAAAAAATGCTAAACAACATTCAGCATTACAGAAATGCAAATTAGAACCACGAGATACCACTGCATATCTACCAGGATGGCTATAATCAAAAAAGACGGAATTAACAGATGGTGAGGGTGTGGAGAAACGGGAACGCTCATATGTGTCTGGTAGGAATGTAGAATGGTACAGCCACTTTAGAAAACAGTTTGGCAGTTTATTAAAAACGTCAACCTAAATGTACCATATGATCAATCAATTTCCTAGGTATTTATAATTGAAAGAAATAAAAACATATGTCCCCATAAAGACTTGTACAAGAATGTTCACAGCAGCATTACTCATAATAGCCAGAAAATCAAAACAACCCATCAACTGATGAATGGGTAAACAAAACGTGGTATATCCTTATGATGAAATATTATTTGGTCATAAAAAGAGTGAAGTACTGATAACTGCTACAATGTGGATAAACTTTAAAAATATGCTAAGTAAAAGAAGTCAGTCACAAAAGACCATGCATTGTATGATTCTATTTGTATGAAATGTTCAGGAGAGGCGAATCCATAGAGACAGAACATAGATTAGTGGTTGCCTGGGGCTTGGAGTGGGACTGGAGTTGACTATAAATGAGCATGAGGGGTCTTATTGGGGTGATGAAAATGTTCTAAAACTGTATTGTGGTGATTGTTGCACAGCTAAGTAAATTTACTAAAACTCATTCAGTTGTGTGCTTGAAATGGTTCATAGTATGTTAGGGAAAAAAAGAGAGAGAATGTTTTCCCAATGCCCCTAGCAAACCACTTCTTGGGATTCACTGGCCCAAGCTGCGGCTTGGGGAATGGCATGTACTTACTGGTCTGGGCCTTGGTGCTGGAAAGGGAAAGCCCATCCCTGGAGCTGGGGCTGTGGTCAGCTCTTCTGAAGCACTGGGGATGTGGGTAGAGATCACTACCTAGACAAAAATCAGGGTATCGCAAGGAAGGTAGAAATGAAAGCTGAGTGGGCAGCCAGTAAGGTGTCAACCACACCCAGGACTGGCTGCTTAATACAGCAGCCCTACCGCTGCATTCTCTGATCTGTTACCCACATTTGGTCTCTGAGTTCTCTGCCCAGTATGGCAAAGGGAAGGAGGGGTCATGGGAAGAATGACTTCTTGAGAACATGGAACCTCAGCTAGCGTGACCAACTGACCTGGTTTCCTTGGGATGGAGTGGTTTCCTGGGATGCAGGACTCAAGGTAATAACACTGGGGAAGTCCCAGGCAAACCAGGAGAAGCTGGTCACCCGATGACCTCACCAAATAGAAATATAGAATCAGTCCTAATGAATTGGTGGGTCTTGGCATCAATGGCTTCTAACACCACAGAAAGACAGTCAGTCATTGTGTGCCTGTGATAAACACACACTCAGCACCATTTCTGAAATAATTTTTTGGCAAAAAACTTGAACCTAAATATAAAGAAGGCTGTAGCTCTAACGCTCAGTTAATAGGAAATACAGAGGACCATGGGGGATATGACATGACTCCACATAGGCACTCTATAGGACAAATGACAGATGACCCAATTCTTCAACAAGTAAATTGGAAGGGGCGAAAAAAAAGAGATGATGGAGGGAGGACCTGTAGATTAAAAGACACTTAAGAAGCATATCAGCCAGTTGCAATGTGCGGATCTTATTTGGATCCTGATTTGAAGAAACTAAGAGAGAATGTGTGTGTGTCAGGAATGTCTAATAAGATATTTGATGATATTAAGAAATTATAAGTATGTATAAAATAGATAAACAACAAGGATTTACTGTATAGCACAGCAAACTATATTCAACATCTTGTAATAACCTATAATGGAAAAGAATTGTGAAAAAATTTATATGTATAACTGAATCACTTTGTACACCTGAAACTAACACAATATTGTAAATCAAATATACTTCAATTTTAAAATTTATTGGTATAATACTATATTTTGGCTAGGTTTTCTCAAAAAGAGTCCTTACCTTTTAAACATACATTCTGAAATATTTACAGTCGAAATGATATGATATCTGGGCACTGCTTCAAAATAATCCAGGAGGAAGTAGGTGTGGGTAAAAATAAAGCCAGCTTGGCCCGTAGTTGATAATTTTTGAAGCCAGGTGATGGTATATGAGGGTTTGTTATACTGTTCTCTTTACTTTTTGAAGGGTTGACATGCTCCTTCATCAGGACAATTAAAAGCAGCAGCACGGTGTTCTTATCCTGCCTATGTAACCCTCCCTGCTTGGGGGCTGCTCTTAGTCACAAGTAGGCCAGGGTCTCACCAGAATTCAGAATTTCACAGATCCGTGAATTTTCCAAAAACTTGAGTGAAGGACAAAGTCAACTTTTCCTTTTGCCAAATTAAAACAAAAGAAAACCAAACAAAATTTTAAAAGTTCCATCTACTCCATCATCATTTCGTAAAAGGAAGGTCACGTAAACACCAATAACATCTTTTCAGAAAAGTCCAGCCTTTCAACTGGGCACAATTAGCCTTATGGACAAACTTGTTCCATGTCCCTCTTTTGTCAGTTTACCCTGAAACTGGCTACACAAACACCCTGGGGAGAGGAAGGAAGACTTGAGGGCTGGCTGCTCTCACTTCCCTTCCTGCTAATGAGGGAAGGTCTTGGATGCTGCTGTCATTACAATGTGCAGGGCTCTCAAACCATCAGCCTCTCAAAGGGTGCACGTGAAGGTCCCCCTAAACCAGGAACTCATGAATGCACTTCCCTTTCTATCTAATCCTAGTGATGTGTCCCCGGTGGGGGAAGGGAATTGCAGACTCAGGGAGGGCTTTCCTGCTGGATGAAATGCTTTGTACTTGAATGGAAAATAACAGCTGGGCCCAAGGCAGCAAGGGCCCTCTGTCTGTGCTCAGCTGGTGATGAGGGCCCCTTTGAGACCTCAGGAGAGCAGAGCCAGCCTTGTGGGTGGCATCAATTGGCTGCATGGCTGTGCTCCTGAGACTTAAGCTACCACCTGATACACTGTGACTTGCTCCTCTTTCCTTCCCTTCCTCCTCTCTCTTGCACCCCACCTACCAAGGGGTTTTGGTTTATTTCTTAAGGCAATCAATTTCAGGATCAGATATGAGCCTCCTTTTCCTTGAAACTCAGGCACATGGAAGACAGATTTTTGGGGGTGAAGAAATGTTCTGGAGGTAGATAGTGGTGATAGTTGCACAATGTTATAAATGTACGAAATGCTACTAATGGTAAATTATATGTTATGTGTATTTTACCACAATTAAAAAAATAAACAGACTGTCCCCCGGGTTCTCTTTGGGGCAGAGTCTTAAAGAAGGTCCAATATTAGAATATCAGAGATGGAAGAGATCTTAGAGGACATCTGGTCTACCCCATCATTTCATAGACTAAGGGTCCTTAGGTCCATCATGGGGAAGTGATGTGCTCAAGACCACAGAGCAATTTAGACAGAAGAAATTTGCCCTCTACCATCAGTTCTTGGTTCTGATGGGGGAGAGGCATTGGTCTTGTGTCTTTTCTTAGTAGTAGGCTCTTGGACCTGGCCATCCTCAGATTATATGCAACTACCAGACACGTTTTGTTTGGCTGCTTTGTGTTTAATACTCTAAAATTAATTGCCAGCATTTAAAATCAGGCAAATTCACATATAAACCCAGATTTCCAGCATATTTTAACAGAAAGCTCTGACATCGTTGGGTTCATATTCCCACATGGCGGTGATGGGAGCAGATAGGGACCGTGTTCTCTCCAGTTCTCCACAGTCCCCACCGCTCCCCACTGTCTCCCACTTATCCTCAGGCCTGTGTTGGTTTTCTAATGCTCAGTCTGCTTTTGTCATTTCTACTGCCTGCCTGCCCTGGGGAGACAGGAGGATTGGCAGCCCTGCTTTAGCCTGGGATGGAGGACTGTGTGTATTTGAACATTTTTCCTAGGTGCATTTCGGCTGCTGGGTGGAGTACAGTTGGCCCTTTGTATCCACAGTTTCCGAATCTGTGGATTCAACCAAACATGGATCAAAACTACTTGGGGAAAAAAAAATCCAGATAATTCCAAAACGCAAAACTTGAATTTGCCACATGCTCTGGCAACTATTTACGTAGCATTCACATTGTATTAGGTATTATAAGTAATCGAGAGATGATTTAAAGTATATGGGAGGATGTGCGTAGGTTACATGCAAATACTACACCATTTTACATAAGGACTTGAGCATCCACGGATTTTGGTATCTGAGGGGATCCTGGAACCAGTCCCGCATGGGTACTGAGGGGTGACTGTACAGATGGTGGAGTACACACACCTGGAGTTCTGTGTATCTCATCCATTTCTGCTCCACCTACAGTGTGGCCCCAAGATATTGTGGACTAGCTTTGGCTGAAGAATTTGCTTCTCTGTGGTGCCTTGCCTTTAAGAAATGTTCCCAGTTTACAGATGGGGAAACTATAAGAGAAACAAACATGGGGATGCGTCCAAAGAAGAAACTCACTTGAAGGCCTAGCACTATATTTGAATGGATGCAGGCTTAGAGTGGCAGCTCCATATGATGGAATATTATTCAGCCATAAAAATGAATAAAGTTCTGATACATGCCACAACACGGATGCACCTCGAAAACACTATGCTAACAAAAGGACACATTTCGTATGACTTGACTTATATGAGGTACCTAGAAGAGGCAAATTCATAGAGACAGAAAGAATAGAGGTTACCAGGGGCTGGGGGAAGCAGGGAATGAGGAGGTATTTTTTAGTGAGTGTAGAGTTTCTGTTGGAGGTGATGAAAAATTTTGGAAAGAGATAGTGATGATGATGGTTGTACGACATGCTGAATGTAATTAATGCCACTGCATGGTTCACTTTAAAATCGTTAAAATGGCACATTTCATGTTACATATGTTTTATCACAATAACCACAATAAAGAAATAATAGAAAAAAATGTTGGACTTCCCTGGTGGCGCAGTGGTTAAGAATCTGTCTGCCAATGCAGGGGACACAGGTTCGAGCCCTGGTCCGGGAAGATCCCACATGCCACGGAGCAACTAAGCCCGTGTGCCACAACTACTGAGCCTGTGCTCTAGAGCCCGTAAGCCACAACTACGGAGCCCACGTGCCACAACTACTGAAGCCCGCGCGCCTAGAGCCCGTGCTCCTCAATGAAAGAAGCCACCGCAATGAGAAGATCGCGCACCGCAACGAAGAGTAGCCCCCGCTCACCACAACCAGAGAAAACCTGCGTGCGGCCACAAAGACCCAGCACAGCCAAAAATAAATAAACAAATAAATAAATAAATAAATAAGTTTAAAAAAAAAAAAAAGAAAAAAATGTTATCATCAGCAGGAAGTTCCATGTGGTATTGCTGCATCTCTCTCTTCCAGCAGTGGTACTAAATATGGAGAAAGAGAACCAAAAATTTTAAAATGTTCTGTTATCATCTAGGACACCACTGAGGGGTAGGTGGCTGTTCCCTTCCAGCTCTTAATACTTAGTAACTCCTACTCATTCCCCACATGTCAGCTCACCTGTTGCTCCCCTGTCCTTTGCACTCCTCGAATTTTGCATTCACAGCAGTTAGTACAGTTGCAGTGTATCATCTTTCAGGGTGATGATCTGATTAATGTGTTTTCTCACTTGGCTGTAAGCATCACAGCATCATGAGAGCAGGAATCGTGCCTGGTTTTTGGTTCAACATTATATCCCCGGTGCTTAGCCTAGGGCCTGGCACGTAGTAAGATCTCAACAAATACTTCACGAATAAAAGGCAAGAAGTTCATAAAGAAGGTGTAGTGGAGGGCAAAGTGTCACCAGGGAAGACACATGTTCAGCGGCCGCCATGTTGCCTGGATCGTACTTCCTCCATGTTTCATACTACTTGGGGTCATTCTCCCTTTCTGCTAGCCAGAGTCTCTTTCTGCTGTTTGCAACCAAAAAAACAAAAACAAAAGCAAAACCTGCCATTATGTAATCTCCCTAAGCCTCAGTTTCTTCACCTGTAAAATAGGGGTAATAATAGTACCTTCCATTTATTCATTTTAACAAAGATTACATCAGTAAACTCAATCAGTGTTCACCAAGATAATGATGAACAAGAGGAGGAGGAAGATGGTACCATGTGTATTTCCTATTGCTGCTGTAACAAATCACCATAAACTTAATGGCTTAAAACAACCAAATTTATTCTCTTATTGCTCCGGAGATCAGAAGTCCAAGTTGGGTCAGCAGGGCTGCCTTCCTTATGGAAGCTCTAGAGGAGAATCCATTTCCTCACCTTCCCTAGCTTCTAAAGGCCACCTGCATTCCTTGTCTCGTAGTCCTCCATCACTCCAATCTCTGCTCCGGCTGTCACCTCTCCTTCTCTGACTCTAACCCTCATGGCTTTCTCTTATAAGGACCCTTGTGACTGCATTGAGCCCATCCGGATAGTCCATGGTAACCTCCCTATCACAAGATCCGTAACTCAATCTGCAAACTCATTTGCCAAGTGCCTTTTGCCATGTAAGGTAACACTCACAGGTTCTGGGGTTAGGCTGTGGATTTCTTTGGGGGGCTGTTATTCAGCCTACCGCTCCATGTGTCCAAAGTTTTGATTTATAACTGTTTATGTGGTTATGTGGAAGATTCCAAGGAAAATAAGTTATCTTCCCTGCCTTCAATGCTTAGAATACTGTTGGGGAAACAAAATATTTACCAAGTCCACAAAGCTCCAGGTGGTGTGGTCGATGCTACTTTGGGAGGTGAAGTTATGTTTTGAGGATATGAAGATGAGTGCAGGGGTCCTTTGTTTCCGCTCTGAGAGGTATCTCCTCTCTTTAGAGCTGTGTAGGCTGTGCCCGCTCAAATCGGGGCTCCACTTTTCCAGGAACAATGATCTGAATGTTGTCTCCTGGAGGTGTGTGACACAGCATTCCTGCCTTCTCCTCACAGGAAGTGGGAGCTTTGGGACAGGCAAGGCGGAATCTCTTCACTAGATCAGCAGACATCTTTGCTTTCTACTTTTATAGATTCCTATGGTCGGAGTGTTTGTGTTTCTCCCAAATTCATATGTTGAAATCCTAACCCTAAATGTGATGGTATCAGGAGGTGGGGTGTTTGGGATACGTGCTTAAGTCATGAGGGCCAAGCCCTTGTGAATGGGATTAGTGCCCTTTTAAAAGAGGCGCCAGGGAGCTCCTTTGTCCCCTTCTGTCTTGTGGGGACACAGGGAGAACTCTGCACCACCTTACCTGATCATGCTGGTCCCCTGATCTCGGACTTCCAGCCTCCAGAACTGTGAGCAATACATTTCTGTTGTTTATAAAGCAGCCAGTCTATGGTATTTTGTTATAGCAGCCCAAACAGACTAAGACACTGATGATTAGCTAAATTTCATTTGGACCCTAAGGAGGGTTAATTTTAATGTTAGCCTTAATTTTGGCTTAGGGTCTGACAGGTAAGTTGATGGTGAAAAGGAGTGAGGGGCAAGGGAGAAGGCATGTCCCCCACCTCCAACTTCCCAGAGCCCTGGAGAAATTGTATCAGTTAGAAACAGGACGGGATGGTCCAAAGAATAAGAAGTCAGCTGCTAGATCATCTGCTGTGATACAGTTGCTGGAAAGCATGAACCATGCCCATCTTTCATCAAGAGAGTAAAGCACCACTGAACAGCAATAAAGACAGTCTGTGAGCAATTTAATTGAGGTATCTAGAAGGGAGACGTACCACTACGTGTCCAAATAGGCTTTACCCAGCCCCCCAGCCCTCAGGTAACTGACTCTGGGTCTGGCATGTGACTAGAATGAGTTGGGTCATTCACTGGTGAGTTCTTAGTTTTTCAACTGGTGTCTGTCCTGGGACCTGGCCCATGAACTCTGCTTTCCCAGAGTAAAAATTGTGACATGTGTCTCAGTAAGGATTACTTGATGTGTGTGAGCTATGTGACAAATACAAAGGTCTTAAAATTTACTTATACATTGAATCTTTTTTTAAAAAGAGATTTATTCACGTACCATACAATTCACACATTTAAAGTGAACAATTCAATTTTTTTGTATATTCAGAGTTGGGCAACCATCACTACAACCAATTTTAGAACATTTTCTTCATCTCCTTACTAATTAGCAGTCATTCCCCGTTTCCTCCCAACATCTACTCCTCAGTCCCTGGCAACCGCTAATCTACTTTCTGTCTCTCTGAGTTTGCCTGTTCTGGACATTTTGTATAAATAGAATCATAAAATGTGTGGTCCTTTGTGACTGACTTCTTTCACTGAACATAATGTTTTCATAGTCCATCATGTTATAGTATGTATCAGTATTTCATTCCTTTTATGGCTGAATAATATTCCATTGTGTTGATATACATATATACTATATACTATATACATGTATACATATATACATATACTATTTTGTTTATCCATTCATCAATGGATGGACATTTGGATTATTTCACCTTTTGGCTATGAACAGAGAGTAAGGGTAGTATATTCATGTACAAGTTTTTGTGTGGACATATGTTTTCAATTCTCTTGAGTATATACCTGGTGTATACTGGGTCATATGTAACTCTATGTCAATTCTCTTGAGTATACACCTGGAAGTGCTGGGTCATAGGTAACTCTATGTTTAACCTTTTGAGTAACTGCCAGTTTGTCTTCCAAGCTGGCTGTACCATTTGACATTCCCACCAGCAAGGTATGGGGTTTCAGATTTCTCCAAATCCTCACCGACACTTGTTATTTTCCATGTTTGTTGTTGTCCGTGTTGTCTGTTTTTATGATCATCTTAGTGGATCTGAAGTGGTATATCATTGTTTTGATTTGCAGTTCCCCAATGGCTAATGATGTTGGGCAGTTGGCCACCTTTTCATGTGCTTACTGGCTATTTACTGGCTATTTTATCTTCCTTGGAGAAAATGTCTATTCAGATCCTTTGCCTCTTTTTTTTTGGGCTGCACAGCATGAGGGATCTTAGTTTCCGACCAGGGATGGAACCAGTGGAAGTGTGGAGTCTTAACCACTGGACCACCAGGGAAGTCCCTGGGTACATTTAATCTTGAATGGCCTCCTAAACAATTTCATACAGGAGCCACTATAGAATAGTGATTCACTATGGGAGCTCTCAGGTTGATAGCCTGGATTTGAATCCTAACTTGGCTGTGTATTAGTACACGACCTTGACCATTCCCTACAGACCTCAGTTTTCCCCAACTACACAATGAGGATAGAAATACTAGCGACTTCATAGGGTTGTTGTAAGGATTTTAAAAGGCAGCACATGTCAAAGGCTTAGTAAGGCTTAGTAAAGACTCAGTAAATGTTACCCATAATAGTAACAACATCAACACTTACCAAGCCTTTTCTATTTTATGTGCACATAGGACATCTCATTTAATCTACACGGCAGTCTTGCAAAATAGGTATCATCATCTCCATTTTACGAGTGAGAAAACTGAAGCTCAGGGAGATGAAGGAATGTGTCCCGGGCTACACAGCTGGTAAGAGACAGAGTAGAGATTCCTACCTGCATCTGGATGACTGCAGGGCCCTCCACAAATGTGTCTCAGGAGAGTTTTTAGGCTTCTGCTATTCAAATGCAACTGTAATTAAGCAAATGCTATAGGAAAGGAATCAGAGAAGAACCCAGTAGTGAAATCGTCACCTGCTTATTCAGGCAGAGAGAAGCCATAGCACCCCCGCCCCCTCCACCAGGGATGTGTTCATTTCACTTTGGGTGGGTTTTTGAGTCGGAGGGTCTTTTCACACAGCCCTGGCAAGCTCTCCCTGTTTAGCACGGCCTCCCTGAGAACCTCATGGAGTTAACTGAAAAACGAAGAAAGGCAAGCATCCAGTAAGGCTCCCTCTTCTGGAACCATCGTTCAGGATTTCTTTGTAGTTCCCCATAGCGACATTGGGTGTCACCTTCGAGTTGACTGAAGCCAGTCTCCCAGAAATTGTCAAAATGCGTCGTTTTGTTCCAAGAGTTTCTGCCTCTCTAAGATCCAGTTTGGAGGCATTCATTACCAGCACTTCTGGCCCCAAGTCAGGCTGAATAATCTGGTTCTCATTTACAGAGCCAAGCGTTGTTCTTAAAGAAGAGAGCGCCCAGCAGCTGGATAAGCTTTGAGTTTGAAAATGGGCTCCGTGGCCATGACTTTTGCAACTGACTTCTCTTCTGTTGAAAGGGAGGTGATGACACAAGGATGAGAGATAGTTTATGCAAAGATCCTACTAGCTCAGAGTCCTTTTCTCCCAGAGTTCTCTGCACTGCCCTGTCTCATCTGCTCACACCTGTGTCTACACTAGGCTGTGAGCAACTGTGGGCAATGAGTGAGCTGGGACTCTCCCTCCCTCTCTCCCTCTCTCCCTCCCTCCCTTCCTTTCCTTCCTTCTTTCCTTCCTCCCTCCCTCCCTCCCTCCATTCCTTCCTTCCTTCCTTCCTCCCTCCCTTCCTTTCTTCCTGTCTTCCTTCCTTCCATTCCATACATATTAATTGAGTATATATTATGTGCCAGACACTGGAGCTAAAACAGAAACAAAACAGCAAAGTCCTCTTCCTTCATGGAATTGACATTCTAATTCCTTATTTATCTGTATGTTCTCAGCACCTAGCACATAGTAGGCACTTAATAACTGCTTTAATGGATTGGTGTATACTCTTCCAATTTTTTCCTATGCATATACTAACACGATACATGATATTTAAATTTTAGATAGAAATGACAGCATGAATTATTACTATTCTGTAACCTTTCCCCCAACTTAATAGTGTCTCATGGCCATCTTTCCATGTTAGAACATAAAAGTCGACTTCAGGATTTACATGTCCCCAAGTGCTATCTGGAATCACTCTGCCCCTTGGAGTCTAGAAAAGACTGGCTTGAGCCTAAATCCATTCCCTATGAATTCTCAGGGTCAGGTTAGGATTGTGAATGGGCCAGGGTGCTCATGTTCTCATGATCACTTCTGGTCACTGTTCATGCTTCTGCTGAATTAATTTCATCCCAATTTATTTAACCAGTCTCCTATTGTTGGACATTTAGGTTGTTTCCAGTCTTCCTATTACAAACAGTGCTGTAGTGAAAAAGCTTGTTCATCCTTTGTTTTATGCAAATTGAATAAATTGCTAGAAGTGGTATTGCTGGGTAAATTTAGCAATAAGTATTGCTATAGATACGGATACTGCAATATCTGTGGATACTGCTAAATTTTCTCCAGAGTTTGTACTAATTCTCATTCCCAATAAGATGTGTTACCAAATTGTGATCTCTGCTTATCTGTGCAAATACACATACACACACATTTCTTTTTCATAGTCTTTGCCTTTTTTTTTTTTTTTTTGGTGAATTGTTGATCTGCAGGAGCTTTTTCATATGTTAGGGAAATATCCCTTTGTAACTTAAAATACAAATATGTTTTCTTAATTTTCATTTGTTTCTCATCATCTTTTTCTTTAAACAGCTGCCTAGTATTCCATAAGTATTCTTTAAACAGTTTCTTGTTGCTAGACATCTTGGTTGTTTTCAGTTTTTTGCTGTTATAAACTACATAGCTCTTTCCACTAATCTGCATTGCATCTCTTTATGCTAAACTCCTAAAAGTGGACTTTCTTGTTTAAAGGATATTGACTTTAAAAAGCCTTTTCATACATGTTGGGTATTGAATATTATATTTTAAAAACCTTTTCATTATTTAAAAACAAACATTTAGTAATTTAAAGAAATGCCCCACATCCCAATCGCCCATCCACTCAGACTGACTAGTCTAATCTATCCTTCCACCCACTTCCACTTGCTCTGTATTACTTTGAAGCAAATAATTTCATCTGTAAAGATTTAAGGATGTAGAGAGATGCTGTCTTTGGATGAGAGATTCACCATCTCTCCCCCTAGTTCTTCTAGGTAGTGGCAATGGAAAGTTACCCAACGATGCTGTTTAGAAGCCTTCCTCTTGGAGGCTGCTGGGGGGCAAACGTTTAATCACATTCATGTGCCCCTTCTCTGGAGCTCTGCTCTTGTTTTGCAGACAGGACAAAACGTTCGCCCACATGGATGACTCAGCCAGCCCCAGGCCTCTTTGGTCCACTGCAGAATCTCCACAGACCCAAAAGCTTTGCTTCAACCATAAGTTTTCACTTATTTTCTGTTCATCCCAGAGGCAGGCAGGAAATTGCCCTTGGTCCATGAATCACACAGGAATCTTTCCTCTGCCCTTTCCCTTTTGGATCTTGCTTCCTTGAACAATACCCAGGTGGATGGGCACTTTCTCCATGCGAACTTATCTTGATGCGCACTGACATCTGGCTGGTGGGGGGCTCTGTCTTTCACGCTGAGCCCCTGAGACTCAAGAGTGTTGCCCAGGGCCTACCCAGGACTCTCCCAGGACCCTCCAGGCCATATTCTGAAAACTCCTCTTGCTCCTGACAGGCTCCCAGTTTCCATCCTTAGTTGGCTTCACCCTGGGGGTACTGGGCACTGAGGGGGTCAGTGTGGGCACTGCCGGCCAGACCCTGCTTCCTCATTTACGCAGCACCAATTATTGCCAAGATGCCCTTGGGATTTGGGAAGCAGAGAACCCATAGGGGTGCAGCAATATCTAGAGTGGCTGCTGGCAGCCTGGCTCTCTCCACACAAATGACTTGACCCTGTGCTGGCCTCCGTGGTGCTGGGGCCTTACCCACCTAGCTCACTGAACCCTCCAGCGCCCTGCAGATGGGTATTTCATTATTCTTATTTTACCCAAGAGGAATAGGAGGCTCTCAGAGAGACTAAGGGACTCATTGAAAGTTACATAACTTGAGCAAGTACCAGTACTGAGATTTTGAATCCAGGTCCTCGAGCTGGAGTTTTGACCCTAAGACCGTCGTTCTTACCTTTTGATTCATTTTTAAGAACAAATATATCAGGTAGAGGTCATAGCAGAAAGGCTGCCCAATCAAATCCCCTTCTGAGGCCCAACCTGGGAAATCCAAGGGAAGTAAGATCACGTTGGGGTTGGCATGAATACTGGCTAATGACACTTTTCCAGGTGTAAAGTAGATTCCAGGCGATGGAGGCTTCTACAGGGAAAGTCTGCTTGTCAGTAACAGCTTCTGGCCTCTTTGGGCTGCTATCTATGTTACCGAGTCCAAGCTCGTACTGTTTGCCACACGACAGGCCAATAAAATAGATGAATTGTTGGGGCAAGGAATAGCAACTTTATTCAGAAAACCAGCAAACTGTGAAGATGGTGGACTAGTGTCCCAAAGAACCATCTTCCCTGAGTTAGAATTCAGGCTTCTTTTATACTGAAAGGGGAGAGGGTAAAGTCCTGGTTCCGGTCAGACTCCAGAGGGGATGTGCTAATTTCTTTCCTGCAGCCATTCACAGGTGGGCCTGGTCAGGAGGTTTCCTATGAGCTAAATAAAGGTACTTTAGCTTAATGCTCTTTATGTGGGAGGCAGTGTTCCCAGAGGTGGGCCATTAAGTATGATTTAAGCTTATAGGCAACATCCCTTTCGAGATTAACTTGTAGCAAAAGCAATAGAATACAAAGGTTAAAGTAAAAGAAATAGATCCAATATGGAGTCAGATTTGTTCTTCCCTATTGGATCTAGAAATGAGAAGGTGATTTCCTAGTTCAGTGATGGGCAGCACTGGGGGCTTTGGAATGTTCTCCCATCCCACCAAATGGACAGCCCTGTACATCCACGCAGAGTCGAGTACTTTGCCCAAGTGGGGGTGCTGGGGCTGTGGTCTTCTCTGCCACCAGGACTCTGTGCCACCAGGGGAACTATGGAATGTCAACGTGGTAGAAAGAAATTTGCCCTCCTGAGTGTTAAGTGCTGGATGATGACCAGAGACTGGATTTCATTGTTCCTGCTCAGACCCATTAAATAGAGGCACCGGATGGGCAGATTTCCAAATGGGAGCTTCCACGTGTGTCAGGGCTCAGTCATCATTCTGCTCTGAAGCCCTCCTTCCCCAACCCCAGGCCCTTTGGTGAGTTTGATATCACCCTTCATCCGGGCTCTCAAATGACAAACTCACGCTCACCTTCACCACCTCCCCTGTAGCCAAGCACTCACCACTGACCTCTCCATTCTCTCTCTACATTGTTTCAAAACTTTCAGGAAATCCTATTGGTGTTTCCTCCAAAACACACCTCACATCTTTTGACTCTTCTGCATGTCTATCTTACACCACCCTGGAGGCTCTTGCTCAAGGTCAGGGGTAACAGTCCCCTCATAACTGTCTGCAGCTTCCCCCTTTTTCCCCACTGCAGTCTGTTCTCACAACACAGGCAGAATGAGCTTCTAAAAACACAAATCAGATCTTGTCAGTCTTCTGCTTAAAATCCTTCAATGGCTGTCTTCCCATTGCATGTAAGAAAAATCCAAACTCCTTCCCTTGGCCTCTAAGACCCTGCCTGGAACTGGTCCCTGCCTGCCCACCAGGACTTTGTTGCAGACATGCTGGCTTTCTTTCAGTTCCCACCTGTTAGCACAGTTCATTCAGCCCCAGGGCATTTGCACTTGCAGCTTCCTCTGCCTGGGCTGCTATGAGTCTGGCCCTTCCTATTTATTTATTTACTATTTAAAACTTTAATTGAAGTATAGCTGATTTATAATGTTACATTAGTTTCAGGTACACCATATAGTGATTCAATATTTTTATAGATTATACTCCATTTAAAGTTATTACAAAACAACAGCTATATTTCCCTGTGCTGTACAATATATCCTTGTTGTTTATCTATTTTATACATGTAGTTTGTACCTCTTAATCCCCTACCCCTAACCTGCCCCTCCCCACTTCACTCTCCCCATTGGTAACCACTAGCTTGTTCTTTATATCTGTGAGTCTGTTTCTGTTTAGTTATATACATTTGTTTTATTTTTTAGATTCTGCATATAAGTGATAACAGAGTACTTGTCTTTGACTCATTTCACTAAGCATAATAATCTCTAGGTCCACACATATTGTTGCAAATGGCAGAATTTTATTCTTTTTGGTGAGTAATATTCCATTATATATTATATACACCACATCTTCTTCATCCATTTATCTGGACACTTAGGTTGCTTCCATATCTTCGAAAATTTATATGGAACCGCAAAAGACCCTGAAATGCCAAAGCTATCTTGAGAAAAAAGAACAAAGCTGGAGGTATCATGCTCCTCGACTTCAGGCTATTCTACAAAGCTACAGTACAGTAAGTCCTCTACATACGAACCTTCAAGTTGCAAACTTACAAAGATGTGAACGTGTGTTCGCATGTCCCGTCACGTAAGTTAGTTCACGTGTCTGGTGTACGTTGTTATGTGTGTGCTTTGTGTCACATGGTTGTGCTTTTGTGTACTTTACTGTACAGTACTGTATAGAGTACAGTAGTACAGTATCCTTATAGATAGAATTGAATCCAGCAAGGAACCAGAACCTGTGCCATCAGCATCAGGCATGAGCGAAACTGCAGCTTGCCCTCCGTCTCCTATTGCTGACGATCCTTCAGCTCTATCATCTCCCACCTCCTCTCCCTCCTCCAGTCAGTAACTCTTCTTGCCTGTTCACTCGATGATGCCAGCCCCCATATGCCAGCTGTACTACTGTACTTTTCAAGGTACTGTACTGTAAGATTAAAAATGTTTTCTTCATTTTTTGTGTGTGTTTGTTTTTTATGTATTATTTATGTAAAAGTAGTATAAACCTATTACAATACAGTACTATATAACCGATTGTGTTAGTTGGGTACCTAGGCTAACATTGTTGGACTGACGAACAAATTGGACTTACAAACGTGCTCTTGGAATGGAATTTGTTTGTATGTAGGGGACTTACTATAATCAAAACAGTATGGTACTGGCACAAAAACAGACACATAGATAAATGGAACAGAATAGAGAGCCCAGAAATAAACCCACACACCTGTGGTCAATTAATCTATGAGGAAGGAGGCAAGAATATATTGGGTTGGCCAAAAAGTTTGTTTGGGTTTTTCTGTAAGATGTTATGGAAAAATCTGAATGAACTTTTTAGCCAACCCAATATGATGGCAAAAAGACAGTCTCTTCAATAAGCAGCCCTTCTTATCTTTTGGTTCTGCTTAAGTGTTAGTCCCTCAGAGAAGCCTTCCCTGATTATCTAAGCAGGTCTCCCTCCTTTTAAAGTAATAGCATCCCTTTCATTTCCTCCCCATAATTTATCACTGGGTTAAATTATGTGCTCTAAAAAGATATGTCCAAGTCCTAACCCCCAGTACCTGTGAATGTGGCCTTATTTGGATATAGGCTCTTTGCAGATGTAATCAAGTTAAGATGAGGTCATACTGGATCAGGGTGGGCACTAATCCAATGACCAGGGGCCTTATAAGAAGAGGGAAATTTGCACATGGAAGAATACCTCTGAAAACAGAGGCAGAGATTGGAGCCAAGGAATGCCAAGGATTGCTGGCAGCCCCCAGAAGGTGGAAGGAGTGAGGAAGGATTCTCTCCAGAGTCTCCAGAAGAACCAACCCTGCCAACACCTTGTTTTCAGACTTCTGGCTTCCAGAACTGTGAGAAAAGAAATTTCTGTTGATTAAGCCACCCAGCTGTGGAAGTTGTTACCTAGGAAACAAATACAGTTGGTTAGTTACTTTGCTTGCTTATTTGTTTATGATTTTTCTTCCACTTGACAAGACATATTTCTTTATTCTCTCTTGTATCCCTAGTGCCCAGCTGTGGGTCTAACACAGAAAGAACTCACCAAATATTTTTGGATGAATCAATTCCCCCACATAATCAGCCAAAACATCAACTGTAGCTTGTCTTGTGTTCATTGCTCTGTATCATGTCCATCGCTCCCACTTTTGGTCGTCATCTCCCTCTGAATTTTTGCAAGAGCCTTCCATCTGGTCTCCGCGCTGCTTAACTTTTCCTCCCCTTTTTAACAGAAATCCGATCTTCTCACTTTTCCACTTTAAACCCTTTATTCTTTCCCCACTGTCCTATACTAGCTGTTGGACTTTGGGCATTTGCCATAAACTCTCAGCCTCAGCCTCAGTCTCCTCATCTGTGGAATGGGAGTAATAATTGCACCTACCTCACCAGGTTGATGTGAAGATTAGCTGAGAATCAATGCAAAGCACAAAGCACAACGCCCAGCGCATCACAGGAGCCCTGTGAATGCTGGCTTTCACTATTATGGTTAGCATTTCTGTTGGATTGAGGCTAGAGACCCGAGGCTATATAAAATGAATCCTTTGTTAAGATGGAGGAAAGCATTTGAAAAATCACGCATTCAAAGTTGGCTTGCCCAACAAAGTGATTAAAAAGCAGAGTTTGCCTAGCCTTTTGGCCTGTTGAAGTTTGGAAAAGACATCTATTTTGAAAGCATGAGTTTGCATATCATTAAACACACAATGAAAATACACTAAGTGAAAAACTTAATGTAGGCTCACATTTATATTAAAATTTTATCATTTGTACCATAGACATAATCTTAAATGTAGAAATAAAGGAATTCATTTTAATCATGGCTCAGAACTGATGACCTCCATGTCTGAAAACCTCTTAATCAGGAAATTTCCGAAAAAAAAAAAAATTGTTTAAAATACATGGTAACACATTTCAGAGCAATTCCAAAATTTAATGTGTGCAAATTATTCATATATTCATAATTTCATTATAACACATCAGATTTGGGCAATCAAGCACAGGGTGAAGGGAATATCCATTAACTGCTAAAAAAGGCCCATAAGTGAAATGAATTTAAATATTACAACTACCTTCCTATCGACCCAGAGATCTCACTAAAGCACCAGCTATTTAATAAGATAGGAAGGTCTCGTTGATTTGAAAGGCTAAATTGGTGAGAACCTCTCTTTTTAAAAAAGCTTTCTTTCAAAAAGTCAGGCTTTCTGTAGAAGTGAACAGTACTGTGATGTGGTCCGCTGCTCCTCTGAAGCTGCTTTTGTTTGATATGGCAAGTTTTAAAAATAGTGCCAGCAGGGAAGGTAGTAAATGATGGAAAATGGAAATATGAACATGGCTTGATAGTATTATTATTTACTATTTATTAAAATTAGAAATTCTCTTAAAAGTTAATAGGAGAGACAGAGAGGCTTTTGGCCAAAGGACAGCAGCCTGGGAGGGCACCCTTGTGTGTGTGTGTGTGTGTGTGTGTGTGTGTAATGACCTTTCTGCCTTGTGATATATCTATTTCTGGACCCATCCCAGCAGTCATTGTGGGTCCTTGGGTTCCTAGAATCACTGAGAGGAGGTAGAGACTGTTTGACAGGAAGACTAGAGATTTTACTGACACTTGGGAACAGACCAGGCCATGAGAATTGAACCATGACCTGGACCATGCCCAGTAGGAAAGGAGAACTCTCTCCACTGTCTTACTTTATTAAAAAGTAAAATCTTCTAAAATGGTCTTTGGTTGCACAAATATACCTTCACTTTGTATACGATGAAAATAATACGGATAAAATGAGTGTTCCTTGACCTTCTTTTCTCCCCTCGCCCTCTCAACTTGGGACCCTAGTTCCTCTCATTCCAAGTTCAACAGGCATCAGTGTTACCACTTCCATGCATCTCCTCCCAGATATTTTCTATACATTTGTAAGCATACATATGCATAGAGAAACAGATTTATGCACTATTTCTAATTTACATTAAAAAAAAATTCTAAGTTATGCATGCTGCTAGTGTAAGGATCCAATCACTAAACAAGTTCTGCAGGAAGAACAGCAGGCCCTGCCCCATTCCTAGCTCCCTGTTCATGGTGCCCTAAGGTAAACACTTTCAACTTGTTCCTGAACCCTCTCTAATTCTCAATAACGTGCTTAGACTTCTACTTCAGATTTTTTCATCTTCAGGCATTGTCTTTTGACTTCCCAGGATGGAAGACCAGGCTTTAGACTTCAGTTTTATGCCACCGCCAGCATCCCCCCTACTTTTGTCCTCCTGTCATCGTGGTACCAAAATCTTGGTTGGGTTAATATTTGCATTGTTATAAATATGGATGTGCCTTTCACAGCTGAGCCATGTTGAATACCATGGAGTTTTGGGGCCCATTTTTTAATTTACTTTCTTGACATTAGTAATTGTTAAGTTTTCCCATGTGTGTCATGTTCTGTATTCTTACCACTCATTAAGCTGTAAGCTCTCTCTCCCAGCTGTCCCCACCGCCTCTCCCCACCGCCATGTGCATTAGGTTTTCCATAGCCTCATCTTGGAATGACTCTCCAGGAGCCTTTTGACCTGCTCCACTTGGGACTGTCTTCTCTCTAAGCCCAGTGCACAGACGTCATCCTGGGAACTTTCTTCTCATCACCCCGAGATTCCTTCCTCTTTCTCTTGAGTTGGGTTTCCTGTTGCCTGGGTCCCATATCTTCCTCTTTTTTGGTTTGTTTATTTATTACCCCCTCCAGTAGATTTCTGAGGAAGGATACACGGGTAGGGTGTGTGCTTTTTCTGTAAGTGGGATCTTATTAGACAATTGTTCTGTATTCTTCCTTTTTTCCCTTAACCTCGTGTTTTGACAATCTTTCCCCATTGGTGTGAAAAATTTCCCTCTTATTTTAATGGTTGAGTAGCTCATAGAAACCCTGTTAACTGAAACAATTGGCACTCTCCATTGAATACTTAATTGAAAATTAGGATCATAAGAAAGACACACTATGGCAAAGAGTAGGTCAAAGCTCACCAATTCCATCTCCTCACAAGAAGACTGTGGGTCCCAGGCTCCCTTGCAGTTAGGTTGGGGGCCAGGTACCAGGGATTGACCAAAGATATGAGAAATATGTAGATGTGTGTATTAGGGTTCTCCAGAGGAACAGAACCAATAGGATATATATAGAGAGATTTATTGTAAGGAATTGGTCATGCGATTATGGAGGCTGAGAAGTCCCAAGATCTGTTGTCAGACAGCTGGACACCCAGGAAAGCCAATGGTTTAGTTCTAGCCCAGGTCTGAAGACTGATATCCCAGCTCCAAGACAGTCAGGCACAGGGCGGGTGGGATGAATTGGGAGATGGGGATTGACATATATACATTATTGATACTATGTATAAAATAGATAACTAATAAGAACCTACCATATAGCACAGGGAACTCTACTCAATGCTCTGTGGTGACCTAAATGGGAAGGAAATCCAAAAAAGAGGGGATGTATGTATACGTATAGCTGATTCACTTTGCTCTACAGTAGAAATTAACACAACATTGTAAAGTAACTATACTCCAATAAAAAAAAAAAAAAAAGACAGGCACAGAGAGCAAATTCTCCCTTCCGGGTCTTCAGTGGATTGGATGAGGCCAACCCGCATTGGGGAGGGCAATCTGCTTTACCCAGTCCACCAACTCAAATGCTCATCTCATTCAGAAACACCCTCACAGACACATTCAGAACAATGTTTGGCCAATATCTGGGCACCCGGTGGCCCAGTCAAGCTGACACATAAAATTTATCATCACAATGTGACAGGTCACTTGCAGACCTAGCCCTAATGTCCCCTGTGTACTCTTCTGTGTAGTCTTTCTTTCCTCTCTGTGGTGCCTTTGGAGGCCACATGTTAGAGGTGGTGGAGTCAGATGGAAGGTGACTGGAGCCCTGGTTCACCATTTGTCCATAATGATATTAACAAATAAATGAGTGAATAACTGGGTAAGCAGGGAAAGCTCTTCCTTACAGAACAATGCCAACTTATACATGTGCAGGGAATGATGGAATTAGAAAGTCACCATCTGGCAGCCACCACAGTGATGAGTGTTTCAGGCAAAAATCTTCAGTGGGTGCTAAAATTAGTAGGTGAAAGATTGACGAGAAACTGGATATTTGCATAGTTTCAAAGTAAATCCGAGCAAGATATTTATAAATCGGGAAGGTTAAAAAGTGATAACTTTAGAGTGGAGAAACCTGGCTGAGACCATCTTAACCAATAATCCAAATTAACGTCACCAGCAATGTGTCAAATATACATCCTGTGCCTTTGATATAATGCACTAAGAAGGACCAATATCACATGTGTGGTATTCTGACCATACGTGCTTAACCTGAATCTAATCAGGGGAAAAAACATTGGACAAACTCCAAGCAAGGGACATTCTGAAAAATAATGGGCCTGTGCTCTTTGATTATTTATTTATTTATTTATTTATAGGCCACGCAGCTTGTAGGATCTTAGTTCCCCACCAGGGATTGAACCCTCCGCAGCGAAAGCATGGAGTCCTAACCACTGGACCACCAGAGAATTCCCAGGAAGAAATTTTATGTTATTTTTTTTTAATAGATCGTTATTGGAGTATAATTGCTTCACAATACTGTGTTAGTTTCTGTTGTATTCCAAAGTGAATCAGCCATATGCATATATATGTCCCCATATGCCCTCCCTCTTGAGCCTCCCTCCTATCCTCCCTATCCCACCCCTCTAGGTGGTCACAAATCACTGAGCTGATCTCCCTGTGCTATGCTGCTGCTTCCCACTGGCTAATTATTTTACATTTGGTAGTGTATATATGTCGATGTTACTCTCACTTCGCCCCAGCTTCCCCCTCACACCCCATGTCCTCAAGTCCATTCTCTATGTCTACATCTTTATTCCTGCCCTGCAACTAGGTTCGTCAGTACCATACATATATATATATATATATATATATATATATATATATATATATTTTGAGATTCCATATATATGTGTTAGAATACGGTATTTTTTTTTCTCTTTCTGACTGACTTCACTCTGTATGACAGACTCTAGGTCCATCCACTTCACTGCATATAACTCAATTTTGTTTCTTTTTTTTTTTTAACATCTTTATTGGAGTATAATTGCTTTACAATGGTGTGTTAGTTTCTGCTGTATAACAAAGTGAATTAGCTATACGTATACATATATCCCTATATCCGCTCCCTCTTGCGTCTCCCTCCTGCCCTCCCTACCCACCCCTCTAGGTGGTCACAAAGCACCAAGCTGATCTCCCTGTGCTATGTGGCTGCTTCCCACTAGCTATCTGTTTTACATTTGATAGGGTATATATGTCAGTGCTACTCTCTCACTTTGTCCCAGCTTACGCTTCTCCCTCCCCATGTCCTCAAGTCCATTCTCTACGTCTGCATCTTTATTCCTGTCCAGCCCCTAGGTTCTTCAGAACCTTTTTTTTTTTTTTTCTTAGATTCCACAAATATGTGTTAGCAGACGGTACTTGTTTTTCTCTTTCTGACTTACTTCACTCTGTATGACAGACTCTAGGTCCATCCACCTCACTACAAATAACTCAATTTCATTTCTTTTTATGGTTGAGTAATATTCCATTGTATATATGTGCCACATCTTCTTTATCCATTCATCTGTCGATGGACATTTAGGTTGGTTCCATGTCCTGGCTATTGTAAATAGTGCTGCAATGAACATTGTGGTACATGTCTCTATTTGAATGATGGTTTTCTCAGGGTATATGCCCAGTAGTGGGATTGCTGGGTCATATGGTAGTTCTATGTTTAGTTTTTTAAGGAACGTCCATACTGTTTTCCATAGTGGTTGTATCAATTTACATTCCCACCAACAGTGCAGGAGGGTTCCCTTTTCACCACACCCTTTCCAGCATTTATTGTTTCTAGATTTTTTTGATAATAGCCATTCTGACCAGTGTGAGATGATACCTCATTGTAGTTTTGATTTGCATTTCTCTAATTAGTGATGTTGAGCATCTTTTCATGTGCCTCTTGGCCATCTGTATGTCTTCCTTGGTAAAATGTCTATTTAGGTCTTCTGCCCATTTTTTAATTGGATTGTTTGTTTTTTTGATATTGAGCTCCATGAGCTGTTTGTATATTTTGGAGATTAATCCTTTGTCTGTTGTTTCATTTGCAAATATTTTCTCCCATTCTGAGGGTTGTCTTTTTGTCTTGTTTATGGTTTCCTTTGCTGTGCAAAAGCTTTTGTTTAATTAAGTCCCATTTATTTGTTTTTATTTCACTAGGAGAAACTCTAGGAGGTGGGTCAAAAAAGCTCTTGCTGTGGTTTATGTCAAAGAGTGTTTTTCCTATGTTTTCCTTTAAGAGTTTTATAGTGTCTGATCTTACATTTAGGTCTTTAATCCATTTTGAGTTTATTTTTGTGTATGGTGTTAGGCGGTATTCTAATTTCATTCTTTTACATGTAGCAGTCCAGTTTTCCCAGCACCACTTATTGAAGAGGCTGTCCTTTCTCCATTGTATGTTCTTGCCTCCCTTGTCGTAAATTAGGTGACCATATGTGCGTGGGTTTATCTCTGGGCATTCTATCCTGTACCATTGATCTATATTTCTGTTTTTGTGCCAGTACCATACTGTCTTGATTACTGTAGGTTTGTGGTATAGTTTGACATCGGGAGCCTGATTCCTCCAACTCCGTTTTTCTTTCCCAAGATTGCTTTGGCTATTCGGGTTCTTTTATGTTTCCATATGGAGTGTAAAATTTTTTGTTCTAATTCTGTGAAGAATGCCATTGGTAGTTTGATAGCGATTGCATTGAATCTGTAGATTGCTTTGGGTGAGATAGTCATTTTCACAATATTGATTCTTCCAATCCAAGAACATGGTATATTTCTCCATCTGTTTATGTCATCTTTGATTTCTTTCATCACTGTTTTATAGTTTTCTGAGTACAAGTCTTTCACCTCCTTAGACAGGTTTATTCCTAGGTATTTTATTCTTTTTGTTGTGATGGTAAATGGGATTGTTTCCTTAATTTCTCTTTCTGATTTTCCATTGTTGGTGTATAGGAATGCCAGAGATTTCTGTGCATTAATTTTGTATCCTGCAACCTTACCAAATTCATTGATTAGTTCTAGTAGTTTTCTGGTGGCATATTTAGGATTTTCTATGTATAGTATGTCATCCACAAACAGTGACAGTTTTACTTCTTCTTTTCCAATTTGTATTTCTTTTTTTTCTTTTTCTTCTCTGATTGCCATGGTTAGGACTTCCAAAACTATGTTGAATAAGAGTGGTGAGAGTGGATATCCTTGTCTTGTTCCTGATCTTAGTGGAAATGCTTTCAGTTTTTCACCATTGAGTGTGATGCTTGCTGTGGGTTTGTCATATATGGCCTTTATTATGTTGAGGTAGGTTCCCTCTATGCCCATTTTCTGGAGAGTTTTTATCATAAATGGGTGTTGAATTTTGTCAAAAGCTTTTTCTGCATCTATTGAGATGATCATATGGTTTTTATTCCTTAATTTGTTAATTTGGTGCATCACATTGATTGATTTGTGTGTATGGAAGAACCGTTGCATACCTGGGATAAATTCCACTTGATCATGGTGTATGATCCTTTTAATGTGTTGTTGGATTCTGTTTGCTAGTATTTTGTTCAGGATTTTTGCATCTATGTTCATCAGTTATATTGGTCTATAATTTTCTTTTTTTGTGTGATATCTTTTTCTGGTTTTGGTATCAGGGTGATGGTGGCTTTGTAGAATGAATTTGGGAGTGTTTCTCCCTCTACAATTTTTTGGAAGAGTTTGAGAAGGATGGGTGTTAGCTCTTTTCTAAATGTTCTATAGAATTCACCTGTGAAGCCATCTGGTCCTGGACTTTTGTTTGTTGGAAGATTTTTAATTATGATATCAATGTCATTACTTGTGATAGGTCTGTTTATATTTTCTAATTCTTCCTGGTTCAGTCTTGGAAAATTGTACCTTTCCAAGAATTTGTCCATTTCTTTGTGGTTGTCCATTTTATTGGAATATAGTTGTTTGTAGTAGTCTCTTATAATCCTTTGTATTTCTGCAGTGTCGGTTGTGATTTCTCCTTTTCCATTTCTAATTTTATTGATTTGTGTCCTCTCCCTTTTTTCTTGATGAGTCTTGCTAAGGGTTTATCAATTTTGTTTATCTTTTCAAAGAACCAGCTTTTAGTTTTATTGATCTTTGCTTTTGTTTTCTTCGTTTTTATTTCATTTATTTCTGCTCTGATTTTCATGATTTCTTTCCTTCTACTGACTTTGGGTTTTCTTTGTTCTTCTTTCTGTAGTTGTTTTAAGTGTAGGGTTAGATTGTTTATTTGAGATTTTTCTTGTTTCTTGAGGTGAGATTGAATTGCTATAATCTTCCCTCTCAGAACTGCTTTTGCTGCATCCCATAGGTTTTGGGTCATTGTGTATTCATTGTCATTTGTTTCTATGTATTTTTTAATTTCTTCTTTGATTTGTTCAGTGATCTCTTGGTTATTTAGTAGTGCACTGTTTAGCCTCCATGTATTTGTGTTTTTTACAGTTTTTTTTCCTGTAATTGATTTCCAACCTCATAGCGTTGTGGTCAGAAAAAATGCTTGATACGATTTCAATTTTCTTAAATTTTCCAAGGCTTGATTTGTGACCCAAAATGTGATCTATCCTGGAGAATGTTCCATGTGCACTTGAGAAGAAACTGTATTCTGCCACTTTTGGGTGGAATGTTCTATAAATATCAATTAAATCTATCTAGTCTATTGTGTCATTTAAAGCTTGTGTTTCCTTATTTATTTTCTGTTTGGATGATCTGTCCATTGGTGTAAGTGGCGTGTTAAAGTCCCCTACTACTATTGTGTTACTGTCGACTTCTCCTGTCATGGTTGTCAGCATTTGCCTTATGTATTGAGGTGCTCATATGCTGGGTGCATAAACGTTTATAATTGTTATATCTTCTTCTTGGATTGATCCTTTGATCATTATGTAGTGTCCTTCTTTGTCTCTTGTAATAGTCTTTATTTTAATATCTATTTTATCGGATATGAGTATTGCTACTCCAGCTTTCTTTTGTTTTTCATCTGCATGGAATATCTTTTTCCATCCCTTCACCTTCAGTCTGTATGTGTCCCTAGGTCTGAAGTGGGTCTCTTGTAGACAGCATGTATATGGGTCTTGGTTTTGAATCCATTGAGCCAGTCTGTGTCTTTTGGTTGGGGCATTTAACCCATTTACATTCAAGGTTATTATCGATATGTATGTTCCTGTTACCATTTTCTTAATTGTTTTGAGTTTGTTTTTGTGCGTCTTTTTCTTCTCTTGTGTTTCCTGCCTAGAGAAGTTTCTTTAGCATTTATTGTAAAGCTGGTTTGGTGGTGCTGAATTCTCTTAGCTTTTGCTTGTCTGAAAAGCTTTTGATTTCTCCATTGAATCTGAATGAGATCCTTGCTGGGTAGAGTAATCTTGATTGTAAGTTTTTCTCTTTCATCACTTTAAGTATATCCTGCCACTCCCTTCTGGCCTGCAAAGTGTCCACTGAAAAATCAGCTGATAACCTTATGGGGATTCCTTTATATGTTATTTTTTGTTTTTCCCTTGCTGCTTTTAATATTTTTTCTTTGAATTTAATTTTTGTTATTTTGATTAATATGTGTCTTGGTGTGTTTTTCCTAGGGTTTATCCTGTATGGGAGTCTCTGTGCTTCCTGGACTTGGGTGACTATTTCCTTTCCCATGTTAGGGAAGTTTTTGACTATAATCTCTTCAGGTATTTTCTCAGACCCTTTCTTTTTCTCTTCTTCTTCTGGGACCCCTATAATTCGAATGTTGGTGAGTTTAGTGTCGTCCCAGAGGTCTCTGAGATTGTCTTCAATTCTTTTCATTCTTTTTTCTTTATTCTGCTCCTTGGCAGTTATTTCCACCATTTTGTCTTCCAGCTCACTTATTCATTCTTCTGCCTCCGTTATTCTGTTAATGATTCCTTCTAGTGTATTTTTCATTTCAGGTATTGTGTTGTTCATCTCTGTTTGTTTGTTCTTTAGTTTTTCTAGATCTTTGTTAAACATTTCTTGTATTTTCTCAATTCGTGCCTCCATTCTATTTCCGAGATTCTGGGTCATCTTTGCTATCATTACTCTGAATTCTTTTTTGGGTAGATTGCCTATTTCCTCTTCATTTATTTGGTCTTATATGTTTTTACCTTCCTCCTTCATCTGTGATATATTTTTTTGTCATCTCATTTTTTTTTTTTTTTTATGAGTGGGATTGTGTTCCTCTCTTACTTGTTTGGCCTGAGGCTTCCAACACTGGAGTTTGTAGGCTGTTGGGCAGAGGTAGGTGTTGGTGCTGAGATGAGGACCTCTGTGAGACTTCACTGCAATGAATATTTCCTGGGGTCTGAGGCTCTCTGTTAGTTCAGTGGTTCTGACATGCAGCTTCCACTGCAGGAGCTTCGGCCTGACCCCCGACTCCTGAACCAAGATCCCACAGGCCATGTGGGGTGGCAAAAAAAAAAAAAAAAAAGAGAACAGTAAGAAAGTAAAAAATAAAATTAGACTAGGAAACTAACAGATATGTTAGAAAGAATAAAAAAATAAAATAGATGAATCAACGACTGGAAGGTACAACAGTACCACAATAGTAAAAAAGAGGAGGGAAAAGAGAAAACAAAACAAACAAAAAAAATGGGGAAAAGGCCTTGGCTGTGGGGGCGGGGCCTAAGCAAGGGCAAGGTTTGGGCAGTGGGTGGGGCCTATGCTCAGGACCCACAGGGCTGGAAAAGGCTCTGCAGGGTTGGGGGGTGGGGCTTAGGCTCCAGGAACAGAAGGGGCCCAGGCATGCCCCCCACCCCTGGTCTCAGAGGGCAGGGGACGTCACCTGGGAGCCCAGGAGGCTTCCTGGGCTCAAATGGGCGGGGCAAACACCCTCCTCTCCTCTCCTGCTCCTCTGGTCTGGGGTCTGGGAGGGCCCCTCGGGCCCCTCCCACCTGCCTCTCCTGTTCTCCCCTCAGCCTTTTTCTTATGCTCCCAGGACCAATGTGGCCAGCGGGGGTGGGGACCTTGGAGGGCAGGGAACCGGCCTGGGAGTTCAGCAGGCTCCCCGGGCCTGAGTGGGCGGAGCAATCACCCTCCACTCCTCCCTTGCTCCTCCCAGAGGACCCCTCCCGCCTGCCTCTCCCTGATCGCCCTCCTATGCCCCAAGGACCTACAAGGCCTGGAGGGGGCTTTGGAGGTCAGGGGACCCGCCTGAGAGCTCAGCAGGCTCCACGGCCCGAGTGGGCCAGGTGATCACCCTCTGCTCCTCTCCCGCACCTCCTGCAGGGCCCTTCCTGTCTGCCTCTCCTGATCTCCCCTCGGCCTCCTTCCTATGCTCCCAGGACAAATGCGGCCGGCGGAGACAGGGGGGCCTTGGAGGGCAGGGGACCGGCCTGGGGGCTCAGCAGGCTCCCTGGGCCAAGTGCACCGAGTGGGCCGGTCGATCACCTTCCGCTCCTCTCCCGCACCTCCTGGAGGGCCCCTCCTGCCTACCTCTCCTGATCTCCCCGGCCTCAGGGGCACCGATCCTGTCTGGCCTCCACTTCTCTTTCCCCCTCTGTCCCCCCACGTCCTACAGGTTCACTTGGGGGTTCCTCCTTTCTGCTTGGGCATCAGGGTCCCCCACCAGCGGCTGGCAGGCGCCCTAGTTGTGGGGAGACGCTAACTTGGTGTCTTCCCACACTGCCATCTTGACGCCACCCCTATGTTATTTAAAAAAATTTTTTTTTTCTGTTTTTTTGCCTCACTGCACGGCATACCGGATCTTAGTTCCCCAACCAGGGATGGAACCCATGCCCCTGCAGTGGAAGTGCGGTGTCTTAAACACTGGACTGCCAGGAAGTCCCAAGGGCCTGGGCTCTTTGAGAAATGCCCAGATCGTGAAAGACAAAGACAGAGGCAGAGTTCCAGATTCAAGGAGACCAGTTCCTGGATAGGATTCTGGACCAGGAAAATTTTTTTTTCCTTTTGCTGTAGACATTAGTGGGAAATTGGTGAAATCTGAATAAGGTCTTAGATGATAGTATCAGTGTTAATTATTATCAATATTAATTTCCTGATTTTGACAATCATACTGTACCTATGTGACAGAATGCCCTTGTTTGTAGGGAAGACACACTGAAGTATTTAAGGGTGAAGGAGTATCATATCTGAAAGTTGCTTCCTAAATCGTTGATACAAATGACAATAATTATACATATAAAGAGAGAGCATGCTCTAGCGAGAGGAAGATTACAGAGCAAGTGTAAAATGTTAACATTTCTATAAGTATGAAATTCTGTCAAAACATAAAGTTAAGGGAATGCCCTGGTGGTCCAGTAGTTAGGACTCAGCACGTTCACTGCCAAGGGCCCGGGTTCAATCCCTGGTCGGGGAACTAAGATCCCACAAGCTGTGTGGCGTGGCCAAAAAAACCCCCAAAAACCAAAACCAAAAAACAAAACAAAAACAAAAACAAAACAAGAAAAACACCCATAAAGTTAAAAACAAAACAGCATAGATAGGGAAAAGTCTGCCATCATAAATTCAATGTTGATTTCACTACAGTGAGTTTTCTGAAAAGTAATTTTCAGGTAAGATGTACTTTTTGTCACATAATGACAATTATCATTGTATTTTCTTTATTCTATGAAGGGATACATTAATTAAACATTTCTGCTAACGTTAAATGTGTCAAAGAAAATATATAGCAAGTTGCTTTTTTCAAATGCCTAATGCATTGAGGCATTTTTGTGCATATTTTGGATGGTATACTTGTTTCCACTCAGCCTGAGAGGTTTGGGTTTATGGGGCTTACAAAATATCCCACGATACTGATAGAAACAAAAAACTTAATGAAACTAGGAAAACTCAAGAATTGGTTTCTACCAAGAGAGAATATTTAACTAAATAAAAATTGATGTGCTTTTATCAAGTCTTTCCAGAGAAACCAACTTAGTTTTCATATACACACTAACTCTTTTTATTTTTCACATTTTCACTGGTTTATGTGATATTTACACAAACAATTATAAGAACAAGTACAAATGTAAATAGGTTTGGAAACACAGACAGTTAACTTTTGGGATAAGCATACAGCTCAACTAATAGGAACAAACGTTCACCTATGTGTGGTAGCTCAGTATCTCCTCCCATTCTTGCTGTGGGCATCACACTGACTGGTGAGAGCTGATTAATCCAGCTAGTCAGGTAATTGGAGATCATTAAAGAAAATTCATGTTTTATTAAATAGTATGCATTTGCTGTACTTTGATTAATCATTCTCCTACTGATGGGCATTTCACCAAGATATTCTAGGCCCTGATAACACAGTGTGTTGTTATGACCCATCTCTACGGCGAAACAGCTAACAAGAGGGGAAAGGGAAGCGGTCTCTGATGCTCTCTCGTTCAGGGGTTTTCAATGTTCCAAGGTTGGCAACGCCACTCCTAAATTCAGCATGATTATTTAAAGAGCCTGTTGGTAACATTTTCAGTTGATGGGATTGAGTGTCTATCAGAGAAAGCCAGAAATAGCTCAATTGTATTAGTAGGACTCTTTAAAATGCAAGAGACAGAAAAGAAACTCACATGTATTTAAGGGAAAAGGAATTTATTGGCATATATATCTGAAAAATCTGTGACTTTAGGCACTGCCACCTCCAGGAGTTCAAATTGGTAAACATTTCCATTAAATTTATCTCTTCCCCCCAAATACTGAGATTCAGTAAAGGGAGTGAATCATTTATTGGCTGGAGAAATACACTGATCAGTCACAAATGCCTGTACATTTTAGCCTATGGTGTGTACATCTCTAACAGCATTTCCCAAAATGGGTTCCTTAGGACGGACATCAGTTCTGTTAATAGATGTTCTGTGAAAAGGGGTCCATGATCACATATGTTTGGGAAACACTGAGCTCCACAGTATTCTCTATGCAGAATATTCACAGAATATTTAATATATTGTTGATGAAAAATTAATCAGCCAATATAAGAAAGAAATGGAAAATCTTATTCGAGCCAAATTTGAGGATTATAACCCAGGAAAAGCATCTCAGAAACCTCTGAGAACTGTTCCACCTGTTAGAAGTAAAAGCACAGTTATGTAAGTTTTTTGAGACAGGGGGCTGTACATCAAATCACATATTATTGACAGTTTATATAATCCAGATCTAAGCATCACTGGGGTGGGTCATGTGACCCCTCACAAGCTCAAGAAGGAATGTCATCTTTTAAGGAGTTGTCTTGGTGATGCTGGGAGCATGTTGCTCTTTATGGCTGAGCAGGTGTTGCTGCTGATGGGGAGGTTTGGTCAATGCATAATGCAGATACACAATGCACAGCAGAAGGGAGAGAGGTGGCCAAAGGGCAGACAAGAATTTTTTATGTTTAAATTTTTCTTGTCTTGGCATAAAATATGAATTTTATTTCACAATGTAAATTTACATTATAAGTCTACAATATGTGGCATACGTCATCTTCTTACACTTTTTTGAATGTGAGATCTATTTCTCATGGAACATCTTTTGGGACTTAGTGTTCCTTAAAAGCCATTTTAGGAAACACTGGTCTCTGGCTATGGATAAAATACCCTTGGATGTGAGGTAGTTGTGGAAACAAGGAATTGTTGACTAAGATGAAAACCATGGTGAATAATTAAATGAAATGATGGCAGTTCAAAAAGTTAAACATAGGGACTTCCCTGGCAGTCCAGTGGTTAAGACTCTGCACTTCCAGTGCAAGGGGCACGGGTTTGATCCCTTTTTCGGGGAACTAAGATCCCACATGCCAAAAAAAAAAAGTTATACGTAGAGTTACCATTTGGCCCAGAATTCTACTCCTAGGTATACACCCAAGAGAACTGAAAATATATGTCCACATAAAGACTTGCACATGAATGCTCATAAGCATTATTCATAATAGCTAAGAAGTGGAAACAACCCAAATGTCCGTGAACTGATGAATGGAGAAAGAAAATTGGTCTTGGGTAGATCAACAGAACATTATTCAGCCATCAAAAGGAAAGACGTACTAACACCTGCTACAACACACACGAACTTTGAAAGCATTATGCTAAGTGAAAGAAGCCAGACGCAAAAGGCCATATGTTGTATGATTCCATTTGTATGAAATGTCCAGAATAAGCAAATCCATAGAGACAGAAAGCAAATTAGTGGTTGCCAGAGAATGGAGAGTGACTGCTAATGGGTAGGAGGTTTTTTAGAGGGTGATGCAAATGTTCTGGAATAAGATAATGGTGATTGATGTATAACTCTGTGAATATACTAAAAACCACCAAATTGCACACTTTAAGAGAAGGGACTTTATGGTATGTGAACTCTATCTCAATAGAACTGTTATTAAAATAAAATAAGGTAAAACAATGACGTGAACTAAAATTAAATTGAAAATTTTTTTTCTTTTTTGGCCACACCACATGTCTTGAGGGATCTTAGTTCCGAGACCAGGGATTGAACCTGGGCCCCAGCAGTGAAAGTGCCAAGTCCTAACCACTGGACTGCCAGGGAATTCCCTAAATTTTACTTCTAAATGACTGCCATCTATTGAGTCCATACTGAGTGCCAGGTACTGAGTTACAGTTGTGTCCCAAGACAATTCTAAACAATATCAGTGATTGAATACTTTCCCTCTGGGTGGACCATTCCCACCTCACAGTCGCATCCCTGGTGTCCTAAGTATTTTGTCATTTAATCTTCACGACAACTCATGTGATAGGTGATTTCATTATTGTTTCTCTTTTACAGAATGTGAAATAAAATTCATATTTTATGGCAAGACAAGAAAAATTTAAACTTTTTTCGGGACCCATGTGGGCCTCCTCCCTCTCCCTTAGTGTATATTGTGCATCTGCATTAACCAGACCTCCTTAGGAGATAACCTTCCTTCTTAATCTTGTAAGGGGCCCTGATGACCCATGACCTACCACTCAGTGCTTTATATGTGAGATCTGGATTGTGTAAACTGTCAATAAGACGTTATTTGACTCTAACCCTTTGTCTCAAAAACTTATATAATTGTGCTTTGACCTCTAACGGGTGGAAGAGTCCTCAGAGCTTTCTGAAAGACTGTCTCCCCGATTATAATTCTTAGGTTGGCTCAAATAAAATTTTCTATTTCTTTCTTAGTTGGACTATTGATTAATTCTTTTCGTTGACACAGAGTAAGTAGCCAACTCTCCAAAGCTCCGACAAGTTAAAGAAATTTGACAAAGCCACATGACTAGTAACAGGTGCTTTGCCAGGATCCTAAATCAGGATGTCTGACTCCTTGATGTGGTGATTCTATGCAGGAACGTTCCCTGTGGTTTGAAGTCGCTCTTGCATCTAAACAGGAGCAAAGGTCAGGAAAAGAAAGTACTATGTATTAAAAAGGTGAATCAAAAGATGCATGACAGGCAACTTTGCAGTCTGTGTCCTAGAGAGAGGGACAGTCACCTTGAGTCATGGTCATGGCAGGGATTCACTCTTCTTCCTCCCTCCCTTCCTCCCTCCCTTCCTCCCTCCCTTCCTCCCTCCCTCTATTTATACATACTTTTGGCCCGCCAGGGATTGAACCCACAGCCCCTGCGGTGGAAGCGCGGAGTTTTAACCGCTGGACCGCCAGGGAAGTCCCCACTCTACATTTAATCAGAGGCATCTGTTCTGGGGCTTTCTACACCCCTGAGAGGAAACATTACGGAAGATGATTGTGATAAAATGGCAGTGCATATGTATCACAGAACACAACCACTGCTTGGGGCTTGGGATTCCTTCTCAAAGTCAATTTCCTCAGTGCGTTTTTTTTTTTTTTCCTTTGGCTGTGTTGGGTCTTTGTTGCGGTGCGCGGGCTTATCGTCGTGGTTTCTCTTGTTGCAGAGCATGGGCTCTAGGTGCCTGGGCTTCAGCAGTTGTGGCACGTGGGCTCAGCAATTGTGGCTCGAGGGCTCTAGAGCGCAGGCTCAGTAGTTGTGGCGCACAGGCTTAGTTGCTCCGCGGCATGTGGGATCTTCCCGGACCAGGGCTCGAACCCGTGTCCCCTGCATTGGCAGGCGGATTCTTAACCACTGTGCCACCAGAGAAGCCCCCTCAGTGCGTTTTGTACCCAAATCTCCTTCATGAAGAAACCGAAGTGGAGCAGTTGTGAAACACACACTTTTGCTTCAGATGTTTGAATGACTTCACAACAGGAATGGAGGAAAGCCCAGTCTCACTCTGCTAATTAATTCATCGAATCACAAATGTGTAGGTTTTAAAATTATTTATAGCTTAGGAAAGAGTATTTTCCCAAAAGTACAGGAGAGAACGTAAAAGTTCTTGAACTTGACGGGAGAGAGAAACAACCATAAAATAATTATGCCATCTCTTTCTAAGCCATAGGATATTTATAAATAATTTTCTTGGCATGTTAACTGATACTCTTAATCTTTTTGAGGTACAATATGTCTAGGTTATTAGACTCCACGTAATACCATTAAATATTTGTAGGTGATCATTGATTGGTGACATGGTACAAATTGTATTAACAATGATCCTGATATTCACCCAGGTGATGTGGAAGTTGTAGATTATGGAACTACTCAAACTTTAAAAATATTTATCAAACAACATGTATGACAAGCCACTTAGATTATTTCTATGTTCTAGGCCCTGTAATAATTGTATTATATAGATTGCTTTGCAATAGTCTTACAACAGCCCTATGGGGTAGATGTTGGCCCCTTTGCAGAGGCGAAGAAATTTGCTCAGGTTAGACATCTAAAAGATGCCAACAGCTGGAATGTAACCAAGCCTGCCCGATTCTAAATACCATGATCTTCACCTATATACCACACTGACTTTATTCTATATGTCATTGGTTAAGATTTTAAATAAGGGACTTCCCTGGTGGCACAGTGGATAAGACTCCGTGCTCCCAATGCAGGGGGCTGGGGTTCGATCACTGGTGAGGGAACTAGATCCCACATGCATGCCGCAACCAAGAGTTCGCATGCCACAACTGGGAAGCCTGAGAGCTGCAACTAAGGAGCCCGCGTGCTGCAACTAAGACCTGGTGCAACCAAATCAATAAATAAATATTAAAAAAAGATATTAAATAATTTTTATTTGAATTAACATGGTGTATAGATGGATTTTGTTGGATTTAAACCTAAGGTATCTCAAATTGTGTGCTACTAATAAATACTATTACTGTTCCAAGTACTTTACACTTTAAAAAAATCACTTGAAAATGCCTATTTAAAATTTTATAATTAAAATAACTTTTTTATTATTGTAAAAGTAATATATATTTATTGGGAAAAATTAATTAATACAGACAAAAATAAGAATCACCCATAAAAGGATACTCAGAGATACAATTTCTTAATACCTTGGAATAAATTCTTTCATATACTTCTAAACTAAAATTTTAAATTTCATAGTATAAAACTTTCATAACATATGCAAAATAGAAAAGATATTATAATGAACCCTAGATACCCATTATCCAATTTAAAAAGCAGTTTCTCCTCATAAGAAAGGCCCTTGGAAGTCATGCAGGGCTGCTCCGCAAACAGTCCTGGAGACTGATGGCTGTGTCGGTGACCTCTGGGAGGTGCTGCAGGGAGCCCGCCTGCCTGACTGTTACCGCTGCCACTGCTCACCACTGCTTTCCCACTGGGACTTGGCTTCCCCGGGCTGCCCCCAGCCAGGCCCGAGCACGGCCAGGGGACTAGTGCATTGGGCCCATTCCTGTGAGACCCAGGACTCCTCCACGAGCAACTTTGGCTCAGTAACTGCCCCCCCCGCCCCCCCCCCCCCCATCAGCCGGACCTTGCCCTGCAGCCTGAGACACTTGCTACCCAAGTCCCTTCCTTGCCCTTCTCCTTCAGTGGTGTTAGACCTGCATTATGGTCTGAAGGTTCTTCCCCCCTTCTCTGGCTCCCTCCCTGTGTTCTTCACTAGTGTTTTCCCCCCTCAAAACCTGTCGCAATCTAATTCCATCTTGGTGACTGCTTCCCAGAGGGCCCCCGACTAACAGAGGAGTTTCTTTCCCCTGTACCCTCCACCCTCACTCACCTCCTTTCAGGCTCTCTCAGCACCGTGCTTTTTCCTTAATAGCACTTTCACAATCGTAGGTACTTTATTTATTAGTTTCTTTTTTTTTTTTCTGTGTCCCCCATCAGACTGTAAACCCCGTTAGGGCAGGAACCACATCTAAAATGAACTCACTGGTGTACCTCGGTGCCTGGCATAGTGCCTAGTACGTAGTGGGCACACAATCAATATTTATGGAATGGGAGGATTTGTTTCTGCTTCTCAAGTCATCTAATGATGCAGGCACCACTGTCAGCAAGCTCTGTGTCCTGTGGTTTTTGGTATTTACAGTGGAGACAAAAAGTGTCACGAGGAGAAGTCAGTGGTTGAAAAACAAGAAATCAAACTTCCCTGATATGACGAGTCTTAGAATTGCAAACAGTCAGGACGCCCTGGAGATCAGAGTGAACCCACTTTGAAAAATTCTGAAGAGCTGACGTTTCTGATAGGGCTGAGAGATGGCAGGAGTTCAGAGGAGAATCTTCAAAGGGAATCTTCTTGGAAAACTAACAGACGGCCTTGAGACTTGGCCCCATATCAAATTAGCCTTTTCATGTCCATGAGCAGACAGGCTTCTGAGGGATGTGCAGAGATCTGAGTATGAGGGAGAGATGGGAGGAAAAGGTCTTTGCATTGGAATCTGCCATTGCAGGATTCGCCCAGCAGCAATGCTGAGCCTCGTGCTTCATTAGAACCTGGCTCTGAGCTGTTTCATCTCCTCCACCTCCCCTTAGCACAAGCCCAGACTCCCTCAGGCTCTGTTTCAAGTTGAGTAAGAAACCAAATCATTGGCAGTTTATGGGTACACCAGAGGGCCAATGTTTCTGCCTTAATGTTCGCTGTTCCTTTGTGTCCATGTTAGTTTTGTGTTCTTTTGAGGTTTCTTTCATTTTGGACTGCAGTACACTAGCAGAAGTTTGTTTGGAAATATTTAGTGCTCATAAAGAAGTTTTCAGTGGTAGTGAAGAGGCAATGCCGCACAATGGTTAGTACCATGGCTCTGGACTCTGTATCAGTCAGGATAGACAAGGTTGTGTTGTAGTAACAAACATCACCCAGATTTCATTCATGCAACGTGTCTCAGGAGGCATGGGTTGCTATCACAAAATATCATAGGCTGGGTGGATTAAACAACAGAAATTTATTTCTCACCATTCTGGAGTCTGGGAAGTCCAAGATCAGGGTGTCAGCAGATTTGGTGTCTGATGAGAGCTCCCTTCCTGGGTTGCAGTTGGCTGCCTTCTCCCTGTGTCCACCTATGACACTCGAGTGCTCAAGAAAGTTCTCTGGTGTCTATAAGGCACTGATCTCATCATAAGGGCCTCCCCTCTCATGACCTCATCTAAACTTAATCATCTCCTAAAGGCCTCACCTCCAAATACCATCACTTTGGGAGTTAGGGCTTCACCAAAAGAATTTGGGGGCACAAACATTCAGCCCATAACCTCCCACTGGGTCAGCTGGGACTGTGCCTCTATCATCCTCCCATTGGAACCCAGGCCCACAGAGCTGTCACCCGCTGGGGCATTGCTATTCAACATGGCAGAGAGAAAGAGAATGTGGTTGAATTAAGCACTGGCCTCTGTCTTCAAGTACACATGTCCCTTCTGCTCACATTCAAAAACAAGTTACTCATCTATGTGTAACTTCAAAGAGGGGCATGGAAAGTACAATCCTGCCTTGTGCTCAGAAGGAGAGAACTGTATTCTTGGGAACAGCTCCCGTGATCACCAGAGTTACACAGTCTAGATGTTGTTGTGAAGATATTTTCTAGACACGACTCACATTCAAACCAGTGGACTTTGAATAAAGCAGATTACCCTCCATAAAGCGGGTGGGCCTCATGCAATCAGTTGAAGGCCTTAAGAGCAAAGACTGAGGTTTACTCTCCCTCCAAAAAGTTTTGGCCTCAAGCCTGCAACATAGAAACCCTAGAATTTCCAGCCTGCCTTGCTTGCTGCCTGGATTTTGGACTCAATACTGTAACATCAACCCTTCCCTGCATTTTTAGCCCTCTGGGTTCTGCCCTGTGATTTTTGGACTTGCCAACTCCCACAACTGCATGAGCCAATTCCTTGAAATACCTCTCTCTCTTTCTCTCTCTCTCTCTCCCTCTCATCTCTTTATCTATCTTCCTTTCTGTCTCCTATGGGTTCTGCTTCTCTGGAAAACCTTGACTAATACATAGTTATACCCCAGTTATAGAGTTAACCCCACAACCTGTCAACATCCAGTCCAGAACTAAGCCAGTTTTGTTGCACCGGCTCCCAAATCACCTAATCCAAATCCAAATCCTGTAATAAGAACTGTCTAACCTTCTCTAATTAAAGAAAGCACTAAATAATGATTCTCAAAATAATGTGTCATAATAAATACCATGTACATCCACCAAAGTAAATGACATTAAAACATCTAGATGTTGATGCAGTATTGCAATGATATTTGAATTTCTGGAAGCTATTTTTCTACTTTGGGAAAAGGTAAGGGTTTTGGACTGAGCTTGTAGATTTCCTATAGGCCACTATGCCTGCTCTGTGCTACACATCAGACATCCTATAAAAAGAGAATGCTCACTTTTGCCTGCTACTCATTACCTTAGTACTAACCCCTTGCCTTAACCCATCTCTCAAACTCAAACACATTCTGCCTTCCACCCTAGCGGTGCCCCTTTGCTTCGTCATCCCTTGAAATTCTAGCATTTTAATTAATTTGAAATTCCAGCAATTAATGCATAATATTGGTTTCCTGACTTTGGTTTGGGGATGATCCCATTTATGTGGGGTCTCCCCCTGGTTATACTGCTCTAACCAAACTTGGGCAAACAACCTTCCCAGAGGTTGAATGGCTCTGAGCTTCCTGTTAATGATAACAAAATCAATGAAGTTTGCTGAGCACTTCCTCTGGTCCAGGAACTGTGCTCATAAATTATTTGCACATAAATTTATTATTTTTAAAAATAAATTTATTTATTTATTTTTGGCTGTGTTGGGTCTTTGTTGCTGCACGCGGGCTTTCTCTAGTTGCAGCGAGCGGGGGCTACGCTTTGTTGTGGTGCGCGGACTTCTCATGGTGGTGGCTTCTCTTGTTGCGGAGCACAGGCTCTAGGCGCGTGGGCTTCAGTAGTTGTGGCACGTGGGCTCAGTAGTTGTGGCTTGCAGGCTCTAGAGCGCAGGCTCAGTAGTTGTGTGCATGGGCTTAGTTGCTCCGCGGCATGTGGGATCTTCCCGGACCGGGGCTTGAACCCATGCCCCCTGCATCAGCAGGTGGATTCTTAACCACTGCAGCACCAGGGAAGTCCTGCATATAAATTTATGAGTTCTAGAGATTATTTTACTTAATCCTGGCAAAAATCCCAGGAAGTTGATATATTATCAAGGACATTGTTACAGATAAGGAAACTGAGCCTCAGAGAGTTTAGACCACTTGCCCAAGGCCACACAGGATCCACTGTTGTGAAGCTGGGCTTCAGATTTTTCTGGCTCCAAAACTTGTGCCTTCATCATAATGCTGTGCCACTCTGTGGGCAGGATCTGGACAGTTCTTAGTGAATCATTTCAACTGTAGGTTCAAAACAACAAGATTAAAGAGGTGTATCAGTCAAGGATGGTCAGGGGAGCTGAGCCACCATGAGTGGTACAGCGTAAGGGACATATTGTAGGAATCAGACCTTCCACAATTGTGAGAGGAGCTGGGGAGGTGAGGACCAGAGGAATCACCGACCAGTTGATCTGAGAAGTCGGGAACATCCAGTTGCTAACAGAGGGCCGTGAGGGGGAGCTTGTACAGTTGTGTGTGGCCCCCGCCTCTGTGAATCAGCAGGTAAGCTGATGGCAAGATGGTGGGGCTGGGGCTGCTGTTGGTCAGCACGGCCAGCAGGTGGGAAGAAGAGCTGCATGTAGAGCAAAGGAGAAGGAGGATGTACCTGCACCCATTAGGCATCTTTGTGACCATCCATCACTGCATGCGACTGTGATGTCCTTTGGAGAACAGTGGCTGCGGCTTCCCATCCGCTTTCCCAGTCTCATTCATGTTCCTCTGTTGGCCAGCTCTATCCTGGAACCGTGCAGGGATGGGGATTCTGGGAGACACAGCTCCCACAGTAACCAGGTAGAACAGCATAGCACAAAGGTTATTCAAGAAGGTCAACAGAAGGCAAGGATTGGATGTGTAGCCAAGGGCCTTGCGATGGTTAATTTTATGTGTCAATTTGATAGGGCCCAGATATTTGGGCAAAGATTATTCTGGGTGTGTCTGTGTGAGTGTTTTTGGATGTGATTAGCATTTGAATGAGTACACCGAGCAAAAGTAGACTGCCCTCATCCAGAGAGTTGAAGATCTGCCTGACTATTGAGCTGGGACACCAGTCTTTTCCTGTCTTCAGACATTGAAACATCAGCTCTTTTTGTGTCTCGAGCTTGCTGGCTCTTGGACTGAAACTACACCATCGCTGTTGACTTTCCTGGGTCTCCAGCTTGCCAACTGCACATCTTAGGACTTCTCAGCCTCCATAATTGTGTGAACCAGTTTCTTAGAGTAAATCTCTTTCTCTCTATATGTACATTCTGTTGGTTCTGTTTCTCTGGAGAACCCGGACTAATGCAGCTCTAGATTTCCCTCTCCAAGTGAAAAATCTACTGAAGTCCTGGGAAGAACTTGTGTACTGTTGGTTTGGAGTTAAGAGCTAAAAGGTCAAAGTGTTCTGCTGTGAAACCTTGCTGGTAGTTTAGTAATTTGGATAAAGGATCTTTTAAATGGATGGAATTTTCCTTGCAGAACACGCTAATGTCTTTGGAAGTTTGAAGCAGCGTCTCTTCGCTTCTTTAGAGCGTTGAGTGACTGCTGAAGCTTGATGCTGACTTGGGGATTGGTTTTCCTCCCTGTTGTTTCTGTGTAGAGCGAGGTCAGACCCAGCACTCTTTTGATGATGTTATCACATCAACAAACTTTATCACGTAACTTAAAAAAAAAATCCTTGCTTTAAAACCATGCTACTTCTGTTTTACTGTCACTCTGCTAAATCCCCAAATCACAGTCTTTGAGAACTGGAGGAAATTGTGGAGATAATCTGGCCTGATTTTTCCCAAATTATGTTCCATAAAACATATATTCCTAAATGTTCATAGGTGGTCCTTGAAAAAAGGAATTCAATGACCAAGTAGGTTTGAAAAGGCTGCATACATTCTTTCCCTTTTGGAGAATCCAAATGCACTTTAATAAAGTTTGAGATGCCTCTTAGACTTGAAATGGATGTACCAAGTAGGCAGTTGGTAGATAGGTTTGGATTTCAGGGCCAAGGTTGGAGTTGGATATATAGATTTGGAAGGTAACACGTTTCAAACCATGGGAGCAGGGAATTCCCTGGTGGCCCAACTCTGCGCTTCCACTGCAGGGAGCATGGGTTTAATCCCTGGTTGGGGAACTAAGATCCTGCAAGCCACATGGCATGGCCAAAAAAACAAAAATGAAAACAAAACAAAAAACAAAAAACAAGCAAACAAAAAAAACATGGGAGCAGATGAGATGATGAGGGAGAGTTTAGAAGGAATTAGTGTGTGAGGGCTGCAAGTGCTGCAGCTCTCTTGTGACCATGAGGGAAAGACCTGGGAATGGAGCCAAGACCCAGAAGATGGCATTGCTGAGGCAAGTGACCGAGAGAAACTTGGTCAAAAGTTGAGCTACTAAAGCTGATTTTACCGTTGGACTTTTCAGCAATAATACCAGTAAGTTCTTTTTGAACTTCAGTGTTTATGTCATTTCTTATGGAAAGAGTCCTGACTAGTATGACATCTCCCAAATCCTTTTGCACACTTATCTCTATCTGTCTGTGTTTCCCCACCTCCTTCCCTGTCATGGAGGAGAAGCAGCTGACCCTAAGATGCCAGAATTCACCAGTCACCCCTATCCTGAGGAGCAAAGGGGAAGGCCCTCAATCAGTGTCTATTGTCGACATTTCAGGCAAGAGTGGAGGAATTAGTTAAGAATGGGATAAAACGGTTAAGGATTTTATTTTTATTTTTGGATTGTTAGCAACCAACCCAAACTGACTCTGGCTAACTTAAGCCAAAATGGGATTTTATTGGGAGGATCACAGGTTTTCCTCACAGCATCAAAGAGAGAGCTGAACAAGCTGAACAGCAAACCTGGGGAAGGGGAGGGACCAGAGCTACCCTGGGGAGCCTCAGCAGGATGGCATCACCATCCTCTCTGGGCCGCCCATCCATTGATGTGGTACCGCTCCAAGGCCTGCGCTCTCTGGTTCAAGCTTGAAACAACTGGGGGAGAGAAGATGCTTGTGGGGAGAGAGCCTGAGGCAAGATGAAGCCTCCCGGCCTGGTCCCTAGAAGCCCACCCAGCACATCTGAGAGGCTTGGCAACATGCCAGTAGATGTCTGCAGTGACCTCTCTGAGGACGGAGCCATTCCTGGGCTTTTCCAAGACGCCCGAGGCCTACAAGGGATTAAGAGCAACCTCGGCAGGCCTTCACTGCTCGTACGGCTCAGTGAGGGTGCCGGGGAAGGGCTTCCTTGGTGCTTTGGCTTTCAGGCCTCACACTGTCTCAGACTCTGCCCATCACTGGTTTCTCTGACTTCTTTAATCTTTACTCTTCCCCCCTTAGCCTATGCTCTTCATCTTTGGGAAACTTTTCTTTCACTCTACTCTTTTCCCTCCTCCAAGCTCCCCAGTTGCTGTAGACTGAATGTTTGTGCCCCCCCCACCCCAAATTCTTATGTTGAAACCTAATCCCCAGTGTGATGGCATTTAGAGGTCTTTGGGAGATTATTAGGTCATGAGGGTGGAGCCCTCATGAATGGGATTAGTGTCCTTATGAAAGAGACTCCAGGGAGATCTCCTGCCCCCTCCACCATGAGAGTTTATAGTGAAAAGACACCTAGCTCTCTGTGGGCTCTCACCAGACACCAAATCTGCTGACACCTTGATCTTGGATTTCCCAGCCTCCAGAACTGTGAGAAATATATTTTTGTTGTTTATAAGCCACCCAGTCTATGGTATTTTGTATAGCAGCCTGAATGGACTAAGACACCACACTTTAAAAAAATGATTCTTATTAAAAAAAAAATCATCATTATTAAAAAAGTTATTCAAGCAGTACCAAAGATTTTTCAGTGAAAAGTAAGTTTTTTTTATTTTCTTCCACCCTGGACTTTATGTCTCTTGCCAGAGGCAGTGATTATTATCAGTCTCCTGAGTATCTTTCCAGATGTAGTGTATGTTTATATCTCTATATATAGACCCTACATATTTTATTTTGTAAACACAGGAGAGAAGATTATAAACACACTGTTCAGTACCTTGTGTCTTCCACTTGGTGATGTATTGTTCATATCAGAGCACGTTGGTCTCATTCTTTTTGATGGCTGTGTCGTATTCTACAGTGGATTCCCCACTGATGGTCAGGCTCTTGTGAATACAAATGATGTTGCAGTGCATGTCCTTCTACATGGGACTTCAGGCACCTGAGCCAGTACATCTGTCAGAAACAGTAGTGCTTTCTTTTCCAAGAGATATCGAAGCTCAGTTCTGGTTTCCACCAGACTTCCCAGGCGTGGCCCACCTTGGCCACCTCCTCTTTCTCTCCACTCCTTAAATACCTACAATATGCCCACTGACATACTCAAAGGCCACCAATGACCCCCTTCCTTAGTGCACCACCTCTGACTTTTCTGCAGAATTTGACCCCACTTCCTATCCTTTCCTGAAGCTCTCCTTGCTTGGCTGATAGGAGGGGTAATCTTTGTCCTTGCCTATCTCTAATCATGCTTTTCCTGTGTCCTTTCCTGTCTCCCAAAGGTCACCATTTGGCAGGAGCCTGAGGGCGTGGGACCTGCTGGGCCAGCCCTTTCAGCTCCTGGTTGTCCCACCCAGGGTGTCACACCTGTTGACCTCACTGCCTGGACCCTAGAGGAATGTAAGATTTTGATTTATTTCTCAGTATGGTTAGAAACAAATGCATGTGATTCCATTTATGTAAAAAGGAAAATACACCTCCCTATCTATCTATTTATCTGTCTATCTATCCCTCCATCCACCTACAGAAATCCTCCCAGGAGTTGGCCAAATAGAACACATTGGCAATAGCACAGAGAACTCTACTCAATACTCTGTAATAACCTTTATGGGAAAAGAATCTGAAAAAGAATAGATACAAGTATATGTATAACTAAATCACTTTGCTGTACACCTGAAACCAACACAACATTGTAAATCAACTATACTGTAATATAAAATAAAATAAAAATTAAAAAAAAAAAAGAACACATTGGCAGGCCTGTTTGCAAACTCTGTGTGATACACCAAAATACTAACAGTGATTACTTCTGGACGCTATGATTGCGGATAATTTTTCTACATGCTCAACTGTTGTTTTTCTAAAATTTCAACAATGGAACATAGATATTAATAATATATTAATAGTCATATATTATTATTATGTCCCAAACCTATCTTTCCCCCAACCCTCTTGCCAATTTAACTTTTACCCTAGAAATCCCTGTTTGTCGGAATTCTGGGATTCTTCCTAGGTTTAAAACCTGGTAGGCATGCTTCATATTCCTTCCCTCTCATATTCTATCTTCCTACTACACTTTGTGGTTATTCGAGTGAATTTCTATCTCCTCTGTTAGATTTTTAGTTCTTGAGGGACACAGACCTTGTCTTATCTCTCTCCCTGGGGCCCATCACACAGCACAGCTCACAAACAGATGCTCCAAAAATGGTTACTGAACCTTCTGCTTGATGCCTCAGGCTTGTCGACATCCTGCAACTGTCACCTGCCTGAGAAATTTCCTCTATAAATAAGCAGTTTCTGTTTCAGGTATAAACCATAGCCCTTGCTACATACGCTCCATCTCTTACCCCACCCGGGCCTCAAACTTAGAAACTGGAATTAGTGTTGGTATTCAAATCCTTAGCCACGGTAAAAGGAGTCAGCCCCCATAAGAACCAAGTCATTGATGTGAAGTTCTTTTTTTCCCTCAACATTCCAGTAGCTGTCATTACATTTGCTGGGGAATTCTCGACGAGATTTTACTTGTCCTCCCATGCTGTTCTTTCTGTGGTTTCCTTGTTTCTTTTTGCGATCCCGTTCCAGATGGCTCAACAGTGCTTCCAAAATGAATATTTTGACAGATTGCTGAATGCTTGCAAACCGTGTCACCTTCGATGCCCTAATACCCCTCCTCTAATATGTCAGCGTTATTGTAATACAAGTAAGTAATACTGCTCGAACAATTCCTCATTGGTGTGACGTCTTCTCTCTCTGTATTGACTTTATTCAAAGAAGAAATATTATGGGGAAGGTGGTGAGATTTTCTGGATCAAAAAGAGGAAGAAAATTAGGCAACATTTAAATGCCAACAGGAACGAACAATTATTCAGAACTGAACTCAATTTTATTCTGCAATCTTAACAGCAGAGATTTTTTTATCAGCTCTCCTAGTTAAGTATTGTTTAGAATTTAAAAGTCAATGCTGAGGAATTAGGGGAATTGGACGGCAAATAATCTTTACTTGATGTGGATATGATGTTATCAGTTCATTATCTCTCTGACATTCTTTTAATTCAGTGAAAGGAACAAATGCAATTCTCTGGACCTGTTTGGGCCTCAGCTTGATAGTTTCTTTGACAGTTTTCGTGTTGATGTTCTTGCTCAGGAAGATGAGCTCCGAGCCATTAAAGGATGAATTTAAAAACACAGGTTGGTTTGATGGTTGATCTTTGAAATCTGTTTCCAAGAGGTGGCTATGATGAATTTCAGTTCCTTTTCTTTTTTCATGTTGAGTGTCTCATCCGGTAAGGGCCCTTTTGAGTGTGTTAGATGACAGGTTAAATGAACTCTTGGAAGAAGCGAGCTTTCTTTTCAATGTTTACACCTTCTTTGCTGATGTCCTACAATGTCAGCCTTCCCCAACCTTTTTTCTAATTACTCTTTTGAAGTACTGAGGCTTCCTTGGGAAACATCCATCTCTTTGACAAAGTTAGCACATTGATTAAACGTCATGCTATCAGAAAAGCTAGCCAGGTTTGGTACTATTGGGAAAAGTATATTTGGCAAGATCCATGGCCATATTTTCATACAAATATAAGTGTTGTTTGCTTGGGTGAACATTTTACTGTGAAAAATGCTAGAAATGAATACCAGTTGCTCCTGGATTATTTAAGCAATCATCTCAAAGATTTTTATCTTTATTAAGCAGTAGAGAACCAGTCCCAGAGAAGTGAATGTTCTACTTAAAGGCTTTGTAAGATCAAAATATTTCAGCACCTTTGCCCATGATCTAACTCCCGAACACTTTGCAGCCATTGCCCTATTTCTTTTGCATGTATTTTCCGTGCATAATCTGTAAAGCATCCACCTCATTTGCTTTCTAGTGCAGTAAAGGGAGGGAGATGGCTATTCCATATGATTTACTCATTTCTCTTTTTTTGCCTGGGGTCTGAGAGACAGGTGGGGAGTGACTTTAGTGTGACGTTTTGGAAGATGGAGTTACACTGCAGAAGGCTGAGGAAGTAGTAAACGTGCCTTCATAGACATATATGGGGATGTAGCGGAGACTCCTTCCTTCTGTGAGCATGACAGATTCATTTAAAAAAAAAAAGTAATCTGCCACAAAATGCTCTGTAAGAGAAGCATCTTTACTGTGAATTCTAAAGTGTCACCCAACACTGATTTTGGTGTGCTGTAACATATGGTAATTTGTCAGTTCACGTGTGTAAAAAGGCTCAGTACCTTAATGCATCCAAGGGCCAAGTGGGTGAGAAACGAATGTAGTGGGCTGCTTGAGGCTTCGGCGATAGGGGAGCCCGTGCCCTGCTTGAAGGAGACAGGTGCTATTGACTCCCAATTGTTTCCGTGTAGGAATGTTGGCTCCTAGTGGCCACATTTTGTTTTCTTAAAAAAAAAAAAAAAAAAAGAGGCCAGTTGTCTAGATTTGTATGTAAAATCTCTTGCTTTTCAAATGTGGGCCAATGTAAAACAGACAAGCAAACACTTAAAAACACTGTACGCCCTAAACCAAGCATGTCTTTGAACCCAGTGTGGCCCATGGTCTGTCGGTTCATGATTTCTAGTGTAGGACCCACTTATTTGTTCTGTGGGAAGAGACACATCTCATGATGCTTTGATCCCGGATGTGTGCTGCTAAGTCTGGCACAACCATGCGCCCTGAAAAGTTTAGGTTAACGGTTCTGTTTCTGCATAATCAGGATCGGCTCTCCAGAAGGAAGCTAACGCAGACCTGTATGAGAGCGACAATGGCGGGACTGGTGTGGAAACTCTTCTTTCGAGAGGCCTTGGGTACACAGTGGAAGAATGTACGTGTGAAGACTGTGTCAGGAGCAAACCAAAGGTCGATTCTGACCATTTCTTTCCACTCCCAGCCATGGAGGAAGGTGCAACCATTCTTGTTACCACGAAAACAAACGACTACTGCAACAGCCTGCTAGCTGCCTCCAGTGTCACGGGGACGGAGAAATCAATTTTCCCAGCTAATTAACCATTTCGATGGTATAGAGCTACTTGGAAAATCTTTTGTCAGAAGAAAAGGATGATGTATGAGATCTTTTTAGGATGATTGTACTTATCAGTGGATGATATGGCTTTTTGTTCTCTAATTCTGGAAAATCTTTGTTAGGTATATTTTTCTACCTTACTGTTGGGAGCTTAGCGGTGGAAACTTCCTTGGTTTCATGATTAAATTGACTCACTGAAAAAAAAAAAGCACTGCAATGTGTAGATTCCATAGTCACACATTTCTGTGGCTAGACCACTTCTCTCCTATACACGCACACATACATTTCAGGACAGACTGGATTTCTTTTTATTGTTAAAGGAAAGCAAGGTTATCCTATATACTTTCTTTTTTTTTTTACCTATTCTTTGTTTTTAATTACAGGGTAACACAGTAAACTCCAACACAAAGGTGGGGATGGGGGAGTGCAAAAGGAATAAAGAAAGCAGAACCAGTATTTCACAAGAGCATCGAGCCAGCGATGAAGTAGCAGCTAATGCTTTGCAGAGTCTCGAGGGTAGAATTCGCTCAAGGTGCTCTGAGGGATTCTCTTCAGCATTTCTTTGGGGAAGATTCGGAGCAGTTGCCAGCCAATGTCCAAAGTCTCATAGACAGTGCGGTTTTCATAAGGACCCTGAGCAGTGAAGTTCCTCTCAAACTTCTGCAGAAATTCCAAGTAAAGCAGATCATCTGAGGTAAGGGCTTCTTCTCCAACTACGGCTTTCATGGCCTGCACATCCTTACCAATAGCATAGCATGCATACAGCTGGTTAGATACATTGGCATGATCCTTTCTGGTCATACCTTCTCCAATAGCAGACTTCATTAACTGAGACAACGAGGGCAGCACATTAATAGGCGGGTAAATCTGTCTGTTGTGTAGCTGTCTGTCCACATAGATCTGCCCCTCTGTAATATATCCAGTCAAGTCAGGGATGGGGTGAGTGATATCATCGTTAGGCATGGTGAGAATAGGAATTTGAGTAATAGAGCCATTTCTACCTTCCACTCTACCAGCACGTTCATATATTGTGGCTAAATCTGTATACATGTAACCTGGGAAACCTCGTCGACCAGGAACCTCTTCCCTGGCTGCTCAAACCTCTCGAAGTGCTTCAGCATAAGAACTCATGTCTGTTAGGATAACCAATACATGTTTCTCACACTGATAGGCCAAGGAACTCGGCCGTGGTTAGAGCCAAGCGAGGAGTGATAATTCGCTCAATAGTTGGGTCGTTAGCCAAGTTCAAAAAGAGGCAGACGTTGTCCATTGAGCCATTTTCTTCAAAGTCAGATTTGAAGAACCGGGCAGTTTCCATGTTTACACCCATAGCAGCAAATACAATCACAAAATTTTCCTCACTGTAGTCCACTACATCTTTGGATTTTTTTACCAAACCAGCCTGGCGACAGATTTGAGCTGCAATCTCATTGTTCGGTAAGCCAGCAGCAGAGAAGATAGGAATTTTCTGCCCCCTAGCAATACTGTTCATGCCGTCTATGGCCAAAATGCCGGTCTGAATCATCTCCTCTGGATAGATCCGACACTGAGGATGGATTGGCTGGCCCACGATATCAAGGAAGTCTTCAGCCAGTACAACAGGACCTCTGTCGATGGGTTTTCCTGATCCATTGAATACCCGACCAAGCATATCCTCAGACACTGGCGTTCGGAGAATATCCCCAGTAAACTCACAGGATGTCTTCTTGGCATCTATACCTGAAGTCCCTTCAAATACCTGAACCACTGCTTTGGAACCACTAACTTCTAGAACTTGCCCACTCCTCTTCGTGCCATCAGGTGGTGTTAAGTGCACAATCTCAGCATATCTGGGAAACATAAAGAAGGCTCAGAAATTCCTGGGTGGGTCCAAGGGAGGCAGAAGGTGGCTGTGGGGTCAGCTGGTGGCCACAATGATCACATGGTTCCATCTGATGGGTTTGCAGCTCGATGTGGAATAGTGAATAAAAGGGTCAGTTCATCCTCAGGGTTCCTAGACTTGACTCTCGAGCATCCTATGTACTTTCTATCTACAGGAGAAGCCTAGAGCCAGCCACACTAATTCAGTGTGCAGTGCATGGCCAGTTCCTGACCTTGTGAGCTTTCAGCTTCATGGAGGCATCAGGCATTATTATAATCACATAAATAAACGTGTAGTTGCAAACTGTGATAAATGGGTACTAGGTATCATTTTTGCACCTACATGCAGGTAATAATAATGACAGCTAGCATTTATTTACCCTTACTAATGTGCTAGGGGTTGTTCCAAGTGCTTTACCTGTACTAACTCATTTAATATATACAACAAACCACAAGGTACGTGGATCATTATTATCTGCATGTTACAGATGATGACAGAAACTAAGTCAGAGCAAGATTACATAGCCGGTAAATGGCAGGGCCAGATTTAAACCCAGACATTCTGATCTATTCCCTTTTCCCTCTTCACATCAATTTAATTCTATTTCTGAGTTTCCCCATCTCTTTGGGCTAAAATCTTAGTCATTATTGGGAGAGGGTTGCCTTCCCTGGGTTGTGCAAAGGTCCTGAGGTGCTACGGAAGGGGCTGTGCAATAGGCAGTGCCCTCTGGTAATCTGTTGACTTTGATCATTGTTAAGATGCCCACTGGCACCACAGCAGAGACCCTGAAGGTCTTGGGGCTTTGTGGCTTTTGTGTCAGGTTTTGGGTATGGAGAAACTTGGTGGGAACTTTTTACCCACTCAGGGCCCATCATGGCTCCATTCCAGGCCTTTGAGGGCCATAGGAGACAACGCAGTACAGTGGTGAAGGCACTGGCTCTTGGAGTTTGACTCCAGGCTCTGTTACTAGGAAGTTATAGACATTGGGTGACTGTGAGAAAGTTACTTAACCACTCTATGCCTCAGTTTCCCCATCTGTAAAATGGGGATAATAATAGTATCTATTTATAATGTTGTTTTAAGGATTAAATGAAAATATACACACACATACATTTATTATTTATTTATTCCCATGAAAAGTTTCTGGTTCATGTTAAGTACTTTGTGTTAGTTACGTTGCCATCATGGTTTTTATTAGTGCTTTGAGGTCTAGTCTCTTTGAGGGCAGGCACACACTCCTTTTCTGTTATATGGCCTGGGAATATTCCTCCTAGTTTTTCACAGGCCTTCTTCCTTCTCCCCTCACCCCCCTCAATGAGTTTAGATTTTTTCAAAAGCCCAGAAGAGCTGCTGACATCAGGCTTCTGATTCTTGGTCCTCCAGTACCAGGCTAAATCTCGGGAGGAAGGAATTACAATACTTAAAGGGGGGTGGCTGGTGGTGGAAAATGTAAAGCACACTCTACGAGTTCAATAACCTATACCATCTCAAGTGCCATGAAGAAAGGGTACAGGGCGCTAGGAGAAGGTATAACACGTATCCTCATGACAATTCCATGAAGCAAGTATGTGATGTCTCACCAAAAGTTACAGAGGCAGACAGACCTAAACTAGGCTTTCTGTGGGGGAGAGGAGGGATTCAGACACACTGACTCTTTAACTAGAATAACAAATTAGCAACAACTACAAAGTACAATTTTGAAAATGGGAAAAACAACCCCACCAACAAAACACACAAGTATTTTCATTTTTACATTCTATCATAGTCCCTGCACATGACTGTATTTTGACTTTTGACACAATTGTAATCATGGTGTACAGACCATTTTGCATGGGGCTTTTTTTTTTTCTAAACCGTGTGGCATGTGGGATCTTACCAGTTCCCTGACCAGGGATCAAACCCATGCCCCCTGCAGTGGAAGCATGTAGGCTTAACCACTGGACCACGGGGGAATTCCCTGAATGGGGCTTTTTTTTTTTAACTTATTCTGTTATCACTGGCTTTTCCTTGCATTTCCATAACCTTTATAATTAGCACTTTCAACTACGAGATTCTTTGTGAGGTGGGCCATGATTTGCTTAGCTATTCTTCTGTAACCTGGCTTTGGTGCTTTTCACTTTTTCTCTATTATAAGTAATGCTGCAGAGCATCCTTCTCCAAAGATCTCTCGATCTCTGCTGAATCCAAAAGGTAAATTCCCAGGGGCCAGAGAGTATGTGTTGAGAGGCAATGTAGTAGGAAGACCATGGGGATGTGGGTCACGCAGAACTCGGCTGGAATTCTGGCTCCATTTCCCCGTGGGGGCCTCAATTCAGTGTTTTGTGGATCAAGACTTAGGAGTGATCAATCGTCTCAGCATTGAAAAAAAGAAAAGTCGAAGAGAATACATTCCCTACAGAATTGTTTTGTTAAACAGCTTCTTAAATATATGTATTTGTGTACTGGGTTGTGGTGTAACATGCATTTTCTTTTACTCTGGGTTGTGGGCAAAACAAGTTGGGAAAACACTCCTTTAACCTTTCTGAGTCCCCTTTCCCTTATCTGTAAAATGGGGCAGTAACCTGACCTTCTTTGAAACACAACCCATCTACGTTCAGACCACTGCCACCACCCTAGCCCCAGGCACTAGTATCTCTTGCCAGACAATTGCAGTGGCCCCCTAACCAGCTGCCCCTTCTCCACCCTGCCCCACTACAATTCATTCTCAACCCAGGAAGAGGAATCACCTTAAAACCTAATTCACATTGCGTCACTCCCCTCCTTAAATTCTTGTAATGATTTCGCATTCCCTTATCTCCTTAGAGTTAGGCAGGAAAGTCCAACCCATTCACCATGGCCTGCAGGGCCCTCCACCCACCTCTTCAATCTCCTCTCTCACACCTCTTCTCCCTCACCCTTTCACTCCAGTCAACCCCTCCTTCTGGAACACCCTTCCCGTCGATCTTCCCGGGCCGTCTCCCTCTTACCATCCAGGTCTCTAAAGTCGTCTCCAGAGAGTGGCCCCCCGGGACTGCCCACCTCCCCTGTCCCCACGCTTTGGCCCATTCCTCTTTTTAAATTTCCCCGTTCCGCTTCTAGCGCTCTCTGGAACCGCGTTGTCTCGTTCCTCGTGGCCACCGTCCCGTCTGGCTCCCCGACAGAGGTGTGAGCCCAGGATGGCGGGGAGGCGTCCCGTCCGGTCCCCGCCTTGCTGATCGCGAGGCGTCGCTGCGGGGCTCTCCGGTCTGCCTCGGGCGTCCAGCAGACTCGGCGCGGCGAGCGTCACCCCAACTCTGCCGCCTGGCGCGGGTGTTTACGTTCCGGGTCGGGGGGCGGGGCCGCGCCGGCTGGGTTCTACTTCCGGGGCGGGGCGGCAGGCGGGGCGGGGCGAGCCGTCTCCTGGCCTGCCTGGAGGGCTGCAGCGGCAGTGGCGGCGGCAGTGGCGGCGGCACGGCAGGCACCGGCCCGGGGAGCGGCACCATGAGCGGTGAGTGGCGGCCTGGCCGCTGTCACCCGCCCCAGCCGCCCCGGCTTCCGTCGCACCAGCTGCACACTCCGGCCCCCGAGTCCCTGCGTCCCGCTCGCTCGCGGACCCCGTCCCATCGCTCCCAGTTTCCTGACCCCCATGTACGCCCAGTTCCTAGCTTCTGGTCACCTGCACTTTTCTGGCGTCCCGGGTCCAGGCACTCCTAGTCCCTTGACTCCTGTCCATCACTTACAACCGGCTCCTGGACACCTGTCCCCCAGATCGCCCAGTCCCTCCCAGTCCAGTTACCGACCCCCTGTTCTCAGACCTCCTGTGTCTCAGTCCCTCCTAACTCCTAGACTCCCTGAGTCCCAGTTCCAGTTGCGGGTCCCCCTGCTCCCCAGTCATTCCCACCACCCAGGCCCCTGTCCCCAGTCACTCCGATCTACACACAGGCAAAGAGTGCCTCATTCTTAGTTTGCTGCCTCCTGAGCCTTGTGTCCCCCGCTAGCTCTCGGTTCCAGAGGACGCTTGGTTCTCCTCATTTTCCCTCTCTGGTTCTGCTTCTTGTATTTTGGTTATTTTTTCATACTCCAGCTCCTTCCATTTCTTGTCCTAGCTCATTTGAGGTCTCCCTAGTCCTGCCCAGCAGCCCTTCCCCTCTTGTCCAATGCTGAGCTCATTTGGGGACCTCTGCCCTTCCCAGTCCGACCCTGTCCCTCCCACTGGGGAGCAGGGTGGTTTTGGTGGGAGGCTTGAGGTATGTGTGGACAGCTTGCCTTCAGTGTTTCTGAAGTTTAGTCCCTAGACTTGGACGCGTGTTCTCAGCCCTTTCCACTCATGAGATCCGTTGGTGTTTTGGTGCTAAGTCATTCCTGGGTGTAGTATGTAGAGATGGGAGTGACTCAGGGAAGCCTTGCAGCTGCCCTGACTGGGATCTGGATTTACTTAGGAGGACCCGCCTACCCTCCTTCTGCCTGTTTTCCCCTCACTGTGGAATAGCCTCTACAGAATCCTTGCAACCAGCCCAGCTGGCCCTGGCCTTGGACTCAGGCATGTCTGGAGGTCGAGGCGGGGCAAGGTGAAGGTCATGTGTCTCTCTTCATCTTTAACTTTTAAGTTAACTCTGTGGATCATTTTACATAACTTAGGTGCCTTTTGTTTTGCTATTCATGAGCAAGGTTTGTGAAATTGATGGTCCTAATGGGGGAACTGGGGAGGGGGGTTTTCCTGGGAGATAGTCCAGCTTCTGTTGTCAGATGATTTTTGGCCTCACTAGAGTTTCTGGTCCTTGAACATTAGTGATACCACAACAAAGATGCGATGAGCTGGTTTCCACCCAGGAGGTAGTACAGCCTGAAATAAGTGCAGACCTTGTGGGCAGACAGCTTGGGTTCAAATACCTGCTCTGCCACATAAACCTGTGTGATTTAGAGCAAGTTGCTCTGCCGTTCTGGAAGTCTCAGCAAAATGAGGATAAATAATAGTACCTGTATCCTAGGCTTGTTGCAATGACTAACGTTACTCAGGTAAAGCGAATGGTACTGTGCCCCTTACATGGTGTGTAGTCAGGAACTTGAGAGCTGCCATTCTCTCTCTCTCTCTCTCTCTCTCTCTCTCTCTCTCTCTCTCTCTCGCTGTGTTGGGTCTTCGTTTCTGTGAGAGGGCTTCCTCTAGTTGCGGCAAGCGGGGGCCACTCTTCATCGCGGTGCGCGGGCCTCTCACTATCGTGGCCTCTCTTGTTGCGGAGCACGGGCTCCAGACGCGCAGGCTCAGTAGTTGTGGCTCACGGGCCTAGTTGTTCCGTGGCATGTGGGATCTTCCCAGACGAGGGCTCGAACCCGTGTCCCCTGCATTAGCAGGCAGATTCTCAACCACTGCGCCACCAGGGAAGCCCGAGAAGCTTTTCTTTTTAATGTGACCATGGAGTCTCTGCCTTGAGCTCACAGTTCTGGACCATTCTCTCTACTGTCTTCATTGGGAGCAAGTGAAATTGACAAGCCAAGGGAAACTGACCAATGTGTACTTTAAGGAGCAACTTACTGTCAAAACTAAGGAAGTTTTAAAACTCAGTTAAAAAACCCCATTAGGTCTAAGGTTAAACAAATTACAGAAGGAAACCAACACATGGCTTTTTAAGGAAAAACCATGAAGGATGAAAGCCTTCTTTTGGAAAGATTGTAATTGAGGCAGAAAAAGTGGTTGCTGAGGATTGGAAGGGGAAGTCCAAGGTATTTTCCACCTATGGGATTAATAATTGGCACATAAAATAATGTGGCATGGAAATATTTACTCTCTTTTGCGTATTTTTTTTAAAGAAAATTTCACGCAAAAAAAAGTGGAGAGAATAGTCTAATGAACAATTACCAACTCATGACACTTCACCCACATACCTGTCTACTTCCTACCTCTCTCCCCAGTTTATTTTGAAGCAAATCCTAGACACCCAGCAAATCCTATCATTTCTTCTTGTTCTTTTTTTTTTTTGGCTGCGTTGGGTCTTTGTTGCTGTGCGCGGGCTTTAGTTGCAGCGAGCGGGAGCTACTTTTTGCTGCGGTGCGTGGGCTTCTCATTGCGGTGGCTTCTCTTGTGGAGCACGGGCTCTAGGCCCGCAGGCTTCAGTAGTTGCAGCACGCGGACTTCAGTAGTTGTGGTGCGCGGGCTCAGTAGTTGTGGCTTGCAGGCCCTAGATCGCAGGCTCAGTACTTGTGGTGCACGGGCTTAGTTGCTCCGCGGCATGTGGGATCTTCCCAGACCAGGGATTGAACCCATGTCCCCTGCATTGGCAGGTGGATTCTTAACCAGTGCGCCACCAGGGAAGTCCTATATCATTTCATCTGTAAAGTTTTAAAAAAATATTTCTCTCTAAGATATAGGGACTCCTTTTTTAAAAAAATAACTCAATTCCATTATCATACCTATAGGAAATGAGCAGTAATTCATTAATATCAGATATTCAATGTTAAATTTCCATGATTGCCTTATAATTTTATTTTACAGTGTATTTTGTTTTGGCCACGCCGCATGGCTTGCCCGATCTTAGTTCCCCGAGCAGGGATTGAACCCAGGCCCCGGCAGTGAAAGCTCTGAGTCTTAACTGCTGGACTGCCAGGGAATTCCCTATAGTGTATTTTTAAAAGTCAGGGTCTAAATATGGTTTAAACAATGCAAATTGGTTTGTCTTTTAATTTTTTTAGGTCTCTTTCTCTCTTTTTAAGTTTTTTTTTTAATGTTTAACATATTTACAGAATTGTGCAAACATCACCATAATAAATTTTAGAACATTTTCATTACTCCAAAAAAGAAACTTCACACCTGTTAATAGCTCTTCTTCATTTTCTGTTCCTTCAGCCCCAGGCAACCACTAATCTACTTTCTCTATGGATTTGCCTAGTCTGGATATTTCATATAAATCAAATCATACAATATGTGACCTTTTGTGTCTCTTTTCACTAAGTATCATGTTTTTAAGATTCATCATGTTGTAGCATGTATCTGTACTTTATTCCTTTTTGTGACAATAATATTCTGTTGTACGGATATTCCACATTTTGTTTATCCATTCATCATTTGACAGACATGGACTTGTTTCCACCTTTTGGCTATTATGAATAATGCTGCTGTGAACATTCACGTACAAATTTTTGGGTGGATAATATGTTTTCATTCCTCTTGGACAGATATCTAAGAGCAGAATTGCTGAGTGTATTTGAGGAACTGTCAGACTGTTTTCCAAAGCAGCTGCACCATTTTCCATTCCTGCATCATTTACAGCACTGTAAAAAGGTTCTGGTTTCTTCCTGCCCTCACCAATAGTCTTTTTGATAATAACCATTCTAGTGAGTGTAAAGTGGTATCTCTAGTGAGTGTAAAGTGGTATCTCTTTGTGGCTTTGATTTGCATTTCCCTAATGAGTAATGATATTGAGCATTTTTTCATGTGCTTGTTGGCCATTTGTATATTTTCTCTGGACCAATGTCTGTTCAGATTCTTTGTCCATTTTTTTTTTTTAATTGGGTTGTTTTTATTGTTGAGCTGTAAGAATGCTATATAATTTCTGGCTACAAGTTCCTTATCAGATATCTTTGCAAAAAATGTTCTCCTGTTCTGTGGGTTGTTTTTCACTTTCTTGATGGTATCCTTTGAAGCACAAAGTCTTTTTTTTTTTTTAAAGTTATACAATTTTTATTTATTTATTTATTTATTTATTTATGGCTGTGTTGGGTCTTCGTTTCTGTGTGAGGGCTTTCTCCAGTTGCGGCAACTGGGGGCCACTCTTCATCGCGGTGCGCGGGCCTTTCATTATTGCGGCCTCTCTTGTTGCGGAGCACAGGCTCCAGACGCGCAGGCTCAGTAATTGTGGCTTACGGGCCTAGTTGCTCCGCGGCATGTGGGATCCTCCCAGACCAGGGCTCGAACCCGTTTCCCCTGCATTGGCAGGCAGATTCTCAACCACTGCGCCACCAGGGAAGCCCCACAAAGTCTTTTTTTAAACTATGGGTTCCCCTTTCATCTCTCCCGTTTTTTTTGCCCCCTTGCCATTTTTTTTGAGGGTAACAGTTTATCCTGTTAGGTTTCTTTGTGGGATTTTGCTGATGGAATCCTTTTGGTGTAGTTTGACATGTTTCTCAGTTTCTCGCGTAGCCTATAAATTGGCAATTAGAGTCTGTTGTGTCTTGCAGCTGAAAATATTGGAGTGGAGGCAGAGGTCAGATGGGTACAAGGCCAAATACATTAAGTGCAAATCACCAGGAAGTGGAATGGTTAGGTAATGCATGCACAAGATAAATGGGCATCACGGGGCGAGGAACAACTAAGATGACCGTTAATAGGGGAGTGGACAAATATATGTGGTATGGTCACATGATGGAAAACCTCAAAGATGTTAAAAGGAATAAATTAGATTTATACACATCACTGTGGCTATATCTCAACATTAATGTTCTCTAAAAAGAAGCAAGGTACAGAATTATATTTAAAATATATACCTTGATGCACATCAAAACATGCACATAAAACAATGTTTATGGATTCATGTATGTGTGTAGAAGTAAACAAATTGCTAGGAGGATGGATACCTGCCGGATGTGGGTGGTTGTTCCAGTGTGATAGTGTGATGATTTACTTGTTTCTCTTTAAAGAATCCGGTAGGTAGGAATACTTGATCATCAGCCTCTACTAGCTAAGGAATTCTGATTTTCAGATAATGCTTTTGCTCTTACTGGGGAAAGTAGAACTTGTAGGGTCAGAAAGTCATTGTGATTCTCAAGCACTGTCTTTGGTAAGACTTTATAGTTGAAGCTACTTGATGCTCATTTCCATCAGTAATTACTCTGTCACGAATCCTTCTTAAGTTAGAAAGACCCTGAAACCCCCATTTCAAGGCCTGGGGAAAGCCAGACCCAGAGAGGTCAAATAATGAGTGAAGCAGACAAGCTCTAAGGGCCTGAAACAGCAGAGTTGGGGACTTAGTGGGTAATTTACTGCTGTGTCTTGTCTGATGTTTAGGTTCATTTTGGCAGCTTTTTTCTTATTTTTCTGGAATGTTGAAGGTCATGATTTTCTCTTTGGCATTGACTGCGTCATCTCCAGCAGTGGCTTGTATTTGGAATAAAGGATCAGCTGATGGTGGAGGGGGAGATAAATTAGGAGTTTGGGAATAACATACACACTACTATATATAAAAAAGGTAAACAGCAAGGACCTACTGCATAGCACAGGGAAGTATATTCAATATCTTATAGTAACCTATAATGGAAAAGAATCTGAAAAAGAATATATATATATATATGCCAAATCACTTTGCTGTACACCTGAAACACAACACTGTAAATTAACTATACTTCAATTTAGAAAATGGTTAAAAAAGAATCAGCTGAAATGAGTGAACGGAAAAAAGAATAGCTGTGGTCATTCAAAGCAGAAAAAGTGATGATATCACCTTTTTCCCCCCCAGTGAAGGCACTGGGCTGATCTGTTATGGCAGATTGTAAGAAGAAACTGTTCCACTGTCAGCAAACATTTGACTGCCTGCCTCTCTTGTGAGCACGTGGCAATAGCCTCAGTCCCACTGATCTCCACTCTCCCGCTTCCCGGTTGCATGGCTGTGCCTGGGTGACCAACAGGAAGTCAAATGCTCAGAGGTCTTAAATTTTGGAACTAAATTCTCTAAATTCTGGCAATGTGAACATAATCCCAGATAAAGCACCTCCTGTCCTGCTACCGTCTTGCCTGCACACAGGCCATGCATTCTCAACGGGGTGATATCACCCCTGTGGGGGAGAAACATCTATTCTTGTGTCTAAAGCACAGATATGCATGATGTACGATACATCTGTGGTATTAAAATTTCATGGCGGGGGTGATTAAGGAAAAAATGTCTAAAAAGGATCCTGACAGAGAATGAGAAAAAGCTTGAGAAATGTTGACATAGGCTGAAGTAATTTTATCACTATCATATAAATTCACATTTTGCTTTTACCCTTAACATTTCTGGATAAAACTTTATCATATTGCTACATGGTCTTCATATTGATCACTTTTATGGACTTCATAATCCATCAGTAATCCATCATTATACATATGGCATAACTTTTAAGTTACTGACTTTACTTGTGGAAACTTATCCCCCCCCCTTTTTTTCCTTTTTGTTCCTATTATACATAATGATGCAGTGAACATTTTTGTTCAAGGTAGTTTTTCTTCCTTTTGATGATGTCTTTAGGATGATTTCCCTGAAGTAGTGTTAACATCAAAGTGTTGATGGTTCTTGATTGCGCTTTCCGCCAAAGCAATTGCACTTGTTTAAAACGCTACCAGTGAGGGGCTTCCCTGGTGGCACAGTGGTTAAGAATCTGCCTGCCAGTACAGGGGACACAGGTTCGATCCCTGATCCGGGAAGATCCCACATGCTGCGGAGCAACTAAGCCCGTGCACCACAGCTACTGAAGCCCGCGTGCCTAGAGCCCGTGCTCCACAACAAGAGAAGCCACTGCAGTGAGAAGCCTGCGCACAGCAATGAAGAGTAGCCCCCGCTCGCCGCAACTAGAGAAAGCCCTCGCACGCGAAGCAACGAAGACCCAACACAAAAAATGCTACCAGTGAGAGTGAGGCGGTGGTAGCAGCAGAGCCTGGCCAGAAATTCAGGGTTCAACATTCAGCAGTCATTTGTTGGATGACAATTTGGTGCATCTTCTGTCACTTAGCAGAGGGCTGTACTGTCGGTGTTTGTTGAAGGGAATTGAAAGAATGTACCCAAAATGTTAGAGTAATGGGTATGTTAACCAGGACTCTTCCTCCCACACACCTGGCCGCGCCACGCAGCTTGTGGGACCTTAGTTCCCCGACCAGGCATCAAACCCGGGCCCCAGCAGTGAAAGCACCAAGTCCTAACCACTGGATCGCCAGGGAATTCCCCAGGACTCTTTTCAATTGCATGTGGTGGAAGCTGATTCCAACACAACGGGAGTTTAAAGCATCTTGTGCTGGAAAGGTCTAGGGATAGCCTGGCTTCAGCCTCAGCTGGTGCTTAGAGAGTCATCAGGACCACCTTTCTGTCCGGCTCGCAACTCTCAATACTTTCCTCTCTGTTGGCTTCACCCTCAGGCAACCTCCCCTCCATGGAGGCAAGACGGCCCCTAGCAGCTCTTGGGTCACATCCTACAATGTAGCAACACCCAAGCGGGCAGGCCTTTTCCAGTTGCTCCGGCAGAAGTCCTGGGGCTGACTCATAGTGGTCTGGCTGGCCTCGCGGCCATCCTGGAACCAACGCATCACTGTGGCTCTGGCTGCCCATGCTTGGATCATATGCCTAGTCCAGAGCCCAAGGGTGGCGTGTGTCCCGCTTGTTGTCTGGATGGAGGAGGAACTGAAGGGGGAGGGAGGGCTCTTGTCATTTGGTGGGGGGGGTCAAGGAAGACCTCGCAGGGAAGGTGATGTCTCAGCAGAGACCCGAGGGAGGCGAGGGTGACTCCTGAGCAGCTGGACAGGTGAGGATGCCTTTTGCTGAGGTGGGAAAGGCTGTGGGAGGAGCAGCCTGAGGGCGCCAGGGAGAGTGAGGGCCATTTCCCAGCCCTGACTTGTGCTCACCCATCCAGAAGCCCTCAGAGGCCTGTGCTCCCCGGCTTCCCACGAGGGGGGAACTTGCCCACTGGCACCCAGCTTCTCCTTGCCTGTGTCTGCATAGTTTGGAATCTGCTGTTTCCTCCTCCACCTTAAAAAAAAAAAAAAAAAAAAGCAAAACCCCCAAATGACATGAAAGACTATTGTGAAAACAATATACCTATAAATATACCTTTCTAACATATTAAATATTTAGATTTTTAGGTATTCCACTTCTGTCTATGTTCAAAGCATATGCATTTTACCTAATTGCATTGAGTCTACATTTGAATTAGTGTCTTCACTTATTATAGCATTTACCCATGTTTCTTCTCTTCACAATTATTTAAAAATGCTGCGTAACATTCCACTAAATTGACATGCTGCAGTTATTTAACCTTTCTCCCATTGTAGGAAAAGAAAGTAAATTCCATTTATGATGTTCTAGGATGGAGTTGGCAAACGTTTTCTGTAAAGGGCCAGATAGTAAATATTTTCTGCTTTGTGGGCCATCTGGTCTCCATCCCAACTACTCATCCCTGTTGTATAAAAGCAGCACGGGCAATATGCAAGTGAAAGCACGTGGCTGTGTTCCAATAAAACTTTATTTAGAAGACCTGCAGTTTGGGGGCTGTACGTTGCTGACCCCTGTTCTAGAACGCTGTGGGAAAAATCTGCACCCCCTGAAACCATGTTTAGGCAGGCATCATGTTGCAGTGGAAAAACACTTGCACTCAGGCAATCCTGGATTTAACTCCCGTTTGAAGAACCTGAGCAAGTTGTTGAACTTCTCCGACTCTTAATTCCCTCATCAGAAAATGGAAGTGAAAGTGAGTGATGAATGTACAATGCCTTACTCGGTACCTGGAAGACAGAGAGACTGGTAAGGAAGTTACTTATTACTTTTCTCATAATCCCAACCCCCCCACCCTGGCCCATTCCTCCATAGCTTAGTTTCCCAGGAGTCAGGAAGGTGCTTTGATGTTCTTGTAGTTTTTGGTATTCCCTGCTCGTTGCTTTCCAGGACTCTGCACTGGTACTCATTACCAGTGGTGCATTCCTGTATCCCTGGAGCTTTACGAGCAATGGGGAATTTCATTTTTAAAAAAAATTGAAGTATAGTTGATTTACAATGTTGTGTTTAAGATGTACAGCAAAATTATTCTGTTATACATATATATGTATTCTTTTTAAGATTCTTTTTCATCATAGGTTATTATAAGATATTGAATATAGTTCCCTGTGCTATACAGTAGGTCCTTGTTATCTACTTTGTATGTAGTAGTGTATATCTGTTAATTCCAAATGTCTAATTTATCCCTCCCCCTCTTTCCCCTTTGGTAACCATAAGTTTGTTTTCTATGTCTGTGAGTCTGGTTCTGTTTTGTAAATAAGTTCATTTGTATCATTTTTTTTTTTTAGATTCCACATATAAGTGATAACATGATATTTGTCTTTCTCTGTTTGATTTATTTCACTTAGTATGATAATCTCTAAATTTATCCATGTTGCTGCAAATGCCAATATTTCATTCTTCTTTATGGCTGAGTTGTATTCCATTGTGTACATGTACCACATCTTCTTTATCCATTCATCTGTCGATGGACATTTAGGCTGCTTGCATGTCTTGGCTATTGTAAATAGTGCTACTGTGAACATAGGGGGGCATGTATCTTTTCGAATTAGAGTTTTCTCCCAATACGTGCCTAGGAGTGGGCTTGCTGGATCATATGGCAACTCCATTTTTAGTTTTTTAAGGACCCTCCATACTGTTCTCCATAGTGGCTGCATCAATTTACGTTCCCACCAACAGTGTAGGAGAGTTCCCTTTTCTCCAACACCCTCTCCAGCATTTGTTATTTGTAGACTTTTTGATGATGGCCATTATGACCATTGTGTTTCCCTGGAGCTTTGCCAGCAATGAGGAATTTCAGTTTAAATGTTTCTTGGTGAATTTAGTAGTTATACAGTGGTAACATGTGGTGGTTGATTTGGTAAGTTTATAATTTGCATTTCTCCAACCATGAGGGAAGATACACTTTCTCTTCAAAGTATTTGCACACTGCAGTTTTTCTTTTTTTTTTCTGCAGCAAGGATTGGCAAACTGGGCTGGCCACCTGTTTTGTAAATAAAGCTTTATTGGAACCCAGCCATACCCATTCTTGCTATTGTCTCTGGCTGCTTTTGCACTCTGATGGAGTAGCTGTGACAGGGACCATCTGGCTTGAAAAGCCAAAAATATTTACCATTTTGCTCTTTACAGAAAATATTTGCCGACCTCTGCTCTAGAGGGAATTCTTTGCCCATTTATGAGTCCACTGTTGACCCAGTCTTTGTTCTCAGGCATCACAGGCCACTTGGATGGCCCGAGCCCATCTGCCTCCAAGCAGAGTCTGCCTCTTTCCATTGTGTGGTGAAGGAAAGTCTGTCCTTTTGTCCTCCTCCAGCTGTGCCACTTTACCCCACAATACTGGGACCCAGTGCCCTGACTTTGGGGGTGAATGATTGTCCATTTTATCTGTTCATGTGCTAATGCAGACAAAACTAGTGCTTCACTCATGCAATGTGCATTGCATGCACGAGGCCATTCTGGTCCTCTCCATTTAAAGCAGCCGCTTGAGGGACTACAGAACTGAACCCCGGAGTCTTGATCCAACAGTTGTTGAGTTCCTTCTGTGAGGAGGGGAACCAGAAACACAAATCATCTGAGACAGCCCTCCACATGCTCACAGGGCTCCATAAAAATGCCGTGTTAATCGCAGTTTTGCAGGGTGCGTTGAACAAATCATATAATATCATTGACTGTATCATGTGTTTGTTATATGTCAGTAAGTCATTTGTTGTGTTCCAGATGTTATGGCCCCTGTGTAGATAATTCGGTGCAGGAGGAGATGGGAACAAAAGGGCCTTTGGCCAGAGCTGGGAACAGCCATTGTGGAAGGGGTGGCCCTCACAGAGGGCCTGGCCGCTCTCGTGAAGGAAGAGCTGTGCTGGACAGGGCAGCAGAGAAATGAGGTGGAGGCTGGAGCGGCACGTGGGAGCAAGGCACGGCTTTTATTAAACTGGGGGGAGGTATTATGACATCCCCGTATGCTGTAGGAATTGCACAGATGAGAAGAAAGAATTGACGATGTTGGAAAAAGAGGGACAGTTGCTGGAGTATGTCCTTTTTTTTTTTTTTTTTTTAAATATTTATTTATTTATTTATTTATTATTTATTTATTTTTGGCTGTGTTGGGTCTTCGTTGCTGTGCGTGGACTTTCTCTAGTTGCGGCAAGCGGGGGCTACTCTTCGTTGTGGTGCATGGGCTTCTCATTGCGGTGGCTTCTCTTGTTGCAGAGCACGGGCTCTAGGCGCGCGGGCTTCAGTAGTTGTGGCACGTGGGCTCAGTAGTTGTGGCTCACGGGCTCTAGAGCGCAGGCTCAGTAGTTATGGCGCACGGGCTTAGTTGCTCTGCGGCATGTGGGATCTTCCTGGACCAGGGATTGAACCTGTATCCCCTGCATTGGCAGGCAGATTCTTATCCACGGCACCACCAGGGAAGCCCTGGAGTATGTCCTTGAGCAGGTGAGAGGAGATGGGGTTCAGAGCACAAGTAGAGGTTTAAGTTTTTTAGCTTCTCGGAGCCTCAGTTTCATCATCTGTGAAATGGGACAATCAGACTTAAGTTAGGGCAGAATTTCCCAATTGCGGCACTATTGACATTCGGGCTGGATGATTGTTGTGTGCGGCTGTCCTGTACACTGTAGTAGATGCCAGGAGCAGTTCCCTAGTTGTGCCAAAAATGTCTCTAGACATTGCCAAATGCCCTGTTTTGGGGGGCGGGGGTTGAAATCCTGGTTGAGAATCACTTCTCGCCACCACTTCTCTGTAGGGCCCCTTATAAGTAAACCTCCTTGAAGCCTCCTTATTTGAGAGTGCCTGCTGTTTCCTGTTAGGGGCCTGCCTGATGCAGAAGGTAAGGACTTACTGGCCTCAGACACTCCCCTCGGTGTAATCAGAAACGTGAGAGAGGAGTGAGCTTGGCTTTTCTCCCCTGTGTTTCAGTGTGCGGTCTGGGCCCTATGGGAAGTCTTGTCCCACCCCTAGGGGACTCCTGCCATGGTGGCTTCTTCGGCTTGGAATGTGCTCTCATCTACCTGTTGCAGTCCTTTCCATAAAGTATTTTCTTACGGAGGTGAATTTCAGATAACGTGAAACCATGTATACTTTTAATACAATTAGAACAATGAACTGTTAAGTTAGAAATTTAACAATTATATAAACAATTAGCCATTTAAAAGTGAACAGTTCAGTGGCAATTTAGTACATTTGTAACGTGCAACCACCCTGTCTGTCTAGTTACAAAGCACTCTCACCACCCCCAGAGGACACCCTGTACCTATTAAGCAGTAGCCTTCTATCTTTATGGGTTTACCTATTCTGTATTCTAGTTCTTCCTGTTTTTTTAAGCACAGTTCAAGTTCCCGCTTTTTCAGTCAGGCTTCCCTGGCCCCCAGCAGGCCAGCAGTGTGGTGTGGAAGAGGTCAGGCAGATCAGGGTCTCAGCGCTGCTTTGCTGCCTGACCTCGGGCAGAATTCCTGGCCTGCAGTGGGCACCCAAAGAACCTTACCGTCTTTTTCTTTTCTCCGTTATGCCCGCTGAGTGCATTGCAAGGATTGGCCTTCGAGCAGAGAAATGACTTTCCCTCTGCCACTGCGTAGAGAGGCAGGGAAATACCGTTGTGTGTGTGTGTGCAGCCTTGCCCAAGTGACCTAACTCCTCTGTGGACGGGCACCATGATTACCTTGACCTCCTGGGTTGTGGCAGGGATTGGAGAAGGGATATATGTAGAGTGCCTTGGGGGCATCTTGCTGGTTTTCCCCTCCCCACATGGCAGAGAAGCTTTTTCACCTTTACAGTCCCCCAGGGCAGTGAACACAGAGGCCAGGATTGGATTGCTTTGCCTGTGCTCTGGAGAGAAGGAAGCCTGATGAAAGTACTTGTTAGAGCCAGAGGTATAGGATTGCCCACAACAAGAGCAATAATAGTTAATATGTAAAGTGTTTGGTGTATACCAGGCACTGTTCTAGGTGCATGGTATCCATTCACTCATTAATAGCTGTAGGAGGGGACTTCCCGGGTGGTGCATTGGTTAAGAATCCATCTGCCAATGCAGGGGACATGGGTTTGATCCCACATTCCGCAGAGCAACTAAGCCTGTGCGCCACAACTACTGAGCCTGCATTCTAGGGCCCGCGAGCCACAACTACTGAAGCCCACGCGCCGAGAGCCCTGTGCTCCGCAACAAGAGAAGCCGCCGCAATGAGAAGCCTGCGCGCCGCGACTAGAGAAAGCCCACGCACAGCAACAAAGACCCAATGCAGCAAAAAAAAAAAAAAAAAAAAAAGCTGTAGGAGGTGCAGAGGGGTTAAGTAACTTGTCCTTGGTCACATAGCTGATGTTGTAGGATTCGAACCTGCCCTGTCCTACTCTGAATCCCTGCTCTCTCTCCCCAGGAGGTCACTGAAGGCTGGAGATTTGTGGGAAAAATTAGTGTAGGATCTTAAGGATTCTAGTTTTTTTTTTTTTTTTTTAATTAATAGACTTTTACTTTTTTTTTTAAGTATTTGTTTTTATTTATTTATTTATTTATGGCTGTGTTGGGTCTTCGTTTCTGTGCAAGGGCTTTCTCTAGTTGCGGCAAGCGGGGACCACTCTTCATCGCGGTGCGCAGGCCTCTCACTATCGCGGCCTCTCCTTGCGGAGCACAGGCTCCAGACGCGCAGGCTCAGTAATTGTGGCTCACGGGCCTAGCTGCTCCGCGGCATGTGGGATCTTCCCAGACCAGGGCTCGAACCCGTGTCCCCTGCATTGGCAGGCAGACTCTCAACCACTGTGCCACCAGGGAAGCCCTGGGATCTTAAGGATTCTAAACATGAAAGACAACAGCGATGCACCTGAACCAGGTGACTGATTTTCAAACGCAGGTGATTTCTAAGTTAGAGCCTCAGGAGATCACTGCATTTCTCTGACAGGTTTGTGGACCCTGGGTGTATTCCCTGGGGTGCCTTTCTGTTTTCTATTTTCATTTTGATGGAAGCCTGTTCTGTGAATCACTTTGCTGTATACCTGAAACTAACACAATATTGTAAATCAAGTATACTCCAATTAAAAAAAAAAAAAAAAAAGAAGCCTGTTCTGGCTTATCTGGTTGATAGTGTTGACTCAGGGCTACCCTTACAGAAGGAAGGAAGCAGAAAGGCTGGGGTTCCATAGAGAAATCATTCCTGAACTGGCAGTGGGGCTGTCACTGCAGGTTTGTTACAGGGGTTGAGGGTGAGCAAGATTTCACAGAAGGCCGAGCCAGTGGACTTGAAATTGAATCCTTCCTTCAGCACTTCCGTGGGTGAAGGTCTTTTCCTCTCAGCCCCAGTGCTCTGTTGAGTGGAGCCACCTTTCCTTCTTTGTCAAGGATTAGATGCCAGTCAGTTAACGGCTTAGCCCACAGTTGAGGCTCAGTAGGTGGGCACTGGCTCCCTGCTCCTCTTGGGTGGTTGCAGCCGTTGAGGCTGGAAGATTCTTCTTGCCCTGGGAGGGGTCCTGTATTCTCCTCTTGGTCCCTGGGAGAAGGTAGGAAAGAGCCCGGTAGCATCGATTGCTCTGCCTGCCTGTCTCCACAGACACCCCACACTCGCAGACTGCAGAGCTAGGAGGGGGTGATCTCACGCAGAAACCAGTGCCCGGAGAAGGGAAGTGACTGTCCGAGTCACGTGGCCAGCAAGCAGCCCGGCCGGGATGAGAACTCCTGATGCCTTGTGACTTCCCACTAGCGCTCCTTCCACTGTTCCTCATGGCCATGGGCCTCCTGGGCACCTCCTGCCGTCGGTGAATGCTCCCAAGGCCGTCCGTGCTCCCTCTGCCCTACGAGACCCCCTTCTCTTCATCCCCGTTCAGGCCTGGGATGGCCACAGGTGCCTTTTCAGGGGTCAGGACTGTCTTTTTCAAGTGCACTTCTTGTCTGGGGAGAGATCGCGTCAGCGAGGGTGGGTGTGTGGTGGGCTGAGACCTGCACAACCTCAGGCTGTTTCTCTCTAGAGAACAGGCTTTCTTCCCACGGTGGAGGGGCTTTGCAGGGTGAGGCAGAGGAGGCTGCTGACCTTTCTAGAGAAAGCAGTGGAACGAGTTCCGTCGCAGAGATCTGGGATCATCATGCATATCATTAGGGGTAGGTGCTGTATCCTTGCTCTTCACGGCGGGTCAGGCACCAGCAGCATCAGCTCACCTGGGACCTTGTGAGAGAGACAGAACCCCAGGCCCCACCCAGCCCTTCTGAATTAGAGCCTGCCTGGAGATTCGTGTGCACGTGAAAGCTTGAGAGTTACTGCGCTAACAATTATCAGGAGTGAGATGATGGAGATTTTTATTTTCTTTGTATATTTCCCCCCGATTTGTTATTATTGTATTTTTTTCACATGAAGTACTCTTTTTTTTTAATTGTGGTAAAATACACATAACAGAGTTTGCCAGCTTAACCATTTTTTTAAAAAATTAATTAATTAATTTATTTTTGGCTGTGTTGCGTCTTCGTTTCTGTGCGAGGGCTTTCTCTAGTTGCGGCGAGCGGGGGCCACTCTTCATCGCGGTGCGCGGGCCTCTCATTGTCGCGGCCTCTCTTGTTGCAGAGCACAGGCTCCAGACGCGCAGGCTCAGTAATTGTGGCTCACGGGCCTAGTTGCTCCGTGGCATGTGGGATCTTCCCAGACCAGGGCTCGAACCCGTGTCCCCTGCATTGGCAGGCAGATTCTCAACCACTGCGCCACCAGGAAAGCCCTTAACCATTTTTAAGTGTACAGTTTGGTGGTGTTAAATACCTTCACACTGCTGTGCAGCGACCCCACCATCCATCCCCACGACTCTTTTCATCCTGTTAAACTGCAGACGTGTAGCTATTAAACCCTAACCCCCATTCTCTCCCCTCCCGTCCCCCTGACAGCCACCATTACACTTTCTTTCTCTATGATTTTGATTGCTCTTAGTACCTCATATAAGTGGAATCATGTGGTATTTATCTCTTTGTGTCTGGTGTGTTTCACTTAGCATAAAGTCCTTAAGGCTCATCTGTGTTGTAGCATATTGCAGAGTTTCCTTCCTTTTTAAGGCTGAATAATATCTATTGTATGTATATGCATACATATTTTGCTTATCCATTCATCTGTCAGTATACACTTGGGTTGCTTCCACATTTTAGCTACTGAGAATAATGCTGCTGTGAACATAAGCGTACAAATATCTCTTCAAGACCCTGTTTTCAATTCTTTTGTGTATATACCCAGAAATGCTGGGTTATATGATAGTTCTATCACATGCATTACTTTCATGATCAGAAAGAATAGCAAAAGCACTTCATGGGGGAAAACCTTGTCGAGTTTCCAGTTGGCATTGCCCAAGGGCAGGTAGAGTTGTTGGGTGCAGTACTTGGAAAAAGGAAGAAAGCAAGCCTGACTTCCCAGTTGTGGTGTTAGAGAAGAGCTGAAACTGGACCTTCTGCCAAACGGAGAGCAGGATGATTTGATAGACACAGGTGTCAAGAGCGATGTTGAGGGCCTAGGGCCGGCGGGGTCTCTAGCCGTCCTGAGTGACGCTTCAAGATGGCCTCTGGTCTGGTGGGAAGGATGCGTGAGCTATCCTTTCTCAAGACCTCTTCCAGAAAAAATAACAGTGGCAGAGTTTGGGAAGTCCGCTGTATTCCTGTGTGTCCATGGAGAGTCTACTGACTGGTTTGACCTCCGGGCCTGGGGTGAGGCAGGAGCCCGTGTGGTAGTCCTAACAACCCTTGAGGGGCACGATCTCCAGTCGGGGTCACCATTCCACCTATTTTTTTCTTAAGTGTTTTTTAAAAAAATTAATTAATTAACTAATTAATTTTTGGCTGCATTGGGTCTTCATTGCTGTGTGCAGGCTTTTCTCTAGTTGTGGTGAGTGGGGGCTACTCTTCATTGCGGTGCGCGGGCTTCTCGTTGCGGTGGCTTCTCTTGTTGCAGAACACGGACTCTAGGCGTGCAGGCTTCAGTAGTTGTGGCTGTGGCACGTGGGCTCAGTAGTTGTGGCTTGCAGCTCTAGAGCGCAGGCTCAGTAGTTGTGGCGCGCGGGCTTAATTGCTCCGCGGCATGTGAGATCTTCCCGGACCAGGGCTCGAACCCGTGTCCCCTGCATTGGCAGGCGGATTCTTAACCACTGCACCACCAGGGATGTCCAACGGTTCCAACTCTTAGTATTCAAATACAGAACAAAACCTAAACCCATTATCATGGCCCACAAGACCTTTGTTGCTGGCCCCTGCCTGTCTGTCTTTGCTTCCCCTTTTCTGCTTTTTGCTCAAGTCATAAGAGGCTTCCTTTGGGTCCTGGAAGACCAGAAGCCAAGCTGTTCTCTCCTCTCTTCCCTGGCCGTTTGCTGTGCCTGGAATGCTGGTCTTCCATATCTTTCCACAGCTGCTCCTTCGTGTTCTAAAGGGCTCAGCTCAGATATTACGTGTGCAGAGAGGCCTTCCCTGACTGCCCTGGCTGACGTGGCCCTCTTGCTTCCTCTCTGTCATCACCCCATTTAGTTTTTCTTTCTAGTATGACTCTCTAACATCATCTTTATTAGTTTACTTAGGAGCTATTTGTTTCTTCCTGAGAGAATTTTCGCTCCATGAGAAGACGGTTCTTTTATACCATTTAACCCCTGTGTCCCCAGCACTTAGAACATTGCCTGGCACACAGTAGAAGTTAAATAATTACCGAGTGGGTCAATGCATGTAATTGCTTGTCTTCTCTGAACTTCAGTTTCCCCATCTGCAATTCAGGGATCCTAATACCTGGCTGGTAGGGTGGTCGTGAAAATTACAGGGCACAGTGCATTCAGAGGACTCAGTTTTGTGCCTGGCATGCGGGAAGTGCTCACCACACGGTCACAGTTGTTAGCAAGCGGGTGGCCCTGGCATGACTTACATGAATCACTGACCATCTCTAAGGTGATGCCCTGCTGGTACCCCCTGGTGAAGCCCCGGCTGAGTTGCCCAAGAGAGAAGCAGCTCAGTGGCAATTCAAGGCCTGCAGTGTGGAGCATCTGCCCTTGTACAAACTCTAAATTTGCGTCTCCTTTGAAACAACTGTGTTCTGTGTCTGGTGCATCATAATATGTAGCTGTGTCTCTGTTGATTGGAGTCACTGGGTCTCTTGTAGAGCATCAGATGTGGTTCTGACAGTGGTCTGCCTGGGGCTTTGAAGAGTCCTTGCCCCACACCATCTTAAATGGGAGTTTGGTGTATGCCATGTGTATCAGTTGAGAATGCTTTTGGCTGTAAGTAACAGCCCAATCAATGTACAATGCTCGAACAAATGGCACTGTTTGCTGTGTGAGAGGTATGAGATTTCTAGCTTTGGTTCAGCAGCAAAATGACATCGGGGCTGGTGTCTCTGTGATTCTCTTGGCCTTCGCTGCAGGCTTGTTGCCTCAAGGTAGCAAGATGCTGCTCTGGCTCCACCTGATGTGTTTACGATTAAGGCACGAAGGAGGGAAGAAGGAGCGAAGCCGTTAACATCTGTGCTTTTATAAGGATGGCATAATTTCCCCAGATCCCTCCCAGTGCTCTCTGCTTACATGTCATTAGCTAGAACTTCTTACGGGCAGCCTTACAAGAGAGGCTGAGAACAGGAGTAATTAGGTTTTTCATGGAAAAATGATGTTGGAGATGATGGTGAGGTCAGCCAACAAGCAGTGCCTGCCGTACTAGGAAACTTACATTTTAAGTTAGACTATTGGTTCTCAACTGGGGGCAGTATCTGGAGACATTTTTGTTGCCACAGCTAGGGGTGTGTGTGTGTGTGTGTGTGTGTGTGTTTGTGTGTGTGCGCACGCTAATGGTGTCTAGTGGGTAGAGGCCAGGGATGCTGACAGACATCTTAACAATTCACAGGGCAGCCACAGAGAATTATCTGGTCCAAATGTCAGTGACACCAAGGTCGAGAAACCCTGAGTTAGACCATTCCAGTAACATCATCCAAATTTGGGGAACACTAGTTTAGCTGCTTTCCTGGGTTGCAGTAACAGGAAAGTGGTCAAACTTCATTGTAATGATGTAGATTATTGATACCTGGTCTTGTTATTGACTTTACTAAAGAGAAGGCTGATGCTAGTTGTGCACAGCCGTACACTGCATGTCAGAGAGTCTTAATAGAAAGCGAATGTCAAACAAAACTAATTAAGCCTCATTGCATTTTAGGATCACAGAACAATGACATGAAAAGACAATTTCTGCTGGAGCGACTGCTGGATGCAGTGAAACAGGTAAGAAGAAAGCTCACGTTTGACTTTGCCGTCAGGTCATAGTGTCAGATGATCAATGAAGAAGTCATTTCTGCCCTTCTATCTACACAGACCTCCTCCCGCTTTGTATCTGGGAACGGTGAGGCTAATCGTTTTCCCCAGCAAATGATAGTGATCAGTGGTAGGGACAAAGGAGCTCCTGTGTCCTGACTTCCTGGAGACCCCCTGGAGGACCCGGCCCCATCCTTCACAGATGTCCCCTTGAGAAGCGCATTGAGTGGGTTTCAGAGCTTCATTTCCAAGCAGTTGTGTTTTAGGGCAACTCCGAAGGGTGCTGCAGTCGTGGTTGGAGTTAGGACCCCGTGAGCACAAGAACAGAAGTGAAGCCGTGCTCAGGATCGTGTGGATCCCGCGGGTGGGCTCTGCTTGGTTTGGCTGATGCTATTTCTGATGCCTGGCTTATGGCTGGGTGTGGAAGCGAGCTTTGACATGAGGCTGGCATCAGTTTGCTTGCTTGCAGCTACCAGACAGGCATCATTTCTTGCATATTCATCGCGTGCCTGATTCTCTGCTAAGTGCTTTACATCTAATCCTTCCAACCACCCCGTGAGATAGTTCTTGCAAATATTGCCATTTTACAGATGAAGAAACTGAAGAACTGAAGCTCAGGTCTGATAACTTGCTGCCGACATCATAGTTAATAAGCAGCAGAGCTAGGATCCAGCCCTAGGAATTCACATTTTGGAAGAGGCGACTGGCAATTATCTGCGTGTAATCACGATGTAGGGAGATAAATATGTACTTTAATGGAAGTGTCTGTTAAGTGTCGACGTGAGTCCAGAGAATTTAGCATCTGCGCAAGCCTCGAGGCGTCCAGGTATGGTGGGAAGGACACAGACTCGGGTGTAGCTGAGGTTGAAGGCCAGCTTCATCTCTTCACAGCTGTGTGTGCTGGGGCAACTCACCCAGCCTCTCTGAGCGTCCTTCTTCTCTTTAATTGGGTTACCGATCTCTATAGGGCTGTTGATGGAATTGCATTTGTTAAAGTGGGTAAAGGGCCATGGCCAGCGCCTGTTCCACAATAAATGCACAACCCACATTATTAGTTTCTTCTTTCTTTGCTCCAGAAATGGAAAGTAAAATAAGAAGATTAAGAGTTAAGTCAAGCCACGTCAAATGTAGCAGTTAAACAGAAATAACTTGGATCTTCTGCCTAGAGCTGCTATTATTATTTTGGGGGTGAAATTGTTGTATATATGCCTTTTAAAAATCAACTTTATTGTGGTATAATTTGCATACAATAAAATATAGCAATTTTAAGTGTGCAGTTCCATGAGTTTTGACAAAAGTATCATTTAAATGTCTATACACACACACACACACACACACACACACACACACACGATAATAAGTTCAGGAATCTTGCAAACGTGCTACCCACAGTGGAGATTCTACACTTTGGAAAGAGTAGTGGAGAGGGGTGATGGTTGCACAATATTGTGAAGTGAATTGAATTGCATAACTAAAAATGGTTAAAACGGTAAATTTTACGTTGTCTATATTTCAGCACAGTTAAAAAAAAAAAAAAAAGAGCAGTTTGCTTTTGTTTCCACCCTCCCTGGGTGAATTGTGGTTCAGCACAACCGGATGACTTGTCTGAAGCTTGATTTATGCTGTCATAACTTTACAGCCAGCCGTAACAACTTTGGGCCCTGTCAGAAGGGACCCATCATCACAGATTTGTGGAAGTTTTGATTACTGCCTGTTAAGAGCTCTGTGTTATTGACAGTCAGCTGCTGACAGATGGAAGAAGCTTCCTAGATAATCTGCAGGAGGCCGTGTGCTTCTGTTTTCCTCTCAGCGTTGTCTTTGCACAAGGCTCACTTCTCTACGAGCTGGAGATAAGGGCTTCCTTCAAGTGGCGGCTGGAAGGCTGGGGTGCCCACCGTCTTAGGTCTTGGGCTGACATCCAGGGCATGGGGACACCCTGACTTGGCACCCAGAGTTCCTGGCCTCGTGTCCCCCGCGACCCTGAAAGCCTGTGGGGAAGGTTTTGTATGTCCCATCCCAACAGCTGATCTCAGCAGCTTCTTTTTCTGTGCAGTGCCAGATCCGCTTTGGAGGGAGAAAGGAGATCGCCTCGGATTCCGACAGCAGGTAAATATGTAGCTTCTGAAACCCTTTACCTTCAAAGACCAAAAAGGTGGCCAGAGATTGACCAGCTTCTGTATTCTGCCGCTGCAGCCAGGTGGGGCAGTGATTGCATTTGGGGGATCTGTAGATCATCTGTGCTGTGACTACTTGTCTAAAGTATTTCCAGCTTCCTGTCATTCTCCTTCTAGGAACCTACTCTGAGTGAATTCCTTGAAATGACTTTCCGCATGAAGTTATTTTCACGGTAATTTAATAATGATGAAAACTCAGAAATCTGAATGCTCAACAATTGGGAAACGGTGAATAAACTACAGTGCATCGGTAGAATGGAACGTTATATAGCCATTACGTTGATGTCCATACAGAATTTGTTTTAAGCAGAAAAATGCAAATGTAGTGATTTAAAAATAATATATTTAGTAAAAGTAAGAAGAGCAGGATACAGAGTTAACATGGATTCAGAGTGATCCTCGCTATGTGAAACAACAACTGGCAAAAAACACACCAAAATGTGAATAGAGGTCATGCTGAGGTTAAGACTTGGGAATCTTTATACTTTCTGATATTTTTTTCATGTTTTATACTGTGATCATGTGTCCCTTCTATAATTAAAAAAAAAAAGTCCTAAAAATGGCCATTGACCTTCATGACCCTTCATGACTTGACATGACTGCATAAGCTTATAACACCGCCTAGGAGGAGAAGCAAATGTTTTGGCAAAGGTAAGAGACACAGGCATTTGCTGGAAATGCCCAGTGAAGTCGTTCAGGGCTAATTCATGCTCTGCAGCCTTGGAGCGGCAGGAGGAACATTCCCGCAAAGGAAGGGGAGGGAAGGGAACTCACTTGCTCAGCATTCACCTCATCCTGGAGGCGGCGAGTGTTCCCCACCCTCTGACCCTGACCCACCCAGCCCAGCCAGTTCCCTTCTCTGTCCTTCCAGAACCTTTCTCTTTGTGACACTTTACCAGCCATGAGCAGTGGGTGTAGTGCTACATTTTAATCGAGCTATGGGGACTATTTGAAACCGGTGCAGATTTACAGTTCTCCCCACCCTTACACTCTCTGCTGCTTCTTTCTCACTTTTTCTCCATAACACCAACTAACAACTATCCATTATGCTTTTTAATTTTGTTTCTTTCTGTCGCCTGTACCATAACAGCGGGCAGGGGTGTTTGGCTGTCATGTTCACGGGTGTATCCCCAGTGCCTAGAAGCATCTAGAAGGTGCTCACGGAGATTCGTTGTCTGGTTGAGTGTGTGCGAGGCTTTGTACCACACACGGTCAAGTGTTTTTTTATTTTTAAATGTTTATTTATTTATTTATTTGGCTGCCTCGGGTCTTAGTTGCAGCATGTGGGATCTTTGTTGCGGCACATGGGATCTTCATTGCGGCATGTGGGATCTTTTGTTGTGGCGGGTGAGCTCTTCGTTGTGGTGTGCGGGCTCCAGGGTGCATGGGTTCAATAGTTGTGGCACACAGGCTCCCTAGTTGTGGCGCACGGGCTCTAGGGAGCGCGGGCTCAGTAATTGCAGCACGTGGGCTTAGTTGCCCCGTGGCATGTGGGATCTTATTTACCCGACCAGGGATCGAACCCGAGTCCCCTGCATTGGAAGGCAGATTCTTAACTACTGCACCACCAGGGAAGTCCCTGGTCAAGTGTTTAAAGAGGTTGTGGGCTTGGAGGGCAGAGGGGCAGCTTCTCCATTTTTTTCTTTCTCAGTGTTTTGCACAGACATTCTGTGCCCGTCACACATTAGGTTCTCTGTATGTTTGTGGCATTAGATCATTAAACTGAATTTTTGCTTCAGTTCTTCCTGAGGGCTTACTATGGGGCCTGGCCTCCGTCAGCACAGGGGTTCTCATTTTGGAACCCAAGGTCCACCTGCGTGAGAATGAGAGGCTTATTAATTAATAATGCAATTCTGTACCCCATCCTAGATCTCCTGAACCAGGAGGTGTGTATGTGCGAGTGTGTGCGTGCATGTGTGTGTGTATGGGTGTGTGGGTGTGTGGGTGTATGTAGTCAGGAGTTCTTTATCACTTTTCTTCATAATTATTCTTTTCATTTCCTGAGAGAGAGAACCCATTTCTGAATGTTAGGTTAACGTGTTGTTGTATAATAGAGCGTACTATTACAACTTTTATTATGTAAACTGTTGTGTTTTATAGTAGAATTAACAAAGTTAATTCCTTCCATGGTAACTGGTTTCCGGCTAAAAGGAGTATCCTGCTTAATAACGATAATGATAGTTACTGTCTCTCACTGTTCCAGCTGCCCTTTGTCCGTGTCGCCTCTTAGCCTCAGTGCAGCCTCAGGAGGAGCAGCGGTGTAGTTCTTTACAGATAAGAAAACAGAGGCTCAGAGAGGGCAAGTAAGACAGCCTAGGTGAGTCATCTCGGGGATGTTAGAGTTGGAGGTTGGACCCTAGCTTCTTGGGCTCCGAAGTCTATTCTTTCTCTGTTATATCACCTTTAGCGATTATATCGGTTTGGAAGCTGGGTTTAAAAAATTTTTTTGTTTTCTCCCCCCTTGAGGGTTCCTTCTCAATATCAGAGTCTTGGTCTCATCTTGCAATGTGTTTGGCTAAAGGTGGCACCACCTTCACGTAGGAAAGGTCACATCGGTGTCCTTATTCTGTGAGAAAGTTTAACCTCAAGAGGGAAAGTCAGTGAATATTTTAAAACAACTGTCGTGAAGTCTGAAAAGGAAGATAAGTCACCTCTCTCCTCACCCCTGACAAATGGCCTGGCACCGGAATGGATCTCAAATCCATTCGCTTCTCTCCAGCTCTCCGGCCGTTGCCCTGTCCCAGTCACCACGTGGCTCCCAGGACAGTTGCCGTGGACCCGCCACCGGCTTCCTTCTTGGCCTGCCTCCTGTGCATTGAGAGGGTTCTGCAGAGCACGGATTCCCACCGGTCACTCCCCCATGGAAAACCTTCCACTGGCTTCCCTTTGCTTTGGGAAAAAGGCCCACATCCTTAGCAGCCTGGAGGGCCCCATACCTCTCCCCTGGCTCTCTGCTCCTGCCACCCTGCCCTGGCCTTTCTGTTTTTTGTTTTTTGTTCTTAAAGCCTTTCAGTAATTTTTCAGGGAAACCTTCCAGACCCCTGATATGAGTCCTCCACACTCCTCTCCAGCCCTGGCCATCTGGACCTGTTTTCCTTGCTCTGTACCATGGACTGGCAAACTCTTTCTGTTAAGGCCTGGATTTGGCCTCAGGCTGTATTTTGCTGACCCCTGCTCTGTACTGTTAGAGTCTATAAACCTCTGTTTCTCATTACTACACGTCTGTGTGATGAATCGATTACATCTGTCTGCTCAACTGGATGACCAGCTGGAGAGAAGCCTGTTTTGCCCACACTACGTCCACAGCGCCTGACACATAGTAAGTGCTTAGTAAGTACTTATTGGATTACTCATTTGTTCAGCAGTTAGTTACTGAACGCCGACTTGGTGTCACAGACACTGGGGCTTTCCAAATACTTCAGACAGATTTCTACCCCTCAGGTGGCTTCGTGTCCACCTGGGAACATAGTCCAGTGAGGCAGTGATCACAACATGCGACGCCGAGGGCCAAGTCCAGGGGGCTGTCGGATGCCCTGGGCAGGCTGGTGCGAAGGTTCATGGGCTCTCAAGGCCTGAATCTGGCGCTTCCCCTTTCCAGCTGCATCGCTAACTTTTCTAAGCCCAAGAATTAGGTCTACTGTGATACTGTGATTTATAATAAGAAATACACATGATTGTTCTTGCCCCATTCCTGGTACTGAGCTCCTAAAACCCCAGGAATTTCCAAAGTGGTGATAGCCAGAAAGGTGTCTTTTGTTATGTTAATGTAGTGATTTCTGGAAAGCACCAGAAGTTGGAGGCTGGTTGCCAGGAGAACCAACCACGTGATTAGAGGGCTGGAACTTTCAGTCCCATCTCACCACCTCTAGGGAGGGGAGAGGGGCTGGAGATGGAGTTCAGTTGCCAATGGTCAATGATTTAATCAATCAAGCCTATATAATGAAGCCTCCATAAAAACCCAAGAGGACGGGGTTCAGAGAGCATCTGGGTCGGTGAATACTTGGAAGTGCGAGGAGAGTGGTGTGCTGGGAGAGGGCCTGGAAGCTCTGTGCTCTTTTCCCATACCTTTCTTCCATCTGGCTGTTCCTGAGTTATATCCTTTTTTTTTTTTTTTTTTAACATCTTTATTGGAGTATAATTCCTTTACAATGGTGTGTTAGCTTCTGCTTTATAACAAAGTGAATCAGCTATACATATACATATATCCCCATATCCCCTCCCTCTTGCATCTCCCTCCCACCCTCCCTATCCCACTCCTCTAAGTGGTCACAAAGCACGGAGCTGATCTCCCTGTGCTATGTGGCTGCTTCCCACTAGCTATCAATTTTACATTTGGTAGTGTATATATGTCCATGCCACTCTCTCACTTCGTCCCAGCTTACCCTTCCCCCTCCCCATGTCCTCAAGTCCATTCTCTACAACTGTGTCTTTATTCCTGTCCTGCCCCTAGGTTCTTCAGAACCTTTTATTTTTATTTTTTTTTTAGATTCCATATATATGTGTTAGCATATGGTATTTGTTTTTCTGTTTCTGATTTCCTTCACACTGTGTGACAGCCTTTAGGTCCATCCAACTCACTACAAATAAGTCAATTTCATTTCTTTTTATGGCTGAGGAATATTCCATTGTATATATGTGCCACATCTTCTTTATCCATTCATCTGTTGATGGACACTTAGGTTGCTTCCATGTCCTGGCTGTTGTAAATAGAGCTGCAGTGAACATTGTGGTACATGACTCTTTTTGAATGATGGTTTTCTCAGGGTATATGCCCAGTAGTGGGATTGCTTGGTCGTATGGTAGTTCTATTTTTAGTTTTTTAAGGAACCTCCATACTGTTCTCCATAGTGGCTGTATCAATTTACATTCCCACCAACAATGCAAGAGGGTTCCCTTTTCTCCACACCCTCTCCAGCATTTATTGTTTGTAGATTTTTTGATGATGGCCATTCTGACTGGTGTGAGGTGATACCTCATTGTAGTTTTGATTTGCATTTCTCTAATGATTAATGATGTTGAGCATCCTTTCATGTGTTTGTTGGCCATCTGTATATCTTCTTTGGAGAAATGTCTATTTAGGTCTTCTGCCCATTTTTGGATTGGGTTGTTGGATTTTTTGATATTGAGCTGCATGAGCTGCTTGTAAATTTTGGAGATTAATCCTTTGTCAGTTGCTTCATTTGCAAATATTTTCTCCCATTCTGAGGGTTGTCTTTTCATCTTGTTTAAGGTTTCCTTTGCTGTGCAAAAGCTTTTAAGTTTCATTAGGTCCCATATGTTTATTTTTGTTTTTATTTCCATTTCTGTAGGAGGTGGGTCAAAAAGGATCTTGCTGTGATTTATGTCATAGAGTGCTCTGCCTATGTTTTCCTCTAAGAGTTTGATAGTGTCTGGCCTTACATTTAGGTCTTTAATCCATTTTGAGTTTATTTTTGTGTATGGTGTTAGGGAGTATTCTAATTTCATTCTTTTACATGTAGCTGTCCAGTTTTCCCAGCACCACTTATTGAAGAGGCTGTCTTTTCTCCATTGTATATTCTTGCCTCCTTTACCAAAAATAAGGTGACCATATGTGCGTGGGTTTATCCCTGGGTTTTCTATCCTGTTCCATTGATCTATATTTCTGTTTTCGTGCCAGTACCATACTGTCTTGATTACTGTAGCTTTGTAGTATAGTTTGAAGTCAGGGAGCCTGATTCCTCTAGCTCCGTTTTTCTTTCTCAAGATTGCTTTGGGGGCTTCCCTGGTGGCGCAGTGGTTGAGAATCTGCCTGCCAATGCTGGGGACACGGGTTTGAGCCCTGGTCTGGGAAGATCCCACATGCCACGGAGCAACTAGGCCCGTGAGCCACAGCTACTGAGCCTGCGCGTCTGGAGCCTGTGCTCCGCAACAAGAGAGGTCGTGACGGTGAGAGGCCCGCGCACAGCGATGAAGAGTGGCCCCCACTCGCCACAACTAGAGAAACCCCTCGCACAGAAACGAAGACCCAACACAGCCAAAAATAAATAAATAAATTAATTTTAAAAAAAAGAAAAAAAAAGATTTCTTTGGCTATTCAGGGTCTTTTGTGTTTCCATACAAATTGTGAAATTTTTTGTTCTAGGTCTGTGAAAAATGCCATTGGTAGTTTGATAGGGATTGCATTGAATCTGTAGATTGCTTTGCCTAGTATAGTCATTTTCACAATGTTCATTCCTCCAATACAAGAACATGGTATATCTCTCCATCTGTTTGTATCATCTTTAATTTCTTTCATCAGTGTCTAATAGTTTTCTGCATACAGGTCTTTTGTCTCCTTAGTTAGGTTTATTTCTAGGTATTTTATTCTTTTTGTTGCAGTGGTAAATGGGATTGTTTTCTTAATTTCTCTTTCAGATTTTTCATCATTAGTATATAGGAATGCAAGAGATTTCTGTGCATCAATTTTGTATCCTGCTACTTTACCAAATTCATTGATTAGCTCTAGTAGTTTTCTGGTAGCATCTTTAGGATTCTCTATGTATAGTATCATGTCATCTGCAAACAGTGACAGCTTTACTTCTTCTTTTCCGATTTGGATTCCTTTTATTTCTTTTTCTTCTCTGATTGCTGTGGCTAAAACTTCCAAAACTATGTTGAATAATAGTGGTGAGAGTGGACAACCTTGTCTTGTTCCTGATCTTAGAGGAACTGGTTTCAGTTTTTCACCATTGAGAATGATGTTGGCTGTGGGTTTGTCATATATGGTCTTTATTATGTTGAGGTAAGTTCCCTCTATGCCTACTTTCTATGCCTACCCATCATAAATTGGTGTTGAATTTTGTCGAAAGCTTTCTCTGCATCTATTGAGATGGTCATATGGTTTTTCTCCTTCAATTTATTAATATGGTTTTTCACTTTGATTGATTTGCATATGTTGAAGAATCCTTGTATTCCTGGGATAAACCCCACTTGATCAGGGTGTATGATCCTTTTAATGTGCTGTTGGATTCTGTTTGCTAGTATTTTGTTGAAGATTTTTGCAGCTATGTTAATCAGTGATATTGGCCTGTAGTTTTCTTTCTTTGTGACATCCTTGTGTGGTTTTGGTATCAGGGTGATGGTGGCCTCATAGAATGAGTTTGGGAGTGTTCCTCCCTCTGCTGTATTTGAGAAGGATAGGTGTTAGCTCTTCTGTAAATGTTTGATAGAATTCGCCGGTGAAGCCATCTGGTCCTGGGCTTTTGTTTGTTGGAAGATTTTTAATCACAGTCTCAATTTCAGTGCTTGTGATTGGTCTGTTTATATTTTCTACTTCTTCCTGGTTTGGTCTCGGACGGTTGTGCTTTTCTAAGAATTTGTCAATTTCTTCCAGGTCGTCCATTTTATTGGCATAGAGTTGCTTGTAGTAATTTCGCATGATCCTTTGTATTTCTGTGGTATCAGTTGTTACTTCTCCTTTTTCATTTCTAATCTGGATGCCATTTTAAATTTACCATCTTAGGAAAAGTTCTAGGCAGGACTGCGAGGGGTTGGCTTCTGCTTGCAGCTGGTGAGTCTCGCTGGTTGGATGAATATCAGTAGGAACCTTGGAAAGGATGGTACACTGGTGTATCTGCCAGGACTCTTTGGTAACAGGCAACAGAAATTTACTCCAGTTGAGGATATTGTGAGCTCATGGAATTGATGACAGGTCAGGTTTGGAAACAGGAAGGAGTCAAAGCAGCTTTGGAAGTCTCCTAACCTGGAAACAGGGTCCGTGAAATGGTCTCCTAGGAGGAATGGTCCAGTTAAGGCCCTGCTGCAGGAGTGGACACCAGCTGTTTCCTGACTCGCTCTCATTCTGCCCAAGGTTGGCATTCCAGGGAGGAGGCACCTGAGTGACCAGTCTCGGGTCACGTGGCCGCCTCCTGGCCACCAGCAGAAGGATTGGCTGATGGAGCTTCCTGGGACCCTGTTGACTTACATAGTGCGAAGATGTCTGCTTGGGTTCATCATCGTCCCCCCAAGACAGTATCCAGTAAGGAAGACATAACCCTTCAGAATGAAATCTGGGTGCTGTTAGGAAGGTGGAGTGAATATAGGGAGGCAGAATGCACAGCAGTTGTCCCTGTCACTGCCATATCATAATCTTTCCCATGACAGTTCTGTGTGGTTTGAAAATACCTGTAGGCAGTGGAATGGGGCTGGAGCACAGACTGCATATTTTCCCAGCTTGGTCCTCAATCTCTACCACATCCCTTCTTGTTTTCCTAGCATGGAGTTTCCCCAAATGAGAGATTTGTATCATTGCAGGTACTTAACATTATTTTAAGTGTTAAATATCACAGCATTACATTCCTTTCAATTGCCCAGTAGCTCAGTTATTCTCTTTTCAGTTCCTTTTAAATTGCAGTGATATTGGGGGAAAGACTTGGTTTGGTATTAGTATTAAGCTGAATTCAATGAAATTGCCAATATTTGATCATTTTTTGACATACCAGAATAGTAGTATCATACAGTTGAAAACAGTATCTCGAACACCCCCCGCCTCTCTGTAAACAGAGCGTACAGGTTTCAAGCACAGTCCTCCCCTGACAGCAGCAGAGACAGGATTTTATACTTTATTTGGATGACATTTACTTTTAGGGCTACTCTGTTGAGGGCCCACAGTGCTGGCTTTGCATTTGCAATAGCGATAGAGTTTTTCCTTTTAAAACAGGTTTATACAAGTCGAAAAAGTGAGTCGGACTCAAGACAAGTAAATAATAGAAATATCCTCACGAGTGACAAAAGTGGCCGAGGTGTCTGTGGACAACAGACGTTGAGGAAAGAAAAAGCGGGCTGGACCGCAGCTGTTGGGTGTGGGGGCCTACATGATATACAGTATTGTTCTGTGAAAATCCCAAATGTGAGTATGCTTGTGTGTGAGCGTGCCTGCCCGAGTGTGTGAGTGCTTGCGTGCCTGAGACATTTGTTTGGTCTCGTGAGATTACACCGCAAGATGCGACAGTCCTCACATGAAGTATAAAACAACATTGACAGGAAGGGAAATGACAGGCAGCACTTGTTTTTTCCCCATCAGATTTTGTCCTCGGAAACTGGCGGAAGTGGTGGCGGTCATAACGCACGGGCTCCTCGTCCCATTCTGTTGGCCTTGTTCCCCTGCTCTGTTTTCCCCTAAGGACGACCCATTCTTGTGCTTTGTTAAAATTATTCCTCGTTCTGTCAGTCAGACTGGCCTGCGGGGAGGCTGTCTTGTATCTTTTGAATAGTGTGCCTTCTAGAAAGAATGGCCCAAGAACTCAGCAGGCCCTGGAAGTTACCTCTAGATATGCTGGTGCTCCACCAGAAGACGCTGCTTCTTCCCGTGTGGAATTACAGAGCATGCTAAGTTTTCCCATTGAATTGGAAAGAGCAACCCAAACTGGGGGGCAGCAGGGCGAGCATGGGGTTTGGAGCTCAGAGTCTGAATCCTGGTGTGGCCAGTTCCGGGTCATGTTGGACTGTGGGCAAGTTTCTGACTTGCTTGTGCCTCAGTGTCCTTGTATGTAAATGGGGAGAGTAGTGATAGTATTCACTTCATAGAGTTGTGAGTTAGCTCATGTGCAGCCCTTAGAACAGTGCCTGGCAGCTAGTAAGTTTCTAGAAATTGTTAGCTGTTGTTACTGCCATTATAATTTTGTGTGAAGTGTCTTGACACTTGTGTTACTGCCATTATAATTTTGTGTGAAGTGTCTTGACACTCTGCCGTTATGGGTGGCAGTGAGTTGGCTTTGGGTATTTGCCTCATTTAGAAATTGTAAATTTTTGTTACTCGTTCAGGTGACTATGTCAGAAGAAATCAGAGAGGAGAATTTCTTCTCCTTCCAAAACATGCCAGGGAAGAGAGCTTTGTTTTGGTGATTTTTCTTTACCTGTTAAGGAATTCAGAACGGTTTTGAACTTTTTTTTTTTTTTTAATAAATTTATTTATTTACTTATTTATTTTTGGCTGTGTTGGGTCTTCGTTTCTGTGCGAGGGCTTTCTCTAGTTGCGGCGAGCGGGGGCCACTCTTCATCGCGGTGCGCGGGCCTCTCACTATCGCGGCCTCTCTTGTTGCGGAGCACAGGCTCCAGACGCGCAGGCTCAGTAGTTGTGGCTCACGGGCCTAGTTGCTCTGCGGCATGTGGGATCTTCCCAGATCAGGGCTCGAACCCGTGTGCCCTGCATTGGCAGGCAGATTCTCAACCACTGTGCCACCAGGGAAGCCCCGGTTTTGAACATTTTAGGGAGCTGGACAACAAACAGCTGCTCTTTGCTGTTCCCTAATGTTGTGTCTTAGCACAGTTGAAAACTGTCCTGTGTATTCCTCTGGACGCTTATGAAACTGAATGGCTTTTTCAGACATTCCTTTTCCTCTTTTACATGTCTCTGGATGTTCATCAGGTGATTTTTTAACGTTCAGTTTGTCACAGGTTTCTCACCAGCCTCTTAGTGGTTTGAGGTGTTCACTGGATGTGCTCATCCTTCTCATCCTGGCAAAAACCCTGGGGTTCATTAATTGGGTTTCTCATCTCCCCAGCCCTGTGCACTTGATTTCCACTTTGAGGCTCTGTGGTAGATAATTCCACACTGCATATTCTTTCATTTTACTTTATTGATCAAATGAATTGATTTCTTTTTGAAAAAGATAATTTTTAGCAAATGGGGAGCCCTAGGGCATTTAGCAAATCTGAGCACATTTCCATGTGAATTTTAATATTTATATTGTTTATATTGATAGTTGCTGAGAGCAGTGCTAGGCCCACAGGGAGTCATACGTAAGCACGGTCGTCATCAACATCACCCCTATCCTGGTGTGGAGAGAGGCCTTGAGCATGAAGTATGAGCTTTGGAGTCAGGCGTACTTATCTTCATGCCCACTCGGTCCACAGATCACCAGTTACCAGCTGCGTAATTTAGGACTTGCTCAGCTTCTCTAGGCCTCTCTTGCACGATCTGTAAAATTAGATGATGATCGTGGTACCCACTTCCTAGGGTTGAAGTGAGGATTAGATGTAATATTATTTGCTTGACACACCCAGTGAGAACTTAGTAAGCGCAATACATTTTCTTCCTATGACTAGACATACCAGTGTTTTGACTAATTTGGAAACTAAAGGCTGGAATGATTGCTCATTAGTTGCTTCATTTAGCAGATGCTTGTTTATAGGTCACTGGATTGGCATTGGGGCTGCAAACTGGACGAGATGGTTGCTCTTCTCAAGGAACTCAGAATTGAGCCTGGGCGATGGACATGTAAATTGCAGACAGTCATGGTGGCCTGTGGTAATAATTACATAGTATAGACGTGAGAGGCGAGTACAGGGTCTTTAGTGGTCAAATGGGCAGGATGGGACTTCCAGGCAGCAGGAGTAGCAAATGTGAAGACGCAGGGGTGTGTGAGAAAGGAGTGGAATCATGGATGATGTGTTGTATGTGCTGGGAGCTGGGCTGGAAGGTCAGTAGATTCTTGGCTTGCTGTCATGGGGAAGTGTTTGAACTTTATCCACTAGGGTATTATTTCTTAAACTATGGCTGTTCGTATACTCTTTTCACAATTTTTGCCATTTCCATGTACCATCTGAGCCAGAGATTGGCTTGAGGTGGAATTTCAAGGCCTTGTCTACTCTGGTCTTGTCATAAGCCGTCAGTGAAATCAAAGATTGATGGCTGCTTCTATTTTTTTCTTGACATAGTAAAATGATTAACCAAAAATGTTCATTTATGGTCCCCCTAAAATCATGTCATGTACCATATACCCATAGCAAACTGTGGAAAGAAAGATGATGACGTTGTCAGATTTGCATTTCAGGAGGGTAGCTGCTGATCAGCATGCCAGGGGCATGGGCAGGTGAGGTGGGACCTGGGGTTGCAGCCAGAGGCCGTGGCTCTGTGCAGTAGGCAGGGAAGCTGAGTGGAGGTGGTGGTATTGGGAGAAGGGACGGAAGGCTTAGGACTGAGGCTTGGTAAGATTGGCTGACGTGGGGGATGAGGCATAAATGCTCTGGCTCTAAGAGATGGCCAGAAATCAGAACAAATGTATATTGTTTTAAATTTTGTTTGTTTTATTTATTTTTATTTTTTTGGCTCTAGTAACGGGCTGTAAATTTTATTCTGAGTGGCCTTTGCTTTTTCAAAGGTACATCTGTACTGCAGAGTTGCCTGCATCTTATTTGTTTTTGTTTTTGTTTTTTTTAATTGGAGTGTGGATGATTTACAATGTTGTGTTAGTTTCTGCTGTACAGCAAAGTGAATCAGTTACACATATAGATATGTCCACTGTTTTTTAGATTCTTTTCCCATATACATCATTACAGAGTATTGAATAGAGTTCCCTATGCTATACAGTAGGTTCTTATTAGTTATCTGTTTTATATATGGTAGTGTGTATGTCAATCCCAGTCTCCCTCCCCACCACCCGTAACCATAAGTTTGTGTTCTACATCTGTGACTCTGTTGTTTGTTTAAAGGAAGTTTTCGGTGTGGAGTTTTCTTTCTCCCAGGCTATGGACTCCAACCAAACTTGAAGATCCCTTGGCCACTGACTTTGATTTTTTTCTTTTTTTGTTTGACCGCCCTGCGCAGCATGTGGGATCTTAGTTCCCCAACCAGGGATTGAACCTGTGCCCCCTGCAGTGGAAGCTCGGAGTCTTAACCACTGGACCACCTTGGCCACTGACTTGATACACGTTAACCATTTCCTCACCCCTTCTGCATTGAGGGGCTCTTGCTTTTCTCCATCCTCTTTTTCCCTTTTGATTTACCGGCTTCTTCAACTGATTCCTTCTCAGCTGCCATCTCCTGTTCCTGACTTTGAAGCTCCTCATCTGCCCAAAGAATCGCAAGTGGTGTTTGTGTCTAGACCAGAGCTGGAGGGTCTGTCTACCCCAGAGAAGACAGTTGCTGTGTTTATATTAGTAACTTTAAAAAATGGTCAGAAATGATGATTTAACCCATTTAAAAGTTGGTTATTTTTCTAATTTCTGGTTCCTCTGGTAGAACATTCATTTGACTTCTTTTTACATGCCTGTCTGCCATCCTCAGGCCTTCACACGAACAGTATCTTTTTTTTTAAATTAATTTTTATTGGAGGATAGTTGCTTTACACACACCGATAGTATCTTGAAAACTACTGCCTTGTGAGTTTTCACTGTTACCAAGCTTGCATTTTTTCTGGTTCTTTGTCAACTGTTTTTTTCCCCCTCTTCTTTCTCTACCATATCCTCTTCTCCCTCCCTCTGGGTAACTTACGTTAATGATCAAGAATCATTTGTTCTGTATGTTTCTCCACATTCATTTAATCTTTTACAATTAAAATACATGTGTATACACACACACGCACGCAGGTTTTATTGCCATTGTCTTACAAAAATTGAATTATATATAATGTTCTGCGTCTGTATTTTCTCTCTTGGCCACTACCCTGTCTAGAGTTCTAAAAATTCTTTTTGAAAGGCTGCATTATATTGCATGATGCAGATATACCAACAATTGCCTATGAAGTAATATTGACTTTGTTTCCAATTTTTACTACTATGGACAGTGAAACAACAGACATCCTTGAGCATGTTTTCTTATGTACTAAGGATTTTGTTTGGCAGAGATTTCCAGGTTGGGTTGCTGGACCAAAGAGAATGTGTTTATTTTTAATAGTTGTGGTCAGGTGTCTTTCTAAAAATTTCTACTGGCAGTGCATGAAACTACCCTTTTCTTACTTCCTAATAATAGTTTTGAGTGTTGTTTTGAAGTTTTGTCAGTCTGATGGTTGAAAAGTGGTGGCTCACTGTCATTTTAATTTGCATGTTGATTGCTAGTGAATTTCAGTTTGTTTTTTTTTAATATTTGTGAGCTATTCGGCTTTGCTCTCTTGTGCAAAGCTGCTTCATACTGTTTGTCCAATTTCTTGTTGGATTATTTGTCCCCTTGTCAATTTGTGAGAGCTCTTTGTATATTATAGTAATTAATTAACCTTTCATCTGTTTTCTGCGTTGCAAATATTTTTTTTCAAATCTGTCCATTATCTTTGTAGGCACAGGTAATAGTATCTGTTACAATACTACATTTAAAAATTTTTACATGGTTAAATGTCTTTTTACTGATTCCATATACCAACCTACCAGTTTCTGTGTTTTCAGTGTTTTAAGATCTTCCTCAATGTTAGAGTATGCATGTGGTCTTTTACATTTTCTTACAAGATTTTTAATGTGTACAGTTAAGCCTTTGATCCATCTGGAATTTATCTTTGTAGGGTTTCTGAGATAAAACTAAAACCAATTTTAGTTTCTTCTGGGTGGATGCCACCTTTCTCAGAGATCTTTTTGGCTCGTTATCTCTGGGCTGCAATTTACTTTCGTTCCATTTACCTAGCACAGAGAGAGGGTGCTCTAGGCCAAAGCACGGAGGACTAATTGAGAGCCCTGCGCTGATTTGATTCACTGGTCCCAGCACCCCTGGCACAGCAAGGAGTGGGAGAGAGCCTTGTACGCTGGTGCTGTCACGCTGAGGAGGAGGATCCCAGCCTTAACCCCAGCCCTCGTTATCCTTTCTCTAGATGAGTTTGCCTGAATTTTCAAGGATGCTTACGTCTGCCCACCTGATGGTAGATGATGCAAATAATTGAGAAGACAGGCTTATGGAAGCCCAGTCCTCTTCCTCTTTCTCTCCCTCGTCCTTCAAATGGGAATCATACAATTTATATTACGCTGTAACTTGCTTTTTTTTTTTTCTTAATAACTTGGCCATGTATTATGGACATTGTTTCGGGTCAATAGGTAACATAATGGTGCAGCCTACCATCCATGTCTTCTTTACGTGTAATTAAGAAAGAAAAACCAGTGCCAGTTTTAATTGGATAATTTCATCAATTATGAGGCACACTTGGATTTCTGAGACCTTAAAATGTGGGGAAAAAAGGTGCTTCTAGGTTGTTTAGGTCTGGCATCTCATTCTTTTAAAATTTCTACATAATATTTTGTAGTGTGGAGGTGCTGTAACTTATTTACTGTTTTCCTGTTAATGGACGTTCAGGTTGTGTCTAGTTTTGTTTCTGCTTTTACTATTATAACAATGCCGCAATAAAAATATTTGTGTATATGTATGTCTTTGCCTACTAATGCTTTTATATTTAATTGTTTATTTCAACTTAAAAAAAATAAATTTATTTTATTTATTTATTTTTGGCTGCGTTGGGTCTTTGTTGCAGTGCGTGGGCTTCTCATTGCGGTGGCTTCTCTTGCTGTGGAGCATGGGCTGTAGGCGCACAGGCTTCAGTAGTTGTAACACGTGGGCTCAGTAGTTGTGACTCGCTGGCTGTAGAGCGCGGGCTCAGTAGTTGTGGCACACAGGCTTAGTTGCTCTGCGGCATGTGGGATCTTCCCGGCCCAGGGCTCAAACCCATGTCCCCTGCATTAGCAGGTGGATTCTTAACCACTGTGCCACCAGGGGAGCCCTATTTCAACTTTTAATTTTGAGATAATTATAGATTCACGTGCAGTTGTATGTATGTGAATAATATAGAAAGATCCCATTTACCCTTTACCCAGTTTTCCCCAGTGGTCACATCTTGTAAAATTCCAGGCCGGCATTTCAAATTTCACTAGTTTTACTTATACTTATTTGTGTGTGTGTGTGTGTATTTAGTTCTGTGCAGTTTTATCACTCTGTAGGTTCATGTGTCCCCCACCACAGTCAAGATACAGAATGGTTTCATCACCACAGGGTTCCTCCTGTTGCTTTTTTATAACCATGCCCACCTCCCTCCTGTCTCCTCCCTCCCCATCCCTAACTCCTGGCAACTACCAATCTGTTCTCCATTTCTATAATTTCGTCATTCCAAGAATGTTATGTAAATGGAATCATACAGTGTGTAATTTTTGGGATTGGCTTTTTTTTTTTTTCACTCAGGGTAATTTCCTTGAGAGTCATCCAGATTGTTGCATGTATCCGTAGCGTGTTTCTTTTTATTGCTGAGTAGTATTCCGTGGTCTGGATGTACCACAGTCTGTTTATTCATTGAAGGACATCTGTGTTGTTTTCAGTTTTTGGCTACTGGAAATAATGCTGCTATAAACATTTATGTACAGGTTATTTGTGTGAACCTAAGTTTTCATTTCTCTGAGATAAGTACTCAAGAGTACAATTGCTGGGTTGTATGATATTTGCATATTTAGTTTTATAAGAAACTGCCAACTGTTTTCCAGACTGGCTGTACCGTTTACATTCCCACCAGCAACGTGTGAGTGATCCAGTTTCTCTGCATTCTTGTCAGCATTTAGTACTCTCATGATTTTCTATTTTGGCCATCCCTATAGGTGTGTAGACATATCTCACTGTAGTGTTAATGTGCATTTCCCCAATGGCTAATGATGTTGAACGTATTTTCCTGTTCTTATACATGTGTATCTTCTTTGGTGAAATATCTGTTCATGGTTTTTGCTCATTTTCTAATTAGTAGTGCTTTTATTTTTATAGGATAAATTCCTAGAAGTAGGATTGCTGGGTCAAAGGGTACAGGCATTTAAACAAATTGTACTGCTTGGTCTCTCTGCAGAAGGATGTAGGAATTCACATTTATATTCCAATCAGCAGTACCCATTTACATGTACTCTTGCTAGATCTGTGACTGGTTTGAAATTGATAGTCCTAAGTTGATATCTTAGTATTTGCAACACTTTCCTGGTCACTAGTGAGACTGAATATCTTTTCCTATGTTTATTGGCCAACTGTATTTCCTCCCTTCATGGTTTGTTGGTTCACCTTCTTTAATAGTCTTTTAATTTTTTGAGTTGCATGTCTTTTTTTTGTCCATTTGTGGAAGCTCTTCGTTTACTATGGCCCTTAATTTTTTTTCAGTTGTGTGCTGTAAATATTTTCTCCAGTCTATCATTTATTGTTTTACCATATTTATATCTTTTGCTGTGTTGAAATTTAAACATTTTATGTGGTTAATTCTATGAACCTTTAAAGTTTTGCTTTGAGAGTATACTGTCCTGAGGTTCTTCTGTATTTTTCTCTATCATTTTTTCTACATTTATATATTTTTTTGATCTTAACCCATCTGGAATTTAGCTCTGTGATGGTTTGAGACAGAAGTTTATTTTTATTTTCTTTCAGCCCTATAACCACTTGGGTCAGTGCCACTGGTTAAATAGCCCATTCTTGCCCATCTGAGTTGAAGTGCTACCATTATTATATATAAAATATTTCCATATTCATTTGGAATTTTGGAGGGGGATTCGCTATACTGCTTCATCAATTTGTTTATCTCTGTACCCAAAACCACACTAGGCCGAGTCCTTCCTGTGATTAGTATTGGAATTGTATTAAATATATACATTAATTTGGGAAGAATTAAGATTTTTATTTTAATAAATCTTCCCATTTAGGAAAACAATATTTCTATTTATTTTGAGCTTTACACCTTTTAAGAATATTATGTTTTTCTTCATATAGGACATGTATCTTTCTTATTAAAAATATGATTTATTTTACTGTTGTTACTGTTGTGAATGTAGTTCGCCTCCACCATTTTGTTGACTTAAAAAAAATCAACTTTTAATGTTACAGTTTCTTTTATTGCAATATTTTAAATTTGCGGGTTAGAAACCTTTTTATATCTTTTTGTAGATCTGCTTTTTTTTCACTTAACATTATAATCCAAGCTTTAAAAAAAAAATGCCATTTCAAGTTTCCAGTAAGCATTTTAATAGTTGCGTGATTTTTTTCTCACCATAACTTTGATGCCATATTTTTTCATTTTTTTTAGCTCAAGGTAGCAATATTTCTGGTTCTTGAGACATGAATACTTTTTAAATGCTTGTTTTAGAAAAAAAGCTAAGTCAGAAAAGCATAGAGGCAAGAAAGTCATCAACAGTAATTATTTTACCAAGTCACTCTTAATTTTTCACAAAATCCCCTTCAGATTTTTTTGTGAGTGTTTTTTTAGCATAGTTGAAAACATACTTAATATACAGTTTTGTACCCTGCTTATTTTTCATTTTATGTTATAAACCTGTTGGCTTATCATTATAAGCTCTTGGTAAATAAGGGCTAAATGGCATTCGATTTTGTGTTGTATTATCATTTAACCAATTCCCCAAGTGTCAAATCTTTATGTATTTTTAACTTTCCACAGTTGTAAATAATGTTTTGAATATTTTCATTCTTAAATCTTTATCTGACTTGTAGATTACAACCGAGGATTGATTTCTGCCAGTAGAATTCAGCGGTTAAAGGATGTGAACCTTTCTGAAATTTATAACACATAAATGTAGGGCATGGCCCATTTCAAATGGCTGTCATGTGATGGCCTTGCTGTAGTTGATGATTGTACTGTCTTAGTTGATGATTGTACTGTCTTAAATCTGAGGTATGGCTAATGCTGTTAATGGCCCGTTTTTATGGGTACAGTCGACTCCGTTCTCAGTGACATTGGAGCTTTCCACACGAGGATGATCCAATCCATTTTCATGATTGTACTTTTCACCAAAAGGTTCTAGTAAAGCTGTAACGTAGTGAAAGGATCAATTTGAAGTTATGCTGTCAGGAGGTTAATTTGATGCAGTTCTTAAAATGCAGCTTTCATTGCTGATCCTTTCTGTCTAATATTTGCCATAAATGTCTAACATTTGCCATAAAAAGTACAGGATTCTTAGGATTCTTATTATAGATTAATGTGGCAGGTTAAGCGGTCTTGAAATTTAGGACACAGCTCAGGAAAACCAGTGCTTGCAGAATTTTAGCAGCAAACCAGTTAAGCTCGTGCAATATCCAGCTGTGCCGGCGGGTGGTGAGAGACTTAAGGTCAGCAGGAGGAGGTTATTTCATTTTCCACTCCTTCATCAAGCTTTTACTGGGCACCTTGAGGGCAGTTTTTTAAAAACAGCTTAACTGAAGTCTAATTTACTTACCATAAAAATCTACTCCTTGTACGTGTACAATGCAGTGATTTTTTTTTAAAAGTAAATTTATAGAGTTATGTAACCATCACCACAATTCAGGTTCAGAACATTTTCATTGCCCCAAAGAGGTCCCTTGTGCCAGTTTACAGTTAATTCCTGATTTCAGCCTTAGGCGACACTAATCTACTTGTAGTTTCTATGTATTTACCTTTTCTCGACATTTCATGGAATCATACAACGTATGGCTTTTGGGTGTGGCTTCTTTCCCTTAGCATGATATTTTCAAGGCTCATCCTTGTTGCAGCATGTGTCAGTACTTTATTCCTTTTTATTGCTGAATAGTAGTCCATTGTATTGATATACCACATTTTATTTATCCATTCATCTGGTAAACAGCTATATGCATAAAAACTTGAAGTGATTTTCTTGGCTGGTGCTTTTTAAAAAAATTAAAACATTCACTGTTACGTGCCCTGCTTAATTAAGAACATGGCCAATTCATTAACTTATAGTAGAAGTTAGATGTGAGAAAATGTCGTGGAGGCAGCCAATCCTCCCACCGCCTGCCCTCCCCTGCTGCGTGTCAGAGAGCACTCAGCAGAGAGCATTCTGGGAAACAGGAGAGACTGAGCTGAGAAAATAATGAGCTCCGTGAAAGCAGGTGCCCCTTTCATTTTTGCAGAAAGTATCATATGCCTGAGTCAAGGTGAGAAGAAATGGAAAACCTTCAGGTGACATGATTATAAATCAGTGCCCATAGCGTGCCCACCACAAGCTGAAGGGCTTAGATTCATGTAGTTGGACCAGTGTGTTCTCCTTGGTTCCCTAGTCTATTTTTTTAAATTTTATTTATTATTATTAATTAATTAATTAATTAATTTTGGCAGCACCAGGTCTTAGTTGCGGCATGCAGGGTCTTTTAGTTGCGGCATGTGGACTTCTTAGTTGCAGCATGTGGACTCCTAGTTGTGGCATGCATGTGGGATCTAGTTCCCTGACCAGGGATTGAACCTGGGCCCCCTGCATTGGGAGCACAGAGTCCTACCCACTGGACCACCAGGGAAATCCCTTGGTTCCCTAGTCTTAACTGACCTGGATTTGGATTCCAAATTATACAAGATCTCCTAAGATGCATCTCTCACCTAAGTATACATCAAGTCCATGTTCTGAGTTCTTCGAGGGGAGGGACCATATTGGTCACATATACCACAGATGGCAGGCATTGTGCTAGGTGCTGTCACCACTAAGATGAACGAGGCGTGATCCTTGCTCTCTGGAAACTCAAGTTAGCAAGAGGAGACAGCTGTGGAAAGCAGATTGTTAACAGAGATTGACCAAGTGCTGCAGCAGAAGGAAGCTCAGCATGAGGAAGCACTCAGGAAGGCTTCCTGGAGGAAGGGACCCTTGAGCTAAGTCTTGAATGACCTGTAAATATAAGCTCAGGTCAAATGGGGAGGTGAAAAGGGGACATGGAGAGGGTGTTAAGTAGAATGGCCTTCAGCAAGGCAGGCATCATAATGAACTAATTATAGGACTAATGCCCACCTGGGTTTTCTGCTGTGTTGGGTTGATTGTGACCTATGTGCATCTGGAAGGTAATGCTGCTGATGTAAGCAAACCTTGGGGACTGGGTTTGTGCTCTTCGCCTGCATTCCATTCCCCTTAGGGGCCAGATGTTATAGAGTTGGTGGGGCAGTTACTGACTTGTGCATTGGAGCCAAACAAACCTACGGGTATTGTTGAGTTAATCATTGTATTTGCAGATGATTCGTTTAAAGATGTGGTTTATTATGGAGAACTCTAAACACAGACCAAGGTTTTTGCCCTCCTCCCCACCCCACCCTGAAACAGGGCCCTGGTCAGGCTCCGTTTTGCTATGCCTTGCTTTTGGTTCCTGTGGGATTTAGATAGTTTTGGTGGGTGTCCCAGCTTTCAGGGAGCCCTCAGATGTGTGCCTGTGTGGATATGCAGAGAGACTAACATATGCACATCTAATATTTAAGAGTGACATCTGCCACAGCAAAAAGTGTTGTTTCAGTGTGGGGGGAGTATTCTGGGACCCAGGGTTCAAGGTTAATCACCCTTTTACCTATCCACTGAAAAAGCATTTACGGAGCACACGCTGTGTTCCAGGCACTGAGTGAGCTAGGTGCAGGGGAGCCAGGAGGACAAGGTAGGAGTTGGAAACCAAGTAGTGTAGTTGAGGACAAGTTCAGTTTGGGATGCCAGGTGGGGCTCCTTCCTGTAGAGGACTAACTTTTTTAAAAAAAGTTTTTATTTTATATTGGGGTATAGCTGATTAACAATGTTGTGATAGTTTCAGGTGCACAGCAAAGTGACTCAGCCATACATATACATGTATCCATTCTCCCCCAAACTCCTGGAGGGCTAACTTGGATCATTGGCAGTAGTAGCCTAGAATTCTGGGATGGATTAGTGATGTCTGTCACGGGCACAGACTAGAGGATAAATATTCGTGTGCTGTGTATTTGCTGATGCTGGGTTAGCGTTTTCTGGTGTAGACAGAAGACTTGAGTAAAGGTGGCATATGGGAGGGAGTTGACTTTTGTCTTAGAATAAAGCATGTTTGTCTTGGTGGCATGGGGTGTAGTGGAAACTACCTTGGATCAGCATGGGGGTGGGTAGGGTAGGGCTGGAGTACCCATGTTGCTGCTAATTATGTACTTACTAGGTACTGTCTCTTAAATGTCTCTAAGCCTCAGTTTCTTGATGTGTAAAATGGAGATAATAATACCTGCCTCAACCATATCATAATGTTGATGGGAGGAGCTAGTGAAATCATGGATGTGAAGATGTTTTACCACCCACAGAGTGATAGACTCTTGCAGTATTATAACTAGAGGTGTGGGGGTGGGTGGAGCAGGAAATGCCTGCAGTTACGCAAGGATGAGCCAGATGGTGGTGGCCTCAGGGTCTTTGCACTGGGTCTGTCTGCCCAGCCTGCTGCCTCTTGTCATATCCAGGTCATAACTCTAAGGTTACCTCCATTCGGGCCACAGAATCTAAGCCTGTTCTTGCCCTGGCTCCACCTACCACCTCATCCTGTTTTATTTTCTTCAAAGGTCTCATCAACTGATATGGTCTGGTTAGCTTATTTGTTTTTGTATCTTCCCCTGCTAGAACATGGAAACGTGGTGAGGCAGAGACCTTTTCTGTCTCACTCCCACCATCATATCCTCAGAGCTTAGAACAGTGCCTGGCACGTAGGAGAAGTACAGGATTTCTTAACATTTGCTGCATGAGTGATTGCAAGGGTCTCTGAAGTGCACAGACCCGACTGGGCTGGGGGCCCAGGAACCCTGTGAGGATTGTTAAGAATTGAGTGTAGTTGCTGTGACCTCATCTCTCTGTGAACATGTTCCTGAATCTCCCATTTCTTTGGTTACTGATAAATCAATTCAGTTAAATGCACAGTAATTGTAACTTAATTGACAATTCCATCAACTCTGACTTCACAATGTAATCTCTTACAACAAAACAAAGGACAAGAATCAGAATTCATATTATTTTTTAGGGTATGTAACAGTCCATGAAATTACACAGTGTTTCCAATTTGGCAGGCTGGTGAATTCAATCTCTTAAAAGATAATCTTGTTTCATAAAGGACATGAAATGAATTAGAGTTGAAACTTGTGAATTGGATACAATTAACACCCAACCCCTCCCCACACGGAACTGATTTGTTTTTAAATTGGCTTTTATTTTATTTTTTTCCTCCCCTGCTGGCTGGCACCAGTTCCATATCCCCTTGTTTCTTGTGAATTGTTACTGTGCTTTCACCAGTCTGATGAACTTGGCTAGACCGTGTGGGGCTTCCCTAAGTTATGTGAAATGAACATAAATGGAGATTGGTGTGGAGTCAGTTACATGTCAGTCACCTGTCTGTAAATCCAGGTGTCTAGTGTGTACCCTCACTAGCTCCCTGGAGATGCCAGGGCCGCCCTGGTTGTTTCTCTGCCTTCACAGGGTGGATTGATGAATCATTGGTTCTCTCGCAGGGTGACCTGTCTGTGTGCCCAGTTTGAGGCCGTCCTGCAGCATGGCTTGAAGAGGAGTCGAGGATTAGCGCTAACAGCAGCCGCGATCAAACAGGCAGCAGGCTTCGCCAGCAAAACCGAAACAGGTACTGCTCGGCCTGATGCATCCTGGAGGATGTTCCTTTCTCTTGCTCTTTTAATTTGTGTTTATTTTTTAATAGTGGGCAAGGCAGTCATCGTGCGGGACTGGTGGGGGCCAGTGGCACGTTGTGGTGCAGAAATCCGTGGTAAGGATGTCTTACTTGCAGTCAGTTAGGGTGTTGTCTGGTATCTTAATTTAAATGAAGTCAGCCTTTGTGCAGAATTCTCAGAGCCACGTGTTGTGGTCTCCGAGGGGCTCGGGGGACCTGCAGCTAAGGTGCTTATTTCACCAACATGGTGTGGCAATTGCTGTGAAACTAATAATCTGTTCTAACTTTATGCACAAGGATAGCATGGCGTTTCATAATTAAATCTGTCTTCAATAACAGCAGCAGAAAACAGGCAGGTCTCTGAGCTTATAGTTCTGCTGCCATCCATTTAAAAATTGTCACAGCATTTCCCTTGTCCTGTGCTCCTGTGTCTCTGAATGACAGGGATAATGCTAATAATAATAATTCAACGCTCATGGGTACTTAGTGCAAGCGTGGCACTTTGTTAGTCTTTTATATAAATTAACTCGCTCAGTTCACACAATAGCCCTATGAGTGGTGGGGACCTTCATCTCTCTTCTCCATGGTACAGATGTGATTTGTTCGAAGCGGTTTGCTTTGGATCTGAACTTTGAAGTGTATCATGTCATATAAACAACATCCTGTGTGTTCCACCCCACGCGCACATTTAAAAGAGCAGGTTCTTTCAGACCCTGCTTGTGGCTGCCGCCCTGAATTCCCAAGTCCTTCTTGTTACTGTGATATCAGTGTCACTGCTGAGAAAAATGTGTCACCTTTTTGCTAGTTCACCTCCTTTCACAGCAAAACATCAGTGCTCACCGTGTTTGGTAGCGGTGTTTGTGGAAATTCTCTGCCCACTGAAGCGAACCCTTTGCCTTTCCCTCTCATGTTGGCGCGTCTCCTTTCCCTTTTCTCTCACCCCTTCAGCAGATCTTTCATCCCTGTTCATCTCACCGGTTGCTCATTTTCAGAAATGAATGTGGGTTCTGTTGGGGTCAGGGGATGGCTGCAAGAGGGATTCCTGTCACCGTTGATTTTTCTTCTGTGTTCCCGGGTCCCTTCCTTCCAAGTCAGGGACATAGGGGGCCAGTTCAGAGAAGAGCCGGTGTCAAGGGCCTCAGTCCTCGTAGAAACCACAGCCAGCTCCTTGGCCACCTCGGATGTCAGCCTCAGTCGTCTCGGTGGCATTTTATGTACAGGATGCTTCCCTGAGCCTCTGTGTGGGGATGGCGTAGGGCTGGTTGATGGCTGTTTGAGGACATGGCTTTTCCGAGAGTCCTCCTTGGCTTGCTGGGCCCTTGTGTTTCTTCTCATTTCCTTCTTACCTGTCTGTGGGGCAGCTACCTCAGAGGAACTGGTGTGGAATAGACCACCAGGCTCTGGGCAGCTCCTGGGCATGGCAGAGGCAACCCTGGCTTTGGAGTCAGACTCTGAGGGTAAGTCTGGCATGACCCTGGGAAAATGCCCCTCTGTGCCTTCATTGTTTGCACCTGTAAAGGCAGAGCGTCTCGTCTCCCTGGGGGATTGTCAGGAGGCTTCAGTGAGACTCTCATGTGAAGCACCTGCTTCAGTTCATAGACACTCCCCCCCAATAAATGTTTAACCAGTTATCCTCTTCTCCCAAACACCCTTTAAACTTTTAATCTCTTTCTCCACCTCACCCCCTCTTGAGGCTCTGATCTTTTAACCATGAAAAATGGCTCTACCTATTCCCATCCAGACTAGAATTCTTATCTTTTTGTTACTTGGCCCTGATAATCGCAGAAGCACCTACACGTTTGCAAGACATCGCCAGCCTTCGCCTTCTTGCTGTTTCCCTGCATCTTAGCATGATTTCTACACTTGCATCCTGAAGAGGCTGAGGAGCAGTCTCTGGCTTTGTTTTTGCCCAGGAGGGTGTGCTGGGCAGCCCCCTGGCCAATTAGAAGCAAAGCAAAGACCGAACTCGCTTAGCCCTGGAGTAGTTGCCAAGGGCTTGTGTCATCATTGTTGGCAGCGTTAATTAACCATTCACGGGTGTAGGATGGTCCTTGGCTGGTTAAAACCTCTCTCCTGCCGTTGAATGTTTGATTAAAAACCTCACGAGAGAGGGGGCAGGTGTTTCTTCAGCTGCTCAGAGTTGGAAAAGATCAGATCAATGACTTGTTACGGTTGTTCTTAAAGCCATTGGAATGACCTTGCCAGGCAGAATGAATAAAATGGAAGTCTGAAGAGAAGGATCCGACGGGAATGAGCGTTGCTCTGCTTCCTTGTCTCTGCTGGCTGCTGGGCCGGGCCCTCTATGTAGCTTAGCGATCGGACGGCAGGGTTGAAATCCCCGCTCAGTGACTTGTCACACATGAGCTCTCTGGGACACCTCCTCTCTGAGCTTCTATTTCCTCGTGTGTAAACTGAGGGTGATAACAGGACCCGCCTCGCAGGGTTGTGGTGGGGGCTTGAGGCCTTGGTACTGGGCTGCCCGAGCTGGTGCGTGATGATAACATGCCAGTAACATTCCAGCGTAGGTGATGGTGTCTTTACTTTTCAGATGATGACACTGAGGCTCAAGTAAGTTAATACGAGGCCCAAGTTCCCATGGCTGGTAAATGGCAGAGCTGAGGATTCCTACCCAGGTCAGACTGATGTCAAGAAGTTCCTGGCCCTTCCCCGCTCCCCACCTCCTCTGGCAGCAGGCCTGGTGCCCATAATTGCTCCTCTGTAGACCACTCTAACTCAGTGAACTGAACTGAAAGTGACAGGAGAGAATGAGTAACGGTGAATTAATCCACAAGGCTGTTGCATTAGCTCTGTTTCTAGATGAAGAGAGAAAAGCTGAACTTCAGAGTAATGACTGAATAAAATGACATTGTTGAAAATCACAATACAGTAGATAATACTGAGAGTCTGCCAGGGGCATGACTGCATTTGGTTGTCTGCAGTTAGGGTGCATGTAGGACTGAGTTTGGAAACTGGTGCCCTTGCACAACGTATTAAAAAAACTTTTTTTTAAAGTTGCCAACGTTTAAAAATTATGAGATTTTATGTTGAAATATAGATTTCTAGATTTTCTTAAACTTGAGGATCTGTGACTCTGGGCCTACATTTACTGTTGACTTTGTTTGGAGCCCAGCACCCCTGCCCTTTGTAGATGGGGCAAAAGTACTCCAGGTCACCACAGTCTCCACCCCTCCCTATTGCCCCTGACACTTGAGATAGAATGTCGATTGCCATTTATTGTTGTACTGTTGTTATTGTTCCCACTGTTCTAATTGGAAATTCAGCAGTTTTCAAGGGTAAACACCTCTCAAGTTGTAAGCCTTTGAAGCCAGTTTCTAGAGTGCTAAAACCGTTGTTTTTGTCAATTTTGTTCAGTTTTACAGTTGCTTTTTGGGGAGACGATTTGTTAACCTTCTCACTGGGCTGTAGCCAAAAGTCCCGTATTTTTTGTTTTTGTCTTGATTTTGAATACATTCTTGTCTTCGCATGTATCTGGTATTTTCGACTGAATGCCAGATGTTGTGTATGAAGAATCGTAGAGATAATTTGAAGTTTGGAATGATTGTATCTTTTTTCAGAGAGGATTTACTGTTGCTTCTCAGACAGTTAGGGTAGAGGGAGATCAGTTTAATCCAGTCAGGGGATCAAGCCAGTTCACACCTGGCCTTTAGCATTTGTGATGCCTGATGTATTTCTAGGATGTAGTTCTTCGGGGTTTCCAGCTTATATCAGTTTCCTGGAGTTGCCATAGCAAATTTGCACACCCCAGGTGGCTTAAAACAACAGAGAGAAATTTACTTTTTCACGGTCTGGAGGCCAGGAGTCCAAAATCTAAGTGTCAGCAGGGTTGGTTCCTTCTGGAAAGCTCTGAGGGGAGGGTGTGTTCCTAGCTTCTGGTGCTTGTCAGCAGTCCCTGCCATTCCTTGGCTTGTAGCTTTATCACTCCAGTCTTGGCCGCCCTCTTCACATGGCCTTCTTTCCTTTGAGTCCATGTCTCTCTGTGTCCCCTCCTCTCCTTAGAAGGACACCAGTCGTGTTAGATTAGGTCCAGTATGACCTCATCTCAACAAATTACACCTGCAAAGAGGCTTTCCCCAAATAAAGTCCCATTCTGGGGTTCCAGGTGGACACGAATTTTGGGGGGCACTGTTCAGTCCAGTACACAGCTGAATCCCTGAGGTGTTTTCCAGTGCCCTTCCTCATCTGCAGGTCCCGAACTCTAATTTTTTTTTTTTAAAGACCCTGTGGGAATTCTGAAAGCTCCACTTAACTTCTCATCAGAGAAGCTCTGTAGTTGGGAAAAGCCTTAGGGCAGAATAAGGCTCTGTAGACAGGAGTCATGTCTGTGGACATCCCTTCTCTTTGGGATCTGAGTTCCTCATGTCTTTCTTGCCTTTGCAGAGCTCCTAGTCCTTCAGTTTTGCTTTAATTAAAAAAAAAAAAAAAAAGGCTGGCTTTTTCAGTTGCTGTTTTTTTCGTGGGGGAGTTGATCTGGTTCAAGCTAATCTTCCACAGCCGACAGTGGACCCTTGGAGTGATGCTTTCAGCTTGTGCCTTTTCCGGTGGCCAGATGTGCCCCCTCTGTGCGTGACCATCTTCTGTTACTTTTCTACAAATCAGGTACCAGCTTTTCCTCCTGAGAGCAACTGTAGCCTGGGAAAGGGAGTTTGCACGCAGTTTTCCTTCAGTTTTGTGCTGATTTTAATCAGTACCCACATATATCTCCCATTCCCTAGTTTGCTGTCTATTAGGGGGTTTTATTTTGTTTGTTTTTGATTTTAGCTTAGTATTCAGGTTTCTTTTTGTTTTTGACTTGGGAGGCTTTTACCCAAACATCCCTGACCTATGAAATGTTGGTAAGGTAAACATCGTTCTAAGCAGTTATGCTGCCAGCTCAGCAGTTATGCCGTCTTGGCGGGCATGGGAAACAGTGTGCATCCCAAACTGCAGTCCCTTTGAATAGATCGTCCAGTTAGTTGAGTTACGCAGGACCCAGAGAAGTTCAGAATAAGGTCACCTAGTGTGTCTCCTTTAGAATTCAGACCCCAGAAGTGAGAGCCTACTGTGTCCAGTAGAGCCGTTTCCTCTTGACTTTTGACAAGTGACTGGATTTATCTGCACAGACAGTTGATTTGCCGGTGGTGAGATGGGAGCCTGCATTTTCCGAGCCTGTCCTGAAGTTTGTTTAACCTTTCCATTCCAGTTATGCAAGGTAGCGTGAATCATTACAGCCGACACTGGTTATTCCCCACCCAGCAGTTCCATCCCTTCTTTCTTGCTAATAGAACTCTGGTTTTGTTCTGATGTTGGGTGGCCACGAGCTTCAGGCCTGAGGCTAGCCACAGGAGGAGTAAATCTGGATCAGATCAGGCCAGCCAGAATAATTTCCAGCCTGCCAGTAGTTGGTTTAGGAATAGACATGTGATGCAATTCTGACCAAAAGGAAAGGTCTACTGACGGGCTTCTGAGAAAGCTTCTTGCTGTTTGAACAGAGACACAAGAAAGCTTATTTTATGGCCTTGGGTTGTTTTGTGAGACTGTGATGTTTGGAGCTATGGCAGTGATGTTGTGACCATGAGGAGGGACCAAGTCTGAAGATGAAAGCCAGTACATTCAGGATGGCAGCTCAGAAAGATGGAAAGTACTTGGACCCTGATAATGTCACTGAGCTACTGAATTAACCAACTCTGGAACTGCCCTACCTCTGGACTTAATGTTACGTGAGATAATTAGTTCCCTAATATTTTAAGGCATTTTGAGTTGGATTTCTTTTTACTTGCATCCAAAATCATCCTAACTCAAACAATAGAGAAAAGCAAGACAACTTAAAGAAAAAAAGAGACCTATGCTCCAGAAATGGGAGGAACAATGTGATTAGCACATTCATCTTGGAAATGACACTTGGGTGTTTTCTGCTCTTTTCAGTGAACCACAGGTTTGGCTTTCTTAGTGTTTGCTGGTGACTCATATTGAGCAGTTCTTGTGACCCAGGGGATTTGTTAGACCCTTTGCGCTCATTGTTCCACTTTACTGCTAAAATGATTATGCATAGTGAATAACGGTGTTCCCATTTTACAGGTGAAGAAAATGAGGCTCAAAGAAATGAAATAATTTCCTTAGTGTTCCAGAGCTAAAAAGTGGCAGAGCTGGGATTTCTACTTAGGCAGGCCTACATGATTGTGATTCTGAAGCTCCTACTTTTATTTATAATGGCATATTGTTTCCAGAAAGAGGGCTCTCTGAAAGATCATGACCCCTCCCCCCCAATTTGAACTCATGAGTAAATTAAGCAGCATTTTATTATTTATTTATTTATTTATTTATTTATTTTGGCTGTGCCGGGTCTTAGTTGCTTCATGTGGACTCTTAGTTGTGGCATGCAGACTTCTTAGTTGTGGCATGTGGGATCTTTAGTTGTGGCATGAAGACTCTTAGTTGCAGCATGCATGCGGGATCTAGTTCCCCAACCAAGGATCAAACCCGGGCCCCCTGCATTGGGAGCACGGAGTTTTACCCACTGGACCACCAGGGAAGTCCAAGCAGCAAGTATTGAGTAAGTTAGGAGCACTCAGAGCAGGGCTCAGCAAACCATGTCCTACCACCTGTTTTGTAAATAAAGTTTTATTGGAACACAGCCACAAACATTCATCTACTTAGTGTCTAGGGCTGCTTTTAGGCCGAGTTGTGACTGAGACTATCTGGCCTCCTGACTTTCTAGCTCCTAGCATAGTGTCTAGAAGTATATGGGTTCTTCAGTAAAAATATGTTCAATAAATACCTTTTGGTTGGAAGGAAGGGCCTCATTCAATGTGCATAGTACTATATTTCATGATTCCCAAGGTACCTTAAACCAGGATCACTCCAGAGTACTTCCTTTTCCTGGTTCATAGCCTGTGCCTTCTTGCTGTGTCTTCACATGGTGGAAGGAACCTCTTTTATCAGGGCACTAATCCCATTCATGAGGGCTCCACCCTCATCACCTAAGGGTCCACCCAAAGGCCCCATCTACTAATACCATCATCTTTGGGGGTTAGAGTTTCAAGAGTTGAATTTTGAGGGGACACATGCCGATTATAGAAGTGGCATTTCAATGGCATAACCTTGGAGTTTGATGTTCTTGTTAATCACTAAAATATCATCATCAGGTTATGTGTCGGCAGTCTGTTACAAGGTGATGGGCATGATTCAGAACATACCAGAGGCACATTTATTATTGAGGTGCCTGTCTTGTAAAATTTAACTGTAACTTTCCTTATCTGTTCAGCAGCCTTTTGGCACCTCTGACCTTGACACTTTGTCTCCCACTCTCTTCTGTAATGCCACAACCTCTGGGCTTACTTTCTACTTCTTTGCAGATCCTTCCTGGCATATCCCTTCTACACTCTCAAACATTAAATATTATTTATCCTCGGTTTCTGTTGTTGACTCTTGTTTCTACACGTACTGTCTGAATTCCTTGGTGAAAATTGCTATCTGTGTGTCGATTACTCTTAGTTATACCTCCTGCAGATCACTCCCGGTCTTCCTCTTGAGTGTCCCTATTTGGATGTACCACGGGCTTGTCAAGGTCTGCACGACTGAATTCTCATCCCTATCCCACCCCCATGTTTGCTCCTGTGTTCCTTGCTTAGTGAATGGCTCTGCCCTTCACCCAGGTCCCCCGACCAGCCTCGGGCTTCCTCCCAGCCTCCTCCTCCTCTTCCTTCCCCCGCAACCGCTCAAACTTCTATTTTTTTTCTCCCTCTCTTTTAGAAATTGTCATAAAGTATACATAACATAAAAATGACCATTTTAACCATTTTTAAGTGTACAGTTCAAAGGCATAAAAGTACATTCACATTGTACAACCATCACACCATCCATCTCCAGAACCTTTTCATCTTCCCAAATAGAAACCCTGCCCCCATTAAATAATAACTCTCCATTTTCTCCTCCCACTAGCCCCTGGCAACCACCACTCTACTTTATGTCTCTATGAATTTGATTATTTTAGGTACTTCATGTAAGTAGAATAGGACAATAGTAGACAATATTTGTCCTTTTGTATTTGGCTTATTTCATTTAGCATAATGTCTTCAAGCTTCATGCATCCTTTTTAAGGTTGGATAATATTCCATTGTATGGATAGACCACCTTTGTTTATCCACTCATCTGTCGACGGACACCTGGGTTGCTTCCACTTATTGGCTATTGTGAAAAGTGCGGCTACGAACATGGGTGTACAAATAACTGTTCGAGTCCCTGCTTTCAGTTCTTTTGGTTACATACTCAGAAGTGGAATTGCTGGATCATACAGTAATTCTATGTTTAATTTTTTGAAGAGCCACCATACTGTTTTCTGTACTGGGTCCTCCATTTTATTTTATTTTTTATTTTTTTAAAGTTTATTTATTTTATTTATTTATTTTTGGCTGTGTTGGGTCTTTGTTGCTGCTCATGGGCTTTCTATAGTTCCGGTGAGTGGGGGCTACTCTTCGTTGTGGTGCTCAGGCTTCTCACTGCGGTGGCTTCTCTTGTTGCCGAGCACGGGCTCTAGGCACACGGGCTCAGTAGTTGTGGCTCGCAGGCTCTAGAGCGCAGGCTCGGTAGTTGTGGCGCACGGGCTTAGTTGCTCCGCGGCATGTGGGATCTTCCCGGACCAGGGCTCGAACCCGTGTTCCCTGCATTGGCAGGCGGATTCTTAACCACTGCGCCGCCAGGGAAGCCCAGGGTGCTCCATTTTAAATTACCACCAGCAATGCACAAGGGTTCCCAATTTCTCCACATCCTTACCAACACTTGTTATTTTTTGTGTTTTTGATAATAGCCACTCAAATGGGTGTGAAGTGGTATCTCATCCTGGTTTTGATCTACTGTCTCTTGAAGTTTCAGATTTCTCTCTAAAAGTCATTTCTGAGCTCCCCACCAGTTCAGCTGGATGGTGCCCCTCCAATCGGTGACGACCCCCCACCCCCACCCTGCAACGGTCCTGAGTCCTCTTCTCACCAGACCCCTGTGTGGCACCACCATTTTCTTGTCTCCCTCTCTCGGTGGTCAGGGACTGGCTCCGTCCTTGCTCACATTTGTAGCTCCAGTGTATTGCAAGGAGCCTGCAACTACATTCAGAATAATGACTCGAGGACCCAGATGTCAGGTCATGCTGCTCATTCTCCTGGGATGCCAAACCCCGCCCCCTTCCATCTGTACATCCTCACAGTTGAAAGCAGGTGGTATTAATATACCCCCAACTGTAATATTAGAGAAACCTACTTCCTTGATCCTCAGGGGGGATTTTTGAAAGTGGTTGATTGCGTTTAACTCAAATTGGAAGTTATATTTTGCTTCACCGGGGCACCTTGGGTAACAATTTCATTTCTGTAGAGAATTGTTTGCAGAGGAAGCTGCATGTGCCGGGAGAACCCCAGGCCCATCCTTTTGATCGTGAGGGGAAGTCCACTCCCTCACCCTCCCATCCCTATCATGTTTTCAGTTCCCTCTTTGTGTTTCTCTGTTGAATTCGCGAACTTGCAAATCAGCTAGTTCTGGTGAAAGAGAGTTGGGAGGATGTCTGCCAAAAGGGCAGAGAAGACGTCCAGGGTGGCGATAAAAATGTTCAGCAGCTGGTGGGGAAGTGCTGGTCTTAGGGAGGGAGCCAGGGCCAGAGTGCTGTCCCCCACGGGCGAGGTGTTAACCCGTGAGTCACTGGATTTGGGCAATGTCCATAGGGTCCTGGGAGGGTTCTTGACTGCTGGAGTGGCTGAGGGCTTGGGCCAGTGGCCATTTATTAAGGGGGATGAAACTGCCCCAGCATATTAGGATTTGTTGTAGCCAGACTGATGCCTCTTGGCCAAAGGGGACCTCTGGCTATTTCAGAGGTATTTAATCTTTTTTTTTTTTTAATGAATGAATTAATTTATTTTTGGCTGCGTTGGTTTTTGTTGTTGTTGTTATTGTTGCTGTGTGTGGGCTTTCTCTAGCTGTGGCAAGCGGGAGCTACTCTTTGTTCGGTGCAAGGGTTTCTCATTGTGATGGCTTGTCTTTGTTGCAGAGCACAGGCTCTAGGTGCACGGGCTTCAGTAGTAGTTGTGGCTCGCAGGCTCTAGAGCGCAGGCTCAGTAGTTGTGGCGCACGGGCTCTAGAGCGCAGGCTCAGTAGTTGTGGCACACGGGCTTAGTTGCTCTGCGGCATGTGGGATCTTCCCGGACCAGGGCTTGAACCCATGTCCCCTGCATTGGCAGGCGGATTCTTAACCACTGCACCACCAGGAAAGTCCTGGGTATTTAATCTTGATGTCCTGTAAATTAAGACTCAGACCTGGCCTCGGAGTTGTCAGTTTTGAGTTATTATCCAGCCTGTTGGTTCCATGGGTACTTTGCTTCGCTTCTGTCAGCATGAAAATGGCTCTTGCGCAGAGGATGGAGTACACCCCCAAAAGGAAACAGGGCACAGGTTTTAGCAGTGGTGGAGAAAGTTCCCACTTGTTCATAAGGGAGGTACCATAGCCCCTTGTGTCACGTGGGTGAAGGCCAGGTGTGCTCTGTTGAGGTGTTAGAGCTGGGAACTCAGCCTTCAGATGATCACAGGGGCTGGACAGCTGACAGAGATGAGTGAACCGGGCTGGTGAAGGGTGCCAGGGAGCAGTGGCACCTGAGAGTCACCTGGCCCCTGCAGAGCAGGCTGGGATGTGTAGTCAGTCTGCGGATTCAGGAGGAAGAGAGGATAGATTTGGATGAGCAGCTAGCAGTCTGCCACGGTGGAGCTTTTCCTCTGCTCTGTAGAGTGGTCAGAGACACCTCTTCATGGGGACATTTGAATAGAGACCTAAGGAAGCGAAGGGATTAGCCATCCTGTTATTGGGGGAAGGAATCCCAGGCGGTTCAACAGGTTCAGAAGCACGTAGCAGTCAAGTCTCTCATTTGCTCGCAAGTTGACTCCTTGCCCTTGCCCTGCAAACTCTATTTCCTGGGTCCCCTTGCCCATCATTTCAGTGGGAGGTGGTGATACGGTCAGCAGGTGAGAGGAAGAAGGGAGCTGGAATATTTCTTCCTCCTAGCCCTGCTTCAGGAGGCATCTCTAGCCATGGCTGTGCTTCCTTCATGGTCCTTGCAGGTACCCCGTGGCTGCCGGTCAGGCCTTCCTCTTGTCCCCCGACTTTCCTCCTAGGTGCCTCTGCCACAGTCCAGCTGTTGCCCGCAACTCTGGTTACACCGCCTGGGAACACCTTTTGTTCCTCTGGCTTTAGGGATGGATTAGCTTTCTGATGTCAGTTATCTCCGGGTGCACTCGTTATCTCCTGTTTGGCTTTCTGGCTCTTCCAAAAGCTCTGTAACAGATGTCCTGTTTGAAATTCCTTCAGTGGCCTAGCTGGTGTGGTTTCTGTTCTCAGGGCTGGGTGGGCCCTGAGGTGGAGCAGGCTTGGCTGGTTGGAGGGGCGGCTAGGAGACCAGTGAGGCTGTTGCAGGGTGAGTGACAGGGAGAGTGGGACGAGGTGAAGTGGAGAGGTAGTGGGGAGCCCTGTCACGTCCGGGCAGTAAGTGGTAATGTATCCTCCTTTTCTTGCTTTATTTTTGTGATCTCCTTTCACCTCTACCAAGATAATTGGCACTTGTTCTGTAGAGTCAGTAGGGATGTTTAAGTTTAAATCTACTGAAGTCTTCCAAAGCAATCCAGCATCTCAGATCATTGTGCATTTATTCATTCTTTTTTAAAAAATTTTTGTTGGGGTATAGTTGATTTACAATGTTGCTTTAGTTTCAGGTGTACAGCAAAATGAATCTATATTCATTCTTTAAAAATGTATCACGTTCCGGGACTTCCCTGGTGGTCCAGTGGCTAAGACTCCGTGCTCCCAATGCAGGGGGCACAGGTTCGATCCCTAGTTGGGGAACTACATCCCACATGCCACAACTAAAAGATCCTGCATGCTGCAACTAAACATCCTGCAAGCGGCAATGAAGATCCTGTGTGCCACAACTAAGACCCGATGCAGCTAAATAAATAAATATTTTAAAAAATGTATCAAGTTCTGAATTGTACACTTTAAAATGGTGAATTTTATAAGTGAATTTTACTACAGTAAAAAAAACCTGGAGAGCTTCCCTGGTGGCGCAGTGGTTGAGAGTCCGCCTGCTAATGCAGGGCACACGGGTTCGTGCCCCGGTCCGGGAAGATCCCACATGCCGCGGAGCAGCTAAGCCCGTGTGCCACAACTACTGAGCCTGCGCGTCTGGAGCCTGTGCTCCGCAACAGGAGAGGCCGCGATAGTGAGAGGCCCGCGCACCGCGATGAGGAGTGGACCCCGCTCGCCGCAACTGGAGAAAGCTCTCGCGCAGAAACGAAGACCCAACACAGCCAAAAATAAAATAAATAAATAAATCTATAAAAAAAAAAAAAAAAAACCTGGAAATGGCTAAGTTACCTTAAACTGGCAAGTTTTAGTTTTTTTCTGAGTGAAGGGAGTTTAAAAACTAACTGAAAGGAAATTTAATAGAGTTAATTTCAGTTGCAGAGAAATAAAGACAATTCCATCTTTACTAAAAAAAAAAAAAAAGTATCAATGTAAAATGATGCAGCTACTGTGGAAAATAATTCGATGGTTTTTCAAAAAGTTAAACATAGAATTACCAAACGATCCAGCAATTCCACTCCTAGATGCACACCTAAAAAAATTGAAAGCAGGGACTCAGATACTTGCACACAAATATTCATAGCAGCATTATTCACAAAAGCCAGAAGATAGAAACATCTCAAATGTCTATCAGCAGATGAATGGATAACAAAGTGTGGTATATACTATATATAATGGAATATTATTCAACCATAAAGAGAAATGAAGTACTGCTACCTACTATAACATGGATGAACCTTAGAAACATGCTAAGTGAAATTAACCAGTCACAAAAGGTCATGTGTTGTGTGATTCCACTTATATGTAGAATCTAGAATAGTCAAATTTGTAGAGACAGAAAGTATGTGGAATAGAGGTTGCCAGGGGGTGTGGGACGGGAGAATGGGGGGGATTAGTGTTTAATGGCTATGAAGTTCCTGTTTGGGATGATGAAAAATTTCTGGAAATGGATAGTGGTGATAGTTGCACGACCTTGTGAATGTACTTCATGTCACTCAATTATACACTGAAAAATGGTTAAAGTGGTAAATTTTATTATGTATGTTTTACTGCAATTGAAGAAAGCAAAAAAAGAAAGTCCCAAGTTTACATACTTCGTACAAGTCTTAATTATGTGTTCTTCATGGTTAAAGCACAGCCCCTGTGTTCTAGTTCCAGGAGGCGTCTTATGGCTGGTTGGGCGATGGCCACGTGACAGAGCCACAGCCCCTCGTTGGAAACTCTGCTTTGCCGCTGCATTTGTGTCTTGTAGTTGGGCTCATGCAGATTGGGGTGTGACTGGGATTTGGGGGCACCTGTGCTCACCCAGGTCTCAGGCTGGAATATGGAAACACTTGGTTTTGCCTTTTGTTCCTGGAATGGTTGATACGATGTATGGCTGATTCTGTTAGCTTCCTGCCTAGAATCCTTTCCCCTTTTCTTCTTTGGCTTAACAGAACCCTGATTTTGCTTGGGGCTGTGGGATGTCCTTCTCTAGGTCATGGCTCATGTGTGATTTAGCCAGTCTTGACATGTTCTCCACTCCCTTGTGCTTTTCTGGGGTAACTCATCCTTGCCTGAAAAAAGGGAGTGATAGAGCTGGCTTTATCTTTTTTTTTTTTTTTTTTTAAATTTATTTATTTATTTTTGGCTGCACTGCAGCATGTGGGATCTTAGTTCCCCGACCAGGGATCGAACCCCTGCCCCCTGCAGTGGAAGCGTGGAGTCCTAACCGCTGGACAACCATGGAATTCCCAAGCACTGACTTGCATCTTAACCTCTTTCTTCGGCTCCAGTTGTGAATGTGAGGCCCAGAGTGTTGACAGTCCTCTGAGACAGCAAGGGTAGAGGGTAGAGATTCTGCCCACGACAGAGCCTTTGAACCGGCTGTCTACCTCCAGACTAAGTATTTAAGAAAACTAAGCCTTTCTTTGTTTACAAGGAGCCTAGCTCCTTGTAGTTGGGTTTTCTGTTTATTGCTGAGCAGTGCTTTTGTATGTGTGTTTATTTTTGAGGGATGCCATCGCCCCTCGAATGTGTGCAGGCATTGCTCAGGGCCTGCCATGTTCTCGGCCCCCAAAATGATTGTCAGATGGCTGAAGAACCTGCCCTAGCCCCCTGCATTAGGCTTCTTCTGGTTGCAAGTGACAGCCAAAGGGCACTTACTGGCTGACGTAACCAAGGAAACTAGGGGTTGAGCTGGATCCAGCGGAGTAGCACCCCCTACATCTGTCCCTTGGTCTCTCCCAGTTCCGCTTCTCTCTGGGTTGGCATCTTTCCCAGGTGGGCCACTCTACCTGATAGGGGAGACGGACCCAGGAAGCGCCAGGTTTACATGACAGTTACAGCTCCTACTTCTAGAACGGTGGTTGGCAAACTTCCTTAAGGGATCAGATAGTAAGTATTTTAGGCCTTGTGGGCCATAAGTTTCTGTAGCAACGTCCCAGCTCTGCCTTTGTAGCAGGAAAGCAGCCACATATGACTTGTAAACAAACGGACGTGACTGTGTTCCAGCAAGACTTTATTTACAGGGCTTCCCTGGTGGCGCAGTGGTTAAGAATCTGCCTGGCAATGCAGGGGACACGGGTTCTAGCCCCGGTCCGGGAAGATCCCACGTGCCGCGGAGCAGCTAAGCCCGTGCGCCATAACGACCGAGCCTGCGCTCTAGAGCCCGCGAGCCACAGCTACTGAGCCCGCGTGCCACCACAGCTGAAGCCCACGTGCCTAGAGCCCATGCTCCGCAACAAGAGAAGCCACCGCCATGAGAAGCCCATGCACCGCAACGAAGAGCAGCCCCCGCTCGCCGCACCTAGAGAAAACCTGCACAGCAACGAAGACCCAACACGGCCAAAAATAAATTAAAAAAAAACACAAAAAGTTTATTTACGAAAAGAGGGGTGGGGATGCTGAATTTGGCCCTCGGGCCTTTGTTTGCTGACTTCAGTTCTGGAGGGAGACAAGGCTTCTCTTCTAGTAGTTCAGGCAGAAGTTGTGGGGAGGGCCCCGTGGTCCAGGGTGAGGCAGTGAAGCACTCACTTCAGTCACAGAATTTAAGGGAACACCAAAAGCTCAGCGATCAAGATAAATAATATTTTCATGCTATATTTTAAAAAATCAAAATGAATACAGAAAAAAAATCCATCACGCAAAGGTCACGCAAAAATCGCACAAAATATCAAACAGGACCAGGGTGAGGGGGTGCTGAGTGAGGCAAGTTGAGGCACCCGCCCTGCTGTGGCCAGGTGGTTGACCAGCTTGGGTTACCTGCCCACCCCTGTGGGAGGGAGAGTTTGGTAGTGCTAAAAGCAACTTCACAGGGAACCAAATGGAACACGGTTCCCCTAGGAAAGAGGGGTGCAGCTGCCAGAAGAAAGGGAAAGGGATGCCGTTTTCCTGCCTTGGCAGTAAGCACTTCATATGCATGCTTTATTGTCTCATTTTTTTTCCCTCTTAGCAAACCTCAAAAGCAGGTAGTTCTCCCCATTTTACAGATGAGGAAAATGAAGGACAAACTATGTTGCCGAAGGTCACGCAATGCCTGAACTAGAATTCGCGCCAGGGATTTTGCCCTCCAAAGTATGCATTCTTGAATTCTTGGCATCGATTAAAGTTGAGGCCTGTTAGAAGCTTTGCCAAAGGCCCCGTGCTTTCATCATCCTCTGTCAGCAGGTACCCCTAGGTAGCTCACCTCAGTGCCCTCTTCTTGGCTCTTGTTTTTGTCGGCAGATGGCTTTCAGGAGTTGGGGGAACCAGAAGCCCTCACTCACTTTTGGAATCAGCCTCCGGTTTAAAGCAACAAGAGATCAGTGTATATTCCCAAATTAAATTATGGACACTGCAAGTGTTAAGTGGCAGGTGAGCTGCGCTTTAAATAGACCACGTTAATTCTGGCAGTGGAAGCGGAGCCCTGCTGGGATAATCATGATCATCAGCAGCATCACTCAGGCAAGCTTTAGAAGGATTCTGTATCGGTAAGCAATTTGCGAAATTGAACACTTTGAGGTGTTTCATGTGTACTCAGGGTCAGAGGGAGGTGACTGCAGTTTTCAGGAAAGACAATGCAGGTGAGAGTCACTTGATTGGAATCGTGATGGATGTACTGATGGTTGTCTGGTGGGTTACAAAACAAGGTTTTGGCTGGTCAGCCGGCCGGCCCAGAGTGGTACTCTCACCAAATTCTGAGAGAGTCTTCCAGCAGAAAGAAGGCTGTTTGCACTTGTGCGGTTTGGGCTGATCTAATGGGTTTCGGAAGGGGATTAGTTTGGCTTTTAGGGATTGAGACAGAAGGTATTCTGAGTAAACTGCCCTGCTGGTGGTTTTACCAGTCATTCCTGAGATGTTTATTCTAAATGATCTCAGAGGTTGACTTGATACACAGATGCATACACACACTGATGAGTACATACACATTTAGATGCTGTTAACAGAAAAAGGAAAAGAGGAAACAATATGAATGCTCTTGGATAAGAAGATAATTATTTAGCAAACAGTGGTTGGTCATCATGGGCTGGACGTCATGCTCAGTGTTCTACCCCCCTTTTCTCCAGTTACCCCAGTAACCCTAGGTGATTCTGCACTTTGGGGCTTACTTTAAGGGAGAGGAGTCTGAAGCTTAGCATGGTTGAGGGACCTGCCCAGGGTCCTTCCGCTGAAGACCTCCTCACCTGTTGTCCTGCCTGCTAGACTGGAAGCTTGTTAGGAAAGAGTCCTTTTCTACCTGGCGGCCCATAGCCTCGCCCAGCTTGCGGCTACTGGGAAGAATGCAGTCTGTGCTACTTGAGCTGAACTGCAATCTTAGAGTGAGCTTATTAACCTGCTGTCCAGTTTATGGAGATGTGTGTATTCACATCCTTCTGGAAGGAAGGTTCAAAGCTCTTGTCACCTTCTCAGAGGGGTCTGAGCCTGTTTAGCTCCTGGATTAGAATCCCCGTCTGGCAGCAGAGACTCAGCAGTTTCCCCCTCGGGATATCGAGCAGTTGTGAACATGATCCTTTTCAAGGAGGCAGAGCGCCCCTCACTTTGCAGGGCAGTGTGATGAAGTGGTTTGCAGGGAGACAGCTCTGAGGTCCCTTTCTGCTGGACCACTTATAACCGTGTGTCACTGGGCCAGTTACTTCACTTGCCTGGGCCTCAGCCTTGTCTTTGACATGGAGATGGCCTTGGTGGTTGTGAGGACTGAGGTCGGATGGAAAGTGTTGGGTGCAATGGTTGGCACGTAGTTAACGCTCAATAAGTAGTAGCGGCTATCGTTGTTGTTGCCGTTACTATTGGCAGCATTGAAAAGTGTTGATGAACTGTCCTTAAGTAAAGAAGGTTGGTTACAAAATTAGGTATACACTGGAATTACACCTATGAAAAACATCTGTGTGCATGTGGACAAAAAAAGCAGGATGTGAGGCGACGCGATGACTATTTTATGGATAAAAACAAACTTCTTAGCTTTCCTTAAAGCCTTAAATCTGCTCAGACCTATGGAAATCTCCCCTAAGGAACTAGAAACAAGGACAGTGAGTTATGTACAGGGATGGTCAAAGCATTATACAGGGAAAATTGGCATTATATTATGTTCCCAGCAGTCCTGAAATAAATTGTGTTCAACTGGGGAGCCATCAAAAATCATGTTCTCAGAGATCTTTACATGTTACAGGAAAATGTTCATGATCTAGACAAGAAAAGAAACAAGTCAGGATACAAAGCTACGTGTGTGTGTATTTATATATACACACACACATACATACATATACATATACATATACAACACACAATGTGATGGTGTATTAATTTCTTATGGCTGCTCTAACAAATTACCACAAAGTTTGTGGCTTAAAACAACACAAACTAATTTTCTTATAGTTATGGAGGGCAGAAGTCCAAAGTCAGTTTCACTGGGCTAAAGTCAAGGTGATGGCAGGGCTGGTTCCTTCTGGAGGCTCCAGGGCAGGATCCGTTCCTTGCCTCTTCCGGCTTCTGGTGGCTTCTGGCATTCCTTGGCTGTGGCCGCATCACTCCAGGCTATGCTTCCCTGGTCATGGCACTACCTTCTCTTCTGCATCAGCTCTCCTTCCCCCTCCCTCTTTTAAAGACACTTGTGATTATGTCAGGACCCCAGAGACTACCCAGGATAATCTCCCCATTTCCAGATCCTTACAGGGGTCATTCCGCTGTAAGGACACACCTGCACACCTGTAATGACATGACCTGTCACACCTGCAAAGTCTCTTTTGCTGTAAAAGGTAACGTGCACAGGTTCCAGGGAGTAGGATATGATTATCTTTGGGGGTCATAATTCAGCTATCACAGATGTCAATTTTGTATAAAAAAGCAAAGTGCAGGCAAAAAGACTAACTTGAAAATGTTAATGTTGGTCACCTCTGGATGGTGGATGGGGGGTTCATTTTTATTTTCAATATACTCTCGGGTATCTTCCTTTTTGGTGCTAAGAAGTAACTGTTTTACAACCCTCAAAACTGCCCATGGACATATATACAATTCTTTTTTTTTTTTTTCTTAATATTCTTCTCCATTATGGTAAATCAACTATACTTCAATACAAAAAACAAAACCAAAAACTGCCCAAGGGTGTTCCTCTTCAGACGATGCACGCCCCACAGCGCGGTCCCACTGTCTCCGCAGAGCCCGTGTTCTGGTTCTATGTGAAGGAGGTCCTCAGCAAGCATGAGCTGCAGCGCTTCTACGCCTTGCACCACATCGCCTCGGACGTGGGCCGCGGCCGCGCCTGGCTGCGCTGCGCCCTCAACGAACACTCCCTGGAGCGCTACCTGCACATGCTCCTGGCCGACCACAGCAGGCTCAGGTACCCCAGAGGGGCTCGGGGAGGGGGTGCGCCGAGGGGTGACCATCGTAGTACCTGCCCGCCTGCATCTGGGGTGGCTGGGTTCCCCTCTTCCGGCCCCAGCTTGTCCTGCTGTGCTGTGGGGACAGTCGACCAGAGACTAAATGAGGATGCCTGTAAAGGGCTCCCTCCGCATGACAGCTGCATGCAGCAAGCATTCAATAGATGCTTGTTATTATTAAGGCCTGGGGTGTGGAGAGAGCTGTTGTCTTAGGACACAGCCTGCGCCCCACTTGCTGGAATTTTAATCTGGGTTTCTTTCGGATTCAGAATTTCTTTCTCTTTAGATGTTGGGTGTTCAGTGCCCAGTTTCATGTTGTGTCTCACCTTGCGTGCTGCGTACTGTACAGCTCCTTCTGGTTTTTTTGAGGTTAATCAACCCCAAACTGATGGAAAGAAATAGGGAAGTTTTAAGTTGGCGAGATAAGTCATTTGTTATTATAAAACAACATCTCGTTTTATTTTGTTTTCTTTTTTTCTTGATCATAAAGTTCACTCTGTCAGTTAGTATAGGCCAGGTTATGCTGCCATAACAAGCATCGTATAAACCTCATTGGCTTGAGACAGCCGAGTTCATTTCTTCCCCCTGCTGCATGTCCATTATGGGTGGGAGGTCTCATCTCAGGGATTCAGGCTGACAGAGGCTCCATCTCTACATATGCTTTCCTGATTGCCAAGGCAGGACAAGGGACTGCGGCTGAGCGAAGCTCTGGCTCTTAAAGCCTCTGCCCGCCGTGATGCTCACTCCCACTCATACTTCATTGGCCAGCAAGTTACACGGCCACAGGCAAGCTCAGCAGGGTGGGTGAGGTATGGTTATCCCACAGCCGTGGGGAGACAGCACTGAATATGCATCAGCGATAGTACAGTCAGCCATCTGCCCTTCAGAAACATTTGACGATGCTGTAGAACCCTCTGGGACAAAACTTAAGTCACTCATAAATTACACAGACAAAACTCTGCTAACATGTTGCTATTTTTTCTGTCATTTTGCTTGTATGCTGGTGTTTGTGACCTCTTTCTCGTCTCCCTGTCTTCCTCTCCCTGTCCCTTTCTCTCTCTCTCTCTCTCGCTGTTATTTTCCCTCTGAGAAGGGTGGACTAGACATGTTGTTTTGTGTCACCTGATGATGCAAAGGGACAGTGGTCCATTCTGCCCTGGTCCCTTGAATAACTTCCACATCAGCCCAGATCCTCAACACTGAAATGTCAGTTAATTCATTAAGCTGGCCTTTCCTTAGTGCCGTGATGCACTCCCGTGATTTCATATCTTGCTGTGCCTTCCCCGGCTCAGGTATCCTCTTCTGTTTCTTCTGTTGCTTGTGGTCACCTCTCTACCAGTAGTTTGCTAGGTGTTCTGGGATTGTGCACTAAGGCTGTTAAAGATGCCCTTGAAGTTCTCCTATTGATGTTGCTTGTGGTACCTTGTCCAGTTGTGTGTTCAGACCCTGTGGATATGAAATGGTAGGGATGGGGGCCAGAACGACTGGCATCAGCTGTACTTGTGTGCTGCTTAGGGTCTGAGTTGGGAGGCTGCGAATGTCTGTGTGTACATCCGAGCATTAACCAGCTTTCATTAAGGAGAACATACACATGTTTCTTATAATGGTTTTTTTTTTTTTTTTTTTTTTTTTTGTGAAGCTCCTTCCAGCAGATCATTTACAAGTGCAGTCTGCCCTCTCTATCCCCAGGTTCTGCATCTGTGGTCTCAGCCAACCGTGGATTGAGTACTGTGTTTAAGATCTGTGGTTGGTGGAATCCATGGATGCAGAACCTGCAGATTTGGCGAGCCAATTGTACTACACTATTTTATATAAGCATCTGCAAATTTTGGTATCCGAAGTGGGTCCTGGAACCAATCCCCCATGGATACCAAGGGACAGCTGTAGTTCAGAGTTGTGCTCTCATTGTCAAGGTTGAATGTAACAGTGAGCAGTTGAAATGAATCAGCTGTTAAGAATCAAAGTTGAACTTACCTGAATCAGTAGCCACTCTAACTTGACGTGGGAAAACCAAATTCATTTACATGCATGAAAACTGGCTCCAATTTGTAAAGAATCACAAATTTGGGAATCAGGGATCTAGTTGCAGTGCCAGCTTGAACATGTAGTCTGTGCTTCCACTGACATTTTTGCCAGGTTGAGTATGTTGAAAATGATGTGTTTCTTTTCTCTTTCTGTTAGTTGTATTCAGTCACTTCAGCAGTTATGTATCCGGTCTCTTGCTGAACTCCAGGTCACCCGTCACTGACTGTACTTCAGTGAAATTGGGCTTTGACTCCGTTAGTTTAGAGTTCTCTGACCTGGCCGGGAAGTCTGGGGGGTGAGGATATTTGCTTGTTATTGCTTAACCGGGGGTCGGATAAAGAGCTGGGGATTGAGGCTGGGAGACCTGCTTTGGAGCCCTGGCTGTACCATTTATTGCTGAATGACCTTGAACAATGGAATGACCTGTAGGCCTTTCTGTCCCCCTCCTCCCCCACTGCTGTTTAGATTTGTGGGCCTTTTTAGCTTCCCAGCCCTTTCCAGGGGTAACTTGGGCTTTTGGGCTGCAGCCCAAGCTGGTGTTATATACAAATGCCCTGGTTGATGGAGCCATGGAACTGTAATTTCTTTCTGAAATTGTCTCTTCTTGTATTAGCCCAATCAGAGGGGCCCTGTGGGCCGGCTTGGATTTCCTGTCTGTCTCTTAGAGACATAGCTTGAGTGGAAGTCACCCCTCTGTTTGTCCCCTTCTCCTTTTCTGCTTCAGAAATACCACGTGTACATCTCATGCCGATCTCAGTACTTTCAAGCTCAGGGGGCTCTGAAGATCTCAGGGGACCAGTGAGGAAGTTGTAGGACATATGCGCGCAATCCTTTGTTTATAACCAGAAGCCTCAGCCCAGCAGAGACCTCGTGTATCCGCTCTGGGATAACCAGGCATGGATTGTCCAGGGAGCCAGATGTGGGAATTGTTTGGCTGACAGATGCCGAGAACCACTGTTCAGAGTTTTCCCCTCTCTTTTCCAATTTGCAGCACTTTTTATGAAGACTGGGCTTTTGTGATGGATGAAGAAAGGTCTAGCATGCTTCCTACCATGGCAGCGGGTAAGCCTGGCCAGGGCCAAGGGCGGGGGCTCCTGTGAAGCTTGGTGAGCAGAGGAGGCTGCCTGGGAGTGAATTTATAACTCCAAGGGATGCTCTGGTTTTCCCTGTCCTCACCGAATTAATGAGTCACTTGCCACTGTCCTTCCTTCAGTGGTGATGAGCAATTGAGTCCATTTATCTAGAATTTGATACCCTGGCTGGGAAGGCATGGGGTTGAGGGGTTTTGGTCGTGGCTTTGCAAGTGTAATATAAAGATCCAGGGAACTGGAGGAGGAGACCTGCCTTTGAAGCCTGGCTCTGCCCCTGTCTGGCAGGTGGCCTGGGGCAGATCCTGTGAGCTTTTTTACCTTTACTTTTCTCTTCTGTGACGTGGGAATCCTGATAGCATGGCAGTCACCTGTATAGGGCTGTGAGAGAATGAGATGTGAGAAAGAGTCAAGTACATGATCTGTTACCATGAAAGCGCTGCATTGATGCTAGTTGATGAATTGTTAAATTGTTTTAACATTTGCCTGTCACTCAAAGGGTAAAGTGGGTAACTTGCTTCTTTCTTCCACATCCTTTGTTGCCTCCTTTTTCTCTCTTCCCTCAAAGTTTACACTGAGTCCCACCTACTGAGAGTTATGTTAGGCTTGTCCATTGATGAGGAAAAGTCAGGTGACCATGATGCCCTGTGTGGGCCATAGGAGACCAGGGCAAGTTTTTGCCTAAAGTGATAATGGTAATGATATTGGTACACAGTTTTTGATTGCTTACTGAGCTGTTTTTGTGGGTGATGGTCTTTAATACTCTGTAAGGGATTCTGCTGTCCCCCTATTATAGATAAGGAAACTGAAGCTCAGAGGTCGTGAATGGCTTGACCAAGGTCTCAGAGCATGTAAGTGGCAGTGCTGGGATTCAACCCAGGCAGTCCGACCCCAGAACTTACTCCTTAACCTCCCCACGGTTGACTTCTTATTTGCATTTGTCTTCCTGACGGATAGGGAGAGAATTTGGAAAGACTCAACTCCAGTGATAGCGGGTGTCTCCTGACCCCAGTTTTGTGGGTGGTTTTTATCACCATTTGAGACGAGTGTGTACCCTCTTGTGTACTCTAACGTCTGCGGCTTGTTTATCGTGTTGGAGTGTGACTGTTGAACAGCAGACACACCAGGCTCTTCCCTTTTTGGGGGCAGGTCTGAACTCCATACTCTTCGCGATTAACATCGACAACAAGGATTTAAACGGGCAGAGTAAGTTTGCTCCCACCGTCTCGGACCTCTTGAAGGAATCCACGCAGAATGTGACCTCCTTGCTGAAGGAATCCACTCAAGGAGTGAGCAGTCTTTTCAGGGAGATCACGGCATCCTCGGCCGTCTCCATCCTCATCAGGCCTGAGCAGGAGACCGACCCCCTGCCCGTCGTGTCCAAGCACGTCAGTGCCGGTGAGCGAGAACGGGGGAGGACAGAGGGTTGGGTGAGGATGACAGATTGTGTCATCTGAAAGCGCCAAGGGGAGTGAAATCTGATGCACTCGTGTTTTCAGTTCATGTTTGTGTTTATCTTTTTAATTTTTTTTTTTTTTGGCTGCACCGTGTGGCATGCAGGGTCTTAGTTCCCTGACCAGGGATTGAACCTGTGCCCCCTGCAGTGAAAGCACGGAGTCCTAACCACTGGACCACCAGTGAAGTCCCCATGTGTTTATCTTTCTTACCCTTATTCACTTGGAAAGGGATCTGAGAGCCTTCCTGAGATGTGAAGATGATAGGGTAACCAAGCCAACAGCTCAGAGCAAACTGAAAGGGAGGGTGTGATGGTCACGTGAAGCCAGAGGAAGTTGATCTTCATTCCTTTATTCCTTCGTCCATTCATTTCTTTAATTATCCTTCTGATAAGTGGGGTGAAAGCCCAGCTCAGGGTGCTATAGAGAATGTATACTGTTGGGGGGATGACATTTAAGTGGGGGCCAGGGGAAGGGAGGAGTTGGTCAGCTTTGACTCTAGGCTGTGAGGAGGCAAAAGAAAGTTGATTCAGTTCTGATCAATTTTGTGAGAAGTTTACAATACCCCTTGAACTTTCTGGGACATCCAGAATGTTGCAACAGCAAAATTGGAAATTTTGGGTATAAGGGCTTAATCCTGGTATTCTCAAATCCCTTAAACAAAGCAGTAATCATGGTCATCCCTTTGGAATTACTCATGATGGTGAAGACTCAGAATCCCATGGAGTCTTTGGTGCACACTGGCTTTATCTGTCTTGCCCTCTGTTTCTCGAGCAGAGACCCCACGTGAATGACATAGAAACAGGACTGTTGATAACTTTGTGTACCAGAGATGCTGGAATTTGCATACCCAAAGGAGTATCTTGGGACTTCCCTGGCAGTCCAGTAGTTAAGACTCCGTGCTTCCGCTGGAGGGGGTGCGGGTTTGATCCCTGGTCGGGGAACTAGGATCCAGCATGCCATGCAGCATGGACAAAAAAAAAAAAACAAACAACAAAAAAACAAAAAAAAACTGGCCAAAGGAGTGCCTTTTCTATCTATTTTGGGAACCTGCCTTTGACACTGTCTCAGAGTTTGGACACACTGGTGAAGCATCACCACGTCACACCTTGGTTTAGATGGATTTGACTTTTTGGAATTGGCTCCAAAGTGCCTCACACCCAAGGTTGATGATTAAGATGGGTGAACAAACTGGCTCATCTAAGTGCTGGTCACCAAGGCAGTCTTGACCTTCTGTTTCAGTTAGCCTTTGCTGTGTAACAAACAGCTCCAAAATGTAGTGGCTTAAAACAAACAACCACAATTTATTATTTTTTTTATGATTCTGTGGGTTGGCAGGATGGTTCTTCTGGTGGTTTCACCTGGGCTCCCTCTTGGGGCTTCATTCAGCTGGTGACTGAGCTGGAAGATTCAAGATGGCCCCACTCATGCACCTGGAGTTGGTGCTGACTCTTGGCTGGGGCATCTCAGTTTCCCCCCACACGGTCTCTCATCCTCCAGTAAGCTAGACCGGCTTCTTCCGTGGTCATTTCAGGGCAGCATTCCATGAGGGTAATGCCTAGGCTCTAGAACTCACACACTGTTAGTTCTGCCACATTCTGTTCTTAAAAGCAGAGCACTAAGTCAGCCTAGATTCCAGAGGGTGGAGAAATAGATAGCACCCTTGATGGGGGACAGCAAAGCCCCACTGTAAAGGGGCATCGTGCTGGGCTGGGAGGAATTGTGGCTGTTAAACAGTCGACTACAATCCCCAAACTGATTTTCTTGGTCTCATCTCCCAGCCATGAGAGTATCTTCCAAAGTGAAGCAATACAAGTCATTTCAATAATGATTCACCCTTTTAATCAAAGTGCTTGGAAGGACTGCTTAGAAGGAATGATTGTAATATGTGCTCTATGGCATATATGTTCACATCAGAAGTAGAGGCTCACATCCATTTTGCTTGGTCTCCCGTAGACAAATTTTTTTTCCAAGGGTTAAAAGAAATCTGAGTTTATCTCAGATTTATGTTTTAGTAGAATAGTAGAGATTTTCCACAGTCTAGAGGCAGGGTGGCTCCATCATCGCTTTATCTTCCCTGCTTTTTCTTATCTCATATCTTTTGCCAGATGCCAAATGTAAAAGGGAGAGGAAGAAGAAAAAGAAGGTGACTAACATCATCTCGTTTGGTGACGAGGAAGACGAGCAGAGCTCCGGGGATGTTTCTAAGAAGATCCCTGGGGCGGGGGAAAGCTCGGAGGAGAACTCCGACCGCTCCTCGGTCAGTATCATGACGGCCTTTGAAAGCCCCTTTGGGCCAAATTCCAACGGAAGTCAGAGCAGCAACTCATGGAAAATCGATTCTCTGTCTTTGAACGGGGAGTTTGGGTACCAGAAGCTCGATGTGAAAAGCATCGACGATGAAGACGTGGATGAGAATGAGGACGACGTGTACGGGAGCACACCTGGAAAGAAGTGCCCGGGCCACTCGGAGTCGCCGGAGAAGTAAGTTCTGCTCGAGCTTCTGAGGAAGGGTGGCTGGCTCTTTCTGTAGTATTGGGTGAAATTAGACTGCAAGTTTTCTGTTTGTTTGGGGCGTCATTCATTTTTCAGATCTTGATTTCAGAAGAAGGAGCATGAGCTTGCCCCACTCCTGAGAGCAAAGGGGAAGGGAGCATATATACTATTTGAAGGTACTTACTGCAAAGTTGGCGTCAAGATGTCGGCCTGGAAATTCTTGCTTTATGTCTGTGTCTTTCATTTTTGTTGCTTGGATTTTGCTTGCATCTCTTACTTGCCACTAGCCCAGGAAGCTCAGGGGAGAGGCAGGGTATTCTAGAGAATAGTCTCCGGCTGGTAATTTCTGTGTTTATTTGCAGGGGTGTGAACGGCAGTAACTGGCCTGCACTCGCCACCTTAACACTGGAGCTGCGGTACATTTATACCTGCAGGAGGGGCTTGGTGCAAGTGAAGGCGTAAAACAGAAAAGCATAGTTAGGAGCTTGGATCTTAGAATCAAGACAACCTGGGTTCTCATTTACTAGCTGCGTGGCTTAGGTTAGACTAGGTTGGACGAGTTTCTTCACCTCCCAGAGCTTCGGGCCTCACGTGAGACCGAGGAGAAAAACGGCATCTGCTTTGTAGAAAGGGTTGTTGTCCAGTTAATGGGACCCTGCGTGTTGGGCCTTGGGCACTGGTGCTGGCACGTCAAGAAAGAATGCAGGCAGCTGTGGCTGCTGTTACACTGTAACTCTTGTAATAATTCCTGTGCTTGGTCTTACTCTTAATGCCGAATAAACTAGTGACCTCTTCACCTGAGTTCTGTAGTGTGCAGTGCAACCCTAGTCACGGCTGGCTTCAAAACCAGCCCGTGAAAGTGTAAAATGAAGACCCTGAGACCCCCTGGTGTGGTGGAGGGGCACAGTGTGCCTCTAGCCCGAAGCTTTGCATGTCCATGTGTTGAATTGGAGTTTTTTTTCCTTTCTCATGAGACTTTCCCTGTTTTTGTCTTTGATTTTTACTCTCATCCTCATTCACATGCATGCCCATGTTAGTAGCATTACCTTGCCGATCATCTGGGACAGGCCAGATGAGGCAAGCTGCAGATTCACTGTATCCTAATTCTTAGAGCTGCCCTGGGGGGTTTGTGGGTGTCAACCCCACCTGATGGATGAAAGACCAGTTTCTTTAGTTAAGATTTGTCAAACCAGTGGGAAGAACTGGAATTAAGGTTAGGTTGTGCTGTGTTCCAAAGCTTATATGTACTGTCAGATATTTTCCATGTTTCTACATAGCCATGAATCTCGATTGGTTGATATTCGGTCAGATCAATGTCATGATTTGCTAACGGTTCCCCTGTTGTTGAGTATTTAGGTTGTTGGCATTGTTTTTGTTTTTTGTTATCAGATATTCTGAAATGAACATTTTCGTGCACAAGGCTTTTTTCTCCTACTAGAGTACGTTAGGGTAGCTTCCTTCCAGCATTGTTCTTGCTTACTGTGTATGAATGATTTTGTACCTGCATCCAGTCTTGTGACCCGCTATATTAGGGTTCTCCAGAAAAACAGAACCAATAGTGTGTGTGTGTGTGTGTGTGTGTGTGTGTTTCTCATATGTATGTATGTATGTATTTATCTAGAGAGATTTATCTTAAGGAATTGGCTCATGTGATTGTGGAACTTGACAAGTCCAAAATCTGCAAGGTAGGCTGGCAGGCTGGAGACCCAGGGAAGAATTGCAATTTGAGTCTGAAGACAGTGTGCTGGCAGAATTTCTTCTTCTTTGGGGGAACCTCAGTCTTTTTCTGTTAAGGCCTTCAACTGATTGGATGAGGCCCACCCAAATTATGGAGGGTGATCTGCTTTATTCGAAGTCTCCTGTCTTAAATTTTAATCTCATCAAGACAAATACCTGTACAGAAACATCAAGAATAATGTTTGATCAAATATCTAGGTACCACGGCCTAGCCAAGTTGACACATAACCATCACACCTGCCTACAGTTCTTCCTCTGGGCCTTTTAGGAAATGCCATTTGCATTCTCTGTCTCTGTAGGTGAGTGCATCTCTGAGTTGATTCACTCCACGAATCAGTTTTTTGGCCTCAAACACAGTCATTTCTCTTCCTACTGGACTGGTGCCATTGAGGGGAGGCTGGAGCTGGGAGGCCAGCTTGCGAGCCAGGATAGCGGCCAGCATTGTGATGTGTGAAACACAAAACAGTGCAGGGTGACCTTTACAGGGCCTGGGCCCTTTGAGGCCATTGGGCCCCCTATAGATTATGGGCAGCCACTCCCTGGCATAAAGAGGGGACCCTGAGTGAGCATTCTGCAGAGCCTCTTGGGGAAAGAGAGAGAAATGATGAGATCGCCTACTGAGTGATACTTTCATTTTGCTTCTAAGCTAATATTCACGTGAAAGGTCTAGGATCCTGGAGGGGCCAGAACTTTAAAAGTTTAATGGCACAGCCAGGTCTGTGGGAGGAAAGGGGCCAGGCTGGGAGAAGCACATGGTGGGTTGCAGTGGCCTTTGGCAAAGTTGAATGCTCTGATGGTCTTTTAGATGCTCTGTTGGCCAAAAATTGGGTTTACACCTCTACTTGCTGGCAGTTAAACCACTTCTTTGATGACTGAGGAAAAATGTCCGATGACTGAGGAGAAATCTTGTCCCTCCTACCTCGGTATTTTATATTATTTTATTTTTTTAAACATTGCTTTACGATGGTGTGTTAGTTTCTGCTGTATAACAAAGTGAATCAGCTATACATATACATATATCCCCATCTCCCCTTCCTCTTGCGTCTCCCTCCCACCCTCCCTATCCCACCCCTCTAGGTGGTCACAAAGCACCAAGCTGATCTCCCTGTGCTATGCGGCTGCTTCCCACTAGCTATCTATCTTACATTTAGTAGTGTATATATGTCCATGCCACTCTCTCACTTCGTCCCAGCTTACCCTTCCCCCTCCCCGTGTCCTCAAGTCCATTCTCTACGTCTGTGTCTTTATTCCTGTCCAGCCCCTAGGTTCTTCAGAACCATTTTTTTTTAGACTCCATATATATGTATTAGCATACGGTATTTGTTTTTCTCTTTCTGACTTACTTCACTCTGTATGACAGACTCTAGGTCCATCCACCTCACTATAAATAACTCAAGTTCGTTTCTTTTTATGGCTGAGTAATATTCCATTGTATATATGTGCCACATCTTCTTTATCCATTCATCTGTCAGTGGACACCTAGGTTGCTTCCATGTCCTGGCTGTTGTAAATAGTGCTGCAATGAACATTGTGGTGCATGACTCTTTTTGAATTATGGTTTTCTCAGGGTATATGCCCAGTAGTGGGATTGCTGCGTCATATGGTGGTTCTGTTTTTAGTTTTTTAACTACCTCAGTATTTATAAGTGTTGACCTTGCTTTTGTTTTTTTCTTAAAGTATTTATTTATTTATTTATTTATTGGCCGCACCAGGTGGCAAGCGGGATCTTAGTTCCCCAACCAGGGATCGAACCCGCGCTCCCTGCAGTGGAAGCACAGAGGCTTAACCACTGGACTGCCGGGGAAGTCCCTGTTTTTTTCTTAAAAGAGGATATAATATCTTTATCATAGAGAGGGGTTTTCCTGTCACTTTATGTGTGTTGCATGACACCAACAGGGAATTGGGGTGAAAATATAGTTCAAAAAGAATTACAAACCTGAAAAAGGTTGCACTTCACCAGCAATTAAGCAAGCGCAAAGCAAAACCAGACACTGTATTTTGCCCATTGTTTTCGTCAAGATTTAAAAAGAGAACTGGGTGAAGCACCCTGCCTGGGAGGCTTGCCCTCAATGTGACCTCAATGCTTGGAATCTTCCAGACACCTAGTAGACGTTAACTGTGGAATAATGATGAGGCATGGCTGGTGCTAGGGTCATCCTGATAGAGCGCAGGTCATGTCCATAGCCCTTGGGGAAAACAGTTTGGCACAATGTCAGGAGCCTTAAAAATGTTTATCCCCCTTGATTTAGTAATTCCACTGCTGGGAAGCTACCCTGAGGACCAGCCTCAGGAAAAAGGTTGCTGCATCTAGATACCAACATGCTAATTTAGAAAAGCTAAACAATGAACCCGACGAAAATGTGCAACCACAGAGGAGCAGTTAACAGTGGAATATTTTGTAGTTTAAATCTTAAAATCTTAATGTTTTGGATCTTAAACATCTTAAATGACATCTAAGAGTATCTAAGTAGTATGAAGATGAAATTATGAATTAATATTGAATGAAAAAAGCAAAATATAAAAACCTACATCTAGCTTCATTACAACCTCGTAAAGGAAAGCACGTGAGGAAAGAAAGAAAAAAAAGACACTATGGAAATCGTGTCTACCTCAGTTGTTTTGGGTAATGGGGCTTTGGGTGTATTTTTCCCCCTCCTCTTTATGGCATTTTGTAGGTTTTAAAATAAGTGTCTTACTTTTCTAATGAAAAGCAACACCGGTTCTGTTTCTAAGCCCAGCTCTGACCCCGTATTCTGAATTGGTCTCTGCTTTAGGAATCACTTCAGTGTAACTCCTTTTCGAGGTGGAGGCCTTTGGCCACTTTTACTCGGGTCCGAACCTTAGTTGGTGGGACCTGACTTCACTTTGTGCTCTGCATGTGTTGCTGGAAAGTGGCAAGACGTCCCCTTAGAAACAACAGAAAATCCCACCTGCCTGGAGCCGGTGCAGCGGCCGGGAAAGGACTGTGGTTTTGCTGCTGTGTCCCGAGGGGCGCCCCTGGCCACCTCTGGGTGTCCGGGAGTCCCCTTGGTTGCCAGCTGCTGGATCAGAGCCCCGGGAGGGCGGTTCTTTACAGATTGTAGAGGCAGAGCCAAGTTCACCCCAGAACCTGGCTCTGTGGCTGGGCACACGGGTGGGGGGCGCTTCCTCTTCTGTGCCTCATCGTGTGCGTTACCTGCAGGACTAAATGACACAGGTGGCAAAAGTCTGTTAGGGTTATTACCTGCTGTGTGTCCTGCTCCGTGTCAAACGTGTGACCAAAAGCTCGAGAGTGCTCAAAGGAGAATGTCTACAGACAGGCCTTAAAAGAGGAGTTGACAGACTAGCCTGCTGGCCAAATCTGCCCCCAGACGAGAATGGCTGTTACATTTTTTAAAGCGTTGTAAAAAGCGAAAACCAACCAAACAAAAAACCAACAAAGAAGTATACTTATGGCCACAAAGCCTAAAATACTGACTATCTGGTCCTTTCCAGAAAAATTTTGTTAACACTACTGCTCTAAACGAAAGAAGAATTATGAGGTGCCAACAGTACTGCCTCTGGAAGACCTGGGCTGAAGCCTTGGTTCTGGCCAAGTGATGAACTTGGACAAGTCACATGATCTCTTTGAGTTGTTTTCCTATCCTCTCTCTCCTCCCCTCCTTTCTCCCTCCCCTCCCTCCCCTTATCCCTCTCCCTCCTCCTCCTCTTCATCATCCCTCCCTCCCTCCCACCATTAAGTAGGTATGATTATGATCTACTTTGGTCTTCTTTACAACTGATCTATGACGTGATTTTATAAACTTTCGAGTACTGCACAGATGCTTCCTGGTATTTGTCAGTGGTGCCTGATTGCCCAGAGGCAGATGCTGCAGTGGGCAAATACTTTCTCAAATTTAACTGAACCAGCCTGGCCGTTACAAAGACGGCTCAGGTTAGTTTGGTACTTGGTGGATAAGGTGACAATATAACAGATCATATGAGCCTGGTTAATATTTGAGCTGACCCCCTTTCTTGGAAGGGACCCAGACACGATCCGGTCTGGTTCTGTCCTTTTACTCGTGAGGGTTTGAGAACCAGCGAGGCGTAGGGGCCCTAGCCCAAGGTCATTTCAGAGCCTGGAGCCCACGGGGCCTCCTCCTGCTTCAGCACCAGCACATGCTGCCCCCACTTCCCGCCCCCGTGACTCTGGTTCTTCCCTCCATCCTCACCTCAAACCTCCCTTCTTCAAGGAAGCCTTCCACCACCTTCCCGACCAGCTCCACAGACCTGAGCTGCCATTTCACACCTTCTTGTGGGATTATATGCCTCACGTCCGCTTCCCCCAGTAGACTGTAAGCTCCATGAGGGCAGGAGGGACACTGTTGGCTGGTTCTTTGGCAGCACAGAGTGTGTGCGCACTGCCGGGCAGGGAGGAGGTGCTCAGTAAACACGGGCTGAAAGAGTGAGCAGCGGAGGGCTGGCTCCCGACTCCCACCCAGGCCCGCTTCTGTTCTCAGCCCCCTCATGGCGTGGTTGGTTCCCAAGAGGGGGCTTGTGGAGGCCCATCAGGTGCTGCACTACTCGGGGCCCTTGGGGCTTTCGGCCCTGATGTGCAGCTGTGTTCTCCCCCCGCAGGCCGCTAGACGGGGGCGCCTGCCTCTCCCAGATGCACAGCTGGGCTCCACTGCACGTGCTGCACGGCGACGCCGATGTGCTCTTCCCGGTCAGTGGCGTGGGCGCCTACGGCCCTGCAGGTAGGTGTCTGCCGATTCCTCCTTTCCTCCTGTCGCAGCTCTGGCTCGAGAAGCAGCAGGAGTGGCTGGGTTACGTCTGCGGGTGGGGAGGTGGGAGAGTGGGAGAGTGAGCACGGAGGCCAGGGCTCAGGGCAGTCGGGGCCTGTTGAGCTCAGGAGCGACAGAGGCTGCTCTCCTTGCGGAACCTGGGTATCCTGGGTGCTCTCACCTGAGCAAGTGTCGACAAACCACCAGGGAGCCCCTGGGGCCTGTTTTTCTTCTTGGCAGTGATTTGTTGAACTTGGTCACATACAAGCTGATCGCAAATGGTGACCATTATTTTTGCCTCTTAGGAGAAGGGAGCAGGTCACAGAACCCGTAGCTCTAAAGGTCCTTGTGCTCTTTGCAGCCAAGTGCTTGGGGGTCAGGGAGTAGCTTGCTTAAAAGTGGGGAAGCATTTCTGACCTGTTCCTTGTGGTCGAGCAGGCTTGCCTGTGGTTCGTGATTGTTTTCTTTAGCTAGAGCAGGTCATGGTGGGGGGTATTGGGGGTGGTGGGCGGCGAGGATGGGAGCATGGATGAGCCCGGCTCCCCTGGTGGGGTAGGTGTTTGCAGCGCCTGACGCAGTGAAGTGCTTGGTCACCGTCACTGCCTCACAGCACCAGCGTGTCATGGAGGCCTCGGCCCCCTTGTGTAGGTGCCCTTCTCACCCTCCTAGGCCCAGGTTTAGGGAACCGTGGGCCGGGGCCCACCGACTGCCCAGGAAGCTGTTGACATGCTGAACCGGATGATAGACCGTTGTCGTGTCACTGTGTGAGGAGCAGAAACCCACTCAAACTAGCTGGGGCACGAGGCAGGGCGGTCACACTGACTGGCGCAGTCTTGCGGGGGTGGTCAGCTCAGGCCCAGCTCTAGAAGTTGGAGGGGGGCACGTGGCCGCCCTGTGAGGCAGTGTTCCCGGTGTAAATTGAGGCTAATGAGAGTACGGCTAAGTGACTTACGTCCGCCAGGCTGTTCTCCTCTTCTGCAAAGTATGGATGGTGGTGATGACAGCCCTGAAGTGAGTCCAGGGCTGTAAGGTGATTGATCTGGGTTAGCTCATCCACTCTTGACCACAGCCCGCGAGGGAAGGGGTGGTTATTGTTATACCTCCTCCTTCTGAGACTTCTGGGAAAGGTTCCCTGAGTTAATCTGGGACAAGGTGCCGGGCACACGTGAAGTCCCCAGGCAGGCTTCCTGCAGGCATTGCACTAGTGAGGTCGTCTTGCGGGCGCCTGTGGGCCGGAAGCTGGGACTTTGGGATGGAGGGACTCTGGGCCCGGCGAGGTCCTGCTGTCATTCTCGTTCTGTGCCCCACGCTTCCTTGTGGGGATCTGCCCCCATCTCCTCTCCCTCCTGGCCTGTCTTTGCTCCCTCATCATTCTCCGCCCTCTTGTTTGGCCTCTATTTGGCTGAGGTGCCAGCACTGCTGCCTCGGCTGTGTGTCCTTCCATACCAACTAGAGCTTCTGTCCGGGTGTTGATTGAAACCCCAGAGAGGGATGGTCTGGCGGGCCTAGCTGGTGTCTGCAGGCCAGGCCGGCCCCTGCAGCTCCTTCCGTTCGGGTGACCAGCCTTGGTCTGAGCCACTGTGGGCTGGAGGTCTGGTCACCTCGCCCTTGCCCATTCAGCAGCGGTGCAGACACGAGCAGAATGTCTGAGAAGGCGGGGGGGTGGGGCGGTGGCTGGCAGAGAGCAGGTGGTCCTCACGTTTGTCTGTGGGACCGCTGGAGGATTTCCAGTGCTTGTTGGGCATCTGAGTCGGGGTCCAGTTCCCCATCCCCTTATCCTGCTCCCCACGGGCGGGCCTTTTGTTTGGGTCATGAACTGTCGCTGGGTTGCCGTGTCAGGCTGCTCCTGGGGCTTGGCTGTGTGCCATTCGCATCGAGGTTTAGTCACACAACGCAGCATTCTGGCCGGCCTCCAGGATCCTCGCCAGGAGGCACCCCTGCCCCCGCAGACTTCCCACCGTCCCTCCTCGGGCTGTCAACCTCGCAGACCCAGAGGCTCCACCTTGCCACTGTTGGTGGGACCCCAGCTCCAGCTGATGGCGACTGTCCTCACCAGAGACGCTGCGTGTGAGCTGGTCTGCCAACTTTTTCACTTACTGTTAACAAAGCTGCCAGGAGTCATGGGAGCTTGTGACCGCCCGAGGGGCAAACTCACCATGGTGAGAACACTGCATGGGAAGGCGCGTTATTCTAGGGCTGCACGAAGATACTAGAATCAACTGGGGGAAGCCGTGTCCTGGCTGGAGTGCCAAAGTGCATCAAGTCCCTCCTGACCTGATGCCCCATGTCCGTGGAGGTGTGCGGGCTGGTGGTTCTGAGGCTGGCCTGGCTGCCGGCCTGGCCTCTCCATGGGTAGCCCTGGGCGTGCACGGCCAGATTTCTCCCCAAGACTCCTTCTCTTTCACTCCATTTGACTAGTGTCCCTTCTGATTGACACTTGCCTACTTTAGTGACATTCAGATCTCCCTTCTCTTTCTGGCCTGGGAGTCAATTCATGTCTTTAACTTGGGGGTATTTAGAGAAAGAGGGAGGGGATAAAAAAAAAGGAGACAGGCCTGTGGCAGGGAAGGATGGATGTTTTAGTAGCTAAGTCTGGGGAGGGAGAAGGCGGCAGAGAAGGGGACCCTGAACACAGGATTATTATCCTTCTGAACCTTGGAAGAGGCACCTCTGTGGTTTGGGGGGCCATGCCTTGGGCTGCGTTTTTGGGGTTAAGGAGGGGCTCAGAGAAGGGAGACACCAGCCCAGGGTCCCCCGAGACCCTGACAAGCAGATGGAGGGTTCGATCCAGTCATTCCTCCGGGCCTGTCACTACCTGCAGCAGAGCACAGCACATTTACCAACATCTGCTTGAAGCTGCCAGGGAGAAAAAGTCCCCAAAGTTTCTTTCAACTGAGAATCGTAAATTGAGGGGAACGAACAGAACACCCGTTCCTGCTGACCGTGTACGTGGAAACATCACTGCTGCTCGCTGAGGGCCTGTGGTTGGAGTTGGGCTTTGGCACATGCGGAGCTGGTTCACTGGGCAGCTCGGGTCCTTGGCCCTTCCTCTCCCCATCAGGTCCAGTGTTCCCCGACTTCTCCCACTCCTGCCATTGGGTCTGGGGTTGGGTCGCTGCCAGGCTCTGGGGGATCTACAGGCGAGTCCCCTGCGAGTGCCGCAGGCAGGGAGGGGACAGGGACATCATTTTAATCCTCCGACGTAGAGGAGGAGGAATGAATGGTCTGAATGCTTCCACCACCCTCTTCTAACTCATCCTTCTCTCGCTGGGCTCATGCAGAATAGCCTCTCAATAGCTCTCTATCCCTGTCTGCCATCATCCATCCTTCTTTCAGCAGCCAGTGATTTTTTAGAATGTAAATCAGATTGCCTCATTCGCCTGCTCCAGACCCTTCCCCCCACTTAGGGTCAGATCCGGAATCCTCCCTGTGCCCACCCGGCCCCCACTCACCCCGCAGCCTCACCTCCTCCCGTTTCCCCTCTGCCTGCTGCCCTGGCCATACCAGCCAGCTTTCACTTCCTCCTCCCCTCGAGCTCCTCCTGCCTTTAGGCTGCGGCCCAAGGGCTGCTGCGTTAGAGGACACCCCGGCCCTGCCGCCGACCCCAGCTCACGTGGCCCGGGCCTTGGTTTCACTCTGTTGTAAACCTAGGTGTCTCCACTGCTCCAACCTCGGTGTACCATCTGAAATCGTGTATTTGTGTAATTACCTGATAACGCCTGTCCCCGAACCCCTACCCGCACTAGCCTTTGAGGTCCGTGAGGGCAGGACCATGTCTGTTTTGCTTCCAGTGTGACCCTGACCCTAGTCAGAGCCAGGCCCGCAGCTGGGGTTCAGGCGAGCACATCAGTGCCGGAGTGGGGTGTGGGCATGCTGAAGGGAGTGGATGTCTGGCAGTTGGAAAAATGACGTCTGGCTGGGGGCAGAGGAAGAGGGGCCTCGACAGTGTCTGCGATCACTCTGTGGCCCTAGTGCATCAGGCCAGCTACAGCTGGCACGGGGTCAGGGTCGTGTATTATGACGGGAAATCCACTTGGGCTGGGGAGGCGTGGTGTCCGGAATCCTGGTGGCTGATACTGGTCTTTACTCCACCCGTGGATTTGCGTTGTGCAGTTGGAGTCCTGTCTTTGCTTCAGGGAGTGGAGTCTGACGGCTGTGTGTGAGTTAGATTGGAGGCTGAAGCAGAGCTGCGGGGGCCTGCTGCAGAAGACCCCGGGGAGGTCCTGGAGCCCTTGAACTGAGGCATGGGGGAAGTGGCTGGAGAGCAAGGCGTGGGAGGTGACTGGGTGGGACCGACTGGTCTTGGACACCAGCCAGCTCTGGGATGGGAGGGAGGGTGGTGCCACCATCTTCTGAGGTGGGAGCGGTTTTGAAGGTCATGATCAGTTGGGAGGCCAGTACAGTATCCCAGTAGAGCTTTCTGGCGGGCGGTTATAAACGTGGGTTTAGGATTCAAGATTGGGGGCCTAGCCAGAAGTGAGGACTAGCCAGAGGTGAGGGCTCGAGAGCTGTCACCTTCACGGAGCCGAGAGCTGGAGCCAGTACCTTTGCTGGGTTTGCCAAGGGCGTCAGAGGCCACGGAGCCGTGATCCAGCGACACCTTCACGCAGGAATCAGAGAAAGAGACGGTGAGGGCAGGAGGACCACTGTGTCTTGAAGGCTGAGAGCAGAGAGCTCCTAGGAGGAGGGGGCGGGTCTTGGTTACAGGGCGAGCTGGTACCAGCCACCGCTCACTGCACGCTCTCACCGAAATGTATGTGTAATAAAATGTGAAGTTTAATTATGTGGCGGGCATTATTAAAATGTTGTATGAAAAGAGGGGATATATGTATACGCATAGCTGATTCACTTTGCTGTACAGTATAAACTAACACAATATTGTAAAGCAACTATACTCCAATAAAAAAAAAAAGTATGGTCGGCACTAGTGTCAGCCCATTTCAGAGAGGAGGCAGCCGAGTCACAAAGAGGCTGGGTAACTTGCTGGATTGAAGTTGGGGAGCAGGGACTTGAACCCAGGCCAGTGGGCGGAGCCTGCACCCTGAACGCACCACGTTGCTGGGGAGCGAGAAATGGGAGGCGGAGAGGTGGACACTTTCTCTTCCCCCTGTGAACTTCTTAAAAGAGGTCGGAGTGAGTGGAATAGTCTGGTGGGGACAGCAGGGTAGAAGGAAAGGAGAGAAAACCCCTTAAGGTTCCCTTAGGTCAACCTCTTAAGAGCTGGGGAATCTTGAGCAGGACCAGACCAGGCGTAAGCGGAGGAGGAGGTCACACGACAGATGACTTAGGGCAACGGGACGTGCGTCCTTCCGTCCCTGCACCCCCTGTCCCTGATCCAGGCCTGGCTGGGGGTGTTGACAAACCAGAAGTTTGCCCAACATGCAGGTGTTCTGCTGGATGACACTGGCGTGAATGTCACTGTCCAGCCTCAGGGGCATGGATTTGTACTTTTTCCTGGGAAGAGACTTGAACAGCAGCGAATGCATCTACGAAAGTCTTTAGTGCCTCTTGCCTGTTGTTTCTAGAGATGACTTATGGCCTCACTTCTTCCAAATGCCTTTCCCACTTGATGCAGGGCAAGTGGCACTGTAGAAAGCAGCAGTCACTGGGCTGTGCTGCCCTCGCGTGTCCGTCTCCAGACACTGCAGGCGGGAGCCGATCTAACAGCTGATTTATTATTCCCTGGTTCTGAGGTTGGCTCTGCATATGGACTTCATGCATAATTCCAGGTGGCTCCAGATCAAAGAGGTTAATAAATAAGTCATGGGATGTAACGTACAGCATAGGGAATATAGTCAATAATATTGTAATAACTTTGTCGGTGACAGATAATACTTCATTTATCGTGGTGATTAATTTGTAGTGTATGTAAATGTCAAATCACTGTGCTATACACCTGAAACTGACATTATTGTATGTCAACTATACTCAATGAAAAAAAAAAGGTTAAGTGGGAAAATAGGGCCTCCAGTCAGTGACTGATACCAAGTCTGAGATTACTGCCCAAAGAGATGAAACAGGGAGCAGATGAAAATCCAGTGTGCCAGACGGGTAAACATTTGTAAGTAAACTGATTTAGCAGGTGAGCCAGTGTCTGCACTGTGTCCTTGTCTCATGGGGAAAATGAAAAGAGAACAGAACCCTGACTTTCTCTCTGTGGTTGCTGTGTGTGCGCAGATACCCACCTCGGGAGCCTGGAGAACGGGACGGGACCCGATGACCACGTCCTCCCGGAGCCTGGACCTCGGTACAGGTGAGTATTCAGACCCCAAGCTGCCTCTGGGGTTGAACTGTCCTCTTTACAACTCTGTCTTTTATTCTTTTTTAAAGATGAGCGGGCACCTGCTGGGACTGAAGGGCAAGGCCTCACTTCACGCTAATTTAGTTCAGGTTTGGTCTAACATCCCAGAGTGCGAAGTGGCCAGGGGTCTCAGGCCCGAGACTTGGTATATGTGTCAAATTTCACTTGCATACCACCTTTACTTTTTCCACTTTGGGGACCATATCTGGGTACCTCCGCCATCATAATTTGCTTGATTTTAGTATTTGATAATGATAACAATTGAACAATTTTAATATTACAATTTATAATTGTAGTATTACATAATATTTAAACCAGTTTGATATTATATATCTGTGAAGTGCTTAGTCTGGCATTCAGTAGCAAGCACCACATTGGTTTTCATTTTTTTCAAATGAAAGTACCTCAAGGGAAAGCGGAGTTGTCCAGAGTCACTGGACGTTTGGTGGCAGAGCTGAGATGGACACTGAGGACCCCCTGATGCCACCGTGATCCTTGTTGCTCTTACAGCTTTTTCCTTCTTCTCTCTATGGGTTTAAATTGGTGTCCCCAGGGTGTAGCATCTGCATTTTCAACCTTGGCTCCAGAGTGGGGTCATTGTTTACCTCCACCCATGCTTGGTGTTACGGTCTCGCCCTGCTCTCTGAGAATGGCACTGCCTGTAGGAGGCTCGTGCCGATTTGTACGATGCCAGGAAGGGTTGGTGCCACCAAATCCATCCAGGACGCTGAGTCCTTTCTGCTGTTTATTTTAGAAAATTTGGAAAATGCAGCAGTACATGAAACTACATCACTCTTACCCCCAACTCCATTTCATCCATGATGTTTTGGTCCTTTTCCTCCTGGGGTGTGGGTGTGGTAACCGGATTATGGTCTTGCCATTTTCATGAAAGATGCGAAGTGCTGTTTTTCCACGTTGCAAATTCTTTGTAACTACACAGTCAACTCTCGTCATTTGTGGTGGTCATGTTCTGTTAAGATGGAACCATTGCTCCTAGGCTCCTGGGAGTGTCTGGTCACAACATTTTTGTCAACAGATCAGTACATACCTATGTTTTATGCCAGTTCCTGTTTAAAGACACCGTATTTAACATATGTTGTTGATTCACTGACGGTGGACTTGAGGCCAACAGCCCTATCATATCAGGCTTGAACAAGGGCCACCTCACACGTGTATTTTCTCCATCAGGCACTTCACAGTCTTGCATTCAGGAACACCAGACAGCACTTCAGCACTAGCTTGAAGCCATTTTAGATGCAAAGTCAGCAACAAAAAGCACAAGAATGTGAACAATGTGGTGCTAAATAGCTCGCCAGAAGGACAGAATGTTAGTTGAAAGAAGGCAGAGCTTGCCTTGTTTGGCAGGAGCTGGGAGCATGCACGTCCGTGACTCAGCCTTTTGGCCACTCTGTGCGTGTTCACGGGTGACCACGTCATACCGGAGAGCTGGGAGTTTTGGGGTTACAAGTAAACTGCAGGGAGTAGGCGACTTTGCAGCTACGGAATCCACAAATGAGGACCGACTATAATTTCAAAGGGCATCCTTCCCTTCCTTCTAGTTCGTAAACCTGAATAAGCGAAAAGCCTGCTGGTTTTTGAATGGTGAGGAGGTGTGTTTTAAGTGGCCGACTGTAACTTCCCTCTGCCTGCCTTTCCCAGTGTGGAAGCCAGTCCTCCAGGCCAAGGAAGTCCTCTGAGCAGCCTGTTACCTTCTGCCTCGGTGCCCGAGTCCATGACAATTAGTAAGTACTTTCTGAGCAGCTTCTGCCGATGCCAGGATGACTCTTGGGCCTGCACATCGAGGCAGTGCCTTTGCGCTTGCTCCTGTGTGACCGTGGACTTTACAGAGTGTGGGATGAAGTCAGGTGTGTGTGTGCCTGGTCGTGGACTTGGAGTGTGGTGCATGGTCGTATAAGCTCCCTGAGGTGTAAAACTTGATACTTGGGTGCGTGAACGCTCTAAAGGATGTGCTTCAGAGGTGGAGCAGGATTGAGGCAGAGGGAAACTTCTTCTTTTTTTTTTTTTTAAATTAATTAATTAATTAATTGATTAATTTTTGGCTGTGTTGGGTCTTGTTTCTGTGCGAGGGCTTTCTCTAGTTGCGGCAAGCGAGGGCCACTCTTCATCGTGGTGCGCAGGCCTCTCACTGTCGCGGCCTCTCTTGTTGCGGAGCACAGGCTCCAGACGCACAGGCTCAGTAGTTGTGGCTCACGGGCCCAGTTGCTCTGCGGCATGTGGGATCCTCCCAGACCAGGGCTCGAACCCGTCACCCCTGCGTTGGCAGGCAGATTCTCAACCGCTGCGCCACCAGGGAAGCCCAGAGGGAAAATTCTGTCGTTCAAGGTTTCCGGGTTTGTCTCCTGCAAGGCCGTCAGCTACAGAGGAACTTTCTAGTTGGGTTTCCTTTGTAGCTCTGGAGGAATCACTTTTGTAGGTAAGGGAGAGAGTGTCTCTCGAAGATGAATGAAGGTTACTGATGATCAGGTTCAAACTGTTTGCAACCTCACCACTCAGTAAAAGTATTAGCGAAACAGCAATTACGGTTAGGTTTGAGTGGCTTTATGTAATAAAGAATAAACCAGCAAACTGTGGCTTAATGTGATAGGAATTCATCTCTCTGTCAAGAGGTAGGCAGGCTGGGCTGGTATGTGGCTCCATGGTCATCGGAGACCAGGGCTCCTTCTATCTTGCCTCATAGTCCAAAATGGCTGTTTTAGCTCCAGCCATCCCATTCTCATCCCAGGTACCAGGAAGGAGGAGGGGGCAAAGGAGAGACTTCTTCCATTTCCACAGGTAGGATTCAGGGGTCTGAACTTGCACAGGGGAAGAAATTACAACTTTTTTCTCTAACCTGACTGAAATTTAGTATTTCCTTTATTTTTTATTGTTTTACTTGATTTTTCAGTTGAAGTGTAGTTGTTTACAATGTTATTAGTTTCAGGTGTACAACATAGTGATTAAAAATTTTTATAGATTATACTTCATATACAGTTATTGTAATACATTGGCTATAGTCTCTGTGCTGTACAATATGTCCTTGTAGTTTATTTTATCCATAGTAGTTTGTACCGCTTACCCCTCCCCCCATCTTGCCGCCTTTCCTCTCCCCACTGGTAACCACTAGTTTGTTCTCTGTGTCTGTTTCTGTTTTGTTATATTCATTTGTTTGTTTTATTTTTAAGATTCCACATATAAGTGATATCATACAGTATTTGTCTTTTTCTGTCTGACTTATTTCACTAAGCATAGTACCCTCCAGGTCCATCTGTGTTGCCGCAAATGGCAAAATTTCTTTTTTATGGCTGAGTAATATTGCATTGTGTATATGTGTGTGTGTGTGTGTGTGTGTGTATACCACATCTTCTTTATCCACTTATCTGTCGATGGACAGTTAGGTTGCATTTTCTTTAATTATGAAACTAGCAGCAAACCATAGGAACCTTAGTAGCCTTAGCAAAATGGGTGACTTTGTCACTGATAGAAGTCACAGGCACCTGTAACAACAGTGATATGGAAAAAATCTCACAATGTCATTTCTGCTTGAAAATACAGTAGTTTTTTAATGTGATAAAAAGTCCTGTATATTAGTGTGTCACTTTTCCTTTTTACATTTTAATAATTCTGTTTCAATTTGATCAGTTTCCTTTGTAATCTTGGGTGTTTTATGTATTTTAAAACATTTTTCTGAGAAGAGGCCCATGGGCTTCATCACCAGACTGCGGAATGGGTCTGTGACACAAAAAAGGTAAACTTCTCCCCTCCCCCAAGCTGTAAGGGCCCTTCCTAGAAGGTGCACACAGGTTCCCACTTGTGTGGCCAACATCCATCCCGAGGCCTCCCCTGACTGCTAAGGAGGCAGTGTGTCCTATCTGTCCACCCGCCCACCCCCTGCCAAAAAAAAAAACACCAAAAAACCCATGGCTAAGGAAGGAAGAGGGGTTCGGGGGGCAACCAGTATTCTGATTCAAGGATGAGGAAGGAAATGAGTAGGCGCTGTGAGGTTGGGGAGTGGGGATTGGGTGGTGTCACTGTGCGTAACCAAGGCATGCGGTTTACGCTGGCATCTCTCAGCCTCGGGTTCAGCTGAGCAGATATTTCTATATCTGCCAGTGTGCGGGACACAGGGGCCAGAAGAGCACTAAGGTCACTGGTTTTCAAATTTCAGTTATTTATTTACTGCTGTACTATTAGCTATCCGGCCATTTTTTTTTTTTTTTACTATTTGAAATGCATCCTCTTTATTTATTTATTTATTTATTTATGGCTGTGTTGGGTCTTCGTTTCTGTGCGAGGGCTTCCTCTAGTTGCGGCAAGCGGGGGCCACTCTTCATCGCGGTGCGCGGGCCTCTCACTATCACGGCCTCTCATGTTGCGGAGCACAGGCTCCAGACGCGCAGGCTCAGTAGTTGTGGCTCACGGGCCCAGTTGCTCCGTGGCATGTGGGATCTTCCCAGACCAGGGCTCGAACCCGTGTCCCCTGCATTGGCAGGCAGACTCTCAACCACTGCGCCACCAGGGAAGCCCCGGGCCATTTTTTAAAAATGGGTGCCCCTAAAAAACCTGAATGCCTTTATTTAAAAATGGAATTTTATGTGCTTACTGTAAACGGAGAGCCACTCTTAGTTGACGTAAATAGCAGGTAACCGTGAAAATAAAGACAAGAAAAGGAACCAGTGTTAGTAAGTCGGCCTGGATGTTGTTGCCTGTCCGAGCATGAGAAGCTATCTCAGTGCTAATCCACTCAGATGTTTTTCCTGACATCATCGGAAGGAGTGGAAAAGGGAAGGGGAATTCTCTCTATGGCTCACTGTTATTTGATGCCTTGTCTTTCTGGCACCTGCAGTGCTGCCTCTTCACGTGGGTCACACCTTGACCTAGAGGGGTGAGACTTTACCCTGGCCCTGAAGTGCATCTACTCTAAAGACCCCGAAATTGAGGATGTGGAGGCCAGGCTTCGTAGGCGCCTCATCCTAGGCACCATTTGTAGGGATACAGGTGTCTCCACACCGCCACTTCCCCCCACCCTGTGGTACCTAGCACTGTGCTTCTGCATAGGTCTCCTGCACCCCGGCATGAGGTCCCGCCATCTCAGACACGGTTCTCTTTGTCAGCTGCTCTTGGGGTCGACAGAGATCGTGGTCTGTAGGTCTCCCTCAGCCATCTTCTGACCTTGAGGAGGGTGCTGGCCCTGCTTGTGTGTTTTCACTAAGGACATGCCTCTGAGCGCACTCGAGTGATGTTGATGGCAGGGATTTAGACTGTTTTTCTTGTTTTTAGTCGTACACTTTTCTAAAAATGTAAATCCGGTGTTCTTATTTGGTATCTTTGGCAAATAGAGGCATACCCAGACTTTACAACCTGCATCTCTGAAGAAAAATGTCACTACATCCACATTTTGACCCTCGACACCCTGTAGCAGTGTGGTTTGTGGGGGATAAGTGTGTGTATGGTGGGAGGGGGTTCTGTTTTCTGCGGTGGCTGTAAATTTCAGGGAACCTTCAGGGGACAGCACTGTTGTCTGTCCTGTGGGTGTTCCAGACGAGAGATCAGAATCCTGAGAAATTTTGAGCGGTGGGTGGTTTTGACTTGTACCCTCCCCATCCTGCCCCTGCCTCCTGTGTCATCGCAAAAAAATAAGAGTGAGTCTGTCTGGGTATCCAGAGTGTGTTACTTTGCTAGGGTTGTTGTAACAAAATACCACAGACTGGTGGCTTAGACAACGGAAATTTATTTCTCATAGTTCCGGAGGCTGGAAGTCCCCCAAGGTCAAGGCGCCGGCAGTCTTGGTTTCTGGCGAGGCCTCTCTCCCTGGCTTGATGACCTTCTCTCTGTGAGCACGCATCCCTGGTGTCTCTTCCTCTTATAAGGATGCTTTAATTACCTCTTTAAAGGTCCTACCTCCAAATACAGTCAAAACATATGAATTTGGGAGGGATGCAATTCAGTCCATAACAGCGGGTGTCCCAGGAGTGGTGTCCCAAGAGCTCTCCAAGTTCAGGATGAGAATTGCATCCCAGCATGTGAAGCACCTAGGATTGCACTCCAGAGGAGATGCCCGACTCTCACAAACCCCAGAAGAGCCTGGCAGAGGAACCCCAACTCTGTTCCCTGGAGTGGAGAGTGTTTCCCTCACGTCCCACCAAGTGGCTCCCAGCCTGCACTGAATAATCGGGCCAGGTGGCTGTCTCGGCCCTGTCATCAAGCTGGAGCTTGTGTACTTAACCCTTGGCGCTGCGGGTAGTTGACAAGTCCTCTGCCAAGCAGCCTCCCCGCCTTGGATGTCTCTGAAATGGCAAAGGGTTTTGTCCCAGGCTTTTGGGGCATATATTATTGTTATTTAGTGCCCAAGAGAAGATGTGTGATCACACCCCCATTACTGCTCTCTCTTCAGGCCCTTTGGTACTTAAGAAAACACAAAAGCCTGTTATGAAAAATTAATTATTGAGGGGAGTAGTAAAGACAGTTACGAGCAAACCCAAATACCCATAATTCTGCCTCAGAGGTCCTTTCCATTCCTGCAGGTGAATTTGCGCTCCTGGATTTGGGGCGTGCAGAGTTGTAGCTGGTTGGAATTGCAGCGTGCCTGTTGCTTTAGGAGGACATGCTCTGAAACCAGGTTGCCCAGGTTCAAGTTCTTAAACCTCCCAGGCTCTTGTTTCCTTGTCTAAACATAAGGATTCGATGAATACTTGTCTCATATGGTTGTTGTGAAGATTAACCGTGATGTGCTTAGAGAAGTATTTAGATCACAGAGTTAAGAGTCATGAATGTTAGCTATTGTCGATGTGCTTATTTTGTATTCAGCTCTTAATATATATCACAGTTGCCCTTTTTTCCCTCATCTCCCCATTGTCCTGTTGAATGTGTTGACTGAAGAAAAATGCACAACCTAAAAGTTGTGAGTTTTATTTGGGTATCTTACTGAGGACTATAGCCCAGGACACAGCCTCTCAGGTCGCTCTGAGAAACTGCTCAGAAGGGGTAAGGGAGGAGTTAGGATATATAGGAGTTTTTTGCTGGAAAAAAAACATGTAGTTGAACATCAGGAGACTCCTGCTAATCACAAAAACCAGACATCTCAAGTTAATGATTCTAGTGCTTTTCTATGCATGGAAAGATGCAAGCGTCTGGGGTCCTTGAAATGATCCCTTAGATATGCATCTTATCTAGGGCCAGTATCCAAAGCACAGAATTCTTCCTGTTTTTCTCTATCCTGGATTGTCCTTGGGGTAGCATTCCACTGCAGGGTCAGCTGCAGTTGCCAATGGCTTGATCCTTGTAGAACTGGAGTGGCGGGCAACATTCTCTGTTCACAGATGGCTGCATAGTATTCCATCACTTGATTTATTACAGTTTGCTAGGTTATTTTTTGGGAGGATCACCAGCCAGGGTTTTTTTCTCCCCGGTGAGTTTCTTCATTCATTGTAAGGAAGAATTGAAGAGTGCTATTAGTAAGTGCACTCTAAGAATATTGGCTATTATTTTTTTCTGCTTAAGCATTCCTTTGTGGTAAATTTGTGGGATAGGAGGCCAAGGTTGGGCCATATTTATGGGCTAGTTCTCAATAGCCACTTGTGTTCTGAGATAGTGTGTTGCCAGGAGTATGATAGCTGCATTTCTTTACCCTCCGCCAACACTAGGTGCTAACATGTTAATGCATTTTTTCTACTTCGGGCCTGGAAAATTATCCTTTGTGGTTGCGTGGCTTTGCATTCCCTCCAGGGCAGCCCCTCTTCCCGCTTTTGTTTAACATTTGTATCCCCGGTGTGAGTTGTTGGCTTGGGGCGTGGTCCCCCATTGGGTGTTCTGCCTGACCTGGGAGGGCAAAGGAGAAAAGGGGGGATGTGACTCCAACAGTCGATCCTGGCTGCTCTTGGAGCTGGTGGCTCAGGGAGGAGGTCAAAAGGAGGGGCCAACAGTCATATTGTGTAAGAATGTGACCTCGTAAAATAATAACATGCTTTAGTAGATCTTACAGCGTGCCAAGCATTGTGCCTAAGCGTTTAAAATGCTGTTTTCTCATTTAATCCCCCAGAAGCCTCCTGCAGATAACATCACTCTTTTTGTTTAAGAAAACAGGCTGAGGTTAAATAACTTGTCCGAGGCGTTACAGCTAGGATATCATTCAATTTATTGAGCATCTACTGTGTGCAGGGTGTGGTTGCTAGGACGAGTAAGTGATGAAGCTGGTGAGGGACCCAGGTTTCCTGACTCCCAAGTCCAGATGACCTAAAGAGTGTTCTTCCATCACCCAGCCAGGGCATGCAGTGCAGCCAGTAATGGGTGGGCCTCCAGGTCTGAGAGCCTTAAATTATTTTCATCATTATTTTTTTAATAGAGCAAGGGATTCCTGGGTGAGGACACTAGGTTTTTAGGATGAGCTTACCAAACTTGTTTATTTTCAGGGGCACTTTTTGCCCTGAGTACTAGAGTCTGAATGTGTCCCCTCCCCAAGTTTATAGTTTGACATCCTAATGTCCAATGTGATGATATTAAGAGATGGGGGCCTTTGAGGTGTGATTAGGTCCCGAGGGCAGAACCCTCCCAAAAGAGGTGCCAGAGAGCTCCCTTGTCCCCTCTGCCGTGTGAGGACACAGCGAGGAGTCTGCAGCCCTCACCTGACCACGCTTGTGCTCTGACCTCGGTCTTCCGGCCTCCAGAACTGTGAGAACGCATTTCTGTTGTTTATAAGCCGCCCGGTCGGCTGTGTTTTGTTACTGCGGCCCGAATGGACTGAGACACAGGGTTAGTGGGGCCGTGACGCTGGGACTGCTGACCTCCCGTCCATACCAGCCACTCTTTGCAGGTTGCTGCTTCTCCGCTTTCTAGTTCACCCCTTTCCACCAACACCCCAGATGCCCCAGGTGACGGCCAAGTTGTCCAGGTTACTGTGCCACCTAGTGGATGGTCCAGGAACTAGCCCTGTAGTCTCTCTTCCCCATCGCCACCTTTTCCTCCTCAGAACACATGACCTTTGCAACTCTTGGTGTGCTTTTCATTGTAAATGGTTTAGGGAATTTCACCAGAGGTTATCATTTGCACATCTACCTGAAATAATAAATGGTGATGACTATTATTCAAATCCTTTTAACTCCCTTTCCCTTTCTTTTTTCTCCACCTTTATCTCAAAAATCTTTGTCTCTCTTTTATGGGAGCAAAATATGACCTTATTATTTTTAATGGGTACATAGAAAAGCAGTTTGCCTGATACACTGAAATGGAAGCAAAAGAAAGTCGTGTACTTTTGAAGTGAAATTAGACACAAGAGATCCATGTTGTTAACCTCTAATGCCTTTAAAAATACCCAGCAGGCCTTCTCATACCATCTTGGAATTGGCACAAAATAGCTTTCCACCTTGTCATCATTTGCTGTTTAAGCTGACTTACTCCAGACACCAAATTTTATCATGAATAAAATTCCATTTTCTATTTTGCAGTTCCACTTAACTTTTGGCATTCTTTTAAACTCAATTTGTGGCAACAATGTTTCAACAGTTTTGGATTAAATAGTCCTAGGGTCCTAATCTGGGGTCCAAGAGGGTGCAGATGGGGGTCATGGGCAAGAGAGAAGCTATGTGAGCTGTCGTGATGGAGACTGACCCAGACCCAGAGCCGTGAGTCTTTTGGAATAACAGGTGTCTGCTTTTGGCCGGGAGTGCTTTAGTCTGTGTGATAAAAAGCAGGATAGCTAATACTGAGGACTCATAGGCAAATGTGGTTCATGGGGATGGCATAGGAGGGGCTCTTGGTGGTCAGTAATAATTATGATAATGATTAATACTCATTAAATGGTATCACCACAGTCTATGCCATAAACATATCCATCACCTCCCAAAGTTTCCTCCCACTCTATTGATCAGTTGATTGAACGATTAAGAACACTTAAAATATGATCTGCCCTCTTAGCAAATTTTTGGGGAGAGCTTGTCCTGACGAAGAAAAAAGTGCACTTTCTTTCTTTTTATCCTTTTTTTCCTTTCTTTCTTTCTTTCCTTCCTTCTCTCTCTTTCTTTCTCTGTTTGGTAGATTTTTTTTTCATCCATTCCAAAACTCTTTGTGCCCGTGCTGACCAGATGACAGACACTGTGCTGCTCCTGGCCTGTGAATTGCTGAGCAAGAGGCCAGAGTCCTGCCCTGGGGACTCGCCACACCTGTGGGAGGCAGACACATGTGGGGGGCTGTTTTAAGGTGAGTTACCAGGGAAGCTCTCTCTTGGGAGACAGTGGGACTGAGGCTGCGGGACGAGGGGACTGGGCCGGGTTTGGTGGCTTCTGGGCAGAGGTGAGGCGGGGGAGCCGAGCAGGAGGATGCTGGATTTTATCCCAAGTGCAGCAGGCAGCCGGCAGAGGGCCTGAAGCCGGAGTGACGTGACTTTCCCCACTTGGTCTTGCAAAGGGCAGGCTGTTCGCTTGTGTGCCTTCCTTCCCCCTTTCTGATGGCCCTTCCTCGCCTGAGTGGTTGTTGCAGGGCCCCCCTTGTGCCTCACAGGGTGGGGACTCCTGGATTGACTTGGGTGTCCTAACTCTCTCAAGCTGCCGACAGTCCCTAGTGGGTGCCCCAGGTATGGTGTGCTGACACCCATAATTCAGAGAGACGTGCTAAGGGCTGCAGGGGAGCAGAGTGGGGGAGGTTTGGGGGGGTGATCTGGAGCCACCATCCCGGGGTCAAGCCCCAGCTGCAGTACTTCCCAGCTAGGTTGCTCTTTCTTTATTCCCAGATTCTCTGGGCCCTGTTTCCTCATTTGTAAAATGAAGACACTTACGCTGGCTTTTCAGGGCCGTTTGGAAGGTTAAATGCACTAATGCCGGAAGGCACAAAACCTGAGCCCCGAACCAGGGGTTGTACGGTTGGTCTTGTATTGAGAAGCTTCCGCAGGTGGTGAGCATTGCCATTCTCGTTCTTCAGAGCCAGGTCATTGCCTGGGGAGGCCAAGGACCCAGGTCAGTGAGAGAATCAGCGCCGTGTCCAGCGTCATCTCCCCATGTGTGGGTGTCAGCCGGGGGCATCACTCCAGCGAGGCCAGCTCTTCCTGAAATCTTTTTTGGAGACCCCCTTTGGAGATCAGTTCTGAACCTGTTCAGTAGCCCCAAGGGTCCACGCTGTAAACCCTAGTCGGAGCCAAACCCCTAGGATTCTGGAGTCTCACGTTTCCATGCTGGTTCTTTCCAGATGACATCTGGCAGGCTTCAGATATCAGATCCAGCTGCAAGTTCATACCTATTTCTGGGGCAGTTCCAGATCTTCCTTCAAGGAGTGCCTGGAAAAGATTAATAATATGGATAGCTCCTCATTCATTTTCCTGCTGTGAATCAGGCTGTACCTCTACTGTCTCTCGGTTTTCACACCATCCCTGCAAAGTGGGAGTGTTGCTTCATTTTATAGTTGGAGAAGCAGGGGCCGAGAGAGGCTGCAGTGAAGGTCCCACTGTGAGCATGTAGGGGAGCTGGGGTTCACCCCCCACCCCACTGCTGTTCCTGGACACCCTCAGCTTCTGGAATTCTCTGCCCTCGGAGGGAAGCATTCAGGTCTGTCGAAATGACGCTGTTGGAGAGGCTTCCCTTCCCTGACTGCCCGTCTGCTTCCATCACCCACGCCTTATCACCCACTTTGTGTCTGAGGGCGCCAGGCTTCCGAAGCCCCTGTAGCCTGAGTGTACTGTTTGTTTCTTTTCCCACCCCTGCAAGGTGAGCTCCTCCAGGGCAGGCGCCTGGCCAGCTTGTTCACTGCGAGGCCCCGGTGCCTGAAACCCTGCCTGCCATGGACTTGCTGCTCAAGACACTTTAGTTGAAGGCGTGAGCAAGGAAGGAATGAATGTTTATTCTAGTTCTAACGCACAGGAAAAATTTACAAAGGCTTCGCTAGGAATGAATTGAAAGTGAGTTCCTCGAGGGTGGGCCACGTCTGTTTTCATCACCTTTGCATCTCTAGCTTGGTCCGCAGTAAAAACCTAGAACTGTGAGCTGCCCACGGAGTGAAGGAGTGAGTGAACGTTCCCCCTTTTCCCCTGTTGTGTCAGGGAGGGGGCAGCTGGGGTGGAAGGAGCACCAGCCTGGGTATCGGGACCACTTAGTTCTGATTCCGGCCCTTACAGTAGTGGGTCCCTGCACCTCTCTGGGGCTCAGTTTCCCCAACTGTAAAGTGGAGGAGGCCGCCCTCCAGGATTCCTTGCGCTTCTAGCCGTCTGTTCTGAGAAAAGAGTCATGATACTCACATCCTCCTGCAACCATTCCAGAACCAGGTTGTCGAAGTCTGGATGTTTCTAGCATCATGCCTGGTCTTGTTGGCTGTCCGGATAGCAAGGCAGGCGTCTTCATTTTCTCCTTGCTGACTGTCTCCTTTGCAAATGTGTTGACTGTTGCCTTGACTTTGAGTGACCTTCGGCAGGGGGAGTGGGTATCCATAAACATACTGGCTCTGACATTTGGCTTGTAACTTTTTCTAGTCTGGGCCAGGTGTTGTTCGATGTAGGAAGCATGACGGGTTGGAGAGACGGGATGGTATCTGTGTGAGGGTCCAGGCTCCTGGGGACTGCTTTGAAACGACGTTGTCTTCCAGAACGTGTAAAGGAGAATAGTCTTCTTTGCGAAAGGCAAATGTCACCTTCAGGTTTTCATTCTGCGAGGCCAGCAGCCCTTATATCGTCACTGCCAAATTTCTGTCATCAGTGCTGCTAGATCAGACGTATAAATCCTTTCTGTCCTTTGCGCATCCTTCATTTTTGTAGTGCCCTGGTGTGGGGTCGTGGACGAATTGAGTTGTGAAGGCAGCCTTTTGGGGAGGAAGGAATGCTGGAGTCAGGCAGACCACAGTGCTGCTGTTCAAGAGCTGTGTGACCTTGGGCAAAGGCCTTAACTTCTCTGAACTCAGTTTCCCAATCCATGAAATGGTGGTCATATTACCTGCTTGCAGGATTCTTCTGAAGTCTATGTTGTGTCTAGCACAGAGCCTAGGATATATTGTCTGGGTGCTTCCCGGGAGGCCCATAGATAGTTTGGGAGACTTCAGAAGCCTCTTGCAGTTGTGTGCAAATTATGTTTGCGTGTTTGTGCTCATATGTGGATTTTCCTGGGGAGAAGGTCCTTTGCTTTCATCACTCTCCTTCAAAGGATTGCAGACTTTAGAAAAAAAAAAAAAAGAAACACTTTGTGATAATTGCACCTAGTGTCTGCCGCAGCCCTAATAATTGCGATATCATTATTCTCGCTGTTGCCATTCTGCTCTCTGACGATCCTTCCAGCTAGACTGGCTGTGTTTTTAGCCACCTCCGTCCACAGATTAGCAGTGGGAAGTTATTTAACCTGTCCATGCCTCAGTGTTCTCCTCTACGTAAAATGAGTCTGCTAATAGTACACATCTGACAGGGTCGTGAGGATTAAATGAATGAATACATGAAAAATGCTCAAGATAGTTTATATAAATTATACCTCGATAGGAAAAATGGAAAAGAACATGAATATGAAGGGTGCCTGGCATAGTAAATGCTCACTGACCAGTAGGTGCTATTTTATTGTTAACGTCCTCAGAGGGTACATTGCTGGCTAGTCATCCCGAAAACAGTATCTGGGCCTTCTTGTTGAACTGCAGGTGGATAGACCCGATTTCCTGTTTTAGTGACACCATCCCTCCTGCAGAGGCCCCTCAAGGTGCCTTCCCGTGGCACCTCCTCCTTAACCTCCCTCTCCTCTAGAGGAGATGAAGCTGTACACTCGTTCTGCGAGGCCGGTGGTCTCAAGAACGGAAATGTGATCAGATAGGACAGTGATTCTCAGCCAGGGGCGATTTCAACCCCCAGGGGGCATTTGGCAGTGTCTGGGCACGTTTCTGGTTGTCACAACTGGGGTAGGGATGCTACGACATCTAGTGGGTGATCCCAGGGATGCTGCCATACATCCTACAGCACACGGGAGAGCCCCACACTGGAAAATTATCCAGCCCCAAATGTCAGTGCCAAGGATGAGAAACCCTGAATAGGCAGTGGGGCTATTTTCCAGGAATCCTAGTTTATTTTATACATTTTTTTTTTTAACCACCTGCTTCCTGCATGGTTCAGGGAATGAAACAGGATAAAAACGAACCTGAATGAAATGACAGATCCCAGAAAGCGTTTGTTCTGTGTGTACTTGGGAGCTGTTTAGTTCCATCACCCCTGCACTGAAGGTGACTAACGGGGGCTGAAGGGTGCATAAGGATAAACACCTGTAGAAGGTACCAGAATAAATGATCCCAGCCTGATAGCTGCAGTCACACTCAGCATGTGCAGCTCATTGGTGCTGTTTTATTGGAACTTATTGAAAATTCCTTCAGTTGATATTTATTGGCATTCCTGTCAGCCTTACATTCCTTCACTTTCTCTTTAGAAAATGAGTTTCTACTCTCAAATTAATTTCCTTTTTTTTTTTTCTTTTAAACATCTTTATTGGAGTATAATTGCTTTACAATGGTGTGTTAGTTTCTGCTTTATAACAAAGTGAATCAGTTATACATATACGTATGTTCCCATATCTCTTCCAAATTAATTTCTTTGACTATATGAATATGATGACCTGGGAGCTGGAAGTTGCAAGAAAGTGGCTCAGCGTGCATCTCTGCCGGTTGCAGGAAGAGCAGCACTGGAGCCACCAGGGGGCGCCCTGACCCTGTCTCTGCCTCCCCCTCCCCGCTTTCCTTCTGGGGGTTGTTGCTGGCTCAATTTTGATGTCCAGCTCTGGTGCCCTGTTTTAACGGTGAGGGGGTGGGGGGAACGATGGTCTTTTCTAGATGAAAACATCACCCACACACAGACCATCCTACTCGCCATTAGCACAGCTATCGCCGTACATTGCCAGTGACTTTCTGAAGGGGAGGTTTAGGTGTCTGGTCCTGTTTTGAAATGGAATATACAGTTAATTAGAAGATAGTTCTCCTTTGTAATTGCTTTTCATGAGATATAATTGATTATCCAGGGATATTTATTCAGCACTTGAATCCTAATCATTGCCTTCTTTTTCCGTTTTGGGGGTTGGGCAGTGATAGGTAGTGGAGAGAGTTAGGCCCAGATAATCAGCCTGATTGTTCCCTTTTGTTTTTCTTTTTGGTTTTTTTTTGGTTTGTTTGTTTGTTTTTTATTTATTTTATTTTTGGCTGTGTTGGGTCTTCGTTGCTGTGCGTGGGCCTTTCTCTAGTTGCGGCGAGCGGGGGCTACTCTTCCTTGCGGTGCATGGGCTTCTCGTTGCGGTGGCTTCTCTTGTTGCGGAGCAGGGGCTCTAGGTGTGCAGGCTTCAGTAGTTGTGGCACGTGGGCTCAGTAGTTGTGGCTCACGGGCTCTAGAGCGCAGGCTCAGTAGTTGTGGAGCACGGGCTCAGTTGCTCCGCGGCATGTGGGATCTTCCTGGAACAGGGGTTGAACCCGTGTCCCCTGCATTGGCAGGCAGATAGATTCTTAACCACTGTGCCACCAGGGAAGCCCGTGATTGTTCCCTTTTGATTTCTCCCCACTTTTGATCTTGAGCCAGGGCAGAGGGGGCAAGAAAAACATCCTCAGTCGTCAGTAGGCCTTGTTCTTCTCCCGGCTGTTGTTGGAAGGGATTCTCAATACTAGTGAGGAGGTCCAGCTTGTCGCCTGGCAACGCAGTTCCAAACACTCGGCAGCTTGGAGAGCGCTGTAGTAAGTGTTCCCAGGGAGATGGCGAGGTCCCCAGCTGCCGCCTGCCTGGCTGAGGGTTTCATGATGCAGGTTAGGAGGAGGTGGTGGGGCAGCAGCCATCACATTGGTTGTGCTCGAGCCCTCTGGCCCTGAACCACAAGGAGGGAAGCTAGTTGGTGCAACCAACCCAAAGCCTCGTGTTGGGCAAGTTCCTTGAAAGGGGAAACGTCCCACTGAATTTTACCTACTAGATCTTCAGCGACTGACTTGGTAATTGGAACGTTCCAGCTGGAATTTAGACATGTCTCAATTCTTTATTGATCTATTATTCAGCCCACAAACATTTACTGAGCCTCTGTCACATGCCACACCCTGGGGAGTCAAGGTGGAGGTGATCCAGCTCTGCACTCAGAAGCTCTGTGGCTGAGTTTCACCATCATTCAGATGCAGATTGTAAGAGAGTCAGCATCAGAGTTCTGAGGACCAGACGAGTTAATACAGATAAAGCGTGCTTATGCCAGTGCACTCGCTACCTAGTTGATAGGAGCTCTTACTGTGGAGACCCTGCCCGCAAGGAGTTTAAAATCTAGGGGAAATAACAGTGGTCATGAAATACAGAAACCAAGAGCCATTGGATGGGGGAAAAGGAAGGCAGTTGGGGCCCTCGGGGGTGATGGATTCTTTGTTACCTGTGGGCACTGCGTGACCTCCCCGGTGACCTTCCCCCACCCTCACCCTGAATGAGTCCCCCAGAAGTGGGATTAGGAAATCCTAATCTGAGTTTCAGATCAGTAGTACAGCTTCAGCCCCTTACCTGGAACCCCAGAGGCCTCGAACCTACTGCCGGGGCCGATTGTAAGCAACACAGCCTTTGTTTCCTCGCTCCCCAAGCAGCAAGGGGGAAACCGGTGAGAGTCAAGAGGGTGAGGGGACTAAGGATGGGGGCTGGCTGAGGAGAGGGTGATGGAGAAGGAAAGGGCTTGGGTGGCTGTCGGGCAGTGAAGGAAGCCTTGACAAGGAGGGGAGGGTGCACCCCAGGGAGGGGCAGCCTGTTCAGAGGCCCCACGGCAGAGTAACTCTGCAGGACGCCCAGCCGGTCTGGAGGGGCTTTTCCCATCTCCAGAAGAGATGGGGCTGCTGCTGCTTGGTCCCTTGCCATGTTCACTTGCCCTTCACAGCAATCCCAGGGGAGGGGCCGCTGGTACCCACGTTACAGAGGGGTGAAGGGGCTTGTCCGGGAAGGCCGTGTGTAGCCTTGCCTGGAGCCCCTGCCCAGCCTGCTCCCCTGGGCATTTCCATGAGCTTCTCTTGCAGGGCGACTGCCTGCCTTAGGGGGTGTCACTGCCCTTGCGAAACTCTCCCCCAACTGCAGTTAAGCAGGGGGCGGCTGTGAGCTCCCCTGGTCTCAGCATCGTGTCTGTGCTCTTGGTTCTTTTTTGAGCCAAACGTGATTTTTAATTTTTTCCTTTTGAATTTCGTCCTCCCAGTCGGGGTCTCTTGCATTCCTGCTGACCCCCTTAGCAACTCAGACTCCTAATTTGTTTGCACACGTTGCAGTGAGGGTGCTCGTGACCCCTAAGCCAGGATGACTTTGGCCTTGAGCTCTCCCATTCTCTGTCTCTCTCAGCTGGGCCTGGTAGCAGCTTATGTAACGGCTTGATGCAGTTCAGAGCGGATCCAAAACAGGCCTCTTGCTCAGCGGATGAGTTATCAGTCACACTTGTTTGAAGTGTCAGCTTTGTTTGAGACATGCCACCAGAAGAACCAGGGCAGCTCGCTTTGTGGAGTTGCGAGAGGGGGGCAGTTACGAGGCTTGACTTGGGGGTGGGGGTCTCCTGGCTGAGCGTCAGTGGAACTGGTGACACGGGCCTGTGTTACGAAAGTGGGGGGCAGTGAGAACGCCCCAGCTCCCACAGCCCTGGCCCTGCCGTCTGCTGTGCTCATTCCTTACCCTCCCTGGACCCCCTTTTCCTTACTTCTAAAAGGAGGTAGTAACAGCCACCCGTGAAGAGCAGCAGCTCGGCTCAGGGGGCCTGATCTCAGCAAATGAAAGGGGGCGCTTGTGTGTCCCTCCGGCCCAATTCTTTCCCCTCCCCCTCCTTCAACTCCTCTTCCTCCGCCTCCCCCTCCTCCCCTGGATCTTAAATATTAACTTTAACAATTACTATTAACATTTTTGTATGGCATATTAATACATTTACGTGGGGAAAAAGCCTCAACAGATACTGCTGTGGGCACAGTGAAGTTTCCCTTCCTGTCTTGTCTCAACCCCAGCTCCCCCTGCAGGGCTCTGACCTTTGCGGTTCAACATCTGGAAGAGCACAGTTGCCAGACCGAATAGGCGGTCAGACGGACAGAGCTGGCACTTGCCTTTGAACATCCCCATGCCCCTTGCTGGGAAGCCACGATGTCTCAGCAGGTCTAAGCTGCTCCAGGTCTCTGCAGCCGTCAGGTTCACGTGCCCCCGACTCTGTCCGTGCTGGTCTGTATGCCCGGAGCGCACTTCCCACTCCCCCTTTTGTGTAGTGCTTCTTCATCCTGTAAGACTCAGCTTAGATGTCGCCTCTTCTAGACAGACAGAAAGATGCAGATCAAAATGGTAGCTTTGTTATTAATTAAGCAGACTGGGAAACAGAGCTTTAAGCCTGTGGGCAGGCAGGCATGCCAAAAACGCCATCCCTGAGTTCACTAGTCAGGTGGGAACCCCCCAGGGGCAGCTCCTGAGCATGCACCATGGTGGGTGGGCAGCGGCCGGGCCCTGAGAGAGAGAGAACCCACTGAGCTGAGCCCACCCAGTTCCTCCTCCCAGGCTCCTGATCGGGACCAGTCACCCTCCCTCCTGGGAGCAATGAGTGAGGAGCAGAGAGATGGGGCGGGGAAGAGGGGGGCACTTGTTCCATGTGGAAATGGAAAGTCAGGGACTTGGCGGTTCCGCTCCAAGCTCCTTGCTTGGGAAGAGACATTGAGATTTCAAGCCTGTTTTTTAGGTAAGTGATCGAGGTTCAGTGACTTTCCTGAGGCTCTGTTTTCTCTTCTGCAAAATGGGATCGCTAACCCATCCCTCCCAGATTTGCTGGGAACATTTGGTAAAATAAAGCACGTAAAGCATGGTGCCTGAATCTGCGAGGTGGGCGGCTGCGCGTTCAGTCCTTGTCGTCGAGAGCTTGGCTCCCTGTTCTCATGCCACCCTTCCCCCTGACCTTTCTTGAAACCCACGTCTCGTCCTCTCCCTGAAGCACAGCTGCTGCCTGGGGTGTGTGTCTAGGAGGGAGCGGGGTTCAGCCGAGGAAGGGCCAGCGAGCTGGTGCCGCGTGGCCGGGGCACTAGGTGGCAGCCTGCGGCTCAGCGTGTGGTGGCCCTGACGTGGTCCTCCTGGGTGCGGGTGTTTGGGGAGGCCACGGCCGGGGCAGGTTTTGACCTCTTCCCCTCCCCACACGTCCACACTCCCCAGCTGAGTTTTCTGACTTTATTTAGCCAAGAATTCAGAACTTAGTGCGAACAAGGAGGCCGCAGGGAACGGGAACAGATGCAACCCGTCCGAGGGCGGCTTTCCCTGGCCCGGGGTTCCCTCCACAGCGCTCTGCCGGTCTTGATTCCCAGTGCGGGGACGTCCTGCCAGCTTGAGAAGGCAGCCTGTCCGGCCTGGGCCATGGCGCTCTTGTCCAGACTTCCATCAGATTTCGGGAGAAGCTGCACCAGCCTTCTGGGCGCTTTTGATTCAGGGGAGGCTCCTCAGTGGGGCTTTCCTGGGGGAGAAAGCCAAGTGCCCAGGTGTGCCTGTGTCCCCAGGAAGCTGGCCTGCCCACCCCCGGCCGGCCACCCCCTCTCTGTGATTTAGTACCCTGGCACCTGGCTGATTCAGATGCAGGCTTTGATCTGAGGCCCCCCGACACACACCCATTCCTCTGGGCAGCACTACGAACAGTAAATGCCAGGTGTAAGGGACTCGTAATAAGTGATAGTAGGTACTTGATGTGCGCTGTGGGCCAGGCACCGTTCTGAGGCCGTTATGTTTATCCCCTCATCTAACCTCACACCAGCTCCATGAGGTGGCTCTGTTGTCATCCCCGTCTTACTGATGAGTAGAAGCTGAGGCTCGGTGATGAAGGGGCTTGCCCGGCATCACGTGGGGAGTCCTTGACGGGAGCATGTGGGACCTCATCGCCCAGGCTCCCAAACCTGGTGCCCTGCTGCTCCGGCTCGTCAGTGTTCACGCAGGCATCCGTGCAGCAAATATTTACTGAAGACCTCCTGTGTGCCAGGCACCGAGTGGGTCTCTAGGGCAGGAATCTCAGCCTCCACTGTTGCCTTTGGGTTGGGTTATTCTCTGTCGTGGGGCTGTCGTGCACTGTAGGATGTTTACCAGCATCCCTGGTCTCTTCCCACTTGATGCCAGTACCCTCCTCCCCCCAAGCGGTGACACCTGAAACTGTCTCCAGCATTGCCAAATGTACCTTGGGGGCAAACCCCCACTCAGGTGAAAACCACTGTTCTAGCAGGAAACATGGAGCTTATGTTCCAGTGGGGGAGCATGGAGACCATAAACATGTATCAAGTGAGGGTCTGTCTGAAGCAAAATGAAGCCGAACAAGAGCACAGACGGATGGTGGCTAGAGGGGCTGCTGGGTCCTGCTGTCTGTGAAGGCCCATCTGATAATGTGACTTCCAAGTAGAGGCCCAGAGGAGTGAGGAAGGGTGTTCCTAGCAGAGGGGACGGCCAGTGCAAAGGCCCTGGGGTGGGAGGGTGCTGGGTGTGGCTTAAGCAGAATAAGCCTTGGACAGTAGGAGGTAAGGGTAGGGCAGGTGGGGTGGCTTTAGGTTTTACTCTGAATGAGATGGGAACCTACTGGGGACTTCAGAGCAGAGGAGGGACTCCACCTGACCTGTGTCCACTGAGTGGAGAGTTGACTCGGGGGAGTGGCTGGAGGGCCAGGGAGACGGCAGAGGGAGCAGCTGGTCCAGGCAGCAGATGCTGGCCACTTGGAGGCGGGTCTAGGACTCTCTGTGTAAGAGGATGACCTGTGGGGCTTTTTCCAAATTCAGATAATCAATGCCATACAAGACCATGGTTGAAGGACCTGGCCCACCTCTTCTCTACCCCAGCCCTGTTCCTCCCAGGATTAAGAGAACCTCTTCATCTTTTAGTTGTTACTTCTGCAGCTCAACACTCTTCCTGAACCACCATTTCTTGAGTGAGCAGTTTTTAGCTTATCACTTAACTTCCCGCTAGGATGGGGAGGAATCGTGCTTCCTGATTTGAGCCCTTTCTGGGCTGAAGGAGGCAACCTCTTTTGTTCTCCTTGCTCAAGGCTCTGCTATTTTTTTCTCATCTAAATTGAGACATCCTGAGGTAGCTTTTTGCCTGATTTTGCCTTTCAGAACCTTTAGTTTCTCTCTCATTGTGTTCCTCCCTCTAATGAACAGTTGACCTCTAATTACTTTTAATCATTTTATATTGACAGCTTTAGTTCGTCACAGCTGTCCCTTGATGTCTTTTTAATGCATCCTTGTTTCCATTTATCATCTCTCCAAGATGTTCTTGTAATCATTAATTTATTCATTCATTCCTAGAGACCTAACTGTGTGATTAGGGCCCTTCTAACGTTTACTGGTAAAGAGATGAAATATACTTGAAAAAAATGACTTCTCCTCACTTCAGTTTCCTGGAATTGGAAACCCGTGCCTGGAGACTAAGGCTCTCACTCCAGAGGAGGCAACCCCAGATCAGAATTTGTTCCCTTGAAACTGTGGCTACTCCTTGATCCCAGACCATCTGACAGTTAGGCGCCTCGTTTGAAAATCAAGGTGTCTTTTGATGCTTGTGGGCACTTAGGTGCCAGGAGAATCTTCTCAATGGACACCAGACACAAACATCACCCTTGCCAGAGGTGTCTGAGGCCAGCGCTTTTGGAAAAGTTCTTGCCACCTGAGTTGCCTGGCCGCGTGGCTTCATCCAGGATTACTCCAGGGTTAGCTTTGGGTTTGGGCATCATTTTCATGCACTGTATTCGGGAAGGTTCTTTGTAGCAGACGGAATAGGTGACATACCGATCACCGTGGAAATTGGTTACCTTTTCTGTGAAAATCATTGATAAAAATAGTTGGTGACCCTTGGCTTTATTGCTGTATATCATAGAACCTTCTTTGCCTTGCAGAGATAGGTCCCAAAGACAGATTATGCCGAGGAGAAGGACCTGGAAAGGATGCCAAAGGCTTGCGCCACATCCAGTGTCTGCCGGGAACGTGGGGTTGGTCTGACTCCTGCAGGCGTGTCTGGTTGGCTCCAAACTCGGACCTGCTTGCATTTTATCAATGCTTCTTTTTGCCTGTTCCTGGCCATTCAACCCAGGGAGAAGATGGAGGCTTACACTGAGTTTCTGGGAAGTCAGCCTCCGTCCTCAGAATGTGAGAAACACAGCAAACAATTGTCTTCACAGTTAGAGCCACAGTTAACCCAAGTATGAAGCCAGACTGTACTAAGAATCCAATTTTAAAAGAGTATTTTGGAAAAAATCCACCAACAAATTTTTGATGAAGTTTGACCCTTGAGTCTAAGTTAGATTTTTTTTTTTCCTCTTCTGAGTAGCACTGATCACTTAACACCGCAGATGTCTTTTTTCAGGTAATAAGTTAGCAATAGAAAACTCAAAAAATGGCGACAAGTGCCGTCTGTGTTTCCGGGGATTCCTGTTCCCCTCCCTTCCCCCACAGATTCATCATCTGGTCCTGTCGCGTTCCTTGAAGTGGAGCGATCAGTCTGCAGAGGCGAGCTGGCAGAGTTCTCTTCGTGTGGATATTTCTTGTTTGTTTTTTTATAAATTTATTTACTTATTTATTCATTTTTTGGCTGAGTTGGGTCTTTGTTGCTGTGCGCGGGCTTCCTCTAGTTGCGGCGAGCGGGGGCTACTCTTTGTTGTGGTGCACGGGCTTCTCATCGCGGTGGCTTCTCTTTGTTGCAGAGCACGGGCTCTAGGCACACAGGCTGCAGTAATTGTGGCTCGTGGGCTCTAGAGCGCAGGCTCAGTAGTTGTGGCGCACGGGCTTAGTTGCTCCGCGGCATGTGGGATCTTCCCGGACCAGGGCTCGAACCCGTGCCCCCTGCATTGACAGGCGGATTCTTAACCACTGTGCTATCAGGGAAGTCCCCTCTTTGTGTGGATATTAAGTTGAGGCGACTGAGCTGAGAAGTTGGGGCCGAGGGACCCCGACCGTACGTCTTTAATGCTGTTTGGTCCGTGTGGGAGGAGATAGAGTGACTGCTTTCCGGAGGGGAGCCTCCATCATCCACCTTCACCGAGACGGCCCCTCCGCGGGGACAGAGCGCGCATCTCCATCTAAATCACACGGGGCAGGCGGCAGAGGCACTGAGGCGACAGCTTCATACGAGATGCTTCCACCCGGGACCCGAGAGGCTTGGCCTCTGTAAATTTCCCCTGCTCTTCCTGGCTTGCGTGGGCTGAGGGATGGGACTGGACAGTCACTCAGCTAACGCATCGGTCACTTCGTCAGGAGATGCATATGCTAGCATATCGGGCAGGAGGTCGCTCTGTGACAAGGACCCGGTGTAGCACTGGGTTAAACGGGATAGAATTTTATTTCTTCTCACATAGCCGCTTGGGACCCGGTGCCCTTTCATATGGTTGCTCCGTCATTTCTCCCATGTTGCCCTTGTCCTTGCTGACATTTCCGCCGGAGAGGAGGCCTGGCCCCTTCTCCTGAGGGCACAACACCAGGCTTCCAACATCGCTGCCACCCACCTCACTTCACCTGGTGGTAGTTAGAGGGTCACATCCAGCCGCAAGAGAAGGTGGGAGATGTTTTTATTCCAAGTGGTCGTGCGGCCAGCTGTGCAAGAGAAGCATGGCCCCTGCTCCAGATGGAGGACAACACGGTCAATCTGACCAGCACAGTTTTTTGGGGTATGTGTATATATGTATGTGTGTGTACATACACGTAAATGTATGTACACATGTATATATCCCCCCAAATTGTGGGTATACATACACACACACACACACACATATATATAAAACTTTCTGTTTTGAAAGACTTTAAGCCTCACAAGAATTTATAAATTGTAGTAGAGAATTTCCGTGTGCCATTCCCCAAGCTTCCCCCGATAACATCTTACAGAACCATAGCACATTGGTAAAACCAGGGAACTGACACCGCTACAGACCTTATCTGGATTCTGCCAGTTCTTATGTGAGCTGTTGCACATGTGTGCACGCATGTGTAGCAGTGAGAGATGCTATCACTGATGTAGATCCACGTGGCCAGCACCATAGGTGGCACTTTCGAAAATCCCTTCAGAGGCAGCCCATCCTCGGGGATCGAGTCCGGGACCTTCCGTGAGCAGCCCCTGCCTCATCGCCCACCATTCTGTGCTCTTGGCCCTCATGTAAACAGCTGACCGTTCTCCGGCGCTTACTGTGTCGTTCCCTCACTTTCCGCATTCCCTTATGCCCATAGGTGCCAAACTGGTGGTCTGCAGAGGGGTTTCGTCTGGGCTGCGCGGTGTTGAAAACGTTTTTAGAAATGTAGTTGCCAACACTGAATCATTGGGAGATTTTCATGTTAAAAACAACATCAATAAACCAGTACATCTGACCTCAGTGGAGAAATCAGAACCTCTGTGGTCCCCGGGCATGTTTGCACAGCACCACCGCGGTCGCCGGAGAGTGGCTGCCCCCTGTAGCAGGCCGTTGCCGGTTCCTCGCGGCCGCACCCGGCTGGCCCCAGGGAGTTGAGTGTGCACTTCCTGACAGAAGCAGTTCTCTCTGTTATGGGGGTCTTACCCAATTTGGGGGCAACTGCTGCTCACCCTCCAAGCCTTTGTGCGGCATCTTTCCTCTGAGGAAGGATTTCTTGGCCCTCCTCACCGCACAGGCTTTTGGCGGCCTCTGCCGTCTTTGCTGGTCTCCAGCACTCCACTCCACGCTTACTGTTTGCCTGGCAGCCGCCTCGGCAAGTCTGCAAGCTCTTTAAGGGCGGGGGGGTGCTCAGAGGTCGAGTCTCGTCTCTCTTCTCTCATCCGCTGTGTGTGGGCAACGCTGTGCCTGGTGCCCCTCGTGAGTGATGCGTCATTGTTGGTCTAGTGGACAGAACAGAATCAAGGTGATTAATAGGCAATCAGTAGGTGTCAGCGTGTTGACTGCCCACCTGTGGCCGGACTCTGCCTTCGCATCCTCACTCATCCTCCCCATGATCCTGTGGGAAGGTGTTCTTTTGTCCGTCTTGTGTGTGAAAAAGTGCAGCCTGGAGAGATTACAGAGCTTGTTTTCAGTGATAGAGTGAGGTACTGGTGAAGCTATGACATGACTTCGGCCATGGGCTTTTCTTTTTTTAAGGCCAAGGATTGACTGACAGCCCCGGAATGAGACATAGAAATGGAAATGTATTAGGAATTGCTGGAAAAGCATAGGAAATAGGGAAAGGTCAGCGTTAAGCCACAGAGATTTCCCGCTGATGCATCAATTGCTGTTTGCAGTCCCAGAGAGGGTAATGATGCCACTCCAGTGGAGATGGCAGACAGGCTTGGCATGGAAGGTCAGGCTCTTCCTGGACAATCCTCAGGGCACGGGAAGCCCTCCTGGTGGCACAGGAAGTTGACTTTTCCTGACCTTCTCTGACACTCTTTGAGAAGCACTGGTGGAAATGAGGAAGGGGCTGGGGTGAGGCTGGGGAGAGCGCCACCTGGCTGTAAGGGCTAGCGTGCTGGGCCCGGTGCCCGTTTAGGGGAAGTGCCAGGCCAGGCCCTGGGAAGACTTGGTCGGTGACTTCTGTAAAGCAGGACGACTTGACCACGGAGACCACGGCAGCAGGTGCGCTGGGGGCACCTGGATGCTGGTTCTGGCTCCGCCCCTTAACCCTTTGGGTTTTGGAGGTGTCGTGTCCTCTCGTCTTTTAGGAGAGGGTTAGAGGTGTCCAGGCTTGTGGGGCACCTACTGTGTCTGGGCAGAAGCCTTTGTAGCCTGTAACTTACTCAATCCCCTCGACAACCCCGTGAGTTGGGTGATTGTATCCCTGTGCCCAGATGCCACCGCTGGGGACCAGGGAGGTCGGTTCGCTACTCAGAGTTACACAGCTGGTCCTTGCTGGAGCAAGGATTGAACCCAGGCTCAAGCCTGAAGCCTCTGCTCCGTTCACCAGCTACGGCATGGTCCTAACCACGTACGCGGGGCCCTGTGCACACGCCGCGGAGCTGCACTCCCTGAAGCACGGAGAGGACACGGGGGTGGGAGGCTGTCCAGCTGAGAAGCCCGGCCCCGGCTCCAGGAGGTTCTCACGAGGAAGACGTGGACATCCTTGCAGACCCCAGGGTTAGCCTCTTTAGCTTCCAATTTCCTCACCTTTAAAATGGAGTGATCTCATCTGCCTGCTCTCCTCACAGGGCAGAGTGAGTGCGGGGTTTGCAGGTGTGCTGGAAACCTGGAGGGGGCTGCGGGCCGTGAGCTGGAGCTGGTGGGGACTTCTCAGCCGCGGCTTGTCGGTCTCAAGCTGCAGACGGTCTCAGGTGACTCTCTTCCCATGTCCCTGCTCGGGGACATGCCCCCCCCCCACAAGGTTCCCAAGGCAGGATAGAGGTGGAAATATTATTTGTTTACTTCTGCTCAGCGAGCCCCGGCCCTAGTGGGGTCCGCCCTCCCCAGTTTAATATCTCTTGCCGCCCACCACGGTGCCTGTGTATTCGTCTGATTAAAGACTAATTTTCTAGCTTTCAGGGTGGAACTTGGCCCAGAGTTTCTTCTCTCCAGATGAGTGGGTTTTACACAGATGCCTCAGACCATAGGCTGTGAGGAACCCAGAAGCAAGCCTCCAGGGCCGCCTCCTGGCCCGCTGAGCCCCACCACGAGGACCCCGAGGACGGGAGGGCGTCTCGCTGAGGGGGGCAGGTGTGAGGGGTTGGCTGCTTAGCTCCCGGTCTCCAGAAGGCTTTTGAAGACACACAGTCCACTGTCACTTCCCACCAGGCCTGCGCCTAAAGCCAGCTCTGGGGTCTGTAGGCCCCGGGCCCCTGAGAGACGGGCTGGCAGCCTGGGGGAGCAAACCTGATTATTAATGGAAAAGGGTATTTTTTCCTCGGGTACCAGGGTTTTAATAAATGGAACATGTACGAGGACACTTAGAAAGAGGTACTGAAGACTTGTCCGCTGCACACTTGTCCTCTGGGCGGGAGGGCGGTTTACCTGGGCAGATGGGACGCGGGCACGTGAACTCCCGCCACCCCCCACCCCGCCCTTGCCTGCTCTGATCCCTGCGGTGGCCTTTTTCTGCACGTGGGGCAAAACCTGAATTCCTGCCACGGCCTTTAAAACCTTTCTCATCCCCGTCCCCTGTGCTTGTCACTCACTGTCCTACCACACTGGCCTCTGGGCAGTTCTCAGACTCGCCGGGCCCTTCCCTCTGCTTGGATGCTCTCCTCCCCCCACCCCCTCTGCCCACCTGAGGACTCTTACTTCATCACCTCCAATTTTCACTTTCATTTTCCTCAGCCTGGCCCGGCCACGCCCCTCACGTGGTTCACGCCCCCTCAGGTGGTTCTCGCTCCCTAGTCTTTCCCTTCCCGGCATCAGTTTGTGACGGTTTCTTTCTGTGTTTGTTTAAAGCCTGCTTCCCCTGCTGGTCTGAAGCTCGGAGAGGGGCTGGTTTCTGCTCCTGCCTCTCCCCTCCCCTCCCGTGGTTTTAGGAGCAGCCTGGGCAGATGGACCGTGGCCCGAGTGAGGAGGGTGCCTGCTCTGGGCTCAGGCCTAGCGCACTTCTCTTTGTGGCCCTGGGGGACCCCTACCTTGAGGGGTGCCCGCCTCCTGCCTGCTGCTCCTTCCAGCGCCTGGGCCCTTCCTTGTGTGTTCTCATTGGGAGGCCTGCCAGCCGGCAGTCTGCGGTCTCCACCTCGCACCCTCCTCCCTCCTTCGGGTTTCATTGGGGGTTTGGAGTCTCACTGTGAGGAATCGATGCAGCCCGGGAGTCGTAACTCTCAACACCAAGAGCACCCAAAGAACACCGTCATTCCTCATGCCGCCTCCAGGCTGGCCTCCAGGTATGAGTCCCAGGCCTGGCTGCACCATCCGAAAGCAGGATGGCCTGCCTCTGCGGCCTTTTAAGTCTTGGGGACAGGGATTCAGCACGAAAGAAGGGAGCTCATTCTCTTGGGCTGCTTTCTGTTAGGTGCAAATCCTCAGCTGAGTCGAGGGTGACCATTTCCGCCAGGAGGAGGTTTTCAGCCTGTTCACCTGGGGCAACGCTTTTTCTTCCTGACCTCGTCCAATGCTGGGGAAAGGGAGCCGGAAGGAACTTAGCTGCATAAACTTGGCTGCTCTGAGGCGAGGATTTGCTGTTGTTACTGAACCAAACTTGGGTCCGCGTGCGCACATGCAGTAAAGCCAATCTACTGACACTGGGTTGTGCTGAAGGCAAGTGCAGGGTTTATTGCAGGCACCAAGCGAGGAGTCCAGGCAGCTAGTGCTCGAAAGGCCTGAACTCCCGGATGGCTTTCGGGGTGGGGGAGGGGGGTTGTGGGGTATGTGATCAGCTCCTGGACATTCTTCTGATTGGTTGGTGGTGAGGTAATTGGGTTCAACATCATCAACTTCTGGTTGCAGCCTGGCTGGAGTCTAGGAGCTGGTGGTCAGCATGCAGTTAACTTCTTCCACCTGGTGAGAGTTTCAGTCTCTGCAAAACAGCTCAAAGGATTTGGCTCAGAATATTATCTGTAGCCCTTGAGGAGGAACTAAAGGTCCTTGACTTTGTTTAACGGCTAAACTATTATTATTTTGTCCTGCTTGGCTGTTTTCCATTTTTTCACTTCTCTGATTAAGTTTATTCTTTGGCACCTGGGGAAGGCCTAGGAGGCTAAAGTTTTTCTGCAAGCAAGAGGCAGGCAGAGGACATGGTGGTGGTGGAGGTCTGTCTGGGAAGGCCCCACAGGGTCCTGCTCGGTTATACTGTGAGGTGATTCTGCCCTGGGGTGGGGGGCGTGAATAGGATGGGGGGAGGGGATGGGCCTTCCCGCTCCTACTGGTGCCTGGTGCCTTCTACTTATTCTCCTCTAATTCCCACGGTAGCCAAAGGAGGTGAATTTGATCTCCCCATTTTACAGGTGAGGAAATGGGTTCAGAGAGGTTAATTCATCTGCCTGAGGTAAAACAGCAGGTACTGAGAGAGCCAGGTGCTTCAAACCTAAGCCCATCTGACCACCAAGCTGGAGTGTGTTTTGGCTGTGCTGTCTCCCAGGGAAGTCAGGGAATATTGAGGCCCTGCTGTGTGCAGATTGTCACACCCCATCAAGTATTTTATCTCGTTTACTCCCCAGGGCCAATCCTTGGCACAGGGAGTGTGACCCCATTGTAACAGGGGACACTGAGGCTCAGGGAGGACAGGTAGCTCAGCTCCCAGTGGGATCTGGGCTCCGTGTGTGGCTGGCTGGTCCCAGAGAGGCCTTCACAGGCAAAGAGGTAGACCCAAGAGGGGTGCTGTGTGGAGGCTGTTAAGTCAGTGAGGAGTGCTTTCAGCTGCAAGTAGTTGAACATCCACTAACAGTGGCTTAAGCAGTCATTTATTTTCCTCCTAGAACGGGAAGTGTGGGCGTCAGAGGTTGCCGGCCTGGTTCAGCAGCTCAGTGCTGCCAGGGATGCAGGTTCTTTCTGCCCGAACCTCTTTAGTGGTTAGTTTTCATCCTAATGTTGGTCGCCTCATGTTTGCAAGATGGTTGCTGCCGTTCCGGCGACCATACCCATTTTTGAGCAGGAAACAAGGGAGCAGGGGGTAGCCCTGGCTATTTCTTCCCTTTATCAGCAAAATAGAAGCCTTCCCACAAGCCCACTTGGCAGACTTCTCTTTACATCTCTGCAAGCAGAACCGAGCCACACGGCCCCTCCACTTTCGAGAACTGTCAGGCAAAGCAGCAGGTCGGGTGTGGAGGGAGTCACAGGTGACAGGCTTACCCCTCCTCCCACAGAATTTGCCACGTAGCAGGGGAGGTGGTGAAAGGTCCAGCGGAGGCCCTCGGGCCGCCCCAACTTCTGAGTTGGGTTTTCAAGGCGCAGCAGGAGTGAAGTGTTACATCCGTGAATGTGAAAGGCCACTGCTGGGTCAGTTTGCAGTGACGCTCTTCCTCCAGCGGGGTGGCTCTGAACACCCTCCTGATCTGAGCCTGGGAGTCTCTGTTACCTGCACCGAGGGCAGCTTGACCTGTGACTCCCGTACCCTGCCCGGTGTTAGAGGTCGCCTCCGCTCCTGAGTCGCTGGGACGCTCGGGGGAGTGTGCGTGGTGTTGGGCAGTGGCGAAGGAAAATAGGACGCCCAGGGACAGCGTGGTGGACTCGGCTTCGGGAGAGCCCAGCTGTTTGCATGGTTTCTCGGCCACTTGTGTCCTGGGTGTGTCTCGGGTGTCACTCCACCTTTCTGAGCCTCACTTGCCTCAACTGTAAGACACGGGAGCGTCATTCTGCCTCGCTTCCCTGTGTTCATGGCTTGAGGGGTGCCAGCTCGGCCAGACATCAGCTCACCTTCGGCTGACTGAGCTCCGCGTGCCTCCTCTCCCTCTGTAACCTTGGAGGTGGATGAGGTGCCATCAAGCCCATTTCAGAGGAGGGGAAGCAGGTTCAGAGAGGGCAGGTGACACACCCATGGCTGCACAGGACGTAAGTGGCAGAGCTGAGCCTGGAACCCGGGCCATCTTGGCGACCGGGAGCTTGTGTTCTGTGTAGCAGACATCAAAGCGTCCAAGTGTGGAGCAGGACAGCGTAGAGTTGGTGTGACTCCATCTGGCGTGAGGTCTGCCTGTGCCCTCTCAGTAGCCATGTGCTTCTAATTAATTGCAGATTATGTGTGTGGGTCTGTTTGACAGTTGCCTACACATACGATACCACAGCCTGAGGGTGGACGGAAGCTGTGCAGCTGATGTCCTGATTATTTATGGGTATTTCACATGCAATTAGTCTTCCTTGCCGTCAGTTAACCCCACCACCCTGCTGTGCCTGAGGCCAGTCTCAGCAGGTGCTGGTGTTGCTGCCCCCTGGGCAGACCCGGGGCTTTAGCCAGGTCAGGGTCATGTTTCTGCTGGTTGCACTCGACATTCCAGCCAAGTGCAGGCAGCCAGCGGGTAGAGCAGATGAGGGGGATGCCTGGTGCTTCCCGTTTGCTTATTGGAGCCAGAAGCTAGGGAGGCTCATCTGCTACCCATGATGATCACAGCCTCTCAGAGCCAGGAGGGTTCCAGAGGGTCAGCTTGTCTAACCTCCTCATCTTACAGATTGAACATCTCGGACCCAAAGTGGGTGTGACATACTTAAAGCACGGCTGGACCAACTGTGGACCTGGCATCCTTACCTGTTCTCGTTGTCACATTGCACATCTTTTCTTGTCCTCTGTGTCTCCCAGCTTGCTGGCCACACTGACTCCAGTGCCACCTCATGTAGGTTCCAAGCTGCAGCAAGTGAGGGATGATTCATTTGGTCACAGTTGCCAGAAACCAGCTTGAACCAGCTTAAGTAAAGTAAGGGAATGTGATTGCCCTCAGACCTCCAGCATCCAGGGGGCCTCTTGTGTTCAGGCAGCACTGGATCCCCAGGCTCAGTTGGTCTCCAGGGCTCCTCCTGAGGGCTGTTAATGGAGTGATGAGGAGAAGCCGGGGGGAAAGCATGTCCACGACCTCTGGCCAAGCTGACTCCGCCCAGAATCTGCCAAAGGCTTGGTTCTTCTCAAGATGAAAATCCTGAGAATGTTGATTTTGGTGTAGAATACAGGGCTGGCATGGAGCCCTGGCCTCCTCTTTCTGAGACCCCCCGGTGGGGCTGGGGGGAGAGTATCACATGGTAGTTATGGTTGTGGGTGCCAGTGTCAAATGGCTTATGTTCTGATCTCTGTGTCTGTTTCCTTATTTATTTATTTAGTTTTATAAATTTATTTATTTATTATTTGTTTTTGGCTGCGTCGGGTCTTTGTTGCTGCGCGCAGGCTTTCTCTAATTGCAGTGAGCGGGGGCTACTCTTCGTTGTGGTACACAGGCTCCTCATTGCGGTGGCTTCTCTTGTTGTGGAGCATGGGCTCTAGGCACGCGGGCTTCAGTAGTTGTGGCACGCGGGCTCAGTAGTTGTGGTGCACGGGCTTTGTTGCTCCGCGGCATGTGGGATCTTCTGGACCAGGGCTCGAACCCGTGTCCCCTGCATTGGCAGGCGGATTCTTAACCACTGTGCCACCAGGGAAGTCCCCGTTTCCTTATTTATAAAATGGATTTGATTTGAGCACCTACTTTGTGGGGCTGTTCGGAGGGTTTAATGAGACAATTTACACACGCAGTTTCACCCAGTGTCTGGCACATGGCATGTGCCCTGCTAGCAGCTGTTATTAGGAAAGTCATTTAATGTCTTGGTTTTTCCACCTGTAAAACGGGCTTGGACACCACCCGTTCTATGAAATAAGGAACTTGGCTCCTTTAATACAGCCAAGCCCAGACCTATGCTTCAAGGTTGGTAGTGGATGAAAAATTGCCATGTGCAAAGGGGCAGCTAGACCCTGAGGCCCTGTCTCTCCTCTCCATCGACTTTTCCCTTTTGGGTGCCCCTGTCACACTGAAACCCCATGCCTTCTCTTGGGGGACACTCTGTCCCCTTTAATACTCCCGCGGTGCCTTGGACGGAGGCCAGGCTGGAATAGTTAATAGGGCTTGTCTGAATGTTAGGGTATAGGTATCAGCCCCCTTTCTGCAAACACTTCCCCAGAGAAACCACTGTGATTGTTCAGGACCAAGGGCAGAGGCCCCTGTAGCTGGCTCTGCAGCCTAGTGGTGAGGAACAGGCGCTAGGCCTAGCAGGTGCCCTAGCTTCCTAGCTGTGTGTCCCTGAGAAGATTGTTTGACCTCTCTGAACCTTGGTTTGCACATCTGAAAAATAGGAACTCAGACAGCATGTGCTTGTTCAGAGTATTGATTGAAGTAATGTCTGTAAAGTTCTCTGGATGTCGCCTGGCCCACAGTAGGCGATTTTGAACGTTACCTGGTACCACTGCTGCCATGCTGAGTCATCTTCAGCTTGGGGTCTCCTGCAGCCCTGCTTCCCAGCTGTGGCTGCACAGAATCAGTGAGGAGCTTTGCACAAAAACACTGCTGCCTGGGTCCCACCCCAATTCTGGATTAGCTGGTCTGTGGTACAATATGAGGTTCGGTTTTTGGTTGTTGTTGTTGTTTATTAGCTTCCTAAGTGGTTCTAACATGCAGCCCAGTGTGGCTGGAGAACCTTTCCACTAATGTCTGCCATCTGCTCCGTCCCCACGTGGCCAAGGCCACCTCCCCCCCCACCCCCCCAACGTGGGTTCTCCCTTACCCGCTCTAGGCTCTGCCAGGTCCAGACCCTGGAGAGAGAGATCTGTGGGAGAGAGAGGCTTTCCTTTTCCCAGAGCCTGAAGCCAGGAAAGTCACCTCTTTCAATGGAGACTTCATTCTCTGTACCTGTAATCCAGCACCCTGGACAAAGCTCCTGCACCCGTGAAGGAGCTGCACTAGGCAGAATGGGGTGGGTTGCCCTCTTGTCTCGTGATTAAGGTGGTCCATGGACGTCAGGGATGCTGACAGGATCTCGTCAGCCTTGAGAGACCATTCTCTGGGGAGGAACTACTTCTGATTGACTAATACATACCTGAAGTGGTGGGGCCAGAGGATTCTGGAGGTGGAGTCTTTGAACTAGTGGGGAAGGGCAGTGCTACCAGCATTGTTTTCCTCTTGGTTGGGAATCCTGTCCTGTGATAGGGATTGGAGTCTCCTCCACACCCCAAAGGAAGAAGGCGGCTCCCCGGTTTACCCAGGGGTTATAGATCTGCCAGGCTTCAGGGGCCAGGCCGGTCAAACCTCCGGCACGGGTGGGACCCAGCGGGATAGGACGTGCTCTGTCCAAAGAGATTAGTTTTTGCTGGCCCCTACTGCATGGCACAGATCGTGTGTGTGTGTGTGTGTGTGTGTGTGTGTGTGTGTGTGCGTGTGTGTGTGTGTGTGTGTGTGTGTGTGTTGGCGGGGGATGTTACTGAGTGGAATCATGCTGTTATAGCAGTAGGATGGCCTAAGTTATTCAGTAGTGCCCACGTGAACACCTTTGTAGAATGTACCATCTCTCTCTGGGTGCCTGCTGATTGAGCCCCTTTGCAATACAGAGCAGGTAAGCCCTGCTTTTCATGGCTTCATATTTATCTAATACTATCTAGTTAACACAGGTATTCCACTTGTCACCTTAACCCAGACACTTCACTGGTTCTGCTACATGTTTCTCACTGGGTCTTTCTCATAAAACACTTTTGCACATAACTAGCATCTCCTTGCATGCTGGTGAAGGAGAAGAGGACGACCTTGGTGTGTGACGGCTGAGCGCACACCCTGCCGCCCCTGCAGTAGCACCCCACCCGGGTGAGCAGCTGGCTTCTACCCCTTTCCTCCCAACCCCCTCCATAATTTATTTTTCAACTATAGCTGTAATGTCTTGTTAAAAAATATTTGAAGAGAATATGGCAAAATAATAAGAACTGGCCATGCTGGGTGGTGAGGGCGAAGACATTCACCATACAGATTTCTGAACTGTTCCATGAGATGTAGTGATTTTAAGCCACGATGCCTGCTCACTGTGGAAAAGTTTGGCAGCTCTTCAGAAAGTGAGATAGAATCACCGCTTGTCCCCAGAATTTCACTCGCAAGCAGAGACCCAAAAGAATTGAAAATGGGGACTCAAGTACATGTACACAGATGTTCACGGGAGCACTGTTCACAACAGCCCAAAGGTAGGAACAGCCCAGATGTCCATCAGTGGATGAGGGGAGGGACAAAATGTGGTCTCTCCATACAAGGGAATATTATTCAGCCATTTAAAGGAATAAAGTGCTGACACCTGCTACGTGGATGAACCTTGAAAGCATTATGCTCAGTGAAAGAAGCCAGATACAAAAGGTTACATGTTGTAGGATGCAGTTTATGTGAAATAGCTTGGATAGGAAATTCCACAGAGCCAGAAAGCAGATTAGTGGTTGTCCGGGTTTGGGGAGGGGGGCACATGTGGGAGAAGCTGCTTTGTGGGGGAGGGGTTTTACTTTCGGGTGCTGGAGGTGTGTCAGGACTAGACAGAAGTGGCAATTGCACAAAACTCTGAATGTACTAAAATGCCACTGAATTGTTCACTTTCAGATGGTTAATTTTATGTTATGTGACTTTTACCTCAGTACGTTATTTTAAAAAACCTCAATTATCCCCCCACCTCCACCCCACCTGCTTCTTACTGCCCATAAAACACTCAGTTCCATTTCTTCTCCTTGAAGCAACTTCACCTTACAATTGTTTCTGATTTTAGTTCTTCTGGTGGATACCTCTTTAAAGCTGAATGATGCCTTTTTTTTCTTTTTAATTTTTAGAGAATGAATGTAGGCTCTTGACTCCTTGATATGCGGAAAAGCATGAAATTAAGACCCCCCCCCCCATTTACCCCTTCTAACCTTCTGACGATTTCGTATGTTCTCAGATGCTCTCTTTTCTAGGCCTTTCTGAGTGGGGCAGGGCAGGGCTGCTCAGACCCTTTTTGCTCCCTGAGTTAATCGCTTTGGGGTTCTTGGGCGGCTGCCCTGGAGGGTCCAGCCCTTGCCCGTTCTCTCCATCTCCTGGGGGTCTCTGCCTCCATTAGAGCCCCATTCAGGCCCCTTCCAGCTCTACACTTTTGACATTCTCTGACGTGGAATAGAAAGCTGATTTTTCAGAAATGACTCTGCATTGTTGTGTGCCACTTATCTTGACGTTTTCAAAATAATTGGCCGTCAGGAACTCAAACTTCAGGGCAGAGGGTCTCAGATGGGGGCCTGGAGCCGTGATGTGTTGGGCCAGCCTGGTAAAAACCTTTGTTAACAGCCTTTAAAATCAGATTTGTGTAGAAATGCGGGTGTTGGCTTCTCAGAGCGGGGCTGCGTCCCTGCGTGGGACAGTGGACTGGAGGCAGGAGTGCTGCCTTCGCCGGGCACATCTGCCCCTCTTCCTGCCGTCCCCACGGGATGTGTCCCTCGGAGCACGTTACTGCATTCACTAGCATTACTTTTTGGTCCTGTCTGCATTTGCTTTGGGGACACCTGCCTTAACACTTGTATTACAAGTCATTATAAACAAACACTATACGTGCGTGCGCGTGCACCTATGTGTGTGAGAGAGTGCACGCACACCAATGAGCAAGAAAACCCACAATTACACACATGGAAAAGTTCACAAAGATTTAGAACTTTATCAAGATATTGAAAGAGATGTTTCTTATCCCTTGTGATTTTCTTGTTTCTCATTCTGTTTCCATGGGTTCCTCAAACCTTTCCTCTCCTTTCCAGATTATGTAGAAACAATTGTTTTACAGTGGGGGTGGGGTTGGGTGTTGGAGGGGCAAAATTTAATCAGATTCCTGATTTTCCTGGAGGGCAGAAAAAGGTTGGGAAGGTTGTTGGAGGCCATGCACCAGGAGCTGGTTGAGTCTCTAGGGCGTGTGCTCCATTCCAGGGGACTGCTAGGCATGGTGCCGCAGCTCGGGGACAGGCTTCTGAGGGAACCTGAGCAGGCTGGGTCCTTGCCCTGCCACCTCCTGGTTGTGTGGCACGGGGCAAATCCCTTGCCTTCTCTGGGCCTCTGTTTCCTGATTCATATAATGGGTGTAGTAAACTTTGCTTCTCGGGGATGTTGTGAGAATCCAGTGAGATTGTGTATTTCAGGTGCTTTTCGGCTTGCTGGGCATACAGAAAACAATGCATAGCAGCCACTGGCCATCTGAACACTGGGAATGTGTCCTGGGGTATTTTAATTTTTTCATTATAACAAATTGCAAGACAGAAACTCTGGGTGGGCAGGGGAAAAGGAGAGGCAGGAAAGAGAAACAGGACAAAAAGCTAGAATGGGCCCGAGAGCGATTTAAAAAGTTATGTTTTGGGCTCAATATAGTTCATCCTTTCTTTTAGAGATAAAAGGAAAGGGAGTGGGTAGGCAGAAAAAGATATAAAAAGCAGTATAAGTTTGGAAAACAGCGGTGTAGGTTAAGTATATATTCACAGAAGAGCACTGTTTATTTCTGTGCATGTGCCCTTGTGAGCCCTCTCTTTAAATATAACTGAGTACGGGCCCCAGGGGAGTGTTTGTAAAGGCTCTTTGAGGTCTTCACAAAAAGATGCTATATAAAGCCAAAGAATTATTACACAGCTCTATGTATGTGGGAGAGAGCGTGTGCGTGTGCTTGCACATGCCCGCACGTGCCCAGATGTCTAGTTACAGTCATCGAGTTTTCTCCCTTTAATCTTGAAAAGGGAGTTGAAGATCAATTGATCTCAAGATAATTTCCCTCCTGGAGGGCCTTTAATGGCTGGAGATGAGAAGGCTCTTCCCTCCACCCTCGATGTCACTGTTTCAGTACTTTATGTAGCGACCTCTGACGCCCATTCTCATTGTGAGAATAGAGCATTCTCTGTGGTGTGTGTCTTTGTTTCTGTTTGGGTCCTTGGCCAGCGGAGGTTGGCCGCTGCTCTGCTGATCTTGGGACTCGTGTGGTTGGGTTCATGTGCCAAGGGGGAGGGAATGGTTTTGCAGGCTTGCCCCGTTTTAGGTCATGGTCGTGAAATAGAATTCGTCCCTTCCCTCCCATGTGTATCCATTCATGAGACACATATTGGAAAAAGCTCATTTTGAGCCTGAATCCCTGTCACTGGGGCAGGAACTTACAGCTGTGAACTGGTAGTTAGCTCCTCTGGTGAGGCCTTGAATTTATTATTAAACGCACTAGACATTTCTGCCCGGCCCATCCCATGCTCAGTTCCTGGAGGTGAGGGGCAGATTTTAGCAGCGGGTGTCAGTCATTCACTCGTTTATTAATCCATTTATTCATCCGGCCCTTGACTCATTCTGCTGGTCTTGTGGGTACCGTGCCCAGGGGCTGTGCTGGTCCCCGGGGTCCCCGCTGTCAGGGGCTCACAGGCTTGGGGGTGGGGCTTGGTAGCCACAGCTGCAGAAGAACAAGTCCACCCCGAGGGACAGAGCTTTCATGGAGGTGAAAATAAAAAGGTGCGGCGGGGCTCAGGGAAGGAGGGGTCCATTGAGCTCTCCTTGGCTTGATGGGCTGGAACTCGGAATCTTCTCAGGTTAGCACAGCAGGGTGGAGGATGTGAGGGCTCACAGGGGCCTGGGTTCTGGGTCCCGACGTGCCTGCCTCATTCCTAGGGCCGCTCGGTCTCTGCTCTCAGAGAGCTGTCTTGGTGATACTAGTACAGCAAGAGACCAAGCCAGCCAGTGGCGAGTTTACTGAATCAACAGGGATCCTTTTCAGAGTCTGGGATCCCCTGTGGCTTTGCCCCATTATCAGGCCCAGGGCTCTGTGGCTCGTGCCTGACATTTCAGATGCCAGCCACTTGGCTAAACTCAGCCTTCTCTCTGCGTTGAGTGGTCTTGTCCTCCCGGAGGGGCTGTATTGGCTTTTCTCTTGGGTGGGCTTCTTCCTGGTGCCCGCATCTCATGTTTCCCTGGCCAGGCCTCTGCACCTGGCAACAAAAGGGACCCAGCAAACCGTCCTTGGCTAAGCTCTCAACAGGTGGATCTTGGAGGAGCGACTTAGAACTGTTTGCTCTTGGGCCAGACGCCTCTGCTCCCATCCTCCTTTGTCGGAGACTGTGGCCCATCCCAAACTTCTGGAAGTCTCTATCAGAGTCAGCCAGCCACCCTCAGTCTCACCACCACCTCACCCTACAGATGCCTGAAGCTCCAGCCCGTGTGCAGTGCAGGCCCTCGGCTGGCTCGCCTCTGGGGAACCAGTGAGGGTAGAAGATGATGATCTAGGGCAGGAGGCTGAGCAGGGACAGCTGGAGGGACAGAGGCAAAACTGAGGGGACCTTTGAAGAGGCAAGAGGGATCCACAGTGTCTGAGGCAGCAGCTGCTCCAGTGCTGTGTTGCATTTATTAAAGCCGGGCCCGCAGCCCCTTCTTGGGTTCCAGCCATGGGGCCCCACCGTCGGCACCGGTGTCTGGCAGGCCACACACCTAACTGCAGAGGGCCCGCAGTGGAGAAGGCTGGCATGGGGAGTGGGGGCAAGAGCTTCTGGATGTTCCCCTAACTTTTCCTTAAAGGGCCAGCTGGTAAATGTTTTAGGCCGTGCGGCCCCTCGGTCCCCGTCACAGTAGCTCAGGTCTGCCTCAGTAGCGTGACAGCAGCGTAGACAATATGTGAACAGACAGTGGGGCTGTGTTGCAGTAAAACTGACGCCGAGCCCTGCCCTGTCCGGGGAGGTCAGTGATATTAACACCGTTTTTCCAGCTGAGGGGACGGAGAGGCGAGGAGGGACCCAGAGCTGAGACCTGTGGGATGTGGGATTTGATTAGAAGACCTGTGTTCTTTCCACTCTGCCTGTTCCCTGCCCCAAATTGCTTAGGAGCTTGGTTTCCACAGTGGACCCGTTTTTTGTTAGATTGGCCCTCAGTGTGCAAAAGTTTAAAAAAAAAAAAAAAGCAAAACTATCATTTCCTTAGTGGACTTGTTCTTTGCTTGCATGTTAAGATGGGCTTGTGCTGCTACATATGGCATAAATGTTTGTTCCCATATTTATATTGTTTTTATTGCTGCATTTCACATATTTAAATTATTGCCTGAACTTTATTTCCATATGTAGTAGCTGCAGAGATTTAAGTCTTGTTTCTTGCTCCCAAAATGGTACCCTGCCCTGGCAACATTTATGGACAAATCCATCCTTTCTGCAGTGATTCAAAATGCTCTGTATCCCAGACTGATTTCCTACGGTTAACATTCTCCTGTGTTCTTGACTGGATTTGCTGTTCAGTTCTCTGAAGCCAGGCAAGGAACTGATTTCGAGATGGATCATTCTTTGCCTTTCAGCCTTAGGAGAGGGAGACCCCGATTCAGCCGGGCTCTGCAGAGGCTGCAGTGCAGAAAGTTTGCCCTGTTGTCCCTCGAAATGTGTGCTGAGGCAGGTAATAAAGAGGAAGGAAATCACAATGATAGAGACTAACAAATAATGGGATGCGCGGTGCTGGGGAGAGGAGAGAAAATTGCAAGTTAAGGAGCGCCTCTGCCAGTGTGTGTCACTGGAGCTTGGAGAAGTAGAATGTTTACGTGATGTATGGAAATCAATCCCAGCATTACCTATGCAAGGAAAGTCAGCAAAGCGAATGCATAGAAAGTTAAAGCCTGTCAAAAGGGCAATTTTTTTTTTTTTTTTTTTTTTACGGGGGTGCGCGGATACCAGCTCTCAGGCCGTTGCCTTTTTCACCATTAACCATGAATGTTCTGTGATGGTAACTTGGGGAAGGCGGAGAGGACAGTCTGACAGCAATGGATTTTTTTTTTTTTTTTAAAGATTTGAGGTATCAGAGTACTGCTTTACCTGTATTTGTGTCCTCAGTCATTTTGATATTGATGCAGCTACAGGGCATGGTCCAAGAGGCTGGAGATGCACAGCATGTGGGACGGGGGAAGGAAGGGTTATGACAGGATGACGGTCTGGATCAGTCAGCGATGGCCATCCCCCTGCTTCTGTGGCTTAGTGTGATTGTGGCAGTGTGCAGTGTGATTGTGCAGTGTGATTGTGGCCCCTTCAAGGTGACCTTGTGGCCAAGACGTCTCATTGCAGCTACTCGTGGCTGTTCTTTGCCAAAAGAGCGTTCATACCTTTTCTGGGTCCTCCTGGGAAACACTTCCTCCTCCAAGTTTTCTTTCCCCCATGGGCTGAACGCTTTTCAGCTGCAAAAGTCTGGGTGGTGATGTTTGGGATCCCCGCGTGCTGGGCCTAAAAGTCCAGAACCTGACCTGACACTTTTGCAGTCTCCTCCAGTTGGCACCTCACTCTTTGGGTCTGATTTCCCACATTGCCCATGCCGAGCTGGTTTGATGGCTCATAAAATTCTATTGTCTAGTCTGCTGCTCTAGGGCATAGACCACTTAAAAAAATTCCTTTTTATTTCTCAAGGTTGGGGTACACAGGAGCTCAGTAAATCCTGTAACTCCTGAAAATGTGACCAGGGGAACCCACTTGTGCTCGGATGGTCACTGCTGCCTTGGCCCCCGTCTTTCCACCTCTGCCGTTGAAGGGAAAGGCACTAATTATGGTGATCAGTAACATTTGTTGAAGGCTTTCTATGTGCTGGGCGTTGAATCCTTAACAGTGCTTCTGTGAAAAACAAAAATGCTTCTGTGAGATAGAGACTGTAAAGATTCCATTTATAGATAAGGGAGTCAGGTGCTCAGAGAGGGTGGGTAACTTGCCCAAGGTTACCCAGCTGCAGAGGCAGGATTTGAACCCGGGTCCTGACTCTAGAGATCATGCTCTGAAATACAGGACCCTGAAACCTGCATTCGCTGCAGTGTGGACACCACCGGGAACTTCAGTTTACTCTGTCAGCATCCCACAGGAAATGTGGCTTTATCCCCTTTTGTGTTTTGCTGAGGCGGAAACCTGCGCGAGGTTACCAGGCAGTAAGTGGCTGAGCTGGGGCTTGAACACAGGTCTCCCCAGCCCTGGGACCTGTTGGTAGCAACCTTCCATGGGTCCCGCTCCTGTCATTGGAATGGAAGCTACTGGAACCCACACCTGACCTGCTTGCCCCTGGCAGGTCCCCGCTGAAGCGCTTTATTTTTCTCCAGCTCTTGGACCTGCTCAGGGCAATTTCCACGATTTCTGGCCTTAGAGAGGGTTTGGAAGGCGACTTGGGGCCCCGCGGGCAGCTTGGCTTGTCCCAGTGTGGGTTCCTGCTCTTTGTTTCTGAGTGTCCTCGTTAGGTGGTCGTGAGAATTGAAATGAGGCTTTGGTGCTGACGTGTTACTAGACACAGAAGTACCCGCCACGTGACAGCTGGTACCTTTGCCCTCCATTTTAGTTGTGTTGTACTCAGATAGGAATCGTCTCTCTGCATCACTTATTTTCCATAAACCTTGACCAAGCTCCTGGCGTGTGGGAGCTCTGGGGACCCCAGATGCACGGCATGCTGTGCGCCTTTAAGGAGTTGTGAGGTGATTGCAGGAGACAGATGCGGTTAGCTACTGCACACTCTGCAGCTTGCTGAGGGGTAGGAGAATCACGGAGGGCTTCCCAGAAGAGGTGCCTTTTCATCTGGGCCTGAGTAGATGGGTTTTATCATATTGGGATGGAGGGGGTTGGTGAACATGAGGAAATCCATGAAACAACAGTGTGTTGGAATATTATTCAGCCTTAAAAAGGAAGGAATTCCTGCCATAGGTGACAACATGGATGAACCCGGAGGACATTATGTTAAGTAAAATAAGCTGGACCCAGAAGAACAAACACCGCATAATTCCACTTATATGAGGAATCTAAAATAGTCGAACTCTGAGACGCAGAGAGTGGAAGGGGGGTTGCCAGGGGCTGGGGCAGGAGGGAATGGGGGGATGCTGTTCACCGGGTGTAAAGCTTCAGGCAAGCAAGACGGGTCAGCTCTAGAGACCTGCTGTATAGCATTGTGCCCGGGCATAGCCGTTAACATCTATGAAGAGGAGAGAGCTCGTGTGAAATGTTTGCACCACAATGAAAAACTGTTGGGCTTATTCAGGGAGAGGCGCTCACATTTGTGGGGACGAAATAGTGCAGTCACATCCCTTGGGGAGAGTCCCTCGGGAAGGCTCTGTCACAGGCTCCTGGCCCAGCTGGATTGCCGTCTGCAGTAGAGGCCAGGTAAAGGGGTTGGTGACGCCTGGTGACGCCAGGAGAGGGCATGGCAGCAACACCTCAGCATAAGGATCGTGTTCGTGGGCAGCGAGCTGCTCCCTCCAGGACAGGCTCGGCACAGCCACGGGACTGAGGGCCCTGGAGCACGACCCTCCTGTCCTGTCGGGTCCAGGGTACCCGGTGCCAAGCACCCTGGTGGTGGGTGTGCGTGTGCTGGGCACGTGTGCTCTGCCGAGCTCTCATCCCACTTACATCCAGTGCACGTGGCTCATTAGTGTGAATCAGGCACACGTGTGACATGTGCTGCAGGACAGAAGGCTGGCATGATTCCTTTGATTAAGAGGAGATTTCCCCAGGGGCTAGTGGGGAGGGGGGATGAGCAGGCAGAGCACAGAGGATTTTTAGGGCAGTGAAACTATTCTGAATGATGCTGTCATGGGGGATACGTGTTGTCACATAGTTTTCCAAACTCATGGAATATGCAGCACCAAGAGCGAAGCCTGATGTAACTGTGGGTGATTATGATGGGTCAGCATGGGTTCATCAGTTGCAGCAAATGTCCCACTCTGGTGGGGGCTGTTGATAATGAGGGAGGCTTTGCATGCGTAGGGGCTGCTGGTAGACGGAAAAACCTCTGTACCTTCCTCCCGATTTTGCTGGGAACCTAAAACCGCTTTACAAAATAGTCTATGTAAAAAAAAAAAAAAAAAAAAAAATCACATCTTCTAGCCTCATGTTGCAGTGATGACTATCTAGTCCTTTGCTCCCACAAGAAGTCTCGGCCAGTTGAGAACTCCAGAAGAAGTCCTCCTTAGAAGATTCAGATTTCAAACAGGCCTTGGAGTAAAGGAGCGGTTTCCCGAGGCTGCGTCTCCAGTACCTGGCTGCAGCCTCGCCACCTGCTCTGGGTTTCTTGAAGATAAGAACCAAAGAGACACTACCCGGCCTGTCTTCAATGATATATTAAGTCTTGATTTTTTTTTTCCCCCTGTGGCTGTGGTGTCATGGGATTAAATTACTGGCTGGTTTTTGTTTTTACAGATTTATCAGTGTTTTTAGTTAGAAATGTGAAATCTAGCATTACGTTGAGTTCTTCTAGATTATTAGTGCTCCCCACTGCCGTCCGCGAGAGGCAGTGCCTTGACTTAGTACCGTCCTGTCTGGTCTCTCCTCTGAACCTTACAGCATCCCAGGGAGGTGGGAAGGTGGGTGCCGTTCACCCCTTGTGTCTGACAGGAAGGCTCAGAGAGGCTGAGAGCCAGGGCCCTCATTACCTGGTCACGTTCAGAATGCAAAGCCAAGCAGACGCTGTCTCCTCGTAGGCACATGTGCATGTGTGTGATTGTCCTCCGTTAAGAAATCCGCTGTTAAGGATTCCTTCCTTAGGTAAGTCGGGAGCCTGGCTCTCCCCTTGGGAAGGTGCCTTGTAGCCAGTAGGTAGGTGCTCAGTAGATGTTTACTAATGAATGAATGTGTGAGCTGGGGGCCATTGTAACTTCAGGCAGCCCGTGGCCGGGCAGGCAGCACACGGTGACTTTATCTGTGTCGCTGTCAGCTCTCTTCCCCCCGGGACTGAAGGGCAGCGGCTCGGCCTCTTTCCTATCTCTTTAGGCTGATTAACTCTGCTGAGGATAAAATAGGTAACTAGTAAGGGCCTACTGTAGAGCACAGGGAACTCTTCTCAGTACTCTCTAATGACCTACATGGGAAAAGAACCTAAAAAAGAGTGGATATACATATATGTATAACTGATTCACTTTGCTCTACGTCTGAAACTAACACAACATTGTAAATCAACTATACTCCAATAAAAATTAAAAAACAAAACAAAACAAAAATCTCTGCCAAGGGCCTAACCCTCCTTCCCTCTGTTCTTCCCAGTCTTGCCCTCTCTCTGCTCTTTCTAACCTTTAGTAGTATCTTGTCTGGAAATGCTTTTTCTGCCCATTGTTTCCCTTTTGCAAATTTTCAAACCTTGCGAAAAGTGCAGAGGATCCTGTGTGGCTCTGGTTCTACAACCTGTGCCAGGAACTGAGCCCCAGGGGTCCTGGTTGCAGCTTTGTTACCTGGACCCGTGCCACTCAGCGGCCTCGGTTCTGGACACAGCACACACGTCCCACGGGCCAGGGTCTTCTCCCCAGCCAGTTGGAGGCCTCGGTTTCCCTCCTGGCTCTGACATGTAAAGGTGTGTGGTTGTGCAGCTTATTTAATTACCTCTCAGGTTCGTTCTTCTGGCTTAATGTCCCTGTGCGCTGTCGATGAAATAGTAGCTCTTACATCCCTGCATGTGAGTGGTGGTAATTATCGCTGTTTCCTGGGGTCGAGTGCAGAGGCTGGAATTGGACAGATTTGGACTCAGATTCCAGTTGTGTCTTTACACTTCCTCTCCCTGAGCCTGTTAGCAGGCCTGTAAAAGGGACTCAGGGATAGTTTCCCTAGAGTTGCCCTGCGGCACCAAGGAGACAGTGTACCCGGAGTGCTTAGCTGGTGGCCGTTAGAATTGTCATCGAGTCCTCGAGCTTCCAAGCTCCCTGAGGGCAGGGCCACGTGGGCCTCCCCCCTTCCTCGGGTCACCCTGCCATCCTCGTGTGAGCAAGCTCACGCCTGTCCCTGCGCCTTTGCACGTGCCTTGTGCCGTGTGGAGTGTTTCCCTCCACACAGCAGCACGCTGGCTCCCTCCCTTCCTCGGGCCTCTGCTGTCATGTCATCCCCCAGAGAGGCCTTCCCAGAGCACCCCAGGACGTGGCACCCTCCCACCACCCGTCTGTGTACCGCACCGGGCTTTCCTCCTGGCATGTCTTGTCGCCACGACTGCTCCGTGCTGCTTTGTTTGTCCCCCTTCTGGGGAGGAGGCCTGCCTGCTGCAGGTAGAGACTTTGGTCTCCTCTGTTCACCCTCTGCCCACAGCGCCGAGAGCAGGGCTTGGACTTTGTAGGTGCTCAGTAAGTTCGCATCGACCCAATGAATTTTTGAATCTTCCTTGGTGACACCAGGAGAGGGACACCTCAGACACGCCTTCTCATCAGCACCTTAGGAGGCCCAGTTTCTCACTGTGTGACCCGCAGGTTTCATGCTGTCACAGGTGCGATGGGGAAGCTGGGGCCTGGACCTCCTAGTCGTGTCCTTGTGATGCCCACGTGGCTGCTCTGGGTCAGAAAAGACAGGGAGGGTCTATTTTTTGTCCCATCTCTTCTGAACAGAGTGGCTTCTGGTGTCTGACCCAGAAGCTGAGGAGGAGCCCCCATGATTCCCCTCCTTCCCTTTCTTCCCCTGGGACCTGGGCTGTGGGCTTTTATCTCCTCTGTAGCAGCCTGAGGACAGCATGGGTCCCGGGACCTATTTCTTGCCTCAGGGTCTTTGGTGGGCCTCTTTGTGCCGGGCATCCTGAGTGTAAGGGGACTGAGGGACCTGCCTATTTATCTGTGTCCTCTTCCTCCCCCATTTCCCCCTTCTTATCAATTTATTTGTACCCCAACAGTGTGGGGTAGTGTTTCTTAGGTGTGTGTAAAGGACTAAACAAGGTAGCACCAGTATGGGCTTTGAACAGAGCTTGGCAAGTAGAAGCGTTCAAATTTTAGCTAAAAAAAAAGAAACCAAAAACCATACTTCTTCCCAAAAGAGGACTTGAAGCGGCATATTAAAACAGATTGAAAAAAATAGAGTGAGACGGGTTATATGTAAATTGGCAGCAGGTGGAAATACAGGTTGGCGATCAGAGGGAGGATTGGGACACGCCGTGGTGGCCACAGGACCACGTGCACTCACTGGACTTGTAACTTTGGCTGTGAGCTTCCTCACAGCTAGTCCCAAGAGGGACAGAAAGTTCACAGGGTTCCTTAGGGAAAAAAATAGAACAAAACTGGCTCTCCCGGAGAAATTCACAAGTTCCTGGTCTTGAGGTCTGAGTGTTACGGTAAACAGCCCACCGTGGGTGGACAGTGACAAGTTTTTGATGTAGATGGGAAACTCGGGCGCTTATTGATTTTAAAGGGGTGATTTTCTATCAGTGACTGCTTTCCAACGTTGAAGATGTCAGGAGAGTCACTCCTATAGGTAATTATGGACTGTGCATTGGAGAGGCCCCATCCCCCCGTCAGAGTCTATGAGAGTCAGCACAGGAAAACCAAATCTCTTAGTGAACTTGAGTATTTCTGTGTCGGTATGGAGTCAGTTGTCATGTGATCTGTCTGATCTGCGGTTGATAAACAGCTGTAACTGGGAACATACTCTTGTTCAAAACAGTTGCTGTCCGGTAGTAGAGACTTGGAAAAGCGCTTAGAAATTACCAGCCTGTTTCTCCTGTAGCGGCTGATTATATTCACTAAGGAAACACCTCCACAGTTATTCTCATCCTGCTCTGCCTTTGGGTTTTGTGTGGCTAATGAGAGTGATTGACTGAGCCCACTGGATCTCTTAGACTGTATAGGAATTATTTTTGAAAGGGAAAAGGGAACTTGTCTAGACAAGTGGCCCTAAATAGCACATAATCCAGACCGGTGAGGGGCGGTGTAGCAGGCGGGATCTGCCGGTTAATTTGGACTTGGCTTTCTTCCTTAGGTGAACTCCGACAGGCCATCGTGGCCATGATGACCAGGAAGGATGAGCTGGAAGAAGAGAACAGGTATCGGGAGCCCCGTGCTTGAGGGGCAGTCTACCGCGGACATTCTACATCTGGGGCAGAGAGAATATCACCGTGAAGGAAGTTTTGCTTTATTGGCAGAGTTGTGACCAGTGACTTCTTATTGTTTGGTCTGGGATGTACCACTTTAGTGTACATATTGTGGCTTGAGTGTTAGCAAGGAATGAAAACCGTATGATCCTCGCACTATCTTAGAACAAACTGAGAGTTTGTAAAGCCATCTTTTTTATTTTTAAATTCTTTTTTAAAAAAACAGCCTTTGAGATAGAATTCACATATCATTCACCTATTTAAAGTACTCAATTCAATGGGTTTTAGGATATTCACAGATATGTGCGACCATCACCAGAATTTTAGAACATTTTCACTACCTCAAAAAGAAGCTCCATCCCCATAGCTATAACCGCACGACCCTCCTTAAGTAGTGGGTAACCTTTAATTCAGGGTCTACCCGTCATGTTCCAAGCACTAGAATACTTAAAATTTTCTCAAGTCAGGGACACATAGGGCAAGATGGCATTTGGAGTCTTTTGACGTCCCCAAAAGCCTAGTTGCAGGCACTGAGAGGCCAAAGGGTTTTATTCATTTTGATTCCCTTTTGAAACCAGGGCTAGATACCAGCCAAGTATTAGCCATGTTGCTACTGCTTGGCTGCCCAGATGTGAGCTGCTCCACTGCCAGGACCTTGTCTTGGCTACAGGGTGGTCAGTAGAGGGGTGTGCCTGCAGTTATCTGCCGAGGCTCTGCGAGCATGACAGGCTGCCTCCCTGGGGGCCAGGGGACGGGTGTGTGTGTGAGTGTGTGTGTGTACGCTCATGTCACCCTCTTATTCTTGTACTCATAGCAGGAATTGTGTCCCTGGTGACATGCAGTCGTGATTCTCCTTTTTAAGTCTCGATTTGGGCCCTGCTTGACAAGCTTCTCCCTCATCCTTTATGGAAACATATAAAAGCAAATAAGCGTGATTTGGAAAACAAAAGAGTTTTTTAAAAAAGGAATCTTCAGACAGTGCTATTTTCCAACGAAAATAAATTCCAGTGATGGGCTGTAGACGTTGTAGGATGCTTTTTCCTTGATCCAGCTGGGGCCGTTATCTTGGAAAAAGCCATAGGTTTTGTCTTACCTTGTAAAGAACAGTCATCACTGTCTGGTAATTTCTTCTCCTTCCCAGCGAGAGAAAAAAATCACACTGTGTTTGTGTTGGGGGGTTTCCAGGCCCCAAGAGGGGAATTTTCTCAAAACTTTCCAGAAACACACGTCTTGGGGGGGGTGTTCAGTGAGCAGTGTGGGTGGGGAGGTTCAGACACTTTTGCTTATGTTCTGATGTCACGTGGCAAGTGTCCTCTAGATTTAGGATGTAGCTGCACCAAAGTTAGTAAATGTTCTATAGAAATAGCCATTTGAGGTCCAGCGACGTAGATGGTCAGAAGAACCCTGCTTGGCTCATTTCTAGGTGGTAACTTGTGGTTATTTCTGGAAGAGCTTCTGTCTTCTCTGCTGTTTAAGACCAAGGATGACAGATATGCAAGTGAATGTGTTCTGGAGGTTAACACACTCCAAATATAATATAAAACACGTTCTATGCAATGTCAAATTGTATAGCTCCATGAGATACTCTATATGCTTGTTTAACCGGGAGGTGGCGATGGAGCAGGGGGTAAGGTGCGTTTTGTGGCAGAAGGAGAAATGAGACTCCCGTTTTCTGTCAGATAACCGGAGCCTGTCTTCTGCTTTTGTGGTTTAGGTTGTTCTTTTGGCCTGTCCTGGCATCCTTTCCTTTGTTGAATCTCCTACGCAGTGCGGCTGTGACAGAATGTCTCGGTTGCATATGCTGCATCTCTGCGTGGGATGTCTTGAAGGGGGCTTGCCTGGGATTGGCTCAGCTCATTGTTTTCCCTTGATTTGAGCTGCCCACAGGCTCTCAGGGCCGCAGAGCCAGGCCACAGATGGTTCCCCGGGGGCTCATCCTAATGATGCTTCAGAGGCTCTTGAGCAGAGTTTGGTATCTCCTCAAATCAGTTTACATGAGATGGACTTGAACTGCAGTTTATGCAGAGCCTTGTGGAAGATGAATGAACTAAGATTTGACTCCACGGACTCCGGGTTGACAGCATCTGAACAGGTGGGCCTCCTCTTCCCAGGTCACTGCGGAACCTGCTGGACGGTGAGATGGAGCACTCGGCCGTGCTCCGCCAGGAGGTCGACACCTTGAAACGGAAGGTGGCCGAACAGGAGGAGCGGCACATCACAAAGATCCAGGCGTTGGCAAGGTAGGGGAGGGCAGAGAGACTTGGGGGGAGGCTTTGTTCGAACCCCAAGCACACCTTTCATCAATACTTTTCAACTAAAAAAAAAAAAAGTGACCAATGGAAATAAAATTTATGCATCTGAAATTTTAACTTACTACATTAAATATTGAATAGTATGTATGCACATGGTTCAATATCCAAAAGGTACAAATGGTTAAACTCCGCCACCCACCTGGTTCGCCCCTGGCGGTGGGCAGTGTTGCCGTCCCAGAGATGCTCTGTGCATTCCGTGAACAGGTGCGTACATTCGGACGCGCGAACTTTTTCTCCTTTTCACCTCCCTCCCCTCCTTCCTTTCTGCCTTGATACAAATGGTCACGTATCCTACACCCCACTCCCTCCACAGCTGAGAGGTTGTTCTGCGCTGAGTACACGGAGCTGCCATCTTTCTAACAGCTCCCGGTACCTCATCGCCCGCCTGCACCAGGATTCATTTGGCTGGCACGCCAGCAGCCAGGCATCCCGGTGGTTTCTAGCCATTTGCCTCTTCTAATAATAAGAACCTTCGCATTTGTTATTTTGTCCCAATATGACTCTGTTTGCCAGAGAAATTCCTGGAAGTAGAATTGCTGGGTCAAAGCGCAGTGCCTTTCTGAGTTGGATAGAGGTCGTCAAGCTGCCCTCCAGGGAGGCTGGGCCTCACCCAGCACAGCCCTGCCCCCAGGGGCGGATCCAACTTTGGGGTCTTTGATAAAATCACAGGTGAAAGCAGCACTGGCAGAATATTTTTCATTTGCATTCCCCTAATTCAGAGTATGGTTGAACCTCTTTTTATTTGAGCCATCTTATTATATCTCCCTTTCTGTGACTTTGTTTATATATTATTAATAATGAGAACTGTAAAGCAACCGCCCCCTGCCAAGCTCCAACTCCCGTAAAAACATACATTTTTACTGAATTTGTTCACATGCAAACGTATTTTTATGTACTGTACTTAAAATCTCCAGCCTGTCACTTCTTAGGCCACCTCCCTCAACCACTGAAGCTTCATGGTCACCATTTCTATATGCCTGGATGTGGCATTTCATTGAGTTAATGCACCATATTAAAATCATCATTTCTGATTTCTGGACACTTGAGTTCGAGTTTTTTTCCCCATTTTAGGTAAAATAAGCAGTTTATCAGGTCATTCTTTTTTTTTTTTTTTTTTTAAACGGTAGGTTTCTGCTTTTTTTAAGATTTATTTATTTATTTTTATTGATTGATTGGTTGGTTGCTATGTTGGGTCTTCGCTTCTGTGCTAGGGCTTTCTCCAGTTGCGGCAAGCGGGGGCCGCTCTTCATCGTGGTGCGTGGGCCTCTCACTATCGCGGCCCCCCCCGTTGCGGAGCACAGGCTCCAGACGTGCAGGCTCAGCAGTTGTGGCTCACGGGCCTAATTGCTCCGCGGCATGTGGGATCTTCCCAGACCAGGGCTCGAACCCGTGTCCCCTGCATTAGCAGGCAGACTCTCAACCACTGCCGCCACCAGGGAAGCCCAGGTCATTCTTTAAAACTGCTTTAAAATTAGACCAGGAGATAAACGTGACTTGTGGATGTGCGGGGGAGCCCAGGGTTACGTAAACCGACAGAAGCAGCATTTACCATCCTCGTGCTGTCAGCGGATGTGAGTGGCACTAATGTAATTGTTATATACATGTAACTGAAAGTTGGCACCGTGATCCCATATTTAATTTTAATTTGAACTTCTCTCCTTTGTTCACATTTGAAAATGACATCTCAAGAGCATCACAGACCGTTAAATGACTATGCTAAATACAGTCCCAGGTGCCTAACTTGGCATTTTCTCAACCAGACCCGCATCTTACCTGGCCATGCTAGGGTTCTGTGGTGTAATTGTGTTTTATGTTCTCATAAAGACTGAAGTCTGTGGAGACTCGGGTTCTGAATCATCAAAGACAGACTTCTGTCCTCCGTCGTTTTTACTGTGTTAGGAGCCAGCTCAGCCTTGAGTCCCTGCTCCATTGCTTGCGAATTGTGCACTTTGAGCGAACTGCTTCACTGCCACAAGCATGCGTTTCCTCGTTTATGAAATGGAGAGGATGATCTTACCCCCTGCGCGGGCCCAGTGAGGAGGGCTGTGTGTGAAAGTACATAAGGCGCTGGGCAGCGATGTGCTATCGGAGTGTGTTACAGTTAATGTATTTTGAGTATATGATAATTTTGGGGTAAATTTTATTTAGCCCATGAATGGAATAGAAAAAAATAACTTCTTAACTGAGCAAGTTTGTAATCTGAAGCCTCCCCATTTAAGCAGTGGGTAGCTGAGCTTTTAAGGTGCCTGAAAGTTTGCAGTTTGCAGGTAGAAGGAACATGTATAAAGCAGGCAGACACTTCAGAAGGAGAAACCAGGAAGAAAGCAAACGGAGCAGTGGGATGTGTAAGTTTTGAAAAACTCAACTGCTGACGTGTTGCAGACAGACTTGACCTCTGCCAACCGTCAGAACTTTCTCCGGGCTTCTGGCTGCAGGAGGAGCAGCTGTCAGTGCAGTGTTGTCAGGTGGTGGACCCGCTTGGTCAGTCGTGGCTTGGGGGCTGGGGGGTGCTGTCACCGAAGGGACACAGGCAGGATGTGCAGGGTCACAGGCTGGAGGCAAGGCCCGCATGCGTGCACCAGGGCTGCTCTGTTCTAGGTCCCCATGTGTCCAGGTGGCAGGTTTCATAATGCGGGTGGGTTAGCCTAGTGGTTGGTGGCACAGATTCTGGTGTTGGATCCTGCGGGTCCGATCATGGCTCTGCTGCTTAGTAGCTGTGGGACCTCGAGCAGGTTACGTAACTTCTCTGTCTCTGTTTCCTTGGCTATGAAATGAGGATAAGAGACGTCTCCACCTCATAGAGTGGTTAAATGATAAAATGACAGACCATATGTCAGCTCCTTGAGTGTGCTTCATAAATGCTCAAAAATGTTAACTATCATTATCATCTTTGTCTAGTATAATAATTATATTACTAAGAAACCTTGCCTAATCAATAGTTGTATTTTAACGGCAGTGGTGCAGAAAGAATTAAGAATTAGGCTATTTCTGACTCAAGAAAGTGAAATTATTTTTGCCGTGAGTATGCTAATGCTGAGAAGCGTGTTTGGGTGGATGTGGGGCTTACTGGCTCTGAGTGTAGAGTTGTAAAAATGGGAACATCCCTGAGCAAACCTAGTGTTTTATTCCACATTCATTTTGCTCAAAACTAATGGCTTTCCTTTCATGCCATCGTGGCTCAACAAAGAGCAAGGTCATATAACCAGCCCAGTGCCTTTGTGGCACCAAGCAGCTGCTCCTTGCTGGGCGGAGGCATTGTAATCAGTTGCTGTTCAGGGTCGGTAAGTCTCATTCCCTGAATAATCGATTGCCTTATTTCCTGTGGAATTAAGAATACTCAAGCTAAACAGCAAGGTCCTACGGTATAAGCACAGGGAACTATATTCAGTATCCTGTGATAAACAGGCTATGAAATGGAAAAGAATATGAAAAAGAATATATATGTATAACTGAATCACTTTGCTGTTTAGCAGAAACTAACACAACATTGTAAATCAACTATATATACTTCAATAAAACAAAAAAAAAAGAAAGCTCAAGCTATGAGACAGGTGTTAGCAGAAAGAAAACACACATTTACCTGAGTGGAAGTACGTTTGAGGGAAGCAAGTGGACAGGGTTGTGGGCTTATTGCGGGGACATTTTCTGCTTCTGCTCTTTGTATTATTTACCCCTGGCTGTGTAACAAATTATCTCCAAACTTGACAGCTTAAAACAGTGAGCGTTGAGGATCCTCTACAGTTTCTGTGAGTGAAGAATGTGGGCATGGTGCAGAGTTTCTCATAAGGTTGCGGTCAAGCTGTTGGCCAGAGCTGCGGTCGTCTGAAGGCTTGACTGGGGCTGGAGGGTCCACTTTCCATCTCCCTCACATGGCTGTTGGCAGGAGGCCTCAGTTCTCTGCCATGTGGGCCGCTCTACAGGGCTGCTCACAGCCTAGCAGCTGGCTTCCCGGAGTGAGTGACCCAAGAGCAAGGGAACACACCCAACATGGAAGCCACCACAGTGGCTTTTGTATCCAGTCTCGGAAATGACACAAGATCACATCTGCTATATTCTGTTGTCACACAGCTCAACCGTGGTTCAACGTGGGAGGGGTCTACACATGGATGGAATACCAAGAAGCAGGGGTCATTGGGGGCCACCTTGGAGGCTGCCTATCACACCCACCCTGGGACAAGCACTACCCCAGTCTTCCCTGGCCGGTTCATCCTTCTCCCTATTCTGTCCCTGTGGTTTGGCAGGAATGACCCCACCACTGCCCCACCTGAGCTCCAGAGCAGGGCGGATGATGCCGGCCTGGTCAGTCAGCTTGTTCCATCCCTTGGCCACCATGATTGGGTCACAGGATGGCGTGTGGCCAAGCTGATCTGGTAAGAGCCAATTCTAGCATTCTTGGGAGGATATGATGGAAGCCAGGGGTTGCTGGCAGCTGTCCTTGCTGCCGTGCGGGAGGATCCTGACCCCACATGGTGACAACACAGTGGCAGATGGAGGGAGAGAGGAACCAACAGGTCCTAATGATACTGTTTGAGCTCCTGGATCCCATCCTCCCTGAAGCTGCTTTTCCTCTGGATTTGTCGGTTATGTGAGCCAATAAATTCCTTTTGTTACTTGAGCCAGGTGGTGACTGGTCTTCTCTCTGTTACAGTCCTGAGTCCCGACTAACCAGGCTGCCTTGTGTGGTTATTAGGGGATCAGAGCGAGTTGTTCTCTCTGTGCATGAGTAAAATCGCTCCCTCAGTAACCAACTTGCCAGGGTCGTGACGCGACCTCCTTATTGTGATTACCGAGGGGGTGAGGAAGGTGTCTTGAGGAGGACCCGCTGGGTCATTCCACAGAGCACTGCTCAGGGCCTCTCCTGCCTGTGTCTCATGTCAGAACCAGCCTTCCGAGCACCCTTTTGTCACGGCTTTTCTCCTCCTGAGGCGCTCTACTAGACGTGTGACTGGGGTCATTCCCTCCCCCTTCTGAGACTCTGGTTCTTCCTCTTTAAAAGCTTGAAGGGGGTAGTGGGTGTGGGGCCCTCTCCACACCTCGTGTGCAGAGACGTTAGGCAGGATGCTGTGCGTGTGTCCTGGTCGCTGCTGGCGTGGAAGGGCCGTGTCTCATCCTCAGCAGGGGAAGCAGCACAGACTCCTGGCTCTGCCACTCAGCAATTTCTCAGATCTCCGGTTACAACCGGGGCATAATAGTCTTCACGAATATTCATGCCTTTGGTGGCAGAAACCCAAACCAGATTAGCTCGGGTCCGCAGGGGAATTTTGTGTTGCTGGAACTGGTCCCTGGACCTGGGTGCTCCCATGAGGTCAGTGCTCTTCCCCCCCTGCTCCTGGCTCTGTGTCCTCTGTGTGTTAATGTCAGTCTTAGTGCCTCTGCACTCAGCAGCAAAGATGACCTGTGTGACACCAAGCCCCCTGCAGGATCCAGAGAGAAGAGACTGTCTCCAATGTCCATATGTAACATTTCAGGAGGACTCTTCCTTGGGCGTGTCGTGGCCAGGAGTGAACAGAGGCCATGACTGACAGCCTTGCCAGGTCCCCAGGGCAGGCGGGGAGCAGATGAATCCTGTCTGTTATGCTTCCTCATAGGATTGTGGGGAAGATTACACGAGCTCATGCTCCTAAAGCACTCAGCGCAGCTCGAAAATTATCATAAGTGCTCAGTGGGCGTTCCCTGATTTCTTCTTCCCAGCTGCTGCCTTGGCCAGGCATGGCGAGGGATGCTGAGGCTTGGCCAGAATCTCGTGGGTCCTTCGCTTGACCCATTTTCCCCTGCAACGAGCATCTTGGAGCCTTTGGCCGCTGGCCTTCATTTACCTTCAGCCCCTCCTGGTGTTATTTTTCCAGCCCTGCCGGCCCAGTGTGTGTCCCTTTGTTTATTTGTCCCTGTTGGGCTGCCGAGCAGTGATCTGCTGTGACAGCGTTCTGCATGTGAGACAGAACTGGTCTGCACGATCTGTAAGTGAGGCTGGACCAAGGACCTTGGGAGCCCTGCTCATACCACTCCATCCAGCCGCCTGGGAGGCCTTTATTGGCTTTCTATTGAAGGCTTTAAATCTCTGTTTCTGCCCTAAGGCTCAGTCTCTTGTCTTTTTTATTTTAATTATTGGAGAAAGATGAAGACAGCTTTTTGTGAAAAAGAACAATAAACATCTTATGTTCATCCAAAGACATTGATTATGTTTTTAATCACAAGAGGCAAATGGTCAAAGTTGAGAAAGTCAAACATGGAGGATACTGGCTTGAATTCTGAGCCTGTCGTGGGTTAGGGATGGCATTTGGAACCAAGAGTTGGTTCTTTTCATCACCAACTCCCAGTTGGAATACATTCTCTGACAGGGAAAGCCAATAGTAGGTTTCGTCCTGTTGCCAACTCAGGGAGTGGCTGACTGGGGTTCTGGGTTGAGAAGGATTCTGGGGCCTCATCTGGGCTCAACAGGAGGGAGTGCTGTTATTGATTGGTGATGTCTGTCATGGACAAGAATTTGTCATCCCTACACTAGTGCTGGTGGAGCAGTGGCAACCGCTGGGATAAAGTCCCAATGCCAAGAGGGCAGAGGCATACATGAGACTGAAAAAGGAAGAATTTGTCATTCTTTTATGATGTCCCATTGTTCAGTTCTGTCTCATGAAAGAAACATGCTCTGGAGGACTGTTTCAAACCCATTACGTAAAACAAAACAAAACTGCAGTCAGGGTGAGTAGAGATCAGAAATAAGGTCCAATTTTTGTCTGTATATATTTCAAAAAATTAGTGCTTGGTTTGTTGTCTGATTCTAAAAGCCCATGGTTGAGAACTGAGAGTTGGGAAGGCAACTGAGAGTGGGGTTCTTTCACTAGAAGAAGAGTTGCTATAGTGGACATTGTATTGTTTCCTGAAAAGCCCTCCCCTAGATTTTTCCCACGCTGGAGAATCATCCATGGCTTGGTTTTTCAATTTTTTTCCTCTTGGTTGGTGGTAAGGGTTGAACTCTCCCAAACACCAAGGGTCAGCCCTGATTTGTCTAATCTGGTCAAGATAATTCCATCTCCTTTCTGAAATGATTGGTTCAGGTAACCATGGCTTGACCCAGCTAGGTGTGGTGATTGGACTTGGTTCAGGAAATGGGCACGTGATCTAATTCTGGAGATGTGGTTGAGGTTTGCTAGGGCTTTGGAAGAAGATGGTCCCTTGGTTGTTGGATGGCTGGAGTGGCTCCCTTTAGAACATGTGCTGTGAGGGTGTAGAGGCTGGAACTGCTGTAGCTATTTTACCATCACGAGGGAGACAGCCTGAGGGTGAAGCTTATGCTACAGCTTGGAATGGAGAGGAGGGGTGAGAGGACTGGTTCTTCCTTATGATAGCAAAGGGCTGTTAGATCAGCCTCCCCTGGAAGCCAGATTTTCCCCTTGTGTTGGCCAGGAAATCCCCTTTGCTAGTTAAGCCATTTTGATTTGGGTTTTCTGTTTCTTGGCTTCATCAGGAACACTCAGAAGGCTTTGCCCACCATCTCCTGCCCCACCACGGGCTAGGTCACATCCCTCTGTGGCTGTCCTTCCATGGGAACCAGTGTCCCGCTATAGTTGTAGTATTGTCAGTTGTGTGTCTGTATTGTGTTTGCTTTTAGGCTGTACGCTCCATGAGGTCAAGGACCATGCCTTTGTGCTTTACCTTGTTTGTCTTCCTTGTCCCTAGCATCACACCTGGCACCCAGTAGGTGCTCTGTAATAGTGGTTAAATGAGGGAGTACAGGGACCATGGGACCAGTGACAGTGCCACTTGGTCCGAGTCTCACTGAGGAACGTCAGCTCTTTGGTCACCTGACAGCTCTCCTCCTGTTAGTGCCTTCCCTCAGCACAGAACTGTCACACTGAGCTTAGCTTCAGGTCTGTCGATGGTTGTCATTTGCCCCAAGGTGATGTTCTGGTCAAGCTTGGTGACTTGTGGCTTTCTGGAAACCCCTCAGCCATCTACTTAAATCTTATCGATTAAGATAGGTAGGTAGTGTGAGATCTATCAGTACGAAGTGATGGAAACCCGCTGAAAACTGGCTTGTGAAAAGGTGCTGTTGATTGGCTTGTATAACTGAAAAGTTTCGGAGAAGAGCTAGCTCTCCGCCCAGCTGGACCCAGGGGCTTGGGGGGTGCCTGCGGGACCCGCTTCCTTCCGTGTCTCCCCTTTCTTGCCTTCACTCACAGCTTCATTCTCAGGTCTGCTCTTCTCTCGTGGTGACAAGAGGGGCCCCCCGGCAGCACTAGGCATAAATCCCGTCGGCTTGGCAACCAGTGGAAGGAGAGCACGTCTTCCCGAAAGCTGGGGAGGAAGTCCCGGGATTCACTCTCAGTTCCCCAGCGGGATGTGTTACTTTTGCTGCCGGGCTTGGGTCACGTGCCCACTGGAGCCAGGAGGCGGCTCGCTTTTCCTCACCTAGCCACGCGGAGCAAGGACAAGCGACAGAGGCGTTTCCTCAAAAGGACAGTCGGGGAGCATGTCCCATCAGATGGGGCTGAGTGGTGGGGAGGCAGAGCGTGGGCGGCCCCTGCGGTGGGCTCAGCTCCTCGTCACATTTGGAGACTGTTGGTTTCCCGAAGTAGAGGTATTGTCGTTCTTGAGCCAGCCCTCCTGTGAGTGATGGTGAAATCTGGGCTTCAGGTCTTCCCAGTGTCTCTGCGTGTCTTTCCTTGGTGGGATGTTTACGTCTGATATAATTTGGCCTCGTTAGCAAGCGCCTAGTCCAGCCACTTTGGCATCGTTAGACATATAGTTCTCCATTTTAGCCCAGTATCCCTTAAAAAAAACCAACTCCTTTACTATCCTGAAATGAAATTCATAGCTAACATACCCTACCTGCACAAATAATTTAAAAAATCAGTATAACACCCTAACTCTAATATGAAGGAGAAATAATAGGAAAGTAATTTATAATAGTAATACAAAGTAGATTACAGTATATATTGGCTGGGCATGAGCTTTGCTAGAAAATCGTGATGCAGTTAAGTGCTCATACCTACTTAAAATGCATAAGTTTGGATTTAAAGGCGGTAAGATCAGAAGTCACTCTTTAGAAGAAGTACAGAAAATGAAAGAGCAGAACATGGGTGGACCCCAGGGTAAAAACTGGTTTATTCAGTGTATAGTTAATGAATTCAAGGACAGGCTTAGATTACAAACAAGCTTTTCACCCACGTAATGGGCCATCAGGACCATTGAAAGCATGGCAGGATGTAGTTTGCTCTTGGTTGTGTGCAACTGTCTTGTCTTTCAGGACAGTTCGTAGCCTTAGTTCTCTCAGGGCTGGTAGCACATCATCATTGTGGCGACCGAAAGCATCTCGACACTTTGGCCTTGCTTAGGCTTTGCTGTGCCTTACAGTCACCCGGGGAGCTTTACAACTGTGTCCACTCCCAGTGAGAATCACCGCTTTAGCCCTTTCTGCAGTGTTCTCACCTTCAAGTTTGTAAACGTACCTTCAGAATTTTGTGTTCAAGAGCCTTGTGGTCTGTGTTCACGTGGCCCCTCTTTTAGAATCCTTGTCCAGGGACCGAGCCCTGACCACACGGAATTACCCGTTGAGCTCCTGGTGTCCTGGCCCACCCTGCCCCTGCTGTCCTTCACTTTTCCTTGGGTACGAAGCGGCCTTCCCCAGGGTTGCTGGCCCTCTCGCTCGGCTGAGTCTCACTACTGAGTGAGCTGTGCTCTTCGTCATCCTTCCGCACGTCCTTGTCAGCAGCTGACAGGTCCTTGGTGACTTACACCAGAGCAGCCAAGGAGAGCGAAGTGCATGGGGTGGGGCTGGCGTGTGGGGACAGGACGCGCCTGTCAGGGCAGGAGGCGGCATGGCACCCGAGGAGAAGCTGGTCTCCTGAAGTTGAATGCTGGCGGGATCCAGGGGAAGATGGCTGCTTAGTTAATACGCATTTGTTCATTGGTTGATTCACTCATCAAACACCTGTTCTGTGTGAAGCTGGATCAATCAGAGAAACCAGAGACAGCTGACTAACCTCTGGGTGCTGAAAACCAGGGGGTGACTATATAAACACAGGCTTTAACCTTTTGGCCAGTAATTCCCTGTGCTCCAGTTGAGGTGGCCATTCTTGGAAGGACGTGCGGGGCAAGCCTGGGCTCGAGTCCAGCTTCTGAAGGCCGGGACTAGAGTAAGGTGGGTGAGGCCCCTAGGGGGGCAAAAGAAGGGAGGCGCTCACTCCGAGTGCCCTGCGAGCGCTCCTTCCACTTGTAGATGTGTGATCTCAGCTGGTCATTTCACCCCTGATGCTTCTCATCTAGAAAACTGCCACATAGTAGTCCTCCCTTCTAGATACTATCAATACACAAAAGATAATGCACGAGAAGAGCTACGCACAGCGAGCGCCCTGCATAAGTACTTAGTAAAAGCCAGCTGTGACTGTTATTACCGGTTTTGTGCAAGTAAGTTATTCCTCCATTCAAGGCTGCAAAGAGTCACTTTCAGGAGTTAATCTAGCCCGCCGTTGCTCCGATGTAACTAACTATCTAATAAAGAATTCTCTGGGCTGAGGAGCTACATGCCTAATTTAGGCTTGGTTATAGATACATTGCAGTCACTAGGGGAGCTTTTTGAAAAAATTTATTTTATTATTTATTTTTGGCTGCGTTGGGTCTTTGTTGCTGCGCGTGGGCTTTCTCTAGTTGTGGCGAGCGAGGGCTCCTCTTTGTTGCGGTGCGCGGGCTTCTCATTGTGGTGGCTTCTCTTGTTGCGGAGCACGGGCTCTAGGCACGTGGGAGTCAGTAGCTGTGGCACGTGGGCTCAGTAGTTGTGGCTCACGGGCTCTAGGGTGCAGGCTCAGTAGTTGTGGCGCACGGGCTTAGTTGCTCCGCAGCACGTGGGATCCTCCCAGACCAGGGCTCGAACTGTGTCCCCTGCATTGGCAGGCGGATTCTTAACCACTGCGCCACCAGGGAAGTCCCAGGGGAGCTTTTAAAACTGCTACGACCAGGCCGCCGTCCAGACCAATTACATCAGAATCTCTGGAGGCAAGACCCAGACTGCTCAGGTGCAGCCGAAGTTGACAGTCCGTGGCTCAGAGCAGCGTGTCTCAAACCGTAACGTGTCCACCAGGCACCTGTGGGTCATGGTGGACCTCGGACTCTGATTCCGCAGGCCTGGGCGGGGCCTGAGAGCGAGTATTTGTAACAAGCTCCCGGGTGGTGCTGATGCCGCCCGAGGCCACACGCCGCTGTGAGTGTCCAGGGCTCACACAGATGCTGGTGATGATCTGAAAGGGGAATTTCAGTGGTTCGAAACCCCTGGGCTCTTAGAACGATGTGAAGGCACTTGTGATTTTTTTAAAATCTCAGAACCAAGTTTGGAGTTAGTTTTTGTTTGTTGGCTTGTTTGAAGAAGGCAAAGCATGCTATGGTCCACTATAAGAATTAGCACTATTAATATTTGTCATTTTTGCTTTTGATTTTATTTTTAACTGAACTATAAACAACATGCAGGCTTGCTTTTTGTGGGTTGTGGAGGATCTGCAGGTGGGCTTTTAACACGAGCCCATCATTCTGCAGCTTGCCTTGCTTTCCCACCATCAGGTTGAATGCTTTTTGGTTAAGATGCCCACAAGGGGGATTCTGGGATGGAATTCAGTCATGACTGGCCAGTGTGAGATTTCTTGAGAAAGCCCTTGTTTTTGTGCTTAAAAAAATTACTTTTGGGACTTCCCTGGTGGTGCAGTGGTTAAGAATCCGCCTGCCAATGCAGGGGACACGGGTTTGATCCCTGGTCCGGGAAGATCCCACCTGCTGCGGAGCAACTAAGCCCGTGCACCACAACTACTGAGCCTGCGCTCTAGAGCCCGCGAGCCACAGCTACTGAAGCCTGTGTGTCTAGAGCCCGTGGTCGGAAACAAGAGAAGCCACCATAATGAGAAGCCTGCGCACGGCAACAGAGACCCAACGCAGCCAAAAAGAAATAAATAAATAAATTAAAAAAATGTTGGAAAAGATAACTTTAAAAAAAATTACTTTTAAGTTGTAAAAGCAACATAACAACTTGAAATGGAAAAGAGAGCCCCAAATCTCACGACCCTAGCATGACAGTTATTTCTATTCTTAGTTCATTTAAGTACAATTTTTACATAGTTATACCACCATTAGTGTGTCCATGCAATTTTTTTTTTATAGAAGCATAGTTGATTTACAATGTTGTGTTAGTTTCTGGTGTACAGCAAAGTGATAAATTTTATGTGTGTGTGTGTGTGTATATATATATATATATACACACACACACACGCATATATATATTCTTTTTCAGATTCTTTTCCATTATACCTTATAACAAGATATTGAATATAGTAGGACCTTGTTATTTATCTATTTTATATGTAGTGGTGTGTATCTGTTAATCCCAAGCTCCTAATTTATCCCACCACCCCCCAACACACTTTCCCCTTTGGTAACCATAAGTTTGTTTTCTATGTCTGTGAGTCTGTTTCTGTTTCATAAATAAGTTCATTCATGCCTTATTTAATTAAATTAATTAATTTATTTTTGGGCACATCATGCAGCATGTGGGATCTTAGTTCTCCGACCAGGGATTGAACCTGTGCCCCCTGCAGTGGAAGCGTGGAGTCTTAACCACTGGACCGCCAGGGAAGTCCCTCTGTCATATTTCAGATTCCACATAAAAGTGATATCGTATGATATTTGTCTTTCTCTGTCTGACTCACTTCACTTAGTATGATAATCTCTAGGTCCATCCACTGTTGCTGCAAATGGCATTATTTCATTCTTTTCTTATGACTAAGTAATATTCTATTGTGTATATATACCACATCATTATCCATTCATCTGTCGATGGACACTTAGGTTGCTTCCATGTCTTGGCTATTGTAAATAGTGCTGCAGTGAACATTAGGGTGCATGTATCTTTTCAAATTAGAGTTTTCTTCAGATATATGCCCAGGAGTGGGATTACTGGATCATATGGTATCTCTATTTTTAGTTTTTTAAGGAGCCTCCATAGGGGCTACACCAGTTTACATCCCCACCAACAGCGTAGGAGGGTTTGTACAGGCAGTTTTTATTTTGTTTATAATATTTTCATGTGTTTCCCTGTAGACTTCAAACTATGTTTAAGTAGAGATTTTTACCCTTAGAATATAAAAGGAATGCACAAATTACAATCCTTAAGTCTGGGAAGAACAGAAAAGTTTAAAGAAGAAAATCACTTGGACACAATTACTGTTAATGTGTTTTATTCCAGTTTATTTTATGTGTACATTCATTTTACATAATTCAGATCATTCTGAATCCATAAGTTGATGGTCTGCTTTGAAAACCAGTAAAATATAAGTAAATATAAGTAAAATATCCTCATGCTATTCGCTTATGTGGATATTACTTTTGATGGCCATGTAGAATTACATGTTGGGTTATGTCCTTGTTTCTCACACCATTTCCTTTTCTAACCATTTCCCCCCTTCCCCTCTTTTTAGAATTAGTATTTCCATGAACATATTTTTTTGTCCACTCCTTCTTTTATATAAAAAAAAAACTTGAGCTGGATTTCTAGAAGTGGAATTCTCATTTTAGAAAGTATGAGTATCTGTAAAGACTCTTGATTCATATTGCCAAAATCCTTTCCAAGAAGAGGTGACTTGATCCCCCCTCCCCCATCAGTCTATGGAGGGCCTGCTTCCTTGGCATTTTTAACGGCTGTGTAGCACACCACAGTTTACTTTGCAGTTTTCATGTGGGTTAGTGTTTAGGCTGCTTCTAGTTTTCTGAGATTGTAGATAAAGGCTCAGATGATATCCCCTTGTCTGTAGCTCATTCTGCCTCTGGCAGTTTCTTTCCTCAGGCTGTATTCCAGGACTGAGGCCATGGGGTAAAGGATACGAAGGCTTTAATGGCACAAGTTATGTGGTTCTGGCTCCAGGGTGAGGCAGAGAGGACCCACCCACTAGAGCTTTAGCTGGTTCCATCATCATTCATCACCACTTGGCTTCTGCTTTTGTGGCTGTGGAAGGTGCGGGTATGCTTGGCATGAGTGATTTCCCAGCTGATTTTTTCTTTTGGGAGCAGAGACGCGGGAATCCCTCACAGGCCAGAGAATGGAAATGCCAAATGCATTCATGTCTGAACTTAGAGCCATGAACGCTGGAGAGCCGTATACATTCCTTCATGACCCTTTCAGAAGTTTGTGACCTGTGTCAGTTTCCTAGATATTTTTTCCAAATGAAAATGATGGGCAGGAACAGACAGACAGAGGAACAGGAGCCCTGCACCATCTCTTAAAGCAATCACGCACAAGGGAGAAAGCCACGTGCTTGTTTATTTTCTCTAATGCTTCTCGAATCCAATCAAAGACTCACGTTTTGTTGACGAACTAAAATTTTTAGGGAGTAAGCAGCAAGGTATATTTGCACGCACATCTGCATTTTGAAGCACGTGCCACCGTGGAATGGTTCAGCATCAGAGCCGTTAGTAGTCGGCGCCAGATGTTCCCCACAAAATGTGCACCAGACACGGAATTGGGTGGTTCATCAAGATGCGAAAAATAGGCAGCTGTTAAGGGAAAAGGGAGATGGTTGTGTCTGAAATGTGTCTTTAGCCCATCACTTTTCCCCATCAAAGCACAGAAGCAGGAGGAGATAAAAAATTACCCAAACCAATCAATGTGATAGAACTCTCATTAAAAGGTTATGATAATTGTCTGCTGGGGAGGGAAACGTGTTTAGCATTCATCAACGCTCCATTTGCTGTCTTTTCTAACGAGAGGTAGGTAGAAAAGTCTAGAGGAGTAAACACAACAGAATGGCTTTGAGGGATAACAGAAGAGTCCAGGAAAGGAGACCAACGGGGGGAGAAGTGAAGCTACCAAGCAAATGTTGGTGTTCGTGTTACTTGAGAGAAATGGTTGACATTAAACAGCTGGACCTCACTGATCCTGGGAGCTGGAGCCCTTTGCTCAGTTTAACGCCCTGGCTTCTTCCTCTTTGCCTCGGAAGAGGCAGAGTTGGTAACCTGGTTCTCCGTAGAAAATAATTTTTCAAACCTTGCCTTTCCGGTACGATTCACAAGGTGGCAATTTCCATGTCACTGAACATGAAGTCTGGGTCTTAAATATAGCCAGCATGTGAATGCCCTGCAGGCGGTGACAGTGGCAATGACATCACTGCTAAGCAACTTCTTGTTATTTTGGAGCCGGGGAGGGGAGCGGCAGGAAGCTCTGCGGAGGGGAGATATTCTTGGCAGCAGCAGTAACGCACTTTAAAGAGAGACGACTGTCAAGTCTAGTGGCTCTGGAAGTTTGCAAAGTTTATTTGTTCTGGGAGCAAACAAAAGTTCACCGAGTTCGTCCCGGGTGCCAAACACAGACAAGGCACAGACACAGACATGTGAGATGCTCACCTACCATCACGCGGCTCACGCCAAACAGCCATCACAAAGATGTTTTATTTTAAGCAGAACTGTTTTTTCAAATGCAGTCTTTCTTGGAAGCTCCAAATGTAACCTTACTGAGAGCCGAGCTGCACGGTTGGAGTGGAGGGCGGGGGTCCTGGAACACCACCTGCTGAACTACTAAACCCCCATGTGAGCCGCACCGAAAAGGCAATTTAGAAACGATCAGCTAGTGTGGAACAGGTTTTCCTTTGAGTTCGTTTCTCTCGTTTCTGGTAACGTGGAATAGGAGTTGTTAGGGCTGAACTAAACCCACAGATGGTCCCTGCAGCTCTTCTCCATCTTGTGAGGCTGTTTCGTTTCCCAAGGTGGTTTCGCTAGGAGTGGAGTTAACTGTGTCTTATGAAATATTCTTGTTTTCCTCCTCATTCAGTCATTGGTCTGTCAAATCTCATAGTGCAATCTCTCCCCTTCCCCCCATTCTTTTTTCTTTCTTTCTTTTTTTTTTTTGTAGCATTTATCATCTTCTGATACGTTACTTATTATAGTCAGGTGTTACTGCATTTTTCTCTTATGCTGTAGGCCTTGTGGGGGCAGGGACCTTTGTCCCATCTGTTCACAGATGGATCTATCTTGGGGGCCTGTGCAATGCCTGGCACATAATAGAGCTCAGAAATTTGTCAGATGAACAAATGAGTATTTGTCAATTACTTCTCTGTTGTTACTCTGCTGTGTTTCTGGCTTAAGTTTCTAAGGTCCTTTATGGTCTAAGATGGCTGCTAGAGCACTAGCCATTACATCTACATTCTCAGCAGCAGGAAGGGTGAAGCAGGGGAAGGGTAAAAAGAGTGTGTGCCAACTGCTTTTAAGGAGGTTACCTGCAAGTCACTCAAAATAGTTTCTCCTAGATTTCAGTGGCCTGTACTTATTCTGTTAGGGATGCTGAGAAATGTGTTTTTGTTTTTTAATAGGATAAATTGTCACCCTAAATAAAACAGAAGAAGGGAAGAACAGATATTTTGGAAGGTAAATAGCGGTGTGTGTTCAGTGCCTTGCACACTATAAACTCTCACAGAACTAAACTAAACATAGAAAACCTCACTTCTGTTGTTACATGGAGTGACGAGGTAGCTTAAGTTCTGTTCTGTGGTCATCAGTATATCAGATTGACCCCGTGGTGATTAACAAAACAGCTTTTGAGTCAGAAGGACCTTGCCTCAAATCCCTGTATGAGCTGTGTGACCTTTGGCAAGTTACTTTAGCTCTCTGAGCCTCAATTAAAAAAAATCTATAAGATGGGGATAATATAGAACCTCCTCAAGGGTGATAGAGAGGAATAAGTGATATAATGCAGGTAAAGAAACGTGGCCTGGTGTCTGAAGCCTGGAAAGTTAATAAATGGAGGTTGTTATATGTCATCCCAAGACTTTTATCACTGTCCTCAGTCAAGTATGTTTTCTAGATGTCATCCACAGATGACAAAGACATGATCTCTGTGTTCCAGAAGCTCACAGAAGGGCATTCCAGGAAGAGAGAACAGTTTGTGCAAAGGGAGAGAGGCAGGAAGCAGGAGGACATGCTGAGAAAGCTTCAGGTAGCTGCAGTGCAGCGTCCTGGAGTCCGGGGTACGTGTGGGGAATGACTAAGGAAGGGTCTTGAAAGGCAACCTGGGGACAGAGTCCAAAGGTCCCAGTGAAGCGTTTGGTCATTGGGGAACTAAGAAAGGCCTTTAAGGAGGAGGGTAATGCATCAGGTCTGTTCTGTGGACAGTTCCCCCTCCTGGGCTCCACAGAGAAGTGGATGGAAGAAGGCCAGCCTTGGAGGGGAGAGTCTGGGCTCCAGGTGCTTTGAGCCATTCAAGCAAGAGACGATGCTGGTCACCTCTAAGCAGGGCCAGCAATTCCAGAGAGAAGCGTGGCAGGTGAGGCAGAGGGTAGAATCAGCGCTGGCTAGTGTGATGCTGGTTGTCCCTTTCTTGGGTGAGAGTCTGTTTTCCCAGTCGACTTTGTTACGTGGGGATGAAGGGAGGATAAACAGGATGTAAATGAAGTACTTCACATGTCCAGCGTAGCTTCTCGAGGTAGAAGACTAGATCCAACCCAGGTCCTTGCTGGCACCAATATTTTCACTGCAGACGTTTACTTCATTCCTGAACCTGTGCATCTTTGTTAACCTGAAGCTGTTAAGTGGCAGGTCTTTTGAAGAGTGAGTCAGCATTGCAACTTTAAAAACCTGCATCCGGTGCCCAGGAAGGACAGCTAATGAGCTAATTATTGCCCATCAATCACGTCTTGAGATCGTGTGTGCAAACCTGCATCCCTTTGTAATTACCACGGTCACAGGGTCAGCTGGCCCCAAGCTTTCGAGAAGGAGGTTGTCCCTGGGTCACCAGTGGGGGTCAGACTGTGATTTTGGTTCATCTGTGCAGGTTGGGGCTAATTTGTTTTGGCTGCTTTATCTGAAATAGAAATTGCTCAGCAGAGACAAGAGATGTGGTCGTTTAACAAACAGATGTGCTGGGACGGGGAGCATGAGGCGGGATGTGACCTGGGTTTTCCTCCAGGTTCATTGCTAAGGGGGACATGACCTTGGCTTTGAGAGGACCTTAACCAGGCCAAGATGCCTTTTCCCCCTCTGCCACATGGCCATACAGTGAAACTTTTAATAACGGATTGCTTATGTTGCTTATTTAACATTTTTTAAGGCACCTTTCAAATTACATACTAAAGTAGACGGAAGAGTATAACAAACCCCCACGCACCCATCACCCAGCCTTTGCACTTATCCACAGTTTATCACTCTTGTTTCCACCCCATCCCACTGTCTGCTTTGTTTTTTGCTGGAGTACTTCAAAGCAAATCCTAGATATTATGTCACCAGTAAATGCTTCATTACATAGGAGTCTCTAACAGATACGGATTTAAAAAAACATAACCACATAGAATGCTATTATCACACTTACTAAAATGAGCACCAATCCCTTGGTATCATCTGGTTTGTAAGTTCAGAGGTCCTCAGGTTGTCTCAAAGTTTTACAGCAGCTTCGTCTGAATTAATTCTGAATTCACTTTCTAAAGTGTAAATCAGCTCCTGTCATTCCCATGCTTAAGACCCTCTGTTGCACACAGAAGAAAAAATCCGCACTCCTTCCCGTGGCTGAAGCCCCGCGCCGTCTGACCCGCACCTCCCGCTTCCTGCCGAGGAGCTCCGCTGTCCCTCCTGGAGCATCAGACCCCCAGGTCTTCGTGTGGCTGTTCCTGCGCCTCACCTCTGAAGAGAGGGCCTCCCCCTTCCTCCCCCAGGCATCTTCTCTTACCCGATTGCTCACACGAACTGTTGTCCGTTCCTCTGTGTTTTTGTTGGGTGCAGACCTTCCGCTCGTGGGTGCCGGTTCCCCGAGGGCCGGGGCCAGCCCTGCTTGGCCACCGCTGTTCTCCCAGTGCTGGCACCCAGCAGCTGCCCAGCCAGAGTTTGTGAAGTGAGTGGACGATGTACAGCACAGCGCCCTCTGCAGTGTGTGGCCCAGAAGCCTGCAGCCCTCACCTCCTGGGGAAAAGTATTAAAAAGGGAGTTTCTCCTCCTTTCCTGTTCCTCTTCTTTTCCTTCTGTTTTGTAATGGCAGTGTTGGCAAGGGTGGTTCAGGCTCTCAGAAGCTGTGCCCATGGTGGTGGTGGCGGTTTACATGAATAAGACACTCCAGACAGCGCGTCATAGAATCCTTGGTTTCGAGAACTCTTCCCTTTTAAGAGGAGGTCCCAAACCCGCCTTTGAATCATCACTTCCCACATCCTGGACAGGAAAGTTCTTTACAGACTGGGAAGCCAGGGTACCTCCAGGTGGTCATTTCAAGGTTCTGCCTCAGGTGGCATCTGGAGAGGAGTCACTTGCCTTCCCTGAACCTCCTGTTGCTCGTGCACAAGTGGGGCGAGCCATCACCCCCAAACCAGCAGGCGGCCAGGCCTTCCTCGGGCTCCTTCCGTGCATCCTGCACAGAGAGACCGATTTGTTTTAATTGGTGACCGTGTCAGGCCAAGAGATGAAAGCAGCACATGCCCCACAGGTCCCTGGAACAGATGCTACCCATTAATTATGGGCAAAATGTATTTAAAATTAAAAAAAAATTTTATACAGTTTTTTAAAGGTAACTTTCCATTTACAGTTGTTATGAAATATTGGCTCTATTCCCCATGTAGTGCAGTATGTCCTTGAGCCTGTCTTACACCCAAGAGTTTGTACCTCCCACTCCCCCACACCTATACCGCCCCTCCCCACCATCCCCACTGGTAACCACGAGTTCTCTACATCCATGAGTCTGCTGCTTTTATGGCAAAACATATTGTAATAGCTAGCTTTTCAGTGTTTTCTGTGCATCAGGGATTGTTCTGTCTCATATACATCTGCTCAGTTAATCTGCACAGCAGTCAAAGCTGAGGACTGGGGTTTTCTCATGGCCGATGAAGCAGCTTGCCTGAGGTCACACGCACAGTGGCAGGGCTGGGGCTTGAACCTCTGTTTGCCTCCAGACCCTGTTGTCAGGCCCCCTTGACATCCACTCTTCCTGGTCATCAGATGGTTTTTGGTTTTTGTCCTGTGCAACTGTCACTTGTGACAAGTGTCTCTTGTCATGTCTCTTACTGTAGGGTTTCTTGGTCCCAGCCCTGGCTGTTTTTAGTCAATGAGAATGATAGTTTAAAAGGGGCCGCATCCTTCATTTTCAGCTGCAAGGAGGGACATTTCATCTTCCAAAATTGTCTGATTCTGAACCTTCAATCTTGTTCCCCTTTCTAAACTTCTCGGCCAGGCTCATGCCAGGTTACAACATGGGCCAAAAACTTGCCCACATTTTGCCTTTCCCTGAACCTTTATGGCGAATGCATGTTCTTCAGAAAGTTTTATGTAGCAAGACATTGTGATAGGAAGGCAAATTGTTGAGCTTTAAATCGAAGAAAAACAGAAGGCAGTTTGTCTGACGTGTTCCAGTTCTGTTCTTCTGCCTTCTTCGAGTTTGAATCATGATGATTTCCTTTCACTTTGAAGGTTAAGCTGCTGGGAGGTGGTTTCTCGGGGAATGTTCTATTAAAGCATTAAGAACAATTGCACGTAAAGTCCTTTTTTTATTTCTACGCATTTTGACATGTAAATAATTGGAAGTGTGGTTCTCTTTTGCTCTTCCTTGAAAGACTTCTAAAAGCACTGGAATGAAATGTGTTCTAGGGGGCACTGGGCGCAGGCTTACCATAGTTGCCCAGAGAGAGAAAAAACATACTTATTTTTGGAGGTTGAAGCCGATGGCCTAGGCCTGAGTGGTCTTGATACAGGGCAGGCCGTCCCCTCCCCTCAGAGGCCCCTGAGTTGGAGCAGTCTCCAACTCCTCCTCCTCCTCGCCTCACTCTGGTTTACGATTGCGTGTTTGTGTGCATCTGGGATTAGAGTGTGCCTCCTCTACAAGACTTGGGGTCCCGTGAGGGAGGGCGTCCCGGCGCTTCCCCTCATCTCTGGCTCTTCATCCTCAGGCCTGAACCTGATACACAGCAGCTGATTGGCATCTTTGGAATTTGAAGGATGATCGATATAGCTTAAACAAGGCTTTCTTCCCTCTTACTCCCCACCCACTTGCCCTTCCACCAACGATTCTTTCTGCTGGATGCCCTCGTTCTGGATTTTCACCTGTCCACTTCCTGTTGGTGCTGGCTGGCTCTCCCTTCCCTACCCCAGGCCGCTCTGGTGCTTGTTGCCATTGTGCTGATCAGAAGAGAAAACTCCATCCCAGAGGATAAGGATTTGGTTGGGAGGTTTGCAACAGTGTAGTTATGTAGCTGTGTGTGCTTGGAAATATTCTGTGTGTGATGTTTGTAAAAAAACATCGTATTAAGTCAGGGAATTCAGAACATGTACAATTTATCAAGCCTTTGGGAGGAACAGCTGACATTAAGAGTTTATCTTCTTGAGAGCCCAAGGGTGGTGGCCAGCCAAGGATACAGTCACTAACAAGTGGAGGAAAGGGTCTGGCTTGGGTGGAAGGACCCCAGACCCCTCAATGGCCTTGTACAGGCCCACTTCTCCAGTGAAAGGTGGCCTCGCTTGGGTTTGAGTAGAGGTTGGTGCCGCGCTTAGATGGAAGGTAAAAGGGAGGACTGAGCTGGGTGGCTTGGAGCACCTTGGGCCCGGAACTTTCTCTGGTTTATCCTGCTCGAGTGGCCACACCAGCCAACAGGCACGATGCGATATGTGCTTGACAGTCAGGCTGACCTGGGTGGAGTCCCGACCCCTCACTTCCAGCTGTGTGACCCTGGGCACCTTTGAGCCTGGTCCTTCGCGTGTAGAATGGGGGTGTGAGGATGAAATGAAATGGAGCCCGTAACCCTGTGCTCAGACCTGGTTATTGGCCCTTAAATGTAGACCCTGCCCCACTTTCCCCAGTTCGTGCTCAGTGAATTGTTAACTTCATCCCAACTCAAAGCGAAATCTTCTTGTTTTGTGGGGTTAAGTTGTTCCCTCATCATGGGGGGTGGATTCAGAATGGGATTTGTTCAGTCCTCCTGTTAGGAAAACTCTGGAATTTATATGGCGTGGGTGTTGGTAGAGAGCACATCTTGTTCATTATCTTAGCAATTAGCCCAAACGGAGCTTCCAAGTGACCCCTGACGAGGACACCCGTCCAACAAAGGGCTTCTTTGGTTCCAGCAATGGCTGGCTCCTCTACGAGGGCGTGATGATTCCCTGCCAAGTTAATCCGCAGCTCTGCCTAATCCCCAGTTGCAGGCAGAGCCTGCAGAGTATTACAGGGAGTTGGCTGTGTTCCCTACCCCTCCGTTCTTTCAGAGCTGGTGGCTCAGAGCACTGTGTGTTTGGCTGCTTCTCTGAACAGAGGCAAGGCCTGAGCCCTAGTAATCAGAGAACCCAGCACTGAGCAGATGCAGGCAGATCTGGAGAATTCTCACCATTTCACTTGCTAGGCTTTGGCTTCAGATGTCTTGGACTAAACTTTTCCCTCTGAAGATGGAGAAATTTCACCAAATGTGTTGATGAACACATCATCACATTTGTGATGTAGGCCCCCTGGATCACATCTCCTTGGAGGCAGGGTGGTGTATTAATTAGAGGAGTTTATCTCACCAGTAGGAGAATAGAAATCTCCACTGACTGGGAGAACTCACGCCTTGTGGGTATGGGACTCATTGCCCCTGGTGAACACCTGAAGGAGGGATGGAAATACAAGGTCATTTGCTGCTACTCCTGCATCCCATGCCCGTGGCAGACACTGTTAATCAATCTCTGCTCTCTGCCATGGCCCCAGAATCCAGTATCCCTAGTATCTAGTAACCCCAGAATCCAGTATCCCTAGTATCTAGTATCCCCCAGAATCCAGTATCCCTAGTATCTAGTATCCCCAGAATCCAGTATCCCTAGTATCTAGTATCCCCAGAATCTAGAATCCCTAGCATCTAAGTGCTCCAGTATCTAGGTAGTCACTTCTGATCAGAGTTGGTTCTTCAGTGAAAATCTATTCTTTGTCTTTCCTATCTCTGTGAACCCTTAGAAAGGCCCTTTCTGGAAAGGGCAGAATAGACAAACATCTCAAACAAACGGTTCTAAGACCGCGTGGGGATGACGAGACCGGGATTTTGATGACGGGCAGGTGTGGTCATGATGCCAGGGAGACTGGGTGTCCCCAGTTGGTTCTATTCCCAGTTCTGCTGGCCCCCAAGAACTGCCTCCACGCCACTTCCTCTCCGTATTTGCGCTGCAGGTGGCCATCACAGGAATAAGTGTCAAGTTTACAGTGAAGAATCTCTTGTCTGGGTGGAGAATGCTGGGCCTCCACTTGGTTTGGGTCCATTCTCTCAGTCGTCTACGCCGGCCTCCTGGGTTACATAGTGTATGTGCTCTGTTGACCAGCCCACCAGCTTTGAAAGGTCACAGCCAGAAAGATGGTCGGAACGAAGCAGTTAAGAATCACGTGATGGCCAGAATAGGCAGATTCACTGGGACGGAAAGATGACTGGTTGTCAGACGCTGGAAGTGGGGTGGGGCAGCTGGGAATGACTGCTGATAGATACGAGTTTCTTCAGGGGTGATGAAAATGCTCTGGAATTAGTGGTGATGGTTGTAGAACCTTGGGAATGTACTAAAGACGACTGAATTGTGCTTTTTAAAGGAGTGAATTGTGAATTATATGTATCTCCATAAAAGTAGAAAAAAGTCCATGGGGATTTTAAGCTAAGCAAAATCAAATGTTCATAGCAGCTACCATTAGTCAAACACTTAGAAGATAACTTTGCACAAGGGTTAGTGCCATTCCCTGTTTCTTGATGACATTAGAACATCAGCATGGGCATGGTGGCTTTCTCTTTTGGGTCTGAAGCAGTAGAGACTTGACTGCTTTCATCTCTGGCCCTGTGCTGGGAACAGTTAATGCGTGTGTGATTTTAAGATACGCAGTCATCCTTTTCTTGCTTTCCTGATTCCACTCAGGAATGCTGACGTGTTATAACTGATCAAAGCACACGCCAATTGTATTTTTGACAGAGATGCAGTAATAACAATTCATCTTTCATTTACTTAATACTTCTCCTCCAAAGAGTGTGTCTGTCTGGTACATCACAACAATCTTGGGGTTGATATGATTAACCCCACTGACAGCCCTTGAAGTGACGCCGACCTTTTTTCTGACCTTCTGATGTACAAAGGGTGCCATATAGACTGTGTTTTCCCCTCCCAATTTACTGTCCACTCTTCTCTACCTTGTTCTGAGCCCCAGGAAGTGCACCTTGATGGGCTGGGTCCCTGGACTCCCTTGCCCCCAGCTTCCGGTGGCGCTTGGGTGCTTTCGGTCCAATGGGAGGCGCTGGCAGGAGGAAGGCAAGGTTGGGGCATTTGTTCCTTCAGCTCCCTGCCTGCCAGACCGTGGGTTGTGATCTTGTCCTGGGGGCCGCAGCTCCTCACGTGTCTGCCCGTGTGCCGCTGGGGTCTGGGAACCGCTTCCTCCTGCCCCTTCAGGCCTGGCAGAGTATGAGGGAGGGGTTTCCACCATCGCCGGCCCCTGAGTGACCCCTGAGTCCCTCCCCATCCCTTGCTGGTTTCCCTTCACCTTGCCCCTTGGCAAAGAGTCTCTTCATTAAGTCCCATGACCTCCCCCTTTGTGCCATCTGTTTTCTGCTGGGCTGTGACTGAAACGCCAGGCCTGGTCTAACTTCATGACTTTGCACTTGGTTGTTCCCCTCCAGGAACGCTCTTTTCCCAGATCTTGGCACGGTTGGGTCCTTCTCAGGGTACCCAGGCTCAGTGCAGCTGTCACCGCCTCAGAGGGGCCTCGTCTGTCTGCCCTCCCAGTCCCTCTGTCCTAGTCCCAAGACTTACTTTCTTTACAGTCCTTTGACCTTGAAATCATCTTTGACTTGTTTGGCTGGCTGGCCTCATCCAGGGCGTCCTCCTAAGTTGACCAGGGGTCAGCAGACATTTTCTGTAAAAGGCCAGAGAATAAATATTTTCAGCTTTGCAGGAACACTGTCTCTGTTGCAGCCACTGAAGTCTGCCTTTATAGTAAGAAAGTGGCCACAGACAAGATATGAGCGAATGGGTGTGTCTGTGTTCCAGTAAAACTATATTTACAAAAACAGGCAGAGCATAAATTTGTGGTAGGTAAATTTCATCTCAATAAAGCTATTAAAGAACAGCAACAAAATCAGCAGTGCAGTGCATTTGGCCTGTGGGTCATAGTTTGAGAAGCCTGAACTAGACCGAGAACTCTGTGAGCATTGAGACCTTATTGTCTTACTCACTTTGGGCCCCGGACTATGAATGGGGCCTGTCCCATGGCAGCTGTGTAATAAATGGTCCCTGAATGCACACACTTACGGAATGCCTCTGTGTAGGTCATTGTGCCGGGCCGTGGCAACAGTGGAAAAATCAGGCAAAACCCCTTGACTTTGCAGCCCTGGAAGACACCCAAGTGTGTGTCTATTGCACAGCACAGCTGTTGGTTCTGATGACAGAGAGAAGTGCCGTGTGGGAGCTCACAGCTGGATTGACTCATCTGCTGGGAAAATCAGGGACTGGTCTTCAAAGAGAGGATCCTTGAGCTGCATCTTGAAGGATGATCAGGGGTTTGGCAGGTGGACGGTGGGGGAGGGCAGGGAGGAAGGCTTTTCGAGAAGGGTGGGAGGGTGTGGTATGTTCAAGGAACTGGACACTGCAACCCAGCGTGACAGAGTGACCAAGAGGAGCACACTGGACAGAGGCCGGATTGTGAAGAGTCCTGTGTACTGTGCTTCGGGGTCTGGTGGTCGTCCTGTAGGCAGTGGAGGGCACTGAAGGAGGCTGAGCTGAAGTACCGTGATTAGCTAAGCATTGTCATCAAGGGTAGTACAGAGGGAGGCCTGGGAGGGGTGGTAGCAGCGGGAGACAGACTGTCTAGAAGTTTCTTGCCCAAGAGCGGGGTCTTGGTCTGGGGTGGGGTCTTGGGACGATGTATAGTTCTTAAAGCTGAACTTTATGTTCAGCTGGGACCGGGGACTGTCCCCTGCCTTGAACTTAGTGTGGGAGAGAATGGACCGGAGGCTGATGCAGATTCCGTTTCTGCCGTGATGGGTGGCAGTACTCTTGGTGCAGACGGATGAGCAGGTGTGGGTGAGGAGTGTTCCGGTCTGGACTTTCTAGTGGGGGTGGGGAGGGGAGGAGAGACAGAAACAAGTACTGTTGACCCTTGAACAATGCGTGTTTGAACCGCATGGCTCCACTTACACGCAGATAGTTTTCAATAGTAAATACTACAGTACTACACGTCCGTGGTTGGTTGACTCCACAGATGCAGAGGGACCGTGGATACAGAGGACCGACTATGAATTATATGCGGATTAACCTCTGCGTTGGTCAAGGGTCAACTGTACCTGAAAAATTGCAGAGAGTGCAATTGTGAGTACTGAGAAGACAGTAAGAGATGGTTGATGGGAAACTGATGGGGACATATGGGAGCAGCTGCTTTCTAGTTAGGGAAAGCCTTTTTGCGGGGGGTTGGGGGTGGTGGTTCGGGCACAGAGGAGCTGGGATTGGGAAGATGAGAAGGAGCCACCTCTCCCAAGATTGGGGGCAGACTGGTCCAGGTAGAGGGAAGGGCACACGCAAAGGCCCTCAGGTAGGAATGAGAGTGAGGTGTGTAAGGAATGTAAAGAAGGCCAGTGTGACCAGAGCAGAACCCTTGAAGGGGAGTGAGGTACAGAATTAGGCTGGTGACGCTCCAGGAACCCCATCCTGGAGGCCGCCATAAGAAGTCTGGGAAACAGAATTTCCAGTTAATTGCGATTTCTAGTGAATAGGATGCTAGTTATGCCAGTTTAAGAAAACTGGTGCAATAGTGAATTGTTACATAATGGGGATTTATAAGATATACTTGGGAATCCTTGACTGTGTAGGTTCGAGGCTTTCAGAAGTTGAGCTGCGGGACTTCCCTGGTGGCGCAGTGGTTACGAATCCGCCTGCCAATGCAGGGGGCACAGGTTCGAGCCCTGGTCTGGGAAGATCCCACATGCCACAGAGCAACTAAGCCCGTGCGCCACAACTACTGAGCCTGCGCTCTAGAGCCCGCGAGCCACAACTACTAAAGCCTGTGCGCCTAGAGCCTGTGCTCCGCAACAAGAGAAGCCATCGCAATGAGAAGCCTGAGCACCACAGTGAAGAGTAGCCCCCGCTCGCCGCAACTAGAGAAAGCCTGCGCGCAGCAATGAGGACCCAACGCAGCCAAACATAAATGAAGGAAGGGAGAAAGAAAGAAAAGAAAGGGAGGGAAGGGAAGGGAGGAAAGGAAGGAAAGAAAGAAAGAAAGAAAGAAGTTGAGCCACTGCGTTTTTCCTTCTGGCCTAGCGTTACAACTTTGAGAAGATTTAGTACTGTTTACAAGTGTGTTCCTTTTTGGCTGTTAATATTTTTTTAAACTTCTCACTTTGAAATGGGCTGGCAATCGAAAGCTCTGCGAGCAGTCTGAGCATTTGGCTTGTTTTTAATCCTGGAATTTTCTTATTTTGGGCAGTGAAATTCACATGGAGTGTGTTTATTCATGCTTTCTTGACTCACTTCTCCCACGGCTGTTCTTGAATTTGCATTGCCACCATATGAATGAATCAAGAATCCATCAGGTTCAGTCTTTTGAGGATCAGATAAGGAGCATTTATCAGAACTTTTGGAGAGGCACTGACTTATTAAGTGGAAAATACATGGTTTCACACGGGAGCGAGTGTAAATAGAGTAGGCCTGTGTTTCTGCTTTGGAGTCATCCTCACTCAGTCTGCCTTGCAAAACATGCTTTTTCTGGGTAATTGTCCTAAAGCAGAGAGTAGCTTGAGTGACACCCCATCTGCAAACACCTTTTTCCTATCGCACTGCACTTTCTAGTTATGAGGTGGCACATATAGGGCTTGTCAAGCCGTTCAGCCTTTTAATGGCATGAAAAGATAACTTGCTGTCATTTTTTGTCTCAGGTCAACTCACTTATGCCTAAGGAAAGGGGAAGAATGATCTATGAGTCAAAATTGTCTATCCTTTAGTTCCCGAATGCTTATTCAGCTAAACATTTTTTTGTAGGCTTATTTTTATCATTCAAATATTAAAAGTAAACGTTGATTCCCGGAGCACTTCTGGAGGGCCTGTGTATCATTTAGGGCTCATGACGGTGTCGGAAGATCCAGTGCAAATTGACAGAAGCAGAAAGGGGATTCATGGGCTCCCATGACCCATGAATCAGATTTTGGCTTCAGGCACAGATGGTTCCAGGGTCCACCTCTGTTCTCTGTCTGGGCCTCGTTTCTAGAGAGAGTTTCCGCTCTCCATGTCTTCCAGGCCTGAGATGGCCGCAGGAGCTCCAGACCTCCCTTTTTCTCGGTGTTATGTCCAGTGGGCAAGACAGAGCTTCTGGACTCTAAGCAGTCATCAAAAGTCTCAGGCTTGACTCTCATTGGCTCATATTAGGGCCAAGTGTAGGCCCATCCCTGAGTTGGTCCCTATTGCTGGGGAGAGTGGAGGCCTGATTAGCCAGCTCCGAATTCTACACCCACCCCTGGAGGTGAGGTGGATGGAGGGGTCAGCTCCCAGGTGAGCGTCCTGGGGGAAAACTGGGCATAGAGGTAATGTTCCTGGTGAGAGCAGAACCGGAGCTGCCCCCTAAGATGTATCCTGTTCACGTGTGTGTCCCTCCTTGCGCCCCACAAGTGCCCAGTGCAGTGCCTCACCTGTACTGGTTAGATTCAGGAACTGTCCTCAGAATCTGATTACACGCCCCATGAGAAGCTGCAAGTGAGGCTGCGCTGGCCAGAGAGGGCGCTGCTGTGCTGGGCTGTGTTCCCGAGTTTGCAAACAAGGATGGTTTCTCTTGCTATACGGATGAATATTTAAGTTTTAGAAAACAGAATATAACCCGTCAAATCTGTGACTTTTCAGATTCCATTGCTTAGGACAAGGTGATGTAAAAAAGTGGGTCAATTAGAAAAATATTAAGGAAACATTAGCATGGTTTCCGTAGGATATGGTAAAAAGCTTGAGAGGGACTGATGTGTATGCAAGCCGGGCCCACTGGCGGGTAAGGGGTGGGTCTTGAGCCAGACTGCCCAGAGTCCCCCAGCTCTGTGCACACGGGCTGTGTGACCTTGGACTCCTTGCCTCACCTCTCTGGGCCGATCCCCTGTGAAGTGGGGCTTCCGTGGAGGGTGGTTGGGAGAATTGTATGACGTGCTTAAGATAGTTCTGATCACATGGTGCGTGTTTAGTTAGTATCGGGTATCAGTAACAGTGGTAGTACTCGTAGTACTAGTACTAGTAGTAGTAGTAGTAGTATAGATGTGGCTCAAGGTTAAAAATGTGGTTTGGAGGGTCAGTGAACGTTACGATACGTTAGTTCATTACTGAAACAAGTGTTCACCAAGCCTCTGGCATGTGCCAGGCACTGAGCAGGGCACTGGGGATGCGGAGGTGAGCAGGCAGGGCTCCTGTTCCTGGAGGGCAGCCGTCCAGTGGGAGAGACAATGCGGAGGCCACGATAGGAGTGCAGGGCGGCGAGTCTTGGAGCGTGTTGAGAGGAGGGAGCTGTGGGAGCACAGAGGAAGAAGCCTCCCGAGCTGCGCCGTGACGCCGGAGGAGCCAGCGGGTGCGAAGGCACGGGGCACCCACAGCTAAGTCTCCTGGGTGCGGGCGGGACTCAAGCGCCTGGAGCCGAGGAGTGGGGCACTCATTTTGGTTGGAGATGATTATGTCGTTTGGGTCATTTCATTGTCACACCCTTTCCCCACCTACTTCCCAGGTGACTGCTCTATGTCGTCAGGGAGCAAGGATGGGGGGCGCATTGCAAATCCACAACTCATGGAAAGTGTGAAAACCCTGGGTGTCTTTCCTCCCTCTGAGGCTCTCTTTTTGCTTGAGAACTGCCACCAATAGCTTCAAATGTCAGAGGGTGTGTGTGCGTGTGTGTGTGTGTGTGTTTAAAATCAGGAGGACATGATATAATTTTATTAAATGATTCCAGAGACACTCTGGTCTAACTTAATGCTGTGAATTTTGTAACTGTAACTCATTATTGGTCTGTTTGGACCTTTTATTTATGTTTATTTTGCAAAACAAAATTAACTTTGGACTGCTGCATGGACCTCCCCTTTGGAGGGGTCTGCCAGTGGTCGGTGATGGCGGTCAACCGGGGACATTGTGTTACGACTCCCCACGTGGTTCATTAGCTCGATGCCTGTCTCTTTTGCATCCAAAGGAATGTTTGACTTTACGGGGAACCCTGTAATGAAGTCTCAGCTTTGCTGGCTGAACCAGGAAGACTGACTTCCTGGCCAGCTCTCAGCAGGTGAGGTCCTTGTCCTCATTTGGAAATTGAAGTGCCATGTCATTTTTCCTGGTCTCCCTGCCTCTTGAGGAATCTGATTTCAGTGACCTATGACTGTACCAGCTGGTTGGGTGGCCCAGAGCTGGAGTCACCCAGTGGTCCTTGTCTGAGCTCTGCCAGGGAAGCAGGTGGGTCAGCTGAGAGAGGTGACTGGAGGGTGGAGGTGACTGGAGGTGTCTGGCCATGTATCAGATGTCATAGAGCCTCTGTGCGCCCCAGAAGAGTTCTTGAAATCTCTCGTTCCTCCCCTGGGCTCACCTGGTCGCCTCTGTCTTTGGCAGGGTGGGCTTCATCTTCCTCCTCCTCCTCAATGTGGCCACCGTTATGGCAGCCACCACTTACTGAGTGCCTAGGGTTGGGAGGTACAGTCATTGATTCTCTTATCCCACCATCATTAATTAAGACTGTAATGATCATGGCAGCTCACATTTATTGAGTGCTTACTGTGTTCCAGCCATTCATTGTTTAATCCTCCCAAAGCCCAGTCTGATTTGACAGATGAGACCGAGGCACAAAGACCTTAAGCCACTTGTCCAAGGTATCGATACCGTTGCTGGGGTGCAGCTTAGCCAGGATTCGAACTCACATACCGTGACTCTGGAGCAGAAGGTGTCACGCTGTGGCCTGTGGGGCCACCATCTGTGTTTGTAAATAAAGTGTTACCGTAACTCAGCCATGCCCACCCGTTTACGAATTGTCTCTGGTGGCTTTTGCTTTACAGCAGCAGAATTGAGTGGTTGTAAGAGAGACCTCTGGCTCTTTTCTGAAAATGTTTGCCAACCCCTGCTCTGAGCCCAAGCTCTCGGCCACCATGCTATGCTGACTCTCAATGAAAAATAAAAGCACAGAGTTCCTACAGCGTGCCCAGCACTGTGCCGGGCCCTGGGAGCCAGTGATGAACCGGTGAACACGTGTCACGTTCTGGTGGGGGGCAGATGGTAGTCAGCTACTCACCCTAGTAAAAATAGGTTCATAAACAGAAGTGCTCTGAAGGGAGAGTGTAGGCTGTATGAAAGCAGAAAAGAGACTGTTAGTGCTGGAACATACGTGGTGGAGGGCGGGAGTCAAGGAAGGTTCTCTCACGGAAGTGATATTTGAGCAGATAAAGTTTGAGGGAGGAACCCTCAGGGAGAAGCAACAGGATGTGCAAAGGCCTGGGGGTGAGCAGCAGGGAATAGGAGAGGACAGCTCTCCTTCCAGATGAGGAAAGTGAGGCTCAGAGCTGAAGGAACCCTTGTCCCAGGTCACATGGCAAGGTCATGTCATGCAGAGAACTGAACCCAGGTTTGATTCTCAACCCCATATTGTTCCTCCTGTTCTGTTCCTCCACTCACAGTGTCCACCTCCTTACATGCAGTGTCCCAGCTGGCACCATCTTCTCATAATGGGGCAGGCCCGTGGGCTCCCCGTGTCCTTGGGACACAGCCTGGACCCTGGGTGGGCAGTAGCACAGGTGAACCAGGGCCTTGAGAGCCAGGTGTGCCTTTTGGAACCTGACCCACTTTGCGGTCCTTGTTTCTTCCTTGAGAGCGACTTGTTTTCATCCCTCATCACAAGGAGGCAATTCGAGCACATTCCTGAGTTCACCTTTGCTGCTAGGATTTTTTAATGATAACATCTTGAGATATTATTAGATGGTTACATAAATTCCTATTCATGCACTTTTGGTAGCTTGCCCTCTGAAGTGATCCCTTAGAGGGTAAAAGAAATTCATAGGAGAATGATGTGAGAGCATTAAAGTTGCTTGTGTGTTGGTTTCCTCTTGCGCGGAAGCATCTCGAGAAAGGGCTGAGCGGTTGGCACCCAGGGGTCGGGTGGGGAGGGGGCTGCCCCACTTCTGAACAGTACCCACTGGGGAGGACAGTCACAAGAAAGGGTTTCCCCTCCTGAAGATCATGGCCGTAACTGAGGGATGACTTTGGAGGTGACCTCAAAACTTCAGCTCACTGCTAAGGGCTACGGGTTTTAGAGGGATGAAATGTTCTAAAATGGATCGTGGTGCTGTTTGCATTAGGACTGACATAAATACACTACCACGTGTAGAATAGGTAGCTAGTGGGAACCTGCAGTATGGCACAGGGAGCTCAGCTCGGTGCTCTGTGATGACCTAGATGGGTGGGATGGGGGGGTAGGAGGGAGGTCCAAGAGGGAGGGGATATATGTATACATATAGCTGATTCACTTCATTGTACAACAGAAACTGACACAGCATTGTAAAGCAATTATACTCCAAGAAAAAAAAATCGTTAAATTATACATTTGAAATGGGTACACTGTATGGTGTGTGAATTATATCTTCATAAAACTGTTATTTAAGAAAGAGACTAGAGGGGAGGGAAAACCACTTCAGCTCATTCAGGCTTGGTAAACCAGAGGGTGTATGAGGGGCAGGCTGGGGATTTGTTAGTTTAACAGGTTTCCAGGACGCTAGTTGTGTAGGTAGTGGGAATCAGGCCCTGGTGTTAGAGAGGGCACCTCTGATGCTCTCTGCGAGCAGGGCAGCACCCCGTAGGCTCAAAGCACAAGCAAGGCCAGCTGCGCGCGGGCCCCCAGAGCCACGCTCTGACACCGAATAAGCCAGAACGCGCCTATGGTGTGCGGAGCTGTCGCGGGATTTCTTTCCAGAAACAATCCCATGAGGCTCTGTAGGGCTTGTTGATGGGGCAGGCTGGGGGGAGTCTGGGCCTGGCTGGGGTCTGCCTCTGCGGCCTCCCACCTGAGGGACCTTGGTGAAGTGGCTTCACCTTTGGGTGGGACACACGTGGACGTGCTTTGTGAAGGGGAGAGCTTGGTGGGCATTTAGAGGAATTTGTTCATTTAAAAAATATGCGAGCGCCCTCTGCACAGGGGCACCAAAAGAAACGGGAGAGGAGATAGATGGGGCCTCTCCCCCGGGGCCGGGGCTTATGGTCTAGAGCAGGGTTTCCCGGCCTCAGCCCTCCTGACTTCTGGGTTGTGATTCTGTGCCATAGGCTGTCCTGTGCACTGTAGGAGCGGGGCAGCGTCTCTGGCCTCCACCCGCTGGATGCCGGTAGCACCCCCTCCCCAGTCATGACAGTCAGATGTCTTCAGACATGGCCCAGCGTCCTCTGGGCTTGACATTGTCCCCGACTGAGCCACAGGGCTCTCGATGGCAGGGCCGCCACATCACGTGGCGGAGGAGCCCTGGTGAGCACGTGGGTGTGAGAGGGGCCGCGAGGGTGACGGCAGGTGGGCGCAGGGGACCCGGGCAGGTGTGTGGCAGTGGAGAGCTGCGGCGTGAAGTCACGGGCAGAGCCTGGTCCGCTTGTCCTCGTGACCCTGGGTGGGGGTCACTTCCCTCTGTGGAACCCCTCACGAGAATGTGAGAAACGTAGAAAGTGCCACCGAGCTCTGTGGAGTGAGAGGCCAGGTACCGAGGGTGACACTCGGTGGCCTCTGCCCCGCACCTAGCACTTCCGCCACGTCCACGCCGAGACTGCTGCGTGGGGTGTGGGGCAGCACCTCCTGTGCCCAGGGCTTGGGGAGGTCTCTGGAGGATGTGACGTCTGATCGGTTGGAGCGCCAGGGGGCGACGGGAGTCATGGGGGGAAGGTGGCTGGGGGGAGGGCGTGGTGGGCACTCGTGTGCCCGTGTGTGGGCCTGTGCCCCTGGGCCTTGTGTAGTCGTGGGCGGGTATGTACTCGTGTGTGAGCGCGCCCTTGCGTGCGGGTGTGTGCGTGTGCACACGCCTGCTCGGTAGCAGCGAGGGACGTCTTCTCAGGCACCCCGGTTGTATGAGGAGTGCCTGGAGACCAGAGAGCTGGTGGCACGTTCCGGCAGCTGCTTACGGTCAGTCCAGCGTGCACGAGGCGGGCCTTTGTCCGTGGGGAGGACTGCACTGCTGTGTGGGAGAACGGCCGAGGTGGCCCCGGGGTGGGGCGGGGGGACCCGTGAGGAGAGGTGGCCGTGATCCAGGAGGTCAGGTGGGCTGTCCCTGAGGGGCGCTGGGGGGTGGAGAAGGGCACCCAGAGGGGAGCTTGGGGGGCGGGCTCCCTGATGCGGATTGGTTGCGACGAGGGAGCTGTGGAGGGTGATGGCTGGGCTTCTCTGGAAGGTGAGTGTGCACGCGGGGGTGTGTGTGTGCATGTGTGTTTTGATGGTGACACCAGCTGAGGACTCGACTGTCTGTGGTGCCCCTGAGACGTCCAGGAGCATTGATGTCCAGGTAGACAGTAGTAGGATTTATCTGTGGCTCTGGAGCCCAGGAGAAAAATCATGGCTGGTGCCGTTTGGGTCTTGGCGAAGTGATGTGATTTTATATCTTAGGTTACTCTGGCAGCTTGGAGGAGAGCTGGGGAGACCTTTCACGAGGGCCGCGGGTGCCTGCTGGTGGCCTGCAGTTCCTTCTCCAGCTCCTGATGGACCCCAGAGGAGCGCTCTGACCCTCCTCCTGGTTGGCAGAGGCTCTTGGACAAGCTGAGGGGCTTCTTGCAGAATTGCATCACTCCTGCGGTTAATGGGGCGTTTCACACAGCTGCCCGCATTATCTGCACGTGATAACTGAGGGCACCAAATTGAACCCGGCTCTGGGATCTGCTGTTGCATAAGCCTTTGCAAAAGGCTGAAGTTTTTAAAAAGGGGGGGGGCAGTCACTCCCAGTCATTTCCGTCTTGTGATGAGCCCGAGTCAGGTAGCAGTAGCGGTCTGGTCTGGGTGTGTCTTTCTCAGAGCGTGGGTTTGACAGGTGGTATCGGTGGCCTCTCTCATCTTCAGTCTGTGCCGTTGCAGAGAGACTGCGAGGGAGGGCGGGAGCGCCCGGCTCTGGCTGTAGCGTGTTCCAGAGTCCATGTGGTTGTCGTTCTTTGCTGAAGAGGGTGTAGTTCAGGGCTGTAGCCCTCCTCTGTTGTCTGTGGGTGTTCTCTTGAGGAACGGTGACTGTAGGGGAAACAATGCATGTGAGGATTCTGGGTTGCAAATCAAATTAGTTTATATAAAACACACAAAACCAAAAACCAAGGAACGTACCAGGTTAATATAACTGGGAACATCCAAAGGGATGGTGTAGGCTTCCCAGAGATCCGGATCCAGAGCAGTGCTGACGTCACCGGCCTCTGAGTCTTTCCCCTCCGCTTGTCTTCTGGGTTGACATCATGCTCAGGTGGGCTTTCTCCAGAGGTGGCAAATGTAGCCTTTGGCAGAGCCAGGCTTCCATTCTTCTTGTTAGGTCAGTGTCTCAGCGAGGCGAGCACATGTGTCCCTCCCCAGAAGGACCCCGGCTACCTCTGTGTGGGTCGTAGGGCCTCCACAGCTTGGCTCAGTCTTCAATTCCAGAGGGGTGGGCCAGCCAGGGTCAGATGCCCACCCCTGGTAGGGAAGGTGGGGCTGTGTGATTGACAGGCCCACTAGAGTCTCATGAGGGGCAGTTTCCAGAAGGAAGAGAAATGGGATGACCCCAAAGTAGAAGAGTTCCCTCCACCTTGGCAAGTGCCAACAGCCACAGGATCCCAGATTGCAGGTTTATGAAGCAAAGAATAGAGGAATTTCATCTGGCTAAAATGGTAGGGAGCCTTGTTTTTAGGCATAATGCAGCGTTTGGATCAGATTCATATTTCTCCAATGATTGTTATAAGTACGCTTTCGAGATGTCTCCTGTGTTCACAACTCAGGGCATGGTGGGTGGCCCAGCTGTTAAATTTGGTCGAGGACTTAATTTTATTTAATTTAATTTACTTTAAGTTAATTAATTAATTTTGGGCTGTGTTGGGTCTTCGTTGCTGTGCATGGGCTTTCTCTAGTTGTGGCGAACGGGGGCTACTCTTTGTTGCGGTGTGTGGGCTTCTCGTTGCGGTGGCTTCTCTTGTTGCAGAGGATGGGCTCTAGGCGCGCGGGCTTCAGTAGTTGTGGCTCACGGGCTCTAGAGTGCAGGCTCAGTAGTTGTGGTGCACAGGCTTAGTTGCTTCGTGGCATGTGGGATCTTCCCGGACCAGGGCTTGGACCTGTGTCCCCTGCGTTGACAAGAGGATTCTTAACTGCTGTGCCACCAGGGAAGTCCCCGAGGACTTAATTTTAACCCTCAGCTCTGCTCCTTGCTGGCTGTGTGCCTTCAGGCAAGTCTCTTGACCTCTCTGGGCCTTGGTTCCAATGAACACCAAGCCTGCCAACCTCTCACAGTGCTTTTGTGAGGATCACATGAGAATCCTGACTTTGTAAACTGTGCAGCTCGTAGCAGATCTCCCTGCTGCAACTTTACTGGTGTCATCATTCTGGGGCGCGTGTGCTTTTTTTTTTGAAATTGCATCAAAGACTTTGAATCTTTATTCCGGAAGTGTTCCTTGCTCTGATTTTAAAATGTTTTGTTTTTTGTTTTTTTACCTACTTCACAATGTGATGTGTTGCATACGAATGAAATGCAGATCGGCACCTGAGGCTTTGCTCACCAGCTGAGGACACAAGATGGCAAACTCTTCTTGGCAATTTAAATGGGGAGGGAGTAGAAGGAAGGAGAGGGACAGGGTTGGAGGGGAAGCATGGAGACAGGCCAGGGGGTGCCATGTGGGGCTAAGATCTGTCACTTCAGTGCTCTCTGGTGGTCAACAGCTCCAGCTCCCGAGTCCCCAGGACCTGAAAGAGCAGAGGGTGGTGGATTGGTTAGGAGCTGGGATTGAACCCCAGCTCCACTGTTGACTAGAGGTGTCATCTCTGTGTCCTCATCTATAAAATGGATTCATAATATTACCTTCCTCATAGTGTTGTAAGGATTAAATAAAATAATCCAGGCAAAGTGCTCAGAATCTTGTCTGGCAGATATCATGGGCTCAAAGACTTGTCATCGTCATTAGTACGATGCTTTAATGAATGAATTTGATTTTTATGACCCTTTGAGATACACAGGGCGGATGGTTATGCACTTCTCATTTTAAGGATAATGGACACAGAATCAAAGATATAAAATAACCTATGTGAGGTGTCACGTGGCACATGGGTCCACAGACTGTCTGTAAAGGGCCAGATAGTAAATATTTTCAGGTTTGTGGGCCATCTGGTCTCTGTTGCAGTGACTCAACTCTGCCCTTGTAGCAGCAGCCACAGATGACACATCAACTAATGGTCGTGACTGTACCAATAAAACTTTATTTACAAGAACAGGTGGTGGCTGGATTTGGTCTGTGGGCCGCAGTTTGCTGACCCCTGATGGAGCTGGTAAGTGGCCAGGTGCCGAGTTAGGTCTCGAGTCTGGGTTTTCTGGCTTGGAATTATAGCCTTGTCGCCTGTGATGCACGGCTTCCTCCACATGTGGGTCAGGAGAGGTTTGTCCGCCAACCAGAAGCCAAACACCTGCTTCTGGAGCCAGTTAGGTAGAGCCTTTGGGAGAAGGGAAGGCTTCATCTCCCAGCCTGTGAGATGCCTGCAGAGACATTTCCTATCTTATGACTTAATGTGTTGTGAGTTGCTCGACGCTCGGGTGGGTGTTGCTGCCCCTCTGCTGCTTGTTGACAGTTCAGCAGAAGTGAACCCTAGGAGCTCGACGTCTTAACCTGGGCCAGCAGGCCCATCTCAGACTGCAGGGCAGGTCAGCGGCCTCCCTGCCCACTGCTACTGTGCAGCCAACAGTGATGGCATCTCCTGGGAGGCAGCTGGGCATCTCTGTGCTCCTGAGCTGCTGGGATAACCGCATGGGAGGGATGGTGGAGTGAAACCCATCAAGAGAGCAAGCGGCCCGCAGTTATCCTGTGGCCGCTCTGACTGGTGAAAGTAAGGGCAAGGAGAAGAAGTCCCATCTTGGCAAGAGGAGTCATTGGAGACTTTCAGCCTTGACCTCTGCTCAAAGGAAAGGGCGGACCCACTCGGTTGTTGCTGCCACTGTCAGCTCCGGGCAGATAGGAGGCAGAGAGATTTGTCGTTGGATTTTAGCCAATCCCGCAGCAGCCTTAGCGCTGGTTGACCTCGGCTGGGCTGGGAGAGGACTGAACGGTGACAGACCAGCTTGCGTGGCAGTCACCAACTTTCAAGGCGGCATTTGAACCAGCACAAAAGAATTCTCAAAGCTCATTTAGAAACCGGAGGAATAGGTTTATTTTCCACACGACAACTCTGTTGTTGCTTTATACATAGTAATAAAAAGATTAGGAGGCTGTAGAATAATATGAAAATGGAATCTGTGCTGGGTGGCTTGTCTGAAAGTTGCTGTGTTCTCTCTCCTCTTAGTAATAAACAGTATGTGTAAGGAGATTTTGTGTTTTGTGGTTTTGCTGTTTGGATTTTGTGGGGGAGGAAAATGGTTCTGTAAATTGAAAGTATTTTTAATATTTCAAAAATGTCAATCCTTTTGTCCCTGAGGTGGGAGGGTTAGTACATGGCTTAGTGTCCTCTCTTGAGAAGCCTAATAAGAAACGTTAATTATATTTCATTTACCGCTTAGGTAGTTTCTAAAGGGAGATTGGCTTGGGAATAATTATTTGGGGATTATTCTATTTTTAGGGTTGTTGTGGAAGGGTTACCTAAATTGTTCCTAATCTATTTCTAGACTGCGTTTTACTCACTGCCTCACTTATACATTTGCAGCAGGCTTTGGCCCCCTATCAGAAGTGGGTCACTATTTGCTATGGACTGCATTATATCCTCCCAGAATTCGTATGCTGACGCTCTAACCCCCAACGTGACTGTATTTGGAGATAGGGTCTTTAAGGAGGTGATTAAAGTTAAATGAGGTCATGAGGGTGGGACCCTACTCCGACATGACGGGTGTTTTTATTAGAGGAAGAGCTGCCAGGAGTGTGCACACACAGGAACGACCGCGTGAGGACACTGAGAGGAGGCGGCTGTCTGCAAGCCTGGGAGAGAGGCCTCAGGAGAATCCAAACCTCCCATACCATGGTCTTGGGCTTCGGGTGTGCAGAACTGTGAGAAATAAATATCTATTGTTGAGCCACTCAGTCTGTGGCGTTTCGTTATGGCAACCCTAGGAGATGAACACACTCTTTTTTTAAAAAATAAATTTATTTATTTATTTTGGGTTGCGTTGGGTCTTCGCTGCTGTGCACGGGCTTCTCTAGTTGCGGCAAGCGGGGGCTACTCATTGTGGTGGCTTTTCTTGTTGCGGAGCACGGGCTTTAGGCGCGCGGGCTCAGTAATTGTGGCACGTGGGCTTAGTAGTTGTGGCTCGCGGGCTCTAGAGCGCAGGCTCAGTAGTTGTGGCACACGGGCTTAGTTGCTCTGCAGCATGTGGGATCTTCCTGGACCAGGGCTCAAACCCGTGTCCCCTGTACTGGCAGGCGGAGTCTTAACCACTGCGCCACCAGGGAAGTCCCACAAACACACCCTTAACTGCTGTCTCTTCTCCCAGTTTTTGACAGGTACAGGTTCATCCTGGGCCCAGTGCTTACCAGCTGTGAGTACTTGGGGCACGCTGATTAATCTTTCTGAGCTTCACTTTTCTTTTCTGTAAAATAAGGAGTGTGTCCCAGAAATTAGGTGTTATGTGTATATGTGTTGTTTTAGAATTGCAAAAGGGGTTGACTCCAGCTGAGCCTTGCTGTGTCAGGGTAATCCACATTCTGAGGTCCAGTGTCCCTGTGGGATGCTTATATGTTTCCAGTGACTCACATTTGTCCCTGCTGGAGGCAAGTACGTCACTAGGATAGATGACCAAGGCGGTGTGGTATGGGGGGAAGTGTGCTGGTTCTGGGGTCAGGCTGCTTGGGTGTTCATCTCAGTTCTGCTTCTCTGTTGGTTGTGGCCATTGGCTAGCTGTGGTCCTACTCACAGCCTCAGTGTACTCAGCTGAAAAATGGAGGTGGGCCTGGAGTTGGGCTGGGTCACTGGCATTCTTGTATATGATACAAACTCTGATTTTATGACTCCATTTTCATAACCCAGACATGACTAGGCCCCTCATGACTGTCCTTGTGGTTTTTCTTCCCTCGTGTAGGTATTAGTCTGTATAGGGTCTTAAGTGAAAGCCACATCAGTCTTCTCAAGAGGCAGACCTTGTTGGGTATATTCTCTCACATCCCTGTGCTTGTCTCAGTGTCTGATGCTCAATTACATTTTTGTTTTTAAACAGCCTTATTGAGATACAGTTTGTACATTACACAATTTATCCACCTAAAGAATGCAAGTCAGTGATGTTTTTAGTATACATACAGTGCTCAATTATTTTCTTTTCTCAGTTGTTTTTTTTTTTTTTTTTTAAATATTTATTTATTTATTTTTGGCTGTGTTGGGTCTTCGTTTCTGCGCGAGGGCTTCCCCTAGCCGCGGCAAGTGGGGGCCACTCTTCATCATGGTGCGCGGGCCTCTCACTATTGCGGCCTCTCTCGTTGCGGAGCACAGGCTCCAGACGCGCAGGCTCAGTAATTGTGGCTCACGGGCCCAGCTGCTCCGCGGCATGTGGGATCTTCCCAGACCAGGGCTCGAACCCGTGTCCCCTGCATTGGCAGGCAGATTCTCAACCACTGCGCTACCAGGGAAGCCCCTCAGTTGTTTTTTAAAATGAATGAATGAATGCTTTATCTGTTGCTTCATATGTAGTATTCATTCATTCATGCATTCAGTGTTTGCTGGGTGCCTGCTGAATGTAAGGTAAGGTGCTAGTTGCAACACTGGGGATCCAGCAGTCTCCCAGTCAGATGCAATTCCCTGCCTTCATGGGGCTCACATTCTTGTCAGGAGGACACTGTGAGCCAAGAGTTGGTAGCATTGACTTTCCTTCTCTCACTAGAGTAGCTTCTCTCTAGCTATTGAGCAGAACTACCTAGCAATAACCCACAGTCTCTACCCTGTCTTAGACTTCCTTGTCCCTGCCATTCCCCAGCTTGCCAATATAGGCTCTATGTCATTGTATTAATAGTTTTCATCTGATCAGTATTCACTGGAGACGGGGAGGGGCCCAAGGGCAGGAATATGAGGCTGGAGGTTACGTGATTCTGTGAGCTCCAGAGGGTGAGATGTGCCGGGACCTCTCAGGAGGAGCATCTTTTGGTGATAGGGCGTGGCTGTGCTGGGGGTGGTCAACTCCTCTAGTCTTTTCTGAACCTGTTCCCTTCCCTTTGCCGTGATCTGTGGATGGTTCTTGTGCTGGAAGGGGGCTGGTGTAAGCTGTTAGTACTGTGGGCAGAGGTGGGAGGTCGAGTCGTGCTCATTAGAGACAGGCTTTGCTTTGGTCCCGTGGAGCACAGCCCTCAATCCAGACATCAAGCAGATCTCAAGGTTCCACAAACCAGCCTGGCTTTCATCCTCTTTTAAGTCAACCCGGGATCACAAAGGACCAGACCTCCTTCAGAAAAAGGCCTTGTGGTCCTGGAAACAGTATGGAACCTGGAATAATCAGGAAGCTCGTTTAATAGGCCTTTTTGTCTTTATTTTGGAGAGGAGAATGGTAGGTGATTGGATTCACCAAAGATGAATCAAAACATAATTTTCCAGTGTATACCATGGGGTCCTCTCCTTTTTACCTTCTCTTTTGCTTTGCGACAGTGGCCATTTGTCTTTGTGGACCCTGAGATAATGTCCAAGTCATCAGCATTGTACAGTTCGGACTAACTTGGATGGTGTTCTGTTTTCTTTGTACAGTTGTGTAATTGCGTAGACGTGTAACTTGGATGTAGCGTATTTGGCTAAATGGACACATAGACTTCTTGAGTCTCTACGCTGGTAGTATTGTTATTCTGAGACTGTTGTGTATCTATAGTGGTATAAAGCATACAAGTTATGATGGTAATTCTATTATCCTGTGCATCCTTGGTGTACATACTTTGTATGAAGAGAAAAAGATATACAATTGTAATATAAAAGAGGTTAAGTAAAAAACTCATCAAATTAGAATTGGAAATAGTATGAATAATGAGGTATTTTATCTTAAAATAAATAGGTTTGTGTATCTATGTATATATTCCTATGTATAGCTCATCTGTAAAGTCTCAGAATATAACACAGTATAATTGCTGAGAACAGATAAAAAATTTTGCATATGCTTTCTCCATTCTCCTCCATTCTTAAAAAATATTCATTCTGTATCTACATTATCTGAGTGCATAGCCAACACATACTTTACTCTTTCCCTTTCATCCTTGTTTAGTCTTAGTTCTGTAAGTTTTCCCACCAGTTCTGTTGCTACCCTGCTAATGGTTTTGTCTCTCTTAAGCTTATCCTCTGATAGATTCTGCGGGGAGGGCTTACCGGATCAGTATTCCCAGAGTTCTTACATGTTGTTACTTGTTTGTACTTGAAAATCAATTTGGTGGCTCTAAAATCCTCAGGGTGCATCTTCTTGAGACTCTTAAATATGTTACTACATTTGGGGAAGCATTGTTGTCGAAGTTGGATGAGAATCTAATTTTTCTTACCCTTAGAAGTCAGTTGCCCAAAGGAGTTCTTCCCTTTGTTTAAAGTTCAGTAGTTTTACTAGGATGCCTCTTTGTATTAGTCACTCAGAATTAGCACTCTCAAGTACCTGGTGGGCCCTTCCCATATATGATTTCAAATCTCTTTATTTCAACAAAGTTGGTTTGAATCATAGTTTACTCTCTGTTCCTTCCCTTTGCTTTTCCTCCCTTTTGGTTTTCTGTATGTTGGATCCTGTCTTTAATGTTTGTCACTTGCTCTCCAATCTTTATTCTTTTCTTCACTTCCTTTTAGTTTTTTTTTTTTTTTTTTTTAAGTTTGTTCTTTTCACCTTCTAGGTGTTCCTTCTAGGTTGGTCTTCATTTCTGAAAATTTTCCTTTAACTTCCTGAGTTTTGTCACTTCATGATTGAGTTTTTCTAATTCTGGTTCATGTTGTTCTTTCATGTCTCGTACCATCTCCGCGTTGTCTTTTAGCTTGGATTGAAATAGAAGGCTGCAGTTACATGGATATTTCTGGCATGCCTTCATTGTCTGTAGAATTGTTCTACTTCTTCCTCTCTTTTTTCTTGCAACTTCTGTATAGGATTTTCTCTGGCCACTTCTTTGTTGCTCTTCTTCTTTTGTAGTCAAGAAACTAAACTTTTAGAGGGGAGTGAGGTTGAGGGCAGCTCTTCGTACCTTCTCTTGTGTTCATGGAGGGGCCAGGTGTGTCACAGCTCTGAGACCTCCTGGTTCTGTTCTCCTCCCTGACTTTTATCTAGATCTTGTCTTCCCTTTGCCTCCAGCATCTCTGTATTGCTCAATTATGATTCCACTCGGGTAGTTTTTCTTTTTTTCCCCCCTCATTGTGCGGCTCTGTCCTGGAACGAAATCCAAGGGGGCCAGTTTGGAGAATGAGTGGAGCCTTCCTGAGGTATCCCCTTGGACTTCACCTTACGTCCCTTGCACTCACCTGCTATTGGGAGAAGGGAAACCTCTTCCAGTTTTATTGTAGTTCTCAACTTGATCCAGCATGCTTTCCTTTCCAGGAATACTAGTTGGTACTTTTGGGGTTCTTTTCTCAGGGTGTCTCATCAGATGCCCTGTTGCTGCTTCCCTCTGCGTCCTCCTACACAGATGCTGATGCCCTGCAGGCTTTGTGGCTGTGGGTTTGTCCTTACCTGCTTATATTTTGGGGTTTCAGGGCTTCCTTGTCACCGAGCTTTTTTTGTATTACCCATCATAGGCTTTTGATTTTGCTATATATATTTAGAGAGATTAAAAATTAGGCTGCCATCACGCCTGTCTTCCCAGAATCCCCTTCTAAGACAGACAGAGCACGAAAAAAGGAAGCTGCCCCTGAGGGTGAAATTGAAGGTGAACAGTCATCTGGTAATAGGCTGATTGATTACAGGGTATCAGAACTGATTTTGCGTCACAGAAGTGGTTACCCTTCTGGCTCCTAACAACCTTGGTTCATTCAGAGCAGAGCTTCCCAGCCAGGGTGCTGCCGAGGCTCATGGGCCCGAGATAACGATGCCTTCGGCCCCCAGTGCTGTCAGAGGGACCCAGGCGGCAGGACCCCTGCCAGTTCCTCCAGCCTGAGTGGCTTCATCTGTTCATCCTCAGTGGGATACAGAACTGTCATTCTGAACTTTGCGTATGGATATATTTATTCATCAAATATTTCTTTTCTTTTTTTTTTTTTTAAATTAATTAGTTTATTTATTTTTGGCTGCCCCGGGTCCTCGCTTCTGTGTGAGGGCTTTCCCCAGTTGCGGCAAGCGGGGGCCACTCTTCATCGCCGTGCGCGGGCCTCTCACCACCGCGGCCCCTCCCGTTGCGGAGCACAGGCTCCAGACGCGCAGGCTCAGTAGTTGTGGCTCACGGGCCCAGTTGCTCCGCGGCATGTGGGATCCTCCCAGACCAGGGCTCGAACCCGTGTCCCCTGCATTGGCAGGCGGATTCTCAACCACTGCGCCACCAGGGAAGCCCAAATATTTCTTATTTTTAAAAAATTCCCTTAATGTTTAATTTTTAAAAATTTCAAACCTACAGAAAAGGTGCAAGACTGGTGCAATGAACTTGGGTACAAACACCCTTTACCTAAGATTCACCAGTTGTTAATATTTTGCACATTCGTCTTTATTTTCACTTTTTCTTAATAAATAAACAAATGAATAAACGTGTGTATACCTATATATTTATATATATGTATTTTTTTCTGTACTGTTAAAAATAAAAGTTGTTTCAGACATTGTGATTCTTTACTCCTAAATCCTTCTACATTTCTCTCCCAAGAACAAGGATAGTCTACTATATTATCATAATATCATTATCCTACCCAAGAAAATTGACAATAATTCCATAATATCTAATATGCTGTCCATAGTCACAATTCCCTAATTGTTCCTAAAGTGTATTTTTTAGCTATGTCCCCCCTAGATTCAGGATCCAAAAAGGTTTATGCATCACCTTTGCTTGTCATGTCATCAGACCGCAGCCCGAATCCTGTGCCATGTTCTGTGCCGGATGTTGGGGATACAGGGGTTGGGTAGACCCCAGTGCCTGCTTTTAAGGAGCTCGTGGTCTGGAAGCAGCTAGGTTAAAGTAAAAGCAGGACAGATTTGGACCTCCTAGGATCTTCGTGCTGGTAGCTATATTCCTAAGAGTTTCAATTCACCTTTGTCACCAACGGCATCCGGTTCCCACCCGGTCTTCAAGCCCGCTGTGCCTGGTCAGCTTCCTGGAATCCATGGGAATGCATTCATGTTTGACACTGACATGTATAAAGCCATCTTAAGAGCCTTCTGGGCACATTGTCTTGACCCTCTTGAATATTCTGCCGGGAGCCTGGAGGCCAGAGAACAGACCCTCCTTACTTAACATTTAGTAGTGTCTTCTATAGCTTTTCAATAATTTATCACCAAGATGTGCAGTGGAATTGAACACATTGAAATGTTTTAATCAAGTGAAGGCAAGCAGCAGTGACAGACAGGTTGAAGGAGCCTCGTTTTCTTTTTCGCTTTGTCAACTTGCAGTCACTAGCTGTTGACAGGGAAATGATTGTGTTTTCTCAGAAGTGCGTTTTAGTTGGCTAGATCTTTTGGGACTCGTTTTGCATCAAGGCAGAAGTGCCTGTTTGAGCAGGACAAAGGCAGTTTCGCCGTAGTCGCCGAACCATAAGCTACCACACTGGGAGGGCTATTTGTGTGAACCTGGACTTAGAACACGGTGGTGGCCTAACTTCTCTATCATGTTCATGTTTTGACCCTGCAATCCCCATCCCACAGCTGCCTCTGGAACTTGTCGAAGTGCAGTGTTCATGTGCACTGCGAGGCGGGGGCGGGGGCGTGTCTCAAACAGGAATTCCTACAAAGGGCCAGGTGGGTAATGGCAGTGGATAGGAATGGAAGCAGGCCACGTGTGAGAGGATGGGGCGTGGAGCCCTGGAAAGCACTTGTCCCGTCTGAAGAAGCAGCAGTGCCAGCCACAAGTGGCCTCAAGGGCATGTGGGTTTATGTGGTCGGACACTTGGATTTTTCAAGATAAGTTGGAAACATAGATCTTTAAGGGAAATATCTTGATTTTTAATTATTTACACTTAATTAAAAAACCACATCAGATGCGCACACACACACACACACACACACACACACACACACTCGCTTATGCTCTGAGGGGCAGCAGAGCATGTCTACAAGCCAGATGGCCCTTGCGGCTGGGATGAGCAGTAATATCCACCCTCCTTAGGTAACCGTGGTCTTTCTTTCTCTGCTGCTCGGCCTCCGTTGCTGCATTTTGTTGTTACCTTTTTATTTTTGCTTCATTCACAGTCCCTGTTTGCTGCCTGTGGTCTCGAGAGGCTGGGATCTGATGAGACTGTTGTGACTTGTTCAAGAGCCAAATTGCGTTTTCCACTTGGTAGTCAGATGCTGGATGTCTGTCTGTCCAGGCGCTGTGTCAGTAACAGCAGCTCCTCCGTAGCTGATCAGAATCTCCAGACACCATGCTGCCTCGTGGAAAGAAAGAGGCCCATTCTTGGCCTTTACCCCCCTTTCCTGATATGCGGGCTGTGAGATAATAATAGTGATTGAACGCCCCTATTCCCGAACGCGGCACAAAGTGTCTTCTAGGTTCTAAGTGGTCCTGCCAGCATTGCCACAAAGGAGGTGGGTGGATTTTGTGAGCTGCACCCCTCTGAGCCACAATATTTATCAAAGTAATAATAGTGGCTGGGCCTTGTTATTCCCAGATGCTCTTTAATATTTAATGTGCTGTATTTATATTTACCAAGCAGATTTTCTTGGCTTTTCAGTGCCAGTTATGAGCTATTCACTTAACCCTTGCAACCCTACTGTGTGGGCTGTTATGATACACCCACATTTTGTTGGTTGGGAGCCTTTCTTTTTCAAGGGTTTTTTTTTTTTTTTTTAAACTTATTATTTTCAAATAATCTTAAATTTGCTGAAGAATTGCAAGAATTGTAGAAGAATTCCCATGTATCCTTTACCTAAATTAACTAGTTAATATGTTGCCGTATCTGAGATAGATTTATCTATCATCTGTATCTGCATTTACCCCTGTAAGCTTTTTTCCTGACCCATTTAAGAGTTAGTTGTGAACATGATGACCTTTTACCTTTAAGTACTTGTATTTCCTAAGAACAAGGGCACTTTCTTACATCACTACAGTGTGATGGTAAAAATTCAGGAAATTTAACAATGATGCAATATTATTATGTAAAGTACAGGCCATATTTGTTTTTCTCCAGTTGGGCCAATTAAGCCTTTTATGGCCATTTTCTTTGCCTGATCCAGGCACTGGTCCAGAACCAGCCATTGCTTTGAATTGTCCCTTCTCTTTAATCTCCTTTAATCTGGAACACTTCCACAGCTTCTTCGTTTTTCATGGCCTTGACATTTTTTCATTCCTCTTCTGGCCAGTTGCTTTGTAGGACATCCCTCAATTTGGGTTTGTCAGCTGTTTCCTCATGATTAGATTTGGGTTATGCATTTTTGATAGGATCTCAAGAGTTTTAAATCCATTTCCTCTTGGCCTAAGAATGGGACACAAGCTAGGAGTAGACTTCTGGTCTTACAGTTGGCAAAGCTTGATACCAAGAGGTGGAAGTCAAGAGCAGAGGTAGCACTTGGTGGCCCCAGGTGGAATTCAGCTCACAGATGTGCTTTCTTTGGCATATGAGGTTTTTTAAAAAATGTGAATTAGTGTTTTAAGACTTCTAAACTTCACAGAGAAATCCAGATTTCCAGCTCTTCTTGAAGAGTTTGACGATCTGGCAACATTGGAGCCACACTCCCAGGTGCCTGGTGTTGAGCTGTGGATGTGCCCTTCATACAGGCATGTGCTCTTCACGGTGACCTTCACCCCTTACCCGATGCCTGCCATGCATTGCTCCCAGCCTGATTCACTCCTTTATGTTACTTGCCTGCCTCCTGTAGGTCCATAACTCCGAAACCTTTGAGATAGTTGTGTGCTCTCTGTATTCTGCTCTTATACGCCATGTACATTCTTCTTGGGGCCCATTAGCCAAACAATTTGCCGTTTCATATCTACTCCTCTTACCTATTCTTCCCTCTTTTGGGGAAGTTGGTTTATTTGAATATCCATTCTTATGCAGTGACACTGTTTGCATTCACTCTTCCCCAAGGTAGATTGTCACACGGAAGACCTTCAGGTATTCCAAACTGGCTCCCATAGAAGCCCAGTGCAGTGAGAGGCTCCTTTAGGTCCCAGTTAATGTGGGAAATGTTACATCCCTAGAGGGACCTACACCAGCCTGGGAAATCAGACAAGTATTTTCTGAGGAAGTGAGGTTGAATTAATTGGTAATGCACTGAGTCAGCCGGGCAACAGGCTGGGGGAAGAGGACTCAGTATTGATGCCTGACCTGGACATCCTTCCAGGGACAACTTGAACATCACTCTAGATCTTCCCTAGCCCTTAGCTTCCATGGGGAAAACAGACCTCTTTGGGTTAGAATATAGTGATAGTGGAACACTAGTTTACAATTTATGACTAATGATAATAATAATAGTAATAATAAAAATAACAGCTAACATTTATTTAGTACTTATTATGTGCCAGATACTTCTGTCAACTTTAATAAAGCCAGTTATTTTACCATTAAAAGGAAGTTTATTTGGGAGTAGCCAGAGGAATTGGAATTTGGGATATGTAAACTATAGTGGACCATAGGCAGATCTGAAGAACTTGCTTTTATGGGGAAACGGGGGGAGTTGGGAGGGCCTCTAATAATCAAAGAGCCCATTGGAGGAATTTAGGAGTCCAAAGTATGGAGGCTTCTCATTGGTTGGGCTAATGCAGTCTCTGATTGGCTGGGCTGTCATTGGGTGGAGAGTTTTCTTCTTCCTGCTGGATAGTAAAATAGGCAACACCTTTCTGATTGGAGTAATTGATGATGCATGGTGGATGTGAGAGCTTCCCCTACAGGCCTGTCCCGACTCTAATTTTAGCTGAGGTTTCTTTAATTAATTCCACATTTCCCTCTTTTGATCAAGATCTTTTTTCAAAAGCATTGCTGATGAAGAGTCAGGATCTCCACATGTAGTGGTTTGTCCCTCGGTGCCAGGAGGGGCCTTCTCTGGTTGCCATGTCCCATATTGGAGGGAAAGTACACAAACCAGAACCCTCGTGAGGCCACATTTGAGTAACAAGGAAAGGTGGTAGGGAGAACTTTCATATTTGGAGTCTGCTTCATCAGTGTTGTAAGCACTAGAAATTATCTTGAAATGCTGAGCTAGCATCACCTTATTAGGCATCTCATTTTTACAAAAGTTCAACAAACAATATGTGCAGAACTTAACAATAAGTATACATAGCAAAATTAAAAACAACATTCCAGGAACTTCCCTGATGGTGCAGTGGTTAAGAATCTGCCTGCCAATGCAGGGGGCACAGGTTTGGGCCCTGGTCCAGGAAGATCCCACATGCTGCAGAGCAACTAAGCCCATGCGCCACAACTACTGAGACTGCGCTCCAGAGCCCGCAAGCCACAACTACTGAGCCCACATGCCACAGCTACTGAAGCCTGCATGTCTAGAGCCCTGCTCCGCAACAAGAGAAGCCACTGCAATGAGAAGCCTGTGCACCGCAACAAAGAGTAGCCCCCGCTTGCCACAACTAGAGAAAGCTCACGCGCAGCAACGAAGACCCAACGCAGCCAAAAATAAATAAATAAATTTATTAAAAAAAAACAAACAAAAAAAACCATTCCAAACCTAGTTAGCAAGATGGTTCCAAACCAGGAGCCCAGATCTTAAGGAAACCAGCTGAATAAATCAAAAGACAATGGATTGTCAGGTGAAATTTGCTGTAACCAATGTGCTTATTCTTTAATTTTATGTAACTGGGTCTCTACTTGCCAAAAGGCATTTTTCCACATCCAAGAGGTGTTTGCTATTACACAGACACTTCCTTGCTCAGCAAGTAGGTAATCAAGGGGTCTGCCATTATCCAATGAGTTAAGTGGCCATTGCTGAGCTGAAACTGTGTTGGCTGTGGAGTCAGCTAACTCTCCTAATGTCAGAGAGAGATTTCTGCTTATTTGTTGGTGCTCACTTCTATCTGTGGGAAGAAAGGTCTCCCTGCAGAGGCAAAGCCAGCATCACATATGCCTCCTGAAAGCTCTCACTTAAGGTAGTTATAGAGGTTGAATGGGATGAACCAATCTGAGGCTTCTGTTTGGTTATGTAGGGAGAACAGGACAGTGAATACAGCCAGGGTGCACTGTCCTTGTATTCTCCAGCTGTCAAGGCAATGAGTGGCTTAAGCATAAAGGCCATTCCCCAAACTTCTACACATGAAGCTGTGACCAGGGGGTGCCCATAAAGCCCTTGCATAAAGTGGTAGTATCTGATGGACTCATTCATTGGCATAGAGGCATTAGCATTATTTAAGCAAGCCTCAGACCTTATGTTGTTATACCCTGAGCAGTTATCTAGATATGTAGATATGTCAGCCAGTTTACGAATGACCTCACTTGCATTGCCAACTCCACAGAACCTTTCATACCAGTATTCACCCAGGGCTGGGTAAAACTGAAGCAAAGAATAATTTCAGGCAGGCTCAGCACCCTGACTCTATAAAATGGGCCTGTGGAACAATTTGGAGAGAAAAGAATATCTTGAACCTCAGTGAAATTACCTATAGGATGAACCAAAGAGTCACTGCTATCTTGCACAGACTGAGGTTTCTGATGGCAAATCCAGTGATCTGAGAGATTTCCCCCTTTTGTAAGGGATTGGGAAATATGGATGGGGCATTTCTCATGGAAAAGTGGGAGAAAGCAAGGTAAGAGGCAATATTGAAAGAAAGGTATACAGGCCTGGTCCAGACATCTTGGGAAAGCTGTCAGCTTAAGGTTACTGGATGGTGTGCAGGTCCAGTAGGGTTCGGTGCTTTCTTTAGGTGTGACATATGGATCTAGGAGTCTACTCCCTGGAGTTTGGCAGCACAAGGGTTAGTCAGCAGGACCTGATAGGGGCCCTTCTAGCAAGGCTGGAGAGAGAGTCCTTTTGGAGGTGCTTTTTCAGTATACAAAATCTCTAGGTTGTAGGGTGTGACATCTGGGATCTTTGTCTCCCAGGAGCATGCTGCAAAAAGAGTGCTCTACCAGAGCATGGTTATGTGTAATAGAAGCAATTAGGCCTTTACAATGTAGAATACATGCTTTCCTTTGTTAGTTGTGGATCAAAAGAAGCAGGAGCTAAATGCATTGGGCATCCTGTGATTATTTCAAAGGGTGAGAGTTTATGATTCCTGAAGGGGGGCTATAGGCCTAAGAGTCAGAAGGACTAGTGGCAGTGCTTTTGGCCAGGGTATCTGGAGAGTCTCTACAGACTTCACCAGTTTATTCTTTTTTTTTTAAATTTTATTTTTTAATATTTTATTTATTTATTTTTGGCCGTGTTGGGCCTTCGTTGCTGCACGCAGGCTTTCTCTAGTTGCAGTGAGCAGGGACTACTCTTCGTTGCGGAGCACGGGCTCTAGGTGCAGGGACTTCAGTAGTTGCAGCACGTGGGCTTCAGTAGTTGTGGCACGCAGCTCCGTAGTTGTGGCTCGTGGGCTCTAGAGCGCAGGCTCAGTAGTTGTGGCGCACGGGCTTAGTTGCTCCGCGGCATGTGGTATCTTCCCGGACCAGGGCTCGAACCCGTGTCCCCTGCGTTGGCAGGCGGATTCTTAACCTCTGCGCCACCAGGGAAGTCCCTTCACCAGTTTATTCTTAATGATGCCATTAGTGTGTGTGACTAGCCCAGAGGATTGAGGATGATCAGCACAGTGAAAGTGGTGCAGAACTGGCCAAACAGCACAGACCTGCTGTAGTATTTGGCCGGTATACTGAGTTCCCTGATTACTGAAGTTCAGAAGGGGTTCCTCAGGTTAGAATGAGCTTTTCCAGCAGGACTTTAGCCACAGCAAAGACAGTAGCACGAGGGAAGGCTTCAGTCCAGTGAGTAAACATACAAACCATGGCCAGAACGTATGTATATCCATAAGCTGGGGGAAGCTGGATAAAAGCCAGTTACCAAAACTTGAATGGTCCATTGGGTAATTTAAAATGTCCAGAAACAGGAATGACAGGTTTCCCCAAATTGTGTATTGGACAGGTAGGGCAGGCAAAATAAATGCTTTCTACAGCTTTATTGATATTTCCCCACCATCATTCATGCATAAAAGTTAGCCTTTATTGGTGGACCAGTGATTTCAGGGCATGTACAGTGGGCAGAAATGGGAACTTTAAAGTCTCTGGTAGGACCGAGTGGTTATTTGGTCTGAACCAGAGCTGCTTTTTTTTTTTTTTTTTTTTTTTTTTTTTTGTCAAACTGGCAGTTTTTGAATTTTTGATCTTGTTTTTCTTTTTCTGAAGCAAATTGTTGGGTTTACATAGTCAGTTTTTCTAAGCTTTCATTCAGAAAAACTTCCCTTTGGACCATGACAGAGGTTTGGCTGCAGTTGGCTCCTTTTTTGCTGAACTGTCAGTAGGTGGTTTCCCTTAGTCTCCAGGGAGTCAAGTTTAGAATGTCCTGGAATCTGAATAATAGCCAAAGTAGCAGGTAAGATTATGGCATCCAGTAGTTCCTGAACGTAAGGACTGTTCTTAACTTTATCTCCACTGGAAGTGAGGAAACCACTTTGCTTCCGTAGCATCCTAGAGTGAGTCACGGGCTTCTCTGAAAGCATACCTGCTATCGATATAAATGTTGGCAGCCTTGCCCCCTGGCTAGTGTACAGGCTTGAGTAAGTGCATATAATTGGCCTCTTGGGCCCAAGTAGCCAAGGGCAAGGGTGTCACTTCAATTATATCAAAAAGTGTTACTGCATATCCAGCACAATATTTGCCATTGTCACATTTTAAATAAGAACCAACAGAACACCGTGAGATGCCAGCATTACTCAGAGGAGTTTCTTGTAGGTCATGGTAGGGGATGGTGGTGGTGTTCAGAAGGTGATTCATCCAGGTTAAGCAGTTGTGGGCGATTTCGTTGGTAATGGGAGAAGAGTAGCAGGGTTAAGGTTATTACGGTGGGAGTTATATGAGGAGTGGTTAATAAGAGAATCTCATAAGAGGTGAGATGGCTAGCAGAAAGATGCTGTGTGTGGTGAGAATTTAGAAGGGTTTCTACTACATGCGGTACGAAAATGGTCAAAGGAGATCCTACAACTATTTCTTCAGTGGCCTTAACCAAAAAGGCAGTGGGGGGATGGCTCTAAGGCAGGGAGGGTATCCTTGTGCTACAGGGTATAGTTGTTGGCTGTAGTACCTTCTGGGCCAATGGTGATCCCTGTGCTTTTGAGTGAGTATCCCAAGAGCGTTCCCTTCTTTCTCACACATGAAAAGGAAAGGTGGAAGCTGATATTTGGGATGCCCAAATATCAGGAGTGTTCATTAAACTTTCTTTTAAGGCTGTAAAGGCTGTGTCATCCCGTTCTCCCCATAGAATCGAGTTGGGATGGTCATTTTTTTAGTAAAACATACAGGAATTTGGCTGTAAGAGAAAAATTTGGAATCCAATTCGGACAACAGCCAGCCAGCCCGAGAAAACCTCTTAACGGGCATTTAGTTTTGGGTTTTGAGGAGCTCAGGACGCTATGAACCTGGTCTGGATCTAGATGTAGCCTTTGTTCTGGTATCAGGTGACCCAAATACCAAACCTGGGTTTGGACAAACTGCAATTTCTTTTGGTGACCTTGTGTCCTTTTAGGGCTTAAAGTCTTGGTAAATGGATGCTGTCTTCCTGTGAGGAGGCCTGGGAGGGAGAACAAAGAAGTAAGTTGTCTAAATGTTGCGACAAAGTAGAGCCTCTAGGAAACCTGACATCATCCAGGTCAACCTTCAGGACTCGTGAAACGTAAGAAGGACTTTCAGTGAAGCCCTGAGGCATTGCTGTCCAGGTAAATTGTCTTCCCTCCCAAGTGAAAGCCAAAAGGTACTGGCAGCCTTCCTCAACCAGAATACAAAAGAAGGCACTTCATAAATGAACTATTGTGAAGAATTTGCTTCCAGCTGGATGGATCCCAGTAATGTACGAGGGTTAGGAACAACTAGGATGGCCATGTTATTTATCATTTGGAGGTCCTGGACAAATCTCCATCTTCGGCCATTGGATTTCTTTACGGGTAAAATAGGGTTGTTATAGGGACTAGTGCAGGGTACAGTAAGGCCTTGGGCCTTCCAGTTCTCCATTGTCAGCTTAATGCTCTAGAGGGCCTCTTTATTTATAGGGTACTGGTTAATTTTGGGGAGAGGCTTTCCGGGATCTCTTTGGATTTTGATAGGAGGTGCACTGTGGAGTCTGCCAGTATCTGTTGCAGACTTTGCCTACGAGGAGGGTGGCAAGTGGTCTAAAAGGGATGAATGACTAGTGTTTGAGTTACTTTTGCTAACAGAACAGATAAAAGATGTTTTAGGGTCATTGAATTTACCCAAGTGACTATTTTGGTTGTTACTGTCACTGCTGTTACCAGACTCTGGGATTATTTCCCCCTTTTGGGAGAAAGGAGTACCAGCATGGTATTTTTCTAGGAAATCTCAGCCCAACAAATGAACAGGAGCAGAGAGACTAAGAAGAAAAGGGTGGGTATCTCTCAAAGGGCCCAAACAAAAAGGAATGGGTGTGGAAACAAGGATTGTTGAGGTTTGAGACTCACCTGTCTGAACTGTTTAGTGCTCCAAGGCAGGGCTGTTGAATGGCAGTGGGGTTGAGCACCGGTACCTCCACGGACAGGTAAAAAGGTTCAAAGATTCATTCTCAGTCTGGAGAGGGGTTTCCCTGAGCTGATTAAGGGGAAGGATTGGGACAAGCTTTGGTTCCTGGGAGCCTTGTCATTGGGGGTTAGGTTGGTTAGAGGGCTGAAGGCATAGTGCTTAAGCTTATAACACTGCTTTTTTCCAGTGTGCTGGCGTCTTGTAATAATGGCAGAGACCAGGAAGGTTTTGGTTTTGTTTAGGGGTCTCCATTTGCTGTAGTCAAAAATTTGTGTATATTGCCATTTGCATATGCACTTATTTTCATTCTTTCTAGTTTCTTTTTTAATTAGTTTTTATTGGAGTATAGTTAATTTACAATGTTGTGTTAGTTTCTGCTGTACAGCAGAGTGAATCAGTTATACATATACATATATCCACTCTTTGTTAGATTCTTTTCCCATATAGGTCATTACAGAGTATTGAGTGGAGTTCCCTGTGCTATACAGTAGGTTCTTATTAGTTATCTGTTTTATATAGAGTAGTGTGTATATGTCAATCCCATTTCCCAATTTATCCCTCCCCCTTGGTAACCATAAGTTTGTTTTCTACACCTGTGACTCTCTTTCTGTTTTGTAAATAAGTTCATTTGTACCATTTTTTAGATTCCACATATAAGCGATATCATACAGTATTTGTCTTTCTGTGTCTGACTTCATTCAGTATGATAATCTCTAGGTCCATCCATGTTGCTGCAAATGGCATTATTTCATTCTTTTTTATGGGCTAGTTTCTGAAGTAGGTACTCTCTGATCACCCCATTTTGTAGTTGCTAAAACCAGGATGAGAGAGGTCAGATGACTTACCCAAGGTCACACAGAGGCAGAGCCAGCATTCACATTTAGGCCTGTCTGGCCTCAAAGCAAACACTTTTAATGGCACAGAGGACTGAAGTGAGCAGTGAGCTGCCTGCTTGATATATAAATGCACCAAGAAGTAACTTTGGAAACAGTTTTGAGTGAGTGAAATGGCAGTCAAGTATGATTCCGGCTGTTAAGTTTGGAACCCTGTGATTTTCCCGTTGTACTCAGGATATTTTGGGTGTGTGTCATCTGCAATTAATTACCTTCATGAGTTGCTGGAGTTGTTTGGGCTCTTTCCCTGGCTCTGGATATGAAATGTGGGGGCCAGTGTGCCATTCTGAGGGGAATTTACCAGGTGGCTAATGAGATGGGGCTTATCAAAGAAATAGTGAAATGATGGGAACAGGGGAGCGAGCACTAAAAATCAAACAAGCTTTTCACGGCTCCCCAACTCCCTCCAGCTGGCAGATGAGATGCCGCACAGCCCAAGTGAGAGAACAGTCGAGGAGAAATGCAGACTTCCTGGAATTCGAGTTCCCTGGCAGCCCTGGCCCTGTCCTCTTACTGAATCCAGTTGCAAAGAAAGGAGAAGTAGTCAGAGGTCTTGTGAGTGAGAGGAGACCACTGTTTTCTGAAGACTGTCAGAGGCAGGATCTTTGTCCTCGTCTGGGTCCTCATTCTGATCAGGATACGGCAGGAGAGCACGGGGCAGCGTGTGGTTCTTGGGCTCGAGCGTGGCCCAGAAGGGTCCTGGAGGCTGGTTAAAATGCAGATTCCAGGCCCACCCCAGAGCATGTGACTGCTGACAGCAGGGCCTGGAAGTCTGCTTTCTACTTTTCACTTTTTTTAAAACCACAGAATATTAGGGTGTGTTTCCTACAAACAAAACGTTCTCCTTCATAATTGCACACACCAATCAAAACCAGGAAATCCACAGCGGTATGTTTTTACCATTGAGTCCTCCCCTCCCGTTCAGCTCTCTCCAGTTGTCCCAGGAACGCCTGTTCTGGCAAAATGATGGAGTCCAGACCGACTTGGGGCCTGTAATTGTCAGGTTTCTTCTGTCTGGAACAGTTTCTCTCCTTCCCTGCCTTTCGTGACCTTGACATCTTTGACGATTACAGGCCAGTTTACTTTGCAGACTGTTCCTCCGTTTGCTTTGTTTGCTGTCTCCTCAGGATGAGATCCAGTTTCTGCGTCTGTGGTGTTGATATCACAGAGGTGACGCGTGTTCTTCTTAGAGCGTCCTGGCGGGCGGTGCGTGGCTTCAGTTTGTTCCTATGGTCATGCTAACTTTGATCCCCTGATTAAGGGCGTGTCTGCCCCCTTTCTCCACTGTGAAGTTACTCTTTTCCCCTTTGCAATATTAGTGTTTTGTGGGGCGGTAGTTGGAGCCCGTGTAAACATCTCATTATACATTAAATGCTCCATTTATTCACTTTTGGATTCCTGGGTTCCTGTTTCATTCAGTAGATCATAATTATTACCATCACTGTTTGGCTGTTCAAATTGCCCCAGATTTGTCCAGTGGGAACACTTCTGAACTGGCTTCCAGGTGCTTCTGAAATGATCCCGTGAGTTTACACCAACACCTTGAATTCCAATCCAGCACCACAGTGTTGACTTCTGGTTTTCTCCCTATACATGTTTGTTACTCCCTCCTCTGACAGCGTTGTCTGCAGTGTATTGAGGTATTTGCCCACTCTTCTCATATCTCCAGCAGCCTTCACTGAACAGTTCAGGAAGGGACGAGCAGGCCTTGGAGAGACCTGCTTTCTGAATAAGCTTCTCCAGCTGATTCCACTGTAGGAGAACCTCCTTCCTCTGACCCCATTGCAAGAACCCTGGCTTAGTGCTTGAGGGTGTGGACTTTGAAGTTGCCCAGATGCCAGTTCCAGCTCCACTCCTGAGTGACCTTAGCCTGTCACTAACCCCCCTGAGCCCCTGTTTCCTGTTTGGTCAAGTGTGGACAATGGTGATACCTGCTCCATGGTTTCAGAGGCTAAAACGAGTAGATAAGGTCCAGCTTCTCTCCTCCAGGTCTCACAGCCTAGCTGGGGGAGATGAGCACAGGCCAGGGCTATTAAAGTCTTAGACTTGAGCGCAGAGCTTGTCTGGGGTGAGGTGGGGGCAGAAGAGGGAGTGGTCACAACCCGGGATGGTGGGCCTAGAGTTAGCCAGAAGGGCTTTGGAGAGAAGACGGCCTCCGAAGAGACTCTTGCAAAAGTCGTAGGTGTTCACCAGGGAGCTGGGGCAGACGGGAGAGTCTGGTCAGCCTTGGCGAGAGCCCGGCTGGTGTGGGCGCCAGGGAGGAGCTGATGGCCACGTCCCAGGGTCGGGGTAGCTTCTGTGTTAGCCCATCGCCTGAGCTGCCGAGCTACTTCCGGAGCCCTGGGAGCTGCGAGAGGAGGGGTCCAGCCTGAAGAGCACTGTGTGTCGGGGTGGGGAGCAGTAGCCTGTGGGAAGGCCTGGGCCAGGCTCCCCACTGTGGCCTGGGCGTGGCGCTCTGAAGGGCATCCTTTGCTTCCTACCCTGACCCTCACTGCCTGGATGCTGGCTGGCGGCCTGGGCTTTATTGCTCCAAACCTCTCGTGATGGTTTCCTGTTTCGCAAAGGCAGTAGAGAGGAGTGGTCAGGTACTGACCCCGGCGTCACACTGCCCGGCTTAGAGTCCTAGCCCTGCCTCTTGCCTGCTTGTCACTGCCCAGAGAATTACCGCGTCTCCCTGGAGTGTCTGTGTCTGCAGGTGGCTGAGAGCCTGCCCGACCCGCCCCCGCCTCTCGTCCGCAGTCAGTGCTGGGCAAGTGTTAGCGTCCAGTCACCGTCGTGGGGAAGGCAGGGTGTGAACGCAGAAGTGTCCTGTGAAAGACGATGCAGAAATACACGTGCTCGCTTTAGCAACAGGCGTGAGAGGTTATATGCTCCCCAAAAGGAGGTGGGGCTGGAGTTGGGGGTCTGAAGACACTAATGGGAACGCACACAGTTTTGGGAAAATGGCTTTTCCACTTTGTGTTGTTTTGCAGTGAGCTTGGTGGTGACTGTAAACACCTCAGAGCCGGGGGATTTATGCCTCCCTTCCTGTCTTTTGTTGGTGGCAGCTTGGGACAGTCATTTTTTGGATCACTTGGTCGCCTAGCCACATTCTTCCAGTACTCAGGTGTGGTTATGGTTAGTGCCAGCTTGGTACCCACCAGACCGTTGATTTGAGGGAGGTACCCTCGTGCCAGTGTCTGGCGGGGGAAGGCAGCATACCTGTAGGTGTGTTTCACTGCAATGTTTTGATGCCTGCAAGTTACCAAATGCACTTCACAGGTTCCTCGGTTTTGTTTTGAGTAATTATCCTTTGAGTAGTGCTGTCTGGGGTTGCCGGTTGTTTGTTCTGACAGTGGGGCAGGCATAATTGCTTTGACTTACAAACATTAATTATTGCAGTCACTGGAAGCTGTTTGAGAGGTACTTGCCACCTCCCCATGACTTGCTTCCTTTCCTGATGCTTTTAAAGAAAATTGCAGGGTGGCCAACAGGCGTATTTGAGGCTGGGGGTGGGAGCTGGCAAGGCTTTCTGGAATCCTAGAGATGAGGCCTGAATAGTCTCTCTGTCTCCACTGCCACGACCCCAGTCCTCCCGGTCCTCCCGGTCCTGGCCGTCATCATTTCTTGCCTGGATGGATGATCACAGTAGCTTCCTTCTGGTCTGACACTTGTCCTGTTTCCAGCCCACTCTGTTTTCCCACACAGCCTGCCATTCCCCTGCTTAACACCTTTTATTGGCTGCCCTTTAAGCTTAGACTAAAGTTCACACTTTGGGGTCCCGCATGATTCCTCCCTGCTCCAGCCTCCTTGGCCTCCCTGAGTTCCAGGAACAGGCCCGGCACTGGCCTTGGGGCTTTTCCCTGACTTGTTCCTTGTGGTCCAAGGTCCAGTGATAATGGCATCCCCAGAGGGCCTGGTAGAAATGCAGTCTCAGGCTCCACCCAGACAAGCTGAGTCAGAATCCGCATTTTTGCAAGGTCTCCCATTGCCCCCTTCGCCACTGTCACACAGTCCACTTCCTTTAGGTCTTGCCTCTTTGTCACCTTTCAGAAAGGCCTTCTCAGATGACCCTGCCTAAAATACTCTTTACTCTGCATCTTTTTCTCTTGCTTCATTTATTTATTTATTTTTAAAATAAATTTATTTATTTATTTTTAAAATAAATTTATTTATTTATTTTTGGCTGCATTGGGTCTTCGTTGCTGAGCGCGGGCTTTTCTCTAGTTGTGGCGAGCGGGGGCTACTCTTCGTTGCGGTGCGCGGGCTTCTCATTGCGGTGGCTTCTCTTGTTGCAGAGCACGGGCTCTAGGCACATGGGCTTAGTTGCTCCGCGGCATGTGGGATCTTCCCAGACCCGGGCCCGAACCCGTGTCCCCTGCATTGGCAGGCGGATTCTTAACCACTGCGCCACCAGGGAAGTCCCCATTTACTTATTTTTAAATTAATAGACTTTTGGGGGAACAGCTTTAAACGTGAGCAGGAAGTCCAGAGTTGCCATGTACATCACTGCCCTCCCCCCCAGTTTCCCCTGTATTAACATCTCGGGTTGGTGTGCTACATTTGCTACAATTGATGAACAGCATGGATCCATTATTATTAACCAAAGTCCATGTTTACATTAGGGTTCACTCTTGGTGGTGGACATTCTGTGGGTTTGGACAGATGGGTGACGTGTGTCTACCATTACAGAGTATCATACAGACTAATTTCCTTGCCCTAAAAGTCTTCTGTGCTCCACCTATTCATCCCTCTCTCCTGACCCCTGGCAACCCCTGATCTTTTTACCGTCTCCATAGTTTTGCCTTTCCCAGAATGTCATATAGTTGGAATCATAAAGTTAGTAACCTTTCAGATGGGCTTCTTTCACTTAGTATGCATTTCCTCCATGTCTTTTCATAACTTGGTAGCTCATTTCTTTTCATCGCTGAATAATATTCCATTGTCTGGATGTACCACAGTTTGTTTATCCATTCACCTATCAGAGGACTTCTTGATTGCCTCCAAGTTTTTGCAATTATGAATAAAACTGCTAAATATTGTGTGCAGGGTTTTGTGGGGTTATGTGTTCTCAACTCCTATGGGTAAACACCATATGATAAGGGTATTTTAGTTTTGTAAGAAGCTGCCAGACTGTCTTCCAAAGCGGCTGTACCATTTTGCATTCCCACCAGCAATGAATGAGAGTTCCTGTTGCTCCACATCCTCGCCAGCGTTTGGAGTTCAGTGTTCTGGGATTTAGCTGTTCTTACAGGTGTGGCTTTGGCTTTTATCGTCCTCACTGTTATCTGAAGCCTGTTCATTGACTGGTTTGACCACCTCCCCTTTGTGAGTGTCACTTCGTGAGTGTAGAGACTTAGTCTTTCTTGTTCCCCCCTCCATTTCTGTGTTCTAAACAATACCTGGTACATAGTGGGTTTAGGAAGGCCTTTGTTGAATAAATTACATACTCTCTGCAACAATCCTGTGAGGCCTCAGTGCCCTTCCATTGTTTGGGTGAGTAGCCGGAGGTGCAGAGAAGGACATCCATCTTGCACACGGTTGGCTAGATGTGAAATCGCTCAGACTGCAGGACTTTGACAAATGAGGGAGTCGAGGGTCAGGAATGAGTTGCCTTCAGCATGTTATTTGTCCTCTTTGTCATTCTTACCTCTCTGTTCCTTGGCCCAAAATTGAGGATCAAAGTACCTCACAGAGTAGTTGTAAGGATTAAATGAATTAAGGTATGTAGAGCTATGTTAGTTATCAACTGTGTAACAAATTACCCCCAAATTCAGCAGATTAAAAGAACATATTTATTATCTCAGAGTTTCTGTGTGTCAAGAATCTGGACACGGCTTAGCTGGTGCCTCTGGCTCAGGGTCTCTCATGAGGTTGTAGTCAGGACATTGGGTGGAGCTGCGGTCATTTCAGGGCTCTGCTGGGCTTGGAAAATCTGCTTCTAAGTTCACTCAAGTGGCTGCTGGCAGACCTCATCCCTCACTGTGTGGGCCTCTTTCAGCCTGCCCAGGTGTCCTCAGGACAGGGCAGCGGGTGACCAGAGAAAGGAGGGAGAGGGACGAGCCTGAGAGCATCCCAGGTAGATGTCATAGTCTGTTTATAACTGATCTCAGAAGTGACAGCCCATCCCTGCTGTTAGAAACAAATAGTAAGACCAATCCGAACTCAAGTCAAGGGGCGGGCAATACACATAGTTGTTAATACTAGGATCGCTGGGGGACAGTTTAGAGATTGCCTAGGCAGAAGCGTTCCGAGCAGTTCTTGCTGCCCAGTGAGCACCGTAAAGGGTTTAATGGTGCTACTGCCCCTCTCCTCCCACTGTGACTGCCACCACCCCCGCGCCCCACTCCCGCTCCTCTTCCCCTTCCTCCCACCACCACTGCGGTGGCATCAAAGAGCTGGGAAGGACTGGAGCTGAGAGCGGAACCCAGGTTTGTCTGGTTGTGGAGGTTTCCAGTTTCCTAGGCTGCCTCCTTCCGTTGACTTTCCTGCTCTGCACCATGGTTCCCAGAATTGATCTTCTCTCCCCGCTGGGTGGTGAACTGCGGGGTGGGGGCAGTCCATTGCGTGTAACCTCATGCCTCCTGTGCCCAGGCCTCATTCAGCAGATGCTTTCTGATGACCTTGCTGGTAAAACCCTCCTCAGGGTAATGTGCTGGCTGTGAGAGCACAGGCCACTTCTGTGCATCCTGGGAAAAGCAAACTCTTGAAAGCACAGCCATTGTCAGGAACCCAGGTTTTGTGTGATTTGGATCTAACACATATTCCTAAGAAAAAGAGGAATTACTGTTAATGAGTGTCTCTGGGTGTTGGGCACTGACTTTATACCCACTGTCTCTAATCATCTCAACCCAGCAAGGCTCATTTCCTCACCTTCTTCTTGGGAGCTCAGGAATCCTGGGCTCAGAGAACCATTGGTGCCCAGCTGGGCGGGACAAGACTGGTGTTTGAACCCAGATGTGGGTAACTCTACAGCCAGACACCCTGCTTCCTCTTTGGCTTTATGTGTATAAAGGATCCAGTGTTTTACAGTAAAAGCCCACCAAAGTATAAGGCCAATACTGTTTGAACAAACTAAAAACCTGAAGCAGTTGGGAACACAGGGTATTTGGTTACTTTTTTAGGTGTGACACTGGTTTTGGGATTAGGTTCAAATAGACTCTGCCACTGAGAGGTAAATCCTGACATTTTTATGGATGATGTTCTGTGTCTGAGATTGACTTCAAAATAAGTTGGCGAGGGGAGTGTACACAGGTGAGGCTTGAAAAGAAACGAGACTGGCTGTAAGTTGGAGAGCTGGGTGGTGAGTCCGTGGAGGTTCACTGTCCTGTTTGGTCTGCTTTTCTGTATATGTTTAAATTTCCATCATTAAAAGTTAAACAGAACCTTACTTTACTTTTCAAGGGTTGCAGCCTGTACCTATTCAAACAGAAAAATTAAATTAAAAAAATTGGGAAACAAATGAAGCTCCAAGAGGCCAGGGAATTTTGTCCTTTTTGTTTATACGTTTTTAGCACCTAGATCAGTGCCTGGCACTCAGTAATACCTGTTGAATGAATGAGAGAGAATTGATCCCTTTTTGTAGGAAACACTCTAGCCTCCCTCTGGCCGATGTTGTGGTTGAACTAGTGACACGTTCAGTAGAGATTAAATCCGGTTGTCCAGCCATGTTCACGCCCTGCTTTGTTCTATATGGATTTTAAGAGGCATCTTATGCTCTGGATGAGAGCAGTCAATTTTCAGAGAATTAAAAGGTAATAAAATAGTTGAATCTAGAATGGAACACAAGCTGGTTTTTGATTCTGAAGCTAAGTCAGCATCTTGCGAAGGAAACTTGAAGCTTCCGTTGCATCCATCAATTCTCACTGCACAGAAGAGCTGCGGCATGCAGACCTCTGTGTGGCAGAAGCCTGAGCAAGCCAGGCTTGACTGGCCTCGTTGTGTTGACATCCTAAAATGACACTTGTTTACGGCTCACAAGTCTTTGGAGCCACGTTTGAAACCAAGTATTTCTGCATTGGCATCTCCTTTCATCAAAGCCACATTCAAAGCTGCATCACTGTTGATAGTAACATTTGTTTAATCATCTTTCTTAAAAGGATATAAAGCATAGAGATGGCAAGTAGAATGGTGGTTGCTGGGGGCTGGCAGGGGGTCGGGGTGGGAATGGAGCGTTCTTGTTTAATGGGTACAGAGTTTGTTTTGCAAGATGAATAGAGTTCTGGAGCTGGATGGTGGTGATGGGTGCACCAGAATGTGAAGGTACTTAATGCCACAGAGCTGTACACTTAAAAGTGGCTTAAATGGTAAGTTTTGTATGTTCTTTATCACAATTAAAAATAAAAAAGAAGAAGGGAGGAAAAAAGGTCTGCTCTGTTAAATGCTGACTTTGTTAACTGTTATTCTTTTCCTGTTCCCCTGCCCGAAATTGGCACGCCTGTAGCTGTATGGTGTGTTTTTCAGGTGCCTGTGTTATGGACCCTAGTCAGCGGGAGATGCCTCTGGACTGTCTTCTAGGCAGGCCCGTCTCCTCCTCTCTCCCTTACTCTTTTTTACTGACTAAATTTTTTTGGTTTTAATGTCCACACAGTCGAATTCACCTTTAAAAAAGATGTACAGTTGCATGAGTTTTAAGATGAGCAGCTTAGGTTAACGTAACCCCCTCGCCCTGGCACACCACAGTCAGCGCACAGCAGAGCCCCATCACCTGCAGAAGTTCCCTCCTGCCGCCCCTTTGCCGTCACACCCTCCCCCCATGCCTAACTCTTGTCTACCGCTGATCTGTCCTTCTCCCCTGTAGTTTTACCTTTTCTAGGATGTCAGATACATGAAATCAGAGAGTATGTGGCCTTTTGGGACTGGTTTCTTTCGTTTAGCCTAATGTTTTTGAGATTCATCCAAGTTGTGGCATCCGTCACTACCCCCTTCCATCTTACTGACGAGCAGTATCCCTTTGTATGGATCGACCACGGTTTAGCCATTTACCCGTCAAAGGGCATTTGAGTTGTTTCCAGTTTTTGGTGATTATGTTTTTTCTTTTTCTTTGACCCTACCCAGGTACGTGGGGAGTTTCTTGCCTTTTGGGAGGTCTGAGGTCTTCTGCCAGCGTTCAGTAGGTGTCCTGTAGGAGCTGTTTCACATGTAGACGTATTTCTGATGTATTTGTGGGGAGGAAGGTGATCTCCGCGTCTTACTCTTCCTCCATCTTTAAGCTCCTCCCCAGCTTTTGGTGATTATGAATAATGCTGCTGTAAACATTCATGTAGAGATTTTTGTGTGAACGATAAAATTCATTTCTCCAGGAAAAATAGAAGTGAGTTTCTGGGTCATATGACAGGTGTCTGTTTAACTTTATAAAAAGCTGCTCTGCTGTTTTCCAGGGTCACCGAACTGTTGTGCATTCCTGCCAGCAATGTTAAGAGGGTTTCAGTTGCTCCAGATTCCCCCGGCACTTGATATTGTCATTAATAGTTTTTAAAGCTATTTTACTAGGTTTGTAGTGCTGTTTCACCGATTTTGATTTGTATTTACCTAATGACTAATGATGATTAGCATCTTTTCATGTGCTTATTTACTGTCTATGTTCTTTGGTGAATTGTCTGTTCAAATCCTTTGCCCTTCCCCCCCTTTTATTGGGTAGTTACGTTTTGTTTGTTTGTTTTGAGAGTTCTTTATTTCAGATACAAGTCCTTTATTGTTTATCCGATTTGTTAGTATTTTCTCCCCATCTGTAGCTTGTCTTCTGCTCTTAACAATGTCTTTCACAGAGCAAATCCAGTTTAACTTTTTTTTTTTCTATTCTGGCTCATGCTTTTGGTGTTAAATCTAAGAACGCTTTGCCTAACCCCAGGTTAGGCATGAAGACTTCCTCAGGTTTTATAGTTTTATGTTTTACATTTATATGTCTTCCAGTTTGAGTTAATATTTGTATAAGATGTGAAGTATTAGTTGAAGTTTACTTTTTGGCATATGCATGTCCAGCTGTTCCCAAACTGTCTGTTGAAAAGACCATCCTTTTTCCTGAATTGCCTTTGTACGTTGGTTAAAAATTATTTGGCCATATTTGTATGAGTTTATTTCTGGACTCTTCTTTCTGTTGGTTCTATATCTATCATTTGCCTGTACTACATTCCTTGATTGCTGTAGCTTTATAGAAAGTCTTAAAATTGGGTAGTGTGCATCCTTCAAATTTTGCTTCTATTTCACGATGATTTTGGCTACAATACTTTTTTTTTGGCCTTTCCATATGAATTTTAGAATCAGCTAGTGTATATGTATAAAATATCCTGCTGGGATTTTTATTGGACTTGCATTCAATCTATAGATCAGTGTGTTGACATCTTAACTATTTTGAGTCTTACAGTCCGTGAACCTGGTATTTACATCGACGTAGTTCTGTTTTGATTTCTTGCATCAGTGTTTTACAGTTTTCAGCTTACAGATCCTGCACGTTTTGTTGGATTTACACCTGTGTATTTCATCTTTTGGAACTATGATGAATGATTCTTTTTATGATATTGCTTTCTAATTGTTCATTGTTAATATATAGAAATACAGTTAATTTCCATATTTGACCTGGAAAAAGTCACTTATTTGTTCTAGGATTTTTTTTGTAGATTCTTGGAATTTTCTCTGAAGAAATCATGTCATCTGCCAGTGGGGACAGTTTTAGTTTTCCCTTCATTCTGCATGCCCTTTAAAAAGAAACCCATTTCACTGGTTAGAACCTCCAGTACTGTGCTGAATAGGAGAGCGAGGCAAGAGAGACTTCCTAGCTTGCTCTCAGTCCCATGGGGAAACCATTCGGTCTTTCACCACTAAGTATATGTTAAGCTGTAGGGTTGCTCTTGTTTTCTGTAAGTCTGACCTTACTCTTCATACCTTGTTTTTTCTAGTGTTCTAGTAAAGTGTGTTGATGGCATATTAAATTTTTTTTCTCCTAATTTCATTGTTCAGAAATAAGCCCTGTTAACATTGTGGTATATTATATATTTCTAATGCAAACATATACCAATAAATATACGTGAGAGGTTACAGTAAATATACTTTCTTTGTACTCTGCCACATTCACGTAATGGTGTGTTGTAAATGTTCATCTATGTTAATTAACATGCATATTCATCACAACTTCAGCAGCTTCATAGTGTCCTATTACTGGTGGATACACCATAATTTATCTCTTCACTCCCCCAGTGTCAGACATTTAATTTGTAACCAGTTTCTTTCTGATAACATTCACAGCATCCTCATGCGTATGTTTTGAGCCTTTTGCTCCTTCTTATTTCCTGGGCATAGTTTCCTCGAAGTGGAGTTTCTGGGTCAAAAGGTATACAGTTCTTGAGGCTGTTGATTCATATTTGGAAAAAGCTCACCTCGGACCAACTGCCTACATTTGTGAGATGTCTGCTGATGGGCAGCAGAGGCTGAGTAACCCTAGGACAGTTCCTTCACCTCTGAACAAAGCTTGCTGATCAGGAGAATCCCGTTCACATCTGCACAGCAGTCTGACCAGCCGAGACATTCTGCAGACCCATGCTTATCCGCCCTCATTTCCCAATGGACTCTTTCAGGGCTTTAGGTTTTCAACTTTATCCAGCTCATTTAATTCCCTAAATTTATATGAACCCAGCGAGAGACTTTGGAGTTATAGGACATGGGTTGGAATCCCAGGTGTGTGTGTATGTTGTTTCACTCTGTGGGCCTCAGCTTTCCTATCTGCAAAATGGGCCCAGTGAAAACCAACCTTGTGAGGCGTTGTTGATGATCCACTGAGACCAAGTATGTGGCAGGGAGGAGGAAGGAGGGCACGGACTTGGAGATGCTTAAGTGCAAATCATGGCCGTGCCTTGTATAGCTGCGTGAATTTTTTGATCGACTGCTGAACCTCTCTGAGCATCAGTTCCTTCATCTGTATAATGAGAGTATAATAACTCTTGCAGAGTTGCCATGCAGGTTGAATGAGAGCACGTTGTGTCTGCAACACCTTGAACATTCAGAGCCCCACTCGGAGGCCGATACTCTCGTGTTGTGGGTAGAAAAGCGTATTTCCTGTTACACATGTAGGGAGCTTTTGAATGAGGCCCCGGTCTTACCCATAGGAGGTCTTGGCACTGAACTGCTTCTCACTTCTTAACTCACACAGAGGGATTTCAAGGAGGTATAAACATCTCAAATGCCCACCTCTGCCACAGTCCATGTGGGCAGTGTTTTTCTAACATAGACGTGGTTCTTTTCCACTGAGATTTCTCTCCTGCTCATAGAGGGTTGTGCCCAAGGTGAAAATGCAGCATTTCACAAACTGTGAGGTTTGAGGAGTTAGTAGGTGGTCAGTGTACATAAATATATTAAAGGCTTGAGGAGCCCTGGGGAGGAGGGGGAGGGAGAGGGAACTTTCCTAATGTTGATTAGCGCCACCGTTTCCTAAACACATTTAACTCTACTCTCTCGTCCCTGTCTGAGAGCCGTTTGTCATCCCCGGGAATACAGTGTGGGAAGTACACTGTAAGAAAATATCTTCTCCTTATACCCCTATTTTATCTAAAGCAAAGATTCTCTTCCTCAGATCTGTCTCTGTGCAGTGCCTTCATGTGTACCGCCTTCATGTGTACCGCCTTCATGTGTACCGCCCATGTTACTCATTCCTTAATATTTGTCTTTCCGTCCACTCACTTTTGAAGGCCTTCACATTTCTTTCCAAAGGATTCTTTATATCACTGCCATTAATGGGAAATCGGTTTTTAAAAAACATACCGGAAGAAATGCTTAAGTGTTAAAATAGAAAAAGTTTTGTGAACCCCTTAAATGATCTCAGGCCTGTACCACGTTTGGGAGATTCTGTTTTAGTTCATTCTCTTGGCGTTTTTTCTCGTTTCATTGAACTGTGAGGAAGTTGGATCCCACTGCCCTTCAGAGTGGAAAGAACTGGATGGTTACAAAAGAGGCAGCGGGGCAGGGCGTTTCTGCAGGCTTATCTTCCCTAGTGGGGTTGGACTCCCACGCGGTTGCCTGGGCCACGAAATAAAGACTGGACCCCATCCCCATCCCCCCTCGCCCCATGGCTTTCTCATCTTCAGCCTCGTAAAGCAGTCGCTGAGGGCATCCCCCATCCACATCCTCCTTTGAGGCAGATGTGGAAATTGCAGCTGAAAGGCTAAATCCCTGGGGAGAGCCCAGCTGTTGACGGATGGACCACCGACTGCTCTCAGAGGGTGAGATGTCCGCCAGCTGCACCTGGAGCACCAGTGACCGCCCTCGGGGTGAAGGTGGAGGAACTGGTTGAACCCTCAGGACCCCTGAGTGGCCCATTTCATTAGATGGTCTGAGCACTGACAGTTCCTTTTCAACAAAGCACCCTTTCCCCCAGCTTTTCTAGATGGTTTTCCAGATGGAGTGTTAGGATTTGATTAAAAGACTCCGTTGGTTGCAGAAAGAGCCAGGTGTCATGGGTGATCACCTGGGCTGTGTACGCCCGAGAGCCGGGGAGGGGGACACCGCGTGAAATGGAGAAGAGAGAGTTGCCCGAAGATCCGGCTCACGGGGCTGCAGCCATCTGTGCCGCCTCCCGCAGAGGTCTCATCCTCCCAGGCTCGCTTACTCGCAAGCAGCCAGTGTAGACGGGGTGGAGGTGGGTGGTGCCGCCCCCCAGAGGGGAGCAGGCGGAGGGGGCCCTGCCCCATAGCAGCCTCATCGTCCCTCTTAGCATTTTCTTTTAAGTGTACAATTTTAAAAGACTAGGCAATGAAAGTGTTCTTTTATTTTCAAACATTATTTTGTTATGGACAATTAGAGAACATAGCTGAACAAGAGCAACCAAAAAAATTAAAAGTCAGAGCCCTGTGACTTCACTCAGAGATGAGTCTGGTCAGTCCCACCTGTGTGCGTAGCCTCCTGGGCTCTGTGGCTCTCACTTTACCACACATGTGTGTGCGCGCGCGCGCACACACGCACACACGCACACACGCACACACACACACACACACACACACACACACACACACACGCGATAGGCACCCAGGCTCTGGAGCCGGCCTGCCTGGGCCTGTGGTGTGTGCTGATGCGTCGGGGCCCTGGGCAGGGTTTGGTCCGCTCTGCTCACCGTGCCTCTCGCCTGTTCAGACTGACGGGCACCGTGATGTGACCTGTGCTGGGTTGAAGACCCCTGCTGGGATGAACCTCAGCCACAATCCCGATCTTGTTCACACACTCGGAGGGTTTCTGAGGCCTTTCACAGTTAGGATGCGCTTAACTATTGACCCATCCTGTTGTATCATGAGGTGGCAAATAAAATGGCATTCTTATTTGATCATCAGGAATGGTACATTCTATATGGTTCCTCTGTCTTCAAATTAAAGTCCTGTTGCTGGTTGCAAATTAGTCGTTCAGAGCCTGGGAATTATTTCCTTGGGCCATTAACATGTTACGTTTTTAAAAAATACCTTTTGGTGGGACAAGAACTCTTCTGGTTGACCACAGCTCCCACCCTGTAGACCCTCTTGTCTTATGCCTGGTTTGCCTTACTCATGGTCCTCGTCTGTCTGCCTGCTCTGGTCATCTGAGTCTGTATCCCATCTGCAGATTGGTATGGCCATCAGTTAAAATACCAGGCTGGATAGAACTACACACACCATGTGACTGTGTTGGAGTCCTGGATTTGCCATTGGACTGTACTTACGGAAGACGTAACCACTGGGGGAGGCTGGGTCGAGGGTATACAGGACCTCTCAGTAATATCTTTCCAACTTTCTGAATCTGTAATTACTTCAAAATAAAAATTAAAACATAAAAGGCCTCATCTTGCCTGGGGTCAGGAGCTAGCTGCCTCTTTGGGGCGGTCAGTGTACCCTCCAGGTGTTTGCGGTTGAGTCAGGAGCAGTTCTACTGACCTGAAAGTTCATTTCCCACAAAAGGCAAACAAGTTCATTGGCGCAGAGTTGGCCGGGATGAATTTATAGTTCCTAAAGGTGTCCGTCCGTGGTATATTCTCCACGACATCTCATCATTTTGTTGGAAGTTGGATTTGTATTAAAGTTTTTGGTCTTTATCTGTTAGGTCTGATATTTAGATAGTCGTAAGATGCTCTTAAAAGATGACTCCCAACCAGAAGAAAAGCAGCCACTTGAATATCTTAGTGCTGGCTACAGAGTTGAAGATGAACTAGGCCGCTGAGGGTGGGCCTGGATGGTGTGAGCAAACGAGCTGAGACCTGGCAGCCAGACACGGACACGACCCACCTGTCAGTCTGCCTGAATGAACCTGCCTCTTCTGCCTTTTGGACAACATTCTGCATGAACCGTTGTTAAATTAGGCCATATAGAAATGCACATCAATTGCTTTCTCTCCCTTGTTTTAAGGTAATATGTGCCTGGAATTCACATGTGGGGATTAGGAGTAGGCTGGGAAGAATGACAAGATCCGGCTGAGGGGATCCAAGAAAACCAGCTGTACCAGCATGCCCATCGGGGAGTGTTTTCCCTCCCACAAACCTTCTCAAGACTTGTTAGTTGTTTAGCTTCAGACGTTCACTCTTCGTGTCACAGAGAAAGTGCGGCCATGGATAGAAACATCTGTGACAGGCTGTCTAGGAGGAGGACGATAATTAAGGGACTCCATGTTTTACTTTCTCTCAAGCTTCTGAGATGAATGCACAGATCTCAGGTGACACCTAAGTATATGGTAGTGTCTGCAGTTGGTACTTATGTTCTTTCTGACAAATACAGGGCAGAAAAGCAAAATACAAACAAAGTGCTGTCTCTGTGGGCTGAGGTACAGTCATATGCATCGAAGACAGACAGAACCTGTGATGGGCAGTCTGCAGTTTTTCCACTGAGCAAATGTGTGGCATATTCGTACCAAGGAATGGCATCTCCATCCATAAATAGATGGAGTCAGAAGCTTACCCTGGTGAATTGTTAAATGAGACAAGCCGTAGCAGAAAAATTTATAATAGGGTCTGGCTTCATAAAGTAAACTCTGTTTAAGTGTATCAGGTTTGTAGTGACTATGTGAGCATGGAGGAGGCGTGAAATGTGTGTACCAGGTTTTTAACGTTGGTTACCATGGGGAAGGATGAGTGTGACAGTAAACAAAGGAAAAAAGACTTCAAACAAAAAAATTTAGAAGAGTGTGAAAGGTGTTTCATCTGTGAATAATTATATACAGTGTGTGTGTGTGTGTCTGTGTGTGTGTGCATGCCTAGAGAGAGAGCTGATAGGACAGATAGAAAAATGATAGTGGGGTTTATTTCAAGGTGTTGAATTTTTAGTGGATTTTTTACATTTCTTCTTAAATGTGTTCCGATTGTTTGAGTATTTTGCAATGAGCATTTTATTTTTTATAATCATAAAAGACACCCAGTCTTAAAGCTCTTTTCTTTGTGAGGAAATATTCCAACATGTGTAAGAGCACACAGGCTCCAGACCTTGTTGGGGGAGGAGCAGGAACAGGAGATGTGGAAGAGGCACCTGTCTCTGGGGTAGCCAGTGAGAAACCAGTTCTGAATCCCAAAAGAGACAGAGAAGAGCTCTTCTGGGCCTCGGAGGCAGAGAGACCTGGGCTTGTGTCTGGGCCGTGTGCCTTACGTATGACCTTGGCACTGGCCATGTGACCTTTTCCATGCCCCAGTTCCTCTCCTGCAAAATGAGGAGAATTCTACAGGGTCACTGTGCCTGACATATCCTTAGGTACTTAACATTATTCAGTGTTACCATCGAATGAAGAATGGGTGAATGAATACACGTGTGCTTGATTCAGTGAGGTCACGTATGTAAAGTCTGAGCTATGTGGGTAAACACTCAACAAATGGTAGTTTTCTCTCTGACCCTCATGTCCTGTTCCTCAGCCAGGGTACCTGGGGAGTGAATTTAGTAGAGTGGGGTCTTGTCATTGCCTGAGTTCCACGTTTCATTCTGCAATCTTACATGGGGTGCCGCTGGAGTTGGTCAGCCGCTTCTCCTCATTATACCTCACTTTCCTCATCTGTAAAGTGGGTGTTGTGATAATATATGTCTTGGAAGGATTAAATGAGATACAATAAGACTTCACGTGATGCCTGGCAAATAGGAAGTTTCCAATGCATGTAGTAGTTAGTAAAAATACTGAGTGTTCCCCAAGTAAACAGTACCTAGTATGTGCTTCTGTAAATGGAGAGAATACTACAGGGTGCCTGGCACAGAATAGGCACCTAACAGATTGATTCAAATAGCCTGAGGGCAACACATGTCAGCATCCTGAATCTGTGGGCACCGCAACCAATTAATGCTTATTTCCATCACGAATGAACAGTTCTTGAAGGCATTCTGCAAACGTGCCTTTGCTAACATAGTCTTTTCCAGCGATGATCTTTAACACAGAGAATATATTAATATTTATAAGATGCACATTGTATATTTTTCTTTACACAGATTCTTCTCCTTCCTTGGGTCTAATTTGCCAATTTTTAAATACATTTTTCTAACATTCTTGTACCTGCAGAGAAAACGAGGTGCTCAAAGTCCAACTGAAGAAATACGTAGGAGCTGTCCAGATGCTGAAAAGAGAAGGTCAAACAGCTGAAGGTGAGGGGCAGACGGAGCCTGGGTGGGGAGGGGGCTACACCTTTTCATCTTCATCGCCCCTGTGCCTGGCATAGCAGACACTCAGCATGGGATGAGTGCACGTGCAGATGAATTAGAAGAACGGGCCTGGTTAGGGTTCCAGAAAATCAATTAAATGGAAAACCCTGCTCTGTATTCTTGCTAAATGCATAATATTATAAGACTTACTTGCCAGATTATTAGCAATACTTGTATCAATTTGTGTACTTAGGGAGTCTTATGTCTAGAGTCTTGAAACATTTGCAAGGTAGTGAACCTTCAGCACGATTAAGTCACATCAGGCCAGGGGTGAAAGCAACAGAACGCCAAAGTGGCGGAGAATCAGAGCTATGGAGTTTGGCTGACCAGGCTCCAACCCCAGCTCTGGTTAAATTTCTTAATCTCTGTGTACCTCAGTTTTCTCATCTGTAGAATGGGGTTAGTTGACAGTGCCTACCTCATGAGGCAGTCCATGTAGACATCTTAGCATAATGCCTACATAGAGTGAGTACTGAGTAGATTTTAGCTATTATTATTAATACTCTTAATCAGAAATACAGGTAGATAGAAAAATGATCGTTTGACCAAGATCTCACTAAATAAAGTGGTGCTATATGCTTCCTCCCTGTGCAGTTTTCCTGCACTTTAACTGTCATGACTCTACTAAAATGTTTCTCAGGTCAGCCTGAAGAAGGGATAGTTAATTAACTTTGGCTCAAGGGTCTTGCAACCTTCGACCAACTGACCATTACAAGATTTTCTTAAAAATGAGCTCTCAGAGCGTGGACATTTTAACAGGGGGTTGGATGCGCCACGCTCACAGGTCTTGGGAGTCAAGCAGACCTGGATTTGACTTCAGGTGCGCCCTCCATGACTTGACCTCCTGGAGTTACTTTGCCATCTGGAAGAGGAACCGCCACACCAATGTAAGAGGAAATCACACCAATGTCACGAGGGCTGTTGTGGGGATTTTTCCGAAACAATGACTGCAGAGCTTCTAATATGGCACCCGGTGTATAGTTGGTGCTCAGTCAATGGTAGTTATTTTTCTGTGTCAGAGAGAGAGAGATACGATTGGAGTCTGGATTTGCCTTGCGTAGCAATATCATAAAGACTTGAATTTTCTTTGGAGCTTTTGTACTTGATCAGGTTCAACATGTTGATTTTTTTTTTTTTTTTGGATAACATACCTCGCCTCATTCCTGCTTGGTCTGTAACAGTTACCAGTCTGGGGGTTACCGTTGCAGAGTTAATCGTGTCTTGCTGTGAGGGCTCATCACCCTTTTCATACAGATACTGCTCGTGTGTCCCGGAACCCATCTCATTACGTGGAGTTATGTCTGCCCTGGCCTTCTGCCTTTTCACTTCTTCTCATCTTTGTTCTCCCAGCACCTGGCTTTTACAGTCATTCATTCCATTCACTATGTTTCGAATGAATAGTATATGTTTAGCCCTTTACCCTTTCCAAGCAAGTTCAAGTGTATTCACATTTGATTCAGTAACGCTGTGATGAGTAGGTATTTTCCCTCTATTTAAAAAAATTCATTATTGGAGGCTCAGGAGAGCTTAAGGGGGCTTGTCCATGGATCTGGGGTGGAAATGAACTTGGGTCATTTTCCTCCAAATCCCTCTTCTTTGCCTTATGAAGTTCTTAAACTAGTGTGCAGAGGCCTTTCCTGGGGTGCCTATTAAATATGCTTCTTCTCAGGAGATCTGGGTTGAGGCTGTAGATTAGCACGTCTAGATACGTGACTCTCCTGCAGCTGATCCGTGGACCACGCCATCATCTTTTGAGAAATCTACTCTCTACCCACACAGAGCTTTGATTTGATGCAGTAAGAAAATTAAACCAGGGGGTGGGGGGAAGCACCACTGGGCTTGCATTTGGTTTAAAAACCACAATACTATAAAGTACATTTCTGAGTAGGAGCATTTTTGGAGTGAGTCCCCCCAAAACGGGTACACAGAACCTACAGCATACAGAATGGTTTCTCACGGCAGCCAGAGTCCCTTTTCCTAAGACCCAGCCTGAATGCTCTGAGCCAAAGCTAGGTATGAGATAACCCTTAAATGGAACAGAGCAGAGATAATGAAGCACATTTTGCTATTTCTTTGCTGTCTCTTACCCCTCCGTTTCTTACTGGGTCGTTTAAGACCATCTACCTTATCTGTGAATCATCCTTAGTGGGAGGTCTTTATGAAAGCCCTCAGATTCAGGCACATACTGACCGATGCCCTGCATTTGCTTGTTTAAGTCCTGCAGTTTATTCCTTTTTCCACTTAAGTAATATTCGTGAGCACCAGCTGTATGCCAGGCACTAGGAAGCAGCCTCATTAAAAAGCATGCTTTCAAAAATTGCACTCTGGCCTTTCCAGAGCTTTTACCTAATTTTTAAGTCATCTGCTACTCAAAGGAATTGGGACTCATTCCTCAACCCCAGCCAGATGCTGACTCAGTTTGTTGAAAACTATTTGAGTATGTGCCCTGGCCAGGTTGGGGTGCCTTGGGGTGCCCTTGTCAGGCTTTGGTAGCTCGGGGTGTCCTGGCCAGGTTTCTGGGGAGTTGGAGGAGCAGGGGCAGGGAGAGGTTGGAGAGGGAGAGTCCTTTCTTCCTGATCCATGATTTCCTTGGCTCCTGATGTCAGGTGGACATAGAGATGTGTACTAGCTTCCCAAATTCTAGCTGGGAATTCAGGATGCATTTTCCACAAAAGAAACCTTTTAGTTTGAGGATATAAAGATTTTTCTATCTTTTGGATGACAAATGGTTTATGAAACTGAGCTCATCAGTAGGGAAAAGAGTGAAAAGTCATTTAAGCCCCAAATGCCTTCAGGGTTGAATAGATGGCTGAGGGCTATATTGGGATCATTATATTCATAGTTGTTGTGGGACGTGCCTTCAGGATTAAGAAAAAAAATTCAACTTAAAATGGACCTTTGGAATAGATTGTTGACAAACTTTAAGAGGTTAGTAGGTAACTTTGTTTCAGTTCTGAGGTTATAATTAATCATGGCTATTCTTTCCCCCCAAATTCTCTATGAAACACCGATGTAGGAATCAGACAAAAAGTGATCAAAATAACATTTTTATTACTGTCAGTTGATTGGAAACTCCAGCTTGACCTGAACCCAGAATCACACTCCCCAGTACATTGCCTCCCAGGTGTAGACCCAGGGACCCCCACTGTGAGGCATTGTTGGACCTGCAGAATTACACTCACCCAGTGGGGACCAAGAAGGAAGACAGTCCATGGAGGTGTTTCCCTTTTTAATACATCATCTCCATTTGATTGAGGATCTCACCAGTGAGGTAGGAGGTGGGGAGTGAGGCCCAGAGCGTATTATGATGGATGTCTCCCCATGGAAACATGGCCCAAGGTGGGGGCCCTTCGCTGAGAGCTGTGATGACCGCAGCTGCTGGTGCCTCCTGAGGGAGAGGCCAGGGCAGTGGGGCTGGGGCAGGAGTGTGGGTCAGTGAGTGGACACCTCCTCCATTACACCTGTCCATCTGGAGAAAGGCTGTGTCAATGGAAGGAAGGCTTATTTCACCCGTAGCTGCGACTGTTCTCCAAGGGGGTCACTTCATCCTAGTCCCTGTACATGTCCCCGTGAGAAAGGTGTCACGGCCAAAACGTTTGGGAAACACTGTGCATTCTGCATTCTTCTTGCACGTCATGATGGATGTTAGTGAATGAATGACTTCTGTGCCAGAGACACTGAGCACTGCCCGGGGCTGCTGACTTAGAGGCCATGTAACTTTCTGTGCCTCAGTTTCTTCCTCTGTAAAACGGGGATTGTAATAGTGCCTTCCTCATAGGGTTTTGGGGGAAGATGAGATAGATTAGTACATGGAAAGCATTTAGAATAATGTCTGATATGTAGTAGCCACTCAATAAATGTTATAATTATTATTATTACTACTTTTACTATCTCACTTTACCTCTTATGGCCCCTTGGAACAATTGTAAAATTAGGATTTATTAAAATAGTATATACTTCATAGGTGGTTGTTGTGAGGATTAGCTGTTAAGAGATGTAATTCAGATAACATGCTGGGATCTAGAAAATGCTGTGGTGGATAGAATGTTCGTCCTCCAAAGATGTCCATGTCCTGATCCCCAGAATCTGTGAATATACCCCCTTACATGGCAAAAGGGACTTTTCGGATGTGATTAATTTAAGGATCTTGACATGGAGAGATTATCCTGGTTTATCCACATGGCTCCCGTGTAATCACAAGGGCCCTTATAAGAGAAGGGCAGGAGGGTTGGAGACGGAGAAGGAGTGACAACAGGAGCAGAGGTAGGAGAGATGCACTTTGAAGATAAAGGACGGGCCACAAGCCAGGGAATGCGGGCATCCTCCAGGAACTGGAGAAGACAAGGAAACAGGTTCTCCCCTAGAGCCTCTAGAAGGAATGCAGTCCTGCTGACACCTTGAGTCTAGCTTATAGGACCCATTTGAGCCTTCTGACCCCCTGAACTTCAAGATAGTAAATTTGTGTTATTTTAAGCCACTAAGTTTGTGGTAGCTTGGTACAGCAGCCATAGGGAGCTCATATAAATATTCAATTAAGTTGAGGTATTGCCTTAATCATTGATGGACATGGGGATCATCTAATCATCTTATGGAGCTTGTGGTGGGAGGTTGATGTCTTAAAGGTTGGTTTTCTTGGTCAAAGGTCACCTGGTGGACAAACTTGGGACCTCAAGGGAGAGCTGTGGTCTTTGATTTGCAGCCACATCTGGGACAGGAAAGCCCACCACCCCTCTGCCACACCCCTTCGTTCAAGGTGTGTTTGGCCAAGACAGGGAAGTCCTTGTCCCAGGTCACACTCACCCCACCCGGGGGTCACTCGTGTCAGCCCTGGTGGATGATTCCTGTCACCAGCCAGCTTTGGACATTGGAGACGAAGCCTCCAGAGCTGTAGGGTTGTGGCCTTACTGTCCGGTGGACCCTTGGTGTTACTCTTTGGGTGTGGTCATTGTTGCATGCACAGCTGGGGAGTCTGGGCTCTCTGAGTGTCCCGCGGCAGGGGGTGGGGCTATTCTCATGAATGCTTTGCTGCATGTTGGGCTTCTCCCAGGCTCTCCCAAGGAGCATTTGCCTGTGAGTTGGAGCTTGCTCTCTGTATTAAGGAAAAGGTTCTCCTACCAGGGGCAGCCGAACGTGGGATTCCGGAAGTGCATGAGTCTGCCCTCGTCACACAGCTCGGGTTGCCTCTCCCGTCTGCCTGTGCACAGTGGACATCTGCGGCCTCGCGGTGTCAGGTCCCACGTGCTCCAGTTTTCATCAGACCAGCGTCCTCGCTCAGGGTCAGCCCAGTGAGGTAGGTGAGGCTCTACCCTCCGTTCTGCACTTGACCTCAGCTGACTGGCTCCAGCTGGGTCTCAGGACTCTACTAGGCTGTCAAGAGTTCTTTCTTTCCTGTTGGGCCTGGAAGGCTGGGGCCACTGTGGTTACCTTGTCTCCAGGTGGAGCCTGGGCGTGAGGCCGTCACACGGAGAGAGAAGCTGGGCCGAGAGGCAGAGAGGAATCAGGGGCCGATCGTGTCCTTCGAGCCCCTGAATCCAGCAGTGCCTGACGTGACTGTTCAGCCCTGAACGTACTGTTAACAAGAGCAGTAATTCACCAACCTCCCCTGCCCCTGTTTTCGAGCTTGAGTTGGGTTTCCATAGCTCGTATGCTCCACGGCAAAAAATTAGCTCTTTACTGGGTGCAGAGTCCATTCCGTCTTCATGAAGCACTGTTATTTCTCTGGAGTCTTTCCCAATCCACAGTGTCTGTCTCTGTGGTGTGAGGCCCTTCCTCCCAGCTGCCCTCCGTCTCACTAGGTCCACTCCACTGGCATCACCTGTCCTGGCCACCGCAGTCCTGTTCCGTGGTGATGGATTTTAACACTGCAAGTGCTTGTCGGCATTGCCGTTTAATTCATCTGCCGTAGGCTCAGGGGCAGAGGGAGAAGAAATGGCCTGTTGCTGGTGGCAATCAGAGTAATCGGCAGCGAGGGTAGGAGATCCAGTGGGAGGAACTTGACAGATGAGGGAGGCTTGGGAACAATTTCAAAAGTTTACTCTAAGAAACAAAAGAAATAAAACAAAAAAAGGAAGTCATCAACCTCTCTCCCGTGTCATGTCTCTGCCTGCGTGTGGCATGCCCACTGATGCCCGCTCCACTGCTGCATGTGCTTCATGCCCTCCCTGGGGTCTCAGTTTCCGTGGGCTCCCAGAAAGTGGGGTGGGACAGTTGAGAAGCCTAATTCTGTGAAGATGGACGGTCATGGGCGAGAGGATTCCTGGAGCTGGCATGTTTCAAGGGTGCGTGCGGTGCTGTGTACCCTTTTATCCTTCAGCCTCAATCACTGCAGGTGTTGGCGCCTCCCCTTGGGTGGCCGCATGTTCTTGCCCCCTGTGTGCACAGAGGTGGAGATGTCTTTGTTTGAGGCAGGCTGCTTTGGTTGCGAGGAAAGCAAGGTCATGAGTCTTGTGTGTATGTGTCTGTGTCTGGTTCTAGTGGGATAAGCGTGGGGCCTCGTGGAAACGCTGATAAGATCTCATCACTCTGCTGTTTAAAACTCAGTCCAGACTTTCTGACCATGGCTTGCGGTACTTGGTGTGATCTGGCTCTTCCCTACTTTCCAGCCCCACCCCCCCTCACCCTCTTGTTCCCTCTCTCGGCCCCGGCCACACTGGCCTTGACTGAGTAATACATCAGGGCCTTTGCACTTGCTGTCCTTCTGCTGGAAAGCTTCTCCCTCAATCTCTGAATGGCTGATTCTGCCTTGTCAGGCAGTTTCTGTTCAGATGTCACCTCCTCTGACCTCCCTGCCTCTCCTTCCTTCTTTGTTCCATTAGTTCCTTTATCTTCATCACAGCGCCTTTACCAGTACCTCACAGTATCTGGTGGTTTATTGCCTTCCTTGTTTGCTGTCTGTGTTCCACCCTGCAGTGTACAGTCCACAGGAGCAGGGACCTTGCCTGTTGTTCTTCCCTGCTGTGTTCACGGTGCCTGGCACGGTGCTTGACCCAAGGGATGTGCGCCGTAAAGACTTATAACACGAATGAACAGAAATCCAAGAGGAGCTATTGTAGGACCTGGCCTCCTGGCATTTAGGTGATTGAAAACCCACGGCAGCCAGGGAGAGCTCAGCAGTGGGCGAGGTCACGGGTCTTCATTCTAGGGCTACAGATAACGTGCTGTACCCTGTGTAACCGCTTCCTTCAGTTGTGCCTCCAACCAGATTCTTCTGATCACATATAGTTTTGGCTCCTTGTGACTACAGTTAGCACATGACTTTGACTCTTCCAGGGCTTCATCATTCAGAGCTCTTTTGATTCCAAGAGTCATAAAGTCCAATTCAGTCTGTTTTAAATGAAAACAATGGAAGTCCAGGAGTGCCTGTCTTCAGGAATGGCTTGATCCAGGGGCTCAAACAGTATCATTAGGAGGTTTTTTTGTTTTTGATTTTTTTCATTTCTCAACTCTGTCTCCCTTCCCCCTCGCCCCCAAATATTGGCAGTGTGGTGCTGCTGGTGAATGTTTAACAGCTGGCTCTCTAAGGGAAGAAGGCTCTGATTTAAAGTGCTTGCTGATGTCCATGGTGGTGGTACTCCATTGTGGCTGATTTCAAGCTGTCAACACGATGTCACTGAATGCAGAGTTGGGAAGAGGTACATGCACCGGGCTCCTGTGAGCTGGTGTGCCCCAGCTTTACACCCGCCCCCCCCTCATGTGTTGGCTCCATTTTCAGGCAGGTGTTCTTATGCTGGCAGAAAGCTGTCAGCAGCTCTTGGTTTAATCTTCCCAGCAACCCAACTGAAGAGAGAGCTCTTCCCCACTAGTTTCCTTATAAACCACTCTCCCATCTTCCCCCACGAGGAGCAGTGCTTCTCAATCTTGGCTCCATATTCAGTCACCTGGGGAGTTTTAAAAAATCCCAGCGCTTGGCCACTTGGAACCACTGCCTTCAAATTGATGAAGTGATGTGTGCTATTGTGCTTCAAATGTGTCAGTTACTCCTTGATTCTTGGCCTGTGGTAGATATCTTGAATCTCACTGACACAAGAAATTAATCGTTACAGTCATCCACCTCTAAAGTGGCTGAGCCAAAATTCCTACCCAGATGTAAGCCAAGTCCATGCTTCCCCCAGCGCCCTAAGTTGATTCTCCCGGAAATGTTCTAGGTGATAAGATACGCTGCATCACTCTGGGCCTCAGAGGTGGTGTGTGACAGGTGGCCGAGAGGTGCTTGTCTGCAGGGGCAGCCTCTGCCTGGGATGCCTGGCTTGATTGGTTAGACTCTACCCCTTAACTTTATCCTGAGAAAAACCCACTCTATGCCCCTGTCTTCAGTGGGTGACCAAAACCCGGTCATGGACCACATGGGGAGCCGGGTCAGAGCATGAGGTGCTTGGAACTGGACATCAGCTGAGGACAAACAGAAGCGCTGGCTCACCGCTTCTCAGTAGCAGTGGTGTGTGTGGACCAGGCGTCCTGTAGACATTTTCTTCTTCCTCAGTGAAGGCTCCTCCTTCCACGGTAAAGAGAAGCCTTTGCCTTGAGAAGGAGCACGGAGAAGGCGATAGCAGGGCTTGGAGGCAAAAGGCAGGCACACATTTTCCCATTGGGGAGAATCTGGGTTGAACCTCAGCCCTATCATCTACCAGCTCCGAAGTCTTGGAATGAGTTTTAATCTTAGAGCTTCAGTGTTTTTATTTGAACAGAGAGATAATAGTGTTGACTTCCTAGCATTATTTGAAGTATAAAAGAGATGACATATGTGAAGTACCAGGCAATTGTTGACATTATGTTGGATTGGAGATGCATTTTGAAGGGCGTCCAGGCTGTGGAAGGTCAGGGACCGTTAGCAGAACACCTGTACATCAATTTCTGAAAGTGGGTGAATAATTATGGTGATAATTGTAGAGTAAACCTCTTTGAAAGCTTTGTAGTCCATTAGGCTGGTAGAACAATATTTGTGTGATTAGCCAGTTTCCTGACCTTTAAATAAAACTCCGAACAGGTAGCCCCAGTACCTGGCCCTTGCTAAGCACTCGGTACTGCCAGCACCAGGTAGGTGCTCCAGGGACAGTGGCCAAAGCTTTGATATTTTAAAATCAGGACTTGCTGGAGAAGTCCAGGAAGTGATGTACCCATCACCCAATGTACTCACCACCCAGGTATAACAGATAGATTTCCATATTGATTGCAGATTAATGGAAAGACTTAAAAGTTGCAAGCGCAGTTGAGGGTGTCCTTACTGACTGCATGCACAGATGTTTCCAGATTAATTCTGATGGCCCAGCTTGGGTGGCAGGCCTCACTTAAACGAATTCTGGGGACTTGGGTGGCATGGGCGGGAGGGAGTTAGAACTCTGATAGGCCTAGCCATGGTCACATGCCCTTTCCTGGAAGGGAGGGCGTAAGGTGGGAGCAGCCCCATCCAAACATTCTGGATTGAGAATGCAGAGGGGCAGGCCCCCAGAAATAAGAGATGAATTCTGACAAGAGAGGATTTTGGGAGCAAAAACAGATGATCTTGCATCTGGAGTGATGTGGGAAATGGGGGTAACGCCAAAGTTTTTATGTAGGAGGGGTTTGGTGGTTTTGTTGGAAAGGGGGTTTGGAGGCATTGTTTTGCTCTGTTTTTATTGAATTTGTATGTTTCCTTGGGATAGTGTATCAGGTAGAACTAGATTTGGCTGCATAAGAAAAAGAAACCTAGACAACACTGACTTCCATGAAGTTTTTCTCTTATCCCACACAAGTCTAGAAGTAAGTAGTGTAGTCCAAGGCTAGTGTGATGATTCCATAGCGGTTGGGAACTCAGGCTGCTGTTTTCTTTTTGCTCTACCATCCTCAGTACATGGCTTTTTATCTTCATGATTGCCTCATGGTATCTACCAATGTATTGCGGCTAGTGCTCCAGCCATCACATCTGTATCTCAGGCAGATAGATGCAGAAGTGGGAAGGGAAGAGAGTGCATTTCACAGCTGAATTCTATAAGGATTTAAAACTTTAAGGATCATAAGCTTTCTTTAAGCAGCTTTCGCCCCAAATGACTTCTGCTTAATGCTGTTGGGCCTCCCCTAATTGTGGGGAAAGCTGGGAAACATGGTTGCTTAACTGGCACATAGGGAAGGAGGGACAGTGGATATCGGGTAGGCAGCCCGCGGTCCTTGCCCCAGGTGGCGTTGAGGAAGGTGAGGCTGATGACAGTTCTGCCGGGGTGGGTGGAGGAGGATGTTTCTGAAGTCCCCCCACGCCACCCCTTAGTGCCATCACTACTGGGAAAAGCTTCCTCAACGATACAGGGTCATAGCTGCAAGAGGATCCATTCCCTGCTTCTAGAAGTGGCCCATGTCTCTCTGGAGACCTCCATACGAGATAATGTTTTATTTGCTCCACCTGATTTTATCCCCTGCAGGATGCTTTCCTCTCGTAAATCACTGCAAAAACAATTGCCTGAAAACACCAAGTATCGATTCATGATTTTTGTTCATTTCCTTTTTATTGTTCAGTAGGAAACACTGGCCCAGAAACAGAACAGGAGTACTTGGAGTGCTTCAGCTCCCTCCTTAGAGGACTAGGCCAGACATAACACTTATCGTTGTCATTGTGACTTTTTAGGGCTGTCTCGGCGTTGTGATTCTCATCCTGCAGTTTTTCAATCAGTGTCTCCTTTGGTGTTCAGCTCCTCCCCTTCCTGGAAGCTGACAGGTGGCTTGTTTTGTTAAATGCCACTTTGGTTCTGAAAACTGCTCTGTTTTAAGTTTCTAATTACAGTTTTCATCAGGCAACTGGTCATTTTGCTTTGCTTGAGCGGGTAATGATGCTTCTACCTCGGCGGAGAGTGACTTGTCTAAATGTTTTCTTTTTTCTTGGACTGAATAGAAAAATAGACATCCTAGAAAGAGATAAAGCCCACCTCTTGGTCTGGGGTTATTTCACTGGTTTATGGCCTCAATTTCATTCTTTGCGTTTCAGGAGAAATACACTCCTTCCTCACCCCTCTCTGCGGAATGCCTTCTCACCCTGGTACCTTCTGTTCATTCAATATAGAATATTCCTTCTTCCTTCCCAGTATACCTCCTAGTCACAGATATCATTGCTCCAGGAAGCCTAAATGATGTCCTCACCATCATTTCCCCTAGTTGGTCACTCCCAGATCTGTAGTACTGCTGCCTAATTTGTGCTTTAAAATTTTAATTTCTTCCTTTCTTTAGTGACATATTCCATAAACATTTACCGGGATATAAGCTCTGTGACAGTGGGGACTGACTTAGTTTTGATACTGTTGTGCACGCAGCTTCTGAAACAGATTCCGTACCCCTGGTAAGTGATCAGTAGATGTTTGATGAGTGATGGACTGAGTGACTTACTGAGTTTAAATACTAATAACAACTCGTGTGGGTTAAGCACCATATGCCAGGTCCTGTGCTAACTGCTTAAGAGGCCACCTTCCTGTGAGGTGGGTACTCTATATCATCCTCACTTTACAGGTGGGGAAACTGAGGTCAAGAAAGTTCAGAGAGAGAGTATAGGGGAGTCAAACTGTCTAAAGTCCTTCCCATGTACTGTGTTAGATCGTTGTTATTACCACCGTCATGGTCAAGTGCTCTGCCCAAGACACACAGCTGGTGGGTGGGGGGCCGGATCATTGAGGCCCCGAAACAGAAGTGAATGACACACAGTGTCTGCCCCTCTGGAGGTCACAGATGGGCATGAGTGGGTGGGTCCAGTAACCTGGGCTCCAGGAGAGGGGGGTGCCTGGTCTTTCCAGTCCCAGTTTTCTCCCAGGCAGCTAAGTTGGTGGGCAGAGCAGGCGAGGATGTGGATGCTGAGCCATGTGATGTGCTGCTTGGATGCCCTTGACCTGAGTTCCTGGGAGGCATTCTGGGTCCGTGCTGTGCTCCCCATTACCTTTCCATTTCTGACTTAGAGTCTGTTTCTGAGGCCCAGTCCCTCCAAAACAAAACAAAACAAAAAAACCAAAAAAAAAACCCCTCCTCTACCAGGTGGAGCCAATTAGGCCAAGCTCGGCTCTACCTTTAATTACTTTTGCCCTCATTTGCATCTGGTTTGTCTCATTATAATGCCATTAGCAGGGTGGCAACCAGGAATGGTGCGCACACAGTTTTGAGGCCTTGCTTCTGTGGTCTTGGCTTCCTTCTGAGTAAAATGAAGGATATGGAATAGACACAAGCACACATATACCCCTGGGCCAGAAGCAGCCTGCTGAACTCACTAGGCTTGCCTGAAAATTGTCTTTAGCAACTTGATTGTGGAATAACAATTTGTGTTTTCTTTCCTTGTTAAAAAATGAAGCCATATTCATTATAGAGAACTTAAAAAGAGAAACAAGCAAAAAAGGAGAAAATAAAAATCACACATCCTCAAGCGTTGTTAATATTTTGGAGTATATCCTTCCAGATGGGTATAGCGCTATGCACTGTGAACGCTCTTGGGATAAACACATCTTGCCTGAAAAGTCTGGGCATCCCTTACCCCCCTAATTGACACAGGGACTTCATGGGCTAAGAAGAAAACTGATGGCATTAAAAAAAAACACACCAATAACAAATAATTGGTAGGGATTTTAACAGTAAAATCAGGCAGTGATATAAAATGACTGTAAATTATGCCAAGATCCTGTCAGTAACCAGTCACATGTGTGCCAAGATGACAGGAAGTGGGGTTTGATGGGCATGCAAGCTGGTTACTGCTGTCTTGCCTCCTTCCTTACCTCTTTTCCAGAGGAAAGCAGGACAACATTCATGAAGGCTGCCCATCCTGCGTTAGAGCATGAAGGTGTCGTCCATGGGTTTGTCCCAGAAAGTTCTAGCTCTGCCCCTTGCCAGCAGTGTTACTACCTTGGGCAGATAACCTGGCCTTTTTTGTGTGTTTTATCTTTTTCCTTTCTGTATGTTTATTTTTTGGATAATTTCTGTTGCTAAGCCTTGAAGTACACTAATCTTTCTTCTGCATTTAGCTCATGACACTTCACGGTGGCCGTACCTGGTTGCAAGGGATGCTGGGAAACATAGTCTCTTCGTTTTGTGCCCAGATGTCCAAGTGCCCAGCAAAAATTGGTGTTTTTCTTACGACAGAAGAAACACTGGCTATCAGGGGATACTTGCCATTTTTGCCACACATGTGAATTAATTGCTACTCTGCCTTTGATGAGCAGGTGGGCGCAAAGTGCTAGCTTTCTGGGCAATGGCAGTAATGGGGTCAGTTTCAGTGGCGAAATGGCGAGAGGTAAAATGTGAAAGATGGTCTCCGCTCAGCACTTGGAAACTCTCCCCCTGTTTGGGTGAAACAGGGGTCATCCTCCTCTTCATGTTTCAGAAGTAAGGTAGCCAGTTGCTTTGTGTCGCATGCCTATTTCCCCTGTGAATCGAGGGTGCCCTCATGGCATGAAGGATTAGATTTACCATGATCGTACTGATCAGCTAGGTCAGCGCCAAGAGAATTTGATGAAACTAGAATTGAGACCCAGGTCCAAATCTTGGCTTAATGCTCTTCAAGTTATTTCCAGATGGCATAAACTCACCTGCGCCATCTGTGAGGCACGGGTAGTAACTACCTGGCTCAGTTAACAGTGGATCCCAGGTTCAGGAGATCGAGTTTTAAACTGCTCTTTCTACATCGTTTAGTCTCCCATAGGGAGAGGAAAATCAACTTTACAGTATTTTCTTGGTTTCCCATGACTTATCATACTTTCTACCTTCCTTGGATAATTTCTATCTGGAGAGTACGGCAGTTGGCATTCAATTAAATATGAATTATAGAAGGTCTCTTCTGTTACTTGCAACGATAAAAAATATTGGTTTAATATATTAGAATTGATGTCAGTGAAAGCAATCACTTCATAGCTTGTTTTTCATACATTGTTTTTTTATAATTGAGTATTTTATTGGAATTTAAAAAATGAGTTCTATGTATTTTTTTTAAATAACAATCCCAATAATACAGAGACGTATAAAGGAGTTAATCTCCCTTAATGCTCCCCACGTTAGAAAACCAGGGTAAATTGATATATGTGAACTTAGGCAAATCTGTATTCTGCAAACGTAAGTATACCTGTTCTACCTATTCCATTTTTTTCCCCTCAAAAATGGGATTACAGTCTCTATCAGGGGTTGGCAAACCATGGCCCATGGGCATGCCATTGGTTTTTGTAAATAAAGTTTTGTTGGAACACAGCCACATCCATTTGTTATGTATTGTCTGTGTGCTTTATCTATACAATGGAGGAGTTGAGTGGTTCCAACAGAGACACATGGCCTGTAAAACTGAAAACCACCTAGCCCTTTAAAGAAAGTTTGCTGACCCCCATCTGACCTACTTTGGCTTTCTCAGGTAACAGCATATCACTGAACAGTCATGAGTCTTCCTCCAGATCAATAGATACAGATCTAAGTCATTCTTTTTAATATCTGCATATCAGAGTTGATCATGTGACTGTCCTGTGATTGTTAAAATCATTCCCTCATAGATGGTATTTAGTTTGATTCCAGGTTTTTGCCATCACAGTGTTTCATAAACCCCTATATACATGTATTCTTATATCCTGGGCCGCTTCATTTACGTGGGAAAGATTTACAGAAGTACGGTCGCTGAGGGAAAGCATGGGTTCTGTGCCCATCAGTTGCCTTTTAGTTTGAAACCAACATGTCATGTCATCAAATGTTCTCCCTGATCTGACACCATTTTTTGGGGATCTGACATCTTTTTTTGGGATCTGACATTTTTTAAAAAAGTGATTTTCAATCCCTTTTGACTCTGGCTCACAGTAAGAAATAGGCTTTTGAAGCACACACTTTCAAGTATGTATGTAATTGAGACACAACCTTCCTGGAATAATACTTAACCTTTACTACGGGCAAAACATTCTCATGTTTTGTATCCTGTTCTACTCCATGTTAACAAACATCAGTTGTGACTCACTGAATTATTTTCACCACCCTACAAAAGGGACACAACCTGTGGTTTGAGAAACACCATTTTCTAGAAAGGGATAATATTCTGGAATCTTGTAATCTAGTTAAGTTTGATATTTTATCTGTTGGTCAAGGCCATTCCTCCTCCTTCCCTTCCTTATTTAAGGTAAAAACATTATTCTTCTTAATGAAAATTCATATATATTTTAATGCATAATGTCTTTATAGTGCAAGGTGGGATACAGACCAGTTTCCTTTGGAAATGGGAGTTGTGCTTTGGTTTTCGTGTGTTTCCCGGGAGAGACTGAATACTGGGGCTTTGCCACCATGCAGTGTGGACATACCTGTTAGCCAAGCCACCTCACAGGTGATTTGTCCTCTCTTGGGTCTAGCCCGGTTGCTCATACGTTGATCCTGACCACTCCCTGACCCCAGTGTTCACACACATCACCACCCCCTGCTCAGCCTCAACTCCCACTCTGTCCTCTGCTGAGTGCTCTGCAGACTTTGGCCTTGACCAGCCATGAAAACTGTGATTCTGCTATTCCCTCTGGGTCTGTTGAGGCCTGTAGCCTTATTTTAGTAATAGGACTTTTTTCCCCTTTGGCAAACAATGAAGCCAACTGAAGCCAACAAGAAAGGGTATTATCTCACAGAACTTCTTCGGGTGCAGGTCTGGCTGGATCCAGGTGCACAGGCAGTTTACCAGGAAGATTTATCTCTCTTCCCCTTTGTCCTGCTTCAGGTTCTGGTAGGTTTGTTTTATTTTCAGACAGCTTATCTTTCCTGGAGAGAGGAAGAGGTAAGATAGAAGCTGGAGAGACAGGGAAGGGTCAGAGCAAGGATCACTCCATGTGACCTGCAGAGAGGCTTGGGTTTTATCCTCAGGCTGGGGAACCTGGTGAAAAATTTAAAGTGGGAAGTGACATGAGTCAATTTGCATGTTTCCTCCCCTCACACGAAGATCTGCCCCATGTGTCGTATTGTTCTGTGTACGTCAGAAGCTGGATTCTGCCTTTAGAGGGATGGTTACTTTCAGATGCCTAAAATATTTTTTTCCTTTTTTTTTCTTTTTTTGAAATTTCTGACATTGTTTGAATTTAATGATTCATATTACGAATTATTCATGAAAATGATCTTCTAAGCTTCTTATAATAGCTGAAATTATCCTTCATTAGATACTGACAGTTCCTGTGATGGGTGTAATTATAAAAAAAATATTCTTAGGCTAGTTATATTCTGCAGTGTTAAAATTGCGCAAATGAGCAAGGGATAAGAATAGAAGCTGAGTAGGATGGTCAGATTTTATGGGAGAAGGGGGGTGGCAGCATTGCAGATTTTCTCAAAATGAATAAATATGTGCTGTACACATTAAATACGTTTTTATTACAGTCTGCCTTGATGTTCACCCTTTCCTCATTGGCAGGGGAGCGCATTAATTTTAGCGCCCTGAATTGTTTGTAGCTCTTGCCCATGTATGAATCGCATAAAGGAGAAATTTTTTTTTTTTCTTTCCTCCTTCGTTCCACTCAGCATTTTCTGCAAGGCAGGCTGTAGTAATCTCTGGTAGCTCTGCAGAATGGCAGGCTTGTTGCTAATACAGAGAAAGCCGAGCAGGGAGTGGGGAGGCTCGGGGGTGGGGGCAGTGAGCCGGGTCCAGTGAGCCGGGGTGGGTCTCTGGGTAATTAGCCTGAGAAATCAGGACCGCATCTTGTTCATGTCCCAAGGATGGCCGAGTGGGATGTTCATGGCTAATAGGGGCCAACCTACTTCTTGGGATTAACCTTGGCAACTTTGTGGGGAAGCACTGGGACGAGAAGAATTGAGGAGCCTTACAAACCACAGTGGCTGGGACCCCACGTGACCTGCCCCTGCCTGCCCCTCCAGGGTCTGTTAATCCCCTTTCTGCCTCTTCCTCACGTGGTCCCATCCCTTCCTGGGGGCTCTACAGAACCCCCAAGAGAGCAATTGGTGAGTAGAGCACCGTCACTGGCTCTACAGTCTAAGATCAACTCACAAGTAAAGCAGGTGGAGTGAATTCTCCCATCTCCCTGTCTTTGAACTGGACCAGTTAGCGAAATGTAAGGTAGAGGATGATTTAAAAAAGGAAGAAAAAGGCTAACATTTAAGTAGTGTTTTGCATTTGAAGAACTGCCCATGTGCTCATTTAATCCTCACATCAATCCGATATGCTAGATGCTTTATGATCTTCAGTCTGCAAGTGAGGAAGCATAAACAGAGAGCTTAAGTCACTCGCTCAAGATCACACAGCAAATTAGGAAGGTGAAACAGTGGTGGTAAATTTCCAGTGACTGGCGACAGCACGGGGTGGGGGCCTGGTCTGCCCACCCAAGAGGTTTTCAAACAAGCTTGCGTTTATTCACGCAGACATGTCTTCCAGAGCTCTCCTTTCACTTTTACCTCTTGGGACCTCTACCCATTTCCCGCCAGGTTCTGGACGCCCACCGTGCTGCCGGCTTCTGTGTCCAATTTGGCGTGTACCGCCACCCCTCGTGTAGCATTACATGTCACTTCACAGTGGGGATGGTTCGGTGTCTTCCTCGCTTGCATCTGGGCAGCCCTCCGCCTTGGTGTTTGGTTTTCTTCCAAAATGTGCACAGACCTCATTATGCCTTCAGATGACAAGAAGTAGGTACTTACTTTCCATTATATCTTAGAGACCAGAGGTTGGCAAATATTTATTTTTTTGTAAAGGCCCAGAAGTAAGTACTTTAGGCATTGTAGTTGGTCTGTCTCCTCGTCCTCTCCTTCTCCTTTTTTTCATTCCCTCCCCTCCCTCCTCTCCTAAAATGTACAGTCTTTACAATAAAATAGACCACAGGCTGGATTTCACCCAGGGGGTGTAGTTTGCCAACCCCTCTTGCAGTCATTTGTTGGTATTAAACTGCCTCTCTTAAAGAATTGAACTGTCCTTGTTCTTGCGGGTCTGATGTTTGGTTCCGGTGGTTCTCCTTGCACTTGTTCTGTCTGCTGGTTTCTGAAGTGCCCGGCACCCACTTGTATACTTTCTTCCGTTCCCTGTTAATCTCTTGCCACTCTTGCCTGTTCTGGTTTTGCTCCAGCCACCCTGGTGCCCTGGAAATTTCTCAGAGATGCAGGGCTAGTGGAGGTAGGGGTGATGGTTATTTGCTTCTTCAGACTTTTCTTTCCACAGTTTCCACAGAAAAACGCTCACTTGATGAAAGGTGACCACCAGCCTGTGTGTTTGCACCTGAGTGTTCCTTTGGAGTGGCTTCTCCCTGAGCGTGTGATGTTGCAGGAGGGGGCATGGGGAGGAAGCTCTGTGGTTTGCAGATGCCGTCCTCTTAGCCATCCTTTGCCAGCCTTCTGAGGTCTCTAGTGTAGGTACCCTTCTCACTTTTTAAGTGAGAAAACTGAGGCTCAGTGTGGGGTTCTGCACGCAGCATGTGGCAGAGCTGGAGAGTCAGTTTAGGTCTGTACATTCCAAATTTGGGACTCTGGCTGGTACCTCCTTTGGGCATGAGTAATTCTGGAATGCTTCTCCTCAGTGTGCTCGTGGTTCAGAGCAGGGTTTCTGGAGCCAGACCATGTGGGGGTGAGCCCAGTTCTACCCTTCAGCAGCTGTGTGACCTTGGGCCAGTTACCTACCCTCTCTGGACCCCAGCTTTCTTAGGTGTAAAACTGAGATAGCGGTATCGCCCTCATGGGTTGTAATGACTATAGAATGAAACCAATGACATGATGCTCGGGAAACATTAACTATCACTGCTATTTTTTCTTTTTCTTTTTTTTAAAATTTATTTATTTTTATTTATTTTATGGCTGTGTTGGGTCCTCATTTCTGTGCGAGGGCTTTCTCCAGTTTTGGCAAGCGGGGGCCACTCTTCATCGCGGTGCGCGGACCTCTCATTATCGCGGCCTCTCTTGTTGCAGAGCACAGGCTCCAGACGCGCAGGCTCAGTAGCTGTGGCGCATGGGCCCAGTTGCTCCGCGGCATGTGGGATCTTCCCAGACCAGGGCTCGAACCCGTGTCCCCTGCATTGGCAGGCAGATTCTTAACCACTGCGCCACCAGGGAAGCCCACTATTTCTTTTTTAATCAACTTTATTTTTAATCGTAGTAAAATACAGATAGCAAAATTTACCGCCTTAACCGTTTGTAAGCGTGCACTTCGATAGTGTGAAGTACATTCACATGGTTATGCAGCTGATCCCCGGAACTCTTGTCATCTGGAGATCTAAAGCTCTGTCCCCAGCTCCTTGCTTTGCTTTTTAAACAATCAGGCGAGAGCAGCAGGCACTTGATTGAATTGAAAACAGCACCTGCAGTCTGCAGACAGCTGTTGTGCTTTGCCCTGTGGGTGGCCCGGCTCCTGGGCCACGGTGAGGCATTTAGACTTGGGGTCTGTCTCCCTCCCCAGCCATGACACCTACCGTTTATTGCCTGCTTTCTCCTCATGGGCTCTTGGCTGAGCGCTTCACGGTCAGCATCTCTCAGAATGCGCGCCACAGTACTTTCCGGCATGTTCTCGTGGTTCCCCTGTTTTACATAAGAAGAAACTGAGTCTCAGAGACGCTCAGCAGCTTATGTCCGCCCACGTGGCTCAGAGAGGGCAGAGCCAGGCTCTTACCCTCATCCAGGGGCTGGCTCTGCACCTGCTAGCCTTGCCTCCCTACCCAGTTTCTTGCTATTGGACGGCTGTGGTGAGATTTTTTTTTCTCATTGTTTTCCTCAGCGTGTGAAATACTAATCCTTTTGAGTAGTGGGTTATCTGAGCACCTGCTTCTGACTTCAAGAATGGAAGAGATGTGGCAAATTATACATCTCCTCCCCTACTGCTCCTTTCTCCTTTCTTTTCCTTTCCTTCCCTTCCTTTTCTTCCCTCCCTCCCTCCCTCTCTCCCTCCCTCCCTTCCTTCCTTCCTTCTGTCTTTCCTTCCTTCCATCATTTCTTCCTTCCTCCCTCCCTCCCTCTCCTGGCTTCACTGCTTTCTCTGACACATCGTTATAGAGGGCCTGCCATGGACCAGGCCCAGTACCCGATGCCCGGAATGCAGACACAAGACAAAGTCACTGCCCTCAGAGCTCGTGGACGAGAAGGACAGACAGCTGAGTAGGAAGAAGTTACAGGTCAGCGTGACAGGCTCCCTAACATGGCACTGAGGGGAGTCTGGGTGCGACAGGAGTATGGCGGAGAGCCTGGCCCGTTCTGGGTCTGGGGAGAGCATCAGGTTCTTAGAGAAAGTGCCATCTGATTTGAGGGTTGAAAGCTGAGTAGGAATTCTCTGGGTCAAAAAAGGGAGGATGAGATGGTCAAAGCTTTCTGAAGAATTCTAAAGAAACCATCTGTGCAAAAGCAGGGTGGGTCATTGAATTTGATCTTTCTCTAGTCAAAAAAAATTTTTTTAACAGCAAGCAAGCACAAAACCAGATAACCCACTGAGACAAGCTTGCTGGAGTCCCAGCTCTGGGTCCTTTTGGATGCTTCCATGCATAGTACCTCCTGGAAGAGCCCAAGGCAGATGTGACAGTATCCCAGGGCAGGATGGGTTAAGGTTAACCGGGATTCCGATTGGCGGCTGCACGCAAGACCAGGTTAGAAGCCAGCCTGGGCACCTCCCAAAGGGGGAAGGCTGTTGGGCTTCCTGGATGTTATACTTTATCCAAGCAAGGACAGAGCTTGGATAGGCATTTCTAGGTAATCTGTAAATCTCGACCTCCCTTTACTTCACTGAAAAATCATTTCTAACACCCATTATTCTACTGAACAAAGCCTTTGGTGGTGATCAGAGACAAAGATGGCTGAAGTCTTAATATAACCTATTATATCTTTAAAAGGCAGCTTACATACTTGGGCCTGGGTATGTTGTAAAGTTTGCAGTAGGCATCTGGGTCAGCCGAGGTCCAGGGTGCAGGGTGAGAAGCAGCACGGAAAGTTTAAGGTCCTTTCCTGAATTGTTTGAGGAGTTGAGGAGCTGAGCTAAGCGTCTGACCAGGTCTCAGCAAAGCCTCAACAGCCGTAGCTGTGAACTCAGCAAGCCTTCCTCTCTTTGTTAAAAAAATTCATTGACTTTCCAGCCTGCAGCCCCATGTTTACTTTGCCATCCTCATTGTAGCTAACTGTACAGTAATACACTGGAGTTAATGAAGAGGCCCGCCTGCCTTTACACTAACCCCAGTTAGACAGATGAAGCAATTGACCTCTGTGTTTTACCGGGCAGCGTTCAGCCCTCATCCCCCAGCATTCCAGCAAGAGGCGAATTCATCCGAGGTATGAAATCCCTCACGTACAAATGGCTTCTTTGCTGTCCCACTCCTTCCTCACAATTAATCCTGGTGATGATTAATCTTTTCGCTCTTACTTTATCTAAGGAACAGTCTTGTTCAACATTCTGGAGACCTGAAAAGCGCTGTGTGTGTGTAATATTAATATGCAACCACTCAGAAAGGTGCAGAATACATTGAATTAATATAGTCGGGGAGTTTGGGATGCTGTAACCAGCAGAGGCCTGAAATTGAGGTGTATGCTAGTAGAAAGCATGAATCACTTCCTGCAACAGGAGAATGTTCTCATGATTTTTTAATGGCCCCCTGAAGATGAATGTGCACTATTAAGGTAAACTCTTTAAAAATTAAGGCTTTTGTAATTCTGTGAGTTTAAAAGAGAGAGAGAGAGAGACAAGAATCTGTAGACCGTGTAATTGAGAGGAGGCAGCTCCTGGGACTGACTGACTGAGCTGCATGGAGCTGTAGGGCCTCTGTTCATTGTCAAAAGGAGACTTTGGTTTCCAGGGCAGCTGAATGCCTTGAACCGAACCTTCAGGTTTGGGGGAACATTTATTTAATACCCAGTCCGCTGGCCAGCTGATCCCATCTGCAGACAGCAGGGTCTGGCTACAATCCTTGATTTAGAGCTGATTTGGATCTGACTTTGGGAGGGAAATTTGGACTCGGCCAATTCTTATATTATCAATAGTTGTGGTTGGGATTGTGGACCAGGAGTGTGGTGGAGTCCAGACACAGGATGCAAACTCCCTTTTGGGGCTTTTTGTGAAGAGCCAGCCTTGCTGTCATCGTGCAGTGCAGCTGGGGGTCCAGCAGGGGGCGCGGTGCTGCTCTTCTGGGGACCCAGCTGCAGCTCTTTCTTTCCTTACCGTATTTCCCAATCATTCCACAGTGCTTAGAGTTCAAATAATAACCCCGTGGTTAGAATCAGCCCTGTTAAGCAGATTTCTAGCTTTTGCATTTTCATTGCATTTTCATCGCTTCTTACCCTTACCCTCACCCAAATGATCTTCAACTCAGTAAGGATGAGGTGCAGGTCCACAGACGATGTGTAATACATAGGCGTGATGTTATTGGCGATATTCTGGGGTGATGCTTTTTATGGCTAGCTACCTGGAATTTTTCGGAGTTCTTTTTATTTCAGTTGAGGGCTGAAAGTCACACACATGCAAAACAAAACAGAGCAAAACCCCCAAAACCAAACCAAACCAAACCAAAACAAAAAGACCCCCAACTTGGCCCAGTCAGCATTTGTTGAGAGTCCTTTTGTGACGAGCCCTGGGAGCTGGTGTTCATCCTGTGCAGATCTGTGGGGGGAAGAAAAGAGTACAAGCTCCAGACCTGCGCTGTTCAAAGTGACCTCTCTGCACCAGCATCATCACCCTGAAATATGATTGAAATGCAGAATCTCAGGCCCCACCCTAACCCCACTGTTTCAGAATCTGTAGTTTAAAGATCTGCAGGTGAGTTGTCACACGTTACAGTGTGAGTAGCACTGCTTGAAGTTTCTGTAGACGGAGGATGTATATTGACATCTGTTGCTGTTATTCCCTCTCCTGCGCCTGTGGCAGGCATCACTAACCAGATACTTTTTTCCCAGTGAACCCCGTCTAAGCTTCGTAATCCTTCTCAACGCAGTGGTCCAGGTAGCCACTTTCAGTTGTTCAGAGCAGGTGCTCAAGATCAAGTTCAGTCGCTGTGCCCCACCTCCGTCGAGTCCATGATTATCTCTTACCTGGACCACAGTGGCATTCTGCCGCACCTTCCTTTCTTACCCCGCTCTTTTCCTGTTCTCTATAACACAGCCATCTTTGAAAAGTGAAAACCTTCCCTGCTTCAAACCCTTTAGTGACTTTCCATCGCAATTTAAATAAATCCGAATTCCTTACCATGACTGGGCCCTGCCCACACTCCCGCCCTGTCGTGTGCCTCCCTCCCCCTTTACCTGCTGTCCTCTGCCCCTCTGGCCTTGTACCAGGTCCTGGAGCATGCCACGCCCTTCCCGCTTCAGGACTGGGACACACCTAAGTCACCACCTCCCCGTTGTCCCTGTGCAAAAGCGGAGGAGCGCGGAGGTTTGGTCTGTCCGAAGCCTTACGACCAGTCAGAACTGGGGCAAGTTCATTTCGGAGCCCGAGATGCTGGTGTAGCTACCGCCCCCTCCCCCCCGGCCCCCGGGGACACACCAGGGAGCCTCCCGAACGTCCCCTGAGTCTTCCCGTCCCGGGACAGCAGGAAGAGCGCCCCCCTTCCTAGACTGCACCCCCCTGGCCCCCACCCCCGGCACCCTGCGTGGCCGCTCCTCCTCATGCCTCAGGGCTGGCCCTGGGCTGTCACCTCCTCGGAGAGGCCTCTCCTGGCTGTTCTGCCCCAGCAGCCCCCCACGTCCTCTGTCTCAGCGCTCTGGAGAACTTGTCGTCGTTTGCATTTAGTTTTATTTATTCGTTGTCGGGCTAGCGCTCTGTCTCTGGAGAAGACAGTAACCTCCGTGGTGACGGGATTCCTTTCTGCGTTACTGGCCCCACACCCAAAGCACCAACAGCGTGCCTGGCACGTGGAAATAGGTGTTCAGTAAATACAGGCTGAACATATGCATGGATGAGTGATGAAAGTGCAGGACAGTCCTCAAATTTTTGGCCGGATTTGGACCCAAGAGCACATCTAACCAGCCTGTACTTTGTACACAGGGTGACACGGGGAAGTGTCCGTGAGCTGAATCAGAAGGGATGAACTGGGCTGGCTTGGAGTTCCATCTGTGGTCCTGTGTCTTGTGCCAAGATCTCTACAGGTAGCTCAGTTCCCGCCGTCTCATGCTTGTCTGGTTGGACCCATGAGGTGACTTGAATTGCCTTCATTTTTTTCTAGGGCAGAGGTCAGCAAACTTTTTCTCTAAAGGGCCAGATAGTAAATATTTCTGGCTTTGTTAGCCAGAGGAGTCTTTGTCACAGCTACTCAACTCTGCTGTTGTAGTACAGAAGCAGCCCTAGACATTATGTAAACGTGTAGGCACTGTTGAGTACCAATAAAACTTTATTTACAAAAACTGGTGTTAGCCCAGATTTGACCTGAGGGCCATAGCTTGAGGCCCTTGTTCTAAGATGTCCAAATTAAAAACCAAAACCAAAACACTTCAAATGTTAGATAGCTTTCATTTCTTGCCAGATTTGTTTGCAAAGTGCCTTGGAAGACAGATTTGAAGCTGTTCTTTGGACTCAGGAACTGGTTCTTCAACTTGAGAAACATCATTGTTTTTGGCTTTCCGTTTGGGCAAAGAGTCAAGCAGTGATTTCTCAGTTGCAAAAAATACTTTTCACTTTTCAAATAAACAATCATATTCTCTTCATTAGTCACCCATCTGCTGGGCCCTCTGCGGTACTGAGGAAAGATTCCTTCATAAACAGCAGGATCGCATTGTCCAAACTAACCCTGTTTCTTTAGTGATAGCTCTTTTGTGGAAACTGGGCTCTTCTGCACGTGGGTGCCTCATCCTTGCCCAGATGCTGGGAGGGCCCATTCAGCATTAGTGGAAATGCCAATATGCTTCCCAGATCGATCAGACAAAACTGCACGTGGACAAGTTTCAGCATTCGTTTTTTGACCAACCAACAGTTGATAGGCCTTGAGTGTCCCAAACGTTTATCTTTGAGTTAGGTGGGAAAAAAATGCAAAACCAAATCCGAAGTGAGAATTAATGCTACTCTAACACCTAGAAATGATTTGGGCTGCAAGTAACAGTTGTGGCTTTCAAGAATAAGAGTTTGTTTTCCTTTGTAACGAGTCACTTAAAGGTTAGATTGGCTAATGAAGAAACTGAGTCCCTGGCTGGTTAAGTAGGGTGCACAGTTCACTCTCCTGGGCTCTGAAGCTTGGTCTCTTTCCACCACACTGAGCCCCTTCACTAGAGAAAATTAGGAAAGCAGGACTTCCTTCAAAAGATTTTTCCTATCTTCAGACGCCTTTGAAAAATATTACTGAACTCATGCCGTACATCAAATTTTGTATTTTGCTTCTTCCCCTGACCTGTCTGTCTCAGGGGTTTTTCTATCATTATATAGACTGCATAACTCCAGTCTGTAACAGCTGTATAATGGTCCATTTAGAGGATGGCCAGAGTTTATTTAGTCCATTTCCTATACTTGGGCTTTTTTTATTTAAACTGTTACTTTACCGAACATTGCTGCAGGGAATGTCTTTTGTATCCAAAAATTTCCCACGTTTCCAGTTAATTTGGGGGATGTGGTACCATAAACCAAATGGATGGATGAAATGCTGTGTTTTTTTCTGACTTTTGTTATGGATTTCCGTGTTGCTCCCCAGAAGGACTGTGTCCATTTGAATGTGTCACCTGACCACAGGGCCTTGTGGCCACTCTCTCCAGCATTAATGGATGGTTACCATTTGAATTCTAGTAGGCAAAAATATGGCTGGTTGTATTTGTACTTCCTGAGTTGCTATGGAGATGGAATACTTTTTTTTCTGTATTTATAAATTGAATTTCCTTTTGGTGAATTATCAGCTCATTTCCTTGGTGTTTATGTCTTAAGGATTTTTTCTGTGGGTTATATGAGGGCTTGGCCTCCATAAAGATGCTGGCTCTTTGCTCTAATGGGTTCACAGTTCTAAGGTCTAGAAATAGTCAGAAATCGTCCTCTCCTTTTAGTGTCCCCCAGTTTAGGTTTTCAGCAGATGGCCTGGTTAAGGCACTTTGACAGGCCGTATTTCGAGAATGAAACCTTCAAGCCTTTGTTTGAAGGTATTTATAGGGGCTTATGGTCATTAAGGGGGAAAGAGCATCAGGCAGCTGCACTGAAATCCCCCCCCCCCCCCCCCCCCGTCGTTCCCATGGTATAATTACTTCGGTAGTGGATGTGTCTAAAAGCTTGAATCCTGGGCTTACTTTTCCTTTGGGAAACAAAAGAACAGCTCTGGTTTATAATCTCCCTCTGAGCCTCACGGTGGGGTAGCTGAAACTTGAGGAAATCTGGCTACTCACAAGAGTGTAATTTTCCCCAAAGCTACAGGACTTGGATACCGAGTACTGCGTGCAGCCCGTTGCTGTCAGAACCAGGCAGGGCTTTGGAGACAGCTGGTGTAGAAGGAGTGCTGATGGCTGGCCGTGTTTGAGCCCTTGCTCTGTGCTGAGCCCTGGAGGTGTGGCAGAGAGAGGCTGGCTGCACGGTGGGTCCTGGCCAGACCCTTTTTTGAGCTGCATGCCTTGACAAGCTGCTTCTCTGAGCTTTATATTCCTTATCTGCAAAATGGATATGGTAACAGTTTCCTGACTACTGTCCTGAGATGGAGCCAGTCCAAGCCCGGTCCAAGCCTCTGGTGCAGGAAGGACTCTGACGAACAGTCTTCTTCCATCTCACATTGGTGTGCCTAGAGTTAATAAAGTGCTTTCATATCTGTTACCTCTATTTTTATCTTGAAAATAACTTCGTGGGTTCTGGTCTTTCAAACGTGTGAATTGAATTAGACCATCGTGTCACTGCTAAAGAGCCTTCCTTGGTCCCTCGTTGCTCTTGGAGGTCAGCTCTCGTCAGCATTTCCTGGCCTGAGGTCTCCCCACCTCATCCCCTCGTCCCCAGCCCCCCGCCATGCATGTACCCCTTCCCCCTTAGCTCTCTGCGCTAGCGACACAGGTCTCTATCTTCCTCCAGTTTCCAGGAGGTGTGTTCTTTTTCCTCTAAAGACCTTTGCACTGACCATTTTCTTCTTTGCTTGAACCCCCTCCTGGAAAAAAAAAATAGCCACTCCTTCCCCTTTCTGACAGGCCAACGCCTGCATCCTTTAGGCCTCGGCCAAAGGTATGAGGCCTACGGAGTTCAGGGGCTGGGCAGTCAGGAGGTGTGGGGGCAGGCGGCTCCAGCACTGGAGTTGCCTACTGGTTCCCCTTAGTCCAGCGGCACTTATGTCATCATCTGTGTACCTCCGCGCTCCAGTTCTGGCTGCCGCACTGGAAGCAGCCACTCCCAACCCTCCTCCCTCCAGCCCCTGGCAACCACTCATCTACTCTCTGTCTCTAGAGATGTCCCTATTCTGGACATTTTAGATAGACAGAATGAGGTAATATGTGACCTTGTGTGTCTAGCTTCTTTCATTCAGCACAATGTTTTCAAGATTGGTGAACATGGTAGCAAGTATCAGTACTTCATGCCTTTTTATGACTGAATTATGTTCCATTATAAACACCACATCTTAGTTTATCCATTCATCAGTTCATGGACATTTGGGCTGTTTCCACTTTTTGGCTCTTGTGAATAATGTTGCTATGAATGTTCACGTACAGGCTGTTGTAGGGACGTGTTCTTTCATTTGTCTTGGGTACGTACTTAGGAGTGGCCTTGCTGGTCAAATGGTGACTGTGTTTAACTTTTGGAGGAACTGCCACACTGTTTTCCAAAGTGACTGTACCCCTCACCAGCAGTGAATGAGGGTTCCAGTGATTCCACATCCTTGCCAACATTGGTTACCATCTGTCTTTTTATTACTGGCATCCTAGTAGGTGTGAAGTGGTATCTCACTGTGGTTTTGATTTGCATTTGCCTGATGGCAAGTGACGCTGATCATCTTTTCCTGTGCTTACTGGCCATCTGCGTATCTTCTTTAGGGAGATGTCTCTTCAGATCCTTTGCCCATTGTTTGATTCAGCTGTCTGTTTTACTGTTGAGTTGTGAAAATTATTTGTATATTCTGGACACAAGACCCTTATCAGATATATGATGTGCAAATGTTTTCTCCCATTTTGTGGGTTGTCTTTTCATTTTCTTGATGGTGTCATTGAAGCATACACGTTTTTAATTTTGATGAAGTTCATCTGTTTTTTTCTTGTTATTTGTATTTTTGGTGTCATACCAAATTTAGTTTGCTTTTAAATCATTGTTTCTGTCAATTAATTTTATGTCTCAAGATGATTTGATATCAAGATGATCTGATATTTAAGGAGTAAGTACCCTTTGACTCTGGCCCAATGGTTTTGGGGTATCTTGAATGGAGAGTTGTCCGTTCCCTCTTTGGACTCACCATCATGCTTCATTTACACACCTCTGTAACCGTCACCAAGCACCCAGGACTGGAGTTATTGAGAGCATAGCTGTTTCCCTGCTGAGCATCATAGTAGGTGCTCAGAAAATATCTGCTGAGTGGATGGCGGAACAACGGACTTCCCATTCGGGCAGGTATCACCCATGCTTTCTTTGTTTCTCTGATGCTGTTTTTCTTCTCCATTATCTCTCTCTGTCTCTGAGTGTGTGTGTGTGTGTGTGTGTGTGTGTGTGTGTGTGTGTCTGTGTCTGTGTCTGTGTCCCTCTCTGGCAGTACTCCCTGTCCTCCTCTGCCCACCCCCTCCTTTTGGTTCTCTCTCTTCTCTTTCTCTTACTCTTCCTGTCTCTCACTCTCTCCATCTCTCTTTAGGTCCCTCTGGCTTGGTCTTTGTTTCCTCAGAATCTCTCTGTCTCCTGCTCTCTGTCTTTTTTCATTCTTTTCTCACTTTTTCTTCTAAGCAGTTTACCCCATCAGATGATCTTTGCAAGTGATTGGAAGCAGACCTGCTCTTCGTCCCCCCATTTCCTTCCTTTCCTGTCTCTTTCTTTCTTTCCTGTCTCTTTGATTATCTTTGGTGTTTAATGAGTTTAGAGATGTTATACACAAACTGTTGATCCCTCTTCGCTGATTGACCCAGGTTGGCAGAAGTCGCTCGGGAGCCACTGGTCCCTGGGCTGCAGCGCTCAGATTTCCAGCTTGCTGTCTGCGAGTCTGTCCCCCCCCACCCCCCCACCCCGGGTCTGCAGTACTTAATTTGAAATTTGGTTTGAAAGCCGCAATGATTCATTTTCACATTCTGAGGTACATTTTTGGTCTGTCGGATGGGAGCAGTGCAGGCATATTTTTCCCTGTGTGTTACTGCTGGCGTTTGTCAGGAGCTCTATTATGGAAATCACCATTTCTGCCTTTCCATTTTCCCAGGTTACTCTCCTATATTGATATATTTTCACCTGTGCAACGTTGGGCTGTTCTTCAGGGTTCTTGCTTTCTGATTCAGTGGCAAGACTCAAAATAACACAGAGGAAAGAAATGGAAAAACCTTTGGGTAAAAAAGATTTGCACTCCATACTTCTTTTATTGAAAGGAAAATTAATCAGTGTTTTGAACAGAAAACATAAATGCAATAAAATGTGGATGAAAACATAGGTTGTAAATTTGATCTGTGTGTCCGTGTGTGTTTGGAGCACAGATTCTGATATATAATCACAGTTCTTTTTGGCAGTATACAGAAACCTGAGGGAACTGAATAGTAACAGGTAAGGATTCAGGAATAAATAACAATTTAGGGGTTATTGGGAAAGTACAATATTCTGTTCCTGTAGGACTTGTTTTTGCCAGGGGGTGGGGGGGAATATGTGTGACTTAAAATTTGATCTCTCTGTTTTTAAAATATGCTGCCTCTGCTTGCACAGATAACCCAGAACTGATTTACATATTTATTTCCCAATACTATAGGTTTGGATTTTGTATCTCTGGTTTCTTCATATCAATCTGAAACAAATCTCATTAAATAAATGTTCATCAGCTCTGTTTCAACAGTTAATACATCGTGTTGAGAAGAGGCTCTGCTTGCCATAGCTTCTGGCAGCGTTGCTTCCTACAGTGGAAGGAAGAATGTTGTTGATGGGAATTCCCAAAGTTAGGCTAAAGTGGGGGTGAAGTAACTTTTCTAGGTGAAGAGGTGATCTTTTTTTTTTTTTTTTTTTTTTGATTTGTATGTGTGTGTTTTATTATATATTAGTCTCTTAAATCAAATAGAAGACAAAAAGTGGAGCTACAAACCAAAGTTACAACAGTACTAGCTTTTCTCGTCGCCCGTCTTTACCAGAGGTCTTTATTTCTTCATAAGGCTTTGAGCTACTGTCCAGCGTCCTTGACTCCAACCTGAAGAACTCCCTGTGGCAGGCGGGTCTGGTGGTTAAGAACTCTCTCAACTCTTGATTAACTGGGAATGTCTTGATTTCTCCCTCATTTTCGAAGGAAAGTTTTGCTAGATATAGGATTCTTGGTTGACGGTTTCTTTCCTTCAACACTTCAAGTACACTGAGTCATGCCATCTGGCCTCCGAGGCTCCTGATGAGAAATCTGCTCAATGACCTTCCCGGCAAACCTTCTCTCAGCTTCATAGACTTTCATAATGTACCGTATCATGTCTTATGCAACAGAACATTTTGTATAGTATCGTGAAGTCAGTTAAGTTGTAACGTTATTTTGAGACCAGAATTTAAGGAAAAGGAATTGAACATTTCAAGTGTAGACATTACGAGGTCTCTAAAATTATTACACATTTTCAAACTAGAAATAAAAAGGCCACTGAAGTATCCTGCAGATTTTTATTTATAACAAAGTGAATACCAATATCTAATAACACACGTAAAGAAAAATTTCTTTGGGATCCTTTTTCCTAAGTGTAAAGGGGCCTTGAACTCAAAAAGTGAGAAAACCACTGTGGTGTATCCCCAGCGGTGATGGGTCCATTTCTTGCTCTGACCTCAGAGTGCACCATTGTGATGTACTTCACAAAGCCCTATGAAAGAGAAAGGTGGGCCCAGGTTTTTGGTCCTTAGAGCCCAGGAAGCTGCTTTTGGTGACCTGACGGCCTTGGACCTACAGTTAGCTTGTGTTTTCCTTGTTTCTGCCATTTTGTTGATTTTCGTTTCTCTTTTCTCTACTCTTTTTTATTTGTGTCATTGTTCTTTCTACAGTTAGCATAGTGAGTATTGTTGGTATAGTTGATACTTGATTAGCATAGTTAGTGTAGTTAGTACTGGTTAGCGCTGTTGGTACAGTTAGCGTAGTTAGCATTGTTAGTAGAGATAGCACACTTAGCCCTGTTAGTACAGTTAGCGTTGTTAGTTAGCGTAGTTAGCGTTGCTAGGTAGTGCTGTCAGTCAGTGTAGTTAGCAGATCACCATGATGCAGGGCCTCACAGCCAAATCTGCTGGCAAGGAGGTTCATATTGATGACTTCGAGATCCTCCACACCATTGGTGAAGGCACCTTCGGTAAAGTGAAGTTGGCCCGGCACATTCTGACCGGGACACAGGTGGCTCTGAAGGTGATTAAGAAAAGGCGTCAGAGCTTCTCAAGTGTCCAGGCACTTTTCTGGGAAGTGTGCAGTCTGAAGGCTCTGAATCACCCCAATATTGTAAAACTGCTGGGGGTGATTGACACGGAGGAGACAGTTTTTCTGGTGATGGAGTACCTCAGTGGGGGGGACATGTACCGCTATTTGAAGACCCATGGCCGTATGACAGAGGCGGAGGCCCGAGGCCCGTTCCAGCAGCTGGTCTCCGCCCTGCAGCACTGCCACCAGAGGGGCATCGTGCACCGGGACCTGAAGCCACTGAGCCTCCTCTTTGATTCCAACATGAATATCAAACTTACAGACTTTGGCCTCAGCAACAAGTGTGATGGCACTGTCCAACTGGACACGATCTGCGGCACACACCCTTATGCTGCCCCGGAACTCTTCCTGGGGCAGAGCTACAGCGGCCCTGCGGTGGACGTGTGGAGCTTGGGAGTAGTGCTGTACACCATGGTAACTGGGTCCCAGCCCTTTGTGGGAAAAGACTTCCAGGAGCTGCGGAAGCAAATCCTACAAGGGCAATACCCCATCCCACCTTATCTGTCTTTGAAGATAAGGGATCTGTTACAAAAAATGATTGCCCTCAACCCCAGTGACAGAGGCACCTTACCTGACCTCATGAGGCATCCATGGGTCAACATGGGCCAGAAGGAGCCACTCCAGCCACCCTGTGAAGAGGACCTGGAGGTGACAATGGTGAGGACTCCAGGCTTGACTTGCGACCAGATCCAGGACACTGGGACAGGCAGTGTGAGCTCCAAGAAACCCAAGGTGGAGGTCTCCATCATAACTCTGAAGCCCTTCTCTTGCGGGGACCTCTGTGGCAGTGAACTTGAGCCTTCTCCAAGCCCTGTGGTGTCCTCCCTGCAAACCAGGCGGCTCTACCACAGAAAAAATGTGCAGCTGCAGGAAGACCAGCAGGCAGGGCAGAAGACCGGTGAGTCTGCCTGTCCCCCACCCAGCCTGGAGGCGAGGACTGCCACCCCCAGCCCAGCCCCCCAGTGTGGCACTGGGACATCCACCTCCAGCAGCAGCAGGATTGGAGCCCCAGAGGGAAGCAGCTGCCCCCTGGGTGTGTCCAACACTGGAAGGTCCTCCCACGCTGGGCAGCCTGAGAGTGTGTCCTCATCCACTCTCTCTGGCCAGAGCCAGAAAAAGCAAGGGGTGGCTGGGAGAATCTGGAACTTTATTTTGAAACATCTTTGTTGCAAGCTGCCCAGCATGAGGCGTCATAATAAAGTGAGCCCATGTGAACCCCATGGATGACCGAGGCAGGAAGGTCAGGCCGCCGCGCTCCCTGGGGCCCGGTGCAGGGGGAGAGGAGTGTGTTCTCTGCACGGCCTTCAGAAGCATCGTATCCAAGACCCTGGCCAGCTCAGAGGATGGTCCGGAGCAGCCTGGGCGACCGAAAGCGAGGCCACCGTGGCTGCAGGTCTGCCCCTCAACCCCCACCTGGGTGAAACTTGAGAGACTGGACTGTCATTCCTGGGGCACGTCTCCCCTCCCCTACTCTTCTGTCTTCTGTGTTGGTGGGGGAGGGGGATAGTTCTTGTTCCAAGAACTCCTTGGTTCTTCCAATTCTACTTAATAAACTTGATGCTCCAGAAAAAAAAAAAAAAAAAAAAATACATCGTGTTGGTTGACCCAAAAGACGGGATTGGAGAAAGGAAGGCGGTCACTTTCAGGTTTTGAGTATTTGTTTTTAAAAGTCTTCATTTGAACACATGTCTGTGGGAGAAAGCAGAAGACAAAAAGGGCTCACGACTGCAGTCTGTCCATCGGTGAAGGAGCTTTCTTGGGAGTCCTCTCTGACAACTTCCGTTTCTGTCTTACTGGCCAGACCTAGTGGCACCACTTGGATGTAAGGGAGGTGTGAAGTGTGCTCTCTCGGCTTAGTGCGTGGCCTTCTTGAATAACACTGGGCTTCTGCCAGGAAGGAAGAAGGAGGGGAGGGATGCCAGGCAGGCTACCCTGCCCTGCTTGTAGAGGTAGTGCCGGCAGCAGCCAATGTTCATTGAGCGATTACTGTGTGCCGAGAAGTACACTGAACACGGTACATGTATTAGAGATGGCGTGAGGGTAACCAGGTGGTGCCTACACCTGCCCTAGCATCTAGCATTTGGTTGGCCAGGAGATTTTTAAATTGTCAACACCATTTCCTCAGTTGTGTCTAGCTCACTGGACTGCAGACCCCTTGAGAACAGGGAGTGCTTGCTTTTGTCCCTCAAAGTACCTAGCTCAGTGCTGTGTACCTAGGAAATGTCCACCACATCTTGACTTACTAAACCAAGGCTATTTCTACTGAAGTGTGTGTGTGTGTACTTTTGTGTTTTCTGATTACAAAGAGCTGTACATTTATTAGAGAAAAATTTTAAAACAGGGACGAGGACAAAGAAAGGAAAAAGGAATCACTTTTAATCCCATCGCCCAGAAGTAGCCATGGTTAAGATCTTTCAAGTACCTATTTTTGATCTTTTTTCTTGGTTTTTATATGTGTCTGTGTAACACAAATTTGGATCATTCTACATATATCATTTTGTGTCCTCACATTTCACTTGGGATTATATCATGAGCATTTTTACAGGTGATTAAATGTTTTTTTTTAGCAGTCTTAATGGCCGCATAGTATTTCATACTCCCTTTGGCTGGGTGTTGTTTTTATTGTTCTTACTGCTGTTGTGACTATTTTTAAGCACACATTTTAGTTTATGGTTCCTCGAGCGTCAGCTCCTATGAAGAGAATCCCTAGGTCATTTAAGGCTCTTGACAAAGATTGCCAACATGCTTTCCAGAAAGAGGATTTGATGCCAGCTGTGTGTGTGTGTGTATGTGTGCACGTGTATGTGTGCGTGTGCACGCGCCTGGTTGCTTCTCACTGGTATTCTTAGTATTTTAACTCTTTGCTAATTTGATGGTGAATTTGGTTTTATCTTATATTTCTACAGTGGTTGGGTTTTTCCAAGTGTGTTGACCATTAGTTGTTTGTTTGTTTTTTTGCTATGAAGAGTCAATTTACTGTCAATCTTTTTTTTTTCCCCATCTGATTTTTAGGTTCTCTATTTTTGATTTGGGCGTCCTTCTTGTTTATATGAATAAACATTGGCCTTTTGTGGTAAATGTTTGTTTTCTGTTCATTTTTCTGTGTAATGTTTTTTTGACATATAACGGTTTTTAATATTTACCAAATCAAATCTGTTGACTTTTCTTTGTGATTTCTTTAATTGATTTAGAAACTTCTTACAGGTACTAAGAACTAGTGTTTTCCTTATTTGACTTACTTTAAACTTTTAAATCTCTTTAATACATCTGGAATTTATTTTAGTGAAAGGTGTAGGGAGAGGGTCTGACTTGTTCCTGCTCCTGCCCTCACCCACTAATCAAACAATTATTTTGTTCTGCATCATTTAGTAATGATTCTTCTCCTTCAGTAATTTGTGATACTGCCTTTCTGTCTTTGTTATAACACTAAAAAAAAGAAAACAACAACATTCTAGGGCTTGTGTCTGGTTATCTTTTCTGTTGCAGTGAATCTATTGGTGGATAACTGTACTTTATTATGTTAATTATTATAACTTTGTAGGATGTGTAAGTGTTGGGCAAATCTCAATTTACTGTTCTGGAAAAAGTAACTGTTTAGTTGATTATTTTCTAGATGAGCTTTAAAATTTAGTAGATTAAAAAATAATTAATTAGGATTCCAATATTAATCTAATAAAGATGCCTAGGTGGCTTTTAAGAGGATTAATGATTATTGGGTAAAACTCTTCTTGTCTAGCTTGGCCTGGCGGTCTCTTAGAAGTCACTGTTGTAAACAGAAGAAGATAGTTGACTTAGTATTGAGGCAAGGAAACCCTGAAAATGACTGATCCTGTTTTATATTAAAAGGGAGTTTATTGATTTACATAACAAAGGTTTTCTGGCTTCAGGCAATGCTTGATCGAGGACTTGGTGTTACCAGGACCTAGTCTGTCTCTAGTTCTGTCTGTCTCTGCGTGTGTGCATATGTCTATTAGTATCTCTCTTTGTCTCTATTTCTTTCCTTGTCTGTCTTTCTCTTGCTCTCTCTCTCTTTCAGTTTTGCTCTAGCCCAGGTTGGCTCCGTCATCAGACAGGTCAGTCTCCCTGCGTGACTGTAAGGTGATTGCAGCAGCTCCAGGACTTGGATCCTTAGGTCGATAATAATTTCTTGTGAGTGGCAGATTATTCACAAGAAATGCACCTTGGGAGAGCGAGGGCCAGGAAGGGGACTGTGGGAGGAAGCTACCCAGTGCCCTGACTTTTTCAGGAGGGGGAGTTACATTCAGTCCTGATCTCGAATCCTGCGCGTGTTGATGTTTCTAGCCCTCTTCCTTTTTGTCTTTTCTTTTTTTAATTTTTTAAAAAATTTATTTATTGATTGATTTTTGGCTGCGTTGGGTCTTGGTTGCGGCACGTGGGCTTCTTATCGCGGTGGCTTCTCTTGTTGCGGAGCACGGGCTCTAGGTGTACGGGCTTCAGTAGTTGCAGCACGCAGGCTCCGTAGTTGTGGCTCGTGGGATCTAGAGCGCAGGCTCAGTAGTTGTGGCACACAGGCTTAGTTGCTCCGTGGCATGTGGGATCTTCCCAGACCAGGGATTGAACCCGTGTCCCCTGCATTGGCAGGCGGATTCTCAAGCACTGCGCCACCAAGGAGGTCCCTTCTTTTTTATCTTGAAAGCAGCCAACTTTCAAGGAGTGCTAGGCTACTAAATTTCAGGGGGAAGGGCGCCAATCCCAGGAGTTCAGTTATGTCTGCTGTGGCTGGCTTTCATTATTACCAGAGAATCTAAATCATACGTCATCCACCAGAAAATGAAGACACTCTTGCCAGTTTTTTTACCTCTTGCAGATGACTTCTTGTAGGATGAAGCAGAGCAGACAGCAATGGTGTGAACGTTGCTGCGAAGCAAGTTGGTGGTAGTGGTCCACCAGGAAGTCACAGTGGGGCTCTGTGGGTTAGGGATGGATGCAAGCGGAGGAAGATGGGTGCTTTGAAGAAGGCAGTACGTACAGGTTAAAGCAACAGGTTTAAGGAAAGTATGTTCCACTATCAAAAAGCACAGTTAATCTCCAAGTTTTTTCTCATCATTTGTGTTTCTCCAGCACATTGTTCTGTGGCCTTGGGTGGCATTTCGGTGTTCCTGTGAGAGGTGTGCCAAGCTTCAGTGTAAGTGGCCTTTTGATTGAGTCATTAGTGGCCTCCAGAGATGCCTCTGGTCTATCCAGGAATGCTGATAGCTTATTTAGGCCTTCATCCTGGCCCAGAAACTTGCGGGGCATTTAATTGGGTTGAACAGTTGTTTGGTTGGGTTTCAGATCCATCCACTTAGAAGACTCCAAAGGCTTCGACTGCAGGCCTGGTTCTGACCTCAGCACCTGCATTAGTAGGTCATGTGGATTAAGGAGGATACTACCTACGAAGAGTTTGTGTCATTATGAATGTCCACTCATTCAGCACGCCAGTGTCCATTGTCTAACGTCACAGAGTCCTTTGTGGCTCTTGCAGAGGTTTGCTTCTCACCAGCGTGGATGGTGACAGTCACCAGTAATTAGAATTACTCTGGAAGATCCCTTAGGAAGGGACCACTTTGGAGATGCTCCTTCTTCCAGCAGTGGAACAGATTGTTGTTTCTGAAGTCAAACACCAGATGAAGTGGCTGGTGGGTATTTAAGGGCATTTAAGAAGTAGGTTATTTTATAAACACACACACACACACACACACACACACACACACACACTCACACACTCTTTGTTAAACCCTACAACCTCTCACTTCAGCAGGAGCCTCGTACTGGGAGAAGCACGAGGCTGCTGGCTCCTGGGGAGTGGCCGTTCCCACACCTGCCCTGAGGGTGTCCTGACACACAGGCTGGAGGAGCGGAACTGTGGGGCAGCATTGACTTTATTTCTCTGCTTTTCCTCTCGTTATGTATATTTCAGCGCAGGTCCGGCATCTCTCTCACGTACACATGGATCCACGAACATAGTTGATCATGAATAAACTAAACGTGCATTTGATGTCACCCTAGGGCAAGTGCTGGACACAGCCAGGCGTCATGCATCGCGTGTGACCAAGCCCTGGTCCCTAGTCTGGGCTGTCACACGGCTTGTTGCGTGAATACTGGGGCAGGTTTCCCAGCGGCCCTCGCTGACCTCTGAGCTTCTCTCTTTCTGCCACCCGGCTGTTTGTCTCAAACTCCTGGCGTCTCCTTTCACGGTTGGTAATACCATCTGATGCCTTGTAGTGAGTTTACTGATGGTTAAATAAGAACACTCTGGGCCGAGGCTGTTGTGGGATGTGAGGTTGTTGGGTGACTTTAACTGGATCCCGGTTAGCATTCTTGCCCCCTCAGGGTCTAGGATTCTGAGAATGGAAGATACGATTCTGTTTTTTCATTCATGTAACCCAGTAAGCGACATGTGTTCAATGGAGGGTTTCTTGTGCTTCCTAGAAGCAAAGACCTCTTCTCAATACTGATTTGGGCCCAGTATGATCTAAATAAACGGAAGGTGGTTTCCATCTGTGCGGGACTGTTGCACATCTCTGAGAAGCCGGGGCTGGAGGGATGGTGCGGATGGGTTAACAGGAGGCTCACTGGTTAATGTTCAGATGCAGGTGTGCATCGCCCCCGGAGTCACGTTTCTCACCATTTGTTACTGTTACTTAATTTGAAATGACAGTTTTGTGTTCTCAAAAGAACAGTCACGTTTCTCCTTCCAGATTTGTTGTGGCAACTTATTAGTGGATCTAATTATAATGTTTGTTCCATGAGGCCTCAGGTAGGACCCGTCTAAGTGGTTATAGCACTGCTTTAAAAACAAGTCTGAAAGGGCATGTTTTCCTTATAATGATAGAGAACATCGATTTTTTTTTTTTTCCCCTACAAAAACTACTAAGTGGTAAACTTAAATTGAGAAACGATGTCTCGCTTTTTTGTTGGATTCCTTATGTGGTGGTTGAGAGCTTGGGCTCTGGAATCGGTCAGTCTCCCGGCAGAATCCTGGCATGGCTCCTTATTAGCTGCGTGACTATGGCCGAGTTGCGTGATGTGGCCCAGCCTCAGTTTCACCTTTGACAAATGGTGTCATGAGAGTATGCCCTCATGAGGTTGATGGGATACATACAGGTCTATGATGTGCTGTGACAGTGCATGTCAAGCACTTTGTGGGGTGACTCCCTCTCTAGAAACAGCCCAATACACGTGACTGCTGTTATGATTACTTTTAATTCTTATCATCTGCTTGGGTTTTGATTTATAGTGACAACTTCTTAAGTTTCCTCTAGCGTGGGAGATGCTGACTCTTCCTATTTATGTTTGAGGGGAAAGTTCTCTTAAACATGTTTAAAAGTATAGTGCTTAAAGACATTTAATTTTGTTCTTGTTTTCCCCTTTGTGACCAGACTAAAACCCTGTGGTTGCCATTTATTATATCACTGCCCACCCCCGACCCCCAATTTATGGCAGTACTCACAGGCCTCGGTCAATGAATTCTGAAACAAAAGTTGTTTGCTGCTGAAGCATCGTCTGTTTCTTTGGCTGGAAACACACTTGTGTTGGCTGCTCTGGGGTTAGGCTGGTTTTCTGGCTGATGGTGTGTTGCGGAGAGGTGAGTTGGGTGGGGGGATGCAGAGTTTCTGCTACAGGAACTGGCCGTCTTGAAGAGTCAAGTCTTGAAGTGGAAGGGTTACATGTTTGGACTTACCAGCCCTTTGACCTTGGGTTAATACATTAGGTCCCCTATATACGAACCGTCCAGTTGCGAACTTTCAAAGATGAGAACGAGTGTTTGCATGTCCAATCACGTAAGTTAGTTTACATGTCTGGCGTACATTGTCACGTGCGTGCATCCTCTACAAGTGGTTGTGCTTTTGTGTACTGTACTGTATAGAGTACAGTAGTACAGTGTCTTTATTTTAAGCCCAGGATGTCCGGAAGCAAGTGTTCAAGCAGCGGTGGTGTAGCTGGTACTACTGTACTTTTCAAGGTACTGTACTGTAAGATTAAAAATGTTTTCTTTATTTTTTTGTGTTTGTTTTTTATGTATTATTTGTGTGAAAAGTATTATAAACCTATTACAGTGCAGTACCATATAGCTGATTGTGTTAGTTGGGTACCTGGGCTAACTCTGTTGGACTTATGAACAAACTGTACTTAACGCGCTCTCGAAATGGAAGTCGTTCATATGTAGGGGACTTACTGTAATTTCCTTAAGCCTTATTTTTCTCATCTGTGGAATAGGGGTATTAACAATGGTTACTTTGTAGAGTTTTTGTATAGATTAAAAGAGTCCACAAAAGGTAACTAACACAGTGCCTGGCATGTAGTAAGCACGCCATAGATGTTAGCTGTTGGGTTTTTATTTTGTTATTACTTTCCTTGTAAAGCACTAATGATGACCCAGAGGGTGTCTACATACGTGGACCCTCTCCTTGGAGTCTGTAATTTGGACTGATATATATTAATACTGAAATAAGTTCAGTTATTGGTGAGACAAGGTGATACCCTTATTTCAGAGATGGGCATATCTCTTGATGGCTCTAAGAACATGTAGCTTGCAGAAGTTTTGACATAGAACTTTGGATGGTCTGAGGAAGGGAGAGGATGCTGGGGGGAGGCAGAAGTAATAGTAATTAGTTACAGCTAATAATCCCTCCTCCTTTTTGGGTGGGTCACAGCTGGGGTAAGTCTTTGGATCAAAAACAGCGCTAAGCTTGATCATTAATAATTGTGTCCTAGAGTCAAAGAGTAGCCTTTATGTATGACCAGCACAGAAGGGGCAATTTGTGGTGTGCTGAGAACAATGACCCCAGGCCCAGCAGTCACTGTCAAAGCAGCAGCTTCAGAGGATCTGCTCAGGTCTGGGGGTTGGGGGTTTGTATGGGTCAGAGACAGCTTCTTGAAGGAAGAGATGGGGGAGCTCAGATCTGAAAGGAGGAGGGTGTCTGCCTTTCCTCACCAGGTTTACGGCCTGAAGAAGGAGGGGAAGTGGTCAGAGGGGCTGCGGAGAGGCTGGTGTGTTGAGCTGGGAGCTCAAGGGGGACGGCCTGGGGCCCAGAGCACCACAGGCCCCATAGCTCCCAGGAAAGGGCATTTGATGTTCATTCTAAGAAAAATGAAAAGTCTTTGAAGAGTCATGAATAGAAGACTGACAGGGTCAGATCTGCATGTTAAATTTATCACATTCCCCACACTGTGGAGAGAGAATTGAAGAAGCGGAGGCCAGTGGGTGGGGTGACCAGTGGGCCGCTCAGCCGTCATCCAGCCAGGTGTGGTGGTTGACACTTAGGGTGGAGACGATGGGAATTAAAAGAAGATCAAAGGATCCAGGAGAGATGTGGGAAATAAAATGTATAGGACCAGGAATCCGTGTCTTGCATTTTTTGATAGAACTCTTTCTTATCAGACTATATTCTTTCGTTAGTCTTTCTTCCTGTACTTAATTTTCCTATGGCCTGCACAGTCTGTTTCCTTTTGCTTTTCCCTGAAAATGATTCTATGGGTAAAAATAAATATCTTCCAACTTAGAGCAGCTCCCCTTCCACATGAAGCAAATAAAATGAGTGCCTGAAATGAACAGTGATTTGTAACGAGAAAGGAGCCAGCGGTCTGTGATTGACACAGGTGCAGTGTCTCCTCCCAGAGAGCCGTTGGGTCCATGTTCCATTTACGAAACGCACAGCGGGGCCTGCATTTGGTAGTGGTGTTATCCAGCAGGGCATTATAATATTGTGTAGTTTCTTTTCAGCCTCAGTTAAGGTTGAAAAGTCCCATTTCCAAGCAGTCTTCAGACTAGGGTTGCTTTTTCTTTCGGTTGAGTTCCTTACGTGGCATGCTCAGGAGGTGCTATTGGAGCGAGTCTTAAAAAAAAGAAAACCAGCTGTGTGGCGGCCACATGTGTTTCCTGTGCCAACCCCGAAGTTGTACAAGAATGGCAATCAACCGCATTTTTATCCCAGAGAAAGGCAGGTCAGCCCCTGGGTGTTGTTGACCAGTGTGGGGTTACCATGGGAACAAGGATAAGGGGAGCATCTCTCAGCCCTCCCACCTCCTAGCCCAAGTCATCATCATATGCCTCCTTGCTGGTCTCTCTGCTTCCTCTGCGGCCACGCCTGCCCCTTCTCTGCTGCCAGGGTGATGATTTGAGAAGAGACATCAAGTCTGCCACTCCCTAGCCTCTGTCTCTCCGGCTTCCCTTCATGCTGAGGACACAGTCAGGCCCTGAGCACGGCCCTCCGAGCCCCACGCAGTCTGGCCCTGCCCTCCTTTTCCTCTTTGCCTCCTACCACCATCCTGCCCTAGACACCTCCCCTCCTTCCTCTCTGGCGTGGCTCAGTCTCAGGGCCCTTGCTCTTGCTGTCCCTGTGGCCTGGAATGTTTTCCTGCCAGATCTTTGTATGACTTCCCCTCTTCCTTCAGGTCTCCACTTAAATATCACATGATCAAGAGGCCGCCCTATCTAGAATAGCACCCCTGACATGGCTTTGTTTTTCTGTGGAGTTCTTGCCACTGCTTGGCATAAAAATGAATTTATCTGTGGGCTCGTCTGACTCCGCACGAGAGTGGAGGCTCTTCGAGGGCAGGGGCTTTGTCTCTTCCGTTCTCTGCCGAATCCTGGGCCCCGGCGGTGACGAGTGCACAGTGCGCTCTGTGAATGTTTGTTGAATGAATGAGTATGTGCTTGAGAAGCTCCCCACTGGGTCGGCCTGATCCTGCCTGTGAAAGTCATCACAGAAGGCACTGCTTTCTGTTATCTAGTTTTGCTTCACAAATCAGCTCAAAACTCAGTTACTTAAAACCACGACCGTAGCATTTGCTCACTTTTCTGTGAGGCAGGAACCCATCCAGGGCGTAGCTGGAGGGCTCAGTGCTGCTACATGTTGTCTGAGGCCTCAGCTCACTGCCTCGAAGGGCTGCAGGCTGCCCCCGGCTCAGCTAAGGCCCCTGTGTCGGGGCCTCCGTTCTGGCTGTTGGCGGAGGCCGCCCAGTTCTCCTTCCCGTGTTCTCCACGAGCCTGGTCCACACCCCGGTGGTCTCAGAGTTTGGGGGGCGCATTTCCAAAGGACAAGGCCACGTGCAAGGCTTGTCAAGCCTCTACTTGTCCCACACTTGCTAATGTCCCATTGGCTGGAGCACGTCTCCAGGCCACGTCAGGGCCGGTGTGGGAAGTGACTGCACAGGGGCGGGGATACCAGGAGGGGTGGTTCATTTGGGGCCACTGGTATAACTGGCTGCCATTGGCAGGATAACATTTAGTTGAAGGGATGGATTTAGAATCAGCCTGCTGGGTTTGAGTCTTTACTCAGCCACCCTCCGGTGGTATGACTTCAGGTGAGTTTTCTGATTTTCCTATGCTTCTATTTTTTCTCATCTGAAGGATGGGGCAGAGGCTACATCATAGGGTTCTTATTAAGTTTGGTGAGAAATATATGTAAAAGTTCTTAGACTGCTTGCTGGTGCATAGTGAACACTGTATAAACTATTGGCTGACCATTAACTATCTGTGTACTGGGCTGTCCTGTCACCCATTTCCCCATTCATTTCTTTGCTCACTGTTCATTCATTTCATTTCTCAAATATTTATTTATTTGTTATAAACTTATTTATTTATTTTTGGCTGTGTTGGGTCTTCGTTGCTGCGCACAGGCTTTTCTCTAGTTGCAGCGAGCAGGGGCTACTCTTCCTTGCGGTGCGCGGGCTTCTCTTCCTTGCGGTGCGCGGGCTTCTCATTGCGGTGGCTTCTCTTGTTGTGGAGCATGGGCTCTAGGCGCGTGGGCTTCAGTAGCTGTGGCTTGCGGGCTCTAGGGCGCAGGCTCAGTAGCTGTGGCGCACGGGCTTAGTTGCTCCGTGGCATGAGGAATCTTCCTGGACCAGGGCTCGAACCCGTGTCCCCTGCATTGGCAGGTGGATTCTTTTTTTTTTTTTTTTTTTTTTTTTAAATGAAAGCTTCTTTCTTTCTTTCTTTCTTTCTTTTTGGCTGTGTTGGGTCTTCATTTCTGTACGAGGGCTTTCTCTGGTTGCGGCGAGCGGGGGCCACGCTTCATCGCAGTGCGCGGGCCTCTCACTGTCGCGGCCTCTCTTGTTGTGGAGCACAAGCTCCAGACGTGCAGGCTCAGTAGTTGTGGCTCACGGGCCTAGTTGCTCCGCGGCATGTGGGATCTTCCCAGACCAGGGCTCGAACCCGCGTCCCCTGCGTTGGCAGGCAGATTCTCAACCACTGCGCCACCGGGGAAAAGGCAGGTGGATTCTTAACCGCTGAGCCACCAGGGAAGTCTCTCAAATACTGATTAACCACCTGCTGGGCACGTGCCCTGTGCTGGGCTCTGGGATACAGGAGGGTCCCCCCCATGGAGCTGGTGGGGGGTGGGGAAGGCAAACCAAGCAGTCAGGATGCAGTCTCAGTGGCGTATGAGGTGAGTGGGCTTGGGGAGCCCCAGTGGGAGCCCTCTCTTGGGGCTGTGGCAGGAGTGGGCCGGAAAGGCTTCCTGCAGGGAAAAACAGCCCTGGACGGACACGATGGACTCAAGGAGGGAGAAGGTTCCAGGTAAGTGGAAGAGCGTGTGCAAAGGCCCAGAGACGAGAGAAAGCCTGGTTGATGGAGCACCCAAAAGAGTTAATGGGGGGACGGCCCATGCCCTGCTCCCGCGGAGAGACGGGCTAGTGGTTTGCTTACTTCTCAGTCTGGGGAGGCGAGGTGCCTGAGAAAGAGCCCCAGGACGGGGGGGCCACAGGTGGGAGCTGGGCAGGTGGCCAGTTGGTCGTCAAGCTGGAAGAGCCTGGCAGAGAGAAGAGGGTTTCCAGAAGGAATGAAAGTAGATGTCAGTTGGCCAAGAGCCAGCTTGAAGTGCACATGGGTCGGATTGGGTGGGTGGGGCGCCTGTCCTGCAGGCTAGGTCCCCCGGGAGTGCTGTGTATGCACTCTCTGCTCACCTGCTTCCCTGGGTGCAGGCTCTTGAAGGAACATCGCAGGGCCTGACACACGTCCTTGGGTAGTGTTTTGGGAAGATTATTATTTCTGTCCATTCTTTACGCACTCACTTTTGTGCCGGAGATGGAAAGCAGGCGGCTCTGTGCACAGATGGGTGAAGCACTGAGAGGTAATTGACCCAGTTGCAGCACGTGTGAGATGGGGAGGGCATACAGAGCTGGGTTGTAAGGGTGGCCCAGGGCAGGCTTCCTGGAGGAGGTGACATCTGAGCTCAGTGCAGAAAGACAAACAGGGATTTTCAGAAAGAGCCCTGTGGGCATCCAGGGGTACTGCCAGTGGTTTGGTTCTCTTCCAAGAGGAGTCAGGGTCGCTCACAGCCAGCGTGGGGCTGGGGTGCAGACCACTGACCCAGGAGACTGCCGTTACTTACGGAGACTGGAGGGTGCTGGGAAAATGGCACAACAAAGGGCTGCCCGCTGCTCCTTCTGAGAGCTCCCTGAGAGTCCCTTTCTGGCCTCCAGGGCCCTGCCCTTTGGGCCACAGGCTGTCGTTACGGTTATGCGTGGCCAGGAGCACAGTCAGAAGTCAGACTGCCTGGGGTGGAGTCTTGGCTTTGCCACTTACTAGCTTCCTGACCTCAAGTAAACTACCTTTGCCTCAGTTTGCCCATCTGTGAAGTGGGGGCAATATTAGTTCCTGTTTCATAGAGCTTTTCTCAGGTTTAAATGAGATGATATGTCCTCAACATCGCTAATTAATAGAGAAATGCAAATCAAAACTACAATGAGGTACTACCTCACACCAGTCAGAATGGCCATCATCAAAGAGTCTACAAATAATACATGCTGGAGAGGGCGTGGTGAAAGGGAACCCTTCTACATTGTTGGTGAGAATGTAAATTGGTGCAGCCACTGTGGAGAACAGTATGGAGGCTCCTTAAAAAACTAAAAATAGAAGTACCATATGACCTAGCAATCCCACTCCTGGGCATATATCCAGAAAAGATGAAAACTGTAATTCGAAAAGATACATGAACCCCAATGTTCATAGCAGTGCTGTTTACTATAGCCAAGATATGGAAGCAACCTAAGTGTTGCAGTCTCACAACCTAAGTGTCACAGGTGAATGGATAAAGATGTAGTACGTATATACAATGGAATATTACTCAGCCATAAAAAAGAATGAAATAATGCCATTTGCAGCAACATGGATGGACCTAGAGATTATCATACTAAGTGAAGTAAGTCAGACAGAGAAAGACAAATATCATATGATATCACTTATATGTGGAATCTAAAAAAAAATACTAACGAACTTATTTACAAAACAGAAACAGACTCACAGACATAGAAAACAAACTTATGGTAACCAAAGGGGAAAGTGGGGAGGGATAAATTGGGAATTTGGGATTAACAGATAGACACTACTATATACAAAATAGATAAACAACAAGGTCCTCCTGTATAGCACGGGAAACTGTATTTAATGTCTTGTAATAACCTATAATGGAAAAGAATCTGAAAAAGAATATATATACATCATATATTTGTATGTATGTATATATAACTGAATCAGTTTGCTGTAACCCGAGACACTGTAAATCAACTATACTTCAGTAAAAAAAATAAATAAATGAGATAATGTGTGGCAGACACTTAGAACTGAGGTAAGAACTCAGTAAATATAGTTATTTTGGCTCTTACTATTATCGATCCTCAATGGACGCTATTTAGGGTTTTTAATGACCTAAACTTTATGATGCAGAAGCCATTAATCTGAAAGAAAATTGCAGCCCAGGCCCTACTCATTGTGACATAATCTCTTCTCCTGCCCTTACCAGGTTTCCCCCAGTCCATACAGATTTTGGGAAGCAAAGTGAATGACAAGACTGTTCACAAAGCCACATCTTCAAACCTCAAAGTGACAGATTTAAAGGAAACCTTACCCCTCTCCCTGGTACAAAAGCACGTGAACTCCCTCCCCAGCTTATAGCTGGAAAACCCAAAGCTGCCAGGCTCCCCACCTGGCGACTCCCCCTCCCATAGCCCCTCTCTCCCCAACTGGCTTCTTGACCTGGTGGGAATTCAGTTCTTGTAGCTCCGAAATACATGTGCTTCATAGCATTGATGAGAGAATTCAGTGAGGTTGTGTGCAGGGCTCAGATCATAGTACGTGCTCAGTCAGGGCTGGCTGAAACAACAGTAATCTGACCATCAGCCTGTTATTTCTGATCATTAACTCTCTGTGGACAGGTGCTCATTTCCTGGTCCCACGGGTGCCTTTGTGTCTCACTCCTTCCGTGAAGGGTGCCCTCCCCACACCTGCCTCCTGCTGTTGCTGGCAGCTCGCCTCAGCCCTGAGGCATCACAGGGAAGCTCCCCTCCTCGGGTCATACCCCTAAGAGGCAGCAGCCCCTCGAGGGGCTCTGGGCGCCCAGCCACGCGGAGCCTCAGTGGGCCACCAGCTGCCTCTCCAAGTGGCGCAGCGCCCACAGTGAGGGAGCAGCTGTCTCTTCCAGCTGTCTAATTGCTCAGCAGATCCATTTGAGCACCAGTTTAACGAATCTTCCTCCTCATCCCAAGCCATCTTTTCCGTGATCTGCCTGCCAGCTCAGGATCGGAGTCGGGGAGGAGTGTTCCATTTGTGTGGGAGGAGTGCGGGTTGGGTTGGAGGAGTGTTCAGGCCCAGATGGAGAAGCTGGTGGTGTTTGGGTCTCTGGGTCATCTCTGGGGGCCCGGCGATCCCAAAGGACTGGTTATTTTTGCTCACTCAGCAGAAGTCCTCTAACCCCCTACCATGTGCCAGGCAGATCTCGAGATGAGAGAGAAAAAGATGGAGAGACACAGTCATCTGGGTCGTAACCCCCTGGTAACTGGGCACTCGCCTGCATGTAGTCATTCATTCGTCGTCCATTCATTCATTCGTTATTTTAATAAATATTCATTAAGTGCCTGTCGTGGGCTGGACACCCTTCTGGGCATTTGGGCGACCAGAGCAGATAAAGATTCCTGCCCTTGTGGAGTTATGTTCCAGCTAGGGGGAGGTGGATGACAGTCACCAAGTGTGATATGTAACGTGTGGCCGGTTGGAAGGTGATGGTAGCTGTGCAAGAAGAGTAAGAACAGAGCAGGCTGAGGGGGCTCAGGAGGTGATGGCTTCCCACACGTGAGGGTGGGCCTCACTGAGAAGGTGACGTTTGAGCACGGACTTGAAGGAGGGGAGGAGTGGCCATCAGGCAGGAGAATGTTCCAGGCAGAGGGGATGGCCCCGTGACAGCCTGGGGAGGGAGTGTGCCCGGCGTGTCTCAGGACCATCAAGCAGGCGGTGAGGGGGGGAGTAGGAGCAGGTGAAGTCACAGAAGCTTCCAGCAGGTCAGTTCCTGCAGGGCCCTGTGAACTGCGGTGAGGAGGTTATGTTTTTTCTGTGTGAAATGAGAAGCCCCTGCAGGATTTTGAGAGAGACTGACTTAACGTTTTCAAGCACTGCTTTGGCTGCCGTCTGGAGACTAGAGTGTAGGGGGCAGGGGTGGAAGCTGTGGACTAGGTCGAGTTTGGCTTTGGGCAGAGCAGGCTTTGTCGGGGCAGGGGGTGCGGTGATCAGGATTTCCGGTGTGGATGTGCTGAGTCTGAAACATGTGGACATCTGGAGGGAGACAGGCAGAGTTTAGAGGAGATGCCGGGGCTACTACAGACTTGGAAGGTGTGGACATATCAAGGTATTTAAAGCCCCAAGACTGGAAGAGCTCCCCGAGAGGGCACGTGTAGATGGACCAGGACTGAGCCCCAGGACCTCCCACGGGAAGAAGATGCAGGAGAGGAGGAGGCACCAGCAAAGGAGATGGAGAAGGAGCGCCTGGCGAGGAAACGGGGAAACCAAGGGAGTGTGGCGTCCTGGAAGCCAAATGGAGAGCCTGCTTGAAGGAGAGGTGAGCAGCTGTGCCAGGTGCTGCTGGTGGCCAAACAACACGGGGGCAGGTGACCTTTGGGACCATCTAGTGGTGAGCATTTAGGGTGACATTTACAAGAGCAAGAGCGTTGAAGACAGAATAGGAGAAGAGGCGTTGGGAACAGCAGGTGTAGACAGCTCTTTCGAGGAGGATGGCTGCAAATGAGAGCGAGGAAACGTGGCAGTGAATGGCAGGGATGTACAGTGAGACTCTTATTTTAAAGAGAGGACCGTCAACATTCATTCAACAGTTTTTCATGAAGCACCTGCTGTGTGCCAGGTACTGTGCTCCTGTCTGACTTACATAGTTCCTGAGTACGTGGGACTTAAAGTCTGCCAGGGATCATGGTGGGAGAGGCAGGTGTGACCATTGACCTCCCCACTTAGCTGCAGATGTGCACCTTTTTGGTGACCGGCTCCCATCCAGGAGCCCTCGCCCCAAGCATCACCTCCTTAGAACAAAAGACACTTCTGTCACCCAGGAAATTCCAAGGGATTTAGGAGCTTTGTGTCAGGAACCAGGATCAAAGACCAAATATTATAATAAAAGATGCTCCTAGCGCCTTATCACTCAGGAGTTTACAAGGGTTTTAGGAGCCCGGTGTCAGGAACCAGGTCAAAGACCTATATATATTTCTTATTATTTAACAATTTCTCTGTCTCTCTACCCTATTAGCTTAGAGGAAGAAATAGTTTCCATCTGCCCATGTCTCGCGGGACTTGTAAAGGTTTGGGAGTTGGTTCCCGAATTTGATGTCTCCTCAGTCAGAGGTGCCAAGTGTGGGAAGAGTGGTTATTTTTTATCTAATATACAATCAGACACCCTCAAGGACTTCCAGCCTCCCTTGGGAAATTTCCTTGAATCTCAGTAGCAGGGGGACCTCTGTCTTGTGTCATTAGCTGACTGTAATGGTCAAGTGCAAAGAGACTGCCTTGAGCAGACAAGAAACATCCCATCAGCGCAGAGACAGAGGGGTGGATTCAGCCCTCCGGCCTGGAATGTTCCAGTTCCTTCCCCAGATTCCTCCTCCCCTCTCTCTTCTGTCCTCTGCTTCTTCCAGACTCTTTCTTGCTTTGGGTTCTTAGACATAATTAAGGTTTTCTGGGAAGTTGTCAGAGCTGCAGAACATCTCTGTGGGCTTCTCGAAATGGCCTCTGGTTTGTCGTTTATCATCGTGTTGTTCCAAATACGTCAAGGTCTCTTTCTCACGCGGGGAAGAAACACCCTCAGCTTCCAGGTGTCAGAACGCAGAGGGCTCAGTGGGCCAGGCCGCTGTGTCCTTCAGCCCCGTCTTTGGCAGGAGGCAGCGTGGTCTCGCTGGTGGGCTTGCTGGCTGGTGTGGGACCCTCCCTCTTTCTGCCCACCCCTGCAGCTCTGTCAAGCCCTAACTGTGCTGGCTGTGGGGAGTGCTGAGGGTGTGTCTGCCTCCCCTCCCCCCGCAGGGGAGCACTGAGGAGTGGGATCGGGGCCAGCCCTGGAAGAGAAACCCTGGATGTGATGGTTCTCCCGTCTCCTAGTCTCTGTCTGTAAGACATTTTCTCATTGCCTTAATGCTCTCGTTCTCACACTTAGTGTGTGCATTGAAATCACCCTGGAATTTATTAAAAATGCAGATTCCTGGCCCTTCCCTCAGACCCATTGAATTAATTTCTGGGAGTGGGGGCCCAGGAATCTGCCTTTGAACAACTTCCTACTTGCATCCCATCCCTCTCCAAGCGATTCTGGTGAGGGTGGCCTACAGTTCACCCTTAGAGCCACGCCGACCTAGTGGACCCCTCTGCCGGGGTCACCGCTGCGCCTGCGTGCCCCCTGCCCTGAGTCCCCACGTCAGCAGCCTTCCTCCCCCGGCCCCGCGCATGAGGCCCTCCGACCTTTGCTCCTCTCCACGAGTCTCCGCTTTTCGTCGTCTTCTCTTCTGTCCCCTTAGGAGGCAGCTGCCATGTCGGGACTTCTCCTGTGCTTCTCTATGACCCCTTTTTCCTTTGCAGTGTGACCTGAATTCATGAGGTGTGAGCTTTCAGCATGATTTCTTTCTAAACCAATCTTCTTTCGCCCCTTGAAACATTAGACTTCCCCGTGACCTTGAGTGTCAGGGATGATGATTTTTCTTTTCCTGCCTGTGTTCTGGGTGTCCCTTGACACTGTTCTCTTGAGGGTCCCTGGAGCAGGAACAGCTTTCGAATTTCCAGCATTAATTGTGTGAGCTTTTTTTTTTTCCTAACCCCTCCTCGTGATGAAATTCTCTTCCTTGCCTTCTGCAGTGAGGCTTTCCTTGACTGGCTTTGTCAGTCGGGCTTCCGATGGGTGAGTGTCCTCAAGGTACTTGCTGGTGTTCCCTGTGGGCAGAGTAAAGCGCCCCACGGAGCCCAGGCCCGTGGCCCTCACGGTGCGGGTTGTCCATGCCCTGCAGCCTGCCAGGCCCCGGGAGACCTGAGAACTTACCCCAGTGCATTTCAACCTCATGCTGTCTGTCTGCACACTTTCTCCAGCCCCACGTGACTTTGTCATGCTGCCCCTGGATCTTAGGGTTTAAACAATGAATATTCGAACCAAAATTGACCAGAAAGTCTTCTGCTTGATTCTGTCAGTGAGGGTGTTGAGGCCCATGGAAGTGAGGTCACTGTGCAGGGTCACAGGACACTCTGTGGGAATCTGGGGGGGTGGGGAGAATTCATCAGCTCTCAAAATTTAAACTGCACACCCCTCGACCCAGCAGCTCCATTTTGAGGAATTCATTGTGAAGAAAGCTTTACACGCGTGAGCAGGAAGATGGGTATGAGACTGCGGATGTGGCATTATTTGAATCGGGATCAATAAAAGATGGGTGAAATAGATCATGGTTCCTTCCAGACATGCAGCGGCGGTAAAGAATGAGGCTGGTCTGTCTGTGCCATGGAGTGCAGTTGTCAGCGCTGGTTGTGGAGGGAAAGGTAGCTATGCCACGTGTGCCACTTATGGTTTATGAAGATCAAAACCTGTACGAGTACACCAGTATGTGTATCTGTATATATAAACACACAGGAAACTATACAGCCTGGAAGAATAATCCTGTGACAATAGTGGGGGCAATGGGATTGGGGGAAGGAGAGTGAGCCTTGGTAAAGGATGCCCTGGACTTTCTATGCTCTGTACTTAGGTATTTCAATTTTTAATTGAGATATTATTTGTATACCATACGATTCGCCTGTTTTAAGTGCACAATTCATTGTTTTTTAGTGTATTCACGAAGTTGTGCAGCCATCACTGCTTTATCGCTCCGTTTTCATTGCCCTGAAAAGAAACCCTGTACCTGTTAGCAGTCACTCCCCAGCCCCTTTTCCCCAGCCTACGGCAACTAAGAAATTACTCTCTGTTTCTATTGATTTCCCTATTCTGGCATTTCATATAAATGGAATAATACTATATGTGTCCTTTTGCATCTGGGTTCTTTTACTTAGTATAACGTTTTCAAGATTCATCCATGTGTGGCATCTATCAGCACTTCATTCTTTAAAAAAACTTAAAACATTTTTTTAATTGTGGTAAAATACATATAACATATAATTGACCATCTGTTTTGAAATGTACAGTTTGGTGGTGTTAAGCACATTCATACTGCTGTGTAACCATCACCACCATCCATCTCCAGAGCTCTTTCCATCTTACGAAACTGAAACTCTTCCGTTAAACAGTAACTCCCCATTCCTCCCTCCCCTCAGCCCCTGGCAACCACCATTCTCCTTTCTGTCTCTATGAATTTGACTAATCCAGGTACTTCATGTAAGTGGATTCATACGGTGTTTGCCCTTTTGTGACTGCTTTACTTCACATAGCATAATGTCCTCAGGGTTCCTCCATGTTGTAGCATGGGTCAGAATTTCCTGCCCTTTGAAGGCCAAATGACTATTCACTGTATGTACAGACCACATTGTGTTTATTCATTCATTCAGCCCTGGACACTAGGGCTGTTTCCTTCCGCCTTTTGAACATTTGGAGACAAGTTTTTTTGTATATTTTCAGTTCTCTTGGGTTGAATTTTTTTAAACTACAAACTTGCGCTCATGTATTGCTTTTGAATTTATAATGAAATGGGGAAGAGAAAATAAGTAGTCACATCCACGATATCAAGGTTTCCTGCGTTGTTTTTTTTTTTTTTTCTGGGACGTGGCACCGCATGGGGGAAAAAACCCCAACATCCTGGAGAAGAACAAACCCAAGTTGTCTGAGGCTGGCTCAGGCTCTGCCTCTGGAATCCTGACTCCTGTGTGTCTGTGCCAGGCCCGAGCTCCCACGCTGGAGCTCCTGGGCAGAGGTTGTAGCATCGTGGTTCAGATAGCAGCCTCAGAATGGGAAGGCGGATGCTGTGTGCCCGTGCACGTGCGGTGCTTGCCGTGGTGCCGGTGCTTGGGAAGCATCCAGTAAGTATGAACTATCGTTATTATTGTCTTCTCCTCTTGGCCAGTCGCCCAATTCCTGAAGAGTTGCACAGGCCAAGTGAGAGAGTGAGTGGGTACACACCTTGGCGAGAGTGCAAACTGTCTGGAAATGTAATGGATTATCTATGACTTGTCGGCTGGGTTGGATTTATACCCTGTTAATGTCCCAGTGGTATGGTGTGTGTACAACAGGGGCATGAAACTATTAAAATGGATTATTTTTCCTGCAGTGATCATGTGTTACATTTATAATTTGAGAAAATAAACTTGTGAAAGGAACAAAGAGAAAACATAACCACAAGTTCCGAGAACCACGCTAAACGTGCCTTGTCAGCTGGATGGCATCTCCAATAAGAGTGGCAGATCTTTGCTGACTGATTTTCTTGGTACGTTGATACATTCAGACTCAAAGAGTTGTCTGTCCGCCCGGAATTATCGAGAATCTGATTTATGCCTTATTGGATTCTGGATGTTTTGTGGGTTCAGAGAAACAGGATGGAGCGTTTGCCTTTTAGGAGCTTCTAGTCTGGGTAGACGGTCAAGGTCACGATCTGATGTTCTGTTAATTACCTGACAGCTCCCACCACCATCGCCATGTATGCAGCATGTTTTCTGCACCGGGCCTCTGCTAGCCGCTTCATCTCTTTTCTCTGGGAATCCTCCATTGTTGCCCTGCAGGATGGGTGTGATTATCCCCTCTTTACCAAGCAGGAGACTGGGCTCAGGGCAGCTGAGGACCTTGCAGAAAGGGGCCCAGCTGGCATTTGAACCCAGGTCAAGCACTATGCCTTTTGCACTGTTGTGTCCTTCTCATTCTGTTGACACATTTCCTTTTTTTTTTAAAACTGCACCACATTTGCCTGTGGGATGGTGCAGAGTCCTAGGGACCGAGGCAGTTCAGAGAAATCTTCCACGTTGGCTTTTGAAATTCCAAGAGCCTCTTCTTAAGGGCAGGTTGTACAGTGATTTCCTAAGGAAGGTTTGATGCCCGTAAACCCAGGGCTTACAGATGAACAATTCCTGCCTCTGATAAATGCGGCATTGCTGCTGTAAGAATGAATTGCAGAAGTCACACGTGCTTGTTGTTCCGAATAAAATGATTCAGAGGTTTAGAATGAAAACACTGATTGTTATCTACTGCTCTCCACACCCAGGTAACCGGGGTTAACAGCTCGGGTTGGCCCTGTGTCCTTGCTCAGACGACCAGTAGACGTCCAGCTCGTGCCTTTCCTCCTTCCTCCCTCCCCTCTCCCTTCCACCCAAATGGAACCACATTACACACATTTCTGCTACTAGTGGAATTCTTGAACCTGGATATATCTGTTTTGGAATGAACAGTTTTGTAAACAACATTTGAAGCCGTCCACGTCATCTTGTCCCATTGCTGACAAGCTGACCCTCGTGGGTCTGTAGAGCGTGGTCAGGTCCAGAGTTCTTCTGTTCAGCGAACACTTTTGCACCACTTAGATCACGGCAAGAAATCGCTCCGTCTGGCATGCCCAGCTGCTTGTTTTATTCCAGCAACAGAGTGGTTTTCACTCTCAAACTGCTTTTCACTTAGGGGGAGAAAGACATCTCTCAAGTTTCCATCAGAGCCTCTGCTAGGCTGCATCACATGAGCAGGTGAAAATGTGGTAGGCGAAGGGTGTGATGACAGTTCTGGTTTTATGCACCAGCCATTCCCAGCTGTCCCTGTGCATGTGTTATATATTTAGATGATCCCTTGGAAGAGAGATGTGGCATCTACACAGGCGAGCAGATTTCTCTGGAAAGGCCTAGAGGAGATGGAAACTTCTAATGAAAGGACTTTCTGATTTGAAAAAGAAGGCAGACTCTCACTTTATATTTGCCTTTAAAAAACTGTCATATCTTTAGTGCTTGGAGCGAGAATATAAAGTAGCTTGTATTCTTTTGTTTAATCCTCACAAGAGGTATTATTATCCCCTTTTACAGATGAGGAAACTGAGGCTCAGAGACTTGAAGTCATGTGCCTACGATCTCACTCTCCTTAGTGACAGAGCTAAGGTTTGAATCCAGGGATGCACTTGTGTCTCTGTCCACACTTCTGTACTTCTGATCATGTATATAATTCTTTGTCTGTTAGAAAAACAGTATCCCTCTCGATCCCATGGTTCCTGGTCCTGTTTTGAGGGATACAGACGAGCGTGCACCCCTTGGATAGATGTTGTTGGTGTGGATGTCACGTGCTAAGACACTGTTGGGTAACATTTTCTTAGCTTGGCTATCACGTGTCCCCTGATTTTAACCAGAGAATCATCTATCTGTGAGGTGACTGGGTGTACATCAAGTTTTTGGAGAATCAGGTTTCAGCTTTCTGGAGAGTTTGAAATTTATAGTTACCTGTGAGCAGGCAACCAAAAATGTAAGCATGTGTATGTTTGTGTGTGTGTGTGTGTGTGTGTGTGTGTGTGTGTGTGTTTGATGCATGTAGGGAAGTAGGTTTCCTCTGAGGTTTCAGCACGTGGCCTGCGAAGTCCGTCACAGGTGGAAATTGGTGACACAGTGGCCAGTAGGCTCAAGAGGTAGGGAGGCAGTGTGGTGAGTTGGGGAGAGCATGGGGCTTTGAAATCAGGCCGACTGGGGTTTGTAGTACGGTGTTGTAAAAGAACCCACGCCTCCATTTCCTCATCGTTGCGGTGGAAATACCGCACAGTTGGTATTTCGAGCCGGATGTGAGATGATATGAATCATCGGCTCATCGGGCTCCGTAAACAGTAGCTTTTCCCCTTTATTGCTGCCTGTAGATGTTCTGTCTGTGCTGCAGCCTGAGACCATGGCAGGGAGGTGGAACCTTTTCCTGCTCCAGTTGGGAGCGGCCATTCCTTTTCCATGCCGCGATCTCTTGTCTGTTTCACCACCTTCTTTCCCAAGTACTGTGGCCTGGCTTCTCACGGGAGACTCTAGGATGAATCAAGATTTCTCAGTTTTGGGGGACTCCCTTCCCCAAGGTCGAAATTAGCTGACTAGCAGCCAAAGTTCATTGGTTGCCCCATCCCTAAAAAGCCTGAACATGTTCAGCGATAACTCAGAAAGCCCTGCCAGAAGCTCTTCTGAGAGATGCCGGAAACTTGCTGCCCTGGTGACACCTGGTTCTGTGACGCTGGAGCCGTGCAGGGGCTGGTGGCAGTGTTGGGGTCCCTCTGTCTGCGTTGTAACCTTGGAGCGGGGAGAGAAACCTCTCAACCTCTCCTTAGCTTTTGGGCCTCATGAATGCCTGCTGGGCGAAGGTCTGAAGCAGAGAGTGAACGAGTCTCCCTTAGTTACTCAGCTGCTGACGGGGCTGGGGCGGGAGAGTGCTGTGGGGGAAGGAACATGGGCTTGGGTTTCGTCCTGAACCTCCCCTTTGGTACCTGTCTGACCTTGGGCTAGCCCCTTAACGCCTTGGAAACTCATTTTCCTGGGTTAATAATATCTACCGTGCACGTTTATCGTGAGAACAATACATAATATAATAATGTGCTCAGCAGTGTGCCTGGCGAGGCAGAAGCACGGTAGAAGGGTGACCCCAGCAGTAACAACATCTGTACTCCTGGCTGCACACGGTGCTGAGTGCTTCGCCTGCATTGTGGTGTTTCATCCTGTGGTTCTTTGGGGTTGGGGCTATTACTGTGACTATTTTACAACAGGAGGAAACTCAACTTTCAAAGGTAGGTGGTCTCACCTAATTCTATGGTTCTTATCCTGATGCTCTTGTCTCCTAATTTTGTGTCTCCAACCCTGACCTCTCCCCTAAACTCTAGACTCACGTGCTGCATTTTTGATATTACCTCTTAGACATGGTTGTATCAAACCTAGCTTGTCTGAAAACCAAACTCCTGGTGGTCACGCGCCCTGCCCTTTCCCCAGTCTCCCCTGCTCAGTCAGATGATGGTTCCGTTCTGCAGGTTCCTGAGGCCAAAAATCTTGGTGTTACATTGACTCCTGTCTTCACCCAACCCCACATCAAATCTGGCTTTTCTTTCTCGACCTCTTCTACTGCTTGTCACACCCGTTGCTGTCCCCATGGTCCAGGCCAGCATCATCGCCCCCTGCCTGGACCACTGCCATAGCGCCCTAAGCAGCTGTGTGCCCTGGATTCTCTCGGAAGAAGATGCTGCTACAAAGTTAGGAGCACAGGAGGTGCCCTGGGGGATAATGACTGTGAAATATGAAGGGGGCAGGCAGCATCGGGCAGGGAGAGCCTCAGATTTGGATGCAGATTTAACACAGGTTTGCCCACCCACCTTGGTGGGGAGCTCTGCGCAAGGATTGCTCATTAGAGGGGTCCCACATTGCCCCGAGGTACCTCTCTGTGCTCAGCCACTGGCTAGGGCTGCCCTGGAGGAGTAGCGCATCTGGAAGGGGCTGCAGCTGGCGGTTGTCAGCTAACTGCATTCCTGGCTACTGGTAGAGCAGTGAGTTCTCCCTTGAAGGGAGACCTGAGCTGGGTACGTCCCCAGCCACTACACCTCTCCTCGCAGCTTCCGCACTTGCCCCTTCATAGAGCCAGTAGAATGATCTTTAAAAAAAATAAGTCTGATCGTACCACCTTTTGTTCAGAGTCTTCCAGGGGCTTCCTGTTTTGCTCAGAATAAAATACCATAGCCTGCGAACCCCTGCCATCTCCTCTGTGGTCTCATTTCCTGTCGACCTCTTCCTCATGCATTATCCTTAAGCCACACTGGCCTTCCTACTGTTCCTGGAACACATTAGGCCTGTGCCTACCTCAGGGCCTTTGCACTTGCCATTCCCAGGATTGCTCTCCGCCCCCAGGGCTTTGCATGGCTCACTCCCCTACTTCATTCTGGTCTATGCTCAGATGGTACCTCCGTGGTGAGGCCTTTCCTTATACTTTATATAATTGGTATTTCTCCATCACCATGCTTTAACCCTCCCAGAGCACTTCTTACAGCCTGACATATTAAAGAGTTATTTTCTGACTCCTCCCACTAGAGTGTAAGCCTCATACTGGCATTCCCCACCGCCCCCCTCCCCGCCCCCATACATCCCTGTATTAAGTATCTAGTGTCTAGTACCTGGCATGTAATGAATCTTAAGTAGCCAGTTGTTGAGTGAAAGGATGCAACACTTGCCCAAGGTCACTCACTGGTGAGTGGTGGGGCCAGACTTCGCACCTGATATCTGTCTGATTGCAGAGCTCACGCTGTCTCATTCACCGTGCTCTCCCCCTGCCTCAGCGAGTGCTTGGAGGACGGTAGATGCTGTTATTATGAAGACTGTTTCCTTTGCTGGAACAAGTGTGCGTACCTGCTGTTTTGTAAGGATCACAGTCACCTTACCCAGGAGGAACTGTTCTCCTTTGGAACCTGCACGTGTCCCAGATTCCCATCACACCAAACCCAGCCCCCTGTTACAGGACCCGGCACACCTCCTTTTGTGTATTAGAATGTTCAAGGGAACCATCTCTGAATTTTAAATGGTTCTTTATCCTCTTTCACCACCAGCGTCTCATACTGTTTGCATCCGGGTCAGGCTAAGCTTGTTCAAATTGAAAGCAAAACAGTAACCTTATCGTACTGTTTGCCATGCTGCTCTCCATGGTGTCTGAAGTTTTGCTTAAAATTATTTAGGCAAAACCCCCCATGTGCTCTCTGGTGCTTTGCCTGCTAGTGAGACCAGCATAGTGTCTGCTTATTTCAGGTGACTTATCACAGACGCCTCGGCAGGCAGCAAGGAGGTGAAAAACTGTGTCATGTTCCCTAACTTTCATTTAAACCTGCTATTGGTGCTAACAAACCCACAGCTCTTCTGGAACATGAAAAATAGTTCTGATTTAAAGTCAGTGTCTTTGTGCTTCTACCAAACACAGTTTCAGTGTCTATTTGGATTTAAAGAGAGAAGGCTTATTATTTTTGCCAAATTTTTTCCATTTGGAGTCTAACTTCGATAATTATGCCATCAAGGAAATACCGGAGAAAACTGCTGACTACTCAGAGTATGTGCAAGTGAATAAAGTGTAGATGTTCCTGTGAATAATGTGGATATTCACTAGGTTGCTTGGGTTATGGGGCATTCTGTGCTAGACAGACAATGTAGATAGCTTCACCTTTGGCACAAACCTCAGCTGGCCAGACTGAGTTCTATACGGAGGCTCCAAAGTGCTGTGTAAGATGAAGCAATATCATTGTTTTATTTATATGAGAACCCATTGTGTATGGATGTAGCTTTCAAATTTCGTTTAGCAAATTAAATACAGCCCTTACCCGGTTTTGCTTTTGGACATGTGTTTATGTTTTGGTCTTTTCAACACAGTCCCCTCCCCGCCCATCCTCCTGGGATACGTTCCAAGAGCCCAGGGGATGCCTGAAACTGCCCATAGTACCACATCCCATGTATGCTGTTTTTTTCCTGTACTAATGGGCAGGTCGTATATACAGCATTGGATACTCTGCCCAAAGAGGTGAGTCACATCCTGGGCAGGACAGAGCAGGGTAGCGTAAGGTTTCACCATGCTACTCAGAATGGTGCATGATTTAAAACTTACAAATTATTTATTTCTGGAATTTTCCATTTAATATTTTTGGACCACGGTTGACCACAGGTAACTGAAACCGTGGGAAGTAAAATTGCAGATAAGGTGGGGGGTGGCTACTATACAGCTTAAGTTTCTTATCCACGGTTGAAATACCTAACCACGTGGGTGAAAGTTTCTTTCTGTCCTGTTGGGGACCAGCAGCTGCCCTCTTCGTGCAGTGCTTGAGCAGGGCAGAAGGTCAAGTTCTGAACACTGTCAAAGTAACTCAACATATGGACCGAGATTGTTAATGAAACAATTTTAGGTTTAAGATGGCATAGTCTTGTACTCTGGAATTCAGAGTGAGCTATTTTGGACACGAATAGAGTTGCCTCCTGGGCTGTTAAATTGTCTGTCTTTCTGTTCCAAGACTAATAGATCACTCTCGGGAAATAGGTATCTTAAAACAACAACAACAGACTTGAAGTGTGATCATCACAAATGTTTGTATCGGGTGTTCAGATTTGACCTGCAGAATTCAATCGCGGTTGGTCCTCTCCAAGTTGATTGGTTTACTGGAGGATGTGCGGAGTGTGTGAAATGGTGCTGTGAGCTGCCATTTTTGGCTCTCAAATGACTTGGCGTTACTCACACTTTTATTATGCTGTCTTCCTTGAACGCCTGAATGTTCTCTTGCTCCCGAGGCAGATGAAATCTTCTTGACTTGAAAATACACAAATCAGATGGTGGTGCTTGTACAAACTTCAGCTAAAGGGACAACTGACTTCTGGTGCCTCGCCACAGCTCACCTTACCAGGAGAGAGGCGGGGAGTGGCTAACCGATGAGTTGGCTCCCCTCACTTTCCTAATATTAATCTATAAGCTATTAAAGATACGTCTTTATCCACTCATCTGTTGATGGACGCTTAGGTTGCTTCCATATCTTGGCAATTGTAAATAATGCTCCTATGAACACTGGGGTGTTTGTATCTTTTCAAATTAGTGTTTTCATTTTCTTCAGATAAATACCCAGGAATGGAATTGCTGGATCATATGGTAGTTCTATTTTTAGTTTTTTGAGGAACCTCCATACTGTTTTTCACAGAGGCTGCAGCAATATACATTCTTGCCAACATTTGTTATTTGTGGTCTCTTGATGATAGCCATTTTGATAGGTGTGAGGTGAAGCTGCATTGTGGTTTTGATTTGCATTTCAATGATGATTAGGAGCATTGAACATCTTTTCGTGTGCCTGTTTGCCATCTGTATATCTCTTTTTGAAAAAATGTCTATTCAGATCTTCTGACCATTTTAAAGTCGGGTTGTTGTTGTTGTTTGGTATTGAGTTGTATGAGCTGTTTATATATTTTGGATATTAGCCCCCTGTTGGTTATATTATTTGCAAATATTTTCTCCTATTCAGTAGGTTGTCTTTTTTGCTGTTGTTTATGGTTTCCTTTGCTATGCAAAAGCTTTTAAGTTTAATTAGGTCCCATTTGCTTATTTTTGCTTTTGTTTCCTTTGCCTTAGGAGACAGATCCAAAAAAATACCACTGCAATTTATGTCAAACAGTGTTCTGCCTATGTTTGCTTTTAGGAGTTTTATAGTTTCTGGTCTTACATTTAGTTCTTTAATTCATTTTGAATTTATTTTTGTACATGGTGTGAGAAATGTTCTGATTTCATTCTTTTACATGTATCTGTCCAGTTTTCCCAGTACCAGTAATTGAAAAGACTGTCTTTTCCCCATTATATATTCTTGCCTCCTTTGTTGTAGATTAATTGACCAAAAGTGCGTGGGTTTATTTCTGGGCTCTCTCTTCTCTTCCGTTGATCTATATGCCTGTTTTTATGCCAGTACTATACTGTTTTGATTGCTGTAGCTTTGTAGTCTTGTCTGAAATCAAGCAGTGTGATGCCTCCAGCTCTGTTCTTTCTCCAGATTGTTTTGGTTAAATGGGGTCTTTTGTATTTCCATACATATTTTAGAAGTATTCTAGTTCTGTGAAAAATGCCATTGGTATTTTGATAGGGATTGCATTGAATCTGTAGATTGCCTTGGGTATTATGGTCATTTTAACAATACTAATTTTTTTTTTTTTTTTTAAGGTTTGCATTTTTTTTTTTTTTAAATTTATTTATTTATGGCTGTGTTGGGTCTCCGTTTCTGTGCGAGGGCTTTCTCTAGTTGTGGCAAGCGGGGGCCACTCTTCATTGCGGTGCACGGGCCTCTCGCTATCGCGGCCTCTCTTGTTGCGGGGCACAGGCTCCAGACGCGCAGGCTCAGTAATTATGGCTCACGGGCCCAGTTGCTCCGCGGCATGTGGGATCTTCCCAGACCAGGGCTCGAACCCGTGTCCCCTGCATTGGCAGGCAGACTCTCAACCACTGCGCCACCAGGGAAGTCCCAACAATACTAATTTTTTCAATCCATGAACACAGTGTATCTTTCTGTCTGTTTGTGTTGTCTTCAGTTTCTTTCATCAGTGTCTCATAGTTTTCTGAGTACAGGTCTTTTACCTCCTTGGTTAGATTTATTCCTAGGCATTTTATTCTTTTTGATATGATGGTAAATGGGATTGTTTTTTAAATTTGTCTTTCTTTATAGTTCATTATTAATGTAGAGAAATGCAACAGATTTCTGAATATTATTTTTACATCCTGTAACTTTACTGAGTTCATTAATGCGCTCTAGTCATTTTTTTGGTGGTATCTTCAGGATTTTCTATGTATAGTATCATGTCATCAGCAAACAGTGCCGGTTTTACTTCTTCCTTTCCAATTTAGATTCCTTTTTCTTGTCTGATTGCCGTGGCTAGGACTTCCAACACTGTGCTGAATAAAAGTGGCGAGAGTGGGCATCTTTATCTTATTCCTGATCTTAGAGGAAATGCTTTCAGCCTTTCAGCTTTTTTTTTTTTTTTTTTAATTAATTTATTTATTTTTGGCTGCATTGGGTCTTCCTTGTTGCGCACGGGCCTTCTCTAGGTGCGGTGAGCGGGGGCCACTCCTCATTGCAATGCGCAGGCTTCTCATCGCGGTGGCCTCTCTTGTTGCGGAGCACAGGCTTCAGGCACGTGGGCTTCAGGAGTTGCAGTGCACGGGCTTCAGGAGTCGCAGCACGCGGGCTCAGTAGATGTGGCTCGCGGGCTCTAGAGCGCAGGCTCAGCAGTTGTGGCGCACAGGCTTAGTTGTTCCGTGGCAGGTGGGATCCTCCCAGACCTGGGCTCGAACCTGTGTTCCCTGTGTTGGCAGGCAGATTCCCAACCACTGCACCACCAGGGAAGCCCAGCCTTTCAGCTTTTTATTTAAAAATTGAAAAAAATTTTTATTGCACCAAATAAAATTGAGTTTAGTTTTTTAAAAAATTGAGCTTTTGTCCATAGCCTTGTGGTAAAAGACCTGATACTTCTAGCCACCATCTTCCCCCATTTCCCACTCCTCACAAGCGACTGCTTCAGACTTTTTTAACTGATTGTTTTAGTAGTTACCTTGATATCTCTGAATGTGTGTCTATTGCCACTTGTTGATTTTTTAGTCGTAGGTGTTGTTTATTGATTTCTCATTGTGGAAGTTGAAAGGTAGCATTCTCTGATCCTCCGTGCCCTTGAACTGTGTACACACACAGACAGACATATACACACACACACCCTCCAGCTGTCATATAATCTAGCACAGCCATGTAATCATTTTGGTTCGATCCATGATCCATGATTACATTATTATGACTCTGAAAATGCTCTCCACAGTTGAGCCACGAGATACATGATTAGTATTTTTAGACAACTTGCAAATTTCTTTGAAGTTAATAATTATCTGTTTTTGTTTTTTAAATTTTGTTGGTATTCTGCATACTTATCACTAATTCGACTTCAAATTTTCCCTCAGTTATATAAATCTCAGTGTTTTCAAACACTTGAGTCATCAGTGTCATCCTGAGGCAGTCTCTCCTGGGGTCCTCTGACCTGTAGCTGGAAGAAGCCTGACTACTCTGTGGGCTTGTACTCTCCAATTCACTCCTCCTTTATTGAGGTATAATTCATATACTATACAGTTCACCCCTTTAAAGTGCACAGTTCAGTGGTTTTGGTATATTCACAGGGTTGTGCAACCATCATTTTCTATTTCCAGAACATTTTTTATCACCCCAGAAAGAAACCTGATACTCATTAGCAATCACTCCCCATCACTCCTTCCTCCCAGCCCTTGGAAATCAATACCGCTCTGGACATTTCATGGAATCATGCAGTATGAGGCCTTTCGTGTGTGGCTTTTTTCACATAACATCATGTTTTCAAGGTTCATCCATGTTGTGGCATGTGTCAGTACTTCATTCCTTTTTGAAGCATCTTTTTTTTTTTTTTTTTTCCACACACACACCCTGTATTTTATTTTTACAAGAGATAAATAGACTGACACCAAGCATTGTACATGGATGACCACAACAAAAGCAACGATGATTGCAATTACCAAACATGAAACACACTCATACTATGTCATAATATTGACATTCAGTCCAGTAATCCTCCACTGTAACAGCTCCTTTACTTTGCAGTGAAAATTGATTTGTATATTCTTTGCCTCTGAGTCCTTGTGGGATTTTTTTTTTTTTAATTCAGACAGAAAGTCACAAAAATTATACTCATCCTCATCAGTTCACTCAGTCCCATGTAATTAATTTTTTTTTCATCTTGATTTTTTGTTAGCACTTTTATGAGTTCATCAGTTTTTCATTAGAGTTCTGAAAATGCTTATTCATTCAGTTCAGCAGTACAGTCAGTTACCAGAAACCTGTACTTGTCAGAGTCTTTTCCATGACTTTCTTGAAGATGAAACCCTTTTATAGGAACATATTTGCAAAATCATCAGAGTACACCCAGAACTGTCTGTAAATGACAAAAGACTTAAAAATGACCACGGTTAAAGATTTGATGAAAGTTCATAATAATGCAGTTGACAAGAAAATTAGTTATTTCTGAGATACACATTTTAAAGTAATAACTAGGATTATTACTTATAACGTTATACCAGAACATATAAGATTTTTAGAAATTTCATGTAATGTCTGAAACATTTATATTAACATATTTCCATACAAATAGCCCAATGAAAGTTTAGTATTAGTTGTTTTGTTTGTTTTTTTATACTGCAGGTTCTTATTAGGCATCAATTTTATACACATCAGTGTATACATGTCAATCCCAATCGCCCAATTCAGCACACCACCATCCCCACCCCACCGCAGTTTTCCCCCCTTGGTGTCCATATGTCCATTCTCTACATCTGTGTCTCAACTTCTGCCCTGCAAACTGGCTCATCTGTACCATTTTTCTAGGTTCCACATACATGCATTAATATACGATATTTGTTTTTCTCTTTCTGACTAACTTCACTCTGTATGACAGTCTCTAGGTCCATCCACGTCTCAACAAATGACTCAATTTCGTTCCTTTTTATGGCTGAGTAATATTCCATTGTATATATGTACCACATCTTCTTTATCCATTCGTCTGTTGATGGGCATTTAGGTTGCTTCCATGACCTGGCTATTGTAAATAGTGCTGCAATGAACATTCGGGTGCATGTGTCTTTTTGAATTACGGTTTTCTCTGGGTATATGCCCAGTACTGGGATTGCTGGGTCATATGGTAATTCTATTTTTAGTTTTTTAAGGAACCTGCATACTGTTCTGCATAGTGGCTGTATCAATTTACATTCCCACCAACAGTGCAAGAGGTTTCCCTTTTCTCCACACCCTCTCCAGCATTTGTTGTTTGTAGATTTTCTGATGATGCCCATTCTAACAGGAGTGAGGTGATACCTCATTGTAGTTTTGATTTGCATTTCTCTAATAATTAGTGATGTTGAGCATCTTTTCATGTGCTTCGTGGCCGTCTGTATGTCTTCTTTGGAGAAATGTCTGTTTAGGTCTTCTGCCCATTTTTGGATTGGGGTGTTTGTTTCTTTAATATTGAGCTGAATGAGCTGTTTATATATTTTGGAGAGTAATCCTTTGTCCGTTGATTCATTTGCAAATATTTTCTCCCATTCTGAGGGTTGTCTTTTCGTCTTGTTTATGGTTTCCTTTGCTGTGCAAAAGCTTTGAAGTTTCATTAGGTCCCACTTGTTTATTTTTGTTTTTATTTCCATTACTCTAGGAGGTGGATCAAAAAAGATCTTGCTGTGATTTATGGCAAAGAGTGTTCTTCCTATGTTTTCCTCTAAGAGTTTTATAGTGTCCAGTCTTAGATTTAGGTCTCGAATCCATTTTGAGTTTATTTTTGTGTATGGTGTTAGGGAGTATTCTAATTTCATTCTTTTACATGTAGCTGTCCAGTTTTCCCAGCACCACTTATTGAAGAGACTGTCTTTTCTCCATTGTATATCTTTGCCTCCTTTGTCATAGATTAGTTGACCATAGGTGCGTGGGTTAATCTCTGGGCTTTCTATCTTGTTCCATTGATCTATGTTTCTGTTTTTGTGCCAGTACCATATTGTCTTGATTACTGTAGCTTTGTAGTAGAGTCTGAAGTCAGGGAGTCTGATTCCTCCAGCTCCATTTTTTTGCCTCAAGACTGCTTTGGCTATTCGGGGTCTTTTGTGTCTCCATACAAATTTTAAGATGATTTGTTCTAGCTCCGTAAAAAATGCCATTGGTAATTTGATAGGGATTGCATTGAATCTGTAGATTGCTTTGGGTAGTATACTCATTTTCACAATGTTGATTCTTCCAATCCAAGAACATGGTATATCTCTCCATCTGTTGGTATCATCTTTAATTTCTTTCATCAGTGTCTTATAGTTTTCTGCATACAGGTCTTTTGTCTCCCTAGGTAGGTTTATTCCTAGGTATTTTATTCTTTTTGTTGCAATGGTAAATGGGAGTGTTTCCATAATTTCTCTTTCAGATTTTTCATCATTAGTGTATAGGAATGCAAGAGATTTCTGTGCATTAATTTTGTATCCTGCAACTTTACCATATTCATTAATTAGCTCTAGCAGTTTTCTGGTGGCAGTTTTAGGATTCTCTATGTATAGTATCATGTCATCCGCAAACAGTGACAGTTTTACTTCTTCTTTTCCAATTTGTATTCCTTTTATTTCTTTTTCTTCTCTGATTGCCGTGGCTAGGACTTCCAGAACTATGTTGAATAATAGTGGTGAGAGTGGACATCCTTGTCTCGTTCCTGATCTTAGAGGAAATGCTTTCAGTTTTTCACCATTGAGAATGATGTTTGCTGTGGGTTTGTCATATATGGCCTTTATTATGTTGAGGTAGGTTCCCTCTATGCCCACTTTCTGGAGAGTTTTTATCATGAATGGGTGTTGAATTTTCTCAAAAGCTTTTTCTGCATCTATTGAGATGATCATATGGTTTTTATTCTTCAATTTGTTAATATGGTGTATCACATTGATTGATTTGCATATATTGAAGAATCCTTGCATCCCTGGGATAAATCCCACTTGATCGTGGTGTATGATCCTTTTAATGTGTTGTTGGATTCTGTTTGCTAGTATTTTGTTGAGGATTTTTGCATCTATATTCATCAGTGATATTGGTCTGTAATTTTCTTTTTTTGTAGTGTCTTTGTCTGGTTTTGGTATCAGGGTGATGGTGGCCTCATAGAATGAGTTTGGGAGTGTTCCTTCCTCTGCAATTTTTTGGAAGAGTTTGAGAAGGATGGGTGTTAGCTCTTCTCTAAATGTTTGATAGAATTCACCTGTGAAGCCATCTGGTCCTGGACTTTTGTTTGTTGGAAGATTTTTAATCACAGTTTCAATTTCATTACTTGTGATTGGCCTGTTCATATTTTCTGTTTCTTCCTGGTTCAGTCTTGGAAGGTTATACCTTTCTAAGAATTTGTCCATTTCTTCCAGGTTGTCCATTTTATTGGCATAAAGTTGCTTGTAGTAGTCTCTTAGGATGCTTTGTATTTCTGTGGTGTCTGTTGTAACTTCTCCTTTTTCATTTCTGATTTTATTGATTTGAGTCCTCTCCCTCTTTTTCTTGATGAGTCTGGCTAATGGCTTATCAATTTTGTTTATCTTCTCAAAGAACCAACTTTTAGTTTTGTTGATCTTTGCTATTGTTTTCTTCGTTTCTATTTCATTTATTTCTGCTCTGATCTTTATGATTTCTTTCCTTCTGCTAACTTTGGGTTTTGTTTGTTCTTCTTTCTCTAGTTTCTTTAGGTGTAAGGTTAGATTGTTTACTTGAGATTTTTCTTGTTTCTTTAGGTAGGCTTGTATAGCTATAAACTTCCCTCTTAGAACTGCTTTTGCTGCATCCAAAATGCATTTGGGTCGTCGTGTTTTCATTGTCATTTGTCTCTAGGTATTTTTTGATTTCCTCTTTGATTTCTTCAGTGATCTCTTGGTTATTTAGTAACGTATTGTTTAGCCTCCATGTGTTTGTCTTTTTTACGTTTTTTTCCCTGTAATTCATTTCTAATCTCATAGCGTTGTGGTCAGAAAAGATGCTTGATATGATTTCAATGTTCTTAAATTTACCGAGGCTTGATTTGTGACCCAAGATGTGATCTATCCTGGAGAATGTTCCGTGCGCACTTGAGAAGAACGTGTAATCTGCTGTTTTTGGATGGAATGTCCTATATATATCTATTAAATCTATCTGGTCTATTGTGTCATTTAAAGCTTCTGTTTCCTTATTTATTTTCATTTTGGATGATCTGTCCATTGGTGTAAGTGAGGTGTTAAAGTCCCCCACTATGATTGTGTTACTGTCGATTTCCTCTTTTATAGCTGTTAGCAGTTGCCTTATGTATTGAGGTGCTCCTATGTTGGGTGCATATATATTTATAATTGTTATATCTTCTTCTTGGATTGATCCCTGGATCATTATGTAGTGTCCTTCCTTGTCTCTTGTAACATTCTTTATTTTAAAGTCTATTTTATCTGATATGAGTATAGCTACTCCAGCTTTCTTTTGATTTCCATTTGCATGGAATATCTTTTTCCATCCCCTCACTTTCAGTCTGTATGTGTCCCTAGGTCTAAAGTGGGTCTCTTGTAGACAGCATATATATGGGTCTTGTTTTTGTATCCATTCAGCCAGTCTATGTCTTTTGGTTGGGGCATTTAATCCATTCACGTTTAAGGTAATTATCGATATGTATGTTCCTATGACCATTTTCTTAATTGTTTTGGGTTTGTTTTTGTAGGTCCTTTACTTCTCTTGTGTTTCCCACTTAGAGAAGTTCCTTTAGCATTTGTTGTAGAGCTGGTTTGGTGGTGCTGAACTCTCTTCGCTTTTGCTTGTCTGTAAAGCTTTTGATTTCTCCATCCAATCTAAATGAGATCCTTGCCGGATAGAGTAATCTTGGTTGTAGTTTCTTCCCTTTCATCACTTTAAGTATATCATGCCACTCCCTTCTGGCTTGCAGAGTTTCTGCTGAGAAATCAGCTGTTAACCTTATGGGAGTTCCCTTGTATGTTATTTGTCGTTTTTCCCTTGCTGCTTTCAATAATTTTTCTTGGTCTTTAATTTTTGCCACTTTGATTACTATGTGTCTCGGCGTGTTTCTCCTTGGGTTTATCCTGTATGGGACTCTCTGCGCTTCCTGGACTTGGGTGGCTATTTCCTTTCCCATGTTAGGGAAGTTTTCGACTATAATCTCTTCAAATATTTTCTGTGGTCCTTTCTCTCTCTCTTCTCCTCCTGGGACCCCTATAATGCGAATGTTGTTGCGTTTAATGTTGTCCCAGAGGTCTCTTAGGCTGTCTTCATTTCTTTTCATTCTTTTTTCTTTAGTCTGTTCCGCAGCAGTGAATTCCACCATTCTGTCTTCCAGGTCACTTATCCGTTCTTCTGCCTCAGTTATTCTGCTATTGATTCCTTCTAGTGTAGTTTTCATTTCAGTTATTGTATTGGTCATCTCTGTTTGTTCTTTAATTCTTCTAGGTCTTTGTTAATCATTTCTTGCATCTTCTCAATCTTTGCCTCCATTCTTATTCCGAGGTCCTGGATCATCTTCACTATCATTATTCTGAATTCTTTTTCTGGAAGGTTGCCTATCTCCACTTCATTTAGTTGTTTTTCTGGGGTTTTTTCTTGTTCCTTCATCTGGTACATAGCCCTCTGCCTTTTCATCTTCTCTATCTTTCTGTAACTGTGGTTTTTGGTCCACAGGCTGCAGGATTGTAGTTTTTCTTGCTTCTGCTGTCTGCCCTCTGGTGGTTGAGGCTATCTAAGAGGCTTGATGGGAGGCTCTGGTGGTGGGTAGAGCTCTTCATTCCTTTTTAAAGCTGAATAGTAACCCGTTGTATGGGCATGCCACACTTTGTTTATCCATTTATCCATGATGGCCTGCAGGTTCTTCCCACTTTGGTTATCATTAAGAATTTTCTCAAACTCACTTTTGTGTTGGATCTCCTATATCTTGGCATCTCTGTCTTCCTCTTCCTAGATTTCTTCTCTTCTTTGGGTGGGAGGTAAAATTTTTGAGAGGTTGCATGTCTGTAAATGCCTTTACCTGCTTCTCACATGGTTTGGCTTTGTAGATCATTCCAGGTTGGAAATAATTCCACTCAGGACATTGAAGATTCATTGTTTTCTAGCTTACAGTGATGCTGTTCAGAAATCCTATGCCATTTCTGATTTTTTTTTATCCTTTGTAAAAATTCTGCTTCCACTCCAGGAGTTTGTACCCTCTCCTCTTTGTCTCCCGTGTTGTGGAATTTCACTGTGAGCACGTGAGCATCGCGTATCATCAAGCTTATCCTCAGTAGAGCTCTTCAGCTTCAACACTCATGTCTGATGGTTCTGGGACATTTCTTGATTTATATCTTTGACTTCCTCCTCTCTGTGTTATTTTTTCTTTCTTGAGCTCTTCTCATTTGGTAATTCTTGATTTCCTTTTTTGTTCTCCATTTTGTCATCCTCTGGCTCTATTCTCTAGAAATTTCTTTACCGTCTATCCCTTATACGTGGTATTCCATTTTTGCTGTCATAGCTTTGCTTTCCAAAGGGCTTTTATACATTCTGTGTTCTTTTCAAGTGTCTCCCTCTTCCCGTTTCTCAACTGCACCTTCTCCTCTCTCTCTGGGAGTATTACCGGTAGTTTGCTTTTGAAGTGTTCTTCTCACTTAATAATTTTTCTTTCCTATGTGTTGATTTCTCTATTTGTTTATTCTGGTCCCTGTCTTTCATCTTAGGTGCTTGCCTCAAATGTAAGGTGATTTCTGGCTGTCTTCTCAGATGTAAGAGTGGGGTACTAAATAAAACACTGATTAAAAACTATCTAAGATCATTTCTTGGTGGGGTGAGGGGCTGTGCCATTTTCCCGGAAAGCCTCCCACATTGAGCCCTTTCCTCTTTGGCTGGTAGATTCCTAGGAAATTACTTTCTCTTCCCTTGCTTAGAGGTATATGCCTGCTGCCTGCTGCTCTGGGAGTGGGGAGGGAAGAAGAATGGGAAAACTTCAAAAGTTCAGTGTGCATTATTTTTACCTCTGTTTTCAGTAAGATACCCCTACCTCAACTCAGGCGCAGCTACTGTTTTTTTTTTGGTTTTTTTTTAACCTTTTCTGGAGAATAAACCCCTAATCTTCTGCTAGTTGCTTCTTAAGGCAGACTTTTATCCCTTCTTTGGACTTTTAGCTGGTGTTCACTCCCGCTCCTAGAAGTGTCTCGTGTTAGCAGTTTATGCAAGTTTTTCATTTTAATCAGATTGTGTTTTGCAGTTGCCCACTTGTAGCTGAGAATGAAATTTTCTCAGGTCTGTCAGGTTCCTCACCAGTTACCTACCTTCTTCTCAGCTTCTAAAATTTTGTTGTGTTTTCTCTCTCATTCTCTTTTTCTTTAAAGGTGGTGCCTTTAGAAGGAATTATTTTTAATTGGTATTTTAATGAGATTTTGAGAGGTTGTGAAGGTAAATTAACATGTTCAGTCTGTCAACTTTAACAGGTTGTTACTGGGTCACTCCTTGCAGTAGTGGCTGGATCTATAGTCACTGCTGGGATGGAAACCACTTAGGGTTTTATTCCAGTATGTTCTGTATCGTTACTCAGGGGCCTTGCTACCTCCGGGGCCCTGACCAGCTTTGGCCCGATGGAGGCTCCGTGAAGGGCTGAAGGTGAAGCTACTGGTCAGTTCGGGCCCAGCAGCGAGTCCCATTTTTGCTCAGCTTTTCCCCGTGTTGACTTCTCCCTCAGTGCCTGACCAGAGCCCGTGTCTCTCGAATCCCAGTCGCTGGGGGGCTCACCTTAGCTTCCTGTTCTGCCTCACTGCCGTCTCAACACACTTGATGGGGCATCCGGGAGTCTCATCTCAGGACACACAGGCATCTGCATCTGCATCCCTGGTGCTTGTTTTCAGACGTGGGGTGAATCCATAGTCACACTGCTGGGTCTTCTTAACTGCTCGTGCAGGAGTTCTCCACTGCTCTTCTTCTCCTACTTATCTTGGAATTATCTGGCTCTTTCCCAGTTTTTATCTTTTTACTCTTCTCTACAAAGTGAGCATATGTGGGTATATACCTGATAGTAGAAACAATGCATCTACTGTGCTAATTCTTTTTTTTTTTTTTTATTGAAGTATAGTTGATTTACAATGTTGTGTTAGCTTCAAGTGTACAGCAAAGTGATTCAGTTATACATACATATATATATTTTCCAGATTCTTTTCCATTATAGGTTATTACAGTTCCTTGTGCTATACAGTAGGTCCTTGTTGTTTACCTATTTTATATAAAATAGTGTGTATCTGTTAATCCCAAATTCCCAATTTATCCCTCCCCTCCTTTCCCCTTTGGTAACCATAAATTGGTTTTCTTTGTCTGTGAGTCTATTTCTGTTTTGTAAATAAGTTCATTTGTATCACTTTTTTAGATTCCATACTTAAGTGATATCATATGGTATTTGTCTTTCTCTGTCTGATTTACTTTCCTTGGTATGATAATGTCTAGGTCCATCCATGTTGCTGCAAATGGTTATTGTTTCATTCTTTTTTATGGCTGAGTAGTATTCTATTGTGTATATGTACCACATCTTCTTTACCCGTTCATCTGTCAGTGGACACTTAGGTTGCTTCCATGTTTTGGCTATTGTAAATCATGCTGCTATGAACATGGGGGTGCATGTATCTTTTCAAATTAAAGTTTTCTCTGGATATATGTAACTCTGTTTTTCGCTCATACAGCTTAATATAAAAAAAAAAAAAACCCAATCAAAAAATGGGCAGAAGACCTAAATAGACATTTCTCTGAAGAAGACATATAGATGGTCAACAGGCATGTGAAAAGTTGCTCAATATCACTAATTATTAGAGAAATATAAATCAAAACTACAATGAGGTATCACCTCACACCAGTCAAAATCGCCATCATTAAAAAGTCTACAAATAATAAATGTTGGAGAGGGTGTGGAGAAAAGGGAACCCTCTTCCACTGTTGGTGGGAATGTAAATTGGTGCAGCCACTATGGAAAAGGGTATGGAGGTTCCTTAAAATACTGTGCTAATTCTTGTGCTGACCTGAGAGTCAGTATCTCATGAAGATGTCTTTGCATTGTCATTGTGCATTAGTTTTAGAGTTTTTCCAGAAGCTTCCTTGGTTTTAAGTGTAATCTGAGCCCCGTTACCATTTCACTTCAGGCTCTAGGCAGGCGCTATCTCCTGGAAAACTTTTTTGTTGGAGAAAAAGAAATTTGACCAGTATAAAAGATGCAAGTGTAGGCTCTTATATTTGCCAAAGCATTGTCCGTTTTCCCCTGAAATGGAAAGTAGCTACAAGATCGTTCCCCAGTCTCCTGTGCATCTGTCTCTAGGACAGTTATTGCTGTTCTTAAATACAGCTTATCATTTGATTTATTGTACTTCTGTGAAAATGATGCAATGCTGAAGTAATTAGTAATTGTGATTTTTTTTTTTTCTCCTTTAACAAGGGCTTTCTCTCTGGAGAAGCCATTTGGAAAAAGAAGAATTTTTTTTTTTTTTTCAACTGGGAGAATTAGTTTTGATTACTGTTAAAATACTTATGGAATGTCTTTCTTTTCCTAAAGTTGTACCAAATCTTTGGAATGTTGATGGAGAAGTTACAGTTACTGACCAGAAGCCGGGAGAAGTTGCCGAGGAACTAGCAAGCTCCTATGAAAGAAAGCTCATTGAGGTAAGGGTGGCAGAGTCTGCGTTTATTCCCAACATTGGCTGCTTTGGAGACTTTTCAGACATAGGCCCAGCCTGTTAAACAGATGTTAGCAAAACAAGCAGTCACACACTCCGCCTCCCACAAACAAAACACAAAATGATAAAACCATTGTAATTGATAGAGAAAAGTAAGAAAGTAAGACGTGGTTCTTTGAAATATATCATTTAATTAGAAACCTGTGGCAAGGAGATAAGAGAGAAAACGTGAAAAATAAGAAAACAATTGTACCCTTGGATTTGGAGAATATTCAAAACAGAAGAGAATATCACATACAACTTTGTGCTGAGAAATGGGGAAATAGGGATGAGATGGACTGTTTTCTAGGATCGCATTCAGTATCAAAATTCATTGAAGATGACGCAGGCTACCTGAAGGGACCAAAAAAATCTGTGGAAGAAAGTTATAAAAGTTAAGAAAGGACTGTATCCCAAGAAGGTAGCAAGCCTGGATGGTTTTATGGTGATTTTCAGAACACCCTTCAAGGTGTATACAGAAAGCCCTTCGCTATTTATATTTTCTTAGAGCATTTTTTATCTATATCTGTACCTTGGTTCAAGTGTGTATCACTCCAGTATAACAAATCTGACAAAGATAGCAGAAACAAGAAAAGTATAGACTGGTAACATTTGTGCATGGATACATAACAATTCAAGAAAGGTATCGCTCTGTCAAATTCAGCCATATATTAAAGGAATAACATATATAAAAAGTTAAAATGTATTTAAGATTTCTAGGATGGTTTAACATTAGGAAATTCATCCATTAAGTCCACCCATTAATAAATCAAAGGAGAAAAACCAGATATTTATCTTGATAGGTACTGAAATGTCCATTTGGTAACACTCATCATCGATATCTGATAAAATATTCTTGGTAAATGAAGAATAAAGGTCCTTTCTTGGTATGATCAAATGTTTTTGTCAGAAACCATTAATTATCACCATACTCAATGGTAAAGCTGGGAGAGTAAGTTTTTGATTAGGTAACTAATATATATACAGGTGTGTGTATGTGTTGTGGTGATCCAGTGGTGGTAGTATTTATTACAAGTCATGTATGTTTGTGTACATACACACATAAAAGTATACACCTATACTTAGTACTTTCTAAATCTTCTACAGTGAGTAAGTTTTATTTTTGGAATCAGAAAAACACCCACAGTTGCCGTGGAGACGTGCCTGACCTGGGGTGGGCTTCAGGGGTAGGGCCTTTGAGGAGCAGCCCCTGAGCTCGTTCTGGTTCAGGCTGCCATCCGTGTAGTCTGTTTCCTCTGTCTCTAAATGACCTCGAAAGAAGGGAGCTGACTTTAGAAGCAACGTGAGTTCTGACTCAGGTGAGCTCAAGGGAAAGCAAGCCAAGGTCTTCGCCAAACAGGCAACTGGGGGAAGAGTTAAAAACCGGGATGGGAGGGCCTGGGCATGGGGGAGGTGGTCCCTGCAGCGTCTCTGCCCACCACTATGCCCATCCGTGGACCTTCATCCAGAGGGATCATGAGACCGGAGTTGGCTGTGGCGGAAAGCCTGGGTGGAGAGGGGAGTGGGCCCCTTACCCTCAGAACTGTGACAATCCTAGTGGACTCCGGGTCTCTGGATGGCAGAGACTCTTTCATCTCTGTATTCTCAGTGACTGTTTGTTGACAGGCGGTGAATTTAGCTAAATAGCCCTTGAGTGAAAGTATTTGAACTTCTCCCGGGACAGGGATGGCTCCGGTTTGCTGAATGAAGGAAGGGCTGCTGAGCTAGGAAGGGTGAAGGGTTCTTACCAGAGTGAAAGGGGGTTGGGAGCTTCTGTCCCTTCAGGGGAACCAGGGTGATGTGTCCACTTGTAAGGATGTGGTCAGACCTGCACGGTTTAGAGACCAGTGCGCGTGTCCCTGGATTCCTTTGGGTGCCGGGCCTGGGGCAGCGATCTGGGGGGTTGGCATGCTCATCAGAAACTCGGAGGGGCTTGGGAGGAAGTGACGGGCTGCTTGACCCACTGAGGAAGCACCGTAGTTCATTCATGGCCCGGCTGCTTGGGTGGGTGGTTGGTTCATTCAGTGTTTGTTGGGTGCCCTGTCACCACCCATTTTGACCATGAGAAAGCCTCACCACCTCACTGCGCTCCAGCTGCGATGTGCGGGGAAGATCCAGGTGTGACGTGAAGTTACTGTCGGATCCCCTTGCGTCGTTGCTCTTGTTGCCTGCGAGAGAGGTAGCTGTTGGACTCCCACATCAGGGTAAAAGACTTCTCTTGCCAGCCTTAAGCCTTCTTTCACGTCCTTCTGTGATCCTCTTGCCCTGGGAGCAGTGGAGTCAGTGGCTGTAGTCAGCCAGCTGGGAGAGAGGTGAGGTTGAAGCAGGGATGGTCCTCCAGGGGCATTTACTACGCCACACTGATTTTTCATTCTGTTTTTGTTTGCAAAGTGAGATCCTGTCAGTGATCTCTCATCTCTGAATAACATTAGTGTTTCATTTCACCATGACTTTTGCTGAACCCTCTTTGTTGGCATTAATCAAACCCATTCTTCATGATGCTCGGCTGTCATTTTATTAATGGGTTGGTTTTTACCAAGAAAGAGTTGTAAACGTGTGTTGGAGTGGAGTAATAAAAGGATGAGGGGGAAGAGTTGAGGCATTGCTCTTCCCATTTCGAAAGGGCAAAGGAAGAAAAAACATATCATTTTAAATAATATGACTATTTAAAATACCCCAACAATTGAATGACTCTTCTGTGATTCATCCCAACGAAAAGGGAGTTCCTGAACCTTCTTTCTCTAGGTGTCTTTCAAAGCATTAAAACCATTCCACCCACCAGCACACATACACAGCACGCTGCACGGACAGCTCAGAACCCAAAGCAACACCATATGTAGTAGCTGGTGAGAATCAGGGGCCCAGGACAGGAAAGACTGTGCAAAGATTGTTCCTGACACCCTGTGGTGGCCAACTTTTGAAAACAAGAGGGAAAAGAGAATTCTGGCAGGTGTAGGTTAATCTGGCAGGGAAAGAACACTGCTATCAAAACACTCATTATGTAAGAGCCGCTGTAATACTAGCAGCTAGCCGTCAGCGCACACTTTCAATTCTGGTTACTGTGCTAAGTCTTTACGTCAGGTCGATGAACTCTTGCAATCCTCAGCAGGGTTCCTTGAGGGAAGGTACTGTTCACAGATGGGGTTTTGAGAAGTGAAGTAGCTTGTCTAAGATTTCTCAGCTGGTAAGAAGCAGAGCTGGGTCCGAATCCCTCAGGCCATCTAGCACCAGAGCCCAAACCCATCGTCCTGCTGTGTTCTGGAAGGCCAGGCTCAGTGAGAAAAAGAGACATCTAAGAGAAGGGCCAGTCACTCGTCCTATTTGAGGGAATGCGTGTAGGGAGGTGAGGGTTGCCAGCAGTAGCTGACAGAAACACGGCACATCGGCCGTTTGGCATGGTGCTGGCGGGGCCTCGTCCCACACCCTCAGTTACTGCAGGAGGAGGGAACGCCTCCCATCCGCGCTCGGACCTACTCGATTCTGAAGCCACTTGCAGTAGAATGCCAGGCTGGGACGTTATCTTTTTTACTGTGTGTTCATTGCCTCATTCGGCTCCAGCATATAGTAGGAGCTCTGTAAGTATCGAATGGGATGACAGTCTGTCAGGTGGATTCGGCTGTTCGGGGTCATGTTTAAAGAGTGACGGATGGACTTCTCTCCGCTCTCAGGTCGAGAGTGGGTTGTACAAGGCACCCCTGTAGCTCAGAGCATCCTGGCGGAAAGGATTCCATATCTAATAAGAGGAAGCATGGCTCTTTGGAGGAGGCACACGTTTTTCTGGCGGTCAGTTTTAGGGGGAATTTGAGCTTGGAGAGTCTGGAGGGGACCTTGAGAGACAGATGGGCGCTACCAGCTCGTGTAGCACATACTTACTGACTACCTCCTAAGGGTCCAGCCTTCAACTTCCTTTCTCTACCCTCAGTGGCCTCCCCTACCCTGGGAGCAGTAGAGTTGATGATTCTAGGAGATGAGCCACAAGAGGTGTGAGTCTGAAGCTGAGACGTTCCTCAAGTGGCGTTTTCTTCCCTAGACTGAGTTTTCCTTCTTCTTTTGATTGCAAAGTCATTGATGCTTCATCCGTGGGTAGCATCTGTGTAACCAAGGCTTGTCGTAGGTTACAAAGACGAACAAGACACATTGCCTGCCTCTGGGGAAGCTCCCGGCCTGGGGGGTGGGGCAGACATGTCCGTTATGATCATTAGGAAACAGGCTTGACGTGCCAGAAGTGCAGACATAGAGTGACGCCTGCCTCATGGGCTCCTAGAGCTATGTCTTTAACAGCAGTCTTGCAGAGCTTGAGCACCTAACTGGAGCTTCTAGAACGTTCCTCCCCTTTTCTTTGGGGTTGTTAGTGATGACACTCAGAAATTTCTTTTGTCCACTTCCCATCCCTCCTGAAGAGCTACACATTAGAGGAAATGGATTTGTTCTCACCAAGGTTTTTGAGGATAAAAGATACTGGACGCGTCCAAGATAGATCTGCTCTAAGATTCTTCTTTACCTCCTGCAAGTGCAATCCTTTTGGTTTGGATTCGTCTCCAGAGATTTTTCCATCGCTTTCTAGCAGTTGCCATCAAGAAAAATGTAGAATTGTTGGTGGCATTTGGACTTTGGTCCTGCGTTGCCTCCTGCAGCCTGGTGGCTTGGAGAGCACAGGTGTCCCATGTCAGACTCAGTTCAGATTGGTCCCTCACCACCATGCATTCGTTCCTGGGCAGGCCACCTGAGCTCTCTAAGCCTCAGTTTCTCTGTCAGTAAAGTTGAGCTGGTAATACCTACTGCTAGGGTTGCTTTGAGGATTAAATATAAAGAATCAGGTTCAGGACCCGTAGTGGACAGGAGTGCTTTCTTTTCTTCCTTCTGTCCTGATTTCCTTTGGAGGAATGATGGCCCCACCATGTCTTGCCGTCTTGGTAGGAGAGTAAATCTTAGGTACTTTGTCCTACTTTGGCCCCAGGGCAGGCATGTGACCTGAGCCAGGGCAGTTGGGGCTTTAACTCCTAAATTAAACAAGAGTGGCAAGAATGCTTGAGAGGCCATTTATTCAGTAACTGGGTCCTGATGACTCTGCATTTGTTCCTGTGTGAACTGGCCAGAGCTGTTCTGGTTTCAGGTCCTTCTCTGGGCCAGGTTCTCCCGATTTCCTGACTGTTTACAGTAATTCCTTTGTAGCTCAGGTTAGAATCTCTGTTACTTAACCTCCAAAATACCTTAGTTCATGTGAAGTTTTGTAAATGTCTGCAATCCATAGATGCTGTTTCCTCTTCCTCTCCTTTGGGGCTCCTTGGTCTGCCTTTTGCATACTGTCCTAGGCCTTGATCACAGCCCTGCTTCCCCGTTTTTTGCTCGCCTCTGCGCCGTGTGCAACGCAGCCCGTCCGTCCTCAGCAAGCAGACCTTTACTTCCTCCCGTGTGGAAGGACTCAGCTAGCTGTTGATTGATTTTTCAAATTATAGGATACTTATCATTTACTGTGTGAATGTAGTTAGCCCCTGAATTTTTGCTCATGGGTGAAATAAATGTGTATTAGCGGCATTTGTTCTCATTATAATGGCAGAGTCACTATTAATGGAAAAGTAAGCTTAAGCATCAAGCTGGTAAAAAATACATTCATAATCACACGCTGTGGATAACTCTGAATGTGATCATCATTTTAATAAAATGGAAAAGTTCCTGAAGCAGCCAGGACCTTGGGGGCAGTTATACCACCAGCACTGGCTTCATAAATTGGCACCAGTGGGTTCCAACACTCTTGATATATCTGGGAGTCATTTTTATGCAAAAGAAAAACAGGCTTTTAAATAAAAGACTGGATTCCGTGTAAGGACTCAGGATACAGAACTCTGAGCTGACACCTCCATCAAACTGCTGCTCAAAATGAAGAGTTTGATGTGAATTTGTTTTTGTTGTTTAATATCTCATGATACTGAGCAGATTGAGACCGGGCTGTCACCTCGTCAGGGGAAAAAAGTTTGCTCACCACGCAAAACTGGGTGTTGAAGCAAAATTGTTGTGTATGAATGAAAATTGGTAAGGAGTTCTCCCTTCTGGAGGGATAGGGGTAATGCCCACTAAAGTGTGAATGACTAACAAGGCCAAATCTCCAAGGAATTCTTAAAATCTTTTTATTATGGAAAAGATACAAAAATGGAAAATTTAGAGGTTTAATCAGCCTCTAAATACCCATCATCTGGCTTCAACCGTTAATAACTCCTGGTCAATTTTGCATCATCTCTGTCCCATCCTACTCCCAGTCTCTTGTGGTATTTTGAAGCAAACCTGAGTTTTCATATCATTCCACTCCTATTTCAGGCTATATCTGTAAAATATAAGAGCTCTTAACAAAACAAAACAAAACCACACTACCATTAAAAAATCTTCTATAGGAGGCCCATGCCAGTCCTAGCAAATCTCAGATTGGAATATAAGAGAGAAAGAGAGAGAGAGACTGACTGACTTCTTTTAACAGAGCACCTTTTGGGGGGCCTGAAAAATGGTTCCTCACCCAATTCCAGCGTGTGTGTGTGTGTGTGTGTGTGTGTGTGTGTGTGTGTGTGTAGGCTTTCCCACACCAGCAGAGTGTCTGAGAATTCAACTGAATTCTGACACTATCTACCCAGAGATAGCATCAGATTCTACAGGTAAGAGGCCAGTCCCACAAGATCACCCTCCACTTCAGACACCAGTTGTGAGCCCAGATTGTTACCTGTGCTTCTGACCGACTGGCTATAAATCAGAGGTTCCCAAGACGACGAATTTGCCAGAGCGTCTCACAGAACTCAAAATTTTACTCACTGGATTGCTGGTATATTGTAGAAGGATGTAAGTCAGGAACAGCCAGATGGAAGAGATACATAGGACAAGGTATGGGGAAAGGGCACTGGCATCCATACCCTCTCTAGCCACGCCACTCTCCCCACATCCCCATGTGTTCACCACCCTGGAAGCTTTTGGAACCCTGTCCTATCCATAAAAATAGAAGCTTCATTACAGAGGCAGGAATGATGAAATCACTGACCATTGGTGATTTTTTTCTTTAACATCTTTATTGGAGTATAATTGCTTTAAAATGGTGTGTTAGTTTCTGCTGTATAACAAACTGAATCAGCTATACATATACGTATATCCCCATATCTCCTCCCTCTTGCGTCTCCCTCCCACCCTCCCTATCCCACCCCTCTAGGTGGACACAAAGCAACGAGCTGATCTCCCTGTGCTATGCAGCTGCTTCCCACTAGGTATCTATTTTACATTTGGTAGTGTATATATGTCCATGCCACTCTCTCACTTCGTCCCAGCTTACCCTTCCCCTTCCCCGTGTCCTCAAGTCCATTCTCTATGTCTGCATCTTTATTCCTGTCCTGCCCCTAGGTTCTTCAGAACCGTTTTTTCTCTTTTTTTAGGTTCCATATATTATGTGTTAGCGTACGGCATTTGTTTTTCTCTTTCTGACTTACTTCACTCTGTATGACAGTCTCTAGGTCCATTCGCCTCACTACAAATAACTCAAGTTCGTTTCTTTTTATGGCTGAGTAATATTCCATTGTATATATGTGCCACATCTTCTTTATCCATTCATCTGTCGATGGACACTTAGGTTGCTTCCATGTCCTGGCTATTGTAAATAGAGCTGCAATGAACATTGTGGTACATGACTTTTTGAATGATGGTTTTCTCTGGGTATATGCCCAGTAGTGGGATTGCTGGGTCATAGACCATTGGTGATTGACTCAATCTCCAGCCCCTCTCCCCTCCCTGGAGGCCAGGGGGTAGGACCAAAAGTTCTAACCTTCTAATCACAGGATTGGTTCTCCTGGCACCCAGCCCCTATCCTTAGGTGCTTCTAAAAGTCATCTTATTAACATAACAAAAGACACCTTTATCATTCTCAACACTTAGGAAATTACAAGGGTTCTGGGAGCTGTGAGCTGAGAACTGTGGCCCACAGTAAATCACAGTATCGCAGGACCCCTTGCTTCCTGTTCCTCCCCCTCAGTTTGCTGAGGAAGGAATCTTAGCACCTAATTCATGTGAGATGGCCAAGCCGAGGTCTTCCTCCCCTTTGCTTGGCTTTCTATGTTAATTCCAGTTAATATCAGCCACAGCCCTGTCACCAGCACAGCTGCACTGACTCTTGGAAATGGAACAGGTTGGAGACAAGGAGGTGTTGATTTCGGATGCAGGCAGCAGTAAGTGGCAGCTTGCAGCAAGCAGCAGCAAGCAGTAGCTGGAAGCAAGATCTTAGTGTCCGGACTGGGTGTCTTAACCACTAGACCACAGGGACCAGCAGCTAGGGCCTGGATCCCTAGTTCTTGCCTGTCTTGTCAAGAATGAATTCAGGTGAGGAGGCAGAAGGTAAAGAGAAAAGTAAAAAGTTTATTGGAAAGACAGAGTACATGCAGAAAGATGCAGGGGTGAACTCAGAGAGTTGCGCCTCTGGGAAGTTTAAACCCTTTATAAGGGCACAGTTTTCCAGGTCTTTGTCTTCTGGCCAATCATCTTGTTTTGTCCCCCCTGGCTAATTTGTCTTAGGACCCTCCCCTTAGGGGTGCAGGCACCTCTCAGCCAAGATGGGTCCCGACGTGAAGGCATCTTGGAAAAGCAAGAGTCACCATGGCCTGGAGTTGTCCCCTGACTTTTGACCCCCAAGGAGCCTTTCTGCGCATGTGTGGTGTCTCCCTTGACCCAAGTGGGGGGAAGCGGAGATCCCTTGATCCTTTACTCAAACAAGGTTTTGCCCCTGTTGCTGCCATGACTGTTATCTTAGGACATCCACAAGAGACAAAGCCTGGCTATTTACCCTGTCTCTGTCATTGCTTCCATTTTGGAGAACAAACAGGAGGCTGATTTTAAATGTCTAACCTCAAACCCATCTATCTTCTGTCTCAGGAAGTGCAAACAGGAGGCTAGTTGTAAGTGTCTGGCCTGAAACCCACTTTTTCCTGCCCTATGAAGTGTAAACAGGAAGCTAGTTGTAAATGTCTAACTTGGGGCCCATCTATCTCCTGCCTCAGTGTCACCACGGCTTGCAGGTTTCCCAGTGCTTGGGTTTCCGAATGCTTGGGCACACAGGCCTCTACTGTGCCCTTGTGCATGAATGAACTAGTTCCCTAATGAAGATCACAGGCAGTCCAGTACTTTATTCAAAATATTTTTTGTGTGTTTTCTCTTCTTATTTTTAATATTCTATTTTTAAAATTTGAAGTATAGTTGATTTACAATATTGTGTTAGTTTCAGGTGTACAACATAGCGATTCAGTTATACATATATATGTGTGTATGTGTATATGTGTGTGTATATATATACACATATGTTCTTCACATTCTCTTCCCTTATTCAAAATATATTTTCATTTTGGAAAGTTTGAATGTAAGAATAGCCCGGGGAATATAATGAGCTTTCACGTACCCATCACCCAACAGCAATGGTGGCCAAGTCATGACCAATCTCGCTTTGTCCATACATCTTCCTACTTCCCCAGCTTCTCATAGATACGCCGAAGCAAGTTCAAAGCACAGCGTTGTTTCCTCCCAAAGTATTTTGAAATATATCTCTAATATAACATAAGGGTCCTCCTATTTTTTAAAAGAAAAAAAAATCCTATAATATCACACCTAAATAAAAATTAGCAATAATTTCTTAACATCATCAAATATCTGGTGAGTGTTCAAATTTTCATTTCAAACAAATGTTTGAATAAGTTTCCAAATGGGGTCCATCCACACATTGTAATCAGTTAATGGACCTCTTAAATCTCTCTGAATCTGCAGGTTTCCCATCTGTATCTTCCCTTCTCTCCCTTTCTTCTTTACTTGAAATTTATTAGTTAAAGAAATGAGATTGTTGATCCTAGAGAATGTCTCCCACCAGTGTTTTTTGAGAGTCTGTCATGTGCTTGGTACTCTGTGACCTCTTAGGCTTTTGGTGACATTTACTTAGAGAAAAGCAACCCCCAAACATCGATGACAATGTTGGTAGTAGCAGTTAGCATAAGTTGAGGGCTTATTCTACTTTTAGGCCCTGTGCTAATAGCATCACATTGGATTGCCTAACCTAATGTTTGCTGCATCCTTACAGATGAGGCATCTAAGGCTTGGAGATGACAAGTCACCGGCCCAAGGTCCCAGGGCTTCACGTGTAGACCTAGGATGTAACCCTGGCTGTCTGACTCCAGAGTTCGTGCTCTTCCCCTCATGCTTAGCTAGAAACAGGAACTGTTGCCAAATCTTGGCTCCCTGTGCACCCAGGCCGAATAAAAATACAGAGACAGAAATTTGGAAGATAAGAAATAGAGAGGCTTTTTATTTTCTTTGCCAGGCAAAGGGAAGACACAGTAGGCTAGCGCCTCAAGAACTGTGCGCCCACTCTGTGGAATTACAGGGATTCTTACAGGGGAGCTCACAGTCCAAAGTAAGTGATAAGGATCAAAACAGTGAATGTCTTGCATTCTTCTTCTTCTTGCATTATTTCAAAATAGTCACCGCTGGCGTCAGGAAACCCAGTAATTGGGTCCATTAGTCTCTGGGTTATCAGTCTGCGAGCTCCCTTCTGGAAAGCAAACAGCTACAAGGGGTGATTTGCTGCAAGAGATTACAGGGGGAGCAAATACCAGGTGCAGAATGTAAATTACACAGGATTAGGGGTGACAGGTTCTCTTTGTGAAGGACAAATCTAACAACAGACACTATAGATTAGTAACAGTTAAAATAAAACTAGGATTGATTAACTCTTTCAGGCCAGGTTATGTTTCTTCTCTAGTCTGGCACTGTTGCCTTTATTTTCCTTGTTCTCAGGAGAGGGAAAACTTCATTTCTGTTTCTGCTGCAACAGAGCCAGGCCCTGCTGGCTGGCTGGCTCTAACTTTAAACTCTAAGGGGAGCCACGGTGATGAAAGCATGCTAGCTCTGAGCTTGTCACACCCAAGGGAATTATTGAAGGATGAGGAGGGATAATGGGAAGAAATTCTGGCTGACAGACACAAGCCCTGCTGTAAGCTGTATTGACACACACAAGCCCAAGCACTTGCTCAGATGGCAGGGCTCTTCTGATGCCTCTTTTTTTTAATTAATTTTTATTGGCGTATAGTTGGTTTACAGTGTTGTGTTAGTTTCTGCTGCCATGCCTCTTGCGCTCATCACGTGTCCCCAGCCTGTTCCTGTGTGCTCAGGTGACCTGCCCAGTGTAGCAAAGGGAAAGGTTCCACTTCGGGCAGTGCGCCCTTCTCGCCGGACGGGCCTTCTTTCTTTCCTGCATGTCCCCAGGCCTTTCGTCACTCTTTGCCCTTGGCAGGGTGTGTGGAGTGGCAGGTGGCAGCCCGGCTCCGGTGCAGACACGCCCACACTCCAGGCTCATTAGTGCTCGCTCGTCCCTGCCCATCTCCTGGTTTCTCTCGTAGACCTTTGGGCGTCTCTTCTCCCGTCTCATGGTGGGGTCACCACCCTCCATCGACGATGATACCATAGGCCCTGCCGTTTGCTCGGTGTCTCCACCCTGGGTGTTCTCTTCGGCTGCCGTTCCTGTTACAGCCTCATTTCTGTTTGCGTCTCTGGAGTCTGGAGCACGTGAGATTGAACAGATGAACTTCCTTAGAGAGACACTTGGAAAATGATCCGCTACTCCTTTTTGGGTGATGGATAAAAATACTTGTAATTGTGGTGGCTGGTTTTCAGCTTTTCAGACCCACACTATTTTGGGCCTGTTTTATATTTGCTTTCCTTCTTGAGGCGGGAAGTGGCTCCTTGAAGCTGCTTCTTGGGCTCCCAGAGGAGTTGTGTGGTCTCAGTCGGTGGGGGGGGGGGGATTGGTGGCACTGTCCTATCGAAGTCAGTGTTGAGGATGCGCCAGGTGAAGGGACACGGCTGTCACGTGTGGTGAGCCCAGCCCACCGGGAACATCTAGGGATTGTCCCCAACAATGTGGAGCCATAGCAGTTGGAGGTGTGGGGGGCAGATGCAGAGACAGGGAGGAAGGAGGTGGTGAGTTTAATGCACGTGGACGGAATAATGAAAAACTACCCCAGGCCCAGCTGGCTTGGGCCATTTTCCTGCTTAAGACTCCAGTGGCTCCTCTTTGCCCTTAGAGTCATTAAAACGTGACCCCTTTTTTATGTGTTACCGTAAGAACCTGTATGCCGTGGCTCTCATCTTCCCCTGCAGCCATGTTTCTCACCTCACCGTGAGCTTGTGTCACCTTTCTACCCATTGGTTTCTTACCTGGAACCCTATTCTTTCTCTGTGTCCCCTTCCCTCCCCATTTTCCTGGGCTGACTTCCGAGCTTTCAGATCTCGCCCTAGAACCCTTCCCCTACCAGCCCTCTGCGCTCCCGAAAGCTAAGTTCCGTTACCCCCTGGTGTCTTGTTGCTACCCACCTCTCCCGCATCCCCACTCCTCGTCCTGACTGTGCCGTATGTGTGTTTGCCTGTCTTGCGGGTTCTTGTTTCCCTCATTCTTTGCCCCACCTCTCACTGTGCTGTGGGTTCCATGTTGACAATTCTCACGTCCTGTTCACTGTTGTGGTCCCAGCATATATCATTTTGGAGTCTTTTGGTTGCAGGTGATAGAAAGTGTGGCTGATCCTGTTGTGGCAGAGACTGTGCTGTGTGTTCATCAGGCCTGTCTCACTTGTCTCTCCCTGGACAAGCAGGACTGCTGCATTTCCCAGTCTCCCTTAGGTTAGACTGGGACCATGTGACTCATTCTGGCCAGTGGGCTATGAGTAGAAGTGATGAGCGTCCTCCAAGGCTGAAGCGTGGAAGAGCTGGTGAGAATTTTCTTTGATCTCGTTGTCCTTGCCGTGATGACCCTGGGAGCCATGTGTTCCGTGTGGCGTAGCTACAGGGTGATGCTAGCCTGGATCCCTGAGTCACCACCTGGAAGGGATTGGCCCTGTTGTGCTGCTGGGCCCACTGCACACTTTGTGAGAGCAGGAATAGACCATATCTGTTCAGCCACTGAGATATCAGGGTTTGCTTGTTATTACAGCCAGAGCATAGCTTACCCTGATTATGCCTAGAAAGAGAATTTCTTGATTGAAGGGAGAGTTTGGCTTTAGGTGTGGCTGAATCTTGGGATGTGAGCTCTGTTACCAGGCTCCTGTCTCTCTCTCTCTCTCTCTGGCCCTTACCTCTACCATGTCTGGGTTGACATCATTTTGGTGGGTTTATCCCTCCTGATCACAGCTGGCTGTGATAACCCCTGGGCAGATAGTTTTTCTTCCAGGTTCACATTCAGGGGAAGAAACAAGAGTCTCTTTCTTGATTCCTGGGAAGAGCCTTGAGTTCCCTCTGATAGAGCCAGCTTAGGTCCCTTCTCCCTCTTCACCCAATCGCAGGATCCCTCTCATGTGCCGAGGCCGAGGGAAGAACCCCATTCAGACGTGGAGAATGAGGACTGAGGAGAGGGGTGGATCTCCCAAAGAACACGGAGACTGTTGCTGGACAGGAAACGGGTGCCATAGGGACAGGTGACCAAGGTCCACTTCAGTGCTCAGTGAATGTTTGAGTGCATGTATGCATGAACAGATGAATGAATGAATGAATGAATGAGTGCCAGATTAGTGGATACATTGATGAATCAACCTCTCTCTTGCCCCAGGGGGCTCGCAGCCTGGTAGGGGAGTTAGCGTCATAAAGCAGTAGCCAATAGCAGCGAGTGATCATTAAACCAAAAGAAGTAACACAGGGAAGAGGGGAATTCGCCAGATCTGGTAGTGGAGGGGCATGGTTTGGGGTGTCTCAGAGAAGATACTGCAGAACTGTTCATTTCTAAGTTGGGTTTTGAGGGTAGAACAGGAATTTGCCAGAGAGACAGGGAAGGGCAGGGTAATCCAGGTTGCAGGATCAGCACGAGCAAAGGCTCGACCAGGTTCCCAGGAGGCGACTGACTGATATATAATAGGGTGAGACGGAGGCAGACGCCTTCAGATTTTCTTTTTATTAGCACTATCCGTTTATCATTCCTATTAGGGTTTTCTGTTTCAGGTCCTACAGTTAATGGTTATTTTTCGGTGCACGGTAGAATTGGAAAGCTTTCTCTTTCCTTTGCCTTTTCCCGTCTGTCTGATTCACCCTGACGCAGGCACACGCGAACTGCCACACCTGCCACCCCCTCTCCACTCTCGGCCTTTGGAAAGAAATACCCTTCTAAAGCCCAGGCAGCCATTTCTGACCTTTTCAAGAAGGCGTAGTTTTGTGGGTCAAGCCGGTGGTGCTGAGAGACTTCTGTTTCTTAAAAGGCTCTGCAGTTTGGTCCTCAGGGAGGGAACCTGAAGGCTTCCAGCTTGAAGATTTGTAGCAGTTTTGCTTGGGTATGGTTGGGGCACATCTTGTGAAAAGTGTTGCCTGAGGGTGCCTGTCATTTTAGAAGTGGCCCTTCATTAGACTTGGGACTTTGCCTCCAATAGCTTAATGCTCTTGTTTGTTTTATTTAAAGGATCTAAAACTTTCCGTCGCCTGCCTGTTCTCTTGCACCAAGAGGCTGACACACAGCACGGTGGCTCTGGTAATAGGTTTGCAAAAGCCAAGGTTCCACTAACTCTGTCCAAGCTCGTATGTAAACATTGCTGCTACCATCTATTATGTGGAATAAGTCGAAATTTTCCCCAAAGTGGCTCACTCACCTGGAAATGAATGAATAATTGTTAAGTACAAATTAATACAGTTGATACCATTTAATAAGTGCCTACTATGTGTCAAAAACTAAACGGGGGCATCACCTGCATCCTCTCATTTAATTCTTACACCAAGAGGTCAGGAAACAGGTTCAGGAAGGGTGAGTATAATATCCTGAGTCACACAGCAAAGAAGTGGTAGAACCGTGGGGTTTTTTTTGTTTTGTTTTTTGTTTTTTTAGATTGAAGTATAGTTAATTTACAGTGTTGTGTTAATTTCTGGTATACAGCAAAGTGATTCAGATTTTTATATATGTATTAAAAAAAGTGCTGTACACTTTATTGTTGTTTACCTATTTTTATATACAGTAGTGTGTATATGTTGACCCCAAGCTCCTAGTTTCTCTCTCCCTGCCACCCCCGCAGAACAGATTTTTTTTTTTTTTTGGAGCCAGTTCTGGTGGCTGCAGGGGCTGAGATCCTGCCACCTCGCTGTTCAGACTGTGCCTTCGTTTACAGAGGTGTCACTGTGAGATGTGACGGCCCTCCTTGGAGGTTAAGCGCACCATTTCTATTTCCTGACACATTTTATGACTGTCTTCTAGCGGAATACTCTTGCAAAGCTCGAAATGGACTCAGAGTTGGACTTGCAGAGACTTTGGGGTTTTGCCGCTTCTCCTGGCTCATTGCGTGCAAATTAATCAAATGAATTATGTAGCCCAGGTAATAACTTGCCTTGATGCAGTAGCTCTGTAGAAAATAATGAGTTGAGTGTTTTTATTTAATCCACTTTGGGGGCATGTTTGAGTGGATTGAAAAAATAAAAAGCACAAAGAATCCTTTTTATCAATTAATTGTGAGCCATTCTGTTCTTTTGGGGGCAGGTGTCTTTCTCAGAGATGGTTCAGGTCCTTGTCAGGCTGCCTGGCTTACTTACATCTGTTCCGTGCTTATAGCGTGCCAGGCATTTTTCTGAGCACTTTATCTCACTTTATCCTTAGAATCACTCGATGTGATGAGGCGTGGTGAGATGACCGATGCTTCAGGTTACACAGATGGCAGAGCTGGGAGTGAAATTCCAGGCCCAAAGCTCATAACTCCTCCCTGTTGAAAAGAACCTTAAATCTGAACTACAGGAGCTGGTGGAGGTGGTTTGTCCCCATGTTGCCCAGAGTGTGAGAGTCCCAGTGATGGCCTTAGGTGTGTTCCCTGGCCCTGTTACCCAGCCTCTGTGAGCCTCAGTTGTCCTCATCTGTAGCCTGCAAGTATTGATTTCTGATGTGCACTGCTGACAGATCAATCGGGGAATCGTCCGCATTGCTTCCTGCCACCCCTCTTCTCCTCAGGTGGCTTGTGTGCTGTGGGGAAGGACTGTCTTGTCTTATTTACCTGCTGCGGGACAGACAGTGACACTCCTGCGTTGAATGACCCCTGAGCTCCACCAGTCACAGAGCAGCCCCATGTCTCGTCGTTGCTTGGGCCTCCCTCCCCTGGTGGGCCGAGAATGGCCTGGCGAGGCCACTCAGGGAGATGCCTCCTCAGGCAGAGTGAGTCGGTCCCAGTTTCCGAGGACACGCCCCTTCCACCCAAGGTCAGGGAAGTCCATGGTCATCACCCCTCTGCCGTCTCCGCAGGAACTTGGGCAGCTTCGGGCTGCTGCTGCCGCTGCTACAGCAGAAAGCACTGTCTGTGCTGCGTGATAGCTGGGCCCGTCTGCCTGCATGACCCTCTTCTTAGGCATGAGCACACCTTCCTCTCTGGGGTAAGTTCAGGCCCCTCCCTAGGCTGGCTCCCCACCTCTCCCTGGCTTGCTGTCACATGGCTGAGGATGGCTTGTTTCACCACTGGAGCTGCTCTGGACCACTGTGGGGCTGAGCCACTCTGGGTCTGGACTGCTGCTCCCAGTGTAGTTGGAGCCCCAGGGAGAGGAGGTCGCTCTACCCCCCGTCCTTGGTTCTCCACTCTGCCTGTCCGGGGATTGACTTGACAGGATGAGGGGCAGTGGCTTCATCGGTTCTCTTTGGGGAACCCCACACCCCACTACGGGGCAGTGAGGCCTGCCTCCCGCCTTCCTCGGAATCCACTGTTACCCTTTCTGAGTGTCATCGCCAGTCTTGCTCGGAAGGGCTGCTGGGATCCCTGGCCCTTCCTCCCTCCCCTCCCAACCTCAGAGCTTTCACTTGCCAGGCTGCCCGCAGCCCTCTTGGTTTTGTTTTTCAGAAAACAACTCTGTCTCACAACATCCTTCGTGGCTGATTTTTCCCCATCAGCATCCTGCTTTTTCCGCCGCTTCTGTTGATGCAGGTGAATTTTACCTCTGTACCTGGTGAAGCACAGACCTGAAAACACTGTTTCCTCAGGCCTCCTCCATGTGACTCACAGGCTCCATTTCAGTACCGAAAACTCAGCTTCGCCAGGGCAAGCTGTCAGCCTCTTTTATACAGTGACAAGTACTTCTTAAAAATTTCTTTCCCCTTCACAGAACCTTTAAAATGCCCCAGTTCATTTACTTCTCTGGGTCATGCAGGCAACTCTGTGGCCTGCTTTGGGCAAAGAATGATACTTCTTTTTTAGCAAAGGAGATTGAAATTGCGTTCTCTTGATTTTTTTTTTTTTCCACGCCCTCCAGGTGGTTTTAAAAATAGATCCAATTTTTTTTTTTTTTTTTTTTTTTTTGGAGGATGAAATTTGGGGATACATTCCAGGTGGTAGTTGTGTAGATAAGAGAAAATGCATATAATAGTTCCTGGCGTATAATAAGTGCTCAATAAGAGAGAGCTTATTACTCTTCTTTTCTTACTGTGGTAAAATACACGTAATATAAAATTTGCCATTTTAATCCATTTTAAATGCACAGGTCTATGGCATTAATTAAGTACAGTCACATTGTTATGCAACAAGCAGCAATATCCATCTCCAGAACTTTTTATCCTTCCCATGTGAAACTCTGTACCCATTAAACATTAACTCCCCATTCCTTCATCCATTGTGATTTTGATTTGCATTTCCCCAATGAATGGTAATATTGAGCATCTTTTCATGTGCTTATTGGCCATTTGTATATCTTTTGGGGGAATGTCTCTTCAAGTCCTTTGCCCATTTTTTTTTTTTTTTAAACATCTTTATTGAAGTGTAATTGCCTTACAATGGTGTGTTAGCTTCTGCTTTATAACAAAGTGAATCAGTTATACATATACAATATGTTCCCATTTCTCTTCCCTCTTGCATCTCCCTCCCTCCCACCCTCCCCATCCCACCCCTCTAGGTGGTCACAAAGCACCGAGCTGATCTCCCTGTGCTATGTGGCTGCTTCCCACTAGTTATCTATTTTACAGAGAAGGGAGACCAGTCTTACAAAAACTTGGAAATTTTTCTCCTACAAAGACCAGCTTCTGTGACCCAGCTCTTTCATTTCCAGGTACCTGAGATTAATGCTTCTGAAAATGAGTCTTTTAAATTCCGTTCCTCTCCTCTAAATGAAATGTGTTCTGGGGTAACGACCCAATTCCTACTATGCAGAAATTATTTTCCTTTTGTGAAGAAAACTGGATTTAAATGCAAAAATATTGCCTTTTTGTCTTCCTGAAAAATCTTTTCTGCTTTGTAGTTAAAAGCTTTTAAAATTAATGGAAAAATTCCTCCATCCCTTTGCTGTAGCTCAGGAGGAGAGCAAGATGTCAGTTTCTCTGTAAATAACATAACAACTGCCTTCCTGATGTTTGAGGTTTGAGCTGCTTGATGGCGTATATTTTAAAGCAAAGTGGTGGTCAATTTGGATGTAAAGTGATAAAATTGAGTGGATTAAATTGGCCGTCAGCAGTTAAAATACCATTTTGCATCCAAAACTTTGTGCCAACAGCTTTTATGTATGTGGGAAAAGAAAAGTAAGTTTCCTACAATTCTTTTTTGACACATCAAAATTATAACTTTCTTTTGGTATAGCACTTTGCAGTTTTTAGATCATGCGTCAGCAAACTTTTTTTCTATCAAGTGGTAAGTATTTTAGGCATTGCAGGCCACCTAGTATCTGTTGCAGCTACTCACCCCTACCATTGTAGCGTGAAAGCAGCCTCAGATGATATGTAAACAAATGGACGTGGTTGTGTTCCAATAAAACTTTACTTATCAAATCAGGCAGCGGGCGGGATTTGGCCAGCAGGTGGTAGTGTGCCAACTCCTGATCTAGATGATTCTCCTACTCGATGATGATGATGGTGGTAGTGATGGGAGATCATCACACTGTCAGAGTCAGTGCCTGTCGCGGGCCAGGCAGAATACATATTTAATGCTCATAACACTTGAGTGAAGGGTAAGTATGATTATTGCCACTTCACAGAGGAATTAAGTGAGGCTCAGCTGTGTGCTCATAAAACTTTATTTATGAAAACTTTATTTCCAAAAAATAAAAGCAACTTACACAGTTAAAAGGAGACCTACTTCTCTCTCACTGTCTCTCTCTCTCTCTCTATATATATATATTTATTTTTTTGCACTGATACTATAATTTTCTGTTTATCGTTGTTGATTGTATTATCTGCTTTTCTGTCATTTTGGAAGCTTTCTGCTAAGTAGTACCTTTTACAAAGCACAGTGGACTATCTTGGGGCCACCTTTTAGGGTGAATACCTTTTGAAAGAAATCTCACTATTTTCTCAAAGCTTTTCTGATCCATGAGGTCCGTTCTGGGCTCTTTAGGAGCACGGCCATTGCAAGTCAAGGTAATTTGATTAGTCACATTCCCCTGTCACTAGGAATAAAAGTAACATAGGATCATTGAAAAAAATTACAGATAAGTAAAACTTAAAAAAAAATTCACTTGCAAGTCATCCCAGAGATGATCACTCTCGACACTTTGGGGTCTGTTATGACATTTTGTTCCCATAATTACCATATAAATATAGGTGTTATCTGTCACGTACTGTATACTTATTTTTGACTGGAATGTATGGAGTTTTTCAAACTTGGCATCATACTCTCTGCAGAGTTTTGCAACTTTTATCATTGAAGTCAAATTCCCACTCTGGACGCATTGTCAGTAGTGGGTGTTTTAGTAGTGCCATTTCTAGTGCACAGTGTGACCTGCTAACAGGTGGTCAGATTTCCAACCCAACAGCCCTTGAAAGGGTAAGGATCGGCTCTTGGCCAGTAGCACGTATGTCTTCCCTCTGGGTTTGTGTGAGCGAGTATAAGGTCACACTTTGTTCCTTCCAAAAGCCTCCAAAAGCTTATTTTTAAGAAATGATATTCACAAACACTTGCCTGAAGGTCAGATGGTCTGTCCATGTGAGGCCCTTTTGACCTTGAATGAAGCTAGTTCATGGCAGGAGCACATGTAGCATGAGTCGTCTTAGAGAATTATTCTTTTGCAATTTACCATGAAGCTGTCAGCCTGTGTTGAAGGCTGCAGACCAGCAACCGATAGACAGCATCTCGCCCACGGGTGCGTTTTCCTTGCACGTGTACAGTTGATGCAGATGTTCTTTTTAGCTGAAGTTAATTTGGCCAATATTAAAGTCTAGATTTGAGCCCCACCCTAGAGAAATACTTGCCCACAGGCGCCAGGAGAGACACAGACAGCCACGTCCATAGCGTTGCTCATAATGACGGAACATTCAGTGGAACTCTAACATCCATCAGCGAGAGAGGAGATTTTAAAAAATAGTGGCGTGGCATAGTGATCAGTACAGCAGTGACACTGGACGAACCTCAGCTGTGCACATCTACGTGGGTGGGTCTCAGGAATATTATGTGGCAATTTACAGAACACATTTATATAAAGATGAGAAAAATGTAGAATGGAACTGGAGGTAAGTTAGGAAGTCACCCATGTGGTAAACCATCCAGAAAACCAAAGGGATTACAAATATAAAAATCAAGGTAGTGCTAACAGGGGAGAGGTTCTCAAAAGTCCTGGAAGGTTCTGTATCATAAGTGATACAGGCAGTGAGTGGGTACACAGCTATTTATTACTGTTATTTATTTATTTCCTCCATGTATGTATGATATTTCTTCTTTCGTATGGTTGAAATATTTCACAATTTACAAAATTGGATTGTCTGGAAGCATTGGGCCCATATTCCTGCACAGCAGCGGTTGGGCGGAGCTGAGTTCCAGCTGCCTCCTTCAGATGCTTTGCAAGCTTTCCGGCTTACTACAGTCCTTAACTACCTATTGTTCCCTAATGTTCCCCCAGCCCAGCCTATCTCGCGTGTTTTCAGTGGCATTTGAGTTTTTGTCCTCCATCCTTGGGGTGTTCGGAGATACAGCCTGCAGAAAATCATTGTTGTATTTTCTGCAAGCATGTAGGTAAGGATGTTGGCGATTACTCACGTTGTATGTAACGTGAGTAATTTCTATGTTAGAGAAATTTCTCATGGTTATAAGTCCCAGGAATGATTCTCTAGAGTAAGTAGTCAAGTCTTTTGGATGCTGTGAATGTTGTCACTGATCGTGTTTTCTTCTTCACCTTGCCTGCTGGGAAGCTCAGAGGCAAGTGTGGGCTCGTCATTAGCTAAAGTGGAGACATTGTAGCCTATGTGTTCTATTCTAACCTTGCTGTTGGCTTCATCTGTTCTCCTGCCTCTCCTCCCTCCTTTATTTCCTCATTTAATTTTACAATACTATTCCATGATACGCCTGTTTATAAGTGGCCATATTATTTTTGGAAAAAGAGGATGTAAATTATCAATTCTCATTTACCTAGAATGATGGCAGAATACGGGTTTGTGAGAACATTCTGGAAATCTGAGCTTTATCCAGAATGTTTTATTCACAAAGCTGCCTTGGTCATGTAGTTCAGCCATGTGGGTTACTAATTTTCTAAGAATGAGAATATAATTAAAATACACTTAACGCTAAAATGCAACTGAACGTAATTTAATCTTCGATAATTTAGAAGGCAGTTAAGGAGCTTGCCTTTCCTCAAGGCCATAATTACGAACATCGGTTATCATAGTGTGACACTATAAAAAATCTAGTTATTTCAGCTTTCTGATTATTTGAAATCTTTAGGAACTAGAATTTAGAGTCAATGCATGCAGCGTATATAATGGTCTTTCAACTGCCCCCCCATACGAATAGTTCATACATGATTTCATAGCTGATGAGTGTCAGAAAAGGACAGGCGTGTAGTAGGAAGAGTTCAGTTCTCCAAACGTTTGCCAGATAGTTCCTGCCATGTGCTGAGTGCTGGAAAAGTCTTTGCTTTTTGGTTCGATGCAAAATTCAGGAATGTAAGTAGATATGTATTTTTTTAAGTGTTGAATGCTGTGGCAGCACAGATTGGTCTCTTACCTGGACATGAAGTGGGTAGTGAAGGAGTCACTGTGCCAGGAAGTAGCACATCCGTTGGGAAGCAGAGTGTAAGTGGATTGGGGCGTGGAAAGATCCAAGAAGGCCCAGAACAGCCTGGTTTGTTTAAGGGGCTTATCTCTTTTTTCATCCTTACCCTCATGGTGATAGGGGAGGTGATGGAGAAGGTGGTACTATTGTTGGAGGAAGAGGTGATGGTGGTGGAGGAGAAAGAGAAGGTGTTATTGATAGAGGTGGTGTTGGTGGAGAAGGTGGTGTCATTGATGGAGGATGTGATGGTGCTGGGGGTGTTATCGATGGAGGTAGAGGTGGTAGTGATGGACGTGTTATTGATGGAGGAGGAGGTGGTGATGGAAGTGTTATTGACGGAGGTGGTGATGGAAAGGGTGATGTTATTGATGGAAGATGTTGATGGTGATGGAGGTAGAGGTGGTGGTAGAGGCATTATTGACAGAGGAGGTGGTGGTGGTGGAGGCGTTACTGATGGAGGAGGTGGTGGTGATGGAGGTGTTGTTGACGGAGGATGTGGTGATAGAGGTGTTATTGATGGAGGAGGTGGTGATGATGGAGGTGTTACTGACGGAGGAGGTGGTGGTGGTGGTGGAGGCATTACTGACAGAGGAGGAGGTGGTGATGGAGGTGTTATTGACGGAGGAGGTGGTGGAAAGGGTGATGTTATCGATGGAAGATGTTGATGGCGATGGAGGTAGAGGTGGTGGTAGAGGTATTATTGATGGAGGAGGTGGTGGAAAGGGTGATGTTATCGATGGAAGATGTTGATGGTGATGGAGGTAGAGGTGGTGGTAGAGGCATTATTGACGGAGGAGGTGGTGGTGATGGAGGTGTTATTGATGGAGGTAGAGACCGTGGTGGATGTGATGGTGTCGGAGATGGGGATGCTGGTTTCAGCACTTAGCATTTCCGTGCCAGGCACTATGCTATACACTCTTTACACACACTATTTCATTCATCCTCAGCAACCCTCTGAGGGTAGGTAATTTTTGTATTTTCCATTTTCTAGATGAGGAGGCTGAGGCACGAGGAAGTTAAGTACATTCCTCAAGAGGTGGGAGTGAGAAGGGGTGCTGCAGGCCTGGATATGGGCTCACTCCCTCACCTCCATCAGGTCTTTACTCAGATACCCACTTCTCAGAGGCCTCTCCCTGACCACCCTATTTTCCCCCAGCTTAATTGAGAGTTTACTGACACAAAATCTATGTAAGTTTAAGAGGCATACAATGTGGTGATTCAATACACATATATATTGTGAAACGATTACCACAATAAGGTTAGTTAACATCTCCATCCCCTCACAAAATTTCCTTGTTTGTGTGTGTGTGGTTCAGAACATCTAGGATCTACTCTCTTAACAGCTTTCAAACATACAATACAAATAACAAAACACAACACAAAAAATAACATAACACAAAAAAGTGTTATTTTTTTTTAAGATTTATTATTTATTTTTGGCTGTGTCGAGTCTTAGTTGTGGCACGTGAGATCTTTGTTGCGGCCTGTGGGCTTCTCTCTAGTTGTGGCGTGCGGGTTTTTCTCTTCTCTAGTTGTGGCGCGCAGGCCTCAGGGCGCATGGGCTCTGTAGTTTGCGGCACGCAGGCTCTCTAGTTGAGGCGCGCGAGCTCAGTAGTTGTGGTGCACGAGCTTAGTTGCCCCGCGGCATGTGGGATCTTAGTTCCCTGACCAGGGATCAAACCCGCGTCCCCTGCATTGGAAGGCGGATTCTTTACCACTAGGCCACCAGGGAAGTCCCCAATACAGTGTTATTAACTGCAGTCACCATGCGGTACATTAGACCCTCAGCACTTACTCATCTTGTAACTGCAAGCTTGTGCCCTTTGAACAGCATCTCCCCATTTCCCCCAGCCCTCGGCAACCATCGCTCTACTCTCTGCTCTGATGAGTTCAGCTCTTTTCGATTCCACTTATAAGCGAGACCACGCGGTATTTGTTTTTCTCTGGCTCCTTTCACTTAGCACAATGCTGCCCGAGGTCCATCCGTGTTGTCACAAATGGCAGATTTCCTTCTTTTTCTGACCACCCTGTTTAAAACTGCTCCCCTCTCCCCTACAGATAACTATTCGGATCTCCTCTACCAGCTTTTGCTTTTTTTTCATCTTAATTATCTTTTGATTTACTTTATTTCACCTATTCTGTCCATCATGTGTCCCATCGGAATGTAAACTCCATGAGAGCAGGTGTTTTGGTCACTTTTGTCCACTGCTATGTCCCCAGTACCTTGAACATCGCCCAGCACATGGTGGGGCTGATGCTGGCCGGAGAGCTTGTGCTTTTTCCACGCCCTCATGGGAGAGTGGGCCCAGTGTTGCCAAAACATTTCTGTGTTAAGAGAAGTCACACATCTCCTTTTTTTCTAAAATCTTAATTTCAAAATGCTTGCAAGTGATTTTAACCATAAACACCCGGGGAGTCCAATGAAATACATTGCGCGCTGAATTCAGCTTGCTGGTTGCCACCAGCCTCCCCTCTGTGGATGTGGGAGGAGCACCTGACCACAACCAGAGAGCTGTGCCCGCCCAGGTTAGATGGACACTTGGTGAAGATCACCTGGCAGCAGTGACATCCAGACTGGAGTGGGGGGGGGGCGGGGAGGACGGTGACCCCACCCAAGGTGGCAGGGACCCCGAGAGGACAGAGCAGAGGGGGCCTCGAGACCTGGACGATTTAGTTCCCAGTGACATTGTGACAATGGCAAGTCATTTCGCTTTTGTGGGCATGTTTTATCATCTTCAGAAAGAGCAGCAGCGCGGAACCCAGTCACATCACAGCCTGAGGCTGAAGGAGAAGTCAGTACTGCTCATCCCGTCTTTATGGAAAATTTTGCTGTTTTGTTCATTATAGGTTTTTTACATTATTTTGATTTTTCAGAATATTGCACGAAAACGTGATGCCTGATTTTTTTGGCACCCTCTTAAATTTTGCACATGGCCCCTAGTCACCCCAATCCCACCCTGAAAAGCAGATTGCTGTTGACATTGGGGCCCATCCGGGCTCTGAAAACCTCAGACACTGCAATTACAGTTTCCTAATTATGCTTCTCTGGGCTTTGAATAGGAAAAGACAGTGTTCCCATTTAGAATTTGGTCAAATTATTTGCCTGTTTTACGTGGCAGGGTGGAGTACCAACAAGCTATAACCTGTCCAGATTTACAACAGGCCTTTATTTATTTTTATTTTTATTTTTTTAAGTTTTTTATTTATTATTTATTTATTATTTTTATTTTTGGCTGTGTTGGGTCTTCGTTTCTGTGTGAGGGCTTTCTCCAGTTGCGGCGAGTGGGGGCCACTCTTCATCGCGGTGCGCGGGCCTCTCACTATCGCGGCCTCTCTTGTTGCGGAGCACAGGCTCCAGACGCTCAGGCTCAGTAGTTGTGGCTCACGGGCCCAGCTGCTCCGCGGCATGTGGGATCTTCCCAGACTAGGGCTCGAACCCGTGTCCCCTGCATTGGCAGGCAGATTCTCAACCACTGCGCCACCAGGGAAGCCCACAACAGGCCTTTAAATACATCTTGCGATTTCTTGAAATAGCAGAATCTTTGGCTGGAGAATTCAAATATTACAGAGCTGTTGAAGTCTTCGTCCTGTTCTGGCCAAGGCTAGCGTGCAAATGTCTTTGAACGCATGTTTCGCCCCCTTTACAACCACACTCCCTTTAGTCGAAATTGAAGGGAACTTGTGTTTAGTGGTGACGGCTCGAATGAGCACGCCGCTGATGGCAGAGCTGCCGCTGCAGTGGCCTGGCCTTCGGGGATAACGGCAAGATGTTTGAGCCCGCTTCCCCAGCACTTTGGAATAACTCTTCAGGAGTTATTAGGGATCTGACAGCAAAGGACAGACTTGTCAGCTGAGCTGTCCCGTTGAGCTCACTGGGAGCAGCCGTGTCCCGAGGAGGCAGAGTGTTGGTCTTGGTGGGGGTGGGGAGAATTGCTGCTCTTCAAAGCTTTGTCTTAAGACGCAGAGCATTGGGATCGTGGGAGCGTGGCCCCCTGAGTGCCTGCACCCCTCTGCACCTCAGTTTCCTTGTCTTTGAATAGTTGATGAAACGTGGATTTCAGAAGAGAGCTCCGGAAACTGTGATGGCTTTGATAACAGAAAGATACAGGTCCAGATTCGGGGTACTCAGAGCTGTCTCAAGTCTAAATTTTCTCCTCCATCAAATGGGATCATGATGCCAACTGCATGTTGTCGTGAGGGTGAATGATTATACATGCCAGGTGCCTGGCAGACCGAGGGTGTGGGATCAGTGGGGTGCAGTGGCAGCAAGGGGATGGAGAGAACTGTCTGCTCTCGCTGCAGTGAGAGTGCTGTGACGTCATGAACGTGGGGAGCGGTGTCAGTGCACGTGGACATGTCACCACACACGTGCCTCATGAACAGGGGAGCAGATGCATGAGGTCCCTGCCTCACGAGGGCTGGTTGGGGTCCCTTTTCCTCACCATTTTATCCCATGTGTCTGGCACAGCCTCGGGCAGCCTAGCATCTGTAGGCATTTGCTGGATGCACGTCTAGGCCAGGAAGAGGCAGGAAGCCATCAACGTAGAATCTGTGGGGGCCACTCGGGCTCCTGAGCAGTCTGGCATGTGTCACAGCCCAAGTGGGTCTGGGAATCCGGGAGGCCTGTCCGCACAGAGGGCAGTGCCCGACTGCCTTCTGTCAGGGCTTGGATTTAGCACCGAGGCGGCCGGGCTGGTCATTAAAATGGTCAAATACGCCCCCACCTCTCGCCAAAGTGCTGCCACCGACTCCCCGTGTCGTCCTTCACCTCCCCAGTGACCCTGACCCTCCAGACTCTCAGACTACCAGCCACCACTGCTCTGAGTATGTTTTACAACCAGCAGCAGAGGTGATACCTCGCTGGACCCTGGCAGGCAAATACCTGCGGTTCGTTTTCCCCCACCGGCTGGCACTCCACCTGGTCCCCTCTCCTGGTGGCTTCTGGCACCTGCAGCCTCTGCTCTGTCTGTACTGACTGTTCGGTATTGTGCCCATTTACCCGCAGGGCCTGGGGTGGTCCCGGGTTTGATTTGGGCCTCAGGTCCACTCGGTGGTTGCTGGGCCACGGCACCACATGGGCCCGGACAGGTACTGTTCTCGAGCCTCAGCACGCCTGCTCGGTGGTACTGTCATTATCTCTCCCTTATGTGTGTTGACTTATTCTCCAGATATGTACTGAGTACCTACTACGTGCCAGTCGCTGTTCTGGGTGCCAGGGGTAAACAGTGAACAAAACAGGAAAAAATCCTTGACTTTGTAGGTACAGGGCCGATGGCTGCAATGCATGTGTGATATTCACTATTGCTATTTACATATAAATGATGTTCCTAGCCGGGTACAAATTAAAGACAGTTCCATCAGTTAGTTTCTCAGCTGGAGAGTCTTGACAACACGTTAGGATTTATTTATCTAGCGAGCCAAAGTGACAAGCTATGGCGATTATAAGTGTGATTATGTAAGCTGTCAATTATGTCCACACCCATTAGAAGACCATTAACCTGCTGTGTGTAGAAAAGAGAAGAGTGATTCAGGGAAATGCAGGTCACGGCTGGCTGGGGATAAGGGGACAAACACGAGTGGTTACGGCAGAGACCGTGTGAAAGGCAGCCTCGCTAGGATGGAAAGGTTGTCTCTCATTGGGGCATTAGTATCAACAGAAATTGCTCCAAGGTAAGATTTCCTACCAGATGTGCTTGGGAATGATTTTGGTTTTCAAGACCCCGCTCTGATTTCTGTGTACCCCGAGAAAGGGGAGGGAAGTGGTGGGTTCCCCTGAGAGTTCTGGGTCTGCTGGAGTTGTGCTCAGCTCATGAGACCTTCGGTATAGACAGCGCTTGTTAGCCATTGAGCAGAGATCCTCGTCCTGTCCCCAAGGTGGTCGAGTGGAGAGATGTACGGGTACCTCTAGCCGTCCCCACACCCCCGCCTGTGCCCGTAGCTGATAATATAACAGTAGCCGACAGCCTGCTGGCGTTCACTGCCCTGAAGGTTGCATGGTCTCTGCTCAGAGATCTGCCCCTCAGGAAGTCCTTCCTGCCTGGTCCTCAGCTCCCACGGTGCTCTGTGCCCCGCCTCCCCCCCCTTTATTTTCTTCCCAGCACCGGCACGTAGACTGACGTCTGTCCTATCTGACTTGGTCAGCTTGCTTGTCCGCTCCGTGAGAGCAGAGACTGCTTTGTGCACTGTGGTGTCCCCGAGCCTCCGTGGTTCCTGGCACGTCGCAGGTCCTCTGTAGGACGTGCGCTGAATGCAGGACCGCTCACGAGGACTCGGGAGGAGGGCGCCGTCGTCCTCACTCTGCAGCTCCCGCCCTGGGAACGACGACGAGGCCGGGCACACTCACAGCTTTAAATCACCCGTGTCAGCGACTCCCAGGCTGGAGGTGTGGTGTGGTGTGGTTTGGAGAAACTGGAAGAGTTTCCTTTAGAAAAGGCAGTGGAGTTGAAGGCTCCAACGTGGGTGTCACGTTGCCTTTGATCATCCCCCACCCTTGGCCTGAAATCCATGTGCATCCCTTTCAACTGCACAGCTTACGTCCCAGCTCAATGCTGGGTCATATTTTGTCTTCATATCTCTAAAGTCAAATATGCAGCAGTTAGAGTTCCGTAAAGGAAGCAGAACCACCAAGAGATCTGTACACGCGTATGTTAAAGAATTTGGTCCGGGAACTTGGCCTTACACAAGTGCAGGAGCAGGTTGAGCCTCTGTAGGACTGTTGTTTTCACGTCTGATGCTGGAGCTTGAAGTCCTCAGGGCGGCCACCAGGAAGGGGGGACAGATGTGAAGAGCAGGCTGGCCCCACACTCAGGCCAAAGCCATGTCTGTTCTTGCTCCTTCACTGGGGTGCTGTGGGTGCCCCGAAGCAGCTGGGCCCTTCATCACGGAGGTAAGCCCACAGCCCCGCCCCGGAGAGGGTGACCCTGAGGAGGACTGGGGAGGATGGAGGAGTTTCAGGACCAGCTGTTGCTTCACCCAAAGACATGAGTCAGCGGGTGAGCAAGAAGGTGCGTGAGCCACGGAAGGGCTGCTTGCTTCACTTCTACCCCCCCAGATCTCCCACGGGAATCTCTTCATGGACCACCCTAACTGGCAACTTGCAGGAAACGGAATTCTGGAAAATGTAGTTCAGGCTAGCCAAGTCGACAAGTGACAACGCACCACCAAATGCCTGCTATTAAAATACATTTAAGCACTTTGAGGCAGGTTAGCATACTGGTTAAGAATGTGGACTCAGGAGCCACCACTGCCTGGGTTAGGATCCCGCCTCCACGTGGACCTGCTGGGTTGGTCCCCCGGGGCAGGTTACCTCTGCAGCCTCGCCCTTGGTTGTCTTGTCTGCAAAGTGGTGATGAAAATAATCCTCGCTTCATAAGGCTTTGGGAGGATTCATTTAGTTACTAACTGGAAAGTGTTTATCACAGCCTGAGATGTATATTAAGTGCTCAAAATGTTAATAGTAATAATACAATAACAATGTTTACCTCGGCACCACTTCTAGTTCTCTCATATCAGAGATCATCCATGCATTTGGAGAGACTCATCTCAACACTGATCCCAATATTTGAACCTGAAAAGAGAGAAACACCAAACGGAGAACACTCCACCTTCAAAGGCAAGGTCGTCATTCCACTCCTGGGTTTTTAGCAAGAGAAGGAAATGCATGTCCACACAAAGATCTCTGCATGAATGTTCGGAGCAGCTTTATTTGTAGTAGCCCTAAACTGGAAAAACCCAAATGGCTACTGACAGTGAAGAGATACACAAATTGTAGAATGTCCATCCATTAAACAGGAATGAACCACTGGTACACGCAACAGCATGGATGAATCTCACAGTAGTTATGCTGAGTCAATAAAGTCAGACCAAAAATGAATATTATGCCATATAATTCCATTTACAGAAACTTCTAGAAAATACAAACTCACCTACAGAGACAGAAAGCAGATCAGTGGTCTCTAGGGGATGGGGGGTGGGGAGGGCAAGAAGGAGGGGAATTACCAGAGGGCCTGAGGAGACTTTGGAGGTGATGGAAGTGTTCAGTATTGATAGTGGTGATGGTTTCACACATGTAAACGTACATCAGAACTTAGCAAATTACACACCTTAAGTAGGTGCAGTTTATTGTATGTCAATTAAACCTCAATAAAGTTGCTTAAAAAAGAAAAAAGAGCACGACCAGAACTGCCTAGGGCATCTGGCACGCTCAGGAGCAGTGCCCAGCCACAGGAGAGACTCACTCAAAATCCACCAGTTTGGAGAAGGATAATTGTGAGCAAGCAGCGCATCCCCCAGAGGGGAAGTTTGTTGTTTCTTCAGTAACCGCCATGGAAGGAGGGAAGGAGGCGTGTAATGAGATGAGGCTTCCCTGAGAGGACCATCACCTAGTTATAAATTGTAGTGAAAATAAAGTAAATAAGGCTTCCTTTAAGAGGAAAGTTATAAGTTAGGGCTGGTCACCTATAATCAGCTCCACAGAGCAAGGGTGCATCACTAAAAAATCAAGCTCTTCGTTTGAAACTCTGCCAGGGGCTCAGAGGAGTCGCTTTCTGGTTTTCTGAAGTCCCCCTGAGCTAGGAACTTCTCTTTCCAACCCTTCAGTGCTTCCCCTTCCAGAGGTTGCTGGACATGTGTCCAGGGGTCTTCCAGCAGGTTCCATCACAAAGGGGACAGATGGGAACTGAAGGCTCGAGGGGCAGCCTCCTGAGCTCCTTCTGTTGTACAGTTCCCTCTGATGGAAGCACACCCTCCCTACGTGGGTATCATTTGAGATCCTGCCCAGGTGGTGTTTCCTCCAGGCAGACCTCCTTGACTTCTCTCGCTGGGTTAGGTGCCTTCCTCTGTCCTCATTTCTGGTTTCATTCTCCTCTCTCCTCACTGGACAGCCCCGCACTGGCCTCCTTTCACGTCTCCCCAAAGCCTACGGGCTGCTGTACTTGCAGTTCCCTCTGCCTGGAATATTCTCCCCAAGGCCAGCGGCTCTTCAGCATTCAGGTCTGAGCTCTCACTTCCTAGAGAGGGTGTTTCTGAACGCACATGCTCGTATAGATTAATCTCAAACCCTTCATCTTCCATCCTTCGGAGCAACACAGTCTGACTTGTTTCTTGTCTGCCTGCAGTTAGGATGTGAGCTCTGTGGAGCAGAGACTTTGGCTGTCACTGCTATGTCTCTGGCACCTAGAACAGGTGGGCAGCATAGGTGGGGCTTGTTATAATGAGCGTAACACAGATTATCATTGCATTAAACAAAGTGAAGAATTACGTCTCTCTTACATGAAAGTCTGAGCTGGTAAGTGGTCGTGCAGGTAGGCAGCTCTTCTCCATGAGATGATTTAGGGACGCAGGACCTAGGTTCCTTCTATCTCATTGCTTTCCTGGCCCTCGGGAAGGAGAACAGGGAAGGGAGAGCCAGCACCTTGGCTGTGGGACCCAGAAGTTGCCCACATCACTTCTTCACATTCCACTGGGCAGAACTTAGTCCCGTGGCCACGCTGAGCTGCAGGGGATGCCGGGAAATGTAGTCTTTCTCTGGCAGCCATGTGTCCAGCACAATTTCCTGGCTTTTATTACTATAAAGCAAAACGGATATTGGGGGATAGTTAGCAGTCTCTCTTACAGTGCTTGATCAATGATGTTGAATGAATGAATGGATGAATGGATGAATGAATGAGTGAATGCTCCCCCCATCCCAGCCCCTTGAGCTTCCTTCTAGCCCAGCACTTACCGCACCATAATTTATTTATGGCTTATCCATCTCAATTCCCAGAGTTTGGCCGGGGTCTGGTGCAGAATAGATGCCTAGCACAAGTTGAATGAAAAGCCAGCACCTGGATTGTAAAGGTTTTTCCTTAGCTCTGCGCCATTTGGTGGGAGTTAGGGTCTGTGTATGAGAAAGCTCTGTCTATGAGCACAAGAGCCTTTCTTGTAAATGCAGCTGAAAATGAAGTGTCCCACTGAGGCAGGTCTTGCCAGAAAAACCCCAGGAGCCAGAGGCAGGGGTGAGGTGTGCAGGGCAGGGGAGCCCAGGGTCTCATGTTTCTTTGGAGCCTAGGATCTGGTGCCTCATCTGCTCCCCCTCCTCAGGAACCCCCTTTGCTGCTTGGCTTGGGCACTGGGGGGTGGGGGATGCTTTCATATGGTTCTATTGTTTAAAAAATTTATAGACCAAATAACTTCCATGTTAAGGGTGAAAACGTTTTTCTAGATGTTATCCACTCTTAGAAGATGGAGACAGAAGAGCTTTTATAGTTTCCTCTGAGACATTCTCGTGGGTATCCAAAGAAAAAGAAAACCAGTTATGCCTGATACGCGTATTGGCTTTGAAAGCCTTTCACAGACAGAAGGATGTATTGCCTGTTAGGGACAGGATGGCCTTCGGAATCAGGAAGATCTGGCTTTTGGGATCCCGGCATTGTAATGTAGGAGCTTTGGGACCCTGAGTCTTAATCTTTCAGAAGCTCGGTTGATGCCTCTGTGAAATAAGGATAATTACACCTCCCTCATGGTCTCTGCCAGGGTAAATTGGTGGTGCCCAACCACAGGCTGAGCTCAGGACCTTTGCACATGCCCTTCTCTCTTCTGGGAAAGCCCCTGCCACCATGACCTGGTAAATTTCCACCAGGTGAGAAGGGCCCTTCCATGACCCACCAGAATAAACTAGGACAGTTCCCATCATACTTCTTGTGGCATCCTGTTTTATTCCCTTGCCGCATTATCTCTGGTCTTAATCTGCGGTTATTTGTGTGCGCATTTGTTTTATGTCTGTTTCACCACTTGACTGCAAGCCCCTTGAAGGCAGGGTGGTGTCAGTTTTGATCACCATTGTATCCCTTGCAACTCACCCAGTGCTGGGTATGGACTAACTGCCTCATTGATACTGGTTCAGAGATTGATTCCATAAGTAATAGATTTTCAGTAAATTGAATCCTGCAACAGTGGTTTCCTATGATGTAGAGAGTGTTTATGATCTTAGCTCTTTGGGATCTAAGCTAATCATTCATTCTTTCAGACTTCACTGCTATATATATTCCTAGAATTATATGGAATATTATAGCATTTGTGGATGACTGGACCACAGATGTGACCTATCCACATTGCTCACACCTGAAAGGGAAGAAATACAGAGTGATGGTTGGGGGCAGACTCTGGAGCCAGACAGCCTGGGTTGCAATTTTGGCCCTGTGACTTCATAGCTGTGTGACCTTGGTTGAGCTACTTAGCTTTTCTGAGTCTCTGTTTCCTCATCTGTACAATGAGGATCATAATATTCCCCCAATACACACCCCATAAGTTTGTCATGAGGACTAAATGAGTTAAAGGAGATGAAAAAGTTAGAGCAGTGTCTGGGACATGGGAAGCACTCGTTAAGATTTGTTTTAAAAAAAACTAAAATTGGGTCCTCAGCATCTTCTTCCCTGTGAGCTTTTGAAACTGAGGTTCTTTGACTGTAATTGAAATTGTGGTTGAACAGAAAAAAAAAAAAAAACCCCAGGAGGAACAGAAGAAGCCAGGCACGTCTGGGGCCCTTGATAGCTCTTGGTGGATAAAAAGTGACACCTCTGGCATCACTCCGTCTCATCGCAGAAGGCCTGGAACACCAAATTCCTCTGTCCTCTGAACAGTCCTTGAGTGGTTTCTGAATTATGATGGAGGTGCTGTTAGCAAACTGTGTATCCTACCAGATTGCTGTGGGGCTGGCATTTGACAGGTAATTCTCTTCCCTCATTTCCTGGATGTATCTTAATTATGGCTTTTGGGCTTGGGCTTTTAATCTCTGGTTTCATACTCCGCAATCATGGGTGCCTCAGGAGCTGACCCAGGGGAGTGACAAAACTACCGGTAATTGTGAAGCAAAAGAAAATGTCCTGGTGCTTTGCGCTGGGCTTCTCTGGGATCTTCTAATGGTAAACGCAGCGGGAGCCTTGCTCTAGACCAGGAGTCAGCAAACTTCTGTGAAGGGCTAGGTAGGAAATGTTTCCTGCTGTGCAGAGCTGCTGGTCTGGGTCACAACTACTCAACTCTGCCGCTGGAGCATGCAAGCAGCCAGAGGCCACATGTCAACCATGGGTGTGGCTGTGTTCTGTTATGTACTGAATTGTGTCCCTGTGCCCGCCCCAAATTCCTGTGTTGAAGCCCTAACCCCCCGGTGCGACTGTAGTGGACATGGGGTCTGTAAGGAGGTAATTAAGGTTAAATGAGGTCATAAGAGTGGGGCCCCAAGCTTCCAATTGGACTGATGTCCTCATAAGAAGAGGAAATTTGGGCACACAAAGAGACACCAGGGCTGTGCACTCACAGAGGAAAGGCCATATGAGGTCACAGCGAGAAGGTGCCCATCTGCAGGCCAACGAGAGAGGCCTCAGACGAAACAAACCCACTGGCACCTTGATCTTGGACTTCCAGCCTCTGGAGCTGTGAGCAGTAAACTTCTGTTCCTTAAGCCACCCAGCCTGTAGTATGCTGTTATGACAGCCCTACGAGATGGATACAGTGCCAATAAAACTTCATTGACAAAAGCAGACAGTGAAGGGCCGTCCATGCTAAAGAAATCAGTAGAAGTTTTTGATCACATATTCTGGACCAGGCGCCGGGGATCTAAGGGGCACACGAGGCACAAGTTCTCTGCTGGAATGGAGGTGACATTCTTGTGGGGGAGACAGTCAACAAAGGCACGAATACAGAGCCATGCCGATTTCAGGTAGAGCCACCTATCCCGCAGAGAATGGGGTGATGCGATTGGGGGACTGCTGGGTGGGGGCTGGGGAGAATGGTCAGGGGTCCTCTGAGGAGGTGCTGCTTGAGGTACAAGGTGTAGGAGTGCAGTGTCCCGCCCGGGCAGACAGGCAGCCAGAGTCAAAGGCCAGAGGCAGGAGCAAGCTTGGTAGGTTGGAGGGCCTGGCGGTAGCCTCAGGGGTGGAAGAATTTGGGGCACATGCCCCAGGGACGCGGCTGACTTGTATGTCGACTGGTGTCACCTGTGGAAGTCCCCTTTAGTGGCATCAGGGTCTTATTCTCTGTTACCTCAGGGACCAGTGCTGAGGTACTCCCTCCATTCCCACTGCTGTCTCACCTCGCCCCCATGGGCTCAGAGCGGGCACACCCCCTTCTCTGCCTTCCTCTCCTTCCTTCTCCCGGTTTCTCTGCATGCTTCTCCCTCTTGGCATTTCCTGCAGCCTCCGTGTGGATAGAATGATAAGGACGGGGCCGCTGCCTGGTGAGCTCGGAAGGTGGCGGGAAGTGAGAGCTTTCCAAGGCCACTTGGAAAGTCATTGGAGGGTTCTGAACAGAAGCAGGGTTTAAAAGGCTCCTTCTGGCTGTTGGGTTGAAAATAGACCATGGAGTGGTGGCTAGGGCAGAAGCCCCATGTCCCCGGGGGTTAGACACATCACACTTTATTGGTTTTTTTTTTTTTTTTCACTTTATTGTTTTATTAAATGAAATTTGACTTGTACTCTTCTTGCCCAGCTTGCTTCCTACCTGCTCTGCTTGGAGGAAATCTAATCACAGCCATATTTTGTTTTTCTTTTTCCCCAGTCGTTTCTCTTTCCACCTTGATGTTCTGTAGGAACCCAGGGTTTCTCCAGGGAAACAACTGGTGGGCGCTCTTCTGGTCCGCAGGGCACAGAGACGGCCACTCCCAGGGCTCCACTCACAGGCCGTAGGCAGGCAGGGGCCACACTTGGCCACAGGCCCGGATACGTGATGCTCCCCGCTTCCTCATCTCGGGTCCTGCCCCCTGAGCGGCAGGTGGTTCCCTTCCTCCATCATCTCTGTCATCTCCTCATCCCTTCCCCTGCTTTCTGTCATGGCTGTTTCCCACAGTCCGCACAAACAACCCGTCCTTTCTTTTCCTGTCCCTTTCTTTTATGATGGGGCTTAGCGACTCATCTAGAGGTGCTGGGGAGTTTGGGCAGCTGGGGCCCAGACCGTTGAACCACTCGAGAACCTGCTGGCCTTTCCTAGGTTCTGTCTGGAGACCCACAGTAACAGCCGCCCTCCATCCCCCAGAGACGGGAGGCGCTGCTTGTAAAGCCACAGAGCGCAACCCACATGGTTTAGATTTCCATGTCCTGCTCTTTGACAGTCTCACTTCCTTTCTTTGGGAGCAATTCGGTGTACATTTGTTTAATATCTGACACCGTCTGTGAAGGCAGGGACTAAGTGTGTATTATGCACCATTGTATACATGGTGGCTTGCATACAGTGGACACTTAATAAATGAGGAATGAATGTGAAATGAATCAAACAAGCATTATTATGGATGACCCTGGACGTGTTTCTTAAACTCTCTAAGCCTCAGCTGCTTCATCTGCAAAATGGTGATGATTATACATCGCTCTGTGTGCTGGGAAGTTGAAAGAATGAGCTAACGCACGTGAAGCGTGCGGCTTCATTCAGGACCTGCCAGCATGTATCATTTCCTAGTATTTATAGCTGCTTGGGGATGGGGGGCGGGGACCTGGCTTGGGTCAGGTGATAGCAGTGCCCGGGTCAGCAGTGGAAATCACAGTGCCATCATCCTGTGTATGGAGGAGTTCCGACCTGCGTTGGGATCTGTGCTGGCTGTCTGCACTCCTGGCTTGCAGTGATTCTGTGATTGGAGCATTGCTGGCCCATTTTACAAATGAGTCCGTGGGGCTTGGAGAGGGCGTGCACTCTGAGTCCCATGTGGCAGAGCTGGGATTGAAATTCGCGTCTCTCTCAGAGCACGCACGTGCTTGGGAACCTCGCGTTCTGTCCAGAATCAGCAGTCAGGAGGTGCTTATTGGACCATGAGCAGCAGCCTTGGACCCGGCTGGGTTTTCTGCCCTGAGGTTCCTTGGACGTTGTTACCCTTGGTTTTCTCTGGGTGACAGGAGGCCCCGTGAGCACCGTATTTTGCGTCATCTGCTCGGGGTGGATGGGAACAGCAGGTAGAGAGTGAGGCTTTCTGCCTCAGGTGGGAGATGCACGTGTGTCTTGGATACAGACTCTGCCTGGAGGGAGGAGAGCTGCTTCTGGTACAGAGAGGGGATTGAGTTGGGAGGGCAGAACCGTGCAGCTTTGTTCCTGTTACTTCTTAGGGAGAGAAGAGTGTGGGACCCAGCAGTTAGAACCTGATTTCTAAGGACGTGTAATCTCTCCTAGGGAAGCAGTCATGGAAGTTTAAAAATTTCAAGCTCCCATCCCACCACTTCAGAGGGATCCTCATAAAAGTCAAGACAACATTTCCAGCTGCCGTTTGATGAGGGCTGTTGTCTTGAGAGCATGAGTGACAGATTATCTGTGATGCTGCATTCACTCATCCCAGGAACTGAGCAAGGTAGTGATCATTAGTACCCATTTTACAGATGAGTAGACTGATACCCCAGGAGGAGAGGAAATAGTATTGGCAGCAACCACCGGAAGTATCTGCTCTGCGCTCGACATGTGTTGGCTCACCTTAACAGCCCTGGGAGGGAGGGTTCCTGCTTGCTTTGTGACTGTGGAGGCATTTAGTCAGGAAGAAGGAAAGAACAAACGTTCTTTCTCTTAGAAATTTCCTGGACGGCAAGGACTGCTTGGGCTCAGCCGTAATGAGTTTGTTGGTGGCAGGTTTCTTTAACCTCTCACCAGGAGGAAATCAGGGTATAGTGTTGAAATGCCCCTCCTGCCAGCTCCAGGCCTCCCTCTTCACCAGCTTCTCCTGCTCTCCAGGAACGGCTGCCTTTCCGTAGCTGAGCCCGATGCACTAGACATGGCCACGTCCAACAGTTAGGAAAACCAGTGGCTCCAGGCTGACCTATTGGTGGTAAAACCATTCTTTTATTCAGTGAAATATTGGGAGATTGATTAGTGAATAAGCAGATGGGGCAGACACAGAGGACAAGTGTTTGTCCCAGTGTTCCCAGCAGAGGACCTGAGGAGGAGCCCGTAGGCCCTGACTACGCTGGTGGTGGCAGTGGGGAGGGTTCCCCGACTGGCTAACATCGTCCTATGTTCCACCCTGGAGCCAGGAGAGGAGCCTCTTGTCCAGAATTACATGGGGTCCCCAGTGGAAATCAGAGGCCAGCACAGGAGGGGCAGGGAATGGATGCTGGGGGCCGGGGGGTGCACCTAGTGATCACTGCGGCTCTTGTGGGATTCTGCCCCGTGGGAAAGTGCAAGGAGTCTAGTCCTCGGTAGACAAGCTTCTTTGATCGAATATCCCAGTCGATAAAAAGAATCTGCAGTGTACATGTTTGTTTGCAATATACGTAGTTAGATTATTTGTAACATACAAAGCAAAAACCTGAGACCTTTTGAGGTGACAGGTAAAAATGGATCTAAACTGGAGCAGTTCTTTTGGTGTCCCAGTGGATTGTCCCGAGCGCCCTGCTCTGATGGCCCCCGTTGTGAGGCAGTTTCCTGAGGCTGAGTCATCCCCGTCGCCTCGTCCTAATGCCATTACCTTGAGTTGAGTCATTCCTATTCTACTGTCATGATTTTTGCCATATCTGCCCACCAGTACTGATTTAATATTTTCTTTAAATTGGCTCTCACTTTTTGCCTAAAGTAAATTTATTTATAAAGAAAACCAGGATCCTTTGCCATCAGGAGAAAATAACTGCGAAAGTACCATGATGAATACAAAACAACTGTTAGTTTCTGGCCAGAAACTGTTGCCTGCCCAGAGGTAAAAAAGGAGATGAGCACCAAACTGAATCTTCAGACAGACTGAGAATGTGTTAAGGGAAGAACTCTGTCTTTGGGGCGTCAGCATTGCTCTCTCTGGTGTCCAGGCACTGCAGAAAACGATCCTGGGTTCCGAGTTCCCTGCCTGGGGAAACACCAGTGGGGTGGTTAAGAGCTTGGCCTGTCACGAGGGACGGACGTGAGTTTGAGTACTGACTTTATCACTTCACTCCTGTGCCTCAGTTTCTCCATCTGTAATATGATCCTACCTCACAGGGTTTCTGGGATTAGATGGAATCGTATTTTCAAGTCTCTTCACATAACATGCAGTTGCTAGATGCAAGCTTTTTATTATTAGTGGCTGGTTATTTGAGCTGTCCCATGTTTTTTCATGACTCAGTCCCCTTTCTCAGCATTCCCTGGGCTCTTAGGGGACCCTTTAGTTTTGAGGGTCGTATCCTTGGAGCCTCAGAAATCAGAGCAGCTCATGACCAACTGGGCCCTGGATGCTGTGAAGGCAGGCCTCACCAACACAGGCGCCAGCGAGGTCCAGGCTGGGGGCATTGGCGAGGGATGGAGGCCATGGGAGGACTGTGAAGAAGACAGGAGTGTCCAAAGAGGATGGCCCTCGGTCAGTGCCAGCTGATTCTTGCCCCAGGGGGATGTTTTTGGCATTTAAATGTCGGCACCTGGCTGATGTTTTCCTGCTGTAGGTTATACAGGGTGAGCAAAACCTATTTGTAATCCCTGGCCCGAGTGCATCTGTTTAACTAATTCCATCCACTGCTTTTGCCCCCACATAGTTGACCTTGAAGTTTAATAAGTCTTGGTTCTTTGGTCATCTCATAGCCCCTTTGATGGTAACCAGTGCCGTGAACACAGCTCACAGCTGACAAACGGTCCTCCTGACCCAGCAATCCATTTCTCTGGGAAATTCCTGCAACCTCCCAAGCTACCTAGACATCCGTTTTTTTTGTTTTGTTTTGTTTTTTAACATCTTTATTGGAGTATGACTGCTTTACAATGGTGTGTTAGCTGCTTAGACATCTGTTTTTAAAACCCCAGTAACTCCATCAGGTGATGAAAGATATCGAGGGAAATTAGAGCAGCAGAGAAAATAACAGCAAACTTTCGCCCAGGACACAAGCTCTGCGGGACTTCACCCAGAAGGCTGTCCCTCTCCCTCTGGCCCTTTACATAATCCTCTGTAATGGTAGGTATGTTACAGCAGTGTTGCAAAGCGACTGCCTTGTGAAAGGCAGAGAAACCACGTGACGATGCCCAACTTTTAACTGATTTTCCTTTGTGAAATTTTGCCCTTGCCAGCACTTTATCCTGTTTCTGCAGTTCTGAGGCCCCTTCCTAACGGGAAAAGCGAATCAGAATCTAAAAATGCCTACATTTTGACTGTCTCCCTTCCAGTCGGCCCCTATGAAAGGCATTTGTAAGAACGGCAGCATTGTTAGAATGTCAAAGGCATTTATTTGCATGGTATCGGAGCAGATTTTAATTTGACAAGGAAATCTGCCGAAAGAGGAAGGAATGGAAAGCCAGCACGAGGTGACTTGGAAAAGGTTTGCTTTGTAAAAATTAGTTAAATGCATTCTGGCAGCTCTTCTTTTAAGGTTAATTGTGGTACTGACTGTTAGGAAAAAACCTAATTAATAATAACAGAAAAAAAAAGCTACATTTAAGTAATATTAAGGTTGTGACAAGCACTTTATAAAACCCAGAATTCAGCATTAAGGTTTAGACTTGATCTTCCAACCTGTGGCCCATTGTTCCCAGGTGGCGAAGCAGATAAAATGCATTAATTAAATATTGGGAAGCACTTTGCTGGTTCTTCTTATTTTTTATCTTGTGTGAGGTTGACATCTTGGCAATTTCTGAGAACAAAAGAATCTGCAGAGAATTTGGTTTGCTCTTTATTTTATCAGGAGGATTATATTTAAATACAATTTTTTTCTCTCTCCTTTTTTCGTTTTCTTCTATCAGGGTATGAGAGAGTCCTGGAAGGGTCGAATGGGGTGGGCGTGGTGTGAGGTCAAGAGTCTACAGCAAGGTTGGCAAACCTTCTGTAAAGGGCCAGGTAATAAGTTCAGCTTTATGGCCATGTGGTCACTGTTGCATCTACTCCACTGTGTGGACAGCACAGAAGGGAATGGGCAGGGCTGTGTTCCAGTAAGACCTGATGTACAGCAAGGCTGGACTTGGCCCACAGGCCGTAGTTTGCCAACCCCAGCTGGAGTCTGGCGTCAGAGGGCCTGGGTTTGAATCTAGGTCACTCTCGAGTCTGCAACCCTGGACACATGCTTTAGATTTCTTGGAGTAAAATGGGGGTAATAATAGTACCCAGTCTCACAGGTGACAGTGAAGGGGGCACAGGGGCCGGAAGCAGTGTGTGTATGGGGGGGTGCAGTGATTGTGCCTGGTGGCCGGGGTCAGTGGAGGTGGCCGCACTTGGCTGGAGCAGGTGCCGTTTATTACTGTGGGCCATTGTCAGAGACATTTGGGAAACAATGGACTGGGGGTGGAGGCAGCTGCTAAGAAGGGAGAGAGATACTCGAGGCTTCCTGTTAGGCAGGTGGAGTTCTGGGCTGTTCTGTTAGAAAACGGGAGGGGTGATCCTGTAGGCTCAGGATTTCACGTCTTCTGTGTGGGTCACATGGGTGGTCAGCGTTGGTGTTGTAACAACCCCTGGACAGCTTTATTTGTAGATGGTTGGGGTCTTATTAAGCTTCTGAGCCTTCAGCCTTTGCAGCAGGTGGGGAACTCCTCTAATTTGAGGATATTGGATGGGATATCAGTTGGCTCAGGCCACCGAGACAAAGTACCACAGACTGGGTGGCTTAAATGATAGGTGTTTATTTTCCACCAATCCTGGAGGCTGGGAAGGCTGAGAGCAGGGTCTCAGCAGAGTCGGTTTCCTCTGAGGCCTCTCTCCTTGGCTTGCAGACGGCCGCCTTCCCCACAAGGGCTTCCCTCTGTGCACGTCTGTGTCCTGATCGCCTCTTCTAAGGACATCAGTCGTATTGGCCTAGGGCCCATCCTGGTGACCTCATTTTACCTTAATTACTGCTTCAAAGACCCTGGCTCCAAATACAGTCACATTCTGATATCCTGGGGGTTAGGATTTCAGTATGTGAATTTGGTGGGAACACAATTCAGCCCCTAACAAGGGGATGTGGGGCACTGGTGTGTGCAGGGAGGAAGCAGAGGTGGGCGCTGAATTGGGCCACGTGCTGGGCTTGCTCCAGTGAGGTGGCCGTTTTGGATGAGCTCCCAGCACCATGTTACAGAGTGCCAGGCGGGCAGGGCCCTCTGTGCCACCGGCCTGGGTCATGAGCCTCTCGATTTCCGCAGGACCTTCCCTTGGAGCTCAACCCCACTCAGGGGCCATATTCAGACAGTGTCACGGTGGCCAGAGCAGACCGGCCTGGCTTTCCAAAGCCGTCTCGGCTGCTGTGTGCCCCTGGGCAGATCCCTGCTTTCCTGAGCCTCAGTCTGCTCACCTGGAAACAGAGGTACACACACCTATCTTAGAGTATTGGGAAGATACTGTGACAACCTGCGTGTCAAGTGTTTAGCTCACGCCTTCCATACAATGCGCGTCCGTGGACTTTAGCTGTCCTTTTAGTACAGTCACAGTCATACCTGGCTGTACTGCGCTTCGCCGATACTGTGTTTTTACAAACTGAATGTTGGTGGCCACCCTGCGTGGAACAACTCTGCAAACAACTCTTGGCGCCATTTTCCAACAGCGTTTGCTCACTTCCCGTCTCTGGGTCACATTTTGGTAATTCTCACAATATTTCAAACTCTCGTTATTATTATATTTGTTATGGGGATCTGTGATCAGTTATCTTTGATGTTACTATTGCAAAAAACACTATGACTCACTTAAGGCTCAGATGATGGTTAGCATATTTTAGCAATCAAGTATTTTTAAATTAAGATATGCACGTTGTCTTTTTTTCTTTTTTTTTTTAGACACAATGCTATTGCGTTCTCGATAGATTACAGTACAGTGTGAATGTAACTTTTATAGGCACTGGGAAACCAAAAGCCTTGTGTGCCTCACTTTATTGTAATATTTGCTTTATCGTGGTGTTTTGGAACCAAACCTGCAATATGTGAGGTCTGCCTGTATTGCTTTTGCTGTTTTACTGCTACAGTTGTTAGTACGCTCAGCCAAAGATGTTTCAAGCTTGTTGGTATCCCTTGGTCTTTGGGTAAAGATTGTTTCTTCAAGCAGCTAATTCTCAAACAGACTCAGTGGTGGTTTCAAGAATCTTAGAGCTAAATGTAAAGAAAATTCTTCCACAAGCTCAATAGCAAGGCCTGGGCTGCCTCACACCCCTCAGTGAGGGTACTTTTCGTGCTGGCAACAACTCTTAGGAAACAGAAGAACAGGCTGTGGCCCTGGCCTAGAAGCAGCGACTCTTGGCCGGGGTGAGGCTGCAGATGGCAAGGCTTCCTGGAGCATGACCGATTCCTGGGTGCCCGGGATCTGTGGGTCTCTGTCCCCAGGGGACCCACCTCTCTGACTGATCAGTCACCTTCCTTTATCTCACCACGGTCAAGCCTTTTCTTGAAGAGGAATCAACCATCCCTTCCCCCGGGCATCCTGTAATCAGAGTACACCTCTATCACAGCTCTGCCGACTGGTCTGGTGTCTTATCCTTTATGTGTGTGTCTCACTTGTTAAGCTTCCTTTCGTTATGATTGCCAGAAACCCATCTTAAAATGATTCAAGCATCGTTAAGCACAGTTTACTGGCTCATGTAACAGACTGTTCTAAGAGCGGTGGTGGCTTCAGGTCTGGCTGGGTTGGGGTGCTGATGTGGTGCCGTCAGGCCGAGCTCTCCCTGCTGTCTCAGCTGCCTTTCCTCGCTTGGCTGCATCCTCCGGGCGCTCGTCACACGTAGGGGCAGAATAAGCACCACAGCTCCAGGCTTCCATCCTAGCAGCCCAGCAACCCCAGCTGAAGACCTGGGATGGAGTCGCGGTGGCTACTTGGAGGGGGACTCAGTAGACTGGCCAGACCCGGACACTTGCGCCAACCCCTGGTGCCATGCGCCCTGGAGATGGGCAAGTCAGCGTTTCCCAAAACAAAATGTGGTGCTGTCACCTGTAGATGGGAGGAGATGCCGGACTGCCACAAACAGCAGATGTCCCCTTAAGCCCCTTAGGGCAGGGAACTCTGGCTTCCTGGGGTTTGTTGTCTCAGGCCCTTGCAGAATGCGTGGCAAATAAATTCCAGGCATTGAACCAAGTTGTCCCATGAAGATAATTTGGATCCTCACTTGGACTCTCCTGTTGGCTTTGGCGATTGTGTCTTTCAGTGGCGTAAATGATCTGAGAGTGACTGGTACCCTGCACAGCCCTGTTCAGTAAACAGGAGACAGGCCCCACGGCAACGAATTATCTGGCCCCAAATGTCAACAGTGCTCGGGCTGGGGACCCTGGGCTAGTCTTATCCCTGTGGCATATGCGAAGAAGCTGAGTGCAGAACAGTTACTAGGTCTCCGGAGGTCACACAGTGAGGGTGGCAGAACCCCAACTGGAACCGAGGCTGGCCTGGTGGCCGAGTTTCTGCTCTTCCTCGCTGTGCTGTCCTGTGTGTAATGGTAACGATGATGGAGGTGATGATAATGGCCACCACCTATGGAGTCTTGTCTTCCAACCGTTATTCTAAGCCAGAGGTTGACAAACTTTCTCTATAATGAGCCAAAGAGTATTTTAGGCTTTGTGGGCTTACAGTCTGTCATTGTACCGTAAAAGCAGCCACAAACAGTGTGTAAACACAGGGTCATGGCTGTGTTCCAGTAAAACTTTGTTTAGAAAACAGGCCATGGGCTGGCTTTGGTCCGCAGGCTGTGGTTTGCCAACCCTGGTTCTACGTGGTTTACGTGGCATTTCTCATTTTGGGGTTGTTCGTTAGTCAGAGAGCATGTGATAGAGTCAAAAGAACGTACGTTCTGTTTTTTCGAAGATCCGGATGTGAATTTTGTTCTGTCACTTACTGTCTTGTGACCGTGCCACAAAACCTCTCAGGCCTTGGTCTGCGTCTGTAAAAGGGGGACAGCGGCGCTGACCTCACGGTGCTGGTGGGAGACTTGGGAAGCGTGTGGCACAGAGATGTTGCTCAGGGAACAGTGGCCCCCTCGTGGCATGGAGCTAGTGACGTAACCTCTCTGAGCCTCAGTTGCCTCACCTCTGAGATTGGGCTTGATGCTTATGTAATAGCTAACACTTGTGTGGTCCATCTTTGAGCCAGGCTTCCTGCAGGAAGAGAGCCATTCAGTCCTTCCAACAGCTCTATGAGGGAAGCAGGCACTGCTGTCACTGTTTTACAGAGTGTGGAAACGGAGTCCCGGAGAGTTTGAATAGTAGCCCGAGGTGACATCCCGCCAGGTGGTTGAGTGGGCAGCCGAGTCCCAGAGGCTGGTTCTTACCCAGTGCCGGACCCGGGCCTCAGTGCCTCCACCTGTGCAAGTTCCAGAGCTGCTATTGACATCCTGGCTCAGGAAGTCACAGCAAATATTTTTAGCCGTGGATTCTAATTTCTCCCTCAGCCCATTGTGATTCACTGCCGATTGAACTTGGAGCAGTTCCATGTTTCGTGTCTTCCCTGCATTTGCTTCCTGAGCTCCTGGGGCAGAGCCCTGGATACAGGACACGTTGTCCACTCCATTCCTGCTTCCTTTCCTCACTTACATGTGACTAGAGGATTCCTCAACTCCCCTCCACGTACTGGGAACAGTTCAGTTTCTCATCTTCGTTTCCTCCTTGCTCCACAGCCTGTACCTGTGTCTGGCAGGGGGCTGTGGCTTCACCCCACAGGCTCCCACTCTGGATCCTGGCCTGGTGTGAGCTGGGCAGGGGCCGGGCCCAGATGCCCAGGCCTGCCTGGTCTTTCTCCAGAAAGAGCACCTTGGCCTCGGCTGCTCTGGCCCAACTTCCAGGCTGCCGGACTTGGCCACACTTCATTTCCAGAACCTCCTGCCTGGAGATTCTGAGATTACAGGACAGAGGAAAGACTAACACCTTCTCTGTGTGCTCCAGGTGGGTCCCCTCAGCACGATATTCCGGGGCCTAGCTGTACCGAAAAACCGTTGCAGAAGCTGCCTCAAACTTGATTTTTTAAATTTATTTGTACCCTGTCTTGTTCCAAAAAGCATTTGAAACAGCATATCTTCCAGATAGGTGCTGGGACCGTGGGCTGTGGCATCAGATACACTGTATGATCATGGACGTGTTCCTTAATCTCGCTGAGCCTCAGTTTCCCCCCATCTGTGAAATGGGGACAACAGAAGACCTATTGCACCGTGTTGTTTGGAGAATTAAATAATTTACAGCATAAGCATTAGTTACTTTTGTTGATGTTAACTGCTGCTGTTACTGTTATACTCACCTTAGAAAGGAATTGGAGATCAGGAGAGATGGGCTTTTAGTCCGGCTCAGAACCAGGGGTGTGTGCGCGCTTGTGTGTAATGTGTGTCCTGACCTCATTGCCAAAGGATTGCATCTGGTTTTCCCCTGCATGGAAGGCCATCGTTTTCCATGGATTCTGAGCAAATTAACATTTGCTTCTCGCCGAGATGGCTCGTTAGTGTCATGCCTGTTAAGAATGTCTTGTTAAAGCAGTTTTATTGGTGATATTTTAAAAATGGGTTACTCTCTGTGTATCCTTTTTGCCTGTTGGGTGATGCCTTCCAATCCTCCCCCATCCTGATCTTATCTAAGGCCATGATCAAAAAGCTTGAGAAGGGCCTGGCGCTTGGTGGGGTGGCCGTGGGCTCCCCTGGGGTCCTTTGGCAGATGCTTCTGGCTCGTGAGAACTCCATCTTTAGGCCCACCTGCCGGGTTTGCCTGCATCTCCAGCTGCTGGACGGACACCCGTCTCTGCATTTTCCTCCCAGCCTGATCTGTGTCGCTTCCCTGCTCTGACCGTTGATTCTGCAGACTCTGCTCTCCTCCTCTGTCCTCACGGCCCTGTCTGCTTTTCTGCTCTTTCCTCTTGGCTTTGTCTGCCCTCCTTCCTCCTCACGACATCTGCCCCATCCTTCAAGCCTCAACTCCTCCCCTGGACCAACTTCCAGGCCCCCATGTTGGCCCTGCTCATGTTGTTGGCATGTGCTCATACGAGTCAGGAGGAGATGGAAGGACAGAGGAAGGGAGGGTGGAGAGTGAATATTAACACCTGTGCTGTGCTGGGCACCATGTTTTACGGTCACTGGACAGTGATGAGGGTTTTCCTGTTTGAGAGATAAGAAACCTGAAGGCCAGAGACATTCAATAATTTGACCAATGACTTGTGGTGATGAAGTGTTGAATGCAGACTTTGTTGATTTATTCATTCATTCAGCAGCTTTTCATCAAGCGCCTGTGATGAACCCGGCGCCTTTGCAGATGCTGGGCTGGTAGCTGTGAGCAAGAGGTTCTCACCTCTTGGGGTTCACAGTCCAGGCTCAAATCCACTTCCGTCCGACTCCGGGGTCTCCGTTCTTTTTACGGCACCACATCATCCGTAACGGTTTCTTCCCAAGCAGGTGATCAGGTCCTCCTTGGACCACCATCTCCATCCCCCACAGAGCCTGCATTTGGGGGCCTGGGTGGGAAGGGAGAGCTCCCAGAGTGTTGAATGACTCATTTAGAAAAGAGTGCGTTTGGCCAAGTCCAGTCTGCTGTCCTCAGAGGCCCGATCGAGAGTGGCAGGGGCAGCTGCCAACCCCAACGCATGCAGCCTTTCTGCGTCCCGTGTTTATCCCAGTCATTTCACTACACTGGGCGCAACCTCACTGAATGCTTACTGTTTCCTTCTGAAGCCGATGGGTCTCTCTGTTAAATAGCTGGGTTAATTTTGGGGCAGCCTTTTAGGGGGAAAAAAAGGGTGGATCATCCCTTTCAGCTAAAAGGAAACAAACAGGAAATCACACTTCAACGACAGGGTCCCTTCTAAAGCGTCCCCTCCAGATTTTCAAGTTCTGATTGCGGACAAGTGCAGTGAAATGATGAATGTTGATTCAAACCCATAGGCAGTCTGGAGAGCTTTTGGATGGGATGTTTTAAAAAGAAGCACAACACAGATGAACCCCTTTTAGCTCGGAGCAGCTTTCACCACAACTGCTTGTTGATGGGCCTTTTGATGGAGAAACTCTAGAGACAGAGGTCTGGGGCTTGGCTTCTGTGAGGCTCCCCCTTCCCCTGTAGGTGGTCCTGCTTCAGGGAAAAATAATACTGAGCTGCATGCATTTGAACGTCACCATATGCGAGGCACTGCTTAAAGCACTTGACGTGATTATCTCATTTAACCTTGATTTGTAAAGCAGGTGGCTGAAGTGGACGTGGTTCTGGTGACAAAGGATTCTTGCCCTCAAAGGTGAACTCATTTGCGGGACTCCTTTAAACCAGAGATCCTTCGATCCACATCAGGCCCAAAGATCTGTTTCATTTGGCTAATGCCATTTTAAAAATTGAACTTATTGACAATGTTGAACAACCCGTTGTTGAATTTCCCATAAAATCTTCGATTTCCAGTTTCTCTTGAAAACATGCAACGATCCAACAGCAGTGGGTCTGTGCTCGCTCAGGGCCGAGCAGGTGCTGCCCTGTATCCAAGAGGCGGTCCTGGCTACATCCCTAGCCCACCCAGCCTGATTTTGCCCGCCTGGTCCGTCGAGGCATTTGCATTGGCCCCCTCTGCTTTACATTATCAGCCTTCCTCGTCTTTTTTTCAAAGCTTTAAAGCAACAGTTTCTCCAATTTGATTTCATATACAAACTTTCAGACGTGTCATTCATTCAGCATATCTGTGCCAGAAGATGAAATCTGCCAAGATGCCTAAGAGGTTGGTTGACTATCGCTTCTCGACTTTTTCTGTGGGAAGTGACTTCAGTCGCAACAGGGGAGAGGCAGCTGCGTCTGTCAGCAGCACTTCCCACAGGGGTGCCCGTGAAGGCCTGGCTTCTTTGGAGATCCGCGTGGTCAGTCGTGTCTTAGATGGCCAGGTTATAGATACGCGAGGACTTGGGAATCCAGGTGTGTGGGTGTGGCAGGGGCGGGGGTGTTCTTCCCAACGTGGAAAACAGCCTTTAATTGTACCTGAAACTGGGGCTGTGGCGTGGAGCATAAGAATTCAGTTCATCCATCGGAAAAGGCTCCAAGCGGTGCTGTCCAATAGTAATCATAATAGCAGCTAATGCTGTTCGCGTTCTCACTGTGTGCTAGACGGTGTGCGGGGCGCCTCACCCAGATTACTTCAGTTATTTCTTACAGCAGCCCCATAACATGGGCACCACGATCATGCCTGTTTTACTGATGAAGACGTTAAGGCCCAGCAAGGGTTAGTTCGAGCTCATATAGCTCTCAGCTGGCAGGATCAGGGTTGAACCCAGGCAGTCGAACCCACCACCTCCACCCTCTCCAGCCTCCTGTGGGTTGAGACACAGCCACGAAGACAGTCTGTCTGGGTCTGAGTGTGTAACATTGGCCCCGGGCACTTTCTGTCTTTATTAAGCCGTCGTCATATTTGAAGAAGAAACGGGTTGGCCTCGAGGGAGGTAGAAAAACGTGATATTTACATTTTAAATCAAATTAAATTAGACCATCACCAGAGACCCGGAGGCAGTGACTGTTCCCAGAGTAGCTAACAGAAGGTTGAAATGACTTAATAGTGTGGTCTTTCAGCTTTTAGGGAGAAAGTTTTGGTCTGGAACTCAGTGTAGCACAGGTAGAGCCATGGCGTTCAAAATAGAGTCTCTGCTTAGCATCTCAAGATGGCATGGGAGCCATAAATAAATTTGACTACAGAGAAGTTCTTGGCAGGAATTAAAAAAAAAATCTTTTAGCAGGTGGCACTGTGACATGACATGAAGAAACTCTGTTTGCACTGCCCTATGTGTGTCACGACGCTGTTTGGCTTGGCCCAAGCATGCTGGCACTTTTCACCGGCTGCTCTTTGTGTTGTGGTGACTCTAATACCTTAAAGTTCTGTCCTCTTAGAGAAAAGATACTGGGAGACTGTGTTTTTCTTTACCCAGGGTTTGCATTTTAACTGGTGACATTTGTCCTGCTTTGTATATTCCAAAGGGACACATCACTTGTTGCCCCATTTTCGACATGGACCATCAAGGTACGGGGAAGCCGAGCCTTCCTGCAGCCGTCCCCTGAGGCTGGTACTGGAGGAGGCCGCAGAGGGCAAAGGGGCTGAGTGTTCATTTAGTACCAGCCTTGACCAGGCCCTGGAGAATCTTTTTTTCGATTTTATCTTCTTAACCAGCCTAGGCAGCAGATAGCAGTAGACCCTTTTACAGACAAAGACACGGAGTACAGCACACTGAGCTTAAGATATGTCACCTGTTCGAGGCCACCCAGCTAGTGGGTGATGGAGCTGGGATACAAATCTTTTTTTAAAAATTTTTTAAGCTACTTTGTTTTTTTTTTTTTAGTTTTTTGTATTGGAGTACAGTCAATTAACAATGTTGTGTTAGTTTCAGATGTACAGCAAAGTGATTCAGTTATACATATACAAGTATCTATCTTTTTTCAAATTCTTTTCCCATTTAGGTTGTTACAGAGTACTGAGCAGAGTTCCCTGTGCTCTACAGTAGGTAGGGTCCTTATTGGTCATCTATTTTAAATATAGCAGTGTGTACATGTCAATCTCAAACTCCCAGTCTATGGGATGCAAATCTAGATTTGTCTTCTCTCCTGTTCATGTCACAGTGCCACATTGCTCCCAAAGCTGTGAGATGTGGATCTTTTAAAGCACCCGCCAAGGCTTCACTTTCCGCAGGGCCCCAGTTTGACTGTTGGCCTTGATCCCCGAGCTGCCTTTCCAAATGTCCTGAAGAAGGCAGCGGCAGGTGAGGCATGGTCCAGCAAGATGGAAGCAGTCACGAGGGACTAAAGTCCTCCCCCCGCCCCCACCCCTGCTTCCGAGGCGTGCACCTCTGTCTCCCTACGCACCTCCTGAGAGGCTCCAGAGCCCCCAGCCCCCGGTCACAGCACCCAGAGGAGGCAGCCAACTTCTCTTTCCAGAAGCCTCCACCAACATCTCCCTTCTCCTAGACTCCTGAGGGTGCCATCCCTGAGCCAGTCCCTCGGGATGGGGGTGAGATCGATCCTCCCGAAAGCCTGTGGTGGAGAAAGGGAGAGGGGCCCTCGCACTCGGTCATCTGTGAGTGCTCTTTGTCATCTGTATTCTAGAAATATTTTCCTTAGATCTGTCATTTGTCTGGTGCAGGGCTGGCTGCATAATTTGCAGGGCCCAGGGAAAAATGAAAATGCTGGTCTTTGTTCAAAAATGAGGGTAAAAACGTCTTCCTTCCTTCTGTAGTCTCTCTCTTGACCTGTCGGGGTGTTTTTTAAAAATTGTATTTGCTATTTAATGTCACCCTTCCTTGGGCGAGGGGATACTTGCAGGGCAAGTGCAGACCCTCCCAGGCACCTGGGGCCCTGCCTGGGACCTGACACATGGGGGCACGTGTCCACAGCAGGCCCGTGTTAGGGTGGGGGTGGAGCGTGGCAGCGCTTGCTCTGTGAGGGTGGGGAAGCAGACGGCCAAGAACCCGTGTCCTCTGCTCACACACACACTCCATGGTCCCATCAGACTTCACGTACAAATCGGCAATTCAGAGATCAAATGACTAAGAATTTCAAGATGGTGAACCCAGAGCATTAAGCCCCAAGTGCAGGTTCCTCCCCCTCTTTGAAGCGCAGACCCCGTGTGAGTGCTCTGGCCACAGGCCCACGAGGCTGGTCCTAGCCTATGGCCTTTATGCCATACCAAAGTGTTAACTTTTCATCTAGTTAAACATCTCTCTCCGTTATTTTAGCTCAGGTTTTGCAAAGGCAAGTCCAGGTTCTACTGCAAGAAGGAGGAGTAAGAGCTGGGCAGTAAACAGCGGACGCCCATTGCAAGGAGCTGCTGGTGGAAGGCTGGAGGCCGTGTGTGTGGTGTGTGTGTGTGTGTGTGTGTGTGTTGGTTGGTGTTGTCAAGGACTGGATGAGACATAGGGTTATGGGGGTGACCTTCAAGTTACTTTTCGATGTAGTAAACCTGTTGCCACCGTATGAGCTCAGACGTGCCTGTCAGTTGAACAGCATCCCCTTGAAGGCTCTGTCCTTGGTACAGGCAGGGTTTTCTCTGACTACAGGCGGCTCCTTCTGGCCGCCATCCTGTTCACTGGGAGCTGCTCAGACCTTCCTTGGCAACTGAGGAAATGGACGCTAGCCTGGCTCCACACGTTCCCTGACGAGCAAAACACCTTCCCTAAAGGGAGGGGCCGTGTTGGAAAGTGGAGAACAGCGTTCCATCCCCCCCTCCCTCACCCACCTGGCCCGTGCAGCCCCCAGAGTCTGGGGCGGAGGTGGGAGCCTCTGCAGTGACATCCCCACCCCCGCCCCGCCCAGGTCTCTTCTTTGGATGAAGCCTTTTTTCAAAACAGCAAGTTGTTTTTGAAAGGCCTGTTCATTTCTGGCTAAATTTACAAAGCAACTTGTGTTGATATTACTCTGTCGGTACCAAAATCACATGTCAGTTCCTTCCCCGGAGTAAACTGCTCACAGAGGGGGCGTCTGCAGAGTCGCTGCGACTCTGCCAGCCTCCGTTTGCCGGTGCAGTGATGTGAGGTTCGGTGTTGTGAAGTGAGTAGCTCCCCACTTTGGGAATCAGACAGACCAGGCTTCGAACCTGACTCGCAGGGTGGCTTCGGCCAGTTCCTTCGGCTCTGCGGGTCTCATTTTCCTCATCTTAAAGAGGGAGGTTGATGTGAAAGGATGAGGCGAGGCAGCTCCTGTAAAGGGCTTGGCACATGTGGGCAGATGGCAGCTGTCCCCCCTTGCCCATCATTGCTGAGTGTCCTCTCCCATGTGTGCAGCCCCACGGAAGAGCTTCCGAGGAGGCTCTCCCAGGAAGGCGTTTCCAAGTGTGGCTGAGGTCACGGAATCCTAACACCAAAGACCTTCTGACCTCACCTGCTGACTCCCATGGATATTGTGTCGATGCCACTTTTGCATGTCACAAATATTTATCGGGAGCCTTCGTCAAGCACTGGTGTGTGTGTGTGTGTGTGTGTGCGCGCACACACACACACAAAACAGACTTGGTCTTGCCTTTATGGAGTTTATATTCTAGCAAATCGAATAGAGTGCAAACAAGTCATCAACAAGTAAGTTAATCTATTTCTATGTAACATTTACTCTCAAACTTAGTAGTTTAAAAGAACATGTTATTTATTGTTGACTTGTGGCTAAATTTGCTGTCCAGCACATGTATGTGCCAGTCTGTCAGTACCAGATCACGTGCCCCTTCCCTTTGGGGCCTCAGGTCCTGATGCGCAGGACAGCCGACGTAGCTGAGCATCCCATCGTAGGGAGCGGTGACGAGCAGCTGTGAGGGTGACGGCAGGAGGGACGTCAGCCTTTGTAACCTCATCTTAGCCGTAGCATCTCAATGCCGTTCCGTCTTCTGTTCTTTGAGAAGCAAGTCACTGGGTCTAGCCACGCTCACGGGAAGGGGATTCCGTGCAGGCATGAGGTGAACAGAACCCATGCTGAGAAGAGCCACTGCACACAGGGTGGCCTGTCTGCAGAGGCGACGTTTGAACTGAGTCCCGAGTGATGAGAAGGAGAGAAAGGAAGAGTAGAAAGCAGAAGAAACAGCAGACGGAGGCTCTGGAATGGGGAAGGGCTCCTTGGAGAGCTGGGAGACCACTGTGTTGGGCCATAGCGAGTTAACAACAACAACAAAAAAGTGTGGAATTGTGCTGGGAAGGTTGGCAGGGACCAGCCTTTGCTCAGGATCCCGTGGTGGCAGGGAGCTCACCTCCTGTCCCGCTGAGGGTTAACAGTCATTGTTGGGAATTTTCTGTTGAGCTGGAACGGTCCTCTCGCCCTGGCTACAGGGCCCCCGGGCCTGGTTTTCTGCACGTGGAGTCGTGAAGCTTACCGAACACAGGGGCCTCCAGTGTGCCATGTGCTGGGCTGAGCATCACAGGGTTTGTGCTCTGGGGACGCAGAGGCATTCCTGACCTCAGGGAGCTCACAGGGCTGAAGGGAAGGGCACAGCACAGAGTGGAGGGTCCGTGACACACGGCAGACTGATGACATCCAGCTGGGCGAGGTACGTGGGCGTTTCTGGAGGAGAGAACGTGGAAGGATCTGGCACATGGGGCTGCCTGGTGAGAGGAACAGAACGCGTGACCTCAGAGGAGCCGGGCACTGGCCGCTGTGCAGAGGGCGATGGAGGTGGTCCAGGTGGGGGTCCTGGGATGTCGGGGGGGAGATTTCTCAGCAGTGGGGAGTGGCTCAGAGATGATGTCATATGTGGAAATCCACTGTTGCCTCTGTTGCAAAGGCCCCAGGGCATTCTCTAACTTCAGAACTAGCCTTCCTCCCTGCGGTGGACGTTCTGGAGGCCTGGAGCCGGGGTGTCCAGGGCTGTGCGCCCTCTGTGTGTTTTCTCCCCCTCTCTTCCTCACTCCCCTCCATTGCACGCTTGCTGTGTTCTCGGCTCTGTCCCTGGAGTTCTATGTACACGGTGTATTGGATTGATTCTTCACACCCACTCCCCCAATGAGGTGGGCACCGTCACCCTGTTTTAGTGCGGGAGCTGAGGCCCCCTCTCATGGGGGGATGACGGAGGCTGTCCTCCCTGAGGCCCCCTTGCCTCTGAAGCCTGTCCCTATCCAGCGCCCACACGCCTTCTTGTCTCTTCCATTTCAGACCTCTTGGGTCAGAACATCATTGGTGTTTGTTTAAAAATCCCTCAAAGAAGTTTCCAGAAACCCCTAGGGCAGGAGTTGAGAGGGGTCTTGTATTTATGTGGAAGAACATCCCTCAAGCAGATGGGAGTGGGGGTAGGCATTTGCCGTCTCTTCTTCTCAGTGTCGGAGCCCCTGGGCTGCCTGCAGAGACTGACAGGCCATTCATCGGTGGGCTTTGAGGACAGATCGCTGTGTTTTGACCCAGAGACAGAGCAGTGAGCCCGAGCGCAGCCCTTGCCCAGACGGCAACACCTCCGGTCCGGGGGCAGGAGATGCCGACGTGCAAAAAGCAAGTTAAAGTCGTTTGCTAAGTACTGTGCTCGGGAAGGGAGAGGCGGCCACCTTCTGCTTTCCTGCTGGTGATTCGATGACCTGAGCTGGGCTGACAAGGTTGTGCAAGCAGGACCTGGGAGTCCCAGCACATGGGCTGGGCCTGTGGCAGCCTGGTCAACAAGACAGGCCCTGCTCACCTGCAGGGAAGCGCCACCAGGCCTTGACCCTGGCCTGAGGCTTGTGGTCCCCACCTTGCTGGATCCTCCCCCATCACCTTCCTCTTCTTTCCTCAAGCAGAGGAGAGCCCCTGAGTGAGGCGTCTTAGTCCGTTCAGGGTGCAGTAACAAAATGCCACAGACTGGGTGCCTTACAAACAACAGGCGTTTATTTCTCACAGTTTGGGGGCTGGAAGTCCGAGACCAGGGCACCAGCAGGTCCAGTTCTTGGGAAAGGGTCAGCTTCCTGGTTTGCAGATGAGCATCTTCTTGTGTCCTCACGTGGTGGAGATCAAGCTTTCTTGTCTCTTCTTAAAGGGCACTGCTGTGGTCTGAATGTTCGTGGTCCCCCTGCCCCAATCCATACGATGAAAACCTAACGCCCAAGGTGATGGTACTAGGACGTGGGGCTCATGGGAGGTGCTGAGGTCATGAGGACAGAGCCCTCAGGAGTGAGCTTATAGAAGAGGCCTGGAGAGAGCAGCCTTGCTCCTTCTACCACATGAGGGCACAGTGAGGAGTCGGCCGTCTGCACCCTAGAAGAGGACCTTCACCCCGCAAAGCTGGCACCCCAATCTTGGACTTCAGCCTCCAGAACTATAAGAAATAAATGTCTGTTTTTCATCATCTACCCAGTCTGTGGCATTTTGTTATAGCAGCCCGAATGGGCTACGACTGGCGCTAACCCCATTCATGAGGGCTCCACCCTCATGACCTAATCACCTCCCAGAGGTCTCATCTCCTCACACCGTCACATTGGGGGTTAGACGCTGACACATGAATTGTGGTCGGGGGACACAAATGTTCATTCTATAGCACTAATTTCATCGCAGACAGAGGTCATCCACTGTGGATATAAGCCCTGGAGTTCTAACATGGTTGAATGTTTTTTAACATTTAAAAACCACTCATGGGTAATTTCTGTTCCTCTCTGCCCATATGCTACACACATTTATTGCACGCTTACTGTGTGTCAGGACTGTTCCAGGCCCTGGGGGACAGCAGTACACACATGCCCAGAGATCGCTGCCCTCCTTCGCTTCTCCCTTGTGAGGAGCAAGTGAGTTTGAAGAAACAGTAGTCAGATGGGAGTGAGGGCCACGTCAAAATGAGAACAAGCGCAGGGAGTGATGGGGCTGGGAGGACTAGTTTATACGGGTGGACCTGGAAAGCCATGCTGGCCAGGTGGTCTTGGAGTAAAGGCCCAAAGGTGGAGGAGGGAGTGTGCCTGGTGGTTAGTTACCTGGGAGAGGGAAGTCCTCTGCAAAGGCCCTGGTGTTTCAGAAACAGACATGAGGCTGGTGAAGAAGGGAGGGGCCGTAGGAGCCGAGGTCAGAGATGTACGGGCTGGATGGACCGGGCCTCCCAGGCTGTTGTATGGACTTGGCTTTGACCTGAGTGGTGACACGGGGAGCCACTGGTGAGTTTCTTTTTTTTTTTTTGGCTGTGTTGGGTCTTCGTTGTGTCTTCGTTGTGGCATGCGGGATCCTCGTTGAGGCATTCAGGATCTTTCGTTGTAGCGTGACAGCTTCTCTCTAGTTGTGGCGTGTGGGTTTTTTCCCTCTCTGGTTGTGGCACGCAGGCTCTGTAGTTGTGGCACGTGGGCTCTGTAGTTTGCGGCACGTAGGCTCTCTGGTTGTGGCCCGCAAGCTCAGTAGTTGTGACACGTGGGCTTAGTTGCCCCGCGGCATGTGGGCTCTTAGTTCCCAGACCAGGGATCAAACCCACGTCCCCTGCATGGGAAGGCAGATTCTTTACCACTGGACCACCAGGGAAGTCCCCACTGGTGAGTTTTTGAGCAGAGCGACAGTGGCCAGTCTGTTGAAAGCAGATGGTGGTAGCCAGGGGGCTCTTGCCGGGGTCCAGGTGAGATGGCCTGGTGGCTGGGCCCGGTGTGCTGACAGAGGAAGTGGTGAGAGGTGGCTGGATTCTAGATCTGCTTTGAAAGGAAAACCATCAGAACTTGCTGTGGACTGCGTGTGGGCTATGAGAGAAAGAAGAGTCCGGGGTGGCTCCAAAGTTTCTGGCCTGAGCAGACGGAAGGAAGCTGGGAATTGTCAAGTGGGAGGAGGCTTGAGGGGGGAAATCAAGAGTTGGCTTTTCAGGCCATTTCCTTTGAAGTATGGGATGCCGATTACATATGCAAGTGAAGGGAATTCCCTGGCGGTCCAGTGGTTAGGACTCTGCGCTTCAACGGCAGGGGGCACAGGTTCCATCCCTGGTCGAGGAACTAAGATTCCGCAAGCCGCACGGCCGAAAACATAAAAGATAAAAAGATAAAATGGTAAATTAAACAAATATTCCAAGTGGGGCTGCTGAATGAGCAGTTGAATGTATGAGTCTGGGGGTCCCAGTGGGAGATGTGTATTTAGCGGTCATCAGGGTGCAGGTGCTATCCAAAACCGTGGGACTGGCTGAGGTCATCTAAGGAGGTTTTTAAAGATCTCGCTTTGAAGAAGAAAGCTTGTGACCATCTCCCAACCCATTCATCCAGGTGCTTAGTGGAGATGAGAAGGATCGTCCTGCTGTGCAGTGAGGGTGGTCTGCCCCTCAGTGCAAGGGCGACAGCCTCCTGGAAGAACCTGTGAACTGGCAGTCCTGACCCGGCAGCTGCCACTCATCCCAGGTCTGGGACAATCCAGCGCAGGTTCTAGGAATACAAGCACCAAGGAAGCAGGCAGATCTTGCCACGAAACTGGTGCAAAGTGGAAGTTTCCGGGGCTGAGTCACCATGGCGTGACACCTCCAGGGCCCTTCCTCGGCTGCTTCAACCTGATGTGCTGCATCCTTGAGCCAAACTCGTGTTCTCTCTGCAGCAGCTTCCAGAGGAGCCTCTGAGGCCTCTGCAGGTGGAGAGTATTCAGCGTGTTGTGGAATTGGGTGTATGAGGCATTTTCTTTCTTGGCATAAATAGATTTCTACCTGAATGTCTCATCGGTGTTTTGGGGGCTGAGTCATTATGAAAGTGGGAGGCCAATCAATTTTTTAGGCCAGGCAGGCATCGCCTGTTTAGTTTGCTGAAGGCAAGACCTTTGTTTCTTTGACGAGGAAGGTGTTGGAGGGCAGTCCACGTCCTTCACCGTATGGAGGCGCTCCAAGTTCAGCCTCCAGCACCCGCCCACACTGCACACGTGCACTTGAGCAGCAGTGTCCTTCTGTCCAGCTGTCTGTGTCCACAGTTCACTGCCCAGCATGACTGTGTCCACCCTGGAGAAGCAAGGTGGTCGTTACCTGAAGGGGGCTCCTCTCAGCTTTAAGCCAGTGCTGTTTGGTATGAGAAAGAGACCATCCAGGGAGAGAAACATTTTTCAGTGCTCATAAAATTTAATGTTTTTCATTTACTGTCTTTCTTTTGAAACGTGGGCATAATTTATCGAGCCGTGTTCAAAATATCCAGGAGGGCTCTATGTATTCCTTCCGAAGGAATATGATTAAAAATGCACCGGTCTCCCCTGATTCCTGGAAGACATTAGACTGTGACAAAGAGCCACATAACTTCAGGATTTACATCTTTATATGAAATCCGTTGCTTTCCAGCACCCTGCACAATCAACTTAAAAACAGCACTTCAGGGTGAAATATTTTCTGGAGAAACCTCTGAATTGGGGAGCGAGTGGTAGATCTGTGATCTTATGTAACTTCCTAGGTCTGGCATCCAGTTCTCAAGAATGAGAAGAAGCTGTCCCAGGGTGAGCCCCTCCCGTGTGCCAGCCTGGGGCTCTGAGGTCAGCTCTTGTCCCATCTGGGTCTCCCACCAGCCCTGCCCGCTCAGCACGATGGGTCCCCACCGTATAGCACAGGAGCCTGGGGGGCACAGGAGTGCTGCGGCTCGGACGCGGCTGGGCCTGGGTGTGTCCTGGTTCTCCTGCCTCCTGCTGGCTAACCTCCTCCTGCCCCGCAAGCCTCCCCTTGTGTACAGTCTTCTGGACCCCTCCCCTGGCCCCCGGGACCCCACTGTGTTCTGGCTGGGACACTGGCTGTGCTGTATGGGGACTGTCAGTGTCTGAATCCCTCGGGGGCAGGGAGCTCCCCGAGTCACCACTGATGCCCAGAACCTGGAGAGAAGGTGGCATATCCGCCAACTCCACTATTGGTGAGGGTGAGCTCCCAGTGGGAACCCAGGACAGCGCCTGGCACACCAGCGAATGACTGCATAGGCGAACGAAGTCATTCCAGAAATGGCTGCAGACAGGAGGAACTTTATAAATGAACCACCCCAGAGCCAAGAGGTGGTCCCTCGTGGTGGTGGTGAGCGTGGGCTCCAAGTTCAGAGCCCAAGGCCTCAGCTCGTTAGTCTTGACGAGGACTGAACCTCCGTGCACCTCCGTCTCCTCGTCGGGGTGGGGCGGTGTCGCTACTAGAATGGAGAAACCACCAAGGCAGGGATTTTTCTCTCATTTGCTACTATGTCTGTAGTACTTCATAGATGTACAGGGCTTGGTAGATGCAAATAGAAATTTGTTGAATGAATGAATCTCTGAGAATTTTCGGATACTGAAGATGAATTTTTAAAGAAGAGACAATGCCATGGCTGGGCCTCAAAAGGTTGTCTGTGCATGAGCTCACAGAGGGACGCTGCTGGGAACTGGGGCCGGCCCAGGTGTGCGCTTGGCAGATGTTTGCTCTTGATGATGATGGCCTCTCCCCTTCCTCTTTCCACCCCTTCCGTCTCCCCACCTCCTTCCTCCTCCCCACCCCGCCACCAGCAGGCTGGAGAAAGCTTTCTGTGCTGGGGAGACAGACGAGGCCAGCACCGAGCTGCCTTCCAAGCCCAGGATCCCTGGGAATCGATAGCTGTCCTCTGTGAGCAAGCCTGTAACAGCAGTGCTTTTGAAAGGAGAGGGCAGCAAAGCCTTTTTTAAAGACTTAAAAAAAAAAAAAAATTGATTGATTGCTGCATTGGGTCTTCGTTGCTGCATGCGGGCTTTCTCTAGTTGCGGCGAGCCAGGGCTACTCTTCGTTGCGGTACACGGGCTTCTCGTTGCGGTGCATGGGCTTCTCATTGCGGTGGCTTCTCTTGTTGCGGAGCATGGGCTCTAGGCGTGTGGGCTTCAGTAGTTGTGGCATGCGGGCTCAGTAGTTGTGGCTTGCAGCTCTAGAGCGCAGGCTCAGTAGTTGCGGCACATGGGCTTAGTTGCTCCGTGGCATGTGGGATCTTCCTGGACCAGGGCTTGAACCCGTGTTCCCTGCATTGGCAGGCGGATTCCTAACCACTGCGCCACCAGGGACACCTAGCAAAGCCTTTTAAAGTAATTCTTGACCCGTTTTCATAGCCTGGCCGAGCACAGTGTTTTGTACTTGTAATGGGTTATAATTACAACCACTGTGCGATGGCAGCTAAATGACATTATCTGCTGTGTTAACAGAAAGGGGCCTTCACCGTCTTCTCCTCTGTTGCCCCCCACCCTTCACTGATCCAGCAGAAATAAGCCCCAGAAGTGTCAGGTGTTGTCAGTGGCTTTGGCCGCCATCCCTTGGAAGACATGTGGAGTCGGGTGAGGTCTTGCGTTTCATGACAGGCCTGGGAGGCAGCACTCTGTGCTGGGGTGCATGGAGGCTGGCCACGTAGGGCCACACCTCCTCCTGTGGGTGCCGTGTGTAAGAAACGGAGCATGGGTCTGGCGTCACCCAGTGCCCTCATCTCTGTGTGACCATGGGCGAATGTTCTAGCCGCTTTGGGCCTCAGTTTCCTCCCCTGTAAGATGGGAGAAGCAGGGCACCTAGCAAAGTGTCTAAGGCCTCTGTGTGTCGTTGTGCAGGTTGTACACTGCACGAGGGCATGTGGTTCTCAGGACCAGTGGGAGCTGTGTCCAGCCCGTGCGCCACGCGCTGAGCCCCTGCAGGGCTGTGGCCGCTCAGAGACACACCTTTTCTTACAAAAGAGCCTTTTTCTGTGGCCCTGAAAGTGCTTGACATGTAGTAAGTGCTCAGAAAACAATAACTGCTCTTACACTCTTGAGGAATTATTTATGGAGAACATGGATAAACGTGTCAAAGGATCTGGGGAGTAAGGTAAACTGAGATATGAATTCATCTTTGAAGGGTGGATAGGATTCTAGGAGATGTGCACAGAGGGAAGTGTAGGGGCAGGATGAAATCTCATATGATCAGTGTCGGGTTTTCCCTTGAAATATTTCTTTCTCTCCCCTTCCCACCTCTTCCCTCCCTTCCCCACCTTGCCCCTCCTCCCATCGCTTGTATGCCATGCCAGGGAAATTCGTGGAAAGCCATTGAAAGATATTTTTAAACTTTGGATTCTGGAGAAATTTAATGTAGGCAGAATAGTGTAACGCACCCCCTGTACCCATCACACGGTCTCATCCGGCTCCAGCTGCCAAGGCCAGTCCTACTCCATGCCTAACCCTCCACTGCCTTCACCTCCATATTCTTTTGAAGCAAATTGCAGACCTCTTGTCATTTCTTCGTCAACATCAGTGAAATGTCTTAAGCAGAGAAGGGATGTGATCGGGTTTGGGTCATAGGGAGGCCATTTGAGCGCCAGCTTGGGGGTGGGGCGGAGGACAAGAGGGCAGCGGGATGGCAGCTGGAGACTGCTGTGTTTGTCCAGGTGGGAGATGGGAGGCTTCTCAACCAAGGCTTGGGTGACAGAGATGGAAGAGTGGGGACAGATCTGAAGGTGGTTAAGGCTGTAGATTCTGTGGGACCAGTGACACGGGATGTTTTTCTTGGTGCCGGTTTAATGGCATAATAATGGCCAACAGTTACGGAGCACTCGGTGCCTGTGGGCTCCTAGCTGAGCACCTCTTGCGTATATATCACCTTGCTCAGATCTCACAAAAACCCTGTGAAATCTACACTGTTAACCTCATTTTATGAATGAGAAACTGAGACCCAGCCAGGTTGGTGAAAGCTTCTTGCCCGAAGTCACAGCTAGAAGTGGGGGAATCCCAGGTCGCTGGGCTCTGGAGTTTGTGCCTTAAACACCAGGCTGTGCGACCCCTCTGGTAATGCCACCGGGATGGGTGACAGGTTCTTTTTTTCGGCCGTGCTGCGAGGCATGCAGGATCTTAGTTCCCTGACCAGGGATCAAACCCGTGGCCCCCGCAGTGGAAGCACGGAGCCTTAACCGCTGGACCGCCAGGGAAGTCCCAGGATGGGTGACAGTTGATGGAACCTGTTTAAAAAAACCTCCACAGATGCATGATGCCTCTTGTGTTATTCTTCTGATAGGAACGTGTCTTTCAGCAGAGGGCTGGGGCTCAGGGTTGTTTTTGCTTTTTTTCCCCTGTCCTTGCTCATTTGTCTCAAACAACCACCAGGAAGGTGTTGGCTGCTCTTTTATTATTGCCATTTCCGTATATTCTGCCTTTGCTCTTTAAGGGCCATTAGTGGAAAGCAGGAAAGGAAAGGTGTTATCTGGGTGGGTAGCAGCTGCTGCCGTGTGTGACCTTTCTCAACAGCTTGCCCGGTGTATTCTCTGAATGGTCGGGTGTCGGGAGAAATGAGGGCAAACGTCGGGGACAGGGACCCAGCAGCTCTGTGGCTGGGCTTTAACAGTTACATAACATCTGTTTCTCAGAGGCTTCCCGTAATTAATGAGTTCTGGGTGTTTCCTTCTCCCCCATTAAACCATAATACCAGCCAAATGTTTTTAAGCATCCCTTCTCTCAAGCCCGGCGTTCTGAGCACAGAAAGGCTCGTTACAGAGGAGGTGAAGGAAGTCTCTCTTCCACGGGAACTTATCCCTCGGCCTCCTTGCAGGCTTCTACTTATCTCAGTGGCGCTGCGGATGGAGCCCCCATGGGGCTATCTCGGTGGACTTGAGGATGGAGCTGCTCCCTGGGCTCCCGGTGAACCTGTCACTGGGCAGCTTGACAGTGATCCAGGAGGATCAGTCCCGAGATCCCAGAGCTCTGCCTCGTCAGGGTGAGCCTGCACGCCTTGCCGGGGTCAGCCCCACACAGCAGAATCAGAGCGCAAGGTGGTCTGGAAGGCACAAGGAACAGGAGACTCGGGAGATGCAGGACCCCGAGCCCCGCATCACACCGGCCCCCTCTAGCAGACTGGTTTTGGGCAATCGCTTTACCTTGCTGAGGCTTGCTTTCCTCATCTGTAAAATGGGCATAAAGCTCGACCTCCCAGGCGGTGGTGCCTGCTCCTGTAAAGCACCTGGAACACCGCCGGACCCGAGGAGGCGCTCCGTTACGATAAATAAAGGATCACTCACTGTGGCAGGCACCGGGCGCTCCCCAAACTCTGTCATCGCTTTGCTCCTCATGACAAATCTGGACAATAGGGAACGATACCCTCATTTTACAAAGAAGATACCAAGAGTCAGAGGTGTGAAGTAATTTACTCGAGGTCACACGGCAGTGAATAGACAGGACCTGGGTTTGACCTTCACGCCCCTCGTTTTTCTGCACCTGATTCGAGGCCCTGCTTAGAGGGCTCGTTGATGCCAAACATCTCCAAGCATTCCTGACAGTCCCCTGGAATGTCTTCATGTTGGAATTTTCATTTACACACTGGTTTGCACAGTCCCTTCACATGAAGCAATGACCACTTTGAAGAAGGCCCATCTTGGCTGCTGGCCAAGTTTCTGGGTTTCTCCTTGGACCCTGAGTTTCACAGTAGCTCCTGCCTTTGCTAAGGTTCTTGTTTACTCTGGGCGCTCCTTCCCTTACTGCCAGGGTCCCCCCGAGGGGGCTGGTTGCAGACTGGTCTGTGATAAGCCAGACCGGGCCTCGGGAGCAGCCAGAGACGGTGCCTTTTCCCGGAGTGTGCGCGTGTGTGCGCGTGCTTGTGCGTGATGGTGCCCCTTACCTGGGTAATGCTCTCTGTACTTGATCCCAGGTTTATCACCTCCTCCAGGTCCTCTGGTATCTTGAGATGCCAGCTCAGCATCCTGGTCATGGTATACGCAGAGAAGCAGGGTAGAAAGTCCAAAACATGGACTCAGAAATTTGAAAACCAGTTCTGCTGCTTGCTTCCTGTGTGGCCTTGGGCAAGGTGTTTACCTTCTTTGTGCCTCTGTTTTGGTTTGCTGCTCAGTTCCTGAGCCTCTCCTTCCTCCTCTGGGGGATGGGCACGATCAGGCAGCTGCGGGAAAGGCCCACCATCAGTCTCAAAGAGAGCGATGGCAGCTGTAATTTTTTTTGAAGACATCTGTGACCTCAGCTAGGTCTGGACATGTGTTGTTTCAGTTAACGTTCCTGATTTTCTTAGTCTTCAAGCCCTAAATTGACTCTGTACAAGGAAACAAGGTATATACATCTAAAAGACCAACAGATGTTGATAACATTGGTTCTTATTTTTCTTTTCAGTTCTCTTCACAAATTTTATCCAAAAATGGTCGTATTTTGGCTTTTTTCATCATTATTAGTCATTGTTTCTAATAAATATTAATGCAAAACGTTGTTTCAAGTATAGCATCTGTGTTGTCGATAGGTGCTTCTCAAACTATCTGTGCTGAAGAGCCAGGTATTTTGGGTTTTTTGGTTTTGGTTTTGTTTGTTTTTAAGTATTTCCAATTCATTGCAAACGGGTACTTTTGTAAAATACAAAAAAAAAAAAAAACCAACTAGAAAAATTCCGGAATTCCTGGATTTCATACTAATATGAAATTGCTTCAGATGTTTCGAAACGCTTATTGTGAATTTCTGTGCTTGCCTCAGGTGGGTAGCAGACAGCTCACATCCCTGCCCCAGTTCACGGCCCCCTCGGTTGCAGACTGAACTCTGCCATCGCAGGAGTAACAGCGCTGCGCGTGGTGGTTGCTGCCATCTGGTGTTGGCCGGCAGGCTTGATGTGGTTTTTCTCTGGTTGTGCCTTTGTTCACCTCCTTGAGAATCTGGAAGTTGAAAGCTGACAAGTGGAGGAGCTTCCGTGACATCCCGATTTTACAAATGATGAACTGAAAAACCTAGGTTTCTAAAACTAGGGAGTGGCCCCACTGCAATTCACACCTGAGTGTGTGAAATCCTTCCCCTTTGTCTTTGACAGTTGTTCCCAAGTCTGATCGATCATCACAGTCACTGGGGTCTTTAAAAAGTATTGCTCTGGACTCCCCCACATTGCATCGGCATTTCTGGGAGTGAAGCCCAGAAATCTGCATTTCTCAGAAGCCCTCCGAGCAACTCATGATCAGCTTGCTCTGGGAGCCACTGGTCCACACTGTGCTGCTTCCCTCTGCTCTGCGGGACTGACTCATCTCCTTAACCCCTGAAGGGCTCAGCTTTCTCCTGTGCCCCAGGGTGGAGGGCAGGGAACACAGACAGTGGCTCTGACTCTGATGCCTTCGACTCACAGCCTGACCTCTCTGAGCCTCGAGGCCCCATCCGTAGGAGGCCCTGCCCACCTGACAGGAGGGTGGCGAGGGTCACATGAGCTGATGGATATAATAGTTGGTGTTCAAAAGTATGTTAAGGCAAGTGGGCACTGGCTAGGGCTTTGTCTTTACCCAGGTGGGCGTAGTGTCTTCACCGCAGAGGGAGGTTCTAGATCCCTCCCCACGGCCAGTGTCACTGGGACCCACAAACAGTTTGTGTGTTTTATAAAACTGAGGTAGATTCTGAGGCATCAAGTGAACATTCTCAGAGAGTTTGAGTATGTGACCAAAAGAGTCTCAGTTGCTGTTAAAATTTGGGGGTGTCTTGGTCTAATTAATCAGGAAGTGTCTAATTTGGTACGATAGCCAAAGGAGGAGTGAAGCAAGATTTACATGAATGTGATTAGATAGAACATTCTGATATAAAAGGAAGTGCCAGAGGCTTTTTTTTTTTTTAATTTATAATCGTTTCATGATTTGGCAGGTAATTATGATAATTCCTGGGATTTTCACAGACTTAAAAGCTTTTTCACAGACACATTATTTTTGGAGATCATCTTCTGTGATGCCTCAGCTGGAAGGGATTGCTCAGTCTCCTGAAGCTCCAAAGGCATCATCTTACAAACCCCAACTCAAATGTCACCTTGATGACGCCTTTCCCCGTCAATGATGACCCTTTATGCCAGGGATACTAAATAGGTGTCATCACGTAGGCCAACACACTGATCAGTTGGTTAGGGCTGCCTGGGTATCTTCTTGAGGAAGGTAGCCGTGATTGACTAGTGATGTCTGCCAAGTGGCAGGCAGTGGGAGAGAGCAGTGGAACCTGATAGATTTCACCAGTTCCCTGTGGTTGGGCATTTAGGTGGGTTCCAGCCATTTGGAGCTAAACTTATGCTTGAGCACATGTGCAAGTAGAGGCACAGGCTACTCCACAGCAGGGGTTTGCTAAGCCACAGGTGAGTGATTTCAAAAGTTTGACAGATGTTGCCAAACAGCCTAGTGACTTAAACTGCTTAAATCTTTCTGCCGTCTTCTCTCCAGCCTAAACGACAAAACCCAAATGTTGACTGATAAGCATTCACACCTTATTAGCTCATGAGTTGTGCACCTTCCAGACATAACTTGGGAACCGTACCTGCTGCCATCCACGTGTTCCCTTGGGCCTTTCAGAGAATCGGGGCTCAGTTCCCAGTGCTTTGGCCCATGTTGGGCTCTGTTGGAAGCTGCATCAGCTGTGGTCAGTGTAACTCCACCTGGCATTTGCCTCTGACTTTGTCACCATCATTAGTGTTGTCAAATGGCACCTCCTCCTTAACCGCCTTCAGATTAGTTTTCAAGGAAATACAACTGCTGAGAGTAGTAAGAAACACGACAGACTTCTAAAGTGGCCCTGAGCGTTGATGGTGCCAGCACACAGTGAGTGCCTGGCTGTGATTTAGGGCATGGATCGGCCATAGCAGGCTGCCTGGCATGTGTCAAGGCCGACTGGAGACGGGACTCCTGAGTGTTGTCTCTGGGCGAGGCCTTTCCCGATACCCCGCCTTCCAAGTCCTCCTCTCTCTCTGGGCTCTAGTCCAGTTTGTCTGACCTCTAGGGTGTGAACCCCATGACTTTCCTGCACCCCAGCACCGAGAACAGTGCCTGGCAGGCGGTTAACAATTCTCTTGGTGACATTCCTGCTTTGGAGACGGTGAGGCTCTCTCCACAGCCGTCTGAGCCACTTGTTATGGAACATGTGGCCCTTTTCCATGTGGCTTCCAGAGACCTGCCTCTCCTCCTCCTCCTCTTTCATGTCCCTTTCACGTGATCACCCACCATGTAAAACGAGCTTTCATTCCCTGAGCATTTGCCACGTGCAGACATGGTGCCAAGCCTGCTAAGGGCGGCAGCTCATTTCATCCACACGGCGGCCCCGTGCAGTGAGCATGTTTTTTTTTGTTTTTTTGTTTTGTTTTGTTTTGTTTTTAACATCTTCACTGGAGTATAATTGTTTACAATGTTGTGTTAGTTTCTGCTGTATAACAAAGTGAATCAGCTATACATATACATATATCCCCATATCCCCTCCCTCTTGCGTCTCCCTCCCACCCTCCCTATCCCACCCTTCTAGGTGGTCACAAAACACCGAGCTGATCTCCCTGTGCTATGCAGCTGCTTCCCACCAGCTATCTATTTTACATATGGTAGTATATATATGTCGATGCTAGTCTCACTTCATCCCAGCTTCCCCCTCCCACCCCATGTCCTCAAGTCCATTCTCTACGTCTGTGTCTTTATTCCTGTCCTGCCCCTAGGTTCATCAGAACCATTTTTTTTTTTTTTTTTTTTTTTTTTAGATTCCATATATATGTGTTAGCATATGGTATTTGTTTTTCTCTTTCTGACTTACTTCACTCTGTATGACAGACTCTAGGTCCGGCCATCTCACTGCAAATAACTCAATTTTGTTCCCTTTTTTGGCTGAGTAATATTCCATTGTGTATACGTGCCACATCTTCTTTATCCATTCATCTGTCGATGGCCACTTAGGTTGCTGCCATGTCCTGGTGAGTGTGGTTTTTAATCCCCGTTTTGTAGGTGACGGGCCTCAGGCTCACAGAGGTTAAGTGACTCGTACAGGAGCACACTGTTAAGTGATCCAGCCAAGACCAGTCTTGCACCAGAGTCTGAGCCCTTAACTGCCTCTCTCAGCTACCTCCCTGCCAACCTCTGGGCCTTTGCACCTGCTGTTTCCTCTGCTGGTTGTGTCTTTCTCCTCTTTGTCCACAGGGTGACCTCCTAGAGCTCAGCATGTTTATGGAACGTAGAAGACCCGCGGGGCTGAGTGGCATTAGGGAGAGTTGTTGGGAGGAAAGGGGCAGGAGATGGTGTTAGGGAGAGAGGCCGGCGCCGGATCTGGAAGGAGGGTGGATTTTTATCCTTAGGGCAGTGAGAAGCATTGAAGGTTTTAAACAGCAGGTGACAACATCAGCTGTTGCTTTGGGAAGATCACTCTTGCTGCTTGGTGGAGAAAGCATTGGAGGGCCCCCGTCTCTCTCTCTATCCTATTCCCTGCAGCTATTGAGAATAACGAAGGAAGGTCAGGTGAAACCTGTAAATGCCCTCAGAGCCTCATAGAAATTCCGATAGGCAGTGGTTGTGCCTTTTATTTTGATGATAATGGGAACCATTTGTGATCTCACATTTCTCTTCTGAGGCTCTCTCTGAGTCTTGAATTCATTTCTAGTTATGCTAGAGTTTGGAAAGAGTTATTTGAGGAATAGTAAGCTCAGTATGGTTTATGTAAGATGAAAGCTGTTTATATCAGTAACTGTTTGTAGGGATATGTATGTAATGGAGAAATTCAGGGTTTCAGAGCTTTGCCTAGTAACAATGAGCATTGCCATTTTAATGACTGCAGGAAATTATTTCATCAAATTGTGTCTCCTCAGTTCCATAGGATTTCCCCCCCCCATTCCCTAGTGAAATGAAAGCTTTGTCTGATGTGGTCAAGTTACTCTCTGGCTGCAAAAGAGAACCAGGGTTTTGACGGCTCATGATAAACACCACTTGAAACTGGGATGTTTCAGTGTTTTATGCACTTACGGAAAATTGTTTTAACACTCTGGTTTCCACTGCCAAACAAAACAAAACAAAACAAAAACAAAGCAAAACCCTGCTTTGCTTTTAGAAATGACAGTGGCACTTATTTAAAGCTTGCATTTTGTGGGGGCATATTAGCTGGTATTTAGCAGTGATATTGGCAGTTGTGTATGTTTCCTGCTTACTGTGTGGTAAATGGATTCTCAGCCCTGAGGAAGCTCATGGAGGGTTTATGTGATTTCTGTGCAGAGGAGTCGAACAGGCATTATTAGTGATGTTGTATTTGTTTGTGAAAGGCCAAAAGATCATCTTAAGCTTTTTTTATACAAAAGGAATAAGGCAACTGGGGAATATTAACTTTAGGTCCGTATGACAAAAAAACGTTGGTTAAAAGACTCAGTGACTTATTCTCCATTTGTTAATTGCATGGCTATTGCAATGTCTTTTATGCCATTTTCACTTTGCATTTCACACTGGTTTGAAAAAGGTGAGCATCTGAGGGACAGAGAGGGGATGACATTTGAGTGGAGATTCGCAGAGCAAATTAATGGATGCATCAGAATTATGGTTGGGAACCTGATAAATTTCATGTTGATTACACCTGGCTCCCCTTACTTTCAGGTGAAAAATTTTAATTCTTTTAAAGAGGCTAAGTGGTTATTCTCTCTGATAAATTATTAGGAAACTAAAAAATAAAGAAAAGTAGAAAGAATGGAAACAAAAATAGCCCTTGACTAATGTTAATATCTTCATGTATTTCCTTCTATGCCTTTTACCCTTTATATAACATATCCAAAAAATAAAAATAAAAAGGAAGGCTTCCCTTTATTCCACCTGAAGCATCAAGAGTCAGGTTACTCTTTTTTTTCCCACAAAGCTTCTCCTTACATCCTTTCTTTATTCTGACAGTATGTTTTATATTTCACATAGAATACTTATTATAAATGGTCTGATATTATTTATGTGTTATATAGAAGGTAGTAAGTACCTGGCTGAAGTCTGGGGTATAGGAGGGATGATCTTTTGAGAAGGGCAGAGGGACAGGGGCTAGGTGGGGTCTGCTTGACCTCTGCATTCTGGGGGGCTTCTCTGTAAGATGCTCGCCAGATTCTTCCTTTAGGGTTCCTGATGAGCACGGCAAGATTACATTCTCACATTTCTCTGAAACATTTAAATAAATTACACTTGAATTTGATTTTAAGCCCCAGTAAGATCACTCTTGTAATCAGAGAAATTACTGTATGTTTTGACCATATGGGATATCTTTGTTCTGTTCGTAAGTTACAGCTTGAAAGATCTGTTATTGATTCTGTCCATCAGTCATGGGCTGTCTTATCGCAACCTCCATTTTTATGTATTTGGGATCAGCCAAGAGTATTGAAACGTGGGTAAATTCGCAGGCTCTTGGCAGGCCTGAATGGGCTAGACAGTGGAGTGGCGGGATTGCGGAGTGTGGCCCAGTGGCCAAGAGCCAGGGCTGCGGAGTCAGCCCTTTATTAGCTGTGTGACTGTGACCCAGCTCCTTAAACACCTCTGACATTGTTCCTCTTTCTGTGACGTAGGAGCAGTGATATCTTCCTGGCATAGAATGAGCAGTGACCATAGGGCAGCTGTGCTGCTGCAGGTGTGTCTGTCACCCTCCCTGTCACCATCCTCAGCAAGGCTCCGGTTCTGGTTTCTTGGTTTTCAGAACCAAGGCCCTGATGAACAGAGATGGTCGGTCATTCTCCTTGTACCATTAGCGGGGAAATTCTTGACAGGCACAACTCGGATGAGAAAGAAAGCCTTTGCCAGAAAATTATTCATTTATTAAGAATAAAAGCCTAAGGTCCAAACATGACCTGATACAGTCATATTGTGACCATAAACTGGGGACCGTTGAGTCCATAATGATAAAATCAACCAAGTCAAAAACGTATTCAACTTCTGAGTGGATTGCGTAGCTAATCCGTAAGTATAAGCAGTGTTACTGTTTCCAGCCCGACAACCTCCTGATGCCTTGCTGACAAGTGATGGGCTCGGAGAGGGCGGGGCGAGTCGTGGGGAGGGTCTGCCCTCCGAGCCTCACTACGTGGTGCTTGTGCGTTGCAGGTGGCAGAGATGCACGGGGAGCTGATCGAGTTCAATGAGCGCCTGCACCGGGCCCTGGTGGCCAAGGAAGCCCTCGTGTCCCAGATGAGGCAGGAGCTCATCGACCTTCGGGGGCCGGTAAGTGCTCCCACCCGGCAAGGCCCTGGCCTTGCCATTCTGCCCACACCGTCTGTCGGTCCACCCAGCCTCTGCTGCTCACAACCGTGCTGTTATGTTTGTTCAATGTCAAGGGTATGGAAAAGTACAGAGACTAAAAGAGGGAGCATCCAGGTAGCTACCATCTCGATTTTACGTGCATTAGCCTTTAGCACATTTGCTTTCCTTTGGGTGGGAGGGGGTAAAGTAAATAAAATGCTACAGAATCTGTCAAAGTCCCCTTGGCACCATTTCATGCCCTTTACCCATAATCGATATTCTGAAATTGGCATATAGCCTTCTCCTCCCTGTTTTTTTTTTTTTTTTAAAGGAATTCCTTTATTTTATTTATTTATTTATTTATTTATTTTTGGCTGTGTTGGGTCTTCGTTTCTGTGCGAGGGCTTTCTCTAGTTGCCGCAAGCAGGGGTCACTCTTCATCGCGGTGCGCGGGCCTCTCACTATCGCGGCCTCTCTTGTTGCGGAGCACAGACTCCAGACGCGCAGGCTCAGTAATTGTGGCTCACGGGCCTAGTCGCTCCGCGGCATGTGGGATCTTCCCAGACCGGGGCTCGAACCCGTGTCCCCTGCACTGGCAGGCAGATTCTCAACCACTGCGCCACCAGGGAAGCCCTCCTCCCTGTTTTTTATAGTTACTACATGGATAAATTTCCATAGAAATAAATAGTTTCGGTTTTGTGTAACTTTTACCTACATGGTATACTTGTGCATATCTGTTTGCCCCGTGTGTGTGTGTGTTTATGTTTATTTAGCATCATGGTTTGAGGACCATCCCACATAGATCTAATAGAGGGCTTTAAACTGCAGCACTCTTGACACTTTGAGCCATTTAATTCTTTGTGGGGTGGCTGTCCTGCGCATTGTAGGATGTTTAACAGCATCCCTGATTCCTACTCACTAGAGGCCAGTAGCACCCCACCCAGTCATGGCAACCAAAGGTGTCTCCAGACATTGTCAAATATCCCCTGGGGGACAGAATCACCCCTGGTTGAGAACTCCTGACCTAGTTTGTTCACTTTCTTGATTCTTTAATTCTCTATTGAACGAAATACTACAATATTTTAAATCTGGTTGTGTTCATAAACATTTAGGTTGTTTCCAGTATTTTGCTACTGCAAATCATGTTGCTGAGAGCATCTTGTCCTTCTGTGCACATTTATAATAGCTTCTTCTTTGCTTTAAAACTTTCTTATGATGTCAAATGTTAAACACCCGAAGGTCGGCGGATGTGTGATGCACTCTCACGTAACCATTGTTGAAATGAGCTATTGTCAGTCATGGTCAATCTTATCTCAAGTTACCAGTACCTGCTTTTCCCTTCCATATTGGTTTGAATCAAATACCAGGCAGTTTCATCTGTAGACATTTCAGTGTATAGCTATAAAAATGAAGAAAACAAATAGAATATCATGGTCAGGCCTCCATTATCAATAATTCGTCTATACCAACGAATTTCGGTGTTCAGATTTCTTCTTGTCTCATAATTTTTTTAATAGTTTTTTTGAGTCATGGTGAGGAGTGACAGATCTGGATCTGTCTGCTGTGAAAGACTGGATTTTTTTTTTTTTAAACGATTGAAAATTGTCAAAATTTGGACTCTTGACAAACCTTGCTACACCCATGCTAAACAGCCAAGTAGTATAAAAGGGTATGTTCAGTGAAAAATAAATCTCCTTCCTATCCCGGGCCCTTTATTGTCCTGCCCAGAGGCAATAACAGTGATCCGTCCTGGGTTTGTCTTTCCAGAGACGAGCACCGCTTGAGTAAGCCGCGCGTACACACCTACACGTTTAACAACCAGTAGCGGCTCTATCCCCTGTTCTGTATATTACTTTCCTCCCACCTATCTATGTACTTTAGACATCATTTTATTGTACTTCGCGTGTAGACCTGCATCCTTCTTCTAAAGAGCTGCATTGTATTCCTTTGAACTGATAATACCAAGGTTTATCTAACCAGGCCCCCACTGATGGATATTGAGTTGCTTCCCATTTTTATTTTTACACCAGAGCTGTCAATAACATCCTTGTGAAATCCACATTTAGACTGGAAGGTTGTCTGGCAGCTCATGGGGCTCCGCTCGGCTGGGTGTAGACCCAGAGATCTCGTCGTGCAAGCTTTTGGGGCGCTGGGAGGACTAGCACCTTCTTCCATCCTCCCCCATCTGTTGCAGGAAAACCCTTCCTGAGCGCCAGCATCCGTCAGAGTTCCGACAGTGTGTCAGGTACACATGGGTCTTCACGTTCATTCTCTCGTTTGATTTTGAAGACAAGCCTGTGAGTCGAGTGGGATTAGCATCCTCTTTAATAAACATGGCAGTTGAGATGCAGAAGGGTTCAGGCCCCGCTGGACTTCTCATTATATTCCACCACGGTGCTGGGCCCCCAGCCCATCGGCTTTCTTCTGCTCCGGGTCCCTTGCTTCCTCCCTCTGTGGGGCCTTTGTTCCTGCTGTCCCCTCTGCCTGGAATAAGGCTCTGGGCCCAGGTAACTCACCCCTCAGTATCTACCCATCATCTCCTCAGGAAACCCGACCAGGTCAGATTTTCCGTGTTGAATGTGATGTTTATATGTATCTCTCCCTTCTTCTCTTGCTGTGATTTTACATTTATCTCTCACTAATCAGTATCTCCGTGAGGTGCCCCTCCTTGAGGGCAAGTTCCATGTCTCTTTCTGCTTCCCTTGAATCCCATTGATTCACATAGTAGGTGCTCAATAAATATAAGTTGACTTATTGAGTGAATGAGGGAATGTCACAGGTAGTAAGTGGTGGAGTCCAGATTTTCCCTGGGTCCCTCTGACATGAAAGCCCATCTTCTCTCCTCCTGCCAGGCTCCCTCTTGCTTCCGGTCTGATTGCCCTTCAAGGCAGTGACATCCCTTTACCCAGAGGCAGCTCGAACCATCATCAGATCCTTTCCTGCGGGCAGGTTGTGATGGCCAGAAGTGAGGAGGGAGTAAAGCGGTCCTGAAGGCTGTTGGGAAGAGCTGGCCATTTGGGCATTGGCCCCAAGGGGACATCTTGACCTTGTTGTTACTGCCTCAGGCCCGCTCCAGTCATCTGCCCAGAGCCAGACAGACGGGGCAGAGGAGGGAGGCAGCCGCAAACTCAGCTTCAGTTCTGGAGCCCACGAGAGGCCTCTCTTGTGGGAGGCTGCCCTACCCCTTCGTTTCCACTTTCTGCTGACCCCGGACTAGACTTCCTCCCAGACCGCCGGAGTATTTGAGGACCTCACGGTCAGGACCGGGTCTGCCCTATTCAGAAACCCCGGTTTCCTCTTCCATCAGGTGGAGAGTAACGTGGCACTAGCCGCTTGGGCGGCTCCACGAGATGCTGCCGGTAAAGGTGCTTGGTGGCGGGCACGTGGTAGAGGCCCCGTTTTCATCTCTGAGTCCCCAGTGCCCAGCACCCTGCCTGGAACATCGTAGCTGCTCCGTAAATGTTTGCTAAGTGAGAACTTCATTTTCATAGAGCAGAGGATGACTCCATGCACCAAATAATAAATTTTTTAAAAGATAGGTGCAGGGACACAGTTTCTTCTCAGTGGTGTCTTTTCATGATATTATAGACTTTTAAGAAGTCACTTATTTTAAGGAGAAGGGTTAAATCCTTATTTTAAGGATTAAGGGTTGAATTTTTTCCTTTTCTTTTTTTGAATGTAAGTATTTTTAGGACTCTCTTCTCATTATTCCACCCCCCACCCCTGCCCCCGGTATAAGATGTGAATGAATGCTGTAGTTTGTTTTTTTTTTTTTTTTTCTTTTTTTACCTTTTAGCACGATTTGATTACAGCCCTGAAAGTTCTCTGGGAGAACAGCTCCTATTTTGAATAATAAATGGAGACAGAGAAATAGAACCTTGTAAGATGGCGGGATGTAGAGGTCAATTACGGTCACAGCACAGGGAAAGCTGAAGGCAAAACAACTCGTTAAGTGCAAGTTTGTTCCCACAGGGGAAGCAAACTTGGTCTCACTTTATGTAATTGAAGTTGGATTCCTCTCTTCCCTGCCCCTTCTATGGGTCTCTATTTCTTTGTCCCAAGTACCGTTTAAGTGGGTCACCTCCGCTTAAGCAGAAAAGACGCCCTGCCTGGTGTGGCTTGAGGTCTGTAGAATCGCTTCCCTGATTCAAAGCACCAGCCCTGTTGGTTTGTCCTCCTGTCACCAGTCTCTCACCTGTCCCCTCCCTTGTCTGTTTGGTGAGGGCCATGTACTATGTGCTTGGTGTTGGTGTGCATTTTTATCCTTTCCCCTCAGAACAACCCTGTATAGTATATAATGAACCTAATAAGGTCCATTTTTCAGCTTAGCAAACCGAGGCACAGAGAGGTCTCAGGACTCACCGTGAGGCACACAGCTCCACAGTTGCGCCAGATTGCAGATCCAGGACCATCTCATTCTTTAACACCATGCTGTTTACTCTTCTGTTTTCTTTCCTTTTTCATTTCAAGCAAAATTTAGTGTCTGTTGTGCTCCAAGCACAACCCTCCTGGGGATTTGAAAGATTCAGATCCCTCTTTGGTGAAGCTCTCGCACATTCCACTCCCTGACTGCGTCTCCCCCTTCCTTGTCTCCCCATCTCGCTTTGTACATCAAAGTTGGTTGGGTTTTTTTTTTTTTTTTCTTAACCTACTGATCATTTAATCTTGATATCAGACGGGCTCTTTGGAAATTTGGAATCTGGAGAAGGCAGAGTTTCGTAAGAGTAGAATAATGTTTCAAAGGGTGCAGGCAGGTGGTGCATATAAAAAAGGAGGGGGTGCTGTGATAAATCATCTTGAAAAAGGATGGTCAGTAGGCTTCTTTGCTGTAACACTTTCTGCCAGGCTGCCTCATGGCTGTCCACGAAGGGGAGCTCCGGCATTTGTAGGCATTACTTCCCCAAGGACCATCTTTTCTAAGATATTTTTCAAGGGATGCATTTAGGAAAGTTAGGGCCGAGTTATGTGTCATGTTCGTTACCCCACACACCAGCTGCAGGGAGATCCCGGCAGCGCGGGGTTGTCCCATGAACCTGCCCTGGCCTGGGATTCACAGGGCCCGGAGGGGAGGAGGTGGCATTGCCTGGCCGTGGGGTGCACTGGGCCTGCCCCTGCTCTACCGGGGCTGAGTGGCCGGCCAGGCGTTCAGTCTTGGGTCCCACTGGCCTCCCACTGACTCCCCAGCTGGCCGGGGTCTCAGTCATCTGAACCCCAGGCACTTTGGGCCTCCTCCACACTGGCTCCCAGACAGCGGACTGCGCGGTTCTCTTGGATTCTCTGTGCTCTCTTTTGCTGTCTCTGTTTTATAATCTCTTTGTTTCTTCTTCTGTCTCTTTGTGTCTCTCTCTCCCTGCTCCTCTTTGTTTCTCACTCTCTGCTCCTTTCTTTCTTGGTCTGCCTCTGCCTGTCTTTCCCTGTCTCTCTCTTTCACCTCCTGTGTGCGTGTTGGTTTCTCTGCCTCTGTCTGTCTGTCTCTCCCCGGTTCTGAGTCTGTCTCTGCCACTGTCTCAAGCTCTGTCTCTCCCCTCCCCCTTCCCTTCCCATTGTCTCTAGTTTCATAGACGTTTACATTGCTCTGTGGCATGATGACGATGCTATTCGTTGCAATTGCCTTGAAAAACTGCAAATCCTTTCCGTTTCGGGTTCCCTGAAGTGGCTTACAGTAGAATCAGCTTCCACGAAAGTCTTTGCAGACTCTCCCTTCTTGCTTGCACCCCTCCTGAGCTCCTGCCTGGCCCTTAATCTGTTTCAGTGGCACTTTGTGCCCCAGCATCTGTCACTCTGTATTACCACTTTGTGTTGAATTTTCTTTTTTTAATCTGTGGATAGATGGCCGCCCTGTGACAGGGGCTGTGTTCATTTTCCTCTTCTCAGAGGCTGGCACACAGTCACTCAGGGAGCAGTTGCTGTCTGAGTCGGGCCACGCACCTGCAGTATCTATGGAAACACTGTTAACCACAGTATCTGATCATCCAGAAAGGTGCTGTCCTGGAGGCTGCTGGATGCCAGAGACTTCCCGTTAATCCTCGCTGCAAGCTGCATGGTGTTTCCATGGGCCACCTTCCCTCCGTTATAGAAATGACTGAGCTGGTGGGAGAGAAAGACGAGGAATTTAAAACTCAGGGGTGAGACAGATGGACAAAGCTCATCCCAAGTTTTGTAATAAGGTCTACTTTGAAATAAAATGCTTCCTGGGACTTTCTTGGTATCTTTAAAACCTTCCGAGGGAGGGATCTCATTTGAGGGCTGATGCAATTTAAGTCCAGAGCTTAAAAGAAATATATTTTTCAGCTGGGTGGCACTTGCCGAATGTCTAATGATCAAGCACCAAATTGTCTGCGGTCCCACAGCAGCTCTAAACAGCGCATTCCAAATTATAAGAGGCTTTTTAATTCGGCACTTGGACATCCGTGTTCTAATCGTCTACCGTCTTGAAGGAGATTATTTTTAAAAGTGCCATTTAAGAGAGGCTGCTAAAAATATGTCTCACATAGAGGCTTAAGTCAGAAATATTAGTTTTTGTCACAGAATCATCCGGAAAGATGCTTGCAGAACCCACTTTAAAGCGCTCAGTGCCAGAGAATAAAAGCCCCTCTTTGAGCCCAGTCACCCTTTTCTGTCGATGGGCAAATTGCCCGCCTGATCACACGTCCCTTGGCATTAATGCTGGACTCACAGGTCTGTCTGCCCCCATGTGCCCAGGTCTTGCCCCTGGTTTATGCCTGGTTCACTCATGGCTGTGGGTAGTTGGGTTCCTTTGGGGAGCCCTGAGGGGCTACAGTTTAGCATTTGGGTAGACAGAGCCTGGCTACCCAAGGCTTACGGGTGTGGAACTTTGAAATTACATTTCCAGTGAGATCAGAGTTTTGTGTCAATTGGCAGATGCAGCGCGTGCAAGCTTTGCCACAAGGCTGATCCCTTACTGATGCAAGTAGGAAGCACTGGCAAGGTACAGAGTCATCAAGACATGTGCACATTGGGCTCCTAATGACTTCAGCTGTGGGTTCAGGGAGGCATTTGCTGCCTGTCCGTCCCTCGTGTTTTGTGAGGCTGTTTTGACACAGAGTGTGGGGCATGCTGCAGGGTTGTGGAGGACATGGGCTCCGCCCCTGAGAAGGTAGAGAGCAGAATATGTTTTGCCTGACTTGCGTCTCTCTGGTTTGACTGCATTGTGACTTGGCGTGGAGACAGGTAACTCAGAGACCCTTCCTGCCGCTGACTCAGAAGAGGTAGAAGCCAGGTTTACAAAGCAACTCTTGCCCCCGATTTTGCCTGCTTGCTCACGTGGCCACGTGATCACTCGGCTTAAGTTCGCTGCTCACGGCCCCCCCCACAGGCAGCGACAGTCAAGGAGCTCTTGGGGCTCCCAGGCCCTGTGCTCCCCTTCTGTTAACCCCTCCGTCCGTCCTGACAGGAGCTCGCTCTTTCTTCTTTTGTTTTCATCTGACCCAGGAACTCGGAGTTGGATGAACTGAAATCCTGAGCTCATGACCCACCCCGACTATAGGTGCAAACAAGGCCTGCTCTTCTGTATTTAATATGGTAGCCCTGATCTCACTCTTTGCCTCTGTGGAGGCTGCTCCCAGACTCTACCCTCACCGCTCCTGCGGGTTCAACCTCAAGACTTTGGGTTGCTTGGCCCCTAACCTCCGTGTATTTTATTGGCATGTAGGTGTCTCAATCTTATGTTGTTAGCCTGGAAAAGCAGTTCTTGAGGCTCAAGCAGCCATGTGGCCTGGGCTTGGACCTCTGTCCCATGCTGTCAGACTGTGGTGCTGTCCTTGACGCATGTCATTTTTGTCATCCTCAAAATGTAGGCTCTCCAGCCTCTTCCATCCTGTCTCCACTGTGCCTTGTCAGTCCTACTGACTAAGACATGTCCATCTAAATCCTAATTTAATTGATTCCATTTCTGCTAAATTAACACACACTGTATTTCCAAGGATACGTAATAACCACGTGATTATACTTGTATAAACCCTCTAAATATATTATATGTGCTTATTTCTTAATGAATATCTTTCTCCACAATAACAGAGTTCCCGTCTGATTAGTCCTCCTCCCCCACCAACTGCATGTGACTCACACTTTTGTTTTAAAGATTTCTTCCTATTTTTAATAATATTAAAAAAAAAACCAACGGCCCATCTCTTCTTCTTTCGCTCCTGGTCCATCATTAACTTGGGGCTGCCAAAGTGGAGAGTGGCACCTGGGCATCAGAGGGATCTTACAGTTTGTTCTGGAAGCGTTCCCAATCTCCTTGAAGTGGATTTATGTAATCTTCCAGCGGAAATAAATGCTGTTTTTACTGTGTGTGTCATGGAGGTTGATTCCCTGGTCAGCTGGTTTGTGGGATCCAGAGCCGATTGTGCCTAGATCTGTTGTTGTCTTCTTTTCTGGGAGACCAAGCCAAACCATTGGCTGCCTGTTCTTTTGATAATGACCTCTTCCTGAGGGATGGGTACCATCTTGGAATTGCCTGTGGGGTCCCTGAGCCTTCCTGCCCATTGGGTCTGCAGAGCTGCTGCTCTTGTTTCTGAGGAAAAGGATTTTGCTGACCAGGGTTCAAGTTGTGTTCTCCCAGATACACAAAACCTCTGCGCCTTATCCACACCGAAGTGGGTGGCCGTGTTTTGAGATGTGATGGGTGTTGCCAACCAGGTGTTTGAGATCTGACTTTGACAAGGCTTTTGATAAAGTCAGAAAAACCTTGTGTCCACTCAGATTTGGTTTTTTTTTTTTTTTTTTCTGTCCCAGAGTGTCATGGCCTTTGCCAGCATGAGAGCATGTGCCTCCAATGAGAATCACCTGCTTCCCCTGTTACAGCGAGACTCACAGCCAGCTGTGGCTCCTGGTGCCTCCGTACATGCAGATCTTTTTTGGGCCTTTTTTTTTTCTATTGAAGTAGAGTTGATTTACAGTGTTGTGTTAGTTTCAGGTGTACAGCAATGCGATTCAGTTGTATATATTCTTTTTCAGATTTCTTTTCCATTGTAGGTTATTACAAGGTATTGAGTATAGTTCCCTGTGCTGTGTAGTAGGTCCTTGTTGTTTATCTATTTTATATATAGTATTAGCCTTGTTTTAGAAAGAATCTGGCAGATGCTGCAGCAGGACCTGACTCTGGCCTTGTCCTCGCCTCTCGCTCTTGGGCCATGGAATCCTGCCCCTCACCTTTGCTCGTGCCCTTCTACTTGCATTGCCTTGCTTCTCTGCCTTTTGTCTTTCAGAAGACATGCTTTAAATTTTTTTTTATTATACAAATAATATAAGAATCTATTTTTGAAAGAAATTAAGTACTATACAACTGAAGAGAGTATAAAATACAAGTGTCCTCTCCCAGAGATCCTTACTCTAAGAGTTTGGGTATGTGTTGCCTTCTCCTTTCTTCCCACCCTTCCAGATCTTCCCCACCCTTTAAAATCCAGCTCATTCTAAAGCCCTCAGTGGCCTGGTCAGTACTGAGTTGTTTCTATTTTTAACTTCTTCTGAATTCCTGTAATCCTTTTCCCCCTCTGAACCACCCATTTTGTCTACTTTTCTTATGTTGTCCTTTGTTTACTTATTAATGAATTTGTTCTGTTGACTTATACCCAGTTGATTTTTTTCTGCCACTGGACAGAAGTTTGTTGTCCAGTGGAGGACACACAGAGAGATGTTACCACTTAATTGCAGTGGAGTATGAGGAGGGTCTGGCAGAGGGCAGGCTCTTGATACGTATTTGTTGAATGACTGAAGTAACAAACAAATAAGAGAATTATGTAGAATCAGGTGTAATGGTGGCACAGTGTTGGGTTAATTAACTGCTGGGGTTGTCCTGGAAGGCTTCAGAGAGGAGAGGTTTGACTTGGGTTTTGAAGGATGAGTAGAACTTGGTCGGGAAGATGGGCCTATCAGGCGGGGGGGACTGGTGGTGTAAATCAGTGTGGTGCGTTCATGGATATTATCATCCACTAGTTTCATGGGTGTATCTTTTGGCTTCTCCATCAGATAATGAAGTCCTTAAAAGTGAGAGTGACATTTACACTCCTACCTTCAACAGGTAACATTTATTGAGCACTTTTTATATACCAAATCTTTCCCCAAGTGTTTTACATGTAGTAGCAAGCCCATGAGGTAGATATTACTGATTCCATTTTAGAGATAAGGAAACTAAGGCACAAGTAAGATAGATAATGTCCCCAAGTCCTTAGGACTAGTAAGCGTGGAGCTGGTAGGTCTTACTTTTTGAGTCTTCATGTCCGCATCCCTAAATGGGGTGATGCCCACAAGAGAGAGTTGTATGAGGTTTGAATTAAATGAGATAATACGTCTAAATCATCCAAAGTCAGGGCCAAATATCAGCTTATCATAACCTTGAATAAAATAGCACCTTCACCCCCTGCTTTATTTTTCTTCATGGTATTTACCACTGCTTGGCATAGAGCTGCTGATTTGCTGTCTCCCTTTGTCTGTTGTGTACTTGACTGTGTCCCTAGTACCTGGTGAAGAGTATTAAATATTTGTGGCATGAATGAATGAATATTAGTTCTCACTTCCCACCATAGCATCCTGACTATGGATGCTCAGAAAATACCTGATGGGGCTTCCCTGGTGGCTCAGTGGTTAAGAATCCACTTGCCAGTGCAGTGGACACGGGTTCGAGCCCTGGTCTGGGAAGATCCCACATGCCATGGAGCAACTAAGCCTGTGTGCCACAACTACTGAGCCTGCACTCTAGAGCCCGCGAGCCACAACTACTGAGCCTGCGTGCCACAGCTACTGAAGCCCACACGTCTAGAGCCCGTGCTCCACAACAAGAGAAGCCACCACAGTGAGAGGCCTGCGCACCACAACGAAGAGTAGCCCCCGCTCGCCGCAACAAGAGAACGCCCGTGTGCAACAATGAAGACCCAACACAGCCAAAAATAAATAAATTAAATAAATAAATTTATTAAAAAAAAAAAAAAGAAAGAAAATACTTGATGAATTTGACTGAAGCGAAACATTCTATGCCAGTTCCCTACACCAACAAGGGACCATGGATTTATACGTCACGAGATGATCAACATTGCTGTTTTCATTTTTTATTTGCTGTCATGTTCAGGGAACTATCATGTCTCCCACCCCGATTTCCGTGATGTCTCAGTTTAAGCGTTTCCAATTTGAGTATGAAATTATCCATCAGTCACAGAGAATTTGTGTTGTCCTCTCTGGCTTGGGAACAAGCCAGAGCTTAACCGGGGAAACTGTTGATGGAAGAGCGAGGGCTGACTGGAGGAGGCTTGCCCCCCTCTGCCCCGGGCCCCCATCTGGAATGTCACTTCTCCCCCTGGACAGCGGTCCGATGTTGCGCATCCCCGGGATCCAGGATGATACCGCGTTTATCTATTCACTGCATACACAGTAGCATCCTCCGTGTGTCGGGGGCTGACCTGGGCACCAGTGATGCAGAGAACGGACTGTTCCCTGGGCCCTCCTAGTCAGCAGTGTGGTGGAGGAGACACTCACGTGAGCTGAGCTGAGCTGATGGCATCCAGGCCCTCGCCAGAGCCCGTAAGCTACGAGTATCTATTCTGGGGTATCTAGGCCCCAGCTCCGCAGAAGGAGAATCTCTGCAGTGGGGTCGGGGCCCCCCTCATTGCCTCGGGTGATTCTAACGTAGATGGTGCTGAGAACCACTGACACCTAGAATTTAATAGAGTTTTGGTTTCATTGGATTCAGTTTGTTTTCTCTATATAGCAAGTGTAGTTGGTTTTCTATTTGCTAGAGTGATTTCCTTTTGAGTAAATTTTATAACTAAGAAAGGTGAGTTGATTTAAAAAATAACATTAATAAACAATAGTGCAGGTAGTATGCAAATGTGGCAAACATCACGACGGTGCCTTGTGATTGGCTGATATGTGGGAAGTACTCCTCTTTGTTTTATCACAGGATCAAAGTTTTAAGTCCCCTTACTTTGGTTCCCATAGCATCACTGGGACGGATTGGGCAGTATGCCAACGATTCATGAAGGGGTAACACAGAAACAGTGAACAAAACTCATCATTATACTTGTTTAGGGACTGTGCTAGTTGTCTATTTCTGCATAACAAATTGTCCCAAAATGTAGAGGCAGAAACAACATTTTGAAATAGCAACATTTACGATCTTATGGTTTCAGGAATCCATGTGGTTTAGTTGGTTCTTTCTCTGGGTCCAGGCCACAGACATCTCAGGCCTGATGGGGGAAGGGTCTGTTTCCATAATCACCCGTGTGCTTGTTGGCAAGACTCAGTTTCTCAGGGGCTCTTAGACTGAGGGCCTTAGTTCCTCCCGGGCTGTTGGCTGGAGGCCGTTTCTCACCACCCTAGTTCATCATAGCCACTTGCTTCATTGAAGTGAGCGAGCCAGGAAAACATGAGAGAGACCAGCAAGATGGAAGTCGCGGTCTTTTATAACCTAACCTCAGAACTGGTTTCCCATCACTTCTGCCTTCATCTGTTGGTTAGAAGTGAGTCAGTAGGGCTCACCCACCCTCAGGGAAAGGGATGACACAGGGCATGAATGCCAGGACGGGGGCCACCGGGACATATGTTAGGAGGCTGCCTAGCATGGGACTACGCTGAAGACACCCACTAATCCACATCCCTGTCACGTTGAGGGGCACCCGTGGGAGAGCGTTCTCGCAGGTCCTAATGCCAGGAGAAGCTGTGCTTCCTCTCAGCATTCACTGTTTGTTTTTGTTTGTTTGTTTGTTTTTTTGTGGACACAGTGAATCTTGTAACTAGTTTTGTTTCACTCTTTGGTCAAGAGGCATTTGAGTCAAAATTACTGCTGCTTTTTGATTATAGAGAAATGATTGTATAGAAATTTATGATCTGGAAATTCTGTGGCAGGACTTTCTGCATACTGATGTTCTCTGGTCTGGTCTTCCGTAGTAGTTCTGTTTTATTTCTTTCATCACTCTCCTCCATTCTTTTTGTATTATTATACTGAATTGTATATATTCTTACATGTCTCTACTTTCACATGTCTTGGGGTTTGGGGAACTTGGTATTTGTCAGTTTTGCTGTTTCAGGGTGGACTCTCAGTTTCTGAGGTACAGAGGGACCAACACCTCTGTTTTCCTAGTGCCCGGGGTTTCCAACCAAGAGTGTGTGGGCAAGCCTGGCAGTGAAAGCCCTGAGTCATCTGGTTGCGGGGCATGGGTGGATCACAACTCCTCAGAACCTGAGCGACAATGGCCAAGTCTGTGTCCTCCAGGCCTACACGTGCCTCTCTGCTTCAGTAACAGCATGGTTTGGCACAAGGCCCTTCACCTCTTTGAGCCTCAGTTTTCCCATCTATAAAATGGGGTGTGGTATATTGGTCAGGGTGGGCTGGGTTATGCTGCAGTAACAAAGAACTCCAAAATGCCACTATAGAAAACAATGGTTTCTGTCTCATCCGTGTTGCATGTCCTTCACCGGTTTGCTGGCCCTCCGCTGCATGCTGTCATCATTCTCACACCCAGGCCCAGGCTGTGGTAGGGGGACGAAACAGCCTGGCCGAGCACACACTCTCTCTTCCACCTGGGTATGAGCCACATCACTTTTCTCTTATTTCATTGGCAAAGCAAGTCCCCTGGACGCAGGTCACTGCAGGTGAGTGAGGACGCGCAGTCCTACCAGGCACCTAGAAAGAGCAGAGTCATTTGTGGCTGGCCCTGGTGACTTCCAGAGGTGGCAGCTTACTTGCCTCCTAGGGTGGTGATGGGACCTCAGTCAGATAATCTCTGCAGAGCTTTTGGTGCCTGGCACCTGGGTAGCACTCACTGAACCATGATACTGGTGGTAGTTACGGTGGCTCTGATGGCGATGCTCATTAGAGAAGTAAAGCTTGTCTAGGGGCCCACAGTTTGCAGACCTCTGTCTGATTGATGTATCCATTCAGTCCATGTGTGTGGAGTTTCTCAGTTTCCCGAGTTCCACGTACTATGCTTTGAACCGGAGATCAAAGACAAGATCGACATGGTCTGTGTCCTGAAGTAGCTCCAGTCTCTCCTTGGCAGCAGGGATTGAAGGCTTTCCTTTGGGTTTTTCTTTTGAGGGCTTGACCTTCCTAGGAAAACATATGGAATAAAATAAAATAAATGCCACACCTGGAAGGGATCATCGTTTCTCTATCAGTTAGGATGCTTTCAGTGGCAGAAACAGAGGACCCAAGCCACAGTGGCATCAGCAGAGCAAGGAATTTGTTACATTAGGCAACTGAAAAGTTCAGAGCTGGATGAGGCGTGGTCCCATCTTCTCAGTAATCGTCAAGAGAAAGAACGAGACTGTCCACCGTAGCCAGCAAAATCCCCAGGCTTCACTCTGATTGAACCAGCTTGAACCAGTCATGTGGCCACAAGGACAGGATATGCTGACTGATCTGTGTTATTTGGTGCTCACCCTTGGATCAAGGCTGGGAAGGGTTTGTTCCACACAGATCTCTTGGTGGGGTGGCTTCCCGGGAGGGGAGTGGGTGCAGGGCAGCAAAGAGCCACAGTCCACCGCTTTATCCTGCCTTTTCCTGTCCTTGGGGAGGAAATGGAAGCTCAGAGCAGGGAAATGGCTTGCCTGCTGCCACTCAGCGTGTTAGAAACAGAGCAGGGACCAGGCTGTGGGTCTAGGACTGTATTCTTGCTGCTTTGACTCGGTTCCAAAAACATCTTCTTGGGAAGTCATCAATTTCGAAGGGGATTGGGGACACATCGCACTTTGGGAGATGTAATTATAAAACAGATGTTAAATTGCACTGTCCCTGGCATCTTTAATGAGCAGAACTTCATTATTTATTGCTTGTTGATAAAAGACAGATTGAAAATCAGACAGATTTCTCCCTGGCAGGACTGCTTGTCTTGTCTGATCTCTGCGGGGAGAGGTCTGGGGCTCTAACTGAGGGTGTTGGTGATGGGTTTCCTAAGTCAGCAGTGGCAGCAAGTGGCGGCTGCCCAGCCATGCTGAGGCCATTATTTAGGCTGGTTTTGGGAGGCACTGGTGTGTGTGTGCGGCAGGGCTGTTAACTTTGACATGTGAGTATTTCTGGAAGGTGCTGTTATGGAGTTACTGCTGGTGTTCATCGCTGAACATCACACAGCAGCTTGTCTGGGCGCTGGTTCAGGAGTGGGCCTTTTTAGTGCTCGAGGACAGGAGCTCAGCTTTAAGAATTCTTTCTCCCTTTCTGCCATCAATGCCATCACCTTTTACTCTCGCACAGCGGAACCCCTAAGGCTGACCAGCTGCCCGAGCTGTTCTGTGGAATCGATTGACTCATCCATCCTCCCACCCATCTGGTGTTTCCGAGAGCCGATAGCACAGTGGATTGGGTTGGGTGAGTGAATGTAGGAAATAGTTTGCACCTGTAGTCAGCATGTTCCTCACGGAAGATCATGTCTTCCAGCCATTTCCTACCCCCGGCCTCTGACATGACCTTCCCTGCCTGTGAGTAGCACCCTGACCCGACCTTATTCATGACTTCAGGAGATGCTTGCTGAGTGCCTTCTCTGTACGCAGCCTTGGGATACAGTACACCAGACTCTATCTGCATTATTTCACTTAATCCATAATAAGCCTAGCAGGGAAGTATTACTTGCCTGCTTTATACCTGAGGAGAGTGAGGCTTGGAGAGGTCGGGGCCTTGGTTGGGATGGCACAGTAAGCGTGCAAGCCTAGACCTGTCAAATCCCAAAGCCGTGTTCTTTCACTGCGTGTTACAGCCCATTGTGGACTCTCCACCCCACACCTGAGTCCACTCCTGGCTCTGGCACTTACAGCCCTGTGCCCTTGAGCAGGTTAAGTCAACTCTCTGAGTGTCTGTTTCCTCATCTATAAAATGAGCATGATAATAGTATCAACCCCTCAGGGTAATGACGCATTTAAAATGTATAACCCAGCGCCGGGCACCGAGCACGAGATCAATAAATGTAACAAGTCACCACAAGCTTGGTGGCTTAAAACAACACACATTTATTCTCTCACGGTTGTGGAGGCCAGAAGTCTGAAATCAAAGTGTGGACACCGGCAGGGCCAGGTATGATCTGGAGATTCCAGGGGAAGAGCCTTCCTGCCTCTTCTAGCTTCTAGCGGGCCTGAGCATTCCTTGGCTTGTGACCACATCATTCCAATCTCCGCCTCTGTCTTCACATGGCCTTCTCCTGCTTCTCTCTGTGTGTCTCTTCTAAGGACACTTGTCATTGGGTTTTAGGGCCCACCCGGATAATCCAGGATGATCTCATCTCGAGATCTTTAACCTAGTTACGTCTGCAAAATTGTTTTTCCAAATAAAGTCACATTTACCGGTTCTGGGCCTTAAGATATGAACATACCACTTGAGGGGCCACCATTCAAGTCATTACAGCTGCTATTATTTTAAAAAAATGTTTTGGAAGGCACATGTATTACATGAATACATTCTGAATGTAAATATTCAGACATTATGTTAAGATCTCTTTGTCAGTCACCCTCAGGTCCATTCCCTCCCCAGAGACCACCGTCCTGGTGAGTTTGGTGCTTATCCTTCCAGACCTTTCTGTTAGGATAGAAAGATGTCATCACGGATTATTACCCTGCTGCCAGGCCCCATGATAGGTCCTGGGTGTCCGAGGTGGGTGAAAGCAAAGCCTGGTGCCCGGTCAGCTTGCAGGTGTCTAGGGAAGTAGGGAGTAAACCAGTGATCTCCATGCACGTGAGAGGGGCCGTAACAGCCACACGGACAAAGTGCTGTGGGGACATCACGGGGCAGCCTTCAGCTCTCTTTGTAAAAGAGGAACATCAGGTTCTAAAGGCTTTGCTGAGTGGAGGCACCTCAGCCTTGTAGGGTTTGAAAGATGCCAACCTTGAAAGGCACAAGTCTGGGGAACTGGGTGAGGAAGGAACCTGGAGTGGACATGGCCGGTGGCAGGAGTGAATCCAGAGCTCCTGGAGGCTGTGCCTGGGGATTGTCCTACTTGGGGAACTGGAGGTTTTCTCCAGGGTGGTGGGTTTCAAGCTGTGTCCCACGGGGCTCCAGGCCTCTGAGAAGAGGACACAGGGGCTGGGGTGGGTGGGAGGAGGGCAGAGCCCTGGGCTCTCACCCAGCTTGGCCCCAGCAGCCCCTCTCCCTGCTGAGTGACGTGCCTGGGAGCTGTGCCCAGTGGCCCCCTCCCAGCATGGTGTCCAGCTGCCCCAAGCCTCAGGAGCAAACATGCAAACAAAGGAAAAGCCATGTGCTTTGGCTGACTGCCGTGTTGACAAATGGTGCTAATAGGTCTAGATGGACAAAAAAGACAAGATGAGATGCCTCTGGGTGACTTTTCAAAGTCACCTTTCTGGGTTTTCTCATGTAGAGGACACAGATGGTATCCATTGTGCTGGGAAGTGAGGCAGCCAGATGGACCGTGTCCTCCAGGACTGACCTGAGCCGCTGTGGGTGTGGTGAGTGAGAGGCGCTCAGACCTTCTAGAAGCGTAAGATCCGCCTCCACGCCCAGCCCAGTGTACTTGGCCTTATGAGGACTCCCGCTGGGCCTTCGTGTGCTGGGCTGCTCTGGGTGATACAGCCATGGCTGCACTTGGAGCCCCGGCTCCCGGGCTCTCTTCCCTGCACTTGACATCAACTGTCTCACTTCTTTGTCAGGACAACCCTGCGAGGGAAGTGGAATTGCTGTATTTATTCTGCAGAGAAGGAAACAGAGGCACAGAGAGGTCGGGCCACTTGCCAGGCTCACAGCACTGGAAAGAGGGCCCCCAGGCGCTGGGCTCTGGCGTCCGTGCCCTGCGCTCTTGCTGCTGTGCTCTCCACCGCGTCCCCCAACCCGCGGCCACCAGGGTGATGCCCTGCGGAGCAGCCAGGGTGCTGCCGCTAACGCTGGGCCTCTTGGCAAAACGTCAGTCAATAAAAGTGGTTTGCTTACCCAAAAAATCGAAATCTTGAAAGTACAGGGACGGGAAAACCCCCAGGTGCGTTTTCAGCCTGGGCCATATTCACAGACATGTGGAAATACAAGCTCAGTCTTAATGAGAGGGGAGTTGAAGGGTAAGAAATAAAATAGGAAGCTTTCTGTTCCAGCAGAGCGGGCAGATCCAATAAAAGAGAGTAGCATCTAGGTTTCTGTTGCTGACGTGTAGAAACCAAGTTGGCCGTTCAGTTTTCGGTGCCTTAGCACCGGCTGGGAGGGGCACTGGACTACATCAGTTCTCTTTGCTCCTTGTGGCACAGCTGGATGGGGCTAGAAATGCTGGGCTGAGGAGAACGCGGACAGCCTGCTCGAGTGCCCTTTCTTGCTGGTGGGGCCGGTGCTGCTCTGCTCGGAGCAGCTGGTGGGCGGCCCTGTGCTGCCCCAGAGACAGATCAGGAGACATGGTGAATTCTCAGTAGTGGGAAATGGGTTCTGATTTAAAAAAGCCACCCGAGCTGAAGGCAAGGTCGCTAAAGTCTGGAGCTGGCCCGAGTTCCCCTTCTTGTTTTGTCCTCTTCCCGCAGGGAGGTGACAGGGAAGGTAAGAAATGGCAGCTGAGGACGATGTACTGTAATGGCACAGGCAGCGTGCTGGGCAGCTTATAAACAGGACACTGCAGAGGTTGGGGTGGGTGAGTGCTGGCCCCGCTTTACAGAAGAGGAAACTGGGGCATACGTTTCACGGTTAGTAACCGGCAAAGCCCGGATCTCCCTGACCTTTAGACACCAGCCCCTCCCTGCGTGTTTCCCGAGGACCTGGGCAGCCAAAGGGAATCACTAAAGAACTTCCTGAGAAACTCACCCCTCCAACCCACCTCACGCACCTGAAGCAGCCTCTAGGGTGTGGCTCTCTTATTTGGAAGGGGTAGAAATTAAATCCGCAGAAAGAACCCTGGGAGGAAACATTCCAGAGTCGTTTTGCTTTTATCTGCAAGTCAGCAGTGCCTGCTTATCTGCTGATGTAATCATCACACTTGTAATGGCAGAAATACAGTCCAGACGTGTCAGTAGCCAGTAGCCGCAGGGAGCGCAGGTGTATACATGCTCTGACTGCCCGAGTGTCTTCATTTCCCGTTACAAGGAACAGATTCCTTCCCTCAGGGATTAGCCTGGATTCTCGTTTTGCACCCTTGTTTCTCTGGGGGGAGGCGGCATGTGTAGTAAAAAGAGCACAGCTCGGATTTCAGCCAAATTTGGGTTTGAATTCTTGCTGTGTCCATGGGCACATCGCAGAGCCTCTCTGAGCCTCTTGTAGAACATGGGACACGAAATCCTCATATTGAAAGGTCGCTGTGGGGATGATGTAAATGAATGTAAATAAGGGCCTGGATCCTTAAATGTCATTTCGTATCCCTCCCCCTCCATCCAGATCTGGGGCCTCTCTTTACGCTCAAGTACTGAAAGTCGTTTCACGAAGCTGTGAAGCTCAAACATTTGTTCCTCCCCCCCGAGAAGAAGGAAGTGTTTCCTTGAAATTACTGATGATTTTTCTACATCTGTTCAACCATCAACGACAGCAGAAGTTGGCAAACTTTTTCTGTAAATGGCCAGAGAGTAAATATTTTAGGTGCTGTGGGTTGTACTGTCTCTGTCACACGGACTGAACTTTGGGGATAGAGTGTGACAGCAGCCATAGGTGATACACACATGTCATACCAGCGTCACTGTGTTCCAGTGAAAATTTATTTACAAACGCAGGCTGGATTTGGCCTGTGGGCCATAGTTTGCCAACTGTTGATTTTGATTCTGGGGAGGTACTGGATTTGGGGACCAGGAATATAAAAATGAATGAGCCCCCTCCCCGCCCCCCCCACCTTGGAGGGTTTCCCCCAGCAGCACGCCTGCCTGTGCGAGCTCATGAGGGCTGTTCTGTTTGCAGGAAGACAGCATTTGGGGTAACAGGCCTGGAGGGGGCCTTCTGTTGTCCTTCCAGCCTAGTGTCTCCAGCGCATCAACCCAGATAGACTCAGATCTGCTCCTGTCTGCAGCAATGAGCTCCGCAGACCTGCCACTTAAACCTCCTTGATACATCTTAATGCTGTTAAATGCTGCTCGGTGGTCCCTGGCTAATTTCTAAGTGACAGTTTCAGTTGTGTTTGCTGTGTATTTAAGGAAATCCTACATTCACTCTCCGCTTACACTGCAATCCTGGTGAGAGCAGTTTTGGATTCTAGAGTTTGCGCAACTCTGCTTCTCCTTGGCATCTTCTGGTTGCTCTGTGCCTCCATTTCTCTGGCTGTTCAATGGGAGTTGAAGGTGAAATGAGGCAGTTTGTTGAGTGTTTTCTAAACTTCTTTCTTCTTAAGTAAATCATGCTTGTGTACCCTTTTCTTTAAAAGGAGCTCTGCCTTGGAAACTCGATATGAGAAATGGGTCAAAGTATAATAGAAGCTGGTCTTTTTTTTTTTGGCTGCATGGCATGCAGGATCTTAGTTCCCCAACCAGGGATCAAACCTGCGCCCCCTGCAGTGGAAGTGCAGAGTCTTAACCACTGGGCAGCCAGGGAAGTCCCTAGAAGCTGCTTTTGCTGAAGAAGGGCATTGGGGGAGGGAAGGCTCTGGCCACTAAGCCCTTGCAGCACCTACTAGAAACTTTGGAGATCTGTCAGGAGCAGGCATGACCCCGCTGTGGTGCGGGGCCATAGAAACCTGCAGTGGGGGGACCCAGCCACTCCTCAGCCCTGGGTGTCCTCATGTGTAGCAGGAGAGAGTTTAGATGAGTCGAATGCTCTCAGCTCCTTGTTAAGAAGCCTAAGTCTTTCGCTAGAGATTGGCTGAGAGTTAATAACTGAAAAATAGCTTTCTATTAGTAATTACTAATACTTTCTATTAGTAATTACTTAATTAGTAATTAAGCCTAGAGAAACTGGAGACCCTTGTGGATTTGTACTTTCTTTACAGGTGAGGCTTAAAAAAATCTGTTGCTGAAAAGGCAATGGGCAGACGTTGGCAAATTATCTGGTGTGCCAAGTTGAGATGGCATCTGCATGTGTGTGTGTGCGTATGGGGGTGTGTGTGCATATGGGGGTGTGTGTATGGGTGTGTGTGTGCATATGGGTGTGTGTGTGTGTGCATATGGGTGTGTGTGTATGGGGGTGTGCGTGTATGGGTGTGTGTGTGCATGTGTGTGTATATTGGTGTGTGTGCATATGGGTGTGTGTGCGTGTATGGGTGTGTGCATATGGGTGTATGCGTATGGATGGGTATGTGCATACGGGTGTGTGTGCGTATGGGTATGCGTATGGGTGTGTGCGCACGTATGGGTGTGGGTGTGTGTGCGTATGGGTGTGTGCATATAGGTGTGTGTGTATGGGTGTGTGTGCGTGTATGGGTGTGTGCATGTGTGTGTGTATATTGGTGTGTGTGCATATGGGTGTGTGTGTGTATGGGGGGTGTGCGTGTATGGGTGTGTGTGTGCATGTGTGTGTGTATATTGGTGTGTGTGCATATGGGTGTATGCTTATGGATGGGTATGTGCATACGGGTGTGTGTGTATGGGTATGCGTATGGGTGTGTGTGCGTATGGGTGTGTGCATATAGGTGTGTGTGTATGGGGTTGTGTGTGCATATGGCTGTGTGTGTGCGCGTGCATGTGGATGTGTGTTTGTGCGTAGGAGTGTGTGTGTGTATGGGTGTGCGTGTTCGCTCAGCAGCCTCCTGGCTGTTCCCTCTTGCCTGCTGCCCAGAGTGACTTTTCAAATGGGGACTTGCCCAGTCTCTCCATTGCTTAAATCCTTTTGGAGGCTTCCCTCTACCTGAGCAAAGACCAGAGCCACGCCGTCCTCCCTCAGGCCTCAGCTCCAGCGCCGGTCCCTCCAAACCTCTTTCCCGAATCGCCTTCCCAGACACCTTAGTTATCTTGGTTCTTCTCCATGGACTTTTCACACTGTAATTGTGCTATCAGTTATTTCCAGACTGTCTCCCTGGATGGATTGTGTGCTCCATGGGCCCCAGGCCTTCATCTCCCCTGCTCCCTGCTGCCTCTCTGGTACCCAGAGTGTCTGGCCCATAAGAGGAATCTAGTACGGATTTGCAGACTAAGTGAGTAACAGTGTGTGCATCTGTGTTGGAGCAGCTGGCTCTTCACGCGTGCGTGGGGACTGCTGGGCCCCAAATGCCTGTCTGTTCTGTCCAACATCCTTGAACTCTGCCCCTGAACGATGAGAGTAACTGCCACTTAGCAAGCCCTTTGTACGTATGTTGTCCATGCATCTTAATTGCTTGGAAAGAAACTAGATGTCCATTCTTAGTAAATTAGATAATTTTCTCACGCCCCCTCCCTTCTCATCCCTGCCCTCCTCCAACCATCCCGTCCCCCATCTGTCTATTTGTTCATCTGTACATCTATCCATCCATTGGGAACATGCTCTGAGCAATCAGTATGTGCCTGATACCATCTGGGGTTCTGAGAATACTGTTCCCGAGGCCCTCAAGAGTCTTTCTGGGAAAAGCAGACACATCAAAAACTAATTCACAGAAGTGTGCTAGCCTGCCTTTATGCAAGCTTCCAGGGCTACTCAGAGGATTGAATTAAAGACTCTTTAAAGATCTTATTTGCCAGTTCGTTACTCCCAGTAGAGAGTCTCGGGCCTCAGCTGATGCCTCTAATTGTATATTTGTAAAACAAAGAACAAATTAACAGATAAACACACAACCAACCCTGAAAGTGGTCCAGACCTGGCAGCAGCCTCCCTGAGGGGAGGAAAGCCCAGGCCTGCTTTGTGTTCAAAGCAGCAGCCCTGAGCCTGTTTGTCCTCTGGCCCAGCGACCAAGCTGGAGACAGAGCCATGCATTTCACTTGTTGTTCCTTCTTAAAAAGTGAGAAGAGAAAGCAAGGTGTTGGTGGGATGGGAAATAGTTGTCGTTTCTGGCAGTGCAAAGTGAGAGCTAATTGCTGAAGAAAAGGCTATGTGAAAAGAGGGATGTGTGAGAAAGTGACTGGAAAACATCAATTATGGGTGTTTTTTCATGATTGGGACAAAGATTTGCTGTCCTGTATCGTCTGCCTTTTTGCCTTGTCTTTTGAGCAGTGAATCCGAGAGCCCTGTAATTAGAAGACAAGGAATATGGTTCTCTTCCTTTGGTTCCTCTTATCTCCAAACTAACTCATCCTTCTCATGCATGATGATTTCGAATTTGCTCCAGAGCAGTTTAAAACTTGATTGACACTTCCGTGGAAATGGAGCTTCCCTCATCATTCACTTGTTTCCTCAGTCACAAGTGCTCAGTCAGTGCCCACAACATGCCAGGGCCTGTGTGAACGATCTTTCGTGGAAGCTGCTGTCCCCACGCTCGCAGGGAGGGACCAATACAGAGTGTGGAATAATTGCAGCCTGAGCACCGGGAATGGTAGAGGGTGGCAGTGTGGAAGCTGCTTATTTCCGGTGATCAGGGAAGGTATCTCATAGGAGGTCATCTTTTAGCTGAATCTGAAAAGATGTGAAAAGAGCCAGCCGTACAAAGAGGCTGGGGGAAGAAAGGAGGGAAGCATGACTTGCGATAATACATCCTTCACAGTATTTATTTGAGGATTAATAATGTGCGAATACATTGGCGCATAGTAGATGCTCAGTGCACGTTGGCCCCCTCTGCCCGCCATCTTTGTTGCTTTCTAGCAGGGCCTTCAGAGAGCCATGTGACTTCTCTCATGATCAGTGGAGGCTGACTTCTGTACCCAGAGATGGAAAAGGATTCTGATTGTGGGTCTCACCTGTCCCTCCACATCCTTGTGTATGCAGCGCCTGGGGTGTTTGCTACAGAAAGACCCAGAAATCCTGGCTGCTCTGTTTCTCCAGCCATGGGCTCTGCCTTTCTCTGCACTCACATACTGACCCCCGAACCCCCAGACCGCAGGCCAGATGATGAGCCGCCTTCTCTGCAGGGCCAGGGAGAAGCAAATGAGGACAACCACACGTACTTGTGCTCCATGTTGGAGGGAATCCGAAAGAACCCTCCACTGCAGAGATGTGTCCTCCAAGACTCCCCAGGGCTTCAGGGAGGCACGAGGGATGTTTGTGGCCAGTATCAATGGAAAGTTGATTTTTCTTACAAAATCTCTACCCCACAAGTCTTTCACTGCCAGAATATGAAGTCAAATCAGCTTTCTGGATGCTTACTGTAAACCCCAGATGCTATCTAGCTCCAATCTGGGTAGACAGAATGAAAAGAGGGCATCTTAAGATGTATAATAAGTTTGGCCATCAATTATCATCCTGCAGTTGCTGTAGAGCCCGGCCTGATTTTTAAGATCTATTCCACCGAGGTCAGAAAGTTCACGGAATCTTTTTCCAGCCAGCCTCCCTGAACTCAGGCAGACACACAAATGTCTCCTGGCTTGCTGATGCCAATAATGCCAGTAATCACAAGAAAAACTCCTGGGGGCTTCCCTGGTGGCACAGTGGTTAAGAATCTGCCTGCCAGTGCAAGGGAAACGGGTTTGAGCCCTCGTCCAGAAAGATACCACATGCCGCGGAGCAGCTAAGCCTGTGAGCCACAACTACTGAGCCTGCGCTCTAGAGCCCGTGAGCCACAACTGCTGAGCCCACGTGCCACAACTACTGAAGCCCGTGTGCCTAGAGCCCGTGCTCTGCAACAAGAGAAGCCACCGCAATGAGAAGCCTGCGCACCACAATGAAGAGTAGCCCCTGCTCGCTGCAACTAGAGAAAAGCCCGCACACAGCAACAAAGACCCAAAGTGCCAAAAATAAAATTAAATAAATTAATTAATTAATTAATTAAAATTTTTTAAAAAAGGAAAAAAAAATTTTTAAAAAGGAAAAATTTTTTTAAAAAACAAGAAAAACTCCTGAGTTGGGAGGATTTAACAACTCCCAGGTACTTAACATCCATTGTCCAAGAGGGTCCCCCTACAAATAAGCATCCCTGAAGGGAAATTTATCTGTCAGGAAGATACTTTCTTTTAAAAATTGATTGTTTTCAAGAAGCTCTCTGTTCATATCATTGTAGAGTGACATCTGTCCTTAAAAACCTCACCTTATCTTTTGCTTCTGGTCACCCTTCCCCTCAGCCTGGTGGGGCAGACAGTCAGAACCTTGCTTCTTGTGAATGAGGTTCCCTGGGTCCAAGCTCTGTTCACATCCCGTTTGAGACGAGGCTGCGTTTAAAGGCAGTGTAATGATGCCACTGGTGCCTTCATAGTCTGTGGGTCCTTCCTCCGATCTGCTTACCTGATCCTCACATTGTGCCGAAGAACCTTCCCCAGGCTCAGGTGCTGAGGGAAAGCTCAGAGAAGAGAGGTGGAGAGCCACCCTGCAGCCCCGCCAGAGAAGGCACTGGGTTCCATGTGGAAGCGCTGAGGGGAGACTGGTGTCTGGAAGGGGGCGCTTCAGAGCCAGCCTTAGCCCTCGTTCATCCCCTGTGAACAGAAGACCTGAAGGCACAGCCTCTCCCATCCTGCGGGGGAGGATTGGAAAGACTATTTGATTCACTTTACGCAGTAATGCGTAATGTATTATGTATATAATTATGTAGGTGTGTATTATGTATGTATATATACACAATATAATGTGTATCTGTTAGTGTTTACACGATTAGTGCATCTTCATTGTAGAAGGTACAGGAAAGTTCAGATCCATGCTACAGATCCATCTGACCGCCCTCTCTCTGATACCCCACTGTCTTTCGGATCTCTTTCATTCTAATATTGATCCACAGTCATTATGAGTTATATTTAAGACTCGCACTAGGCATTTGCAGTCTGTAGCAGCTTTTTTTTTTTTTTCTTCTTAAATTTTTTTTTTGGTCGTGCCCTGCGGCTTGCAGGATCCTAGTTTCCCAACCAGGGATTGAACCCAGGCCCTCGGCAGTGAAAGCGCTGAGCCCTAACCACTGGACCGCCGGGGAATTCCCCATAGCGGCTTTTTATTAAACAGAGACCAGGAGCTTTTTTTCTATGCCATTAGACATTTATCAAAAGCACTCTTTTGGTGGGATAATGCATTTTAGTTTACATTTTTAATTGTTAGTATTAGATTATTTTGAAACTCGAACGATACAAAAGAGTGTTGGCTAAATACCCTTGCTCCCACCCTGCTGCCTGGGTCCCACCCCCACCCCTAGCACCCACAGGCTGGTGCCCCTTTGGTTGGTGCCTTGAACTTCACTTCTCTACCTTCTTGATGCAAAAACAAACAAATACAACTTGATATTCTTCATTCTCTGTTTTTGCACCCAAGGTAGTGTATTAGACCCACCGTCTGTACCCTGCTTTTGCTTTCACGTGATGGTCCATCTTGGAGATGTTTTCATAACTGCACGTGGAATGCTATCTCATTCTTGAAAAGCACATTTAAATTCTTTTAAAGCAATTCACTCAAAAGATAAATTTTTTAATCTTCCAGAAAGATAGCAAATGAAAAATAAGCATCATTTCTCTCCCCAATCCCACTCCTAATCTGTTATCAACGATAGCCACTGTTATTTTCTTAGATCCTTTTCCAGAATTATTTTGTGTGCTCGTACCTTCATGAGTGTGTGTGTGTGTGTGTGTGTGTGTGTGTAACTCGTGTCTTTTTAAACCAGGCATCTCATATGGACATGTCATAATTTCTTGAATCATTCCTCTGTAGTTGGACCTTTAGATCCTTTTGGTTGGCGTCTTTGTTTCTCTGGATGGCAGAGGACTGTGATTTCTGGGTCAAAGGATGTAGGTGTCTTTAGGGATCTCAGTACACACAGCCTCGTGGCTTCCCCTGATAGATTGTACCAGCTCTCACCCCAGCCACCCAGAGGAAAATAACAGTCCCTCTAACAGCAGGGCCACCCCTACCCCCAGCCCAGGGAGCTCCTGATCTTTTGAAACTGATGTTCTCTCAAGCGGTCAGGCGGGTTTCTCCTTGTTGGGCTTGAAAGAATCTCTCAACAGCAGCTCCTTAACAAAGCCTGCAACCCGGAGCCCAATTGAATTGCTTAGTTCCAGGAACCTGGAAAGGGCTCAGCTTGGGCCATTCTCCCTCAGGGCTGCCATGTATGGGGTGAGACACCCCCAATGGCAGGCAGATTCGTGTCTGGTGTCAAGGATAACAGACAACTTCTCAATAGTTGTCATATTATTATAGCGCACAGGTCAGTCAAGGAGACCCTTCTACCTGCCTGGCACTGTTCCACATGCTCTACACGTATCGACTCCTCTTGTTCTCAGAACAGCCCTGTGCGTATTAGTATTATACATACCCATTTTACAGACAAGGACAGTGTGATGCAGAGAAGTCAAGTGACTTGCTCGTGGCCACACAGTCAGGAGCTCGGGATTGGATCCTGCGCCGTGTGGTCCCAGAGCCCAGGCTGCATAACCACTGTATCCTCCTGCCTCCAAAAGGAGCCTGCTGTTTCTCTAAGGACTACCTTCTAGTGTCTTCTTATCCTCTGTACAGGCAAGACTTTGCCAAGTCTCACCTTCTCCTGTCACCTTTGAGCTGGCTTTTCCTCTGTTTGCTAAGGGTTTGTAGCAGAAAAGCCTGGACAGACCTGGATTCGTATCCCTTTCCTACATGTGTGGCCTTGGACAAGTTCAGCCTCTGTGATCCTCAGTTCCCTCATCTGGGGGGCAGGGAGCATTACCCACCCCCGGATCCTTATCACGATTGATGAAGATTGAGGATAAGGAGAATGCCCTGACAGGTGCACAGGGTGAAACTTTCCCTCGTCACCCCGCAGCCTTCTCTATCCCTCTTGGTTCTTCTTAGTTTTGATCCACAGTCTTAAGTTCTCTCCAGTTCAAATTCGATCCCATCACAAAAGGAAGCTCATTCCCAGGGTCTGACAACATCACGATTTATTGAGCATCTACAAGCGCTGGCCATTCGCTGTCTGCTCTGGGTGAGAATTGCCATTCCGCCAGGCGTTTTAGTTTCTTGCACCCAATCCTGTTCTCATGGGGCCCTTCTGAGTCGGAAGAGAAGCTCATGTTCGGCTGCCTTAAATTGCTCACACACGTGAGGGGAGAGGAGAGAGCCATTTGGGGGACAGACATTGCCCTCTGTGTTTACACACCGTGTGTCTGTGCGTGATGGTCATCACGGTGACGATGTATATTTTTGCCTTTGCGCATTTGATACCTTTTGCCTCTCAGCTCCTAGTTAGGCCTCTCTAGCTCCAAAATTACGTGCTTTTACACACCCATGATGATCTCAGGAGGATTGACCGTCCTTTTTATCTGTGAAGGTAATTGAGATCTTTCATGGTGGCATATTTTTATTACTGTAACTCCGCCTTTAACCATCCTTCCATAAAATCTCTTACTCTTTTCCAGTGACTGCTTCTTCACCTCATTCTGAACAGGAAGTGCTCAGGGCTCATTGAGAAGCAGAATTTCCTGTGATTGTGCAAACCACGGTAACGATGATGCACTTTCTCTCTCCCCTTCCCCCTCTCCCTATGGCAGGTGCCTGGAGATTTGAGTCAAACATCCGAAGACCAGAGTTTGTCGGATTTTGAAATGTAAGTCCACGGCATCTGCTCATGAGGGGCCCTTTAGAAACAAGACTCTGTTACTTGGCTTGCGTCCCAGGAGACCGTAGAGGGAACCAGCAACCGCTGTTGAAACCTGCATGGCTGATTTGGTTATTGCAGAGGTGGGGAGTTGTTTGCCTGCAGCCTGAGTCTGGCCATCAGATGTGTTTTTATCTCCCTCTTTGGGTATTGAAAAACAATTTTTTTTTGGCTGACATTTAAGAGTCGGAAGGTATCACATGAACATTTAAATTTCTCCATTTTCTTTAAAAGAAGAAATCCCGACAAGGCCACCGTCAGCTAGAGCTGAGCAGCAGCTGCCTCTTCCATCCAGGGCACATGCCTGTCAGCTTGCTGCAGTCCCCACTGCTCCCTTTTGTCTGACTGTGGCCCACTCCACTCATTCCATTGTCTGGGTGTCTCCTGTTCAAATTTTGAGTTTGCAACTCCTGGGCTATTGGAAACGACAGTAGTTCAGTACATTGGTCTGATTTTTGATTGGATTTAATTCTGTCTGGCGCCTCTGCTGATAACCCCTAAGGAATTTAGTCCGTCTTCAGACTGACTCTTTCTGATCAGGTTGCCTCGGTTTTTGGACCAGTAGTCCCCCGGGGCTGGTGAAGAGAGGAGTGAGTCCTGAGTTAAGGGCAAGCAGAACGTCCCTCCTCTCTCATTTAGTTGTGCCGAGTAGAGGAAGGTTCAGCTTCCCCAGGAGAGAGGGCGGGGCATCGGAAGAGCATTTTGTTAGAGCCAGACTGAGCCAAGTTGAAATCTTAACTGCAGGACTCATGCTGGTGTGACCTTGGGCGAGCCACTTAACCTCTCTGAGCCTGAGTTTCCTCATTCATAAGGCACAGATCACAAGAGTGGGGTTATGAAAAGCGCGGAGGGGATCAAGAGGCCCTGCACTGCTTGGCAGCTGCGGTAGAGGTGGAGGTGGCTGTTAGATTGGTGAGGGGGGTCGTGGAGGTTAAGAGGTGAAAGATGAAAATCAAAGGCAAGTTTGCTTTGCATGGGCCTTTGGGGGGCGGGGTGGAGGGGAGTACATAGTGAAGAGGGTCATGGGATGGTGGCCTGGTGGAGGGAAAGGGGGGACCAGCTGGGGAGAGAAGTGAAAGCCGCAGAGCGGATCCCAGAGACGAGCCACTCGTGAGGCGCAAGGGATGCATTCATAAAGCAAGAATTTATCACGTGCCTACTGCGGGGAGGGGGTCATGCCAGGTCGTCGGTGGAGGGGATGAATCAGCCATGGTCCCGGCTCTCAGGCAACCTCTGCTGGGTCCAGCCACCTCATCTCTTCTCCTCCTCCCCCCGCCCCCAGGTTGATCATCTCTACTAAAGCCAGAGGGAAGTGCCATTTCCCTCTCCCTCTTCTCTTGCAGAGAAGGCCCTGGCTGACCTCAGCTCCATCCCCAGCCTCCCCTGGCCCTCCCTTCATACCAACTGCCCTGGTAGATTTGACTCCTCCAACTTATTTGGTCTTCCATACTCGGGATCATTATTTTATTCCCTTAACTCACACTTCTAAGTCTAGGAGAGAAAGGACAATCAATTCTAATACAGCGAGCTATGTGCTCTGAAAGGGAGAGCACGTACGGGGGGACCTGGGGGACCTCCCAGAGCCCTGGGAGGTGGTCCAGCCCTCACCAGTCCTGGGAGGTTAATGAAAACCAGAGTGTCAGTTACACTTCTACACCCCTCCCCCTCCCGACAGAAATGAAAGGGGAACACTCTAGTCACTAGCACAGTTTTGGGGACCTTTCCAGGAGGGGTGTCATTAGATATCCAAACCAGTTTGGTGCCTCAGAATGGCAGTTTGTACTTGGAGCCCTGGGGAGGTGATCAGTAGGGTGTATTTTGCCCCATGAAGGCGGTCAGCACCTGGGCTCAGGGCTTAGAAGAAATGCTGCTTCAGGAGAGAAGCGTGAGGCTGTTGAGTCATGGACTCTTCCGTCATCAGTGTCTCAAACTGTGTTCTAAGCACAGGAGGCTGGCGAATTTTCAAGAGCTGCTCTTTAGAGATAAGGAGAGCTCGAGGAAAAGCGTTTAGCCCTGGAGCAACTCCTAGCAGAAACAAGGGCTAGGACCTCCCAGCCCTTCCAGAATTGCACAGCACTGTTGTGAGAGCTGTTAATGATTGATCTGGAAGCTTCAGTGACAGTTAACTTATCGGCTTCACATGATGTAGATCCGGCCGGTGGAAGAGTGGTGGTGGTGGGTGTGTGCGCCCAGTGACTCAGAGTTAGGTTCAAGTCATCATGCAAGGCGGAACTGTCACATAACCGAAAGAACCCTTGAAGTTCTCTCAGATAGCTGGCGAGGATCAACCGAGATAATCTAGGTGAAAGCATGGAGCCGTGCAGTGTACGTGCTCAGTAAATGATTTTGCTCTATTCGAGCCACACACAGTGTTTTTGGAAAAGTTGCAAAAGCGGTTATTGGTGCCTGGCTTCCTGGAATCCCCTCCCCCACCCCAAAGAGCTATCTCTTGCATAGCCTGAGTGTTGGTCTCCTGAGCTCTTTCGTGGAGCCTGACCTTCAAGTGGGGGTCAGGGTCTAAAGTGGGCGCAGTGAGGAGGCAGCATGACTCCTCCAAACGCTCCAGAAACCCTGTGGGCGCTAGTGCTCCTGACCCTCCCCTGCCTCGGGGGGGGGGGGGGCTTCCGGTGATCGTCCCCCTCTTCAGGTGAGCAAACTGAGTGTCAGATAAACTATGGGCCACGGCCACTCACTCAGTCAGGACTGAAGGGCAGCTCTTTCTCATTCCAGAATACAAACTGCATATATAAATTAAAAAAATATATATATATATATATATTTTTTTTTAAATTTATTTATTTATTTTTGGCTGTGTTGGGTCTTCGTTTCTGTGCGAGGGCTTTCTCTAGTTGCGGCGAGCGGGGGCCACTCTTCATCGCAGTGCGCGGGCCTCTCACTATCGCGGCCTCTCTTGTTGCGGAGCACAGGCTCCAGACGCGCAGGCTCAGTAGTTGTGGCTCACGGGCCCAGTTGCTCCGCGGCATGTGGGATCTTCCCAGACCAGGGCTCGAACCCGTGTCCCCTGCATTGGCAGGCAGACTCTCAACCACTGCGCCACCAGGGAAGCCCTATATATATTTTTTAAACTAAGTCCCTCAAAAATAATCTTGGGGGACCAAATAATGAGATGGAAACTGGTGCTTTAGCTTACAATTAAGTGTAATAGATGTTGCTGTACATCGTGGGCCTTCTTTTGGTAAACTGAAATGACCACTTTGCATGTTTCTTTTGTTCAGATCAAACCGAGCGCTGATCAACGTCTGGATCCCGTCAGTGTTTCTCCGGGGCAGAGCCGCCAATGCATTCCACGTGTATCAGGTAATTACCTGGTTTTCAGTTAGACGTCACCGCTGGGGTGGGGGCCACACTTGTTTGTTACTCTCTGGTGCTTTTGCCTCTTGGCGATGGAGTGCCATACGTAGAAGCCACAACCTCCAGATGCCAGCATCCACCTGCCCAACCTCCCCGAGGAAAGGATCCTTCTGGCAGACAGAAGGAGGCAGGGTGGAGCTTTCTCGTGCTGTCGGGCCTCCTAGTGTGGCCGTGACCCCTCAGCTCGGACTGCTTGAGCAGAAATGGGATTTGTTGGCTTGTGTCGCAACTGAAACGTCCAGGCGTGGGTCTGGCCTCAGACCTGCCTGGACCTGTGGTCAGATGTCTGCTCCCATTTCCCCTGGTTTCCTCTGCTTGGGCGTCCTTTTCAGGCTGGCGCCCTCTGTGGGTGGACCAGGCACCTCCCAGCAGCACCAGACTCTCACTCAGCCTGTCCGGGCATCTCTCAGGAGTCTGTCTTGGATCCCAAGCCCATCCCTAAACCCCAGGGTTGGGTGATGGACTTCTGTGATGGGCCAGGTTCGAATCATGTGACCCCCACTGGCACTGGGGTTGGAGTTGACCTCATCTGACCATATGACTGAGAGAGGGGTGAGGGGGCTCCCCAGATGAAAACCAGGCCACTCTTTGCCAAAGAAGGGGCAACAGACACTTGGCAAGTGAACACTGCAGATGTGCCCTCTGCTTCCTTGAGGTAGAGCTGATCACCCCCTCCCCGGTTGAGGATTGAGTGTCTGAAACCAGGGGACCTTTGTTTTGGAGGTGATTTTGCCCCGACAGTTGGGACCCCAGTTCTCCATCTTTTCTCTGATTTTCTGGTGCCTCTTCCAGCCCTGCCTACTTACCCTCTTCTTGGCTTTCTTGTTTCTCTTTCTTTTTCTTACCTGATCTGCAGCTGTTGGTGTTCACTTGTCCTGGGACTGTTTTGTTTTCAACTTTGACTCGTAGCCACTTCTGGTTCTGCTGTTGAATGATATCACAACAACTTTCATTACGTTTTGTTCTTATTCCCCGTGAGCTCCGTGAAGAGCCTTGAGTTTTGTTGCCGTTTTTCTTAGTGGGGAATTGACCATTGAAGACGTCTTCTCAGCTATTAAGATAGTTTCCCCAGAGACTGGGGTGGTGCAAAAAGGACACTGAGCTTGAGAATAGAAGCCCTGGCTTCAGTTTTGTGGCCTTAGGTAAATCTCAGTTTCCTTATCTGTAAAACAGAAATAATAATAATGCTTACTTTGCAAAGCTGTTGTTGTTGGGATTAGAAATACATGGTGTCCAGTAGGTATTCGTTTCTCATCTTCCAAAATGATCGCCGTGTTTAGTCTTTGATGGCAGGACTGGCAGTGGGCATGGGTTATATAGGAATGGGCTTAAGCATGACACACGCCTCTTACCTGAAATCTTACGGACAAATGAGCTAGAGTTTGGCAAGGAAGTTTGCACCGGAAAGTTATTCTAGTTTACTTGTTCAGCTGGGCGACGGTAGCACTTTAATAAGTGTTAGAGAATCTGAGGGTTCCTGATGCTCTCAGCTCTGGCTTGAAAAGAGAATTAGATATGACAGATTTCCGAATATCCTCTTCTCCTTTTATCCCAAACCAAACTACCCCCCCTCCCTCCCCCCGCCGAAAAAAAAATCTCTCATTTGAGCGTCCTTCAAGTTCTGCTTTGCGGTCATCAGAATGCTGGGAGGTGTTGCCTGGAGAATGAAAAAAGTGAAGCAGACAGCTTTATTTTAGAGCAAAATTAAAATGCGAGATCGCTTGAGAGGTTTCCTTGACCTTTCATTTTTCACTCCTCCCCCTCACCTCACCCCAGGAAGCAATGGGGCCGTTTTTAGCTCCTGAAAGTCAGTTAAGGAATGAGATGGACACAGCAAATATGCCGTTGCCTGGGAGATTGTTTCCACAGTGGCCACCGTGGGATTCGAGCCGCACTCTCCCCATCCTTGACCATTTCCAGAGCTTTCCTGGGTGTGGTCCAGCCAGTGTGTGGAAGATGAGGCCTGGATTTCACGGAGCCACGAGGCTGACAGCTCCCACGTCACGTAGAGCAGCTGCGTCCCACACTGTGGGCTGTCTGAAATCTCTCCTGATCTTGGAGTGTGTTGAATGCAACTGTTTTTCTCCTTTTAGCTAACAACGCTTCTGGTTGGTACCTAAGAGGAAAATCTGAGCATGTGTTTGGAAGCATTTTAGAAAGTCTTCATTACAGTGTGATTTTTTTGGATTTTGTTGTTTTTTAAATGATAAATGATATTGGAGAGAGAGTGACTCCTGTAAAATACTGGTACTGTTGGACATTATTTTTATTAGTTAAAAAAAATGCATTTTATATAATTCCACAAAAGATTTGAGATAATTTCTAGAGAAACTCAGAAAAGAGTGATAAAATAGAAGTAAGAAATAAAATATCAGAGTCAGAGAAGATGTAAACTAAGAGTGTTTCCATTAAGGGAACAGTGGAAATCATATATATACATACATACATATATATGAGATCCTATGTGATTGCTCTCATTGGTTTGTAAGTTTCCTTTGAGCTTCCTGGCAACCAGTGTGAAAATGGAAATGTGGCTATTTTGGATAATTCCATTGCTAATGAGAAGAAAATGTGTCAGTTCCTCGAAGGGAGTTCTAAAAGAAATGTCCTCACAGAGCTTTAGATGAGGCAATAATAAAGAACGTGGTAGATGATGCCCTGTTACATCCCTATGACAAATCACTGTCAGGTTTCCTTAAGATCTCCCTCCAAGGAAGCCAAGGGCATAACCTCAAAATGAACCATAGTTCATTTGAAGAGCCCAGACAAAAGGATCAGCACATGTAGCTTTCTCAGTAGATCTGCACTGTCCAGTCCGACAGCCACTAGCCACGTGTGGTCATTTAAATGTTTTTTTTTTTTTTTTGGCTGTGTTGGGTCTTCGCTGCTGCACGTGGGCTTTCTCTAGTTGCTGCGAGCAGGAGATACTCTTTGTTGAGGAACATGGGCTCTAGGTGCACGGGCTTCAGTAGTTGTGGCGCACGGGCTTAGTTGCTCCGCGGCATGTGGGATCTTCCTGGACCAGGGCTCAAACCTGTGTCCCCTGCATTGGCAGGAAGATTCTTAACCACTGTGCCACGATTGGTGGCATCATTTAAATTTGACTTAATCAAAATGAGAAGAAATTAAACTCTAGTTCCTCAGGCACACCAGCCATATTTCAAGTGCTGTCTTAGCCACATGTGGCTGGCGGCTACCATATTGGACAACGCGGATACAGCACACTTCCATCATCTCAGGAAGCTCTGTTGGATGGTGATGATCTAGAACAGTCTCTCCCAGAGTGGCAGAAAGCAAGATGATCTTCTGTGTGATCTTCTGTGTGCTTAGTGAGGTTTTAGAGAGACAGAGACTGGACGTCCAATAAATAGTTCTGCAGGGAGAAGGCCACTCGCCTTTCAGTTCTTCCATCACTGGCAATGACCTGAAAGAGAAAGTCTCCACGTGGCCCTTAGGTCTTTAACGCCCTGTAATCCTGCATCTTAGCAAAGACGGAGGAAGGCCCAGGATCAACGCCTTTGGCCGGCAACAGACTCCAGCTCAATTAGCTACATTGTTTTCTTTCATTGTATTTGTTTTCTGTTCATCTGCCTTCTACTATTTTTCCATTTACCACGGTGATGTACAGTTTCCTTTTAAAATAAATTTAAGCAGAAAGAAAGTGAGTCAGCTTAAAGAAAAATACTAAATGTATGATAGTGAAAACAGCAAGACGTTTAGGACAGTGCTATGCGAAGGAATAATATTTGGGAAACGCCACCTCTCAGTGGTCTATGTATGTTACATAAGATAGCTCATTCAGTCCTCACAACAGCCCTGTGAGGTAACAAATGCTTATTATCCCCATTTTATAGATAAGAAAACAAAGACACAGAGAAGCAGCTCATTCAGTAACATGACTTTCAGCCCCCAAAGCATTTTCTGACAAGGTACCGGTTTGCACAGATTCTGTGAATGTGGGCAGAGTCCAGATTTAAAACTCCGAGAAGCAGATGGGGCAGTTGGCTTGGAAGGGCCCAGCCTGACCAAGAACTTGCCTATATGGATGGCCCCCTGCATCCCTGAGGCCGTGGGCCAAGGGTCCCCCTGCCACCAAGCCAGGGATTTTCTGTCCATCTGTTCCGGGCCCCCTGCAGTATACACATCAGAGCCCTGCAAAACCCGGAGCCAAGCTGTGGGCAAGTTTGCTTTGGAAAATTGTTAAAGCAGGGCCTGTTGGCCGTGACGGCTCTGGCCACAGAAGAGTTTCACGGATGCTTTCTCAGAACCTCTTGTTTGAGCAGTGGCAGGGTCCCCAGAGCCTGCCCTGGGACGCTTGGGAACTGTGGCACTTCTGACTGCAGAAGAACTTAGCTAGGGTCACCCGCTGCCCGGTGTTACTGGGCTCTCACCACTTGTCTTGTGGGAGAGGTCTGGGTGTATATTTTGCACAAAGGATCCTGGCCAGAAGTGCTGTCCCTCGACAGGATTGAATGCAAGTTATTAAAAAAAAGTTTGTATCTCCAAACACCATGGTTTCCACACTCTGCTCCTGGGTCCCAAGGTGGGTGCTGAGGTGTGTTCTGGCATAAAAGTAAGAAATGGCAGCCTTTGACCAATTTTCAGAGCAAAAGTAAAATTGATGTCCAGGGCTTCCCTGGTGGTGCAGTGGTTGAGAATCTGCCTGCTAATGCAGGGGACACGGGTTCGAGCCCTGGTCTGGGAAGATCCCACATGCCGCGGAGCAACTGGGCCCGTGAGCCACAGCTACTGAGCCTGCGCGTCTGGAGCCTGTGCTCCGCAACAAGCGAGGCCGCGATAGTGAGAGGCCCGCTCACCGCGATGACGAGTGGCCCCCGCTTGCCGCAACTAGAGAAAGCCCTCGCATAGAAACAAAGACCCAACACAACCATAAATAAATAAATAAAAATTAAAAAAAAAAATTGATGTCCAGAACTTTCCCAGTTTAAATTTTTCTTCCACAAATGTTTCTTACTTCTGGTCCCTGCTAACTAATGCTTGGCTGCCAGCAGACACTAACCAGAGACAAAATGATTAAATAGCAACAAACAGAATGGAACAAAACAAAACAAAACCCTATTTACTAACTGGTCTTGCTCAGTTTCTCTCTTTCTCTCTCTCTCTCTCTGTCTCTGTATTAAAACACAGTTGTCCTGGTGGGTCTGACTTTCTGTCCCTTCCACATGACATAGTGACATTTGTTGTTAATCAATTAGTTCCTAGTTTATACCTTTGCAGATGTTTGCTCTTATTTCCCAAATACCCCAACTTTCAAACCAGTTTGAGGTCCACTGTCTTAATATCCTACTGTAGTGTTTATAAAGGCATGTTAGACCTTAAAACAATCTATTTTTTTTTCCTTATGCAAATATTACAGCCGCTAAATCGGCATGAAGTAATACATCAGTACACTTACTCTCTGAACCCTTAGGTCTTTCCCTTTGAAAAGCACTGTTAGTGTAAGTACAGCCGGAATCAGTCCTCTACGTGGGAGTTTATTTCAGCCTTTGAATTTCGCCACCAGAAACACTGGCTACAGTGCAATATTCCGTTTGCCCAGCACAACTAATTAGGTCTCCTTTGTAAAGAACGTTGCTTTGTTTCAGCAAAGCTTTTTCCTTCTAGAATAAGTCCCCTTTCCTTGGGACCACAGGAGGCTGTCTTGACTTAGAGAAAAGGCGGCGGTACCCCAGGAAGACTCCTTCAGTGTTGGAGGTTCCCCCAGCCCCAAAAGGTTATTGTGTAGCCTGGGCAGGTGTTTTCAAGGTTTATTCTAGTGGAGCATGTTTATATATGCAGCGCAGGGAAAGCCCATGATTTTCTGTATTAATAATAGATCACAGGGTCTGGCGGGCTGCATGGGGCTGCAGGTGGTTTGGAGGATGGTCATGTTTTTGCACCTCAGGCTTCGGGTGCTTCAGCCCTTTTCATCTCTGTCCTAAGATGGTTTACTCTTGAGGCCCTCAAGTTTGCTGTTACCTACGGTTCCATCTTTATGCTTGCTTAAAGTGTATAGCTATGTGAGAGGAGGGGATTCATTAAGTAGAGACGGATGGGATGTTTGAGCCACGCACAGGAATGGGAATGGCAGCTGCAGCAACGTGGGCTGACCAGAAGCCTCTGCCCTAGCGGTTACCATTCCAGGTGTGCGGACACAGGGACCAGCTCTGAGGCCCAAGGGATTCTCTCTCATTCACGCCAGGTCCTTCCCACCACACCTGCTGTGAACCAGGCAGGCGGGGAAGACAGCGGTGGATCGTTTGATTTCTGAGTTTCGTTCCAGCCAGGTTGGCTTCTGTGCTGCATGATAAGCGAAACTGTGGGAGGCTTTGCCATTGTTCTCGCTCTCTCCTTCCTTGAGAACTTTCCATCCCACAAAGTCAAGCACCTCCGCACCTCTGAGGATTACAGCACATTAACCTCCAGCTGTTCTTGGGATGCTCAAGGCTTCTGGGAAAGCCTGATACAGGTGAAAACAAAAAGCCAAACAGAAAAAGCCTGTTTGCCTCCCCTTGGACATACATGTCACTATTATTCTGTTACTGCCTTTATCTTCTCAAACAGGAGGAACTTTTTTCCCCCTTTCATAGTATAATTCCTTTATTTATCCCAAAGCTGTGGATTGAGGGCCGACTAGATGCCAGACATGTGCTAAACGCTGCAGAGCCTGGGGTGAGCAAGACTTGACATTGCACTTACCCTCCCAACCTCACAGGCTGGAGGGGGACAGTTGCTCTCGAGTAAACAGAACAGTCTCGCGAGATAAGGGCTGCAGAGAGACATACGGGTGGGAGGGATGGAACAGCCACTCACCTTGCAAAGTGACAACAGACGATGATGGATAACGTGGTTGGCACAGCGCCTGGCAAACAGCTACCGTGCAGACACTACCCTTAGTGACCTAAGGACCACTTGACTTGTGATAAGCAATTAGACCTGAAAGTAAACATAAAAGAATTACCCCCTGTTGAATTGAATGTGTCTGGGCACGTTTGCGTGCTCAAAAAAGCCTTTATTTAGCATCTACTTGATCAAGGGCTCCACATCAGCCTCCTTAGGGGCAGCAAGGAGCAAGATACCTTTGTCCTCAAGGTGTCTGGGTCTGGTGAGGGGACGGAGCCCCATCAAGCAGCTGAAATGCAAGGGTCGTGTCGAGCGGCTCCATGGAGGCTTAGCAGAGGGGTGAGCTCTGCTGGAGGGAGAGACCTGGGCTCAGAGGTGAAACCTAGGATCATAGTTCACTTTCCCAATGGGACTCCCTGGAAGCCTGAAAGCATTAATGCCCAGGCCCTAGTACATTATAGTTTCACCAGCCCAGAGCTGCCCAGTTGGTGCTAGGTTTAGTCTTGTTTTGAATTCAAGTACAGTCTTTACTTATTGAGTACTGGGCTGCACCAGTGACATTACTCACCAGCGTCTCCAAGGTGCCTGTACGTGATCCCACAGCATCATCACCCTCTTGGCCTCCTCCAAGGAGGTTTCTCAAGATGGTACCCCAGTTTAACGCTGCCTCTTTGTGTGGAGCCATAGGCACAGCTGGCGTGTAAATCTGGATGAGCTAAACACATATATGTTCTCGGTTTCTGTTGCTGGCATACAGTTGGGGTGGCCTCAAGGAGGTACCACCCCCAGTTCTGATGTACTACTGGCCGTCTTCTTCACAAGGCACTGCAGCTGGCATTTGGTTATTGTTGATCATTGTCAAGGACGTCTTCTCCTTTGAGATCTGCTCTGTAAAATCTCTAATCTTTGGAAATTAAGGCAATCTGAATTGGCCATAATTCTTATATTGGACTTGTAGGACATCTCCATTTCTGAATTGGTGTAGAAATGGACTCTAGTAAAATTATTGAGTATTAAACATTATATTAGGAATGCTTTTTGCTGCAAGTAATGTATTATCTCACTCAAAGTGACTTAACCAATAGGAGTTAATATACATAACAAAAAGTTGGGGACTCAGGTATTCAATAGCTTAATCACATCAGTGGCTTCCAGAGCTGTTATCACTTCCTCTTTACAAGACAGTGTCCAAGTGGGAAGAAGAGAGGTTTTTACTCACACGTTATTTTTTTAATCAAAAAGAAAAATCTTTGCCTAAAGCCCTCCTGTGGACTTCGCTTAGATCCCGATGACCCAAGGTGAGGTCACATAGCCATGGTCTCGCTGAAAGCAAAGCTGGGAAAATGAGCATCTCCCTGTCTCAGTCCCTGAGCAGGTGGAGAGCTCTGCCAGTAGGTGAGACAGGCAGGGAGCTGGCCACTGGGTAGGCAGCCGGGCTTCTGCCATAGGCACCGTAACGTACATTGTGTTGACAGAAATTAATCAGTCGAGGGACTTCCCTGGTGGCTCAGTGGTTAAGAATCCGCCTGCCAATGCAGGGGAACACAGGTTCGAGCCCTGGTCTGGGAAGATCCCACATGCCGTGGAGCAACTAAGCCCATGCACCACAACGACTGAGCCTGTGCTCTAGAGCCCGTGAGCCACAACTACTGAGCCTGCGTGCCACAACTACTGAGCCCGTGTGCTGCAACTACTGAAGCCCGTGTGCCTAGAGCCCATGCTCTGCAACAAGAGAAGCAACTGCAATGAGAAGCCCATGCACTGCAACAAAGAGTAGCCCCCACTCGCCACAACTAGAGAAAGCCCGCTCGCAGCAGCGAAGACCCAAGGCAGCCATAAATTAATTAATTAATTAATTAATTAAAAAGAAATCAGTTGATCTAAGAAAGAAATGGAAAATTTTATTCAAGTCAAATTGAGGATTATAACCCGGGAACAGCATCTCAGAAAGCTCTGAGAACCATTCCACCAATTAGAAGTCAAAGCACAGTTATGTAAGTTCTTTTGAGACAGAGGGCTGTACCTGAAATGATGCATTATTGACAGTTGACACAATCCAGATGTGCAAGTACAAAGTGGTGGGTCATCATGACCCCTTAAGAGATCAAGAAGGGGAGAGGAGCTTCAAGATGGCGGAAGAGTAAGACGTGGAGATCACCTTCCTCCCCACAAATACATCAGAAATACATCCACATGTGGAACGACTCCTACAGAACACCTACTGAACGCTGGCAGAAGACCTCAGACCTCCCAAAAGGCAAGAAACTCCCCACGTACCTGGGTAGGGCAAAAGAAAAAAGAAAAAACAGAGACAAAAGAATAGGGACGGGACCTGCACCAGTGGGAGGAGCTTCCACACACTAGGAAGCCCCTTCGCGGGCAGAGACTGTGGGTGGCGGAGGGGGGGAGCTTCAGAGCCACAGACGAGAGCGCAGCAACAGGGGTGCGGAGGGCACAGCGGAGAGGTTCCCACACAGAGGATCGGCGCCGACCAGCACTCACCAGCCCGAGAGGCTTGTCTGCTCACCCGCCGTGCGGGCGGGGCTGGGAGCTGAGGCTCGGGCTTCGGTCGGATCGCAGGGAGAGGACTGGGGTTGGCTGCGTGAACACAGCCTGAAGGGGCTAGTGCACCACAGCTAGCCGGGAGGGAGTCCGGGAAAAGGTCTGGAGCTGCCGAAGAGGCAGACTTTTTCTTGCCTCTTTGTTTCCTGGTGCGCGAGGAGAGGGGATTCAGAGCGCCGCTTAAAGGAGCTCCAGAGACGGGCGCAAGCCGCGGCTGTCAGCGCGGACCCCAGAGACGGGCATGAGATGCTAAGGCTGCTGCTGCCGCCACCAAAAAGCCTGTGTGCGAGCACAGGTCACTCTCCACACCGCCCCTCCCGGGAGCCTGTGCAGCCCGCCACTGCCAGGGTCCCGTGATCCAGGGACAACTTCCCCGGGAGAACGCACGGCGCGCCTCAGGCTGGTGCAACGCCACGCCGGCCTCTGCCACTGCAGGCTCACCCTGCATCCGTACCCCTCCCTCCCCCCGGCCTGAGTGAGCCAGAGCCCCCGAATCAGCTGCTCCTTAACCCCGTCCTGTGTGAGCGAAGAACAGACGCCCTCAGGCGACCTACACGCAGAGGCGGGTCCAAATCCAAAGCTGAACCCCGGGAGCTGTGTGAACAAAGAAGAGAAAGGGAAATTTCTCCCAGCAGCCTCAGGAGCAGCAGATTAAAGCTCCACAATCAACTTGATGTACCTGCATCTGTGGAATACCTGAATAGACAACAAATCATCCCAAATTGAGGAGGTGGACTTTGGGAGCAACGATACAGATATATTTTTCCCTTTTTCGCTTTTTGTGAGTGTGTATGTGTACGCTTCTGGGTGAGATTTTGTCTGTACAGCTTTGCTTTTATCATTTGTCCTAGGGTTCTGTCTGTCCGTATTTTTTTTTTTTTTTTTTAGTATAGTTTTTAGTGCTTCTTATCATTGGTAGATTTGTTTTTTGGTTTGGTTGCTCTCCTCTTTCTTTCTTTCTTTCCTTCCTTTTTTATTTTTATTAAAAAAAATTTTTTTTAATAATTATTTTTTATTTTAATAACTTTTTATTTATTTTATTTTATCTTCTTCTTTCTTTTTTTTCTCCCTTTTATTCTGAGACGTGTGGATGACAGGCTCTTGGTGCTCCAGCGTCAGGGCTGTCCCTCTGAGGTGGGAGAGCCAAGTTCAGGACATTGGTCCACAAGAGACCTCCCAGCTCCATGTAATATCAAATGGTGACAATCTCCCAGAGATCTCCATCTCAACGCCAAGACCCAGCTCCACTCAACAACCAGCAAGCTACAGTGCAGGACACCCTATGCCAAACAACTAGCAAGACAGGAACACAACCCCACCCATTAGCAGAGAGGCTGCCTAAAATCATAATAAGGCCACAGACACCCCAAAACACACCACCAGACGTGGATGTGCCCACCAGAAAGACAAGATCCAGCCTCATCCACCAGAACACAGGCACTAGTCCCCTCCACCAGGAAGCCTACACAACCCACTGAACCAACCTTAGCCACTTGGGGCAGACACCAAAAACAACGGGAACTACGAACCTGCAGCCTGTGAAAACGAGACCCCAAACACAGTTAAGATAAGCAATATGAGACGACAGAAAAACACACAGCAGATGAAGGAGCAAGGTAAAAACCCACCAGACCTAACAAATGAAGAGGAAATAGGCAGTCTATCTGAAAAAGAATTCAGAATAATGATAGTAAACATGATCCAAAATCTTGAAAATAGAATGGAGAAAATATAAGAAACGTTTAACAAGGACCTAGAAGAACTAAAGAGCAGACAAACAGTGATGAACAACACAATAAATGAAATTTAGAATTTTCTAAAAGGGATCAATAGCAGAATAACTGAGGCAGAAGAACAGATAAGTGACCTGGAAGATAAAATAGTAGAAATAACTACTGCAGAGCAGAATAAAGAAAAAAAGAATGAAAAGAATAGAGGACAGTCTCAGAGACCTCTGGGACAACATTAAATGCACCAACATTCGAATTATAGGGGTCCCAGAAGAAGAAGAGAAAAAGAAAGGGACTGAGAAAATATTTGAAGAGATTATAGTTGAAAACTTCCCTAATATGGGAAAGGAAATAGTTAATCAAGTCCAGGAAGCACAGAGAGTCCCATTCAGGATAAATCCAAGGAGAAACACACCAAGACACATATTAATCAAATTATCAAAAATTAAATACAAAGAAAAAATATTAAAAGCAGCAAGAGAAAAACAACAAATAACATACGAGGGAATCTCCATAAGGTTAACAGCTGATCTTTCAGCAGAAACTCTGCAAGCCAGAAGGGAGTGGCAGGACATATTTAAAGTGATGAAGGGGAAAAACCTACAACCAAGATTACTCTACCCAGCAAGGATCTCATTCAGATTTGATGGAGAAATTAAAACCCTTACAGACAAGCAAAAGCTAAGAGAATTCAGCACCACCAAACCAGCTTTACAACAAATGCTAAAGGAACTTCTCTAGGCAGGAAACACAAGAGAAGGAAAAGACCTACAATAACAAACCCAAAACAATTAAGAAAATGGTAATAGGAACATACATATCAATAATTACCTTAAATGTAAATGGATTAAATGCTCCAACCAAAAGACACAGACTGGCTGAATGGATACAAAAACAAGACCCATATATATGCTGTCTACAAGAGACCCACTTCAGACCTAGGGACACATACAGACTGAAAGTGAGGGGATGGAAAAAGATATTCCATGCAAATGGAAATCAAAAGAAAGCTGGAGTAGCAATTTTCATATCAGCCAAAATAGACTTTAAAATAAAGACAATTACAAGAGACAAAGAAGGACACTACATAATGATCAAGAGATCAATCCAAGAAGAAGATAAAACAATTGTAAATATTTATGCACCCAACATAGGAGCACCTCAATACATGAGGCATATACTAACAGCCATAAAAGAGGAAATCGACAATAACACAGTCATAGTAGGAGACTTTAACACCCCACTTTCAACAATGGACAGATCATCCAAAATGAAAATAAATAAGGAAACACAAGCTTTAAATGATACATTAAACAAGATGGACTTAATTGATATTTATAGGACATTCCATCCAAAAACAGCAGAATACACTTTCTTCTCAAGGGCTCAAGGAACATTCTCCAGGATAGATCACATCTTGGGTCACAAATAAAGCCTTGGTAAATATAAGAAAATTGAAATCGTATCAAGTATCTTTTCTGACCACAATGCTATGAGACTAGATATCAATTACAGGAAAAAGTCTGTAAAAAATACAAACACATGGAGGCTAAACAATACACTACTTAATAACCAAGAGACCACTGAAGAAATCAAAGAGGAAATAAAAAAACACTTAGAAACAAATGACAATGAAAACACGATGACCCAAAACCTATGGGATGCAGCAAAAGCAGTTCTAAGAGGGAAGTTTAGAGCAATACAATCCTACCTTAAGAAACAAGAAACATCTCAAATAAACAACCTAACTTTACACCTAAAGCAATTAGAGAAAGAAGAACAAAAAACCCCCCCAAAGTTAGCAGAAGGAAAGAAATCATAAAGATCAGATCAGAAATAAATGAAAAAGAAATGAAGGAAATGATAGCAAAGGTCAATAAAACTAAAAGCTGGTTCTTTGAGAAGATGAACAAAATTGATAAACCATTAGCCAGACTCATCAAGAAAAAAAGGGAGAAGACTCAAATCGATAGAATTAGAAATGAAAAAGGAGACGTAACAACTGACGCTGCAGAAATACAAAGGATCATGAGAGATTACTACAAGCAACTATATGCCAATAAAATAGACAACCTGGAAGAAATGGACAAATTCTTAGAAATGCACAACCTTCTGAGACTGAACCAGGAAGAAATAGAAAATATGAACAGACCAGTCACAAGCACTGAAATTGAAACTGTGATTTAAAATCTTCCAGCAAACAAAAGCCCAGGACCAGATGGCTTCACAGGCGAATTCTGTCAAACATTTAGAGAAGAGCTAACACCTATCCTTCTCAAACTCTTCCAAAATATAGCAGAGGGAGGAACGCTCCCAAACTCATTCTACGAGGCCACCATCACCCTGATACCAAAACCTGACAAAGATGTCACAAAGAAAGAAAACTACAGGCAATATCACTGATGAACATAGATGCAAAAATCCTCAACAAAATACTAGCAAACAGACTCCAACAGCACATTAAAAGGATCATACACCATCATCAAGTGGGGTTTATCCCAGGAATGCAAGGATTCTTCAACATACGCAAATCAATCAATGTGATACACCATATTAACAAATTGAAGGAGGAAAACCATGTGATCATCTCAATAGATGCAGAAAAAGCTTTTGACAAAATTCAACACCCATTTATGATAAAAACCCTCCAGAAAGTAGGCATAGAGGGAACTTACCTCAACATAATAAAGGCCATATATGACAAACCCACAGCCAACATCGTCCTCAATGGTGAAAAACTGAAACCATTTCCACTAAGATCAGGAACAAGACAAGGTTGCCCACTCTCACCACTATTATTCAACATAGTTTTGGAAGTGTTAGCCACAGCAATCAAAGAAGAAAAAGAAATAAAAGGAATCCAAATCGGAAAAGAAGAAGTAAAGCTGTCACTGTTTGCAGATGACATGATACTATACATAGAGAATCCTAAAAATGCTACCAGAAAACTACTAGAGCTAATCAATGAATTTGGTAAAGTAGCAGGATACAAAATTAATACAAAGAAATCTCTTACATTCCTATACACTAATGATGAAATATCTGAAAGTGAAATTAAGAAAACACTCCCATTTACCATTGCAACAAAAAGAATAAAATATCTAGGAGTAAACCTACCTAAGGAGACAAAAGACCTGTATGCAGAAAATTATAAGACACTGATGAAAGAAATTAAAGATGATACAAACAGGTGGAGAGATATACCATGTTCTTGGATTGGAAGAATCAACATTGTGAAAATGACTTTACTACCCAAAGCAATCTACAGATTCAGTGCAATCCCTATCAAACTACCACTGGCATTTTTCACAGAACTAGAACAAAAAATTTCACAATTTGTATGGAAACACAAAAGACCCTGAATAGCCAAAGCAATCTTGAGAAAGAAAAACGGAGCTGGAGGAATCAGGCCCCCCGACTTCAGACTATACTACAAAGCTACAGTAATCAAGACAGTATGGTAGTGGCACAAAAACAAATATAGATCAATGGAACAGTATAGAAAGCCCAGAGATAAACCCACTCACATGTGGTCACTTTATCTTTGATAAAGGAGGCAAGAATATACAGTGGAGAAAAGACAGCCTCTTCAATAAGTGGTGCTGGGAAAACTGGACAACTACATGTAAAAGAATGAAATTAGAACACTCCCTAACACCATACACAAAAGTAAACTCAAAATGGAATAAAGGCCTAAATGTAAGGCCAGACACTATAAAACTCTTAGAGGAAAACATAGGCAGAACACTCTATGACAGAAATCACAGCAAGATCCTTCTTGACCCACCTCCTAGAGAAATGGAAATAAAAACAAAAATAAACAAATGGGAGCTAATGAAACTTAAAAGCTTTTGCACAGCAAAGGAAACCATAGCAAGACGAAAAGACAACCCTCAGAATGGGAGAAAATATTTGCAAATGAAGCAATGGACAAAGGATTAATCTCCAAAATTTACAAGTAGCTCATGCAGCTCAATATCAAAAAAACAAACAACCCAATCCAAAAATGGGCAGAAGACCTAAATAGACATTTCTCCAAAGAAGATATAGAGATTGCCAGCAAACACATGAAAGGATGCTCAACATCACTAATCATTAGAGAAATGCAAATCAAAACTACAATGAGGTATCACCTCACACCATTCAGAATGGCCATCATCAAAATATCTACAAACAATAAATGCTGGAGAGGGTGTGGAGAAAAGGAAACCCTCTTGCACTGTTGGTGGGAATGTAAATTGATACAGCCACTATGGAGAACAGTGTGGAGCTTCCTTAAAAAACTAAAAATAGAACTACCATATGACCCAGCAATCCCACTACTGGGCATATACCCTGAGAAAACCGTAATTCAAAAAGAGTCATGTACCACAGTGTTCACTGCAGCTCTATTTACAATAGCCAGGACATGGAAGCAACCTAAGTGTCCATCAACAGATGAATGGGTAAAGAAGATGTGGCACATATATACAATGGAATATTACTCAACCATAAAAAAAAACGAAATTGAGTTATTTGTAGTGAGGTGGATGGACCTAGAGTCTGTCATACAGAGTGAAATAAGTCAGAAAGAGAAAAATACTGTATGCTAACACATATATATGGAATCTATGAAAAAAAAATGTTTCTGATGAACCTAGGGGCAGGACAGGAATAAAGACGCAGACCTACTAGAGAATGGACTTGAGGATACGGGGAGGGGGAAGGGTAAGCTGGGACAAAGTGAGAGAGTGGCAGGTACATATATACACTACCGAATGTAAAATAGATAGCTAGTGGGAAGCAGCCGCATAGCACAGGGAGATCAGCTCGGTGCTTTGTGACCACCTAGAGGGGTGGGATAGGGAGGGTGGGAGGGAGGGAGACGCAAGAGGGAAGAGATATGGGGATATATGTATATGTATAGCTGATTCACTTTGTTATAAAGCAGGAACTAACACACCATTGTAAAGCAATAATACTCCAATAAAGATGTTTAAAAAAAAAAGAGAGATCAAGAAGGAAGGTTATCTTCTAAGGAGCTGTCTTTTTTTTTTTAAAACATCTTTATTGGAGTATAATTGCTTTACAATGGTGTGTTAGTTTCTGCTTTATAACAAAGTGAATCAGCTATACATATACATATGTTCCCATATCTCTTCCCTCTTGGAGAATGTCACTCTTTATGGTTGAGCAGGCATTTCTGCTGATGCGGGGGGGCAGGGTTTGGTTGTTGCCTAATGCAGATACACAACACATAGTAGAGGGAAGAGAGGAGGCCAAAGGGCAGATAAATTTTTTTATGTTTAAATTTTTCTCGTCTTGCCGTAAAACATGAATTTTATTTCACAATTGTCATTTAATCCTTTTGGCCACCTTCTGTGATAGGCACTAGTATCATCTCCCCTGTTTTTATAGTTGAGGAAGCTGTGACTCCATGGGTTAAATAACTTCCTCTGGGTCACACACAATATCCTGCCTGTTCCTCTTGTTATCCCCCCATGTGGCCTACTGTCTACCCCATAGGCATGTGCCCTAAGTGTATGTTTCAATGAAATAAACCCATTTCCATCACCCGTTTCCTCCAAGGAATTCTGCCCCCAGTTTCATTGACCCGTCACTCATTGTCATAACTGCCACAGGCAGCTGATATTGGTGACAAGGTAAGGTCCTCACAGGGTGGAGAGAACGGCGAAGACCAGTGTGTGGAATTTATGGGTCCCTCGGAATTTGAGAAATTCATTAAGGCAGAGACTTTCAGCCTAAATGTATAAAGTCATAGAATATTAGGGTTTGAATAAAATGGAGAGCTCACCTCTGTGTGTGCACGTGTGTGTGTACATGCGTTTTGAAATATGTATTCGGTACTATAACTTAATATTTGAAAAGCTGGGGGGAAGAAAGACAGACATGGGCTTTGTGAATCGGGTGAGGTGGATATACCATCTTGGCGGGTGGGATGTCCGGTTTTGACCCGCCCCCTTTTATATTTCTTTCTTATATAAGGAAACCAAAAGCAGTGACTTGTAGAAGAACATGCTGCCAGCAGCACAGAGAAGGACACAGATGTGTTGCCTGGAGCCCTTTGTCTGCCTGTTGTGTCTCAAGACCCCTTCCTAGATACTGTGCCCCAAAACAGCCCCAGTTTCTTCTAGAGCTGCTCGGGGCATTTATCAGGTGGTGACTTGGAAGGTTAGTTATGGGGCTGATAACTTAGCTCATCGTGGAGATCTGCAGCTTTCGTTTCTTCTCTGTTGTGCAGTCACTGTCGTCACCTACTGAATACAGGCTTCCCCCTCTATCAGAAAGCAGAGCGTTCCTGTGAGATCTTTTGTTAAGTTGCGATGGCGTCAAGTAAAGAAGCAGTTAGCTTTTTTTGTAAAAGCGAGAATCCTTTGCGGATTTCTTTCAGTTATCGAAAACACGTGCTAATGTAGGTCTTTTGTAAAAGCCAAGTGGCATAAAGCGAACTTTCAAAAAGCAAGGGATACTGGTGTCTGGTTTTAGTTGGGAAGGGAGGGTGGGCTGGGCGAGGTACACTTGTGATTGAAACAGCCAAGTTCTAATGGGGAAGGTGGATGTTAATCGTTATAAACGTGGAGAACGTTTCAGATGGGGAGGTACAAAAGCAAAGGATGTGGCCACGCCGCTCTTGCTGACGTGGTGATGGTGCCTCCTAACGGCAGGCAGACGACCCAAGTGGTAATAACTACCATCCCTGGAAACGAAGGGGCGGGGGCGGGGCGGGGGTGGTGTCCAGGGAGGGCCCTGGGAGTGGAGAGCAGAGAGCCTGACTTAATCTTGGAGATCAGAGTTCAGCGATCTCTTCGATCTCTGCGGGGACACCTGAGGCTGGGGAGGAGGAGCCGGGTGAAGCGGGAGGCAGCAGGAAGAGCATCTCAGGAGAGTGCAGTGGGATGGAAGGACCCAGCGGAGAAGCCCTGTGGAAGGGAGAAGGGAGGAAGGAGGAGTGAGGGAGAACCCAGCCGAGGCCTGGCAGCAGGGCCGGGGTTTCAGGCGTCCCCTGAATGTTTAGCCTCCTGATCTCAGGAAGGCGCACTGCGTAGGGACTCTGGAGCCCTGGCTTCCAGGCCTGCCCCGCCGCTGTGTGTCTTGGCCAACCCCTGCCCCCGCCCCCCACTGGCCTCCTCCAGTCTGATGAGCTGGCCTCTGAGGCCCCTGAGCTCAAAGCCATGGATCCCTTGCCCCAGCTGGAGCCGAGACTCCCCAGGCCCCCAGGAAGCCTGCCTGGCCTCCCCGTCCAGGCTGCCCTCCCAGTCTTCCGGCTCCTCCTTCGATGAAGAAACAGGGGAGGAAGGGACCGTGGCGCCTCTGAGGCAGAGAAGGATGTTCAATTTTGCTCGTCAAGGCAGCAGAAACAGCCTTGTGCCTCCTCATTCCAGGCCCCCCGGACCTCGCTTCCTGCACCAGCCCAGGGCCCTCAGAGCTGCCTGGCCCAGAGTCACCTCCTTCACGTACTGTTTTTAGATGGTGGTGTCACCTTTTCTAAGCCCACCTTAAAGCTTTTTTCCAAATGAGGCAGGATGTAAGTAATTACATAAAAAAGGGAGAGAGGTGTTTGGAAGTCCTTCCCTTTTCCTGCAGTGCGTTGGCACAGCTGAATGGACCTGTGTCAGCTTGGTCCCTGTATCCCACCTTCACCCCCACCACTGGAGAAACAAAACCTAGGAAAAAAATAACTTGGTTAAGATGTGAATCTGTTTCCCTCCACTAATTCCCTTTTCCAGGTTCCTCAGTCACACCCAGCTGGTCCTTTTCTGCTCCCTTGTCTGAAGGGAGATTTCTGGTGAAAATCGAAGTCCCAACAAAGCTGCTTTCCTTCCTGGCTGTTGTTTTCAAAAGCCTGAAGTTTGTTTCTTTTTACACAGAGACTCCTTTGCATTTTTGTTGGCCTCTGAGGAGGCAGGTGAGGGTTCATGCGGAATGCGCTGAAGCTCCCAGTGGCCAGGCCCCCGGACAGGCGAGACTTCCGAGAGAGGGTGGGGTCCCAGCATGGGCAAAAACTCTCCCCTGCCTTGAGTGGTGCAGGAGCAGAAACCAGGACCCCGCAAGCTGGCAGCAAGCATGCCAGTCCCTGCAGGTCCCCTCTGCGTGGTCTGGGTACCACACAAGTGCCCACGGTGTCTGGTAGGCGGGGGATGGGGGCAGGAGCCCCGGAATGGCTGAGATGGCCTTCCCTGCCGACTCAGCAGGACTGTCTCAGAGTCTTGATTGAAGTGCAATCAACAGTTACTTCTGGAAACCTTGATTTTTCATACCCACTCCAAGCACCATGAAGTCTTGTAATTACACAGGAAGAACAGGTTGTTTCTTCTCCCTACCCGCCCTTGCCTGAACAAAAACTAAAAATATAAAAATTCCACCGTGAGTTATTTCAGCCGCGTAGGTCTCCTTGCAGGAGGGTTGATACTTGTGTCTCAGGACGCTGTGCAGTCCAGGGCCCGGAGTCGGCATCCATCAAGCTTTCCATCCACCTGGCGCAGGGCTGGTGGGTCATCATGTGCAGCAGGGGGAATGAGGTGCCCCGCCTCCCAGGACGTGATCTCGCTCAGTCAGGGCATGAAGCAAGGCCGGCAGAGTGACCTGGTCCAGGGAGATAGGTAGATGGATCCATCTCCTCACGCAGGCCGCGTGCCCCGTGCTCCCTAACCCAGGCCGGGAACGCCTGCTCTTCCATTTAATACACCTGCAAGGTTTGGATTTTTTGTTGTTGTTGTTGTTAAATGAGGTGGTGAAAAGCGATGGCCATTAAATTCACATCTCCCCTGCAGAGGAGCTCTTGGGCTAGAGGACGAGGGAGAAAACCGTCCCAGTAAAGCTTCTCTGCGAGCCTGGGTGGTGGGGCGAGCAGCATCTTCCCAGACTGTGGCCAGAGCCCACCCCCCTCTCTCTCCTGTCCCCTGTCTTGGCAGGTGGGCTCAGGGGACACGGAGAGATGTGGCTTCGTCCTCAGCTCTGTGAGACTCAAGCAGCCCCTTCACGTTAGCCTGGGGGAGATGAGAAATCCAGAACCGGCCGCGCTCTGCTCAGATTCTGAACCGCTAAGGCCACTGATGGTCCCCCGTCTCCTTCAGCTCTTCTTAAACCTTCTCGTCCAGTCCACTCAGCGCGGAGGCAGGGAAAGCCCAGGAGTTGAGGGTCACAGCGCAGTGTGTATTCATTCAGCGGACATTCGCTGAGCCCCTCCCGGGGTGTCAGGAGGAACAGAAGAGCCTTCCCTCCCGGCCTCCATCCAGGGAGGACTGCAGCCTCCCGGTCCCCGTGAGACAGTCGTGGGCACTGCTCGTGCTACGCCACATCCACCCAGGTTTTGTCATTCAGACACTTTTCCCCCAGTTCGTCCACGGTGAAAATGCTGCAGGTTTCGTGTGTTTAACCCAGACTTCGTTGCCCCCGTGGCATACCCCTTATACTCAGAGTCTAGAGGGCCCTGGTTCCAGAAGGAGCTTCCACGGGGAGCCACCTCTTGCCAGGTGTACTCGCTGCTTTTTGGGGCTGTCTGGCTCTCGTGTCTCCAGGCATCTGTCACGAGGGCCGGGCAAGGGTGACCTCCCTGCGGGACGTGGAACAGAGAAAAAGTGCTAATGTGTCAGCGTGGGGGTCTTCGAGTTTCTGTCCTTTCTCTCCACTCAGCCCCATGATTTCTCTCCCTTTCTCCCCCTCCTCCCCTTCTTGTCCCTCCTTTTCTACTCTCCTCTCTCTTTCTTATTCTGCTTCCCTCTTCTCCACCTCCCCCTCCATCTCCCTCCTTCCTCCTCCTCCTCTCCTCTCCCCCTCTCTCTTTGGGGCTCCTCTCTCTCTTCCCCCCCAACTTCTTGGCTTCCCAGCCTTCTCTCTTCTTGCCCGTTCTTAGTCCTTGACCCAGAGAGCAAATTCCTAACTCCCTGTATCCACCCATCTTTCTTCTGCCCTGGGAAGAAAAGTTCTGCAGACCATGGATCGGTGAGTGTTTTCTACCTTCAGTCTTTGGATGGCTTCTTGGTGTTCCCCATTCTCTCCATTTGGCTGCAGCCTTTCTTCGCTAAGCTTTGGGAAGCGGGAAGGGAAGGAATCAGGATAAAGTGCAGGGGGCACTTTTTCTCCTGGAAGCCCGAATCGCATGCAAATGTGACAGCCCCAAGCTGCCTGCCTATGGCAGTTGTTGGAAATCAGGGGATCCCTGCCTGCTGGGAAAATGTTGTTTTCTGGCACGATTACCTCGTCACTCCTAGTGATATCCACCTGCAGCTTTTTAATGACCAGTGATTGTTCTATTACAGAGTTAAAATGGTACAGAGTTAATTGGTTGGTGATATTTTTATTCTTAAAAACTTGACTGCTTTTCATCAATATCTGTAAAACCATATGCCGCTGCCCCCTAAATTAACCCGATCAGGAAAGAAAACATCCCCGTTCACCATACAAATCACATATAGAGTGTTCGTGTTGATAGTGAGGATTTTTTTTTTTTTTTTTGCCAGAAAGTTGTTTTCCAAGTGGAGTGAGTAAGAAAGGGAAAGGGCACCTGTTTTGTCTGGTTGTGGTCTCGGATTTCTGGACGCGGTTTGGTCCTCTGCACCAGTTTCTGTCCTGCTGTGTTTCTGGGGTTTTCTCCATATGCCTGATGGACAACTCTGGTCCCAAGACCTGGGGGCTGTCCTACTCCGAGTCAGCTCAGATGTCTCTTCTTTCTTCCCGTCCCCAGGAGCACTTGTCTTACGTCTCTCTTGCTAGACCATGCGGGGGCGGGGGTGTTCGCCATGCCGCTCAACCTCCTACACTACAGCCCATTGTCGTGGCGGGGACAGCCCCCATGACAGTGATCTGACCCCGAGTATCCACAGTGTCACAGCTGGAAACCCCTGGTCTCTGCAGTTCCGGTGCTTCCGCTTGCTGGTCCCTGTGCTTGGTCCCTTGTGGGCAGGTTTCCGTGGGGAGTCGTGTCTTGGTACAAGGGCTGGAGGTGCAGGGTGAACCTGAGTAGTCCCCGATAGCGTGGTGACAGGGCACCTGATGCAGCCACCTCCTCGGCAGGACCCAGCCTGATCCTGCAGTGTGATCCCCCTTCACATCCAGGCCAGGGATCCTCCAGCTGGGGCAGTGTGGACTTCTAGCTGATCAGCTGATTCTTCTGTTCAGGGCACTACTTCCCTATCTATAGCTGCACTGTCTTCCTTGTAGGAGAAGGAAACCCAGCTCAATCCAGTGTAAGAAATGCAGGACATCCATTGACTGCCTAATGGAAAAGACCAAGGGCGTGCGTAGCTTGAATTTCAGGAGCTCAAGGTTACGAGGACTCCGTCTCCAGTCTTTGGAGAGGGTTGTTTTGCTCTCTGGGCTGGCTCCGTTCACGGCCAGGCTGTGGTGGCAGGATGTCTGTGGGCACCTCCAGGCTTGCATCCCCTCAGCTCAGCTGCCCCCACTGGAAAGGCCTCTGTTTCTCCCAGTGCTGACAAGGGCCCTGGATCTGAGCCTTGCTGCCTCTCGGTGGTGGGGGCCATGCCCCTTGTCTACTAACCTCTGTGTCCACCAGGGTGCCGTACTGGCATACCTCCTCCTAAAGCTACAGACCAGTGGGAGCAGGGTGCTTCCCCAAAGGAAAATGAGGGTGCTCTTACCAGCAGAAGGGGGAGGGGGGTCAGACTGGCCAAAAGAGCATATGGCCCCCAAAGCCTGCAGGCTGCTCGTAGCCTGGGGTTGCCTCAGGAGCCAGTTTGGTGACATTTAAGTGTCTCTACACCAGGGTTTCTCACCTGTAGCACAGTGGACATTTGGGGCCAGATACTTCTTTGTTATGGGGCCTCACCTGTGCATTGTGGGACGCTGAGCAGCATCCCTGGCCTTTACCTGGTCCCACCTCTCCCTTCTCCCCAGTTGTGATGACACGAGATGTCTCCAAGCATTGCCAGTGTCCCCCAGGACATCGAACTTCTACTCTGCATGGAGCCGTTGAATGCTGTTGTGGTTTTATCAGACATTTATTGGCCATCCTCTTCTTGGACATAAATGGGATCATATGATACATGCCCTCCTCCTCAGTAAATAGACCTCTCTTCTCCTTACTCTTTTTAAGCTTCTGCATAGTATTTTCTAATATGAAGGACTTGCCCCTAACCCAGGGTGGCCCAGAGCAAGGAGTATGCCCCAGCCTCTTGTTCCATGTCATGGTGGTTCAGCAAAAGCCACTTAAGTTGATGCCATGGTTCTCATGTAGTCAGCATGGCCATGGCTACCACATTTATATCTCTAGTCTGGGCCTGGCTCCTGAGGTCTAGACCCAGGCCCATGGCGTGTCACCATATACAGGCTGTGACCTGCTGCCCACCCAGTAGGTCAGGTCCACAGAGGCACAGCCTAGTATCAGTTCTGTTCACTGCAGTATCCCCAGTCTCTAGAACAGGGGAGGCAAGCTCATTGTATATTAGACAAATGGATGGATGGATGGATGGATGGATGGATGGATGGATGGATGGATGGATGGATGAAGAAACCAATACATGAACCTACAAATGAACTTTTCTAGTGGGAGGGCTGTGGTCTGCCATCTTGACTTTATACTCTTGACTCCAGTTCTCCAACTGCAGGTGTATCCTGATAGGCCCCTCTCATCAGAGCTCTCATTTCGCATTTCTTATCAAACTGTTCCCTAAATGACCAGTTCCTCCTGGATCGTTCCCCTGGTCATTCAAGTTCAGCCTGCCTCTATTTTCTCACTGACTCAAACAGTTTTCCTCATTGCTTGTAACTGGCCCAGCCTTGGTTCAGAAAGTTTTACCTGCCCAGGTATTATGCTGTGTTGGGTTTAGTAGTAGTTTAGTTTCTCTAGAGTTCAATGGTCAAGGGCAGCCCATGCCTTCTTCTGTAATCCCCAGACTTTCCCATGATCACCTTTACACACTCAAGGACCAGTCCCAGCACCTGCCCCAACACCTTAGGTACTGGGAGTAAGAGTTTAGGATCAGCAGGAGGGGCTTTATGAAGGTCAGACAGTGAGGATTCATTGGGCCACTCATGTGAGTCAGGCACTGTGCTGGGTCCTGAGGATACATCAGTGAGCGTTGTAGACGTGATCCCCTGCCCCAACGGAGCTTGCAGTCTTATCAGAGAAGAGACTTTAAACATATTAATGTGAAAATTATATCTACAGGGATAAATAATTACAAACTGTATGTGCTGTGAAGGAATCATACACAGGGTTCCAGAGATTACAGAAAGGGGCCCACGTAACTGGGGGCAAGGAAGCAATCCTCAGAGGACATCTGCTCATTCCTGAAAGGCGATTTAGAGTTAACTAAGTAACCAGAAGAGGAATATTCTAGGCAGAAGGAACAATACATACATAGCCCTTGAGATAGGAAGGGGCTTGGTTCACGAGAGGAACTGGGAGGCTGGTATGGCTGGGGCAGAGGGAAGTGGGGCTCAGGGCACTGCAGCCAGCTGGGTCTGTCTGTCTGTCCATCTGGCTGCCCACCCCACACAGAGCAGCCATGGAGGGGAGAGAAGGTGATGTGCCAGAGGTACACATCCATCAGGATTCCTGGGCAGCTGAGATGTTAGTCCAGATGTGGACTCTGCAGTCAGCCCAGGTGTGAACCCAGATCTGCCACTTGGTTCATAGTTGGGTGACCTTTTAGAACAGAATCTCTATTATGCTGTCCAAGTCACAAATTTCTCACCTTTAAAAATACGGCTGCTGCTTCCTTCACGGGGCTGTCGTGGGTTGGAAGATGTGTGTGGCGTGGGTCTTGACACCCACACATTTGCACTCGTAGGCACACGGCGGCCCCCAATCCTAGAAATAGCTTCCTCTCTAGCAGGGAGTCCGGAACCCAGGTTACGCCATCCTTCATTCCAGTTGATTGAGTGTTTGGGCACAAGTGTCTGCCTGTCCCTCCTGGGCTTTAAGGTTTAGTTGTGACCAGAAGATCCAGACCACGGTCTGGAGCCTCTGAACTGCATGATGCTGAGCTGCAGTTTCCTCATCTGAAGATCCCGCTCTGGCCCGATGCTCACTCGAGGCGAAGGGACACAGATGTAGAAACAGTTTGTCAGCCATTAGGCAGCTGTTCAAATGTCAGCCGTCCTGATTTATGTTTATGTGATGGGTGTTTTCCCAAGGCCTGCGGCGCAGGAATAATAACTATTTCATTCCTGTGTTTAAAACAACAGCCCTGTGCGTTGGTGAGTAGATGCCTCTCCTAGCTTGGGTGAGTCCTCTTATGATCTTTAGAGCTTGAACTGTACTGGCATTAGGAGGGTTTTTGCATCACCTTGGTAAGCATTCATCTGAACGGATGAACTTCAGCCATGAAGGCTCTCGTGTTTTTGTTTTCCCCTCCCTGGTCTGGGCTTGGAGAAGCCTCGGTCTCCTAAGGAAGTCAGTTGCCGGGGGAAGAGGGCCTGTTGCTTTGTTTGGGATCTTTTTTTCTACCCCTTCCAGATACAGAAAAGCATTTTGAGTCCAACCTTTAAAGGTTATCTCCTTGTGCCGCCGGCAAACTCATCCTGAGAGACTGTGAATTCCAGCTCCGTGCCAGACTTCCCCACCGAGTGACGTTCTGCCAGACTGCTCCGGCTGCCTAGAGCTGGAGGAGGCGGCTCAAGGTGGCGGCCACGTGGGGGCCGCTTTTTTCAGGGGCCAACAGAGAGCGGAATGTGAGAAAGGTGCAGGGTGCTTGACTGGGGGCCTCAGGAGGTCCCGAAGGACAGTGTGATGGCCGTCACACAGGGCGGTGCATGTGGGGAAGAGGAATCTCACCTCTGCGGTTGTGATGCTGCTAGCCTGCTATGGCCTGGACAACAGCCTGGAGCCGGGGAAGACTGAGAGGGAAACGAGCTTTGAACACTTCAATTATTAGAAGACGCAGAAAGGAAAACAGAGTGCACTTTGCAGCACATGATTTAAAGGAAGCTTCATGCTGGACCGTGGAAGTAAATAACTGAGTCATGTTACCAAGTCTGCCCTGACCCTGCCCATTTTTATGTGAAAAAGGGACGTGGGAAAGAGAGACACAGGCCACTGTTAATTGTAAGCACTTACAATTATTGAGCCTTTGATTCCATAATTCTGATTCCCTGACACCACCCTGTGAGGGGAAGTATTTTCCTCTCTGTTTACAGGTGAATAAACGGAGGTCAGAGAAGTATAGTAACCTGCCCAAGGTAACACAGCTGGTGAGTAGCAGGGATGACCTGCAAACCTAGGTCTAAATGACCTTCCAGCTCTATGTTCCTTAAGAGAAAAATGCTGCCTCTTTTTTAACTGAGTTTCCCTAAGAAAGAAAGGAGAGAGATGTGGAATACAGATGAGGAGGAGTGGATGATAGATGATGAGGAGGAGGAGGACAGTTGATGGTGATGATTGATGAGGATGAAGATGATGGTGGTGGTGGTAGTGGGGGGGATGAGGATGGTTGATGATGACTGATGAGGATGAAGATGATGGTGGTGGTGGTAGTGGGGGGGATGAGGATGGTTGATGATGAGGAGGAGGATGAAGATGAGGATGGTGGTGATGGTTGATGACGATAACTGGGGATGGTGATGGTTGCTGATGGGAGCAGCTGTGTTTCCTGAGCACTTCTCGTGTACCAGACATTGTGCCAAGTTCTCACCACGTTTAATCTCCTTAAACTCACACAACAGTCCAATGGGAAAGTTCTAATCACAGCTGCAGGAATAAGAAGAGGCCCATGTTCCCTTTGAATACCCCATCATATCAAGAAAGATTTGGGAATCTTTTTACCGTTAAGAGAAGGTTTTCTGCACGTTACAGCTGGTTTCCAGGCATTCACAATTAAGGACCTGGCAGAGCCTGCGGAACGGAAAGCCCTATTTAGTCCCCGTACCTCCCTTGGGACCCTAGCGAGTACTCTCTACCTGACTAGGTCTTTGCCTAGACTTGCTAAAAGCACAAACTAGCTGCTTTTCATTTCAACCACCCCGGCCCTGGCTTTTAGGAGTGGTGCCCATCACTTTGTACCTCTGGCTGTTTTCATGAAAAATAAGGAAGTTGTGGCCAGCTTGGCTTCTGCTAGTCGGGTTTTTGTTTGTTTTCTTTTTTTTTTTTTCTTTTAACACCTTGGGCTTGGGATCAGGAAGCAAAGCCAACCTCTGTTATTTACCAGCTGTGTGTATTTACCAGATGTGTCCCTCATCTGTAAAATGTAGCTACCGACCACCTCACATGTAGGATTGATGCAAGAATTAAGTGAGATATATAAGAAAAGTGCCAAGCATGGTGCCTGGCACATAGTAGACACTTAATAGACCCATATCGCCTCCGTGCGCCCATCTTGCTGTCACACTGTAGCACTTACCTTTCATTTATTTATGTGCTTGCTTGTTTATTGTCTGTCTCTCACAGTTTCTCCACGAGTACTGTCTTATTTTTCTGCTGTATCCTGCTGCCTAACCCAATGCCTGTCGATAGATATTTATTAAACGAATTCTTAACAAGAATTTGCATGAAGAGTCAAGGCATGTGGGCTAAAAGATGAAGCTAGTGAGGTGGGCAAGGGCCTCGTGTCCAGGCTATTCAAACTTTTCGCCACAGAGCATGAGCTCCATGGAGTGAAGTTATAAGTTCGTCTTCTGAACCAGTTGGTCAGAGGGGATCAGGACCACAGGTGACCACACCTGTGCCTGTGTCTGAGTTAGAGCCTCACAGGTAGGATTGAAAAGACTCAGTTTTAAAAGGATGATGTGTACTATACAAATCCCAGAAGCCAATTTCTGTTCCCACGTGACATGCTGTGACTTCCTCTTGTCAACCTCCATTGCAGGTAAAAGGAAGAGCCCGTCCAGAGTGGAGGGTGGGGTCCCTTTAGGGTGTGGCTGCTGACCGAGAGGTGAGCCCTGCCTAGGAGGCCCCCTTATGGCTTTCTGTTCTCCACCTTGTGCAGGACTTTTGTGTTTTGTGTTTGTTGTTTGCTTTTTTTTTTTTTTTTCTACCAGTGCATATTTTACAAGGATAATTGAACTGTGAGTGGTTTTCTCTCTTGAATGTGCTGACAACATGAAGATGATAATATTCTGTCTTAGGGCCCCTCCCCAGGCAACTAGAATCTTGGTAAGGAGCTTTTTTTGGGAGCCAGAGACTTCTGGTACCTACAAATGTTTACTAATAACACTGAAATGTCTTTATTGGCAATAAGAGTCAGGAATTCCATAACAGCCTAGGGGCTTAATTTAATGTGAAATATGCAAGGAGGGAAGGAGCTTACAGCAAGCAGGAATTAGGAAATTGTTTAACTGGATTGTTGAAACAGACCTTGTATTAGGGGGTGAGGTCCTGTCTTTGGACATACTGGTAACATGTGTTCCCTTCCTGTCTACTTGCCTCCTTCCCCCTCTCCCTTCTTTCCTGCCTTCCCTCCTGTTATGGATCAGGTGCTGTATTTAGGATTGGATTACAGTAATGAGAAAGTATAAAGTAGGTTCTTCTCATCATGGAGTTACAGTCTAGCGAGGGGAAAACAAATATTAATCAACCACATAAATAAAAGCAAAATAACAACTGTGACATGCCCAGCCACAGAAAACGGATAAATAATCTGTGACATATTCACACATTAGAGCACCAGACAGCAAGGAGAATGAAGATCTATAACAGCATCCAACAATATGAATGAATCTTACAAACAATGTTGAATGGAAAGCTAGAAAAATACACACCAGGTGATTGCATCTCTCTAAATACAAAAGCAGACAAGACTAATCCACGTTGTTGGAGGTGCCCATTGTGGTTAACAGGAGAAACGAGTTTGACCACTACGCCGCCCAGTCAGCCGTGAAGAAAGTGGAAGATACCAGCACACTTGTGTTCACTGTGGAGGTCAAGGCCAACAAGCACCAGGTCAAACAGGCTGTGAAGAAGCTCCATGACATTGACATGGCCAAGGTCAATGTCCTGATCAGGCCTGATGGAGACAAGAAGCATGTGTTCAACTGGTTTCTGTCTATGGTGCTTTGGATGTTGCCAACAAAATTGGGATCATCTAAACTTGAGTCCCAGCCAGCTTATTCTAAATATACATTTTTTCACCATAAAAAAATACCCCCCCAAACCAAGCCCTCTGGGAGCCTGGGGGTGAGGTGTGGCTGATGTGGGTTGCCTAGGCTAGCGGGGCTTAGGGTGAGCGTGGAGGGGCCGGAAGAGAGGAGAAAACCAGGTCACCAAGCACATGTTGAGAAACTGGGATCAAAACCCAGGCGTGGCTGATCTCAGAGAGTTCTTACTCAAAGCGCACGTGTCCCGGTGCGTACACGAACCACACGGGTGTCGGGGCTCTGCTCCTCCCTTGGTCACTCTTCATTTCTAAGTTCCTTTCGTATTGTGAGCATCTTGCTGCTTAAAGCTACCTGGTTTTTGTACTGCTTTCTTCTACTTTTGGATGCCACTGACACAGATAACCACCTCTGTCTCGGCCATGAAAGTTGGTGTGTTTCAATGTGGACCCTCCTGTCCTGGATCCAGCAGGTGCACGGCGCCACTGTCCCCAGCCACATCCTGCCAAGACCTTCACGGCCAGGCTTGGGCACTGGCCAGAGACCTTTTAAGATGGTTTTATTCAGTTTTTTAATTATTTTACTTCTAAAAAGTTTTAATGCTTTAGTATATTGATCAGCTGAGGCTAAATTATGCTGTGGTAACAAACACTTCCCAAATCTTGGCAGTGGGCCACGTTAAGTTTATTATGTGTCTGTTTCCAACTCGTGCTACACGTCCATCCCGGGTCAGCTGTGTTTATGCGCCATGTCGTCTGCATGCCAGGATCTAAAGCAAAGAAGCAGCCCTAAGCCGGGGCATCCTGCTCTCATGGCAGAAGAGAAGATGGCAGATCACGCTGGCTTCTGAAAGCCTGTGCTCAGAAGTAACACGTATCACTTCCACAAGACACATGGTCAAGCCTGATGGTAATGGACCAGGAAGAATAATCCTCTTACAGGGAGGATTGCGAGAGGGGGCCCTGCAGAGAGGGGAACTGGTCTATCTGGTGGAGTAGTAATACGATATACCTCAAAAAGTGATGCTTACTCTTGGAAAAATCAGCCAAGATAGATGAGTATTCTATAGCCATTAAACATGATGACGTAGCTCTTATATCAGCTTGTTGCCGGGAGGGGGACTCCTTCCAGGGCCCAAGAGTGGGCTCTTGTCTAACACTCGGAAATGAATTGTCCAAGGAGACACACGTACTGACAAAGTATATAGAAGACTTTGTTGAAAAGGGCACTGGAGCGGAGAGCAGTAGGGTAAGAGAACAGGACAGCTCTGCCTCGTGGCTCGCAGTCTCAGGGCTTATGGAGGTGGAGTCAGTTTCCAGGTTGTCTCTGGCCAGTCATCTTGCTTGACCCGTATTTGGCCCGACTCAGCGCCCTTCCTGGTGGCGTGCACCTCTCTCAGTCAAGATAGATTCCAGCACGAGGGTTTCTGGCAGGTTGGCAGGACATATTATGAGCTGGCGTCTCCTCCCTCTTTTTGGCCCCTCCCGAATTCTTCTGGTTGGTTTTGGTGGCAGCTTGTCAGTTCTGTGTTCCTTGTCGGGACCTCCTGTTTTGAGACAACTTATACAAGTGCCCAGGGTGAGCAGTTTCGGTCCACAGTTCCCTAACAAGCTTGGAAGGTTATTTCTTTTCTTTTCTTTTCTTTTTTAATTAATTTATTTATTTGTTTTATTTTTGGCTGCGTTGGGTCTTTGTTGCTGCACGCGGGCTTCCTCTACTTGTGGCGAGCGGGGCTACTCTTTGTTGCGGTGCGCGGGCTTCTCACTGAGGTGGCTTCTCATGTTGCGGACCACGGGCTCTAGGCGCACAGGCTTCAGTCGTTGTGGCTCGCGGGCTCTAGAGCGCAGGCTCGGTAGTTGTGGCACACGGGCTTAGCTGCTCCGCGGCATGTGGGATCTTCCCGGACCAGGGCTCGAACCTATGTTCCCTGCATTGGCAGGTGGATTCTTCACCACTGCGCCACCAGGGAAGCCCTGGAAGGTTATTTCTTATATATGACAAAACGGGAAAATAGGTACCTAAATAGAATATATCATTTAATCCCATTTAAAAAAATAACCTAAACATTTTAAAATGTGTACATTAGCATAAGGAAAATGAAATGGAAAGTTTTAGACCAGCTGTGGTAAACCTCGATGTCCACAGAGCCCAGGCAAGAAATGACTCAGGTCAGCTACTTCTCAGTGCCAGCCGATTTTCACCATGCAGGAATTTGGGCTCTGTGTCCTCTGATCTTTCAGGCCTTTTATTTTAAATGGAAATCTGGATTTAAACACTAAAATCTCTTATTTTTAAATGTTGGCAAGTAATTAAAGGTTTTAACCTGCACGGGCTGCCAGGTTTGCAGTCTTTGATATGAACCAAAGGTGATTTTCTCTGGGCAGTGAGATTTTGTATGTTTTCTTCCTTTTTCCTTATCTTTTTTCTAACTTTATCTCAAAAATGGCCACTTCTTTGTGACAAATAATGGGGAAAGCAAACAAGAATATCACTCATAAAAGGAAAAATGTGTTTTAGCTGCAGGAATCACTCTTGACTTTGTAACTTCTATTCAGTTGACAATTGGGGGTTAATCAAAAACCTAGCGACCTAAAGAATGAGCCATATTTGGAGTTGCTTGATGTTAATAAAACTGCCGAACACCCAGGTCTGTGATCAGGAAAGGCCAGACCCCTGGGGGAGATTGCGGGGAAGAGAGCCCAGGGGTCCTCTTCGGTGTCTTGGTGACTTCAGGCAGCAGGATTCTCTTGTGCTGAAAATGATGCCGAGACAAGAAGAAGCCAGCTCTCTTAGGCAGGAGAAAGGAGAACCATTCTGAGGGCAAGCTCCCAGGGCAGTTTGCTTAAAGAAAATCAGATGAAACACGTGGACCCCAGCTGCATTTACCAAATGCACCTTTTGCTTTTGAGGACGCAGGAGATTGTGTGGAGGGGAAAGAAACTGTGTTGGGTTTGAATGTGGATGCAGGAGTAGGCTTTACATTAAGGACATGCTGTTGAATATTCAGGGTTTCTTTTTCCATTTCTTTTTATCCCCAACTGTAATTCCCTGCCTCATCACCCATCATGCAAATGTGATTCTTACACATTTTCTGATGTTACTCTTTCCCTAAACAAGTAATCAAAACAAGGTTTTGAGCTGTATTTGAGCTGCAAATAAGTTTAGTGTAAAATGCAATTATTCGCCTCCCAAAATCAACAGAGACAATTTGGACATTTCAAAGGCTTGAATTACCCTTAATCAGAACTCAGAATGGCGTCCATTCCAAGGATTAAAATAAGCTAGGACTCAGCCCTAGTACATAATATCCAGTTGCTTTAAAAAAAAAAAAAAACAAAACAAAAAAACACTTTAAAAAATGCTAAAAGTAGCATATGCTCATTATAGAAAATTTAGAAAATAAAAGAACAAAGGAAAACAAATGCTCAGTCCCACTACATAGATACAATTACAATTAATATCTCCTTCCAGCCTTTTCTCTATGTATGTTTTCTCTAGATGGAATCATCCCATGGATGAACTTTTGTGTCCTCCTTTTAATTTCACATAATTTTTGCCATGTCACTCTGCACTTTATGTCAGAATCATCTTTCACAGCTGCATAATGTTCTAACATAGCAATTTAATTTCTTTGGTCATTCTGATAAAAAATAAACTGACTCATGTTAAATTTTTCAAGAGTTTATTTGAACAAACATTGATTCCAATCAAGCAGCACCAGACCGGAAGTGGTGCTCAGCATTCCACCAACAGGAGCTGGGCGAGGTTTTCATAGAGAGGATGTGTCCGTGGAGCAAGGAAATTCTGTGATCGGCTATAGCTTGAGTGGTTGCATTATTTGGGACAGCCTTGCGGCGATTTGTGATGGGTTGTTCTCAGCCTTGAGGCCATTACAGGGACTGATGGTGGCTTAGGTGTCGCTTTGCTTACGTAGGCTGCCAAAGCACTAAAGCCACCACAGTCTCTGGTTTCCCTGTTTGATGAATTTAACAATTCCTATTGTTCAACATTTAGGATTTTTCCAGTTTCTCACTGTCCTGAATAGTCACAGAGAACCACAATATCGTTCAGGCCTATGCTGTATTTTATTTTAGATTCTTTTTCTAAGTACGTCTGTGGTTGGAGAAGGGGGCGGCAGTGTGATATAGTAGGAAAGGCCTGGATTTCTGGAGTAGATGAACACAAGTTCAAGTCTGACTCTCCTGTTTTCTTGCTCTGTGACCACAGGCACCTTATTAAATCGCCCGTGCCTTGCTTTCTTCACCTATACTCTGGGGGCAGTATCACCCAACTTTCAGGTCGTGGTGAAGTTTAGAATAATGGCTGTGAAGTCCCCAGCCTCCAGGGGACACACAGATAACTTGGCATGCTGTTGGCTGCAGGGAACAGAGGACTAGATCAGCAGTGACCTTGACATCAGACACACTGTGGAATCAGGTCATTCCTGGGTTGACATCACACCTCTGCCCTGAGAGAGCTGTAACCTTGGGCGAGTTTTATAACACCCCCAAGGCTCGGTTTATTCATTTACAACATGGGGATGGTGGTACAAAGCTCACAAAGGGGTTATGAGGATTAAATGGAATTAATGAAATGAGATTACACATACAGCACTTCGTACAGTGCCTGGGCTACGTATAGTTCATATTTGGTACATGATGGTCGTTACTGTATTACTCCTGTCCTCCTCATTAGTGTCAGTGCCGTAAGTGAGCTCTGCAGAAGCTGCTGTGGGAGAATTAGGAGAGACCCTCACTCTCTTTGCCAGTGGTGGTGAGAGGTCATGGAAGCTTCCAGGAGGCAGTGGCGCCTGAACCAGTCTTTCACGCTGAGCTGGGATGAGCCAGGCAGGCAAGAGAGGCAGAGGGTCCTGCGGGCTCCCCAGCCCCCAGAGATGGGAGAAAACTGAGGGAGGAATGGCCACACACCCCCTTGCAGGTGTCGCATGGGTGCAGACCCGGATGGCGTCACCCCGTTAGCCGAGCCAGGGGGGTTTGGGAGGAGGAGGAGAGTATGAAATCCTCCTTGTGTCTCATTCTCAGCAGCTGGGGCCTTCCTTCCGTTCTTGCACTGCTGTTATCGATCCGCAGTGTGACAGTGATGTTCTCTGGCTCTGCGGTGGAATGAGAAACCCAGCTTTGACAGAACACATCAGACAGTGAAACATTCATTCCTCCTTAAAAAATAAAAGTCTGACCTTTCGCAGACTTTCAGAAGATGAGTCCTTCTGTGTTATGTAAAATGCTTTTTCATTTTCTCCCTGAGTCAAACAAAGTCAAGAAATAGCGAAGTAGATGTTTTCTGCTTCAGGGTGTTGAGAACTCAGTGATGCTGCCCTTGTGGCCAGTGTCTTCTGAGCCGTCACCCACGCCCTTAGCTGGCACTGCTGGTAAGGTAACGCTCACAGTGCAGGGACGGGTGGCTCACAAGCTGCTTTCTGGTGGTTTATTTTTTCATTCGTTCATTCACTCATTCTTTGAACCAAGCAAACAAGGAGCCCACCAACAAATGCTTATTGAGCACCTTCTGTGCCAGACTTTCTTCTGTGCCCTGGGGATGTACTCACGAGCACAAATGGACACGATCCCTCCTCCCACGGAGCATACATTCCGGTGCAGAGGCTCCATAAACACATAAACAAGCGCTGTGGTTTCATTCAAGTTAGTGCTGGGAAGCAAATAAAATGAGTGATGTGGTGGAGGGGATTGTTCATGTAGAGCTGCTTCCAACGAGGTCATCGGGGAGGACCTTTCTTCACTGGTCAGCCTGGGAGTAAGTCCTGGGGCTTACTGGCAACCCGGACTGGGTGCGTCGTCTTCCCCATTCACACATTCAACAGGCTGGTATTGTTACTTAACAGCTCTGTGTACTTCTTTGTATTCTAAGACTTGACCCTTGTCCTCAGGGAACCTTACGGTCTGGCGGAGGTAACGGATGCTTTTGGGGGGTAAATGCTGTCATTGTAATACCCCGTGGTCAGTGTAGAAGGACAGGGTTTGGGCACTTAGCTCAGGCCCGGGTAGGGGGGGTGTTCAGGCAAGACTCCTTCTGGAGAAGAGATGCTTGGGCTGATGGAAGGGTGATCAGGCAAAGGTCACCCTGATCTTTGGGCAGGGCATCCCGAGTGGAGGGAAGGCCCCAAATAGGAGCCACGAAACAACACACGAGGCAATATCACCGTGCTTGCAGCTGCAGCTCACACACGATACAGGCCCAGAGTCAGGCCCTCTGTTTAACCTGTAAAGTCCAAGTACAGGGCAATCAATCTTAGTCTGGATCGTTCACATATCAATGACAAGAGCTTGGTTAGCTTAAACGTTTAAAAAAAAAAAAGGTGGGCGAGAGAGCTATCACTTTACACAGAAGAATACCGTGGAAGCTCACAGAACACAGAGAGGCAGCAGGCGTCTGATCCTTGAGGCCCGGAAGCTGGACTCATCACCTCCATCTCCACGAGTCACCGCGAGCCTCCTCGTGCTTCTCGCGTGACCTGCGTTCTTTCAGGGGAGCAAGGCCGGTGGGCGGAGAACTCTCTCCAGCGTTGTGACCGTGTATTACTCTTAGGGAAGAGCTTTGGCGGGGCTCCCCTCGGGCGGGCTTTGGCCAGCCGCGGGCACGGGGCATGGGGTGCTGGCGCCGGCCAGGCCGGGGCCGCGTCATGGGGGCGGGTCCCGTGGCCGCAGGCGTGGAACGGGGCTGGGATGGTTCCCGGAGGAGGGCGCGCTGCGCAGCCGCACGGCCACGCTCTTCTGGAAAGCGCGCTCGGCCCGCTGCCTTAGGGCCGCTGCAGGGGTCTGCTCCCCCCGCCCCCCGCCGTGGGTAATGACCGCTGTCACGGAGTCGTGCGCCACAGTTCCCGGCAGCTGTTGTCAGTTTAAAAAAAAAAAAAAGGTGTGGGAGAGGGGAATGTCTTGAGGGAAAATAATAGTCAACATAATGAGCCTCCTTTCTCTGCTCTAACGTCCACTAATTGGAGTACTCTCCTTAGTAAGTCTCCTAACAGGAAAATAATGAGAACTGTAGGATCAACGGCGCCGCTCAGCTTTCGGGTGTTTGCATGAAAACGCTTCCAGATCCCAGAACTGTTACAGAAGCGGGAAATCAGCAACTCTGCCCACCGCCCTCTCTCATTCCAGCCGAGCTGCCTTCCTGTCTGAAGTTCGGCTCCTGTGCTTGACTCGCCTGCCGGAGGGTGTGTCCTCTGCCCCCAGTGCTGAGGCCCTCAAGCGGGGCGTCCCTTTTAATTCCTCCCAGACTCCTGCCCTAGATCGAGGGGGATAGGTGAGTTTACCAGATGGCGTTGATTTCAGGGCCTTTGAGGTGCTGGGGCAGCAGGAGTGTGGGCTCGAGCCAGTCCCCATCCCACCGACTCGTGTGCGGCCTCTGCAGGCCTCTGTACACTGGGGATGGTAAGAGGAGCAGCTTGGAAGATGCTGTAGAGGGTTGAGCAGAGTGTCTGCAATGCAGGAAGCGCTCAGTGACTGCGCTTGTTTCTCTGTTTGCCCCGAATAGGGAGTGGCTGGTCAGTGAGCCCCAAGAATGGAAGACCTGGGCCCCGGGGACAGCCCTGCACCCCGAGAATGGCGGGGCACCGTGTCTGGTGGCGAGAGGGGAGGGGTGCTGCTCTTCGTTCATCCTTCCCTCTGTGCCCCATCTCAGAGCTACAGCTGGGTGCCCAGAAGTGCCCCCCGGCCCCCAGGGCCTTGTGATGACCCCACAAAGCCAGCCCCTTCGAGTGCTGGGGCCGGGCTGGTCTCCGGGCTTCAGGTCGGCCTCGCTCGTGGGGCCGCTGGTAGGATCGGGCAAGAGAGGGGCCTATGGCTCGGTCAGGGCCACGCTCGACCCCAGAGCTTTGTATTGAGACGCAGCCTCTGTCAAGGTTGATTTCCCAGAGGGTAAAGCCATTTTCTGGGGATGCCCTACAGCCCTGAGTGCTCCCCACCCAGGCCCGCGAGGGCCGCGTCCCCTGCCTGGGCCGGGCGTCAGGCAGGCGACAGAAGGCAGCGAGTTCAGGAGCTCACAGACAGCCGTTTCTATTTGGAGAGAAGGGAAGGAGTGAAGGCAGGAACATGGCACCGTTTTTAGCACGAGGAGACGCAACAGCTTGGCGTTAGCACGAGGCGTGACACCTCTGTGTGTAAGGTGTGTGCTGCCTGGTGGAGTGGGGAGCCGGCACCTGACTGCTTGCCTCCTGCCAGATCCCTTTCCAGGAAGACGCCTGCATTGCTCAGACAGGCATTCGCGGCCCCGACTGCTCAGGCGCCAGCCATGCTCAGGATGTGGGGCGGCTGAACAGCCTCTCTGAGCCCCAGTTGTGCCTGGAAGGGCGATGCTGGGTCCCTGGCCCCCAGCCGGCAGTGACATGGCCATCCCTCCAGGGCACTGTCTGCCTGGGTGGTGGGTGACCTTGGCTGTGACCTTTCACTTCTGGGAGCCGTGCTTCCCTTGTCTGTGAACTTGAGGGTTAGGGTTAGAGCAGGCTGACATCTCCTAGTGTATGAAAGGAGGGTATCAGACCTGAGATTCTGGAAGACCCAGCTGAGAGTGAGACACAGGCAGACAGCCTGGCCTCAAAGACCTGTTATTTTTTGGTAAAATGTTACTGAACTCCTATACTGTTTCACCATAACCAAAATGAATCTGATGTATTTCCTTCTCCCTCCTTCTCTTCCTATTCTTTCTTTCCCTTTTCTCCTCTTCCTTTCTTCCTTTGTCTCCATTTATTCACTCACTCATTCATTCATTCTCTTTAACCTCCATGTACTGCCTGGACCGATACCGTCCACAGTGCTAGGGATGGAACGGAGAGGACCAAGGCCCTGCTGCGCTATATTCCTGGTCTCATTGGGGAAAGAATCACGTGTTTCAGGCCACCATGATGCCAGAGATCAGGTGTGGAGAGAGAGGGGTCCCTGGGGTGGTGGGTGTGCAGAGGCCTTCTTGGAGGTCAGGCGTCACCTGAGCCGAGTTTGGGTCACATGTCTGAAAGAGTTTGACACAGAAAATGAGGGGAAGGGTGGGGCTAGCAGTTAGGACACCACCTCTTCTCATACTTAACCCCTGGAAACCAGTCATCTGCTTTCTTTCTCTGTGGGTTTCTGTATAGCTTGCCTTTTTGTGACATTTCATATAAATGAAATCACACAGATCTTACAGTATGTGGCTTCTTGTGTCTGACTTCTTTCACTTAGCATAGTGCTTTCAAGGTTCATCTGTCTTGTAGCAGGTGTCAAAGCTTCATTCCTTTTTATGGCTGAATAATATTCCACTGTATAGGTGGATCACATTTTGTGTCCCCCTTCATCCAGTGATGGACATTTGGGTTGTTTCTACTTTTTGCCTGTTATGAATAATGCTGCTGTGAGTATCATGTACCAGTTTTGTGTGGGCATTTGCTTTCAGTTCCCTTTGCTATACACCTAAGAGTGGAACTGCTGGGTCCTACATCAGTTTTATTGATTATAGCCATCCTGTTGGTATGAAGTAGTATCTCATTGTGGTTTTAATTTTCATTTCCCTAATGGCTAATGATGTCGAGCATCCTCTCATGTGCTTATTAGCTTTTTGTATATCTTCTTTGAGGAATGTCTGTTCAAATCCTTTGCCCATTTTTAAATTGGGTTATTATTTTATTTTATCTTTGAGTTCTAAGAGTTGTATATTCTGGACACAAGTCCCTTATCAGATTTGCAAGTATTTTCTCCCATCCTGTGGTTGTCTTTTCATTTTGTTGATGGTGTCCTTTGATGCATGAAAGTTTTTACTTTTGATGACTTCCAATGTATCTGTTTCTTTTGTTCCTCATGCTTTTGGTATGATATCTGAGAATCCTTTGCCTAACCCAAGGGCATGAAAATTTAGTCTTGTTTTCCTTCTAGGAGTTTTATAGTTCTAGCTCTTACATTTAGGTCTTGATCTATTTTGACTTAATTTTTGTACATGGTGTAAAGAAGGGATCTGACTTCATTCTTTTGCCGGTGGATCCACTTGTCCTGACACCGTTTGTTGAAAAGACTGTTCTTTCTCCATTGAAAGGTCTTGGCACTCCTGTCAAAAACCAATGTAACGTAGATGAATAGGTTTATTTTCAGACTCTCAGTTCTATTCCGTAGATCTATATGCCTGTGCTTAGGACAGCATCACACTGTCTTGATGCCTGTGGCTTTTCATAAGTTTTGAAACCAGGAAGTATGCCCCATCCCTCCCATTTCTTGTCCTTGTCTCTGTTCTTCCTTCCTCTCCTTTATCTTTTTGTGTATTCTTTAGAGCAAGTGCTCACAAATGTTTTCAGTAAAAGGCCAGACAGTAAATATTTCAAGCTTTGCAGGCGATGTGGTCTCTGTCTCAAGGACTCAACTCTGTTCTTGTCATCAAGGACTCAAAGCACTCATAGTCTGTATATATAATGAATGGGCGTGGCTGTGTTCTAATAGAAGTTTATGTTTTGTTTTCACTGAAATTTGAATTGCACATACTTTTTACATGACCAGGAATATCATTCTTCTTTTGATTTTTTTTTTTTTTCCCCAGCCATTTAAAAATTCAAAAACCATTTTTAGTTTGTGGCTCACACAAAAACAAGCAGCAGGCCAGACTGAGCCTGCAGGCCCAGGGTTGCCAATCCCCGTTTGAGAAGAATGAACCTGGAGGGAGGTTTCAGAGGAAGGTGGAGTATTCCCCTTAATCATGTGTGGCCCCAGGCCAGGCTGGGTTTTCTCTGCCAGCCCTCCTCCTCACAGAACCCACTCTTTCTTGTGGAAGAGCTCAGGGGATCCTGTGGGGACATGGCAATACAGCTCTTCCTCAGCTTATGATGGGGATGCATCCCAGGAAACCCCTTGTAAGTCGAAAATAACGTAAGTCAAAAGTGCTTTTAATACACCTAACCTACTGACCATCATAGCTGAGCCTAGCCCACCTGGAACACTTACATTAGTCCACAGCTGGGCAGAAACATCTCACACAACGCCTATTCCGTTATAAAGCGGTGAATATCCCACATAATTTACTGAAGACTGTGCTGAAAGTGACAAACAGGATGGTCGTCTGGGTCCAGAGGGGTTGGGAGTGTACTGGTTGTCTCCCCTCGTGACGGCGGGGCTGACCGGGAGCTGCGGTTGCTACTGCTACCCAGCATCACGAGAGAGGATCACACCGCGTATCGCTAGCCTGGGGAACGATCAAAGTTCAGAATTTGCAGTACGGTTTCTGCTAAACCTGTATCCCTTTCACGCCATCATAATGTCAGAGTCCTAAGCTGAACCATCGTAAGTCAGGGAACGTCTGTGCTGCCCTGGGATGTCAGGGCACTGTGTTCTGTGCAGCCAGGGGGAGCTGCACTGCTGGATGGCTCTGTGAGGAAGGAAAAGAACTTTCCTCTGCCCTTCCACGTTCTTCTGGCCGGTCTAAGAATTAAATTGACATGAGACAGGGCTAGCAGGAGAAAAACAGAAGTTTAATGACATGTATACATGGGAGAGACCCAGGAAAAGTGAGTAACCCACCAAAATGGCCTAAGCCCTCACCTTAAATACCATCTTCAGCTAAAGACAAAAGAGGATGTTGGGGGGTGGGGGGGTTGGGACTTCAGAAGGGAGGAAGGCAGTTCACATGGAGATGGAAAAATAAATGTTCGGTAAACAAATGTTTGCTGGGCCGGGCAGAGACAGTGGGGCACAGAGAGGACTCTGATCTCCAGGCCCTGCCGAGTGTCCACCACTCACTTTGCCCATATTCTCTGCAGACATCTCTAGTGATAGTTCTCGTCCTGGACCAGGCTCTTTATCCAGATTCCTTTAGGCTGCTAAGGAAAGGTAAAAAGAAAGACTTCCTGAGTCTTCTGTTTCTTAAAAATAATCAGCCTAAAATAATCCTCATGCCTCAGAGACACGTTTGGGGGTGGCAAATTTTGCTTTCCTACAGTCTCACCTTTGAAATGTCTCCAAAGAAGTTTCCCAGTCCAGAAGTTGAGTTTGTAGGTTTTTCCATCTCTCTGAACCAGTCTCTTAGTCCTGACAATACGTCAGTCCAGTTAAACTCATTTCAGGAGGCGGTGATGCAGGTGGGCTCCCTAAGTTATGCCTTTGGTGCAAGCAACCAGGTGTCTAATAAGAGGCACTTCTGTGGAAGCAAAAGAAAAACAGTGGCTAATGATGGGAGCACCATAATCCCAGTTTCTCAGTTTTGAAGGCAGCCAGTCGAGAAGATTTTTAGCTGTCCTCCTGGAAGCATCTTCAGATGGAGTGAGGGCAGCTAGTGACAGACTGACAGATCTTCCTAGTTTGCTGTACAGATGTCTCTGGTGATCTTTCCTGAGTGGCCCAGTACAGCAACAGGCCAAAGGTTGTCTGTATATGAGCTGTTGTGGTGATTTCTCTGCGGTTTATATCAAGTTGTCTAGCTTCAGTTTATAGGGCTTCAGGAAAAAGGGCAGTTTTAGCTCTTAATGATTCCAAGTCAAAAGGATGGGAGAAGTTAGGAATGTTAGTTTGGAGAGTTGTAGCCAGATATAAAGAAACTATCAGAATTCAGGATCTAGTCCAGTTTATAGGTAGATGATAAACCTCAAAGACAAAGGATAGTATTAGGATCTAATAACCACAAAGGTATATTACTGAAACAATTTTTCTCTCTAAAATTACCCTCATTTCTACCAAAGATAGCTAACTGAAGACTAATTTGTTTGCAAAATAAGTTTAGTTTCATTAAACTTGGTCCAGTTATTGATGTTGAAATAAGTACAGCAAGAATAGTGATTGATCATGCAGGCTCTTTTAAATATGCTTTGCTAGAACTTTGCATAAGGAGTCTCCAGACTGAACTTTTGAATGTCTCTCAAGGCCTGAAAGCCAAGCCAAAGACTTGCTATTAGACTGACCTGTAATACCTATAGATTTGGATGAATTCTTCTCTTCTCGAGGTCCCCAAAATATCCTGAGGTTCCTGCACCTGCCAGGAAGTGACCTTCCTCACTTACCTGATGAAGCTGCTGGGAACCCTGTAAGCAAAGTACCAGGCTTTTTTTTTTCCCCAAAGGACTTTATTGGCTCCGTAAAGTCAGCCTTAGTTCTTTAAAGCTGTCTGGTCATATCTGAATCTATGCACGTCTCTGTCAAATATGGCATTCCAGTCAAAGCCTTGGTGATATGTCCAGTTTCCAATTGTGTCCTGGTATGAGGAGAACAGATTCTTATTGAACTTATGTAAATATAACTATATTGCCGTGAGAAAAAGGGTATTCACTAGGAGTTTCCAAATTCTGGAGGGATCATGTAGAGAGGAAAAGGTAGTAAGGGTTTCAATTCTGCTTACAAAGGTATAATTTACCAAAGTGCTTTAGTCATAGTTAGCGTAAGAGGAAAGATTTCCTTATATCTGGAAGACAAGGATTAAAAAAGCCAGTAATGTTTCAGACAAAACGTCATAAAATTATAATCATATTCCTCAGTTTATTCAGTCCTGTGTAACTAATTCTTGTTGATCTTGATCTTTTGTTAGTGGTTTTATGAAGTCATCCATTTTTCCATCAGAGTTCTGTAATTTCTTACCCAGTTCAGTGATATGATTTGAAAGTTATCAGAAACTTGTTTAGAAAGCAGAAACTAGCACACCATTGTAAAGCAATTATACTCCAATAAAGATGTTATAAAAAAAAAGGAAACTTGTATTTTAGAGTACTTGTTAGATTCCTTTCCATGAATTTTTCTGAAGATAAAATACATTTGCAAGAAGCCTTTGTAAAAGCATCTGAGTAGAACAATTAACTGTCTGTAAATGAGGAAAAAAAAGACTTAAAAAATGGCCATTCCATTGTTAGAGTTCATTTGATAAGGAAGTGTAGTTATTTTTGTGATGTACAATGTTTTAAGATAACAGTTGAAATTATGATGACAACATTATATCAGGGTATATCAGATTTTTAGGGATTTCATAAGATTTCTGGAACATTTATAATATATACCTATACAGAGACAGCATAAAGAAAGCTTAGTATTACTTCTTATTTAACATTGCTTCCCATGTAATTTAACATGTCAAATAAGCCTAATTAGTTTAATATCTCCCTTTTATAAGGAGAGAGAACAAATCCTTTGAAATGTTCCAGGGGCCCTCTGAAAACCTCAAAATTGGTTTCAGGTTGGAAAAAAAAAAAAAAAAAAAAGCATGTAGGATTTGATTTGGGGGTAGTTTGTCAAAAATATCAAAAGACTTTAAACACTTGATTAAATAGGATCATAGGTCAGTTTGAAACAATATTTAGTTGCTCATTTAACCATGGTGACAAAGACTTTGCAGGCAAATATAGAAACTTAAATAGTTGTAAAAAGCCTTAGCTCTTTTAATATTGAAAAGACTCAGTTTTTTTTCTTCTAAGTAATTAGAGACCTGATAAAGACAAAACATAGAATCTTTGTTTTTTCTAGACAGATTACATTAAAGGTAAAGAAGGAACTTTGTTTACAGTTTCTCATTAAGAACAGACCAATAATGTAATAAAACTTTGTCTTTCTAACAGAGAAAAAACAAATTCTAATTTTGCATCCGTGTACCTTTGATAATGAAATTCATTCACTTGATTAAATTTATTCCTATCTTAGCCAGTGTGATCACATGTAAAATTCATTTTCCAAGATTACTTTTTCCCAAACCTTCTACAACTTTCTGTGTCCATTTTTTTTGTCCCTTGTTCTCTTTCCCATTTAGAAATAATCAGCTGTAGGGCAAAAATCACTTTCATTCCCTCAATAAAAATGCATCTCCATATCTCATACCTTTTCTTAGCCCAAAATACCTTTTACTTTCCTTGCATACAGAATTGTTTTCCTTATTATTTCTAGTAACATTAATCACATATATTAACTAGAAACCTTAATTTCTTGTGAAAATAAAGAAGCAAATAATTGTGAACTATTATTAGCATTTTTTGGCTTGGCATATTTATAAATACCTTTTATAATTTCTATAAACATGTACCCATTTAAATAGTGTAATCTTTCAATGTGGCACAAGACATGGTTACTAACAGACCCTAACTTTTCTTTAGTTCCTCTATAATAGGAAGCCAGAAGTAGATAGACTTATGTTCAGTAACTAATGTTTTATTTTTTGTCTTCTTTGGAAATGATCTAGATATTCAGTGAATTTAACTTAACTCATCATTTAACTCAGCTTAGCAAAACTTCGAGGATTCTAGTAACCAAAAAGATTTTGAAAGCTGTTTTTAAGTATACATGTACCATAACACATAATTATTGTTAGAAGGTTCACCTAAAAACTTTTTATCCTGCTTACATCTATTTAATTTTACTTGTTACTAACAAATATGTTTAGATTACCTGCGAAAACTTTCATGAGATATTAGACAAAGTCAGTTATCATCTCAAGCTATATATTTTTTTTCTGAAAAATTTTAGAACAGAGATAACATGAACTTATTTGATTGATAACCCAGGTAGAATAAAAGCTGCATGTCTGTATTATAGCCAGTGCTGATAACTCTGAAGACATGCTTGTTTTAATTAAGCCACAAACTTAAATAAGCTTTTGTTTACCAAAGATTCTTTTATATCATGTTAACTTGAAAAAAATTTTTGGGTTAGTTTCTATTATATTTTTGAGAATTTTTATGTTAAGTACTTGCTTGTTTAAGCCGATTAAGTGGACCTCTTTTACAAATTAATTTTGGCAGTACCATCGGGGGAGGGGGAATGACACATCTATGCACATATAGACACACATGTGAGCATATAGACAGATGCAGACAAAGATCTTAAAGCTTTCATTAAAAAATTTTTTTAATCATGAGACGGGTACAATAGTACAGAACTTACTAGTTTGTAAAAGAATAGTTGGATCCACATTTTGTACTGGCAGCTTGAAAAAGTTAATCTGTTCAGATGGCTAAAGCCTTTTTACTGTTTGTGGAGAGAACTTTTAAGACTTGTATTTGACAGGTAATCTCAAGGAGGCTGTGGTCTAGAGTTTGGGCAAAAGAGCTTTTCTTGCAGGTTATATTTTTAAAAAAGGATTCTTTCCCTCTTTATCCGCCCCCCACCCCCAAACTTTGGTTTCATGTTCTACTGTTTGAATTAACCCAGCTCAGTCTCAGGAAATTGTGGGTTATGTAGAGATTTGCAAGAGAAAGACAGTTGTTTCTGTTAGCCCTTGGACATTGGCTTCCTGCTTATACGTCACCCTATGTGGGCTCAGGCAACCCTACTGGCTCCCTTTAGCACTTTTGTTTAAAGTTGCCCCAAGGGTGGATTTATATGCCCTGTTTTACAACGCCAGGCAGGGGAAATGTTCCCCAGTGAGACACAGTGCCCATCCCCACTCTGCAATCAGGCAGAAGAGACGCAACCCTTCTACGTAAAGCCCACCAGTGTGCCTACAAACTTTCACCTCAGTTCTGTTAACTCTTTTTTTTTTAAAATAAAAGTATAATTGGTTTACAATGTTGTGTTAATTTCTGCTGTACAGCAAAGTAATTCTTTGATGAATGGATAAGAAGTGGTATACCATATGTACAGTGGAATATTACTCAGCCATAAAAAAGCATGAAATAATGCCATTTGCAGCAACGTGGATGGACCTAGAGATGATCATACTAAATGAAGTAAGTCAGACAGAGAAAGACAAATAGCATATGATATCGCTTATACGTGGAATCTAAAATATGACACAAATGAACTTACCTATGAAACAGACTCGCAGACACAGAGAACAAACTTATGGTTTCCATGAACTCTTATACCTCTAAACAGGTGCATTTCACTAGGACCCCATAAGCCAGTCTCTGTCTTACAATTTTGGGTAAAGGAAGCATTCCTGGCCTGACCCAACATCCATTCCTATAAAACACTCAGGCAGTGCTGACACACCCTCTGTACTAACACCCGCTCAGACATTCCAACCTTTATGATCAATCCTTGCATTTTTACGTTTTCTCACTCTAACTGTAGCCCAAGTTGGGGCCCCTACAGTGGGTTTTGGTGTCACACCTTAGGGACTCCCACATCAAGGAGTCCTGGAAACTTCTCTCTACCCGATGGCCACTTTACCCATTTCTGTGCAAAGGGCCTTGGCTCCCAAGTGAGGGGTCCAGCCAAGGGTCCTGGGCCCTTCTGCCAGTCTTAATCTTGATTAATCAGCCTAACTGTTGCCCAAAAAGATTGCCGATCAAGTTTCTCAGTGTAATTTTTGCCTTCCAGCCTTTTAAATTTCTCCAAACTGATATAAACAGAGCAGACTTCTTTGGGGACTTTTAATGTTGGGGCAATGGATAGGAGGTCCCTTTGACCCACGCTACCTTAGGTAGTGCTGTATTAAAACCTTTGTTTTAACCTCATCAATGTCTGTTTTATTTACCCCATTTCTTTCTCTTTTTTTTGAATTTTATGTATTTATTTTATACAGCAGTATCTTATTACTTATCTATTTTATGCATATTAGTGTATACATGTCAATCCCAATCGCCCAATTCATCACACCACCACCACCACCACCCCCGCTTTCCCCCCTTGGTGTCCATACGTTCTCTACATCTGTGTTTCTATTTCTGCCTTGCAAACCGGTTCATCTGTACCATTTTTCTAGATTCCACATATATGCATTAATATATGATATTTGTTTTTCTCTTTCTGACCTACTTCACTCTGTATGACAGTCTCTAGGTCCATCCACATCTCTACAAATGACCCAATTTCGTTCCTTTTTATGGCTGAGTAATATTCCATTGTATATATGTACCACATCTTCTTTATCCATTCGTCTGTCGATGGGCATTTAGGTTGCTTCCATGACCTGGCTATTGCAAATAGTGCTGCAATGAACATTGGGGTGCATGTGTCTTTTTGAATTATGGTTTTCTCTGGGTATATGCCCAGTAGTGGGATTGCTAGGTCATATGGTAATTCTATTTTTAGTTTTTTAAGGAACCCCCGTACTGTTCTTCATAGTGACTGTATCAGTTTACATTCCCACCAACAGTGCAAGAGGGTTCCCTTTTTTCCACACCCTCTCCAGCATTTGTTGTTTGTAGATTTTCTGATGATGCCCATTCTAACTGGTGTGAGGTGCTACCTCATTGTAGTTTTGATCTGCATTTCTTTAATAACTAGTGATGTTGAGCAGCTTTTCAAGTGCCTTTTGGCCATCTGTATGTCTTCTTTGGAGAAATGTCTATTTAGGTTTTCTGCCCATTTTTTAATTAGGTTGTTTGTTTTTTTAATATTGAGCTGCATGAGCTGTTTATATATTTTGGAGATTAATCCTTTGTCCGTTGATTTGCTTGCAAACATTTTCTCCCATTCTGAGGGTTGTCTTTTCGTCTTGTTTATAGTTTCCTTTGCTGTGCAAAAGCTTTTGTTTCATTAGGTCACATTTGTTCATATTTGTTTTTATTTCCATTACTCTAGAAGGTGGGTCAAAAAAGATCTTGCTGTGATTTATGTCAAAGAGAATTGTTCCTATGTTTTCCTCTAAGAGTTTTATAGTGTCCAGTCTTACACTTAGGTCTTTAATCCATTTTGAGTTTATTTTTGTGTATGGTGTTAGGGAGTGTTCTAATTTCATTCTTTTACATGTAGCTGTCCAGTTTTCCCAGCACCATTGATTGAAGACACTGTCCTTTCTCTATTGTATATCCTTGCCTCCTTTGTCATAGATTACTTGACCATAGGTACGTAGGTTTACCTCTGGGCCTTCTATCCTGTTCCATTGATCTATATTTCTGTTTTTGTGCCAGTACCATATTGTCTTGATTACTGTAGCTTTGTAGTATAGTCTGAAGTCAGGGAGTCTGATTCCTCCAGCTCCGTTTTTCTTTCTCAAGATTGCTTTTGCTATTCGGGGTCTTTTGTGTCTTCACACAAATTTTAAGATTTTTTTGTTCTAGTCTTGTAAAAAATGTCATTGGTAATTTGATACGGATTGCATTGAATCTGTAGATTGCTTTGGGTAGTATAGTCATTTTCACAATATTGATTCTTCCAATCCAAGAACATGGTATATCTCTCCATCTGTTTGTGTCATCTTTGATTGCTTTCATCAGTGTCTTATAGTTTTCTGAGTACAGGTCTTTTACCTCCTTTGGTAGGTTTATTCCTAGGTATTTTTCTCTTTTTGTTGCAGTGGTAAATGGGAGTGTTTCCTTAATCTCTCTTTCTGATCTTTCATTGTTAGTGTATAGGAATGCCAGAGTTTTCTATGCATTAATTTTGTATCCTGCAACTTTACCAAAATCATCGATCAACTCTAGTAGTTTTCTGGTGGCATCTTTAGGATTCTCTATGTATAGTATCATGTCATCTGCAAACAGTGACAGTGTTACTTCTTTTCCAAGTTGGATTCCTTTTATTTCTTTTTCTTCTCGGACTGCCGTGGCTAAAACTTCTGAAACTATGTTGAGTAATAGTGGTGAGAGTGGGCACCCTTGTCTTGTTCCTGATCTTAGTGGAAATGGTTTTAGTTTTTTACCATTGAGAATGATATTTGCTGTGGGTTTGTCATATATGGCCTTTATTATGTTGAGGTAGGTTCCCTCTATGCCCACTTTCTGGAGAGTTTTTTTAATCATAAATGGGTGTTGAATTTTGTCAAAAGCTTTTTCTGCATCTCTTGAGATGATCATATGGTTTTTATTCTTCAATTTGTTAATATGGTGTATCACATTGATTGATTTGCATATATTGAAGAATCTTTGCATCCCTGGGGTAAATTCCACTTGATCACGGTGTATGATCCTTTTAATGTGTTGTTGGATTCTTTTTGCTAGTGTTTTGTTGAGGATTTTTGCATCTATGTTCATCAGTGATATTGGTCTGTAATTTTCTTTTTTTGTAGTATCTTTGTCTGGTTTTGGTATCAGGGTGATGGTGGCCTCGTAGAATGGGTTTGGGAGTGTTCCTTCCTCCACAATTTTTTGGAAGAGTTTGAGAAGGATGGGTGTTAGCTCTTCTCTAAATGTTTGATAGAATTCACCTGTTAAGTCCATCTGGTCCTGGACTTTTGTTTGTTGGAAGATTTTTAATCACAGTTACCATTTCATTACTTGTGATTGGTCTATTCATATTTTCTATTTCTTCCTGGGTGCGTCTTGGAAGGTTATAGTTTTCTAAGAATTTGTCCATTTCTTCCAGGTTGTCCATTTTACTGGCATAAAGTTGCTTGTAGTAGTCTCTTATGATGCTTTGTATTTCTGCCATGTCCATTGTAACTTCTCCTTTTGCATTTCTAATTTTATTGATTTGCGTCCTCTCCCTCTTTTTCTTGATGAGTCTGGCTAAATGTTTATCAATTTTGTTTATCTTTTCAAAGAACCAGCTTTCAGTTTTATTGATCTTTGCTATTGTTTTCTTTGTTTCCATTTCATTTATTTCTGCTCTGATCTTTATGATTTCTTTCCTTCTAGTAACCTCGGGTTTTGTTTGTTCTTCTTTCCCTAGTTCCTTTAAGTGTAAGGTTAGATTGTTTATTTGAGATTTTTCTTGTTTCTTGAGGTAGGCTTGTATAGCTATAAACTTCCCTCTTAGAACTGCTTTTGCTGCATCCCATAGGTTTTAGGTCGTTGTGTTTTCATTGTCATTTGTCTCTAGGTATTCTGTGATTTCCTCTTTGATTTCTTCAGTGATCTCATGGTTATTTAGTACCATATTGTTTAGCCTCCATGTGTTTGTGTTTTTTACATTTTTTCCCCTGTAATTTGTTTCTAATCTCATAGCATTGTGGTCGGAAAAGATGCTTGATATGATTTCAATGTTCTTAAATTTACCAAGGCTTGATTTGTGACCCAGGATGTGATCTATCCTAGAGAATGTTCCGTGTGCACTTGAGAAGAAAGTGTAATCTGCTGTTTTCGAATGGATTGTCCTGTAAATATCAATTAAATCTATCTGGTCTATTGTGTCATTTAAAGCTTGTGTTTCCTTATTCATTTTCTGTCTGGATGATCTGTCCATTGGTGTAAGTGAGGTGTTAAAGTCCCCCACTATTATTGTGTTACTGTCGATTTCCTCTTTTATAGCTGTTAGCATTTGCCTTATATATTGAGGTGCTCCTATGTTGGGTGCATATATATTTATAATTGTTATATCTTCTTCTTGGATTGATCCCTTGATCATTATGTAGTGTCCTTCCTTGTCTCTTGTAACAGTCTTTATTTTAAAGTCTATTTTATCTGATATGAGTATTGCTACTCCAGCTTTCTTTTGATTTCCATTTGCATGGAATATCTTTTTCCATCCCCTCACTTTCAGTCTGTATGTGCCCCTAGGTCTGAAGTGGGTCTCTTATAGACAGCATATATATGGGTCTTGTTTTTGTATCCGTTCAGCGAGCCTGTGTCTTTTGGTTGGAGCATCTAATCCATTCACGTTTAAGGTAGTTATCGCGATGTATGTTCCTATTACCATTTTCTTAATTGTTTTGGGTTTGTTTTTGTAGGTCCTTTTCTTCTCTTGTGTTTCCCACTTAGAGAAGTTCCTTTAGTATTTGTTGTAGAGCTGGTTTGGTGGTGCTGAATTCTCTTAGCTTTTGCTTGTCTGTAAAGCTTTTGATTTCTCCATTGAATCTGAATGAGATCCTTGCCAGGTAGAGTAATCTTGTTTGTAGGTTCTTCCCTTTCATCATTTTAAATATATCGTGCCACTCCCTTCTGGTTTGTAGATTTTCTGCTGAGAAATCAGCTGTTAACCTTATGGGAGTTCCCTTGTATGTTATTTGTCGTTTTTCACTTGTTGCTTTTAATATTTTTTCTTTGTCTTTAATTTTTGTCCATTTGATTACTATGTGTCTCAGCATGTTTCTCCTTGGGTTTATCCTGCCTGAGACTCTCTGCGCTTCCTGGACTTGGGTGGCTATTTCCTTTCCCATGTTAGGGAAGTTTTCGACTCTAATCTCTTCAGATACTTTCTTGGGTCCTTTCTCTCTCTCTTCTTCTTCTGGGACTCCTATAATGCAAATGTTGGTGTGTTTAATGTTGTCCCAGAGGTTTCTTAGGCCGTGTTCATTTCTTTTCATTCTTTTTTCTTTATTCTGTTCCGCAGCAGTGAATTCCACCATTCTGCCTTCCAGGTCACTTATCTGTTTTTCTGCCTCAGTTATTCTGCTATTGATTCTTTCTAGTGTATTTTTCGTTTCAGTTATTGTATTGTTCATCTCTGTTTGTTTGTTTTTTAATTCTGCTAGGTGTTTGTTCTTTAATTCTTCTAGGTCTTTGTTAAACACTTCTTGCATCTTCTCGATCTTTGCCTCCATTCTTTTTCCAAGGTACTGTATCACCTTCACTATCATTATTCTGAATTCTTTTTCTGGAAGGTTGCCTATCTCCACTTCATTTAGTTGTTTTTCTGAGGTTTTATCTTGTTCCTTCATCTGGTACATAGTCCTCTGCCTTTTCATTTTGTCTATCTTTCTGTGAATGTGGTTTCCGCTCCACAGGCTACAGGATTGTAGTTCTTCTTGTTTCTGCTGTCTGCCCTCTGGTGGATGAGGCTGTCTAAGAGGCTTGTGCAAGCTTCCTGGTGGGAGGGACTGGTGGTGGGTAGAGTTGCTCTGGTGGGCAGAGCTCAGTAAAACTTTAATCTGCTTGTCTGCTGATGGGTGGGGCTGAGTTCCCTCCCTGTTGGTTGTTTGGCCTGAGAAGACCCAGCACTGGAGCCTAGAGGCTCTTTGGTGGGGCTAATGGTGGACTCCTGGAGGGATCACACCAAGGAGTACTTCCCAGAACTTCTGCTGCCAGTGTCCTTGTCCCCACGGTGAGCCACAGCCGCCCCCCCCACCTCTATAGGAGACCCTCCAACACTAGCAGGTAGGTCTGGTTCAGGCTCCTGTGGCGTCACTGCTCCTTCCCCTTGGGTCCCGATGCACACACTACTTTGTGCGTGCTCTCCAAGCCTGGAGTCTCTGTTTCCCCCAGTCCTGTTGAAGTCCTGCAGTCACATCCCGCTAGCTTTCAAAGTCTGATTCTCTGGGAATTCCTCCTCCCGTTGCCCGACCCCCAGGTTGGGAAGGCTGACGTGGGGCTCAGAACCTTCACTCCAGTGGCTGGACTTCTGTGGTATAATTGTTCTCCAGTTTGTGAGTCAGCCACCCAGCGGTTATGGGATTTGATTTTATTGTGATTGTGCCCCTCCTACCGTCTAATTGTGGCTCCTGCTTTGTCTTTGGATGTGGGGTATCTTTTTTGGTGAGTTCCAGTGTCTTCCTTCGGTCCCCCTTCCTCACAGTGCCCAGGCAGCCTGAGCTCACGGCCTTTACCAGGCCAGTTCCTACCCCATTTCTTAATAACCATCTGAAGATTTCCATCCTGCTGAGACCAGTCCTCTGACTCCTCCCTTTCTGATTCTTCTTTGTTCTGCCTCTTTCAATATTTGCTTTGTTTACCTTATTTCTTAACAACAGATTAAAAATTTCCACCTTGTTGGGAAGAGTCACTTGACTCTCCCCTTGACCTCTTCCCATTCTCTGGTTAATTAACCTAATGTTTTTTGGGGTTCTGTTTTTCTGTTTAAATTTTAATTAAAAAAAGTTTATTGCGGTATAGTTGATTTACAATATTATGTAAGTTTCAGGTGTACAAAATAGTAATACACAATTTTTAAAGGTTATACTTCATTTATAGTATTATAAAATATTGGCCATATTCCCTGTGCTGTACAATATATCCTCATAGCTTATTATATAGTATGTACCTCTTAATCCCCTACCCCTGTCTTGCCCCTTACTCTTCCCTCTCCCTACTGGTAACCACTCATTTGTTCTCTGTATCTGTGAGTTTGTTTCTTTTGTGTTATATTCATTAGTTTGTTTTAAGATACTACGTATAAGTGACAACGTAGAGTACTTGTCTTTCTCTGTCTGACTTATTTCACTAAGCATACTACCCTCCAAGTCCATCCATGTTGTTGCAAATGTCAAATTTTCATTCTTTTTTATGGGTGAATAGTATTCCACTGTGTATGTATGTCACATCTTCTTTATCCATTCATCTGTTGATGGACATTTAGGTTGCTTCCATATCTTGCCTATTGTAAATAGAGCTACTATTAACATTGGGGTGCATTTATCTTTTTGAATTAGTGTTTTTGGTTTTTTTTCAGATATATTCCCAGGAGTGGAATTGATGTAGCCTATGGTAGCTTTATTCTTAGTTTTTTGAGGAACCTTCATACTGTTTTCCACAGTGGCTGCACCAATTTACATTGCCACCAGCAGTGCACAAGGGTTCCCTTTTTGACACATCCTCACCAACATTTGTTATTTGTGGTGTTTTTGATGATAGCCCGTCTGACAGGTGTGAGGTGATATCTCATTGTGCATTTTGCATTTCTCCGATGGTTAGTGATGTTGAGCATCTTTTCATGTGCTCGTGGGCCAACTGCATGTCCTCTTTGGAAAAATGTCTATTCAGGTCTTCTGCCCATTTTTTAAAAAGGTTCTTTGTTTATTACTGAGTTGTATTAACCTAATGTTTTTGTTAGCATCTGTAAGACCCATGAGGGGAAGCTGAGACCATAAATTTGCAAGTTCGATAAATCTTCTTGAACTCAAACTGTTTTTTTTTTTTCAACATCGTTTTTGGAGTATAATTGCTTCAAAATGGTGTGTTAGTTTCTGCTTTATAACAAAGTGAATCAGCTATGCATACACATATATCCCCATATCTCCTCCCTCTTGCGTCTCCCTCCCCTGCTCCGTATCTCACCCCTCTAGGTCATCATGAAGCGCTGAGCTGATCTCCCTGTGCTATGAGGCTACTGAAACTGTTGTTTGTTCTGTTTTAATTAAGGGAGTTCTTAAGGCTACCCATTACATTTCTTTGTATCCACCTTTTAATTTGATCTTTCCGTAGGTACCAATAAAATAGGTGTTTACAATGAGAGCGTTCTAAAAATTTACCAATTTAGAAGTTTTTCCAGTTCAAAAGGTCCATCATCTGGCCATTGATGAGGAGGATCTTAATAGCGACTCGAACCAATAAGCCTCTTTATCGCTTAACAAGGGCTGCAAGACGTAGCCCCAAAGGAGAGTTCAAAAAGATGCAGCTCTCGTAAGATCCATAAAGTTCACTCCTCAAAATAGTCTAAGAAAGCAGAGACCTTGGTTGCACAGGTGTTAAGGATGGTATAGTGCCAGCACTAACAAAACAATGAAGGTTGAAGTGACATAGGCCCCTTAGGGACTGGGACCCCTGATGACGAATTCCCCTGAGAGCTGGCTCCGCTGGACAGAGAGGTGTTACCGGTGCTTCTGACCAGCTGGCTATAGCTGCTGAGAATCCCGGTCTATTTGACTGACCGCCAGATGCACACCAGTACCTGCACCTTCCGGGTGGTGGAGACCAGAGAGAATATTCTCACTGGTCATAAAACTGAGCTCAGGACATAGAACAAGACCAAAGGAAAATCCTCATGTGGTTTTTCTTATGTACACACTAACAGCGAAGCCTTGCATCTCTTGGAACCAAACTGATACCTCGGAGGGATGTGCCTCGGGATTGAGGATTGTATGTTGCTTTACAGTGTACCTCGTTGCATGGAGATTTTCTTGAGGTTGACAGGTGACCTAGGGTCTATCTAACCCATTCCATGACCAACTTATCCTATCACGGGTGCCTCCTTGAGGTGCCCTAATGGCGCATTATGAGCGCATAATGCTCCGCTTAGGCCCACCAAGTTTTGCAACTTTGACTTCTGAGATTTCCCTTAGCAGTAGCTTTTACCTCATGTATGTGTTAACCTACAGCAAAATTTGTCAAAACAGACACCATTCTGGTGAAACCTGCAAACTCACCAGTCTGTCGGGCTGGTCTGGGCAGCAGGCTTATAGGGCCTAAGCTTGTATCCTATACTATGGAATTTCCTTCTTATGACAACACATTAGACAAGTCAAAGAAAAACAGTGAAATAAAGGAAGGAGGAAATAAAGCCTAGAATACTCTAAAAAGTTTATCAGAATCGCTAAGCCCACAGAACTTGTTCCACAAATATTTTCTCCTACTAATCTAAACTTAGAAAAGAGAAGATGGGCTCTTGCCACTCTCGCTTCCGGTAGACCTTGTAGGCAGAGATCTGGGAGACTGACACGGTAAGAATTCTTTATTTTTTATTTCTTTATTTATTTAATTTTTTTTGACTGTGTTGGGTCTTTGTTGCTGCATGTGGGCTTTCTCTAGTTGTGGCTAGCAGGGGCTACTCTTCATTGCGGTGCGCAGGCTTCTCATTGCGGTGGCTTCTCTTGTTGCAGAGCACGGGCTCTAGGCGCGTGGGCTTCAGTAGGTGTGGCGTGCGGGCTCTAGGATGCACGGGCTTCAGTAGCTGTGGCTCGTGGGCTCTAGAGTGCAGGCTCAGTAGTTGTGGCACACAGGCTTAGTTGCTGCACGGCATGTGGGATCTTCCCAGACCAGGGCTCGAACCCGTGTCCCCTGCATTGGCAGGTGGGTTCTTAACCACTGCGCCACCAGGGAAGTCCCATGGTAAGAATTCTTTCCTTCTGCCAGTGCTTGTCAGATGTCCTGGGATCTCTCAGCTTCAGCAGCCTCGGAGGGAGCAGAGTCCAGCCAGGGACGTTTAGCCTGCCAAGTATGCCAACTGTAGGGAAAGAGAAAAAAACTTTCCTCTGCCCTTCCAGGTTCTTCTGGCTGGTCTAAGAATTAAATTGACATGAGACAAGTTAACAGGAGAAAAACAAACAAAAGTTTAGTAACATGTATACCTCGGAGGGACCCAGGAAAACTGAGTAACTTGCCCAAATGGCCAAAACCCTCACCTTAATACCATCTTCAGCTAAAGATGAAAGAGGACATTGGGGTAGGGGTTTGGGACTTTATAAACAGGAGGAAGGCTGTTCACATGGAGATGGAAAAGCAAATGTTTGGTAAACAAATGTTTGCTGGTCCAGGCAGAGGCAGTGGAATGCAGGTGGGCTCTGACCTCCAGGCCCTACTGAGTACCCCCCCACCTAGCCCATATCTTTGCAGACATCTCTACTGACAGTCCTCTTCCTGAACCAGACCCTTTATCCAAATTCTTTAGGCAGCCAAGGAAGAGGTGAAAAGAAAGACTTCCTGAGTCTTCTGTTTCTTAAAAATGATCAGCCTGAAATAATCCTCATGCCAGAGAGACACGTTTGGGGCTGGCACACTTGCTTCCTGCAGCTTCCTTCCTCCCTGACTACTTCATGAAGCCCTGACCCAGGGAACAGAGAGCCTCCCTGCAGAGACTTGGACAAACCAGGCAGGAATGAATACGGCAACAGCTTGTCCCTTTTCATCTGGAAAACCCCACTGCCCACTGCATCCCAATTGATGAGCTCTACATCTTGCTCAGGAGGGCGTGAATTTTCGAGCCAGTCCAGACCCGGCTGGATGCCATCCTGTGTGACTTTGGTTGGGTTGGTGAGCCTGCAGGAGCCCCAGTTTCCTCACTTGTATAAAGGGGGTGATGATAGTACCCTCCTCACTGGGTAGTTGTGAGCTTTCAGTTCTTAACACAGCACCTAGTACACAGCAGGCACTTAATAAAGCTAGTTGCCCCTTTGCTGCTGTTTGTTACCACTGCATCCCCCGTTGTGATGGGTGGCGAAGGGGTAAAGGTGGCTGAGTCCAGCATGTGGCAGATCCCTGAGCCCGTTTCCTCATCTGTGACATGTGAGTAGACCCAGATATCAAGCACTAGCCATGGATCCTGGGATGGAGCAGGTGTTGGCTTCTCCTCTTTGGTCTGAGCTGGATCAGGTGGTCTGGGGGAGTTCTCATCCATACCTGAGTTACTATTCAAGGCCCACCCTGGCACAGGTACTGGAACCGTTCTCCTGGACCTGTTGAGTGAGAGGGAACATTTTTCTCCCCTGCCTCCAAACCTGACTCCCCAGGTCACAGGCCTTCTCTTGTCTCTTTGTCTCTTCCCCGCAGCCCCGGCCCCGTGCTGCAGGTCTTGCACATCATATCTAGGTTACTCTAGATCAAGGGTCGGCAGACTATGGCCTGTGACTACATTGGCCCCCTGACAGTTTTTGCAAATAAAGCTTTATTGGATCACAGTCATACCCATTCACTTACGTATCATCTGTGGCTACTTTTACGCTACAATGGCTGAGTTGAGTCTTTGCAACAGAGCCCATATATTCCACAAAGCCTAAAATGTTTACTGGCTGGCCCTCTACAGAAAGCCTTTGCCACCCCTGCTCTCCCCCTTCAGGGCTCTCTCTCATCCACGGGGGCGTCCTCCGTTTTGCACCGTTTGTGCTGTGCGGTGATGGGCTGTTCCTGCCGTTGTCTCTCCATCATCTGGGAGCTCCTGGGGGGCAGTGGCTCTTTATCCTGGACCCTCGTCCCTCTCACAGCACAGACACATAGTAGGTGCTTAGTACCTATGAGATGGATAGACAGCTGATTGGCTGGCTGGCTGGCTGAATGAAACAAGCATACTAAATAGTCGGCTAAGATAGAGTCCTTCCTGGGTGAACCTAAGCTAAGCTTCTTCACCTGCAGAAATGTGGCCTCAGTGTCGAGTTGGTCCAGAAATTCTGTGTTCAGTCCCTCAGGTCCCTCCCCAGTCCTCACAGTGAGGAGGGGTCACTGTGAACGTGGCTGATACTCAGCATGGCGCCTGCTGTGTGCCAGCCTCTTGCACTAAGCCCTTTAGGGATATTAGCCAGTTCCAGCCTCAGGACGACCCTAGGAGGGAGGTACCGTTACTACTTCCATTTTCCAGATGAGAAAATCGAATATTGGCGGGGCTCGGTGGCTTTCCCGGGACACCCAGCTGGTAAGCGTGCATGTGTATGGACGGTGGGGCGGGGCTGCGTTCACACCTGTGCAGCTGAGCTCCAGAGTAATGCCCCTCCCAGGGCACACCCTGCACCCTGCTTCGCCGCAGCCCCGGTCGGTGCAATTACAGCAGCAGCTTCCTGTTCCATTTGCTTTAAGACAAGGAAACTCCTTTTAGCTTCTCTGCTTCAAATCCTAAAAGCACAGCACGGTCAGTAATTGTGCTTTATCATCTAGTGGCGTATTTAATGCATTAACCTCCTTTAACTGAATGGGTAATTGAGGATTGATCCTGCGCTCCAAGAGGCACCCATTGCGTACTTGATGAGCAGACAAGAGAGTCGGGAAGAGCTTGTCAGGAACGTCTCAGAATAGGAGCCAGCAGTAAATGTTTCCGTTCGGAAGAGCTGGCCCTGTGGAGGGTTGCCTCACGAGGAGTCATGGCCATGGAGCTCTTGATGACTTCTCACGGAGCCCTGGTTTCTCCTGCTGGAGGTGGAGCAGGTCGGCTTAACAGGACCCTTAGGGCGAAATCAGGATGCTGGGACCATAGAACAGGGTGTGGACATACTGGGAAGAAAGAGAAAAATACCAAAGCAGACAAGAAAAATGGCTCTTGCTGTTACTGGCACAGGTACAACTAGATTATGGTGTTTAAAGTGGGTAATGAGATTTGTATCTGGCACTTTCACTGGACAGTGGCAGAAGAGTCAACCCAAACCAGCCTAAATAAAAAGGGGATTTGTTATTCCTTATAACTGACTAGTCCTGGGGGGTAGAGCTGGCTTCAGGCACAGGTTGATCAGGGGCTCACACGAGGTCCACCTGCTCTCGACATCTCCATCCTCTGTTCTCTGTGGACACATTCTCAGACAGGCTTTCTTATGGGTCAAGTCAACTGTGGCAGCTCTGAATATGATCAGCTGTAAGTCAGTGGGAAAACAGTAAGAATCGCTTTCCCAGTAATCCCAGCAAAAGCCTCACCAAATCATAGGAGGTCATGTACCTATTCTTGAACCATTGTCTGTGGCCAAGGGAGTGAGGGAATGAGCTGATTGGCTTAGGCCTGGGTCACAGATGGCATCCAGAGCAGCCACAGGAAACAGAGGGCATCATTTTACCAGGTGGCCCAAAGCAGCCCACGTTCAGTACAGACTGGTGAAGCGGACTTTGCTGTGCCGGGAGCTTGGGCATTGCCCGGAATGTGAGGGGTGATCTGGGCCAGTCATTGTGGTAGTGAGGAAGGTGAGGTTGGTTGGGTGGCCCTTGTGGGTCCTGGCAAGAGCTGATGAAGGACTGAGCTCGGGAGTGAAGAAGAGGGAACAAACCCAGGACACACGAGGAGGCAGATTCGGCCAGACTTGATGGTTCCTTCGCCCGGTGAGGGACGTGATTTGCACTGTGCAGAGCGGTCAAGTCGGAGACCTAGTCTTGGGGCGTGACTGGGCTTTTACCCATGATTTTAAACTGAATGCTTACCTTCCACAAGCAAGGGAGAAAGTCCATTTATTACCCAAACAGTAGCCACTTTTACCCTTGAATAGGGCTCCAGGAGTACTTACTGCTATTTTTATTTATTCAACAACCCACTCACTACCCAGTGGCCCCCAGACTCTTGAGATGTGTGTCCTCGTTCCTCCTCACCACATTCCCCTAAGTGCGCATTAGCTACATAAACACAATTTCAGGGCCGTGAGGAACTGGAGATGCGCTGTAATAGAAAATGAGCTTCCCTGCCCGCCGCACCGGGTTCAGGTTTCCTTTCCTTTGACGGTGGTATTCTTGGTGTGGGGGGAGAGGAGCCCTCGGGTTGGGAGTCCTAGTGACTAGCCTCCGAGTGGTAGCCGCCTCCTGTCACCCGTCATGTAACCATCTGGTGGTGGCCTAGTGTGTAGGATGACCTGTGACCCCCTCTGTTTTCTTTACCAACAAAACATACCCCATGTAGCAGCCTTTTGGCACTAAAATAAATACGAAAGGCCACCACGCTGTGATTGCATTGCTTCAAGAAACAGATGCTTTAAAACCAACTGGCCTTGCTGGGCACCTCCCACTCTTCCTGTCCTAGAATAAGCGGGGGACCATACACCAGCAGCTTTAGCCATATGGGCCTTCTGGATTCAGTTCTAGAAAAGGGCAATTCCCAGCTGTTTGACTTTCGGAAAGTTATTGCGTCTCTCTGAACCTCTGTTTTGTTATCTGTAGGATAGGGGTAGCTGTACCCACTCCATTGGACTACAGTGGGGCTGAGATGAGATATGAGAACAGCTGGAAGGTGCTTAATTAGCACAGGAACTAGCTGTGTGGCCCTGGGCAAGCTGCTGGGCTTCTTGAGATGTCCTTCAGCAGTTCTCAACCAGGAGTGATTTTGCCCCTAAAAGGGGACCTTTGGCAATGCCTGGGGGCACTTTTGGTTGTCACAACTGGGGGCCGGGGGCTGCTGCTGGCATCTAGTAAGTAGAGGCCGTGTTTGCTGCTAAACATCCTGCAGTGCACAGGGCAGCCCCACAGCAGAGAGTTATCTGGCCCAGAATGTCAATGGGGCTGAGGTTGAGAAGCTCTGCTGTACAGAAAATACATAGTACAATGCGTGGCTCTGAGTGTGCTCTCATAGAGGGTAGCCATCAATGGTAGGTGCCGTGTGCCAGGGACTGGGCTCAGTTCAGAGCCAGAGATCAAGACAGACGTGCACGGGCTGCTGGTGGTAAAAGTACTGGAGCTCAGGGGAGAGTCACCTAACCCAGCCTGGGAGGTAGGACGGGTCCCTTCTTGGAGGTCGGGGCTCCTGAGCTGAGTTTGGCTGGGTTGATGTGAGAGGAGGGGCACCAGCCCTGGGGACTGGGGTGTGGAGAAAGGGGGCCTGCCCGTGTGACTCCTGAACCCCTCTGAGTGTCGGTCACATGGGCCTGTGGGAGGGAGAGGAGGAGCCAGGCGGCCAGGGTGTTGGCAGGGACAGTGCTTCAGGACAGGACCTGTCACCTCTGCTCCAGTCCGAGATTGTGGCTCTGTCCTTTTAAAGTTGGGTTTTAAAATAAAATTGCACCTTGTTCTGACTGTAGCTGTCACTTCTTTTGTTACTTTTGAGGCCGTTTGTTAGTAAAAGGAATAATTTGAGGCTTAGAGGTGGCCTTCATCTTAGAAAGTTGCTAAGCTCCCACTTTCTGAAAGCACGGGAGCCAGAAAGCGTTCTTAGCAGCACACCTGGGGCTGTCTCACCTAATGGCAGTGTGTGCCTCCCCTCCCACCCTCTGTGCAGACGTAGACATCAGAGTGCAAATGCAGCATTTCCATAGACAAAACGACCACCGGAAGTCTTGAATGCAGGACTATGAAATACATGGCACTCGTGCCACAGCTCCCCGTTACCATGTCCCTGGCAGACATAGCGAATCAATCACCAGCTTTCTCAGTGACCTCAGACCCATTCTCAGAATCCTCCTCCACACAGCCACCACCTTCCCTAGGCAGCCACAACTAATGGACTAGAGCAGACAGGCAACTCTAGCCTTGGCAGATCTGCCATCCTTGTTCTAAATCCTCACTGGCTGTGTGGCCCTGGGCACATCAAACATAACCCTTCCAAGTTTCTTTCTTCTGCAAAATGGGGATACTAACACCTCCTTTGAATGGTTGTTATGAACACTAAGAAGTAAAAACACAGTATACAGTAAGTGCTCAATAATTAATTGCCTTCTTATTTGCGTAGAACTTACCCTGCCAAGGGTGCACCCTGCACCATGACCGGTGGTCCATTTTATTCCTGCCTGCTATTGTCATTTATCTCTTCAGCTGCATTTGTCTTAGTCTTCAGTCAGATTGTGGGCACTTAGAGAACAGGGATGGTGTCTTTAGATTCTTTCTGTCCACTGGCCTTCCATCAAGATGTAGTTCTTGGGTATATAGGAATGTGGCAGAATCTGCTAGTTGCTTGCCCAAAATATCTATTTTTCACTTATCTTTTAGTGACAGAGCTATGTGCCCAAGGGAAAAACACTAAATTCCTCAGCTTCCCTTGTACCTACCTATGGCTGTGTGACTAAAATCTGGCCAATGAGATATAGGTGGACATGTGGGCGTGACCTCCCAGGAGGGCTGCTAAAGGGAGATACTTCATCTGGGTGGTACATGCTTTGCCTTTCTCGTTTTTCTCCTTCCTGTTGTCTAGAATATAGACATGATAGCTGGAGCTCCAGCAGCCATCTTGGCCCTTGAGGATGGCAGCCAAAGACTAAGGATGGCAGAGCAGAAAGATGGACCGTTCTTGGTCCCTGATGATTTTGTGGAGTAGCTGTACTAATCCTGGATTGCCTCCTTCCAGAGTGCTCATACAGGAGAAAAGAAACCCCAAATGATTAGGTCCCTGCTGTTTTGGAGCCAAATGCAGTTCGTAACTGCTACAATACAACAAGTTCTTTGAAAAAGAGTTATGAGAATTGCTTTCCCAGAACCCTAGAGGTGATACAGCACATAGTATTTAAGGATTTTGGAGTTCAGTTCATTTTTTCGCCAGCTGTTTACGAGTTCCCACACAGGTCATGTGCTGCTAGGCAGTACAGCTCATTGCTGGGTTCTTAAATAGCCCAGGGGAAATAGCCAGACAAGAATTTGAGGAGAGAGATGGGCAAGGGAAGATCCTGCTGTGCCCTTTAAACCATGTCCAGATTAAGATTAGACTTGAGCTCCATGGAGCGCCATTAAAGGGCTTTGATTCGTGCTTTGGAACCGTCGCTCTGTCTGTGGCACGGAGAAGGGGTGGGAAGGGAGAGAGCTGCCTTCATCTATCCTGCCCAGGGTTCTTCTTCCTCCTACAAGATCTGAGCCTGTCAGCCAGCTCTAAGACTGCCTTTTCCACAGTAGAGCCCCAAGTCTAATCTGCGCGGCCAGTCAGACCTTGGTATATGTCTGGCGTTTTCTAAAGCACCCACAGCTCTTGACATTCTGGGCTGGACCTTCTAGATCCCTTGGTCTGCTCCTATCAAAAGCCCTTTAATTGAGAACTTCTACTCCTGGTCAGCCCCATGCCAAGCAAACAATGGAAGAGTTTGGCCAACATCCGCTGTGTCTGTAACTGACCTCTAGGTGGCGGTGGCTGCCCACTGCCGCTCTGGCTCTTGGCGCCGTGGCAATTGGAAATCTTTCCTCCACAGGAGCCGGTGTTCCTTGTCTCTTTCCTCCCTGCAGTTTGGACCCAGGTACCCACCTCTTTCTCTCTCTTTTATGCTACCCCTCTGACTTCCAAGTTTTCACTGCTGTGGATATCATGGGTCATCTTTACAAAATCTTTATTTGCACAGAGGACTAGACGAGGTATCATGCACAGAAGTCTACATGTATACACCTTGGTCATACATGACATACACACACTGTCAAAGACATCAGTCCATTGCTCACTGTTCGGTAGTCACCGACGAGTCACTTTTACCTGGAGGTAGAATTGCAGAGGGGTAACAGGCATTGAGTGAGTTGAGTCTTGGGAAATGTGTGGGTTTCTGCTTGGCACACTGAAGGTGGAAGGCATTGCAGGCAGAGAGCCTGGTGTAAACAAAGGCCACGTGGGCCGGAGCATCTGCGTGGAGGAGGGAAGATTCTCGGGGGTCTCTGGACAGCTCAGCATGTGTGTGGTCCAGGCCACCACATGGAATGAGAGGGGGTGGGGCTGCCGAGGCAGGCAGGGAGGAGATTGGGAGGGGACTCAAGTGCTTTATCAAGGAGTGTGGACTTGATCTTCCAGTCTGGGGTCTTCCAGACTTGGGATTGTGATGACCTAACACTCCACTGAGGTGCCTCAGATCCACCCTAGGTAGCAAGGGACAGGTGGGGCCCTGACCTCCTCCTCGCTTTTACCAGAGCTCCTCTAGGTCTGACACCTAGGATTTGGTTTGAAAAAGGGGTTTGGCTGCTAAAGGGATGCTTGAAAACTAAGAGTGAGAATGGGGAGAGATTTTTTGTTGAGCATAATTATTAGCCCGGTGGGCTTTTGTTGTCAGATCTGGCTCTTGGAGGCTCAGTTTATTCATCTGTAAGATAGGGGTAAACAATAGCACCTGCCTCTTGGGGTTTTTATGAGGATTAAACATGGTATAGAGTAAAATGCTTAGCACCAGTGCGTGTTACACAGTTGGTGCTTAGTAAATGGTGGTGGTTGTTAATAATTAGTATTAGTTCTCATGTCTTTTGTTTCTCCTACTTCTTCTCCATTGCTTAGCATAGTTCTGGATACACAGTCAGCACTCACAAAATTAATATTAGTTGTCATTTCTTCTCCTTCCAGCCCAGATCCCATGGCAATAGAGCTCGTCCCCTGGTTCCTCTTTCACAACCAACAAAATGCAAGCTGGAGGAAAGACAGTGTAACACAGTAGCTAAAAAACTCAGGCTCTGAAGGGTCAGACAGGCCGAGGTAGAATCTTTGCTCTGCAACTTTCTACTTTGTGAGTTTGAGCAAGTCATGTAACTCTTCTGAGCCTTAGTTTCCCAATCTGTAAAATGCTTGGGATAATTAAATAAGATGTGTAGAAAGCAGTTAGGACAGTGGAAAGCAGTGACCACATCATAAGTGCTCAGCAGAGTAGCTTCATATGCATTCATCTTATCCAGTTTCACCTATTCCAACCAAGTGTATCAGTCAGCTACTGCCACAGTAATGTGGTGTAACAAACAGCCCCCAAACTCAGTGGCTTAAAATAATTCTTGCTCACATGTCTGTGGATTATCTGGGGGTTGGCTAATCTAGGCTGGGCTTGGCTCCAAGCTGCAGTTGGTCCACTCTCCTCATGTCCCTCATCGTTCTCAAACTGGCAGACTGACTAGGGTGTGCCCTCCTGGTGGAGGCAGAGGTGCAAAGACCAGCCAAACCATGCATGTGCAGAAGCCTCTGCCTGAGTTACATGTGCTGATTTTCTGTTGGCCAAAGCAAGTAACACAGCCAAGCCCAAAGTCAAAGGAAGTACAGTCTGCCTCTAGTAGAAGGACCTGCAAAGTCACATGCGAATGACTTGGAGTATGTGTGTGGGGCGGGGAGGGGATGAAGAACTTGGCCAGTAATTCAGTGGCCCACAGTAGGCAAAAAAAAAAAAAAGGGAGAAAAAATTTCAATCATGTAGCCAGCCTACTTTTCTCTCATTAAGTATCCTCAAAGAAGCATAATACAGGAGACAATCTGCTGGCCCTTTTCTTGGTCTTCAATGTAAAGCTGCTCCCAGAGTGTAGTGTTTAAAGAGCTGCCTCTTTTATATAATCAAAAATCTTATAAAATTACATTTTGCGCATAGCCTTTACATAGTATATAATACTCTGTGCATTATACGGTTATATAGCCAAATTATCGCTCAGGGTTGTACACCAAACTGAGTTCACTGTACTTTATGGGCAATTTAAGACATCTCCAGGTGGTAATTTTGACCAAGCTCACTTTTTACCTCCGGGCTGACTTTAAAACATAAAGTTCAACTTCATTTAAATGGACTCTTCTATTAAAGGTCCATAACCCATTATTCAAAACTCTTTTGAGATCAACACAATTCAAGATACAGGTTTTCATTTTTCTTTTCTTTTTGAATTTGAGAAAGGAATAAGGGCATAATAAGCGGGTCTGTGGCAGCACCTGTAATCAGACATTTCAGTGTTTTTACAGTGAAACAGTTACATTCATACGAAGTGGGATGGGTCGAGTTTATGAACACCCTCATTTCAGTTCAGTCAAGTTTCACTGCCAAATGAGTTTGCACTAAACTCAGTAAGAGCCTTGTGGTTTTCAGAGCTTTTCGGCTTTGGGAGTTGAGGATGGGGGTTGTGGCTGAGGGGTTGGGCCCCTGTTAACGTTGCTGTTGTTGACGTGCCCCCCAGTGACACACAGGTCAGTTGGTCCTGGGCCCGAGGAACAGCCCACCGCTCCAGGGCCACTTGAGGACATGTTTTTGCCCAAGTCCATTGACCTGGGTCAGCAGGTACCAGATGTGTGGATTTCACAGTTCCTTTCTGTAGAGAAAGCTGAGCTGCCAGCTGCTGTGGGCTCAGGCACATCTCAGGAGGACCCGGAGAAGAAGTCTTCGGTGCTCAGCCACTAGATCGCACCAGGCTGCCGGGCCATCCTCTGGGGTTAGGGCACAGGCCTTCCCTCCCCACTCCCGCTCCGTGCATAGAGGGAGGGCTTGGGTGGGCAGCTAGGACCTGGAGCTTGAGGATTTCCTGGAAACAGGGCTGTAGGTGTCCTCAGGCAGCTGTAGGGCCTGATTTGGACCCTTTTGGAGCCAGAAGTGTCCACTCATCTCTCAGAGGTTGTGTGTCCCCCTTTCTAAAGTAGAGATGTGACGTGGCCTGCAGGGTTGCTGCAAGGAGTAAATGAGCGAATGTGTGAATGCCCCTGAGCTGGCCCACGGGAGCAGGGTGGGGAATACTCGGGAATTCTAGTTCTTAGATCTGACCGGCGGTGACTTCCTCACTGTGGTGTCTGGATGGGCCCCAACTTTGTTGAATGGTCTGAGATGATTTGTAAAAGTGTATGTACCTGATGGGGCTGTGTGTGTGTATGTATGTATGTACCTGGTAGGGCTGTGTGTGTGTTTGTGTGTGTGTGTGTATGCGCGTGTGCACCTAGTGGAATGTGTGTATAATTGTCTTTTTTCAGGAAAGAATCCCCAGGCTTTACGAGTTATTTCAGGGAGTATGTGACCCAGGAAAGGGGGAAGGAGTCCGAATCCTAGCTGCAGGGAGACGTGGCTGAGTAGATAAGAAATGCTCGAGGCTTCCCTGCATATGAACTCCTAGAAGGCGGGGGACCTTCATCGTCTTTCCACCAAACAACTCTAGAGAAAATGCTTTGTGCATCTTGGTGCCAAAGGGATGTTTGAATCAAATTGCCAGAGTTGATTGTGACAACTCCTTTGCCATCGTGCCACCCTCTTTAATGGGCAGTAAGCTGAGCTATCAGGCAAGGCCTTTTCCCTCTTTTCTTTCCCTTACCAAGTAGCAGCACGTCCTGGTATTCCCAAATGTTCATCCCAGCCCCATCTTGAACATCAGAAACTTTTTTAAAAATGCTATCTTGTTGGCATCATTATGAGGAAGAAATGAGTACATGGACCTAATTAGCTGTATTACCATATTTGTGTCCTGCAAGCAGGCAAAATTTGCTTGTGTAGGGAGATAAAAGAGGGTTCTTCCTAATGACTAATATGCCTCTTTAAGCGAACATTAGAGAGAGGTGCACAGAGTTCTCATCTGAAATGTTCTATTGTTCTGTTTGTTTTTTCATTACTCTGAAATGATTAGTGCAAAAATTCTTAAATTGGAAGCTTTTCAAAGAGGAAGATTAAAGACTATAAGCACAGGCTCACAGCTGTGTAAAAAAGAACATGCATCTGGGTTGCTTTGGGGAGAGCTTCAGCGGCTTCACCTTGGGCTGTGGATAGCATGTGAAGGAACTTTCAGGCCTGTCGGGGGTGCATCTGCCGCGCTCCCTCCGTGAGTCTGTGTGGAGCTGAGTTGGCAGCTGGTAGCGTTTCTGCCCGAGCTCGACGCCATCTTTTTCACGTTATTTAACTAAAGCCTCCTAAATGCATTTCAATGAGGGATCGGTTTCCATAACACCAAGACAAGGATGCTGAGGCATTTTGAAGAAACCCAGACAGAGACCTTGAATGAATGCACAGGAGGAAGAGAAATCTGGTCTTGACATGCTCACCAAAATACTTTGCAGTGACTGCCTGGGAATTCGTAGCTATGTGATTAAGGATCATTTCTAATTGGAGAGTCCTATATTTATTATCCATATTTTTTTTGTTAGGCAGTCACCACTTTCCTGTTTCTAGACTGAGGGGCTAAGTATTTGTACTCTTGGCTTGGCTCCAAGGTTATCCCAGCCCATACTTGCCTGAGTCACTGCAAAGGACACCAGAAGAAGCTTCGTGTTGTGTGAATAAACTAAAGGCCTCCAAGGAGGAGGGATCCTTGGAGGTGCTTTCCCAATCTTCTTCTACTTCTCTGGGAATTGCCCCCCTCCTCCCACATACACACTGCACAGATACACAGAGGCAGGCACTTGCCAAGGCTGCTTGGCCCAGAGTGGACACCCACCCAGGGGAAAACTATACAGATACTGGTAATCACATTCTCTTTTGGTCTGAGTTCTTTTGATTGCAAATAGCAAAAAATGTTGTCTTAAAACAGAATTTATTGGCTTAAGTGACTAACGAGTTCAGGTGTGGCTTGATCCAGGGGCTCAGTCACTCTCCCTCCCTTTCCTTTTCTCCATCCTCCTCCTCCTTCCCCTCCCTCCCTCCCTTTCTCTTATGGCTTTATTTTCTAGTAGATTCCCTTTCTTGTGGTGTCTCCAGCAGCTCTGAGCTTACATCCTCATAGGGCAAATATAACTAAAACACCCCTCACCTCTTTCCCAGTCATACAAGCTCCCAATTGGCTTGGCTTAGGTGACATGCCCTTCCTGTGGTGCCCCCAGGGCTCTGATTGGCCACACCTTGATCTCATGCCTGCCTCTAGGGTGAGAGCCGGAGCGGGTTCCACAGGAAGCCCAGGGACTGAGGTTGGGTAGAGAATGGGTCCCTAGAGGAGAATTGAGGTGCTGCTGCCAGAAGGAGGGGACACGGGTGCTCAGCAGAGAGAAACGCCCAGTGTTCTCTGGCGGAACTGTGGAGGCTCTCTCCTGGAACATTTGGGACTGGGCAAGCCATGAATGGGTCAGTCTGAATGTATATGGGCCTGGGTTTGAGGGGTGTCATGTTTGGACCATGCGCTCAAAAACTAGAGAAAGCAAGCGTGCAGAGAGACTGAGCCGAGTGTGGGATGCACAGCCCCCTGCCCTGGTTCTGGACGGCTTTCTGGCTCCTGGTCCAGCCCCTTGGAGGGCCCAGCAGCACGTCTAGCTCTTGGTTGTCTGAGATACCCTTATATCTTTCCAGTAAGTCCCCATTTCCCTGAAGCTGTCGTGCATTGGCTTTTCTTTCTGGCAGTCAAAGCGTCCATGACTGGGAAGAGAAAAACCAGGGACAGTGTTAGACTAGCCTACAGGGTTTCCCTCCAGGAGAGAAGCGCCCATCTTCTGCGGGGGATTGATGTGCCCGGGGCAGAGGCAGCATGCAATGGAGCCACGCCTGCTGTGGATGGAATTCTGCACATCGAGGGCAGATTCCAGTTCCTTAAAGGACAATTAGCAGGAGGAGGGGGAGGGGGATCATTTAGTCACATTAGAAAGTGACACTCATGGCTGTCCCTGCTGAATTATTGCCTCCCTAGCCCATTCGTTTACACGAGAACTGCTTGCTTGAAAAATGCTTGATCACACAGCCCAAGTCTTTGGAGGCCAAATGTGGCTAAATAGTCCTGATGTGTCTGAAACTCTTCATTCAGAAGGGGAAACCCTAAAACCATCTTTTGGGGGTAGCCATTTCTTTGGTATCTTCAGAGTTGAGTGTAGTGCTTGTTCAGATACCAAATTCTTTTATAACGATTTCATTTTCACTATTTCTCTATTCTCGAGAACATTTGATTTGGAAAGGTCTCCGTGTAATCAAGCAAAGTAGAAAACTCTGGCAGCTTTGACCTGGATTGTCCTCTTCCCTCCTTTCCCTCACCCTTCAAGGCTTTGCTTAGACATCACCTCCTCCAGGAAGCTTTCCTTGATGGACTCCACACTGCATTCCATGCTGCTTCTCCTTGTCTCCCGGCGTTCTGTGCTTCCCTCTGTTGTAGCACTGATTCCACCAGACTATAGTTTTTGTCTGTTTATTTGTCTGTCGGCCTCACTAATGTGTGACCTTTAGAGCAGGCCAGAGCTTTGGCGAGTAAGAGCCAACCTTTGTTAAATACTTACATGCCAAGCAAAGTAGTCGATCTTAAACACAATCCTAGAAGGTGGGTGCTAAAATTGCCCTCATTTTTACATTGAGAAATTAAGGCACGTGGAGAGGTTTAGCAAATTACTAAAGTTCACAGCTAATAAAGACGGTGAAATCAAGATTGGAACCCAGGCAGCATTAGTTCCAAACTGTTGGTCCACCTCCGTCTCCTTGCAGCCGGCACAGGTCCCGGCACTTAGTAGGTGCTCAGTATACACTGGGTGAGCTGAAGTAGATTGAATACCTGCGTATGTGCAGCTCAGCTTAGACGGACATTGTCAGGTGGTTTTGCTTCTTTTATCGCTGAGACGAGAGTTAGAGGCAGGATTGGTTTCCTACTGAAACAGAGTTTTGCAGCCAGAGAGCAAGTTCTCACCAGGACCCTTCTCTCTGAGGCAAAGGGACTTACTCTATTTTTAAAACCTATTTCCCTCAACCAGCAGCCTTCTCCAAGGCTTTAGCTCTGGGAATACAGAGTGACAAATAACTTCCCATCTGTCACAGCAATATCACAGCTGTTTGGGGCTGGGAAGCAATTGGGAACATCAGATCTTCCAAGAGCATTTTCCTTTCAATTTCGTTATATTGGCAGAATGCAGGAGTATATGGAGATCAGTATCACAGATATCCTGGGCCCCGGTTCTGCCTTCACACCCATGCCCAGCTTGGTCTCTTGCATGGGCAGGGCTGCCTGGTCCTCGGGCCCCGGCGACCTCTCACACCCTGGCCCTGGAGCCCAGGCCTGGACGCTGCTTCCCCACCCCGTTCACTCGTGCAGGTTTCCTCCTAAATGACAGAGATGATTGTTTTGTTTTTGCATCTGTGCCCATGCGTTTCAAAACAACTAACATTTATCCAGTTGCATTTGGAGAGAAGAGGGAGGGTGAGCTCTTCATTGTCTTCTCAGAGCCCACCAGAAGTCCCGCTTACTTGAAATATATCATTTAATTTTTCTATCATCAAAGTCAGTATTCAATAGAAGCAAGAAATTTGAGAAACTGGGGAAACCATAATGATAATAAAAATTTACCAACATTCCAAAACAACCACTGTTAATGTTTTGATTCGAATCCTTCTGGTTATTTTCAGTGATATAATTGCACACGTACACACATGTGATTAGAATCATACTTGTCATATCATAAGTGGTCTCTAAATTAAATTATTTCAGAGTAAACAGATGTCCAGCTTCTGCTTCCCCCTTTCCCCTACACCCCAGAAGACTTGGCTGTATTTATATCCGTGAAGAGAGAAGCAGAAGACTTCACTGCTTTTTCAGTGAGTCTAAAACTCCGTTTGTAATTTCAGTGCTACAGAGTAGCCAGCTTTTAGAAATAGATGTCTATTGCCGTGCACATGGCCCAGGGGGTATGAGGTGCATGACTCAGATATCCAGACTGCAGTGTGTGACTGCAGGATGAAGTCATATTTCCTTTTAAAATTTCCCAAACGTGATCATTGGAGCCCCTGGCAGCTTGATTGCTGAAAATGAGCTCCCATCACAATGGCTCCAGCTATTTCTGAGTTTCCTGGGAACTGTCTCACGTGCACACGGGGAACTGCCCCTTGTGGTTTTCTCTGGGGCCCCTGGCATTGCTGCCTGTGCTGAAGGTGACCCTCATAGATGGCTGGGCTCCTGGGCACCTGGCCCACCTGTGGTCACCTTTGCTCTAGCTTGGGGTGGGGGAGGGTGGTACGGTGCTTTCTCTAACTCTGCTATTGAAACCCCAAAAGACAGCTGGACCTGCTCCCTGTGTCCCCTCTGCACAACTGAGACCAGGCTAGAACTTTTAATAAAATTGGGCCAACAGTGTAGGGATTATGGCAGAGAAATACAGCACAGGGGAGAACTCACAGTTGCGGCTGTTGGATGCAGCTGCCCTCAAGTCCAGGGGTCTCGGAAGGGTGACTCTGCCTTCCTTATGCTCTCCAACTCCCTTGAAAGGAGGGTTCTGCCCCAGCACGGGGTCAGAGCCATGAAGCCCAGAGCACAGGCAGTTTCACGCTTGTCTCCTCCTCTGGCCGAGGCTGGTGTTAGCAGTGATTGGGGCTGAGGGGGCCGCGGTGGGCGTCCGGCAGAGCAGAGGGTCCTCGGTGGGCCCTAGGCAGTTGGAAGGTCCATTAACGTAGCAGGCGTGACATAACATGGAGACTGTCCCCATGGGTCCTCTGTGAGAATCCATCTGTATCTGACCTTCACTGGAAGTGGTCCTGCCCATGACTTATCTAGTCAGAGACTTTATTTTAGAGGCAGAGGGTAGGCTCCAGGGTCAGGAACTCAGCGAGTCAAAGGGACCAGAGTCCCCACTTTTGTCGCCAGCTTAGTGGGTGGGAACGGGAAGGCACAGGCCCCGGAGTCAGGCGGACCTGGGTGCCAGAGTTTACTCCCCTTCTGACTAGCTCGTGTTGGACCAGTGGCTCAGCCTCCCTAAGATAAGATGGCAAATGAAAGTACAGTTGAACGGGCCAGCCGTGGTTCCTGGGCTGTAGTGTTTAAAAAAAAAAAAAGTTTCCTCTCCTCTTAGAGACTTACGTCTGTGTTCTCCCTCCAGTCATCTAAAAGTAGTATAAGAGCCCTCACTTCTATGTAAATTGCCGTTGTTCGCTACGGTGGAGATCGGTGCTCTCATTATCCCCCCTCCAGATCTGTTAGATCAAGATGACCGTCCTGTGCTCTGAGCAGCCCCTGCTTTGTGTACTGGACGCAGAGCCATCAAGGACACACACGGACGCAGGAGGTGACAGGCATCCTGCTTTTGTGGGCCTGAGCTTGGCAGTGCTCTCACCGACATCTGAGCACAGCACCTGTGTCCAGTCGGACCCGTCCTTCCATCCATCCACCCATTCCATTCTTTTTAAAAGTTTATTTCTGTCGGTGGATGTATACTGAGGGCCTCCTTGCCCTGGGGCGGTGGGCACAACAGGGGGTAAAATCAGCCAGGTCCCTGCCCTCATGGAGCGTCCCCTCTGGCTTAGAGAGCCAAACGACAAACAGATGAAGAGGTGAATGCCTAGTGTGCCGGTGCTGGTTGGTGCCGGGGGACAGCAGGGACAGCTGATGCCGAAGCCTCCGGGAGGGAGGGAGCAGGCACTCCAGGCAGAGGGGGCAGCAGGAGCAAAGGCCCTGAGGCTCCAGCCGCTTTGCTAATCCGTGACATCTGAAAGCCAGCTCTACCCACCTCCAGCATCTTTTCACATCCGTCTTATTCTCCTGCCCGGCTGCCCCGGCCTCCTTTCACTTCTCCTTCTGCCAGATGTTGGCCTCTGAACGTGCCTCGCCCTTTGCCCCAGAGCTGTTTCCCTTCCATGACTGGTCCGTCCTGACTCGTTGCTTTTTGTCCCAGGTCCAAACCTCCCTACTTGGCTGACCTAACCCCATTCCCAGGCCTGGCATAGCTGCAGGAACCATGTCCCTTTCCTTACAGCTCTTTGTCCATGTGAAATATGTTCACGTGTGTGATTATTTGCGTAAGGGCAGCTGTCTTCCCTGGCCAACTGGAGGCTCCAGGAGGGCAGGATTATGCCTGGTTTTATTCTCCGTGGTATCCCTGGGGCCCAGCCCTGAGCTTGGTACATAAGAGGCACCAGTGGTTACTCTGAGGAGGGAATGCCCAGTTCTGATGAGGGGCCAGAGGGGGTGGGGAAAGAAGACAACTGCCCTGATCAGGGTCTGGAAGAAAAAGTCGATGCCCTGATCCCAGCGTCCAGCTCTCATCACTTCCGAAACCAAGTCAGGTGCCATCTGCTGCAGAGGGTCCTCCGGGCCATGCGTGAGATTGAGGTCATGTCCAGAGACAGTAGAGCTCAGGCTGGAACGTGGCGTGTACACCGTGATGCAGTCCCTGAAACGAAGCGTCTGCCCCTCAGCCAGCGTCAGTCATCACTGTAGTGTCGCCGTTCCAGGTGGAGCAGAGACTGGGCGGGGTCTATTCCACTTCTGAGCTGCTCATTCTCTATCCTTCTTTAAAAGAAATGTGGGGTGATGCTGGCGATTCTTAGTAAATAATGCATTTTCGCCTTTACAAGTCTGCCTCATCTACGTAACCCAGTGAACCAAAAAGCCGGTTTTTTCTGGCTAAGTTATTCATCTTATTCTCGGCATTTGGCTGCAATAAAATCACTCCATCAGCGTGGTCATACGGTAATTCAGGCATTTTGTTCTAGCAACAGGGACACTTATAGTTAATAACACATGAAGCCATGTCACTAAGAGGAAAGTTTTGTTCGGATCCATTAACACAGGCCGCCAACCAAAACACAAATCGTTTACTTGCTTGGATATTAAGGAAGCAAAATGAATCGGGAACCTAAAGCCATTTTTAAAAGAATCTTTCCTATCCTCATGTCATCTGACTCTTGGCATTTAACAATTCTCATAAAGGGCATCTGAGCTTAGAGTTTATAGCGCCTGCTTTTCTCTGGGGCGGAGACCATGCAGCATAGGCTTCGGGTGCAGCAGCAAAGCAAGGCCCAGCTTGGTTCTGCTCCTCACTCCCTGGGTCGTTTTGGGCACGTTGCTTAGTTACTCCAAGACTCCATTTTTTAGGCATATAAAATTTCAGGACTTTGGTGAAAATTGTAAGTAAAATGTCTGGCACGTGATTGGCACTACTAAATGGTACATCATCTTCTCTAAGTCTGAGGGCGCTCACATAATTTAGCTTTCACTCTTGAATATCACAATACACATAAAAAAAGCATTTGGTTCTAAGGTGGAGGAGTGTGGATAACAAGAAGTCACCTGAAGCTGGAAACGGAGAGGCGGGCATTTGATCTATGACGAAGGAGGTTTCCAAACAAGCAGTGTGTAAATGAACATGTATTTCAGGGTTCTTGCTGCGTTCACAGCAGCAGGTTTTTCTGCAGAGGTTAGTAGCGTCCATCAAGTATCTCCTATGAGGTCCCTGTCCTAAAATAGCATCTTGTCTGGGAACCTTGGTGCTTGTGTGACAGGGGCTGTATAAATGCCTGTGCACCGAGCTCGCCTTGAGTCAGAAGCCCCAGCGGCGCGTTATAGGTTTTGTTTGCATACTTGAAAACCCGCCCAAGAAAGTCATTTACTGAACTCCACTGTTTCTGTTGACAGTTTTTTGGAAGCAGAGGGGATGCTTAACTGCCCAGCCCACAGACCGTGCGTTATGTTTGTTTCCTCGCCTGCCTAGCATTTGACAATTAATTAGGCATGGTAATTACCTGCTTTAATTTCATGATTGCACATCCTATAATTACCCCTAATTCTGTAATAGGGAAGTTCATGTCCACAAAGGCAGATGATGATGAAGGTGATGGGGTTACCATATTAACAGCTGCCATTGCTTCCTGCCTGCCAGGCACAGCATCTCACAGCCACCCGACATGATTGGTCTTGGCCCCATTTTACAGATTGAGAAGCTGAGGCTTGAGGTGGAATATTTGAATCCAGGCCTCCCTCCTTGTATAGCCCACGCCCTTTCTCTGTGCTCTTCTGCCTTGCAGGACAGGCCTCAGACGTGCCTAACATCCAGTATGCTGCTGGCTAAAGAGCCTGTGCTCGGCAGACCCTTGAAGCAGATCTGGGACTTCAGCCCACTGAGAACAAGCTCTTAAATCTTCATTCTCCCTCTCTCCTTCTTCCTTCTCTGCCTGCTCCCTCCCTTCTTCATATATATATAGAGAGAGAGAGAGAGAGAGAGCGCGCGCGAGAGAGAATCGAGGCTTGAAGAGGTGAATTAACTTACCCGGAATGGCTTGGCTAACAAGAGGTGGAGCTGGGATTCGGACTCAGGTCTCCCTGAGGCCAGAGTCCCATCCCTGGACCCCCCTCAGCACTGACATCTGACAGTGTGTCGGGTCTACGTGGATGCTCACAGACTAGCTTAGACGTCCTACCATCATAAGTTAGGGTAAAACTCACTCTCCTGAGGATAGTGTAGGCATGGCTTTTTTTGACTTTCGCTTTTACATCCAGGTTTAATATAAATATCATCAGATGCATAATTTTTTTTTTATTGAAGTCTAGTTGATTTACAATGCTGTGCCCATCTCTGCTGTACAGCAGAGTGACACAGTTATACACATAGAGACATTCTTTTTTTATATTCTTTTCCATTGTGGTTTATCACAGGATATTGAATATAGTTCCCTGTGCTGGACATTAGGACCTTGTTGTTTATCCATAGATGCATAAATCTTAAATTTATAGTTCAATTAACTTTTACTTCTGTGTGTATCCGTGTAACCACTGCCCAGAGATATAGGACATTTCCAGCACCCAGAATTGTGCCCTTCTGAGCTGTGAGCAGGAATCCTTACCCATCCCCAAGGTCGTGAGGCTATCCTTCTAGGTTTTTATCCTGGTAGCTTTCTGATTTTACCTTTCACATTTAGATCTATGATCCCAAAAGAAATGAGTGCAAAAGCCAAGTGCATCAATGCCCGGAGCTGCCTTACCCATAACAGCCCCAACTGGAAACAGCCCAAATGCCCATCCCAGCACCGCGGGTGTGTAGGCTGTGGGGTATCCGTACCGTGGACAGGCGGTGAGCACGAACACGTGAGTGCTGTCCACACCACACAGAAACATCCCATAAACACAGTATGGAGTGAAAGGAGCCAGACACCAAGGAGCACACGCTGTGGGAGTCCATTTAGATGAAGTTCAAAAGCAGGTGAAAGAAGCTGGGGAGAGCGCTCCGCAGAGCGGATGGGTGGTGCTGACGGGTGAGGGGCACAGGGGCTGATGGGAATGCCCCACCCTGGCAGACGGTCTTCATCTTCTCAGTGAGAGTGTTTCCCAGAGGCACTGTCTACACAAGAGTTCGTTCTGGATTCAGCTCCCCCAGGCTGAGGTTTTGCCTCCCCCCTCACTTAACCTCTCCCCCCACCCCAGGATTATTACAGGCATCCCTGGGCTCATTCTTCCCAGTGGGAAAGAAACCTCAAGATTCGGAGTTCCTCTTAAAATAGAGAAAAGAGAATTTGCCCCGATTCCTGATTACAGATAGTACCCTCCTATTTTATTTTTCTTTTGCTGAGTCGAGGAGATTGGACTTGAAGTGTCTTTTTATTGCTTATTTTAAAAGGGAGCTTGGTTTTGCTAGAAGAGGTCAACTCTTTTTATTCCTCCAAGGAATTAGTATCCTTACGGCTCAAGCAGCAGGAATTGGGGCCTATCAAACTTAATTTAGAGGGGGTGAGCCCTTTAAAAAAACAAAACAAAGCAAGAACAAAAACCTGATAATTTTGGACATAAGCCCTTTGAATTCTTCAGTGAAATAAGTGCACAGTTGGTTAAGTATAATTCAAGGACAACTTAATTTGCAGAGAAAGTTTCCCGATTTCAGATGCTTAAAAGCATGGCTGTTGAGGGTGGATAGTTCAGGTAATTCTGGGCGATTTTAATGGCATTAGGTTCCTGGAGGGAGAGGCGTGAATGAGAAAGCACAATTGAAGCATCTGGTACCAAGGAGACTCTTGTGAGGACACGTGATCTGCCCAGGCGAGGGGCGTTTGGGCCTCAGACCTATTGAGCAGGGACCTTCCTTGCCAGTTGCCAGCGTTGATGGCTTGGGGTCCCTGGGGTCCTCAGGAGCCTGGGTTCTGCAGCGATGTGCTGTAATAGAAAGGGCCGGGCCTTAGCCATCAGGCAGACCTGGGTTCAGTCCTCCATTTCCCCACTTCCCCTGCACAAGTGATACACCCCCTCTGAGCCCACGTCTTCATCTGGAGAAGGGGCAGGTTCACACCGTGCCTTGCAGACTCATGTGAGGATAAGAGGTGAGGCGTGCGGAGTGCCCAGCACATAGTAGGTGCTTCATAAATGGCAAGTGTTAGCGCTGAAGGTATTTATCTTATTGGAATTCTGAAAAACACTGTTTTACTCTCTTGGGTCTGTCAGTGTACTTGGCTCTTGCTGGATTTCTCATCGAGCTTCATAACTTTGACTGCTAACCGGCGAGGTCAGGATTTGATCGACATCCAGACAACAGCAGAAGCTGAGAACGGGGGTGCTTGACTGGAAGTGTGTTGCTGGTCTCCACGGGCTCCGTGACTAGCTCCCCTCCCCTCGCTATCAAATGGCCTCCAGCTGGAACAGAGGCTGGTGCCAGAAATGCCCACTGGCCACTTTTCACCTCTGAGAGAGACTCAGTCTAATGATGCTAGCAGAGGCAGGACAGTCACTAAACTTGATGGACGCACCTGGAACGCTCTCTGCCCCTGGTTCCCCCTTGGGCATCAGTTCTCCCCACCCAGTGTTCCCAGGAAGCTGCTCTTCCGCTTGGCAGGGAGACCCAGACAGCTGAGCTTTCAAGAAAGAGGCTCCGGGGATGGTACTGCTGTTGCCTTTCCCCTTGAGTATGAACCCTCCTAAATCAAGCCCGAGGTCAGACCTCCTGCCTGATACCGTGAACACCTTGGTCTCCGCAATGAAATGGGAGTGGAATGTGGGTGGAAGAGGCCCAGTGAAGTCCATGGGGTTTATGAATCACCTGAGGACTCAGAGGACCAGAACTGGGGGCCTGTGAAGGGACCTAAGGCCATCTAGTTCAACCCCTGCATTTTATGCAGGAGGAAGGGAGGCCCGGGAGAAGCAGGTGTCCTCCCAGGAGCACACACGGTGGCTAGAGGGGCCATGCCATCCAGTCTCAGGGCCAGAGCTGCTTTCATGTACTCCTGAGATATAATGTGTTTGGGGATTTATGTTTGTGGAGCTTTTTAGGGGCGGGGCATGATAATTTGTATTTTTATTTGAAGTTTTTAATGACCCACAGCATAATTTGTTCTAAGCTCTTGGTCTAAGGCTCAGCAGTAATCTGCATACTTGTCCTTTATTAAGCAGAGCTCCTATGGTGGAGATCGTAAAGCTCAGACAGGTGTGGCTTCAGTAGCACTGCTTCCTCCACTTTGCAGAATTTCATGCTTTTGATGATGGTGGTGGCAACAGTAACAGTAATAATAATAATAGCAACAGCAGTTAACCCTTATGGCATTTTTATGAATGCTTTCAGGCATGGTTTCTTTTTTGGGATTATACCCATTTCTCAGATGAGTAAACTGAGACTCAGAAAGAAGCAATTTGCCTAACATCACATAACTGGTAGGTGGTGGAGATGCTGAGTTTCTGGCATCTCCCTACAGTTCATGAGCCAGCCAAGACCATCTCGATGTCCCAGTAGAGCCCAGTTCCCATCAGTCAGACCATTGGAGGGGATGAATGTTAAAGCTGATCACCAAGATCAGAGACTTACAAAATCCAAATCTTTGTCAATTCCCAGTGTCAACCTAACCAATAGGTTACATTTTAAATTATTTATCAAACACTTACATGGCATCTTCTATGTACCAGGCCCTGTTCTAAGCCCATTATATGTGTGAATTCATTTAATCCTCCCAAGACCCAGCGAGGGAGGTAATATCCTCATTTCTCAGAGGAGGAAGTGGAGGCACAGAGAAGTGAAGTGACTTCCTCAGGGCACACAGTTAGTGCACCAGGGTTTGAATCCGGGAGTTTGGCTGCAGAGTCTGTGCTCTGAGCCGCCTCCATGCATTGTGTCTCCTTACTGATCACACTGTTACGATGTCAGATCCCCTCCTGTCCACCACCAGGATCTTGCTCCCCTCCCTGCCCTGGTCATCATGCCTGTGACCTTCCCTCTCTCCGGAGTGTTTATTCAAATCCTCAGTCCAGGTGGCTTTCCCCAAGCCATTGGCCCTCTGGAGCCAGACATCAAGGAGGATATGGGATGAGGAGAGAGCATTTGTCACAGCAGTCCTATGACTTCTGAAAGGAAGGGTTGAACTAATGGTTTCTGAGGTCCTTTCTAATCCTGGCATTCAGAAATTCTGAGTTCTTGAATGCCTGCTGTCCCCCAGAGCAGGGGGTACAATTCGGAGAGAGTTGGAAGGCAAGGGATGATGCTATTTCTAGGACAGGATATTTGCTCTGATGTGAACATTTTTAAGGATGTTTTAAAGAATGCAAGCAAATTGGCAGCATCCTGGTTGTAAAGAAATTTTTAAGGATTTAAGAAATTAAAGGATTTTTTTTTAATTATAAGAATTGAAGAAATTAAAGAATTGTTAAGAAAATGCAGGCAAGTTGGCATGATCCTGGTTTGCCAGAGCGAGGGGTGGGGCCTGAAGTAAGATGATTGTAATGACGCAAGAGCCTTCCAAGCCCACTGTACCTACCCCCGAACCCAGTCTCTGGCACGAGCGTTCTTCACGGACAGTCATTGAAGGAGTTTGAACAGGGAGGTGAAAATGAATTGAATGGGGAAACAAGGGAGGCCAGAAGAGCAGCTGGAAACCTGCTATAGTGGTCCAGGCAGGGGCGTGGCTAGCTCTGGAGGTGGGCTTGGCAGGCCCTGCTGTTCAGTACTTGGCGGTGGGGGTGAAGAGCAGCACTGGTCAGTGCTGATGCCCAGATTTCTGACTCAGACAAGTCGGTGGTCCATTCGCTGAGAGAGCGAGGTGCAGGTCCTGAGTGCAGATGTAGACACGAAGAGCTTTATCAAGCCTGAGTCTGGAGTTTACATCAGAGGTCCAGACTAGAGATAAAAATTTGTGAGTCATTGACCTAAGAGTGAAATGTGCAGACGTGGGAGTGGACCACTTGTGTAGGGGAGAGGAGGGCCTTGGGAAAACCTCCACTTTTAAGGCATGGGCAGAAGAGGTGCCCACATGGAAAGCCAGGAACGGGCCGTCGGAGAAGCAGGAAGGACTCAGCGTTTTCACAGAGTGAAGCATCTGGCTCTTGCATGTGTTATGAAAAATGTAGAATCATAATTTATAACCCACATTAGAGTTGCCAATTTTTATCGTTATGTGAGAGGTTTTTAAGATGTGTATCGACATTCACTGATGGCAGATTATAAGAGCTATTTATCACTGGAGATTTTACTCTCTGGGCTGTTCTTAACTCATGTCATTTTTTAAATGCATTGATCTCTCTCCCACTGTTTTCCCTTGCGATGTAGTTGCTGGGTGTCCCTAGAAGGTGCGAGGGCCTGGAAAAAGCTGATGAAACAGCCCTCATATGTTGTACCCCCAGAGTGTTCTCTTGATTAAAGTAAAGACATTTTATGCCCCAGTTACGCTTATCCCATCTGGATGTGACTTTCCATCCAGTTGGGCTGATCTCAACTCTGGCCTCTCCCTCTTTCCCCAAATCAATTTGCTGGTCTTTGTGATGCCTTGCATAGCTGTACGGCCTATATACCTGGAGATTCTCCATACTGCCTTGCAAGCAGGCACTGTTAATCAGCTCCAGTTTATAGACGTGGAAACACGTAGAGAGGAGGAGTAGTCTGTGCTTTACCTCAGGGGTTCCCCGAGTTGCCCATTGTTTAGTCCACTTGGGCTGCTGCAACAACTATAGACCACAGTTCTGGAGGCTGGGAAGGCCAAGATCAAGGCACCAGCAGATGTAGAGTCTGGTGAAAACCTGCTTCCTAGTTCATAGACAGCTGTCTTCTCACTGTCCTCACATGGCAGAAGAGGCAAGGGATCGCTTTTATAAGGGCGCTAATCCTATTCATGAGGGCTCCACGCTCATGACCTAATCACCTCCCGATGCCCCACCACACTGGGGGTTAGGATTTCAACGTGTACATGGGGGACGGGGCACAAACATTCAGACTGTAACACCCACTCACCAGAATCACCGGGAAAGCTTTGGAACACGATTCCTGGTTCCCAGATGGTTAACGTGGCCCACCCAAGGGCTGGTAATATTTGGAAAGCACTGCCCCTCTCCACACTAGATTTGGATATGTTGGTAGAAAAATAACAAGAATGAGGACTTTCTGAGTATCTAAATCAGGGATCAGAAAAGTTACTTTGTAAAGGGCCAGAAAGTAAATATTTTCAGCTTTGCAGGCCATATGGTCTTCGTTGCAGCTGCTCAACTCTGCCATTGTATTGCGAAAGCAGCTGTAAACAATAGCTAAACAAGTAGATATGGCTGGATTTGAACCACGGGCCATAGTTAATCTCCTCTGATCTAGATAATGAGTTTTGTGCATGATGATCAGATAAGCAATGGAATTTGCCACTCTCCAGGGCATATTTGAACTTGTGTAAGAATACGCTACGAGCAGATACAGTCCATTTAAGATGTATCAGAGCAGAATTGTATCCAGCCACTCGTACAAAGACCTCTAAGACATTAACTTGAACAAATTAGAGGTGAATATTTCTCTTTTGTTTAAAAAAAAAAAGTTTTGAATCAGTAGTCTAGTATTTGGTGTGGTGACTCCATAATGTCATCAGAGACCCATGGTCCTTCTAGCGTTCTATTTGCATTCTCAAGATCACCTCATGATCAAAAACTGACTGCTGGAGCTCCCGTCTTCACATCTGTGTTTGAGAAAGAAAGAAAAAGACAGAGAGAAGAGTAAAAAGACACTTGTCAGCTGAGTCAGCTCTCTCCTGAGAGCTTTCTTACATCTCATTAGCCACTCTTATCTGCAAGGGACACAGGAAAATGCAGTTAAAATTTTTTTGCTTTCTGAACACATTGCTATCCCTGGAAATATTGGGGGGAAATGGATACTGAGTGGGCAACTAGCACTTGCTGTGACACGGGAGGGCACAAAGAATGCCCCAAATGAGCTGCATTAAAGTCCTGTGAGCTCTGCTGCGTTTATTTACTAACTGATCCATCATGTCTCAGTCTCTGGAGATTGAATGCCTGAAGTCCCTCTTCTCCACAATTAGCCAGGCCTTTCCAGATGCTTCTGGGGTCTAATGTATCCTTCACTGTTATAAAGCAAATCCTTGCATAACTGTGTTAGCAGTCCTATTAGTCATCATACTACTGCTTGAACCCCTAGTGCCAAGAAACCTTTTGAGACATACCTTTTCCTCTCTGGGCAGCTTTGGCTGCTATAAAGTTCTTTCCTAATGAAATCTGTCTTTCTCTAGTTTCTGTCTGCTGGAAGTTTGTCTCCTGGAATCATCCAGGACACATCATCTTGGTCTTTCCTCTTCCTCATTATAGCCTTCCCAGGAATTCAGAGATCTCTGCCTTCTCCATCTTGACACTAGAGGGTATCGCTCTCCAATGTCTTCCATCTTCCTTCTGATAATTTGTTTGCAAATCAGCTCCTAGGGCCTGTGCTTCTAAACTTTAAAGTGTGTATGAACCACTGGGGGTTCTGGTTAAAATGCAGATTCTGAATCAGTGCACCTGGGGTGGAGCCTGAGATGCTGCATTTCTACCATCTTACCACGTGATGCTGATGCTTCTGGTCCGTGGACCACACTTTGAGTAGCAAGTGATCTGGGCCTTTCTGAACCTATTTCAGTTCATCTTTTAACAGGTGGCAACCAAAACTTAACTAAGTTGGTGTGGTCGATTTAGAATAGAGCAAGACTTGTCAACCTCTTTATTCTAGAAGTTATCCTATACCTTTTAATGAGGTCTAAATAGTACATAGGCCTTTTTGGTGGCCCTTTCACATTATTCACTTAGCTTGAATTTACTAAAATCCGTTAAGCCTTTGTCCCACAGGCCATTGCTGTGCCGTATCTCCCCCACCTTATACTTACAGTGTTGGCTTTTTGGATTATATTGTAAAATCTGACACTGATCTTTTAAAATTTCATCATGTTACATTAAACTCATTCCTTAGGCCAGTTGAGATCACTTGATGGTCTGTCATTCAGTGTATTTACTGTCTCTTTGTTAGAAGCTTGGGGGCTTCTAACAAACTTGATAGGCCTCTGTTTCTCCATCTAATTCCACTGGAAACTTCCATCCATTGATTGGAATTCTTTGGTTTAAATTATCCTTCCTTCATCGTGTTCACAAGAATATTGTGAGAGACATTGATGGTTACCTTACCAAAGTTCAAATACATGATGTCTGCATTTGGGGATACAGGGTGGTTTTTATGTAGAGGCAGAATTTATCATTCATATTAGAGATGCCTACTTTTATGGTTAAAGAGATTTTAAGATGTGTATTGACATTTGCTGATTGCAGATTACAATAGCTATTTATCATCAGAGACTTCACTCTCTGGGTTATTCTTAACTCACGTAATTTTTTTAAAATGCATTGATCTCTCTCTCAGTTCTCTGTTTTGCCTTGAGACGTAGCTGCTGTGTGTCCCTGGAAGGTGTGAGGGCCTGTAAAAAAAAAAGGAGGTGAAATAGCCCTTACATTTTATACTCCTAGAATGTTCTCTTGAGAGTCACATCTTGATTATAATAAAGAAGTTTCATGCCCCAAGTGTGTTCATCCATCTTGATGTGACCTTCCATCCAGTTGGGCTGATCTCAGCTCTGGCTCCCTCCCTCCCTCCCTCCCTCCCTCCCTCTCTTCCTTCCTTCCTTCCTTCCTTCCTTCCTTCCTTCCTTCCTTCCTTCCTTCCCTCCCTCCCTCCCAAGATTGATCCCGCCCCCTCCACGTGCTGGTCTGTGTGATCCCAGGCACAGCTCATGGCTTCTATGTCTGACTGTTCTCTGCACCACCTTGGGAGGAGGTGCTGTTAGCTCCGTTTTACAGAAGAGGAAACACATGGCCAGCGAGGATGAATGGCCTCTCCCCCGCAATCTGTCACCATAACAATATGCATGTGACAAAAGTGTGAAAAATGTGTCTCTAAGATTCACTGGGCTGCCGATTTCTGCTGATACTAGAAAACTGATGTTCATGAATATGCAGCCTGCCTGATGGAGTCATTCTCTCGTGTACCCATTGGTACACTCAGTACACTGAGTCCCTCCTCCGTGCCGGCGCTGGGCCTCCAGTGACACAGGAGGTGGGGTGTGGCCCTGCTCTCGCAGAGCTGGTTTTTCTCGGGGGAGCCTTGCCAGAATCCCACCCGTTTGTAATGAGAGCTTTAAGAGACATTTACATTTTCTTTCTCTTTCCTTTTCTCGGAAGGTCTACATCCGGATAAAAGACAATGAGTGGAACGTCTATCGGCGGTACACGGAGTTCAGGAGTTTGCACCACAAGTTACAGAACAAATACCCTCAAGTGAGGGCCTACAACTTCCCACCCAAAAAGGCCATTGGAAACAAGGTAAGTACCGTCACTGACCGGGGCCAGGCAACTCTCCAACTGGTGCCTCTGTCTTCTCCTTCCGTTGGTGATTTAAACATATGTGCTCCTTTATTTAACTCAAAAAGTTGGCTAATATGAGAAAAAATAGGAATGAAGAAAACAGTCACCCATCATTCCGCCCGCCTAAAGACAGTCACGTTATGTTTTGTCTGTGTCCATCCTCTCATTTCTCTAAGGCAGGGGCTGACAAACCTGTTCTGTTAAAAGGCCAGAGAGTAAATATTTTGGCTTTGCTCACCGTACCATTTCAGCCAAAAATACCCAGCTCTGCCATCATGGCAGCAGCTGCAGGCAGTATGGATGCACGTGGGTGCGTCTGTGTGCCAATAAAACTTTATTTTTAAGAAGAGGTGGCAGCTGGATCTGGTCTGTGGGGCATAGTTTGCCAGCTCCTATTCTGGACCAAAAAAAAAAAAATGTTTTCTAGTTTTTATCCATGGTTGTCATGATATTTATTTGGACTTAAGAATATGGAGTTATTTCCCAGGCAGGGCTTTCTCAGAGGAGCTCCTTTTATTATTACTGCCTCGTGAAGTTTAGTCATTGATAATGACCTAATTTGTTTCTGTGTATTCTCCAAGTACCCTGGAGAAAGGAGGCGCTTGCCCCGCGCATGCTTGCTGGTCGATTAGCGTTCATTCATTCATCCAGCCAGCATTTATTGAGCACCAGTTAAGTGTCACAGTGCAAGGGGCACCGAAGATGACAGCCGAGCCGGGCGTCGGGCCCCATTGTGTTGTCTGCCTCAGCCGGCCAGCATCGTTCTGCCCTCCATCACGTTTGCAGCCGTTCTCCATCATGGCTGCGCTCTGGATCACTTGGGAAGCTTTAAAAACTCTGAGACCTGCCCACCGCCCAGCCCCATCCTGAGTTCATTGGTCTGGAGTGAGGCCTGGGCACTGAGGGATTTAAAAGCTCTCCAGGTGGCTCCTGGATGCAGCCAAGCCGGAGAACCCCTGGCTTCCTGTCAAGTAGGAGACAGAGACATTTCATCAATTGCAGCGTGTTAACTAGCTTGGCAGGGGCAGTCGAATCAGATGAGGTACCGTGGACCCTTCTCAGGACCTGGGAGAAAACGGGCCTTGGATAGGAGGCATCCCTCTCCTCCTGTGGTTCTCAGAGTGTGGCTCCTGATGAGCAGCGTGGGCCTCACCTGGAGCTTGTTAGAAATACAGATTCTCGGGCTCCATCCCGCACCTGCTGGAATACAGGCTCTGCGGCTGGGGCCCAGCAGGGTGGGTTAACAAGCTCTCTGGGTGGTGCTGAAGCACAGGAAGTGAGGGGACCAAGCGCCATCACATTGAGAAAGCTTGTGCAGATTCCACTAGCCATGAACTTCCTAGTTTGTCTCTGGAGGAGGCGCCTTGCCTAGGATTTCCTACAGTCTTTATCATAGAAAACCCAGAGCAAGAGTTTCCATAATCCACTCCCCACGCTTGGGAATTCCAGAGAGAAAACTGTCATTGACCGTTCTGTTTACATCTTCAGAGATTTCTGTGTTTAAACCAGATTAGAAACCTGATCACATCAGGGTGTGCTGGAACATAATTTGAACAGTTATAAAGCAGGTTTATCTCAGGCCCAGAATAAACCTGTTGTTCTTTTTTTTTTCTGTTGAAGAAAAGTAGAGTTGAGCCCATAAAAACAGAAGACTTAGAAATTCTATACTTGTTCATAGCAAGGAGTACAATAATTCTTATGAAAAGAGGTGGGGGGACTATATACTGATTTAATCTAATGACTTGCAGGCTCATACAGATCTTGGGACCCGTCCAGAATGTCTTAAAATGTCACAGAACAAAATTCTACATAACCAGCATATTATCCCTATAAGATGTTCTCATTTGCAGAGAGCATTACACGGAAGCAGCCCTTCCACGATACCTGCAGGGAACGCGGCCCATCTGCGTCTCCCTGAGGGAATTATACAAGGCTGAACTGGGGACATGTCTGTCTTTCACTGTGTTTTCACTTCCTATGGCTGCTGTAACAAATTCCCACACATTTAGTGGTCTAAAACAGTTCAGGTTTATTATCTAAAACTAGTCTCTCTGGGCTCCGATTAAGGCGCAGGCAGGGCTGCGTTCCTTCTGGAGGCTGCAGAGGAGCCTTGCCTTTTGCAACTTCTAGAGGCCCTTGGCTTGTGGCCCCCTTTGTCTTCAAAGCCGCAATCACATCACTCTGGTCTCTGCTTCTACCAAGATAGTCACATCTCCTTCTCTGACTCCTCTTCCTCTAATAAGGACCTTTGTGACCACAGTGCCCTCCCAGCCCCTTGCCCCTGATAATCTATGATCATGTCCTACCTCAAGTTCTGCAAAGTCCCTTTTGCCATGTAAGGTAAGGTGCTCTCAGGCTCTGGGATTAGGATGCGGACACCTTTGGGACCCACACTTGCTGAATGATTTCTCTGCAGCCCAAAGGGACGCCCTCCCCACTCCTTCTCTCCTCAAGCCTTATAGTTACGCAAAACTTACTAAGACAAGACAAAGTTGCCAAGAACAACACCAGTCCTAAGTGTGTTGGTGTTCGAGGCTCAGGTTTAGTGAGATGAAGCGTAGGCCTGAGGGGTAGGAGGGGCTTCCCGGAGTTCCGTGACTGAGAAAGAGTGTGAAGCAGTCCTGTCTCTGCTGTGCCAGGAGCAGGGACCGCGAGGGAGTTTCCCCTCTGAGGTGGGTCACCTGCAGCCCTGCTCCCCGTCCTCCCATCCCTGTCAATCCTGGACTGACCTACAGCAGCAGTGGCCTTTTCGCCTGTGAAATCTGTATCAGTAGGGCACCCAGGACAACCCTATTTGCAAATGAATGAGCTTGGCATTAAGGTACCATCTTGGTGGGTCTGGCCCAGTGATGACCGGCTCGTACACATGCACTGGCTGATTCTTAACTAGGTCTTTGGTCCTGTCCCGCATGGTCAGGGGCGGATCTGACAGCTTCCTCTCTTACTCAGGAATCTGACAGCTCAGAGCTGTCCTGGGGTCTCAGCCTCTTTTCTCGTCTGTGCAGCCCTTTAGCTTTTAATTGGCTGGTCGGGGTCCAACTGTAGTTTGATTCCCTCCACTCCCCCACACCCCATCCCCCACCAGAGTACACTTTGGCTGATGCCCAGGACAGATCTGAGGATCTGTCTGATTTTCAAGGGCAGAATGAGTCAGGATTCAGGACTTCAGCGCCCAACAGAGGCCAACGATGAACTCTTCTTTAGAGACCAAGCTTGCGCTGGCCACAACTGGGTCTGATTGCTCAGGGTACCTGCTTTGATACCCTGAGGGCAAATTTTCTAGAGATCTTTGATAATTGACCCAGAAAAATGTACTACATCAAAATCTTTTCTTTGATTGGATCACTTCGCCGGTGAAATGCTTGCCCACTTGGACCATTAAGGCACGTTGACAGAACATCCTTGGGTGGATTGAGTTACATGCACCTTGTTGCTCTAAGCCTTGGACCCGTTAAATGATTGACTCCAGAATCCACATGACTCCAGAATCCACAGTCCTAGACAGTATTCAAGGACATATTAAACATAGTGTAGCCTTTTAAAATTCATCAGAGGAGTATCTTTCTAGCCTGAATTTCTAGATATTTCCCCAGCTTTAGAAGTAAAATGTGATCTTAACCCCAGTTTGAACTTTTAAAAAATTGATTAAATTTACACATTTTATAGTTTCTGGATGCAAAATTTGTCTTCACCAAATCATTTCTTTTACCTCCATATGCCACGTATGTGTTCAGTTATAAATGGGCAGGGTGCCCAGAGCACTTGTAAAGATATTTCCATTCTTGCCCTGCCTACAGTCCCTTTCCCTCACTGTAGCCAGAGTGAGGTTTGTATGCCATCAGGCAGATTGTATCACTATTGATTAAAAGCCACCAGCGGCACCAGTTAAATTCAGGACTCTTTGCTGTGGCCTGTGAGGTGTCCCCTGATAGGTCCCCCACTTCCTCCCCTACCTTATCTCGTGCCCCCCTCCTCTCCCTCTACAGACCAGCCACTCTGACCTCCTAAGACTTCCATGGGATTCTCTGGCCTTTGCACCTGCTGTTCCCTCTGCCTGGAATAGCTTTTCCCCGTCTCTGCGTGGACAGCTTCTCCAGCTTGTGAGGTCTCAGCTCAGTTCCACTCCTCAGAGAGAAGCCTTCCCCAGCACCTTTGTCAGTGCCACTCTGTAGCCCATTACTCTGTTTTCATTTTCTCCCAGCCTCTCCTGGCACATACCATGAGTGGAAATGATTTCTTTGTGTACCTGAGTAGCGTCCATCTCTCTGCCCTGGAATGGAAGCTCAGGAAACGGGGCCTGGGTCTGTTTCTGTTCACTGCTCTCTCCAGCTCCTAGTATAGAATCTGACACGCCAGAGACACTCATGGCTTGAATGAATGAATAAATGAACAGAAATTAAATGGAAGTTTCCCTTTTACTTTCTTCTTTACTTCCCTGGGTCTTGGCACAAAATCAAAAAAATCTGAATTCCAAAAGTGAGTAGAATAACTTGCAGGGTATCTTTGGAGGTTGTTCCCACTCCACTTTTGGCTGAATGTTTCTTGCAGAATGGGCAAGAGCCTGGCAAGCCTTTGCAGACAGGAAAGCGGGCTGCCTAGCAACCTGAGGGTGTGGGCTGGAGCTCGCTGTCCAAAAGGACTTCGCCGGCGTGAGGGCTGAGGTGGAGGCCGTGTTTTTGATGTTGCTACTAAAAGTCTACATTATTGCTCAGTGAGCAAATGAGAATTGAGGGACTGTTGTGCCTTCTTAGGATAATGGAGTCGGTCTCTGAAAGTTCATTTGGCACTAAGGCAAGGCAAATCGCTTTCCCCCGGGCTGCAGATAATTCAACTTGTTGGAGAAATTATGCATTAAAACTCTCATTAAAAAGACATACACCAGTGTGCGGTGGAGGAACCGAGGGGCACTCGCTGAGCCGTGGAAAGCGCCTTTGCAGCTCCCAAGAGGCATAGATTGCGATGCAGCCCGAGGGATGATGGCAGGACCCCAGCCAGCAGTGGGAATGAGCAGGCATCTGGAGGAATGCGGAGGCTGATGAATTCTTCCACTTGGCAAACATGTTGCAAGTGCAGGGGTGTTCTGCTAGGTGTGGGGAGGCGAAGATGATTTAAAGTACGGTCTCTCATGATACTATACATAGAGAATCCTAAAGATGCTACCAGAAAACTCCTAGAGCTAATCAATGAATTTGGTAAAGTAGCAGGATACAAAATTAACGCACAGAAATCTCTTGCATTATACACTAATGACACTATACACTAATGACGAAAAATCTGAAAGTGAAATTAAGAAAACACTCCCATTTACCATTGCAACAAAAAGAATAAAATATCTAGGAATAAACCTACCTAAGGAGACAAAAGACCTGTATGCAGAAAATTATAAGACACTGATGAAAGAAATTAAAGATGATACAAATAGATGGAGAGATACACCATGTTCCTGGATCAACATTGTGAAAATGACTCTACTACCCAAAGCAATCTACAGATTCAATGCAATCCCTATCAAACTACCACTGGCATTTTTCACAGAACTAGAACAAAAAATTTCACAATTTGTATGGAAACACAAAAGACCCCGAATAGCCAAAGCAATCTTGAGAACGAAAAATGGAGCTGGGGGAATCAGGCTCCCTGACTTCAGACTATATTACAAAGCTACAGTAATCAAGACAGTTTGGTACTGGCACAAAAACAGAAATATAGATCAATGGAACAGGATAGAAAGCCCAGAGATAAACCCACACACATATGGTCACCTTATCTTTGATAAAGGAGGCAAGAATATACAGTGGAGAAAAGACAGCCTCTTCAATAAGTGGTGCTGGGAAAATTGGACAGATACATGTAAAAGTATGAAATTAGAACACTCCCTGACACCATGCACAAAAATAAACTCAAAATGGATTAAAGACCTAAATGTAAGGCCAGACACTATCAAACTCTTAGAGGAAAACATAGGCAGAACACTCTATGACATACATCACAGCAAGATTCTTTTTGACCCAGCTCCCAGAGAAATGGAAATAAGAACACAAATAAACAAATGGGACCTAATGAAACTTAAAAGCTTTTGCACAGCAAAGGAAACCATAAACAAGACCAAAAGACAACCCTCAGAATGGGAGAAAATATTTGCAAATGAAGCAACTGACAAAGGATTAATCTCCAAGATTTACAAGCAGCTCATGCAGCTCAATAACAAAAAAACGAACAACCCAGTCCAAAAATGGGCAGAAGACCTAAATAGACATTTCTCCAAAGAAGATATACAGATTGCCAACAGACACATGAAAGAATGCTCAACATCATTAATCATTAGAGAAATGCAAATCAAAACTACAATGAGATATCATCTCACACCGATCAGATTGGCCATCATCAAAAAATCTAGAAACAATAAATGCTGGAGAGGGTGTGGAGGAAAGGGAACACTCTTGCACTGTTGGTGGGAATGTAAATTGATACAGTCACTATGGAGAACAGTATGGAGGTTCCTTAAAAAACTACAAATAGAACTACCATACGACCCAGCAATCCCACTACTGGGCATATACCCTGAGAAAACCATAGTTCAAAAAGAGTCATGTACCAAAATGTTCATTGCAGCTCTATTTACAATAGCCAGGACATGGAAGCAACCTAAATGTCCATCGACAGATGAATGGATAAAGAAGATGTGGCACATATATACAATGGAATATTACTCCGCCATAAAAAGAAATGAAATGGAGGTATTTGTAATGAGGTGGATGGAGTTAGAGTCTGTCATACAGAGTGAAGTAAGTCAGAAAGAGAAAAACAAATACAGTATGCTAACACATATATACGGAATCTAAGGAAAAAAAAAAAAAAGCCATGAAGAACCTAGTGGCAAGACGGGAATAAAGACACAGACCTACTAGAGAATGGACTTGAGGATATGGGGAGGGGGTGGGGTGAGATGTGACAGGGTAAGAGAGTGTCATGGACATATATACACTACCAAATGTAAAATAGACAGCTAGTGGGAAGCAGCCACATAGCACAGGGAGATCAGCTCGGTGCTTTGTGACCACCTAGAGGGGTGGGATGGGGAGGGTGGGAGGGAGGGAGATGCAAGAGGGAAGAGATATGGGAACATATTGTATGTGTATAACTGATTCACTTTGTTATAAAGCAGAAGCTAACACACCATTGTAAGGCGATTATACTTCAATAAAGATGTTTAAAAAATAAAAAAAATTAAAAAAAAGTAAAGTACGGTCTCTGCCTTCACAAACTTCAGGTTCTTGTAGGGAGAAAAACTAGTGAATCCTGTGGGCTGGCGGAGGGTTCCAGTGCACTTGGAGAAGAGCGAGGAGGGGGAAGCAGAGCTGCTTGCTGCAGGAGGGAAAATGCTCGAAGGGCCAGCAGGAGTCCCGGTGCTCAATCTCACATGAGGGAGCAGGTGGGGACGCAGGCAGTTCAGGGGACGTCCTTCCCATCTTTGTGCCCGTTTTCTCAGTGCATCTGCATTAGGCTCCTATGGCTGCCTTAACAAACACCACAGACCTGGTGGCTTAGAGCAACACACATGTATTGTCTTATAGTTCAGGAGGTCAGAAGTCTGACACAGGTCTCACTGGGCTAAAGTCAAGGTGTTGGCCAGGTCGGTTCCTTCTGCGGGCTCCAGGGAAGAATCTGTTTCCTGGCCTTTTTGCAGCTTCTAGAGGCTTCCTGCATTCCTTGGCTTGTGGCCCCTTCTGCCGTCTTCCACGCTGCATCTCTCTGACCATTCTTCCATAGTCACATCTTCCACTGACCACAGCAGGGAAAGGTTCTCCACTTTTGAGATTAGATGTGGCCCAACCAGATAACCCAGGATCATCTCCCCATCTCAGGGTCCCTAGTCACACCTTGCAAAGTCCCTTTTGCCATGTAAGATAATGTAGTCACAGGTCCTAGAGGTTAGGGTGAGAACATCTGTGCGGGAGGCATTATTTTGCCTACCTCGTGCCTCTTTCCTTGCCTGGAGTAAAAGAACATTACTGGTACCTCACTTTACAACTGGGGAAATGGAGACACAGAGAGGTGAAGTGACTTGTCCAAGGTCATCTCACTCAGCAGTGTCAAGGCTGATGTGTGTGCCCAGGCAGACAGTCTGCAGAGCCCTAAGCCTTCACCCTCTCACCACAGGTCTGCTGCAGAGGACCCTGGAGGGTGGGTGAGTAGATTATTTAGCCATTGCCCAGTTGGTAGATATTTACATTGATTCCATAATTCAGTTTCTGAACCTCGTTGGTGTAGAAATCAGGGAGCAGGGGACACCGGGGCCCCCGGTTGCCTCTCCCTTCTGCTGAACCATGCAGGCCTCACATACCGCCTGCCCTCACTTAGGGACCATTTTTAGAGCCAGGAGCTGCTGCCTTCACAGTTGACCCGAAGGCTTATAAACTTTCCTGATAAACCTAAGTGTATGGAGAGTCAGTCATTCATTCGTTTGTGTATGTATTCATTCTGCAGGACTTTGCCAACCCTGAGAGTTAAAAAAAAAAAAAAAAATTCTTGCTGGTTCACTAGCTGTGTGGCCTTGGGCAAGTTATCTGACCTCTCTGTGCCACACTTTCCCTTCTGTGTAACAGGGATGGTCATGGCACTTCCCTCCTAGTGATGTTATGAGGATTTAAGGTGGTAACGTTTCTAAAGTGCTCACAACTGGCTTGCATGTGATAAGTACTACATATGGGTTTGTTAAAGGGGCATATGGTCTGGTTGTGAGATGGAGCAAGCAGACACATAAGCGCGTCCTTACTGTAGAGGATGCTGGGACCGTGAGCCTGAGCAGTGGATGAGCCTGACATAGGTGGTCCGTCCAGAACCTCCACACCCTGTTTTTCTGTGTACAGTAATGCCAGCAGCCATCCTGTGCCCGGCTTGTCATATATACTGGAGGCTCTGTATTCATTTTCTCATCATGAAGTTGTTGCCAAGCCCTGTAGAAAAATGTCTTATAGGTGAGGAAACCGGGCTCAGTTGCTGTAAACACACTGCCCAGGGTCCTGTGGCTCCTGTTAGGGATTGAGTCAGACTCGTTCTAATGGCACTGTGCCTCCTGGTCCAGAAGCCTCTAAACCCACACCCAAATCCAGGAGCCGGTACTGCAGGAAGTCACTGTTACCACAGGTTTCTCTGTGAAGATACAACATCTCACGGGATTCTGCCAGAAACACCCTCATGTGGAAGAAGATCCAGAAGGCAGTGCAGATACCGGCACCCAACTGGAACGGAGACACAAGGAGCTCAGACACCATCCCCTGAAGCTGAAGTTTTTCCAAGAGAAATTTAGGAGAGAAAAGAAACTCCAGCCGAATGAAGCCATAAACGCAAAGTTGTTTCTTATTTGACACTCTGCCAACCACTGTGTAAATAGTCCTGGTACTTAATGTATTAAACAAGAAGAAAAAAGAAATTGGGCTCATTATACATCGCACATCTGTGTTTCTCTTTAATACAGTAAAGGCCTCTTAAGATATTTTCCAGGAGAGCAGTTGCCGAAGTCATCTTGCCAGAAAAATTGTCTCAGGAGAGAGACAGTGCTGAGCCCTAGACCTGGACTATGTATAAGTGTACATATGCAGATATGGATACATATTTAATGAGCGAGGGGTTCTTGGGAGGACTTTTCTATAACATCAAATTAAAATCCAATTTTAAAAATCAAGGTCAGGGCTTCCTTAGCGGCACAGTGGTTAAGAACCTGCTTGCCAATGCAGGGGACACGGGTTCGGGCCCTGGTCCGGGAAGATCCCACATGCCGCGGAGCAACTGAGCCCATGCACCACAACTACTGAGCCTGCGCTCTAGAGCCCGCATGACACAACTACTGAAGCCCACGCGCCTAGAGCCCGTGCTCTGCAACAAAGACAAGACACCGCAATGAGACGCCCGCACGACTGCAACGAAGAGTAGCCCCCACTCACCACAACTAGAGAAAGCCCGCGCACAGCAACAAAGACCCAACGCAGCCAAAAATAAATAAGTAAAATAAATAAATTTATTTTTTAAAAAAATCAAGGTCATTTTATAAACGAATAATCCCGAGCCAGCAACTAGAGGTGTATTTGCTGCTCTGGTCCCATCCCCTGTGTTTTCTGCATGTAGCATATGGAGAGTTTGATTCCAAGAGAATCATCTTGGTGGTCTCAGGTCACAGACCTTGCAGGTCCCACCTACTCCAGGAAGCCTTACCTGAACTCAGAGTGTTAGCCATCCTTCCTCTGGTTTCCTCTCCCAGGCTGCCTCTGGGCTGCCTGATGCACAGTCATCTCCCCCACCCCCACCCCCACCCCCATTAGCCCATGGAATTAGAGAGCAGAACCAGGCCTGGTGAGTCTTTGTCTTCTCAACATCTCACCCAGTGCCTGGCGCATAGTAGGTGCTGAGTTAAACATGTTTGATGAACAGATGAACTCAAGCTACATAGAAATCGGTGTGTGACGTCAGCGTTGTACGACTTCCAATTCCCTTTCTCCTCAGTTCCCTTCATCACTTAACACTTACAGCTCTTTGATAATTACTCCTAGAAAGATTCTTAGGCCCTACCTGCCAGCTGGATATAGACCCAACACAGAATGTTTGCAGGAGGGTCTACAGTGACGTTGCATTAGCCGTGCCGTGTGACACACCTGGGCTCTGGCCTCCCCCCCCTTCCCCAGTGCACCAGCCAGAATGGGTCAGCTCCCCCTTACTCATCTCTGGTGAGGCCCCTGATGCAGCAGTGTGGGACCCATTGGTTTGGAAACTGACATGAATTATAACACACTTGACTCACTCCTGGGCATTAAGTGTTGCCTCAAATATTTCTGGGGCTGTTAAATAACTTGTACGTCATCATTTAACCTCTCCTTCTAGCTCTGAAGGCCTTCTGAATATACTTAAACCACGTTATATCTGCTTTTTCCCCCTCACATTTTTGGACAACTGCTTAAAATTTACAACTCGGAAGAGTACTTCTCAGCTTTTACTCACGTCTCCAATAAGTGAGAATAATCGCTACCTTCCCCTTCAGCACTCCCACTAACATTTGAGAACTGGGTATTGCGATCTTGGTTCATCTTTAGCAAGCCGGGGAAAAAACAGCTTTAATTTCTCAAGTTGTTGCCATTTTAGTTTTGTCCCCATTACCAGGTCTCTGGGGTCAGAGTCCTTCATGTATGGAGGAAGCCATCCATTTCCCCTTGACTTTCTCTGCAGCTCCATGGGCTGTGGGCATTTTTAGAAGCCATGCAATTTAGCTTCTAAATTGCCAGAGGCCAAGGGGTTAAGCGTGTGGGCTGTGGCGTCTCACTGGCCGCAGTTCAGACCCCGCCTCTGGCACACGCTGGCTGCGTGACCTCGGGCAAGCCTGTGACTCAGTTGTCTCAGCTGTCACATGGAGCGAGGGCGCTTACAGCACAGGCTCCCATGATGATCCAATGAGATGCTGCCAGTTAGCTGTTAGCACAACACCTCAAATGCTAGCTTGAAATAAGAGGTCTACAGGGAAGCCTCACTAATTTGGTTGCCATTCTTTTGTAACCTGTGATGACTCAGACATATGCATGCTGGGTTCTTCTTTCTTCCCTTCTCTCTCCTTCCTCTCCCTCTTCATTTCTCTTATTGTTGTGGTGGTGGGTTTTGTTGTTGTTGTTGTTATTTTTTAAATTGAGGTATAATATACCTCCAATCTTAAGTGTATAGCTTGATGGATTTTCACAAAATGAACACACCTATGCTAACAACACGGAGACCAAGAAATAGGCTGTTAGCTCAACTCCAAGCCTCCTCCTCACTCTCCCCACAGGGGTGGCCACTCTCCCGATTTCTAGTACCATAGATTCGTTTTGCCTGGTTTAGGACTTGACATCAATGGGATCATAGACTCTGTCCTCCTTTTTGTCTGGCTTTTTTCTCTCAGCATCACATCTGTAAGACTCATCCGTGCTCTTGCAAGGAGCAGTCATTTGTTTTTTAATTGCTGTGTAGTATTCCATTGTGTGAGTAAGTCACATTGTATAAATTCCATTGAGAATATTCCATTGTATGAATATATCACAACGTTTTTTAAAATGAGGTTAGACCTCATTTTTTTTTTTTTTTTAATTTATTTATGGCTGTGTTGGGTCTTCGTTTCTGTGCGAGGGCTTTCTCTAGTTGTGGCAAGCGGGGGTCACTCTTCATCGCGGTGCGCGGGCCTCTCACTGTCGCGGCCTCTCTTGTTGCGGAGCACAGGCTCCAGACGCGCAGGCTCAGTAATTGTGGCTCATGGGCCCAGTTGCTCCGTGGCATGTGGGATCGTCCCAGACCAGGGCTCGAACCCGTGTCCCCTGCATTGGCAGGCAGATTCTCAACCACTGCGCCACCAGGGAAGCCCCACAACGTTTTTTAATCTTTGACTGTTGGTGGATATTTGTGTGGCTTCCAGTCTGGCTCAGTTACACGTAGTGCTGTAATTAACATTCTTATATGTAGATGTCTTCTGGTGGAGATCAGCCCTGATTTCTGTGGGTCTATACTTAGGAATGGAATTGCTGGGTCAGAGGATGGGCATATGTTCCACTTCAGGAGATACTGCCAGAGAGTTTCCCAGAGTGGTGATATTTAGTTTGCTTATGATTTTCCTTACTCAAACAGTGTTGCAGTGAGCATCCTTCCATACCTCCTGGCACACGTGTTTTAGACTGATAGGTGATGTACCTGTGAGTGAGATTGCCGGCTCATAGGGCATGCTTGTCTTCAACCTCCCTAGCTGTTGCCAAATTGCGCTCCCAGGTGGTGGCACCAAGTGTTCCCTCCCAACCAGGTGGATGAGAATTCCCATTGTTTTCAACAACACTTGGCATCGATACACTTGTAATTTATGTTTTGTCAACACAATGGGAACAAGATGGTACCTACCTTGTCATGGTTTTCACATATTTGCCTGATTACTGATAAGGTTGATGATCTGTTCATGATTTTTGGCCCTTCATATCTCCTCTTCCCTTTCTTGCCTGTTTATATCCTTTGGTCATTTTTCCACTGGAATTCTTGTATCTTCCTTATTGGTTTCTATGATCTTTTTATGTTTTCTGGATGCCACCCTTTGTGCATTCTTTTTTTTTTCTTTTGGCTGTGCTGGGTCTTTGTTGCTGCATGTGAGCTTTCTCTAGTTGCAGCGAGTGGGGGCTACTCTTCGTTGTGGTACATGGGCTTCTCGTTGTGGTGGTTTCTCTTGTTGCGGAGCATGGGCTCTAGGCTCACGGGCTTCAGTAGTTGTGGCACGTGGGCTCAGTAGTTGCGGCACGTGGGCTCAGGAGTTGCAGCTCACTGGCTCTAGAGCACCGGCTCAGTAGTTGTGGCGCATGGGTTTAGTTGCCCTGCAGCATGTGGGATCTTCCCAGACCAGGGATCGAACCCCTGTCCCCTGCACTGGCAGGTGTATTCTTAACAACTGGACCACCAGGGAAGTCCCTTTGTGCATTATTTTAAAAAGATACAACTCTTGTCTTCATCTCCAAGAAGCCTCTCTCGCTCCCCTCACAGTAGAGCCCACCACCTCTTCTTCCTCCCTGTGCTTCCCGCGTGCTTGGCACCCGTTTCCTTCACAGCCCCCATAATGCTTTAGTGCGTACACATGTTTACACGTCTGCTTCCTCACTGGTCCAGTTTCCCAGAGGAGCAACGACTTCTCATCAGACTCTATACAACACACCAAGACACTAGCATGAAGTCCACTATCAGTAGAGGCTGGATCAGGTGTATGTGTATGTGTGGAGGGGTGTGTCGTGTGTGTGTCTGTGTGTGGTTATTTGCACGAGGGAACATGAGGCCCCAGGTTACATTCTTTAATGTGCACCCAGGGTCAACCCCTCCACAGCTCCTCTCCCTGAGATGGGGTCCAGAAAGCCTTGAGTGTCTGAGAAGTGTTGGACACAACTTCCTTTGCGTCTCTGGGGAGCTGGTCTTCTCTACTACTACGCTAAGGTTAGCCACCTCCTTGGAACTTTCTCGTCATTACTTTCTCAGCTCTTCTGCCTTCCGTGGGAAGCGAAGTTCTTTTTGTATTGAGTTTAGAAGCTTTTTCGCGTTAAGTGCCTGATCGTCATAGGCCCATGAAAAGGGAACTGTTTTGTATCATAAAGGCTTTGATGCTGGCTTTTAGCTCTCCCTCGTGACCTGGGCAGCCTTATTCCTAGCAGCGGGAGATAGACAAGCCCTCCTTCACATCAGCACCCATCTTACTAAGAACAGCAGCTATTCACTGAGCACTAACTCCATCCAGGCCTGGTGCCGAGGACTTGGCCTGCACACTTTCATCTAATCCTCTCAGTGTCCTGGTGGCCGAGGAACTGTTATCCCTGCCCCACCTCATGTCACTGTGCATGTCTCCCTCTTAGATCCTGAACCCTCAAGCTCTTCCATGCCTCAGGGCCTTTGCACATACAGTTCCTCTAGAATACTCCATCCCCCACCCTTCCTATGACTGGTCTTTTGCATCTGTCAGCCCTCAGCTTAAATTCTACCTCCTCAGGGAACCCTTTCCCAGCTACCCAGAATAAATGCTGTAAATGTATACTGTACATTTTATAACTATAGTGTGTGTGTGTGTGTGTGTGTGTGTGTGTGTGTGTGTGTGTGTGTGTTGGGGAGAAAGCCATTTAGGAATTTTAAGCAGAGGAAGAAAGATGGGGCATGTGCTCCCTGGGTCACCAACGTGACTCTCTTCTCTCGCTTCTGGTCTCTGAAGGCTTTTGAACTTGTCATCCCTGGAAGTTCAGGGCAGACTCCTTGAAGAAGATAATTTTTCATGTAAGCTTTGAAGAATTAAGTAGAGAGGAAAGGGAAGGGCACTCAGTCAGGGGAAAGCGAAGGTACAGAAGCATGAAAAATTAATGGGTTCAGGCATGTGTTGGATCCTTTATGTCCTGGTGCTCCAGCCCCTCACCTGGACAGTGTAGGGATCCAGTGATGACTTCAGCCTTGGATGAAGTCCAGGTGAGCAAGAAGCACAGTAATATTAGGACCCTGGGCCATGTGCTTTCTCAACACCTTGGATCTGCCCCTTCCTGTTATCTCTGGAATCTCTGACTTTGGAGAACGGAAAAACAACCACTCAGGGGAGTAGAGCAGACTGGAAATAGCCAAGACCCTGAGAAGTCTAAGGGTTCTTGTCAGAGATGCCCTTAATGTAAAACAAATAAATGGAAAGCTTCGTTAATTTCCAGATAAACATTCCTTCACTCTTTCATTTCACAGATCTTTATTGCGTATCTATGGTACACCAAGTCTTACGGCTACTGAGGTGAATGAGATGTGTTTCTTGCCCTCAGGGAGCTCACAGTTTTGTAGGGCAATTGGTAGATCACCCCGTCCCCAGTAAGTGCTATGGGGAAGGTTAAATCCAGGGTTTTGTGGGCGCAAAGGGGAGAGTACATCATCTAGGATGCTTTTCCCTGCAAGTGATAGAAACCAAAATCAAACTATTTTTAGTTTAAAAAGAGGTCTCGCTGGCTTCTGTAACTGAGAAGTTGAGGTCTGACTTGAGGAATGGCTGGATTTGGGAGCTCAGTGACATCATCAGAGGTCAGTACTTTGGCCAGTCATTTTCTCTTTTGCTGTCTTGCTTCTAATCTGTCTGCCTATCTGTTTCTCTTGCTTCTTATCTGTCTGCCTATCTGTTTCTCTCTCCATCTGCTTTTTTTCTGAGTTGGCTGCATTTTCAGGCAGGCTCCCCTCTCATGGCAAAGATAGTCACACACCTCTAGGCTTTCTCTATATCACCTTAACAGCTCAGGCAGAAAGAGTAAATCTCTTTTCAGTGTTCTAGTCTCAGCACTGATGCTCATTGGCCCAGTGAGTGCCACTGGGGACTCACTGAGTCCTGTGCCTATTCCAGGGTCAATAATAATGACTGTGATTGGCCAGGTCATGTGCTCAGCCTTGAGTCAAGGGGTGGAATCAATCCCATCCCAAGCCCATGATCTGAGAGTGGGAAAAGGTTGATTTCCCAGGGGAAGATTATAGCACTGTCACCAGGAGAAAAGGGCATGGGTGGTGTGTGTAGGCAAAACAGCAAGGGGGGGGGGGGGACCAGCCTAGGGGAGAAGGGAGAGAGGGAGATCAGAGAAGTTTCAGAACAGAGCCTTGAAGGATGAACAGGATCCAGCTGTTGAGTGAGGTGGGGAATTCCAGGCAAAGGAAACAGCACTTTGGAAGGCAGAGCTCGTGGAGCAGCTTGACTCCTCAGGCTTCTTGGGAAGCAGTGTGGAGGATGAGTAGCAGGAGACACTGGCCCAGAGGACTGCACAGAGGTCTACAGACTTATTGAGAGGAGCATCATGCGTTCACTCATTCATTCAACAGCTCTTTCTTGAGCACCTACTATGTGCCAGCCACTGAGGCTAAACAGATAGGAGCCCTGCTTGCATAGGGCTTAACAATTCGGGGGTTGGGGAGAAGGGGATGAAGAGGGAAGACAGACGACATACACTTAAACAAACATACAGATAATTTCTGATGATCTCTGAATAACATACTCAGTAGAAGAGATTTAACACTAGAACTGTGCTGGAAAGGTTACCCGGGTCATAGGAGATATTAAATTATGAACTGAACAGTATGGAATTTCTTTGGCCTGCAACTAAAAAACAAAAACAAAGAAAGAAATTTTTTTGCCCACTGCTGCCAACCAAAGTAAAATTACTCGGCTCCCTTTAAAAGACAAGGGTAAAAATAGAGAGGTAGTAGGTTTTCAGCTAGCAATGGACTATCATTTGGGCTTGACCTGCTGCTGCTTGATGTTCAAAGCAGCTCAGTGCACTGGGTAATGGATCCATAGTTCGTTTTAGACAGGTGCATAAATCTTTGGGGGAAGCTAGAAAAATGAGCCAGCCAGGCAGCCCTGGCATTCTGCTTCATCCTCATTTCCGCCTTTTATCCTCTCCCCTCGTCCTCTGTTCATTCTGGCCTCTTACAGTGGGGAATCCCCATGGAAAGTGCAGACTGGAGTTTCCCACAGGCATTCTTCAAACTAGAGCATCAAATAAGGAATGGTTTTGCTGTCTGGGGCCTTTCCCTCAGTAATACCATTAGTGTTCAGGCAGGTCTGGAGAGCTGTAAATCATGTCTTTCACCATTGCTTCGGGGACTGTTGCAGATGCCTCAAATGCATTGATTTTGGAAATAATTGGGCATAACTGTTTTCCCTTTTCCCTTAGTTTAGGCGTCACTGCTGTGCACCAGATGACCGATGGTGTGCCAATAAAGCCGGTAACCAAGCAGGGCAAAAGATGGCTGCATCTTTTCAGATTCTCAAACAAAGTGGGAAATTACTGCCTCCCAGCGATCCCCTAAGTCTGTGTTTAGTCTACTTTGCGTGGCACCGGTCAGCACCACGGGGAGTTCCACTGTGGTTGTCATTTGTCTGATGGTTTCCCACTCTGGATGTGTATGTGAATCCTTGGGTTTAAACAGATTCAGATGCTCAGACCACACTTCAGACCTACTGAATTACAGTCTCTAAGGGTGAAGCCCTAGAATCTGTATTTTTGAAAAATCCTTGGGAAGTGCTGACACAGCTGGTCTGCAGATCAGTGATGGGGGTGCCACGGGCCAGAGGCCCAGGAAGAGGAAGTAAGTTGCTCGAGGTAACATGATGAGGTATTCAGAGAGCCAGGACTGGAACTTCTGACGAGTGCATTTCCCCTTTGTGGCTTCAGCAGGCTCACTTACTCTCAATCTTGTGTTTCTGTGCCAGGGTTTCCAGCCAAAATCTGGCTTGAGATTAACGATATTAAATAGGACCTCAAAGGATGGTTTCAAATTCTGTCTCATATCTATTTTTTCTAAAGATCTTGCCACTTAAAATGTATTTTTTGCACCATCGACATCACCTCACCTGGGAGCCTGTTAAAAACGTGGAAACCCAGCCCCCCCTCCCAGGTCCAATTGACTCAGAATCTGCATGTTTAACGGGCTTGCCAGGTGAGTTGATACACACCAAAGTTCGAGAAGCAATGTTCCAGGGTTTCTGCTGTTCACTGTCTGACCTGGATGCTTCCAGCAGGGCTCTTCACCACTCCTTCCTGTTCCCCTCCAGGGGGAAGATCGCTGCTCAAGCTGTCAGATGGGCTGGCTCTGAGCCACACCTGTCAGTGGGCAGAGTCACCGTGTGTTAAGCTGGTGCATCAGGTTGTACCTGTGTCCAGCCTCGACCTCCCAGGTTGAAACAGGAAGCTCCCTAGAAGCAGGCCGGCTCAGTCCCTTGCTGCTTTTCCTTCTTCTTACGTGATATTCATTCGTATTCATTAAGTAATTGTGTTTAAGTCAGTAGGGAAAGACGTGGTCCCTGCCCTTGTGGAACTTTTAGTCTAGCAGAGGCAGACATTAACAAACAAACCTGTAAAGAAAGATACTTTCAAGTGCTTTTAATGAGCTTTTCTGTAGGAACAGTGCAGAGAGCTGTAACAGAGAAGATCTGATTTAGTCAAGGGGTCCGGGTAGGAACATTTAAAGTGAAATAAAGGGGGCCGTGTAGCAGTTAGCTGGGAAACAACCCAGAAAGCCCACTCCAGGCAGAGGCAGCAGCAAACTCAGGCCTGCAGGCAGCTCTATCCTAGGGACTGGGTCAGAGTCTCTTCTCTTCTAAGCTCATTTGGCTTTTCCTCTCTTTGGGCTGGACAGATTCTAGTTCTTGGTGAAAACTTAGGGTCTCTGTTGTCTCCAGGCTCAGGACTGCCTGACCCGGGCTGAAAATGTGTTCCATATAGACATGCAAGGTTTGCAACCAAGGCCTCAAGCTCAAAATCAAGTCCAACTCAGCCTCTGGGCCTTTATCTCCCTTGGGTCTCTGGGGTGGTGGGAGTGAGAGGCGGTGGAGGAGAGCATGGGTCTGGGGTCCCCTGAGTTTGAACTTGAGTCTGAACCCTGATATACTGGTGCAAACTAGCACGTCACCTCGCTGTGCCTTGGTGTCCTCAAGTACTGGCATCTCCCTCCTGAGGTTGCTGCCAGGGTTAAGGGAGGTAGCAGGACAGGCTTAGAACACGCCTGGCCCACAGTGAGCTCAGAAACTGCTGGTGGTGGTTGGTACTAGGCCGTCTCCTGGGTCTCCTGGCGACACTGCCCTCTTAATGCCATTCCCCTATACCTCCCCACTCTCATCCCCTCCCCACAGTGGGCAGGGCACCATTCCCAGCCCCATTTTACAGAGGGGAAACTGGCTCAGAGTGGCCTGCTCGAGGGCTCAGCCTGATCTATCCCAGGAGTTCTTATCCTAGTGTCTGAGGATAAAATCCAGGTGATCAGGGAACAATGATCACACTTTATTTTCACTACTATCTAACTGACATGTGAACTTAGACCACAAGCTGTAACGGTGGTTGTGGTATCTGTGACTTTGTCCCCAACAGAAATCAGTCATGTGTATTTCCCTATAACGTGACAGTTGCTGCAGATGGCTCACTATCCTAGAGCTCATCATCACTTTGAAGGCAGTGATTAGACCTGCCATTAGATCTTGTTATTAATGCCCCAGCAAAGAAACACTTGCACTGGTTTATCACAATTGTGATAGCTGTGCTTAAAATATAAAAGCTGAGCTTTTCTGACTAATCCTATGTATCTTGTTTTGGGAATTTAAAAACACATTTCTGACAAAGGGATGGTGGGCTTCACCAAGGCCATACAGAGAGCCCTGCCAGGGCCCCTCCCTCGCGTCCCCAGGGTCTCTCTCCACCACACCCCGTCGCTCCCGGCCCTGGCGGAGGGCTGCCACCCACCCTGCTGTTTCCAGCCGCCTTGCTCTTTCCAGGCTCTCCTCTCTATTCCTTCCCCACCAGGTTCCTTTTTTGTACAAGCAGATGCTGGATAAATAATAGGGTGGGAAAACTTGTTGGAAATAGTACAGCTCATGTTTATTTTTAAGCAGCTGAGTTATAGAGCCCTGGTCTGGGTGCAGTCTAGGTGGGGAAAATGTCTTTGGCTAAAAAGAGGTGCTGTGAGGTTGATGAGGGCTGCTGTGAGCAAGAGGCGGAGGATTTCTGGAGAAGCCTGGGCACCGGGAGGGTTGAGGGGTTGGGTGGGAAGCCCAGGGAAGGAGAGTTCTGTGACCTGAACAGCGAGCGGAGGATGTCAAGGGAGAGCCACGGCTTCAATGAGGACCTGAGCAAAAACCGTCCCAGATTGGCAAAGGCGGGAGAGGAATTTGATTTATGTGATTGAAAGGAGCAGGAATGGATTGCAGCTTCAGACATAGCTGGTCCAGGGCTCGTAGGATCCCATCAGAACCTTGTCTCTCCCTCCCCCTTTCCCTCCTTCCCTCTCTCCTTTGCTTTCTCTGTGCTGGCTTCGTTCCCAGACAAGCTTTCTCCAAGATGGACTCTCTGGCAGTTCTAGGCTTATATCATCCAGACAGCAACCCCAGAAGAAAGAGTTTTCCAGTAGTTCCAGCAAAAATTCTGGAATTAGACTTCATTTATCTGCCTGGATGTTGTGCTCATTCTTTTTTTTTTTTTTTTTTTTAACAGCTTTAATCTACTTTTTTATCTACAGATTTGCCTATTCTGGAAATGTTATATAAATGGAGTCATATACTATGTAGTCTTTTGTGACTTCACGGAAGCATGTTTTCAGGGTTCATCTGTGTTGTTATATGTATCAGCACTTCATTCCTTTTATTGCCAAGTACTGTTCCATTGTATGGATACAGCACATTGTGTTTATCCATGCATCAGTTGATAGGCATTTGGGTTTCCACTTTTTGGCTATGATGAATAATTCTGCTATGGACCTTTGCGTCTGAGTGTTTGTGTGGGCATATGTTTTCCTTTCTCTTTCGTTTCATTCTTTTGTTTCATTTCATTCCACCTAGGAGTGGAATTGCTGGGTCATATGGTGAGTCTTTGTGACACATTTTGAAGAACTGTCTGTTTTCCAGAATGGCTGCACCATTTTATATTCCCATCAGCAATGTATGAGGGTTCTAATTTCTCCACATTCTTACCAGCACTTATTATTATCTCCTTTTTTTTTTTATCGCCACCCTAGTGGGTGTGAAGTAGTATCACCTTGTGGTTTCAGTTTGTGTTTCCCTAATGACTAATGATATTGATCATCTTTTCATGTCCTTATCTTCTTTGTATATCTTCTTTGAAGAAATATCTATTCACATCCTTTGCATTTTAAAATTGGGTTACTTGTCTTTCTATTGTTGAGTTGGCAATATTTCTTTATATGTTTTAGATACAAGTCCCTTATCAGATAGATGATTTACAAATATCTTCTTTCATTCTGAGTTGTCTTTTCACTTTCATGATGATATCCTTTGCAACACAGAAGTTCTTAATATTGATGAAACCCAATGTACTTATTCTTTCTTTTGTTCCTTATGCTTTTTGATGTCATATACAAGAAAGCTTTGCCTAACCCCACAAAAATTTATTCCTGATTTCTTATAACAGTTTTACAGTTTTAGTGCTTTCATTTAGTTTTGTGATTTGTTTGGAGGTAATTCCTGTGTATGGTGTAAAGAAGAGGTCTGACTTCTTTCTTTTGCATGTGGATATCCAGTTGTCCCAGCACCATTTGTTGAAAAGATAGTTCTTTCCCCCATTAAGTTATCTTGTCATCCTTGTGGAAAATCAGCTGACTATAAATGTGAGAGCTTATTTCTGGACTTTCAGTTCTTTTCCATTGATCTAAATATCTGTCCTCATGGGAGTACCATACTGTCTTGATTCCTGTAGCTTTTGTAGTAAGTTTTGGAATTGGGAAATGAGTCCTCCAGCTTTGTTCTTTTTTTTCAAGACAGTTTGACTCTTCTGGGTCCCTTAAATTTCCATATGAATTTTAGGATAAGCTTGTCAATTCTGTAAAAAAGGCAACTGGGATTTTGATAAGGGATTATGTTGAATCTGTAGATCAATGTGAGGACTATTGTCATCTTTATAATATTAAGTCTTCCTTTTTATGAACATAAGATGTTTTTCATTTATTTAGGTCTTCTTTGATTTCATTCAACAGTGTTTTGTAGTTGTTGGAATACAAGTTTTGTACTTCTTTTGTTTCTGTGCTTATCCTTCAGCCAATTTCTATGGCCAGAGGGAATATTACAGTAGCTGGACCTGTCTCATGTGCCGGCTTCTGCAGCTGGAGCGGGGAGGGCAGCCCTTCCCCAACTATGTGAACTGAAAATGAGGAACAGGAGATCTTTGTAAGGATTATTATAGTCCTCTTAACAGAGGCATGGAGGGGATAGTTGCTGGGCAGGCAAAAGTAAGAAAGAAGAAAAATTGGCTGTTATAAATTCTTACAATCACAGCCTCAGTAAAGGCATCTAAAGGGATACAGAGGCAATGGAGCCAGGATTTCAAAGGCCATTGTCCAGTTGATTACCCCAGAAAAGGAGAGATGAAAAGAAATCACTGACATCTCCAGGATCTTAGGGTACAGAAGGGATTGTTTTTGGAATCTTATGTTCAGCAAAGACCTAAGACATCAAGGCTTCATCAAGGGCTTAAGACAAGGCCAGTTTAAGAGGATAGTAACAAAGAGTTAGCTGGGGAGGTGGGATCTCCTGCCTGGAAAACTTATACTAACCACACCTCCCTCCCAACCAACCCACCAAATCTAGTTGAAACTTGCTCATTCTTTGATCCCTTTCCTGGGGCTTGTCAACACAACACACTATCTTCCTTCTAATTATCACTCAGTTTTGCATTTATTTTTCTGATTAGAGTGTGAAGACCACGTCTTTTGTGCTTATCAGCCACTGGGGATAATTATCACACTGAACCCCATAGGTTATTGTGAAAATTAAATGGTCCAACAAAGAAGATAATAATGATGGTAACAGGTAGCCCAGACTGAGTGCTTGCTTTGTGCCAGGCACCGCAACTACTACTATTATCCCTCTTTCAGAGATTATAAAACTGAAGTAACTTTTCCAAGCCCACAGATCTAGGGAGCAGTAGAGCTGGGCTTCAAACCCAGGCGGTCAGACCCGCCCATCTCAGGTTCTTCACCACCGATTCGAAGCCCTAACACAGGGCCTGGCACAGAGCTAGCCCTCAATACGGGTTGGCTGCTGTGTGTAGTCAGAGAAGGAGAATCTTTACTACTGTGCAGAGTTGCTGATATTGGTGCACTGGCCCCATTGTCCCAGGGCTGGACCCTCAGTGGCCAGGGTAGCAAGGAGCCCTCTGCCTCATGCCTTTCTCCGCACGTATTAGTTGGGGCAGAGCCAGCTGCTGTGGCAAATTTAAACCCCAGACTCTCAGTTTGTTCCTCGTTGATGTTGTTGTCCCACGTTTGTGGTCAGGAGTGGCTTGTGCCTGGGCCCAAGGTCTTTCCATCCTGAGCCTTCATTATGCCCTGGGGCGGGGCTCAGCAAACTTCTCCTGTAAAGAGCTTTGACAGTAAGTATTGTCGCCTTTGTAGACCCGATGGTCTGAGCAGCAGCTCCTCAGTCCTGTTGTCGTAGCACGAAAGCAGCTACAGACGGTGCAGAAACAACCAGTGGACCGTGTTCCAGGAAACTTTACCCACGGAAACAGGCAGCGGGCCGGAGTGGCCCACGAGCTCTACTTTGCCGACCCCTGGGGCCTTGGAACACTTCACCAGGGGTCGAGAAGGGAGGAGAGAGTGTGAAAAAGACACATCCACTTGTGCCTCGGCCCAAGAGTGGAGCATTGCTTCTCCTTACATTTGATTGGCAGGAGCTAGTCCCTCGGCCTCACGTAGATGCAAGAGGGGCTGGGGAGTGGAGCCTCTGTCTGGGTCACTGCTTTCCAGAAACAAGTCTCCCTCTTGGAGGAGGAGCATGCATTTGGGGGTCAGCCAGCTGGAGTCTCTACCCCATGCCCCTGAGGCACCTCCCCATGCTGCAGTGAGTAAACTGGGAATGTCATGGGCCCACAGTTCGAGATAACATTTGCCTATTTATTAAGTAGACAGGCCAGGGTTGGACTTCTGGTTCCCATTGTTCAATGGATGTTTGACCTTGGACAAGTTCTTCACCTCAGTGCCTCAATTTCCCCATCTGTCAAATGGGTCTCATAATAGTGCCCACCACCCAGGATGTGAGGATTAAACAAGGTAATACATGAAAACTGTTTACCCTTGAGCCTGGCCCAGAGTGAGCTGTCAGTCCAGGGCAGCTGTTGTTGTCACCGCCATCACCATCTGCAATTCTCTAAACAGACACAAGGGGAGCTGCCACCCAAGACACTTACAGGAACCCTTCAGGAACCTCCTTTGAAGACCCCTGAACTCCATGAGATCAGAAGGCCCTTTGATTCTCAGGGACTCTGAGTCTAGGAGTCTGGGTTAAATCTTGGCTGCCAGGCAGGTCTGTGCTTCAGTGGCCCCATCTGTGCAGTGGGGTTGGCAGCAGCTCTTCTGCCATCAGCAGGTCAGCTGAGGCTGGAGGGGAGAAGGGCGGAGCACATTTTGAAGGAGCGTTGAAGAGAAAGAGGAGGAGGGCAAAGTAATGGCCCCCAGGTCACTGCAGCACCCCCTGCAGGGAGATGTGAGAGAGATACCAGCCCTGAGCCGCCCCCTCCCAGTACTGGTAGGGACCACTTCTGTTCACCGCCCGTTGGCCAGAACTGGTCCTGGGACCCCGCCTCACTGCAGAGGTTACTGAGAAATGGAACAGAGCGTATAGATTTTTTGTGAGCACCAACTTCCTATGCAGTAATCTTAGTCACCACTGGACCTCAGCTCCTGGCACAGTGCCTGGCACGTCGTGTTGGTTGAATAAATGCATGATGACAGCACCCACTCTCATTTTACAGATAAAGATGCTAAGACCTGGAGTCGGGACATGTCTTGACATGTGGTTCCTTGTTTGACTCTGACTTTATTTTTACTTTGCTTCGGAGAGGAAAACTCCAGAGACCTTGTCCAGGGTAAATCAAGTTCCCAAGTAAAACTTTAAAATAATCCCTTTATCCTCCCAACTTCATCTTATCCGTTTGGTTTTATGATATTGTGATATAATAAGAAACACACATTTGCTCTTTGTCCCTGGTTCCTGGCAGGGAGCTCATAAAACCCTTGCAGTCTCCTGAGTGACAGGGATGAAAGGAGCATCTTTTGTTACAATATTTGGTCTGACACAAGAGCTTCTAAGATCCTTAGAAATCCTGGGGTGATAAGAGTGGGTTTTTTGTATGCTAATGAAATGACTAGTGGCTGGAGCCCCAGGTAGCTTCAGGATGGGGTCTGGTCCCCTGAAGGACGAAGGCATGATTAGAAGGTTGGAACCTTTAGCCTCTGGGGAGGGAGAAGAGCTGGAGATTGAGTTATCACCAGTGGCCGGTCATTTAATCAGTCACTGCTGTGTAATGGGATCTCCATTAAAATCCTAAACTCTGACGTTTGGAGAGCTTCTGAGTTGGTGAACACATGGAGGTGCTGTGTGGGAGGTACACCCAGAGAGGGCATGGAAGCCCCATTCCCCCCCACCCCAATACCTTGCCCTATGCATCTATTCCATTTGGCTGTTCTTGAGTTGTATCCTTTATAATAAACCAGTAATAGTATGTAAGCTGTTTTCCTGAGTTCTCTGATCCATTCTAGCAAATTATCGAACCTGACAAGGAGGTCTTGGGAACCACTGATTTATAACCAGTTGGTTAGATGTCCCAGTGGCTCAGGCTTGCCCTTTGCCTCCGAAGCGAGGGCAGTCTCATGGGGCTGAGCCCTTAGCTTGTGAGATCCGATGCTAATTTCAGGTAGCGAGTGTCAGAATTCAGTTGAATCGTTGGACACCCAGTTGGTGTCCAGAAAGTTTGAGAATTGGTTGTTGGTGTGAAAAAAACCTCCACACGTATGGTGTCAGAAGCACTGTAGATAAAACAGTGGAGGCTTGTGTTCAACTCAGATGGCCCGAGCGGTAGGGCCCTGCCCTCTACCTCCTCATCCCTCCAGCGTCCACCGTGGCACCGGGCACACGGTAGAGGCTCAGTGAAAGTTTTTGCAATGGATGGATTTTTTTTTTTTAGATTTTTTTTGATGTGGACCGTTTTCAACGTCTTTATTGAATTTGTGACAATACTGCTGCTGTTCTATGTTTTGGTTTTTTTGGCCGTGAGGCATGTAGGATCTTAGCTCCCCGACCAGGGATCGAACCCGCACCCCCTGCGTCAGAAGGTGAAGTCTCAACCTCTGCACCGCCAGGGAAGTCCCTGGATGGATTTGTTGTAAACTTCCTCTGGGTAAACAAAGGAATAGTGTGGAACAGCAGAGTCGCTGGGCCTGGAAGTTGTCTGGACCTGGGTTAAAATTCTAGCTCTGAGCATTCTAGCGTGACCATGGACAAGTTAACTCATCTCTGTGCGTCTCAGTGCCCTTACCTGTAAAATGGAGAGACCACCACCTCCCTGAGAAATGTGTTTGGAGAGTTAAGAAAGATTCTGTATTCTGAATGTCTAGCCCCAGGTGCGTGTGCTGGGTGTTCAGTCTCTGGGAGTACAAGCAAGGGTCGGCGTCCCAAGGAGCAGGCCGTTGTGTATAGTCCCAACCCTGCTCTGGAAGGTGGGCTGGGCCCCACCCCTTCCTGGGCCCCACCCCTTCCCAGGTGTCTAGGTTGTTTCTGTAGAAAGATGCTGGGCCCTCGGAAGCATGGAACCATCCCCACCCCGCCTCAGTACCACAGCTTGGGGGGACTGATTTTGCAGAGATCTGTTTTTGAAGACCTAATGATTTTATTCTCTTGCTTCTGGACAGCCTGTGGACGTATGTTATTTCGTCTGCACCATCATATTCAAGCATGTGAATTAGCTGCCAACTGATCTGAGAATTGAGAGATTTCACCTAACAGTCCAGATTTGCAGGTTCCCTTAAAAAGCGGGGAGCGGCCCTGCAGGCCCCCGTCCCCGCGTCGCAGTGGTCTGCGGGAGCCCTCTGCTTCGCCAGCGTTGCTGTCGCTCTTGTGTCTCCCGCGTCAGGCCTCGGCCCTGGCCCTGCTTGCGCCCCCGGCCGCTGAAGTGTGGGTGTGTGGCTGGCAGGTGTTGGCCTCTGTCCGCTTGCTCTCGGGAGGGATGCAGCTGCCTCACCGCCCTCTCTTCCTTGGCTTTGACGCCTGCGTGTCCCTCGCAGCCGTGTCCCACGTGAGGGGCCTCCCCGGGGGCCGTGATGGCTGAGCAGAGCTGAGGAAGACGGGCTCTCGAGGCAGTTCCTGTCCTGGCACTGCTGTTCCTCCGCTGTGTGGTCCTGGCCACGGTGCTTAACTTCTCTGAGCCTCATCTATGAAACGCAGTTGCAGTCAGCAATGATATTCATAAGCGTCTCCACTCAAGCCCTGGCATTCGACACGCACCGGCTGGTATTAACATTTTGGCTCCATTTATGCCTCTCTTTGCCCAAACAGCCATATCAGCCTGTGGCATCAGCAGTTAAGGATTTATACTGATCGTAGAGGCTACACTTAAGACAGAGACGGCCCCACATAATGCCGCTGCTGCTGCCGTTAAAACCTTCTCTAGGGGCTTCCCTGGTGGCGCAGTGGTTGGGAGTCTGCCTGCCAATGCAGGGGACACAGGTTCGAGCCCTGGTCTGGGAAGATCCCACATGCCACGGAGCAACCAGGCCCGTGAGCCACAATTACTGAGCCTGCGCGTCTGGAGCCTGTGCTCCGCAACAAGGGAGGCCGCGATAATGAGAGGCCCGCGCATCGCGATGAAGAGTGGCCCCCACTTGCCGCAACTAGAGAAAGCCCTCGCACAGAAACGAAGACCCAACACAGCCATAAATAAATAAATAAATTAATTAATTAATTAATAATAATAATAAAAAAACTAAGCCTCTAAAAAAATAAAAAATAAAAATAAATAAATAAAAAAACCTTCTCTAAACCAGACCCTGTATGACCATCACACTTCCAACGGGCTGTGAAAGGGTCCCGGGCATTGTGGGGGGACTCTCTTGTCGATAACGAGGAAGTGGCTGTGTGGGTGCCATCTGTCTGCCCAGCGATCACTGTGTGGTCTGGAGCCAGCACAGGCAAAACAATTGCATGGAGGAGAGAGAGGGGCCCCATGGAGCCCGCAGGAAGGACTGGACATAAAATATATGCGAGCACTCTGAATTTCTGGTTGGGCTTTTACAGCTCAGTCTCAGCCTCTGGAGTTGTTGGACTTGGAGCTTTTCAGAGCAGGGCACATCTGAACCCAGGATCCCGCTGGGGTCTTTGGGTCCAACGGAGGGAGGTCCTGGCAGTAAACAGGTGCAGCCAGGAAAATACCACATCTCTCCTTTTTGATTTTCCTCTTTGGACCTCACGTACAAAACAGCAAGTTCATGCTATTGCCCACCTCCTGACACGTGGATCTCACTGTTCACTCTGAAACCTGAAGCCTCAAGTTCATCACCTCTTATCCCGTCAGCCTCCTGCTCTTCTCGCTGCCACAAGTAGCCGCTCCAGCGTGTTTGGCTCAAGCTATAAACTTGTGTGTTTCCTTCTAGAATATGTTGCATTATTCATGTTCTTAATTGATCTACATGGCATTGTGCTAGAGTCTTCATTCTTTCACTGTTTTCACCCAGCATCCTGTTTACGCTCTGCTCGTGGGGCCGCGTACGCCTGTGCTTTGCTTCCGTAACTGTTCAGTATGTTTTGGGGAGCGCACCCGCCACAGTCCGCTTGTCCTTTACTCCGGAGATGCCGCCAAGTGGCTCCTGATTCCTCCCCACTCAGACACAGCGCGGCAGGCAGTCTCCTTGTATGTGACCCTTACGGTCCATGTGAGAATTTCTCTGGGATAGATACTCAGGCTGGAATTGCTGGGCCGCGTAGTGCACCATATATTTTTTTTTAATTTTATTGAAGTATCGTTGATTTACAGTGGGTCATGTAGTGTGCTATATTTAATTTGACCAAATACTGCCAGACTAAAGAATATGGTAGTTTTAAAGGCAGAGGAACCTGAATTGTGCCTGCTTCTAAAAAGGAAATCACGTGTGTTGAGTGTCTACTGTGTCCTGGGAACACATTGTCTCATTTGATCACACAGTAATCCTCTGGGACAGGCACTCTTAACATCTGTGTTGCACAGGTGGAGAAATTGAGGTCCAGAGAGGTGGAGTAACTTGCTCGGGGTCACCCAGCTAGACAGTCCCTGGGGCTGAGCCTGGCTCTGAGTGATTCTTGTGGACATACCATGCTGCTTTCCTAAAGAATCCCAGGTCCTAGGCCTGGCTTCCGTAAATTTGTAGAAAGCATTCTAAGTTAAGGAGCATCTAATTAGATCAGACGTCTGAAATTGGTGGCTTTGTGTGGCCTGCACTCTGTTTTGTTTGATCCACCTGGTCTTTAAATCTTTTATAATTTTCAGTATTTAAAAATCTGGGATTTCACTTAAAAATCGAGGCGATCTGGCAACAGTGGGCCCACTTTCCCATGAGGCAGCAGTTGCTGGGATTAAAGTCGTGGCTGCATCTTTCCAGCTGACCCTGTCCCCACTGGCCCCTCCTGGCCCTGGAGCTCGCAGCTCTGGGAAGAGACATTTTTGCATGAGGGCAAGGACTTTTTTTTCCGCTCTTGAGTTCTTCCCAGTAAATGCACGAACCAGCCTTTCGCCCGTCCCTGACTCAGCTGTCCGGCCTGCAGTTTCCCTTGGCTGCAAAGTCAATAACAGAGAAAAATAGGCTTTAGCTGTGACAGAGCCTGCTGCTGTCCTGCCAGGAGATCATTTGTTGTGTCCTATCTGGAAGCCAGCCTGTGCCAGGCACCACGGAGGGTGGAAGAGACATTGCAGATGGGCTCCCACCTGTGGGGGACAGGCCACCTTATCCAGCCCATCTTGAGCAACAGAGGCTGCTATGAAGCTTCTGTCCGTAATCCCCCCTCCCACAGAAGGTGGGGTTCTGATGATAGAAAGACGAGACTTCATCCAGACACAAATACGTAGCTCTATGCTAAGAGGAGAGTTTTTAGAGCTATGGTATTTGGTTCACCCCATGTGAACTGAAGGACTACTTTGTTTTTTTAATTCCTGTTTTTAACAAAGCTGTAGGGCTCCTGCTGTTGTGAATACATTGACCCTAAGAGCCAGGACAGCATCCTGGTTATGAGCTGAACTCAAGACAGACATGGCTGTAAATCCCAGCTCTGTTCCTCCTTAGGTGGGTCACCTTATTTCTTGGAGCCTCAGTTTCTTCATCTGCAAAATGGGAATATTAGTATCTACTGCACAGAGCTGTAACAGGGGTACATTGAAATAATTCAGGTAAACACTCCACATAGTGCTCAGCACATAGTAAACTTGCAATAAAGGGTATTACTATTATTATTATTATTATTATCGTCATTTTGAGAAGCACATGGGAGGAGAATGTCAATGTACCTTGAGCCCTGGAGGTGGGGATGGGGGCGTGGGGGCGTGTTCCTTTTCTGAAATAGAGACTTGCTTTCTTTCCTGTGTTTGCAGTCAAGGTGTGGAATGGGCATGCCTTCATTGCAGGTGGGGGTCAGGATCTATCTTCTGTTCTGACATTTAGCGTAATTCACTGACATCACGCAAGTGCTGTTTTACAGTCTCCAAGCTCTGTCACACGTTGTATTCCCTCCTTGAGCTGCCCAGCCCTGAGGGTCTGATCTGTTTCCCCCGTTTTAGAGTAAGGTATCGTGAGCAGTGGGGCTTGTCCATAGCCTCACTCGAGGCTTTTTGAACAAGAAGAGGAGGGTCTCTTGGGTCAACGGGAAGCACAAGCTTGGATTTGGTGTGGCACTAAGCCCCTGGCCTTTTTCGTGAAGGAAGTGTGGAGAGGACTTTGGGGTCCGTGGTGTCCCCTTGAGTCTGCCCTTTCTCTTCCTGTCACAGGCAGCGTCTCACCCAGAGGCCATCAGAGCCTTGGGCCTGCCGACAGGGTCTTATAGCTTCCTGTGTGTCGTATGGGAAGTCCTGTTTCAGATATGATGGGGGAGGTAGAGGCAGTTAGGTCTTCAGTAGCCCCTTGCCCTTCCCATGGGAGCATTAGCATATGCCATTGATGGAGCCAGAGGACCTGGCTCCACATCCTGGCCCCCTAATTTTTCAGATCCACGGGCTTGGGCAAGGCTCTTCCTTTCTCTGCACCTCTGATTCCTCATCTATGACATGGGGGTGATGGTAGAACCTACCTTGGAAAGTCGTTTTGTGGATGAAACCAGATTGATAGGTGTAAAGGACTTAGTAGGCACTCAAAAGTCAGCCGCTGCTGCTGCTGCTGTTATTATTGTTGTTCTTGCTGTCGTTCTTTATGCATCTATTGTGAGGATGTTTCTAGCTTCTTGGGAGTTTCTGTTACCCGCTAGAAAGGGGGGGTTCATGGTTTTCTTCGCCTTCCGCACACACAATGTTCTACACAAAATAGGTGGTGGCGATTTAACAATTTAGTGCAAAAACAGGAGTAGGGTTTGGATCAGAAAGTCCACAGTTTGAATTCTGGCCCTTCCCCTTTTTGTATGGCCTTGCAGAGGGTCAGGAGCCTCTTCGACTGTCTGTCACCGCCTCCCCCCCGCCCCCACCCCGTCCCTGTGCAGCAGGGATGAGCCTGCCTGGTGTTTACGGGGTTATACGCACTCCCAGCTGTAAATGTGCCTCCTGACTGTAAAGAGGTCACTGCCTTTAAGAAATGTTGATCTTCTTCTCTTTTAAGTAAATATTATTGAAAATGTTACCAGGTGAATAGGAGCAAGGGCTCTGATGTTGAACCACCTCAGCGCAAACCCCAGCCCCATCACGTTCTCCTTGTTGGCTTTGGGCTTTGATGGCATGTAACATCTCTGAGCCTCAGTTTTCCCAGCTGCGAAATGGGGGTAATAATTCCAGCCTCACTGGAGGCCACAGGAGTAAATAGCTAGACTCATGGAAAGCACATAGAGGGATCCATGTTACATGGCAGGCATCAAATCGTCAACTCCTTTCTATTCCTCCCCTGAGTCTTGACCTCCGGGCCTCCTGAACCCCCAGTGTGTGCACCTGGTCTCTCTCCCAGACCCTTTGCACTGACTTCATGACTTACCATCGGCCTCCTTCCAAAGCCTGGCTGCTTCAGTCCGTACACTGCCCTCCACCCACTGAGAGGATTTCACCCCACACCCTGAGCCCGGGCTCCCCTCACTCCCCTCAGTCACTCCGTCTGGTTGCCTTTCCTCCCATCACCGTCTGCTGAAATCCCACCCACCCCTCCAGACCCAGGCCGGAAGTGCCTGCTGATTCCCACCAGCCCAGCTCAGAGGGAGCACCCCCCCCGCCCCCCCCGGCCCCAGGAGCTCTCCTCCTGTTCTGCCACAGTTTTGTCACTGGCCTCCCGGCCTGTTGTCCACCACTGGCCCATGAGCTGACACCAGGACTTGTCATCTCATCTCGGGGCCCCCAGCCCAGGGCCTGGCCTGTCACTGTTGGAAGAAGGAAGGGGTTCTCGATTGTGACCTCCGTGAGGCCGTCTGTCCTGCTCACCTTCTCTCGCACCTGCTCACCATCACAGGCCCTGGCATGAGGTGGGCGTCCGGGGCAGGCGTGGATGGGCAAGTGGAACCTCCTCTACTCTGGTGTCTGGTAGATGCTGGAACATATGAATGAGTGAGATGCCATTCATGCCTTTAGGGCAAGAACTGGGTGTTTTTTCATCCCAACTAACTGGGCCTGGCAGGAGAGGTGTCAAATAAATGTTTGCTTGGATGGATAACTGTGTAATATCTCCGGGACTCAGTAAATGTTCCAAGCGGGAGACGCTGAGCTCCCCAGGGCTAGGCCTGTTTCCTGTCTTCCTCTGTCCATCCCAGCCCGTTACCAAGCTACTTGCTTGGTAAATGGTGGCCCAGCTGAGTCGCCAGGGGTAAAGTAATTCAATTAACAGGACTTTGCTTCCCTGTCCCTGCAGGAGGGGCAATGACTCTGGCCTCTAAATTAGTGGGTATCTGTTGAGGTTTAGGGCCTGAATTTCTCACCAAGGGTGCCTTAGAGACACACGGGCCTTCCTTTCCCCTCCCCTGCCATCCCCTCCCCAAACCACTCCAAAGAAAGCCCTCCTCCTTCCCCTCTCATTCACACCCAGTGCCACCCAGCTGATGATTACTTGGAAGAAAACTTGTTAAACAAAACTTGTTGAAAGCAGCCAGGCTGCTCCCCATCTGTTTGACCCGGATGAGAACATCAGGACCTCCATCCTGACCCCTTGGAGCCCACCCGCCGTGTAAACATTAGGAGAGTTTCCTTTTGTTAAGTTCACGATTTTCTTATTTCTGAGTTCAGCAAGTGAAGATATTTGGTGTAGTTTTGCTAAAATCACGCAATCAGATGCTTATCAGAGGGGCTCAGTGATGTTTAAGAAGCTGCTACGAGGGTCCTGCATGCCCGGCCATTCATTGCTCTCAGAGGTCTCGGTCCAGAGTGTTTAGAGTGGCAACAACAGTCATTGTCTCTTTTCAGGTTCCCATTAACAAGTGCATGATGGTCACCCTAGAAACCACCCTCAGGTGTCAGGGTTGGGAACCCAGGCATCACCCTTGTAACAAAGCGGAGTTCGTGGGTTGCAGCATTTGCCCCAGGATGACAGGATTGGGCCTGCGGTTCGGATGAGCTGCATCCACACCTCACAGCCGACCCACACTTGAAAGAAGAAGGGCAGGTTTCAGCATTCCAGGGACAGAATAGAGTGACCGGGACAAAAGAGACCTTTTTAAAACTGAAGCATCTTCTTTTCATTCTCACGGAAGGAAGAGCTGATTGCCACTCTCTTGCTTGAAACACCCGTGGCCCTGAGGGCAGAGTCCAGATTCTCTGAAGTGACTTCCCGGCTCTGCCCCTGCCCTCCCCCAACTCCGCCTCTCTCGGTGCCCCCTCTGATCCCCACTCCCATGGTTCCTTCTGGCTGTGGTCTTTGGACTCTCCGGGCGGTTCTCTCCCTCCTTCTTAGAGCAGAGCACAGGCTTCCTGGGGCCGAGTCCTGTCTGCACCCCTCAGTCGTTAGTGTCTGGGCACTGGCCCTTACCCCCTCTGAGTCTCATCTGCTCTCTCTGACATGGGAGTACTAAAAAGTACCTATCTCAGTGGGCCTCTGAGAATTCAATAAAATAACATATAAGTGTGACCAGCCCAGTGCCCGGCAGAGAAAATGTTCGGTAAAAGTTACTATTAACACTTTCTCCTGCTGCTGCTGCTGCTATTATGATAACTATTACATCACACGACCCCTGGGGAGGGCCCACGTGCCCCTGTGTGCTCCCCACACACCCCACAGCAGACCTTGTGCGCACCTTTATCCTGTGTTCCTGGCTTTATCGCGCTGTTTTGTGATGATCTGTCTGTCTTTTCCATCGACTGTAAGCTCTGTGAAGGCAGGATCCGAGTTGCATTTATTCCTTCACTCACAGCACCTGGCTCACAGGGGCCCCCCCCCCCCCGAGGAGTGTCTGTCGCATGAATAAGTGCATTGAATAAACGAATGCAGGATTCCAGCCCATCAGCACGTCCCACCTGGGTCGTTGACTCTAAACTAGAACTCGAAGTCATTCGCTAATGCTGGGCTCCTTGGGAAGCTAGTCATTGTTCTGGAATTCTCTAGCCATTGAGGTGCCCTTAGATCAGCTGATTCTGCAGCAGCCTCTCTCGACAGGGCCCTGAGCTGCATGCTGCTCCTGATGGACAGGACCTTCCGTTTATTTTATAAAACACCATGATATCCTTAGATGAAAATAAAAAGGAACTCTGGAAGTGCAGAATCGTGGGGAAGGTCCCCTTCGAGAGGCGGAATGTGGTCTGGAAAGCACTGTTGTCAGGAACGACCCAGGAAAGAAAATGTCACAAAGCACAGGGGACAGGGGGTCTGAGCATCGGTTCCAGGAACTGCAGCTCGTCATCTTGTTCACAACATTCCATCGTTTTTAAAATAGCTCTTCTTCATTTGACGGCATCTTTATCTTCTTGAAGCTCAAAATAAAATTAACCTTTTCTGGAGGGAAAAAAAAAAAAAACACTCCCATGAAAATAGTCCTGAATGTTCTTTTTTAAAGCTAGGACAAACTCCCAGTTCTTTTGTTAGTCCTCAACCATAATTGACAATAGTATTATGATAGGAGTGCCGCACAAGGCAACAGCAGGGCCACGGGCAGCGAGGACTCGTTAAGCGGCCACCAGAGGCGTCTGGCAGATTCCACGAGCTGGGCTTCGGTCCAGCCCATCGCTTCTAATGCTGCGTTTTGGCTGCCGCCTAGGAGCGCAACCAAAAAACTCACAAACGTTCCTTGGCCCTTTAAGTGCTGGCCCCTCCCCAGCGGGGCAGGCCCTGTGTGGATGCTCACATCCTCCCAGCGGTCCTGGGGGGCAGACGGGGTCCCTGCAGGACCAGCTCGCTGTCTTTGCTCACTCATTACCCGTTGTCTGCCCTTTACTCCCCGCCCACGGGGAGTTGGGAGCCAGGGAGCGAGCTCGCAGCTGCTTCTGTCCCTCTTCCTCCGCGGTCAGGGGGCTTTGTCGTCTCTGCTCTGGGCTTGTTCTCCCCGGCGGCCTGCCTTGCTGCCCCTCAGTCCACCTCCCACATTTCTAAGTTCCTACAACAAATGTTGATGGGGCTGCTGTGATCTCCAGGACGCGGGGCGTGTTGTAGGGGGGAGGGGGGGTGGTGCCGTGAAGGGAAGCCGTTGTCAGGGCACGCTGGGGCCACGTGGAGAAGGTTCCTGCGAGCCTCGCTAAGGGTTTAGATGTGCGTGTTGGGAGGGGGCAGAGCTCACGGGACGCCACTGAAGAATTCCAAGCAGGGGAGTGGCGTGATAGATCTCTCTGCCTCAGGCTGCTATGGCTCATTCCGCGCCGACAGTCTTTCTAAATGCACCTCCTGGGTCCCACCCCCATCAGCTTCCTTCTTGGTCCACAAGGCTGTGTGTGATCCTGCTGCTGCTACGGCTTCAGCGCTGGGGAACCACTAAGCCTAGCCCCGCGGGCCTGCCTTCTGCTGCCCCCGTAGGCTGCACTCCTTCTGCCTTCGGCCTTTGCATTTGCTGTTCCCTCCGCCTGGCATGCCCTTCCCCCACTGAGGGCACCCACCTAGACCCCTGACAGGTGTCTGTCCTCCAGGAGGTGCTGGAGCAGCCCCTCCAGGAGTCGCCTCCTCTGAGTGAAACGCTCTCTCCGTTCCTCGTGCAAACCTCCGGCGCGCTTCCCTGATCACATATGGATGGCGACATCCCAGCACTTGCCCCTGCCTGGCTACCCACTGTCTGTCTGCCTGCCTGCCTGTCCCCACCCCGTACACATAGAAACCCTCTGAGGAAGGCTTCCTGGCTGAACATCCAGAATCATCAGCTTCTGTCGCAGAGCCTGGCAGGCGATGTTGGCTACCGGGCGCGTAGCCTCGGTTACCATGAATGACGTAGGCACCATCCTTACCCCCGTTTTACAGGTGAGAAACCCCAGCTCTGCGTGGTTTAGCTGCCAGACAGTAGAGCTGGCCAATGGCAGTGCAGGCCGTTCTTCTGCCTGAGGGAACGTCACCTGGAACGTGGTCACCTGGAACGTGATCGTCTCACAGGGTAGCTCTTGGATGGTTCTGTAGGGCCTCAGGCAATCCAAGTGGTACAAATTCGGGGTCCCACAGAGGCCAGGCCGGGGACGGGACTGAGGGGAGGAGGCTGGGTAGGATGGTAGCCCTGTGCTTCCAGTAATGAGGGCCATTTCTCAAGGGAGGCCAGAAACCTGGATCTGAGGCAGATACACCCTGGTTTTAATGTTTTTAGGCCATTCAAGCTGTTAGCAGCTTGTGGTGAAAAAGGCACCACCATCTTCACCTTTTGGTCAGAACCCAACTGATCCCCGAGGGGGAATCTGATCTGAACAAGACTGCATTCAACCTGCTGGAGAATTGCCAGCTTCATTCTGGGATGGAGTCCTCCCCTTTTTTAAAAAAAATCCCAGAAGCAGTAGGCACATTTGAAAATTCAAATGTTCAAATACCGACTAGGTATGAGGTAACACCAACAAATTATCATTCATTTTGTTAGAGGTGATCATGGTATTGTGGTTCAATCGGAAAATGTTCTTAGTATTTTAGAAATACACCTTGAAGTGTCTAGGGGTAAAATGTCATGATGAGTATAATTTACGTTAAAACACCTTTGCAAAAAGGTAAAAATGACATAATGTGGAAAAGGGTTAAGACTTTATTAGATAAAGGGTCATGGGGGTTCATTATACCATTCGCTCTGCTTTTTGCCCTAATTTGAAACTTTCATAGTAAAAAATGAAATGACAGTAATGGGAAAGAATATAGGCTTCCTTGAGTTGTTCTGAGATCTTCCTGGCCCCACTGCATCCTGCCAAGTTGTGTGCGGCCACTCGAGGTGTCCATACCTCCAGGATCAGATTGAGCCCCAAAGGCAGGACATCTATGCAGAGGCTGGCCGTCAGCACTCCCCCTCCCCCACCCCACCACCCCCATCCCGCAGTGACTCGCTTCCTTCTGCTACAGCTGGCGGGCAGGTGCAAGTTCTGTGAACTGCATCTTGGCTGGGAGACACCTGCAGTTTAGAGGACCTGTAGATTTTTCTTACGTAAATTGGAGAGTGTCTTCTGGATTGAGGGCAGCTCTGACTGCTCACCCATTGATGACCTGGGACCCTGCTTAGCCGCCTGCAGGTCTTGAGCCCTAGGGCAAGTTTCTTACCCTCCCTGAGCCTCCGCTGTGCTGTAAAGATGTGGTGCTAGGAAAGTGCTGAGTGCAGAACGTGAATAAAGACTCCACAAATACCATCGCTTGTTCTGAACAGCTCAGGTAGAAATTGCTCGGCTGTCAAACTCAGATTACTGCCAAGTTGGGTTTTCTCAGGAGCTGGCCGGGGTTTCCAGGGACCGCCTAGCTTGAGGAATCAGTACGTGGGAAGGATTTGTGATTCCTCCAGGGTGATGATAACCTTTCTGCCAAGTCCCTGTCGGCCCTGGGACCTGGGCGAGAAGAGGCCCAAGTGAAATTGGGCAGATTGGACTCCTGGGTAGGATCCTCTGACCTTGACTTTGGGGGATCCTCAGCTTCCTAGGGCCCCGCAGCCCAGCCCAGCCCCACTAGCAGCACAGGGAGCCACCCCCAACCTTCCCTTGGTGCTTACAGTGTTTTGAGCATCTTCCCCCCGAAAAAGGAGAAATCTCCACGAGTTCTTCCAGGGATGATTAGCCCCTTTCTTGCCTTCCTGCAGCAAAGCCTCTCAAGCCATCCTTGAGGGTATCTTGTGCAGATTGAAAACCAGGCCTGATTAGCTCCTCTGGGCACTAACCTGGCATATCGACCACCTTCCCAAGGAGGAGCGTCTACTTGCTTAACGATGGGTTGAAACTTGGAGACCGTGGAGCGGACTCTAGTATCAGATGGGTGAGCGGAGCCGGAGTGGCTGAGCTCCAGCTGAAGACCCATGGCTCTCCTAGCCTGGTGCCTTCACTCCCCGCACTCAGCGCCCCTCCAACCAAGCTGCAGGAGATTTTGGCCCCAGACTGGGACTGCGCTGGCGGTCAAGTTGGAGCGGCCAGCAGCAGTGTTTGAGCGCCGTCCCCCTCTGGAGAAACGTCTGGCTGAGGCAGTGCATCGGGGGTGGTTCCGGGTGAGAGGACCTTGATGTGACCTTGAAGTGGCCCCCGGGGATCAGCAGGTGCTCTGTGTTCCTTCCTCCCCCCGGTACTCGGAGGAGGATCGCCAGATGAAACACAGGACACCCAGTGAAATCGGAATTTCAGATAAACAATGAATAATTTCTTAGTGTAAGTGTATCCCAAATATTACATGGAAAGGTTTTATTGTATAGGCCGTACTTGAACCCTGAAAAATTATTGAGTCATGAATTTTTGAATATGGAGTTATGAATACTGAAAAATTCATTGTTTATCTGAAATTCAGATTTCACGGGGCATCCTGGCGTTTTATTCGCTAAATCTGACAACACTTAAGAGGGAATCTCCCTGCTGTGCTCCGGCCCTTGGCAGGGCCTTGCGGGGACGGGCATGTCCTCGGGTGTCTCTGAGCACATGGGCTCATTCTGCACCCCGTTCCCGAGCCCCAGGCTGGCGGGAGGTGGAGGTGGGGGATGATTGTACTGCTCCGTCTCTGGGGCCTCGTGGGCTAGCGGCCCGGCCCCGCTCTGGGCCACAGTTTCCTCATTTGTCGTGTGAGGCTTCTCGTGTCCCTGTGAGGCTGAGTGACCCTGTTCCTCCTGCCGCCCTCGCTCTGCTCTCCCCTATTCACCCCACTCCGCCTTCAGTCTGGAAGGAGCATTACTTCCTCAGAGAAAGCCTTTCCTGCCCCACACCGGCCCTGGTTTCCTGGTTCTAAGCCAGGCCCCCAGTGCAGCTGCGCACGGGCAGGACAGGCTCCAGGCTCTGTGGGTCCCAGGGCAGCAGGCAGATGTGAGGTCCCTCGTGCCAAAATTACTGAGTTTCAACATGAAGACAGCAGATCACCACACAGGTCGAGTTCTGACCCTGAGGGACTGCCCAGAGTACACGCCTAGGAGCTGGCCCTGCCTACGAGGGCCAGGCACACACAGGGGTGGGTGGCGTTGTGAGTCAGGAGGGTCCTGAGCGCGGATCTGGGGCCCTGCGCCTGCCTCGGGGCGCACCGAGCAGCCCCGGCCCCGAGTAGCCCTGGGGGTGGGGCCGCGCTGCTACCTCTCCTAGTTTTTCAGAGAAAATGGAATTTGTTTGTTAATGAAATCTTTCTTAAATAGTGGTAACTGATTCATATTTCAGAAAATTCCCGTGAAGGCAAAATTAAGCATCCTCTCTGGAGGGTGGCATTGAGTGTGATGAATAGTTATATGCTGACCTGTGTGGTCACTGGATTTATTGGTGTCTCCCCCACTGGCCCCGTGACCTCCACCAGGGCCACAGCAGTGACCCTGTGTGTTTATGGTCTGTCCCAGGTCCCAGCACCATACTCGGCACGTTGCAGGTGCTGAGATTTCATTCATTCCTGGGAACACACTGTAGGAAGTTTCATGGACCTGCCTTCCCCCACTTAACAATAATACTATCACGAGCATCTCCCGTTATTAAACGTGATCACACGTGTAAAGCCTGAGGCACCACTTGCACTCGCTCTGGGTGGTGATGATTGATGGTTACGTGTTCTCCGGGTCGTCCGTCTCCGGGCGGGTGAGGAAAGCATAGCTGAGCACACCTGTCTGTCCGTCTTCCCAGGACGCCAAGTTTGTGGAGGAACGCAGGAAGCAGCTCCAGAACTACCTGCGCAGCGTCATGAACAAAGTCATCCAGGTGGTCCCCGAGTTTGCCGCCAGCCCCCAGAAAGAGACCCTGGTCCAGCTGATGCCCTTCTTTATGTGAGTACCGGTCACGTTCACGTGCTCCGCCCCACGCGTCCTTCCTTCTCTCTCGTGCGGTTGCATGTGTCTGCGTCCTGGACACTCCAGGACCCGGCTGTGCCCCAGAGCCTGCGAGATGCTGATGTGGAGACTTGGGTCAAGGCATCTGGGAGTTTAAAGGGCTCACGAGAGAATGAGCCCACAAGTGAGCGTTGTTGATTTGAGGCTTGCGAAAAACGCAGGGCTCTGTGGTTTTATACTTTGGTACATTTTGATCAAAGGAAAGCTTGCAGCTCACAGGTGTTCCAGAGCTAAAGTGGTCTCTGTCAGGCTTTCTTCAGCATGTGGGCAGTGAACCCAAGGAAACGTCTCGCAGATTCCCACTGGTGCCGACTTAGATTACTTTCATATTAATATGACCTAAGTATGAACCAACTTAAAACTAGGTATAAATTCCTTGTTCTTATATGTCTTATAAAAGTAAAAAAAAAAAAAAAAAGAAAATTAAAGAAGTTTACACGTTAAGCACTTACAAAATCATTGCAATTCATAATCAGCAGTTAACAGAGCGAATGCTACTTTTTCTGAAACCAAATCTTTGCTCACGACGGTGTACAGCAGCTCCTCCTGAGCTCGGCACATGCCGTGTACCGCGCCGGTGGTCCGCGTGCTGACCACACCTCCCCCGCCATGACTGTCCTTGGGTCACGTCGCTGGGAAACATGTGTTTGGGGTTAGGTGGGCCTCACTGGTGTCACTACGTTATCACTGATCAGTCGCCTCTGTTCTCGTAAGTCTCTCATCACACCACGACATTTACACCCTTGGATTCAGGGAACCCAAATGATGAAGCAGCCTTAGTTTTTATAAAGTCTTCAGATGCCAGAGAATATAATTACACTCGACCCTTGAACAATACAGGGGTTAGAGGTGCCAACCCCCCACGTAGTCGAAAATCTGTGTATAGCTTTTGACTCCCTCAAAACTTAAATACTTATAGCCTACTGCTGACCTTACCAGTGACATAAGCAGTCACTTAACATATATTTTGTATGTTATTTGTATCTCTACATTGTGTTTTATGCATTCGTGACATACTTAGCTTTTGCTTAATTTTTTCAATATTTCTAGGCTCTGCAGTTTATCTGCAAGTTTTTTTCAAATTGTTGCAAATCTCCAAAAATTTTTTCCAGCATATTTATTGAAAAATATCTGTGTGTAAGTGGACCTGTGTAACTCAAACCCATGTTGTCCACGGGTCAACTCTATATTATTTCTAAAACGTTATCATCACAGTGGAAACGATAGATATAAGAATCCGTATAGCTAACCTGTGGGCCTCTGAAAGTGGGTTGGGACTTGTCACTTGAAAAACACTGATTTGCTGGGATGAAGCAAGAGTTTCCTTTCCCCAGAGCTCTTTAAAATGGCGTGCTGAGGGTTTGGGGATCTGTTTTGTCCTAACGGTGATGCTATGACTGAAGCCGGGGCTTATTCCTGCGTCTGTCTGTGGGGGGAAGGGTGTGCCTTTGGCATCACACTTTCCAGAATTTCCAAGTTGAACTTCCAACCAGACAGACATCGGCAGGGCTGCCCCTCTTACCTGCTTAGGGCTTTGAAACTGCAGCCAAGCCACTTGCTTATGTCTTTCTAATTGTTCCAGGACCTTTATGAAAAGATATAATTGTACTGTGCTATCTGTGATAAAAGGATGCCTTTTCCCCGCCCCAAATAGAATATACCATATGGAAAACTGTATTTTTTTTTTTACTCAGTTATTTGTGATGCTAGGGCCTTGATCTTGCTGTTTTGAAAATGCCCCTATAGTTCATGAGAGGAGATCCCCTTCATCTTTTAAAGGCAGCCCCCTGGCCTGTGATGAGTGTTGGAAATCAACCTCTCCGAGTCAGGTGTGTTTTGGCCAAATTTCCTGATGAAAATTGAATCCGAGAGGTAGTCCTGAGACTCCAGTGCTAAGAAAGGCTGCCCACCTCACGTGTGAGAAGAAGAGGCTGCCTCGTACGGGAGAGCTGGTGCCCCTACTGCCAGGTCAGGGGGTCCAGGCAGCTCTGGTGGAGAGTGTGCCAAACATGAGCCTGCCGAATTGTGACAATTGCACTTTAACTCAAGTGTCTCGGCGTGTTGTGCAGTCCCAGCCACTCTGGTTGCCATTGATGAGAGCTGAGAGAGAAAGCTTTGTGCCTAATTAGCAGAGAGAATGTGAGGTTCAATTTCATGGGCTTTAAAAAACACAAAGCATTTTGGTAGGAGATTGTGGCAAGGGACACAATATTGACACGAGACTCCGGACTCAACATTGGTCTCGACCCCAGCTGAAATTAAACAGCTTGCCCTTCGGCTTTCCTTGCAGTTCCACAGTTAGCTGCCCTCTCCTCCTTTGTCTGTTTTGAGTGAGATGGGATTCCAGGTGGGAGCTTGCAGATTGTTTCATGTGGGGGTGATGGAAGGTGAGCTGCAGCCCGGTTTGTCCATGCTGGTGAGCCTCCAAATGATAACTTCCTGTCTGTGCAGCCCCAGAAAACAGCAGGTCCGGTGTCTTAGCTCAGAATCTCACCCTGAGAGAGTCCTACTTAAAAAAACATCTCTCTCAACTAAGGAAATAAACTCCCCAAAGCGTGATTATTATAATCTTGACAGATTTCCTCAGGTCTTTCAAATGCTGATTCAGGGCCCTAAGCATCCCTTTCAGCGACTGAACATGAGTGGACTTGTTGACTAAGGATGGCCTTGCCCTGCTTCCTCCCCTTGCTTATTGAGCATTTACTATAAGCTCTGGCTGTAGGTTTCACCTCATCCAGTCTTCCTGAGAGCCTGTTAATTAGGTGGACACCGTATCTTCATTTTATTACGTGGAGCCTTACAAAGTTGCCAATGAAAGGGTAATTTCATAAGGTTCCACCTAATACTGACAAGGAAAATGAGGCCAGAGAGGTTACTTTGTGACCCCATGGTTACCTACCAGCACATGGGGGGCCTGGGCTGTTTGGTGCCAGAGCCCATGGCTTGAGGACATGGGTGACAAACCCTCAGCCTGTGGATGGAGCCTGACCCTCCAACCTGTTTTATTTGACTATTCCGGTGGGGTTTTGTTATTTGGTTTTTTTTTTTTTCTTTTTTTAATATCTATTTTATATATAGTAGTGTGTATCTGTTAATCACGGACTCCTAACTTATCCCCCACTTCACCTTTCCCCTTTGGTAACCATAAGTTTGTTTTCTTTGTCTGTGAGTCTGTTTCTGTTTTGTAAATAAGTTCATTTGTATCATTTTTTTAGATTCTGCATGCAAGTGATATCATATGATATTTGTCTTTCGCTATCTGACTTACTTCACTTCATAGGGTAATCTCTAGGTCCATGTTATTACTTTTTCTTAATTAAAGTGTTGCCAACATCAAAAACTTAGAAGGTATCAGATTTTTTAAAAAATCATATATAAGGCTTCTCTTGAAAACTCAGAATTGGTCACACCCTGTTACGAACTAAATGTTTGTGCCCCCCAAATTCCTATGTTGAAGTCCTAATCCCCACTGTGGTGGCGTTTGGAGGTGGGGCCTTTGGGAGGTGATTAGGGTTAGATGAGGTTATAAGGGTGGGTCCCCATGATGGGATTAGTGTCCTTAGAAGAAGAGGAAGAGACACCAGAGTTCTCTCCTCTGCCACATGAGGTCACAGTGAAAAAGCAGCCATCTGCAATCCAAGAGGAGAGCCTTCATCCAGAACTGAATCTGCTGGCACCTTGATCATGGACTTCCCAGCCTCCAGAACTGTGAGAAATAACTGTCTGCTGCTGAAGCCATCCGGTCCGTGGTATTTTGTTATGGCAGCCAGGGCAGACACATACCCACCCGCATTCCCCCTGGACCACGCTTGGCTACAGTCAGACAGTTCTGCCCTCTCCCCACTGAGCCCGCCACTCCGCTGCCTCCTGGACACTGAGCCGAGCCTTCCCTGCCACCTGCTGTTAGTGTTTGGCTGTTTTTCTCCCATAGTCACTCGCATGACCTGCCTGGCCCCAGGAGACACTTGAGTTTGCGGTGCTGGCTCTTACCCGCTGCTCAGCAATATAGGCTTTGACTGTGAGGTACCCATGATGCATTGCTCACACTCTGTGCTCCACAGTGTGTTCAAACGAGCTCATCCACTGCTGAGTGTCAGTCAAGGTGGTGCCTTTCCCATACGGGGCGGGAGACGGAAGGTGTACAGGGGATTAAACCTAGTGGGTAGAATTTGCTCATTTTCCTTCACCAAAACCCTTAAAACCTTCAGGCTCATGCAGCCTGGAATCCACTATTCCATGGCACCTGCTTTTACACACACTTTTCCATTTCGTTTTTCCTTTTTAGTGTGTCAGTATTTCACTGTGTTCTGCAAGGGGCAGCATGACTTCCAAGGATTCTGCCATCTGCACAAATCTGAGAGTTGAAGAATCAGCAGGTTCAATTTTTGTTTCCAGATCTCTCTGCCGCCCATTGCCTTCCTTGCTAATGCCAGCAGCAGTCTGAATTAGAAAGTAGGACGGTAGGAAGTGGGCCATTTCTTTTCCATTTTGAACCCTGTGTGTGTCTGGCCCACGTGGGGACCAGAACCTGCCCCCAAGCTAGTGAGCAGACAACACCCCCTAATGCCCTCTTCCTTTGGGGGCCCCGTGTTGTTTGCATCCTCCTGGCATGTTGGAGGGAAAGGCGAACCCCAAGATGTGACACATGGCAGATGTGAGCAGTTACTTAGGGAAATGTCAGGTGCTCCTTTGAAGGTGCATTATCGAAGGGAGACCAGGATTCCAAGAATTCATTCTGCGGAACTGGACTGCAGATCAGTGAAGACTTAAGTGATTTGTGGTGCTGTCATTTAGCACGTTATTAAAACATTTTTCTGCAGAGTCATTCATCCTTGGGAAATGCATCGTGTTCTGCCGTTCCGTGAGGGGAGAGGAAAAGTTCCGGGGGTGGAAGCCAGAGTAATGTAGGTCACAGCACAAATTCTCCACCGGATGCTCAGCAGAAAACACGGTCGATGTTTTCCCCACTCCCCACCCCCATCTGCTGCCATATTTACTCTCAAAGCTGTTAAATATATTTTTGCTGAAATAGGAGCTGCCATGTTCTCCCAGCGAGTGGGGCTTTGGCGTGGGGTTGAGACGCTTCAGCCTGGGTAACGCCAGGATCACGTGGACCCGAGCGGACACGCTGCTTTGCCAGGGGCGCTCACAGGAGTCACATGGTTCCTTCCTAGGACCCTAGACTCACGTTGCTTTTGTGGCTGATCCACACCTTCAGGTTCCAAAGTGGTCTGCCGCGTCCAGCGGCCAGAAAGGGGTGCAGATCCTGTTCAGACAGTTGTGTGGCCAGACTGGCAGACTGGTTAGGTGTGGGCTGTGTTTTAAAATAAAATACCAACGTGAGTGGCTGTCGATGGGAAGAGTGTGCCCCGGCTGGCGCCTCTCCCGCTGCTCCCTCTCGCGTTGCCCCTGGACCTGCTTCGCTGACGCACCTCAGCTTCCTGGCCCTCGAGGGCAAATGAGTCTGAGGTCCCTGGTGTCCAAATGGAAATGCGTGGGGATTTGGGAGTCAGTGCTCTTCCCCACTACCTCTGCCACGAAGGAGGAGGCTGATCTCGGGCAAGGGTCCAGCCTTTCTGAGTCTTAGTTTCCTTATGTGTAAAATGGGAAGATAAGTATTTGACATCACTGTTCTTGCTGGGATGTTAGGTGAGGATTCTGTGTGAGAGCGGGACACAGCAGCTTCTCCGTGTCAGTGGCCGTTGATAGCGAGACTCGTGAGAAAGACCAGGAGAGAAGCCCCACAAAAACCCTACAGACATTTCTCCATCTGTCTCTTCATCCATCCATCCATCCATCCATCCATCCATCCATCCATCCATCCATCCATCCATCTGTGTCTACAGGTGAAAACCTGGAGCGCCAGGAAATTTAAGTGGGTTGCCTAAAGGTCCTTGTGAGAGTAAGTGGCAGGCCAGGGCAAGAGTCCACTGTGCTTTCCTGAGATACAGGGCACATAGTAGGTGCTCATGAAATGCTGACTTATAACATGAATTATTCTGAAAGTCAGTCTTTCCCTTCCTCCTTCCCCTGTGGGGATCTCTCATCTAGATGGAGTGACTCAGGGCCTGCCCCAGGGAAACTGGGTGCGACAGCTAGGCTCTGGCTTTTCTGGGAGCCCAAGAGCTCAGCCAGGCCTAGATGGCAACGCTCCCATCCAGGGGCCAGGCCTCCCCTGCAGGAGGACGCCCACTCCTCAGAAGCTCGTTACCCGGAGGCCCCTCCCCAGGGAGACCTGCCACCTTGTCGCCTGGAGAGATGATATGTAAAATGGCACTTCATCACCTCCATCTGCTGGCCTGGCTATTTCAGGGGCCGTGTTAAGGGATGCAGAGAAAGTGCAGTCCCCAGGGTACTGGTCCTCCACGTCCTCAGGGCTCCCACCCACAGAGATCAGAATGAATCGTTCTTTCTGAAAACGACCAGGGTGACAGCTACTCTTCTCTGATACTGAGGTGGCCTCCCTACCCCCTATGCATCCCACAGGTCACAGTAATTATGTTCTACTCCTGCCATTTCTTTTCTGTGTGGTGGTGAAGTGGGGAGAGATCAGCTCTACAAAGAGAAGGGAGAAGAGGACGATGGTGCAGCTTTTACAAGTCCCAGAAAAAGTGGGGGAACCTGGAACATCTCCAGGGCAGAAACGCTGCTGAGCGGATAGACGGAAAGCCTCTGTCAAAGGGGCTTGTGTTCAGCAAACACCTCTTTCATCCAGTCAGTGTTTATCGAGCACCTACTAAGGACTCAACAAGCACTGGGGATGTAACAGAGAACAAAACAGAAAAAAGAGGATAAACCACCTTTATGGAGTTGGGGAAATGGAAAATGGACAAATAAACATATACTACACTGCTAAACAAGAAAGTCTCTGAAGAAAAGTAATGCATAGTTAGAGGCTAGAGAGTCACAGTCACATGGGCAGTGTTTCCACCAAATGGTCGGGAAAGACCTCTCTGAGGGAAGAACTTGTGAATTTCTGGGGGAAGGGTGTTCAGATAGAGGGAACAGTAAGTGCAAAGGCCCTGAGGCAGGAGCAAGCTTGGTGTGTCAGATAAGGCCAGTTTGGCCAGAACAGAGAGAACAGGGGAATGAGGCTGGAAACGTCACCAGGGCCGTATCACATAGGGCCTCGGAGGCTGTAACAATGACTTTGGGATTTACTCCAAACTGAAGTGTTTGGAGCAGAAATGTGGCATAACCTGGTTTATGTTTTTAAAACCTCACTCTGGATGTGGGGTAGAGAATGGAATCACGGGGGGCCGGGTGGGGAGGCTTTTGTAGGGTCCCGCAGGAGGAGGGTGGTGGCTTGGCCAGGGTGATTGGACCCTGGACATATTTGAGGACTGTCTGTTGGGAGTGAGAGAAGAGAATTATGACACACCCGGGGTCCTGACAGACCAGGGTAGAGATGCACCAAGATATAGATATAGAGATGCACCAAGTTATTCCATACAGACAGCCCTGTATTCAAGTCAACAAATGTCTCCTGAACCCCTACTCCATGTAGGCCCCTGGGGTAGTGGGGAGGTTGCTGGGGGTATTATTACACATATGACAGTGCCCCAGCCCTCGGGGTCAGCAGGTGTGTGGGTCACGTTATTATTCCATGGCAGCATTTCTTTCCCTCATTCCTGTTTTCATTCACTAGGAATTTGCAGAGTGCCTAGACAGGTGTCATACTGCCCTGTTTGTAGCCCAGCTCTGCTATGGACTAGCTGTGTGGCCTCAAGCAACTAACTTAAGCCCTGCCATGCCTCAGAGTCTTCCTCTGTGCAGTGGAGATGTTGCCAGCACCCCTTCGTGGGGCTGCCGAGAGGGTTCCACGAGCGCGTGTATGTCAAGCTCGTAGAGCAGCGCCTCGCGTGTAGTAAGCTCTGTATGTGCGTAGCTATTTTCTACCAGCAGAAAGGGAGCACGGGAAAAGGAGAGTATGGGGAGCAGACGTTTTGGAGGAAGTGATAAAATCATGGTATTAAAAAAAAAAAAAACCTGAAACGCAACAGAAAGATATAAGAAGGAGAAGTAAACATCACACCCCACTCTGCTGTGCTTCGTGCCCCCCACCCCTGTGATCGCTGTCAAGTTTCTTATGTAACTTTGCAGAAATCGTCAATACTTATGTAAGCCAAAGCCAGGCTCTACCCAGCCCTCTGTAGTTTGCCTTTTTAATTTAATAAAGCTGGCTCATTCCCTTTGAAAGCTACAGAGTACTCACTGCAATGGCTGTTTCATAATTTATTTCACCGTCGCTGCATCTGAACACTTAGGAGGTTTCCAGATTTTTCTCCCTCAAACAGTATTGCCAGGGATGTTTCAAATAGATGTACTAGATGTACAGTATGGCAGGTGGGTCTGTAGAGTTTATTTTTAGAAGCGGGGCAGGTGCGTGTTTAAATTTTGACAGATATCACTAACCCCTACCCTCTCATACCAATTTGATACTCACCATTTTGTTAGGCATGAAGGGGGAGGTGTTCTGTCCAGTTATGCAGAACAGCTGCAAAGCTCGGGGGGCCCTCTGTCCTCCACTGGCGGAGAGCAAGCGCTGCCCTTGTGGCCAGGATGCCCTGGAAAGCAGGGCTGGGAGCTGGGGGTGGAAGGTCTTGGAAACCAATACCATCTTGGTCTCCGGGAAGGGAGCCCTTGCAGGTCTCTGAGCTCAGGTCCATGCTTTAGGAGGATCCCACTGGCAGCTGGGAGGGGGGCAGTGAGAGTGGTGGGGAGATGGGGCAGGGTGCTTTCATAAGAGTCGAGAGAAAGGGTGGGAGGGCCTGAACCAGACGATGCCAAGATTTTGAGGCTAAATATCTGGGCAAAAGGGACAGAGGGGAAACTGGTTTGGGAGCAGGCGAGGTGAGCGTGAGGCGTTGGATGTAGAAACCACTCTGTGGGGTCCTGAAGGCAGGAGAGAGAGGTGAGCATCTCCTAGGATTGCAGCCTGTGGCTTGGCATCAGCCGTGAATTCCTGACTGCGTTTCTCAGGAAACATAAGTTTTTCCAGGTCTCAAGGAAAATCAGTCAGGAAATCAGGAAAAAGTATTGTCATTCTCCTGTGAAAATTAAAGTGTAACAATCCCTGGTTTGAAGGAATCCACGCTGATGAGGTAAAAGCAAGAGCAGGAAGTGCCACACGTGGAGTTGAAGGCAAAGGTCAATGGTTCCAGGAACCAGGACAGGAGCTCGTTGAAGAGGAACGGTCATGATCTACTTACTTAGTCTTGCCGTTAGCTGATGCCGTGTCATAAGTAGTGTGTTCATGGCTCTGTCTGCTGCAAACAATGAATCATTCTTGCAAATAAAATAAATACTAGTAAGTTTATGTACATAGTATACTGCTGTGAGTGGCATTCCAAGAAATACGTTTTGGAAGCACAGAAAGTCCTTAAATGGGCAATTTGGACACAGGAGATTCGCGTGTTGCATTATTATCCGAACATGACCCAAGAGTGTTCGCTAGCATTTCCCAGCATTTGAATATTTGCTCTAGGCTACGATTCTTTGTGAAATACCACTGAACTTGATATTTCTTATTTATTAAGCAGATCATGTTAGAGTTCCACAATAATGAATAAATAGTATGAAGAATGTTGGGACTATTTTAAGAATAACTTATGATTTGGGGAATTTCCGAGAAAACACCCAGGGATTCTGACTTTTGCTCTCCAATCCCAAAGAGTCATGTCCTTCAGGATTTTGGAAACACTCCTTGGGAGACAGTTTCCTAATATGAACTGGAGAATGGGTGCCACAGAGGTGGGGAAGGGCGCTCAGAGAAACAGGAGGAGGTGACAGAGTGGAAGCTGGGACAGAGTAGGCCGGGAGCCAGCACAGCAGAGGGGAGGGGAGGCGGAAACTTGGAGAAAGCTGGGTCAGGGTTGCGAGGGGAGAGAGCGTTTCCCAAAGAAGGCTTCCTCTGCATGAAAGAGCTGCCAAATTAACACCTAGTGCCAGAGCAGCAAGAATAGCAAGCTGTCCTCCTTCCTCGCGGCCAAGCTGGCTGAGGAGCACGGAGCAGGTGGCGCGGCGCAACTGTGGTGGCATCCCTGCCACCGAGAACCAGCCATCGAGGGCGGCGGGGGGAGCGCCTGCTAGAGCCCCAGCTGCCTGTCGGGCCTCCTGGAGGGGGCGGGTCAGCTCCACAGCCCTGCTTAGAGATGTGTGCCTTCCACAGGCAGGCCTCGCTCTGCAGGAGCCCACTCGGGGCCTGGCAGCTGTCCACGGTCCTGAAGGACTGTCGGCCTTGTCTCGCAGGACGGGGCAGTTGACTCTGGTGTGGAGACTTTGCACAGGTCGAAGCTTCCACCTGGGGAGTCAGCTCTGGTGACTCTGGGGCTGGTACCTGGCCCCCGTTTCAGGAACCGTGACACTTTAGGGGTCCTGGAATAACTCAGATCAGATCGAGGTCAGCTGGGATTACAGATTCTTTGACTCCTTTTCTGATGTGTTGGTGCTTTGTTTGCGTTCTGTGGGGGCAAAGCACTGACGTCTCACCCCCAGCTCAGAGGGGGACCATGCACAGACTTGGATAAACTGTGCACGTCTTTCTTTCCATTTCAGCCTTTGTCATTGTCTCTTAGCTTCCACCTCTTACCTGCATTATTAATCAGGTGATTATTGGGAAAGGAGGCGCCTCTCCACCAGGACTGGCGCCCTCAATGGGACAGGTATGCCCCAGTGGGAGGCTGCCTCCTGACTTAGTTCTGTGACCTTTCAGCATCTTGCTTATCTGGGTTTGGCACCTTCCCGGCATCCAGGGTCAACAGGGCAGACAAGTACCCCAAATGTATCCCTCTTGACCGGAGGACCATGGCAAACTCAGATGGCTATAGGGTCCAGGCAGGTCATGTAAGTGAATAAAGCCAGTGAGCTGTGACAATAGGGAGGGGTGTGGAGTGGAGCTCAGAGACCCCGTCTAAGAGTTGACCACTGCTCAGCCTAGTTGATTATCATCGAGACTGCAGGTTGCCGATCTGTGAATTTTCCAAGAGATGGCAGAAACCCGTATCTTTTTTTTTTTTAAAGGGGTTTAATCTATCTATCTATCTACCTATCTATCTATCTATCTATTTATTTATTTATTTATTTATTTATTATTTATGGCTGTGTTGGGTCTTCGTTTCTGCGCGAGGGCCCTCTCCAGTTGCAGCGAGCGGGGGTCACTCTTCATCGTGGTGCACGGGCCTCTCACTGTCGTGGCCTCTCTTGTTGTGGAGCACAGGCTCCAGACGTGCAGGCTCAGTAATTGTGGCTCACGGGCCCAGCCGCGCCGCGGCATGTGGGATCCTCCCAGACCAGGGCTCGAACCCGTGTCCCCTGCATTGGCAGGCAGATTCTCAACCACTGCGCCACCAGGGAAGCCCAGAAACCCATATCTTGATAAAATCTGACTTTTAAATTAGTTGGCAACTAGTTTGTCTGTGGGCCAGACACAACAGCTGTGGGCCGCATGTGGCCCACTGTATATCACACGCCTTCTAGAGCCCAAAGGGCCTGCATCAGATGAATCTGTTTAACGCCTGAAGAAATGCAGGGTAGAAGCAGGCAGTAATCCACCCAGTTCCAGAGGACAATGATGACAAGATATCTGCCAGGGTAGCTCTGACCGCAGGCGCTCAGGACTGAGGTTCTGACCGAGGCCTGATGCGTGATGGGTCCACCAGAACAGGCCACGGGCAGTAGACGTCGGCTCAGCATCCAAGTGCATGCAGCCCATCAGCCCCGCCCTCTCCCTCTGTATGGAAGGCACCGTGTTCCCAGAGAGAGGCCCTTGACCAGCCAGATGTTCAGCTCCTCCGGGCAAAGTGCCCGCCTGAGTCTCCCACGTCTTCTCCAGGGTGGTTCTTTTGTTTCTTGTCATCTTTGTGTAACCATAGGCCGTGCTTATTTACCTGTAAAAAGAACGCAGCCAGTAATTATGTGGTTTTCGTCTTAGTAAGAGGAACGTGGGTCCTTGGAGGACAGTTGTGTCTATTCCAGGGAATTGGTCACAGGTTGTTAGGGTTGAAAAGGAAGTCTGGTAATCTCACCTGTTAAGTTCAAGGAACAAATTCTGTTCTTGAGTGCAGTTTACCTGAAGGGGTTTTGTGCAGAGCAGCTGTTGCAGGACATTTTACTATGATTTTGTTCGTGTTGCTCATTTTCTCACTCAGTGCTCCTGCCCTTCTCACCCCTGTTGGGTCTCCTTGTGCCTCTGACTTCATGGTTCTCAACTAGGGGCGTTATTACCTTCTTCCCCAACCCCAGGGACAGTTGGCAGTGAATGGAGACATTTTTGGTCATCACCACCGTGGGTGGCAGTGTGGCTAGAATCTAGTGGGTGGAGACTAGGGCTGCTGCTCTACATCCTGCAGTGCCCAGGACAGCCCCCCACAACAGAGAGCCACCCGACCCAAATGTCAGTCGTGCCAAGGTTGGGAAACCCTGATCCAGCCCAAGAAGCTGGTCTATCATTGGATCTTGTAGAACCAGCTGCAATCCCGTGTGGTTCCATTGCCAAGAAAGAGATAAGAAGGATACACCAAGAAACGGGCCAGGAGCTGTTCTTTCATTAAGTCCCCACATCTGCCCTCTGAGGTTGGTGTTATTGTTGCCTTTTATTCGGAGGAGGAAACTGAGCCTCTGACAGTGACGTGAGCTGCCGTAGTCTCACGGCTGGAGGCGGTGGACTGGGGAGTGTAAGCTGCGTTTGTATGGTTTGTCAGCCTCCACTCTGTGTCACCATTACGTCAAAATTAAGCACATGATACAGCATTCCTAAGTATCTTCTCATGGGCTGTTTCCAAGTTCAGGATTCTAATTGTGGGTCCTCCGCGCCCCTAGGAAAGGAAGCCTGGCTTTGTCACACTTGTCTTTGGCCACCTGCCTCTCCTCTGGAGGGTCTCTGGCATGGGCTACGGCCACTGGTTTAAACCTATCCCCACCATGGCCTCTTACTGTGCACAGCTGTTGTAGGGCTGCTGCTTGGTGTGTCTAAGGTCCTACCCTTCTCCCCCTCTTTGGGATTAACTCCCAAAGTAAATGTTGCAGAAAGGAAGGGAAATGGGGCCGAGGCGGGTTCAGGAACTCATGAGGGCTTTGACTCAGTTGAGAAAAGCCGTCTTAGACACCTGCTCCTTATACACTTTCCACCCCCTCCCCATTCTGAACCGGTTTGCTCACGAGCCTCGGTCCCTTCTTGTTCTTCATGAATCTAACACTGGATGTTTTTACTGGACCAGAAAGGAGAACCGAAGTCCTGCTTGGGCCCTGGGAACACTCTCCTTTGAACACATCATCTGCTGGCTTAGCAAGCATCACTCAGAAGATAAAGCAGGTCACGGACTGAGTAAGAACAGGATCCCTTGTTTTTATTTTTCTTTTTCACACATGAGAACTTGCTGTGACAGAGTTGTGGATGTTTTTCTCACTAGCTTGTTCTGGGAAGGCAGGTTGAGAAATTACTAATGTGACAGGAAGCAAGCCATTCTGTCAGGGTTTGGGATGTGGCGTGTTTTATGACTTTCACATTAAAGGTACAAGCTAACGGCATCATCGTTAAGAGAAAGAGATGCAGTCATGCAGGCCTGAGTTCCACTCGAGGCCATGCTATTTACTAGCTCGGTAATCTCGGATCAGACCCTTTAAGGGCTTTGTGCCTTGACTTCCCCATCTGTAAAATGGGACTGAGAATAGGCCCTCCCTCAGAAGGCTGATTCAGAGCTTTGACAAGACAGTGCTGAAGCACTTACACCAGGCACGTAGTAAGCACTTAATGGGTTAGCTGCGGCTGCAGGAGTGAAATGATTGCTTTTGTTGTTAGCAGGAGGATACACAGCTCATTTCTGGCTCCTTAGAATCAGGGCAGACCTTGGAGCTATGGCATTTTCATGGCATGATGGCCAGAGGAACACACAGCAAGCACACTCATTGAGGATATGTGGGAGACAGTATAGATTTCTCTGTGACTCTCCCAGCCATGGTCACTCCCTTTCTTCCCAAATATCAATCAAGTTGATCTGGGAGGCTAAGGCTCTGTGACCATGTTAGTGTAAAGATGGCAGCCCCATGGCCAAGCCCTAAATTGCCGAGCCCAGTGACCAGGCAGCAAAGTGCCAAGGTTCCTCTAAAGTAGCAGACCTTCTGTTCACCCCAGTAACTGTTCAGTATGATGGATAGATAGCATGATAACAGATAAGCCAGAGCTCTGTTATTAATTTCTTACAGAATTTAAGCAGCAGCTTGGTATCTAACTGAAAGAGCAAGATTTTTTTTTAATTGAAGTATAGTTGATTTACAATGTTGTGTCAATTTCTGCTGTACAGCAAAGTGATTCAGTTATACACATATATACATTTTTTATATTTAAAAAGAGCAAGACTTGGAGTCAGACAGATCTGGGTTCAATGTCAACTGCACTACCTAGTGGCCTGTGACCTTGGCCTCTCTGTGCCTCAGTGTCCCCATCTGTAAAACGGGGCCAGTAGCACAGAACTTGCTGCCTTGCTAAGAGGATTACATGAAGAATCACCTAGTAGGAGCTTCTCCAAGGGGAGCGGTTTTAGCTGCAGTCACATTTCACTTCTTTGTTCAGACTCTCACTGCAGTTTCAAAATGATTTGAGTTGGCAGCTTTGAGATTATTACAATTGCTTGCCCTACTTCATGTCTTTTATTCTTAGACATTGGAGCATCTGAAAGTTTGGAGCAAGGGAAGCCGATTAACTTATTTTTGGCACAATAACCTCCATCCAATTTGGTGTTAGTAAAAAAAAAAATAATAGTAATAAAAGTTTTCTAATATCAGGGGGTGAGACCACAACACACGAGAAGTTGACTGCTGTTTGCAGGCAGAATTATTCTGTTCCACTACATCATAATCAACCTCGGTGACAGCTTTCTTCTCAGTGGGTCAAACAATTTCACAGCTTTCTGCATTTCCCCTTGCACTTTTCAAATGATATCTCTGAGTGGTAACTGAGAATGGTTACTTAATTGGGTGATGTATCAGTTACCTACTGCCACGTGTTAATACTGTGTAATAAACAACCTTGACACCTTGGTGGCATACCGTAATAATAACGTATTGCTCACATATTAGGTGATGGGCTAGGAGGCTCAGCTGATCTTGGCTACATTTGCTTCCATGTCTGGGGGGATCAGCTGGCTGTCAGCTGGTCCAGGATGGCCTTGACTGGGAATAATGGGGCAGCTGGGACCAGCGGCCCAGCCTGAGAATGTATGGCAGAGGGTGAGAACAGGGAAAACCCAAACACTGCAGCACCTTCCAAGCTCTGACTGTGTCACGTTTGCTAACATCCCATGTTGGGCAAGGCACGTCCATAGCAGAGACCAGAGTCAGAGCAGGAGAGCTCTGAAGAGTCATGGGCAAAGAACAAGACACAGAGAGGGTAAATAATTGGGGCCATTTGTTCAACTACCACAGATGAATAACTTGTTCTAGGTAGAAGGTGAAAGGGTGTGGGGGAAACACAGCTGTAAAGTTCTACGACAATATTTCAACTAGTAAGAAGATGGAAGGGAGACCAGTGATTAGAGCCCCAGGAGCCCATAAATCAACAACGGGGCTCAGAGAGGGGTCATTCCACTGCATTCTGGGCAAGGGCCAAGTTAATATCTTTCACATATTGACCAGAGTCCCACTTGCCTGACTTTTTTAAAAAACTTCTTTTAAAAATCAGCATACAGGGAATTCCCTGGTGGTCCAGTGGTTAGGACTTGGCGCTTTCACTGCCGGGACCTGGATTCGATCCCTGGTCAGGGAACTAAAATTCTGCAAGCTGCATGGCGCAGCCAAAAAAAGAAAAATCAGCATATAGTAAAATTGACTTTTTTTTTTTTTTGGTATTCAGTTCTATGAATTTTAACACATGTATAGATTTGAGTAGCCACCATCACAATCAGGATAAAGAACAGTTCCATCACCCCCCAAAAGCTGTCTTCTGCTGTCCCTTTATGGTCACACACTCCCCCATCCCTAAGCCCTGGCCACCGCTGCTCTGTTCTTATCACTTGTTTTGTCTTTCCGAGAATGTCATCTAAATGGAATCATATAGTATCTAAGCTCTTGAGACTGGGTTCTCTCACTTAGCACAGCTCCTTTGAGATTCACCCAGGTTGGCAGGTATATCAGTTGTCTGATCCTTTTTATTGCTGAGTAGTGTTCCATCATATGGATATTCCATAGTTTGTTTATCTGTTCACAAAAGACACTTGTGTTGTTTCCAGTTGTCAACAACTTTGAATGGAGCAAATATAAACATTCGTGTGTAGCTTTTTATGTGAACTTAAGTTTTCATTTCTCTAGGGTAATACCTAAGAGTGGGGTGCCTGTGTTATATGGTAAATGTAAAAACTGCCAAACTGTGTCTCCGAGTAGCTGTGCCATTGTGCATTCCCACAATCAGTGTGTGAGAGTGTCAGATGCTCTGCACCCTCGTCAGTGTTTGGTGTTGTCACAGCTTTTATTTTAGCCATTTGAAAGGATCCATCGTGGTATCTTGTCATGGTCTTCATTGGTATTTCCCTAGTGACTAATGACGTGGAGTATCTTTTCATGTGCGTATGTTTCTTTGCTGTGTCCTCTTTGGGGACGTATCTATTCAAGCCTTGTGCCCATTTTTTAAAATTGGGTTGTTTTACTGTTGAGTTTTTTTTAAGTATATTTGATTTATATAATTTACATGCTATGATGTTTTATTAGTTTCAGGCGTACAACATAGTGATTTGCTATTTTTATAGATTATGCTCCAGTTAAAGTTGTTATAAAATATTGGTTATATTCCCTGCACTGTACATTGCATCCTTATATCTTATTTATTTTATATTTATTTATTTATTTGGTTGCACCAGGTCTTAGTTGCGGCAGGCGGTCTCCTTAGTTGCGGCATGTGGGCTCCTTAATTGTGGCATGCATGTGGGATCTAGTTCCCTGACCAGGGATTGAACCTGGGCCCCCTGCATTGGGAGTGCAGAGTCTTAACCACTGAACCACCAGGGAAATCCCTATCTTATTTATTTTAGACCTAGTCATTTGTACCTCTCAACCCTCTTCCTGTATCTGGCCCCTCCCCCCACCCCTCTCCCCGCTGGTAACCACTAGTTCTCTATATCTGTGAATCGGTTTCTGTTTTGTTATATTCATTTGTTTGCTTTATTTTTTACATTCCACATGTAAGTGAAAACATACAGTATTTGTCTTTGTCTGACTTATTTCACTTAGCATAATATTCTCCAGGTTCATACATGTTGTTACAAATGGCAAAATTTCATTCTTTTTTATGGCTGAGTAGTATTCCATTGTATGTATATACCACAACTTCTTTAGCCATTCATCTGTTGATGGACGCTTAGGTTGCTTCCATATCTTGGCTATTGTAAATAATGCTGCTGTGAACACTGAGGTGCATATATCTTTTCGAATTAGTGTTTTTGTCGTCTTGATATACACCGAGAAGAAGAATCGCTGGATCATATAGTAGTTCTATTTTTAATTTTTTGAGGAACCTCCATCCTGTTTTCCACAGTGGCTGTACTGATTTACATTCCCACCAGCAGTGAACGAGGGTTCCCTTTTTCCACATCCTCACCAACATTTGTTATTTGTGGGGTTTTTTGACAATAGCCATTCTGACAGTTGTGAGGTGATGTCTCATTGTGGTTCTGATTTGCATTTCCCTAATGAGTAGTGATGTTGAGCATCTTTCCATGTGCCTCTTGGCCATCTGTATGTCTTCCTTGGAAAAATGTCTATTCAGGTCTTCTGCCCATTTTTTAATCAGGTTTTTTTTTTTGATATTTAGTTGTATGAGCTCTTTATATATTTTGGATATGTTGAGTTTTGATGGTTCTTTATATATTCTGTATACAAGTTCTTTGTCAGATAGGTAATTTGCAAACATTTTCTCCCTGTCTGTAGCTTGTCTTCTCATTTTCAAAATTTTGTTTTCTTTACAAAGCTTCTAAATTTTGCTGAAATTCAGTTTCTTAATTTTTTCTATTGCGAGTTATGCTTTTGGTGTCACGTCTAAGAACTCTTTGCCTAAACCAAGGTCACAAAGGTTTTCTCCTAGGCTTTCTGATAAAAGTTTTATAATTTTATATTTAGATCTGCGATTCATTTTGAGTTAACTTTTGGATAAGGTGTGAGGATTGGGTTAAGGTTCACATACCTCCCATGACTGTATCCGTGTCCAGGGCCAAGTGCAGGGGGACAGAGAAATAAAAAGCACTGAGGGTTTGTCCTGCCCTTGTGGGACCACAGCTCTTTCATTTGAAGAATATTTCCCCCGTATTAGTTTCCCATGTCCACCGTAACAAACCTACCGCAAACTTAGTGACTTAAGACAGCTCGAGTGTATTGCCTTCGAGTTCTAGAGGTCACACAGGACTGAAGTCAAGACGTCAGCAGGGCTGGTTTCTTCTGGAGGTTCTAGGGCAGAATCTGTTTGCTTGCATTTTCCAGCTTCTAGAAGCTGCCCGTGCTGTGGCATCTTCCTTGCATCACTTCAGCCTCTGCTGCCATCAGCTGCTCTGTGACTCTGACCTCCAGCTCCTTATGAGAACCTTGTGATCACACTGGGCCCACCCAGATAATCCAGGATCATCTCCTCATCTCAAAGCCTTAAACTGCAAAGACCCTTTCGTCATATAAAGTAACAGGGATTAATACAGGACATCTTTAGGGAACTGTTATTCATCTTACCTCACCCTCCCTCAGAGTTCTAGGTGCTTCAGGCCCAGACTGAGGCATGAGAGCATAGAGGAAGGAGAGAAAAGAAACACAGGGGACTTCCCTGGTGGCACAGTGGTTAAGAATCCACCTGCCAGTGCAGGGAGCACGGGTTCGATCCCTGGTCCGAGAAGTTCCCACATGCCTTGGAGCAACGAAGCCCGTGCGCCACAACTACTGAGCCTGCGTGCCTAGAGTCCGTGCTCCACAACAAGAGAAGCCAACGCAATGAGAAGTCCGCGCACCGCAACAAAGAGTAGCCCCCGCTCGCCGCAACTAGAGAAAGCCCGCGCGCAGCAACCAAGACCCAACACGGCCAAAAATAAAAATTAAAAAATAAGAAAAGAAACACGGGTGTCCCCTACTCTTTCTGACCATTAGGAACCCCCTTTCCTGCCTCGTGAGTAGAACCAGAGGGCTTGCCCAGAGCGCTCTCTGTCCACACCCTGCCCACTCTCAGGTGTCCGGCTCCCTTGAGTCCAGGCTGAAGGATTCCAGAGGTTAACAACGGTGAACTCACTTGAGGTTTAACGGTTCATCAAATTCTGGTCACCTTCCCCTGTCCACCTGCTATTATGATTTTTCAGGCTCCTTGAAGAGCTGCCTCGTGCATTCTCTCCAGGTTTTATAGCCTCATTTGGTGGGAGGCCCAGGGTGGGGTGAGATTACTCTATCTTCCCCAGATCTGGACGCCTTCTTTTGCATTTTCTGCACCAAAGTATCATGGGATAGTTGTGCATGCAAAGAAGAGTATGCTATGTAAACATGTATTATGTCAGGGAGTGAATGCTCAGTGCCGGGGAATGTTACTAGGAATTATGATAGCATTTATCGAGCACTTTCTGCCTGCCAGAATTCTCTCTGTCTGCTTGAATTATCTTGCTTAATTTTTGTAATACTCCCTCTGAGGGCAGTTACCATGAATAAACTGAGGCCCAGAGAGGCTAATGAACTTGCCGAAGGATCCGTCCATAGTGAGTAAGGGGGACAGCATCTCGGACTCAGATGTGTGTGACTCCAGGGTCCCAGGTCGTAACCACTCTGTCATGCGGTTTTTAACCACCCTGCCCTAGCAGGGACTGCCAAACCTCTCTCCATGGCCCGGCCTCTCTCCCGAGTTCATACCTTGGCCCTGTCAAGTCGTCCTTTAGCTGTCCTGACACCCTGTTACCACCACCATCAGGCAGGGGTGGCGGGGCCCTCTCCTGATTCCCATCCCCTCGTGTGCTTCCCTCCATCGAGGCCACTAGTGCCTCATCCTGACCTGCCATGTGGACGTGTGTCTCTCACCCGCTCCAGTGTAACCATCCAGAGGGCAGGAACCCCCCTCGCCTTTTATCTCTGCTGTGGAGCACAGGGCTGGGCAATGGCCGATGCTCAGTGAATGTTTACTGTCATGAACCAAAAGCTACTTTCCATTGATTCCCCACAGTGGGGACCTCCCCAGACGAGAGGTCCATTTAAGGAGACTTATCTGATAAATCCAGAAGGGTTCCTGTTTGGGACACTGCTCCTCTCTGTTTTCTTTTTCTTTCTTTCTTTTTTTTTTTTTTCAAATTAGTATAGCAGAGATAGGCCTAGTCACCAGTTAGCTCAAATCCTGCAATATTGTCTCTTCCCAGACCGACTGATCCCTGAAAGGAGCCACCACTTCAGATTCAGCCACGTCACCCGGTGCTCCTGCCGTGTGTCAGGCCTTGTGTTATGCACTTTACAGGCAGGACCTCATTTCATCTGCAATTCTAAGAGAGGTGGGACCCATCCTTATTCCCAGTTTGTAGATGAGGAAGTTGAGGCCTCGAGTGATTGAAGGACTTGCCCAAGATCACACAGCTGGCAGGTTTCAGAGCTGGCATTGAACTTGGGTCTAACTCCTCAGCTTGTGCTGTTCGAAGGCAAAGTATTAGGAGCATGGACTTTGGTCCGAGGCAGGTTTTGATCCCTGGCCTCTGACTCGAAGGTCATTCATGCATGGAAACACTATATTCTCACTGCTTTTTACAAAAATAAGCTATTAGCTAAGTGGAAAAATGAGGTAAAGGCATCTTGTAAGGTATCTGGACCCATGATAGGCATTCAAAATGCTAAATATCCGAGTCTCTAAAGGCCCCAGAATCATGATATATGTCATGAGGGACTCTGGTTTGTAAAATTTAAGAAACCTACTTGGAATTGTCTTCAGCTGAAAAGAAGTACTTATTAGCTCACGTAACTATAAAGCCCAGGGATAGTGGTGGCTTCAAAGGCTGGATCCAAAGGTTCATATAATGTCAACAGGACACTGTGTTGGCTTCATTTTCAAGCAGGTTCTCTCTATCAGATGGAAGATGGCCCCTGGCAGCTACATGCTCTTACGGACCCTACAGATGCAGGTCCTGAAGAATAAGTATCCTATTCACTGGCTTCTGCCGAAGTCCTAGGGAAGATTCTGATTGGCCGAGCTTTGGGTCATTGGCTCGTCTCCAAGCCAGTCACTGTGACCCAGGGAATGGAGTGCCTTGATTAGCTGAATCTGGGCCAGCCTTCCACGCCCACTGAGCCACGAGATCCCACTTCTGTGCAGGAATCTTCTGCATGGCCCCAGCTTATCACTCCTCGTGGAGTGGGAGGTGTGCCTTACCGCTACCAGCAGGCGTCATCTATCTTTAGACACGCTTCCAACTGTGTTGGTAGGGCATTCTGAGTGTAACATGTTCACCAGGATGGATTAGTGGATTTGGGGGTTGCATGGGTTTGATTGGGACTGTAGAGTAGATTTCCCAGGTGGTTTCCTCCCAGCCCCTGGGGTGGAGGTGTGAGGGACTCTCTCTGTATTTGGAGGAGGGCAGTCTAGGCCAAAAGGTCTCTTACCACGCTACAGGAACCCTCGTGTCCCTTTGCCCTGGGTCACAAAAGTAGGATCCGGTGCCCTCTTGTTGCAGATGAGGAACAGAGACGGTGAGAGAGGTGGGGGACGGGAGGGAAGGGGCTCAGCCAAGGTCACACCACAACGCAACTGCAGAGGCCCTGGACTCCAGACCTCCAGCTCTGACTTGTCACATCCCGAAGCCACAGGAATTCCTGTTGCTCATGTCAGCAGGGGCAAAGGTCTTTCAGCAGGTTCGGGTGCTGAAGGCTGTTGTGAAAAATAAGTCCACAGTCCTAGATTTTAAAATAAGGTTTCGTCGTTTAGAACACACGGCAGGAGGGAGGGGGAGGTGTGTGCATCAACCGGGAACTACGAAACCTGCTTCCTTAACCCCCAGGGCACAGCTCAGGGTGTTAGACTGTCCCTGAGAACTGCTTCAGGGCTCCCAGGGACAGGTGTCCCCTGACACTCAGGCAAGGTTGGGGAGGCAGACCCTGTAGTCTCGGGGCAGCAAACGTCAAGAGTGTCGGAAAGGGGAGCTGATATTGGAAGGGGTCCTGGGGCTTGTCTGCTGAAACTCAGAGTCTCTGTCATCTGTGGAGACTCTAAACTTCCTTTCTAGCCTTTGTCTTCTGAAGAGGCAGGTCTCTTATTGGGGCCCGGATGGAATGTTTATGTTCGGACTGTGCGGACCAGGGACGTTCTCCCAGGATACTCCATTAAGTGGCTCATTTGTCCTGCAGGTGTTTATTAATCAGTGCCATTCCTTATTCTCCGTCAGACCCTGGGATTGGTGGGTTCGTGGGAGATCCCATTTATTTCTCCCTTCAGCCCTTGAGAGAGCTACTACTCGAATTATCTTCACTTACCATCCTTTCCATAGGGGCAGGAAAATTAAGCCCAGAGGTGTGGTCACTTGCTGCGGGTCAAACAGCTGGTGAATGGCAGAGCCGAGATTCCGAAGCTCAAGCTCTTAACCCTTCCAGGTCCTCGTGCCAGGGAATTCAGCAAGATGTCCTCGGTGGGATGCCCAGAGCTTCCGAGGGAAGGGTGATAACTAACTCATGTATATTCAAGTTGAAGAATTTTGGAGCTGCACGAATCCCAAAGGGTAGGTGTAGCAAGGGATGTAGATCAGGCTCAGAAATCCAGGAAGTGGGGAAGGTCACTGCAGCTAGTCCCTCAGAGAAGAACCCTGACGCATCAAGGCGATCACACACCACCTGGGTGTGGACTGCCCCTTGCCCGTGGTGGGTGGTCCAGTAATCGGCAGCTGTTAGGTATTATCATCACCATTCTGTGTGCACCTTATTTCCAGATGAGGAAACTGAGGCTCACAGAAGTTAAGCAACTTGCCCACGCTCACACAGCCAGGAAGCGGCAGAACCGGGCTTTCATAGCCATTCTGAGGCTCCACAGCCCGGGCGTGCTCTTCCCGCTCCCCTAGCACAGTTACCAAGTGCACACACTCTGCTAGCCCCCAGGGAAATAGGAATGATTAGGAAAAAGGGGGTGGGGGGACAAGGAGAAAGCCCCTGGTCCCAAATAGCTCCACAGAGTTTTGATGAGTAGCTGGCTTGCCATGTGGACCTGTTTAAACATGGAGGCCCTGCAGCCCCAAGGAGGGGGCGACATTGCCTCCCAGTGCACACAGGTGGCGGCACTTCGCTGCCACGTACCAGGTACGCAGTCACCTTCCCAGCCCGCCCCCGCCTGACTCCACCCCCTGGGATTATTTCTGTCCCGCTCATGGGCTGATACAATGCCACTTCGCTGGCTCTAGGGCCTGCAGCCTCGAGCAGGACTTTGCCCTCCTGCAGATGGTGTGTCCTGAGAGAGCAGCGTTCGGCTCCCAGTCGGAGCTAGTGATTGAGGGCCTCTGCCAGCCGGGGCTTTTTGGAAAGAGCTACTTTGAAACAGACTGAGGCGCCTGTGTCCTCCAGAATCTGTACATATAGAAGACAAAGGTCTGGCTGTTTTCTTCTGTCCTCTGAGCCCAGACTATGGCCCTTCTCTGGCCTGTGTCCTCCAAATAAAGGAGAGTGGATGGTTCAAAATTGGCCCCATTATTGCTTAAACTAGGGGTCCACAGACAAAACCCCAGGGCCAGATCCACCTCGCTGCTTATTTTCATAGATAAAGCTTTATTGGAACGCAGCCACTCCCATCTGTTATGTACAGTCTGTGGCTGCTTTCACACTGCAATGGCAGAGGTGAGTGGTTCAGAGACTGTGTGACTCTTACAGCCTAAAATATTTACTATCTGGCCCTTCACAAAAGCTTGACGACCTCTGCACTACACAGTCCCCAGCAGTGATCTTGGGTGTGGTTAATCCTGGGAAGGGTGACCTTATAATTCAGAGTGCAAGTTAAAGAGGGAGGTTGGTTCCCATCTCAGCAGACCGTATAGGACAGTGACCAAGGGCATGGGCCGGCCTGGGAGCCAGGTCTGGGTTCCAGCCTGGACCCTGCCCCCACCTAGCCATCAGACCTTGATCAAGTTACTTCACCTCTCCGGGTCTCAGATTCCTCGTCTGTAAAATGGAGTTAACAGTAGCACCCGGCTTGCTGGCTTGTAGTGAGGATTGCACCTAGAACAGTGCCTGGCCCATGGTAAACGTGGTATATGCTTTTGCCATCTCCACTGCTGCTACTGCTGCTGCTGTGATTGTTATTATCAGGAGCATGGACATGATGTCAAAGCATGGGCCAAGTCTTCTGTTGTTTAATAGCTGTGTGAATCTGGGTGAGTCACTTAACCTCACTGGGCCTCAGTTATCGCCTTTGTAGAATGGGCACAATTGTAGTTCCTCCCTCTTGGGGTTGCTAAGAGGACTGAGTGAGACGAATGCATTTAAAGTCCTTGCTGCACAGTCAGGCACAGGGTTGTGCTCCAGAAGTCAAGGGTGCAAGGGTGTTTTTATTGCGAAAGAGTGTCTAATTTTGTCAAATACTTTCTCTGCATCAATTGAGATGATCTTTTTTTCTCCTTCATTCTGTTAGTGTGGTGTATTACATTGATCAATTTTTGTATGTTGAGCTATCCTTGCATTCCAAGAATAAATCTTACTTGGTCATGGTATGTAATCCTTTTACTATGCTGCTGAATTTGGTTTGCTAGTGCTTTGTTGAGGGTTTTTGCATCAATATTCTTCAGGGATTTGAGTCTGTAGTGTCTTTGTCTGGCTTTGTGCCAGGGCAGTGCTGGCCTCATAGATGAGTTAGGAAGTGTTCCCTCCTCTTCCATTTTTTGGAAAAGTTTGAAAAGTATTGGCATTAGTTCTTTAAATGTTTGGCAGAATTCACCAGTGAGGCTATCGGGTGCAGGCCTTTCCTTTTTCAGGAAATTTTTGGTTACTGATTTATTCTCATTACTAGTCATACATCTATTTGGATTTCCTATTTCTTTCATACGTTCAGTCTTGGTAGGTTTTTTGTTTCTAAGAATTTGTCCTAGGTTGTCCTAAGAATTTCACCTAGGTTATCCAATTTGTTGGCATACGGTATGTCATAGCACTCTTATAATCCTTTTTATTTCTGTAGAATCAGTAATAATGTCCATATTTTCATCTCTGATTTTAGTAATTTGAGTCTTTTATCTTTCTTTTCTTAGTCCATCTAGCTAAAGGTTTGTCAATTTTGTTGATCTTTACAAAGAACCAACTTTTGGTTTCATTAATTTTCTCTACTGCTTTTCTATTCTCTATTTTGTTTCTCTCTGCTCTCATCCTTATTTTCTTCCTCCTGCTAACTTTGAGTTTAGTTTGCTCTGTTTCCAGTTCCTGAAGTCATAAAATTAGAGTTCTGATTTTACATCTTTTTAATATAAGCATTTATAGCTATAAATGTCCCCCTTAGCACTGCTTTCACTGCATCCCATAGGTTTTGGTATATTGGGATTTTGTTTTCACTCCTCTTGAAGCATTTTCTAATTTCCCTTGTGATTTCTTCTTTGATCCAATTGTTGTTTAAGAGTGTGTTTAATTTCTACAACAACTTGTGAATTTTCCAGTTTTCCTTCTGTTATTGATTTCTAACTTCATCCTCTTGTGGTCGAAGAAGATACTTTGTATGAAATCCATCTTTTAAAAATCTGTTGAGACTTGGTTTGTGGCTTAACATATGGTTTATCCTGGGTAATGTCAGTGGAGGGGTCTGTCCGACTTGTGCTTTACACCACTGGGGATGGGTGTTATGAGGGTGGCCCCTTGGCACTGCCGCCCTTAGAGCAAGCCGTGACCACCTTACCCAGGGAAGGGTTAAAGGGGTCAGTTACACCTGTAGGTGCAGCACAGGACCCACATGCGGTGCCCTCAGACACAACATGGGAGCCTCGGCTGGTCTGGGGTCAGGGAGGTGTTTGCTGAATGAGGAGGATGACGGGAGTCAGGCAACCAAAGAGGGCGGAGGGAGAGAGGAGTGAGGAGTGAGGCTGGAGGGTGAGGGCGGTGAGCCAGGGCCGGCCGGTGGAGGAGGTGAGGGCAGTGTCTAGGCCGGGGCTTCAGGGGTCACGGTGCGGCCTTTAGATTCCAGCCTGAGACCCAGGGCCAGCCTTTGAAAACCAGCTCTCTCTCCTTCACTGGGCACGTGGGCACTCTGGGTGGCTTCCTCATCAGACCCTGAGCGCCCGCTCTGCAGGCTGCCGCGGGCGGGGAGGGACCATCCTCCGCCGAGCCAGTGAGGTCTTGCGGGAACCAGGCCTGTACTCCTCCCGCTGTGGCCGGCTGCCTCCGCCAGTTTTCCAGATCTGTACTTCGCGGCCTCAGCGGGACACAGGGCACCATCAGTGTGCTGCTGAGCGAGGCCAGCCCCCCCTCATCACAGGGGCCCTGTGGTCTGGCTCTCCAGACATCCCCACCCCCACCCCGCAGGGCTGCCTGCGGGCGGAGGGGGCGTGACACCTTTCGGCGTGGGAAACCCTTCTGAGAGAAGAAATTCGGGCACACCTCATTTTATTGAGCTTCACAGGTATTGCTTTTTTTTTTTTTAACCAACTGAAAGTTTGTGGCCACCCTACATCAAGCAAGTCTGTTGGCCCATTTTCCAACAGCATTTGCTCACTGCATGTCTCTGTCACCATTTGGTAGTTCTCACAATATTTCAAACTTGTTCATGATTATAACTGTTACGGTGATCTGTGATCTTTCATGTTACTGTTGCGAAAAGATTACAGCTCACTGAAGGCTCAGATGATGGTTAGCATTTTTTAGCAATGAAGTATTTTTTAATTAAAGTATGTACATTTTTTTAGACATAATGCTATTGCACACTTAATAGACTACAGTATAGTGTAAACTTGACTTTTATATGCACTGGGAAACCAAAAAATTTGTGTGATTTGCTTTACTGCGATATTCACTTTATCGCGGTGGTCTGGACCACTGCACCCACGCTATCTCCAAGGCGTGCCTCTATCAGGAAGGGATGAATCTTGGAGGGGAGCCTGAGCAGCCCAGATATCTGGGGATATTTATTTATTTATTCTTTACTTCGGTGGGGACTGTAGTTTGAATATCTGAATATCAGTAAAATACAACTGGAAAGAGTGGGGCAGTCCTGGGTTCAGGTCCCCAGCCTGTCACTTAGTTACGTGACCTTCGGCAATTTATTCTCTTCTATGCACCTCATATTTCTTCATCCATAAAATGGAGCCAATAACCGAGACCTCACAGCATGGCGGTGGGTACCGATGCAGTGAATATGAAGCATCCAGGCATGTAGCAGGTGCTCTATGCCATAAGGTATTGATAACACGTAATTTCCCTTCTCCATCCTTTGTTCAACCCAAGAACGATGATACGAGTTGAGTATAAATACTAACTTGATTGATCGATAATTAAATGATATAGAACAAAGGGGGAAAACTTTATTTCTTAATACATATAGAACCACTGTGATTAAAGCTGTTGGTTTCACTGGAGAACTAAGAAAACATGATGAGAGAATTACAGAGACATTTGAGCAGCTACCTTCTATGCAGGTACATTTATTACAGGAGATTTTAAATATAAACGATTAGGACTGCTTTCAAAATACGTAAAAATAAAGAGACTAAAATTAGTCTAAACACTAACAGGTACACTCAGGCTAGCTTGGTCCTCCCCAGGATCTGTCAGAGTTCCAGGGAGGAATAATCACAGCTGCTTCAGCCTCGGCTGGGACAGGAGGGGGACTGAAGTCATGGTGGGATTGGAGCAGGGATGATGGGGAGGAAAATCCCTCAGTCTGTCCATCTGTCCATTTATCCCACCCAGCAGATATTTATTGTGCACCTACTACGTGCACCATTTCAGATACTGATAGTTCAACAGTGACTAAAACAAAGTCACAGCCCTCATGGACCTTAAATGAACATGTAAACATATGTATGTCAGATGGTAATTACTATGGAGAAAAATAAAACAGGAAAGGGCACCCTAGGGAGTGTGTAAGGGAAGAGGCCTGCTGGGGGTGTGTCACGTATGATTGGAGGAAGGCCACAAGCATAGTTTGACAACGTGGAGACCTGAGGGACTGATTCAGGTGGCAGAAACAGCAAGTGCAAAGGCCTCGAGGCAGAGCCTGTTCAGCCTGCTTGAAAAACAGCAGGGAAGCCAGTATAGCAGGAGCAGAGTGAATGAGGGGGAGAGCGTCAGAGGTGAGGTCAGGAAGGTGATGAGGACAGTCAGGGGAGCACTCTGGCTGCCATTTGGGGTGAAATGGGAGCCATCAGAGGGGACCAGAAGAGAAGCAGGCAGGCCAAGCAGGGGACAATGTTGTCACTGAGGCGAGAGGAGATGGTGGCTGGGTCCAGCCGGGACGGGCCGTGGTGTGAGCAGCAGTCAGATTCTGGATGTGTCCTGAAAGTAGAGCAGACAGGATTTGCCTGTGGGTCAATGTGGGCTTCAGGGAAAGAGAGGAGTCAGGCTGGCCCCAAGGTTGTTGGTGTGAGGAACTGGAAGAAGAGAGTTGCCATTTACAAAGTGGAGATGGCCAAGGGTAGCGGGGGAATCAAGAGGCGGCCTTGGACTTGTTCGGTTTGCCATACTTGTCAGACATCTGGGTGGCGACTGAGTCTAAGAGCCTGGAGTTCAGGATGAAGGGCTGGACTGGGGATGGAATCTTAGGAGTCATCTCACACAGGTGGCACCTGAGGCCACCAGCCTGGGGGAGGTTGCCTAGGGAGGGAGGATGGGGCCCTGCCGGCCCACCTTGTAGAGGTTGGTACCTGAGAGGGACCAGCCGAGAAGATATGGAGAAGCCTGGGAGTTCTGAGCAGGATCCAACTGGAGACCAAAGGAGAATGAGCCCAGGCAGGAGGGCGGACACAACGAGGGCCGGGCTCTTTGCACCGGGAACATCTCTGACCTTTGTCCAGGAGGCCGCGATGTAGTAGGAAGAGCCGCCTTTGGGCGTCAGGCAGCCCTGAGCCTGAGATGCAGTCACACACTCGCCAGCCACGTGGGTGCTGTGGCAGCGGCCCTCTCTGGAGCCTTGTCCGTAACAGGACGCTAACGTCCGTTTCTATATTAGTTTCTTGATCCTCTTGGCCCACACCCCAGAGCTGTTGTTCCCCGTTACACCGTTCAGGTGACCAGTCTTGGACCCTCGAGAGTAACCAGCAGCCTCCAGACGCTGCTCGGAGCATCTGGAGAGAAGCGTGGTGGGATGGACGAGGTTGGCGAAGCCCTCGGCCAAGCCGGGCGGGGCTCTTCCCACAAAGCTGCAAGCCTCTTCTCTCTGTCACCTATGTGAGGAGCTCTCTCTGCTTCAGCCTGGGGTCTGCCCCATCATCTTTTTTTTTTTTTTTTATTGAGGTGTAGTTGATTTACAATGTTGTGTTCATTGCTGCTGAACGGCAAAGTGATTCAGTTATACATATATATACATTCTTTTTTTAATATTCTTTTCTATTATGGTTTATCATAGGATACTGCATATAGTTCTCTGTGCTGTACAGTAGGACCTTGTGGTCTCTCCATCCTGTATATACAAGCACCTGCTAACCCCAGCCTCCCACTCCATCCCTCTCCCACCCCACCCACACCCTTGGCAACCCTCAGTCTGTTCTCTATGTCTGTGATTCTGTTTCTGTTTCATAGATAGGTTCATTTGTGTCATATTTTAGATTCCACATATAAGTGATATATGGTATTTGTCTTTCTCTTTCTGACTTACTTCACTCTGTATGACAGTCTCTAGGTCCATCCACCTCACTACAAATAACTCAATTTCGTTCCTTTTTATGGCTGAGTAATATTCCATTGTATATATGTGCCACATCTTCTTTATCCATTCATCTGTCGATGGACATTTAGGTTGTTTCCATGTGTTGGCTATTGTGAATAGTGCTGCTATGAACATAGGGGTGCAGGTACCTTTTTGAATTAGAGTTTTGTGTAGATATATGCCCTGCTCCATCATCGTCATTCTCTTCCAGATAGTACCCTTGACTTGTGAAAGAAGCAGTGACATCAACAAGACTATGCTCTCCTGGGGCCACGTTCTACCTCTTCAGCTTCCAAACTAGTAAAGATCCCTTCTTAAGCCAGGAAATGGCCAAGGGCTTCTGATATCAGGCAAGGAGCCCAGGCAGGGGCAGGAAGAAGGTCCACTGGGCAAAGGAGGTGCTGGACGTGTCCTTAAATAGCTGGAGGGAACCCTTTGATGCCTCACGTCCCTCCCCTCTCTGAGCCTCAGCTCCTGGCCTCTAAAATGGGTATATTGCACTAAGGGCCTCTAAGACCCTCCCTCTCCCGTGCCCTACCTTGAGCAGGTTTTGCAGAGGGTGAGAATTAGCAGGGTCTTCCTTGAGTCAGAGGAAACACAGCCACGTACAGGCTGATTTATCAGAGTCCGGCAGGCTCCTTGGAGGAGGTGGCTTCAATCCCCAAGTGGCTTTACCTCGGCCGTGTTGAGTCGGCACCCAGAATGCTCATCTATTTGGGTCCAACTGTGGACCACTGTCCCAAGCACGCTGCTGTGTGCCATCCCAGGCTGACACTGCTGGTGACTCACAGCCTCTCTCTGGCTGAGCCCAGAGGTGGCATCAGTATGCTTGTCAAGACCATGCTCAGGGCAGCCAGTACTAGTGGAACAGGGCTGGGTCCAGAGATGAAACTGATTTGTGGTTTTTATAAAACAATAGCAGTAGTAATAATAGTAATGGTAGCTGTCATTCATGGAGAGCCCCTTGTCTCTGAGACTGTGAGAGACACTTGATAGGCCTTTTCTATTCTCATCCTCAACCATGTAACGTAGCTACCATTGTTGCCATTTTACAGGTGAGCAAGCTGAGGCTTCATAGATTAAGTGACTTGCCTGAGATTCCAAAGCAGACCCTGCTGACTCCAGAGTCCAGGGCTTCCCATTCCCTGCCACAGCCCCTCTTCAGAGGGTCACCCCCAAAACTACACGAGGGCTGTCATGTTGTATCGCAGCTAAAAGTAGCATCGGGGCTGCAGCCTGTTATGCCTGCTGTATATATAGGAAGAGGGTGGCAGGGAAATCCTAACAGAGAGAAGTCGCTCCTTTCATGCCTGACCTAGAAAGTTCACTGCTATTAGGGCTTCAGTGCAGAAAGCGTGGGAGCTGCACCTTGGTTTGCCTTTTTCCAGGTGAGAGCGGCCGTCAGCTGCTACTGTGCCCTTACTGTGGGCTGGTCATGGGCCAGCTGCTCTACTTACTTTGTCTCAGTTCTGCTTTACGAGACGCTCGCTACTTCCCACCATGGGTCTTCTCTGACCCTCAGTGTCCTCATCTATAAGATGGGCTTCTTATTACCCTCCCTCAAAGGGAAGCAGCAGTGGTAACAGCTCATTTGAACTTCCCTGCATCAGAGCCTGCGCTGAGCACCTTACGTGTGCTCACTCATTTGACCCTCTCGACTTCAGGGCCATCGTGGTACCAGCCTCACCTCACAGAGGACAGCACAACAGCGAGGTGAGGAACCCACCCCAGGCCCTCAGCCTCTCTGTGAGAGCAGGGATGTGAACCCAGGCCATTTGCTTCAGATCCTCTCACTCAGTTAAACATGATGCTCTAAGAGCCTGGCATGTTACTAGGCAAACAGTAGGTGCTCAATGTACGTTAGTTTTCTTCTCTTTAGTGAGCGCTCTAAGGAAATTCCTAAAGGCTACCACGGGAGTGCTGGGCAGCCTGTCCTCTGCCCAGGTTGATCTTGAGGAGAATTTGTTCCCCTGGCACTTCTGTCCCCTCTGAGTCTGTCCAGAGCTTCTCCACGGCCTTGGGCCGGACCAGCCGGGCTGAAAGCCGCTTGAGTGGCGCGGTGAGTGCGGGCCAGGCCGCGGGCAGCCACCCAGCCAACGCCTCGGGCCTGCATTCTCTGCAGAACCTTCTTTTCCTGGCTTCCTCCCCACACCCACGGCCTCAGCCCAGCATCCCGCTCCCCGTGGGGCTCAGCGGGCAGCTTCCCCGGGTCGGAGCACTGATGGGCTCCCCACAGGCAGGGCCTGCAGCCATGAGGTGCGGGGTCTCTCCTGCAGCTCCCGTCTTCTGGTCAAGGGGACTGACATGCCGCCCCGTTGGTGGAGGCCCCCCTTACACCGTGCTGGGCTGACGCCTGCAGGTGTCTGAGAAGTGGGTACAGTGGTTTCCCAGAGGGCTGAGCTCTTATTCCCTGCAGAGGAGCCAGACCGAGTCGGGCTGGATCCCAGGCAGGATGTCATCAGCCTGAAGCAAGTCCCTGAGCTGGGCGCTCTCAGCCGCTGCTCGCTGAGGCCCCTTCTCCCTCAGAGAAGGTTCTCGCTTTTGTTTTTCCTACTCCTAGCACCTCTGGGAGGCTGGGCTCCCCCCGAAGGAGGAGAGAGGGTGGGGAAGGGGTGTGCAGAGTGCCCCCATTTGACACGGGCTGGGTTTGGGGGAACACGAAATCAAGGACCCATCTGGGAACTGGGGCACCCGTGTCCTAACCTTGACTCTGCACGCATCACTCTCCTCGTGCACAAGGCCAAAGGCTGGACTTAGAGCCGGGCTGTCCTGGCAAGGAGCTTCCTCGTGCAGCGGCCAGTGAGCCCCTTCCTTGTGCCAGAGACAGAGCAATAATCCAGGCAGCCTTGGTCCCCGCTCTGCCAGAACTCATGATATAAGTGCAGTGAAAGGGTGGGGTGTCCGGGGTCCAGAGACCACCTCCAGGTCCAGTGATTCACTAGGAGAACTCAAAGACCCAGCATAGACTTGCACTCATGGCTCTGATTTATTCTGGTGAACGGAAGATGAGCAAACAGGAAAGCCACAGGGGCTGGAGTCCAAGGAGGACCAGGTGCAAGCTTGCAAGGTCCTCACCCAGGGGGCTCACACTGGATGCACCTAATTCCCCTAGCATCAGATTGTGACAACACACGTGAACTCTAGCCAACCAGGAAAGCTCTTCAGAGACTGCAGCCAGGGTGTTTACTGGGGGCTGGTCATTCACATGCTGGGCAGCCCCAGAGATGGCTTAGGCCAGAGGTGGAGGGTGCAGAGTCAGTGGTCAAGCTGCCTTTAGTCCACTCGCAGCATCACCGGCTACTAACTCTGGGACCAGAACAAGGTCTCCCCGCAAGCCTTCACTGACTCGTCTATAAAATGGAGATAATGTTATCAGCCTCATGGGGCTGTTGCGGAGATTAAATATGGGACTGTAGGTAAAGTGTCGAGCACATAGTAGGTGGTGAATGGTGGTTGCTGTTAAACTGAATTACCCACCTGTGGTGTGTGGAAGAGCATCCCTCTACAGATGTCCCTGTCCCTGTCTTAATCCCCAGAACCTGTGAATGTGTTATGTGGTAAAGGAGAATCAAAGTTGCTAGTCAGTTGACCTTAACATAAAGAGATGATCCTGAGGTTCCTGGGTGGGCCCAGCATAATCACAAAGGTCCTGGAAAGGGGAAGAGAGAGGCAGAAGAGCAGCCAGTGTCAGAGTGATGCGACGTGGCAGGGACCTGTCCTGCCCTTTCTGGCTTTGGAGATGGAAGAGGCCATGAGCCAAGGAATAGCAAGCAACCCCTAGAAGCTGGAAAAGGCAAGATAACAGATTCTCGCCCAGAAGTTCCAGAAGGAACACAGCCCTGCCAACACTGTTACAGAACCTGGGGTCCACACACCTGTGTGCAATAAAGCCAATCTACTGGCTTTATGGATTGTGGTGAAGGAAAAAGTGATGTGGTGAGGGAAAGTACAGCATTTATTGCAGGGCACCAAGCAAGGAGAAAGAGCAGCTCATGCTCAAAAGACCCGAACTCCCCAATGGCTTTCCGGGAAGGGGTTTTAACGGCAGTGTGAGGGAGGGGGCTGCAGTTGCATGATCAGCTCGTGCACAACCCTCCAACTGGTTGGCATCAGGGTGAAGTTTCGAGCATCATCAACCTTCTGGCTTCAACCGGCCTGGGATCTACCTGCTTGCAGTCAGCGGTTTCCATCTGGTGAGGGTCTGCTTCTTGGAAAAACAACTTAGGACTGTGTGTCAGGCCTTTATATCCTTCAGGGAACTGGGACTTCAGTGACTCTATACAGATAATTTACAGTCTAAATTGCTACCAGTTTCCTGGCCCTACAGCTATTCTTTGTTTCTACACCTTCACATTCCTTAATCATTACCTCTTGAGCCAGCAGCCCTTTGAGATGCAGGGGAGGCCCAGGAAACTAAAGCAAAAGCTTTTACTTCAGAGGACAGGGACACGGGTTTATATACGGTTTTAATCCCCCCTTTTCTTTGATACTCCTCAACCTTCACAGGAATAGGTTTGGGTCAAGAAAGGGAATAAAATTTTGGATAGAGAAGTTAATCATAAACTCAGCAGAGGAACTCAGTGTCACCACCTGGGTTTTAGCCCAGTGAGACCCATCTGGAACTTAGGATCCCCAGAATTCTAAGAGAATAAATACATCTGTGTTGTTGGAAGGGAGTACGTGTTAGGGTCGTACGGCTGCTGTAACAAGCTACCTAATACACCACCGTTTCCCCTCTGTCCTAGATCCTGCTGTCTCCCCTGCCTGATCCTCTTTTGCAATCCCCTACCTTCCGAGGCCCAGTTCAGATGTCACCTTCTATGTGACCAGCCCCACCTGCCCTTCCTGCTGAACTTCTGTGGCAGGTGAGGCACTTTTCTCCGACAGCACTGTCATCGTCTAGCTCATACCGGAGTGTAGGGACAGTTGGTGACAGTTTGTGTCTCCTCTGACCTGTGTGCCTTGAGGGTGAGGCCCTCTGGGAATTACCTCTGTCTGGTGCCTTCTGTCGGCTCTCGATAAAGTTGGCCTGAATCAGTCTCCTCCCCTTAAGCCCCATGAACTCGCCAGGCCAGTGTGCTCTGCCCAGGCCCCCATCTGGTCCCAGCACAGCAGGGTGTCGGTGTGAGTCCTGCTCTCCAGCTAGACCTTTGGGAGCTTGGGGTCAGAGGATGGCCCTGGCCAGCTCTCTCTCAGTTCCTTGAGTCTCCAGCCAGGGTCCTGGGTGTGTGTCCCGCAGATGCCCGCACTTCATTCAAGCAGCTGATGTTTTCCAGGGACCTGCAATGGGCCAGGTGACTGGGGAAACCAAAGAAAATATGACAGTTGAGTGCCCGCTCTCCTGGTGTTTTCGGTCTGCTGAGGGCAGCAAAAAAAAATTGAACAGGTGATTGTAACTACAGGCCAAGGGGTCAGAGCAGAGATGTCCAAAGAAGGGACAGCTGGTCACATCAGGACATCTGGGCAGGCATTCCAACATGAAGCAAAGAGCGGGGGGCAAAAGTGAACAGGTCCTGCAACGTCCTGAAACTTAACGGCCGCACTGGGAGCTGTCTATTCATTGTAGCATCTGGGTTTGTGTTAAATGATGTCATTTCTTGGGGAAATGGTAGATGGAAAATCCTGGGGTCGAATTTCGACCTTTTATTCAACAACTTCCATCCTCATCCTCATATTGCTGTCTATTGAGCATCTACAGGCCGGGGCCCCTCAAGATGCTTTGCGTTAGTCTCATTTTTGATTCTCCCACACGGCTGGGAAGGGCTGGAATGGGGCTCAGACCTTGCCCCAGGACCCAGTCCTAAAGCCCAGGCCTCTCCTACCCCAGGCCTTCCGCAGTCTCAGTGCTTTCGACCTCTGCACGCTTCTCTGAAAAGAAAACAGAGCTGCTTAAACCAACTCGAGGCAGTCCCCATGCCTGGCATTTTGGCGTCCTGGGTGCTGTTCAGGGGGCCAGCGGAGTCGCCAAGCAAAATCTTTTCCACATTCAGCTTGAAACGTGTTGGGTGATAAACAGATGGCCGATTTCCGTTTGCAGTCAAGTGCTCGTAGAACAGAGAAAGGCCCATTCCTGGTCCTGCCCCCTCAGTGCTATGCAGCCATTGATGGATGGATCCAGCTGTGATCAGACAGCCACAGAGAGTTTAGAACAGGGGTCAGTGAACTGTGGCCCACAAGCCAAGTCCCACCCACTGCCTGTTTTTGCAAATAAAGATTTGCTGGAACACATCCCCTCCCATTTATTCACAGACTGTCTGTGGTGTTTTTGTGCTACAAGGACAGAGCTGGGTAGGTGCAACAGAGACCAAAAGGGCCCGCGAAGCCTGAGATGTTTACTCTCAGACCCTTTAGAGAAGAAGTTGGCCCACCCCTGAACTAGAACGTTGGGGCTGATGTATATGTAGTGATATGGAAAATCTCCAGGATACATCTTTAAGAGGAAAAAGCAAGATGGAGCACAGTGCATGCATTTCCATTTTTAGAAATAGCAAACAAGAAATGTATGTATACGTAGTGTGTGTGTGTGTGTGTGTATACACATACATGCACACCTGTGTACATGCTGTGTGTGTGATGGGTAGCTCTAGAAAGATGCATTTAAAAGTCACCATGGTTGCCTGGAGGACGGGGGTGGGGAGACTCAGTTTTTATACATTTCCTCCGCATGCTTTTTCATTTTACACCACTTTATATGTTCCTTATTCAAAACAAATGAAATAATTTTGTTTAAAAGTACGTTGAGGCCAAAGAGTTGAGATAAGGAAGGTGGAGGAAGGAATATCTTTTGCCTTATCTTCTTTAACTTTTTTGGGAAGATGGAGCTACTACCTTTTTTTTTTTGAACGGGACTTTTTTTTATTTGAATGGTATTTTCATAACAGACTCTTTCTGGGAAGAAGCCGGCAAGAGAAACTCAGAATTGTCAGTTATACTGAAATAGAAATAAATCTCCAGTTGACCCATAGAAGTGGAAAGCGTTTCTCCATCTCAAGCAAACTGATCTGTGCTCCTAAGCGGGTGCATCCGGGTACAAGGAGCAGAGCATCTTCATCTTCCAGTGACGAGGCCTGAATCGGTGTGGAGTGATGAAACCAGGGCCCACAGCTGCTGGGAAAATATTAGAAAGCCCTCGGTACTGTCCATGAGCCGCTCCCACCGGCAAAGGTCCGTGCACCGTGCTCAGACCTGCCCTCTTCCAAGGATGGTTCAAATTGTTTCTCCAGAGAGTTCTGACACTATCAAATGTTCCACCAGTTTGCCAACCCACCAGAAACCCACCTTTGACTTCAGAGATAAAGGGGATCATTCTCTTTTTAGCTGGTCTTTACATTTGCGGCTCTCAGCCCTGGCCCGCACAGCGGATGGCCCGGCACACTTCCGGATAATACAGAGGCCCTGTCCAGTGCTGTGCAGCCCTGGCGGGGGGAGCGTGGCCTTGGCAGCAGGCTGTAAGGAGCGTGGGGTTTATTCAGAGCGCAGCAGGCAGCCTCTGAAGGGCTATCATCAGGGGAGTGTGCTGTGATCAGCCTTCTGTCTTAATAAGTTATCTAAGGGACTTCCCTGGTGGTCCAGTGGTAAAGAATCCGCCTGCCAACGCAGGGGACACGGGTTCGAGCCCTGGTCCGGGAAGATCCCGCATGCCGAGGGGCAACTAAGCCCATACACCTAGAGCCCGTGCTCCGCAGCAAGAGAAGCCACCGCAATGAGAAGCCTGCGCACCACAATGAAGAGTAGCCCCTGCTCGCCGCAGCTAGAGAAAGCCCGTGCGCAGCAACGAAGACCCAGCGCAGCCAAAAAAAAAAAAAAGCCTAGTTAGAGGTGATCATTCTGATGCCATTAGCCGACTCTCATCAGAACTGCCCCATTGTGTGGGCTGCGCCTTGGGGTGCAAGCTGGGGCGGTAGCAGACATCTGGCTCTGGGGTTCTTTGACTCCTTAGTCAATGTCCAGCTGCACTTCTTTCTAGGGACAATGCTAGAGGATGGGGACTCGGGAAAATGGAGGGAGACTCTTCGAGATCACCGTTGCCTGGAGGTTCCCAGGCTGTGCAGAAAGGCAAAATCGAGAGAGTGGGGCAAACACGGAGGGAAACACAACACGGCTGGAAACTCAGCAACAAGGGAAGCAGAGAAGACACAGTCTTCCCAGAGCTTGCTGGGGACGGGGGTATATTGAACTGGTTACAAGCAGATCTGATCACTGAAAAACAGCTCAGACACAGAGACACTCCTGCTAGTTGAGGCCACCCCAGGCCCACTCAGGCTCTGGATGGCTTCAGCCTGGCGCAGCTGCCCGTGCTCGCCATCCCCGTACAGAAAAACGGAACCCAGTGAAGTTGGGGATCTCCAGGCAGCAGCTCAGGGGCTCTTCTATGCAATGTTTTGGTTTTTATTGTGTTATTTATTTACTAACTTACTGTTTTTTTTGGCCGTGTTGGGTCTTTGTTGCTACGCGCAGGCTTTCTCTAGCTGCGGCGAGCGGGGGCTACTCTTCCTTGCGGCGTGCAGGCTTCAGTAGTTGTGGCGTGTGGGCTCAGTAGTTGTGGCTCGCGGGCTCCAGAGAGCAGGCTCAGTAGTCATGGCGCACGGGCTTAGTTGCTTCGTGGCATGTGGGATCTTCCCAGATCAGGGTTTGAACCCGTGCCCCCTGCACTGGCAGGTGGATTCTTAACCACTGCACCACCAGGGAAGTCCCCTATTGTGTTTTTATTAAATGAGTAATGTATTCTAGTTGAAAAAGTTTAAACAAAGTGAATATACAGGAAAAACACAAGTTTGGCCTTTCACCTCCATCCTTCTGGTCTCTGCATTTAGACGCATGTTTATGTGCACATGCATTTTGAGGTTTTTTTAAATAAAAATAGGATCCTACACTGTCTTGTTCTGAAACCTGTTTTCATGTAATTGTACCTTGAAGATGTTTTCTTGTCCGTGCACGTTGGTGTGTTGCGTCCTCTGTGATGGCAGCGTTGCCGTTTACCCACGTGCCGTCGTGCATTTACTGCGTCTCCTGCCTCCGGGCAGGCAGGTTATTTCCACGCTTCCTCGTTAGAAACCACGCTGTCTTGAACACCCTTGCACACGCAAGTGTCTCCATAGGAGGACGCCTAGAAGTAGTGTTCCTTAGTCAGAGGGTTTGCACATGTATATTTGTGTGTGTAAACACGCACACGCATGCACACACAGCTCCCTCAGCTTTCCTAAAAGCTTTCACCGGTTTGTACGTTTGCACCTGCATGACCACCCGCTTCTCAGCACCCCCAGCAAAGCTTGGTAACGGCTCTCTCCCCTTTGGCCGGTTTGCATTCTCCTGATGACTAATGAGGGGGACTCTCTCTGGGTGTGTTGGGTCCTTCTCTAGGACTCATTCATTCCACAAATCGTCCTTGGGTACTTCTGTGTCATTGTCTCTACCCGCTGGGTTACAGCCATGAACCAGACCCACATCAACGTAACGCGCCAAATGACAGTGCAGAGTAGCGGGGGAGAGGTGGGAGGTGGGCGGTGGCAAGGAAGGCAGCGCTGAGCACGTCCCAGAAGAGGAAAGACCTGGAGGAGGAGGGCGAGAACCCGGCAGGAAATCCCCGCTGGCTTTGGGGTGAAGAGACAGTAACTGCTAAGGCCCCGGGATAGGCGTGCGCCCAGCCCCCGCTGCGGGGCCCCAGGCAGGGAACGGAGTGAGGAAGGGGACCACCCAGTCGGGGATGGCCTGGGAGAGCATGTAAGCACTTTACTCGGCGGTAGGTGAACGACTGGAGATTTTGGAGCCGAAGTGCCACGACGGGCTTGTTTTGTTAGCTGGATTGCTCAGCGCTGGAGGAGAGTAGCAGCAGGCTGGACACGGGAGGGCAGGTAGGGGGATTCAGGCGAGAGAAGACGGTGCCTGGGGTCACGAGGCCACCTCCCCAAGAGCAGGGGCTCTGTCTGCTACGTGGCACGTAGTGTGGCTTGAAGAAATAGCAGAATTACTGAAAAACCTAAAACCTGTTTATTTTTCTTCTGTCAAGGGCTCACTGTATCCTTCCCCTGTGTGCTGTTGGGCTGTAGCCTCTTTCTTGTTGGTTTGTAGGAGCCCTGCACACACGCTGGACATTTCATTCCCCGCTCCTCACAGTCTGTCTGTCATGTAAGGGAGTCACGTTTCTCAGTCTTTTCCTTTATGTATTTCTGCAGATGGTATTAGGTCTGTTCCCTCCACACCGAATTTTATGCCACTTTAATGTTCTCTTTGCACCCCTACTGTTAAAACCACTATAGCTTTTGCCTGATGGGACAAGCCTGGGTGATGCTTTGGAGGCAGTTATTTTTCTTATTACCAATGTCATGAGAGTAATATTACCTCCACTTTCTATGAGAGAAGTGAATATGGATTATTACTCTTGTTTTTTCGGATTGAATCACAGAGGCGTTAAATGGCTTTCTCACAGTCACATGCTGGTACATTATAGAGTCAGGTGTCAGCCTGGGGCTTTCTGATTCTGAGGCCTCCCCCTCTGAGCTGGGTGAGGACAAGGTCTGGTGGGGATGAGCTTGGCGTTTGCAGGCCACTTTGACCTCACCCAAAAGGTTAAGTGGACCAGGCCCAATTCTAGGCACTGGGGTTAAGTTGGTAAAGATGACACTTCAGAGAGTGACAGGTACTGTAAAGAAACCAAAACAGTGATGCAGCGGCGCACGACTGGCGGTGACTTGAGTGAGACTTGAAGGAGGACTTCCGAGCAATCCAGGCGGTCTCAGTGCAGCTGGAGGAGGTGAGGGTGAGGTGTAGCCCTGGTAAGGATTTGACTGAATGCAGAGGGAAGCCATGGAGGTGGGGAAATAACGGGATAACTCTGACGAGTTGCACAGGAATCAAGTGGAAGCAGGGAGAACACATGGGAATCTGTCGTGAGAGTCCAGGCAAGAGGTGATGGTGGCCAGACCTAGGGCGGTCACAGCGGAGTGGAGAGAAGTGGAGTATCGAGCATGTGTCTACAGGTAGAGCCGAAAGGGCACATGGATGGATTAGGTGTGGGATGTAAGGGAAAGGGAGACACCAGGGGGATGATGTGTTCGGTTCTGGTTTGAGCAGTGCGGTAGGGAATTGCACCAGTTACGAAAGTGAAGACCAGAGAAGGAACAGAAGTTGGACGGGGACATCAGAATTCCCATTTTGGCCACATTCAAGATAGGGGTGCCTGTCAAACATCCAAGGGGAAATGCCAAAATGTCCACGGGGTCCATTGACTCTGGAGCTTGAGGGCAGTCGGGGCTGAAGCGTAAATATGGGAATCCTTGGCATTTAGACGTATGCGATGCCGTGGGTCTGGATGAGATCCCCCCTAGGCGCTGTAGACAGAGACGAGGAGAGAACCGAGGCCTTGGGAGCCTCCACAGCTCAGTGGCCAGGCAGCAGCGCCGGGAGGCGTGTCAGAAGGGGCTGGAGCTGCCGGGGGCGGGGGGGGGGGGTGGGGGGGGTGGGGCAGGGCGACCGCTGGCTTTGACAGCGTGGAGGTAGCCAGAGGGGCTCGAGGCCAAGGAGGGCTTTAAGCTGAGAGATACCGGGACATGGTGACATTTGAAGGGAGGGGGCAGGACAGGGCAGGGCCACGTCCTTGAGAAAGTCCCGAGGGAACTGCCCCTGGGCCCCATGGAGGGGTTGGCCTCAAGTAGGAGCAGGGATACGTGATCCTGTGTCACGGGGAGGAGAGGAGAGGAGAGGAGCCCCCCGGCTGCTTTCTGGGTGACCTGCCGCCAGGCAGAGCGTCCAGGATGGAGATGGTCTGAGAAGAGGGAAGGAATACAATAGTCACTTCAGCGAGAGAGAGGGGGGGCCAGGTGGGGAACTGGGGCAGGATCGTTGGGGCCTGCAGGGTTAGCCGTGAACCGAAAACGCAGCCAGCCAGCCGGCCCCATCTTGGGCTTTTTCCTCCCTGGTCTGCTGCTCGGCTTAACCAGGGTAGGGTTTGGCCAGGCTTTATGATCGGGGAGAGCACCACCGGGGGGGGTGGGCAGTGATTACCATGGAGATGTGATGAGGGCTGACCTGTGAGAAGGGGATTGAGAAGGGGTCAGTGGCAGGATTCGGAGAGGGGGTGTAGATGAGGGTCTGGCAGAGGAGGTACTAGGGGGGGCGAGCAGGAGAATGACCCAGCCCCTTTTCGGAAGAGCCTTTTACGTACCGGTCCCCAACCTAGGACATGATGCACAGACCTTCTGAAATGTCAGCCGAGGCAGATCAGGAGCCCCGGAAGCCCCACTCTGGGTAACAAGGAGCTGTAACTGAAGAGGCTCCCGGCCAGGCACCCGGTGCGGCCCCGTTAGCATCACGCCATTTGTAACGATCAGAATCTCATCTATCATGGTTTGTAGCCATGAAGTAATGAAAGCTGATGTGTCTGGGCGCAGTACAGGTAGGCAGTACAGTGTTGGTATGGACTTGTGCGATCTTCCTGGCAAAAAGGGACAAACATATCTTTACTTTTTTTAATAGCATGATTTATCCCAGAGATACACATGCCCCCCACCCACCTGTCACTTTCTGTACCTTCCCCGCCAAGCTCGGCACTCCCTGTAGTCCAGTTTCCAAGCACAGATGAAACCCGTTCTCACTTCCCCCACCTGATGGGTCATGGAGCCCTAGGGATGCTCTCTCTTCAGCACCTTTGGATCACCATCCCCACCCCTGCTGCACTGCCACTGCCCCGTCTCGGGTCTGTCCTCAGGATCTTTCTCCCAGGGGGGCCACACCAGCCCCACAACGAGGCTCCCTGTCTCTGGGGCTCACCTCTGTCCTATGGCTCCCGGCCCCGTCGGGAGATCTTTAGAAGCTGTACCTTCAAATGCAGCCCCTCCCACCACGATCCTCTGTCCACGATTCAGGCCCTGCCAGCTCCTCCAGCCACTAGAGCCCTCGTTGACAGAGAGCACCCCCTGTGTTGTCTTGTTTAATCCTATAGCCCCATTTGTCAGATGGCAATCATAGATTAAGAGACTTTGCCTAGAACCGGGCTGAGAAACTTCTTACATAGATGATGATAGAGGAGATGCAGTGATGCTGGGGGGAGGAGCACGAAAAGGCTCGCTCAAGGCGAGTCCGTTCACAAATTGCAGCATCTTCCCAGAGCCCTGTAGGCCTTCTTTTTTTTCCTGCCAATACTGCCCTGTCATCTGCCACTCAGCCCAGAGGCTGAGACGATGGGCCTGGGTGTGTGTCCTGCTGTATCACATAGGACACGTGTGACATCGCACAAGTCCCTGCAGCTCAGGAAGCCACGCTAGACGGTAGCCTCTTGAGTTTTCATGTGTAAAACAGCGTCCCTACCTCCCAGGGTTGGTGGGAGAGAGAAGTGCATAAAATAACGGTGGTGAGCCCTGCACCTGCCACACAGCAAGCCCGCAGTGAACGGACCTGTTATAATGACACATCGTCACTGTCACCACTGTTTTCCAGGCCACATCACCAACATCTGCGGCATTCCATGAACAGAATGCCTTGATTTAAAAGACCATCAGATTTCAAAGCAGGTTTATTTAGGAAGTAAATAACCATTTTCATATTGAAAGATCCACCATAAGAAATGCACATAGAAAAATGACCTGAAAAATCTACACTCCTGCACTAACAAACAGTGGTCGTCCACGGAGGGCAGGATTACAGGCTATTTCTGGTCCCTTCTTCACACCTGCATGTATTGGTTCCATTTCCTCCCCTACAGTGAGCCGGTGTCACTACTCTTTACGTTTGTTAATGATGCGAGGGCTCTCTACATCCTCCCGCTTCCCTTTGTACCGTCATTTAACTTGTGCGTATTCAACTACCAGGCCAGAGCTTGGACTAGAAAAATTTAAAGCTAAAATATTAAAAATCTGTCAGCAGAGAGCAGCAGTTACGTCAGAGCACTATTGAAAGCATGTGCGAAAGATCTTGAGAACATAGTACGGGATTTACTGAAATGGGGTTTGTGGGCACCTGGTGACAGACACGCCCTCCGCAGTTCCAATTGTTTCCAAAGGTCAGACGGTCTGTGCTGAAGGCACAGCCTCTCAGACGCGTACCAGCGGCCCCAGCCTGACTGCGTGGTCTCCTGGGTCATCTAGTTATGCGCTCTGGGGCCAGACTGCATGTTCAAGACCAGCCTCTGCTTCTCACTTGCTCAGGGGACCCCGGACAAGTGGCTTCTGTGCTTTGATGGCCCCAGCTGTGAAACACGCCTCCTTCGCAAGGCTGGCGTGCAGATTACATGAGAATCGGTGTAAGCGTTTTAGCCCAAGACCTGACAAGCAGTGGTCCTCTTTAATCCATCCAAAAGAGTTAAATCACCAAGTGCTTTTTGGGGTCGGGAACTGTGAGGACCCAAAGAAGAACCAGACCAAGCTCTGCCTTCAGGGAACCCTTGGTACTGCCAGGGCCATTTCTGGGTCACATCCAGACGGTGACACTCTTTAGACCCAGGTCAAACCGAGGGACAGGAAACAGAGAGGAAGTGCCACGGAGGCCTCCTCCCTCAAATCCACGGGTACAGCTCACAGAGAGAAAGCTTAGCGGAGTGACGGAGTGCATGGGTAGAGGTGGGTCCCCATCGTGTGGTCCTGAGCCTGAAGGTGTGCCTACGAGCCAAGTCAAAGGCCGACTAGCCTGGCGCACCTTGACTGATGGGGTGCAAGGCCTCCCCTCCCCTCCCACAGACCGGAGGGCACGAGACGCAGGGTGTGCACATCCCAGAGGCAGTTCTCCCAACTCCTGCAAGCACAGGCTCCGTCAGGGAGCCGGGTACAGGAGGACAGCGGCCACACCTTCTACAGAAGGCCGCTCAGTCCCAGCTGTGTTCCAGGGTCCAGCCCAGCAGCAGGCGTGGCCTCTGCAAAGCCACCCTCCCAGCTGCAGAAGGCAGCTCCCAGCAAATGGAATATTGACCGGCCCTTGAAAGGCACTTTATAAGTGAAACGAACAGCATATCTCTCCCCATGGTCATTTTCACTGAGGAGGGGTTGAGACCGGCGGATCAATTTCAGCTGTGTGCCGGGGACAGAGACGCCATGGCAGTGTGCCCCAGAGGCTTATTAAAAGGAACTGTCCCCCCCTGGGGCTCCTGGCAGGGGCCACCTCCACAGACATGGACTCCCTTGGCACCTTGATGGTGGCCAGCAGTGGGCAGGGAGTGTTGCTGAATGTGTCTGAGGAACGGAAGACCTGACAGGAGGAGGGGGCTCCAAACATCCCTGCCAAATGCCCATCTCTCTTCCATCTCTACAGATTTTTAGGGCACCTGTTCCAGAAAGCCTAGTATGGTCTCTTCAGAGAAGGTTCCTTCCTCTGCCTTCCAGCCTCCTGCCCTCAGGTCAGACAGATGGAAGACTTGAGTTGTGCTGCGGAAAGGAACGGGAGGTTTTGAGGTATATTTCTGTAGTTTTTAAAATCTTTGTAAAAGCCTCTATCCACTTCCCTTCATATCTTGATGCCTCAGCCATCAAAGTTCTTAAGATTTTGCTGACCAGACTTTGCCTGTGCCTCTTTTATTTCAGTGATCTAGGGGCCCTGAAAGAGCCAACTCTATTCCTATTTGTAACAGACTCAATAAATATGTGTTGGATGATACATGAGCAGTAGAAAGGACCAATATTATGCCCATTTCACAGATCAGAAAACTGAGTCTTGGGGAGGTTATAGATCTTCCTCAAGAATCCTAAGGTGTCTAACTGAAGGCACACAGGTTTTCTGACTTTGAATATGGAGCTTCTATTACTCTACACAGCCTTTGGAAGTCTATTTTTATGGTGGAAGTGGGGCCTTTCTTGCTCTCCACACTTCCCTTTTCTTGTCTGCAAAACTGGGGTAGACATACCTCCCGCATTAAAACAGAATCGGGTGGATCAGGAACGTAATTTTACCTTGCTCAGTGGTTCTGCTCCTGCCCAGATCCAGAGCCACCAGCCTGCTTTATTATAAAAACACAGGCCGGAGGAAAGAAGAGCTTCTCGGTGGCCTGATTTCTGTCGATGGGGCTGGGTAAGAAACGGCAGTATTCTTTAAATCTCACTAGTGCACCAGGCCAACAAAGGCGTGAGCAATGAGAATTTCAGCCTGAGGACACAGAAATGTGATGGCATGCAAGGTGGCGGCTGCAGTGAGCTTTGGTGTAAAAAAAATCCATGGTCCTTGTTTAAGGCTGTCCTTGCAACCGTGAGACCTTCCTGCTTCCCTGGAGCTGCATGTGCACAGCCCTGGGCTCTGCTGATGGACCTCAGTCCTGGGGTGCATGTGGCCTTGGCCCTGGCTCTCTCCTAGAGGGAAGGGACCCGGGGAGAATCCCAGGTCTCTTTCCCATTCAGAGCAGGCCCCACCCTTTTCTCCATCCACCCCGGACCCCTGTCACCTCCCAGTTTATACTTACCAACAATCCCATGCCTTCAGATACTACTGTTAAACCATGTGAAATTGCCAATACTAGACTTATTTTTTGTTGTTGTTTTTGTGGCAAGAGCATTTAACCTGAAACCTTCCCCCTTCACAAATTTTAAGTGTACAATACAGGACTGCTGACTGTAGGTACAGTGTTGTACAGCAGGTCTCTAGAGCTTATTCCTCTTTTTTTTTTAATTTAAATTTTATATTGGAGTATAGTTGATTTACAATGTTGTGTTAGTTTCAGGTGTACAGCAAAGTGATTCAGTTATATATATACATATATATTTTTTCATACATATGAAAAAATTCTTTTTCAGATTCTTTTCCCTTATTACAAAATATTGAGGATAGTTCCCTGTGCTATACAGTAGGTCCTTGTTGATTATTTTATATATATTGGGTTGGCCAAAAAGTACCTTGGGTTTTTTAGTAAAAATAAGACAGTTTTCACTTTCACCAAGAACTTTATTGAGCAACGTATTCACCCTTTTGTTCTACTACTATCTGCCGTTTTTCACGCAACTTCATAATTCCATCTTCCCAAAACTTTTTATCTTTTTGAGAAGAGAACTGTTCCAGGCGCCTTTTACAGTCTTCCAGGAAATTGAAATTTTTTCCATTAAGAGAATTTTGTAAAGATGGAAATAAATGGAAATTCAACGGTGCAATGTCTGGTGAATACGGCGGATGAATCAGAACTTCCCAGCCAAGCTGTAACAGTTTTTGCCTGGTCATCAAAGAAACATGCGGTCTTGCGTTATCCTGATGGAAGATTATGCGTTTTCTGTTGACTAATTCTGGATGCTTTTCAGTGAGTGCTGGTTTCAGTTGGTCTAATTGGGAGCAGTACTTGTTGGAATTAATCGTTTGGTTTTCTGGAAGGAGCTCACAGTAGAGGCCTCCCTTCTAATCCTACCATATACATAGCATCACCTTCTTTGGATGAAGACCGGCCTTTGGTGTGGTTGGTGGGGGTTCATTTCGCTTGCCCCACGATCTCTTCCGTTCCACATTATTGCACAGTATCCACTTTTCATAGCCCGTCACAATTTGTTTTAAAAATGGAACGTCTTCTTTACGTTTCAGTAGAGAATTGGTTGTCAAAATACGGTCAAGAAGGTTTTTTTTTCACTGAACTTACGTGGAACCCAAACATCGAAGCGATTCACATAACCAAGCTGGTGTAGATGATTTTCAGCGCTTGATTTGGGTATTTTGAGTAGGTCGGCTATCTCCCGTGTGGTATAACGTTGATTGTTCTCAATTAATGTCTCGATTTGATCTCTGTCAACGTCAACTGGTCTACCCAACCGTGGCGCATCGTCCAGCGAGAAATCTCCAGCACGAAACTTCACAAACCACTTTTGACACGTTCGATCAGTCATGTCACCTTCTCCATGCACTGCACAAATCCTTTTTTTTGCATTTCCGTTGCGTTGTAACCTTTCTTGAGATAATAAAGCATAATATGCTGAAAATGTTGTTTTCTTCCACCTTCAATATTAAAATGGCTACACAAAAATTCACCAATTTTGATAAGTCTTAATTTTTAAGTGCACGCTGATATGACAGCTGTCACATACACTCTAACAACATTGTTTTGAATGAAGTTAAAGACAACCAAGTGCTACTAGAGCCATCTTACGGAAAAAACCGAAGGAACCTTTTGGCCAACCCAATAGTAGTATGTATCTGCTAATCCCAACCTCCTAATTTACCCCTCCCCCCAACATTTCCCCTTTGGTAACCAAAGTTTGTTTTCCAAGTCTGTGAGTCTGTTTCTGTTGAAAATAAGTTCATTTGTATCATTTTTTTTTTAGATTCCACATATAAGTGGTATCATATGATATTTGTCTTTCTCTGTCTTACTTCACTCAGTATGATAATCTCTAGGTCCATCCATGTTGCTGCAAATGGCATTATTTCGTTCTTTTTTATGGCTAATATTCCATTGTATATACCACATTTTCTTTAAACATTCCTCTGTCGATGGACGTTTAGGTTGCTTCCATGTCTTGGCTATTGTAAATAGTGCTGCAGTGAACACTGGAGTGCATGTATCTTTTTGAATTACGGTTTCCTCTGGATATATGCCCAGGAGTGGGATTGCTAGATCATATGGTAGTTCTATTTTTAGTTTTTTAAGGAACATCCATACTGTCCTCCATTGTGGTTGTACCAGTTTACATTCCCACCAACAGTGTAGGAGGGTCTCCAGCATTTATCGTTTGTAGGCTTTTTGGTGATGGCCATTCTGACCAGGGTGAGGTGATAACCTCATTGTAGTTTTGAATTGCATTTCTCTAATAATTAGCGTTGTTGAGCATCTTTTCATGTGCTTTTTGACCATCTGTATATCTTCTTTGGAGAAATGTCTGTTTAGGTCTTCTGCCCATTTTTTGATTGGGTTTTTGTTTTTGTTTTTTGACAGAGCTGTATGAGCTAGCTGTTTGTAAATTTTGGAGATTAATCCTTTGTTGGTTGCTTCATTTGCAGATATTTTCTCCCATTCTGTGGGTTGTCTTTTCGTTTTGTTTATGGTTTCCTTTGCTGTGCAAAAGCTTTTAAGTTTAATTAGGTCCCAGTTGTTTGTTTTTATTTTGATTCTTCTAGGAGGTGGATCCCAAAAGATATTGCTGCGATTTATGTCAAAGACTGTTCTGCCTATGTTTTCCTCTAGGAGTTTTATAGTATCCAGTCTTACATTTAGGTCCCTAATCCATTTTGAGTTTAGAACTTATTCATCTTATTCAACTGCAACATTATGCCTGTCAGTTAGTAACTCCCTACTTGCCCCTCCCCCTGCCTCTACTAACCACCATTCCAGGCTTTGGTTCTCCAAGTTTGACTATTTCAGATGCCTCATGTAAGTGGAATCATACAGTAGCTGTCCTTGTGACTGGCTTATTTCACCTAGCGTAGTGTCCTCAGCATTCATCCGTGTTTTCACATATGTCAGAATTTCCTTTTTTTTAAAGGCTTGAATATTCCATTGTATGGATGGACCACATTTTTTATCCATTCACGGAGATTAGGTTATTGGCACATCTTCCCTGTTGTGAATAGTGCTGTGGTGAACATGGGGGTGCAGAGAGATTTCTTCCAGATCCTGATTTCTATTCTTTTGGATAAATATTTATTCTACCCTAGAAGCCTTGGCTCAAAGCCAACGAGACACTTGCCTAAGGAAACGCAGCTTGTTAGTGGCTCCGCGTGGGGTGAACTCTCCTGCCGTTGCCACAGCGCTGTGAGGGCCGGGCGATCATCATCCCCGTGTGGCAGGCAGCCCAGGACACGAGGCTCGAGGGCAGCGAGCAGAGCCCGTTGGCGGGGGACCCGAGGGTGTCCTGGCTCCGAGGCCCCGCCCTCACCCGCTGCGCTACTCCCCACACAGGTGCCTTTGGTGAAACTAAATGAAATGCCGGAGTCCTGGCCCCGCTGTCTCGTAACTGTCCCCTCGCACCAGCCAGGCTCCTGCCTCTCCCGGGCCCTCCCAGGAGCCAGCTCTGGGGACCACGGGCTCTGGTCACTGTGGGCAGAGGTCCTCCTGGCCTCGCACATCATGCCCAGTGATGACAGCAGCCACGGGCACAGGGGCAACTGGCTGGACCCCTGACCCCGGACAGTGTGAGGGGAGGAGGTTGGGGAGGCCAGTGGTTTACAATGACCTTTACACCTGAGCCCACCTGCACACTCGTAATCATCAGCCCTTCACAGGGGGGCAAAGATTCCTTCCAGCATCTTCTGCCCATACCTCTAGGCGGCATTCAGGGATAAAGAGGCTTATGGTAATGTGAGTGTTTGGGAAGAAGAGAGGGCCGTGGCGGCTTTGGGCCCGTGGCCAGTGCCATTCCGAAGGAGGTACCCAGAGGATTTGGAGCAGCTCCAGCTTTGTTCAAGGTCAGATGCTTCTCTTCCCTCCATGCACAGAAGATAAGCACACCCTGGCTCCCATGGGAGAAGGTGGTAATTAGAAGGATTTTTCATTTTATTATCTTACTGAGATGTCGTCCCAAATGGGAAATGAGGGACATCTCACTGAGCACAGTGTCTGGGTCCCTGAAAAGGCGTGAAAATCAGCTCGTGTAAACCGAACCACTCCTGAGATGCAGGAAGCAAGTGGCCATTTCAGGGACCCCTGCGGGGACCATTTCTCTTTGGATATGATCTATTCCTTTGCTTATCTGGACTGGGCCTGGAGATGATTCACCAGCTGCTGGTGATTCTGGATCTGCCACTTACTCGCTGGTGGCTGTGTCCTCCCTGAGCCTCTGGGCTCAGCTCTAGCTGGGCTCTGTCTTCCCTTGCAGAGTCCTCCAGGACTCGCGTCCGGAAAGCCCTTGGCACAGAGTCTGACGCCACAGAGACAGTCAGGATGTGCGAACAACCTTTAATCTTTGTTTTTTAAAAGCATTTTGTATCAGTGAGATATTTATTATCAACGTTTTCTCTTATTTCTCTTTTATATTTTCTGTCAGCTGTGATCTCACCATTTAGAGGCAGTTATTATTCCATTACCAAGTCGTGTTGATTCTACTTTCTATTCAAATTTCAGTCTGTGGTAGACAGAATGACACCCCCCCCCCACAAATTCTGCACCCTAACCCCTGGAACCTATAAATGTGTCCCCTTACATGGCAAAGGGGACTCAGTAGATTTAAGGATTGGGGCAGAGGGGAGATATCCAGGTGGGTCCAATGTGATCACAAGGGTCTTTATAAGAAGGAGGCAGGAGGGTCAGAGGGAAAGAGAGTTGAAGATGCTGCAGTGTTGGCTTTGAAGATGGAGGCGGGGGCCACGAGCCGAGGCAAGCAGGCGGCCTGCAGGGGCTGGGAAGGGCCAGGAAGGATTCTCCCTTGGAGCTTCCAAGAGGTACACCTTGAACGTAGCCTCATAAGGCCCATTTGGGACTTCTGGCCTCCAGAACTGTAAGACAGCACAGAGTGTTGTTTTAAGCCACCAAGTGTGTGGTAATGTGTTACAGCAGCCGTGGGAAATAAGACAGAGTTCACCACCTCTGCATTCACAGCCCCAGCCCAGGCTTCTGCGCGTGCCTGGAGCAGCGGCCTTGGCATCGGGCACTTCCCAGTGCAACCAGATCATGGAGCCCCCGCCGCCGAGAGCCCTCCGGCAGATGCCCTTCACCCTCCAGCTGCTCCCTCCCTGCCTCCCCCGGTGCTCCGGTGCCCAGAGCCTCCTGGCCCCAAGCTTCACCCAGGCTGGCCCCCTACGCCCGCTCTCGGGCACTTCCTGCCATGCCCCAGGCTCCCTGCTCGGGGAGGCTCTGGTGGCATTTGTAACCTAAGTCTTTGAACGTGGGATGTTTTTAACCCTCCTTTGGACTGTGAGCTCCCCGGGTCCTGGGAGAATCCGTTTTGTTCACCGTTTATCCCCAGTGCCTTGCACGGTGCTTGGCCCACGTGGGTGCGCCAAGATTCACAGAGTAAACAAATGTATCCTTCAGGTGTTTTCTGTACATGGCGGGGTTACAGCCTCCCTACTGTGCTTTAACCTGTGTTGGAATCATACGCCCTTATTGGCTCATAAACACACTCCCGTGCCCCTGTGCGTACCGGCTGCTGCTGTCTCGTGGTTATAGGTGTTTTTTCACCAGTATATCCAGTATCAGTGATCCTTGCATTGGACTCATAAGTTGTTCCGTATTTCTGGCTCTTTTACATACTGCTGTCGTAAACGCCCTTACAATTGGACGTTGGCAGACATAATTCCCTCTCCTGTGTTTGTGCATCTTTTATGACTTTAAATGCAGTGTTCTCCCAAGCATTTTCTTTCTTTGACTTTGAAATGTGCCTTTGCTGGAAGATCAATGAAGATGGTGAGAAGACAGCCGGGGCCAGAACCATCTTTTGCTGACTTAAAAGCAGGTCCAGAGCTGCTGCGGCCCCAGTGCTGTGCTGGGCGCTGCTGATGGACAGGAAGTTCACACGACAATGTGGACGCCCCTCCCCACTTCTCCACGCCGCTCTTGCCACCCAGCCAGGCAGCAGCCATGCCCCGGAGGCCACTCCCGCCGTCCACCCCACCCCCGCCGCCCTGCCTGTAGCTATTTGCACTTGGAACCCTGACTTAACCCGATTCTCCCCGCTCTGTCTGTCTTACAGTGACGTCACCCCTCCCGGAGAACCGCTGACCAAGAACAGCCGGCCCAAAGTGGCTTCCCGGTTCCCCAAGCTGTCCCGCGGTCACCCCAGGGAGACGCGCAACGTGGAGCCCCAGAGCGGCGATCTCTGACCTCGACGGCCACCCAGACTCGGGCCCTACGTGCTGCGCCAGCTGCCTCCACCCCGGCCACGGCAGCTGGCCCCTTCCACCTCGGAGGGACACCCCTGTCCCCCCGGTGAACGCCAGAGAGCACACCTTCCCCACCGGTTCCGTGACCCCCTGATTAAACTGGGCCATGTGAGAGCAGGGCAGGTCCTCGCTGGACAGACGCAGACGTGTGGGCCCTGCTCTCCCTGGCCCTGCCCTGGGCCATGAGGGCCAGCCGTTCCCCTCCCTCCAGCCCAGGGGCCGGCAGGAGGGTGGGCGCTGGGTCGGGCTCGGAGCCCCCTGGTTGAGATGCACAAATCTGATGTCTCAGTTGGTCAGAAGGTTCATCGAGAAACCACCTCTTAACTCTTTCCCACGTGGGAATTCGAATGACTGGTTTTTCTTTTTTTCCCCTGTTTAATGTAATTGCCTGCTACAACCTATGGACGCGAAGGGTTTGGGTGGAGGCTAGTTCCTTTCCATGCTCTCCCCACCAGTGGTCAGTAGACACCCTAGTTCTTGCCACCATGCTCCAGGGAGACAGTCCCGTGGCCTTCGTGTGAAGGAGCCATTAGAGGGATGCGGAACTGTGGTTCTTGGAGAACTTCCCTACCTCCTTATGGTTGGTTCTGGAAGGACCAGCCCCTGTAGGAAACCGGAGGCCCCCTGGGCCCATGTGCACCTGGTCAGGCCAGCCATCAGCAGCCACCCAGTGACCCGTATTGGAGAGCCTGGGCTATCCAGGAGTCGGTGGCCCTGGCCTCGAAAGCCTAGAGGAGAGCCCTCAGGCTGTTTGTTAGAGACTCGGATCCGGGAAGCATTCCAGAAGGTTCTGTGGGCCTCGGGCTTTCAGACCTGGCCCCGGGGCTCCGAGGAGCTCAGCGTGGCTCTCTGTGAACTTGGACACAAGTGTCCCCTCTGCACAGGTCATGATCATGCCCTAAAGACGAGGGTGTGCGGCACAGCCTCTGCCGGCCAGCGCGCTGTCCGTGGGAGCAGGGCCCTGCGTGCCCCCGAGACCACCGCCTCTGCTCCTCCCATTCAGAGCGGGGCCCCGGCAGGTGGAACAGGAGGAGGAGCAGCGGCAGGTCACCCCATGGGACCAGAGCCATTTGGCCAGAATCATGGAACTCTCTCCCACCCCGGGCAAGAGCCAATCTCAGCTGCTGATACAAAGAGAGGCATTTTCTGGGGACAGTAGCCAACGTAAATGTGTGTGAAAGATGGTCCGTAGAAGGCTAACCACTCATCAGCTTACAACTGGGTGAGCGGTGTGGGTAATCATTGAGCGTTTCCTAGATAGCGGAAAACTCTGGAAGGAATGGCCTGGAAGGTTTGTGCTGCGTGTTCCTGCCGTCAGCCAAACGGAAACTTATCAGAGCAGTTAAGCAGAGCTGAGATCATCTACGCACAGCCCTCCAGAGACTCGGAGGAGGCCTGAGTGACTTCTGAGGGAACATTCTGCCAGGTGAGCCAGGTCCAGGTGAGCAAAACTAGCCAGCTGTTCTCCGCAGATGGAGTGGGGAGTGCGTGTCTGGGGGCCCTGCTGTCAGCTCGTGGGGGTCCAAGGACCCGAGGGACGCTGTGTCCTAGAAAGGCAACGTGGTTTCTCTCTTCCGCGTGTGTGCCGAGGGAGCCGCTGCACATGCACTTTGTTGGAATCTCGAGTCCCACAGCGCTGCCTTGAACACAGAGTCCTCCTCAACCAGATCCTCCGGGACTGTCCGGAAGCTCCAGCTGCCCCAGATCCCAGCCCCCCGCATCTGGGTCCCTCCACAGCAGTCAGTTTGATGCCAGCTGACAGGCTGCACAGCCGGATCTGTTCCCAAGGTGTCTCCTCTCTGGTTGTACTAGACCCAGAATGGAACCACTGCCCCGACACCCCCCGGGGCCAAGGGTTCCAATCAGCCAGCCTTTTCTGGCGCCTGACCCGAAACACATCTGAGTGCGAGTCTGGTCTCGCCTTCTCCAACCACCCCACCAGGAGCCAGCTTTGACATTCTGTGCACGGAGTTAAAAAAAGAGCCAAAAAAAAAAAAAAAAAGGCACCCATAGCTACGGCGGACAGATGCTGAGCTGGGAGATACAAATGCACTCGCAGCCCGTATTTAAAAAGGAGAAACTCTGCCTCCCCATTTTTTAAAGCTTAATTATTCACGGAAAACTTGCCCCGCTCTCCCAAAACGTGGATTGTAAAAAGCATGTTCCTGGGGGCCCCACGGGGACCCTCCAGGCTGCTTGCTATCTGTACCTCCGTTTTTGTGATCCTGCAGAAACCCTGATCCTTCAATTCCTTTGATTTCAGCTCAGACATGCATGTGACATGCACATTACAGCACCTCCTCAAAGCCTTAACTTTGGAATCACATGGAATGTTCTGCAGTGATTAGTCCATCCAGCTGCTCAAAATACTCCTGCCCTGCTCTCCAGGGTGGCGGGATGGACTTAGAAGGGGCGGACTCCCCAGCTCCTAGAGAAAGAATAAAACACCGAGGTCCAGGCCGAGGTCTGGGACACAAAATGCCAGCCCCTGAGGATGTGTCAATATCTGCCCATCAACCCAAATCCAATTCAGAGGGTGGGATATCCCCTGGGACCCATCAGGGGGAAAGACAGCCCTTCAGAAAGGAGCAGTTGACATTGCTTCTCTCTCCTTGATCAAATTAGAAAATTGTTTGGAGCCTCCAAAGTTGGCGTCTGAGAGAGGAAGCCACTCCCCATTCTGAAAGGAGCTGAAGGGCCCGTCTCTCTAGAAGGCCTTGACCCTCTGGTACCCCACCTGTTCAGGGAGGGAGAGGCCCCTCCAGGTCCCCTCTGCAAAGCCAGGCTGTCTGCTCAGGGGCGGCTTCAGCCAGAATGGGATGCAACATCAGCTGGGTCCATCTCTGCCATCATCTTGTTTGCTCCCTCCTTTTCCCCCAGATAAAGGAGACCCAGGACAAGCAGGGCTGGGCAGAGACATCGCTCCTTAAAAGAGAAAACCAAAGCTCCCAGGAAGGGCGGTCCGAGGCCGGTGTAAACCTCGCCCAGAAGCGAGCTTTCTCAGCTCCTACTCCTGCAGCTGGTCTGGAATCCTGGCTTGAAACAACCCAGCATCTCTCCACAGTCAGGCCCTGGGGGAGGAGGCGGCTTTCCTGGAAGAGGCTGTTAAACCCCACAGTGGTCGCCTTTAACACCATCACCAGGCCCATCCAGGGGCTTCCTAGCTACGAAAGGGATCACCTGATTGAGTTGTAGAGACAGTGCCATCTTGTGAGACCTGGCAAGAGGCGTGAACGGTGAGGGGGAGGGACGTGGACCAGTGTTTGTGGACAAGGTCTGGTCACACAGCATGGGGCCTATTGAGATGTGTTCTTTGATAACCGCTGGATTTTACAGCAGTGCTGGGTGTAGTGCCGGGCTGTGCTGTGCCTTTAAAACAACAGAGGCAATCAAAGCTGTCTACATCCGTGGGATTGATAACACAGCTGCAGCTAATGCCCAGAGGCAGCAGGCACTGGAGGCCCAAGAATTAATCCCCAGGTTTTGGGCTCAGAATCAGGGAACAGGAATGAAGACCCACCCACCAGCCCAGTTGATCCGAAGCACTCCTAACACCCTGAACTAGGGCTCTGCGGCCCTGGGCAAGCTGGTGGCCTTGCCTCCTCTTTTTCTCCTATTATTTCCTCATGAGACAGTTTGCCCACTGGAGGACCAGGTCACAGGGTTTCAGGCCTTGGTCCCCCACGCCACCTGCTCACCCTCACAGGGGGTGCCGCCAGCTGGACCCCTCACCTGGAGGCCAGGCCCTGACCTCGGGCCCCGGCAGACCTCTCCTAACCAGTCACATCTGGCATCCTTCCTTCATCCCTCAGCCTGGCAACTCGGTACCAGCGCCCATTCATGGGAGGTGCTCTCCCCCAAAGGGGGCACCTCGCCTGGGCGTGTCACTGACAGTAAAGAACAGGCTGGATTCTCAGCCTCAAGCCACGTGGGCATCCCCCAGGACCTGCCAGAGAAGGACCCTGCCTGGGAGCATCAGATCGGCTAAGAGGCGTCCTAGAAGGAGCACGCCCTGCTCAAGCTTCAACCCCCAAAGGCAATAACTAACTGTCTTGACCCTGTCTCGGTGTTTCCCTCGGGACACTGCCACCCGCACTGGACCTTCCCCCAGGCTGGGCGCTTCTGGCACGCAGGCATCTGCTCACAAGCAAGGCCTTTTGCAATGATCATTTTTCACAGTATTGTGTATTGTTTCATTAAAGCTAACATTAAATGTCTGCTGTTCAGATTGGCTTCTGTGCTAATTTTGCACAATTGTAGCACTGTATATTTTATCTAACATTCCCATGCCAAAAAATTCATTTTTCATGTTTCCCTAACACGTGGTCTTGATTACGTTTCTAAAATAAAACTTTGGCTACTGGATCGATAGAAGTGAGGGTGGAGCCTTGCCGATCTCCGTGCTCTGAGCAGAGCAGCTGTCTCCTCACCCCACAGTGACTGAAACGCCCCTGCTCAGTTCATGGCGGGATTCTGACCTTCCCTTCCGCCACGCCCGTTGCCGTGGATGGGCCTGATTCGGGTAGTTCTCAAGTCTGTCAAGGAGCCCTTACTTTCATCTCTGAATCCTAACAACCGCATTAAATGGGTTTCCTCATCTACCCAATCATCAGTTTAGGAAGAGGAGTGGAAAAAAATATCTGGTTTCTCTGAAAGATGGTTGAGCCTACAGCAAGGATGAGCAACCCCACTCGAAGGCCAGGCTGGATCCATGAGTGTTTCGAGGTCCAGGGATTCACTTCTTTCTTACTGGCACATAAATGTTTTGCCACCATCACTGAAAACCACTAGCTGACCCGCCCAGGCTCCCCGCCTGCCCTCGAATCCCAGCAGGTCTGCCTCCTGCCTTCATGAACTGCAAGGGGAGAAGCCACGCACCTCCGACGATTCTTTCCGCCATCACCCGAGACCATACAAGGGGACGCCCTTGCAAAAACTGGGACTGAGGACGTGGAAGGTTACAAAATGGGGGATCACACGTTTGCACCCAGAGTTGCTAGCTCCTCCAGAGATGAGCTGGAGAACAGGCATAGCCAGGAGTGAGGGGGTGGTGGATTTTTTGTTATCTAGCACTCATCCTGGAAAGAATGTCTTTGCCTCTGCCGCCTTAGTGGCACCATCCCTGGCATCGCCATTTGGTAGAACACTTTGCTTAACTCATCAGATGCTCACTTCTTGGAGGAGGGAGTCTTTTGACTACAGGCGCCATGGTGACCCAGCCGGAGTCACCCACGATCGGGTCCCAGTGAGCCGTCTGTCGCAGGGAACGAGGCGACAAATCTAGAGTCTAGTGTCTGGACGTGAGGCCTAGAAGCCCGCGGATTCGCTCTGAAACACGTGGTATTATCTTAACCACCCTGCTCTGTTAAGGTTTACACAATAGAATTTTTAAACAAATGTGTTTAATTTTCTAAACTCTCTTGTATTAAAATTTTCTTTTGGAATAAGCTGTGGTAATTTTGTTACAGTCTGGTTGAGACACACCTCTTTACAACTGACAACATTAAAACAGTGACATTTTCTAAATTAGATACTCGGTTTATGGTCTCTCTGATTCTTTGTGTCCATTCTTTTTTCAGCAGTTGGGGATTAGGTGAACTTTCAATATACATGTTATAAAAACTTCCAGAAAGGTCCTTCACCATTGCACATGTTATCCTGAACAACAGGATTTGACTGGACGAACATCACTTGTATTTGAAGTGGAGCAAAATCCTATTTTGAGTTATTAGGCAGGTCTGTATTAATTGGAGATGTAGAATCAAAATTCTATACAGAAGGGAAAAAGCCCCTCCTATTCATTCACTCAGAAACAGACAGTTATTGGGCACCTACCATATATCATCATGCGAGGCACTGGGCATGCAGCAGTGACCAAGACAGAAAAGACCCCTGCCGTTTTGGACTGACATTCCAAGTAAGGCAGATGGACAATGATATGTATATTTCTTCCTATCTATCTATCTCTCCATCCATCTCTCTGTCTATACACACACACACTTCTTAAAGTCAGCCATCCAGATAATTACAAGACCGCAGTAAGCGCCATGAAGGAATAAGCAGGGCTTGGAGGAAGGATCTCCTGTAAATAGTCCAGGCCAGGCTTTCTCACCCTCAGCACTGCTGACATTTGGGGCTGGACAATTCTGTGTCAAGGGGACTGTCCTGTCACTGTAAGATGGTCAGCAGCCCTGGCCTCTACCCACTAAATGCCCCTAGAACCCTTTCCATACTGACAACCAGCAATGTCTCCAGATTTGACCACACGTCCTCGGACTGAGGAATGGTCCCCCCCTTGAGAACCATGAGGCTAGACCAAGGGGTTCTCTTGGCAGATGTGACATTTAAGCTGTGACCTGAAGGATGAGAAAGAAACACTACACTGTCCCCTGCTCCCCACCCCAAATTTACATTGGCTTAAAAATTCATACCCTATAGCAAGGTACTTAACCTTTTTAAACAGGATGATAAGAGCCTAGGCATAAAGTCAGTATATAAAAGTCGTACCCGCAAATCCTGGGGAGATTCTGCTCAGGGCCCCACGAAGGGTGCACTGCAGACTGCTGAGCCCAGTGCTGTGGCAAGGGCACTCCCGGGCTGATAAAACAGGAGAAGGGGTGGGACCAACGCTGGTTTCTGAGGGCGTGTACATGGATCGCACTGCGTCCTGTGCTCTACAGCCTCCAGGTTACTTAACCCTATGCCAACCCAATGTATCCTGTATTTGAAGAGATGAGAAAACTGCACAGGTTGAGTGCTGGCCCGAGGTCCCCCAGTCTCAAGGTAGAAAAGAAACAGAGGACTGTTTCCGCCGTGCCCACAGCCTGGACTGTCTTGGCCACACTCTAATCTGTCCTGGTCTCCCCTCCCTCGCTTCCAGTACGGAACAAACTCCCCGATAATCCTCAACCTCTCCTCCAGCTTCCCAGCCATCTCCAAGCATGGCTGTCTCCCAAGGGCCCTCTTCACTCGAGCTCCCCCAAGGAAAGGCTGTCTTTTTCATTCTCCCTCAATCCATATTCCCAATTCTCAATTTCCCTGCTTCAAACCACTTTGCCTCCTTAAAAACATCAATTCCTTTGACGTTCATGCCATGCACCTGTAACACTCTCTACGCCTACGCTTGGACTTGTATATTGACCTCCGAGCTGCTTCTCACTCACTGATGATTAACGCCTCACTCAGGGGCCCCTCCATCCCCTCCAGCCACACCCCGCATCTCGCTTCTCTGAGCTGCTTCCTCTCCAGAGGCTATTCCTCTGTGCCACTTGCAGCTCTTCTAGACCAACGTGGCGGCCAACACTGCACCACCTCTGTAATCTTGACGTCAGACTCTCTGCTCTGATCCACTCTGTCACCCCAGCACTTTGCTCTAGGGCCCTCACCGCAACAACTGTTCAAATTTTTCAGGCCTGCAATCTGTCATTTTTAAAAGCCTGTCCTCCTCACATACTCTTGCCAAGCACCCCCGTCCCAGTGCTGGTTCTGTGGGCCATGAGAATCATCGCTCCCTTTCAGGGACATCCGTGATTCCCCTGCCCCTCTGTCACACTTACTTGGCAAAAACCCAGCCCTAGTCAAGCCCAACTGACAAGCTAGTCTAAAAGCCAGTATTACTTGTAACTTTGGTTTTAACTCCTTGTAACTCCACATTTTGTTTTCTTCATAATTTAAGAGACTAATGCATTTAAAAAAATTATTAGTTTATGTTTGGGAGCACACAATGTACAAAGATGTACAAAGGGGTGGGGATGGAGCTGTAAAGGAGCAGGGTTTTTTTGTTACTAAAGTTAAGCTGATGTAAATTCAAATCATTATTCAAAGTAACTTTAGGTTGTTAAATGTAATCCTCATGGTAATCACAAAGAAAACAGCTATAGAATATACACAAAAGGAGATGGGAAAGGAACAGTTCATGACAAAAAACTAAACACCAAAGACAGCAATGCATGGAATGAGGGACAAAAAAGCTATAAGGCATATAGAAAATGAATAGCAATGACAGAATATGTCCCTCCTTATCAGTAATTAAATTTAAATGGATTAAACTTTCCAACCAAGACAAAGATTGGCAGAATGAATAAAAACACATGATCCAACTATATTTTGTCCACCAGAGATTCACTTTAGATCTAAAACCACAAATAGATTTAAAGTGAAAGTATGGAAAAAGATATTCCATGCAAGTAGTAACCAAAAGAGGAGTGGCTGTACAATATCAGACAAAATAGATTTTAATGAAAGTTTCAATACAGGAAGAAGATATAACAATTATAAACATTTATGCACCTAATAATAATTATCAAAAAATAGAAAGCAAAAACTTACAGAATTGAACAGAGAAATAGACAGTTCTACAGTTATAGCTGGTGACTTCAATAACCCACTCTCAATAATGGACAGAACGATCAGACAGAAGATAAGTGAGGAAATAGAGGATTTAACATAATAAACCAACTAAATCTAACAGACATACACAGAGCACTTTACCCAATAGTAGTGGCATATACATGCTTCTGAAGTGCACATGGGACATTTTCCAGGATAGACCATATGTTAGGCCACAAGTCTCAACAGATTCTAAAAGATAGATTTCATACAAAGTGTCCTCTCCAACCTGATGGGATAAAGTTAGAAATCAAGAACAGAAGGAAAATGGAAAATTCACAGATTTGTGAAAAACAATACAAACAACCAATGGATCAAAGAAATCAAAAGGGAAATTAGAAAATACTTCAAGCCAAATGAAAATGAAAACACGACATACCAAAACCTATGGGATGCAGCAAAAGCAATGCCAAGGGAGAAATTTACAGCTATAAATGCTTATATTAAAAAACTGGAAAGACCTAAATCAGCACTCTAATTTACAACTTCAGGAACTAGAAAAAGAACAAACTAAACTCAAAGTTAGCGGAAGGAAGGAAATAATAAAAATTAGAGCAGAAATAAAAGAGAGTGGAAAAGCAACAGAGAAAATTAATGAAAGTTGTTGAAATGTATCAACAAAATTGACAAACCTTTAGCTAGATGGACCAACGAAAAAAGAAGAAGCTTCGATTTACTAAAATCAGAAATGAAAATGGGGACATTACTACTGATTCTACAGACATAAAAGGATTATGAGTACCATGAACAATTTCATGCCAACAAGTTGGATAACCTAGATGAAATGGACAAATTTCTAGAAACACAAAACCTACCAAGACTGGATCAAAGAAATAGAAAATCTGAATAAACTTATGTATAACTAGTAAGAAGATTGAATTAGTAATCAATCTCCAGAGAAAGGAAAGTTCTGGACCTGATGACTTCCCTGGTGAATTCTGCCAAACATTTAAAGAACTAATGCCAATCCTCAAACTTTTCCAAAAAATTGAAGAAGAGGGACTTCTCACTCATTCTATGAGGGCAGTATTACCCTGATACAAAGGCAGACAAAACTACAAAATAAAACTACAAACAATATCCCTGGTGAACACTGATGCAAAAATCCTCAACAAAACACTTACAAAGAATTCAGCAGCATATTAAAAATATTATACACCATGACCAAGTGGGATTTATTCCTGGAATGCAAAGATGGTTCAGCATGTGAAAATTGATTAATATAATATGCCACATGAACAGATTGAAAGGGGAAAAAACCCACTTGATCATCTCAATAGATACAGAAAAGGCATTTGACAAAATTCAACACCCTTACATAATAAAAACACTCAACAAACTAGGAATAGAAGGAACATACCTCAACGTAATAAAAACCATATATTAAAAAAAACCACAGCAAACACCATATATATTCAGCAGTGAAAGACTGAAAACATTTCCTCTAAGAACAGGAACAAGATGAGGGTGTCCACTTTTGCCACTTCTATTCAAACACAGTACTGGAAGTTCTAACCAGAGCAATTAGGCAAGAAAAAGAAATAAAAAGCATGCAGATTGAAAAGGAGGAAGTAAAATCCTCTCTATTCATAGATGATAGGATTTTATACATAGAAAACCTTAAAGATTCTGCAAAACAAAACAAACAAACAAAAACCCCACAACTGTTAGAGATAATAAACAATTTCAGCAAAGTAGCAGGGTACAAAGTCAGCACACAAAAATCAGTTGCATTTCTGTACATTAACAATGAATAATCTGAAAGGAAAATTATGAAAACAGTTCAACTCACAATAGCATCAGAAAGAATACTTAGGTATTAACTTAACCAAAGAGGTAAAAGACTTGTACAATAAACCATAAAACACTGCTGAAAGAAATTAGATAAGACATAAATAAATGGAAACACATACCATGTGTAATCTTCATGGATTAGAAGATTTAATATTAAGATGTCACTACCCAAAGTGATTGACTGATTGAATGCAATCCCTATGAAAATCCCTATCACTTTTTTTTTTTTTTTTTTTTTTTTTTGCAGAAATAGAAAAAATCCATTTTAAGATTCATACGGAAGCTCAGGGGACCCAAAATAGCTAAAACAATCTTGAAAAGGAAGAACAAGTCTGGAAGACTCACATTTCTTGATTTCAAAACTTTTAACAAAGCTACGGTCATCAAAACAGTGTGGCAGTGGGACTTTCCTGGCAATCCAGTGGTTAAGACTTTGCCTTCCAATGTGTGGGGTGCAGGTTCAACCCCTGGTTGGGGAGCTAGGATCCCACATGATCACAGCCAAAAGGCCAAAACATAAAACAGAAGCAATATTGTAACAAATTCAATAAAGACTTTAAAAATGGTCCACATCAAAAAAAGTCTTAAAAAAACAAAACAAAACAGTGCAGTAGTGGCGTGAAGAAAGACATACACAAAAATAGAATAGAATAGAGAACCTAGAAATAAACCCTTGCATATATGGCCAAATGATTCATTGACAAGGGTATCAAGACCATTTGATGGGAAAAGGACAGTCTTTTAACAAATGGGAAAACTGGTTGTCCATGTGGAAGAGGAAGTTGGAGCCTTACATAACACCGTATACTAAAATTATCTGAAAAGGTATCAAAGACCTAAATAAATGTATAAAACTCTTAGAAGAAAACACAGGGGGAAGGCTTCACAACACTGATTTGGCAGCGATTTCTTGAATATGACACCAAAGGCACAAGCAACAAAAGAAAAAATAGATTCAACTTACCAAAAATTTAAAAATTTTGGACATCATAAGACAATATCAACAGAGTAAAACAACCCAGAGAATGGAAGAAGATACTGGCAAATCAAATTTGTGATAAGGGATTAATACCCAGAATATGTAGAGAACTCAAAACTCAGCAACAACAAAAAACCCCAATTCGAAAATGGTCAAAGGACTTGAATAGACAGTTCTCCTAAGATATACAAAGAGCATGTGACCAAAAACACATGAAAAGATGCTCAACACCGGTAATCATTACAGAAATGCAAATCAAAACTGTAATGAGATAACACCTCATACGCATTTGGATGGCTACCATTTTATTTTATTTTTTTTTTAATTTTTAAATTTTACTTATTTTTGGTTGCATTGGGTCTTCGTTGCTGCACGCAGGCTTTCTCTAGTTGCAGCGAGCAGGGGCTACTCTTCATTGTGGTGCACGGGCTTCTCATTGCGATGACTTCTCTTGTTGCGGAGCACAGAGTCTAGGCGCGCAGGCTTCAGTAGTTGCAGCACGCGGGCTCAGTAGTTGTGGCTTGCAGGCTCTAGAGCGCAGGCTCAGTAGTTGTGGTGCATGGGCTTAGTTGCTCCGCGGCATGTGGGATCTTCCTGGACCAGGGCTCAAACCCGTGTCCCCTGCATTGGCAGGCAGATTCTCAATTTATTTATTTTATTTATTTATTTTTGGCTGTGTTGGGTCTTCGTTGCTGCACGCAGGCTTTCTCTAGTTGCAGCAAGCGGGGTCTACTCTTTGTTGGGGTGCGTAGGCCTCTCATTGTGGTGGCTTCTCTTGTTGCAGAGCACGGGCTCTAGGTGTGTGAGCTTCAGTAGTTGTGGCACGTGGGTTCAGTAGTTGTGGTTCGCGGGCTCTAGAGCGCAGGCTCAGTAGTTGTGGCGCACGGGCTTAGTTGCTCCGTGGCTTGTGGGATCTTCCCGGACCAGGGCTCGAACCTGTGTCTCCTGCATTGGCAGGCAGATTCTTAACCACTGCGCCACCAGGGAAGCCCCTGGATGGCTACCATTTTTAAAAAAGCGAACAGAAAATAACAAGTGTTAGCAAGGATGTAGAGAAACTGGAAACTTTGCGCATTGTTGGTGGGAATGTAAAATGGTGCAGCTGCTATAAAAACAGTGTGGTGGTTCCTCAAAAAATTAAACATAGAATTACCACATGATTCAACAATTCCACTTCTGGATATATATCCAAAGGAATTAAAAGCAGGGTCTTGAAGAGATATTTGTACGCCCACGTACACAGCAGCATTACTCAGAGTAGCTGAAACATAGAAGCAACCCAAGCGTCCATTGACAGAATGGTTAAGCAAAATGTAGTACTTACATACAATGGATAGTACTCAGCCTTAAAAAGGAAGGAAATTCTGACAACCTACAACATGGATGAACCATGAAGACATTATGGTAAGTGAAATAAGCCAGACACAAGAGGACAAATACTGTCTAATTCCACTTACACGTGGTACTTAGTATAGTGAAACTCACAGGGACGGAATACAATGGTGGTTGCCAGGGGATGGGAAGAGGGGTTGAGGACTATTGTTTAATAGGTACAGAGTTTTAGTTTTGCAGAATGGAGAAGTTCTGGAGACAGATAGGGGTGATGGTTGTACAACCATATGAATGTACTTAATGCCACTGAACTGTATACTTAAAAACGGTTAAGACGGTAAATGTTATGTTATGTGTACTTTTTCACAATTAAAATAAATAATTATCCTGATTTCATAGAAGAGATTATTAAAGCCCAGAGGAGTGATTAGCTTGCCCAAGTGTATACGGCTAGGGATTCAAACCCAAGTCTGTCCACACCCAAGCGTTAGCTCTTTTCACTAAAGGGCATTAAAAGAATAATGAAAGAAAAGTTGAATGGAAGTTCACTAATGTGTGGTGTTTTCTATCCTGTGCTACCGTGGGTCTCTCTGTCACTAATTTGGACTTCGAAGTTTGAAGACTTTAAGTCAATATAATGGAAAAATTTATAACAGAAGCATTTATCATGGGCTGTATAAAGACTCCTTGAAAGAGGTAAACTTTGTGATCAAACAGAAGTGAGTGGATCACTGTCAAGCGGCTGCTGGAGAATTACTACTCAAGCTGGGGGTTGCAAGATGACTTCTAAAGTCCAGGCATACTTTGTTTTACTGCACCTCACAGATATTACTTTAAAAAAAAAACAAAAACAAATTGAAGGTTTGTGATATCCCTGCATTGTCAGATGACAGCATTTTTAGCAATAAAGTATTTTTTAATTAAGGCATGTACATTGTTTTTTAGACATAATGGTACTGCACACAATAAACTACAGTATAGTGTACACAGAACTTTTATATGCACTGGGAAGCCCAAAAATACATGCGACTTGAGTTATCGCTATGTTGGCTTGATTGCAGTGGTTGCCTCTATCCTAACAGTCCGCAGGGAAGGGAGATGGGCACGAACCAGGGCCGAAAGCATTGAGGAAAGGAGAGAGAGGCAGGGCCGGCTCCTCTGAGAAGGCCGCCTGCCATAAAGGGCCCCTGGGATTTCCCTCATTGATGACACGGCCGGCACTTACTGGTTCCTCAAGCTTACTCACATAAACATGATGCTCAGACCCAGAAACGCTAGGTGAGTGAAGAAAGCCCTTGAGCACCTCTGATGAAAAAGCATTGACCCCTGCAAGGCAGTGACCTGCATGCCAGCTCTGCCACCTCCTGTGTGACCGTGGGCGCCTCTCTTGCCCTCTCTGGGCCTCAGTGTCCCCATCTGTGAAATGAGGATAACAGCACACCTTCCTTATGGGTTGTTGTATTAAGTGTGTAAAACACACAAAGCCCTTAGAGCACCAGCCCCGCTCAGACATCCCCAGCGTCCGCCAACACAGATGCTGTTCAGCGTCTCACATTCATTTCTCGTTACCTGTTGATCGTGTATCTTCCCCCGGGCTGCACATGCTGGGTGTACACTTCTTTTTTTTTTTTTTTTTTGGCTGCGTTGGGTCTTCATTGCTGTGTGCGGGCTTCTCACTGCGGTGGCTTCTCTTGTTGCGGAGCACGGGCTCTAGGCACGTGGGCTTCAGTAGCTGTGGCACATGGGCTCAGTAGTTGTGGCTCACAGGCTCTAGAGCGCAGGCTCAGTAGTTGTGGTGCATGGGCTCAGTAGTTGTGGCGCACGGGCTTAGTTGCTCCGCAGCATGTGGGATATTCCTGAACCAGGGCTCGAACCCGTGTCCCCTGCATTGGCAGGCAGGTTCTTAACCACTGTGCCACCAGGGAAGTCCTGCCGGGTGTACACTTGTTCCTCACTTTCTCTGCTCTGACCCCACTGCTCTGCCAAGACACCCCTGGCACGTTTCAGGAGCAAGAACGTTTTGTAAAGCGAGTGCACTAGCACATCTCCACGTCCGCCACCTTAGCTTATTTAAAATCCTCACAATCCCACGAGGTGGAGATAACAGATCATCCCCATTCTACCCCGTGGGGAAGGGAAGCGCCTTGCAAACCCAAACACTCTGAAGAAGCTCAACAAAGATCCTGGAAGGACAGGGATCGAGACTCAGGCAGATGCTCACCCCTCTGCAGCCTCAGTCTACCTGTCAGGTGGGAACAATGTTGTTCACCTCACAGGGTGGACGGGAGAGCCCAGAGAGGACAGTTACAGAGCATGAGCGTACCGCAGGTGCTCAATAAATGGTCCTTCCCTCCCTTGCTGTGGAGACTGGGCAGCCCCATTACAGCGTCCCATGGAGGAAACAGGCCCAGAGAGGTATGGCAACGTGCCCAAGGCTGCACAGCACTGAAGGCCACCTTAAACAGAAGCACAACATGCGTGTGGGGGAGGGGCTGCTGTGTCCAAGCCTCACCTTTGCCTGGACTCCCTCCCCGAGGACTGTGGGCGCGTGGAAATGAGCAGATCGACCTCGATGTGTCTTTACCAGAAAAAATAATAATAATAATAATTTCCTCTCATTTCACACCGCTATTCTGTGACCGTTCTGGCTTCTGCAAATCTGTCCCCCTGCTGTGTCCCCTGCTCTGTTTCCTTTCTCTTGCTGTTTCCTAGGCACAGTATTTATCACGTTGTGTTCTTTGTCTTTATGTAATCAGAGTTTTCTGGGAAACAGCTAAGTGATGAATCCAGTAGATGTCCTGTGTGCGCAGGTTTTTTAATTTGCACACCCCCTGAGGTGGCCTGACAAGCTGTCACCTGGGACACTGGCTGGGGCTGAGGTTCAGAGAGGCCACCTTCCGCCTCAGGGACATCCATATCGTCCCCATCACTTTGGGGGACGGGGCACCTTTCGTGATGAGAACAGGACCACCCGAGGCCGACAGCCCCAGGGGACCAGATCCTGGCCCCCTCTGGTCCATGACTGGCTTCTGTCACTAAGCATGATGTATTCAAGTTCATCTCTACTGTGGCACGTGTCAGTACTTCATTCCCTTTTACGTCTGAAGAGTATTTCATTGTGTGGACAAACCACATTTTCTTTACCTACTTTTACTTTCTGTGGCTTTGTGGGGTCTCCGTGCTGCCAGCGTCTGGCCCTCAGCTCCTGGCTCCCCGTGAGTGGTGCTCAAAGCACCCCCTGCCCTCAGTATCCTAGTGGGTCTCACATTTGACAGTAAATTGCCAGCACACAGAGAGCCTGCTAAAACCCAGTCGCTGGGCCCACCCCCAGAACTTCTGCTGCTGGACGGCTGGCTGAGGCTTGAGAACGTGCATGTCTAACGAGCTCCCAGGCAACGCCCCTTCCCCCAGTCTGGGGACCACCCTGGAGAACCTGGACAGCAGAGGTCACAGCAGCGATGACAGGAAAAGAAATATTAGGCACAAAGAGCTACTGAATGCCTGTGAGATTCTGGGCCCTGAATGGAGTCCTTCACATAAATATCTCATCGCTCCTCACCCCAACCTTATAAGGCAGGCGCTGTTACTACCCCCATCTCACAGATGAGCAAACTGAGGCCCAGGGAGATTAAATGGCCTTGCTGCCGAGTCTAGGAATATCTGTACTGGGGACTTCACAGCCTTCCCAAACCAGTGGGGAGGCATCTGGGTAGAAGGGCACTCATGGCTCCTCCCACAAGGGCAAATGTTCCAAGACAACGGGCCGCAGGTCACCCCACTGGTGAGAGCCGAGGGCAGGACTGAAACCCAGGCCTGGAGTCTCTGAAGGTTGTGTTTGCATCTGGAGACGTAAGGATAGTCCCGCGAATCCTCTCTGTGCCTGTCTCCCCACATCCCCTCATCCCTTCTACTCCCCTCCACCCACCTTCTTGATTGTCCCATGGCTCAAGCGTGCTAAGCCCTTACCTACCCCGGTCCCTTTGCACATGCTGGTCCCCCCCCACCCTCGCCTGGATTGCTCTTCCTGCCTTTTCTGCCTGGCTCACTCATTCTTTGGGTCCAACTTGAACATCACTTCCCCAGAGAAGCCTTTCCTGACCTCCTGGTCTACCATTATTTCCAGTCTCTCATAAACTGTGTAGTATATATCAATACTTAAACATTTATTTGTAAGTTTGCTTACTTATGATGGCAGCTGCCCCTGCTCTAGAGGGAATGGACCATGTTGGTTTTATGCACCATTGCACCCCCATTGCTGGAACGTAGTAGACACTCAGTAGATATTTGTTCAGTGAATGAATAGTGAAGTGAATGATCACTTACTTTTAGGACTCTTCTCTGTATCTCCTGGTTAAAAGGAACAATTATCTACCTTCATCTATGAGACTTCTCTGAAAAGCTGGCCAAGATGCTGATTGGACCTTGGCCCTAACTGTAATGGCCCAGAGAGTAAAGGCTCGGACTTAAGCCTTATTGATCACTGCATCCCAGCTCATGCCTGGCCCCCAAGCAGATGCTCTGTGAATGGGGGTGATGTGTTGGTCTTCTCAGGTTCACCCATCTTTAAACACCCCACCCAGGTGGCTATGAACCCTGAACTAGGGACGGGGTGCATGTGGGCCCCAAACACATCACTGGGACCATGAGACATCAGTTTACCCTCATCCCCGAGGGGCACTCCATAGACTTTCTCCAAGGATGGGGCTCCCTGTATTCTGTGCTGGGGGGTTCTGTGTCTGCCAGAGAGCAGGTCTCTTGAAAATTTCTTTTTGTGGTTCCCTAACCCTGACTAGGAAGAGGAATGCAAAATCTGGATCACCCAGAGGCTGACAATTTTCTGATGCTGAATACTGTAAGAGCTTTTTCATTCTTTACAAAACAGAAGTGTTTCCCTGTCCCACTTGAAATGAATTAGATGAATTTGAGTGGGTTGTTTTGTCAAGTTACATGAACACGTGGACAATAATTCTGACTTATCTCTGCAGTACAACTACAATGTCTTAAAGCCCACCTTTTGATTGTTATTACAGTAACTTGCATTTCTGTGTCTGTGTGTTTGAAGATTCACAAATGCTGCTGGGACTTCCATCTCTACATTTTGAAACGTCTCAGCATTAAGACTCAAGAATGGGTACTGGCTTCTTCTTTTCTGAGGATCTTACCCACTGCTTACCGTCTATACACTCACGATACCCCAGTTTACATTCAGGTCCCACGGGAACGTCTAATGGGCATCTCCAACTAAATATGCCCCAACTGGAACTCCTGAGGCCTCCCCCAAACTTGCCCCTCCTCCTTTCCCCTGTGTAGGTGAAGGGCACCTCTCCCCGGGCTGTTCAACCTGCAACTTGAATCACACGACTCCTCTTCCGTCACCCTCTTCCCACTACATTCAATCCATCAGCAAGTCCCTTCTACTCTGCCTTCGAATTCTATTCATACTGGTTGTTTCATGTCTGCCCAAAATTCATGTCTACCTGAATCTCAGAATGTGGCCTTATTTGGAAATGGGCTCTTTACAGATGTAATTAGTTATTGAGACGAGGTTACTGAAGTCGGGTATCCTAACGCCAATGACTAGTGTCCTTATAAAAAGAAGAGAAGACACACAGAGACAAAGCCTGTGTGAAGACGGATGAAGAGATTGGAGTGATGCAGCTACAGGCCGGGGAACACCACGGATGGATGGCCACCACCAGAAGCTGGAAGACGCAGGAAAGGACCCTTCCCTAGAGCCTTCAGCTGGAGCGTGGCCCCGCCAGAACCTTGATTTGGGACTCGTAGCCTCTAGGATTATTGGAGAATAAGTTTCTGTTATTTTAAGCCATAAAATTTGTAGTAATTTGTTACAGCAGTCACAGGAAAGTAACACACTCTCCAAATCTATCTGCTTCTGCCATGACTCCCTCCAGGTTACCATCACCCTCGCCTGGAGACCCAGCAGCCTGCCAGCTGGTCTCTGTTCTATTCCCATATGCATATGTACATATGTGTGTACCTATGTATACACACACACACATACACATACATATATACACACACAATACATACAAATTATATATAAGTAGGTATGTAAATGTATATGCCATGTGTGTAATATACACTAGTGTATCACATGTATATTACACCTAATAAGAAAGAGTATTTCCTTCTTCCCAGAAAGTTCTCTCCTATGGATGCAACTAGAGATGATCATACTGAGTGAAATAAGTCAGAAAGAGAAAGACAAATACCATATGATATCACTTACACGTGGAATCTAAAACAGGGCACAAATGAACCTATCTAGGAAACGGAAGCAGACTCACTGACAGAGAACAGACTTGTGGTTGTCAAGGGGGAGGGGGGAGGGGGGAGGGGAAGGGATGGACTGGGAGTTTGGGGTCAGTAGCTGCAAACTATTACATTTAGAATGGATAAACAACAAGGTCCTACTGTATAGCACAGGGAACTATATTCAATCTCCTGGGATAAACCATAATGGAAAAGAATATAAAAAAGAATGTACATATGTGTATAACTGAGTCACTTGGGTGTACAGCAGAAATTAACACAACATTGTAAATCAACTATACTCCAATAAAAATTAATTTTAAAAAAACCCTACCATGTTTAACAATGGCCTATAAGGCACTAACCACACAGCCCTGGACACCCTCCTCCCCGGCCCCAGCCTTCCCTCCCAAGACCCTCCCTCAGTTTCTCCAGCCACCCTGCCCTCCTGGGGTATCACGCTCCCCCTTCAGGGCCTTGCAGTTGCTATATCTTCTGCTCAGGACACGCTGTCCCTAGATCTTTGCTCAAATGTCACCTTCTCAGTAAGGCCCTCTCTGATCAGTCTATTTAAATACTTGGTGGGCAGGATTCTAAGTCCCCAGTGACCATCTAGAGGGGGTGAAACCTATGAAATGATGGGATGTCAGTCCAGTGATTATATTATCTACACAGGGACAAAAGCGGTTCTGAAGATATAATTAAGGTTACTAATCAGTTGACTTTGTGTTAATTGAAAGGGAGAGTATCTTGTGGGCCTGACCTAATCACAAGGGCCCTTTAAATCTGGCTCTAGAGATGAGAGACAGAGGAGGCCAGAAGTCCAAAGCATGAGAAAAATCTGGCACCTGTTGCTGCCTTTGCAGATGGAGAGGACCACATGGGAGCAGCTCCCAGCTGACAGCCAGCAAGGAAATGGGGACCTCAGTCCTACAGACAGAAGGGACTGAATTTGCCAATAACAAGCATGAGCTTGGAAGTGGATTTTCCCCATATCTTCTAGATGAAAACTCAACCCTGCTGATATCCTGATTTAGCTTGTGATGCCCTGAGCAGAAAACCTAGCCAGGGCTTCCCTGGTGGCGCAGTGGTTGAGAATCTGCCTGCTAATGCAGGGGACACGGGTTCGAGCCCTGGTCTGGGAAGATCCCACATGCCGCGGAGCGACTGAGCCCGTGAGCCACAACTACTGAGCTTGCGCGTCTGGAGCCTGTGCTCCGCAACAAGAGAGGCCACGATAGTGAGAGGCCCGCGCACCGTGATGAAGAGTGGCCCCCACTTGCCGCAACTAGAGAAAGCCCTAGCATAGAAACGAAGACCCAACATAGCAATCAATCAATCAATCAATTAATCAATAAAATAAATCTTTAAAAAAAAAAAAAAAAAAAGATTAGATAGTGGCTTTCATTTAAAAAAAAAAAAAAAAAAAAAGAAAACCTAGCCAAACTCTGCTAGACTTCCAATCTACGGATGTGAGCTGATACCTGTGTGCTGTGTATCAGCAGCTATGTTTGAGGTAATTTTCTATGCAGCAATAGAAAACTAAATCAAATAACAACCTTCAAACCCCTAGAGTGGGAGAATATATTCGCAATCAACATAACCCACAAACAGCTCAGATCCAGAAGATAAAGAACTCCTACCAAACAATAAGAAAAAGACAGGCAACCCAATAGAAAAATGAGCAAAACACCTGCTCAGATGCTTCATGAAAGACGGTACTCAAGTGGCTGATAAAACATATAAAAAAGTATTAAATGTCATCAGTCATCAAGGAAACATAAATTAAAACTGCATATATCTGGAGAAAACCATGCTTCAAATAGATACATGCACCCCAGTGTTCATAGCAGCACTATTTACAATAGCCAAGACATGGAAGCAACCTAAATGTCCACTGAGAGGTGAATGCATAAAGAAGATGTGGTACATATATACATTGGAATATTACTCAGCCATAAAAGAGAATGAAATAATGCCATTTGCAGCAACATGGATGGATCTAGAAATTATCATACTAAGTGAAGTAAGTCAAAGACAAATATCATACGATATCACTTATATGTAGACTCTAAAAAAAATGATACAGATGAACTTATTTACAAAACAGACTCACAGACATAGAAAACAAACTTATAGTTACCAAAGGGAAAAGGTCGGGGGGAGGGATAAATTAGGAGTTTGGGATTAACATATACACACTACTATATATAAAATAGATAAACAACAAGGACCTACTGTATAGCACAGGGAACTATACTCAATACTCTGTAATAACTTATATGGGAAAAGAATCTGAAAAAGAATAGATATACAAATATGTGTAAGTGAATCATTTTGCTGTACACCTGAAACACAACACTGTAAATCAACTATACTCCAATACAAAATAATAAATAAAAAAAAAAACAAAACTGAAATGAGACAGCACTCCACAACTACCAAAATCCTAAAATGGAAAAAGACAGGAAATACCAAGTGTTGGCCAGGATGTGGTACAGAATTTTCATCCTGCTGGTGGGAGGACGAATCAGTACAAACACTCTGGAAGACTGACGTATCTACTGAGGTTGAACATATGCGTCCCTAAGACCCAGTAATTCTGCTCCTGGGTATATACCCAACAGAAATTAGTACACATGTCCAATACTAGTCAGGCATAAGAATATTCATACATGCATTATTCATAGTGACCTACAACGGCCAGGCTCTCCAAGGCCTCTCTGACCTCACCTCCCTCTACTCTCCCCCCTTGCTCACTCCGCTCCATCCTCGTTGGCTTCCTCGCTATTTCTAGAACACAGCAGGAACTCTCCTCCCTGAGCCCTTTGCACTTGCTGTTCTGTCTGCATGGGAGTCTCTTGCCTTGGAGCAGTAGTCTGCAACTGGGGTGTGACTTGGCCCCCCAGGGGACAGTTGGGATGTCTGGAGATGGCTTTGATGAGCACGCCTGGGGGGCTGCTACTGGCGTCTGGTGGGTAGAGGCTAGGGATGTTGCCAAACATCCTACAGTGCGCAGGACAGGCCCCCCACAACGGAGAATTCCCCAGTTTAGAATGCCCACGGTGCTGAGGTTGAGAAAGTCCCCAACTTCCTTCAGGTCTCTGCTGGAATGAATGTCACTGCCCCAGTGAGGCCTTCCCAAACCGCCCTGCTGAAAATTGTAAACGACCCTTGAACAGGACACTCCTTCCACACAGCCCTGTCTTTGCTTCTCCATAATAGTCATCACACCATATATTTTACCTATGAATTTGTTAGTGTCTCTCTCCACTCATGGAAGGTACGCTTTTACAAGGCAGTGATTCTGGCTTGCTCTCTGCATTCCTAGCCCCTAGAAGAGGCGCTCCATAAACATTTGTTGGATGGATACATGGATGGATACCACACTAAACGAGAGGAAAAATAACCAAACTTTACTACTGTGCCCAGCAATTTTATTTACTCTCCTACACTGACAGCAAAGATTGCATTGAAAAGTAGGAGACTACGGTTGAGAAAGCACCAATAAGCAACGATCGAAAAGGAAGGCTTCTCATCTGCCTATGTTTTACTTTTTACAGTTTGCTTTCCAGGTCTAGTGTTTTGCTATTGAAATTGGACTTTGGTCAAGGCAGCTGGCCGTCATTGTCAATAAAACAAACTCGGGGGGGAAAAGGGAAAAGCAGAGGCAAGGATCACTCGTGTTCAGAGAGCAGATCATGACGCTATCTGGATATAAAACCTCTGATGGCCAGAGGATACTTTGTGCTGGACGGTGTGATTCCACTAGACAAATGCTTTCCTTTCTAATGCCATTCATCTCGACTCCCTGCGCAGAAGGAGTTGAGTTAGCACCACTTTAACTTTACTGTGGAAGATAAACACCCCGCTCCCATGGTTCTGATGCGAGAGTTTCAGGTAAAGGGACTTAGAACCTGGGCTGGCTCTGACGGACAGTAAGAGGAGGAGGAGGGGCCTGTGAGGCGCCCCACAATGACGTCTGCTTCTCTTTGGTGTGTGCTTCCAAAACCCTTGATCATGTGACCTTGTCTGCAAATTTCTGAGCATGAACTCACAAGTTTTTTTTAATTTAGAAATTATGAAATGTGTTCAAATATGCTGTTTATAATACATACAACCTCCAAAGAAAAGTTTTCAAAGAATGAGATTTTCAAAAGTGAAACTTTTAGGTTTATACTACTCCCCAGTGAACTGTCTTAACTGTCCTCTGGGGCATGTGTACTCCGTCTTGGCAACAACTATGTTAAGTGCAGTTTCTAAGATTCTTCTCAACTGGCTCCATTACAGCAATCACCGCAAATGAATTGGAGGCCCAGCAGCAGAAGTTTTGTCCCAAGAGGGCCATTAACCTCACAGCTGTCACCAGCCACATTCATCATGATAAGAGGCTTTGGAACTAAGAACAAGAGAACAGGGCTAAAGACATCTGAGACCATTTCCAACCTTTCTTTTCTTCTATACATCCTTCACCTTTTCTTCCACCCCCTTCTAGAGCTTCCTATGTAAGACTACTGAATTTGGCTGGGCCAAATTCAAATTCATCCAAATTGGATGGGCTGAGGAAACATGATGGGCCACCTGCACATAGAGGTCAAGGACCCCTCCCCAATGGCCAGCCAGTGTGTTTCTGGAGGCTACTGTGGCAGAGACTTGAAATGCCTCAATATCCATTCTTCCCTCCTTCTATAATGACAGAACACACAATTTTTATGGTACACCTACCCACCCAGGATATAAACTGTATTTCTCAGATTCTTTCTTTGAAGTGAAGTGGGGCCATGTGGCCAAGTTCTGGCCAAGAGGATGTAAGCAGAAGTGAAATGTGCAATTTCTTTAAAAAGAAAGATGCTTGTCCTCCCTCTCTTCCTTCTTGCTGGCTAAAGTGTGGCCATGAAGGGGGGCCATCACCTTGGGCCATGTGGACAAGGGCAACGTCTTAGGGGTGGCAGAGCAACAAGATGGAAGGAGCCTGAGCCCTTGACAACTTTGCAGAGCAGAGCCGTCTCTGTCTTGTTCAGGCTGCAGGTATTCTGAGTCTCTTGTTTGCAGCTGAGACTATGTAACACAGATAATGACAAACTAGATAAAATCCAGGAAAAGTTCACCATATAATGAGGGGTCTGGGTCTTATGTCTTAAAAATCAACGTTTGAAGGCCTAAAAGCTGTTTTAGCCCAGAAAGAGAAGGTTGAATCGAAACATGGCAACTGTCCTCAAACACCTGAAAGGCTGTCCCCAGCAGCAGAAAAGGGTGGCCTCCTCTGTGTAACGCCAAAATATTTGTTGAATTGGTTAATGAATGATTGAGATTTGATGTGTGGCTGTTTCAGTGGGGCATATGTTGGTTCCAAAAGAAAAACCCCTTTTAAACAATTGTGATTAATAGAGAAGAAAGGGAAGAAAAGTCACGTTTGAGGACCTGCTGTATTCCAGGCAAGGTGTTACACGCTCAGCAGCCTTCATATGATGTCACTGCATTCTGACCTGCCCTCAGCTGTGAATTTCCAAAGCACAAATTCGTTTATGGTGTACACTTTAACCCAAAGTCCTTCTCCATTTCTCCAAAGTTGACAAATGGCCAATAAGCCCATGAAAAATACTCAACATCATTAATCTCTAGGGAAATGCAAACTGAAACCACAATGAGATACCACTCTACACTTACTAGGATGGTCATAATTTAAAAGACAGACAATAACAAGTGCTGACAAGGATTTGGGGAGGTAGGAACGCTCAAGCATTGCTGGTGGGAATGTTAAAGGTGCAGCTGCCTGGAAAACAGCCTGCAGTTCCTCAAAAGCTTAAACATGGTTACTATACAACCCGGTACTTGTTCTCCTAGGTATATATCCAAGAGAACTGAAACATGTGTTCACACAAAAATCTGTACACAAACATAGTAGCATAATCATAATAGCCAAAAAGTTAGAAACAATTAACATTAAACAAAAGTTAGAAAGTTAGAAGCAATCTAACTGTCCATCAGTTGATGAATGTATAAAAGAATGTGGTCTATCCATACAATGGAATAACAGTTGGCTATAATAAGGAATAAAGTACCAATATCCATTACAACATGGATGTGCCTTGAAAACATTATGTGAAAAAAACCAGACACAACAGGACATATATTGTCTGAGTCCATTGATATGAAATGTACATAATAGGCAAATTCAGAGAGACAGAAAACAGACTGGTGGTTGCCAGGGGCTGGGGCGAGGAAGGGAATGGGGAGTGATGATCAATGGGTGTATCGGCTTTCTTTTTGGGGTGATGAAAATATTGTAAAATTAAATAGTGACGACGGTTGCAGCATCCCTGTGAATATACTAAGAATGGCCTGCTTTAAAGGCGTAAACTGTGTGTTATGTGAGCTCTCTCTCAATAATGCTGTTTCTAAAAACTCCTTTGGCAGCTCTCTGTTGCCTTATGCTATATCCACATGCACCATTATTTACTTAATATTTTCCTTTAAAGCCACTCATTTTTTTACTGAATATTTCTTTTAAAAAGAAAAGTGTTTATTACTCTCTTAAATGAAAGGCTAATATCACTTGAGAGAAATAAGGGAGCTACTGACAAGCTCAATCTGTTCTGACTGGTCAGCGTCCATGCCACCCCGTTACTAAATATTTTGAATTTAAGTAAATAAAACCCACGACTAACTTCTAAGGTGCGTTGTCTGAAGCCTGCTCTCAATTTGTTAAAGAAAAGAAAAAGGTGGGGGGGGGAGGGGAATTAGTATTAGGTGTTGAAGACAAATTAGCACCTACACGAGAGTTTCTCCTTGATGTGATCAGGCTAGAAAGGGACAGGAAAAAGGAATAACTTCCCCTTTATGTGATTTGATAATTTAATGTGGCCGCCGTGATGTCTACCTGAAAGATATACCAACCCTTTTGGAGACACCGACCTTGATGAGAAAGGCTAGCGTCCAGCCCTAAATACATTTAAACTCCTTGGGTGTTGTGACAGTGTCTCATTCATCCCTGGATCCCCCCTGTGCCTAGAATCCTTTAGGGGACACACTTAGCACTAAACATACTCGAGTTGTTGCTGTCAATCCTCCCAGGGGTCTCCTATGGGTTTGTGTTACTCTAAAGGCTGTGGTTTCAAATTCATGGTTACCAAAGGGAATAGCAGGGGCAGGATGGGGAAGAGATAAATTAGGAGTTTGGGATTAACATATACACACGACTGTACCTAAAATAGGTAAACGACAAGGACCTCCAGTATAGCACAGGGAACTCTACTCAATATCTCGTAACAACATATAGTGGAAATGAATCTGAAAAAGAATATGTGTATATGTGTGTGTGTGTGTGTGTGTGTGTGTGTGTGTGTGTGTGTGTGTGTGTGTGTGTGTGTGTGTGTGTGTGTGTGTGTGTGTGTGTATAACTGAGTTACTTTGCTGTACACTTGAAACTAACACAACACTGTAAATTAACTGTGCTTCGATTTAAAAACAGGTCTTGAAGAAAGAAAAAGGCTGTGGTTTCTCTCAATCAGGGTTGAGTTTTCCATCAACAAACTCTTTTCATGTAGAGGTGAGACATCATCTGTCAGAAATACGCAATGGACTCCTGGTACAGGAGCGTCTGTGATCTTGGACAAGCCCAAAGACTCTTCCAAGACTAAGAAGAATGAATATACATGAAACCACCCACATCTGCCTTCTGCGAGGAAAGAGCAGAAAGCAGCAGAAAGAGCACAGACTCTGCAGGCAAGGAGCTGTGCTGAGTGCTGTTAGCTTAGCCATCTCCCCCAAACTCAGTTGTTCCATCTGTGAAATGGGGACACCATGCCTAGCTTTCAGGGCCTTTTTAAGGATTAGCTATATAACTGAAAGGTGGAGAATTCAGGGGGAAAAAGGACAATAGGAAGGCTCTGAATTGTGGCCAAACCAGTTTTCAAGCATCGCCCTGGTCCTGAGGACAAGAAGGGAAGAACAGAATAAGCAGACCCAGGAGCCTAGTGTCCTCACTGTGTTTCTTTGAGGTAGAGGTGAGCTAAGGTTTTGGCTCCATCTTCACTTCCCTTATCAACAAGTACTTCACCTCATCAGGCTGTTCAGAAGTGGAAATACTGCCCTCTCTTCCACCTCCAGCCATGATAGGATAACTGGGACCCAAATAACCCTCCTCCGTAAACGACTATAATACTGGCAAAATATATGAAATAACTGTGCCCAGACTTCATGCAGCTGACTCCCTGAGACACAGGGAACAAGGGAGTGCCCAGCTTTCCGCCTGAGATCCCTTCTGTTCACAGCAAAGGAAGGCAGAGTCCAAACAGAGCAAGGAGACAGACTGGAGACTGGAGGAGCTGAACTGGCTGGAATCTGTGGGGAAGGGTCCTGGAGAGAAGGGGCTACAGAGATCAGCATCGGGTCCCTTGAGTATTTGGCTGAGCACGAGGCTGTGAACGCAAAGGCCGGTCCTCCATGACGACGGCAGTGAGCACCTGCTGGGAAAGAACTACCCCGGAAATAAATATACTAGGGAGCTGTGAGCTGAACAAATAGCAGAGCTCAGAGGTCTGGGAAGCATTGGTGTTCCAGCCATCCAGAGTGAAGAGGCCCCACTGAAGACATGGAGCTTTCAGGAGAGACCCCAGGGAGGCTGCACTTAGGAGTAGGGCTAATCTATGCTAAGAGCAAAGGCTAGTCCAGATGCACACTAACAAATTTCTAAAGTATTCCCAGCAGCTGGCTGGGAATACTGATCAAGCTCATTCGCGAGTAAGTAACTGCCTGCTGAAGCAACACTCTACTGAGACCAAAGAATCCAGACACTCAGCAACATAGAATCCATCATGTCCAACATACAATGAAACATACACTACATACGAAAAAGCAGGAAAAGGTAACCATAACCCAGAGGACCATCAGTCAATAGAAACACATCCAGAAATAAGATGGGATGGAATCAGCAGACAAGGACTTTAAAACGCCTGTGATCAATATATTCCAGGATTTAAAGGAAAATAAGAGCATGATGAGGGAACAAATAGGGAATCTCGATACAGAAATGAAAATATTACAAATAATAAATCCTGGAGAGGGTGTGGAGAAAAAGGAACCCTCTTACACTGTTGGTGGGAATGAAAATTGGTGCAGCCCCTATGGAAAACAGTATGGAGATTCCTTAACAAACTAAAAATAGTGTTGCCATATGATCCTGCAATCCCACTCCTGGGCATATATCAGGAGAAAACTCTAATTCAAAAGGATACATGCACCTCAGTGTTCACAGCAGCACTATTCACAACAGCCAAGACATGGAAACAACCTAAGTGTCCATCGACAGATGAATGGATAAAGAAGATGTGGTAATATATATACAACAGAGTATTACTCAGCCATAAAAAAGAACAAAATAAAGCCATTTGCAGCCACATGGATGGACCTAGAGATTATCATACTAAGTGAAATAAGTCAGACAGAGAAAGACAAATACCATATAACTTATACATGTAATCTAAACAAATGATATGAGTGAACTTATTTACAAAACAGAAATAGACTCACAGACATAGAAAACAAACTTATGGTTACCAGAGGAGATAGTGGGGGGAGGGAGGGAGATAACTTAGGAGTTTGGGATTAACATATACTCAAATATACATATACATATATATATGTATATCTGAATCACTTTGCTGTACACCTGAAGCTAACACAACATTGTAAATTAACTATATTTCAATTTTAAAAATGGTTAAAAAAAAGAAATGAAAAAATTTTTTTAAATTAGAAATTTTAGAACTGAAAACTATGATATCTAAACTGGAGATTTTTCACGAGATAGAATTAAGAGAAGATCAGACATTGCGTAGAAAGAAAGATTAATGAACTTGAAAACAGAGCAATAGAAATTATCCAAACTGAAGCAGAGAAGGGAATAAAAGAAACCAGAGCCTTGGGGACCTGTGGGAGAAAAATCAAGGAGTCTAACTTGTGTCGGAGTGTCGGAGGAGAAGAAAGATTGGGGCAGGGTTTCGATTGTTACAGCAGTGCTTAGATGGAATGTATAGCTGTAAAAGAAGAAGTCTGTGAAATCAGTGATTCAGGTCTCTATCTTAAGACGTTAGAAAAAGAAGCATAAATTAAACCCAGAGCTAGCAGAAGGAAGGGAGCAATAGAGAATGAGAATCAATGAAAGAGAAAACATAAAATAGAAACTTCAATTAAAAAAAAGAGACACGGGGAGAGGGAAGGGTAATCTGGGACAAAGTGAGAGAATGGCATGGACATATATACACTACCAAATGTAAAATAGATAGCAGTGGGAAGCAGCCGCATGGCACAGGGAGATCAGATCGGTACTTTGTGACCACCTAGAGGGGTGGGATAAGGAGGGTGGGAGGGAGGGAGACGCAAGAGGGAAGAGATATGGGGATATATGTATATGTATAGCTGATTCACTTTGTTATAAAGCAGAAACTAACACACCATTGTAAAGCAATTATACTCCAATAAAGATGTTAAAAAAAAAAAAAGAGTTGAGGAGCTATCTCATTGCGGTTTTGATTTACATTTCCCTGATGATCAGTGACATTGAGTATCTTTTCATAAGTTACAAGGATGTAATGTACAGTAGAGGGAATAGAGTCAACCTTTTATAACTTTGGATGGAGTATAATCTGTAAAAATATTGAATTACTATTTGAACCCCTGAAACTAATATTGTAGGTCAACTATACTTTTTTTTTAAAAAGCTGAAAAAAAAAGTTGATTCTTGGAAAACAATGATAAAACTGATATGCCACTAGGCTAGACTGATTAAGATATAAAGAGAATAAAATAAATTAATCAACATTAGGAAAAAAAGAAGGACATTGCTACAATCTTAGAGATGTTAAAAGGATAGCAAGAGAATTTTATGAACAATTATTTCAATAAATTTGACGACTTAAATTAAAAAAAAAAAAATCAATCAATTCCCTGAATGAAACAAATTACCGGAACTGACCAGGAATAGAAAATCTAAATAGCTCTATTAAACTATTCAAATGCATAATTCAAATGCATCCCACAAAGAAAATTTCAGGCCCAGAGGACTTCAGTGGTGAATGTTATCAAACATTTAAGGAATTTTGTCAAACCATATGAATGCTACAGAGACCTCTATCTCTCATAAATATATACGCAAACATCCTAAACAAGATATTGAAAAGTCAAATCCAGCAATCAGATGAAGTTTGATTCTGAAATGCAATATTGATTTGACATTCAAAAATCAATACCATTCACCACATTGAGGGTAAAAGAGAAAAACCATAGGATCATCTCAGTGGATGCAGGAAAAGCTTTGGGGAAAAAGTCCACATGCATTTATGATAAAAACTCCCAGAAAACCAGATAAAGTGTATCCACAAAAAACCTACAGCTGGGAACTTCCCTGGTGTAGTGGTTGTGCAGTGGTTAAGACTTTGTGCTCCCAATGCAGGGGGGCCGGGTTCGATCCCTGGTCGGGGAACTAGATCCCACATCCGCAACTAAGAGCCGGCGCAGTCAAATAAATAAATAAATATTAAATAAATAAATAAAATATTATTGCCATGATTATTTTTTTTAAAAAATCCCTACAGCTAACATCATACTTACTAGTGAAAAACATCTTCCCTATAAGATTGGGATTTCTACTGAACATTTTACAGAAAGTCCTAAACACCACAATAAAAGAAGAAAAGATAAAAGACATAAAAATTAGAAAGGAAGAGCTAAAACTATCTTTATTTATACATTACATAATTGTATATGTAGAAAATCCTAAGGAATCTACCAAACAAAACAAAACAAACCTCACTAGAACCAATAAGCAAATTTAGCAATACTGCAGGGTATGAGGTGAGCATACAAAAAAAATCATTCTATTATATCAGCAATGAATAATTGGAAATGAAATTTTTAAAGTACCATTTACAATAGCATCAAAAAACATAAAATACATAGGGATGAATTTCAACAGATATATAAAACCTCACTAAAAATTACAAAACATCACTAAGAGAAAACAATCTAAATAAATGAAGAGATATATTATGTTAACAGATTGGAAAATTCAAATGTTAAGGTGTCACCTACAGATTTAATGCCACCTCAGTAAAAATTTCAGTAGGATTTTTTGTAGAAATTGACATGCTGAATGTAAAATTTATATGGGAATGCAAAGGACCTAAAAAAGCCAAAACAATTTTGGAAAAGAAGTATGGCTTTGACATAAGAATAGACAAATAGAACAATGGAACAGAACGGAGAGCATTGAAGTAGATTCACACCTATGAAATCAATCCCATTTCTTAAAAAGGTACCAAAACAATTTAATGGAAAAAGGAAAGTCTTTCAACAAATGATGCTGGAACAACTAGATATCCATATAGGAAAAAAGTGAACTTTGACCCATATGTCATTTCATAGACAAAAATTAGAATGAGAGGGATCAAAATTCTAATGTTATTGCTAAAACTATAGATATTCTAGAACACATAGGAGTATATCTTAGTGATCTTGGGATGGGCAAAGATTCCTTAGACAAAGCACAGAAATTATCATAAAAGTTTTAAAATGTTAAAATACACTTCATCAAAAAAATCCTGTACGGGATTGACATGTATACACTGATGTGTATAAAATTGATGACTAATAAGAACATGCTGTATAAAAAAATAAATAAAATAAAATTCAAAAATTAAAAAAAAAAAAAAACCAAGGAGGACAAAGCAGGGAAGTAAAAGCATCTCTTCTTACAAAAAAAAAAAAAAAAAAAATTGAAACCCACTGATAACAGGCAACTATAGCAATACTATTTTTGCTAGATAATTGAAACCCACTGATAACAGGCAACTATAGCAATACTATTTTTGCTAGATTTAAAGTATACGGAATTGATTTATTCTTTATTGCTTGAAATACTTCAAATACTGTTTAAAATACTTAATAATTAGGAATAAGTAAGGAATTTTCAGAAGAAAATGTTAGGAAATATCTTTAGTACTTTGAGAATAGTCTTTATAAAGACAAAATGTGTAAACAACAAAGGAAAAGGTTGATACATTCAGTGGTAGGACATTTATCAAAGTACTTAATAAAGACTGTGAAACATCAACATGATACAACCATTTTAGTAAAGATTGGATCAGGCAAGAATTATCAATAGAGGGACTTCCCTGGTGGCACAGTGGTTAAGAATCCTCCTGCCAATGCAAGGACACGGGTTTGATCCCTGGTCTGGGAAGATCCCACATGCCGCAGAGCAACTAAGCCTGTGTGCCACAACTACTGAAGCCCGCGCACCTAGAGCCACGCTCCGCAACGAAGAGTAGCCCCTGTTCGATGCAACAAGAGAAAGCCCGCATGCAGCAACGAAGACCCAACGCAGCCATACATTAATTAATTAATTAATTAATTAATTTTTAAAAAATCCTGTACATCAAAGGACATCATTAAGAAAATAAAAAGCGAACAGAAGCAAGAAAAACTACAATCCTGCAGCCTGTGGACCAAAAACCACAGTTACAGAAAGATAGACAAGATGAAAAGGCAGAGGGCTATGTACCAGATGAAGGAACAAGAAAAAAACCCAGAAAAACAACTAAATGAAGTGGAGATAGGCAACCTTCCAGAAAAAGAATTCAGAATAATGATAGTGAAGATGATCCAGGACCTCGGAATAAGAATGGAGGCAAAGATTGAGAAGATGCAAGAAATGATTAACAAAGACCTAGAAGAATTAAAGAACAAACAAACAGAGATGACCAATACAATAACTGAAATGAAAACTACACTAGAAGGAATCAATAGCAGAATAACTGAGGCAGAAGAACAGATAAGTGACCTGGAAGACAGAATGGTGGAATTCACTGCTGCAGAACAGACTAAAGAAAAAAGAATGAAAAGAAATGAAGACAGCCTAAGAGACCTCTGGGACAACATTAAACGCAACAACATTCGCATTATAGGGGTCCCAGAAGGAGAAGAGAGAGAGAAAGGACCAGAGAAAATATTTGAAGAGATTATAGTCGAAAACTTCCCTAACATGGGAAAGGAAATAGCCACCCAAGTCCAGGAAGCGCAGAGAGTCCCATACAAAATAAACCCAAGGAGAAACACGCCGAGACACATAGTAATCAAAGTGGCAAAAATTAAAGACAAAGAAAAATTATTGAAAGCAGCAAGGGAAAAACGACAAATAACATACAAGGGAACTCCCATAAGGTTAACAGCTGATTTCTCAGCAGAAACTCTGCAAGCCAGAAGGGAGTGGCATGATATACTTAAAGTGATGAAAGGGAAGAACCTACAACCAAGATTACTCTACCCGGCAAGGATCTCATTTAGATTGGATGGAGAAATCAAAAGCTTTACAGACAAGCAAAAGCTAAGAGAATTCAGCACCACCAAACCAGCTCTACAACAAATGCTAAAGGAACTTCTCTAAGTGGGAAACACAAGAGAAGAAAAGGACCTACAAAAACAAACCCAAAACAATTAAGAAAATGGTCATAGGAACATACATATCGATAATTACCTTAAACGTGAATGGATTAAATGCCCCAACCAAAAGACGTAGACTGGCTGAATGGATACAAAAACAAGACCCATATATATGCTGTCTACAAGAGACCCACTTTAGACCTAGGGACACATACAGACTGAAAGTGAGGGGATGGAAAAAGATATTCCATGCAAATGGAAATCAAAAGAAAGCTGGAGTAGCTATACTCATATCAGATAAAATAGACTTTAAAATAAAGAATGTTACAAGAGACAAGGAAGGACACTACATAATGATCCAGGGATCAATCCAAGAAGAAGATATAACAATTATAAATATATATGCACCCAACATAGGAGCACCTCAATACATAAGGCAACTGCTAACAGCTATAAAAGAGGAAATCGACAGTGACACAATAATAGTGGGGGACTTTAACACCTCACTTACACCAATGGACAGATCATCCAAAATGAAAATAAATAAAGAAACAGAAGCTTTAAATGACACAATAGACCAGATAGATTTAATTGATATATATAGGACATTCCATCCAAAAACAGCAGATTACACGTTCTTCTCAAGTGCGCACGGAACATTCTCCAGGATAGATCACATCTTGGGTCACAAATCAAGCCTCAGTAAATTTAAGAAAATTGAAATCATATCAAGCATCTTTTCTGACCACAACGCTGTGAGATTAGAAATGAATTACAGGGAAAAAAACGTAAAAAAGACAAACACATGGAGGCTAAACAATACGTTACTAAATAGCCAAGAGATCACTGAAGAAATCAAAGAGGAAATCAAAAAATACCTAGAGACAAATGACAATGAAAACACGACGACCCAAAACCTATGGGATGCAGCAAAAGCGGTTCTAAGAGGGAAGTTTATAGCTATACAAGCCTACCCCAAGAAACAAGAAAAATCTCAAGTAAACAATCTAACCTTACACCTAAAGAAACTAGAGAAAGAAGAACAAACAAAACCCAAAGTTAGCAGAAGGAAAGAAATCATAAAGATCAGAGCAGAAATAAATGAAATAGAAACAAAGAAAACAATAGCAAAGATCAATAAAACTAAAAGTTGGTTCTTTGAGAAGATAAACAAAATTGATAAGCCATTAGCCAGACTCATCAAGAAAAAGAGGGAGAGGACTCAAATCAATAAAATCAGAAATGAAAAAGGAGAAGTTACAACAGACACCGCAGAAATACAAAGCATCCTAAGAGACTACTACAAGCAACTTTATGCCAATAAAATGGACAACCTGGAAGAAATGGACAAATTCTTAGAAAGGTATAACCTTCCAAGACTGAATCAGGGAAGAAATAGAAAATATGAACAGACCAATCACAAGTAATGAAATTGAAACTGTGATTAAAAATCTTCCAACAAACAAAAGTCCAGGACCAGATGGCTTCACAGGTGAATTCTATCAAACATTTAGAGAAGAGCTAACACCCATCCTTCTCAAACTCTTCCAAAAAATTGCAGAGGAAGGAACACTCCCAAACTCATTCTATGAGGCCACCATCACCCTGATACCAAAACCAGACAAAGACACTACAAAAAAAGAAAATTACAGACCAATATCACTGATGAATATAGATGCAAAAATCCTCAACAAAATACTAGCAAACAGAATCCAACAACACATTAAAAGGATCATACACCACGATCAAGTGGGATTTATCCCAGGGATGCAAGGATTCTTCAATATACGCAAATCAATCAATGTGATACACCATATTAACAAATTGAAGAATAAAAACCATATGATCATCTCAATAGATGCAGAAAAAGCTTTTGACAAAATTCAACACCCATTTCTGATAAAAACTCTCCAGAAAGTGGGCATAGAGGGAACCTACCTCAACATAATAAAGGCCATATATGACAAACCCACAGCAAACATCATTCTCAATGGTGAAAAACTGAAAGCATTTCCTCTAAGATCAGGAACGAGACAAGGATGTCCACTCTCACCACTATTATTCAACATAGTTCTGGAAGTCCTAGCCACGGCAGTCAGAGAAGAAAAAGAAATAAAAGGAATACAAATTGGAAAAGAAGAAGTAAAACTGTCACTGTTTGCAGATGACATGATACTATACATAGAGAAGCCTAAAACTGCCACCAGAAAACTGCTAGAGCTAATTAATGAATATGGTAAAGTTGCAGGATACAAAATTAATGCACAGAAATCTCTTGCATTCCTATACACTAATGATGAAAAATCTGAAAGAGAAATTATGGAAACACTCCCATTTACCATTGCAACAAAAAGAATAAAATACTTAGGAATAAACCTACCTAGGGAGACAAAAGACCTGTATGCAGAAAACTATAAGACACTGATGAAAGAAATTAAAGATGATACCAACAGATGGAGAGATATACCATGTTCCTGGATTGGAAGAATCAACATTGTGAAAATGAGTATACTACCCAAAGCAATCTACAGATTCAATGCAATCCCTATCAAATTACCAATGGCATTTTTTACGGAGCTAGAACAAATCATCTTAAAATTTGTATGGAGACACAAAAGACCCCGAATAGCCAAAGCAGTCTTGAGGCAAAAAAATGGAGCTGGAGGAATCAGACTCCCTGACTTCAGACTCTACTACAAAGCTACAGTAATCAAGACAATATGGTACTGGCACAAAAACAGAAACATAGATCAATGGAACAAGATAGAAAGCCCAGAGATTAACCCACGCACCTATGGTCAACTAATCTATGACAAAGGAGGCAAAGATATACAATGGAGAAAGGACAGTCTCTTCAATAAGTGGTGCTGGGAAAACTGGACAGCTACATGTAAAAGAATGAAATTAGAATACTCCCTAACACCATACACAAAAATAAACTCAAAATGGATTCGAGACCTAAATCTAAGACTGGACACTATAAAACTCTTAGAGGAAAACATAGGAAGAACACTCTTTGACATAAATCACAGCAAGATCTTTTTTGATCCACCTCCTAGAGTAATGGAAATAAAAACAAAAATAAACAAGTGGGACCTAATAAAAAAAAAAAAAAAAAAAAGAAAATAAAAAGCCGCTGATTAGGAGAAAAATAATCATAATATGTATAGCTGACAAAGGACTTGTATCCAGAATACAGAAATGAGTTTTACAACTCAATAATAAAAAAAAAACAATAAAATAAAAATGGGCAAAAGACTTGAAGACCTCTTTATGAAGGAAGATATGTGAATGTCTAATAAGCACATGAAAAAGCTTCAATATCACTAGTTGCAAAGGAAACGCAATTTAATTTAATTTATTTATTTATTTATTTTTGCCTCGTTGGGTCTTTGTTGCGGCACGTGGGCTTTCTCGCCATGTTGCGGCGAGAGGGGGCTACTCTTCGTTGAGGTGCTCGGGCTTCTTATTGTGGTGGCTTCTCGTTGCAGAGCACGGGCTCTAGGCGTGCGGGCTTCAGTAGTTGTGGCACGTGGGCTCAGCAGTTGTGGCTCACAGGCTTAGTTGCTTGGCAGCATGCGGGATCTTCCTGGACCAGGGCTTGAACCCGTGTCCGCTGCATTGGCAGGTGGATTCTTAACCACTGTGCCACCAGGGAAGCCCAGAAATGCAATTTTAAATCAATGAGATACCACTACACACCCATCAGAATGGCTAAAATTGAAGATCATCAACCTCATGTTGGCAAGAATGTAGAGCCACTCAACTCCCACACACAGTGGAGGTGTGTAAAATGGTACAACCAGAATGACTGTTTCTCATAACATCAAACATAAAGGTTCTCCATGATCCAGAAATTTCACTCATAAAATAAATGAAAATACAAATCCAAAAAAAGCCTTGTACAAGAATGGTCACAGCAACTTTATTCATTGTAGCCAAAACCCAAGAACTACCCAAATGCTCAACAACAGGTGAATAGATAAATGATGATACATTCATACAGTGGAACACTGTTTAGCAAGAAAAGAATGGACTGCTGATAAAACTCACACCATGGAAGGACCCGAAAACAGGCTGCATGAAAAAGGCTGGACTCAAAAACAGGACACACTGTATGATTCTGTTACATGAAGTCCTAGAAGAGGCAAAGCTAGTCCACAGCAAAAGAAATCGGAACAATGGTAGCCACTCAGCTGGGGGTGGGAGTTGACTGGGAAAGGACATGAACCATCTTCTCGGGGATGAAAACATTCTATATCTTGGTAAGTGTGTGGGTTACACAGATGTGTGAGTCTGTCATTGAACTGTATGCTTAAGATCTGTGGATTTACTGTATCTCAATTTTAAAAAGCTTTAAAAATTAAAAACAAAAACAAAAAACATTTCTGCCAGTCCTGAAGTTTCTAGTTCCCTTGAGCCAAAGTTCCAGTGCAGAGAAAGCCATATTGTAGATTTCTCTTTTCCATCACCATCATAGCAGCCCCCGTTTATTGAGCACTTACTATGTACCGGGCACTCTTCTAAGTGCGTTATGCAGATTAACTTCCCAATATTCACAAATGGTCTTCGTGATATTTATCATTTTCAGTTTACAGATGGGAAAGAAGACCTACACATTCCCACTGGCAGCCTCACCTGGGAGACCTTTACAGATTTCAGTTAATGATGGTGGCGGCACCACATCCTGGGGTGACCTGGCTTTGCCATTGGCAAGGTGATGTCACACTCTGTGTTTAATTAAATCAAGTTCATGGGTGAAGGTTGTAGACCTAAGAAACAAAGCTAATCAAGACAAGACTGAAATACAGGTTTTCTGGAGCACATGATGCACTGGTCCCCTGAGGAAAAGGACTATTTGGGATGCTGAGACTGGTGAGGAAGGGTACTTACTGCCTGGGGGCCCCGGGGGCCATGTACGGGTCATGCTAGGTCCTCCCATGCAATCTTCCGATCTTTTACATCCTACATGCAACCCCACCCAGACCATGACGGACAAACCCAACAGGGCAGGCTGTCATGGAGGGACTTCAGGAGAACCCCAAAGTCCCATGATGTCAATTTGTAAATTTACCATTTACCTTGGGAAACAGCTGAGTTATAAATGGAGTCCTTTATTTTTAAGCACACCAATAACTGTGTGTCCATTGCTACATGTGGCCAAAAAGTAAGAAAAGTGCTTTAGGGTCCCTGCTTGCTTCCTAGGTATCTGTTGGACATTGGAGGAAAACTTGCCCCTCACTACCCCAAATACATTAAGAGAGCTCTGGTTGCCTGTAACATGCACTTGTGCAAATGAAAAAGATGTGTGTCTCCCCCTGGGCAGATGCAGCCCCACACTCAAATGCACACACTTGGCAAGTGGGTAATGGGTTGGGTTTCATCTCCCATTTGCCTCATCACGGGACATCCTGGGGTTACGTACGACCTGCCCAGTTACACCCAGCAGCCCTTATGGAGGTCTAGGATATTTCCATCCAAGGGTAGGTAGAAAAATGGATCAGAACCCCAAAAGGTTGCTGTCTCTTACCCACACAGCTTACCTACGGTAAATGAACCTCTTTGTAACCACACCTCAAACAAGAGCCCTGCTTAGACAGTGAAGAATCCACCGTTGGCTGATGGCAAAGGGCTGGCTGCTGTGTGGATAATTATGAGTGTTACTGGTCAGTCTACTGATACCACAAAACTTTATCCCTTCACAATGAGAAGAATCAAGGCAAAACCAAGCCCACAGAGACAGGCTGGCTGGTGTTTTATTGGGTTCCCAGATCCTGGATTCCTTTGCTCAGGGAACCTCTGTCTTCTTCTGCTCTCATTCTCACCCAACAGATCCCAACTTGATCCTGTTCATCTTCCCTGGTTTAAGTCGAAGTCATTGGTTTTTGTTTTGTTTTTTAATTAATTTAAAAACCACTCTGTAAGGTGAGAAATGAGACCCAGAGAGTAAAGGTGTGTCCGCAGTCACACAGCTGATAGAGTCACAGCCAAATTTAGGCTCGGGGCTAAACTCCAAATTCAGTGCTCTTCCCATGCGTCCATCTCACTTGGGGTCCAGACCAGGAAGGCACCCCCAAATATCAATATTAATGACACTTAAGAAAATGGTGTTGATGCCTTTAAGCCCAAAATATGCATCAAGTGAATCCAAATTAAAACCATAATGATCCATCACTTTACACATGCCAGGCTGGCAAAAATTAAAGTCTAATAAGTTGTGGCAGGCAGAAAAATGGCCCCAGAGACGTCCATGTCCCAATCCCTGGAACATATGAGTATGTTCTGTTACGTGGCAAGGGCGAGTTAAAGGTGCAGGTGGAAAGAAGGATGCTTGTCAGTTGATCTGAGATGGGGAGATCATCCGGGTGAGCCCAGCATCGTCACAGGGTCCTTCAGAATGGAAGAGAGAGACAGAAAAGGGCAGAGAGGTGTGATGTGAGGAGGATTCTACCTGCTGTCACTGGCATTGAAGGAGGCGGGAGGGGCCACAAGCCAAGGAGTGCAGGTGGCCTCTAGAAGCAGGAAAGGGCAAGGAAACGCATTCTCCCAGAGAGCCAGAAGGAATGTGGCCTTGCTGACACCGTGATTTTTAGCCCAGTAAGACCCATTTCAGACTCCTGAACTACAGAACTGTAAGATGATAACTTTGTGTTGTTAAGCCACTAAGTTAGTAATAATTTGTTACAGCAGCAATGGGACGCCAAACACCCAGCATCTTTCCCGGCACATAGTAGGTGCTGGGGGCTATGGGAACATAAGATCACCAAACCCAGTCTTGGGGGAGAAGAAAGGGGTAGAATCAAGGGGAGTTTCTAGAGGAGGCAATGTCTGAGCTAAAGCTTGAGGTTCAAGCCACAGAAGGAAGGGGCTGTGGTTTTCACAGAGATCTCTGTGGAAAGGCGAGCTAGGAGGAGGTGCCCGGGGAATTACAGGCCGTTGGTTCTCTGCACAGGAGGATGGAGTGGACACTGAACGTGGATGTGGATGGTGGCCACGTTCAGGGTCATGGACTTTATTCCCAATGCAGCGGGGAGCCAGCAGGGGATTTTAGTTGGGTCGTGCTTGGCCTCATCAAATTTGCCTTTTACACAGCCCACCCTGGCTGTGTAGAGTAGACGGGAAAGTGGGACTGGAGGCAGGCCGACCACACGAAAGGCCACTACAGCATCCAAGCAGACGGCGACGAAGGCCCGGACCAGGTGCTGGTCCAGATTCATGTGTTCATGGCAGCGGCTCGCCTGGACCTGGGGAGGGGCAGAGGAGCTACTGGATGTCTTATTTGAGGCTCTTGGAACGCCCCTTCCACAGTCTTTCCACCACATCCTACCCTGAGTCTCCAAAACTGCCCTGTGCTCCTTGAAGCCACCGCAAGCTCCTTCCCTGTCCCCAGAGAAACGTTTGACACGGAACATGGGTTGTCATTTACCATCTGCTGCGAGAGGCCCCAGCGGAGGACGAGGCATGTTAATGAGAAGGGGGGCAGAGGAGAGCGAAAGAAAATGACCGCCATCTGCTCTGGTGCTTTGGGGGAATGGGCGGGACTAGGATGGGGAGACGGAATTGGTGACCCCAATTTAGTTAAAAGTACAACGGTCTCGAGGTCTGAGCTAGAGGGACCCAGATGTCCTTGGCAGTGCCCTTAGCAGACAGACAGAGTTTCCCACCTAGAAAGTGGCTCTGGGCCTTCTCAAGCAGAGCAGCGTAACCGGGTAGGGTCTGTCCACATGGTGAGGCGGTGGGGTGGGGGTGGGGGGTCCATGGAAGGGCACCTGGCAGGAACCACAACCAGGTAAATGTATGGCGGTGGGATGTTGAGTCTGTTGGCGACAGAAGATGCTATGTACAGGCAAGAGGAGGAAGGAAGGGTGGGAAGCTGGCTCCAGGACAAACAGATTCAGGGTCATTCTAAGAAGGATGGACACCACTTTCCAGGCAAAGTTGGGAAAAGGGTAAGAGATTATTTCATCCTAAATACGGTGTGAGTTAAGAAGTTTTTAAAAAATAACTCATTTAGTCTTTACAACAATCATACGGAGGGAAGGGGTGAGTTCTATTATCATGACCATTTGATAGATGGGCAAACTGAGGCCCAGACCGATTAAAATGTCAAAGCTAGTCAGTGCACAAGACTGAAGTTCTGGTCTGCGGCTCGCACGTCCTTTATCTACAAAGTGGACCGTAAGCTTCCTGAGAGCAGGGCCATGTGTGTTGATCCTGTGACCCCCTCTCCAAACACTGGGCCCATAGCAATTATCCTTATTGGCTGACTTGGCCCATCGAATGAACCTTTGCTAGCTCTGATTACACAAGTTGATAACAGTGTAAATCCCAGCTCAGGAAGAATTTGTTGCTCTAAGCCAGGGGTTGGCAAACATTTTCCTTAAAGGGCGAGTTAGTATTTTAGGCATTGCAGGATGTTAAACCTTTGTTTCAACTACTCAGCTTGGATGCCTGGGCATGGCCATGTTCAAATAAAAGTCTATAAAATGGGAGGACTGGCTGGATTTGGCCCACAGCCCACACACTATAAGCAATTTACTAAAAAGCCAGCTGTGGGGATGGGGGCAGATATTAGATCTCAAGTTATGAGGCTCGCGTTCTTTCTTCCTCCCTTCTGTAAGAAAGTGAGCAAAACCTGCACTGAAGACAGGAGGATAATGACATTTACCCATAATTTGGTGTCTACTGCCTGTCTGGTGCCTTATAGGCATTTGTGGTAATCCTCAAAATCATTCTGAGGAAGAAGGGTTTAGCTCCATTTTCCAGATGAATGAAGATGCTCGGAAAAGTTAAGGAAGTTGCCAAAGATCACAGAGCCAGGAAGGCGTAGAGTCAGGATTCCAACACAAAACCCTCCTCTCTTCCCACTATACCCTGCTGGCTCTCATCCGGGCCTGGCCTCAGTCCCCCTACATGTGGAGTGGCTTCATGATAGCCACTGATGACCCTGAAAGGTCACTGCTGGGCGTTCAGGGCACAGCAGACACAAAAGCTACATGAGGCGAAAAAATAAGAACCACAGTGCTTTTGTGTCTGCTGTGCCCTGAACGCCCAGCAGGCTGTGTGCTGACCACTTCAACCCAGATAAGAACTTGACGGAAGCATAAAATCAGAGAAGAGGTTGTAATGAGGTCATAAGAAACCTCTAGAGATTTGGGGAAATTTCGGAGGGTACTTTTGGGGTTTTTTTGGTATTTATTTATGTATTTGGCTGTGCCGGGTCTTTAGTTGCAGTGCATAGGCGTTTTAGTTGCAGCATGCGGGCTCTTAGTTGCAGCGTGCAGGATCTAGTTCCCTGACCAGGGCTCAAACCCAGGCCCCCTGCATTGGGAGTGCAGAGTCTTAACTGCTGGACCACCAGGGAAGTCCCTTGGAGGGTACTTTGAATTTCCCCAAATCCATGGAATAGGGGTTTAAATCAGTCTTACCTAGATCTTAAAGGGCTGGGAGACTCCCCAGCTGACTTTGGGGCTTCATACCAAAATATGTATAAAATTAATAAAGGGGGCTGTTCTGGTTGAAATAGGAGGTGACGGACTCAGGAAGCTGTTTGCTGCATTTCCCCCTTCTCACCCAAAATCCCTGGACTAGATGACGCTTGAGATTCGAGTCTTTCGGCTTTGACATTTGATAATTATAATACCAACTATACATAAGATGGAAACCACACTCCAACCAGAGTGTGTGGATAAAAGGGAGACACACACACACCCTTGTCGTGCTCCCAGCGTTAGAACTGCACAGACCAGGAGATGATCATCATTTGTTAGCCAGGAAACACTTGGGTTTTTCTGCCCTTGAACTCAAGGACTGTGAGATGGATTCTTGCTCATTTCCTTTCCACACCCTGCACCACCCCATTGGTTCACAAGCAACCTTCCAACGGCCACAGGGTCTGGGGTAAGCTATCCAAGAAGAGACTTAAAAAAAAAAAATAGTGCCTTCATGAAAAGATGCTCATCATCACTAATTATTAGAGATATGCAAATCAAAACCACAATGAGGTACCACTTCACACCAGTCAGAATGGCCATCATCAAAAAGTCTACAAATAAGAAATGCTGGAGAGGGTGTGGAGAAAAAGGAACCCTCTCACACTGTTGGTGGGAATGTAAACTGGTGCAGCCACTATGGAGAACAATATGGAGGTTCCTCAAGAAACTAAAAATAGTTGCTGTGTGATCCAGCAATCCCACTCCTGGGCATATACCCAAACAAATCTATAATTCAAAAAGATACATGCACCCCTATGTTCACAGCAGCACTATTCACAATAGCTAAGACATGGAAACAACTTAAACGTCCATCAACAGATGAATGGATAAGGAAGATATGGTGTGTATACACACACACACACACACACACATACACACACACACAGGAATATTACTCAGCCATTAAAAATAATGAAACAATGCCATTTACAGCAACATGGATGGACCTAGAGATTGTCATACTGAGTGAAGTAAGTCAGAAAGACAAATACCATATGATATCACTTATATGTGGATTCTAAAATATGACAATGGGAATTCCCTGGCGGTCCAATGGTTAGGACTTCGTGCTTTCACTGTCGGGGCCTGGGTTCAATCCTAAGATCCCACAAGCCACAAGGCATGGCCAAAAAAATGACATAAATGAACATATCTATGAAACAGAAACAGACTCACAGACATAGAAAACAGATCCGTGGTAGCCAAGAGGGAGTGGGGTAGGGGAAGGAAGGATTGGGAATTTAGGATTAGCAGATGCAAACTATTATATATAGGAATGATAAACAACAAGGTCCTACTGTTTAGCACAGGGAACTATATTCAGTATCCTGTCATAAACCATAATGGAAAAGAATATGTACATATCTATATATCTGTATCTATATCTATCTATCTATACATCTGAGTCACTTTGCTGTACAACAGAAGTTAACACAGTATTATAAATCAACTATACTTCAACAAAATTTTCTTAAAAAATGGTGCCTCAGGATGAAAACCGCAGTCATGCATACTTGCTTTTCTTTTTGGGCGCACGTGCTAGTTTTTGACAACGTTGTGCAACATCAGTCTGTCACCTGAAATCAGCAAGAACCCCGATTCTGAAATGTAATGAGTGCTTAATTGCATGTACTAATCTCTTGATATGTGAGCCCCAGATTTCTCATGGACACAGTTCATATTTCACGGCCAGCCAACTTTGTTTACCTCAGGGCAAAAAACTATAGATGACCATGGTGTTAGTTTAGCAACGTCTATGTTATCTAAGAAAACAAGCGTAAATTTACACATCTATGTGGATATGACTCAACAGGAAATAATCAATGAAGAGGAAGGAAAGAGCTGGCAAAAGAGGTAAAGGGTCTAATGGAAGTAACCTAAGTGTCCATCGACAGATGAATGGATAAAGAAGATGTGGCACGTATATACAATGGAATATTACTCAGCCATAAAAAGAAATGAAATTGAGTTTTTTGTAGTGAGGTGGATGGACCTAGAGTCTATCATACAGAGTGAAGTAAGTCAGAAAGAGAAAAACAAATACCATATGCTAACACAGATATATGGAATCTAAAAAAAAAAAAAAAAGTTCTGAAGAACCTAGGGACAGGACAGAAATAAAGACTCAGACATAGAGAATGGACTTGAGGACGTGGGGAGGGGGAAGGGTAAGCTGGGACGAAGTTAGAGAGTGGCATGGACATATATACACTACCAAATGTAAAATAGATAGCTAGTGGGAAGCAGCCGCATAGCACAGGGAGATCAGCTCGGTGCTTTGCGTCCACCTAGAGGGGTGGGTTAGGGAGGGTGGGAGGGAGACGCAAGAGGGAGGGGATATGGGGATATATGTATATGTATAGCTGATTCACTTTGTTATAAAGCAGAAACTAACACACCATTGTAAAGCAATTATACTCCAATAAAGATGTTAAAAAAAAAAAAAAAGAGGTAAAGGGTCTAAATGTGATTTGTCTATTTCCATCCTAAGAGATTATGGAACAATAATGATGATAGCTATGATAATAATACCAACTGGAAAAAGCCAAAATGTATTGAGTGCTTTCAGTGTGCTAGGAATTGTGATTTATGAGGTGTCTGCTGGGGCCACCATAACAAAGTACCTCAGACAGGGTGGCTTAAACAACAGAAATTTGTTCTCTCACAGTTCTGGAGGCTGGAAGTCCAAGGTCAAGGTGTCTGCAAGGTTGGTTTCTTCTGAGGCCTCTCTTCTTGCCTTGTAGACAGCCTCCTTCTCCCCATGTCCTCGTGTGGCCCTTCCATTGTGTGCACACAGTTTTGGTGTCTCTTCCTCTTCTACTGGATGAGAGCTCCACCCTTATGACCTCATTTAACCTTAATTGCCTCCTTAAATGTCCCATCTCCATATATTCTTTTTTTTCTTTTTTCTTTTTTCTTTTTTGGCCATGCCATGCAGCCTGTGGGATCTTAGTTGCCCGACCAGGGATGGAACCCGGGCCCCCGGCAGTGGAAGCGCAGCGTCCTAACCACTGGACCACCAGGGAAGTCCCTCCAAATACAGTCACATTGGCAGTTAGGGCTTCCATATATGAATGGGGGGTGGAGGTGGGGAGGGACACAACTCAACCCATAACACATGGATTATCTTAATGCTCACCACTACCCCACAGGTAGGTACTATTACTATCCATTTGACATTTCACAGCTATAGTAACTGAGGCTTCACGTACACAGTGGGCAATCTGAGATTTAAAGTATGCACTCTGAGTCTAGAGCCTATACTTTTGACCACTGGGCAGTCCTGCCTTTCACAGGCGCTAGCGTGCACCTCCTATAAGCAGCCTGTCAAGAATACTTTTAGGAAGGTACCTGGGCAATTCAATGATCAGCTAATTTGAGGACCAGGAGTTAAGAAACGCAGGCTCTGCCTTCACCAAGGGGTTGTGACGTGAGTAGCTACAGAACAGCCTTAGGTCACGTCATCTGCACATATGGGGTACTGATCCCTCCAATGCATGACTGTGGCCATCAAATCAGATGACGTGTATCAGAGCACTCAATCAGAAGAGATATGCAAAAGATTCCATTGTTATTCTCAGTCTTAGTGTAAGAGTTCTTAGTGATGAAAAAGACCTTAAGAAATCATTTGTGTCTAAACAGAGCCATGCCCAAAGAGTCCCTTTTTATAGAAGAGGTGAAGAAGTTGAACCAATGACTCAACAGCATTGGAGGTAACAAGCGGAACTGACACATCAGACAATTCATCTGCCCCACAAAGCAGAAGAAAGGCCAGAAAGCAAAGGAGAAGATAATGATTAGGGAGGAGAAAAAAAGAAGAGTGACCTTTAAAACTGTTGGTTTTCCCAAGAAATTAAAACAGAAAGAATAAACAAAGACATAGTTGAGGAAATTATTTGGCCCTGAAGAACATTCTTAAGGTTTTTATTATGAGGAAATAAATTCTGAAAATATCCAGGAAGATAAAATAAAGGTTAACCCACAATAGGCCAGAATTTTTTCTGAAAAAAAAAATCAGAATACAATAGGAAGAAATCTAAAGGATTTTGAGAGGAAATGTCATGATGTAGCAATTTAATGCCCAACCAAGTTGTTGTTGGTTCTTAAAGCTGAGAAAAAGACATTATCAGAAGAATAAAAAGGCAATATTAAAGAAAAAATGAATAATAATTGGTGGTGACTAAGCCATCCATATATTAAAACAATATAAAGCTGCAATAAATAGAGCAGTGTCACACTAGTTTAAGAATTAATCCTCCCATCAATGGAACTGAATCAATAACCTTAAAATGGACTCCAGTATAATTTTGTAAAAGTTACAGACAATGCAAAGATTCATGCTATCTTTCTGCTACTTTTCAAAATTGTACTGGAAGTTGTAGTCTATGTAAGAGGAATAAGAAGAACTTTTAACATAGAAAGGGAGATACAAAGCTAATTATTTACAAAAGATATAATAGAAAATATTCCCTAGAAAATTCTAAGGGAACAAATTGACAAACCCTATATAAGTAAGAGAGCAAACTGGTCAGATATTAGACAAACATAAAAACAAATAGAAGATTAAAAAAATGGAAAGCTAAAATCTAAAAAACAAAAAACAAAGTAGAAGATGCAATAGGAAATTTTTTAAAAATTGAATAATAACAAAACTTTAACCTTTAAGAAATAAGATCTTTATCGAGACAATGCTAGATCTTTACTGAAAAAGAGAATTCTATAAGTGGGGTGATATACCATGTTCATGAGTGAGAAGACACATAAAAATGTTAGTCAATTTTTCCCAAATTATTTTACAATTTTAATGCAGTCCCAAAGTCCCAATAAGACTTTTCATAGAATTTGACAAGCTTATTCTGAAATTCAAAAGAAGAGCCAAGAGAATTTGGGGGAGAAAAGACCAAAGAGAACCTTCTCCTACCAGATATCAAAAATATATGTATTATAAAGCTATGTGATACAAGCTATTGTGATACACAAACCAATGAAGAGAATACAAACCCAAGTAGAAATGAAGGTTTAATATGTTAAAAGGAGGTATTTCGCATGAGCAGAGAAAGAGAGACGCTTCAATAATCTGTGTTGAGACAATTGGCTGGGCATTTAGAAAAAATATAAGCTGGATCCCTGTCTCATACGACACATGAAAATAAATTTTAGTAAAAACCAAAGCTATTAAAATATTACAATAAAATATGAGCAAATGTTTGACTTTGGGGTTTTAAAGGCCTGTAGAGATAAGATGTTTTAAAAGCCATAAAAAACCGTTAAATTTGGCCATACTAAAATGTTAAGCGTAACAAAATATAAACAAAGTGAAAAGGCAAGCAACATTGAAGATATCTGTAGCATCTGTAACACTAATTATTACCTAGAGAATATCCATATATATATATATATATATATATATATAAAATTTGGAGGGGAGAAAGCCCTTTTACACTGGTTCAAATAAATCAAAAGGAAAAATTTGAGCAGTGGTTATGAATGACCAATTTGCAGAAGATGATCATATGAAATGATCATATGAAAAGACATCCAACCTCATTAGCAATCAGAGAAATAAAAATTTAAAAAATGAAATAACCTATTAAATTGCCCCAAACTTAAATATGATAATTACTTTCATACATTGCTGTTGGTAAATCGCTATAACCCTTTGAGAATATTTTGGCAGTAAAATAAGTGCATACCCTAGGCAGGTTTAACTACATCCCCCTGGAAAAGCATTTGCCCATGTTAACAAGAAAGCCTGAACAAGTGTGTCCATCACATCGTGTGTAACAGCAAAATCAGAAGACCATCCAAATGCCCAGCACTGGGTGAATGAGTAGACAGACTCTGATGTATCTGTACCATAACACACTGTACAGCAGTTAGAAAGAAAGAAGTCTAAGTATACTGATACCATTCTGAGATATAAATGGTGAACAAAGCAAGTTGAAGAACAATACATACATCATATATGCATACTGTTGACACCAAACAAGAATAGATCCTAAGGGTATGGATATTAACACATAGGAAAAGGTCTGGAAAGGCACACTCTAAACCAACGACAGAGATCACACCAGAGGAGGGAAAGGAGGGGAGACCTGGGATCATGGCTAGTGGTCCAAGATGACTTTAGTCTTTTAAGCCACCCTTTAAAACATCCAGGTTGTGATGAATGTAATTCTCTAAAAGGATTGAGAGTACCTCACAAGTGGTCAATATGTTTAAAGTCTTGAAAAGGATCTTGAGAAATAGCTGCTTGAATCCTAAGAAAATAGGCAATGGATGTGAGTGGGGAACCAGGCTCAGGTGTGTGAGGTTGGGTCTACTTAACTCGAGGAAACAAAGTTCAGAAGTAAAATGTTCTGCTTAAGTTCCTGGAGAATCAACCCAATGACCTAAGAAAGTAGTATTTCTTCTGGTCCCCAGTGACTCAGCACAAATCCAGTTACAAAAATCAGAATTCCCGTATTCAAGTGCCAACTCCATCACTTCTACACTAGCAATCTTTGGGCAAGTCTATGATTTCTATATGCATAGAATGGGGTAACGTGGCATGCCCCATCTACCTTCCTGGGTTATTTTGAATCTTACGTGAGATAATACAAGCAAAAGTGTTATGAAAGGTGATACAACTATAAAGACATAAAATATGACACCCCCCCCAAAAAACCCCCCAAATACAACAAGATAAAGTATGCACATACTGAGTAATTAAAAATATTTTTAAATAGCTGTTTTTCCTTCAGAATTTCTCATCAGTTCAATATCTCACACCATATTCTTTTAAAAAAGCCCAGATAAAATAATCAAATAGTAAAAATGAAACCATAAAAAAACCCAACAATATGGTTTTTGAACACACAGGAAATATTTGACCACGTAAAAACTTTAAACTCCTTTACATCAAATTATATAAGCAAAAAATAAACTGCAGACAAGAAACTTCGAAAGCAATAGATACCACATTTACAATCTCCCACGATCCAATGAAAAACACAAATTCTCTAATAGCAAAATGGACATAAACAATTTCCAGAACTATAAGCTTATAAACCCAAGAGAACATCTCACCTCAGGAAAGAAAAGTTGAAAACAAATGAGATACTATTTTTTGGCTACGAAATTGTTCAAAATTTAAAATACCATTAATACTTAATGTTGCCAAAAATAAAGTGGGATGGACCTTCTACAGAAGTGCTGTCCAAGGAAATATATGCAAACCATATACATAATTTAATACTTTCCAGGATCCAGGTTAAAAATAAAAATAGGTGAAATTAATTTTAATAATATATTTATTTAACCCAATATATTGAAAATGTTATCATTTTAACTTGCTATAATATTAACGAGATATTTACATTCTTTTTTGGAGGGGTACTAATTCTTTGATAGTATGAATTTTATACTTTCAGCATCTTAATCCAGATGTTAAATTTTTATTGGAAACATATTTTAAATTTTGTAACATTTTCGGTTGAAAAAGGAAATTCACGTACCCAAGTTGCTCCAAACATACTTAAAAAATTTTTCCAGTAACTGAATGGAGTATCAGGTTTTAAAATTTATTCTAAATTAAAATTAAACCTCAGTTTCTCAGTCCCACTAGCCTGAAAGCCACATGTGCTGCTCTCTGACCAATATTCATGAATATTTCGAGACCTACCCTCCTCCTCGATGGATGGGTCCATCCGGACATCCGTTTCCATTCCTGCTGTGACTCTTCCCATGGGGCCCACAGCCCAGCCCATCACCGGCACACCTTGAGTTCTCAGGTTCTGAATGGTAAAGAACAATGCGAATAAGAATAATAATAATAATAAAGCACAATGGGTTCTACCTGTTGAGCAGACCGTGGTGTCAAATGCTTTCCATTCTTTATCAATAACCCATACCCCTCCTGTTTACAAACAGGAAACTGAGGCTTAGAAAAGGAACATGTTAGGGTCAGGCTATCAGTAAGTGGCAGAGCCACTCACTGCTGGAACCAGAGCTGATTGTCCCTAGCCCCTGCCCTCCCCTTCCCTACGCTGTTCTGTTCTGTTTGTGTGTTAAGGCTCCCTCCCCCACCCCCATGAAGTCACCCACAGGGGCCCCTAACCCTCCTTGGGGGATCCGGGGCATTGGGATCCCATCCACGGCGTTGCTTCTTCTCAGAGTGTCATTAGGCCAAGTTGAAGGAACCACCACGTGAAATCCTTACTGGGTGACAGGCCCTTTGCAATAGGAACCATCACTTCTCCCACTTTATAGAGAACAACCGACTTGCCTAAGAGCAAACAGCTAGGAAGTGGGGTGGGGGGGAACTGAGATTTCATTGTCAAATCTGTGTTCCATGTTCCATGCAGGGTGCTTCCCCCCATGCCTCAGTCTCCACCTCTGAGTTTATATAACCCCCTCTCAGGATCTGTGGTCACAACTGAGTATTATAACCCATAACGTGTCAGGCAAAGGTATTCTTAATTATCGCTGTGTGTCTACAGAGGAACCATTTCAAAGGTGTGTCAGGGGCGGATCACTGAGCACCTACTGTGCCCTTGCCCTGCACTAAGCATGCACATGCATCTTCACACCTAAGTCTCGTTAACAGCCCTATAGGCTGGGTGCCATCCACTGCATTTCACAGATTAGAAAACTAAAGCTACAAACACTGGGGTGCATCTAAGATCACAAAGCAAGTATGCAAATTGCAGAGTCAGGGTGCAAAGCCCCATCCTGAAGCATGAGTTCACCTTTAAGGCTCATTCCTTCAGGCAAACATCACTTTTTGGCACCTACTACGGGTCTGGGTCTGGCTCTGACTAGGCAGGCAGGATACAGGAATAGGACAGACACGATCCCCAGGTGCAGGAGCTCAGTCCCTACTGGGTGGCTGTGCTGAAAACATGTACTGACACCAGGTCTCCGTGTGCTGCCTCCCTCACCTGCCAGGTCCTGGCCCCACTGCAGCTGGGCGGGTGAGACCACATTGTGATTGGGTCCAGCCTACAAGCTCTAAGTGGCAGTGAGGTGAGGCTGTCAGCTCCAGGTTGACCCACTTAGGAGTTGAGGCAGGACCCTCAACTCTCCTCACAGGCCGAGTACTGAGCAGGTGGAGCCAGCCTGGAGCCTGAGTCACCACGTGGAGCACAGCTGAGTGTCTTCACATGAGAGCAAGGCCTCGGCGTGTGAAGCCAATAAGATGAAGGGCTTGCCTGTTACGGCAGCAGAGCTTAACACATCTGGATAAGCACAGTGAAACAGACATTCAGATAGTTCACAAATAATTATAACTTACATAAGAAGGGCACAAGGAGAGATTTTTAACAAGGAGACTGATTTGGTCTTGCAGGGAAGACAAGGGTTGGGAATGGGAGGATGGAGCTGAGACTTGCAGGTAATAATGATGGCAGGTGACAGTCACTGAACATATGTGCCAGGCACTGTGCTGAGTCCTTCACAAACATCCAAGCAAAAGCCATTCCTGGGAAGAGTCTAAAGCCTGGGGGACTTGCAAGTCAGCCCTCTGAGTGTGGTTTCTCTCCCCTTTATCTGTCAGGCACTGAGCACCTATTATGTGCCAGGCAAAGCAAAGCCTCTGCTTTCACGTCTCTCACACCCTGGAAGGTGTGAAGGGGGAAAACAAGGACGACATGTCAGGAGGTAATAAGTGCTACGAGGGAAGAGAACAAGGTAGGGGGCCCATAGTGACCCAGGCTAGTTGAGATGGAACATACTGCATATACCCTGAGAAAACCATAATTCAAAGAGAGTCATGTACCACAATGTTCATTGCAGCTCTATTTACAATAGCCAGGACATGGAAGTAACCTAAATGTCCATCATCGGATGAATGGATAAAGAAGATGTGGCACATATATACAATGGAATATTACTCAGCCATAAAAAGAAACGAAATGGATTTATTTGTGGTGAGGTGGATGGACCTAGAGTCTGTCATACAGAGTGAAGTAAGTCAGAAAGAGAAAAACAAATACCGTACGCTAACACATATATATGGAATCTAAGAAAAAAAAAAAAGTCATGAAGAACCTAGGGGCAAGACGGCAATAAAGACACAGACCTACTAGAGAATGGACTTGAGGATATGGGGAGGGGGAAGGGTGAGATGTGACAAAGTGAGAGAGTGGCATGGACATATATACACTACCAAATGTAAAACAGATAGCTAGTGGGAAGCAGCCGCATAGCACAGGGAGATCAGCTCGGTGCTCTGTGACCACCTAGAGGGGTGGGATAGGGAGGGTGGGAGGGAGGGAGACGCAAGAGGGAAGAGATATGGGAACAAATGTATATGCATAACTGATTCACTTTGTTATACAGCAGAAACTAACACACCATTGTAAAGCAATTATACTCCAATAAAGATGTTAAAAAAAAAAAAAAAAAAAAAGAGATGGAACATACAGGAAAGCCTCTCTGCAGAGGTGACAATGGAGCTGAGGGTTGGAGGGGAACCGTGAGCCCTGGGCACGGGGACATCTGGAGAAGGACATTCTCAAGGGAACTGTAGGTGCAAATGGTGTGCCTGGTGGGTTTGAGAACCAGCAAGGGGGCGATGGTGGCTGGAAGAGTAAAGGGTGGGATGATGAGGTCAGACACAGGGCTCTGGATGCTACTCCAAGTGATACAGAAAGTTCTGGAGGGTTCTGAGCAGACGAGGAACACTATGTACTTCATGCTTCAGGAGGATCTCTCTAGGCGCAGTGGTTCTCAACCAGGGGACATTTGGCCATTTCTGGAGACTTGTCACAAACAAGGGGTTGCTACCAGACTCTAGTGGGTCAAAGCAGGGATGCTAAATGTCCCCAGTGCACAGGACACCCCGCCCCCCCCCCCCCCCCCCAGCAAAGGATGATCCAGCCTCACATGTCAATAGAGTCAAGGTTGAGAAATCCTGTTGTCAGGGCTTGATAGCAAAGAGACCGTAGGGGGGGGGGGGGGAAGTGGACGCCAGGAACCCATTTAGGCTACTGAATAGTCCAGAGAAGAAGCAGTGGTGATGGATGGACCTAGAGATTATCATACTAAACGAAGTCAGACAGAGAAAGACAGATACCATATGATATCATTTATATGTGGAATCTAAAAAAAAACAATAAAAGTAAACTCATTTACGGAACAGAAATAGACTCACAGACGTAGAAAACAAACTTATGGTTACCAGAGGGGATAGTGGAGTGGGGTGTGGGGGAGGGAGATTAGACTGGGATTAACACATACACACTACTGTATGTAAAACAGGTAACCAACAAGGACCTGCTGGAGAGCACAGGGAACTCTACTCAGTATCTCGTAATAACCTATAATGGAAAAGAATCTGAAAAATATACGTGACTTAGTCACTTTGCTGTACACTTGAAACTAACACAACATTGTAAATTAACTATACCTCAATAATGATAATAAAAAAAGAAACAGTGGTGGTTTGGACCAGGGTGGCCGGAAGTTATCAGACTGGGGATGCACTTTGAAGGAACAGCTCTGGATGCTACTCATAGTTTACTGAAGCCATGGCACTAAAATATGAGAGAAAGGGGGGATGTCCAGGGCAATGTCAATGTTTACCATCAGAGCAAGGCGAGAAAAGAGGCATTTACATGCCAACAGTGTAGTTGAGGACCTCCTATGAACCAGACACTGTTAGGTGCCAAGGACACAGGAAGAAGAAAACAAAATCACTGCCCTCCTTGGCACTTAGACTTGAAGGGGGAAGGAAACTGACAGCTAAGCCAACAAATTAATAAGTCATTTCGGATCACAAGAAGCCCTCTGGAGAAAATAAAAAAGGGTGATTCGACAGAGAGGGGGTTACTTGGTACAGGGTAGTCGGGAGTTTCTCTGAAAAGCTGACATCTGAACAACTAAAGATCTGGGGTGAAGGCACACCAGGCAGAGGGCACTGGAGGTGCAGAGGCCCGGAGGTGGGATGTGCACGGCATGCTTGCAGAGCTGCAGGCAGACCAGCGCGGCTGGAGCAACAGGGTGCTGGACAGGCAGGTGGGGGCGCAAACTCGGAAGGTCCACTGGCCACACAAGAGTTCAGATTTCATGTCCAGGGCAGTTGGCCGCCATTCGTGGCTTTAGGCAAAGAACAGCCTCAGCTGACCTTTGGACATCTTCCAAGGATGTCTCCTTGGCTGCCACGGGGGAAGGGACCGTGGGGGCATCAGGGAAAGTGGGGAGACCCCCCAGGGAGGCTGTGCAGGTATCAGGAGAGGGGATTCCCTCTCAGGACCTGGGAGTCGGATGGGCTTGCATGATATAAAGAAGAAAATGCCGCCAGCTGGGCTGGGGCCTCCTCCGCGCCCTTGCTGGGGTCACGTGGGTGTGTTCAGGCAGTGACCCGGCCCCGCTACAAGGTGTCTCGCTCCAGGCGGGCTCACGGGGAGCAGTGGCTCAGAAGCCCATGGCCTGGGGGTTGGCCCCGCCCTGCCCACCAGACCCCGGTCAGTCCTGTGAGTTGCAACAGCCATGGCGCAGTGGTGGGGTATCCCCAGAGCTGTGATCAGGCAGACTCAGATTAGGATCCTGATTCCGCCAGCCACAAGCTCCAGCTCCCTCCCCTGTAATAATGGAAAGAGGACCTGCCTCAGGGAGCCAAGAGTATGCAAAGTACTCAGCCCAGAGCAAGTACCCAGGAAATTACAGCGATGACCATCTGTGCGGGTGCTGAGATTCGGCCTTATGATTTATGTGTGCTGCCCACCCTCTTTCAGTTAAGAAACATGAGGCCAGCAGAAGAAGGGGGCAGACGGGAAAGACAGACGATGGGTCTGTGTCCCTAGAGCCACGATGCCTGTGTTGGGACCTGACTGAGGGCTCTTACGCAGCTCATTTGAAATTGATGAACCTCAGTTTTCCCATCTGCAAAGTGGGAATAACACGGCAACTAGTCATACCTCATCTTACTGCACTTCCTAGATATTACGTTTGTTTGCAGAGACAAATTGAAGATTAGTGGCAGCCCTGCATCTAGCAAGTCTATCGGTACCATTTTTAGCAACAGCATTTGATCACTTCGTGTCTGTCACATTTTGGTAATTCTCGCAATATTTCAAACTCTCATTGTTATTATTACTATCATTGTTATTTCATTATTATTACTTGCCATGGTGACACGCGGTCAGTGATCCTTGATGTTACTATTGCAAAAAGATTACAGCTTACTGAAGGCTCAGGCGATGGCTAGCATTCTTTAACAAATAAAGTCCTTTTAAATTAAGGTATGCACACTGTCTTTTCGGACACACTGCTGCACACTTACTAGACTACAGTATAGTGTAAACATAACTTTTATATGTGCTGGGAAACCACAGAATTCGTGTGACTCACTTTATTGTGACATTTGCTTTATTGCAGTGGTCTGGAACCAAACCCGCAATATCTGAGGTCTGCCTGTACTTCCAGGGTTGATGAGAGCCCTTCATGAGGGGATGCACAAAAGATGCTTAGCACTGCACCTGGCCATTAATGAAAAAGTATGAGGATGAAAGGCAATGATGCTCTGTAAACTGTAGAGTCCTAACCCACACATTGGAATATACTGGAATATGCTACTTCCATTTCCAGAAGTACTGTTCTTATTTTTCTTATTCTGGACACTACGACAGCAGTTCTCTAAGGGCAAGCCCCAAACTGACAGCATGAGCATCACCTGGGAGGCAGGGCCGGCTTCACAGACATGCAGCTTATGCAGTCACCCAGGCCCTACGCTCCGAAGGGCCCCCTGCTTGGTCTCATGTCCTGCTGTCACCATCTCGAGATTCTTAATTTAAACAAGGCACCCTGTAAACTGTGTAGCTGGGCCTGCCCGGAAGCTAGAGAGGCAAACTCTCGGTTCCCACTCCAGACCTACTGAGTCAAACCCTGGGCAGGGGCCCAGCCAGCTGTGTTTAATAAGCATGATGTGCCTCACCATCTGTGGTAAGCAAGCAACAAGGCGTCTTCCTGACGGTCTACGTAAGCCACTCAGAATTTCTCCACTGGGGCAAAACCACGGGCCAACCGGTGGGTTAAAGGGTCCTGTGCTTTCTGCTTCCAGCATCTGCCTTCCCTCTGCCGACATTGAGAGCTGTCCATCCAGAGGCAAACTTAACACGAAGCTAATGATGTTTCAGCTTCCCCCACTGGCAAGGGCCCCTTCCGAAACCCAGTAACTGATTTTACATCTATGAATCCACAGTCTTTTCTTAAAGAGGCCCACCAAATCGTACAAGCTTCAGGCCCTGGAGCACCCAGACCTGCTGTGGTCTAGACAAGGCAGGTGGGATTATCTGAGCTGTGACATTTCAGTTGCTAAGTAACTAGGTAACACTGCTTCTCAGGCGTCCTGTGTATTAGCATCACCTGGAGGGTTTGTTAAACTCCAGATGGCTGGGCCCCAGCCTCAGTTTGTCAGGAGGCCTGGGTGGGGCCCGAGAGTGTGCATTTCTAACAATCTCCTGGGCGACGCTGCGACTGAACAATCTCCTGGGCGACGCTGCGACTGCTGATCTGGGGACCACACTTTGAGAATCAGCGTCTTTGAGGATTCTTCCCACCTCCACCTTGATTTCTGCCTCCAAGGGGCCAACCCCTGCTTGTCTACCCCCCTCCAGGAAACCCTCCCTGACCTCCCAGGCTGGGCTTGGGGTGCCTTCTTTGGGCAGCTCTAGCCCTTTTCTCTCAAGCTATCTTGTGACGGTCAGTTGCCACCACCAGACCATGAAAATCTGTCCTCTATCTGGATTCTCTGTGCCCACCTCCACGCCTGCAGATGAACAGGAAGGCCACTCTTGGACTTACGATACCCACTTCCTGCCCAGGGCCCTGCTCCATCCCCAGCTAGGCTGCCGCAGGAAGCCTCAGGCTCCTCCTGGGAGGACCTCCCAGTCAAGGAGCGAGAGGGGAGCCAGGTGGAGGCACAAGTGCTGCTGGAGCTAGGGACGTAGAAATCTGTGTCCCCCAGGCTGAGTTATTACCTGGGAGGTGGCAGCTGCTCCCAGCACAGCAATCTCCGCTGCTTCCTAATTAGGTCGCAGCCAGTGGAGGGGACGAAGGCACAGGGCTGCTGCTCTCTTTTCCACGCAGCCCTCCTCTCTCTCCAACAACAGGGCCCAGAGTGCGGAGCTCACGGTTTAAAAAGCCTTCATATCCAGCATGGGGCCTCCGGTCCCTCCTCCCTCTCCCAGCAATTCTGTCCCTGCCTGTCCCTGCAGTGTCACAGCTGCCAGGGGTTCTCCTCTGCTTGCCCGTCACCGGCACAGGCTAGCCTTTGTCCCCTCGGCCATCCCACCACACCCGCCTTCCCCTCTCCTCCCTACCCTCCAGCAGTGAGTTGCGTCTGGAAGTTGAGTGAAAGCTCAGAGGCCTGGCCCAAGGCCGGGTCCCCGGGGTCACAGACACACATCTGAGGTCCACGGAGCTGCCCCAGCCCCACCCGTGTCCCCCTGTGGATGGAGGGGGAGGTACTCACCTCTCTGTCTCCCAGGGACATCCTCCAGGGCCTGCGGGAGATCCGGAAGGCCCAGCCACAAGGGGCGGGGGTCACGTGGGCTTTAAGCAGAGCCGAGTAATATGGCCCACACCTGGCGGAGCCCCGGGCCGACCCTCGGGCCAACTCGTTGCTGGCCTCTCAGGCCCCAGGGCCCGATCTCCATCACCTGGGTCAGATTCACCCGAGGTGCTGGGCGAACGATTCCCGGCCGCTCCCCCGCCCCCACCCCAGACCCACCGAGTCTCGGCTGCTGCTGGTGAGGACTGGGGGCCCGCATTGTCACAAGCAACCCGACACACTCAGGGAACTCAGGACCACTGCTCTGAGATCTCCAGCATTAGGTGCATGTTTTCAGGCTCTTTACTACCAGGCCATCTGAGGGACCTCGGCTGTGGGGTGGGGGTAGGGGTTTCTTCTTTCTTCAGGTTTTATTTATTTGCATTGTCTTAATGAGCAAAGGTAGGGAATGGCATCAGCTCTTACCAGGAGCCAGAGGCTTCACAGACAAGGAAGCAAAGCTTTATTATTACAAACCACCCCGTTTAAAAATAGTGGTTCCCTCTGTTTATTCAAGTCTTGCACGTCTTGCAAATTATATCAGATTATAAAAATAAAATGATAGTCACCTATAATCCCACTAGCTACAGATACCAACATCATTTTGATATATTTCCATCCAGTATTTTTCCTAATGCTTGTATTTTAACATAATGGAGAGTTTACCAAATCGCGTTTTTCTTAAAAAAAGAAAAAGCTCGATCAAGGCATAATTAACATATAATAAACTGCACATATTTAATGTGTATAATTTACAATGTTTTCACAATTGTGTACACTCATGGAGCCACCACCACAAAGAAGATAATGAACAGATCCATCGCTCCCAATTTTTTAAATGGAGTTTTTACTTTGGAATTATTTTAGATGTACAGAAAAGTTGCTAAGATAGTATGGAGAGTTCCGGTATAGCCCAGACCCAGTTCCCCCTAATATTAATATCCTACATACCATGATACATTTATTAAAACCAAGAATTTAATATTGGTACATTGTTATTAACTCAACTACAGACTTTATCTGAATTTCACCAGCTTTTCCACTGACATCCTTTTTCTGTTCTAGGATCCAAGTTAGGATACCAAAGTAGAGGTGGACACCTAGCAAGGGCTGAGGGAACGTTTGTGGAATCTCAAAGAGACAAGTTGGACCCACATATTAGGAAATGGAGTGAAGTGGATCCTGCCCCAGAGACTCCCACACATTTTGGGGAAAGAGTGAGCTGGTGACATTGCATTGGGTGGTGATATCTACTGAAATTAAAAATACACTTAGCCGTTGACCCAGCATTTCCACGACTAGGAATTGGTTTCCTATGGATATTCTGACATCAATCAAAGACGGATGAGCTAAAGAGCTCATTGAAGCATGACTTGTAATAACGAATGATTGGGCACAACATAAATATCATCAGATGACCTGGAAATCAAGAAGTCATGGGGTGCTGGGCAGCCATGAAAAGAATGTAACAGTTCGTCATGTGGTGTTATTCGGAGATGTCCAAAATGCCTTATGAACTGGGAATAATTGTGTGTATGTGGTTTTTGTTTTTTTTTTTTGGTTGCGCCAGGTCTTAGTTGCAGCGCTCGGGCTCCTTAGTTGTGGCAGGCGGGCTCCTGTGTATGTGTTTTTAAAAATTGGAGACAATAGCATTGGCACATTTGTGTATGCATAAGACATTTCTGGAAGGACACACAAGAAACTTAAAATAGCCATGGCTTGGGAGGAGGCGGCCTCAGAGGTCTGGCGTGAAAGGGGGATCTGCTTTTTGTCGTATATCTTCTTGTGCTGTTTGACAATTTTACCATGTGGCTGTATTATCTACTTGATTAAAAAAAATTACAGGGAACTATATTCAATATCTTGTAATAACTTATAATGGAAATGAATCTGGAAAAGAATATATATATAACTGAGTCACTTTGCTGTACACCTGAAGCTAACACAACATTGTAAATCAACTACACTTCAATAAAAAAAAAATAAAAATGATTAACACTTTAAAAAAAATACTAGCAATAAAGGAATGAATGCATGAATGAATAAATGTTGATGAAACATTAGCTGGGGTGGGAAGGCAGCGTTTTGGAGCGTGTGCAGGTGCTGGTCCCAGCATGGAATTCCCAGGTGATCCTAATGGGTCTTGACACCTCCTCCTAATTAAAGTGGGTGAGCGAGGGGTGTCTACTGGGTCGCGATGCATCTGTCACCAGCCCCCGTTGCAGGGGGCGGTTTGCGTGATGAGCGGGTAGAAGGCAGAGCCCCTGCCCTGCCAACTCGGAAGCGCAGGTCCTATCCGGAAGTTTCCAGATCAGCTCCCAGATCACTCGGCTTCTTCCCGCCACCTCCGTATAGCCCACTTGTCCTTTCAAACTCTTGACTCCTCCTCCTGGTTTAGGAAGTCGCTCCTGTGCCTTGAAGCCCACCTCGTGTCCAGTCTAATGTGGTGGTCATGGGTATAAGCACAGAGGGCAGAGACAGCAGGGTTTAAGGCCTGCTTCCACCACTTACTGTATGACTTCGGGAAAGTGACCCAGCTTCTCTGAGCCTTCCTTTCCTCATCTGTAAGATGGCATTAATACTAATATCTATCTGAGTTCCCTGGTGGCCTAGTGGTTAGGATTCGGCGCTTTCACTGCCGTGGTCCGGGTTCAATCCCTGATCGGGGAACTGAGACGCTGCTAGCCACTAGGCATGGCCAAAAAAAAGAAAAAAATTATAACATCTATCTGTCTTAAGGGGCTGTAAGTATTAAATGAGATAATCTCTAATAAGAGCTCACCAAATATCAACTATTTATTTCATTAACAAACATTTATCAAGCACCCTAGCCTGTGCCAAATCCTTTGCTAAGAACTGGGGATTGAAACAATTTTTAAGGTGAAATGCTCTTTGCTCACAGTTTAACAGGAACAGGGCCATACCTAATTTTTAATAGTTTTTTTTTTCAAAATGCTTCCAGATTTATCTTCTTTAATTTTGATTACAATCCTATGAAGTAGCTCTGATTATTCATATTTTATGTATGAGGAAATGAAGGTTCAGAGAGGACCCGAGCAGTGGGCTGGGATGAAGAGGAGGCTTCTGGGAAAAGCACCGCTGCGTTTCTCCCCTGCTCCCTCACTGCTACCACATTTTGCTTCTAACAACAGATGTGTGGGTTTTTCACATATCAGACAATTCTCTGCAACACCAGCTAGGTATGCTACAATCCACTTCTGACACTACTCAGAGTTAGTGCAGACCCTACAGGTTAAAGGATACAGCCCACACGACTGTCCCCAACAACTTCAGACAACGATCAAAAGTAGTATGTCCCCAGGTTACCCACAAAGTCTGTCCGACTTGGCTGCAAATCGGAGGTTCCCATGACCCCTTCCTTGGATTCCATCATTTGCTAGAAGAGTTCACAAAACTCAAACAACAGATCACAGGTGGCATCACAGGAACACAGCTCGTTTGCAGGCTAAGAGATGCTGCAGTGTGTAGGCGCCAGGTACACGTGACCCTATGATCTCGCAAAGCTTCCTCTCTGCCTGGACCAAGTTCTGAGTCATGGGCTTTTCTGAGTGGGAGGGCTGCTGAGGGCATTGGCTTGGTAGTCAGGCACCCAGCTGTTTGTTTCCCCTTGGCCAATCTTCCAATTCTCTTCTGAAAAAACGGTGCAATACTTTTGGGCTGCAAGTAACGGAATGCCTGGCTAAAAGTGGCCCAAACAACAAAGACATTTATTCTGTCCGTGAATAAGCAGCCTGGGGGTAGGTGGTTCCAAAGTGCTTCATTCAGCCCTTTGACAATGTCCACATGGACTCTGGGATAGTTTCCCTGCAATTTTTGTTTTGTTTTCTTTTACCTCCCTCCGAGGATTGCACAAACGCCACAACCTCATGATGCCCAAAAGCGGGCAGGGAGGGAGGGGTTCCCTTGGAACACATCCTTCCTTTTAACCAAGGAGGAAACTCTTTCCCCAGAGCCCCTGCAGAATTCCCCTTACATCTCATTGGCCAGAACTGGGTCACATGCCCCAGGCCTCAAAATTTCACCCTAAGCTTCTTTGCCTCACCCATTTTTGCTGCAAACATTTTGCCACATAACTAAATGGCTGTCAGAAAATTTTGCCACCAAAGAAAAAATAACTGGTTGACAGTGTGTTTTGACAGTTTGGTTTTCAACTGGTTGAAATTTTTTAGCACTTCCTCCATCAGTGACGTTATTGATGGCGTTATTGAGCTGACTGATGATGAGGATTTGCCCAAGAGTTGGTTTCTTATTTTGAAATACACTACATCAAAGGAGAAAGAGGCCGAGGGCCTTTGAAGGACCAGAGTTGAACCCGCATGTCCCAAAGAACTATGTAATGTCTATCGATGAATATATGACCATACGCCAAGAACACAGTGTAGAAGGTTTTTGTGTTGCATTACAAATATGCATCCTAGTATTGGGAAACTGATACTTCTCAATGAAGGAAGAAATTTTAGCAAAAATGCGTGATGCTGAATGAGGAAACAAATCAACAAGCAAAAAAAAGAAAAAAAAAAGCATAATATTATGAACAAAAGACTTGGAAGACAGCTGCTTTGGAACAACCCACAAAATAAAATCAGTTTTTCTGCACACTACTGCCATGAATCCACACACGTTTTAAATGTATTCAAATATTTTGTAGTTCATGATAAAGTCTTTTTAATTTTGTTAATCATTTCTCATGTTTCATCATGTCCTCTTTAATGTCCCTCTTTTATTTTTCATTATTTTATCTTTTACAGCAAAATTGCCTTACGGCGAATTGGTTACTTGGCAAAAATGTTTATGGAAAAATTGCTGCAGCAAAGGTGTCTATGGCAAAGATGCTTTATGGCCAAAGTACCTAGAACCCACATGCCCGTGCCTGGACCAGTCACTGGGTGCTGCCCGCCTCATCAAATGCCGCTATCCCCATGGTGTTCCTTGCATGACATGGTTCCCTCCTGCTATAGGACCTCCACATGTAACAGTCCCTGTGTTCGGAGTTAATACCAATGCACCCTTCATATCACAATTAAGTTTTTCAAGGAATTTACTGAACCTCTCTATGCCTCACTTTCCTCCTCAGTAAAATGCATTCCCATTATTTGCTTATCGGTGGGGAGGCTGTGCTCAGCTGGGTGGTTCTTCAGCTGCTCTCACTTGGTCTCACGCAGTTGCAGTGCAATGGTGGCTATGGTGGTTCTGACAAGATGACCTCAGTCATGTGTGTGGTGCCTTGGAGGGGACAGCTGGAGGGCTGGCACTTTTCTCTCTCTCCTCATGTGGTCCTTTTCATATGACCTGGGCTTCTTTACATGGTGGCTGGATCCCCACACACACAAAAGTGCCAGGTTTTCTGGAGGCTTGGATCCAGAACTGGCATGCTGTTACTTCTGCTGTATTTCACGTGGTTAAAATGAGTCACAGGACCACCCCTGGTAGGAGTAAATGTCTGGCACGGGTGTGAGAAGGGAGATGATGGAAAGAGACTAGACTAGACTAGATTTTCTTACAGGGTCTTCCTCACTCTAACATTCCAGAATTATACATTCTTCCCTAAACTTTCAGTAGAACTTAGTGCCCATTTAATGATCTAACCCATGACGTAATGGAAATATTTGTCTCTAGCCTCTGTGTTCCTTTTAAAACCTGTACCATCTACTTCTTTCCTGATAAATGTAGAGACTATTGACTAGAGGGATTAACTTTAAAGCATTTACCCACATCGACATGCATTTGCCCTGAAACTAATGATTTCAGGCTTGTGAGATGTGAGTCACCTTCTCTTCTTCTCCGGAAAGACACTGAAAAGCCACCTCTTGAGAGGCAGGGCGTCATTACCAACAGGAAAGGGAAGGACCCCTTCTGTTTAATGTGTGGATAAAAGTGGGATGCTGGAAATAGCCTTTTAATATGTGACTGCAGAGGTGGGACAGGCTGTCACAGGCTTCAGCTGTCTTGGAGAGGAAGCCAAAGGTTCCACTGCGGGGAAGGGAAGCAGGGTGTGGAACGGCATCCTCCCCAGAGCACCAGGAAGGCTGACAGCTCTCCCCCAGCCATCCCCCAGTGTCCCTGCCGGGAACGGAGGGGCGGGTCATGGGGCTGACCCCGGCTGCCATTTCTGACAGCTTTATAATTACACCATCTGTTCGTTAAATTACTGGTAACATTTTGATCTTCTCACTGGGGAGTCTGTGTGCTTTTGATGTGTCTTTTATCTCAGTCTGATAGTCTAATCATCGTTTTCTTTTTTTTCCCTCTCTTATCTTCTTTATCATGTGGACCACAACCCTGGATTCTCAGGGCCCACTTGGCTTCTCTTTCCTTCTCCTTTTTCCTATTGTGGAATTACCTTGAATAAGCCTCATCACCTCTCTGAAGTCAGTTTCCCATTAATGAAATAAAATATTTTGATTGGATCATAAGAATTGGTGACATAGAACATCTGACTCGGCCTGCCATGTCTCTGTCCAAGTCCTCATCCTCTGTCATAGGTGGGACCATTATCCGAACATCCCCAGATGGCATCCCCACGGGCATTTGAGCTCCACCCCCCCCCGAATCCAGTCTCCACCTGAGCCAGAGTGATCTTTTCAAACTGTAAATTGGATCATTTCACTCTCCCACACCATCCTCATACCTTCCAAGACCAACCTCCCTAACGTGTTCTCCGAGGCCCCACGTGGTCCAGCATCTGCCCACCTCTCCTACCTATTCCATGTCACTTCCTCTCTGTCCTCCAGCCATCCCAGCCTTTCAGGCCCCCTATCCTAGAACAGGGGTTCTCAAACGTGGCTGCACATTACAATCAATTTGGAAAGTTAAAAAAAAAAAATCCCGATGCCCAGGCTTCACTTCCAAAGACCTTTTGGAGTCTTTGGAGGTACATTCTTGGCATCAGTATTTTTAACATCTCCCCAGATGACTCCAGTGAGCAGCCAAGATGGAGAATGAATGGTCTGGGGCACCTTGTTTCCTTTCTCCATTTCTCTTACTAATCATCTCCTGCCATCCCAGAGGCCATTGTCAAAGTGCCATCCCTGACCCCCACCTATGTCTGAGTTAGACCTCATGTTATTCCTTTCACAAAACGAGGGTCTGTACATTCAGAGCACACACCTCAGTTTTCAATTGTATATTCATTAGTGTGATATTTGATTACTGTCACCACGACTGTGGTGGTCAGCCTCCAAGACGGCCCCCAATACTCTCCACTTCCTGGTATTCACACCTTGTGGGGTCTATTCCCACAAGGTACCAGGATTGGATTCTGTGACCAATAGCATATGGCAGAAGTGATGGTAGGCCACTTCAAGATTAGGTTTTAAAAGACTAAGGCTTCCCTCTTGGGGATTCTCTTTCTCTTCGGTCACTTACTTTGGGGGATGCCAGCCATCCTGTCAAAAGGACCCTCCAGACAGCCTACGGATAGACCCATGTGTTGAGGACTAGGGCCTCTGACCAACAGCCAGCAAAAAGTTGAGGCCTGGTGCTTCCCTCGTGGTGTAGTGGTTAAGAATCCGCCTGCCAATGCAGGGGACATAGGTTCGAGCCCTCGTCCGGGAAGATCCCACATGCTACGGAGTAGCTAAGCCCATGCGCCACAGCTACTGAGCCTGCGCTCTAGAGCCCATGAGCACAGCTACTGAAGCCCGCGTGCCACAGCTACTGAAGCCCACGTGCCTAGAGCCCGTGCTCCGCAACAAGAGAAGCCACCGCAATGAGAAGCCCACGCACCACAACCAAGAGTAGCCCCCACTCGCCGCAACTAGAGAAAGCCCATGCGTAGCAACGAAGACCCAGCACAGACAAAAATTAAAAAATAAATAAATAAATTTGTAAAAAAAATTTGAGGCCTGCCAAGAGCCACATGAGTGAGCTTGGAAGCAGATCCTGCAGCTTTCAGATAACTGCTGTCCCAGACAACAGCTTGACAACAACCTCATGACAGACTGAGCCAGAACCACTCAGCAGGGGACTTCCCTGGTGGTCCAGTGGTTAAGAATCCACCTTCCAATGCAGGGGACAAGGGTTCAATTCCTGGACGGGGAACTAAGATCCCACATGCCACGGGGCAACTAAGCCCACACGCCACAACTACTGAGCCCACGCGCTCCGGAGCCTGCGCGCCACAACTGGAGAGAAGCTCGCATGCCACAAGTAGAGAGAAGCCTGCACACTGCAACAAAGAGCCCGTGTGCAGCAACAAAAAGATCCTATGTGCCGCAACTAAGACCCGATGCAGCCAAAAATAAAATAAATAAATATTAAAAGAAGAAAAAGAACCACTCAGCAGAGCTGCTCCTATATCCCCAACCTTCAGAAAATGTGAGATAATAAATGTTTATTGCTTTGAACTGGTAAGTTTTGGGGTGATTTGTTACACAGCAGTAAATTACTAACACATTCTGATAGTTCTGTGAGCATGGAGACCATGGCTGTGACTACTCACCACTCTATCTCCAGAGTCTGTAGGAAGGCTCAACAAATATTTTTTGGAATTTTTCAATCAACAAATGCTTCTTGAGCACCTACTCTGGGCAGGTGCTGGTCTAGGCAAAGGAGAGACAGTGGAGAAGGGGACAGTGTCCTGTCCTCAGGGAATTTACATTCCAGGGGGATTTGATGAATAGGAAGGAGAAACAGTTGGAGCAAGGGTGGGGAAGTTTGAAACACAGAGATGTGTGGTGGGGTGGAGGGAATTCAGTCATGAGCAAAGGGGTTTGGGGCTTCTCAGGCCCATGGATGGGCCTCAGGGAGGCCATGAACCCATTAGTCTTGTGTGTAAAATGATGTGCAGATGTGCCTTTGGAGGATGGAGGGATTCTACATGGCATCAAATTCTCGAAAGGAAGGCTAAGAACAACTGGCCTAGATGAATGTTACAGGTGAGTGCTGTGGACTGAATGTTTGTGTCTCCCCCACCCTTCCAAATCCCTATGTTGAAGTCCTAACCCCCAAGGTGATGGTATTTGATGATGGGGTCGTTGGGAGGTGATTAGAGCACTAGGGTGGAGCCCTCATGATTGGGATTAGTGCCCTTATAAAGAGATAGGGGAGAGCCTGCTTCCTCTCTCTGCTCTCTGCCATGTGAGGACACAACGAAAAGGTAGCCATCCACAAACTAGCAAGCGGTCCCTCGTCAGACACCAGATCTGCCAGCACCTTGATCTTAGACTTTCCAGCCTCCAGAACTATGAGAACTAAACGTCTGTTGTTTAAGCCACCCAGTCAGTGGTAATCGGTTACAGCAGCCCAAACTAAGACAGTGAGGCAGGTGGTGACCTTCCAGTGCAGCCCGTTCCTATTCTTGTTGTGGGCAGAAGAACAGAATGGGGAGAAAACTGGACTTTAAATATTTGCTCTGACATCCACCATCTGCAGACTCAGGACAAGTTATCATCTAAAGCCTCGGTTTCTGCACCTGTAAGCTGAGTATAAGAGCAATGGCTTCATAGGGTTCTTATGAAAATGAAATAGGATGTGTATGTAAAGCTCAGAGCCCAGAGCCTGCTGTCCAGCAAATGCTTTCTGACAGCTGTTAAGTTCCTTAATGGCGTGAAAGAGATTTGGGTTCTGATACCTTTTTTCTCAATATTTTTAAATGAAAAATTTTCAAATATATCTTCTTTATCCATTCATCTGTCGATGGACATTTAGGTTGTTTCCATGTCCTAGCTATTGTAAATAGTGCTGCAATGAATATTACTCAGCCATAAAAATAAATGAAATTGGGTCATTTGCAGAGACGTGGATGGACCTAGAGTCTGTCATACAGGGTGAAGGAAGTCAGAAAGAGAAAAACAAATACCATATATTAATGCATATATGTGGAATCTAGAAAAATGGTACAGATGAACCTATCTGCAGGGCAGGAATACAAAGGCAGACATAGAGAACGGACGTGTGGACCCGGGGGGTAGGGGAGGGTGGGATGAACTGGGAGATTAGGATTGGCATAAATACACTACCATGTGTAAAATAGATAGCTAGTGGGAACCTGCTATACAGCACAGGGAACTCAGCTCAGTGCTCTGCGATGACCTAGATGGGGGGGATGAGGGGTGAGGTCCAAGAGGGAGGGCGTGTGGGTATGTGTATGGCTGATTCACTTCGCTGTGCGGCGGAAACTAACACAACATTGTAAAGCAATTATACTCCAATAAAAAGAATTTTCAAATATAATGAAATGTTGTAAAGGCTTTGCAGTGAACATGAATATGCCCACCACCTAGGTTCTGCCATTAAAGTTTTGCTGTATTTGCTTTATCACATGTCTATCCACCGCTGTCTAGCAGACAGTGTTGTTGCCAGACTGATGTTCTCAGACCGTAATTAACTTTGTTAAAAATCCTTACTCCTTCAAAGCTCAATGGAACCCTGCCACTGGGGAATTCAAATGAGCCCCCTGCTTTTTCCTTTTCAAAGAAAAGCACATTGTGAAATTTCTCAGTATCAATTACTATTTGTATATGCTCTAATCCTTTAGGTATTGAAAGGGTTTCCTTTCTGCTGGGTTCGATTTCATGACAATAAATGGTACCCAGGGGCACGATAATTGCGTTGGTGGTTTGATCCGAATTTCTGATGCTTGGCAAAATTCACCCCAAAGCAGACAATTGGTGTTAGAGCCCTTGAAGGACCCAACCTGAGCCAAGATCGGTGAGGTGTCCAGGACAGAGAAGCAGAGATGAGTTCCTAATTTCTAGTTCTCCAGGATCTGGTGTTATCATCTTCAGAAAAACACATCATGCACTGAAAGGGTGTTACAATTACCAGCCCTGTTGGGGAGATGATGCTGAACTGCCTACATAACATCAAAAAGCTTGTTTTCTTAAATGATAATTAGAGCATCTCCATAGGACAGCTGGTTCATAAAGACGCTCCCTATGACATTGCTCCCTGCACACAAACAAGCCAGACGGGAAACTGCGACCAGGAGGGCAGAGGCCGCCACTAATTAGTCGTGACATCAGCATTTAGACTTTGCTGGCCAATTACGTCGGGAGAAGCGAATAAAGCTAATGAAACTTTCTTTTCATCTGCGCCAGGAGCTGCAGTGTCTCCATAGGTGAGTGGGTTTGGCCCAGAAACCCCCTCTGCTGGAGATCTTTGGGGGAATGCGTGACTTTATTGCTAGAATTTGTTGGAGAGAGAAAAAAGTACCTAACTAAATGGAACGATTAAATGGATAAACTTGGTTCCATGTGGCAGAGGAGACGTAGTTTTAGCATGGAAAGAACTTGCTTTCCAGGCTGACTCCAAGGTAAGCAGAAGGACTTCCACGTCCGAGGACAGGCTGGGGTCCTGTTTGGTAACACGGTCCTCCTTCCCCTGCAGGGGCTGGAGGCTTGCCCCCCTGCCAGCCCCCCGAGGACCACTTTGAGACCTGGGACAGTGTAGGGGTCATGGGTTCCGGAAACACACGGCTGGGTTTTGATTCCCAGCTCTGCCACTTATGAGCTGTGTGATCTTGGGCAAGTTCCTTAATGTTTCTGTGCTTTCATTTCCTTTTCTGAAAAATGGGGATAATAAAAGTACTTACTTTAGTAGGGTTGTCTCCAGCATTCAGTGAGCTCAGGCACATGAAGCGAGTAGAAGAGTGACGGGCCGTTTAGCTGACGTCCCCCTGCCTCGGCTTCCCCCTCCCCTACTGACCAGAGGGCACTGGATCCCCCCTCCCCTACTGACCAGAGGGCACTCTCTTTTTCCCTTTCGAGGCGGAATTGTAAAAACACCGACTGCTGCTCTGCTAGTCATTGCACTTGCCTTCCCTCTGCCCTTGCCCAATGCCATGCCCATCCTCACTGCCTGTTGTAATGATCACCAACGATGTTATCCTGGGAATTCAGGAATATAAATCTATTTTTATTTTATTTATTATTATTATTATTTTTTAATAAATTTATTTATTTTTGGCTGCATTGGGTCTTCGTTGCTGCGCGCGGGCTTTCTCTAGTTGCGGCGAGCAGGCTTCTCATTGCGGTGGCTTCTCCTGTTGTGGAGCATGGGCTCTAGGTGCGCCGGCTTCAGTAGGTGTGGCTCTCAGGCTCAGTAGTTGTGGCTCACGGGCTCTAGAGCGCAGGCTCAGTAGTTGTGGCTCACGGGCTTAGTTGCTCAGCGGCATGTGGGATCTTCCCGGACCAGGGCTCGAAGCCGTGTCTCCTGCATTGGCAGGCAGATTCCCAACCACTGTGCCACCAGGGAAGTCCCTATTATTATTTTTAAATTTATTTATTTTATTGGTTTATTTTTGGCTGCGTTGGGTCTTTGCTGCTGCACGCGGGCCGTCTCTAGTTGCAGCAAGAGGGGGCTACTCTTCGTTGCTGTGCGCGGGCTTCTCATTGCGGTGGCTTCTCTTGTTGCAGAGCACGGGCTCTAGGCGAGTGGGCTTCAGTAGTTGTGGCTTGCGGGCTCTAGAGCGCAGGCTCAGTAGTTGTGGCGCACGGGCTTAGTTGCTCCGCACCATGTAGGATCTTCCAGGACCAGGGCTCGAACCCGTGTCTCCTGCATTGGCAGGCGGATTCTTAACCACTGTGCCACCAGGGAAGCCCCTATAAATCTATTTTTAAGCAGCCAATCTAGGAGGCTCAGCACAGGAGGGGTTGGGGCGGTGTGGGCCCTTTGTGATGCACTACTGGGCTCTATGCTGGGGTCAGGGTGGGGAGTCAAACTGTGAAGTTTGATTATGATTAGCATCGTTATTCTCTACAGGTGCACATTCTGCATCTAATAGGCTAACACATTAAAGAATAAGCTCATTTCATCTTTATGGGGAAGGTACTATATTGTACCCATTTTAAAGATAAAGAAACTGAGTTCCGCAAACAGGACCTTACCTGCCCAAGGCCACAGAGAGTGAGTGGCAGAGCCAGGACTCAAGCCCAGATGCGCTGACTCTGTCCCATTAATACGTTTTCCTCCCTGGCCTGGAAAGACGTACTGGAGGCAGGGAGACGGGCTGGGAGGCTGCGGCAATGGTTCAGTGACCTGGATGGAAGCCGTGGCTATGGGGATGCCATTCACTGAATGCCCACTGTGTGCCTGCCACGAGCTTGACATGCATTGTTTCACTTAATCCTCGCCCACATACCATTATTATCCTACAGATAAGGATGTGAAGGTTTGCAGGGGCTAAAAACACCCAAAGTTGGGCAACCACTAGTGGCCCAGATGGGATTTGGGTCCAGAGTCTGCCTTCGGGGCTGTCAACCACTGTGCCGAGGATCTGCGGGGGCACTGGGGTGTTGGGGGTCGTGAGAGATTGGACACAGGGCAGATGGAGAGGGAGAAGCTGGGTTTCTGATTCACGGCAGGGGTGGGGGGGTGTTGGCACTTGTCAAGACAGGGAACAACAGAAGAGAAAGTGGTTTCAGAAAGGAGATGGATTCAGTTCTGGAGATGGCGTGCCTGAACCCTCTCTGGGTCTCTGTTATGCTGTCCGGTTGGCATTTGGAGGATGTGACTCATGGGCTTAGAAGTCATCTCATCTTAGAAATGGCTTACGTGGGAACTGTCACCACAAAAGAGGCAATTGATGCTATTGGTGCTTATGCTTCCCAAGGACAGAAGGGAGCAGAGAGGGCTGCCCGGGATGCAGGAAACATCAATATTTAAATTGTCTCACTGCTCTCCATTCAGCGGCCAACAAGAGGCCGTCCTGTCCCCAGGGGCTCATGATCTTTTCTGACAAACAAGGGAGACCAGGAAGGTGCAGGTCTACAGGGTAAGTACCATACAATGTCATTTACATGGCTTTTCAGGTAATCTGTGACAGCGAAAATAGGTGGTTTAGGGATACAATGTTCCAGTTTGGTAGTTTCCACAAAAAGCAAATCCAGTCTTTCGAAGACATTCTATAAGAGATGAAATGGATGAATTCCTCCATGAAATCTTGAAAGAACATCTTCAGAGCCCAAGGGGAGACTTTGATAGGCCCGGGAGTAAGCCATACCCTGAATGTGCTCTCCTTCAATGTCTAAAACACATCCCATACGATCTACCCAGGGGAGAGATTCTGTGAAAGCCAGATGGCCACCAGTCTATACAGATGGTGGTCTTTGCCTGACAAGACAGAGAGGTGAACTGAGTGTAAATCCAGAAAGCCTCACCTCTTCACAATGAAGCACAAGCACAGAGCACCTCTGAGAAACGCATTCTCGGGACACAGAATATGCCTGTCAATCAATCAACCAACCAGTCAATCAAACAACCAACCAACCAACCAACCCCAAGGCTCCTCCACTCTTAGGGTCACCACCCTCTCCATCCTCCTCCCTCCTGTCTCACAGCCAAGGCTGTGCTCCTCTTCCAATGAATATCCCTGTCCCATCAGTAATTTCCTTTCCCATGTCTGTTTTTACCCTCCTTCTCTTGATTGCTGCTTCCTCTGTTAACATGCTCAACTCACTTTCTCCACTTTGCTCTCAGTCTAGTCCCCTCCCGAGGTCCCTGGAAAAACTGGTCTTTGTGGATTCCCTGTTCTTTCTCACTATTCATTTCTTCAGCAACTTGTGCTGTGGCATCCACGTACTCAGTGAGGCGAGCGTTCATAGTCACCAATGGTCCTTATCCTCCCTGTATTTTTTGCGATCAGGGACGGCTGTTGGGTTGTATTGTTGGCATTTCTGGTTCTGGCCAAGGGGACCTACGGAGAATCTGTTGAGGGTCTCCGGGAGATACTTTCCTCAGATAGAAAAAAGCAACTCTGTAGATAAAGACCCACCCCACCAGCCCCATCTTCCTGTCTCTGAACACAGTTCTATAAGGATGTGATGCTTGGAGCTGGGCAGCCACCTTGTCAATAGGAGTCACGATGGCGTCCTCGACATACAGACCTGACATGTTGAGCTGACGGAACATCTCAAAACCACCGACTTCAGTTCCCTTTTAATGAATAGTATCCCATCGTAGGAATGTACCACATTTTACTCATTCATTCAGTTATTGATGGACATTTGGGTTGCTTCTAGATTGGGGTTATTATTACAAATAAGCTGCTATGGACAAATTTTTGGTGGAAATAGCCTACATTTTTCCTGGGTCAATACCTAGGAGTGGAACTGCTGGGTCATATGGTGGACTTTCATTTTTTAAGAAATTGTCAAACTCTTTTCTAACGTGGTCGTACCATTTAATATTCTTGCCAAGAATGTATATGAGTTAGTGTACAAGAAAAAGGCTGGTTTTTCTTTACTCACCATTCACAGAATACTTCACTTCTGGTATTTAGGCTCACCATACATGTGGGTTTCTTTTCCCCACACCAAGCAATTCTGCAACACGGGCTGGGTGTACTACAATGTACCTCAACTCTGAGATTATCTACCTAGAGATCACATCAGATCCCAAAGGTTAAGGGTTCAGTCCCACAAGACTGCCCCATGCCCCACTTTAGATGCAAGTCCAGGTTGTCATGTGTGCTTCTGACTCCTCAGCTCTAAAGTGGAGGTTCCCACAATGCCCTTGTAGGGTTAAATGAATTTGCTAGAGAGCTCACAGAACTCAGGGAAACATTTTACTTACTAGATCATCAGTTTATTACAAAAGGATATAACTCAGGAACAGCCAGATGAAGAGATGCATAGGGCAATCCACAGCTATACTACCCTGAACCCGCCTAATCTCGTCTGATCTCGGAATTTACAAAAGGTCAGGCTGGTTAGTACTTGGATGAGAGATGCACAGGGCATGGTGTGTGAGAAGGGGCAGAGCGTCCATGCTCTCTCCAGATGTGCCACTTCCAGCACCATCACCCTGGAAGCTCCAAGAATCCCATCCTTTGGGTTTTTATGGAAACTTTGTTACCTGGCACGATTGCTTAAATCATCACTTGCTGGTGATTAATTCAATCTCCAGCCCCTTGGCCCTCCCCTGAGGATGGGCAATGGGCCTGAAAGTTCCAACCCTCTAATCTGGTTCCATTAACATAAATTCAGGTGTGGTAGAAAGGGGTTTCTTAGGAATAACAAAAGGCATCCTCCTCTCTCTTAGCACTTAGGAAATTCCGAGGGTTTTAGGAACTCTGCCAGGGACAGGGATGAGACCAAATACATATTTCTTATTATGAATCGCTATCACAGAGTTGTACCAAACTCTCACTAACATTTGGTATTAGTCTCTCCATTTTAGCCATTTTGGTGAGTGACAGATGGCATCTCATTGTAGTTTTAATTTGCACTTGCATGTTGGCTGTGATGATGAGCATTTTTCATGTGTTTGTTGGCCATTCATATATTTTCTTTTGTTAAGTGTCTGTTCAAATATTTTCCCCATCTTTTTTATTAGCCTTTTAAAACTTGAGTTGTAAGAGTTCTTTACATACTCTGGATACAAGCCTTTTATGTAATAAATGTGTTGTAAATATATCCTTCCCGCCTGTGGCTTGCCTACCATTTTCTTAGCGATGTCTTTTGAAGAGCAGAATATTTTATAAAGTCCAATTTGGCAATATTTTGTTTTATGGCTCGTGTTTTCTGTGTTTGCTGAGCAGTTGGAATTTGTAAACTTTTGTCTGTTACCAAATATGGGAAGTTGTTGGTTTTAGTTTCTCCACATAACTTTCTGCTCCATGATTCCTTTCTTTTGGGGGACTCATACTAGCTGTATATTAGACATTTTGACATTGTCCCACAGGCTCCTGAGGCTTAATTTTCTTCCAACCCTTTTTCTCTTTCTCTTTAAACTGGATGGTGTCTATTCATCTATCTTCATGTTCACCCATCCCCATTGTGATATTATGGTAGTTGGTAGTTTTGTGATATGTTGGTAGTTTCTGCTGTACAGCAAAGTGAACCAGTTATACATATACATATATCCACTCTTTGTTAGATTCTTTTCCCAGTCCTAGTGTTATTAGTCAGGCTTAAAACTAGTGTTTGCCTCATAACCCTCTATTAGGGACTATCTAGCAATGCTGAAAAATCAAGATATTATGAAATGTCCTGTTTGTTAGTGCCATGAAGTTTACTACATTTTTTTCCCCTTGTTCTCCAACTTGAGGGGAAACATGACTGAAGACTTGAGATAAACTTACTTATTGTAAAAACCAAACGCAGTTAGATGACCATCTCCCCACCTGCCATCCACAAACCCACCCCTGAGTCCTCACAGTCTGGTTCTAGATCACTTTAAATAAGCTTCCTCCATTAGCAGCCCCTTAGTTTTTTCCCAATTAAAATGATTAATTGGAGGGGGGGAGCATTAGGTGGCCCTCTCTGCCCTGAGAGAGATGCTGGCTTCCTACCCGCTGGGGTGAAAACTATAAACAAGGAAGGAAGCTTCATCTGATGAAGTGTTTACTGTTGTGGCCAGAGCTGTGTCCTGTGGCCCATTACGGTTCAATTCAGCTTTTCAATCTCCTCCAGTGAAAATTCTCTGCCTGGAATGACCTGCTCCTTTGGACAGGCTTTTGCCACCCTGAACCTGGTGCCAGAGAAGGGACTTCTGGGCCTTGCCTAGGCTTTACAAACCCTGGGATGAAGTCCCAGGGCCTCCAGCTAACTGGGTGCCGTGTTGCCAAGAGCGGGTACAAACCTCTCACCTGTGAAAAACGTGTTCCGGGAAAGAGGATAATGTTAGGGAGCGTAGGCTCAACAGCTGGACTGCTTGCGTCTCAATCCTTCGCTCCCCACTGATGAGCTGAGTGACCTTGGCCAAGCGGCCCCACCTCTCTGAGCCAAAGGACTTAAAACAGTACTTAGCACCTAATAAACATTCGAAACCATAGCACTTATGATCATGGTGTGATTTATTGTTTATCCCAGTATAAGGCACTTTTTAAAAAATGCCTTTTTTTTTTTTTTTTAAAGAAAAAGGAATCATAAGTGAACGCATTGGTAATTATTATCAGAATGATACACCATCATTTCCTAACTGCTTTCTGAACCTATCACCATTGGGGAATACTGCTGTTTGGTTACTTTAAAAATGGTGAGAATTTCATAGGATTCCCTATTCCTAGCATATTCTTGCTGTGTTTTGAATCAATTATCTTCCTTATTAGGTTTTTGGAGAAGGAGATTTAGAAGTTTCATTTCGATTACTTTTAATTATTTCCATATCCTTCCCCAAACCCAGGTGCCACAGTCTAGAGCGTTTTGCACAGGTGACGTGACAAAGAGAGCTCCAGTCCGTGGTGATTAAACTCTCCCCGTTTCCCCCAGGAGACCCACATCCGCACTGATCATCCTGGTTCACGTTCCTCACGTCCGATTCTGAAGTTACCACATGCCAGGCCTCAAACGCATGGCTTATTGGTTATGCCTCCTACTGAATTCCTCTCCTTGATCTCTTCTATTCCCACCTGTTGTAAAGAAAGACGAATGCGAAGCAAGAATGCAGCAGAACTCTAAAACAGGAGCATTCTAATTTTGAAAAATTTTAATTTCTTGCCACATAACAATGAGCTATGGTGTGTCACCGATCTGTAGTAAAATTAACTTCTTGTCTTTTGTTCCTTATGAATTTATATATCCAGTTATCTTTCTATTTAATTTCACATGGGTTTGCTACATTGACTAAAACTTTTTAATATGAAAGTCTTTTAATTTAATGGACTTTGCAGTTCATCTGCAACCAGTTTTTTGGTTTTTTGTTTTGTTTTGTTAGGATGACTGAATGCTACTGCGTAACGCTGTGACGTTTTCCTGGCAGGATGGAGGGTACCCAGGCTCCCTGTCCATCAGGATGACTGCTGGAAAAGGTGACATGGGTAAAATTACGCAGTGGTCAGGAGCCGCAGAGAAGCAGCAGCAAGGTAGATTAAACAAAGACAATGCTGGTTTTAACCCCTCCACGCTCCTTGGTCAAGGGATCCTGCACCAGCGCATTTAACCAAATTGGTGCCAATTTAGATAACATGGCTGAAAGCAACATGAAAAACATGGCTGAAAGCAACATGAAAAACATGGCTGAAAGCAACATGAAAAACATGGCTGAAAGCAACATGAAAAACATGGCTGAAAGCAACATGAAAAACATGGCTGAAAGCAACATGAAAAACATGGCTGAAAGCAACATGAAAAACATGGCTGAAAGCAACATGAAAAACATGGCTGAAAGCAACATGAAAAACATGGCTGAAAGCAACATGAAAAACATGGCTGAAAGCAACATGAAAAACATGGCTGAAAGCAACATGAAAAACATGGCTGAAAGCAACATGAAAAACATGGCTGAAAGCAACATGAAAAACATGGCTGAAAGCAACATGAAAAACATGGCTGAAAGCAACATGAAAACCATGGCTGAAAGCAACATGAAAAACATGGCTGAAAGCAACATGAAAACCATGGCTGAAAGCAACATGAAAACCATGGCTGAAAGCAACATGAAAAACATGGCTGAAAGCAACATGAAAACCATGGCTGAAAGCAACATGAAAAACATGGCTGAAAGCAACATGAAAAACATGGCTGAAAGCAACATGAAAAACATGGCTGAAAGCAACATGAAAAACATGGCTGAAAGCAACATGAAAAACATGGCTGAAAGCAACATGAAAACCATGGCTGAAAGCAACATGAAAACCATGGCTGAAAGCAACATGAAAACCATGGCTGAAAGCAACATGAAAACCATGGCTGAAAGCAACATGAAAACCATGGCTGAAAGCAACATGAAAACCATGGCTGAAAGCAACATGAAAACCATGGCTGAAAGCAACATGAAAAACATGGCTGAAAGCAACATGAAAACCATGGCTGAAAGCAACATGAAAACCATGGCTGAAAGCAACATGAAAAACATGGCTGAAAGCAACATGAAAAACATGGCTGAAAGCAACATGAAAAACATGGCTGAAAGCAACATGAAAAACATGGCTGAAAGCAACATGAAAAACATGGCTGAAAGCAACATGAAAAACATGGCTGAAAGCAACATGAAAAACATGGCTGAAAGCAACATGAAAAACATGGCTGAAAGCAACATGAAAACCATGGCTGAAAGCAACATGAAAAACATGGCTGAAAGCAACATGAAAACCATGGCTGAAAGCAACATGAAAAACATGTTTTTGCCCCACAGGAATTTCTGCTTGGTTTCTGAAGAACTCTGCATCAATTCCCATGTTTCCTGTCAAAGTAGACAGAGCTAAGAGTCTCATAAACGGAGGATGATTCCGATCACACGAGAACATCCACCTGCGGAGGGAGTTACTGCAGCAGCGAATGTGAATGTGAGTGAATCAGACGTGCTGCCCATGACTGCAGAGGTGGCCTTTTAGGGTTTCGGTTCTAGTCTCTGGGGTGAGGCTTTTGAATATGGACGATTTATGTGCAAAGGTGACTTTTCTAGCCGCCATGAAGGTAAACTCGAGCTTTGACTTGTATCAGCTTCATCATCGGCCATAACAGATGTCCCAGACTTTAATAGTAAATGTCGGCTACTCAGCTCCTCAGCCAGACGAGTCTCTGGCTCTGGTAACAGAACACAATTATTTGTTTTGTCAGGAAGGGAAGGAGATGATCTTCGTTTTGCCTAGCATTTTGGGAGTTGTGACCACGGTTTACTATAATCAGGTGAATTTTGTTCAAAGATTCATCAGAGATCACACTTGGATATCAGGATGTGACTGAGATCGATAGGTTGACATTTACCATATGATGCCAGAAAACCATCTCATTCAGAGCAGAGTTGAGAAAAACATCATTAGGAGAACTTATTCAATCACCCATGCAGAGAGATTCTAATAATATCATTTATTCTTTCATTTCCAGGCTCCTCCCCTCTCTTTGGCATAGGGAGGGCAGTTCTATTTTAAATATCATTTACGACAGGACCTAGCTCTCTGATTTAAGCAAAAGGACATAAATTCACAAATCTGCCTGGTATACTTTTTTATTTCAATAAGGGGTTGTGTGCAGCTGCTGTTTCTTCTAAAATGAAAAAATAGTAGAAGTGAAAAGTGAATAAATCATAATCGGCAATCATTTTTCCTTCAACAAATCCATCAGATCGTCTTCTATTCCCTTCTCACTCAGCTCATCTAAACTGTAGTATCGATGGATGATTTTCTTAGCGGTGACCACCACGACTCGGAGCCCATGGGTGTCTTTGCCCAGCTGGCATCCGATGGCAGATGATACCACCATGTCGAGGTCCTGGTAGGTGCCCCCGGCATTTCTGTGGTAGTGGCCTGAGAACACAGCTTTGATACCTGCAGGGAAGGGAAAAAACATTAGGGGGCCAAGGATTTCCATTTAGGTAACTTGGGGGCTCCAGTGGTTTCTTCTGTGAACAATGCATATTATTACAGTAAATGCATAATATTATTCAGCATATGATAAATAAGAAGGCAGCATATGTGACATCCAGAATCTTTTCAAGGATAACTCATATATACATAATACATTATTAACCTGTTTCTTGTAACTCATACAGGAAAGTACTAGGGAATAAGGAGAGAAGGGAGAAAAGGTGAATGACTATGGGAGAGATGAAGGAAATATTTTGAGGCCTATATAAACAGCCATAGAGTAGAAGGTACATGTCTATGAAAAATAATGTTTATCAGAAATATAGATCAATGGAACAGGATAGAAAGCCCAGAGATAAACCCACACACATAAGGTCACCTTATCTTTGATAAAGGAGGCAAGAATATACAATGGAGAAAAGACAGCCTCTTCAATTAGTGGTGCTGTGAAAACTGGACAGCTACATGTAAAAGAATGAAATTAGAACACTCCCTAACACCGTACACAAAAATAAACTCAAAATGGTTTAAAGACCTAGATGTAAGGCCAGACACTATAAAACTCTTAGAGGAAAACATAGGCAGAACACTCGTATGGCATAAATCACAGCAAGATCCTTTTTGACCCACCTCCTAGAGAAATGGAAATTAAAACAAAAATAAACAAATGGGACCTAATGAAACTTCAAAGCTTTTTCCACAGCAAAGAAAACCATAAACAAGACAAAAAGACAACCCTCAGAATGGGAGAAAGTATTTGCAAATGAAGCAACTGACAAAGGATTAATCTCCAAAATATACAAGCAGCTCAATATCAAAACAACAAACAACCCAATCCAAAAATGGGCAGAAGACCTACATAGACATTTCTCCAAAGAAGATATACAGATTGCCAACAAACACATGAAAGGATGCTCAACATCACTAATCATTAGAGAAATGCAAATCAAAACTACAATGAGGTATCACCTCACACCAGTCAGAAAGGCCGTCATCAAAAAGTCTACAAATAATAAATGCTGGAGAGGGTGTGGAGCAAAGGGAACCCTCCTGCACTGTTGGTGGGAATGTAAATTGAGACAGCCACTATGGAGAACAGTATGGAGGTTCCTTAAAAAACTAAAAATAGAACTACCATACGACCCAGCAATCCCACTGCTGGGCATATACCTGGAGAAAACCATAATTCAAAAAGAGTCATGTACCATAATGTTCATTGCAGCTCTATTTACAATAGTCAGGGCATGGAAGCAAACTAAGTGTCCATCGACAGATGAATGGATAAAGAAGATGTGGCACATATATACAATGGAATATTACTCAGCCATAAAAAGAAATGAAATTGAGTTATTTGTACTGAGGTGGATGGACCTAGAGTCTGTCATACAGAGTGAAGTAAGTCAGAAAGAGAAAAACAAATACCGTATGCTAACACATATATATGGAATCTAAAAAAAACGGTTCTGAAGAACCTAGGGGCAGGACAGGAATAAAGACGCAGACATAGAGAATGGACTTGAGGACACAGGGAGGGGGAAGGGTAAGCTGGGACGAAGTGAGAGAGTGGCATGGACATATATACACTACCAAATGTAAAACTGATAGCTGTGGGAAGCAGCCGCATAGCACAGGGAGATCAGCTCGGTGCTTTGTGACCACCTAGAGGGGTGGGTTAGGGAGGGTGGGAGGGAGATGCAAGAGGGAGGGGATATGGGGATATATGTATACGTATAGCTGATTCACTCTGTGATACAGCAGAAACTAACACACCATTGTGAAGCAATTATACTCCAATAAAGATGTTAAAAAAATAAATAAAATAAAAGAATAGCTGGATGGAAGGAGAAAAAGGTTTGAAATAGGAGAAGGGATAAAGGAGGTGGACTTGTCCCTCTCTTTTAAACAAATACTTTTTACTCATTAATTCCTTCATGTTTCTCAGGAATCTCTGAGTCCAGGAGCCAAAGATAGGGCCAGTGAAATAACAAAACGTGAAGACATGTATGCAGCAAGGAGAAGGTACACGTTCCACACCACGAGAGAACAAGCTATTTACAAGCACTTCCTCAAATCTCTATAATTGACACCCAATTCAAATTCCCACTGTTATTCATTGTTCATAGGATACAGCTTTATTTTGGAAGCTGCAGTGTTCTCACTGTGAAAATGGAGATGGGATTTAATAGGTAACATCTTCTCTGTTTTAAATGTCCTTCTGGTATTTTGTATGTGTAAAGCTGTTCTTACCCCCGGCCAGGAGTCCTGACTCTAGGAAAAGCTGTTTTAACTTATCATTGGTTGCTTAGTGTGGCAGAGATCAGCCACCCAGGACTGGACTTCCTGGTGAGCCAACAGTCATCTAAAGGACTTTTGGTGGATCTTATTCATCTAAGGTGTGGAAAGTACACCTCAAAGAATTTTTAAAAGCGTAAATCATATACTATGGTATATGTAATCATTTGTTGTCTAGCATCAAGATTACTGACAGCTATATTAAAATCTTTTTGAAAAAAAATAATAATGTTTATGGAGCTCTAATCAAGATAGCACAGCATGGTCAACATTTAATGTACCTCCTCCTCTCCAAACTTAGATCTATGATGGATAAAATATAAAAAAAAAACCCAAAGGACAGAGATAGCTTCAATACCAAAATAAATAGCTCTATGGACCAGAAAAAAAGCAGGAAGGCAGAGTAATGAGTGGGAGTTGAGCTCTTACAAGATAATCAAGATTGAAAGCACTTTCTCTGAGATGAGGCAATAAAGGCTGGCTCCCGGCTGGAAACAGGGGTGGTGGTAATACCTCCGTTTATGGAAGGAGACTGAAGGAAACCACGGCTGCCCTGTTCCAGGGTGGTGGTGGGCTAGTACACCCTGGTACAAGCACTCCAGAAAAAAAAAAAAAAAAAAGGACCTGATTTGTAATGTTTACTAATTTCCATGGAGTAAAAAAAGGACCTGATTTGTAATGTTTACTAATTTCCATGGAGTAAACATTCTCACGATGGCCGATTTCAAATGACCAACATGATGTCACTGAACCAGAGTGGTCAAGAGATGTCCAGGAGCACACCCACCACCACGGAGTGTTCCCAACACACATACGAGAGCTGTACGCAGCCAAAGAGCAGGGGTGAGAATAATACAGAGCAAGATAATCAGAAAACGGTTAAGTGTCGAGTATGAGTATTTATTACCTTTGCTTCTTAATATAATTTACTTAATGATGAGTTTGTATAATTAAATTCTAACAATGGCTGTTTAACAACCAACTCACACAATTCTCTACCATTTAATCATTGGTTTTCATGTGTTGGTAGGAGCTGTCTCCAGCACAGCACTGGGTGAAGGCTTATAGCAACCCACGGGTCTAGGGAGGAAGGACAGACACAGGTTCAAATCAAGGAACCGAAACACGTTTTCCCAGGATGACTGGGGGGCCAAGACTCTAAAACACTATCGTAAGGCCTGGTCCCCGACGGGGGCCAAAACCCCTGCACAGGGAGAAGTCGGTCAAGAGGAAAAGTGAGGGAAAAACCGCCACCTCCGCCCCTGCAAATACCTCTTACCCAAACTGAACCTGAAATAAAAAATTCCACCATCCGTGAAAATTTCACGCTAAGTAAGACAGTCTTCAAACTCTTCAATCGGGACTATGAATTCACTTCAGGGGAAATCAATGATATAAACTGTGTGAGAAATATTTAAAATAAACGTTTGGGATATCAAACGTACTCAATAAAGGACAAATATCCATTAAGAAGAACAAGATGTTGTGAAACGAAACGGGCATGAATTGAATGAGAAGGGTTGGTATGGTAATGGAAATTTAGAAATGGTGGACGTAAAAGATATGAATTAAAATTTTAAAACAAAACCCTCAATAAATGGGATAAATTCTAGACTAGACACAAATCAGACAGGGAGTTAGTGAACGAAGAGGTAGAAATGTGGAGCTGAATCAGAAAACAACACAGACACCCAGACATAAGCAATAAGAATGAGAAGTTCAAAGAACCCAAAGGATGGGTTATTTGGAATTTTCCGGAAAGGAGGAACATATGGGTCTTCAAATGTAAAGTATCAAGTAGGATAAATAAAAATCAATTCATACTGACATATGCCATATGGTAAAATTATGGAGCATCAGAAAGAAAAGTCTTAAAAAGATATCATGCTGGGACTTCCCTGGTGGTGCAGCGGTTAAGAATCCGCCTGCCCATGCAGGGGACACGGGTTCGAGCCCTGGTCCGGGAGGATCCCACATGCCGCGGAGCAGCTGGGCCCGTGAGCCACAGCTGCTGAGCCTGCGCTCTGGAGCCCGCGAGCCACGGCTGCTGAGCACGAGAGCCACAACTGCTGAGGCCCGCGCGCCTAGAGTCCGTGCTCCGCAGCAGGAGAAGCCACGGCAATGAGAAGCACGTGCGCTGCAACGAAGACCCAACACAGCCAAAAACAGATTTAAAAAATAAAAAAAAAAAAAGATATCATGGCAAAAATACTATAAAGGAATGACAATTAGACAGGTAGCAGGCATCTCAGCCATAAAACAATCAGGGAGTAATACCTTCAAAATGCTGAAGGCAAGTACTTGTGAATCTCAGATTTTGTACCTAGCTAAACCATCATTCAAGTTTAAGGGCAAAACAGATACATGTTTGGACATATAAAGACTAAGAGTTTACCACTTCTCAAAACACTATGCCTAGTTAAAGAAGTCAGATGCAGAAGGCCACGTATTGTATGACTCCACTTATAAGAAATGTCCAGAATGGGCAAATCCATAGCGAAAGAAAGTATATTAGTGGTTGCTGGGTGAGGAGGGGAAAGAGGGAGTGGGAATGACTGCTAATGAGCACAGGGTTTCTTTGCAGAATGGTAAAAATGGTCTGGAATTAGACAGTGGCAATGGTTGCACAGTCTTGTGAATATATTAAAGCCACTGAATTTTGGAGTAAATTGTACGGTATGTGAATTATACAGCTCAATAAAAAAAATGTTGTGTTTTTTTTAAAAACCCATATGGGAAGGGGAGGAGGCTAGAATGATCCATGTGGTAACGGATTAGCGTTGGAGACATCAGTATGAACTTGTGTTTACCTTAACATGGAAACCCTGTTGACACCTGGAAATATTTATAGACGTGCATGTACACAGGTTAGTGGAGAGACACACACTTCTTGCTCTGTCAGGTGCAAGTGCCTAGGAGCAAGGACACATCCTGGCAGGGAGTACACCTAGCAGCCACATCTTGGTTTCTACTTCTGTTCTCCAACAAAAGGCGCTACGGATCCCTGGAGAAATGGGTGACTGTAAGACTGGGGCAGGAAATGTATTTAAAAAGCCACGAGTCTATACTAATACAAATAACTGACTGAATAAATGTGGGGAAAAGAGACAAACATCCCACACAGAAGACTAACAGGTAATTTATGTGGAAATTCCTCCTTCAAGGAGGCGGAGTGTAACTCCCTACCCCTTAGGCATGGGCTGTGCACAGCGACTTCCTTCAAAGAGTAAAGTATAAAGAGGGGTTTTTAAAAAAAAAGGAACTTTACAGTGGAGAAACTGACGAACGTCAACAGTGATGAGACGTCAGGTTGATGGTATGTACCTTGATATGACTGGGATTAAAACAGTAATTGACCTGTGTGGTCTTCCTCCCTTAAACCCATAATTCTGGCATGAAAAAAACATCAGACAGATCCCAATAGACATTCTATAAAATACCTGGCCAGTACTTCTCAAGACTGTAAAGGTCATCAAAAATAAGGAAAGTCTAAGAAATGGTCACAGTCAAGGGGCACCCACACCAACGGAACACTGCTCAGCAATAAAAAGGAATCAACTACTGACACATGCCACGTCTTGAGTGGATATCAAGGAGATTATGCTGATTTTAAAAAGCCAACTCGGGACTTCCCTGGTGGCGCAGTGGTTAAGAATCCGCCTGCCAATGCAGAGGACACGGGTTCGAGCCCTGGTCCGGGAAGATCCCACATGCCGCGGAGCAACTAAGCCCGTGCGCCACAACTACTGAGCTCACGTGCCTAGAGCCCGTGCTCCGCAACAACGGAAGCCACTGAAAGGAGAAGCCCGTGCACTGCAATGAAGCGTAGCCCCTGCTCGCCGCAACTAGAGAAAGCCCGCGCGCAGCAATGAAGGCCCAACACAGCCAACGATTAATTAATTAATTTAAAAAAAAAAGGAAAAACTTATAAAAAGCCAACTCAAAAGGTTCCATACTGTATGATTCCACTTACGTAACATTCTTAAAGTGACAAAAATTACAGATATAGTTGCTAGGAGTTAGGGACAGGGATGAAGGGGGCTGGGAGTGGGTGTGGCTACAGAAGGGACCCTCGTGGTGGGAGAACTGTTCTGCATTTGACAATGATTCAAAAAAGGTATGAAGGAAATACGACCAAAATGTTTAACTCTTCTTGTTAGTAGGGTTCCGGGAGACTTTGAACAGAGCTCTGGAGATTATAGCCACTCTCCAGCAGCAAGAACTGAGACCCACCCGCGGGCAGGTGTGGGTCTGCCAGCCCTGGACCATGGCTAGGGATGGAAAGGAAGGTGACCCCGGTTTCCCTACTTAAAACAGCCAAGGGTGGAGAGAAACAGCTATTTCCATTGACTGTTATTAGGAAGCAAACAGATACAATTCATTTCAGAGGGTAATTAGGTGCTATTAGGTTCTCACATTTTGCTGTGCATTCCCCTGGACCCAACACCACCATTTTCATATAAATTTATCCTTCAGAGATACCCAGAGAAGAGCCCACAGATGTAGGTGTGTTGTGTCTGTGGGGACAAATATACAGTGCTCACAGAGGCACTGTTTGTAATATTCGTTTACGGGAGACTGGATAAATTACAGTATGTGTATTAAAAAAAAATAAAAAAAGAGGTTGATTTACATGTACCGGCACTGAAAGGCACCAAATATATTATTAAGTATGAACAGCAAGATGTAAAAAGAAGTGTTGTGTGATCCTGTTTTTGTAAAATAAAGATAACATCCATATAAGAGGGTGTGCGCTTGTGTTTGTACCCCCAGCTGAATGGGAGAGAAACAGACACTAAACTCACACAGGTGATTTCACCACCAGGGTGGTGGGGTGGGATTAGCAAGGGCGGGCATCACTTTCCATGTTTTTATTCCTGTAATGTTTGCAGTGATCATGCATTGATTTGGTGATCACAAACAAACATCAAGGTGACGTGGACCGGGAAAGAAAGACAGGAGGGACGGAGGTGCTGCCACACCAGGGCCGGAGCTGTGTGGCTAAAAGCTGCAGCTGGAACCGCTGGGTTGGGTGTATCGCCGTAAGTGGGGGAAGTGAACAGCTCCTGATCACTCAGGCCGGAGGGCCGTGGAAATGACTGCTTCCTCCACTGCCTTCCTGGGGTTTCCGAGCCTTATGGCCTGTGCCGTCAGAGGCCCAAATGGGAGAGTGTGCGATTAGACCCACCTCGGGGAGTTGTTAATGGCCAGTCGGAAAGCACTCAGTATTATTATTATTTTGCTGTATGCTAAATTATGTTTATGAAATTTGGCTCTTTATGCCTAATTCATAGTTGCAACATGTACTATTCTGGAAGGAATGTTTGGCAATTTTGAAAGTTGCTCGCATTAGCCGTAATTAGCTGTGAAAACTCATTTATGTTTAGATTTCACGCCGTTATTTGTTGGCATTCGCAGAGACAGGAGTGTCAATGGGGACTGTGCAAGTGACCGGCAGACCTTTCAGAAGGGGTCTCGGTGGACTGTGGAGAGCTGGGCTTCTCTGCCATCAGCGTGTCCCATCCATTTCCCGTCCCGGGTCCCCGGGGGCTCATCATTTACTGTTAATGTCCCAAGTCACAGAAAATGTGACCAAATGAGGATTTTTAGATGAGCAAAGAAGCCTAAAGAGGACTAGAAATAAAGATGAAAGAGCTGTCAGCAAGCAGAGCCGTTGTGTTCAGAATCTTCTTGCTTCTGGTAAAAGAGATCCCCCTTCCCCCACACCCATTACAACGAGGAACTTGTCATTTTGGAGTCCTGAACAGGAAATCAGGCAATGACCATGTGATAAATTTACAAAGGGATGGTCAGGCAGGAGGCTAAAGTCTGTCTCAAAGTAGGGACGTATGAATGACTCTCCACTCTCCTGGGTTCTGGTGCAGAGTTCAAGGCTCTGGGATATTCCCAGTTGGCCCAGGGAAGAGCAAAACAGGGGGATGAGACTCAGGTGGGAAGTGAGGGAGCCTCTTCTTGGGTTGGAACCGGAACCAGGAGCCTGGTATTTGGTAGTGGGAGTTTCTACTTCCCACCTCCTGGGAAGTCCAGGAGTTCTGAACCCCAATCATGTCTCCTGATTCTGTCCCAAAGAAGGGCAAACACCGAGGCAGAGTGGGTCGAGGGTAGCAACAGCAAGACCCTAAGGACTTTTTATCCACCATCTCCTGAATCCTCCCAATGGACCTTTGTCCTAGGGACACAGGAGTCATCTCCATTTTACAGATGAGAAGACCAGGCATGGAGAAGTTAAGGAACCAAGGCAAAGTTACTCAGTTAGAAAACAGGGCAGCCAGGATTAGAACCATGGTACTCGGATGTAAGAGCTCAGGTTCTTGCAGACTCAAGGTCTGTCCTTTGGGACCTTGGGCAGGTTACTGACCTTTGTGAACCTTTACTTCCTCATTTGTAAGACAATAATACCTGTCTCACGGGTGGCAGAGAGGTTTGGATGACAGCTTGGATGCTGGCAATGTGTGCCCAGTAAACAGCAGGTGCCCATCATGCCCCGAGGCTCCCCTGCTGGAGTGGGGCGCAGACATGACCAGCTGGCCTTGCAACGTGCAGGCCCTTGTCCGAGTTACAATCCTGCCACCAGGACTTGCAAGAAGTTTTACTCATGTTGGTTTTCTACTAGCTTTTTTTAAAAATGTTAATTAATTAATTTAATTTTTGGCTGTGTTGGGTCTTCGTTGCTGCGCATGGGTTTTCTCTAGTTGCGGTGAGCCGGGGCTACTCTTTGTTGCGGTGTGTGGGCTTCTCATTGCGGTGGCTTCTCTTGTTGTGGAGCACGGGCTCTAGGCACACGGGCTTCAGTAGTTGTGACATGCAGACTCAGTAGTTGTGGCTCACGGACTCGGTAGTTGTGGCTCGCGGACTCTGTAGTTGTGGCTCGCAGGCCCTAAAGCGCAGGCTCAGTAGTTGTGGTGCACGGGCTTAGTTGCTCCGCGGCATGTGGGGTCTTCCCAGATCACGGCTCGAACCCGTGTCCCCTGCATTGGCAGGCGGATTCTTAACCACTGCGCCACCAGGGAAGTCCTCTACTAGCTTTTGATGGGGACACATTGATTCACAACTCGATGGAGGTAAAGAATGTATTAATAAATCATGGTTTTCCTGACGGGGGATTGATTTTAGTGGTGTTTTCAAGAGTTGTGCAGAATTTCCATTCGGACTGTTCATCAGTCATCTGTGGCCGACATGCCTCTATGGTGCCTTAATTGAGTATCACGTATAGATTGTTTTTGAATTATGAACTGCTGTAAGGAGGTGACAGGCATCTCCTTAAATTACCACCAGGAAAATCCGCAGCAGAGACAGCCCCTGCATCAAGAGGACGCCCTCCGTGGCATTAGCTTCATATTTATTTCTCCATGGTATCAAGTCATAAAGATGCTATAAATGCAATTTTTAAGCTGTCCTGATTCAAATTCATTTCAAATCAATCAGAGGATTGGGATACAATCTCCATATAATTTAATATTCTAATATCAGAAATGTGCCTCAAATCAACCAGGAAATCAGGATGCACCCCGATACAATTTGTTACTTAGGCTTGGAAAGTGTAAACAGATGCTAATTGGGCAGTTTTTACTTTTATCCTGCCTGAGTATACACTTATGAAAATGCTTGGCATCTTTACATTGCCAGCTGTAACAGTGAAACTTGTGTCACAAATCATTAGTCACACTCAATTTATTCATTCTGTCTCAGTGGTAAGGAAAAAAATGGGACTCATAAAAGAAACAAAGAAAAGGAAAATTAAAAAAAGGAAAAGGTTGGTGTGAACACACAGAAAGCAGGCATAAATAATCCCTCCTGCAGGTGAGGAATTTCCTCAGCAGGCAGCCAAGGTGCAGGCCTGGAGACGGTGATCCCTGCTGGCGGCCAGTGGCCTGGGGTGGCTGTGAGGCAAAGTGGGGGGAGAAGCAGATGTTTCTTAGGCAGGGCTGGAACGTCAGCTGCTGATCCAGTATTGGAGTTAAGGCCCACCTGACTCATTCAGTATGACATTCTTCATATTAAATTACGATTCTGAGTTGCCAATTTGGGAGTTCTAGACTCCAATATAATCACGCTCAGAATTTTACTGGCAGGTATCCTTCCAGATGCCTAAGTGTCCATGGCCCATGGCTGCCAGGGACCGTGGAGAAAGGCAACGGCCTGCTCCTTGTTCTTCGGCTGAGGCAGGATGCTGTTTCTTCAGCCAATTCGAGGCAATAAACATTTGCAGAGCTCCCTCTCGGTGCCAGGTGTTGGTGGAGGCTAGCGGGGCACCCAGATCAACCATTCCTAGCAATCAAGAGCTTAACGTCTACAGCTGAGTAGTACTGTAAAGTGCTTTCATAATAAAATGCAGAAAGTGAAAATGACACGGTTTAGCAGTGTTTTATTTACAGAATATCTGCTCTGAGCTGAGCACTCTGCACGTGCATCATCTCAGGTAAGCCTCATGAGGACCCCCACGAGGAAGATCCTGTCCCCTTTTACAGATGATGGGATCAGGCACAGAGAGGTTAAGTAACTTGTCCAGGGTCACACAGCTAGGATTTGTTACCTAGATCAGACTGACTCAGAAGTAGATGCTCTGTCTACCACCCTGGAGGTCCAAAGTGCCACGGATCACGGATGGTGCTGGGGCCCAGTAAGAAGGCTTCCTGGAGGGGGTGGCTTCGACCTAAACACACCCTCAGCTTCTTCCAGTTCTTTGCTTGTGCCTGACCTGGGACTGGAAGGAGGGTCATGATTAGGGTAGTAGTAATAAGAAGAAGAAGAAGCAGCAGCAGCAGCATTACTTACGGAGTGCGCACTATCCACCAGACATTGTCCTGAGCTACTTTACATGTTTTTAACTCACTGAATCCTCACAGTTTGCCTAAGAAGAAAGCACAGTTACTATCCCAGTTTTGCAGATGGGAAAACTGAGATGTAGAGACATTCAGTAGTTTGCCTAAGTCAGCCTGTACCCAGGAATCTGGCCCCCGTCGATGCTCCTAACCAAAACACCTGCGTAGTGGAGGTAAAAGAAAGGCCCGTCAGGGAAGGCGCAACCATGAGCACAGAACGGGAGTCAGGTGAGTGCAGGAAGCAGCAGCTAAACAACAACAACAACAACAACAACAACAACAATAACGGCTCCTGCTGACTGGCCACCTGCAGGCATTTCCTCTCCAGCCTTTGGACTCCTCCCCAGACATGGCAGAACTTATCTGTACTTCCCAGGGCAGTGGGTGGCAGCACCAGGGTTCCAAGTCAGATTCTGGCCCAGCTGGAGGGCCCGGGAGGCGTGGCCAGAGGCTAGACTCTGTCTGGCTGAAGTGGAAATGGACTTGAGACAAGTGCCAGCTCGGGTCGTGTCTTCCTCTTGTGGTGAGCAAAGCACTCCATCATGTCCAGTTTCAGCCTTTCGCTGATTCAAACCCTCCCATCCTCAAATTCCCATTAACTTGAGTGGGATCTTAAAGGCACTTTCATGGACCTCCTTTTGAGGATCACCTGTAACTTAATTGACCCGGGGTCTGCCAACCTTTTCCGTAAAGGGCCAGATAGTAAATATTTTAGGCTCTTCAGTCTCTGTCGCAACTACTCAACTCTGCCTTCCTTTGTGACATGGAAGCAGCCGCAGAAAGTGTGTGAACACATGTGTGTGATCCAATAAAACTTTATGTACAAAACTGGGAGGAGGGCCACCCCCAGTAATGGGGGAAAAGCATACCATCTTAAAAAATACATTTGGGTGATCAAAGGTCAGTCACGATTTCTTGATTCTTCAACAATTGGAAGCTTCTGTGCTTCTCCCAGATAAAGTAAACAACAAAGGACAAGTAATTTGTAGTTTAGTTTATAAAACTATGGATGCCATTCCAACCAGAAGAGACAAGCATATTTGCCCAAAAGAGAACAATGCTTTAAAGAACACAAAATTGGTCAATTATTCTATAAACAGGAGCACCTGTCCTGACGGTCAGAGACTTCTGTATCTACCTAAAACTAAGAGTGTTCACATCCTTCCACCTAAAAAAGTAATCCAGACCTAAAATATGGAAAAAATTGTTTGCTGACAATTTTTGCTTGACATTAAATAGCTAATGGACTTAGAGTAAACAAATGTACCAATAAGGGAAACTATAAAGTTTAACCAGCACACATTTTACACTCAATAAATATAAATATATGCTGTTGAATTAACCTCCTAGTTGTCTCTCACATAGACAATATGATGTGGAAGGAGCTCTGAGGTGGCACCGGTCAAAAGAAATGTAATGTGAGCCTCACGTGTAATTTTTGAATTTTCTAGCAGCTCCATTAAAAAAAGTAAAAAATAACAGGTGAAATTAATTTTACTTATGTATTTTATTTAACTCAATGTATCTAAAATATTATCATTTCAACGTCTATTCAGTATATAAAATATTACTAATTTTACATCCTTACTTCCACACTAAGTTCTTGAAAATTCAGTGTGTATTTTACACTTAGAGCCCACCTCAAGTTCTTGAAAATTCACTGTGCATTTTACACTTAGAGCCTATATTGAACAGTGTGGGGCAGATGCGGAAATCCAATTCCAGCATGGGTACTTTTTAGCTGAATGGCCTTAGTTTCATCATCCATAAAATGGGGATAATAACAGCTACTCTGCAAAGCTGCTATTGTGAGAAACAGCTCTGTTGTGCCTGGCACATAGTAGGCACCAAATGAATGAAAGCCATTATTATATTAATTAATTAAAGCACTGAATATTTCTTTAATAGAAGTTCTTAATTATTAATATCATACAACAAGGCACAAATACAACAAGGCACTTTTGCAGAGCAAAAATGATAACTACACCACATATACAAGTAGACAAAAAAGGTTGGCTCCAGGGTCATCAGTTTCAAAAGTCCACAAGAAGGTTGAACTCCTGGGTCAAAACACACCTCCTCCTTTTGGGTACAGCTTAAGGTATAACTGAAGAACCATAAACTGTGCATATTTGATCAGTTTTAACATATGTACACTCCTGGAAACCATCACCAAGATCAAGGTCATGAACGCATCCATCACTGCCAGTTTCCTCGTGCTCCTCTGGGGTCACTCCCTCCCTCCATCCCTGTCCCAGGCAACCACAAACTTGCTTTTTGTTCCTATAGATTAATTTGGATTTTATATAAATGTAATCACAGAGTATGCACCTTTTGTGGGGTGGGGGGGGGGGGTCTGGCGTCTTTCATCCAGCATACTTTTTAAAGATTTCATGAAAGAATCATGGAAGCATAATTTTGAAAGATTCATCCATGTATCAATAGTTCATTTTTTCATTGCTGAGAACTATTCCATTGTACAGATATCCCATAATTTGTTTACCCATTCAACTGTTGATGGACACTGGAAGTTGTTTCCAGAACTGCCTTAGCACTTTTGATGAAAATTGATTAACCATATAAATTTGGGTCTATTTCTGAACTCTTTTCTGTTCCACTGATCCATTTATCTTTTAATACCAAATGCCTAATAGTCTTGATCACTGTAGGTTCATAGTTAATCTTGAAATCAGATAGGTCTTTCAACTTTGTTCTTCTTTTCCAAAACTGTTCTGCTATTATAGGTACTTTGCATTTCCATAGAAGTTTTAGAATCAGCTTGTGGATTTCTACCCAAAATAAAACTGCAGGAATTTTGACTGGTATTATGTTGACTCTATAGATCAATATGGGGAAAATGCCATATTAAAAACTCTTCTGATCCATGAACTTGGTCTATCTTTTCATTTACTTAGGTCTTTAATTACTCTCTGTAATGTTTTATAATTTTTAGGGTAGAGAACTTAAGATATCTTTTGTTATTCCTAGGCATTTTATGGTTTTTGGTGCTACTGTAAATTGAATTATTTTTACAATTTCACTTGACAGTTGCTTGCTGCTAGTATATATTGTACATAATTGTATTAAGAATACAACTGATTTTTGTCTATTAAGCTTATATCTGGGGACCTTGTTAAATTCATTTTTAGTTCTAGTGATTGTTTTGTAGATTCCTATGATTTTCTAAGTAAACAATCATATCATCGGCAAATAGGGACAGCTTTACTTCTTCTTTTGAACCTTATGCTTTTTCTTGCTTTTTGTAATGGCTGGAACCTCCAATAAGATGTAAAACAGGAGTCCTGATCTTAGGGGAATCATTTAGTCTTTCATATTCCCATAGTTTAGGCTTCTGAAATAACTGTCAAATGATCCTTCAGAAAATGAACCAATTAAAATTCCCACCAAGGGTGTGAGAGTTTGGTCACCGAGATTCCATTCCCTGCTTGGTATTTCGAGGAAGAGCCTTGAAGAGGTTAAAAAGGGACCCTGCCCAGGACAACATACAGTACGTTTCTGTTTATCCAGAACTTCTGAGTAACTGCTGTTGTTATTTTATTATGCTGGACAAGCCCTTTCATTTCACTCTTTTTTTTTTTTTTTTAATTTATGGCTGTGTTGGGTCTCCGTTTCTGTGCGAGGGCTTTCTCTAGTTGCGGCGAGCGGGGGCCACTCTTCATCGCGGTGCGCGGGCCTCTCACTATCGCGGCCTCTCTTGTTGCGGAGCACAGGCTCCAGACGCGCAGGCTCAGCAATTGTGGCTCACGGGCCTAGTCGCTCTGCGGCATGTGGGATCTTCCCAGACCAGGGCTCGAACCCGTGTCCCCTGCATTGGCAGGCAGATTCTCAACCACTGTGCCACCAGGGAAGCCCTCATTTCACTCTTAACGAAGCCCATTCACACGATTTTCTCTGGGGGACTCTAATGGTGTCCCCACTAGGCTCCTTCCCAGGCTGGTGTGTCCCTCCGCCAGCTGCTGGGCAGGTTGGCTGCTAATGGCTCACAGCTGCCCTTCTCTGGAGCCCTGAATGACTGAACCAAAGCCGCCTCACTCAAGTGGTGACCTCCCCTTGAGGGCTGGGGGCGGGGGAGCGGCACAGCCTATGACCGAACAACACGAGCGTGCAAAAGGCCAGCCCCCAAACCATACATCGTATGACTCCATTTACACGACATGTCCACAACAGGCACATCTACAGAGGCAGAAAGTAGATTTCTAGGGCAGGGAGGGAGGAAGGGGTTGGGGAGGAAACGAGGCAGTGACAGCTAGCTAATGGGATAGGATTTCTTTATAGGGTCATGAAAATGTTTTAAGATTGACTCTGGTGATGGACGCACAACTCTGTGAATATACTAAAAACCAATGAATTGTACATCTTAAATAAGTGAATTGTATGTTAATGGTATGGTATGTCAATAAAGCTGTCATGAAAAAAAAAGGAAAAAAGGGAATAATGACTATAATAGTAATAGCTATCATTTGCTGAAGATCTACTACAGGCCAAGCACCAGGAACAAGACCCATTATATGTATTAATTTGAACCCTTCGACATTCTCAAAGTACATTACTGTATATGGGGGATGGGGGAGTCCCCCACCACCACCACTCAACGTGGGACCACCTCTGGTGTGATCCCTGCTCTGGAGCTCCTGCTGGATCAGACTGAAGTCTGACTCCAGCTGAGCACATATCCTTCTTAGCTCTGTCGCCATGCCCTGTCCTGTTGTTACTTCCCTGTTCCCTCACATGTCCTCCAATCCTGGTCTCAGGCTCTGCCTCCAGAGACCCCGACCTAAGAGAGTTACTTTGTGTAGACCCCTTGCCATCACTATTGCTCTATTTGTGAGGCTCAAGGGCTCACCAGCCACCTGGCTTCTCCCATGGTCCCACCCACTTTAAAAACAACAGACTTTCTATTAGAGCCTCAGCTTGCTCTCTTCAGTGGTTTTAAATTTTCCATTTCACTATTTATCTTTGTTTTTCTGCTTTCAAAAGTAATGCATGCCTTAGGAGAGCAGTTGAATAAACTATGGTACACTCACAGTTGTAAACAAACAAACAAACAAACCGAGGAAGATCTCCGTGAACTGATACTGAATGATTGCAAAGAAAAATGTGAATAATGTGCAGGAAAGCATATATAGGAGCCTACCTTTTGTGTAAGGAAGGGAAAATAAAACACACATGATGCATGCAATGTACCCTCAAATAGATCAGAAAAATATACTTGCAATATCTATTGCAAATAATAAAACAATTAAGCAATTGGGGTAAAATGCCAGATAAATCTGGGTAAAGAGTGTATAGGTGTTCTTTTTACTTGCAACTTTTCTGTAAGCTTGAAAATATTTCTGGACAAAAAGGTTTTTTTCCAAAAAGCAATGTATGCTTGCTAAAATAAAATCAAATATTATAAAAATACAAGGCACTTAAAAAAAGGAGGAGGAGGGAAATCTCTTGAAATCTCTCTTTCCACTTTAGGAGTTCCGTGTGTCTTGTCCAGATAATTTGAATGTCTGTACTAATAAAAAACAGATGTAAGATATAGGTCTATAGAAATACACACATACAAAAATACATATAATTTCACAAAAATGGGATATGCTATCTGCGAATTTGATCCTTGCTTTTATTCACTCAACAATCTGTCTTTTAATTGCTCCCCTCAGGACACACGGCTCTATCTCAGAGCTACCGTATAAAACCCTGGAAACTGTATCTGCAGTGTGTACAATCTAGGCTGTCAGATGATCATTCTATACTTTACATTGGGAGGTCGGGACGTTCAGAGCCTTCCGGCCCTCCAGGGACTGTTCAGGTACTTGGGGACACTCAGTGCAGCTTCTCAGAGAGCCTCGGGGTCCCCGGGGCAGTGACCCCGCAGGGAGGAAGGTGTCCATTTGCCCAGCCCCAATGGCCAGCTCTCCAGGGAGGGGCCCATCCATTCCTGTTTGCTGCAGGATCAACAGTGCAAGAAAAGACTCTCTCAGGTTAAAAAGCACCCAAGCCAGGCAGCCCTGCCTCTGTACCACTCGACCTGGGGTGGGGGTTTGGGGGGTCATCTGCTACAGGAGTTGAACCCCAATCTTCTGAAGGGCATGAGCAGCCACAGCAGGCTGGAGATGACTTCACTGCCAGGGGATCAGGTGCTCCCGGGCTGGGCCTCCGCTGGAAACCTGGGTGGGGTTCATGCCACCCTTTCTTTTGTGGGTGCTATGCAACACACAAACATCTGGCCACCTCAGGCATTTGCTCAGATGTCTGGTCCACATGCTGCGTGAAGCATCTGGCTTGTCTTGAGGATTCATAGCCTCCTCTTGGGATTTCTCCTCTCTCTCTCTTTTTGTTTTGCTTGGGTTGAAAGTAATGGCCCAGCTATTGAAATGACCTTCACCCGAGGCCAAGAGATTTCTTTTCTCTATAGAGCCGGAGCTGGTGTTAGGTGAAGAGATTTCGTTTGTTTTAAATTTTCTCCCCTGTTTCCTCCCCTAAAAAAATAGCCATGTAAATTCCACTTTTACCTCTCCTAGATAATCATCAACAAAATGATACTCTTCCCTTCCCAAGGCTCCTACAAGAAGGTGGGAGGGTGGGGGGATGAAACCACAATTCTCGGTGGCAGAGAAGTGGCTCAGAGCACACCAAGGGGCTGTGCACTTCCAGCTTAATCAGGAAGGGAGTGGTTTTGCTGAAAAAGTTCCCAAGAAGAGCAGGTGGAGACAGATCCACTGATCCGTCATCACGCCCACACGGGAGGCGGTGGGCAGGGCCCCGCTCCTGTTTGTCACACCGCATCTCCACCTTCACCCCCTCACGACTGTCAAGGCCTGCGCTCCCGCCTTGGGAGAACGTGAGCTCCCAGTCCCAGGCACAGAGCGGTGCTGCTGGGACATAATTCCTCTCGGGGGCTGGAGATGCCTGGCTGCCCTCATGCGTGCAAAGCCTCCAGAATCTGCAGTGAAGCATCGCTTCTCCACCTGGAGCTGAGGATTAATTATGCTCCTACCACCTTCAGACTCACTCCCCTTTATTCTTCTTCTACATGGGAGGTATGAACAACTTTTTAATTTTCCCCTTTCCTGATGACCTGGAAATTCAAAACCTGTGTGTAGTATGCAAGAGGAGCACCGTATTTTCTTAATATTAATATTTGGTTGGTAGAAAAGCAGTGGCAGCTTGGGGCAGGGGCTCAGGAGACGAAGGCTTGAACCCCAGCCTGCCACTGCCAAGCTGTGAGCGTGGCATGGGTGTCCACCTCTCTGAGCCTCAGTTTCCCCCACTTGGAAGGTAGGACCAATGTCAACCACCCCCAGGTTCAGAGCCATGCCCAAGGTCACACGGCAGGAAGCTGCATGTGACATACTCAGGCGACGCTCAATAATTATACCTTCCTCTCATCCTTCTCTAAGATTCTGATCAGAAGATCTTTTTTTTCATTTGCACAAATTACATCTTTTTCGCTATTCATAATTTCCTCTTTATTTTTAAAAGAAGATGGCAGGCTTGTGTGTGAGCTGGAGCGTGGGGCACACAGTAAGGTTTCAATCCAGAATGGACAATTTTCTAGATTTCCATTACCCAGTTTCCATGCCCTATCTTAAACACAGCTGTCAGGACAAGAGGCTCATTAAAAAGATTGTTTTGACTGATGGCATGCTCATGTATCAAATTGGAAATCCGTCCAAAAATACTGGAGGGAGGTAGACAGAGGTGGCAGCAAGCCACGGAAGGGAGATGTTGAGCAGCGTGCTGAAGATGAAATTTACTGGGGAAAAGGGGCTCTAGCTCGGACCAGGTAGGTCCACGAGGGGAGCTCTGTGCCATCGAAATGTCAGGACCTTGGGAGAGTCAGCTTCTGTTTTAATAACCGGGGAAAGAAAGATTCCAATCAGGCAGAGATGCCTTAAAGAACACAGCATTTGCCTAATTAGCGTGCTTTTCCATGAGCCCTTTAGATAGCAGCCTTCCCTGGGCTCTGCCCATGCCCTTCTCTGCTCGCTGGATGACCACAGCCTGTCGTAACCTCAGTCACCCCACCTGCTGACAACCCCGAATCATTTCCCGGCCCAGACTTAGTTCTCCCACTGCTCGGAGGACCTCTCTTCCTGACGTCCCTGCAAGTACTGCAAACTCACTCCTTCTGCCCCATGCCTGCTCCTCCTCGTGGACTTCCCTGGGCCAGCACACAGCCACCTGCTCCAGGGATGTGGGCTGTGCACCCCATTGGCTTTTCTGCCTCAACATGCTCACAGCCCTTTCTGTTCTCCATCCCCAGGGCGGTCTTTGTGGCCACCTGCTCTTCCCTCCTTTCTGCCCCCAGGTGTGTCAGGATGACATTCAGCTGTCAGTGGCTTAAACAAGCAAAGGGTGTGCTTGTATTTGCCTCTGATCTGTCCACCAGACAGGAGGTGGGTAGTCAGGGTGGGTGCAGCTGCTCAACAATTTCACTAAGAATCCAGGCTCCTTCTGTCCTGCTCTGCCATCCCCAGCTTTGTCCTCAAGACTGCAAGATGGCTGCAGGGCTTCCAGGCATTATGTCCAAGTTCCAAGCAGGAAGAAGAGGGAAGGGCCAATGAAAGCTTTCCAGGAAAGCCCCACTTGCTAAATTCCAGGACTGGGACATGTGGCCACACTAGGTGTAAGGGGGGCTGTAGGTGTTTCCAGCCTGTCATACGGTGCCCTGAACAAAACCAGGGAAAGAAGGAAGAAAAATGCATCCTGGACAGACCGGGCAAGGTTGTCTTTCTCAAATGCAAAACCCGATTGTGCCACTTCCCCACGTAAAACCTTCCCATGCTTCTCCATCACCTTGGGGCCGGATCTGGCTCCTGTTCCGTGTCATCCAACATCTGAGGCCACACTCTGGTCACCAAGCTGCTCCAGTGCTAGGCCCGGTACATGCCCGGCTGTTCTGTGGCTCCAGCCTCAGCCCATGCTCTGCCCTGTGTCTTGAGTGCCCACTTCCTGCCCACATCTGCCTGCTGAACTCTCACTTGTCCTTTACGACCCTGCCTGCTCCTCCCCGCGGGGAAAACATCCCTGGCCAAGCTGGACTGGGCTGATTCTCCTTCCTCCCGTGCTTGGCACATTCCTCTACTTTTGTCCTGAGGTTTCTTGCTCCCATCCTGGTGTCCCCTGCTGGCCTGTGAGGACAGAGACCAAGGCTATCTAACTAAATATCCATCCCTAGAATGAAGGTAACAGGGCTGCTGCTCTATAAATGACTGTTGAAGGATGGATGGATGGATAGAGAACGAATATATCAAATTTGTGGCAACTCATAAGCTGCATTTTAGTAGGTGTCCTGGAGGAGAAACTCAAATCTCCCCTCTGCCAATATTATCTAAGGAAAAGCAGAGTCCCAGTATTTACTGATACTAAAAAAGAACTGCCATGTTCCTTATAAAAGGAGGCCTGATGTTACTACATGAGGGTGGAAGGCAGAAATGGTGGAATAACCACTGATGTTGAATCTTGTCTGTCACTTAAATGCCACATGACAAGCTACTTTACCTTCCTGAACGTACGCTTCCCCAATTTTAAAAAGGGGGTGTTAACAGATCCCTCACGGAGTTGCTGTGAGTTTCAGAGATGATGTGTTTGAGCCCCAGTGCGGGCTCACTAATGAGCCCTGCAGACACAACACTTTTCGGTCCTGTTTCTCAAATAAAGTGTAAATGTGGGTCCTTCCTTCCTTGCTGTGGGAAGCAGTGCTGGTTGCCTCCCGATATCCATGCCCTTCCTTTTCCTCTTTGCTAAGAGGATCCTGATTTTGCTTTGGCAGGTCATGGGCTGCATCCGCAGAACCAGGATGGAGGCAGTTCTCTTCCTACGACCACCCACGGGGCTAGGAAAGGGTCTGTGGCCAGGTCTCGGTATGGCGCTGCGGGAGGATACCTGCTGGGGGTCCATCCTGGGAAAGGTGTTGCTTCTTTTTTTTTTAAAGCCCCCTTTTCTGCTCTTGGGGGTTGTCAAGTCTGAACGTTATGCCCAGAACTACAGCAGCCACCTGAGAAGGTCCAAACTAAAGAAAGGGCCACACTGGGTGTGTGTGTGCAAGGGGGGGCGGTGGCGGGGACAGGACAGCAGAATCACAGTGAGATCCTGGTCCCTAAGTTAGACTTGTCTGAGAGCCTGAACCACACGAGATAATAAACTTCCTTATTCTCTGAGCTGGGCAGATTGGAGTTTCCGATTACGTACAGCCAAAAGGAGCAAATACTATCCTATCCTTTTTAGAGCAGTAAATCATCTTTTGGGGTGACCGGTAATCTGCTTTTAGACATGACGTAAGTTGGCCTTTGGAAGCTCTTACAAGATAAATACAAAATGTCCCAGGATGTTTCCTTCATAGGGTGGGGTTCAACAGGACTCCAGCAGAGTGTTGTTTTGTCAGGGATCTTCTTTTTTTTTTTTTTTTTTAATAAATTTATTTATTTACTTGTTTATTTTTGGCTGCACTGGGTCTTCATTGCTACTTGCGGGCTTTCTCTGGTTGCGGTGAGGGGGCCTACTCTTTGTTGTGGTACATGGTCTTCTCATTGTGGTGGCTTCTCTTGTTGCGGAGCACGGGCTCTAGGCACGCGGGCTTCAGTAGTTGTGGCACGTGGGCTCAGAAGTTGTGGCTTGCGGGCTCTAGAGTGCAGGCTCAGTAGTTGCAGCACACGGGCTTAGCTGCTCCACGGCATGTGGGATCTTCCCGGACCAGGGCTCGAACACTTGTCCCCTGCATTGGCAGGCGGATTCTTAACCACTGCACCACCAGGGAAGTCCCTGTCAAGGATCTTCTTGACATCCTTTCTAAGGCTTATGAAATTGCTTTCTCAAGCATCAAGCATTCAACAGGACCCAAGGCACAGACCCAAGGCAGTGACTGGCACAGAGGAGGGGGCAGGGCATTGGGTAACCTTAGGTCATGTCTATATGACAACTTGGAGGCAATTTGGAAGTGAGAAACAGACAATACCACAGAGGCAGAGTGTGCTATTATTAAAAGACCCAAAACATAGTCAGCTAGAAAGAAAATCTCCTCCTCCCTTAGATTTTAGTCTTTCATTTGTGGGTAGAAGATATGAAGTGTGGAAAATGCTAAGTGGCATAATCTTTTGAAAATAATTGATGGCTCTGTAACTATTATCCTTAAATACAAGTGTCAGTGGAGATTGATCTTAAGTTTCCAGACCAGGGGCTGGGAAACCACAGCCCATTGTCTATTAGCTTTTAAGGGGTGTGAACTAAGAACGCTTCCTGTATTTTTAAATGGCTACATTTAGGTTTATATAAGCCCCTACGTATTCTCTTCAATTTTGCCTCTTGGCCCACAAGGCCTAAGATATTTACTATCTGGCCCTTTACAGAAACAGTCTGCCAACCCCTGACCCTGACTTCATTACAGGGATTCTTTTATTATTCTTTTTTCATTTTTTGAGAAACTTAGAAGATTCAGATTAGGAAAAAAAATAATATAACATTTATATTCTCACCACCCACAAATAATAAATATTAACATCTTGTAAGATCTCCTTTCACAGTCTTTAAGAAAAAAAAATTATAATTATATAACTTGTATAAAATTATAACCCATGTCCCCTTTGACCAGCCCCTGCTGTCCCAGAGGCACCTGGCCTGGCTTCACCTCTAAGGAATGGGCACCTTTGGCCAGAGGGTCAGTAGCTTCAACAAGGTTGAGAACAGCTGTCCTATAACCTTGATCAGAAGATAGGAAACAGGGCCACTAATCACAATGCTTCTGGGCGTTGATGTATCCATCACACAGAAAGGTTTCTTTTCCTTGAAAGCACTCTTTGCCATGATACGCAGGCTCAGCACAGAGTAGGCAAACTCCAATCTACTGAATTAACTGAATGAGTGCCCCCAGATCAAACATTTCATGGAGCAATTTCATGAAGACAGCCGTGAAGTAAAGGTTGTTATGAATTAAAGTAAAGGAAGGAAGCGGGGCAGGGGCAGGCAATGAAGGAAGAAGGAAAAAGGAAATGCAATGCAATTCACACAATCTTAAGGGAAACCACGCCCCTATCAAATAGGTAGCAAGCAAAGTACATACATATCTTTAAATGTGACTTATGGAGAGAGGAATTTAAATATTAAAAACAAATCTCTAATGTGTCAGGAAGTACCCACTCTTAAGGCTTCCACATTGGTTGTAATTCTCTGGTTCCCTCCCGACTTTGCCCCTAGGATTGAGCTTAAGCTTAAACTAGGATTGATCTTCTTGAGGGTAAGATCAAAGCTTACTCATCTTTGTTCTCCTAGTTTCCAAATGCAGAGAACACGTGCAATGTGTTCAAAATGCAGAGATGAATGTGACCATAAGCAGTACCCGACCCCAGTGTCAAGAGCTCCATAACTCTTCCAGTCAGAGTGTCGAACCTCTTCAGCAAAACATGACTCCTGGCCTTACCATGACCAATTCAGGCATTCATTTCATAAATAAAAAACATGTAAGCGTACTTATTTTAAGATTTGGGCCTGTTTGTGCACAAAGAACTTCATAACAGTAGTATTTATCACAGAGAAAAATCAAACACAACTTAAGTGTGCCATAGTGGCAAAAGAATTAATGAACATGGTATGTCTACATGGTATAAAACATCTGTGGTTTGGAGAATATTTTTAATGACACGAGATAATGCTCTGTATGACATAATCTTATGCTTCTAAAATGCTATGATCTTAGCTGTATGAAAAGAGAACTTCTTAGTAACAAGAAAACATTAATGAATGGATTACTTATAAACCAAGCCCCTACTAAACCCCACCCCCCAACCTGTACAACCAGGCAGAGGAAGCTTTCTGTTAAACCACAAAGACACAGGATTTTATATAAAGCCAATGAAAAGTGACACCAGGGAACTGCCTGAATCACAGGGGAAGTCATTAACAAACAAGGCTCTGGCAGAATACACACACACACACTCGGGCGCACACACGTTCCAGAGAAGGGCAATAATTGGACTATTGATAGATTCAGAAAAAGACCCTTGAGAAAACTGATGAAACCTGCAAATATTTTTTCTCTTATAAAAATGACCCTCAATTATGCTGTTGCCAATGTCAAAGGCAGGATGCTGTCAAACAATTATTTCAGACAATTTAGGCCAAGGAAACCAAATTGACACTTGATTCATTCTTTGTTCATCCTAAGAGTTGGTGCATATTTGCAATAACAACCAACATTTTATCAAATACAAGTTGAAATAAAATGATTGCCATAATTTGTCTCTTTCCTCAAGATAGTATCTCAAACCAACTTTTATTTTTATTTTATCACTATTTTCTATGAGCTACAGCTGCCATTTTTAAAATGAGCTTTTTCTGGTGCCCATAATCCTCTGATAGGAGCCCACTTGCACTTGTATCCCAGGGGAGCCAGCCAGAGTCTGCTGGGGGTGGGGGGGTGTAGGGCAGGATGTACAGATCCCTTCCTGTTTGAAGCAGCATCTTTATCTGCAGAAGGCACAGTCCACCCTCTCTAGATGAAAGAATGAGGTGAGGGGCTTACTCTGAAAAAAGACTGCTGCTTGCTGAGGCCAGAGAGGAATTCCACACCCTGAGTGGACTCCCTGGACCCTCACCCAGCAGGACCCCTTCAGACGTTGTGATTCTAAGCCTCCATGGCTGGCTGGACCAGCTCCTTCCCCGGGGCAGCCCATGAAGGAGCGCAGGTAGAGAGAGGACGTGGTTTGTAAGCAGGTGGGAATCGTCCCAACACAAGCTGGCCTGGCTCTTCTCACCTTGCCCAAAGCGCATTCCACTCATTACCCCGAAAGCATGATTAACAGGCCAGGGGTCAGAGCCAGAGCCCTGGGACTGGAGCCGAGCTGTGTGAAGCTGGGTAAGCTGAGGTGTCTCTCTGCGCCTCAGTTTCCTTATCTATAAAATCAGAGCAATAGTACCTGTAGCATAGTATTTAATAAGTGGGAAATATTAGTATGTGAATGTAATGTTAATTGTGTTTTAAATGGCTTATAAAGTAAAACTGATAGTCAAGGAAGTTGGTTACCCTGGGGACTTTAGCACCCACTGGTGGCACATGGTGGGGCTGACTCAGGGACGTGGGACCCTGGTGTGGTGGGCAGAGGAGTAGAAGGAACACAGTCAGAAAGACTTGGGTTCCAACTTCGTCAACACTCTAGCCACCAGCAGTGGGTGAGAGGTGTGAACTTGTGCAAGGGAGAAAATAGGTTCCCTACATATCAATTTCTCTGATGTTAAGTCACCTAAAATATCTTTATGATAATAATGAAAACGATGATAGTAAGATGGATAATACTAATAGCACCATCATCATGGAACACTTAACAGGAACCAGATACTGTGTCAAGGTACTGGATTATCTTATCTGATCCGCACAAAAAACAGAGATATTCTATCCCTGCTTCCTAGCTTTGTGACCTGAAGAAGCGATTCAGCCTCCAGGACTTTGCTTGTCAGTAAAATGGCAAGAACGCCAACACCTTGAGGGGTGCTGTGTAGGCTGCGGTGACAATGTGAGCAGCCGCTGACAATAACGTGAGGAATAAAAAAACTGAATATTAGCCATGGCTCTCAAGAAGCCTGTTCATCTTCTGCCTTTTTCAGGAGAAAAAAACTGCTCTATTAGGTGCCTTCAGTGGCATCCCGGAGGAAGTGAGGTTACAGCCCCCCGAGGGAGATGGACCACAAGGCCCCACCCAGCAGGTGGCCCGGCAGGAGGCTGGTGGCTGAGGCAGCATCACACCTGCCAGGACTCGGCCCCTTCCCCCTAGGCAGCGGTGCTGCAGGGACTCCTCACCTGCACTTCCACCAGTGCGTAGGGGAGGGCCTTCTGTAAAGGAGACATATAAGAGAAGCTCTTTTCCTTCCTCTCGTGTGTCTGTAATTTAAATCTGAAATGGACTCAGGTTTCTCACTGCTGTGTGCTCAGGTTCCTCACCTGGACTGCAGACACCCATACTCACAGGACCCTGGGTTGTGATGACAGGGCACATAGGAGGCTTTACCCAAATGGGTGCCGTTCTTTTACTTCCAAATGAGTCATCAATATGCAAACATTTCTGTTAAGTAAAATTGTAAAACAAAACTAAAGCAATTTCCAGCTTATTTTACGTAGCAATATTCTAAATTTTCATGTACAGTGTTAACCATAGTCGGGGCAAGTGCCTTTTAAGTGATGGCAAGTCCAGTAAATAAAAAAATACTTGAACTAGTATAGGAAGTAAGAGTGTTTAGCACCAGAGGGCAGACAGCAGAAGAAAGAAGAACTACAATCCTGCAGCCTGTGGAACAAAAGCCACATTCACAGAAAGATAGACAAGATGAAAAGGCAGAGGGCTATATACCAGATGAAGGAACAAGATAAAACCCCAGGAAAACAACTAAATGAAGTGGAGATAGGCAACCTTCCAGAAAAAGAATTCAGAATAATGATAGTGAAGATGATCCAGGACCTCGGAAAAAGAAGGGAGGCAAAGATCGAGAAGATGCAAGAAATGTTTAACAAAGACCTGGAAGAATTAAAGAACAAACAAACAGAGATGACCAATACAATAACTGAAATGAACAATACACTAGAAGGAATCAATAGCAGAATAACTGAGGCAGAAGAACGGATAAGTGACCTGGAAGACAGAATGGTGGAATTCACTGCTGCAGAACAGACTAAAGAAAAAAGAATGAAAAGAAATGAAGACAGCCTAAGAGGCCTCTGGGACAACATTAAACACAACAACATTCGCATTATAGGGGTCCCAGAAGGAGAAGAGAGAGAGAAAGGACCAGAGAAAATATTTGAAGAGATTATAGTCGAAAACTTCCCTAACATGGGAAAGGAAATAGCCACCCAAGTCCAGGAAGTGCAGAGAGTCCCATACAGGATAAACCCAAGGAGAAACACGCCGAGACACATAGTAATCAAATTGGCAAAAATTAAAGACAAAGAAAAATTATTGAAAGCAGCAAGGGAAAAATGACAAATAACATACAAGGGAACTCCCATAAGGTTAACAGCTGATTTCTCAGCAGAAACTCTACAACCCAGAAGGGAGTGGCATGATATACTTAAAGTGATGAAAGGGAAGAACCTACAACCAAGATTACTCTACCCGGCAAGGATCTCATTCAGATTCGATGGAGAAATCAAAAGCTTTACAGACAAGCAAAAGCTAAAAGAATTCAGCACCACCAAACCAGCTCTACAACAAATGCTAGAGGAACTTCTCTAAGTGGGAAACACAAGAGAAGAAAAGGACCTACAAAAACAAACCCAAAACAATTAAGAAAATGGTCATAGGAACATACATCACAATAATTACCTTAAACGTGAATGGATTGCATGCTCCAACCAAAAGACACAGGCTTGCTGAATGGATACAAAAACAAGACCCATATATATGCTGTCTACAAGAGACTCACTTCAGACCTAGGGACACATACAGACTGAAAGTGAGGGGTTGGAAAAAGATATTCCATGCAAATGGAAATCAAAAGAAAGCTGGAGTAGCTATACTCATATCAGATAAAATAGACTTTAAAATAAAGAATGTTAAAAGAGACAAGGAAGGACACTACATAATGATCAAGGGATCAATCCAAGAGGAAGATATAACAATTATAAATATATATGCACCCAACATAGGAGCACCTCAATACATAAGGTGAATGCTAACAGCTATAAAAGAGGAAATCGACAGTAACACAATAATAGTGGGGGACTTTAACACCTCACTTACACCAATGGACAGATCATCCAAAATGAAAATAAATAAAGAAACAGAAGCTTTAAATGACACAATAGACCAGATAGATTTAATTGATATTTATAGGACATTCCATCCAAAAACAGCAGATGACACTTTCTTCTCAAGTGCGCACGGAACATTCTCCAGGATAGATCACATCTTGGGTCACAAATCAAGCCTCCGTAAATTTAAGAAAATTGAATTCATATCAAGCATCTTTACTGACCACAACGCTATGAGATTAGAAATGAATTACAGGGAAAAAAACGTAAAAAACACAAACACATGGAGGCTAAACAATACGTTACTAAATAACCAAGAGATCACTGAAGAAATCAAAGAGGAAATCAAAAAATACCTAGAGACAAATGACAATGAAAACACGACGACCCAAATGCATTTTGGATGCAGCAAAAGCAGTTCTAAGAGGGAAGTTTATAGCTATACAAGCCTACCTAAAGAAACAAGAAAAATCTCAAGTAAACAATCTAACCTTACACCTAAAGAAACTAGAGAAAGAAGAACAAACAAAACCCAAAGTTAGCAGAAGGAAAGAAATCATAAAGATCAGAGCAGAAATAAATGAAATAGAAACGAAGAAAACAATAGCAAAGATCAATAAAACTAAAAGCTGGTTCTTTGAGAAGATAAACAAAATTGATAAGCCATTAGCCAGACTCATCAAGAAAAAGAGGGAGAGGACTCAAATCAATAAAATCAGAAATGAAAAAGGAGAAGTTACAACAAACACCGCAGCAATACAAAGCATCCTGAGAGACTACTACAAGCAACTCTATGCCAATAAAATGGACAACCTGGAAGAAACGGACAAATTCTTAAAAAGGTATAACCTTCCAAGACTGAACCAGGAAGAAACAGAAAATATGAACAGACCAATCACAAGTAATGAAATTGAAACTGTGATTAAAAATCTTCCAACTAACAAAAGTCCAGGACCAGATGGCTTCACAGGTGAATTCTATCAAACATTTAGAGAAGAGCTAACACCCATCCTTCTCAAACTCTTCCAAAAAATTGCGGAGGAAGGAACACTCCCAAACTCATTCTATGAGGCCACCATCACCCTGATACCAAAACCAGACTAAGACACTACAAAAAAAGAAAATTGCAGACCAATATCACTGATGAATATAGATGCAAAAATCCCCAACAAAATACTAGCAAACAGAATCCAACAACACATTAAAAGGATCATACACCACGATCAAGTGGGATTTATCCCAGGGATGCAAGGATTCTTCAATATACGCAAAGCAATCAATGTGATACAGCATATTAACAAATTGAAGAATAAAAACCATATGATCAGCTCAATCAATGCAGAAAAAGCTTTTGACAAAATTCAACACCCATTTATGATAAAAACTCTCCAGAAAGTGGGCATAGAGGGAACCTACCTCAACATAATAAAGGCCATATATGACAAACCCACAGAAAACATCATTCTCAATGGTGAAAAACTGAAAGCATTTCCTCTAAGATCAAGAACGAGACAAGGATGTCCACTCTCACCACTATTATTCAACATAATTTTGGAACTCCTAGCCATGGCAATCAGAGAAGAAAAAGAAATAAAAAAATACAAATTGGAAAAGAAGAAGTAAAACTGTCACTGTTTGCAGATGACATGATACTATACATAGAGAATCCTAAAGATGCCACCAGAAAACTACTAGAGCTAATCAATGAATTTGGTAAAGTTGCAGGATACAAAATTAATGCACAGAAATCTCTTGCATTCCTATACACTAATGATGAAAAATCTGAAAGAGAAATTATGGAAACACTCCCATTTACCATTGCAACAAAAAGAATAAAATACCTAGGAATAAACCTCCCTAGGGAGACAAAAGACCTGTATGCAGAAAACTATAAGACACTGATGAAAGAAATTAAAGATGATACAGATGGAGAGATACACCATGTTCTTGGATTGGAAGAGTCAATATTGTGAAAATGACTATACTACCCAAAGCAATCTACAGATTCAGTGCAATCCCTATCAAATTACCAATGGCATTTTTTACGGAACTAGAACAAATCATCTTAAAATTTGTATGGAGACACAAAAGACCCCGAATAGCCAAAACAATCTTGAGGGAAAAAAACGGAGCTGGAGGAATCAGACTCCCTGACTTCAGACTATACTACAAAGCTACAGTAATGAAGACAATATGGTACTGGCACAAAAACAGAAACACAGATCAATGGAACAAGATAGAAAGCCCAGAGATTAACCCACGCACCTATGACAAAGGAGGCAAAGACATACAATGGAGAAAAGACAGTCTCTTCAATAAGTGGTGCTGGGAAAACTGGACAGCTACATGTAAAAGAATGAAATTAGAACACTCCCTAACACCATACACAAAAATAAACTCAAAATGGTTTAGAGAGCTAAATGTAAGACCAGACACTATGAAACTCTTAGAGGAAAACATAGGAAGAACACTCTTTGACATAAATCACAGCAAGATCTTTTTTGATCCACCTCCTAGAGTAATGGAAATAAAAACAAAAATAAACAAATGGGACCTAATGAAACTTCAAAGCTTTTGCACAGCAAAGGAAACCATAAACAAGACGAAAAGACAACCCTCAGAATGGGAGAAAATATTTGCAAATGAATCAACGGACAATGGATTAATCTCCAAAATATATAAATAGCTCACGCAGCTCAATATTAAAGAAACAAACAACCCAATCCAAAAATGGGCAGAAGACCTAAATAGACATTTCTCCAAAGAAGACATACAGATGGCCAAGAAGCACATGAAAAGCTGATCAACATCACTAAGTATTAGAGAAATGCAAATCAAAACTACAATGAGGTATCACCTCACACCAGTTAGAATGGGCATCATCAGAAAATCTACAAACAACAAATGCTGGAGAGGGCGTGGAGAAAAGGGAACCCTCTTGCACTGTTGGTGGGAATCTAAATTGATACAGCCACTATGGAGAACAGTATGGAGGTTCCTTAAAAAAATAAAAATAGAATTACCATATGATCCAGCAATCCCACTACTGGGCATATACCCAGAGAAAACTATAATTCAAAACGACACATGCACCCCAATGTTCATTGCAGCACTAGTAACAATAGCCAGGTCATGGAAGCAACCTAAATGCCCATCGACAGACGAATGGATAAAGAAGTTGTGGTACATATATACAATGGAATATTACTCAGCCATAAAAAGGAACGAAATTGAGTCATTTGTTGAGACGCAGATGGATCTAGAGACTGTCATACAGAGTGAAATAAGTCAGAAAGAGAAAAACAAATATCGTATATTAACGCATGTATATGGAACCTAGAAAAATGGTACAGATGAGCCGGTATGCAGGGCAGAAGTTGAGACACAGATGTAGAGAACAAATGTATGGACACCAAGGGGGGAAAACTGCGGTGGGGTGGGGATGGTGGTGTGCTGAATTGGGCGATTGGGATTGACATGTATACACTGATGTGTATAAAATTGATGACTAAGAAGAACCTGCAGTATAAAAAAACAACAAAAACAAACAAAAAAACAAAAAACAAAAAAAAGAGTGTTTAGCTAAGCGAGGGATATTTCAGTTTTACAAAGGAATCCCACTGCTCATTTGAAAGTGACACTAATTGCTATTTTTAAAACGTGACCTAGAAAGAAAAGATATAATATTTTGACTTCATACGCTTAAACAGACATTGCTGTTTCCCATGTACTTGTGGCTCCTTTTTGAAATGTTGCAATGGGATTCTTCAACAAGATTTTGAGCTTTTAGTTTGAGGGTGACCTACAATACTCTGTTTTGTGCATTGCTGCCCTGGGTGCCCAGCACAGGGCCCAGGCTATTTGTTGAATGGATAAATGCTGACTTAACTTTGGGAATAAGCAGCATACACATACACATGCCAGATTCTCAACTTATAAATATTTACTATCAGGACTTGATTTTAACTTTAATTAGCCCAACTGTTAAGGATACCTCCAAAGTGAGAAATGTAATCCATCACTTCGCACCAGATGTAGCTTCCGTAGCTGGTCTTTTATCTTGGTTTACAGTGAATGAAACACAGACATAAAATGACTAAAGCATGATGTTTTATGGTAAACTGATTGAAACATACAGCAGACCAAACCTGGAAGATGAATTCAAGACCAAATGTAAATTAAAGAGGGTAAAATTCCTCAAGCTGACATGCCCCCAGAAACTCTGAATTCTACAGATGCTCAAAAAAAGGACTGTTTGTTGAGTTCTCACTTGAAAGTCAGTTAAAAAAAGAACCAATGAGATAGATTTTTAGTGTATTTTAAACAGAGGGCATTGGGACTTCCCTGGCGGTCCCTATGCGCTTCCACTGCAGGGGGTGCGGGTTCCATCCCTGGTCAGGGAACTAAGATTCCCACACTGCCCTGTGGCCAAAAACAAACAAACAAACAAAGGGTGTTGTCTGATGACAGCCACTGCCTTGTGGACCCACTTGCTGGATTCAGAAAAATCTGACTATGAGATTACGCATTCCAAAGTGTGTTTATTAGCACATTAACTGGTGAGGTGTGTGCTTTAAAAACATAAATGCAGAGTCAAACCCTCTCACTAAGTTCCATAGGAATTTTCCACCTAGTTCAATGTTTCCCAACCTTTTAAACTAATACCCCTTTCGACAAAACTGAAAATAGCGTTCATTCCTCATTCACCCCAAAAAACCTCAGACTCTTTGAGACACAGTCTATCTTCCTGCGTAGCCCAGAAGCCAAGAGGTTCCTTCTCAAGCTTCACTTCCTTAGTTTGTATCCTAAAAAGAATTGCTAATTCCTCTTCCTTTTTCAATATATAAAGTTATGTTAGCAAACTGCAGGCACGTCCCCAAACTCAAGGTGCCTCTCCGTGCTTTGTACCCCCTCACGTACACCCTCCCAAGAAGACGCTGCCTGCTCCTGGCAGCACCAGGAGTGAGAAGCGCTGCTCTCGTGAAAGGAGGAAGCCAGACCCCGGGTAAAGCTAACTTGCCAGCTGTGGGCTCGCACCACGGTCCAGCGCCAGATGACGACAAACCACCCTTCATCAAGCACATGCCATGTCCCAGGCATGGGGCTAAGTGCTCTTATACACGCCTCCCTTTACTTGATTCTCACACCAACACTATGAGGCTGGGACGAGTACCCTCCTTTAACAAGTGAGTAAACTAAGGCAGAAAGATGTTCAGCAGATTACGGGAAGCCGCTTCACTGGGGAGTAGCACCAAAGGATTTGTTTGAATCCAGGTCTGTCTGAAGCCAAGCCCGCCTGCTGACCTGTGACCTTAAACGGTCTTACAGCCCACCCTCATTAGCATGCCACCCCTTGTACCGCTATCACAAGTTCGGCCTTACCCACACACTATCCATGCTACCTGTCATTTATTATTTTTCTTTCACTTGACGAGCTAGTTATAGTTTTTTTCTAACACATGTTAAACACCCAAGCATTTGATTTTCAGTGCCCCAGGGGCCCCCCACCTACACCACACCATGGGCCTCCAGTGGGATGAGCTGCACCCAGGCATGTTCTCCACTGAGGAACCCGGAGCCCCTTCTGGGCAGACCTTCCGTGAGTTGGCAGTTGTGACAGGGGGGTCATCAGAAGCAGCCTGGAATTAGACGTGTGCATGTTGTGGACAAGGTCTCAGGGGAGAGAAAGAGCCTCCCGCTGCATCAGGAACGTCTCTCTAAGCCAAGGATGGGAAAACTATGGCCTGCAGGCCCACCACGTGTTAGTGTAAAGTTTTACCAGAACCCAGTCACACCCACTTGCTTATGTACCGTTTGTGGCTATTTTCATGCTACAGAGGCCAAGTTGAGCAGTCGCTACAGAGACCACAGCCCAAAACGTTCACTGTCTGACCCTTTGCAGGGAAAGTCTGCTGACCCCTGCTCTAGGTGATGCATTTCCCATCCAGAAGTCAGCTGGTAAATACCAATCCAGAGGTAACATGGACATTACCTGTGATTGTGCTGATTAGTAGATATGAATCAAGTTTAACTCAATTCCATATTTATTCATTGAGAGGCTACTATGTGATAGTCTACGGCTAGGGGCTGGGTCTATAGAGGTGAACAAAGCTGGGACTCCATTTCCTGGAGGAATCAGGATGGAAACAAATAATTTCAATACAACTCAATATTAGATGTCAGAGTAGGATTTGATGTTTCATCCTTCCTGTTAAGTAGACCCTGGAAACCTGACCTTTTTGTTCTTTAAAACTTTGAAATTCTAAAACCATAACGGTACATGGGCTAAGATCTCTTTCTAGTTTTTTTTTAAAAAGCATAAATAGAGGTGAAACTATAATTCTGTGAAATTACTCATTAGCTTTTACAGGAAAGATCAACTTATTGGAATTTTTCATAATTGCCAAATTCGCTCTGGGCTTTCTACTATACAGTTCTAATCTCTATGGTGAGAATGGAAAAAAGAAAAGGTATCGAGACATCAAGGGAAACAGGGTCAGTTAAAGAGCTAGACTTTTGTTTTTTAAGATTGAGTTTTTAAATTGAAATCCGTATTAACTGGGTCACATATTAACCTTCTGCTGAAAAAGGCATGAGGGATACAGACAATGGCCAGGAGGTTCGATCAAGATTTCATTATCTACTGTCTTTGCAACTCCAACTAGGTATCAGGTGAATTATGGGGAAAACCAATTTCTACATCCCGTGGATGTGATGAAATTGATTATCCTCAGGCAGAGCAAAGAAGATGGAAAATAACTGTGCCACTTCACATCTGTGCATCTGTCCTGCCCCGATAACTGTTTATTTGTACTGGCTATTGACAACATTTTCGCATCATACAGAGGTTTTTTTATTGAGCTTCAAAAGGAGAAACAGAATGCATCTGTTTCTAGGGAAACCTGAGCTCGGAGGCTGGATGCTTTGATTCAAAGAACGCATCCCTACACACATGGTGGCCCACTGTATAGTAACAGCCCTCCTCCTCATTTACCTCATCCCGTTTAGAAAATTAATGCCACAATGTGAGATGATTATTGATGCTCATTATTAAATCATTTATTCATCCCACACAATGATTCAGAATTATTCATTAAGCTTGCTGGAAGGAAGCTGGGTGTTACCTCCATGGTGGTTTGAGGAGGGATGTGCTCTTTAAAAGGATATTTTATAACAACACAATTATCATAATTAAAAGCTACCCTGATATTCTGATATGCTTTTGACATATTTTTGAGTACTGGCATTTTAGCATAAGGAGATAAATGAGACTAAAATAGTATTAGGGAATAATATTGCTGTGGGGAAAAAAAGCTGGAGGCAGTATTAAATACCATCTGCCATCATCACCCCCAACTTCATCATGGTCTTTAAGTTAATGAATTTCACAAAATGTCACCTGAACTTCTGGCTTTCCAAAATGAGTTCAAGAATTACATGGCTGTGACCTGAGCGATCTCCGGCATTACTGAGTCGTGGGGGCCTGCATTCCCCATGACAGCCCACCTACCTGTGCTCCCAAACCAAGCAGGCCCCTCAGGCTGCCACGGAGCTGTGACTGCATCTGATCCCGATATCTTCCCAACGCTGCCCATGGTTTGTTCTGAGTTCAAAAGGCCATTAAGCAAAGGGCCTGGTTTGGGAAGCCACTCAAACTGACAGGTGACTGCAGGAAGGGCACCCTTCTCTCTGCTTCTGCCTGGTCAAGCAGGTCTAGGGGAAGATCCTAAGGCCAGTGACCAAGAAGAGCACGCCTGCCCATATGTGAAGGTGGTGCCTGATGGGAACAGCAGGGGGCCACTTGGGAAGAGAGCAACTTACTGCTGGGTGAACCTGGAAAGTCAGCATGTGGGTCGGAGCAGAGTCACACACATGGCCTGACCCAAGACTGAAGGACCAGGAGGCTGCGTGATGTGTGCCCGACACTGGGAACGCACCACACAGAGGCTGCGCCCGGGAGTTCCACCGAGTGGGACCTGGTCTGCTCTGTGCCAGGTGCACAGTGGGTGCTAAACACAGGGAAAGAGCCTGCATCAGAGGTTCATCCTTCACTCATTCCACAAACACTGATGAAGCATTTATTATAGGCTAAGACCTGAGCCAGGCCTCCCCTGCACTCAAGGAGCTGAGAGTCTAGGGGGGCTTCAGACAGGTTGACACTTACAAATGCACTGGGAGCAAGGGCAGCTGAGGAAGAACCTGGCGGGGCAGGGCTGGGGGCACCTCATACAGAAAGTTGAGGCGGCGTTGGCCAGATGAAATCGAAGAGGCAGAGACAGTGACAAAGGGTGAGGACAGCCTTATCCTACGTATGAAGGGGCCTCAGAAGGGTAGATGCTGTTGGGCTACATACTCCTCTGGATGTAGTGGAGAAAGGACCAGAATGGGGCAAGAGTGGGGCAGGGGGACCAAGTCAAAGCTGTTGCTACCACCCAGCTGAGAGGCAATGGTGGCCTAAAGAAGTGGACAGGCTGGAGAGCTATTAAAGAGGTAGAATTAAAGGCACATGAAGCATCAATCTTCCTGGGCAAGGAGGCCCTACTGGAGAAGAATCCATCAGAGTTCCAGAACCAGAAGCCGTTAAGAGCTGATAAGATTATTTACAGTAGCCAAGACATGGAAACAACTCAAGTGCCCATCAATAGACAACTGGATTAAGAAGATGTGATACACACACACACACACAGGAATATTACTCAGCCATAAAAAAGAAGGAATACTGCCATCTGCAGCAACATGGATGGACCTAAAGACTATGATGCCCAGTGACATAAGTCAGAGAAAGACAAATACTATATGATATGACTTATATGTGGAATCTAAAAAATAATACCAATGAATGTATATGCAAAACAGAAACAGACTTACAGACATAGAAACCAAACTTGTGGTTATCAAAGGGGAGACGGAAGGGAGAAGGGACAAATGAGGGGTATGGAATTAACAGATACCAACCACTATATATAAAATAGATAAGTAAGAAGGATATACTGTACAACACAGGGAATTATACCCAATATCTTGTAATAATTTATAATGGAGTATAATCTGCAAAAATACTGAATCACTATGTTGTACACTTGAAACTAACACAATATTGTAAATCAATTATACTTCTGTTGAAAAATAAAGAGCAGATAAGAAAACTAGTCCCTCGGCTCTGTCTCATGCTCAGCAAGCAACCTCCTGATTATAACTTGGCCTCCCATGCTGTTTTGCCTACGGGAAGAGACTGCACTGCTAGGGTTAAGGGGAGGATTGTGGCCTTGCTCTAAATTAATAAAATGTAAAAGAGATAGAGAATGGGAAGCAGCCGCATAGCAGAGGGAGATCAGCCCGGTGCTTTGTGACCACCTAGAGGGGTGGGATAGGGAGGGTGGAGGGAGGGAGACGCAAGAGGGAAGAGATATGGGGATATATGTATACGTATAACTGATTCACTTTGTTATAAAGCAGAAACTAACACACCAATGTAAAGCAATTATACTCCAATAAAGATGTTTAAAACTTTTCTTTTAAAAATTAATAAAATGCCATTCTGGTGGTAGATATCAGTCTCTGTGAGCAGGGGCAATTGGAGCCCACCCCCGAGACACAGACCAGCTCTGGGGGTGCCGACAAATCCTCCCTGAGCTCGCAGGGCTGCAGGCCTGACGGGGGAGGTGGCTGGTGCATCCCAGATGTGATGTCACCCTCTGGGGTTCCTGGTGGGTGGGCAGCAGGATTCCCCCGAGGATGCCCTGTTAGAGCTGGGGTCGCCCTCTTTATAAACGTCTCCAGGTCTCAGTATCTGGGGCTGCTCCTGGGCTGCATGTGCTCCGTCCTACAGGGGGAAACCCAGAACCCCATGCCACTCAAGGATGCGGCTGACACGAAGAGCGGCCACGGGGATGGCATTTGCATCATTTAACATTTGATATAAAAGGAATCGTTTCAGTGGCATTAAGTGTTCTCTCTGGCATTATTCTCTGTTACAAAATAGTCTCCGTGGTGGTGCTGATGCCATCTTGACACTTCATTTCCTTGTCAACAAAGACAAAAAAAGTTGGTTTTCTGCACCAACTCAAGCATGGCATAAAATTTCAAAGGCTTTAATAAAAGTTTTCCAACTTCACCTCCATGGAACAGCTGGAAAACGTCTCCAATTATGCAAGCTTTTTGTAAAATGTCTCGAAAATACAGAAGGGCCTATTGTACTTCTCACAAGTAAATGTGAACACATTTAATGCTCAAAGGTGAAAAGAGTGTCAGGATTTTTTTTTTTAATGAATGCTTGCTACTTATTGGGTCAGGCCCCCTCCCTCTCCCTACCCCCTAACAAATAAAAGAATGTATTTATATTTTAGAGGCGTTTGATGAAGTACACTCTGGAAAGATCTGAAAGGAGGCATTAGGACCAAAATAAGAGACACAATAGCCGTCAAAATTGGAATCCTGCCAAGTCAGTGGTAACGCAGGGAACCGGCTGAGAACACACTATTTCTCATGAGAGAAAGCTGCAGGTGCTCCCAGGAGGAGGAATGAGGTGTGTGGGCTGGCGGTGCACACAGCGCCACCGGAACTGAGATCTCTAGAAATGGAGTGTCCTCATTGTGTGTGTGTGTGCTCATGTATGTGTCATATGTATGATTAGCTTAAAATTCACAGCAGGGTAAGATCAGACTAAATAGATTTCTCCTCCTACTTCTGGAGGAGAACTCAGTCCACCGCACTAAAGGAACACTGATAAGGCTCCAGGACCTGCCCTACAGCCATGTTCCAGGATTTCCCAGGTTACGTCTAATACTGGTAGGAAGTTTGGCTCTTGAATACCATCTGCCCTTGGGCAAGTTCCTGCTTCCCAGAGAAATGAGAAAAGATACTCCTGGCATCTTCCTTTGCCTGGGGCACATAGAGCCACACTCAGACCAGACCCGCCCCCCAATAACCCCCAACCTGCAGGGTCCCTCCCCATCCTCAGCTGTGAGCAGCTATGACTTCAGTACTCAGCTTGGGGCTGTTCTCATCCCGTCCAGGCCCCTTCTCACTGAGCCCTCACAGCCACCCCATGGGAGAGCTGCTTCTGCTATTCCTACTTTATAGACGAAGAAGCTGAGGCTTGGAGGGCAAGGCAGCTCATCTAAGGCCACACAGCCATGAGTGCCAGAGCTGGGATTAGAATCCAGTCCTGCCCAAGGCCCCATCCTCTCTCCCCTTTGCCAGGCTGCAGAGGGGCAGGAGAAGGATCTGGACACCTCCTCTCCAGATCACCCTTCCACCCAGACACCTGGGGCCCCAGGCCTACCTGCTTGGGAGAACTTGTCTGCCATCTCCTTCCGCACCAACCTGGTGAGGCTGAAGTAGTCGTCGTCCTCGTCGATGCTCTGCAGGAACAGCGGGATGTGCTGGAAGACGACGGCGTGCTGGCACTTCTGCTGCCCTGCGATGCTCAGCTGCTGGTCCAGCCACTGGTCCTGGGCCTGCTTCAAGGCAGGGCACATGGAGGCATCGTAGAAGAACTGGGAGTTGAGGACGAGGAACAGGACGCCCCCAGCCCAGAAGCTGAAATAGTCATCTCCCCAGGTCCGCTGGAACTCCGCGATGGTCTCGGGGGTGGGGACATTGCCCACGTCATGGTTGCCGCTGACGAGAACCAGCGGGATCTCGCCGTCCACGGTCCTGAGCACCCGCTGCAGGTCCTCCGTCTGCTCCTTCCGCCAGGGCGTCCCTGGAAGAGTGAGGGTCATGTCCTGAGACGGCTGAGGCTGCTTGTGCCTTTATAATATCAAATTAGAGAATAATCTAGAAATCCACTCAACTGGACACATGGAAACTGCAAAAAGCAGTCGTATGTTAAAAACAAATCAACAAGTGAGGTGGGAACTTCTGTCCTCCTTCCCCTGGAAATTCAGTGCCTAACTGGCCATCTGACCCAAAATTGCTGATTGAGTGATGGTGTAGAGTCATTCTAACTGTAAATATTAGTGAAGCTGAATTTCTATCTTTTATTTAGAAAATAAATATAAATAGTTGTGACTTTTCTGCCCTGTTTCAAGGGGTCATCAAATGCACCCCTGAGATGTATGGACCCAGCTCTGAACGCTAACCTCAAACGACAGCTATTTAAGTTTTTCTTACCATACACACCACCGTGCAGACTGTGTGACCACCTTTATGGGAAAAAATCTTAGAATCCAAATGGCTACATCAACTGGCATGTGTATCTTGCCAAACCTTCCCCACACAGGGGAAGAGGCATTTTATATTCTACTAATAGTGTGCTAGAGAGCAGGGGCTCAATGCCTTAATATGAAGCACATTCCCCCTGGCAATGAGGAGTCAGTATGGAGATGATTATTTGGACAAAGAGTGGGTTCCCTCCTCCCTCAGATTCCTGGCTTCCACGCTTCCTGTAATAATGTATTAAAACCTTAATAAATGGGCTTTGAGATGACCAATTTAATTCCAGATCTGTTGTTTTTTTTTTTTTTTTTGGTGCTACTTTATTCAACAAATATTTATCGAGTACTGACTATGTATAAGGTGCTGATTTAGCTACCAGGGTCAGCTGTGAGTCAAAGAGACACAAACCCTTCCTTTCAAACTAGTGAGTCAGACAATCTGTCAAGTAAATTACAGAAGCACACCCATCTGTATCAGATGTTATTAAGCATGATTGAGAAAAGCAAAGCGGGGAAAGGACATGATTCCTGATAGTTCTGAGGAATAAGCTCAGCATCCTGCAAAGACAGCATATGAAAAATGATGAAAGAGAGAAGCCCACCTTCACGAGGGATGATAAAAATTCACCTGAAAAATGCTGCCATGAGCAGATGAAAATTATACCCCACATTTCATTTCCATCATGAATTAAAAAGAAAGCAGCAAAGTCTTTACAAAGCAATTACAGCTAAGAAAGAAGAACATAAAGCAGAAATAAAGGAATTCAGTTTAGATGGTCAGAAAATAGGCAGATGTGAAACAGGAACTGGTAGAACTAACTCAGGAAAGAAAGAGAGGGAAATGACAAAGCCACTTCAGAAATTACAACCACAAGATTAGCAGTGAGATTTCCTTTACAGCAAGTATATGCCTGCTTTTCTAAATATCCCATCAGAGTGTGTACAGAATGTGCACTCTCTAACTGCTGAATACAGAGTCCCTCATATTTCCACTCAATCAAACTTGTTAATGGGGTGATTCAAACCTCCTATGTCATTATTCTTTGCTTTTGGCCTATTGATCTGTATCAGTTTCTGAAACACCTGGTTAGGTCGTCACTCTAATTATGGATCAATTGATTTCTCCTGGTAATTCTGCCACATTTGGTGTTCACTTACTTTTAGCTATGTTGTTAGACACTTAAGAGTTCAGAACTCCCATATCTCAATATACTGAAATATTTTTATATTTAATCCTAATAAAATAAATAAATGAAGAGAAAATAAAGAGGTAGATCTGTATGGATGTTGTGGAAAGATCTGTAATATATATTAAATTAAAAAGGTAAGACATGGAGGAGTAAAAATCACACACAAATTTTAAAAAGGCTTACACATATTCATATATTATGGATAGAACTTCTCCAAAGATACAAAGGAAACTAACAACTCTGGTTAAATCTGGGAAACAGAAGTGGGGAGTGAAGGAGACTTTCACATTTGGTTTAAAACCCTTTATACTATATTTTTAAAGTTCCATCCTTTCTTCCTCACTTTTTCCAAGCTTATGTATCAGTTTCATTTTAAAAAAGAACTAAATTTTAAAAAGCTTATGTATTATTTTCATTTTTAAAAAAAGAATTAAAAAAAAAAATCCTTAGCCTCAGGATCCTAAGGATTAAAGAAAATTTAGAGGAGGCCAGTCAGGCGGCTACGTTTCCAGTAGACCCCAATCTCGGGGGTGAGTGGAATTTACTGGGGAAAGGCCGGCTGATCCCCACAGAAAGAGCTCAGGCGAGGGGAGAAGCAGGTCCTGCCTAGCACCGGGGACCAGGAAGCCTCTCCCTCGGAGGTGCTGGGGATTTGCCTACAGACAGCATCTGCTTCCTCACTGGTCTGGGCTGGCCCTGGGGCTCCTGGTTTGAAGAGGCCGTTGACTGATGTTGCTTCCTTAGCTGAACTTGGACTGTGGGTATCTGTGTTGACTCTAAACCCCTCTAAGACCCCACTGGTCTGTCCCTTTCCCACGTGAACAGACTGCTAGTTAGAGAGGATGAATCCTTTACGGTCTTGAACATGATAAACCATCTCAAAGGGACTCCATGAACCAACAGTAATTTATCACTACTTTTCGTAAGCAGTTTTCTAAAAGACCTCAAAACTACCACAATTGTCTCCTCCTTTCCATTGACTTAGGGATTTTCTGACACTCGACTAGCCAATATTTACCGAGCACTGACTCCAGGCCAGGCACTGTACTAAGAACTGTACGTGTATTAACTCAGTTGACAACCAGTGGAGAACCTGAACTTGGTGCTCCGGCTCAGAGTGCTGCCTCTCATTACAGTGTCCTGGTCACAGTGTATTACGTATGAAGTCCTGATCCACAGCACAAGGACTTTGTAATACACTGGGGTGCAGAGTGTCTCCCATTCTTGATTTTCAAAAGACATTTCATCACAATGCTTCATACACTGACTGAGGCAGACACAAAGAATGTTCAAGTAGCTAATGACCATACACAGAAAAGTTAAAAACGAGCACCTCAAAGGACAGACTTATTCAAACCTTGGAAAGGAGACCTTGTCTACAAAGCAACCTACAGCGAAGAGCTGTGAATTATACACAACAACAGGATGTTTGTTTGTTTCCAAACTTCAGAGGGAAGCTGCTCTTGGAGAAATCACAAATAATCCCCAATAACCTGTTAAAAGACATGAAGCCCATCTTCCCTGGATCCCCTCAATCAAAGATAAGCCTCTCTTGTGCGGCTTTTCCAGGACTTTCTATACCCCCCCCATCTGGCAAGGTGTGGATGGGGAGTCTGTGACGCATGGGTTTGGACCTTGGCTCTTGCCCTTCACAAGCTGTGTGGCCTTGAATGAGTCACCTGGGTCCTCTGAGCCTTGGCCTCAGTATGTGCGAAATGGGAATGATAACCCCACAATTCAGAGGGCAGCTGTAAGGATTCATACCAAGATGATTTCCAGAATTTGGTACAAACAGGTATGGAAAAGGTGATCTGTCTTCCCTCCACCCCACACTTGAAGGTAGTAATTCTTCCCGCTTTATCAGTAACCCAACCATGTACACAGAGCAATCAATGTATCATTTCTGGGGAATTCCCTGGTGGTCCAGTGGTTAGGACTCCGCACTTCCACTGCAGGGGCCATGGGTTCAATCCCTGGTCAGGGAGCTAAGATCCTGCAAGCCGTGAGGCGCAGCCAAAAAAAAAAAAAAAATCATTTCTGAAGGAATAAAAACATTCTCCAGGGATATAAATAATTTTTAGATAAGAATTTCAAAGTGAAGGAGTAAATTCTAGATGGTAAAAAGCCAAGTTTAATGAAAACATCTGCATTACATTCAACACGCTCATTTGTGTATATCAGAATTTCTTTAGGGTCAGAATATCAATAATACCTTAGAATTAACATAGCTTATAGCACATCTTAGCACACCTTCCAAAAAAAGTCATAATGTTGTAGCAAAGCCCACAGCCAAACCTCACTAGCACCAGGAGTAGAATAAAAATGGAAACCTGGTCAAGGATCCAGAGCTCCCATGAGATTATTATTAAGCGAGGCTCTGCGCTTCACAGAGAAGATAGGGAAGGAGGCAGGAAAATAAAAGACTCTGGCTAAGGAAGAAAAATTGCAAGAAATGGCTCAGAAGAGAGAAGGAAAAGGATTGCTCTGGGCAGGTCTTCAAACTGGATGAGGGGTGTCTGCTGAGAAGTGGGTTACCAAGGGAACAGGGACCCCGAGGTCAGCACACACCTGTTGCATGCTGAGGATAATTCTGCATGGGACTGGCAGGGCAGTATGGAAAGCTATGATGTGTTTAAAATATCTTTTAAAAAATTTTAATGCAATGAATTAAAATTAAACCAGGAGGTAAAGAACATTATAAAGATAATAACAAAATACTTATTTACATCATTCATTGACTTTAAAATTTTTTTTTTAAATTTATTTATTTACGGTTGTGTTGGGTCTTCGTCTCCGTGCGAGGGCTTTCTCTAGTTGCGGCAAGCGGGGGCCACTCATCGCGGTGCGCGGGCCTTCTCACTATTGTGGCCTCTCTCGTTGCGGAGCACAGGCTCCAGACGCGCAGGCTCAGTAATTATGGCTCACGGGCCCAGTTGCTCCGCGGCATGTGGGATCCTCCCAGACCAGGGCTCGAACCCGTGTCCCCTGCATTGGCAGGCAGACCCTCAACCACTGCGCCACCAGGGAAGCCCGACTTTGAATTTTTAACATGATGTGGTATCACAAAATGTGTAACTTACAGGCAATGTTCATTAAAGCAGAGATTTATTACCTTGTTGTTTTCAGAATAGCCTTAAAATACATTGATAAAATCTCTCAGCAAACTTGGAAGAGAAATAAACATCCTTCACTTGATAAAGGGCATCTACAAAAAAAAAAAAACTATAGCTAACATATACTTAATGGTGAAAGATTGAATGCTTTCCCCCTATGATTAGGAACAAGGCAAGAAGATCTGCTCTCACCACTTGTATTCAACAACATACTGGAAGTGCTGGCCAGTGTAATTGGGCAAGAAAAAAAAATAAAAAGCATACAGACTGGAAAAGAAGAAATATAACTGTCTATTCTCAGAAGATATGACTGTCTCCATAGAAAACCCCAACAAACCTAGAAAGAAAAAACCGCTCCTAGAACTAATAAGGGGAATTAGCTTGGTTACTGGATGAAAGGTCAATATATAAAAATCTATTTTATTTCTATTTACTGGCAGTGAAGAACTAGAGGTTTAAATAGAAGGATTTAAGAGATATTTAGGAGGTAGAAACAAGAGAAATCTTTGTTGTATTGACTACAAGAAGGAGAAGGACTCAAAAATAATTCCCAGACATCTGAGCAACTGGAAGGTTAGTCATGTCATTTACTGACACAGAAAAGACTAGGGAAGAAATAGATTAGAGGTAAAAATCAAAAGCTTTTTTTCAATATAAAATCTGATGTACTGGTACAAGCAACATAAGAAAAAATAGACAAATTGGACTTCATGATAATTAAAAACTTTGTGCATCAAAAGACATTATCAACGGAGTAAAAAGGCAGCCTACATTTTGGGAGAAAATATTTTCAAATCATACATCAGATAAGGCATAATATCCAGAATATATAGATAACTCCTAAAACTCAACAACAACAAACAACCTGACACAAAAGTGGGTAAAGGACTGAAACGACACTTCTCCAAAGAGGATATAAAAATGGTCAATAAACCCATGAAAAGATGCTCAACCTCACTAGTCATTAGGGAAATGCAAATCAACACCAAAATGGGATACCACCTCACATCCATTAAGACGGCTACAACAAACAAACAAAAAACAGGTGTTGGTGAGGATGTGGAGAAATGCAAACCTTGTACATTGTTACTAGAAATGTAAAGTGGAACAGCTGCTGTGGAAATCAGTATGGTGGCTACTCAAAAAATTAAAAATAGAATTACCATATGATCCAGCAATTCCACTTCGGGGTATATACCCAAAATAATTGAAAGCAGGGTCCTGAAGAGTTATCTGTACACCCATGTTCACAGCAGCATTATTCACAATAGCTAAAACGTGGAAACCCAAATGTCCATCAGTGGATGAATGGATAAGCAAAATGTGGTATATACACACAATTCAGCTTTAAAAAGGAAGGAACTTCTAACATATGTTACAACATAGATCAATCTTGAGGACATTATGCTAAGGATAACTTGCCAATCACAAAAAGACAAATACTATATGATTCCACTTATATGCTGGGGGTGGCATTTCAAGCCAAACCACAGGTGGGCTCTGGATTCAGAGGTTGTGAGACTGCCTTCATGAGGGGTGGTGTCCTTTGGGCACAATCCCTTCTGGGCCTCTACCCCTTAAAATGGAAATTTTATCACCTCTTTTATGGAGATGCTGTAAGATAAATGAGATCATGCATTAAGTGCCCGATGTGTAGCATGTGCTCACCTGTCTGTCCCCTAGCCCTAACCCTCTCCCCTCTCAGCCCTCCCAGTGAAAAGGCAAGGAGGAGGGAAGCTAGACATTAGATCATCTTAGATCTCCCTGGTATCCTCCTTATTCTCAGGGTGATTGGCCCCTGGCCCTACTGCTGACCCCTGAGCTGTGCAGGAAAGGACAGCACACACGTGCATGCTGACACCCTAGCACATGGGTGGGGAGAATATCCAGCTCACCTCTACCTGGCAATTTGCTTGTGATGTTTGGAAGCCACAGGGCACAGCAGAAAGGTGGATGAATGGATGGATGGACAATGATAAGACACTTGTAGCGAGGGTGAAACCTGCCAAAGATGAGAACTTCTAGTGCCAGCCCTAAGAGATCTCTGGAAACACCATCACTGGTGGCCCTTTATCATTTGAAGATTGGAAACAGAACAGTCCCATCAGGGCATCTACTAAATGGTTAAGATCATAAATTAAAACTCCTTTTAGGGGCCAATTAGGAAAGATCAATTTAAAATTTTAAAAACTCATATCTAGTCCTTAGCAATTCCATTTATAAGAATTTATCCTACAGAAATATACGTGTGTATGTATATCCACTGCAGCATCATTTGAGAAGACAGAAAAATCTGAAATGACTTAAATGTTCATCAGTAGGGAGTGTGTCTTTACTATGGAACAATAAACGGTAAATATGTATCATATAAATGTATATTTGTGTATAAATATATAATATAAATACATAATAAACAGGTAAGTAAATATATACTGCTAAAGCTTGGGGAGCTATGGCTTGGGCGGAGAGGTTAAGTGAAAACAGTAAGTTGCAAGAACCAGTATATATGATTCTGTTGAAAATAAGCCAACAAGTTAGTATACTCAGAGATAAAATTTCTAGAAAAATATGGACGAACTATTAATAGTAATTATCTGTAGTGAATGGAATGACAGAAAACATTTCAGTTTCCTGTAAAGTCTGAATTCTTATAATGAGCATGAATTACTTTTACAATCAGAAAAACAATCAAGACATTTAAAAAATTACAAATGTGCTAGAATTATATCGTTAGGTAAACAAGTACAATTTTAATGGGAACAAATACAAAACAAATGACAAGGCCAATGTGTAAGATAAGTTCTTCACTCTCAGAAAGACAGAAAATAGAGGAAAGAAAAGAAAGCACCAGAAATGTGTTTTGTTTTTGTTTTTAATTCTTTTTTTGCTTCATATAAATAGAATCTTACAATAAATGGTCTTGAGTGGCTGGTTTCCTTCACTTAGAACAATGTTTCCAAGGTTCATCCATGTTGTAGACTGTATCAGCACTCCATTCCTTTACTGCTGAATGATACTCTACTGTACAGATACACCACACTGTGTCTATCCATTCATCAGCTGATGGGTATTTGGAGTGTTTCCACTTTTTGGCTATTATGAATAATGCTGCTATAAACGACTATAAACTTCTCTTGGGTATTTCTCTAAGACTGAAATTGCTGGGTCATAACTGTATGTTTAATCATTTAAATAACTACCAGACTGTCTCCCAAAACACCGTTTTACATTTTACATTCCTGCCAGCAATGTACAAGGGTTCCAATGTCTCCACATCCTTGACAATACTTGTTATTTTCTGTCTTTTTGGTGAGAGCCATCCTAGTGGGTATAAAGTGGAATCTCACTGTGGTTTTCATTTGCATGTACCTAATGACTAATGATGCTGAAAATCTTTTCACGTGCTTACTGGCCATTGGTTCACCTTCTTTGAAGAAATGTTTATTGAGATCCTTTGTCCATTTTCAAACTGAGTTATCTGCCTTTTCATTACTGAGTTGTAAGAGCTCTTTATATATTATGGATACTCGTCCTTTATCAGCTATGTAATTTGCAAATATTTTCTCCCATTCCATGGGTTTGTCTTTCCACTTTCTTGATAATGTCTTTTGAAGCACAAAATTTTTCAAGTTTGATAAAGTCCAACTTACCTGTCTTCTCTTTTGTCGTTTGTGCTTTTAGCATTATATCTAAGAAATCACTGTCTAATACAAAGTCTAATACAAAGACATATGCCTACATTTTCTTCTAAGAGTTTTACGGTATTAGCTTTTATTTGGTCTTTGATACATTTTGAGATAATTTTTGAATATGGTGTGAGGTAGGGGTCCAAATCTACTCTTTTGCATGTGGATATCCAGTTGTACCAGCACCAACAACAACCAGTTGTTGTAAAGATTACCTTTTCCCCCACTGAATTGTCTTGGCAACCTTGTCAGAAATCAATTGATCCTAAATGTGAGGGCTTATTTCTGAACTCTCAATTCTATTCCACTAATGTCTATCCTTATGCCAGTACCACACTGTTTGGATTACTACAGCTTTCTAGTAAGTTTAAAATCAGGAAGTGTGCGTCCTCTGATTCTGTTCCTCTTTTTCAAGGTTGTTCTGGCTATTCTGGGTCTCCTGAGTTTCCACATGAATTTTAGGATCAGCCTGTGGTAACTGTGGAATCAAGGAGAGCTAAGATCAAGGTCTACCACTCAGGAAGCTTACAGCTTTTAAGGAAAGCTTGTTTGAGTTTCTGTCATTGCAAAAACACCCACAGCCTTGCTGGCCGTTCTGGGACTGGACCATGACCCAGCAGGTTGGCCCATGCCCAGAGATTAAAGGTGATGTGTACTTCTGAAAATAATGTCCCGACCACCTGTGTGCCTGCACTACACAGGCGAGGGAGGCAGCAGGGGTGTGGGACCCTGACGTGCTCTGTGAAGGGTGTCACATTAGGAGGACCACGTCCTCAAGAAGATTCATCTGCCAAAGGCAGACGGGAGGGCTTAGAGGGAGCTGAATGGAGGAAGAGGGCGCCGACAGACAGGCGATTTTATGGGGTTCAGCCAAAAGGTAATAAAGACTGGAACAGGGCCGTGATACTAGGAATGGCAAGGAAGGAGACCATCGAAATACGTGTCAGCTTTACCATTTGAATAAGAAAATATGGAGGAGAAAAACATGTAAGCATTCTGCCATTATCTGGACTTGTTGCTGCTGGCCAAGGTCTTCCGTAAGTTATTTTTCCCTCCAAAGTGATCCTTTATTTGGTATCTGTCTTCTTTAGAGCCAATCTTGGTGCTACTATAAAGTGTGTACATACATAATGATAAAATATTCAATTTAACAAAATGCTACTGGGCACTTGGTACATGCAAGACATTGCTTAAGCCTGATGCTGTTAAGAGACAATGTCATGCCCAGGGACAAAGAAGCTCCAGGACAGTTACAAGCTGATTCACCTCTAAGTACCGGCAAGTCCCCTTGGAGGAAGAAATGAGCACGATTCATTTCTGTTCACAGCTTCTGGGGTGTCAGATGCATGAAAAGGTCTTATTTAGAATGAGTGTCTCTTTTTACTTTAAGATTCCATTTTACAATCTGAACTCTGGCACTGGCAGCTATGCCCCTCAATCTTTGGTCTCATTTGGGATTTTAAATACACAACCTAATGAAAAGTTAATAGGAGATTCACTGTTAAACTCCAAATATAGTCACTGCTCTTTCAAAGCCAGAGGCAAAAATCTAAAAAGCCCCAGTCATTGCAGGGCTGAAAGAAGAGAAATTATTTGTCTTCTGCTAGGCATTTAATCAACGCGCACCTGCCGTCCTACTGTGTGCTAGGTCATGGCCACACCAGAATAAGTTAGATGTTATCTTTGTTCTCATGGAGTTCAAAGTCTGGAGGGGACCCAACATGAAAACAGGCAGTGACCATATGGGTCGTGAAGTTCTGTGATGCGAGCAATGGTCCCTGTGGAAGCACAGGGTGGGGGTAACTGATTAGTTGGGAGGTATTCGAGAGCGTTGTCAGAGGAAGCAACACTCCAACCAAATATCAAAAGGCTTAGGAAGAATTAGTGCCTGCTGGGTAGGGGGTGTGTTTTCCTAGGCAAAGGGAATAGCAAGGTGAAGGCAGAGGTCAGAAGGAGAACCTGGCACCATTTGGGATGTCGGGCAGTGAAGACTGCACAAGCCAGAGTAATAAAGAGAGCTTAGACGCTTGGATGCCTATTCTGTAACTCAGCACTGAGCTAAGTGCTTTACACAGATGATCTCATTTGCTCCCAGGAGAACCCTAGGGGGTAGAATTAACAGTACAAATGAGGAAACTGAGGCACAGGTGAGAACCTCATTCAAGGTCATGGAGTTGATAAGTGGCACAGCTGGATTTTAACCCAGGTAGGAATACCAGATAAAATACAGGATGCTCAAGTTACATGCGAATTGCAAACGGATGAGTTTTTAGTATAATTATGTCCCATGGAGTATTTGTATTCCTGTATTTTTATTTGCTAAATCTGGCAACCCTAAACTTAGATCCCACCTGGGTTAACCCAGCCTGACTCCACAGCTGATGTTCTTGGCTATGAATGGAAAAGGGTGTGTACACCATCCCCTGGTCAGCGCCAAGATGCAGGTGAACACTATAGGGGAAGACAGAGGGAGCTGCAGTCAACTCCATGCGTTTCTATGTTGAGATGCAAGACTATGATTTCAGGCCCAATCCCTGAAACAATTAGCTTGACCACGTTTTTCTTGATGTGTTATCCATCCAACTGGCAACAATCAAAAAGTGTTAATAATACAATTTGTTGGTGAGGGCATGGGGTAACAGGACCTCTCTTAAGAGTGTTGGCTGGAGTGTAAATGATTTCGTTTATTCAAATTTGAAAACCCACATATACTTTGACCCCAACATCTTAACACCTGGGAATTTTCCCAACAATATGTGCCCAAAAAACAGGTACAAACAACGATTTTTATTGCAGCCTGGTTGTAAGAGCATAGCAGGGCTGGGAGTAGGACGAGGAGAGTGAATGCAGAATTTAAGGAGGCATTCACTCTTGGGTTTATGCAAGTGCTGGCCCTGCACCTACACAACCCTGAGAGCAAGTGCCTTCTTAAATTCTGCTCCCTAGATGCCTCCTTCGCTTCACCGGAACCCCAGTCCTTCAGCCTATCATAATCGACAACCTAAGTGAACACAGATAGGAGACTGGGTAAATAAATTATGGTCAATCCATATAATGAAATACCATGCAGCCACACAAAAAATGAGGTAGACTGTCTATACTATGGTAAAAAACAAGAGCAAGGCATTGTGCATAATTTGCTACCTTTTATGTGAAAAAGGAGAAATATATATACATATGTGCATACACTATCTCTGGAAAGATGTCTTAAAAACTGGCACTATGTGTTGCCTCTAGGGAGGGAAAGTGGGTTAGGAGGGAATATTTTATACATTCTTTTATAACTTTTGGATGTTGGTCCATATGAATAGATTCTCTATTCAAAATGTAAATAAAATTATGAAAATAAAATGTAAGGAAAAAATATGCAAATACACTTAGAAATGTATCTGGAAAAGATACACAAGAAACTGACAGCTGTCTCTGGGAAGAAAACTGCCATTTGGGGGTGACGGGGGGACAACTGATTTACCATTGCTTACCCATATACAAGATTTGATTTTTTTCCCCATATGCATATATTACCTTAAAAATTAAACACATATAACTAACTGCATGTATGTTAATTACACATACATCACATTGCGTGTACGCACACACACACACGTTTATGTTTCTAATCAGAAAGTCATTAGAACTGAACAAAACTGGATGACTTTACATAGATGCTGGACAAGCCCAGACGTCTTTGCAAGGCTCATCATCTTCAGGGGATGTGCAGTAGGTTTGGTGAGTACTTGGCATCACTTTTCTCCCCAGGGGATGGCACCCCAGAGAGACTGATCAGAGCAGTGTGGGACCAGGCTTTTCTCACCTGTGGCTTTTTCCACTGTGGAGAAGGAAGCCTTTGCCGTAAAAAACAAATATTGGATTCTCTTCCGTATTCTTCTTAACTGTCCCTGATATCAGACACCTATGTGTGGCTTGGCTTCAGTTGCTAGCAAGCCTTCCTCGAAGAGGTGTTCAGGGTCTGTGTTCTCAGCGTTCCCTCCCAGGGATTTGTGTTGCAGCTAAAGAACCTTCTTCTCTGAACTTCTGACATTAACTTGGGTTTTCGATATTTTTTTTTAAATTTATTTATTTATCTATTTATTTATTTATTTATGGCTGTGTTGGGTCTTCGCCTCTGCGCGAGGGCCTTCTCCAGTTGCGGCAAGTTGGGGCCACTCCTCATCGTGGTGCGCGGGCCTCTCACTATCGCGGCCTCTCTTGTTGCGGAGCTCAGGCTCCAGACGCGCAGGCTCAGTAATTGTGGCTCACGGGCCCAGTTGCTCCGCAGCACGCGGGATCCCCCCAGACCAGGGCCCGAACCCGCGTCTCCTGCATTGGCAGGCAGACTCTCAACCACTGCGCCACCAGGGAAGCCCGGGTTTTCGATTTTATACAGGTCTATCAAAGCTTAGTTTACAGCTCAACATGATTAAACAAAATTATATGTTGTTACTAGGATAAAACTCCCGTGCCCGGTTCATTTATTCCACAATTAAACTCTTTTGCGCATGGCACATTAAAAGTAAACATCAGAATGTACCTGGGATGGCTATTCATGGAATATTGCCATAATATTTCAGAAGCAATGGTAAAACCCTTGGAAGGATGAGATGAACTCTTGGCCATGTAGCTTTTCTTAGGATTTTAATGCGCTGCAATTTATTGTTTATTGAGAACCCAAGTGGTTACTTCATTTCCAAGAACAGAGGTGTCCATGTTATTGCCATTTTCCACCCCCAGACTAGGGCTCCAACTCCTGAAGGGAAAATACCCACCATGTGTCACTTAAGTATATCTCAACCAGAAGTGCAGGCAGCTACTGCAGAAATTTTTGTGCGTGCCTGCCAAGCACAAAACATCGTGATAATACACATTTGTTTCCCCCTTGGGGGTAAAGGAAAACAGAAGCTGCTGCAAAGCACTGGAGAATATAGCCTGGTTACAGAAAAGATAGAACAAGAAACAAGCATTGAACTCACGTTGTTTCCATTTCCCTTGAACCACCCACCCCAGCCAGCAATACGTAGTGATGCAAAATCCCACCAGCAGATTACCTGTAAGAACCATCCACCTCTGAGACCTTCAAAGCATTTTCTCTTCTCTGTGGGAGGTCGTCTAAATAAGAGATAACTGCGAAATGATTTCAACAGGGTTATGAATCTATTTACTGTTTTAGTAAGAAGTTTTTCTTCCTTTTTTAAATACAAACAAGGAAACCAACGTTCTCTGCAGCAAAGCGACACGAAAGGATGTTGCTTAGTTAATGAAAATAAGACCTCTGTATTCCCCAGTCCCTGAAGGCACAAGAACTCAAATGAGAACTGATGATAATACACTCAACCACTGGCAGGAAAAGTTAAATGAAATGGTGGAAGAGTAGAGAAACAGTCAGGTGAGGTAATGGGCTACTCATTCAGGGGGATCTAGAGTGGACTTCCCAGTTCAATACCAGCAGCAGCGAAAAGAACAACAAAATCGATGCGGCCCTCGAGTAAGCCCATGCTGAGCAGTTACTTGCAAACCAAACGACTTCTCCAGCTGAGGCTGGCGCAGGGGAGGCAGATGACTCAGCCTGTGATGGGGAAGGATTTCCTGGCAGAGAGACCACTGCTGCTGCACTCTGTCAAATCCTTTCACACCCACAGAGCCTCCTGCCCGCCCCAGCTCCTAGGTGCACACTCCCACCTGGGACCTCACACAGACCCTGGCTTCCCCATGGCACCCCCAGGCTGGGCTGTTAAGTGATGGGTGGTCTCCAGCAGCATTTTCTTTGCACAGTGAAGGTGCTTGGGAGATACGTGTATGGATTTGGTCTAATTTGGCTGAGTACAGAAATTAATAGGAGGGACTTCCCTAGAGGTCCAGTGGTTAAGACTTCGCCTTCCAATGCAGGGGGTGCGGCTTCGATCCCTGGTCAGGGAGCTAAGATCCCACATGCCTCAGGGCCAAAGAATCAAAACATAAAACAGAAGGAATATTGTAACAAATTCAGTAAAGACTTAAAGAAGAAATGGTGTACATCAAAAAATCTTAAAAAAAAAAAAAAAGAAATTAATAAGAAGATACTGGGATATGCATGGGACACCCATTTCTCACCCTCCTCTTCCTAATTTCAGCAGTAGGTTTTCGGCGGGGCAGCCTTAGAACCCTTGCTCCTCAGCCCAGGCCTTCGGACAAGAACAGAAGTCCAGCAGCTTCTCCACCCAGTTCCAAACCAACTTCTACACACACACACTGTTCCTCTGTCTTCTAAAGTCTCTTTTCCTAACAGAGGTGTGGCCAATTTTTAGGCAACTGAAGGCATGACGTATGGCTTCTTGCAATCTGCGAAGCTGTAAACAGGTAGCGGCATCTGTCTCTCATGGACTGAATCGCTCCCACACCCTCAAAATTCATACATCGAAATCCTAACCTCCCGTCCAGGAAAGCTAACCCTTTCTCCTCTACTTAAATTCCTCTCTACCCATCCTTCCCGCATCCTAGAACCGGCAAGACCATGTTTCCTCTCCCCTGGTTATAGCTCACTGCCCAGAGGACCGCAATACCCTCCTGACCGGCCCCTCTGCCACGAGCACCCCTGGACAAGCTGTTCTCACACAGCCAGCGGCATGAGTTTTTTTTTCAGCCAGGCCACCAGCGTGTTGAACCATTCACCTCTCCCGATCACAAACTATTCAAAGTTTCATAAATTTAATCTCATCTTCTTATACTTTATCCCATCTGATCCTCACATTGTCCCTTTGGTGGCCCAATGGATGGCCTTGTGGCACCTTACACAAGAGAAATCTTCTGAAAACCTTGCCCAATTCACAACTTGCATATTTCTAGACTACGCCTGAAACAGAATGGTACTTCTTACCAGCTGAAGTGTCCCTGCCACTTTGCAAAAGCAACCAAGAGTTTTGCATTTATAGTAAGTACCCCACATATGAACCTTCAAGTTGTGAACTTTCAAACATGCTAACATGTGTTCGCATGTGCAATCACGTAAGTTAGCTCACGTGTCTGGCGTACATTGTCACGAGCGTGCATCCTCTACAAGTGGTTGTGCTTCTGTGTACTTTACTGTATAGCAGTGTATAGAGTACAGTAGTACAGTATCTTTATTTCAAGTCCAAGATGTCCAGAAGCAAGCATAAAAGCAGTGGTGATGTAGCTGGTACTGCTAAGAAGTGCCAAGCAAACAAAAGTGAAAATAATTGAGAGAGTGGAGTGACAAGAGGAAAAAGAAGTAACTGAAGCACTGAAGAGATTCACGATGCAGGAAATGGCAAGGGGACTTTCTTTATTTGAGGAGGCACTGTTAGTTTTTGAGGCACAGGACCCGAACACAGAACGGTACACGAAGGTGGCAGCAGCCATTCAGAATGCAATCCAGCGCTACCGTGTCATCTGTGACGAGAAAAAAAGAGCTACTACCCAGACGTCACTGGATCGTTTCTTCAAGAGAGTAGATAGAATTGAATCCAGCAAGGAACCAGAACCTGTGCCATCAACGTAAGGCGAGAGTGAAACTGCAGCTTGCCCTCCATCTCCTATTGCTGACGATCCTTCGGCTCTACCACCTCCCACCTCCTCTCCCTCCTCCAGTCAGTAACTCTTCTTGCCTGTTCACTCGATGATGCCAGCCCCCGTATGCCAGCTGTTGTACTGTACTACTGTACTTTTCAAGGTGTTATACTATAAAATTAAAAATGTCTATTTTTTGTTTGTTTTTCATGTATTGTGTGAAAAGTATTATAAACTTATTACAGCACAGTACTATATAGCAGATTGTGTTAGGCTAACTTTGTTGGACTCACGAACAAACTGGACTTAACGGACACGCTCTTGGAATGGAACTCGTGCGTATGCAGGGGACTTACTGTACTCATCAATAGCTTCACCAGCTCTAAAATGGCACGGTTCTTGACAAAGGTTTGATTTGAAGGGATTTGTATTACTTCAAAGCTAAAGCATAAAGAGAGGCTTTTTTTTTTTTTTTGGTATCACACTATTTGGGGTTCACATAGCATCCATCCCATTGTTCTGTTACCCCTGTTTACAGGCAAGCAAACCAAGGCTTACTGCAGTCACAGGGGGAGGGGACAGGGCGTGAGGACTCAGAGCTGAGCTACATGGAGCCCAGGGCTCAGCCATGGAGGACTGGCCTGGGAATGGCACCATCAGTGGGGCTCACTGCTGGGGACTCAGGGAGTAGGGAGACTCGGTGTTCCAAATCTCACTCTGTGACCAACTGGCTGTGCTCTTTTGGCAACAATCAATCATAAACATGGCCCTTGCTATCATCAGTGAGGGTTTCTATCTGCCAGGGCACCAAGGAAAGCACTTCACACATAATATTTCATCATGACAACAGTCCTGTCACCATGACACCACTTCTTACTTAACTGTGGGCTGCCCTCATTTCTGCAGGTATAAAGTAGCAATAGGAAACTTGCTGTATCCACTTTCAATGAATGGAAAAAAACAAAAACAATGACATGGGACTTCCCTGGCAATCCAGTGGTTAAGACTTCACACTTCCACTGCAAGGGGCACGGGTGCGATCTCTGGTCGGGGAACAAGATCCTGCATGACGAGCAGTGTGGCCAAATACTGCACACAAAAAAACCGATGACATAATGTGTACACAGCTAGGTGCCCTGGATAGTGTGAGGAATGAGATGGACACAGTCTCTTTCCTCATGAAGCTCAGCGTGTGTACACACGGCTATGCTGGAGCCATCAGGAGGAGGACACTTCTTCCACTTGGTGCTGAGGACCATCCTCGTAGCACCGATCAAGGAACCATCGATTCAATAACAATAAAGAACAAATAGCCCTCAGGCTTTCGACCATAAACAACTTGACCCCTGGGTTTATGAGGTACGGTTAGTACATCCAAATGTGTGCCAAATATAGGGGGATTCTAGACATTCTTGAAATACACCCATTTAATCCATTTAATCATTCAGACAGGCACTGCAGGTCGTGGTAATAGGGAATATAGAGCAGCAAATCCTTTGACCAAAGCATCAAATCTGCCAAAGGGAGGTTGCTGGAACTGCAGGGGAGATTCTGGGTATCAAAGCCAATTTTTTTAAGCACCCCATTCTGATGGAGTAATGTCATTTCTCCAAATAAAGATGAGGCTCTACAGTTTCTGAATTCATCATAATTCTGCACTTATGAACATTATAATATGGATTTACTAACTTGCAAAGTTTGTAAATTATCCCCTTTGTAGCATCCAGCAGTATTAAAAGAAAAGGGAAAGACACTAGAATTATAAAACTTTTTTTAACCTCTTAGAGTGGTCTTCATTTTAAAAATGTACTGCGGGGGGACTTCCCTGGTGGCACAGTGGTTAAGACTCTGCACTCCCACTGCAGGGGGCCCAGGTTTGTTCCCTGGTCAGGGAACTAGATCCTACATGCACGCCGCAACTAAGGAGCCTGCCTGCCACAACTAAGACCCAGCACAACCAAATAAATTAATTAAATAAATAAATATATTTTTTAAAAATGTACTTTGGGGACTTCCCTGGTGGCGCAGTGGTTAAAACTCCGCAGTCCCAATGCAGGGGCCCGGGTTCGATCCCTGGTCCGGGAACTAGATCCCACAGGCATGCCACAACTAAGAGTTCGCATGCCACAACTAAGGAGCCCGCCAGGCGCAACTAAGACTGGGAGCAACCAAATAAATAAATAAAATAAACAAAATAAATATTAAAAAAAAATGTATTGTATGCAGAAGTTCGTTCATAAACTGGCTGTTTGGAATGTAACTAGGGTTTGTCACAGAAATAACACTGTAATTGGTGATTAGATCTCAGGCCAACTCACAAAAACCTAGTTTTTTTCATCACAACATGAATGTACTAATTCAACTACATAAGAGTTATAATCAAGCTTTTCTCCCTAGCCACTCTGTTTACTTTCTAGTAAAACATTTGAGACTTCTGTTTTTGTTGCCAGATTCTGTGTCTTTTCTTCCCTTCAAAATTCTCTTACCAGCTAGCATAGGAAACTAACCACTATTTATACTCATAGGTAACAATGATCATAAGGGAATTTAATACACTAGAGGAGAGAAATGTGTTATGTAATGTAGTAAGTATATTAAATGCATCTGATTAGAGGGTCGATAAAGGTATGTGGTTATTTATACTTCGAAATATTATTTGTTACATTAGTAGAAGTAAGCTGTATGAAATTAGTGGTTTTGGGATAACATATCTCTGATATATGATGAAGCAGGGAAGATAAAGATAAAGGGTCTGCAGGCTGATTATATTCTTGAGACTCCGAAGAAAGAGTCAGGTAAGCCAAGGTCACAGTCTGAGTTTGACCAAGTGAAGCATATAACTCTCCTGGTTACTCAAAAGCTCACTCTATAAGAAGAAATAACAAACATAATATCAGCTCTCATTCATGGAATTCTTACCATGCACTAATTAGCACCTGCATGACTGCACCCTGACAAGCCTGTTACTTTACTACAACACGCGACACATCTGGTTGACCAGCTGACTGGGGCCCCTCCTCATGCTAATACTGTTCTAATGAGTAAAACCACATCAGATGAAGTGACCTGTAACCAGGGGATAAGAAACACGGTCGTGCCAGTTCTGTGATGCAGGAGGGATGGACAAAGAGGAATTTAAGTACAGGACAAAGGGTTAGTGCCCCTGAGGAAGAGCCTGAGTGGTAAATGGATGGGGACATCCAGAGTCTGGGAGCTTGGGAGCATCTCAGGCACTGAGGGTGCCTGTCACCTTGTCTGCCTCATGGTCACCACCACTGTCAGCAAAGATGTCTGGGACTCCTTGCTGCCATCCTGCCCTGCCAGTTGCCATCTCTGCATAGGAAGGAGGCCCCACAGGGGGCCCAGAGGGTCAGTGGGGTCAACATACAACACTGGTTCTTTGGGGAAACATGATCTGACTCCCAATTCACGGCTCTAGGAGTTCCACTGTGCCTCCTGGTCCTGGTGTACAATCCAAAATGGTGAAGAAGTTTCAAGGGCAAGGGGAACACCTGGGACACACGCTTGGGATATTACAAGATTAAACGTTGGGATGCTACAAGGCTAAATGTTGGGATGCTACAAGGGTAAATGCTGGGATACTACAAGGTTAATGTTCGGATACCACAAAGTTAAATGTTGGGATGTTACAAGGTTAAATGTTGGGTTATTGCAAGGTTAAATACTGGGATACTGCAAGGTTAAATGTTAGGATACTACAAGGTTAAATTCTGGGAAGCTACAAGGTTAAATGTTGGGATATTACAAGATTAAATATTGGGATATTACAAGGTTGAATGTTATAGTATTCGGATTTGCCTAGACTTGGACACTATTTGATCAGCTTAAAAATCCTAAATACAATAGTATACTCAGAGTTTTACAAACTGAAGAAAAAAATTTAAGGCAAAGAATCCTAACAGACTATACCTTCAGTTTGTGTTCGTTATTAATCACTATATATGATAAAGACATGGAATCATAATTATCTTATTATTGTGTTCACAATGCAGAACGCAGAAAACAATGTCTACAGTAGCTGTGAAAGGCTGAGAGTCACAAAACCACGTTTGTATAAAACCATTAAGCAGAAATGACTCAGAAAAAACACAGGGATAATTATGTTTGGTGAGACTGACAGAGCTAAAAGTCATCTTAAAATCAAAACAGAGGGGCTTCCCTCGTGGCACAGTGGTTAAGAATCCGCCTGCCAATGCAGGGGACACAGGTTTGATCCCTGGTCCGGGAAGATCCCACATGCCATGGAGCAGCTAAGCCCGTGCACCACAGCTACTGAGCCTGAGCTCTAGAGCCCACAAGCCACAACTACTGAAGCTCGCGTGCCTAGAGCCCATGCTCCGCAACAAGAGAAGCCACCACAATGAGAAGCCCGCGCACCGCAAGGAAGAGTAACCCCCGCTCGCCGCAAGTAGAGAAAGCCCGCGCGCAGTAACGAAGACCCAACGCAGCCAAAAATAAGTAAAATAAATAAATTTTTAAAAATTAAAAAAAAAAATCACAACAGAGGCTTCCAGTTAAAGATGGTGGATTGAAAACACACACTTAGCTCTGTTCCTTCCACAAACCCTACTGCAAAGACAGTAAATTACCCAGGACAGAGGTAACAGGGGAAGAGAAAACAGCCACAGATATTTGGAAACCAGAAAGCAGATGGACAAGTGGTAATGGGCTTAGCCGATTTATAAAGTTAAATATTCATCTGGCAGTGGGAAAAGTCAAGAAGCAAATGGCTTGGTACAACCACTCTGGAAAACTCTTTGGTGGTATTTACCAAAGCTAAACCTACATCTTTGTGATGGCCCAGCAATTCCCCTCCCAGGAATACGCTCAAAGAAAATGAGTGCACAGGTCTGTTAAAAGACATGAACAAGAATGTTTATGGCAGCTTTATTCATAGGAGTCCCAAAAGAGAAATGACCCAGATAACCATCAACAGTGGAATGAGTAAATAAGTTATGATATAATAACTAGATGGATACTATATAGCAATAACAAAGAACTAATTGCTGCTACATGCAATAACATGGATGAATCGTCAACATTATGTACAGTAGAAGCCAGAAGAGTACATACTGTACGGTTCTGTTTTTATTAAGTTCAAGAACAGGCAAAATCAACTGATAGTGACAGAAAGGTTATTGATAGAGAAGAGACACAAGGGAGGATTCTGGCGTGTGGCAAATGTTCTCCATCTCTGAGTGGTGGCTAAGGGTGGACTCACATCTTCAAGATCTTCACTTCACATTAATTGCATTTCACTTTATTTACACTAAACCTCAATTTTTTAAAAAAGTAAAGAAAATGAATGAAAAGAAAAAACTTTGCTTTGGGACGTCCCTGGTGGCGCAGTGGTTAAGAATCCACCTGCCAGGGCTTCCCTGGTGGCGCAGTGGTTGAGAATCTGCCTGCCAATGCAGGGGACACGGGTTTGAGCCCTGGTCTGGGAAGATCCCACATGCCGCAGAGCAACTAGGCCCGTGAGCCACAACTACTGAGCCTGCGCGTCTGGAGCTTGTGCTCCGCAACAAGAGAGGCAGCGACAGTGAGAGGCCCGCGCACCGCGGTGAAGAGTGGCCCCCGCTCGCCGCAACTAGAGAAAGCCCTCGCACAGAAACGAAGACCCGACACAGCCAAAAATAAATAAATAAATTAATTAATTAATTTAAAAAAAAAAAAGAATCCGCCTGCCAATGCAGGGGACACGGGTTCGATCCCTGGTCCAGGAAGATCCCACACGCCGCAGAGCAACTAAGCCCATGTGCCACAACTACTGAGCCTGCGTTCTAGAGCCTGCAAGCCACAACTACTGAAGCCTGTGCGCCCTAGAGCCCGCACGCCTCAACTACTGAGCCTACACACCACAACTACTGAAGTCCACATGCCTAGAGCCCATGTTCCAAAACAAGAGAAGCCACTGCAATGAGAAGCCCGCGCACCGCAACGAAGAGTAGCCCCCCGCTCGCCACAACTAGAAAAAGCCCGCGTGCAGCAATGAAGACCCAATGCAGCCAAAAAAATAATAAATTAAAAGAAAAAAAGGCAATAAAGTTAATCAGCCCCTAATACCTTGGTGCACTGATGAGGGGGACACAAGGTAATTATAAAAACAAAACAAAGAAAAACAAACAAAAAAACTCTGCTTTACATTACAGAAACCTCACAGGCCCAGGAATTTGTGGTGACAGGTATCCTTGGAAATGGGAGTAAAAGAGCCAAAAAAGAAAGACCTACAGACACTGATACTGGGGACAGGGGGAGCCTTCACTATGGTGAAGATCTTGGAATACAAGCCCTCCTACAAAAAGGGTCCAATCAGCTTTCTAGTGCTGCACTGGTTTTGTGTGTGTGCTACACCCTTAAACTAGCAGGCAGCCAGGTCAAGAAGACACCTAAGGAAAGTGTACAACAAACAACCAAAATGGGAGGAAACAGTCTATTTGGAGAAAAAATAAAACTATCATTAATATTCTCAGAGAGGGAAAAGAAGATATTGCCTCCACTAAACAATGGTAGGATGCTATTTTTAAAAGGCATTTGATGACCGAAAAAGCTCTTGGAAATAAAAACTATGGTAGCAGAAATTAAAATCTCAGTAGAAAGCTTAAAAGATAAAGCTGAGGAAATATCTCAGAAAGTAGAATAAGCAAGGAAACGGAAAAACAGGAAATAATATTTGAGGACCAGTATAGGAGGTGCAGCATCCGAAGAATTCAAGTACCAGAGAATATAGAAAAAACTCACAGAGGGAAAATCATCAATGAAATAATTCAAAAAGATTTCAGAACCAAAGGCATGACTTTAAACAGATTAAGCAGATTCACACGAGGTACATCACAGTGCTATTTCAGAACCCTGGATACAAAGAGAAGATCCTACATGTTGCCTATGCCATATAAAGGATCAAGAATCAGAACAGAATCAAACATCTTAATATCCATACTGAGCGAGCAAAGGCAAGGAAGCAAAGCTTTCGAAATTCTGAGAGAAAGATGACTCCTTACCTAACATTCTATACCCAGCCTAACTACCAAACTACCGATTTAATGTGAGGGTAGATTGAAGATATTTTCAGATATAATTTCTTCTCCAGAAGCTGCAAGAGGATATAATCCATCTACAAAGGAAAGAAAAGAGGATCCAACATGAGAGAGAGGTAGTCAGTCCCTCGAACAGGAATGGAAATCCGAAGACGACAGCTGTTAGAGAATAACCCGTCAGGAAACAGAGGGCTTTAGGAGAAATTTCTTCAAGAAGCTGAAACTGATAGAATGCCTAATTTTTTTTTAATGTATTGACATATCTTCCAAAGGTATGTGCACTTAAACCTTTTGAAGGAGAGATTGAGGTTGATCCAGTACATTTAAAAAACTAAGAAATTTTATTTTAAAAATGCAAATAAAATTTGCAGGAGAAATAATCATGGCTTATTAAATGGCTCAGCTGTGAGTAGTGTTTAAAATACTGTATATATATAGATGAACTATTAGAAACACTATATACCAATATAACCAAAATTAGGATTTAACGAAGATGCAAATTCAATAAACAACAATAAGCAGATCCAGAAATAGCAGCATAAACATGTTATTTAGAATTATGTATGTGATTGTAAACAAAATTAGCTAAAATCATTGATAGTGGTGGCCTCTGGGAAGTGACCAATGGGCAGGTGAGAAGTCATAAGCTATGCTTCTCACAACATCCTGTGTACGATTTGACTCATTAATCTGTGTGCATATGTAACACTGACAAAGATGAAAAACTAAATCAATAAAAGCAAAACTTTCTATTATAACTCTATTTTTGTTTTCTATAAAATAGCAAGTCTATAACCTATATAAACCACTGCACAATAATTTTTATAATTAAAAAAATCACTTTCCTGTCCCTGAAGGCATTTAAATGTCTGGCTTCAGAAGGTAGTTCAACTCCCCGAAGTGTCTGTAGGGTCCCCATGACCCCTCATCAGAGCAGATGAGGAAAGTGGCGGAAGCTGAACACAGGGGGTCACAAATCACAGTGGGCACCCCATGAAGACCACAAGGCAAGTGAGCCTCTGGGCAAACAGAGATCAGCCAGGGGCCGAGATTAAAGGGCTCCTCTGTCTTACCTGTGCTCAACCACTCTCCCACACCCAGCACCAGACTTCAGAGACCAGTCAAGGCAGGGAAATGCAGGAAATGGGGTGAGCCCTGCCAACAGGCAGAGAAGAAGTGGGGTCTTCTGACTGTCTGAAGGGTCAGCTGGGAAGAATAGAGTCACTGCCATCACAAGTATACAGATGTCCGGGAGACCCTGGGTGCAACTCCTTTTCATGGGCCTGAAAATCTGCCTCTCTGACACACTGCATGGAACGATGATTATTTTTCCCTTTTCAGCTCTCGGGAAAAGAGAGGGGATGAGCAGCCTATGACCATAAAGCAATTTGCACCGAGATCCAGGTGCCCCTTCCCCAAAGATAAATTACACGCAGTGTAGCAGTATGTCTAATTATACTGCCTGCTTTATAGGACTGTTATGAAGACAAAGTGAGTTCACCCTTGCAAAGCACTTAGAACAATGCCTGGCACCTAGCAAGCAAGAGAATATGGCGTGTCTGCAAAGGTGTTATGAGAAGTCTCCATCCAGAAGCTGTGCTCACAGGCTGATGAAGTGTTTCTATAAGAGATTAAACAGGGCCTGTCCCCTCAGGGCCCCAGTGAGGAGAGAAAGTTATATTTGGATTAAACCAAACGGTGGAAGAGAGGTAGGCCTGGATAACATTATGGGCCGTCGTTTCAGCCCTAGGGGTAGGTATAAGTACAGCAGACCACCTCCCAGCTTCGAAACAAGAGCCCCTGGGCCCTTGGAGCCTGACTGAGCTTGCTGCCCAGACTTCTGTGTTCTGACTCTGCTGCACTGAGGTAGGCATGGGAGAGTGGGGGGTGGGAGGGGGCCCCTACGTCCAGGGTGGCTTTGACCTTCAGAGCACCGTCTTCCCATCAGTGGGCTACGTATCCCAATATTGCTTAGCACTGTCCACAGATGAGGGGAAGCCTTAAATACCTTTGGATTCCGGCTCTTGTTGTCTAGAAACTTCCAGTGTTTAAAAGAATCAAAGTAAATACCCAGAGAGAAGACTACATACAAAGAAAATGGAAGAGTGACTTAGATTTAATACTCCCCCTATCAGCTTAACAAAAATTTACTAAACGACTACTCTGGACCCAGCACTATGCTAGGCCCAAAAACAGAGATGAAAACAGAACAAAGAAAAATTCTTGCCCTCTTGGAACTTACACAATAGTGGAGACAAAGAGAGACTATCAGTACAGTTAATAGGGACTTCCCCGGTGGCACAGTGGTTAAGAATCCGCCTGCCAATGCAGGGGTCCGGGAAGATCCCACATGCCGTGGAGCAACTAAGCCCGTGCGCCTGCACTCTAGAGCCCACGCGCCACAACTACTGAAGCCTGCGCTTCGCAACAGGAGAAGCCACTGCAGTGAGAAGCCCGCGCACCGCAACGAAGAGTAGCCCCTCCGCCCCGCTCGCTGCAACCAGAGAAAGCCCACGTGCAGCAATGAAGACCCAATGCAGCCAAAAAAAAAAAAAATTAATTAATTAATCTTTAAAAAAGTATGCTTAATAAGTAAAAAAATGTAGGATGTTAGATGGTACTAACTGTGATGGAAAAAAATCAGGCAGGGTAGGTGTTAGGGAGAGCCAGTGGGGATGGGAAGAATTATAATTTTAAAATCAGAGACAATCTCAATGGAAAGGTGACATGAGAACAAAGACTTGAGGGCAAGACAACAAATAACCGGAGGGTCAGCAGGAGTTCAGGTACCGGAAGAAGGGAAAGGAGGAAGAGGGAACAGTTTTCAGGAAGAGGGAACACTATGTGTGAGAACAGAACGCAAAGGAACGCGGCCCAGTGAGGAAGCGAAAAGCAGTTGGTATGGCTGGAGGCCAGAGTGCTCAGGGGAGAGGGCCAGGAGATGCAGTATGCAGGGCCAGATCAGGCAGAACCTTGCGGCCCACCTTAGGAGCCTGGCTGGATTCCAAGAGCAATGGGCAGCCCCTGAAGGGTTTTAAGCAGGGATGGGCATGTTCAGGACTGAGGTTTCAAATAAAAAAGAACAAAATAATGCCATCTGCAGCAACAGGGATGGACCTAGACATTATCGTACTAAGTGAACTAAGTCAGACAGAGAAAGACAAATACGTGGTATCATGCATATGTGGAATCTAATTTTAAAAATGATACAAATGAACTTATTTACAAAACAGACTCACAGATTTTGAAAACAAACTTATGGTTACCAAAGGAGAAAGGGTGGGGGAGGGATAAATTAGGAGCTTGGGATTAACATACACACACTACTACATATAAAATAGATAATCAACAAGGACCTACTGTAGAGCACAGGGAACTCTCCTCAATATTCTGTAATAACCTATATGGGTAAAAATCTGAAAAAGAATGAATATATGTATATGTATAACTGAATCACTCTGCTGTACACCTGCAACTAACACAACATTGTAAATCAACTCTACTCCAATAAAATTAAAAACAAACAAAACTCTCCAGCTGCAATGCTCTTACTGCCCACCACTTTTTGAAGAATGAAAAGTTAACAGAGGGTCTAAGTTTACCCTTGCCTTACCAAAGGATTCTATTAACCATGCGAGGCTGCAGGGACCAGAGGGGCCGGCTGAGCCACAAGAAGAAAAGGGACACTGGAGATGGGTGGCAATGGAGCTCGAAGCCACCAGATGGAGGCCAGATAGGAAACAGCGGAAGGGAACAGCTGGAGGAAACACGTGAGGAATTTTCTGACTTCTTGGTATTCATCCTCTTGGTGTCAGGGGACACCTGCCTGCAAGACTGAAGGATCTGGCTGGTTTTTAAAATATAAAAATTACCAAGGAAAAGTCATCATGACAATAAGAAAGACTGATGCTCATCTGTGATAAATTGTTAACACCGTATTGGATGCAGTAGAGGACCTGTTAGCAGATGTGTCAGGATGTGGGTTATTCTTCCTTTGGAAAACATTAGCAATTCAAGGCTCACATCACAACATCCATGAGATAATCCAAACATGTATCAATAAAGGAGGGTATGTTTGGGGAGTGGAGGGTGAAGAGGAGTTCCTTAAGCTACGGATATGGAATGGCACCCTTCCATTATAAATAATTTTCTACAAAGAGCCAGATGCGGTGCCAAAGGCAGGAATAAAGGAATACACAACTCAAAGGCTGTGCTCACTTTCGGTAAAGGCAGCCTCAGACCAGTCTATGCTCACCATCGAGCCACCCTCTGTAGCACCCGAGCCTGCAAATCTACAACCTCATCCCCATGATGAGAGAGGAAAGCATGGCTGGTTTGCAGTCACACTATCCTCTAAGAGACCAGCCTCCTGGAAAAGCCCAGGCATGCCCACACGACAGAGCAAAACAGGGAGGGATCTTGAAGTTCTTGTCAATGCTCGGTTAGTAACAGGCCCGGGAACTGGACTCGCATGTACAAAGCCGCTGGGAGACTGGCAGGCTTTCTGTTAATGAACATGGGAGTTATCTGCAGAGAAATCATCAGACTCAAGTCTCTATAAGGCAGCAATTATTTCTGTGTTGGAAACAACCACTTGCAAACTCCAGAAGCACTTTAGGCTATTTGATAATAGTGATGCAATCATATGCAGGTTCATATAGGCACAGAGAAAGAAAATGAAAGGTCACAGGCAAGAGCTCGGAACTGGAAGAAAAACACAAGGTACCAGTTCTTAATTCTTCTTCATAACACAGGGTTGGGATACACACTGCAGATTTGTTGCTAAAAAAATCACTCCTCAAATTACACATTCCATGTAGGAGGAAATGATGTCTTTTGAAGGAAATAGATGACATTTTTTTTCTAAAAATTAAAAAATCTCTCATCTGATGGGTTCTCATAGTTGTAGCACCCATCATATCACAGAGTAGAATAAATTATTTGCCAGGCCTTGAACTGCAAAACCAAAACAAACACAACCAAAAATATTTTCTCCGTACTAACTTTAGCATCAGCCCTGGCCGCGGAAATTACAGTATCCCTCCCCCAAACACACGCTGCACTTACTCAGAATTCTAGTAGCTGTCAGTTTGGTACTCTGCAGCTCTGAGGGCCCTGGTCCAGGTGTTTGTGAGTCACTCCATTTGGAGGTAATTTGAACAGAAATGTTGGGAAGAGGAAAGGAGGAATGAGGATGGCCAAGCAGAGGATGCATTTTCCCACTGCTGTCTTGGTAAATTTGGACTTGAGGTCAGCACCCTAGTGCCTGCTGGGCAGGAGGAAATCAAGACATATAAAACGGGCCAGGAAGATAGGAAGCAATCACAGTGAACCATAAAATGAGGAAGACACCGAACATTCAGAAAGAGAACGAACATTGCTGGAGTAAAGGGGACACTGGCAAAGAGAGGACGATACCTACCTTAGTATGAATCACCACAGAACACATTTTTACCAAACTTTCTTAAAATGAAAAGGCAGATCCTGAAGCATATCTATCAAGAAAATGTTTCTATCTTGAAGTATAAAAAATAACATTGAAAATATTTTTACTTAAGGGGATCTACCATTGTTAGTGAGCATTTAAATAAAAATTATGAAGGATGGTGTGTTCTTAATGAAGAAACATTATGCAGCCATTCACAACGATGCTTGTAATAATAAGGAGGTTTATGTTCCATGAAAAATCGCAGCACGCAAAACTGCAAATAATGTATGAACTCAGCTGTGCCAAAAAATTTTAAGAAAATATTAGGAAGGACATATGCCAAAAATGTTAATAGTTACTGTCTCTGGGTAGTATAGAATTATGAGTGATTTTTCTCATTATTCTTCTTCCCAAATTTCTTTCAACTGAGCATCTATTACTTTCATAATCACAAAAACCACACACATTAAAAAACATGTTACAGGGATGAAATGTCTCTACATATTTTAGTTCTCAAATGCATAACTGTAAGCTGTGAACATGAATATAGATGATCCTTGTTTCATTTATCCTGAAATAAGAATGCTGGGGTTTTCCAGAATAATAAAGGGCAGAAGCTCCTGGCAAAGTGCCTTACCTACTTAACAGGAAAAGATTATGCAAATTATTTAGTCTTAAGAGTATGGACTAACCATGGGGTAAATGCTTATTAACTAGCCTACCATACAAGGCCCTGTACTAAAAATTATAACCCTGCTCATAGAATGAATGTCACCTCATTAGACCCCAAATATAAAATCACCCCAAATTACAGCTGCAATATTATTAGTGACCTGTTTTTGCCAAAACATGTTTAATGTAGAAGCTAAACTCTGTCAGGCTAACAATCATTGCGCCCTGGTAGAAAAAAAATCAAATGCAGGAGTCTTCATGGGATGAGCTGTAATCATCCCAGAGGCAGTGTAGCATCGTGGAAGGTGAGACCCGGAGGGATGGAGGGAGGGAGTGAGGGAGGTTTGGGTTTGAGCCTTGGTTCTGCCACTTACAGAGCTTCATAACCTTAGGCCAGTCATTTATTCTTCCTGAGATTCCATTTCTAATTGCAAAATAAGTATAATAATGTCTACCTTGCCAGAACTGCCATGAGAATAAGAAAAATGTATCTGAGAGTGGCTAACGGCTGGCTCACACTGGACAGTGGATGAGTGAACAAAAGAACAAATAACCAAAGCAGGTGGGTTTTTCCTACTCATCCACTGACACCAAAGTACTTGTTCTGGTAAATACTGGGGCAACAGGGGTGGGGCAGACCGCTCCTTGTGGGCTAGCCTAGCTCCCATTTCTTCCCTTTTTCTCCCTGTTCACTTCCAGTAGAGAGGCTGGAAAAGCTACACACGTGGTTTCCAGACTCCTTTCTAGCTAGAAGTGGCCAAGTAACAAAGTGACATAAACAGAGAGTGGCTGTCTCCCTACCTTCTTTCTTCTCTTAAACATGGAGGAGACGGCTGGGCTACAGCAGCCATCTTGCAACCATGAAGAAAGTAACAAGAACATGGCAGAGACCCCATCATGACAGTGTTAAGCTACTTAATCAATGCCAGGAGCTGCCTACCTTTAGGCTTGTTATTATGTAAGAAAAAATAAGAAATAGAAATAGAAATAGAAATCATGAGTATAATGGTGCTTGCTCTCATGGAGCTTACTGTCTACTGAGGATAAGGACAATAAAAAGGGCTCACAAATAAATATAAAATTAGAATGTACGGTCAGCCCTCCAAATCCACAGGTTCTAAATGTATGGATTCAATCAACTGCAGATTGAAAATATTTGGCAAAAAAATTCTAGAATGTTCCAAAAAGGAAAACTTGAATTTGCTGTGCTGGCAACTATTTACATAGCATTTACATGTATTTACAACTATTTTGATAGCGTTTACATCATATTAGGTATTAAAAGTAATCTAGAGATGACTGAAAGTATACTGGAGGACATTTGCAGGTTATATGCAAATACTACATCATTTTACATAAGGAAATTGAGAATCCACAGATTTGAGCATCTGAAGTGGGCAGGGGTCCTGGACCAAATCCCCTGTGGATAAGGAGGGATGACTATATTATCAGTGTTTGAAGAAGGGGGTGCTTGAAACTCTCTCCTTCATATATGAGGGCATTTGAACCCGCTGAGGTGGTCAGGGGCAACTTCCTTGACTGGGTCATGATGATGCTGAGGAAGGTGGGGGTAAAGGACAGGATTCTCAGTGGAGTGAAGAGCAGGTGCAAGGCCCTGTGGCAGGAAGGAGAGTACAAAGTATGAGGATCTTAAAAAAGGACGGTGGGCTGGTGCACAGGGAGCATGGAGAAGTACAGTACAAGATCAGACCGTGGAGATGGGCAGGGTCAGACCTCTATGGACCTTGTATTTATTTTAAGTATTTAGTGTTTTTTGTTTTTCTGTATTTTGTTATTCCCTAAAAGCAAGGGAAGCTATGTGAGTCTCACAGAGGGGTGACGTGTTCAGATTTGATTCTAGTGGTTGTATGATATCTATCTGTGGGTGTGGTGTGGTGTATGAGAGAAAGAGAGAGATTGAGAATACACATCTGTGGCCAACACTAACACCTGTGTACCCAGTAGCCATCCTCCGTCCTCCCTTGCCAACAGAAACCCAATTTTGTTGAGGGCAACCATGTGCTGGGCCCAGCTAAAGAGCAATGATGGGTCCACACCAATAGGCACATTCCTCTTTCCAGCTTTCCAAGACTCCCTGGGGTCCATGAATGGCCACGTGACCCAGATCTGGCTGGTGGGACCTCAGCAGAAGTCTGCCAAGCACTGGGGGTGGGGTGAGGGTAGAGGTGTGTGCAAAGGGCATAGTTCCAGGGAAGCTATAAAAGGGGACCCATATGTGGCCAATACAGCCAGCCTAAGACAAAGTAAGAAGCAGGAATTTGAAAGCCAGCATGCTAAGGATGATGGCGCTTAAAGTTAGAAATACTCTGGGTCCCTGAGGGCACTGCTTGGGCTGCTGAACTGCAGATCCCTATTTGTTTAGGCTGCCAATACTTGGGTAGTCTATTAATTGTAGCCAAACACTTTCCTGAGTGATGTACCAGCTTTCCTCACCTAACTGAAGGAGAAAAGGCTAAGGGTCCACACTTATTCAACATGCTTGAAAGTAATTTGCTTAATAGCTCTAAGGAGCCAGCACTGTACTAGGTAACATTCCCATTTTTAAACCAGGAAAACTGCCTGACACAGCAATATAACAAGACCCAATTGTGACAAAATATAACAATAACTTCAGGTCAACTAGCTGGATGATAATTATAATATAGTGGGCAGAACAGAAGAGTAAGTCATCAGAAAGAACTATCCTGCCTCATAAATGGCACCAGAGATGCTCAGAATGGTTTTATATCAGTCTTTTTAAAAATGGGCAGAAAAAATAAATCCTCCTTTGGATGTTTTTCTGTAGGATAAGTGAATTGAGACAGACCTGTTTCTAGAAAGCTGCAGAGAATCACATGTGATCAGAGAGACATGGCAGTTGTTCAGAGTGATAAAGAGACTCCGTTCGCTGTTGGTGTGATTTAAGGCATTAAGCTCAATTCAGAGCAGTTTCTGAAATGGGCACGATTATTTGCTTCCCCTCATTAGGGGAAGAAATTAGTTGGGCACTAGTGATCTCTTCATACAAGCCACCAGGGAGAATCACTATCAAAAAGCAGGTTGGGCGTGTGAATTCCTATGAGACAAAATACACTGAATGGACAAATAAGACATCTCTTGGAATTTTATAAGAGGGTTCACAGTTAACTGTGCTGCAACTTACAATTTCTAGTATATAATGCCAATCACTGTACGTTTGTTTACCTCACACCTATGGTCAAACAAAGTCAACAGTATTTAAAACATGACAGAATAGAGATGTTCTTATAAACACACGAAGAGAAACATGTAGAGATGACCATAATACTCGTAGAAAACATATTTTAAATAACTGTAGACGTGTCTTTCAAAACATGTTAATGAAATTGCTTAATAATGAACTACTACCTACAGAAACATTACATGAACAAAAGCAGCTGGCTGGATGAACAGCTGGCTTGCTATGTTAGAAATATAGAGACAAGTCTTAGTTCCGCTGCTATGACAAAGTGCCACAGACTGGGTGGCTCATAAACAACAGAAATTTATTTCTCACGGTTCTGGAAGCTGGAAGTCTAAGATCAGGATGCCAGCATGGCCAGGTTCTGGTGAGAAACCTCCTGCAGGTTGCTAACTTCTGGCAATGTCCTCACACGGCAGAAAGAGGAGTAAGAGAGCTCTCTGGGGTCTCTTTTATAAGAACGCTAAGCCCAATTATGAGGGCTCCACGCTCACGACCCACCTCCTAATATTATCACATTGGGGGTTAGGAATTCAACCTGTGAATTTGGGGGGGACACACACATTCAGTCCATAGCAGTACACAAAGGCAGAAATGTGAAGCATGTTAAATAACAGGATTTTAAATTCTCAGACAAGGTTAAGAAGATAGAAAATTCCTAACTTGGGATATTAAAGAAACTATAAATGTTCCAAGATGATAAAAAAACAATTATGATTGCTAACCTTAAAAAGATATGGGAAAATTTATTTCACTAATTGCAAAAGCATAAAATATGCCCATCTGAAAGATTTACAGCTGAATATTTAACCTTTCTCAAACTACCATAGCACTTTACCTATTCCTTTCTTACAGTTATTAATGATCATTTATTGAGTGATACAGGGTATGTGCCAGGCATCAGCTAAAACACCTGAAAGCGAAGGGGGGCTTAGATGTTTAGATAAAGAAACTAATGTTTAACAGTAGTTAAGAACACTGCCCAATACCTGCTTCTCAGGATTCTTTTAACATCAGCAGGGAAAGGATAGTGTTTTGGGGGTCCTCAGGACCACCCCCGGGTTTGATGACTCGGGAGGAGGACTTCTAGGACTCAGCACCTAGTACTCACGGTGTGATTCATCCCAGCAAAGGCATACAGAGCAAGACCAGCAAAGGGATCAGGTGTGCGGGGTGAAGTGTGCAGGAAACCAGGTGCCAGCTGCCCAGAGTCCTCTCCCCATGGATTCCCACAGGATGTGCTCACCTCCTCCAGCAATGAGCTGTGACAGCACATGTGACGTGTCTGTATCAAGGAAGCTCATTAGAGACCCTGCGCCCAGGCTTCTCACTGGGGGCTGGTCACGTAGGAGCCTCTGCCTGGCACAGACCAACATTCCAGACTCGCAGAAGGAAAGGGGGTGTTCAGCATAAACCACATTGTTCGTGCAATCCAGGCACAGCGAGGCCCTCTTATCAGGTCTGGGAATGGCGGGAACCCTCCCAAAATCCAGGTTCCCAGACGCCAGCCAAGGGCCTAACTTGTGAACAGGGCTTTCATATGGGAAGTCTCAGGCCTGCCGGGCTAAGTCTTTCCTGCATAGATAGACTATTCATTGAACAGTGATGGAGCAACTGGTAATCCCAACTGGAAAAAAATAGAATAAATTGGGTCTCTATCCCTATCACACACAAAAATCAGTTCCAAATGAATTAAAGACGTAAATACACAAAAACTTTCAAGCTTTTAGAAGAAAATATTAGTAGAATATCTGAATAACTTCAGGGTTAAGCATTTCTTAACTAAAATAAAACAAAATGCACTGACCTTATTAAAGGAAACTGACAAATTGGACTATATTAAAACTTTAAACTTCTGTTCATCAAAAAACAATATAATTTAAAAAATGAAAAGATAATTAAATCTAAGAAAAGTTAGCAACAACCAATTTAAGCTGACAAAAGATTAATCTGTAAAATATATAAAGAACTATTCCAAGTTACTAGAAAAAGACATATATATCTCAATGGAAAAAAACAGGCTGAGATGAACACGTGGTTGGAAAACATGTGAAAAGATGCCTAATTTCTCCAGTAATTACAAAAAGAAAATTAAAACCACAATGAGGACTCACTTCTGCTTCCAGCCAAGGAGGAGGAACAGACACTAGGTTTACCTTTCTGCCTGGAACAATTAAAACACTGGACAAACTATACGACCTGATGGCACTCAAGACAGTGAACTGGGCCATGGCCCTCAGGGACCATAAGAGACAGGAAGCAAGTGAGGTGAGCCCTACAACTGCCCAGATACTGCACGGACAGTTTCCAGGCCATGCTGCAGGGAAGGGAGACCCAAGTAGACCCAGTCTCCCTGAGTTAAGAAAACGGAGCTGGGAGTCCAGGCATCAAGAGTTTCAGGGCAGAGAACAAGCAAGGAGAGTCTCATTGACAAAGAACCCCAGATATCTGCTGAGTGTCCCCACTTGAGCCTTCAGTGAGAACTGATCAAGGCAGGTGAGGAAACTCTCCCAGGCCAAGGAAAGAAACACTTGAAAGGACTAGTGGGAACAATCCCCAGTGCTCACACAGGGCCAGAAACAATTCCCATTCCCACCCGTCAGAGGGGAAACCCTCATAATTCATGGGCAATCGGGTAGAAGATCTGAAGAGGTTTGCTTTGGTAGTGGGGGCAAAATTAGTCCCAAACCAAACTCTGCACTGGTCCTGCATAACAAACTTAAAAGCAAGACTGAAAGGATTAGCTGTTTCCAAATAACTTAACTGAGTCCTAGAACGCCTCAAAAATATTTATAGGGACTTCCCTGGTGGCACAGTGGTTAAGAATCCGCCTGCCAATGCAGGGGACACGGGTTCAAGCCCTGGTCCGGAAAGATCCCACATGCCACGCAGCCACTAAGCCTGTGCATCACAACTACTGAGCCTGCGCTCTAGAGCCCACGAGCCACAACTACTCAGCCCGTGCGCCTAGAGCCCGTGCTCTGCAACAAGAGAAGTCACCGCAATGAGAAGCCCGTGCACCGCAACGAAAACCCAACGCAGCCAAAAACAAACAAATAAATAAATAAATAAATCTATTTTTAAAAATTTATAGGAAGATAAAAATATCTAGCATCCAACCAGGTAAAATTCACTATGTCTGGAATCCAGCTAAAAATTACCAGAATTGCAAAGAAGTATGAAAACAACACCTATAACAAGGAGACAAATCAATCAACTGATTAATAGAAGAGAATAAATATAGTAGCAAAAAGCTGAAAACATCTTACATGTCCAACAACAACATAACGGATAATGGTAAATTATGGTACAGTCATATACTGGAATACTCTACAGCAGTAAAAAATAAATGAACCAGAATGATCACGTGAATGTGGATGACTTTAACATACAGCTGAATGAGGGAAAAAAGCAAGTTGTGGAAGAACATATACAGGATACAATACCATTTACATGAAGTTTAAAAACATATAAAATAAGCCTATATATTTCTGAGGGATACATACACATACAGCAAAAATATAAAGAGACAATTTTTTAAAAACCTCTTAATTTAGGACAGCTTTTACCTCTCAAGGAGAAGCTGCCAGCTGCCTACCTAATGACCCTTCTTTTCTTACTAGCAGAACCTACATTTTGATGGCAGTGAAAATGATCTCTGCTGGTAACTACTATTTCCAGTACAATTCTGGTCTCTGGGATGAAAGTCACTGGGTGGGCCTTCCTGAAAAGCCCTTTTGCCATCAGTGTTTCCTCCTTCATGGAACTCAAATGTGATGGCTGCAGCTATAGCAGCCATTCTATAAAGCATGGAAACAAGGGCCACAGCCTGAAGATGAAGGAGCACAAAGCTAGAACAGCCTGGGTCCCAGGAATGCCTGCCCCAAAACTTCTTATTACCCAAGAGGAAAATATATATTTGCCACGTTTATTTGGATTTTGTCACATGCCCTTAATCTCTAACTGAAACTGGCACACAGGGGGCTTCAACAGTGTTGTTAATGTTTTATTTTGTAAGCTGGCTGGTAGATACATGTGTATTCATTATATTAATCTCTAGGCTATTTTTGGTGTTCTTTATGCTTTTTAGTTTTTCAGTCTTTCTAAAATGCTCAAATTTTTAAATGCTCATTTAAAACTCTTAGCCCAATACTTAATCCTCAGTAAGATTCTGAAGACTCGATGATAAAATATATGAGAAATGCCTACAGTAGGCAACTCAATGAATAAACTGAATCGGAAATAAAAAGAAAGCTTCCTAGAGTCACCAAGCTAGTAGACAGTGGTGCCAGAATTCAAACCCAGTTTTATCTGACCTCCAGTTCCAAGCAATTCCCAATACACCTTAAATTAATGAGTAAACACAACTTTCCCTTGAAGATAAAAGTGTCTCATAATAAACTAGTTCTGGCTTATAAAAATCAAACACAACAAGAATAGAGCAGAGGTTAAAGTGCTATTTTAAAATGAAAAGGCTCATTCTTTCTTTAAGAAAATCTATTCAAAGAACATCACGGGCTGTAACTGGATTTTGGCAAAAAACATTCTTTGGATCTCAAAAAGCCTACTTGATGTTAGTTTATAACATACACGTGGTACCTGAATCGCTGTTCAGGTTTTAATGAGCTGGCATGCAGGATAAGAAACTCTCATGTTGTGTATTACTCGACCACACAAATAGGGAAGCTTTGTTTAATCTTGACAGCTCCCACTTAATTTTCCCTAACTGCCTTCTGTTCAACCACCGTTGTCTTCTGATTGGTGGGAATAAATCAATTTGCGTCAGCTTGAGTAGATCAAATTTATTAAACTCTGAAAACCGGTTACTTGAGGGCTATCCTGGCAGGTAAACAAATGAATAAACAGAGGGAGACTGTTTGGAATGGTATGAAAAATTATCTATATATTTTATTCTGCCTGGGTGGCAATACCAACTTCAAACTCTCTTGCCTTTCAGATTTACAAGCTGAAGACAGCAAAATGAAGCTTTCTAAGCGAATCTGAACTGTCTGAACTATCATAAATTCAGTACAGTGTGAGTTTATCTTTAATCTTTTTTTCTTATTTTCCTATTACTTTATCAAACACCAAAAATATTTCTCTGAAAAATTACTGGATTTCTTAGCATGTTGTTATGGACTGAATGTTTATGTCCCCCGCCAAATTCCTATGTTGAAATTCTAACCCCCAATGTGATGGAATTAGGAGACTGGGGGTGGGGGGGCTTTGGGAGGTAATTAGATCATAAGGGTAGAGGTCTCATGAATGGGATTAGTGCCCTGATAACGAACCAAGAGAGAGTGTGCTTCCTCTCTTCTCTCCACATGTGGGGATTTAACGAGAAGGCTCTCTGCTCTCCACAGGTGGGGATTTAACGAGAAGGCGGCTGTCTGCAAACCAGGAGAAGGGCCCTCACCAGACCCCAGATCAGAACAATGCATAAGCAGAGGCACCTGGACAGCAGTGCCGTGGAGAGAGCTTCCATTAAGCTCTGCTTCCCAGCTCCCCAGAGCTGGTCAGTTCCTTCTGCTTTCCAGATGCCTATTTTTTCAGCTTTTCCTTCAATCCTGTGAACCACCTCTTATTCTTTCCATTAATTGCTTTTATTTTTTTCTTCTTAAATTGGCCACCGGGTTTCTGGTGCTTTGCAGCCAAAGAACCTTGAGCAACAAACTGAAATGCCCTCCTCCCTCCTCTAGGCAGATTCCTGGGATACCTTCTGGTAGACGACACCAGCCCATTCCCCCCTTCCCGCCTCCACCTGCACACATTTATGGGGACAAGTGCCAGCCGCCCATGTCTGTACAGCATGAACTTATTAGCACCTGGCAGTGGCTGGGTGGTGTCAGGAGACATCTGACTACAGCTGACCCAATCACAGGTTCTCTTCTGGGAGTCTGAAATTGGACCTTTTGATATCGATGCATCTCACTGAAGAGCTGAGATGTGAAATGACGTGAAGGCAGACAGGGGATCATCCTGTACGCGCACCCAAGCCGAGAAAGCTGTCTTCCACGAAGCAGAGGCCAGGTAGGCCCAGGGATGGCACAAGTCACTGACGGATGCCTTTCCTGTCTCTGTCCCCACACTTCCTCGCCTTCCAGGGTCTCAATGCACTGCTGCCCTTGGATTCCATGAAATCCTCCTGAGACCCAACCCCCTGCCACCCCTACCCTCAGTGCTTATTTTTTTCTCAAGCTAATCTGAGTGGGCTTCTCTTTCTTATAATAGAATCATCTTTCTTCCACATCCTCATAAACCCCCTCTTTCTCCGGAATCCCCCGCGCCCACGCCACCATCCCGTCCCCACTACATAGGCTGATTTGAACATAGGCCCTATTTTCTACCCGGAGCCTGTGCTTGCTTTGCCTGGATCACACGCCCTGTGGGAGCCCCTCACCCCCATATGGTTAGAGTCTAGCCTTTGGGAAATCCAACCCTACTTAGTGACTGAGCCAGGAAAAGAGGAAATGCGGCTGTTCCTCCAGAGTGGATTATGGAGAACCTGGACAAGAATGAACCAAAACAGCCAAGAACGAGGCTCTGCGTCACTGGAAAGTTTAATTGTGGTCATTTCTTTTAAAATGTATGCAACCTCCCTGGGGTTCTTGACCCCTTTCCTCTCTGGCTGTAGGTTCTTTTAGGCTCTGATTCTTTCTTTCTTTGTGTGGCACGCTTTGTCAGATAGAAGAAAACCGAGAGATATTTGGTCCTCAAATTGCATCTCAATAACGGAGAGCCACTCCCAGGTACACTGTGCCCTTTGAATTCACTCATTAGAGGTTTCACAGTCTCAGTGTGACGACAAATGAAATAGTAAATATAGGTCTGAAAACCTGCTTTGTCTCTAGATCATTTTGACAGGATGCTTTCAAGCCAAACCAAAACCAGATGAAGCCCTCTTAGTTCAAGGCAGCTTTCACGAGCAACTGCTTGTTGGTTTTGCGGGGAGGGGGATGGGTTCCTCCTCCTATGAGAAGCCTCCCCCCACACTGACTAACAGCAGTTATTCAATACACTGTTGGGGGGAGCACAATTTCTAAATCTGATTAATCAAACTGAGGGGATGGGTGCACAGTACAAGTGCATTCTTGGCCTTACAAAAGGATAAAGTGCAGAGACCCTCTGAGATCCTCTGCTGCATTCTATTTATATTATAAATAGAACTTTCACAGGCACTTCTCTACTGCCTGTTGAGAAAGATGCCAAGAGGGAGAATACCAGCTTTTCTTTGACCTTACAGTAGATCAAAGTAAAGAAAGTATTAAAGTACAGCAGGAAAAGGTGGGGTCAGACTCGCTGTAAAACTTCTGCACGCTGGAAGTGGCGGGGCAGGAGCCATATTCCAGACTAAGATGAACAGTTTTCTCTCTCTTTCTTTCTCTCTCTCTCTCTCTCTCTCTCTCTCTCTCAGGCATGAGGCAGCAAAAATGGTGTCAAGCAGTCTCCAGTGGGTGTCTTTTGGCATTGAAATTGCATCATTTTTATGACTACTATCACAGTGATCCTCATGGATTAACCTCTGAAATTCTCTCAGGGTGACCCTCTTACGAGTATTTCAATACACATCTTTATATATCTAGCAGCTATGCAGTTAGATCACTTTGGCAATGGGTATAAATACTTTTGAGAAGGTTCATATCCATACAGCAAAATTAATTCCCTCTCTGTTGCTTTATCATATGAAAATGGCTAGACACATTCAGCAAATTTGGAAGATATGTTTCAGACAGTATGACGTAATACCCAGGTTAAGTGGCATATTTGAAATTTGCACTAGGGGCTCTGCCAGGTGCCTCGAAGAAGCAGAAGTGGGTTCAGACGCAGACCCTCTGAAGTAAGTACAATGATACGTCTGTAGGACAGGCGATTGGGAAGGCATGCTGTCCATACTGAGAAGCTGTGGACACAGGCAGCTGTGGTTTTAAATAAGAGCCCCAAACGGAAAGTCACAAGGGCAAAGGCGGCAAATGAGAGGATTGATTTGCAACAGAGCTGTGTGTGTGCAAACTGCTCCGGGTGAAGCAGCAGCAGAGACGTATTTATTTAACAGCAGCTAGTGATCCTCCCGAGAAATGCCAGGAAAGCCAGCCGTCGACAAAACAAATCAGACAAAAGTAAGCAATTAAAGGGTATTATGGGAAGCTTAGGGTACAACTTTAACCCTTGAGATGGAAGTTATAGACCTCACCTACGCTGCTCTCCCAAAATACGTCCCCGATGGGTTCTTTTTCCTATGGAGTGGTGAACATTTATATTAAATGCGTGGACCAACCATTTTCCAGGTCTCACTTCTGAAGTTTTTAGTTACAATGCCCTGAAAAATGTTCTTCTTCACAAACTACCATCGAGGTCTGGGAAAACCCTACTGTAACACATCGAGGATGACGACCCATCTCAGTTTGCCCAGAACTGACGGGTTTCTCAGGATGGGAGACTTTTTGGTACTATTACTGGGATAGTCCCCATCAAACCAGGCTGGCTGGCTGGCTGCCCTAAACTGGAGCAATACAGAACTCTAAAGTGCAACTACAAACATCACCACGGATGCTAGAAGAGCATATTTTGCAGTCTGCCTATAGGGTTTGCCTACCTGAATGGTACAGAAGGACCTTGACACGCTTGAAGATAATAACTCGTAAATAAGTCTCGGGAATGTAATGTACAGCATGGTGATTATAGTTAATAATGCTGTATTGCATATTTGAAAGTTGTTAAAAGAGTAGATCTTAAAAGTTCTCACCACAAGAAAAAAAACTGTGTGACTCTGTGTGGGGACAGATGTTAACTAGACTTACTGTGGGGATCACTTCACAGTACATACAAATATCAAATCATTATGTGGTACGCCTAAAACGAATATAACTTTACAGGTCAAGTATACTTCAATTTAAAAAAATATTCAAATTCAAAAATGAAAACAAAAAAGAAAATAAAGGCCCACATGACGTAATGCCTTGGGCTATTTTATAGATACAGCCTCAGACCCCAGGCACTGATAATCCACACGGGGGTCTTAGCAGCAGAGGTGTCGTGAAGGAATAACAGTTTACACTGGTGACGAGCTTCATTCCGTCCAGATCAAACCAGTCCTAATGATCAACCAAACCAGTCCTAATGGCAACCTTTTAAAAAGTCTTCCTAGCATGCTGTCAGATGATGCCAGATGAAAACACTGTGTCATTATTTACAGGAGATGGTGGTGTGTCAGAGCATTTGGCTGAAAAGACCATGTTTCCAAATAAATTTGGTAGCTTGCTAAGGCCGCTTTAAAGCACAGCAAAATACATGGCAAGGAAAGGCAGAAGAGGAACTAGTCATTTGGACGAATCATGTAATCAAATACTCAGTTTTCGTCACAGGGCTCTCTTGGCTGTTGTTTTTCCATGTAAGCGTTCAGAATATTCTGAATAAGAGCTGGAAGGTCAAAGAAAGAAAAAACAAAGCCCCTTTCTACTTCTCACATTTCCACTTCCTGCAGGAAAAAGGACAGGGCACTACTGCATGGTCCAGCATGGCGTCAAGTGAGGATAAAGGAAAACAAGCGAGGACATCACTCTCTTACTGCTGCCACCAAGGTCTGTCACAGACCCTGTAATTAACAATCTTGTTTGATCCTCCAAACAACCCAGAAACATAGATACCATCTCCTCTGGCTTCCAGATAAGGAAGCAGACGCTCAGTGAAGTCTACGACCTTGCCCACAGCCAAACAGCTCTTAAATGACACTTAGTCTTTTTTTTTTTTTAATTGGAGTATAATTGCTTTACAATGTTGTGTTAGTTTCTGCTGTACAATGAAGTGAATCAGCTATATGTATACCTATATCCCCTCCGTCTTGGACCTCCCTCCCAACCCCCCATCCCATCCATCTAGGTCATCACAAAGCACCAAGCTGAGGTTCCTATGCTTTACAGCAGGTTCCCACCAGCTATCTATTTTACGCATGGTAGTGTATTTATGTCAAACCTAATCTCCCAATTCATCCCAGCCTTCCCTTCCCCCGCCCCCCATCATGTCCACATGTCTGTTCTCTACATAAATGACACTTAGTTTTAAACCCAGGTCTCCGTCTTTCCAAAAAGCTTATATGCTTTGAGCACCTGCCATGTGTCAGATACTGTGGTAGGTTCTGGGATACAAATGGATAAATGGCAAAGAACCTGTCTTCAAGAGGTTCACAAGCTGGGAGAAAACACAAGCAGCAGCACCATAACAGTCATTACAATGATGGAGTGCTTATAAGGTGCCAAATACTGTGCGAAATGTTTCCCAGTCAGTATCTGAGTTCATCCTCCCACCTGTTCATGGATACAGCTATCACTTTTCATGTTTTACAGAGTCTGAGGCTTAGACAGTTGAGTAACTAACCCAAAGTCACAGGGTGAATTAGTCACATCTTCTGACTCCAAAACCCAGACTCTTCAAAGGACAGCACATCAGACAAATGCAGAGGATGGTCTGAGCTTAAAACCACATCAGTGAAGCAGACCACCGAGTTTAAGGCAGAAAGAATCACTAAAAAACTGGTACTTCTGAAGAAGTTTTCAAGAAGAAGACAGGCAGTGGAGCTGAATCTCAAAAGAAGGTGTGATGATGAGGACCGCAATGACAGCAGCATAATGAAGACCGAGGGTGATGGGGGGGGTGGTGGTTCAGCCACTGTTTATTCAATGCCTGTGTTGTGCCAGCCCTTGTATCAATACGTCCGTCATCTCGCCTCGTCTCCACAACTAGCCTCTAAAGTGGGTACCACTGTCAGCCTCATTTAACAGAGGAGGGGGTCACATGGTCAAGGTCACATGGCCTGTGCTCCCGACCAGCACCTCTGCGGACGCAAGGCGGAAGGAACAAGGGAAACTCGCTCCGCCTCCGCATGGGAGAGCCGCGAAGGCATGCTGCAGGGTGGGGTGCAGGATTGAGGCCATTCTGTGATAAGAACACTACAAGGGTGACGAGGCTGAGTATGTGACACAGAGGAGGTGGAACAGGTGGGCAGTGAAGGGGACCGTTTGATGAGGGGCCACACTGTAGAGAGCGCATAAGGAGGCAGCTGCACGAGTCCTGGCGTGAGTGTCTGGGGCTGACAGGACAGAGGGGAAGCAGGGCTATAGGGGGACTGGGAAGGACTGGGCAGGAGCTGGGTGGGGAGGGAAAGATGGCTCAAGATGGCTCAAGGGACTTCCCTGGTGGTCCAGTGGTTAAGACTCCGCACTCCCAATGCAGGGGGCCCGGGTTCGATCCCTGGTCAGAGAACTAGATCCCACACGCCATAACTAAAAGAGCCCACATGCCACAACTAAAGATCCCGCGTGCCGCAACGAAGACCAGGAACAGCCAAGTAAGTAAATAAATAAATAAATATTTTTTTTAAAAAAAGAATGAATTCAAAAAGGTCACATCCTTATGATTGAGGGAACAATGAGAAGGAAGCTCTAAGAAGAGAGCAGGTTCGGTTTTCACATGGTGAAACTGAGGTGGAGTGGAGCACCTGGGGAGGAGCACAGAGTGGAATCTGCCCCAGGGTGGTAACTGGGCAGCACTAGAAGAAGGCGCCGTGGAAGCTTCCATCAGTCAGGTTCTTTGCTGCACACAACTGACTCTGGCTAGTCTGAATAGAGAAGCAATTTATAAAGGATATCAGGTAGCTGGGAGTCTTACAGAGAGCTGGAGAACCAGGTCTCGAGGCTAAGAAGGCAGCACCTCCAATCACATTCAAAAATGCTTCCAGGGAGAAGCGCTGGCCTGGGCACAGACCCTCCCAGGCTGCCCGCTGACACGGCTGATGGTGATGCTGGATGCTAATAATGCTGGGACCCCCCCGCTGCTGCCCCCTGAAGGTAGACGTAGCTGCCAACCCCTTCACCGGGACAGATCCTGCCCCCTCTGTGTCAACAGCTGAAGATTCAAAATCTGCTTCAGGGGGGTCTGGGTGGTTGAGACGGGGTCACAAGCCTGAGTCCTAGCTGCACGGGAGGCTGGAAAGAGCATCAGGGCACCTGGCTTCAGTCACAGCAGGGGGTTTCTGCCTCCCTCCAAGACACACACCAGAGGGAAAGTGCAGTTCAAAGTAGTGGAAGGTCAAGACGAAGGAAAAATGTCCATTGCAAGTGCCTTGTTCTGTTTTTTTCTAAATAATTGATGGTTAAATTTGCCTTTCACAGGTAGAAACATTTTCTGTGTTTCGGAATGAACAGAGTTTAAGATGGCAATGCTAAGATTTTGGACCTGATGGCAACGTTCATCTTCAGAGGAGTCTGGGGGCTGCTGTAATGATATGGTCTGTTTTTCTGCTGTTGGGGGCCAAGTGGCCCCGGGGCAGCAGGCCTGGTCACTGAGAATAACAAAACTGTCTTCTGCTCCGAAGTGCTGCGAAGCTCCCACAGCATGTGCCAAGTGTTTGGAGATCCCTGGATTAGGGACTCTGGGGACTGCTTTTAATTTACCGACAAGTAGAAATTTAAAATGTGACATCTTTGAGTACCGCTGCCCTGGTCTATTAAACAAAGAGGAGCAATTCCCATGCCAGTATCATCCTATTAACCTAAAGCTGATAATGCTGAGGTGGCCCAGGGCTGGCAGGATGGCCTCGATTGCGACTAAACAGCACCTGTTTCCACTTACAGAAACATGGCTTCACCCTTACTATAGAGCTGCATCTGAAATACGGAGACAGACCATCTTAGATTTTGTAGTTTTAGCTCCAAAAGCACAGCTAGGGCCGTCATCAGATTCCCCCAAGGAGGGAACACTTGTCCTCCCCCTCCAGCACCTCTCTCCCTAGTTTCATGCAGCCTTGGCCTGTTGGCGGGCAGCAGATAAAGAATTCACCCTAGGACGGCTGTAACTCCTTGAGGGTCCAGTAAAGGGAGTCTAGGCTCTGAGTTACTGAACGGACCTCAGTGCCAGCATCACCTCCCCAGCAGGCGGAGCTGGGCAAGCTGTCTGACCTGACAGTTTGCTCATCTGGAAAAAGGGATAAAAGCACTATTCTTTCATCATAATACAGCTACCTTAGTGGCTCTGCACGACCACGAGCCCTACTCTTTAGAGTAACAAGCTCTTTCCAATTTCTGGTGGCCACTTAGTTGACCTAATGATAAGGACGGAATCAAAGAAGACTGTTTTTTGAAGTGATTACATAAGAAATAATAGGCGGCTACAGATACTCAACTAAACTTAGTAAACTTGCTCTTTATTTTCCAAAAGTTTGGGTTTTATTTTCAGACAAAAATATTCTTAATAGAAACTGTGAAAAAATGAAGAGCTAAGAATCTTATAAAAAAAACAGGCTCTCAGCTATTTGAGATGGCAAACTGGGGTTTGCCTGAAGGTAGGGAGATGGCCCACTCCCCATCTTCTCCCTTCTACCTAGTGACCAGGGACTTTAATTCCTACATTAAAAACACCCTCTCGTTTATTTATACTTTTTTTGGGGGGGGGGGGAGTAATACAAAGAATATAGTAAATTTGATCTCTTGGGCCACTAGGGATATTATTTAGTTATGGAATAAAAATATTAAAATACAGGGACTTCCCTGGCGGTCCAGTAAGATCCCACAAGCCGTGGGGCACAGCCAAAAAATAAAAATTAAAAATTAAAATATATTAGTTGAGGACTTCCCTGGAGGTGCAGTGGTTAAGAATCGCCTGCCAATGCAGGGGACACGGGTTCGAGCCCTCATCCAGGAAGATCCCACATGCTGCGGAGCAACTAAGCCCGTGCGCCACAACTACTGAGCCTGCGCTCTAGAGCCCACAAGCCACAACTACTGAGCCCACGTGCCACAACTACTAAAGCCCGTGCACCTATAGCCCGTGCTCCGCAACAAGAGAAGCCACCGCAATGAGAAGCCCGCGCACTACAACGAAGAGTAGCCCCCGCTCGCCGCAGCTACAGAAAGCCCGTGCGCAGCAACAAAGACCCAATGCAGCCAAAAATAAATAAATAAATAAAATATATTAGTTGACCATATATTAGGACAAAGGCCTAATTTCCACTTTCCTTAATATTAACATTTGGTTCAACAGTCTATTTCTAAGAATTCATCTCACAGAATAACAACAAAAAGTAAAAGTAGGTAAATGAAATGCAGTCTATCCCTACAATTATTCAGACATAAAAGAGGAATGAAGTACTGACACCTGCTACAATACAGATGAACTCTGAAAACACCATGCTCAATGAAAGAAGCCAGTCACAAAGGATCACATATTATATGATTCCACTTACACAAAATGTCTAGAACAGGCAAATCCATAAACACACAAAGTAGATTAGTGGTTGCCTAGGGCTGGGGATGAGGATGGGGTGGAGGGATATGGAGAGGAGTGGTTAATAGTATGAAACAAGGCTTCTTTTTGGGTTGATGAAAATGTTCTAAAATTGATGGTGGTGGTGTCTGCACAATGCTGTGAATAAACAAAAAGCCACTGAATTACACACCTTAAATGGGTGAATTACATGATATGGGAATTAGATCTCGATAAAGCTTTTATTAAAAACAAAAACAAAAACAAAACCTAACTAGTGGAAGTAATTGTAGTTACTGGATGGTATTAAACGCCAGACAGTGTTCTGAGCACTTTAAGTTTCATGAGAAGCCTACCAAGCAGTATCATCATTATCTGCATTTTACAGATAAGGAAACTCAGCTACTGAGAGATAAGGTAAATTGCCCAAGGTTACCCAGTCAGTAAACAAGGGACCCAGGATGTGAATCTGAGCAAGCTGACTTCAGAGCCACAGCCTTAACAGCTGCTCGTGCACACAGAGGTGCACTGGTCACCGCAGAACACAGGGCACAGCATAAATGCCCCCCAGTCGGGGGCAGTTCAAACACATGCTGGTATCTTGTCCACTGAAAAGAGTGACGCATGTCTATACCTCCTGCTACAGAAAGACAACAGAAATGACATAAACAGATGCTGTGTCTTTTTTTCTTCCATTTGTACTTTTTACAAAACACTCTACATGCAAGCGTACATAAGCTTGACAATTTTCTGCCATTTTTCATGAAAAATTAATAACCATGGGCTTCCTCTAAGAAGTAGGTCAGTGGTGGCTGGAACGCTGACTTTTATTTTCCTGAATACCTTTTAGTACTGTTTGATTTGATTTGATTTTTTGAACGATGAGCAGGGCAGAGGCTACCTAATATTACTCCGGTTTCAAGGCAGCCTTTGCTAACCCTCCCATCAGGGCTGCGTCCTGCATCTGCCCACAGCACAACGCACCACGCACCACGCCTGGAATCACTCACTAAGGCTACTGTTTTGTTTCATTTATAGAGCTTTTTGCTTCCCTCCTCTCTCCCTAACTGGAAGCTTCCTGAGGACAGGCACTGGGTTTGTTTCTTGCTAAGCAGGGCCAGGCACATAAGCAGACCCTCCACACTTATTTGCTATTATTGATCAGACAAATGAGTAAATGGATTAGGGTCGAATTACCTAACTCCAACTGCCAATAGTCAAGGGCACAAGCAGTGATGATGGAACGGGTGGACATCTGGCTGGAAAACACTAGAGCTAGGGACACAGTGGCACAAGCAGCCTTGAGAGGAACTTAAGAAAATGATTTACTCCTTCAATTAAAAACATTTACTTTCATCTAGTCCCAGAGAATTTATGGAGCCATAATCCTTTCCATCTCAAATCCTTTCCATTATCTTTTCCTAATTAATTGAGGTATGCAAATTCATTTGATCTAAATCTTTGCAAGCATAAACATTACTCATGTGGTGATTTGGCAGCACATAGCTAGCAGATCAAGTTTAATCTGGTTCTACTGGTTTTTAAATTATACATGATATTAAACAAGATTCACTTAACTTTGCATCTAACAGCTACAACTTATTACACTGGCTGCTCCCAGACATTTATAGCAAATCACTGTTGAATCTGTACTGTGAACCAACTGAGGCTACAATTAATAAAATAAACTGTTTGAAATTATAGGAGCTTTTGGTATGATATAAAATTTACTTTAATATTTTTTGGGAAAAAAAAAAAAAGATTAAGGAAAGTATATTATCCAAGTGAAATTTCTAAAGCTGCCACCTTACAGATCAATACAAAATCTCTTCACAAGAATATTTATGGATTATGACAGCAGTATTTCACCCAAATAATACATAAAGAAAGGAACAGTACATTTTTTATACAACCCAAATAACATATATGGAAAAGAATCTACCATGGTTTTCCAATAAACTATTTAGGAAATGAAGGGAGTGATAGATCCAGAATTCCAAACATGCCGGTGAGTGTCTAAATTCTGGAAGTTACAAAATAGGCATCCTCAGCAGTTTTGGCCTGACACGTTCTCCCTTTTCTAACCTCTCATTATTTTTTTCATTTCACATTCTGATCACTTGACCAATTAACTGGTAATTGAACTCCTTTGGGATCATGCTCCTTTTTACTATTTCATTTAGTTGCAGATAATAGGCCCATTAAGGAAGTGAAATGTCCCAATTCCAGAAAATGAGTATTTAGAGCAAAAACAACGAAAGGAAAGACGTAACTATTCCAATCAGCTAAGCACAAGCTAGAAAGACGTTGGTTTTGTCTACACCGTATTGGTTTGCCAGGGACTCTGCAAGCTTCTGTAGCATCCCTCTGCAGCCTCCCGGAAAGCCCCCAGGATGTGGGGGAGGGTGGAAGTGAGCTCCCTAGCTGTTCTGCTCAGTGGCCTGCACCACTCAGAGGGCTGGCCGGGGTCGCGGAGCAGACTGCCACAGGTTCTTTGCCTAATGGCCTCTACAATCATGGTCTGCTACAAAGTGAAGAAACGGGGATCCAACCTGAGAGAGGTAGTCAGTCCCTAGAACAGGGATGGAAATGCCAATATGACAGCTGTTAGGCTTAGAGAATAATGAGCCAGGAAACAGAGGGCTCTAGGAGAAATTTCTTCAAGACACTGAAACTGATAGAATGCCTAATAGTTTTAAATGTACTGACAGGAGGGACTTCTCTGGTGGCGCAGTGGTTAACAATCCGCCTACCAATGCAGGGGACAGGGGTTCGAGCCCTGGTCCAGGAAGATCCCACATGCCGCGGAACAACTAAGCCCGTGCGCCACAACTACTGAGCCTGCGCTCTAGAGCCCGCGAGCCACAACTTCTGAGCCCGCGTGCCTCAACTACTGAAGCCCGAGTGCCTAGAGCCCGTGCTCCCCAACAATAGAAGCCACCGCAATGAGAAGCCCACGCACCGCAACGAAGAGTAGCCCCCGCTCGCCACTAGAGAAAGCCCGCGCGCAGCAACGAAGACCCAACGCAGCCAAAAATAAATAAATAAAACAAATAAATTTACAAAAGACAATTGTTAACTAGCTCCTGTTACTCAGCTCATTTCTTTTCAGGGAATAATCAGAGGTCCACATTTTCCTAGCTACAATTAAGAAGCGTTTTAGCCTTTAATTCAAAGCAGAGTTTCTGCCATTGAGTTTACACTGTGGGCAATTATAATATTCACACATTGACTATGAAGAGAAAGCTCTGACTAGTCAAACAAGAGCATATCCACATGTGCACATGGATAAGGGCTCATAACCTGGAGTCCACGGGGATCTGTGAACCTAGATGGGGAAAAAGCCTACATTTTCACTGACCTCTAACTGACACTTAGCATTTCCTTCTGCTATGAAGTTAGGCAGAAAGCCACAGAGGTATTCACGCTCCTGTGATTCTGTCCACCAACAGAAATCACGAGGATTTTTCATATTCCATTACAGTTGTTGCAATACCTCACAACGTTGCTTAAGCTCAAGCACCACTCTGAAAATACAGTAGTTATTAGCCTTGCTGTTAGACTGTATTATATAACAATAGATCAACAAAGAGGCATGCATTTTACTCTATCAAATAAATTTTAAAATATTTTGATAACTGTATTTCAATATAATTGGTTTCTGAGAAACCCCATGCATTTTATTTTATGCATTTAGAAGCATTATTATGAGAGGTGGTCCAGAGGCTTCAGCAAGCTGCCAAAGGGGTCTGGGCACAGAACAAGCTGAGATGCCCAGCAGCGGGCACAGGGTCTCTGCCATGAGGCCACGTGGCAGATGCAGGCGGGGGCGGGAGGGCGATCACCGCTCCCAGCTGTGCTGCTTCAGACCACACACATCATCAGAAACAGTGGCATGGACATACATACACTACCAAACGTAAAACAGATAGCTAGTGGGAAGCAGCCGCATAGCACAGGGAGATCAGCTCCATGCTTTGTGACCACCTAGAGGGGTGGGGTAGGGAGGGTGGGAGGGAGGGAGATGCAAGAGGGAGGGGATATGGGGACATATGTATATGTATAGCTGATTCACTTCGTTACACAGCAGAAACTAACACACCATTGTAAAGCAATTATACCCCAATAAAGATGTTAAAAAAAAAGTCACAAGAAAAAAAATTTGTAACTATGTATTGTGACAGAAGGTAACTAGACTTACTGTGATCATTTCACAGTATATACAAATATTGAATCACTATGCTATACACCTGAAACTATTATAATGTTGTATGTCAATTGTATCTCAATAAAAAATCCTCTCTCCATGAACAACAACAACAAAAAAGAAACAACTCTGCAAGTGATGCTGGGAGTTCCCTAACTAGTAATATCAGGTAAATTAGTTCAAACCACTTTCAATCAGCCCCAGCAGAAGGGAGGCATTGTTTCTGATCACCTGGATGCTTCAACAGCGCTTATAATAGATGTGAAGGAGCCCGGGAGCCCGGGGCTGGCTGATTGCTCCGGGTCACCACGGCTCAGCATTCGGCCAGCACACAACCTGCTGGAAGAGCTGAAGACAGCAGCCTGGCCCAGTCCAGGGCCTGGTGATATTTCAACCAAGGCGGGTCACTTTCTTGCACCCACAGAACCCCCCTTTAATGTTTCTGTATGTTAAGCTGTGTGGTAAATTGTCTTTAAATCATGGCATTTCTTGGAGCCTGGAATATGCACTTAAAAATAACAATGCGAGGCTAATTATACAGCCAAGGAATTGAACATGAGTTAACTGAGCTTCTTTTAAAAACAACAACAACAACAGGAACAAATCCTGTTAATAGGGACAAAAGGGTTTCCGTTCAGCGGAAACTTTCTGAGTACCTAGGGTGTGGTGGGCAGTGCAGGCAGAGACGCTGCTGCACAGAAGAGATGGTACAGAAGGAAAGTGCGGCCTGTCCCTGAGAGGGGTCCTCCTGGGAACTGCAGAGCGAACTGCCTGGCGTTCACTCCCTCCAAGTGCCAGAGCAGGTCCCGACCCAGCCAACTCATTTTGACTTCAAGCCTAAAGAAAAGCTGACCTGAGTACACAAGAAGAACCTCTGCTAGCGGCACTGTTTAGATTATCACTCCTAGTGATGGTGAGGAGAGAGGACTAGCCAATTAGGAGATTCCAACCACGGAACTCACCGCAGTTATTAAAAGCCTGACACAAACCTCTGTGTATCAGCGTAAAAGGGTTCTCCAGATGGATGCAAGGGGAAAAAGCGAGGCACAGAGCAGTGTGCACGGAATGATGACATTTATGTAAGACCAGCTTGCTCACCAACACACATACTTTTAACTATGGTGACCCCAAGGGATGGACCTGGTTGGGGGTTACAGCTTATTCTAGATACAGATTTTAAATCTTTATAAAGAGAACGTATTCACATATTACTCGTATAATTTAAAAATCTAATAAAATAACAAAACAGATCCATAGCTACACGAGTTTGAATCCTACAAAAGATAAGAATGACAAAAAAATAATAATTTCATGTTCCCATGTGTCCCTATTCCTTATTTCTAGGTCAAGCACAGGTTTTGATCTGTTTTATTCACTTATGTAGTACAGGCATCTGGAACAGTGCCTGGCTCAGAGTAAGCACTCAACAGATTTGTTAAATAAATGAACTGATTACTCATCTAATCCAGAAATTTGTACCGGGGGCCTACCATGTGCCAGCTACTTGCTAAGGACCCCGGGAAACATACAGTGATTCACTTGACCTGCATTCATTTACACCGTTCACATGCCCACAGTGTTGGGCGTTTGATGTAAATACACACCAACACAGATACACACACTCGCTGCCCTTTAGGAACTTAGAATTCAGCTTGGGGGAAGGTGAATCGTAGAGGCTGGAGGGCGGACATAAGGCCTTTTCCTGGCCACAGCCTTAATCCTGGCTTTGGTTTTCAAAAGCGTGCCTCTGAGGCTTTGCTTATCATAGTCTGTCTTGTACCAGAATTACATTCACATGTTTGTGCCTGCCCAGCTGGGGAAAAATAAACACCAACCTTCCTGGATTGTGTGAACACAGAAGGACAAATGGCTTATTCTCTGCCTCAAGCCCAGCACACCAAAGCATTCCATCTTGCTTTATTTCCCAATTCTACCCATTCATCATAGAATTAGAAATCTAAGTGGGGAAGGAGTCTTGATGGCCATTTAGCCAGGGCTACTCTTATCTGGACCTTGGCCTAGCCCTTCACATCTAATTTAAGGTGAGGGGCTACCAAACTAGATGAGATAGAACCTCTCAGGTCTCGCTTGGGTCTTGCAGGAAAACCACAATTCAGCAGTTCTGCTTTACATTCCCAGAGTGTCTCCCATCCTAAACACCATGCCGCTAATCCCCTTACTCTCCAGCCTTTTGCAGCCATATCTGCAGAAGCCCAGTCCTTCTCTACCTTGAAGTGAAGAGTTTTCCACCTAAGTGGATTAGTCTGCACTTATCTGTGGCAAACATCACCTTTGTGTACATACCCTCTCTTTCAATTTGTCAGAATGGTTTCTGAACGCAACTCCATTTTCATATTCAGTCACTTTGGTCCCAGCAGGAATGGTCCCCAAAATTCAAGTATAAGATGCCTGGGAACATTTTTAACTTTGAAACTAAAATGTGGCCACTGTGCAATGGGTGTACAGAAGTGAACTTGGGGTGTGACATTAAACGGGAAGGAAGGAAGAGCCTTCTGCCTCTAGTGATGAAAGGGTTCTTCATCTATAAATTCCAAATGATCCACACTGCAGATTCATGTGTTCTTATCCAAAATGCTTTGGGCCAGATCTGGTTTGAAATCTGGAGTTTTTCAAACTGAAAAATAGCAATACCAGGCAGAGGGCACATATTAAATAATGCCTCCAGCTGGGTCTCAGGCACCACCCCGTCATGGAACACGGTAATATTTCACTAGCAAAATATATGAATGTTCTAAGTAGGATAAATAGAGACTATAAATAGCTTCACGTCAGTTCAGGTCAGTTTTGCTGCCAACTGAGTTAGTTTCGAACTTAAGCAAAAAATGCGTAGTGTTCAGAGCTTTGTGAACTTTGGAATGGCAGATAAGAGATCATGCACACAGATAGGACCCAAAGAACCAGTGCTGGCCCTCCTGACCTTTCTGCATAAAGATACTTTTAAAGCATGTAGGTGTGGCTGCTTTCCTGAATATTTCTGTCAGGTTCTGTTTGGGAAGCCCTGCATAGCAGGGGTCATTCGGCTTTTGTTATTCAAACTGTTGTTTAGAAAGCAAAATAAAAACCTACAAACTTAAAGCATTTCCCTTTGAAGCTGAGCACTGTAAGTCTAAAGCAAAGGTAGCCCTCTTGCTAAACACCATTATCTTTAAGAGCTAAAGTGAATTTTCACAAACCACTTGCATACACACAAAATGGTATATAATACACTGAAAAGCCAAACACCCAGGGCACTGTGCATATCAGTCTATTAAGTGCTTCTCAGACTTAATTGTCCATAAGATTCGCCTGCGGATCTTGTTGAAATGCTGATTCTGTCTCATTAGGTCTGGGTGGGACAGAAATCCTACATTTCAAACAAGCTCCTGGATACAGCTCTGACGACCAGCCTTTGAGTAGCAAGGCTGCAGCAGAAGTGCACTAAGCTTGGAAACAGACAGACCTGAGTAAGATCCTGACTCCACCACTTACAAGCTAAGTGACCCTGGGAAAATGGAAATAACAATGACACTTTTTCAGGCCCATAATGAGTGAGCTAGCAGAACAGTTCCTGGCACATAACAGACCCTGAATTCATCCTTTGCCAATCTGTGGTTGGCTGAATAATGGTCCCCCAAAGATGTCCACATCCCAGTCCCCCAAATCTATGAATATGTTACCTTACAAGGCAAAAGGGAATTTGCAGATGCGATAAAGTTAAGGATTTTGAGATGAAGAGATTATCCTGGGCTACATGAACAGGACAACATGATCACAAGGGTGTTGATAAGAGGGAAGCAGGAGGATAGGAGTAAGAGAATATGAGAGGGTGAATCAAAGGTCAGTGAGGAGAGAAGATGCTATGTTGCTGGCTTTGAAGACAGAGGAAGGGGCCTTGACCCAGGACATGTGCGCAGCCTCTAGAAGCTGGAACCTCCCAGAAAGGATGCGGCCCTGCACACCCATTTTATACTCTGTCCTCCAGAACTATAAGAGAATAAATGTGTTGTTTTAGACCACTAAGTCTATAGTAATTGTTTACAGCAGCCATAGGAAACTAATACACCACCTATTGAAATAATGCTAATGCAGGCTTGCCTCACTTTAAGTAACAGAGGACTTCCTGGGGCTGAATCAACTGAAACATCATGTAACAGCTGCCCCAGTGGAGGTCAGTAAACACAGAACTCTTCAAGGAGACTTTGTATCAAGGGAAGAATTCCTCTGGCTTTATCTGTTTTGTTTGGTTATAGCCCATGCTACCAAACAGGGACAGACACACCAACCCGTTCCAAAGGCTAAAGGGACTCTCCTGCACTCTAATTGTATCATCACATTCCAGCTTCTCATGTAATTTTCGAAACCTAATAAGGCTCCTGGGGACAGCATCAGTGGGTCGATGCCTCAACGTCAGGAGGACTGAAGAAAGTCATCCTGGGCTCAAGAGTGAAGGATTGAAAATCAAAATCAATGGTCTCAATATTTGTACAAGTCTTCATTTGCTACCTATAATGCAGTTTATCCCACAGAGAAGCTTTATAAAATAAGAAAATACCAAGATAACCCAAAAGACGCCTGCAGAATGAAAACTACATATGTTTCAAAACTAAATGGGCCTTGTCCTGCATTTCTTAGGCTTTTTCCTGCTGGCCTTGGCACCAATGGCACCCCTTAACCATCCAGGGTTTTACACTTCCCTTACCAGACTCTAAGCTCCGTGGAAGGGCTGGTCTCTCATTTCTAACTATCGTATCCACAGCATCTGTAACTGACACTTAGTTTGCACACAATAAATGTTTGTAGATGAATGAATATTATGATGGATATTTATAATAGAAAAGCATATTCAGACTTTCATTAGCAAAAGCATTACTTGTAAAGTTCTTTTTCTCCAATTTGAACTTAAAACTACTTGGCCCAAGATATTATTTATGGTGGAATTAAAAGTATGCTCTCCAATTTTATCTGCCTATTAATATATGCATTTGATAATTAACAATGTGCTAAGCAGTCAAAGCAAATAATTACTTTTCTAATGTCTGCCCCTGCATATGAGCTAAATGAGGGGGAAGCCACTAATTGCATATTAAAAAATGCAATTAAATGCAAAAAAAATGGTAACTAGATTCAAAACGTTCTGTTTAAACCTCAGACCACAATATTCAAAACAGTTACAATCCTTTCACTGGGTCAGTTACAATCCCACAAAACAGTCCAAATCTTCAGAATTCTGTTCGGGTCACAATGAATATAAAACAAGTTCTCAAAAGTTTGCTAGTTCACATTTTCGAGGTCTTCTGACCAACTGGTAGGGTTGATCATAAAAACCCTATCTTTTAATTTACTTATGTTCAGTACACTTTATTTAAGAAGCAGTGTAATCACACAGAATGCTTTTATTTTAAACCTTATTTTGAAATATGACTGAATACATTAACATAATTCAGAACAAGTCAGTAAACATCTACAAGAACATGTTATATAATTCTAGTGAGTCTCATAATATTCTATTTTCAAAGGAAGAAAAAAAAAAAAACACTGGACAGAAAAGCAGTAAATTTGGAATCTGTTTCAACTGTCCAATGAAAGTTTGTTCACTGTGTTGTCCAGAGGGAGAGCTCTAGCTGATGCTACAGTGCATATCGGGCCAAATGACTGCAAAGAAACCAGCTAACTGCAAATCAAAACATTTGGAAGTAGCATAAATCTGTTAGATCAACTCACACATTACCTTGGTTTACCTTGTAAACCAAGACTCCAAGTCCTGCCACAATTTCTAACTCCTTTAGAAACTGGGGTACTCTGTGGTCACTTTAGCACTATATAATCTCAGCACTGGAGGACCCTCAGCCAAGAGTCACCAAGGGTGGCCAAGTTCATAGGCAGCTAAGATTTTACCTCTCTAAAAAAAGAAACTCAGCAACTTCCTGAGAATACATTTCTGTACCAAGCTGCTGAGATATTCACCACCTGCGTGGAGGTATAGAGTCATCTGCCCTGTGCTGTGTAGCCCCAGACTATTGAGGCTACACATGCATCAATGGGCTCTTGCTTCAGAAACTGAGGCTCTAAGAAGGTAAGGGGTCTGGCCAAGTGTACCCAGTGCATCAGTGGTAGATGTGGCAGATGTGGAGCTGGCATCCCGGCCACATGAGCCCTAGTTCAGGTCTCTGTCCACTGCCTTGTTTTCCCTCTTCCCCATCCTGCCGCCTCTGTATAGGCCCAATAGCAGGACAGGCTGCTTCTCCAGGGATGACATCACTGGGTTCCTCCAGGGGGAGGGGGAGTCAGTGACGTGGGCTGTGGGCATGTTCACAATCTTGACTTTGTGTAAAATGGGAGTAAACAGAGGATGAGGGAAGGTCTGAGGGTTCTCCCTGCTGGCCATACTCCCTAGACTTCAAGGAGAGCCATTCTGGGCAGCCCCTTCTCCATCCTCACACGTTCACTCTGGGATTGTTCTAGATAGGTAGGTTACCAGACAAGTGAGTCCTGGAGGGGAGGAATTAATGTACCCAGGCTTCCTGCAGAGTGCCTTGGCTTCTAAAGACATTAGAAATCATAGCAGGACTCAAGAGTCTTGGTTTACAAGGTAACGTTAGCCAAAAACAAACACCCATAGCGACTAGAGTGTTTTCTGCAATGGTCTTTGGGTCATCTCTGTCCACTAAGCAGAGACCAGGACACAGACAAGAGTGGTCTTGGATGCCTGCTCTGCCTCCCAGATGGGCAGGGGTGGTTTCCACTTTCTTATACTTGCTCACTGGGCTTTATCTTTGCCTGGGAGAAAAGGATATCAAAGGAAAGGGGAATAAAAAAAGGAAGCGAACTCTAAAAAGGACCTGTTATGTTCACATTCCTACTATCTCACTTTTCTTCAGGGGAACCATCCTGTTCTTCTGACCACTTGGCTGCAGGGGAGTTGACCCCACACCCTGGCTTCATGGGGCTATGTGAGCTGGATGGGTGTTGGTCTGTAACTTTGATTGGACCACTAAGAATAAGGCACTTTCAGGGGCTTCCCTGATGGCGCAGTGCTTAAGAATCTGCCTGCCAATGCAGGAGACACAGGTTCGAGCCCTGTTCCGGGAAGATCCCACATGCCGCGGAGCAACTAAGCCCATGGGCCACAGCTACTGGGCCTATGCTCTAGAGCCTGCGAGCCACGACTACTGAGTCCGTGTGCCACAACTACTGAAGCCCGCACGCCTAGAGCCCATGCTCCGCAACAAGAGAAGCCACCACAATGAGAAGCCTGCACACCGCAACGAAGAGTAGCCCCCGCTCGCCACAACTAGAGAAAGTCCATGCACAGCAACAAAGACCCAATGCAGCCAAAAATTAATTAACTAATTAATTTTTTAAAAAAAAGAATAAGGCACTTTCTTTCTGTTGTGGGTTCAGTAAGAAGGATATAAACTTAAAGCTCCCAGGAGCCACTACCTGGAAAGAGCCTGCATGAGAATAAATTCAACCCAGAGGAAAACAAGGCTGAGCGAGGAAGAGACCAAGCCCTGATAGCAACCTCTGAGCCCCTGGATCCAGCCATACCTGAAGCCCAAATCTGCCCTTGGACTTCACAGTCCCATAGGGTAACACAAACTTTAAAAAAAAATTAATCTAGTTCAAGTTAGATTGTCATTTGAAACTGAAAAAGCACTAACAAATACAGGAGAAATAAAAGCACAAGAAGAAGGGAAACGAAAGGAGAAGATTACGTTTATGGATATGGGATCTGAAAGCAGTTCAAGTTTGTCCCCTGGAAATGAAGAAAGGTGACACATAGGAAACTGTTCCATTTTTCATAGTAAGCTCAGACCATCAGAACCGTAGCTCTGCCTAATTACTGTGATTAATCTTGCCAAATTCTAAAAATAAAATGAGCGTGTATTTTCTGATGTTTGATGATACTGCAACCGTCGTGAAGAGAAGGAATGAGCCGTTACTGAATAGAGTCGTCTTTTAAGACAAATCATTTTTTTCTGGCTGGGGGAAGAAGACAAGGTCACAACGACGACCCAAGTCTTACCGGGCATGGCATGGACGAGGTCCCCGCACAGAACAAAGAACTTGGGCTTGGGGTTCAGCTTGTTGATAGCCTGGATGGCTTGCTCAGTCAGACGTATCTCCTGCTCCCACTCGTCACCGCCGCTGTCACAATCCCCAGTGGACCAGGCCTTCATCAGTCCAAACTGTGGGTCTGCACCTTGGATGAAGTAGAATGGGCCTTTCCATTCCCTTTCCTTTTCTTTAATTAAAAAAAAAAGAAAGAAAGAATGAAAGGAAGGAAGGGAGGGAGGGAGGAAGAAAGGAGGGGGAAGAAATATTATAAAATCTGTCAGGGAAAGCACCCAGGTTACCCTGCAAGTGGATACAATATTTTTCTTAAATTAAGTAGGTCATTTTAATAAGCTGCTGTTCAAACACACCATTTTCCTGTCATCAGCCAGAGGATTTTGATTTATACTAATTATGCCTGGACCTGGTGATTCCCAAAGGCCAGGGAAAAACCACATGGGCCGTAACAGCTACACAACCAAGCTGTCTGTTTAAAAGCCAGACGGCCAAAATGGAGCACAGAGGCACCACGGCGCACTATATAGAGGATATTAATGTTCAACGGTTTTTTAATTAGAATTTAAAATACCCCAAATTGAAAGCTGCCAGAAGTATTATGTTTAAACGACGAGGTGAAGTGCTTTCAAATCTTTTACGCCAGGCTTAATGGCACAATTTGCACTGTTTCACGGGATGTGACAGAAAAACTTGGAGCTCGGAAGCTCCGGCTATCTGGTGGGAAAGGCAGGGCCAGAAATGAAATCTTAGTTAATGTGGGGGAAAAAAAATGATGCTAACATTTCCAAGGCAGCATGATGTGGGCATAGGTGAGGTGTGAGGCTGCAGGGCAGGGCTGGGGGGACGAGATTCTTTAGTTCTTTATGTCCTTGGAAAGCACTTAGGTCACCTGAAGGTAAACTATCAGGCTGCTCTTCCTATTGGTTCTGCCAAAGCTTCAAGGGCCACGGGTCTCCACCCTGATCTGCCCAAAAAACTGCCAGCAGTGTCTGCATTTACAGAGCTGGAATGCCCATCAGTGTGTGGGTGGGTTTCACACTTTTCTTTGGCCACAGAATCCTTTCTTCAAACAAAACCACAGGTGGCTGACCAGTGTTGAAAACACATAGCCTCCTCTGCCTGAGTGGGTTCTGGGGACAGAGCAGTCTGAACACACGCACTCATCAGCCCAGATTTTATCCTCAGCCCAGAGAGGTGACGTGACTTGCCTCATGGACACCAGCCATCAGCTGCAGGGACAAAACTACCCCACAACCTTGAGACTGTTTTCTTCTTTTTAACAAATGAACGTATTTTGCAGGTGAGCTGAATAAATGGCATTTCCTTTGGAAGTCATGAAGATATTAGAATTTCCCAAAAGCTCCTTGAAGTCATTTCACATCTTTGTGTTCATTTCACTCATTTATTCAGTATTTACTGAGAGCCTACTGTTTGCCGGGCCCCGTGCAAGGTGCTGACGACATGCAAGTGGACCAAGACAGGTGAGGTCTCGGCTCTCGTGGGCTTAGTTCTCACGGTGGGGAGAGACAGCAGACAAGGAAATTCGCAGAGAATAGAGCCGGAGGGTGCTAAGGGCTCTGCGAGGATTAAGGCGAAAGCAATGGTTAATTTAAATTGGATGCACAGCGAAGGCCTCTCTGAGGTGGGGTCATTTAAGCTGAGATCTAGATGTAGCACATAAGCTTTTAAAATTCCACGGCCACCCTCCCACCCACCATGCCTAGCTTACTATCATCTTAGAATGGATCTCAGGCTTTAGGCCTCTTTTCCTTAATTCCTCTTCCAGAACTTAAGAAGACAAGCATGTAAACAAACAAAACTACCTATCTGTACTTTCCAGAACAAATTATGTATGTGTGTTAACCTGCCAGTTCTTGACCTACAGCTTAAAATGCTAGCTGTTCAGTCAAATCACAACCTACCTAAACTCACCCTGAACAAGGACTGCAATGAAACCCTGCTGTGTGCATCTCATTGCCAAGGACAGCAATCCAGCACTACAACAGATCTGACTCATACACACTGAGCCCTTACTACATGTGGCAGAAAGACTCCAAAATGCCCCCGAAGACCCCTGAGTCCTGATACTCACATCCTGTGTGATCCCTTCCCCTTGAGTGTGGGCTGGACTGCTTCTAACAAGCAGAATACAGTTATGGGATGTGCCTTCAGAGACTGGCTAGACCAAGATATGGAAACAACCTAAATGTTCCTCAATGGATGAATGGATAAAGAAAAAGTGGTATATACATACAACAGAATATTATTCAGCCTTAAAGAAAAGGAAATCCTGCCATTTGGGACAAAATGGATAGACCTGGAGACATTAAGCTACCTGCAATAAGCCAGTCGCAGAAAGACAAATACTGAATGATCCTCAACTTGTATGTAGAATCCAAAATAGTCAAACTCATAGAAGCAGAGAGTAGAACGATGGTTTCCAGGGGCTGGGGGGGAGGTAGGGGAAATGGGGAGGGGAGGATCAAAGGGTACAAAGTTTCAATTATGCAAGATAAATAAGTTCTGGAGATCCGCTATACAGGATGGTGCCTATAGCTAACAATACTATATTGGACACTTAAAATTTGCAAAGAAGGTAGATCTTAAGTGTTCTATCACACACACACACAACAACAACAACAACAACAACAATAAAGGGGGCGGAAAGAAACTTTAGGAGGAGATGGATGTTTATGACAGATGTTGATGGTAGTGATGGTTTCACAGGTCTATACTTATCCCCAAACTCACTGAGTTGTACACATTAAATATGTACAGCATTTCATGTCATCATATCTCAATACAGTGGTTTTGAAAAAGAGAGAGATTAGGCTAAAAAAAAAGACCCTGACTTTCATCTTGCTCACTCTCCCTCACTCTCTCTCGGAGCCCTTCTCCTGGAGGGAACAGGCTGTCATGATGAGTAGCCCCTTGGAAAGGCCAACATGGCAAGGAACTGAGGGAGGCCTCTGGCCAGCAGCCCGTGAAAAACAGAGGTCCCCCATGCAACAACCTGAGAGAAACCAAATCCTGCCAACAAGCATGTGAGTAATCTTGGAAGAGGATTCGCCCTAGGTGAGCTTTTGGATGAGACCACACTCCAGGTGACACCTTGACAGAACCCTCATGAGACCCTGCAGCAGAAGGACCCTGCTAGGTTACACCCAGATTCCTGACAGGGAACTGGGAGATAGATAATGCACATTAGTTTTCTCAAGCTGCCAATTTCTAGGTAATCTGTTACACAGATCAGACTTAAAGATAAAGGGCCAGGAAGGAGTCAGCAAAACTTCTTCAGGAGCTCAAGGTTGGTGTCATGAAAAAAACTGAGATTCTGATTTGAGTTGTAAAGTTAATTGTTGGCACTCTTCATTTATTTTACTTTAATAATAACCATTTTGCACTGATGAATGCTTTTAGCTATGTTCCTGTTTCTGAGGCAGTTTGCAAAGCTGTTTAAACTGGATAAATTAATCAGGGAGATGATTGTCACCCCAAAGTTGGGGCATAAATCAATCTGCTACAACAAACAGAATTTATAAAGTTTTCTACAGCGAACGTTTTAACAATTATAGTTTCCTATGACAAACAGTCATAGTCTCGAAAAGTCGTCTTTGGAGGTATTAAATCTTTCATTATTACTGGTTTACTAAGTAAAATCTTAGAAAGAATCTCAATTTTATGATGACAAGGCACAAAGTAAACAGATTTGACCTAAAATAAATGACAGCTCCATGTCACTGTTCCACCTACCTTATCTATCTAATAAAGGCAACCTGTTGACTCAGGGTTCTGCGTTCTCAAAAGCACCTGGAGCCTCTTAAAGTTCCTGCTACAGAAGTTTGTGGTGTTTGGCCTCATCTTCATTTTAATCAAGGCTGAATTTAAGATATTTGAGGCTTGTAAGACTTAGTACTAGATGGAGGGATCTTCTGTAAACTTATACCTCCCTCACCCCTCAGAAGGGCAGACCTTTGTATTAGGAAAGCGAATTCTTAACAACATTTGCATTAAGTTATTTCACCAAAGTCCAGAATTACCCCAAGGACAGGGCATAGGTATTAGCTGACTGACACCCACAAGGGCCTGGGAATGCTTACGATGATGCCTCCCTTCCGGAGCAGAGCAAGTGTCTGGCCCCAGCTTCTCTCTTTAGACTCCGGAAAGCACTGTTCTGGCACCTCTAACTGTGGAAGTCTGGATATGGTGAGGACCATCCCTAAAGCAACCTGATACACAATCAGGGCATTTAAAAACCACTTAAGGGTCCAGTGGTTTATTGCTTGTTGTTTTGTTTTGTTTTTAATTTTCCTAGTCAAACAGCCTAAAGGTGAGACAGCCTGGTAAACGACTGACAACCCAAATTAAGGCGCAGAAGTACCTGGAAATGGAGGCTGAGGGAGAAGGTGAGGATGACGAGAGAGCAGCAATTATGCAGGCTGTACTTGGGCACAGGGGGCTGGGCTGGGCCTCCACCTCAGTCCTCAAGCTGTGGCCACGGACCAGCAACATCACCATCACCTGCGAGCTTAGGAAGCCCACCCCAGACCTAGTGAGTCAGAATCTGCACTTCAACAAATTCCCAGGTGATTTTATGCAAACCCAAGTGTAAGAAGCACTGGCATGCAACTAATCAAGGACCTGTTTAAATGTGTTTTATATCAAACAGATGTAACGTGATTGTTTCCCTAAATTGAAACAATGTCTTGGAGGGGTTTTGTTGTTGTTAGTGGCTGTGTTTTTTGTTTCATTTTGTTTTTGTTTTGCATATTTTCCTATTCATTCTGACATTCTGCCTATGTCCAGCTCAGGTATTTGGTCCTAAACATTTCTTGGTCTTAGGCATTACTGTCTAATCATCTCCCTTTAAATCACCTTTCAAAACCAATTCAATTTTCTTGGTAAGAATTCTAAGATTCCAGGTAAGAACTTAATCAGGGAATTCATTACTAATCAGTGAGTTCTAACACTTTAGATTTTCACATGACATCATGACATACAGTGAAAGCACCTGCTAGCAACTGTGTGTGTGCAGCATACACAAATGTGTGTTTTCAAAAGCACAACAGAGAGGTAATATTTTTTTGCCCAAATTTGATACAAGAATGCAGTCAGGGACTCTAATTGACAACTATGATAAGACCAAGGTCAAATTTCTGAGATAAACTAAGTACTTTAGAATGAATGGATTAAGGAATAAAGTGCGTTGATTAAATTAAGATCTCATTTCTGACCCTGATGGTGCTAAAACAAGATTGTAATCTTTCGAAACATTTGACACAAACCTCTGGATAATGCCTATATGGTTCTTAGTGTTAAGACACAATAATGTACACATTCATTTAACTAAAACACTTAAATCTGCTACGAATAAGAATGTCTACAGTGAATGTAATTTTTTCAATGTTAATTTTTTAAACAAATTCAAAGAGATGGTGTATTAGCCATCTACTGCTATGTAACAAATCACCACAAATGCAGCACCCTGAAACAAGGCACATTATTTATCTCACAGTTTCTGTTGGTCAGGAATCTGGGCACAGCTTAGCTGGATCTTCTGCTCAACATCTCTCACAAGCTCCAATCACAGTGTTGGCTGGGGCTGGAGCCTCATCTGAAGACTCGGGTCAGGCAGGATGTGCTTCCCAGCTCACTTAGGTGGTTGTGGACTGGGGGACTGAGGGCACCTGTTCCTTCCTGGCTGTCAACCAGAGGCCACCTGTTCCTTGACACGTGGGCCTCTCCAACATGGCAGTTCATAACGTGGAAACTTGTTCATCAGAGGCGGCAAGAAAGAGGGTTTGCTAGTAAACGGAAGTTACGATCTTATGTAACATGATAATAGAAGTGACTGCTCATCACTTTTACCAGGTTCTATTCGTTACAACCAAGTCGCTAGGCCAGCCCATGCTCAAAAGCAGGGGCTCATGCAGGGAGGCAGGTCCTGTCTGCCACAGATGATAATATTAACCAACATAATTAACTAATCTCAGGTAACCACGAGTTTAATGTGACCCTCCTGTACTGAGCTGAGTGAGCTCATTTGTTGCAGCCCATCCTATGAAGGCTGAAGGCTCACCTTATACAAGCCCACCATTTCCCCCTGAAGAACTGGAAATTGTGCCGGAGGGATTCTCAGAGTTACTTTAACCAACACTCTCATTTGACCAAGCAGGGAATACTGAGGCCTGGCTAGGGATCTTAGTCATGGCTCAAGTTCAAGGTTACACGGTTTATGAGCAGCAGCCTCTACTGTTCAGCATCTCAGTGCTGCCGGGCTGGCCTGGAGAGGAGAGAGCCATGAAGAAGACGGAATGTTCCCTAGGCTGCCTGCAAGTTGCCCACTTCCATAGAGACATTTTTTGTCTCCAAAAAGTTTCCTTTAAATGGCACATCTTGGTGAATACGAAGACAGTACACAAAGATAATGCTGACAAGCTCAGAGCCTTTCCCCAGGAAGCTGTGATGCTCATAGACCCTGCCAACAGCCAAGGGCCCAGGACATCTATTTTCTGTGGGACGCTAGCTGGTGATCTCCTCAAGACATTACAAACTTTAGGTCTCTCGATGCGATCTGATTAGCAGGTGTATTCTGTTTGGCACACGCAGTGTTTATAAAATTTTGAATTTGTTGCCAACAATTTAAATGCATGAGTTTCACATATACAACTGGCTTTCTGGATTCTCATGGAAAATCTGGCCACACCAGGCCCAAATGGAGTGTGCCAACGATTGGCTGGGACTGAGCAGTAACTGCCCCTTTACTGGCATGAATGCTCTGGAATTCACTGCGGTCCACACCTGGCCCCTGAAGACATCTGGGATGAGAAGCCCTTATCCACGGTAACCCTTCCATTTTGCTTAGGGGTACAGAAGAGGAGACTCACAAGGTCAAGGGTAAATAACTTGATCAAGACTAACAAGGCGTGAGGGGCAGAACCAGGCCAATTACACCCAGAGCCCTGACTTCAGGGCAGGTGATCACACAAGTGAGATTAAAGAGAAGACTCATCTGGCTAGGAGCGCCAAGGTCTGCTCAATGACAAGCTGGAAGAAAACAAGCTCCAAGCTACCAAAATAAACAGCCATAATTTAGTATGTTACCATAGCCTAAATCAAATTTTAAGATTAATTGAAAAATACTTTTTAAAGAAAAAATGGGCCTTAGAAAGAAATCTGACTCATCCGTCGTATACAAAGTAACAAGATTTGGCCACTTCCAATTTTCAGCTAATGGATAGAGACTGTCATAGAAACAATCTTTCAAAATCGAGGGATAAAAAGGACATTGGATTTTGCGTGGTATTAAATCATGGTCAGGAAAGGCCTGTGAGTCTCCTTTAAGCATTATTGAGTACAAAGCAACTGTATACAGCAAAGACTCTTAAAAACCTTTTAACATTCACATGATTCTTTACCATTAAGCCTTCCTATGAGATTCTGTTTATGTGCCAATATCTTGCCTGCAAAACAGATATTCAAACTGCAATTGTTCTTTACAGTTTGCACCTTTAATATCACGAACTAAATGTTTTCTTGAATTTGTCTCTGCCAATATATTTCCTCTCACTCATTTTTATTATACCTTTTGGGCACATTTGTCAATTGTTAATGAAAGTTGACTTTTTAATATACACCAAGAATTAGACATCGCATTGATCCTTTCATTCTTACCAGTTAATCAATGACTAACTATAATGAACGCACCCCCCAAAAGCAAATGAATCACTACTTCCATCACCCAACTAGGAAAAGGCCTACGGGAGTCAGCCATGTCACTAATTAATACCTAATACTCTAATAATTTATATTTTCATGATGTGCTAAACCTGCCACTTTATAGGCAACCCCAAATAATTCAAGGCGGAATACAATGACAAACAGCTTTCTTAATTTACTTTTTATAAATAAGAGTCTCATTTTCTAAATCTAGTTTGACTTTTGGAAGACAGAGTTAAAATCACAAGATAGTGGCTAAGAAATGTGAGAGCTACAACACATCACTACATTGTAAGAATATTTAAGAATTCAGTGGTTTTGACTCCTGTTAACTAATCTGACTCAAAATAATACATAAGTTGGGACTATAGAGGCCACATTTCTCCACTGGACTATAAAGTCAGAGAATTAACTCAGCAGTAACGGACAGCGTCACTGTCTTGGGTCAGGCGTCCACCATTCCCACCTGGAGCTACCAAGACAGCTCCATGCAGGACTCCCTGCTCTGATCCATCTCAGCCAGTCACTGCCATCGTGACTCTTTATAAAATGCTTACCCTGATCATCAAACTCCCTCGCTGAAGGGCCACTACCTTCTAATCTCCACAAGAAAAGGCCCACGTTTGCTTTCCCTTTCCAGTATTCTGTCAGCATGGTATCATTTGGTCCCTGGCAGGTGGGAGGCATTCAGTAAACATCTGGCTAAATGAAGATGTCAGTGGATCCTCGCTCATTCCGGCACCTGGTGCTAAAACACAGCCTGAAGTTTTTCCAACTGTACCGATTACTGTTCCCACTAGACCAGTGGCTCTAAACCGGGGATGATTTTGATCCCCAGGGCACATCTGATGTCTGGAGACATTTCCGGATATCACGCTGGGAGGGGGATGGTGCTTCTGGCGTCCAGTGGACAAAAGCCGGGATGGTGCTAAACATCCCACATTACACAGGGCAGCCCCACAAAAGAATCCAGTCCATGTCAACAGTGAGACTGAAGAACCCTGCACAAGACATACCACAGGATCCCTCCACGTGGACCCTTATCTGCTCCTCAAACACGCCCCATGCTTTCCCGCCCCTTCCTCCAGGGGGTGCTCTCCATTGTACCAGCTCCTCCTGCTGAGATGCTGTCTATCCTTCCAGGCCCAGCTCACACGCCACTTCCCCCTCCCCGGCAAGCGGATGCAGCTCTGCCTCTTCCTCTCTTTCAGCAAGTTTGTTCTGAGGACGGGTGTCATGTTAGTCACCAGACATTCAACTAGTGGGCAAGGCCGCAGGTCCCATTCCTTAAGACCTTACAGGGACTTCCCTGGTGGCGCAGTGGTTAAGAATCTGCCTGCCAATGCAGCGGACAAGGGTTTGATCCCTGGTCTGGGAAGATCCCACATGCTGCGGAGCAACTAAGCCCGTGCGCCACAACTACTGAAGCCTGTGCGCCTAGGGCCCATGCTCCGCAACAAAGAGAAGCCACCACAATGAGAAGCCCATGCACCGCAATGAAGAGTAGCCCCCGCTCGCCGCAACTGGAGAAAGCCCACACACAGCAACGAAGACCCAATGCAGCCAAAAATAAATAATTAATTTTTAAAAATTAATTAAAAGCATTCATTTCATTTTCTTCATTGATAAGTTAGAATTTTTTACACCACAATATTTTCAACCCTCTTCAGACTTGAACAAACATTTCCAGGTCTACTGTTTCTAGAGAGGTTCCTAGGTGAGACCTGGAAGGGATGAAGTACATTATTCTTTAGAGATTTCACTTATTCTCTGCGAGAGGGTTTCCAGAAGGGACTAAGAAACATTCAGAATTAGTAAATAGAGTTGGCTCCTCTGAAGCAGCTGTAGAGGTTTAAAATGTCCAGGGAAATCATCATTTTAGGTAAACCACTGAAGATCCCTGTTCTCTAAGGGGGAAAATATTCCAGTGGTAAAATGAACTGGAAAAACTGATTAGGACCTGAAAACAATTAAATATAGGTAATTTTGAAAACACATTTTATCTTGATATTTCTCCCTTTGAGAATTTCTTCAAAACAGATGTTGTAAACTTTTCAGAAAGACAATTATTTGTTAGGAGGAAGTAGTCTTAATTAGGATACATGTCAAGGAAATATAATTATTAGTTTGCCTAATTAAAATGAATATTTGAACATGTCTGAGGCTTGTGAGCCTTCTCAGGTGAGACACGTACAACTTACTTTCTATAAACATCTGTTGACAGAGCCTAGCAGGTTGTGTTAACAGGAAATGGATGACTGAAGCCAGGCTTCACACACAACACTCCTGGAAGAAGTGCATGGGAATACTGTTACTCGAAAACTATCAGGGGGAAATGGTCTTAAAGAGCTTGCCATGCACTGTTTGTGTCCCCCCAAAATTCTTACATTGAAATCTAACCCCAAATGTGATGATATTTGAAGATGGGGACTTTGGAGGTGATTAAATCCTGAGGGCTTAGTACTGGGATTATTGCCCTTATGAAAGAGACCCTAGAGCGCTCACTCCCGCTTTCCTCCATGTGAGGACACAGCAAGAAGACAGCCATCTACTATAATGATGGTTACATGTTATTATACAGTACGTGTACATTGTACATAAGATGTACAACTCTAAGAGTGAACTGTAAGGTAAGCTGTGGACTTTGGGTGATTATGTTGTGTCACTGTATGTTCAGTTGTAACAAACATACCACTCTGGCGGGGGATGCTGATGACGGGCAGGCTGTGCACGTGTGGGGACAGGGTATGTATGAGAACTCTCTGTACCTTCCTCTCAATTTTGCTATGAACCTAAAACTGATCTAAAAAATAAAGTCTTAAAAAGAAGAAAAAAAAAAAAAAAGACAGCCATCTATGAACCAGGAAGAGGGTTCTCACCAGACACTGAATCTGCAGGTTCCTTGACCTTGGACTTCAAGCCTCCAGAATTGGAGCAATATATTTCTGTTGTTTTTAAGCCATCCAGACTATGGTGTTTTGTTTTAGCAGCCTGAGCTGGGTAAGACAGCACTCTTTCATTTACCTGACAAGCTTCACTTGAGAAACAAACTGTTTAATTCTGGAGGGGGCTTCCAGGAGGGAGTGTGAGGGTTATCAGGGTTGTGATTTGAGGCACAGTTGCTTGAGTTCACCAAAACCTCTTTGAGAGGCAATGTGTATTTTGGCAAGAGACAGAAAAAGCCAGTTCCTTTTCTTTCTCTTCCAAACCTGCCCTTGGGGCAACTCTACCAGCTTACCACCCGCCCACAGAGCCTGAACTGGCAATGGACCCTCCAAGAGGATCACTCAAAGTCACCAGCAACACTAACAGGGAACTAGGACCCAGGGAAGTCAGTGACAGCAGTAGAGGCAGCTCAGGGGGAGACTAGGTGCTCAACTTCTAGTGAAGGGTTCTGAGCCTGACCCTCCAAGGCCGGGCCTCTAGAAGCCCTGAGCTGTATGACGCATACTGGGCATGCCCACTGGGGCTGCTCAACCCACAGAGGAGAACAAGTGCAGGCCCCACTCCTAGAAGTCCAGGGTCATTTTCCCTCCTCCTATCTCAATTTATCTTCTCAGTCTCTCTCCACCCCCTCCGTGCCCCACTCTTTTCCAGGTGAGCACCTCTCTTGCTCTCTGGTCCCACGGCAGCCCTGGGGCAGCTCCAGTGGGCTAGGAAGCTTCACACCTCAGCGCCCCCATCACCTCCACCAGGAGCCCCCCACCACCACCACACGCCCCTCCAGCTGCTGGAAGTCAACAAATTCAAAGTGAACAATGTGTGCCTTGGAAATGCTGCTTCAAGACGAGTCGCTGAGCTCCAGCTTCCAATCAGATTGCACCCCAAGTTCCTCGCAAGCAGAGACTCTTCTGTTGTTACTGCTGCAGCCAGACCATTCTTTCCAAAATGGAAATCAGATCATGTGTCCTTGTGTCCACACATGCAGCTTAAAGACAAAACCTCCCCAATGACCCCCTTCCCCATGCTCCAGACTCAGGGGCTTCTTTCTCCCCTCACCCTTCCCTTTCCTGTCCCACCATGTCAGACTTTCACACTTGCTCCACCTGTGGTCTACAATGGTCCTCCCCCTCCCTTCAGAGCCCAGGTACCTCCTACTCATCCTTCAGCAATCAGATGACACACCCCTTCCCCAGGGGAGCCCTCCCTGCAGGGCCTTATTAAGATGCCCCTCACTTCCTGAACAAGTGACATTCCTCACTTCCTTGACACTTGCCACAGCTGGGATTTATGATGGTTTGTGTGACTGGCAGGTTAATGTTGGGCTCTCCAAGTAGCTACATGCCAGAGGTGAGGAATCACATCTGGTTTTCACTCATCACTGCACTCTGGGATCTAGCACAATGCCTGGGACAACGGAGGTGCTTAGTACATTTGATGAGTGGGCAAATGGATGAACCAATAGACAAATGGATGGACAGACAGATGAAAAGATGGACATATGATGGACAGACTGGTGGATGGATGGTCTGGCAGATAGATGGATAGACAGAAAAACAAATAGATAGAAGGAGGGAGAGATGGTCGAAGAAGACATTTGTTCCCAGGGCCAACCCCTCTTCTGAGCCCTCAATGCCATCTTTTCCCATCTCCTCAGATATTGCTCTCCAACAATTATCCTGCCTGTTGCATTTTTCAACCCCAGATCCATCTCAGACCAATCATGTGACCTTGGGCAAGTTGCCTAGCCTTCCTGAGATCGATTTTCTCCCACTGTAAAAAGAGGGTAACCCTAATAGCTAGCACAACAGGACTACCTTGAGGATTACATGAGATAATCCACATACAGCACAGAGTATAGCGCCTGGCACGCCGTAAACACCTTGATAAACGTTAGATACTCCTGTTGTTCTTACCACCATTATTACTACTGCAAACCCTTCAGCCCTCCTTCAGCATTGCTCCTCCTTCAAACTGCTATTACCCTATGTCTACCTTGGATCACCAAACGGCTCCAAACAGAATCCTGCCTTCGCTGACTGCGCATCCTCGATCTCCACCATTCCTCAAAAGCCATGCGCCAGGCTTCCCCCTACAACTGCACTGAGACTGTCCTGAAGGTGACATAACAATCAAACCTGCCATCCTCTGCTCAGCTAACACTCACCTAGATGTCTGCAGCATCTGAGCCTGTGGACCACCCAGCCTTAAGCCCTCCTCCCCAACTTTGGTACCAAGGCCGGCTCCTGGATTTATCTTCCAAACTTTCTGGTTGCTTCCTGCTCTGAGACCTTCAGTGTGTCTTTTCCTTCTTCTGACCCCCTAAACGATGGCACATCCTAAGGTTACACACACACACAGCCCGTCCACTACTCCACACCTTGCCCCTCAGGAATGCCACCAACTCCTACAGCGATATCATCTACTCGCCTCTCTGTGGATGGCACCCACACCTCCATCCCCAGCTGTGCACCGCACCCTGCAAGTTGCCTCAGATTTCCTGACCGCACCTCAAAGTCACCACTTCCCAAATTAATCCCATCAAACCTGGCCCTACTCCTTACTCCCTGATTTCAATTAACAGTCTCACCATCACCCAGGACCAATGTGTAAAATCCCGATTCCCAGGCTTCCATGGTGGTGCAGTGGTTAAGAATCCGCCTGCCAATGCAGGGGACACAGGTTCGAGCCCTGGTCTGGGAAGATCCCACATGCCGCGGAGCAACTAAGCCCGTGAGCCACAGCTACTGAGCCTGCGCTCTAGAGCCCGCGAGCCACAACTACTGCAGCCCGCGTGCCTAGAGCCCGTGCTCCGCAACAAGAGAAGCCACCGCAATGAGAAGCCCCGCACCACAACAAAGAGTAGCCCCTGCTCGCCGCAACTAGAGAAAGCCCACGCACAGCAACTAAGACCCAACACAGCCAAAAATAAATAAAATAAAATAAATTAATTAAGAAAAAAAAAAGCTTTAAAAACAAAAATCCCGATTCCCACTGCAGTGGCCTACAGAGCCCGCCAGTTGCAAAGAATTATTTTTTGTGCCACAGCTCTGTGCTTAGATTATGAGCCCTTGCCTTCCCCTTGACTTTTTTTTAACTCATCACAAGATACTAGAGAATGCAATAGGAACACAATAAATACTTTCTGAACTGAAAAGAGTAGTGCAGAGTCACAAGGAACTCTCATACCCTGCTAGTGGGAGAATAAGTTGGTGCAAACATTCTGGAAGGCGATTTGACAAGATCTAGGAAAGCTGGAAAAGATCATACCCTACGACTCAGAATTTCGCTCCTCTGGGTATATGCCCTGGAGCAATTTTTCCCTGTATCCACAAGAATGCTTGTACCAGAATGTTCATAACAGCACCGTTACCAAGAGTGAAAAACAGGAATAACTGAATGTCCATCGTATCAGGATCCTAGCAGGAAATAGCTGGCATACTCAAATCAGGATAATTAAAGGAGCGTTTAAAAAGGGATTACTTGGGATGAGCTGAGTATCGAAAAACATCAAAGGACAGTTTAGTAGTCCAACACAGAAAAGCAGAACTACATCTGAAAGGAGGGAGAAAGTGGTTACCCAAATCTGAAAAGAGAGTTCCAGCAGAAAGCCTACCTTGAAAGAAGCAGTGAATTTCAGGTAAGGAATACAGTCAGGTTGAGGCAACCCCACAGGGACAAAACCAGGGGAATAAACACCCTGACAATTGTTTTCCCCACCCTCTAATCTCCAGTCAGGACTCCCCACTGTCTGAACCCAACAGCAGGCCAGAGGGCAAGGAGCCCCCGGATGAAGCCCAAAGAGGTCAACCTCCTGGGGCATGGCGGAGCAGGGAGAGAGTGGATTTGGAAAGGCAAGAAGATCTTCAGCATATCCAGCAACAGAATGTATCAATATATGCTGATACAATGGCATACTGCCCAGCAGGAAAATGAGCAGACTAGAGCTACTTACACCAATATGGATAAATCCCCAAAACCTCACATTGGTTTGAAACTGAGTGGGACCCTGTGGGGCCCGCCAGGGCACAAAAGCCCTTCCGTGTCTCCCATTTCTTGTCTGCAGAAAAAGGCTTTAGTATCCTAGACCTTCCCTGAGTTCCAAAGGGCAGATTCAAGGAGTTACTAATTAGGGAAGTGAGGAAATGCAGAAACAAAGGAAAAGCAGTCAAGAAACAATAATTCAGCGATAAAAAAGTCTTAGTTCCTAACTGGACAGCTACATGTAAAAGAATGAAATTAGAACACTCCCTAACACCACACAAAAATAAACTCAAAATGGATTAAAGACCTAAATGTAAGGGCAGATACTATAAAACTCTTAGAGGAAAACATAGGCAGAACACTCTTATGACATAAATCACAGCAAGATCCTTTTTGACCCACCTCCTAGAGAAATGGAAATTAAAACAAAAATAAACAAATGGGACCTAATGAAACTTAAAAGCTTTGCACAGCAAAGGAAACCATAAACAAGACGAAAATACAGCCCTCAGAATGGGAAAAAGTATTTGCAAATGAAGCTACTGACAAAGGATTAATCTCCAAAATTTACAAGCAGCTCATGTAGCTCAGTATCAAAAAAACAAACAACCCAATCCAAAAATGGGCAGAAGACCTAAACAGACATTTCTCCAAAGAAGACATACAGATTGCCAACAAAGACATGAAAGGATGCTCAACATCACTAATCATTAGAGAAATGCAAATCAAAACTACAATGAGGTATCACCTCACACCAGTCAGAATGGCCATCATCAAAAAATCTACAAACAATAAATGCTGGAGAGGGTGTGGAGAAAAGGGAACCCTCATGCACTGTTGGTGGGAATGTAAATTGATACAGCCACTATGGAGAACAGTATGGAGGTTCCTTAAAAAACTAAAAATAGAACTACCATATGACCCAGCAATCCCACTACTGGGCATTATACCCTGAGAAAACCGTAATTCAAAAAGAGTCATGTACCACAATGTTCATTGCAGCACTATTTACAATAGCCAAGACATGGAAGCAACCTAAGTGTCCATCGACAGATAAATGGATAAAGCAGATGTGGCACATACATACAATGGAATATTACTCAGCCATAAAAAGAAACGAAATTGAGTTATTTGTAGTGAGGTGGATGGAGTTAGAGTCTGTCATACAGAGTGAAGTAACTCAGAAAGAGAAAAACAAATACCGTATGCTAACACATATATATGGAATCTTAAAAAAAAAAATTGGTTCTGAAGAACCTAGGGGCAGGACAGCAATAAAGACGCAGACGTAGAGAATGGACTTGAGGACATGGGGAGGGGGAAGGGTAAGCTGGGACGAAGTGAGAGAGTGGCATGGTCATATATACACTGCCAAATGTAAAATAGATAGCTAGTGGGAAGCAGCTGCATAGCACAGGGAGATCAGCTTGGTGCTTTGTGACCACCTAGAGGGGTGGGATAGGGAGGGTGGGAGGGAGACGCTAGAGGGAGGAGATATGGGGATATATGTATATGTATAGCTGATTCACTTTGTTATAAAGCAGAAACTAACACACCACTGTAAAGCAATTATACTCCAGTAAAGATGCTTAGAAAAAAAAAAGAGTCTTAGTTCCCTCAAGAGATGTGCATAACAATCTGATACAGTCTTCAAGTTCTGCAGGCCCCCACCCAGGTGAAGGATGGTAAGTACCTGCGGAGACCCCAGACTGGTCAGAACCAGAAGGCTGATGCTTGAGATTCCTGGACCACCATCCTGTCACCTCACCAGCAACCAATCAGAAGAAAGTCATTCACCCTGCAGCTGTCACCCCAAATGTTGCCTTTAAAAACTCTTCCCTGCTTCTCCATTGGGGAATTCCCTGGCGGTCCAGTGGTTAGGACCCTGTGCTTTCACTGTCAGGGCCGGGGTTCAATCCCTGGTCAGGGAACTAAGATCCCACAAGCCACGTAGCATGGCAAAAACAAAAACCTCTCCCCTGAAAACTACAGGGAGAGCTCAGGTCTTTTGAGTACGAGTTACCTGTTCTCCTAGCTTGGCCCTGCAATAAACCTTTCTCTGCTCCAAACTCTGATATTTTGTTTGTCTGGCCTCACTGTGCATGGGGCACACAAGCTTGGGTTTGAAAACAGGTTGAAAAAGGCATATTAAAATATTTAGAGAATGGTCACCACAACAGACTCTATTTTCTAAAATCCACCTCAGCTAGATTTCTGGTTCCACATGCTCTTCCAGAACCTTGCCACCCCCCACCAACAGCTGCAAAGAAAGAAAAGAATAAGGCTTTAGGACAGAGTTACAGGAGAAACCCACTTTAGTAAGGGTAGCCAGGGAAAATCTGTCTGAGGAAGTGACTGAACTTTAAAGTGTGAAGGTTGAGAAAGTGCTATTAGCTAGGCGAGCAAACAGCAAGCACAAAAGCCCTATGGAAATAAAGGACTTGGACCTTTAAAACTGGAGTTAAGAAAACCAGTGAAGCAGGAGAACTGGGCAAGGGGAAGAATGGTGAGCATGAAGCAAGAAAGGTGAGTACAAGCCAGATCACGCAGGGTGTCTGGGGTGACTGCCCCGGGGTGCCAAAAACTGGAATTTGACCACGCAGCAAAAGACGCAGGGAGGACCAATAAAACGGGGAGCAATGGTCCCTTTTATAGCTCTACGGCTAACATTCACTTAGCACCTAGCCTGTCAGGCACTTGGTTACAGAAATCCTTTTAATCTGCTAACCCTCCCCTATGCGGTAAGTATTAACAAACCCATTTTCACAGCGAGGCAGATTATCTAAATCCAAAATCCAAGCACTTAAGCCCACACGGCTCTTCTGCCTCCCCTCTCCAGTTCTGATGGGCACTGCTAACATTTTGGTGGACGACTCATATTATAGAAGGTAACCATGATTACGGAGTATAAACTACATCGTGGTGAATGACCATAATAAAAATAACCGCATCTCACGTGCACCCAGCTCTTATCCTGTGTCACACACAACCTCGCTGCGATTATTCCCCTTTTACAGATGAGGAAACTGAGGCCAATACTCGCTGAGCAACGTGTCCAAGGCAGGGCTTGCAAACCAAGTCTAACTGCAGAGCCCACGCTATTAACTATGCTTTGCTGCCTCACTCTATCTTCTCTCAGGGAACCTTGGTCAAGGCCAACGAGGCTCCACGACCAGACCCCTTGCCCAGACACTCTTCTTTCAAAAGAGCCCCTGGAAGCCCCAAGTGCGGGCGGTGCGGCTTCTATTGCGGTCCCGCGGTGCAGCCCCCGCTGGGGTCCGGCTGGAGGCGCACATCCCGACCGAACGTTCTCCCCGCCGAAGGTTCCGCAGCCCTGAAACCATCCCCTTCCCAGGCGAAGGGCGGGCAGTACCTGAGGAAAACGCGTCCAGGGTCCTACCCCGAGCTCTGCGTAAAACACCTCCCGCCTCCGCAGCCGACATGGCAGGCAAGTTTTTGGCCTCGAAGGAGTCCACTGCGTGGGAGGGAGCGGCGCGACTCCTCACAACCCAACTGCCCTTTGGGGGTTGCCCGGCTGGGAGCTGCTCCCTCTGCTCGGGGCGGGGCGGGGCCGGCGGGCGCGCGGGGCTCGGTCGCTCGGGGCGCCACTAGTGCTGCCTGAACGGGGCCGAAGCGTGAGCGGCCCCTCTGGGATCGACTGGGGCTCCTGGCGAGGGAGCCAACTTGCCTGGCGCCTGCGTGAGCAGAGTGAGTGCCTTTAGACTCAAGGTTTGGTGGGGGGCGCAGCCCTTCCCTAAAAGTGGGGTCTGCAGGTTTAACAAATAAGAATACAGGACGCCTAGTTAAATTGGAATTTCAGATAAGCAATGAATGATAAGTATGTGCTATGCAATTTGGGAGATGCTTGTGCTAAAATTTTTGTTGTTTGTCTGAAATAATTTAAGTGGGGACCTGTATTTTATCTGGGAATCGTACCTTACGGTCCAAAGGACCCGGCCCTGTCCTTGGAGGACTCGACAGGACAGTCCTCCGAGCCACCAGGTGTGATCTCTGTCACAGCAGTTCTGAGGCATCTTCAGTTTCCTAGTCATCGTCACCATCATTCCATTTCAAAGCAAGTCCCCCTAAAACTGAGTTCCCTTACTGAATTATGAGTAATCTCACTATGCCAAATTTTATTCTCTTTCTTGTCTGGCCCCTGTTCCCCTCAGGATTGAGGACTATCAAAGAAAAGGGGAGATTGCAACCAAGCAAGACACTGTAGGGCCTTCCCGGGTACAAAAGCCCCACTGTGTCCCCTGTTGCTTTTTTTTTTTTTTTTTTAATTTTATTATTTATTTATTTATTTGGCTGCGTTGGGCTTCTCATTGCAGTGGCTTCTCTTGTTGCGGAGCACGGGCTCTAGGTGTGCAGGCTTCAGTAGTTGCAGTGCGTGGGCTTCAGTAGTTGTGGCTCGCGGGCTCTAGAGCGCAGGCTCAGTAGTTGTGGCGCATGGGCTTAGTTTCTCCGTGGCATGTGGGATCTTCGTGGACCAGGGCTTGAACCCGTGTCCCCTGCATTGGCAGGCGGATTCTTAACCACTGTGCCACCAGGGAAACCCTCCCCTGTTTCTTGTTTGTAGAAAAAAAGGCTTTAGACTCCTGTGCCTTTCGTGAGTTCCAAGGAGCAGGCTCAAGCAGTTGATGATTAAGACAATAGAGTCACAGAACTCCTAGTTCCTTCTGAAAGGATGTCGATAACAATCTGATGCATATCAAGACCCCCCACCCAGGTGGAGGGTGGTAACTACAAGCTGACCACAAGCCTAGACTCCAAACTGGTTGGAACCAGAAAGTTGAAATTCCAGAAACATCACCCCGTTACCTCCCCACCAACCAATCAGAAGAAAGTCCACGAGCTGATCACACGTCCTATGACCCTCTCCCCTAATACTGTCTTTAAAATCCCTTGCCTGAAAACCATTGGCTAGTTCGGGTCTTCTGAGTATGAGTTCCTTGGTTGGCACCCTGCAAATAAACCCTGACTTTGCCGCAAACAGCTGATGTCAGAGTTTGGCTTTCTGCGCCACGGGCACAGGAGCCCTTGCTTGGTGCCCCGTTATTTTCATCATTGCTCCCTAAGCATCAGGCGTTGCTCTGAGCACTTTGCACCAGCTCACTTAATCCACTTAACAGCCTTAGAAGATGGTACTATCGTTCGCTTCATTTATCAGAAGGGGAAACTGATGCCCAGAGAGGTGAAATTGTGTGCACAAGGTGACACACATCCAGGAAAGTAGTGAAGCAGCCAGCCACCCAAACTGGGATCTGTCCAGCAAAAAGCCATTGAACTGAACTACTAAGCCAGCGTTTGTCACACTTGCTAAAGATGCAAAATCCAGGGTGGACCTACTGAGTCTAAATCTCCAGGAGAAGCTTCTGTTTCTAACTCCTCCGGGAGTTCTTATGACATGCCAAGTTTGGGAAATTCTCTTAACTAGCTGCCTACCTCTGAAGCATTGTTTGGGTGGCTAAAATGACCAGGAGAACTGTCCTCTAATCTTAGATAAGAGGCAGTAAATCATAGCGGTTAAGAATATAAGTGCCTAGGAGTTCTGGAGTCAGACTGCTACCACTTGCTTGTTGTATGATCATGAAAATTACTTAGTTTCTCCATGCCTCAATTTCCCTATCTGTCAAACAAAAACAATAGTAGTATCTTGGTCACAGAGTTGCTGGGAGGCTTAAATGAGTTGGTGCATCAAAGTGCTTAAAACAAAAATGGTACAGATGAACTTATTTGCATAGCAGAAATAGAGTCACAGATGTAGAACACCAACTTATGTTTTCCCCCCAAGGCGGGGGCGGGTGAGAGGAATTGGGAGATTGGGATTGACATATATACACTACTATATATAAAACAGACAACTAATGAGAGCCTACTGTATAGCACAGGGAACTCTATTCAATGCTCTGTGTTGACCTAAATGGGAAGGAAATGTAAAAAAGAGTGGATATATGTATATGTATAACTGATTCACTTTGCTGTACAGCAGAAACTAACACAACATTGTAAAGCAACTCTACTCCAATAAATTAAAAAATAATAATAAAGTGTACTGGAATGAAAAAGTGCTTAAAACAATAGTTCTAATAGCAAATGGTAAGTACTCAATGAATATTGGCCATTATTATTATCATCGTTATTAATCACTATATCCCTATTCACTGCCTATGGCCTGGTCCAGCAGAAAATTCTCAGGAAATGTTCAAGGATCAAAAAATGAGGATCAAAAGATTAGGGGAAAAAAATCCCCAATACTAATTTATTTTGAAATACATCAAAAATAATAAGATGAACTGATGGAGAAATATGTGATAAAGCAGGTACAGTAAGTAAAATGTTATTTATAGAATCTACAATGGATAGTGGATTTACAGTGCCCATTGGAAAACGAGTCCAACTTTTCTACATGCTTGAAATTTTTCATAATAAAATGTTGGAAAGAAAAAAAAAAATGAGGATCAAAAGTCCTAATGGTGGCCTCTAGGCCCTGCGAGATCCAGCCTGCTTCTCACCCACTAACTTTGCAGCCACTGTCTTCCTTAAACATGTTCCTTAAACATGAAAATCCATTTCCCTCTTTGCACTTTTGGTTCCTTCTATTTACAGTGTATCTGCTCACTTGAATGTCAAGGCCTCTGCTTAAATCATACGTCCACGGAGAGACCTTACCCTACACACCTGCACACATTCTTCAGAGCTAAACTAGGGCTTCCTCCTTCTTTTTATAGCACTCTGTTCATGATCGTCATAGCCCTTTGCACAGTTGGGTATCATATGTTTACAGATGTAACTATTGGTTTCATGTTGTCTTTCCCAGTTCAAGTGTAAGGTTTGTGAGGGCAGTTACTTTGTCTTGCCCCCCAAGCAGGGGGCTTAACGCATAGACACAAATGGCTGTCGCATGAGAAATAAATGGATGATGACTAACTTGGCAAGATAACCCTGTTTGGAACCTGGGCAGCGACGGTGAGTAACGTCAGAGCCGCAGGGGTGCCACTTCCTGATAGTTATGGCTGCAGCTACACCTTGTCCACCACCGGAACCAGCAAACTCTGAGCCTCGTTGCCTGCCGCATCCTCCCCTGGTCGCTGTGCAGCTCAGTGTTTCCACTCTCCCCGACTGTGCGCTTTCAGCCCGTACACTCTTATTTTCAGCTGTCTGCCTGGAAGGTAAGAGGGGGCAGACACGCACCGTAAGAACAGCATATTCCTGAGCAGCAAGCTGTCCTGTTCAGTCCACTTCTCAGCTGTGTGACCTTCGGCATCTTTCTGAGCTTCTGATTCTTCATCTAAAAGGAGTTTCCTGGCGGTCCAGTGGTTAGGACTCGGCAGTTTCACTCTGGATGTGGCCCGGGTTCAATCCCTGGTCGTGGAACTAAGATCCCGCAAGCCATCGCTGTGGCCAAATAAAATAAAATAATATAAATAAATAAATAAATAGAGATAATCACAGCACCAACCTCATATGGTTTTTTGGGTTTTTTTTTAACATCTTTATTGGAGTATAATTGCTATACAATGGTGTGTTAGTTTCTGCTTTATAACACAGTGAATCAGCTACATATACATATATCCCCATATCTCCTCCCTCTTGCGTCTCCCTCCCACCCTCCCTATCCCACCCCTCTAGGTGGTCACAAAGCACCAAGCTGATCTCCCTGTGCTATGCGGCTGCTTCCCACTAGCTATCTACTTTACATTTGGTAGTGTATATATGTCCATGCCACTCTCTCACTTCGTCCCAGCTTACCTCATATGGGTTTTGTGAGGAGTAAATGATCCTCTAGGCAGAGTTTCTGGAGCATACTAAGTGCTTGATACATTTTTGCTGTCACTGATATTGTTAATATCGTTGTTGGAATACACTTCAACTCATTTTTTTCTAGTCAAAATTCTACTCAAAATTCTACTCTTTCAAGATACTTTTAGGGAATTCCCTGGTGGTCCAGTGGTTAGGACTCAGCGCTCTCACTGCCAGGGCCCCGGGTTCGGTCCCTGGTCTGGGAACTAAGATCCTGCAAGCCACATAGCGCAGCCAAAAAAAAAAATTCTTTTAATCAACTATACTTCAATAAAAAATTTAGGGACTTCCCTTGTGGTGCAGTGGTTAATAATCCGCCTGGCAGTGTAGGGGACACAGGTTCAAGCCCTGGTCCGGGACGATCCCACATGCCGCGGAGCAACCAAGCCGGTGCACCACAACTACTGAAGACTGTGTGCCTAGAGCCCATGCTCCGCAAGAGAAGCCACCGCAATGGGAAGCCTGCGCACCGCAACGAAGAGTAGCCCCCACTCACCGCAACTAGAGAAAGCCTGCGCACGGCTATGAAGACCCAACGCAGCCAAAGATAAATAAATAAAATAAATAAATTTATTAAAAAAAAAAAAAAAGATTCTATTCAGGTGTCACCTCTTACATCAGCCAGGTATCATTTCATTGCAGATAACTAAAAATCAGTTCAAGTTGGTTTGATCAGAAAAAGGAATTCATTGGCATACATAAGTTAAAACTCTGCTATGTGTGGCCAATACGGTGGAGTAGGAAGACCGATCTCACCTCCTCCCACAGGTACACCAAGATTACAACTATTTACACAGCAACTACTGATGAGAAAGACCGGAAGACTCAAAGAAAAAGATCCTCTACAACTAAAGATATGAAGACGGAACCACAACGAGATGGGTAGGAGGGGTGGAGATGTGGTATAGTCCAGACCTTCCACCCTCGAGTAGGTAACCCACAAGCGGGAGGGTAATCACATTGCAGAGATTCTCCCCAAGGAGTGAGGAGTCTTAGCTCCACATCAGGTTCCTCAGCCTGGGGGTCTTACACCAGGAAAATCAGCCCCCAGGATGGCTGGCTTTAAAGGCCAGTGGGGCTTGCATACAGGAGAGCTAAAAGGTTGTAGGAAACAGGAACTCCACTCTTAAAGAGTGCACACAAAATCTCAGGTGCTTTGAGTCCCAACCCAGACTAATTTGAAAGGAGTCAGACGTACTTGCTGATCTTGGAGAGCCTCCCAGTGAGGCAGGAGGCAAATGGGACTCCCCCTGGGGACATAGACATGGGTGGCAGCTGTTTGGGGGGAGCTCATTCTACCATAAGGACACTGGTGCTGGCTAGAGCCATTTTGGAATCCTCCCTCTAGCCTATTAGCAACAGGGGGGACTTACCCACCCATCAGTGCGCCAGCATTAGTCCAAGGACACCGTGGGCCCCCCAGCCAGCCAACCCAGAACCCAGCCACTTCCACCAGCAGGCTGGCACCAGCCCCAGGACTCCCTGGGCTGTGCAGCTAGTCATGCCAGGGCTCAGCCCTGCCCACTAGCAGACTGGCAGCTTCCACACAAGGCATGGCCTGGCAGACACCTGGGCCAAGGGCCAGCCTTGCCTACCAGCATGCCCACAGTAACTGGCTCTGCCACAACAGAAGGGCCCATGCGACCCACATAGGGGGTACCCCTAGAGCATAACGCTCTGGTGACCAGAGGGGAGAGTGCTGCTGGGCAGCATATCATCTGGTGACTATTATGCCCCCTTCCCCACCCTTTAAAAACCGCCCCTTTTCTTCCATCCTACCCCTTGTAACAGCTAATCCAAATGTGTTGTAATTTAGAGACTTGGGTATATCACTAAGAACATCAATTGCTATACTGGCCTGTATTATAGCCTCACTCCAGGAAGCAAGCAGAACAGTCTGTCCTGACACTCAGAGGCCCTAGGCAGATGAGCTTTTATAGATCTTCTCTCTCCTCCTCACTGTCAGGCTGTGAGCTGTACCTTCTCACTGTTCTGGCATCTGCCTCTAGCGGGTCCTCACTCTTTACGTTCTTCCCTCGTTTCTCACCTGCCCAGGTTTGTAAAACCAGACAACAGTGGTTGTTAGGATTCTGAGCCAGGTTGGTTTATGGATTTCAGCCAGTAGGCTTGGCCTAAGAGCCTGAGGCCTCATTTAGAGAAGAGTGCCTGGGCTTTACTTTAATGAGCATGGTCATTCCTGGTTAGACTGCGCGATAGTTAATTTTATGTGACAACCTGGCTGCTTCCCCACCCCCACCTTGGACCCAGATATTTGGGCAAACATTACTCTGCATGTTTCTGTGAGGATGTTTCTGAATGAGATTTACATTTCAACAAGTGGACTTTCAGCAAAGCAGATCGCCCTCGATAATGAGGTCGGGCCTCATCCAATCAAGTTGAAGGTCTGAATAGAACAAAAGATTGACTTCCGCGAAGCAAGAGGGAATTCAGCCAGCAGATGGCCTTTGGATTTGAAGTGCAGCATCAGCTATTCCTTGGTCTCCAGCCTGCTGGCCCACCTTACAGATTTGGGACTTGCCAGCCCCCATAACTGCATGTGCCAATTATTCCTTAAAACGAATCTTTCTGTATATCTACACATCCTATTTTTTCTGTTCCTTTGGACTAATACAGACTATCAGAGGTCTTCTTTGCAAGTGGTAGAGTCCCAGAGTTGGGTTCTTAATTTGGGTTGGTATCATAATTCTGGAATGAAGGATGGTATCCTGACACAGCCTATTTGTGGGTTCACGGGTTGTGAAAAATCCTTTTTTCCCTTTCTCAACAAGAATAAGGGTTCTCCTTAAAGCTTCAGTCCTCTGAACTCAATTGTACATTTAGTGTATAATTTAAGCTCCTTGCAGAAGTATAAGCTCCATAGAATATACCAAATGTCCAGAATAGAACTTCACACATAGGAAGCCCTCAGTCAGTATGTTGAATTGAATTGAGTTGCTTCTTGAGCTTACTCACTCATGTTGAGAGTCTTGAGGGCAGATTTCAAATTCTGCCCAGTTTTCCCATGTGCCTTGGTGTTGGATCAGTTCATGATGAATGACAACAAAATGCTACATACTTCAGCGCCTGCCTCTTGCATTGTGCTTTCTTTAATTTGTTGTGTGTTTATGCAATAACTGCATTTGATTCCTGGCCCTCTCTGGATGACATTTCTGCTTTTGGGGGCTCAGGACCAAATTGAAAGCCATTGGTTTCACTGGAAAACTCTATAGACACACCCGGCCCTTCCTCTGTTTTCATTTTATTTTTCCATCTTCATCCTGCTGGGTACTGTTTGATTGAAAGCAAATCCTGTGTTTGCTAACATCATAACAATGCTTTGTTTCCCACAAGAAGGATCAACTACACACAGGTTTGAATCTGACAAGACCTACTGTTTTTTATCTTTCCAGAACTCCAGCCTAATTTGTTATTGAGCTTATGTTCCAGAGAAATAAGGGCTGTATCCAAAGGCACTATGCCAGTAGAATTCTGGATTTTCTCTCCAACCCCATTAGTCTCAGTGAGTGGCCCTCAAGCCTCTCTACATGTGAGAATCCATCACCTGGGGAGCTTTTTAAGCACACCTATTCTCCCTGGAGTTTCTGATTGGTTATGTCTTGGGTGAGACATAAGCATTGGTCTTAAAAATGTCCCAGGTGATTCTGATATGCAGTTAGGGTGGAGAATTGCTTGTCTAGACTCTACGATGAGACCAATATCTGAGTCAGGTGAATAGCAAGTGACCATCACAGCCTATCGCTGCAGGTGTGATGAGAATGGCAGTAACATTTGCTGGTTAGGTAGGACCCTAACTAAGACTGGTTAGGTAGGACCCGTTTGGGAAGAACCTTGAATCCCTGCGTGGTGGGATGTGTGCCTTTTATTAGAGGGCCCCATACTAGATGTAAAATAGGTAAGCAACAAGGACCGGGGGAACTATACTCAGGGAACTATACTCAATACGTTGTAGTCACCTATAAGGGAAAAGAATCTAAAAAAGAATACATATATATGTATTATATTTATATATCTTATATATATATATATATATTTCCAATCACTTTGTGGTATACCTGAAACTAACACAACATTGTAAATCAACTATAATTCCAATAAAAATTTAAAAAAAATAATGTGGGGCCCCAGTTAAGTTTCACCCCAATCTTGAAAGGTTGTACACTGGGTTGAATAGTGTACCCCAAATTCATGTCCACTGGAATCTGTGAATGTGACCTCATTTGGAAACAGGGCCTTTGCAGAGGTAATCAAGTTCATATGAGGTCATGTTGGATTTGGGTGGGCCCTGAATCCAATGACTGGTGTCCTTATAAGAAGACGTGAGGGGAATTCCTTGGTAGTCTAGTGGTTAGGACTCCACGCTTCCGCTACAGGGGGCCTGGGTTTGATCCCAGGTCAGGGAACTAATATCCCACAAGTTGCGCAGTGTGACCTTAAAAAATAATAATAATAAAAAATTTAAAAATTAAAAAAAAAAGAAGAGGTGAGGACACAGAGAGACAGACAGAGAAGAAGGCCATGTGATGACAGATGAAGAGATTGGAGTGATACAGCCACAAGTCAAAGAACACCAAGGGTTGCTGGCAACCGCCAGAAGCTGGGGAAACAGCAAGGAAGGATTCTTCCCTAGAGCCTTCCGAGGGACACGGCCCTGCTGAAACTTGGATTTCGGTCTTCTAGGCTCCAGAACTGAAGAGGATTTATTCATTGACGCTGTTGTTTTAAGCCACCCAGTTTGTGGTAATTTGTTATGGCAGCCCTAGGAAACTAATACAGATGTTGAATTATTGCCACTCGACAGATGAGAAAACTGAGGCAGTATGAAAGGTACAAAGAAGTTATGCATGGGCCCCACCACCAGAATTTACACTGGAGCTGTAGGAAAGCATCACGTGCAGATTAAGAGCTTGGGCTCTGGAGGAGACAGAACTGGGGAGCATCTCAGCTCCACCACTTACTAGCCGTATGCCCACAGGCAAGTCCCCTGGTCTCTCTGAGCCACATGTCCTCATCTCCAGAACAGAGTACTTCATAGAGGTTTAGAGAGAATTAAATGAGAAACTGCAGGAAAAACACCTTGATTTGCTCTCCAAAATGGTAGCTGTAATGAGAAACAAAACAAAACAAAAAGGTACCTGTACTGATTGTCATTTTTATTAGCATTAATGATAGATGAAGCTGGCCAGGATGCTCTCCAGAGGAGAAGGAATCAGAATTTACTTCTAAGTTTGTGCTAAAGCTTCGCCCTTTCACGTGGTCCAATTGTCTTTGGTCAACAAAGGCAACTGGAGGAAAGGGAGGAGGGTCTTGAGCTCCCCCTAGAGGTGAGTGTGGGTAACAAACGATGTGAAGAGGGGAGGGAAGGGAAGAAATACACCTGCGGGGAAAACCGGAAATAAGACTGGTTAGGTAGGACCCGTTTGGGAAGAACCTTGAATGCCAAGCAGAGGAGCTGTTTTAAGACAGCCCACAGTTGTGGTTGGAAGGAACTGGGCATAAGGAGGACAGCTGAAACCTGGACTGGCTAGGGGTAACGTTCTGACAGTCAGAACGGAAGAGAAAAAATGATGGGCAGAGATACTATGAAAGAGGGAACCCGCTGACAGGACAGATGCAGGAACTTTAAGACCAGAATCAAAAGCTTGGGTTTCTTCAGACTCACACATAGAAAATAGACTTGTGGTTGCCAAGGTTGAGGTGGGGGAGGGCAGGATTGGGAGTTTTGGATCAGCAGATGCAAACCAGTATATATAGGCTGGATAAACAACAAGGCCCTACTGTATAGCACAGGGAACTATATTCAATATCCTGTGATAAACCATGATGGAAAAGAATATGAAAAAGAATGTATATATATATGTATAACTGAATCACTTTGCTGTATAGCACAAATGAACACAACATTGTAAATCATCTATACTTCAATAAAAATTTTTTTTAAAAGGCTTGGGTTTCTAGCCTGAGAAAACAGAATGAAAAATGAACCTTGGGCTTCCCTGGTGGCGCAGTGGTTGAGAATCTGCCTGCCAATGCAGGGGACACGGGCTCGAGCCCTGGTCTGGGAAGATCCCACATGCCGCGGAGCAACTAGGCCCGTGAGCCACAACTACTGAGTCTGCGCGTCTGGAGCCTGTGCCCCGCAACAAGAGAGGCTGCGATAGTGAGAGGCCCGCGCACCACGATGAAGAGTGGTCCCCGCTTGCCACAACTAGAGAAAGCCCTCGCACAGAAACGAAGACCCAACACAGCCAAAAATTAAAAAAAAAAAAAAAGCCCATTTAAAAAAAAAAAAAAAAATGAACCTGCTCTCAGAAACAGCTTGGTTGGAAGGGAGAACAAGTTTGGGGAAAAAAAAAAAAGGTGAGTTAGTTTTTGAACAAGTGGAATTTGAGGGAGTTTGGAGTGAGGAAACTTGGACTCTGGTTATGGCTGATCCACATGTTAATATCAAATCCAACACATAACTCTTCTGGGCTTCAGTCACTTGATCTTTAAAAATTGAGGGCACTGCATTAGACCCGAGTAGGCAAACTCATGGCAGATGTGGTTTGTTTATTCTACACAGGGTTTTACATTTTAATTGGCTGCCAACATTTTGAAATTGGGAGACTTTACACAAAAGCCCAGATTTCTGCCTCTAGCTGTTGGCTAACACTGAACATCAGCTGCCCCCTTTAGACTGGCCATGGATATGTTCCCTGGCTTTTCCACAGCCTCCACCATGCCCTATTGTCTTCCTGATACTGAGGCCAAATATCAGTTGCCAATTGTCATCTATACCCAGTTGGCTTCACACATTTAAGTTCCCTTTCTGGTCCCTCTGAGGCAATGGAGTTTGAGATCCCTGGATTAGACACTCTCTAAACTTCCTTTCAGTTCAGTAAGTCTAAATTTTACCTCCATATTCAGTTGGAAATACAAGTCTAATGGGAAGTCAGAGTTCAGCGTACTGATTTGGGAATTACATGAGAGGTTATAGTTAAACCCTTGAGCTGTACCATGGGTGTACAAAAATGTAGAAAAAGGAGAGGAGGGGAGAGAATCAAGGGTATAGGATATTCACCCGTGGTTAAGCAAGGTCAAGGTTAAGGACAGGAGAAAGATGAAAGGTAATAAGGAAGACAGAAAAGGAGAGTTTAGATGGATAGGGACAGTGCAGGGTGATAGAGACCAAAGAAGTCTCTAGAAAGAGTAGGTGTCAGAGAGATTTCAGGGAATCTAGGCACGGTGCAAAACTATAGCAATGGCTAACATATTGAGCATCTACATGTGTCCATTTTATCCTCATGGCAACCCAATGAGGTGGGTACCATAATTTTTCCTATTTCACAAATAAGGGAACTGAGGCTCTGGAAGTGTAAATAACTAGCCCAGAGTCATATAGAATGAGGCATTTCCCATCAGTTCTTGGAAATCTAGAAGCAGTAAAACAAGTCATGCATTTTCAAGCACAGGGTGGGGGGTCCGCAAAGACAGAACAAACAAACCATCAAGGGTAGAGGGCGAATGAAAGCAGGGAAGTAACTGGTGCACACTGTATGTGAAGGATAACTCAGCTGAAAAAGACAACCAAAGGTAGCCTTTTCAAGTCACCAGTCATTGACTGTACATTTGACTTTCTGACTGAACTTGGGTAATTTCCGAGGATGCCAGCTTTCTCTCCCCTTTTTGATTGACAAGTGGTGATATTAACCCATCTCAGAAGATCTTTGTGTCATCTGAGTGTTTCCGTGACTTGTTTTGTGTCACTGGTTCTTAAGGGTCCAACCAGGAGACAGTGCTCTCCAAGTGTCTACAACAGAGGGAATTTAATGCAGGGGATTTATTACACAGGGGAGGGGAAAGCTGAGAAGCCAAACAGGGATCAGTGAGGCAACCAGAGTTTAGCAATAGCAGGAAACCACTCCCATTCCTAGGCTGGGGATATAGGGAGGAGGTGGTGGTACCAGGCAGGCATCACCTGGCAGAAGTGGGTGCCATGGTGGGCCAGTCTAGTTGGGGGCTAGAGCTATGGAGGAGACATAACCCCTGCTAGAGATATTGCTCAAGGCAAAGAGGAAGGAGGAGAAATACCTCCCTTTTGTTCAGCAATCTTCCATGGGACCATCATTGGCTGAACTCAGCCAGCTATGTGAGAACCTGGGATCCCAGCTCATAGGAGCCAGGAACCTGTGATACAGAGCAGATCAGGAGAAGGGTTACTCAAGAGGTATGATGTTTGGGGTATATTTTAAATAAACTCAATTTTAAATAACCTTATTGGTTTCATAGGGGAATTCAGGGTAATCCCAGGCCATTTGTCACCAAGAGTAGTAGCTTGTCTATCGAGACTATATACTGTGTGAGAAAGTCATGCCTGGAGAATGAAAGAGGAAAAATTAGAGGAAAAATTAACAGTGATTACAGAGAGCCTTTTAAAGAAATTGATTTATTGACACTCGTAGAAATAATTATAATAACAGTTACTACTTATTGGAGTCTGTCGTGTGTTCCATAGGTAACATACATTATCTTCATTTATTATGCATGTATTATAGAGTAGAAACAGATTCAGAATCGGACTTGACAAGGTCACCCAGTGGAGGCAAGTGCAGCCTTGTGTCTCTGACTAGGAGTTCTTTGCACTATACTAGTGTTTTCTCAAACTTCAGCCATTTGGGAAAAGTCTCCACAATTTTTGTCTTATTTGTATCCTTTCTGGACTATTTACTCATTAAATATATATTTTAAAATCAAGTCACTTTTTAATCTTGAATGTAAAAGTAACTTTACAGTCACCACTGAAAATGGAAAACTCCTATCAACTCTTGTAATAGAAGGTAACTGTAAAAACAAATACAGTGAAAACATTATTGGAATCCAAGAAGATATGTTGTCTGCTAAAAGTTCTGAGCCTGAGGCCTTCTCTTGGGTAAAGGGGGGAAATTAGCAAGTGTTAGAAAGATCCTGAAGGCATGCTAGTACCAACTGAGACTTTCCCCTTGAAAAGAAAGGAGAAACATTCTGTGTGATTTGATGTAACTTAATGTTGCAGTAGGTATCACCTGAATTAGGATGTGTATCTGTGGTAGATTGAATAATGGCCTTCCAAACACATCCGTGTCTTAATCCCCAGAACTAATGAATATGTCACCTTTCATAGTAAAGGAGACTTTGCAGGTGTGGACGAGGTAAGGATCTTAAAATGGGGAGGTTATCTAGGTGATCAGGATGGGCCCAATGTAATCTCAAGGGCGCTGATAAAATAGAAGTGGGGATAAAGAAGGTGATGTGATCATGGAAGCAGGGAGAGAGGCATTGTGACAACAGAAGCAGAGGTCAGAGATCCAGAGAAAGCATAGAAGGTGCTACATTGCTGGCTTTGGAGATGGAGGGAAGGGGACCTGAGGCAAGGGATACAGGTGACTTCCAGCAATTGTAAAAGGCAAGGAAACGGATTCCCCCCTAGAGCCTCCAGAAGGAACATGGCTCTGCTGACACCTTGATTTTAGCCCAGAGGAAACTTTTTTGGACTTCAGAGCTCCAGAACCGCAAGGTAATAAACTTGCATTGTTTTAAGCCATTAAGTTTGTGATAATTTGTCATCACAGCAATCGGAAACTAAGATGATACCTCATTTCAGGGAAGTGCCTCACAGTACAGGAAGAAAGAGTCATGGAGTCTCATCCTACCTGACCCTTTTAAGTCCTTCCCACCAGGACCTGTCAAGTAGACAGTAAATCTACCTAAAACAGAGAGTGTTTTATGAAAGGCCTTGGATGGGACTGTCCATAGAACTGACCACAAACCAGTCACTCAGCCTGTATTCTTCAGCAATGCTGGCCCCTGTGTCCAACTCCATGCTGGACAACCTACAGTCCAGATGTTAAGACTCTAGCGACATCTGCAAAACAGCCACCAGCACCACACAACACGATGACATGTATTCCTGTACTTTTTTTTTTTCCAGCTTGAATCGAGAATCTTTTTGAAAATTTTATTTTTTAAAGTTTTATTGACACATAGTTGATTTACAATGTTGTGTTAGTTTCAGGTGTACAGCAATGTGATTCAGTTATACATACATATATAAATATATATATATTCTTTTTTTACATTCTCTTTCATTATAGGTTATTACAAGATATTGAGTATAGTTCCTTGTGCTATATAGTAGGTCCTTGTTGGTTATCTATTTTATTTCATTTTTTATTTTTATTTATTTTTTTCTGCACCATGAAGCATGTGGGGTCTTAGTTCCCTGACCAGGGGTCGAACCCACACCCTCTGCATTGGAAGTGCAGAGTCTTAACCACTGGACCGCCGGGGAAGTCTGGTTATCTATTTTATATATAGTAGTGTGTATATGTTAATCCCAAACTCCTAATTTATCCCTCCCCCCTCCCCTTTGGTAACCCAAAGTTTTCTATGTCTGTGGGTCTATTTCTGTTTTGTACATGAGTTCATTTGTATCTTTTTTTAGATTACACACATAAGCAATATCATATGATATTTGTCTTACTCTGTCTGCCTTACTTCACTTAGTATGATAATCTCTAGGTCCACCCGTGTTGCTGCAAATGGCATTATTTCATTCTTTTTTATGGCTGAGTAATATTCCATTGTGTGCGTGTGCTTGTGTGTGTGTATATGTGTATATATATGTATATATACATATACACACTACTCCACATCTATCCTTTCATCTGTTGTTGGACACTTAGGTTGCTTCCATGTCTTGGTGATTGTCAATAGTGCTGCAGTGAGCATTGGGGTGCATGTATCCTTTCAAAGCCCTGCACTTCTTGACACAGACTATTAGTGCAAGAGAAATTCAAAAACAAGAGAGCAAAGAGATTTTTTTTTCCTGTTTTGTCCCTTAGTGCTTTATTAGAGGAGACGCTCTTTGTAAACACCGTTTCCTGGAGAGGTCAAATTCATGTCAAAATTCCATGAAGCTAGAGCTAGCTTAAGAATTTTAGAAGCCTAAGACTTGAAACCATAGTGCCTCCTCCTTTATAACTGAGAATAACGCCAAAATAAGGATGAGAAAGGCCAACAAGCTTCTTGATTTTTTTTCCATCATTGACACCTGGATGCTTATATTTTTGAGATAGCATAGCGTCAAATCCTTTTTAATTTTTTCTCCTTTTATAACCCTTATTTACTGGTGTTCTCTTCATATGTTTTGTCTGCCACCTGGATAGTATGGTATTATGAGAAATGTAAATGGTAGCATGTGTGAAATTTAAGGGACTTCAATTTTCCCAGAAAGTTCAATTACCTTATAAAGTTATGGTCTTTATAAAATGTTAAATCAATTAAGAGAAAACGATCGTTTTTTGTAATTTCATTCTTCCCAGACATTACCACAGTGGCAAATATATAGTATATCCCAACACTTTAATGCCTATAGGAATGTGTGTGTGTGTAAAATTCCATTGTTCCACAATTCTATTTGGTTTCTGGGGTTGTTTCAAATTCTGTTCTTTTCAGTAGAACTATATGAAGTTGCTGTTTTCACAGTTCAGATGTGGTCAGATACCAGCAATTTCATATGGTTCAACTTAATATTTATAAGCAATACTGCAATGAATAGCTTAACCACATTGGTGCACTTTTCTGATAATTTTTTCAGGATAAGTTCCTAGAAATTGGGTCATTAAGCTAAGGAGTATACACATGTGAAAAGTCGATGGGGTTTGTCAGTGTGCCCTCTATTCCCACTGATAGTGTATGAGGCCTCCCAATGGCCCTCCACACTTGACATCTAAACACTAAACCATGGGTAGACCAGTTCACTCTTATCAAGCATGCACTCCTCTTTCTTTTAGATTTTTCTGTGGAACTTTTGTTTGCAGTTGCCTCCCTTTGGGGTCATCTTTCCTCTAGCATAAAGATACACAACTGAGTCCCCTGATCCTTACTGCATAAGAACCAGGGGGTGAAACCTGGACTGTGCTTTCTCTCATGCCAGCCGTTAACAGAATTTCCTGAAATGTGATTTCTAAAAACAATTGACTTACATGTTTAGACCTCCTGTACTTTGCATTTATTAACTTCTAAGATTGGTGTGCATTGTGAATACAGAATGTTATCAATAAAATAAAGGCAAATTTTAAAGTAAGCTTACAATTGGTATAGCCACTATGGAGAACAGTATGGAGGTTCCTTAAAAGACTAAAAATAGAATTACCATATGATCCAGTGACCCCACTCCTGGGCATATATCTAGAGAAAACTCCAATTTGAAAAGATACATGCACCCCAATGCTCATAGCAGCACTATTTACAATAGCCAAGACATGGGAGCAACCTAATGTCCATTGACAGATGAAAAGATAAAGAAGATGTGGTATACACACACACACACACACACACACACACACACACACACTCAATGGACTACTACTCAGTCATAAAAAAGAATGAAATAATGCCATTTGCAGCAACATGGATATGGACCTAGAGATTATCCTACTTCATCATAAATGAAGTAAGCCAGACAGAGATAGACACATATATGATATTGCTTACATGTGGAATCTAAAAAAAATGATACTTATGTACAATGAACTTATGTACAAAACAGAAATAGACCCACAGACATAGAAAACAAACTTATGGTTACCAAAGGGGAAAAGCAAGGGCGGGATAAATTAGGAGTTTGGGATTAACAAATACACACTACTATATATAAAATAGATAACCAACAAGGATGTACTGTATAGCACAGGAAACTATCCTCAATATTTTGTATTAACTTATAAGGGAAAAGAATCTGAATAAGAATATATATATATATACACATATACATATGAACTGAATCACTTTGTTGTATACCTGAAACTAACACAACATTGTAAATCAACTATACTTCAATTGTAAAAAATTTCATAAACATAAAGTAAGCTTACAAGGTGCCAGCTACAATGTTAAGCTTTTAACTTACTGATTCCTCACAGCCACCCTGAGAGATAAGTGTTACCATTTCCATTTTACAGATGAGAAACTTGGGCTCAGAGCAACTTAGTGGCTCACCCAAGTTGGCATAGTCCCTGCATTAGTTACCTGCTGTCACATAACAGATCACCACACCCTTAGCAGCTTAAAATGGCATGTATTTATTATTTTCCATCAGTCTGGTCATAGCTTAACTAGGAGCTCTGCTCATGGGCCTCACAGGCTGCAATCACAGTGTCAGCCAGGGCTGGGGTCTCATCTGAAGACTTGACTAGGGAAGAATCTGCCACCAAGCTCACTTACATGGTTTATTGTTGGCAAGATTTAATTCCTCAAGGGTGGTTTGTCTGAGGGCCTCAGTTCCCTGATGGCTGTTGGCTGGAGTCTGCCCTCAGTTTCCTGGCACGTGTCCTTTCCAACATGGCAGCTCACAAGGTGGGTTCTTGCTCCATCAGAGTCAGTTAGGGAGAGAATCTTCTAGCAAGACAGAACTCACATATCATGTGGCCTCCTCCCAGAATTGTCTTCCCATCACTTTTGCCATGTTCTGTTGGTTAGAAGCAAGTCACCCGGCCAGCCCACACTCAAAGGCAGAGTGTTACAAAAGGGCATAGATACCAGGAGGTGAAACTCATCAGAGAACTTTATAGATTCTACCTGCCACAACAGTTAAATAGCAGAACTAGGATTTGAAGCCAGTCATTTCAAACTCTGAAGCTCCCCACTGTTAACCCCTATGGTCTACTCTCTTCCCAGGCAAATTACCCTGATTACACCTTTAAAAGATTAATCTGGTTATTCTAATATGAACTCTAGTATTTTTCCAAATGGATTATCCTTTTAAATTTAATCTCCTAAGTGGGAAGCTGAAAGATCCATCCAGGGTGGGTGAATTAACTAGTTCTATGGGTTTTATTTAGGAGTAACTCTAGAAACTAAAACTAATGACCATACGACTTCCATTGCTAAATCCTGACCCCTAGATATTAGACTTAGCCTTTGCATATTATTTTTTAGAATATCTGACTAATTTGCATAAGGATAAATACAAATTGGAGAGATGATTAGATTCAAAACAGATAAAGCAAAGTTTCCCTGGGAGAAAGAATTTATATTATTCGTCCAGTCTTTTTTTCCCTTTCATTTGGTGTCTTGAACCTGTAACTAAATTCAGAATTGAAATGACCAGCCTTAATAAACATCCTTAGACTTAGCCATACATCTGTGTGTAATTTGGTTTGGGGGAGAACAGGAGAACTGGTTCACGGGGGCATCTTTGTGGGCAGAAAATATCTTCATTTATTGAAATGTTCCTAGAGACAGAAACTGTATGCTTTTTCGCCCCCAAATCCTCAAAGTAGAAACAGGCAAAATAATAAGAAATCTAGAAAATTGTAGATATATTTTAGTTTCTTTAGAGTGCAGTTGTGTTGTAAGGATATCTCATTGCATTTGCTAAAATAAAGTCACAAGTCTCCTTTTTTAAAAAAATTTTAGTGGGAAACGTGGATAAATGTGGATTTTTCCCCCCAAAACTAACTTGTAGAATAGCAGGTAAATGCTATCATATTAAACTGCTTTGGGATTGCTTTGGCATTTCAACTGCATTTCCCTTGCATGATGATTTTTCTTTGGCTGTTTTCATATTATTCAACTCTGCAGGCATTCAGAACTTAGCCAGCTCAATTCCTTCTGGGAAGTTAACAACAATAATAACATATATTTAAAAATTTTGTCGATCACTTAGAGTGTTTCATACTATGCTCTTCGTTTCCCATGCATTATTTCATTCTCTCTTCATAATAATCCTAAAAAGTAGGCACTTATTCCAATTTTACAGACAAGGAAAATGAGGTTTCAGGCTCAGAGAACTAAAACAATGTGACCAAGATCACACAGCGAGTAATTGGTGGACCAGGATTTGAGACCGTGCTTTTTGTTTGTTGATTTTTTAATTTTTATTTAATTTTTATTTTTTAATTGAAGTATTGTTGATTTATAATATTGTGTTAGTTTCAGAGACCATGCTCTTCAGTGTATAGACGTGCAATGAGCAAATGAGTAAATGAATGTCCAATGAATTGAATTACAGCAAACCTTACCTCTAATTGTATGAGCAAATCATATTTTCTCAACTCTCCCACCCTCCCCTGGCAACAAGTGTGAATGTTGGTAAATAATGAAGGTAAACAATGTCAACTGTGAAGTCAAACAGAGCTTTATTCTAATGCAGGCTTGCAGCGTTTTAGCTCTGTGACCTTGGCCAAGTTAGATAAGCTTGCTAAGCCTAGTTTGCTCCTACAAAACACCAGGAATAATGAGCACATCGCCATCTTCCAGTTAATACGAAGATTCTCCTAGGGTATACAAGTAAAGTGCTTAGCACGATGCCTGACACTGTGGATAAATGTTTAATCGTTGGTAGTTAACGTTATTATAACATGGAGTTCTAGAGAGCTGGATTTGAGTCCTGGTTCTGTTACATACTAGCTCTGTGACTACAAGCAAGGTACTTACCTCTGTGTAAAATGGGCATCGTAATATCTCCTTTGTCAAGAGGGATTTTTTAAAAGGTTGTATGGCAGTGGTTCTCAAGTGTCGCCAAGCAGACATTTGGCAATGTCTGGAGACATTTTGGTTGTCATAACTGAGGGGGGCTGCTCCCGGCATCTAGTGACTAGAGGCCAGGGATGCTACGAAATATCCTATAATACAGAGGACAGCCCCACAGCAAAGAATTATCTGGCTTCAAATATCAATAGTTCCAAAGGTCATAGATCCTGTTGTATGGGCCCTTCAGCAAGAGCCAGGGCCCAGTAAGTGCTAGCTATTATTATTTCTTGCCTCTTTGAGCTTTCATTTCAATCAATGTGTTTTTTCTGAGAGCGTTTTTCAGCTTTAAAATTCTCTGATCCAACATAATGTAAAATTTATCTACAACTACATGTAAGAGACAAGTAGGATCTGAACATTGTTTCTGAGTGTTCTCATCAAGACCAATTGAAAACAATGATCTATTTTGGCAAAATGGAACATTTATTTTTGTTGTTACTTGAAGTTTTATAGAAATTTTACTTTAGAACTACAGTTGAGTAGAAAAGCTTATAAAAGCTAGTTTTCTTCCCCCCATTTTATATTAAAAGAACAACGCTAGAGAGGAACTATTTGTGCTGTAATCCCATCCCTATTTCCATGGGTTTCATAAAGCTCAAGGTTTTTTGAGACAAGAAATGTCCACTTGTTACAGATTTTTTTTTCTGAAAAGTTATGATTATGGGCATATTTGTCCACTTGTGTTTTAAGAGTTAAAGTTGACGTATCAAGTCATCTTTTCCCTGGAGATGAACATTTTTTTAGATTATATATTTTCTTTTTATAATAGCAACACTTAATCGTTGTGGAAAACTTGCAGAGTCTAAAGAAATATTAAGGAAAAGGAGGAGGAGAAAAAGAAAACAGGCATAATCTTATCACCCAAATATACCCAAATAAAATACTGTTAATATTTTGGCATATTTCTTCCCAGTGTTTTTTCTCTAAGCATTTCTTTAGACAATCAAAATGATACTATATAAAGAGGTTTTTTCTTACCTTTCTCACTTAAGATCACAGTATAAAAATTTCTCCATGTTATAAAAATACTTCCTAAATATTTCTAGGGCTGTAGAATGTTTCATTATATTAATGGATACTTTTAAAATGTATACCACTTCTAAAAATATTTCATTACAGGATAAATTAGTTGCAAAATATCAAAAAATACAGAATTATACCAAATAAAAATTAAAAATTAACCCCTCACTCCTCAAAATCTCTTTCTTTAGTTGTAACTGTTTTGAACAATTTCATGTGTATCTTCCAACATGGTGTTTGTGGCAGTCAGTAGCGTTGTTTGAATATTTTTAGTTCCAGGCACATAGCATGATTGTACTTGTTGGCTAATTTATGTTTTGATTAGACCATGTGACTAGTTCTGGCCAATGAATTGTGAGTATTTAACTACTGCTGTAAGACCCCTCAGTGCTTCTGTCCCCTCTGCCATGATAACTGGTGATGTTCCAGTGAGTAGCTGCTTCATTAGCCAAGTTCCAGAGAGAAGGTGACACAAGGCAGGGCTCCCAGACAACTCATGATGAACATGCAGAGTAAGTGAGAAATAACACAGATTGTTTCATTTAAGAGTTGTCTGTTACAGCAGCATAACATATCCTATCCTTACTAATAGAGCAGTGTATGTAATGCACAGCCAATGTTTGTATTTGGGTATTTATACATACACACACACATATACAAATTGACTGTAGTATACATTCTTTTGTAACTTGTTTTTATCCTTAATTGCTAAGAAATATTATTCAAAAGTTGTTGATTATTCAAAAGTTGTTGATTGAGCATCTACTATGTCTTGGTACTTTTCTAGATATTGAAGCTGTATCAGTGAACCAAACAGAAAAAAAAGCCTGGCTTCAATGGAATTTTTTTTATTGCTTTTTTCTTTCTTTTTTTTTTTTGGCCATGTAGTGTGGCATGCAGGATCTTAATTCCCCGACCAGGGATTGAACCCTTGCCCCCTGCAGTGGAAGCATGGAGTCTTAACCACTGAACCGCCAGGGAAGTCCCCAATGGAATTTATTCACATGAATATTTTTCCATGTTTATACATATATATTGACCTTATTACTCTTAACAGTTGCCTATTATTCTATTGTATGGATGGACCACACTTTATTTAACCATACTTCTTTTTTTTTTTTTAACCGTACTTCTATATATGAATATTTAGGTTATCCCAGTTTGTCTCTTGAAAAACAAAACTGGAATAAGTAGCCACATACACGTATTTTGAGTCCTGAGTATCACAGGTACACTTGTGGATACACCCTAGTTTACTTAATTGGACACATGAGCCAATATGTGTCCTACATTTGGACACATTTTCCTACAATTGGACACATGAACCATTTCCAGTTTTTTTTTGTATTTTCCATGCAGTGGTTTTATTGTTAACAACTATTTGTTTGAAACTTTTGGGCTATGTGGGGGTTATTTATTTAAGATAGAGACTCCAAAGTGGTATTAATGGATCAAAGGGTTTGGGCATCTTCAAGGCTGTTGATGCATGTTGGCATGATTCTATTTTGTAGACTCCTTTTTCAGCAGGAATTCTCCTGGTGTCTGTGGTTGTTTTACACATAGAGAGTGACAGGGATCTGAATTGCCCATCATCAACTATTCCTCCTCAAGGCTATCTAAGGAACCAATCAATCTAGGCATGAAAAAGCTCAGTTAATACTGATAGACTAATTTTTTTTTTAGTAGTTAGCATTTTGCTTATTTTCTTTAGTTTTATTTTCTAAACGTTGATGTATTTCTTTGTTTTTAAACAAAGTTGTTACATTGGACACTTTGCACATAAGATTTCACACCTGAATTGGCCTTGAGCCCAGTAGGGCACACCTACTGGGTTTCCCTGATGACTTCTCTTTCTTACTCTCCAAGACAATAGTCCATATCTTCTCCCCTCATCTTCCCACTGCCATACCTATCACCTCCCTGCATCGGTACCACTTTCCCCCTTCCCTCCCTCCAATGGTAATGATGGGACAGACTGTGATACCCACAAAAGGAACCCCTTACCTTGTGCATTGCATCCTCTTCCCTCTTACCTGTTCAGCAGGCAGTAGTTCTCCTTCTTGCTACTCTGTCTTTCACTTCAGCATGCAATGCTGGAGAGATTTTTGTTGTAGCAGAAGTTAAGCTACAAAAGTGCCTGGTCTTCCTCTCTGGAAAGGGAATAAAAAAAGAATGCAAAGGGCAACATCTTGTCAGGTTTTCTAACCGGATCAGGACTCCTCTGAAACAATGTAGGCTGCAGCTGTCCCCTCCTGGAGAGTTTGCCTGTGGGACAAAGCAGCTGCTGCCTGCATTGCAGGATGCCCCACACAAGCTGTGGATTTCTAACTGCCCATGGTTACTCTATTCCCAGCCCCCAGAGTGGCTGGTATGACATTCAGAATCCCTAGTTTTCATGAGATCCGCAGAGCAGATGAACTGGAAAAATGAAATCCTATCGTCTCACTCTTCATACAGTACTGTTATAGGCTTTCTCAGTTAAATAAATATGCAGAACTCCAAGATAGGTTGATGGGCATTGAGAGTGTTTCTTCTTTGGGATATTCATTCATTTGTTCTTCAAATATCTATTGCATGTCTACTTTGTTCCAGGCATTGCTTTGGGGGCTTGGGATACATGAGTGAATAAAACAAAGACATCTGTCCTCATGGAGCTTACATTCTGTCAGGGGAATTCAGGCAATACATATAATAAACGGATGATATAGTGTGATTGAAGATGATATTGATGCTATGGAAAAAGACAAAGTAGAGCAAGGCAAGGGGGACTGAGCACACTACAGCTGGGGAGAAGGAGGGTTGCATTATTAAATAGGGTGGTCAGGGTGGCCCTCATTGAGAAGGTAAAATTTCAGCAAAGATCTGGAGGAGGTGAGAGAATTAGCCAAGTAGGTATCTGTGGGGGAAGAGTGTCCCAATAGAGAGAAAAGCTAGAGCAAAGCCTCCAAGGAGGTGGAAAGGAATGCTTGGAACATGCAAGAGCAGCGAGGAGACCCATGTTCCAGGAGCAGATGAGCAAGTGGAGAGTAGTAAGAGAAGCAGTCATAGCGGTGATAGGAGTACATCACATAAAGTCCTTTTATGCCATCCTAAGACCTTTGGTTTTACTTTGAGTGAAACAGGGTGGCACTGCAAAATTTGGAGCAGAGGCGTGACATGATACAACTTATATTTTTAAAGGCTCGCTCTGTCTGCTGTGTTGAGAATTGACTAGAGGAAAGGAAAGAAGCTGGGAAGCCTGTTAAGAGGCTATTGCTGGGATCCAGGCAAGAGTTAATGATGTCTCAGAACAGAATGCTAAAGGTGGAGGCAGAGTCAAGTGGTTGGGTTCTGAATGTATTCTGAGAACAAAGTCAACACGATTTTATGAGAGCTTGGATGCCAAGAGAAGACAAGGACGCTTCTGAGATTTTGTCCCGAGCCACTGGAAGGATGGAATTGTCAGGACATGAGATGGAAACAATGGTGCAGTTTTTTGGGGAGAAGATCAGGAGTTCAATCTGGGGCATGTTGAGTTTGAGATGCCTGCTAGATACCCAAGTAGAGATGCTCGTAGACAGTTGGATAAATGCATCTGGGATACAGGGGAAAGGGCTGGGTTGAAGTCTACAAAGCGCACAATTTTTTTTTTCTATTTCTATGAGTCAAAGTTTCTGTTATTCAAAAGCATATTAACCACCTTTTTTGGTTTGTTTGTCTTCCAAGTGTCTCTCATCAGTAATAATTAACGTTCAGAACGCCGAACACAAGACCTATAAAACCCTCAAATACCTTCTGATTCATTGGTGAAATAAAATCAAGTTACGAGGATTCATGATCTCTTCATGGCATGTATGGTGGCACCAAGAGTATTTAACTCATTGGTCCCTTCTCCAATTCTGTCGGTACAGAGAAGGGAAAGTGTCATGAGTGAAATAGCTTTAGAAGGAAACAGATCTGTGCTAGATTCTTAGTGCTGGAACTTTTCCGCTATGAAGAGTAATTAAACATTTCTGAATCCCCAAATCTTCACTGTAAAAGGGGAATAACACCCATCTTGGAGGGATATCAAGGAAAATGACACACTTGATACTTTATAATCATTGTTTTTGTGATTTACACCTTGCCCATAAGATGGGTGTCCAATAAACCATCTTATTCCAGCTCCTCCTCTTCCCACCACCCACAGAATGCCTAGCATATAGTGTGTTCAATAAATGCTTATGATTCATGACTCAGATGACCCCCACCCCCTCAGAGGAATCCTCTTTTCTCTCTCCATTCTTCTGCTATATATTTGTTTGTTTCCCTGCCACTATGTGGCCTGACATGGCACATTTACCTGTCTACTCTCTGCCTCACCCATGGCATGTAAGCTCCAAGGGGTAAGAAATTGCATTTATTCAATCCCTGTATCTCTAGTGCCTAGGACTGTGTCTGGTACATTGTTGGGGTTCAACAAAAGTTTATGGAATAAATTAGGAGATGAATGAATGATTTCAGCCAACAAACCAACTCTACCATTTCCTAGACAAAGTGAAACTTCAAGGATCATCAAACAAATCACCTTGAAAAATCCTCTGCCCAGAAAAGGACAGACTGGACATTGTTTCCAGCAGTAAGGGTTTACAAATTAATTGATTTTTCTGACTCAGTGTGGGTTTCAACCATTTATCTGAAAGTGCCCTAATATATTCTTTGAATTACTCTAACAATAAGAGACACAAAAGCTGAGATAATGAGTTAAACACTTAGTTGAGCCATCTCTATTAGCCCCTCATGTTTATTGCCCGTCAGTATCACCTCTGCAGTGCCAGCTTCAATGCACATTTGGTTCTTCTGGGGACAGATGTGATGAGTTTTCTCCTCTTTCCCTCCCGGCTTGTTTGAGAAAACTGCAGACCTGCCCTTTGGTGACATCACCTGCTCTCAGATCAAGAGCCTTTGGTGGAGGCCTGCCAGACCTTCTGAATAAGGCTGCTGCCTTGTCCTAGCCCTGGTGTGCCACCCACTCCTGCAGCAGCAATATTTAATAACACGAAGAATACCAAGCCCAGCTGGTGAGTCACTGTTGTGAGTGACCAGCCAAATTGAAATCTCCTTTAACAAAACGGCCTTGAAACGCAGGAAGAAAAAAAAAACACTCCTTTAATTTCCACTTTTAATGGGGATGCTATGCATTTCCAGGGACAATGCCTGCGCTTTCTTCTTCCTGGTTGATGTCATAAAACGCCTCCGAATCCGCGTTAGGTTCAGACTTCTTTCTTAACCCAGTGTTCTGCAAACTTCAGGCATGTGCAAACTGTCTTCTGTCACTTTCTTTGCCCTGTCTGCATACCACCTGCATGACTATTTACTTCCTAGTTTTCTTTACTATAACTCACTTTGGTTACTTAAACATCTTCGTTCAAAAGACAAAAATTTCATCTCGCTCCTCCTGATTCTGGTAAACCAGTATTTCCTACCAGAAATAGACATGTGTAAAATTAGAGGGGAAACCAAAATACTATCAATTCTTGTTAAACAGTTTCTGTGGTCTGCTGGGGACTCTGAGGCTGGGATTTGGGATGCCTCTGATAAAGAGGGAGAGTGGAAAGCATTAGGTGTTAAAGATACGGTGACTGCAGATGGAGATGGTCTCATGAAATGAACTGAGGAGGGAATACAGACGAGGGGCGCCTTTGTGGTAATCCGTTCTGAATCAAGATTGTGGTGGTGGTTACACAAAGCTATGCATGGAATAAAATTGCACAGAGCTGTGCACGCACGCGCACATATACGTGTCAAAAAACTGGTGAAATCTGAATAGGGTCTGTAGTCTGGTTAACAATATTGTACCAATGTCAATTTCCTGGCTTTGATATAGCACTTCAGATGTCACCATTTGAGGGCTTCCCTGGTGGCGCAGTGGTTAAGAATCCACCTGCCAATGCAGGGGACACGGGTTCGAGCCCTGGTCCGGGAAGATCCCACATGCCGTGGAGCAACTAAGCCCGTGTGCCACAACTACTGAGCCTGAGCTCTAGAGCCTGCGAGCCACAACTACTGAGCCCGCGTGCCACAAGTACTGAAGCCCATGCGCCTAGAGCCTGTGCTCCGCAACAAAAGAAGCCACCACAATGAGAAGCCCGCGCACCGCAACGAAGAGTAGCCCCTGCTCACTGCTACCAGAGAAAGCCCGCGCACAGCAACGAAGACCCAACACACCCATAATTAAATTTATTTTTTTAAAAAAGATGCCACCATTTGAGGCAGCCAGGTGAAGAGTTTGTGGGATTCCATGTATGGCTTTTGCAGCAACTTCCTGTGACCCCACAAATTTTTTTTAAGTTGCATATTTTAAAAAAGAGTACTGTCCCCCCATGTGGCTTGATTCTGTGTATCACCTAAAATCTACAAGTGTACTACCAGTGGTATATGTCCCCCTCTGGGCAAAAATTGCTTTGTTATTTTTTGGAGGTAAAAATCTAAGAAGAAGATACATTTATCAGACTTTGAAACCCTCAAGTGTAGGATGCGTTACTGTAAGAAGCAAGACAGCATTGTGGTTTAGAAGCTTGGGCTGGGGGGTCCCATCAGAACTAGAGCGAATTGCAGATTCACTCTACCAGTAGTGAGACCTCAGGCCACACTCTTAGCCTCTCAGAGCTTATGTTTCTTTGGTTGAAAATGAGAATAAGAACGTGGTACCTTTATCACAGGTTTTCTAAGGGGATTGTATGAAATCATTCAGATAAAGCACTTAGGATACTGCATGGCACTTAATAAGGCTCAGTAATTATTTGTCTTGTCCTAACTTCTTTATCATCTTCTTTTTCTTATTCTCCTCCTTCCCATCACCACCACCACCACCATCATCATCACCACCACCATAATCATCACCATCATCATCATCATTATCATGTACCAAGAGGAACTAGCATTTGGGAAATACTAACTTCATCTCGTTTCACAATTAAGAAAACTAAGAACCAGTGAGAGTAGTTGACTTGTTCTAAGTAATAGCGTGAAACTAATGTCATACCTGGAATTAGAACTCAGTTCTCTCTGATATTCTGTCTTAACAGCAACAAAGTAATAATCATTGAGCCATGGAATTTTAACTGTCAGGGCCTCAGAGCTCATCTAGTCCAAATTCTTCCTGAGGAAACTGAGGCCCAAAGAGAAGCGATTTCCCAAAGTCACAAAGTCAGCTACTGTGGTTTTCTCACACCCACAAAATATACATCCAAATTACCCAGCAATCAAAGAAAAATCATAGCTGATGCTGCCCCTAGTGGCCGAGCTCTGCAATACAAACCATCACAGCACAGATATTTTTAAAGGTAGATTTCTTAACAAAAATAATAAACCACAGACCACACAGCACATCAGGGGGAAACTAAGGTTCATTCCTTAATATATTAGATTTAAATTTATGATTACTCTACCTTTGCTATGGAACTTTAATCATTAATGCCAAAATATTTCTTTTAGCTGATTTTATATCTTTTTTTTCTAGGTTAGTACAATATTATTGCACATCCAGAGCTAATAATTTTCTATTAGATTTCAACACACAGTAAAATGTACTTAAACCAACCAAAAACTAGTGTGTTACTCCCAACAAAAACTACTTTAAAATCACTTTCAATACATGTTACACACGTAATGCAGAATTGGGATATATTTTATATGCCTGCATGGCTTAGGTGCCAACAAAAATGGTAGTATATTTTTTAAAAAATATATATCTCAATGGGGAATCTTTTGTTTTTTTCTTTTTTCTTTTTTTTTTTTTAAATACTAATTGTAAAGTCTGCAGTGGGTATATAGGTGTTCAACTTTTTTCCAGATTTTATGTTTTTGGTTTTGTTTTAAACTTTTTAGTTTATTATTTATTTACTATTTTTATTTTTGGCTGTGTTGGGTCTTCGTTTCTGTGCGAGGGCTTTCTCCAGTTGCGGCGAGTGGGGGCCACTCTTCATCGCGGTGCGCGGGCCTCTCACTATCGCGGCCTCTCTTGTTGCAGAGCAGAGGCTCCAGACGCTCAGGCTCAGTAGTTGTGGCTCATGGGCCCAGCTGCTCCGCGGCATGTGGGATCTTCCCAGACCAGGGCTCGAACCCGTGTCCCCTGCATTGGCAGGCAGATTCTCAACCACTGCGCCACCAGGGAAGTCCCTGTTTTTTTCTTTAAAATCATCCTGCCTTTAACTTCTTAGTCAATACTTATATGAATTTCAGCAAAAAAGTAATTGGCAAATGGTACTTTACGCACTCCCCCTCCCCAACTCCGATGAGCAATTAATCCAGACATACAGACATGTGATCTACTTTTTGAGGACCACAGGAATAGAATGGGTCTGAGGAGTTGCTTTTCTGGAAAAAAATCAGAAAGTCCTCATTATCTCTGGTTCATGTACTTGGCCAATAGCTTTAGAAATTAGCACAGCCCTGGGGACTTCCCTGGCGGTCCAGTGGTCAAGAGCCCCTGCTCCCACTGCAGGGGGTGCGGTTCCATCCCTGGTCTGGGAACTAAGATCCCCCCATGCTGCGGGTGGTGGGGAAAGGAAATGAGCACAACCCTAACTCTGGTTCTGTCCTTTCAAAAATAGAATTATGATGCTATTAGGTTAAAGGGGAAAAAAGAAGAGTTCATATTGATGCTGCCTTGAATATCTTTCTCTAAGAATAGGAAGGCTAAAGGAAACCAATTGGTGTGCTGGACAAGCACTGTTAAGTACTTTGTCTTTTAAAAATCTAAGAGTGTATGTGTGAAAGATGCCAATCTCATTTTTATTTTTTTTTTATTTATTTATTTTTATATCTTTACTGGAGTATAATTGCTTTACAATGTTGTGTTAGTTTCTGCTGTACAACAAAGTGAATCAGCTATATGTATGCATATATCCCCATATCTCCTCCCTCCTGAGCCTCCCTATCCCACCCTCCCTATCCCACCCCTCTAGGTGGTCACAAAGCACTGAGCTGATCTCCCTGTGCTATGCAGCTGCTTCCCACTAGCCATCCATTTTACATTTGGCAGTGTATATATATCAATGCTACTTTCTCACTTCGTCCCAGCTTCCCCTCCCCCACCCCCTGCCCAAGTCCTCAAGTCTGTTCTACATCTGCGTCTTTATTCCTGCCCTGCCACTAGGTTCATCAGTACCATTTTTTTAGATTCCATATATGTGCGTTAGCACATGGTATTTGTTTCTCTCTTTCTGACTTACTTCACTCTGTACGACAGACTCTAGGTCCATCCACCTTATAAAAATAACTCAATTTCGTTCCTTTTTATGGCTGAGTAATATTCCATTGTATATATGTGCCACATCTTCTTTATCCATTTATCTGTCAATGGACATTTAGGTTTCTTCCATGTCCTGGCTATTATAAATAGTGCTGCAATGAACATTGTGGTATGTGCATTTTTTTAAATTAATTAATTTATTTTTGGCTGCGTTTGGTCTTTGTTGCTGCGCACGGGCTTTCTCTAGTTGCGGTGAGGAGGGGCTACTTTTTGTCGTGGTGCGCAGGCTTCTCATCGCGGTGGCTTTTCTTGTTGCAGAGCACAAGCTCTAAGCGCACAGGCTTCAGTAGTTGTGACTCATGGGCTTCAATAGTTGTCACTTGTGCGCTCTAGAGCGCAGGCTCAGTAGTTGTGGCACACGGGATTAGTTGCTCCGCGGCACGTGGGATCTTTCCGGACCAGGGATTGAACCCTGGTCCCTTGCATGGGCAGGCGGATTCTCAACCACTGCACCACCAGGGAAGCCCGGTACATATATCTTTTTGAATTATGGTTTTATCAGGATATATGCCAGTAGTGGGATTGCTGGGTCATATGGTAGTTCTATTTTTAGTTTTTTAAGGAACCTCCATACTGTTCTCCATAGTGGCTGTATCAATTTACATTCCCACCAACAGGACAGAAGGGTTCCCTTTTCTCCACACCATCTCCAGCACTTACTGTTTGTAGATTTATTGATGATGGCCATTCTGACCAGTGTGAGGTAATACCTCATTGTGGTTTTGATTTGCATTTCTCTAATGATTAGTGATGTTGAGCAACTTTTTAAAAAGTTTTAAAAAGTCAGCACAAAAGCAATAATAATGAAATTCTGTATCTTCCTTTAAAATATTTTAGTAGGAACTGTCCATTTATGTTATAGTATTATATCTCTGTTTTCTAAATGCTAGGTAGGGTACTTTTTTAGGATTTTGAATGAGGTAGAAAAAGGCTGTAAACCTCAGCATTTCTCTTGCTGTTTTTCCAGGTTAGCCTTACTTTAAAAATTCTCAGATATAAGTTTATGTTTACCTAAAATGGACAAAAGAATATTTTTAGTAAAATCCCTTGACTTTCTCAAGGAGAGAAAATACAGGTTTTTGTTTTTTTATTTTTACAAATTTATTTATTTTATTTATTTATTTTTGGCTGCGTTGTGTCTTCGTTGCTACCTGCGAGCTTTCTCCAGTTGCGGTGAGTGGGGGCTACTCTTCGTTGCGGTGCGCGGGCTTCGCATTTGCGGTGGTTCCTCTTGTTGCGGTGGTTCCTCTTGTTGCGGAGCACGGGCTCTAGGCGCGCCGGCTTCAGTAGTTGTGGCACGCGAGCTCAGCAGTTGTGGCACGCGGGCTCTAAAGCGCAGGCTCAGTAGTTGTGGAGCATGGGCTTAGTTAGTTGCTCTGCGGCATGTGGGATCCTCCCGGACCAGGGCTCGAACCCGTGTCCCCTGCATTGGCAGGCGGATTCTTAACCACTGTGCCACCAGGGAAGCCCAGAAAATACAGTTTTAAGTAAATACTACAGAAATGTAGTACATTTAAAATAATGTTTACACAAGACGTTTTGTGCATGCCCTCAATACGTTTATAATCCCAAACTATTTACTTTGCTTCAATTCTGATCTTTCTTAATAGCCTTATTGACAACTAGCCCAAGCACTGTACTTATGGAGAAGCAGGTAAAGCACTTTCTCTTGACCTCTCTTCCTCACATTCCATCTTAGTTTATTGCTTTGAGGATGAATGCTGAGCAAAACGAAGGGGAAGTCAATATTTGATTTTGGTGAGCACTGAATCTGTGTTTACTGAAACCAGAGATCAACACCAATTGTTTCAGGAAGAATTCCATTATGCATTCCGTTTGAATGAGCTATGTATTTATGTGTATTGCCTTATGCAATCTGATTCCTCCAAGATTTTCTGAGGTAGTTTTAGGACTTCTTCCTCAAGTGATGACAGGTTTGAAGGCATCTTGTTATAGTAATATAATAGGATTAAGTTCAGCTGCAATAAAACCCTAATGATGGTGACTTGAACAATAGAGATGTATTTCTTTTTCTTATAAATGAAGCCTCAAGGCAGGTAGCCTGATGCTGGTATGGCAGCTCCATAGTTCTCAGGGACTCATGCTCATTCTATACAGCACACATGACTTTTACCTCCTTGCCCAAGATGGTTGCTGGTGCTCCAGCCAGCAGGAAGAAGAAAGGGAGGAAGAAGAGGCAAAATATACATGGTAGCTATCTTTTAGGAAGCTTTCGTAGAAGCCACTATAGATTACTATATATTACTATAGATTGCTTCCTCTCACACCTAGGATTTAGTTTCATGGCCATACCTAATTACAGGGGAGGCTGGGATGGGTAATCCTTGTTCTTGGTGACTATATATTAATAAAATGTGCCTAAGTAAAAATCTGGGATTTTATTCCCACAAGAAAAGGGGAGAAGGCATCTTGGTCTCTGCCACTAGCAGAAAGAACATGGTCTTTGAAGTCAGACACATCTAGATTCACATCTAGCACTGATTAATTCTGTGACCTTGTGAAAGTGACACAATTAAGCCTCCATTTTAATACAAGGATGACACCATCTAGCTCTTATGGTTATTATGGTCTTTCTTCCTAACTTCCATGGAGTATTTCTGTAAAATAATAAAACTCTGGATCCTGATATGTGCACCTTACATCATAAGTTCTAAAACATTCAAACATCTTTGGAAACAACTCTTTAGGGAATTCCCTGGCAGTCCAGTGGTTAGGACTCAGCACTTTCACTGCTGTGGCCCGGGTTCATTCCCTGGTCCGGGAACTAAGATCCTTCATGCTGCAGGGCATGTCCAAGAAAAAAAAATTTTTAATAAATAAATAAATAACTTCAAAGTCACATTAATCTCATTAAATTAGAATCCAATGCTTAACGCAGAGTGTTTTTATAGTAAATGTGGACTGAAAGAATAGATATATTTGAAGAATTCTCCCATGAACCCTGTTATACGAACTGTATAATAGATATTGACTGGATGAAAATTAAAGAAAAAATAACTACTCAGATTCTTTATTCAGTCAATAATTTTGAGCAAAATTATGCGGGCTCTGGGTCAGCCCTTCCTTGATTCCATCCTTATTGTGAAGAGAGGGATTTTTTTTAAATTAATTTTTTATTACAAAAGTCAGGGTTCAGAAACAGAACTAATAGGAGATATATAGATAGATATAGACCTCTCTCTCTCTATATATATATATAAATCTGTATCTATATCTATGTCATCTACATCTATTTCTATATCTGTGTCTGTATCTGTGTCTATATCTATATCTGTGTCTATATGTATATGTATGTCTATATCTAGAACAAGATTTAGGATAAGGAATTAGCTCATGCAGTTATAGAGGCTGAGAATTCTCATGATCTGTCGCCTGCAAGCTAGAGACCCAGGAAAGCCAGTGGTTTCATTCAGAGGCCTGAGAGCTGGAAAGTCAGTGGTGGAGAATCCATACTGAGTCTGAAGGCCTGAGACCCAGGAATCCCGAGAACAGGAGTAGATGGATGTCCCAGCTCAGACAGGGAGTGAATCCCGCCTTCCCATGCCATTCTGCTCTATGGGACCTTCAACAGACTGGGTGATGCTCACCCACATCCACCTCACTCAGTCCCCCAAGTTAAATGTTAACCTCCTTTGGAAATACCTCACAGACACACCTGGAAATGATGTTTAAGCATATATCTGGATACCCCGTGTCCCAGTCAAACTGACACATAAAATTAACCACCTTATAAAGTAACAAAAAAAATTGGTTGCAAAAAATTTGGAGTACAGAAATGTTTAAAATAAAATATTGACATTCATCACTGTCTTCATCCTTTAGCTTCATTCTCCAAAGATAATTGCTGTTTGTAATGTAGGCTTTTTCCTTTCTGACATTTTTTACTATACATATTCAACAATACAAATATAGTGATAATACCAAACACTATTCTGCAACATACTTTTTTTTCCTTACAATACATCTTGGACCACTGAGCAACATCTGTGTATAAAAGCTGCCCTCATTGTTTTTTACTGCTGCGTACTACTCCATTGTATGGATTTTTCCATAAACTTCTTACGTAGTGCCTGAATGTGGATGTTTAGGCTCTGTCCAGTTTTTCTCTAGGACAAACAGTGTTGCCAGGAATATCTTGTACAAATATTTTTGCTTGCATCTATGGCTAAAATTCCTAGAAACTGAGATCACTTGCCTAAGGATGTGTTCATTTGGCACTGAAACACAGAATGACAAAATGCCAGAAGAAGACATTTAGACATCTTTTGTTTGCCATTATCTGAGTGGTATCTGGGCTGACAAGAAATTTCCCACTGGACAGAGATATATAGAGTCTTTCGTATTCCTAAGGCTCACTTCTCCTTGCCACCTCTTTGCCCCAGCTGCCCAGCGGGTTAACCACTTCTTGACCACTATCATGTTGGCAAGAGAAAAACAAGCCTGTTCACTGTGTCCCTAAAGTACTGATAGCATTTTTTAAAAATATATAATTCAAAAAGATACATGCATCCCAGTGTTTATTGCAGCACTATTTACAATAGCCAAGACATGGAAGCAACCCAAGCGTCCAGTGACAGATGAATGGATAAAGATGTGGTATATATTATATACAGTAGAATATTTCTCAGCCATAAAAAAGAATGAAATAATGTCATTTGCAGCAACATGGATGGACCTAAGGATTATCATACTAAGTGAAGTAGGTCAGACAGAGAAAGATAAATATCATATGATATCACTTATATGTGGAATCTGAAATATGACACAAACAAACCTATCTACAAAACAGAAACAGACTCACAGACTTTGAAAACAAACCTTTGGTTACCAAAGGGGAAAGGTTGGGGGAGGGATAAATTAAGAGTTTGTGATTTACACATACATAGCACTATATATAAAATAGGTAAACAACAAGGACCTACTGTATAGCACAGGGAACTATATTTAATACCTTGTAATGATCTATAAGGGAAAAGAATCTGAAAAAGAATAGACCTATATATGTGTAACTGAATCACTTTGTTGTACCCCTGAAACTAACACAATATTTTAAACCAATTATACTTCAATTAAAAAATAACTGATAGCATTTTTAAAAATTTTATTTATTTGTTTGGCTGAGTTGGGTCTTCATTGCTGTCGCGGGCTTTCTCTAGTTGCGGCGAGCAGGGACTACTCTTCGTTGCGGTGCACGGGCCTCTCATTGTGGTGGCTTCTCTTGTTGCGGAGCACGGGCTCTAGGCGCACAGGATTCAGTAGCTGTGGCGCGTGGGCTCAGTAGTTGTGGCGCACAGGCTTAGTTGCTCTGCGGCATGTGGGATCTTCCCAGACCAGGGCTCGAACCCGTGTCCCCTGTATTGGCAGGTAGATTCTTAACCACTGTGCCACCAGGGAAGTCCCTGATAACATTTTTGAAAGCAGAGATGATGCTTCAATTAAACTGTTTTCTTTAGGTCAGGGGTGAGCAAACTAAAACCTGTGGGCCAAATCCAGCTACCATTTCTTTTTATACAGTCCATGAGTTAAAAATGGTTTTTACATTTGTAAGTAGTTGGGAAAAAAATTAAAAGATAAATAATATTGGTGTTGGGTAAAAATTACATGAAATTCAAATTTCACATCCATATGTGAAGTTTTGTTGGACCACAGTCCTACACACTCATTCACATATTGTCTGTGGCTGCTTTCACAGAACAAGGATGGAGTCCAGTGGTTGCAACAGAAACTCTATGGCCCACAAAGCTGAGAATATTTACTGTCTGGCCTTTTACAGAAAATATTTTCCAACTGTTCCTTTAGGTCTGCAGTGTTATTTTTTCTTGTGTATCTGTCTCATTTTTTTCCTCCAAATTTTTCTGTATAATTCTGTTACTTCTTTTTTTCTTCAACTCTTCTCCAAAGATTATACTGCAGGTTAGCACAGCCCATTTTAATAGTGAATTGTACTTTCCTACTTGCCAGGTTTCTGAAGGTAAAATATATTTTATGGAAAATAAAGAATAATGGCTTTGACTTTGGTCTAAAATTAATTTTGGTCACAATATTAACACAAAGCTAATGAATTTCAGAAGGAAGGGTTTATTTTGTTTTGTTTTGTTTTTAGTGAATGAAACAATATAGCTCTGAATCCTTCTAGTTTTATGTTTCTCTAGAGAGAAAGATTTAATTTGAGGGTAGGAGCCAGAGGAACCCCTTCACATTTGGGGTCCACTGAAACAAAAAAAAGTAATTAACTCTTTCTGAACCAGAGCTGGTCAGAGGCAGAACAGCAGCTAAAGTATCTCTGAAAAATTCTACCTCTCAACCCAGGGGTGCAGAGAAGGGCTTGGTCTTTTTAGATTAATTCCTTGGCTATCTGGTGATTGTAAGGTGACAGGGCCGCCTTTAGCATCAAAGGAGAGGATGTGAGAAGGCATTCTGGTGGCCTCTTCCCAGGGGGGCTCCCACATTGAGAGGGCTGTATGGGGCAGTGAGACGGGACCATGGTTGATGGTTGGCTAATGGGGCCAGAGCTTGGAAATAAGATGGCTCCCTGAGAATTAGACTATTAAATAGATGGTTCAAAGTGTGTTCCCAGGGACTTCCCCAGCTGTCCAGTGGTTAGGACTCCGTGCTTCCACTGCAGGGGGCGCGGGTTGGATCCCTGGTCAGGGAACTAGGATACCGTGTGCCAGCGGCATGGCCAAAAAAAGAAAAAACAACAGTGTGTTCCCAGACCCACAGCACCAGCTTCTCCTGAGACTCATTACAAATGCAAGTCATCAGGCCTATACCCTAGACCAACTGACTCAGAAACCCTGAGGGCGAGGCCCACCTCTCTGTGTCTTAACAAGCTTCCAGGTGATGGTGATGCTTGCTTCAACTTAAGAACAGCTGCATCCAATCCATGCCTAATGGTTCAGAGTGGAGGCGGCTCTCAAGGGACCGAAGCTCCTACACTGTTGGTGGGAATGTAAATTGGTGCAGTTGCTGTGGAAGATGGTACAGAGGTTCCTTAAAAAACTAAAAGTAGAATTACCATATGATCCTGAAATCCCACTCTCGGGCATATATCTGGAGAAAATGCTAATTCGAAAAGAAACATGTACCCCAGTGTTCATTGCAGCACTATTTACAATAGCCAAGATGTGGAAGCAACCTGAATTTTCATTGACAGATGAATGGATAAAGAAGATATGATATATATCCTATATATATCATTATATTTAGGATATATATCACATATATCATTATATATGATATATATCTTATATATATCATTATATCTTATATATAGCTTATATATGATATATATATAATGGAGTATTACTCAGCCATAAAGAAGAATGAAATAATGCCATTTGCAGCAAGATGGATAGAGCTAGAGATTATCATACTAAGTGAGGTAAGCCAGACAATGACAAATATCATATGATATCACTTACATGTGGAGTCCTAAAAAAAAAAATACAAATAAACTTATTTATGAAACAGAAATAAACCTACAGACATAGAAAACAAACTTATGGTTATCAAAGAGGAACGGGGGGAGGGATAAATTAGGAGTTTGAGATTAACACATACACACTACCAAATATAAGATACACAACAAGGACCTATTGTATGGCACAGGGAACTATACTCAATATTTTGTAATAACCTATAAGGGAAAAGAATCTGAAGAAGAATATAGATATATATGTGTATAACTGAATCACTTTGCTGTGCACCTGAAACAAACACAAAATTTTAAATCAACTATACTTTAATTAAAAAAGAAAAAAAAAAGAGAGAGAGACTGTTATGTTTCCTAGGGCTGTTAAGTTTGAAGTTTTCTGTTTGTTGGTTGGTTGTTTCTACTAATGACAATGGCAACAATCTAGCTAGAGCTTAGTAAGTCTCAGGTACTCTGGTACATTAAAATAATAATAGCTACCACTTACTGAGTGCTTAATGTGTTCCAAAGTGCTTTATTCTACCATCTCACTTGATTTTGAGAACAATTTCATGAGGTAGGTGTTGTCATTACCTCCGTAATACAAATGAGAAAACTGGGGTACAGAGAAGTTATGCCCTTTGGTGAAAGGTAATAAAGGATGTGACCCAGGATGTGAGGCAGGTGGTCAGGCTCCAGAGCCCTCACCTGTGACCACTATGTATTGTCAATGGTGTTCTGAGATGCATTAATGAGTTCATTTTACCCTCTCCATGTTACTTAGAATGTGAAATTCATTAAACAAATTTTATTTTATTTTATTTTAATTGAAGTATAGTTGATTTACAATGTTTCAGGTGTATAGCAAAGTGATTCAGTTAAACACAACTGTTTGTGTGTGTGTGTGTGTGTGTGTGTGTGTATATATATATATATATATATGTATATATATATATATATTCTTTTTCAGATTCTTTTCCATTATAGGTTATTACAAGATATTGAGCCACACAGTATAGCCTACTGCTATACAGTAGGTCTTTGTTGTCATTAAACAAATTTTGTAGTGGAAGAGTCAGAGGAGGTTTAGGAGGAGCTAAATTTCCTCATTAAAGGCTCAGCCAGGTGGAGAAGCCGGCCTGTCTCCTGGGCCATCACACGTGCTTTCTCCTCATGCTCGCCATCGTGTTGGCACACAGCAGGTCATCGTCGCTGAGTGCTGCCAGCTGTTGATTCAGAGACCGTGTCCCAACTCTGTTTGTGGGCAGCCTGACCTGTTCCTGAGGTCGTATAAAGAACAGGTCCCACAATTACCCCCAAACTGAGCACTACCAGAAAGAAGATTCCCCAGGGGCCTCCTTGAAGCTTACTGTAAACCAGCAAAGGCAAGTCCTGATTCAAGCACGATTCATTTGTACGGTTTTCATCAGTAAATAAATTGGGTGGGGGGAAAGACATCAATTAGAATATGTGGTCAAATGGAATCAGAAAGATGCAGAAAGTCCTCGTGCCTGGAGGAAATCAGTGTGTTCCATTAACACTAATTAAGAAACACAGAATATCCTTCCAGGCTACGTGAGGCTCAGGATTCAGGAACACTGCGGTGGTATCGAAAGTCTGGCTGCTTTCAAGTTTGAGAAATCTGGTCATTTCGGGGTATCAGGCTCAGATCCTGACCACCCATGTGAGCTGGGGGGTGCGGGGTGGGTGGGGAGTGGGGCATGAATCACTTTTTCAGAGTTCGCTGGGGGCTATCTTGGAGGCTGGCTATTGAAACCGAGCAGGATCCGGTGGGGCTCCTGGGCACAAATCCTTTCTTCGTTCCCCTTTCTTTTTTATAGGAAATGGGCTTCATTCAGCCTCCTAGACCTTCCCTGAGTTCCAAAGGGCAGATTCAAACAATTGTTAATCAGGGAAGGGATGCAGAGATAAGGGAGGAGCAGTCAGGAAACAATAGTGCAGCCTTGGGGCAGCGTCCTGGTTCCCCCTCAAGGAACATACAGGGACTTCCCTGGCCGTCCAGTGGTTAGGACTCTGTACTCTCACTGCCGAGGCCCTGGGTTCAATCCCTGGTCGGGGAACTAAGATCCCACAAGCCGTGTGCGGCACAGCCAAAAACAACAACAACAACAAAGGAATATTCATAACAATATCTTTGAGTTCTGCAGAAATAAGGCCTCCACCCATGTGGAGGAGGGTGACTTCAGGCTGAGCACAAGATCCTGGAGCCCCGCCATTACCTCACCACCAACCAATCAGAAGAAAGTCACACACCCTGTAGTCCTCACCCCAGGTGTTGCCTATAAAAACTTCTCCCCCGCCAAGCCAGCAGAGAGTTTAGGGTTTTTGAGTACGAGCTGCCTGTTCTCCTAGCTTGGCCCTGCAGTAAACCTTTCCCTGCTCCAAACTCCCGACATGTCGGTTTATTTGGCCTCACTGTGCGTCAGGCACGTGAACTTGAGTTCAGTAGCATTGCCACAATGAGCAACTTCTCTGATTCTAACTCCCGGGAACTCACTCTACTCTCATCACACTGACCGTCCTTCTGTTTTCCTAACGTGCTTCACTGGTTCCACACCCAGGCCCTTTGCCAGCTCTTCCTTCCACTTGGACACCCTTTCCTCTGATCTTTGCTTCCTCCTAACACTCAGGTTTTGGCTCAAGACTTATCCTTAGAGAAGTATTTCCTAATCATTCTGTCTAATACTGCTCTCCCTCATGGCCTCCACTCCAGGCCAATCCACCACAATCAACCTATGCATTCTCTTCACTCTCTGAAATCATCTCAGTTACTCATTGGTTCACTCAGCCTCTGTCTCCCTGCGCGGGACCTCAGCATCCTGAGAGCAGGGCCTCACCATTGGGCACGCTCACCACGGCCTCCTCAGCACCTGCAAAGCGCCCGGTACATAGTAACTGAACCACTTGTATTAGCCTGGAGCCTCCCTGGGGGAAAAATTCCAGATTCCTCGCATTTCCTCACTCCCTCCTGCTATCATGGACCTGATCTGAAATCTGATCCTGTGTTGGTACTAAGCATTATTCACTGTGCCTACCCACAAGTCCGCACAGCCCTGCTGTCCCCCTGGGGAGGGGAGGGTAAGAAGAGCCTGGGTTACTGGCTGAGGAGCTGCCTTGCCCCAGGCTTGTCTGAAACTGGCAGCCTGAGCTCACCTTCCCAGCCCAGAAGGCTTTTTTTTTTCTGATGGTGATTATTTGAATGAGGCACTTTTAACTGCACATCCCCAACAAGGGCTTCTCGGCAGGGGACCCATTAACACTGGCCTAAATGGGAGTCACCTGGAGGGAGTGAAGCCCCAGGGACCACTCAGAAAGCTTTAGGGAGCTTCGGCCTCCTCCTTCACTGCGGTTTCCCCGGGCAATTAAATGGGCAGCGACGAGATTGCTCCCTTAGCATCTCCAGCCTCTGGGGCTCAGAGGCTGCTGGAGATGGTTGGTCCCTGCTGCCTGCAAATCAACCATCTGCCTATCAGACTCCCTTCCACCCTCTCTCCATCCTTCCCTATCCCCTTCCTCCTTCCCTCCCTCCCTCTCTTCCTTCTTTCCTTTCCTCCCTTCCCAGTCTAAGAAAGTTACAAAAGGTCTATGAATTCTCCAGCTCTCCACCTCTTAGCCCTAGCTGTTGGCTCTACCCACTCCATCCTTTTCTCCTGTATCTCACCTGCCTCTAAAATCTGAAATATCGAGGTGACCTACTTTCGCTTTATAAGTGGAGGCCGTGGAGCTGCGGGCCAGGTGAATGGGAGAAGTGGGCAGAGGCGTGCAGAGGCATCCAGCTGGCGAGAAAGTGGGGCCCCAAGGGTTATCCAGCCAGGCTGCTGGTGGCTGCTGGCAGGTGTAGATTTTCAAAGCTTGGCATCTTGGGCAGCATTCATGCACCTGGAGTTCTTGACCTGGAGCATTTTAGGGGCAGCTCTTTTGGTAGCAGATTGAACAGACACTGGGATTTCTATAGCCAGAGTGCTATGTTGGACCTGGCATTTACTGAGTGTTGCCACCACAGTGCTAAGCAAGGTGATCCAATTAAGAATACTTGTGAGCACTTTATAAGGCAAGAACTTTGCACACAGCATCTGGTTTAATTCTCCCCAAAGCTCCGTGAGATGGGGATGATTTGTGCCCATCTTTCACATGAGGAAACTGAGGTGCCAAGAGGTTAATTTGTACTGTTTCTCAAGTTACCAGAACTCTGGGAGATGAGAATCATAATCTCCATTTTATGCATGAAAATCCTGAGTCTTGAGGGTAAAGGTCACAGGCAGTGCCAGTAAGTGGGAAATCTAGCACTCATCAGCAGTCTCCTAGGCATGTTATCCTGAACTGCAGGGCTCAGATAAATTGCTACCATTTGCAAAATTTTATTTTATTTTTTATTGAGTTTTTAATTGGCATATAACTGCTTTACAATGTTGTGTTAGTTTCTGCTGTACAATGAAGTGAATCAGCTATATGTATACCTATATCCCCTTCCTCTTGGACCTCCCTCCCACGCCCACCCCCCCATCCCACCCATCTAGGTCGTCACAGAGCACTGAGCTGAGCTCCCTGTGCTATACTGCATGTTCTTACTAGCTATCTATTTTACACATGGTAGTGTATTTATGTCAAACCTAATCTCCCAGTTCATCCCACCCTCCCCTTCCCCTGCTGTGTCCACACATCCATTCTCTACATCTGCGTCTCTATTCCTGCCATGCAAATAGGTTCTTCTGTACCATTTTTGTAGATTCCACATATATGTGTTAATATACGATATTTGTTTTTCTCTTTCTGACTTACTTCACTCTGTATGACAGACTCTAGGTCCATCCACGTCTCTACCAATGGCCCAATTTCTTTCCTTTTTATGGCTGAGTAATATTGCATTGTATATATGTATCACATCTTCTTTATCCATTCATGTAAAATTTTAAAGCTCAGTTGCTAGGAGAATTATTTACTCATTCAATGAGTATTTTCTGCACACCAATTAGATGTTAAGACCCAGTGGTGGTGAGGTAGATTGCAAACCTGGCCTCCCATGCATCCTTCCTCTTTAGCCACACCCCTTTGCAACATGACAGAGTGCCAGTCTAGACCTCAGGAGGCCTTGCAGCTCTGCTCTCTCTTGGAACACTATGAGCTCCATGGGAACAGTCCTGGGCTCAGCAGCCAAGGCATGACAGACAAATGGCCCAGTCACACATGTCACCTTAGCTGGCAGCCAGCAAACTCCCCACCCCCCGAGAAACAGAGCTGCATGGCTAACCAGCAGCTGATCATAGATGCATAAGTGAGCACAGCCCAGACCAGAAGAACTGCCCTGCTGAGTCCAGCCCAAAGTGCCAACCCACACAATCATGAACTCAGTGATTCTCAAGGTGTATCCTCCAGCCCAGCAGCATCAGCATCACCTGAGAGCCTGTTAGAAATGCAAATTTTCAGACTCATCTTAAACTACTGAATCATAAACTCTAGGAGTGGGCCCAAGTGACCTTTTTAAACAAGCCGTCTGGGTGATTGTGATGCATGCTAAAGTTTAAGAACCACTAAATACATGGTGTTATTTTAAGCCACTAAGTTTCGGGGTGGTTTGTTACCCAGCAGAAGCTAACTAATACAGGTGAGGAAGAGGAGCTCACCAATGCCCTTGAGATGCTCAAAGTTCATCAGGGGAGACAATATATTCTTAAACATAAAAACATTACAGATAATGTATAAGGCCAGATATTAAAATTATAAACCACTCTCAAATTGCATAATAATAATAATAATTAATATTTAAATAAGTGCTTACTATGTGCCTGGCTGTGAAGTACTTTGCATTCATTATTTCATTTAGTCCTCATAGGAACTTTTTGAGGTTGGTGCTCTTTTTTTCTTCTTTTTAATTTTTAAATTTTATTTATTTATTTTTGGCTGCATTGGATCTTCATTGATGCACACAGGTTCTCTCTAGCTGTGGCAAGCGGGGGCTACTCTTTGTTGCCGTGCACGGGCTTCTCATTGTGGTGGCTTGTCTTGTTGTGGAGCATGGGCTGTAGGCATGCAGGCTTCAGTAGTTGCAGCACGTGGGCTCAGTAGTTGTGGCTCCTGGGCTCTAGAGCGTAGGCTCAGTAGTTGTGGCTCACGGGCTAAGTTGCTCTGCGGCATGTGGGATCTTCCTGGACCAGGGATCGAACCCATGTCCCCTGCATTGGCAGGCGGATTCCTAACCACTGTGCTACCAGGGAAGTCCAGTGTTCTTTTTAATGCCCATTTTATAGATGAAGAAATTGAGGCCTAAAGAAGATAAGAGCTTTGCCGGAGGTCACTTAACCAGCCAGTGGCAGAGCCAGGACTCTTCCCCAGGTGTCTGCCAGACCCTGAAGCCCACACTCTTGTGTGTTGCAGGATCTGCACCCTAAATGTGGTGCAGAAAGTGTGGACATACAGAGGGAAAACCTCACCATTCCACAGGCGAGTCAGGAGAGTTTTTATGGAAGAAGGAGTCCCTGGGTTGACCTCAAAGGTCAGGCAGTGTCGGGACACGTGGCAGCAGAAGAGAAAAAGAATTTCAGGTGGAGGAAACAACTTGAGCAAAGGTGAGGGAGCAAGCAAACCTCAGGAAGAGCAAGTAGCTTCACTGAGAGTAGAGAGTGTTCCAGGGAAGGACTGCAGTGGAATTTTAAATTCAGAGCATTTCAAAGATCCAGCATTAATCATGTTGTTGGACACGGGGTGTGGAAAGGTTATGTGAAATATTAAATTATTCAACCCAGCATTAACAGAATGTCTCCTGAATTTTGGGTAGTGTGGTCTCTGAATTGATTTCCCTCCACCATTTGACTAGAAATAGTTTGAAGATGTTCGGCTTGAAAGGGTAGCGGAAATATTTTGCTGTTGTTTTAGTTTAATCTCTCACCTGAATTTTTTATTTAGATTTTTTTTTTCTTGAACCACATGGAGCAGGTAAGACCTTCTTCTTTCTGCTTTCCTATATTAACAGTCAAAAGAGGGACTACTTTGGGACTTCCCTGGTGGTCCAGTGGGTAAGACTCCATGCTCCCAATGCAGGGGGCCCGGATTCGATCCCTGGTTGGGGAACTAGACCCCGCATGCATGCCGCAACTAAAGAGTTTGCACGCAGCAACTAAGAAGACTGCATGCCACAACTAAAGATCCCGCGTGCTGCAACGAAGATCCCGCATACCACAACTAATACCTGGCTCAGCCAAAATAAATAAATACATAAATAAATTAATTAATTTAAAAAAGAGGGACTAATTCAGTGAGCCTTGAAGAATGGTGATTGTGTGCAGGATTCTGCCATGTTTACCATAAGTTAAGACGTTGCTCCTGCTCCCAAGGAACTTAGAAATTTAACTGGACCCTAAACTGTCTGGCACAAATTCTAAAGACCATTAACAGTAAGAGAAGAGAAAAACCAGCATAGATTGGAGAAACCAGGAAGACCTTCAGGGAGAAGTTAGTACCAGTGGAGGAGAAAAACATTCAGCTTCACACTGACATTCAGTATGTTAGTGCAATCCTTAGAATCAAGTAGAATATACCCTTATCTAATTTAGAAAAACAAAAAGATGACCCTTTGCCTAAACATTTCTTGGAATCTTTTCAATCTGAAATAGCAAATGTGTTTTACCTGTTGGGTAAATTCTGCTTGGAGTGCTATCCTGAAAAGGATTTTGAGTCTCTGACACTCTCAGGGGAAATGAGTGCTGGAATCAATTAGTGATGTCTGCCACAGGTATGGGAGGAGCAAGGAAGACTATCCTACATGTATGACTTCTCTCTTCCATACTTTTCTCGGCAAATTATAATAACATTTTTGTTTTCATATATCCAACTAGCTGAAATCTTTAACTGGATTTCACATCTTGCTTTTGACTTTTAGGACAGAGACACGTAAGAAAAATTAAACAATTATTCAAAAGGAGAACCTTCCAGTACATTTCTGTTCAGCTAGTTAAATTTTAAACTGATATCCTGCACTTTATTTAGAGGATTGTAAGTTGATTCCTTTATATTCTGAAAGATGACTCGAGGTACAAAAAATCCTGGACAATGTAAGGGTAAACTATATATCTGTATAAATACCAAGTTGTGTTCTGTTGAAAATATATGTTCTTGGCTGAGAATCTACTTGTATTAAGAAAGGAACACTCATTTAAGGATATAGTTACTTACCAGAGTGGTATTAGGTGATTCTAAAGTGTTTGATTCTAATTAACTTAAGATAGCAACTCTATGTGCTGGAGGATAGAAATCAGGAAGAGAAGTGGGTCACATGGAGGAAATTTTTTCTTGATTAGATAACAACAATAGCAAGAGGCATGGAGGGAGGTTAGCAGGGTTGCACACTGCACAACTCTAGGACAGGTTATCTGTAACACAGTCATTTGAGACATACTGAATGGGACTCCCTAGCATTGCACTGTCCAGGGAATTCCCTGGCAGTCCAGAGATTAGAACTCAGTGCTTTCACTGCGGTGGGCCTGGGTTCAATCCCTGGTCAGGGAACTAAGATCCCACAAGCCTCACGGCAAGGCCAAGAAACAAAACAAAACAAATCAAAGCAAACCCCCCCAAAACAAACAAACAAAAAACAAACCAAAAAACCCCCCTCCCCCCAAAAACCAAAACCAAAACCAAAACCAAACCAAACAAACAAACAAGCAAGCAAAAGAACATATTCCGTAATAAAAAAGGTAGAGAAAGTAGGAAAAGAAATTTTGGATAACCAACAAGGACCTAGCACAGAGAACTATACTCAGTACTCTGTAATAACCAATACGGGAAAAGAATGTGAACAAAAATAGATATATATGTGTATACAACTGAATCACTTTGCTGTACACCTGAAACTAATACAACATTATAAATCAACGATACTTCAATTAAAGAAAAAAAGAAATTTTTCACATTAGATAAAATAAAGTAGTAATAGGGGAAAAGGTTAGGGGAGGGAAATTTGGCAATATGCCAGGGCATTTTTTCCCCCAGTTTCATTGAGAGAAAATAGACATACATCACTGTATAAGTTTAGGGTATACAGCATGAAGGTATGATTTACATGCCAAAGCATTGCTCAAAAATTTGTATCACATTTGTTTATAATGTATCACAGTGATTTATTTTGCTGTCACACTTTCTTCCTCAAAATTTGTTTCACACACACACACACATAGAACTGTGGCCTCCATAATGTGACTTAAGTCTAGGTGTGTAGCAATCTCAACTCTTTAAACTATGCAGAGAAATCTAGACACTACCTGGGGATCGGGGGCAGGCAGCTCCATGAATTCCAAGGCATGGTGCCTAAAACCCTCTCAAAGATTGGTCCTGCAAATTCAAACTTCCAAAGTGATGATAGATTCAGTGCTATAAAAGGAAAACATGTTTATGTTTGCCTAATGTCCCTTGGAAGAGAGGGCAAAATCATCCCCACTTGGGAACCACTGCTCTAGAATAACTGTTCAACAGAAATATAATGTGAGCCACATATGTAATTTTAAGCTTTCTAGTAGCTACACTAAAAAAGTAAAAAGAAGCGGATGAGATTACTTTTAATAACATATTTTACTTGACCCAATAACATCCAAAATATCATCATTCTGATATGTAATCAATAGGAAAAACTGACATACCTTATACTCTTTTTTCTTTAATACTAAGTCTTAGAAATCCTGTATTCTACATACACAGCACATCTCAGTTGGGACTAACTCCTTTTCAAGTTCTCAACAGCCCATGTGGCTTGTGGCTGCCATACTTGACAGTATAGTTCTAGAACATAAGATCCATGAGGGTCTGTTTTTTTCCATGGCTGTATCTTTAGTGCCTAATACCATGTATGCATAAACCATAGTACACCCTTAATAGATATTTTAAAGTAAATGATGAAGTGCATATCCAATTCTACTTGTAAGGGAGAGGAAGGGCACTCTTGTCTAAAGTAGGGCACTTTATTTATTTTACTTTATTTTATTTTTTGGCCGTGCAGCGCTGCATGCCAGATCTTAGTTTCCCGACCAGGGATTGAACCCGCGCCCCCAGCAGTGGCAGCGCGGAGTCTTAACCACTGGACTGCCAGGGAAGTCCCTAAAGTAGGGCACTTTAAAAGCAGCAGTGAGGGCAAACCAAAGCAAGTCAGAGTAATAATCCCATGTGGTGAGGGTTTAAATCTTGCACAAGATGAAATTCATAAAACTGCCACTAAGGAGGCCAGTTGGCCGTTAGGTGGATGAAGTGTGAGGGTGGAGCGCGTACACACACGCACACACACACACACACACCCTGATTTCCTGCTGTCTCCCACACTTCCCAGTAAGATGCTGAGTCGTTCTGTTCTAAGCATCCTCCTGTCACAACCCTCCCCGAAATGTGGTTTGGATATCCAAATCATTGTATCTTTGCCTCAGATACTGTGTTAAGAACTACAGCTTTCTTTTAGCTGTCTGGCCTAAAAAATATTGGCTTGCTGTACCTGCCTTTGAGGTTAAATTTTTTTAAATTGGCTAACACCACGGTCTCCTGTGCATGTGTAGGCAGTTAAGTGTGTTATTAAAATGATACGGTGTTTTGCTCTTTACATATGACATGCTGATGCAAGCAAACTGACCACAAGAAGATACAATCAGGACCTTCTCTCAGCAACATTTCCACATCTTCTCCCAACGTCTTGATGTACTTTTCAAATTAGACTCCCAAGTCCTTTTGGGTCTTGCCTCAATTTTTTTTTTCTTCAGGAATAGGCGCACCACGATTCTGGGCAAGCCAGTTGCAGAAGATGACACTGGATTTATTTCATGGACTTTTCTTTTTCTGCCCTCCCTGGCATTGATAAACAAGCATATACAAGTGGACTAGATTTTTTTTTTTTTTCAGTCCAAGACAAAGATTCTCCTCTTTTGACAAATAGCGAGGGAGAAATCTAATTGCACTAACCGAGGTACTACACTTTTGCATCAAGAAATCATCTATATTATATTGGATTTTCCCTTTTCAACAATCTGCCATTTGGCCCTTACTCCTGTCAGCACATCTGCCTGGTAGATATTACACTAACCTGTTGTCTCCCTGGAGGATGAGCGACACATTTTTCTAAAGCTGCTTCTAATGCCAACATTTTTGCTCTCTGTTAAATGGTGACAGTCCAGGCTTGCATTCTCCGGCTAACATGGTTTACAGAAAATTAACCCACAGCTGAACCGGAGAACTCTCCAGTGAGGACAGATCAATGGTTTTGAGATTTTCTGAGTCAATTTAAGGTAAATGCATCCCTGAGGTTTACCACGACTACCCTTGTTCATTCCAGGGGGGAAGAAAAGGCTACTACCTTAAAACCAGATACTCACACAGACACATATTCACAAGTTTAGCTATATTAGCACTGAAAAACAAAAACAGACGTACGTGACATTCCCTCACTATTGGTAAGAGGCACTTTCCTGCTGACTCATGAGAGCAGCCAGACTCTGGTCCCCAAATGTGGGTGATCAGTAGAATCATTTGGAGGGCTTTTAATGAAGATAGATTCTACTGCTAGTGAACATGAGATCTATTTGTGCAAACAGTCCTTCCCCCTTCTTCTGGCAACAGGACACTTATTTCTTGGGGGAAACCCATTTACGTGACTTAGGTGGAGTCAACACTGACATCTCTGCCACAGGAATGGACACGTGACTCAAGCTTCACCTATCAGAGCACTATATCCTTCTGGCTACTGATTGGTTAAAAGATGAGCATGTGACCCAAGCTAGACCAATCAGATAGCTCCCAGAGACTTTTGCTGGAACCGCCAGAAAAGATATACGCTCCTATCTTTATGGATCACTAGCATAAAGACAAGGTGAGACAGAGCTGCTGGTGGCTATCATTTCATCATAAGGGGAGCCCATGAATGAAACCAAATGAGAAGATAAAGAGCCAGGAGATAGAGCAGGGGTCCCCAACCCCCAGTCTGCAGACCAATGCTGGTCCACGGGCTATTAGGAACCAGGCCGCACAGCTGGAGGTGAGCGGCAGGCAAACAAGCAAAGCTTCTTCTGCTGCTCCCCATCGCTCCCCATCGCTCGCATTATCACCTGAACCGTCCCCCACCGCCCCCCACCTCAGTCAGTGGAAAAATTGTCTTCCACGAAACTGGTCCCTGGTGCCAGAAAGGTTGGGGACCGCTGAGATAGAGGAAAGAGAGAATCTTGAAGGCAGCATTTGAGTCCTTGCCTCTAGCCAGGCCTAAACCTAACCTTAGACTTTTTAGTTTTGTGAATAAATCTTCCCAATTCTTTTTTCTCCTTTAGCTTAAGTTAGTTTTACTTGAGTTTCTGTCATTTTCAAAGTCCTTCTGATTAACACACTTGTATTCTCATGATCACTCTAGTTGGAAGCCACTGAATGAGAGATAGTGATTTCTAAACTTCAGAATGCATGCAATTCAGACAGAGGGCTTTACAAAATGCTATTTCTGGGTCTTTCCCAGAGATTCTGATTCAGAAGGATGAAGCCCAGAAATCTGCATTGGCTAAGCACTCCAGGTGATTCTCACATGGGACCACACTTTGGGAATCACAGAACTAGAATAACCTCATAGGCTATAGCTTCAGAATGTAGGAAGGTGACTAATTGATTGGGTGCTTCCCATGAGCCATAACTCTGGACCAGGTTCTGTACTTAACCTCATTTAATCCCCAGAACAACCTAGTGAGGTCCCCCCAAAGAGAAATAAGATCTCTCCCCTTAGACATGCAAAATGATTTTGGATGGAAGTAGAACAGCAATTCTACTCTTTAAACAAGGGCAGATAGATGCAAGAAATAAACGAACCCACTAAATTTTCATTGACTTTCCAGGTGCTGATAATCCCAAGGATACATGTAATTAGGAGAACTTAATTGATTACTTCATTGGAAACTACTGGTCTTATGCACATCGGCAAGAGAAGATAATGCATCTTTCAATAGACAGAATCATTAGCAGGTTAGAGTCTAAGTAGTAGATACAAGAGTTGAAGCTGTGAGAAACTGTCCTTATATCAGCCATGATTTGAATCATCCCGTTTTGTGAAAACTTAGAACTGGGTCTTTCTTTTTTGTTTTTTTCCTTTACAATGGTGTGTTACTTTCTGCTTTATAACAAAGTGAATCAGCTATACATATACATATATCCCCAATATCTCCTCCCTCTTGCGTCTCCCTCCCACCCTCCCTATCCCACCCCTCTAGGTGGTCACAAAGCACAGAGCTGATCTCCCTGTGCTATGTGGCTGCTTCCCACTAGCTATCTATTTTACATTTGGTAGTGTATATATGACCATGCCACTCTCTCACTTCATCCCATCTTACCCATCCCCCTCCCCGTGTCCTCAAGTCCATTCTCTACATCTGCGTCTTTATTCCTGTCCTGCCCCTAGGTTCTTCAAAACCAATTTTTTTTTTTTAAGATTCCGTATGTGTATGTGTTAGCATGTGGTATTTGTTTTTCTCTTTCTGACTTACTTCACTCTGTATGACAGTCTCTCGGTCCATCCACCTCACTACAAATAACTCAATTTTGTTTCTTTTTATGGCTGAATAATATTCCATTGTATATATGTGCCACATCTTCTTTATCCATTCATCTGTCAATGGACACCTAGGTTGCTTCCATGTCCTGGCTATTGTAAATAGAGTTGCAATGAACATTGTGGTACATGACTCTTTTTGAATTATGGTTTTCTCAGGGTATACGCCCAGTAGTGGGATTGCTGGGTCGTATGGTAGTGGAACAGGGTCTTTCTGAAGCTGGTCTTGGATCAATGGTTTCTGTGCTTTTGGTTTCTGATTTTGAGTTTAAAATTATATGAATGATCGCCTGAGGCTGAATTCTACAGAAGAAGACCCTGAGGTGAGAATTCATACGTAGTTGTTTTATTAAGGAAGCACTTCCCATAAAGGAAGGACAAGAAAGAAGCCAAGCAAAAGTGTGATTGTGGGCAAAGTTCCACAGAGGGTAACTCCAGCCTGATTCTGCAGGGGACTCTGGAGTGTAAGGTATACCTCAGAGTTTGTTCTGACCCAAGGCAAGAGAGCTGGCATTTCATACTCCTGCACTCATAAGTCCTTGACCAAAGGGAGGTAACCTCTGAGCACTTCTGGTTTGGAACATCCAAGAAAATCTGCTCCAGTGGCCTGACATAGTTTTCCTCCTCTAAAGACTTCCTTGTGCATGGCACCAGGAGCAAAAGCACATCAATGCAGGCAAGGGTCACAAGACATGGTCAAAGGGATCCAAGGGGATTTGGGTGGAGCACCAACAGTGCCTGGTCCAATAACACTGATTCTGTTGCTGACTTGACAAATCTAGTAATTTTTATGCATTTTATGAATTCACCAAGGGAAAACTAGTAGATGACAGACATTGTTTTTTTTTTTAACATGGCCCTGATCTAATTTAAGAATGCAAGATTAGGAAGTATCCTTCAGGTGGCTATCTCTAAAACATGCCCAGCTTTTAATATTTTTGTGCCCCAAATGTGCATAAGATAAGCATAGACTTTTTTTTTTCCATTAACGTTGTTCCATTCAATAAAGTGAGTAATCTAAGTTGAAGAGTACACATATTTTCCATGGGACTCAGTAAAGCCATGTTTGATTAAAGAAAACTTGTGGATTTATTAAAGTTATAAAAGTAAGGCATGCCACAAGAAATCAAGTAAGAAATGAAAAAATTAAATGGAAAAATCTCCCTCTTAAGTAGCACTGCCTAGAGGTAACCAAATTCTAGTGGTCTATCCTATTTATTCTTCTATTTATTTAGCCAGTTTCCTATTTATGGACATTTAGGTGGTTTCCAATTTTTCACTAATACAATGTTAACAATAAACTTTTTTGTCTATAGTCTTGTATACAAGGATAGAAGTATCTTTTGCACAAAGATAGATTCTTAAAGGAGAATTGTTGATCAAAAAGATACATGTCCCCCAATGTTCATAGCTGCACTATTTACAATAGCCAATATATGGAAGCAACCTAAATAAATGTCCATCCACAGATGAATGGATAAAGAAGATGAATGGAATATTACCATAAAAAAGAATGAAATAATGCCATTTGCAGCAACATGGAGGGACCTAGAGATTATCATACTAAGTGAAGTAAGTCAGATAAAGACAAATATCATATGATATCACTGATATGTGGAATTTTAAAAATGATACAAATGAAATTATTTACAAAACAGAAATAGACTCACAGTCATAGAAAACAAATTTATAGTTACCAAAGGGGAAGCGGGGGAGGGATAAATTAGGAGTTTGTGATTAACAGATACACACTACTATATATAAAATAGATAAACAACAAGGACCTGCTGTATAGCACAGGGAACTATTCAATATCTTGTAATAACCTATAATGGAAAAGAATCTGAAAAAGTGTATTCATATCTGTATCTGAATCACTTTGCTGTATACCTGAAACGTTGTAAACCAACTATACTTCAATTAAAAAACTTTATTTTTTTTATTTTTTTATTTTTTGCTGCACCATGTGGCTTGGTGGGGTCTTAGTTCCCTGACCAGGGATCGAACCTGGGCCCTGGGCAGTGAAAGTGTGGAGTCCTAACCCCTGGACCGCCAGAGAATACCCCCCGCCCGCCCGCAAAAAAAAAAACACAAAAAAAAATTTTTTTTTTTTTTTAGAAGGAGAATCCTTGATACCAAAATTCATGCAGTAAATATTTTGGAAGCTGGAGTCAAATGTTCTGCACTACCACCACCCCCAGCACACACCCTGCAAATGATGGTGCTCTCATATACTTTCACCAACAGGGACTGAATGCCCATTTCCTCAGTTATTTTACTCTTAAATGAAGAAAAATTTGAAAAGGTTGTCCATATATATCACTGTATTTATCGAATTGGCCCCGTGTATAAACCAGCTCTCAGGCATCAAGCCTCAGCCTTGTCAGTATCATCTGTCTTAGAATCCCCCCCTTGTTTAAGCTCAGGCTTGAGTCCTTTTTTCCCCAGCTATTTTAAAATGCATAATTCATTGGCTTTTCGTACCTTCCCAGTGTTGTACAACAATCACAGCTCTCTAGTTCCAGAACATTTTCATCACTCCAAAGAGAATCATTGTTAACCAATTTTATGTGGTACTGAGTGAGCATCTCTTGCTTATTGGATGTTGTGGGGAAGGAACAATGCATATTTTGAGTAGAAAGAGTGACCATTATTGAGACTAGAGTTCTGACGATCTTTCTCCTTCTGTGTTATGGAGTTTCTAAGACTTCATGTGCTCCTTTCAGCACTTGGAGACTTGCCAAATGTGCTACTCTTCTTAAAGAATCCCTATTGGCCTGAATAATTTAAAACCCTGGGCTGGGATCTTTGTGAAAAAACGTGGTTCACTCTCATAGTTTCCTCTTACCCTTCTAGCCTAGTCTTCCACTTCATTCTACCATGTAGCCCCACTAAGCACCAGTGTTCCTTGGCTCCATGCCTTTATTTGAAGTGTTCTCTCTGCCCAGAATACACTTTCCCTGGGACATCCTACTCATTCTTCAAAGCCCGTCTTCAGGGTCACCTCCTCTGTGAAGTCTTCCTTGATATTGATTCCTTTCTCCCATTTATACCCATAGGGCATTGTTTAAACCTCCTCTTCAGATGATCTGCTATTGGAATGACTTAACTGTGTGTCTGTCTTTCTCCATCTCAATGTGAGCTTCCTGATGGTAGGGACATTGCCCTACTCATCTTTCAGTTGTCCTGTACTTCCTAGCTTAATATGTGTTTGATGAACTGAATTTGAACCATGAACATGCTATGAATTTTTTTTTCTTTTTTAAATTAATTAATTTATTTTTGGCTGCATTGGGTCTTCATTGCTGCAGGTGGGCTTTTCTCTAGTTGTGGTGAGCGGGGGTTTCTCTTCGTTGCAGCGCACGGGCTTCTCATTGCAGTGGCTTCTCTTGTTGTGGAGCATGGGTTCTAGGTGTGCGAGCTTCATTAGTTGTGGCACACAGGCTCAGTAGTTGTGGCTCGTGGGCTCTAGAGCGTGGGCTCAGTAGTTGTGGCGCACGGGCTTAGTTGCTCCACGGCATGTGGAATCTTCCCGGTCCAGGGCTCAAACCCATGTCCCCTGCATTGGCAGGGAGGCTCTTAACCACTGCGCCACCAGGGAAGTCCTACTATGAATTTTGGTAACATTTAATTTTAAAAAGTTATCTCAGAAAAAAAAAATTGATTCATATTACTGGGGAAAAAAATACTTGCCTTGGGGTTCTTCTGGGTGAAAGAAACCAAAACCTGTTTAGATTAGCTTAGGGGTAAGTGGGTTTTTAAAGAAAGATAAAAATCCCATAAAATTCCAAGAAAAGCTGGAAATCTAGTTCTCAAAAGGAAACGAGCTAGGGTGGTACCAGGGATCTGGAGCAACAAGAATTTATGGACCTTTTAGCTAGTGATTATTTTTTTCTTTTGACTAATATTTACTGAGCACCTACTGTATGCCAGAAGGGTGGCAGACCCCAGGCATGTAGCAGTGAATGAGACTGTCATGACCTCTGCCCTCATGCTACTTTCAATCTGGTTGCTAAGCATTCACGTAATGGGCCTCTTCACCTGCATCCTCCCCCAATCTATGTTTCTTAGTTCAAGTTCTTGAGGGGGAATCTAATTGGTTTTGGGCAGCATTATAACTGACTGGATCCTTCTGGGTCGGGCATCTGGGGCCATCTCTGACCAGGTTACAGAGGGTGGGAAAGCAGAGACTTCTCTGAAGAGGGTCAAGGGCTGGTCAGGCACTCAAAGGTGCCTCTTGTAAAAAAAAAAAAAATCATCCTTATTCTACAGGATTTGCAAATATATTATTTATGATTCATTTTCTACCCTTTAAGGCTCCAGATTTCAAAGATGACTCTAATAAAGAAAAGGCCCTTTCATATTGTGATGGTTCCGTCATAGGTGGCTGTGGGAAGCCAGCACAATTACTGCTTTAATATGAAAGTTCTGCCAGAGCAATTAGCTCTGCCGGTGAATTTTTGGAGTTGGGACCTTGGAGAGCATCAAATTCTGCTGACCTATTTTCTGGAGGAGAAAACCGAGGCCCAAAGAAGGGAAATGATTTGGTCAATGTCAAGGATCTGTGGTCAGAGAGGCATTAGGAACGGAACTCAGGTGGTTGCTGCTGCTGAGATGTTTGATGCTCTTTCTTTTCTTTTCATCTCCCCTCATCCATTCCTCCTCTTTCTTTCCTTTTAAACACACTTTGATTACTTTTCTTGAATAGGTAAAGCATACAGATGGTTTAAAACACAGTACACGAAAGTATAAGGAGGAAAATATAATAATTGTTCCTCTCTTCCAGTTCCTATCCGTAGAGGCCACCACTGTGTCTAGTATATCTTTCCAGAAATGGTCCATATATTCTAACAGTAAGTATGCTTTTATTTTTGCCTTGTTTTTTTGTTTTTGTTTTACTATATCTTGAAAAGTGTGTGTGTGTGTGTGTGTGTGTGTGTGTGTGTGTAAATATATATATTTAACATCCTGGGGATCAGTAAGGCAAAACTGTACAAGCAGAAGCAGGAAATCAGAGTTAGAAGAGATTAGGAGAAATATCAGTCCCTATTGATCATGGGGCGGGGTGGAGGTGGGGATTAATGCTGGATTTCCCATTGTATGGAGATGGTATTCGAACTATTTTACTCAAATTACAAAGGGCATGGTGGCCCTGGTAAGCAATAGGATTTGGGGGAGGACATCCAAGGGGTAGTACCTAGGTTTCCCAGGCACTTTCCCTGTTCCTTCAGTCCTCCCTGTCTCATCTCTGTCCTGAATAGGTGGCTAAGCTGGTTAGGGCCTCTGAAGATAATACTGGTCATCAGAGTTGGTACAACTGATACGGATGGAGGAGATGTCCCTTTTGCCCTTGGTCAACAGTTGGAGCCCAGGAAGTCCATCACCAACTCCTACTGAGTCCACCTAATATTCAGTTAGCCCTCTGCCATGACCCTGGATTACTGCCTTTCTACTTTTCTTCTGGAATAAAGCAAATGACTGACTTCCATCTCCAGCATTGATTCCCCTGGTCTGTTCTCCAAGGAGCAGGCAGAGTCATCCTTCAAAAATGTAAATCTTGGTCAGGTCACACCTGCTTCTAGGCCACCCCAGTGCCCTTAAAATTCAACCCTCCTACCAAATCCTATTAGATCTGGACCTTGGCTACCTCTCGGCCTTAACCTCCACCCCCTCTCTGCCTTCCTGTCTTTTTGCCTAACTCATTAATGAGTGATACCTATCTGGAACTCAGTGTTGGCATGACTGCCTGTATTAGTTTCCTCTTACTGTTGTAGCAAATTACCACAAACTTAATGTTTTAAAACAGGAAAAATGTATTCTCTTACTTTTCTGAAGGCCAGAAGTCCAAACTGAGTCTGAATGAGCTAGAATCAAGGTGTCAGCCGGACTGATTCATTCTGGAGGCTCCAGAGGAGAATCTATTCCATGCCTTTTCAGCTTCAAGTGTCCTTTCTCAGCTTCCCGGGCTTGTGGACCCTTCTTCATCTTCAAAGAGCATCACCCCAATCTCTGTATCAGTCATCACATTTCCTTTTCCTCTTCTGTAGTCAAATCTTCCTCTGTCTCCCTTTTATAAGAACACTGGTGATTACATTTCAGGCCCACTTGGATAATCCTGGGTAATTTCTTCATCTCAAGATCCTTAACTTAATCACATCTACAAAGTCCCTTTTGCTAAGTACTGGGTTTCAGGTTCCAGGGATTAGGACTTGGATATCTTTGGGGGCCATTATTCAGTCCACCACCATACCTTCTTGAATCCCAGGATATATTAAATGTATTAAACCCTGCCCTAGCTCCCACAGGATGCTATACTTTTCCAACCACATAACATCTATTACACGTATTACAATGATCTGTTGAGGCAAGGACTGGTTATATACTGACCAATTTTCTTTCTTTCTCTGAGCGCATAGGAAGACTACATTTCCCAGCTTCCTTTGTGCTTAAGTTGGGACCATGTGATCAAGTTCAGCTAATGAGATATGGTAGGAATGATGTATGCCCCATTCAGGCATGACCATAAATTGCCTCACTCAATCCTGCTGCTCTTTCATCCACATACATGGCTCCACATGGTATCCACATGGCTAAAAGTAAATGATTTCAGAATGGCGGAGCTACATGATGGGAGGGACTTGGATTCCTAAGTCATCATTTACTACGTTAAGCCCCTGAGATCTTGGGTTTGTGTATTATAGCAGATGACCTAACCTGACTAATAAATTTGTTTTCTTGCTTCTTTTCTTTACCAAACTATAGGCTCTCTCTTATTTCTTCTCGTACCCGCCTGTCCCTAGCACAGTGCTTGGCACAAAGTGATCATTCAATAAAGGGTTGTTAAGTGAATGAAAGGCAGTTGGATTCAGGACGAGGACATAGGGGCTAACCCTTATGTGAAACTAGGGGAAAGTGTAATTGTCACTGTGAGAAATGATGAGGGCTGAACTGAAGCCGTGACAATGGGGATGAAAGGAGAGGAAGGATCTGATATTTATTTAGGAGGGAGAATTGACAGAACCTGGTGATTAATAGGACATGGAAGTTGAAATAAAAGATGGTATCAAAGACCTTCCAGTTTACTGGTTTGGACACATGGCTGGACATTGATGCACTGAACTTTCAAATGTCCAAGGGAACATGTAGGTGAAAACACAGCTCTATATGACTGTTGCTTCTTTGGTTGCAGCACAATTCATGTATATAAGTTTCTCCTTGAATATTGTTGGCTGGGCAATCTTGGTGATATGGAGATTTTTTAGTCTACTGTGGTTGGTAGTAATGGGATTTGAGCTATGTGGTAGGTTGATGCTGTGGTCTGAACGTTTGTGTCCCTAACACATTCATATGTTGAGATCCAGCTGCCCAATGTGATGTATTAGAAGGTGGGGTCTGTGGGAGGTGCTTAGGTCATGAGCATGAAGCCCTCATAATGGGATTGTTGTTCATACAAATGAGATCCCCCCACCCCTTCCACCATGTGAGAATACGATGAAAAGGTGCTGGCTGTGAACAAGGAAGAGGGCTCTCACCAGAATGTGACCATGCTCCTGCCTTGATCTTAGACTCCCCAGCCTCCAGACTGTGAGAAATAACTTTCTGTTGTCTAGAAACCATCCAGTCTAAGGTATTTTGTTATAGCAGCCCAAACAGACTGAGACGGTTGATATAAAAAATAGCTGCCATCATTCACACATCCTTGTATGCAGGCCCCTTTTCAATGTGACTTTTTGCAGCTTTTCCCGTCAAGAGAAGAAGTCTATTTCTCTACACCTTGAATAGGGACTGGTTTTATGGTTTGCTTTGAGCCAACAGAACATGGCAGAAGTGATGGTGTGATTGTTCCCACCTGGGTCTCAGTAGGGCTTTCATGCTTTCTCTCTATTTCTAGGAAACCTGCCCAGGCACCGTGTGAAATATCCTGGGCTAGCCTGATGGCATATGAGAAACCTCATGGGGTGGAGAGGAACTGTCCCAGCTGAAGGCTGTCCCAGACCAACCAGCACCCTGGTGACCTGGCAGGTAATAGCAAATCCATTAGTGAGTCCAGCCAAGACCGGAAGAGCCACTGAGTTGAACCCAATTTAAAAGTTTCCAATTCACAGAACTATTAGTTAAATAAATAGCAGTTGTTTTAAGCCACTAAGTTTTGGGATGATTTGTTACATGTTAAAAACTAACTAATACAATCTGTATTTATAGGTATTTGTGCAGCGAGACAGGGTCTGGGGAGTAAACAGCTGTGGGTTTTTCATCTAGTCTCAGTTGATTCCTAGGGATAAAGCTAGTTGTTTTAACCAATGTAGCTAGCTGGAAAATTCATGACCCCAAAACCTATTTTGATTTCACAAGTATAGTTGGAGGGACGTAAATTATTCAGATAATTGCTTCAACCTACCACTTTACTTGTAAACAGAAGCTACTGTGATGTTTTTAAATTAGTTGTCCCAGACTCTGGGATTTCATCTATAGTAAAATGACCAAAATTGGGAAGGATAGGTTTCCAATTCTTCGCTGGTAAGAAATATTTTAAAAATAACACACACACACACACACACAAAAAAAATAACACACACACACACACTATAAATATGAAACTAACATGGAGTAACTCCAACAACATTACCTTAGAAAGAAAATTTTAATACAAATAGAATATATAACAATTAAAAGAGGTGTGTTTTGAACACATTTCATCAGCCTTACTTTTTCTCAATTTTTTATGGCTTAGTGAAAACCTCGACACATATTGGTATTGTTCTGTGGACTAGCTTTTGAGAACTACTTTTAAAGAGGGTCTACCAAAATTCTGCCTGCTATGTTTCTGAGAATGCTTACACACATTTAACTTAAATTAACTTAATGTTAACTCAAATGTCACCACCTCTGGGAAGTCCTCCTTTCCTGGGTTGGTGGAGCTAAACATCCTCCTCTAAGTTTCCATAAGCTTGACCTCTGTTTCTGCTGGAGTTGCATTACCTATATACAGGACCGGTTACATAATTGGTGGGACCACGTGTTCAAAAATCATTTGGAATTTCAAGAAGGCAACTGTAGAGCATTAAACCAAGCATGGAGCCTTCCAGAGCATGGGTCTCTGTAAGGCTGCACAGATTGCACGCCCAGGAAAATTCTGCCCTGCCTCTATATTCTATCTCAACCTGGAGATGTTGCGATCCTGGAAAGCAAGAATCTTGTCTCAGTCATCCGTCTCCTCAGTGTCCAGTTCAATGCCTGACACACTGTAGACTCTTCAGGTTTACTGTAGTAAGAGTGAGTGTTTCACTGCTAAGTGTGAAACTGAATAAAGGAAACCTCATTTAAAATGGAGTCTGGAGGCCAGAAGGGGGAACTCTCAGGCACTACCACTCCATTCAGTTACAGACCCCAACGGAAAGAAACATACCTTGCATTCCCAGCCTGAAGGTGTCACTTCTTTGCTACCCCAGCCGGAGGAAGGAAGATTTCTTCCCCCCACCCCAGCAACAAGCCCAGCCAAAGGGAACTGTCCAAAGTCAGCCAATGGGAAGCCATCACCACCCTGAAATCCCGCAATCCTCCAAGGGGACCTTTGTTCAAAGCACCGACTCCTAACTTCCTCCTTTTCGCTATAAAATAACACTCCTCTCCTTTGTTTGCTGGACTTGCGTAGAGCTTTCGCTTGTATCAAATTGCAGTTCTCTGATATTCCCAAATTAACCCATTTTGCTGGTAAAATAACTGGCTGCTTTACTTTTAAGGTCAACGTAAGGTTACTTTCACTGTGCTGATCTCTCCACATAAGGTATGGAGTGTCTGTAATATGCCTGGGGAAGGGCACCATTCTTATCCCCATCTTATAGATGAGGAAACTGAGGCTTAGAGAGCTTAAGTGACTTATTCGAGGTCATAAACCTCATTTGAGAAACAGCCGGGATTTAAACATAGGTAAGACTCAGTGGTTCTTGATCAGTTTTGCCCCCTGGGGATGTTTTGTCAACAGTTTTTTGTTGTCAAAACTAGGAGGTGCTGCTGGCATCCAGTGGGTAGAGTCCAGGCATGCTGCTAAACATCCTACAGTGCACAGGACAGACCCCCCCAATGGAGAATTAATTAACGGCTCCAAAAGGTCAGCAGTGCTGAAGTTGAGAAACCCCGTCCTGATACCAAAGCCCAAGCTTCCTAAACTTTGGTTTTCAGTACCAGCCACTTTATATTCTCTATTCGTATTTCACTTCATTAATAAATACTATAATATATTTATTATTTTTAAAAAATTGACTTTAAATTGTTGTACTTGAAAGAATTAACTATACCTTAAACATTTAAGCCATGTGTTTGATGGGTCATTTTTTTCTGATACACACTGAAATAAATGTCAATGAAAAAATGTTGCCTGCCACGTCAGTAAACAAAGAACGTTGCAGCCATCAAGCCACTACAGACTTCCTGGACAATGAACCCTGAAGGAACTCAGGATGGGGTCAAATGGGTTGCCCACTGCCAAGCCCTTAGCCATTGCAGTCAACTCAAACGGTGCACCCTGAGGGGATTCAGAATGGAGAGAAGCAGGATTCCGGCCCCAGAGAGCTGAGGAGCATATCAAAAGAATGATTTCAGTGAGCCCAGATTCTTGCATCTTCCCAGACATAGAAAAGCGCTGAATTCATTAACTTGAGATATCTGGTTTTCTTTAATTAACAGTAATCTTTTTTTTTTAATTAATTAATTTTTTGGCTGCGTTGGGTTTTCGTTGCTGCACGTGGGCTTTTTCTAGTTGCTGTGAGCGGGGGCTACTCCTCGTTGCGGTGCGCGGGCTTCTCACTGCGGTGGCTTCTCTTGTTGCGGAGCACGGGCTCTAGGGTGCGTGGGCTTCAGTAGTTGTGGCTCACGGGCTCTAGAGCGCAGGCTCAGTAGTTGTGGCGCATGGGCTTAGTTGCTCTGCAGCATGTGGGATCTTCCCGGACCAGGGCTCGAACCTGTGTCCCCTGCATTGGCAGGTGGATTCTTAACCACTGCGCCACCAGGGAAGTCCCCAATTAACAATAATCTTTTGATGTTCCGACTGCCTGGTCTTTGCTGCAAAAACTCCTGTATATCCTGGCTCCTCCCTTACCTCTTTGGAGCAGACCCTCAGAGTGGTCTGAGAGTCCTGTCTCCCTGGCTTGAAGTCCTCAGATTGTCCAACCAAATAAAACATAATTCTCAGCTTTTAGGCTGTGCATTTTTTTCCTCAACAAATATAAAACTATTTAAAAAATCTTTGTTGGGGTACCACCAAAAATCATCTCACATACCACCTCTAGTCTGAGAGAACCTTACTGCAGACCCACTTCACTTCTTCTATGAGGCTTCTCTTATCTTTTCAGAACAAGAGACTAAAATGCATCAAATCAGTGTGTTGCTTGAAGCTGGCAAGGTACTAGCTACATTTTGGCTTCTGTTGGGGAAAGTCTTCGAGAGGATGTGACCACCCATTGACCAGAGAGCTGGACCTGGGCAATCTGAGGCTCCTCTCTCCCTCCTCTGTCCTTGAAATGTACATTCCACCCACTGTTCCCTCACTAGAAGCTGTTCCAAGGAGGCAAAAGCCTAAATAAACTGTTAAGATTCTGGCAGATGGGTGCAGAGATCTACTCCTCTTGCAGCCACCCAAGACAAACTCTACTATAAGTTCCCTTGTTTATTAATTCTGCCAATCTGGAGTGGCTGCTTCTTTCTTCCCTGTGTCTCCTGAGATGGGCCAGTTTCGAATTTCACCCGGGAAGCTCCCTGAGGTTATAAACTAAAGCTTCAGTTTCAACTCTTTTATTTTTTCTCAAGGCTAACAGTTGCTTAGAAACTGCTTTGAAACCCTAAGGACCACCTGATGGGACAATTAACAAACAGCTCCTTGGAGTGAGGGCCACAGGGCAAATAATCTAATTTGTTGAGCTGCTTCTGGACATTGATTGCAAGTCCTGGTAAGCGAACATCCTTGGTTGCATTGCTCTCCCCTAATTGTTGGGGAGTACAATTGCATTCTTGCTGTTACATGCACTGCAGTCTGACATAATTAAGGCTAGAGCAAATGAGATTCTTCTTTAGATATTAAAAGCCCCTGTATTGTAAATAATAATGTTATCATCTCTTTCATAGAAAGCACTTTCATTAAGAGCCACATTTTAATTTCAACACGTTTGGACGAATTCATTTGGGTAGTGGTAGGGGGGTGACACTAATGATTTTTCATCTTCCATGAACTTGCCAGGTGTTTCACAGCCCCCCACCCCCCAGATCCCAAAGCCCTGAAAGAAATATACTCTCAATCACATGTTCCAAATGGGGGCATGTTCCCAATAATCACACATCTAGTACGAAGTAATGAGTCTATTTACTGGCTTGACATACCCAGAGGAAATCAACTTTTTTCCTTTGAGGAGTAAAAGGAACCAAGATGATTCCTCTCTCTTCTAAATATTTTTCAAATTCTTGGGAAATAGGCTCGGGCAGTATTCCAGGGGGCAGTGACAGCCACGGCCGGTGGGAGCAGGAAGGGAATTTGGTTTGGGCAAAGCTCACGGGGCTTCAGGTATGGAATGCGGTAAATAAGCCACGCAGAGTGGATTAGGTCCGCTTCTTTCCCAAGCAAGATGCCTGCACTCTCCCTGTGACAAACAGGGGGCAGTCTCTGTTAATTAAAGCCGGGAGCGGCAGCCAGAGCCAGTCTCCTCTGAGGACCAGACTCAAATGTCCTGGTGACTGGCAATATTTTACAGAGATTGGAGGCAGATTCTGAAATGGACTTTTCTGTCTAGATTTTGTCTCTTTTCGCTAAGATTGTTCTTTTTTAAAAAAATCAAATTTAGAAGGGCCTTCAAACCCCCAACTCTTGCGGGAAGGTGTCTGTGACCTAGCCCTCAGTGGGTCGTTGCGGTCAGCTCTCAGCCCTGATGCTTGCCGGGAAGAGTCACGTGGGGTGCAGTGGGGTAGGATGGCAGGAGACCTGGGATTAGGCGCCCGGCACTCTGCGTCCAGCTGTGCATTTCCCATTTGCTGGCCATATGACCTTGGACAAAGCCCTTACTTGAGCCTCAGCTTCCCGGACTGTGGCAAACATGCCGGAGCAGAACTTCCTAATTCTGGATTAGTATGTGGAAATATCCCAGCCCCTCTGCATATCTGTCTCAGCCCTAGGTGTTCCTTTCCTCTCTCAGTTTAAGACAGGGTCTTGCCTAAAAGGTCTTAGTTCATTAAAACAGCCTGTACATATTTTTCAGGTGTTTCCCATATCCACATTGTTCTAGATGCTGGGGGACCCTGTGAGAGTCAAGGCCCTTTCTGCCGTGGCCTTTACGTTTCAATGTGGGAAGACAGAAAAAAAAACCCCATATTGTCAGGTGGATGGAGAGTCCGGAGGCCTGTTTTAGGAAGGCGCTACCCGCAGTGGTTAGAACATAGGCTCCTGAGTCAAATTTCTTGGGTCAAATGCCAACGGCAGCACTTCCTTGCTGTGCTTCCTTGGGCACCTGGTTTAATTGCTTTGGGCCTCAGTCTCTCCCTCTGTTGTGTGAGCTTGGTAAGATTACCTAACAGGTAGAGTTAAATGAAGTCAGTCATTCAGTGGTTCAGCAAATATTCCCAGATTGTCTGCTAGAGGCTAGGCACCGCTCTAAGCATCCTCGAGGAGGTGATTTTAGAACAAGCAAGCTTAGTGGGTATGTTACAAGCATTGAATAAACGTCAGCTGTGGTCAGCTCTCCCACACCAATGCCTGTGTTTGTAGAGACTTACACAGTGCTGGTGTGTGTGGGTGGACAGACAGTCCGCACTGTCCTGTTTTGGGGATCCCATTATGATGAATCCGATGAGTTCAGACTACACAATCTCACGCCTCGTCCTGATGGGTTTAGTACATTATACAGCCCATAATTCAGTGAGCCTTCCAGGGCTGGTACACCCCTGGATACGTTCTATCAGTATTGCCCTGGTGTGTTTTTTTGTTGGAATAGGGTCATTTCTGCAAGTCTTTGGGGGAGACAGTAGGTGACCGTTTCTTCAAAGAGAAGGCACAATTAGCCTAACTGTGTCTCATTCTGAGAAAACTTGCAACGGAGTCCCAATAAAACCCCATGCTTTTTTCAATTAAGGGGACACCCCCGCCCCTGCCGTATGTTATTTTATATGTGGCCCAAGCTCTTGGTTCTTTGAAAATGCCCTGAGAAGCCCTTGACTGCAGCCAAATGGAGAGAAGGGTGGTGGAAACATTTTCCTGCAAATCGCCTAGCCTACTGCTAAGTGTATACTTAGTTAACGCAATTAAAAAAACAAAACGCAGGGGCGTGTGGGGATCTAAATTTGGTGTAGCAGCTTTGGTACAAATCCTGTTTTAGGGGCTACTGGAGTCAAATTCAAGCCGAAGAGAGGAAGAAGTGGGAGAAATGGGAGAGGGCCGAAGGATGGCTGGAATCGGCTGATTTGAGAGAGGGCAGGTTTGGAAACGCTGACTGGCGACGGGAGACGGAAAGCCGAGGAAGCAAGGCCCGGCTCGGCAGCTCCCGGTGAGGATATCCAGGGAGGTGGAGGGTCGGTGGGGACCGGGACCAGCCGGCTCCGGGAGACCGATGCGCGCGGGCTCCAGGTACCGGAGGGCAGCTGAGGCCGGGCGCCAGGCCTTGCGCTGCACCAGATCTGGGCGCGCAGAGGCGGCGCCGCGGTGTGCCCTCCTGTGGAGCGCAGGGAAGGCGGCGACGGCGAAGAGGGACAAAGTGGCAGGTCTAGGGACCTGGGAGAGTCCCAAGGAAAGACGTTCTGGGACAGGCCATTGCCTCGGCCTTGGCCGCTTCCTCACCTTACCCCTGCGTTTCTTTGACTTTAGTTCATCCCGAGCCCCTCTCTCGGGGGTGCTTACCCCGGGCCCAGGAGCTTGCCACCGGCCTTCCCAGCTCAACCTTGGTCCTCGCCTGAGCCCCGGGAGTTGAGCCAAAAGGGTGGCGCCTCAGGCTGGAGGGCGCAGTCGGGGAAAGGTCAGGGCGGCCCCGCGCACCTGGGAGGGGTGACCCTGATCAGACTGCGCCCCAGTCTGTCTTGGAGTGGAAGCCACCTGGTCTGTCCCTCAACCCTTCGAGTCACCCCTTCCCTGGTGGGCCGACTCCAGCCGCAGTTGCTGCGCACGCTCCCGGGAAAAAGCCCCGGGCGGAGCCGCCTCTGCGCCCTGAACAGGTCTGAGCCGCGGCTCCCCTCCAGAGAGGGCGCGGGAGGTCCCGCAGCCGTTTCCACCTGCCGGGAAATCCGAGCTGTGCTTGCTTCAGCCTCTGCGGCTGCCGGAGCTCGCTCCTCTCCGCCCGCCAGCCAGGCTCAGCTCTGCACGCCCCCCAGTTGGCGCCCGCCAGCCCGAGTCACCTCTCCCGCGCCCCCGCCCCTCTCCAGCTCGCTCCCGCCCCCTCCCCCCCCCCGCGCGCCTCCTCTGCCCGCCCTCCTCCCCCTCCCCCTTCCCTCCTGCCCTCCCTTCATTCCACAAGTGTTGCTTCGCTCTCTCCGGCGCACTTGGCCAGCTGGAGAGGTGAGAGGGATCCTGCGAGCGGGCGCGGGGCGGCTAGTCCAGAGCCGCCGGCCGAGGGGAGGCGCGGACAGACCGACTCGCCCTTGCTCTCCGGACCCCGCCTCCTCCTGTGGCCAGCCGGACCTGCACCCCGCGGTTGCCCCCGCTCCTCCTCCCCCCGCCCGGCCGGCGCGCTCCTCCCCGGCCGGCCCCTCGGCGCGCTGCGCGCTGGAGGCGAACGCGGGCTGAGCCGAGCGCAGTGGCCGCCGACCACCGAGCGCCCCGCGCCGCTCCCTGCATGTGCGGCCCGCGGCGGCTCGCAGCCCCCGGCAGCAGCCTAGGCAGCTTCGGCCGCGCCTCGAGAGGCGGCTGCAGCGGCTCCAGCGGCGGCCGAGCGGCCGAGCCCGGGCTGGGAAACACGATGCGCCGCGTCCTCCGGCTGCTCCTCGGCTGCTTCCTCACCGAGCTGTGCGCCCGCGTGTGCCGGGCGCAGGAGCGAGCGGGGCACGGGCAGCTGGCGCAGCTGGGCGGCGTGGTGGTGCTGGCGGGGGGCAACCGCTCGGGGGCCGCCTCCGGAGAGGTCGGCGAGGGCGTGGGGGTCTCGGACGCACCCCCGACCCGGGCGCCCACGCCGGACTTCTGCCGGGGCTACTTCGATGTCATGGGCCAGTGGGACCCGCCGTTCAACTGCAGCTCGGGCGACTTCATCTTCTGCTGCGGGACTTGTGGCTTCCGGTTCTGCTGCACGTTTAAGAAGCGGCGACTGAACCAGAGCACCTGCACCAACTACGACACTCCACTCTGGCTCAACACCGGCAAGCCCCCAGCGCGCAAGGACGACCCCCTGCACGACCCCACCAAGGACAAGACCAACCTGATCGTTTACATCATCTGCGGGGTGGTGGCCGTCATGGTGCTCGTGGGCATCTTCACCAAGCTGGGGCTGGAGAAAGCGCACCGGCCCCAAAGGGAGCACATGTCCAGGTGGGCTGCCTTCCCCCCCTCACCCTCCCCTCCGGGCGCCGCTCTCCCTACTCTCCCCTCTCCACCTTACTGGAGGCAATGGCGCTCCCCCCGACCCCGGCTTCTCCGCGGGGGTATGTCACCCGGGCAGCCAACTTGGGCTGGGAGCGCAGAGAGGGGACGCTGCGCTCAGCACAGGTGCGGACATGAGCGTGTGTGGGGGGTTAGGGGTGTCTTCCCCCCTCCCCCGCCCGCTTGCCGCCCCCTCCCGCCGAGGCTTGCAGCGGACTTGAGACACACAGCCTGGGAACCCGTGGTTCCGAAGTCTTGGGTTTTGGGGAGGGGGTCCAGCCTTCGGATTCCAGATACTAGCCTCTAGGTAAACAGGGGCCGGCGAGCCCGAAAGGGAAGGGGGGCGTGTGTGAGCTCGCGCGCGCGCGTGTGTGCGGGAGGGAGGGAGGGAGGCAAGGAGTGTGTGCCGCCTGCAACTCGTACGACTCGCAAAAATGTGGCGAGGGAGGTGGAGAGTGCGGGGAGGGCGAGAACAAAAGCTGTGCTTGGAGCGGCCGCCTCGCTTTCTCCGAGCTGCCAGGTCCATGGAATTGGGACCTCGCCACCCCTCCCCTTAACCCCCTCGTCCCCCTCTCCAGTCGCCATCTCTCCCTGCCTGGGGCAGCGACCTCAGCTGCGCGCTGCCTCCCCCTTGCCCGGGCCGGCTTGGCCTCCAAGGACCGGAGCCCCCTCCCCGCGCGCCTTCACCCCCCCCGGACACCCTGATTCGTCAACTTCCCCTTTTGCCTTATTCATTATGCAAGTCCCAGCACGAGCAAGTCTCAGCAGATGGGAGTAGGCATTTGGGATTAATGGAGCTATTTGCCTTTTGCTTTTTTTTTTTAAGTATCTAAATCGATTCGCACAACGCAGTAACTTTGAGGCGGAACACGCAGACGCGAGGACGCAGCCCCCGGCCGGGGAGAGGCCTGGGGTTGGTGTGAGGTCCGGGCGGGCGGGGTTGAAGAGCGCCGGGTGGCCTGCGAACAGCTGGATGACTGGGGCGCAAGGTTTATTCTTTTTCCGAATATGGTTAACAGAGTCGCCATGTGTTCCCCCCACGCCCCACCCAACACACACATACACACCCCGCACCTCCGGGTGCCTGTGTGCCCGCGTGTGTCTGCACGCGCTCCGTGTGCCTGCCTAAAAAATCTCAACAAAGAGACCCACCAAAAATAGGCGAAGGAACATCACCACCTCACTAGTAATTATTTTCTATTTATACTCAGATTATCCGATGATTTTTTTTTTTTTTCCAGACGGGAAGAATTTGGGGGAAGAGGTGAGGAAGTCCCTCTCGGTTTGGGTCAGCAGGGAGGTGTGGATGGATGTTGAGGTCTGGAGGCACAGAAGTAAGCTCTTAGGGCATTCAAGAAAGCCTGACCTACTAAAAAGAGTCAAGAGCAGGCCCCGCCCACCTCCCCGTAACCCCGAGGTGCCCGATCGCCAACCGCATGGGCCGGGTGGTTTTACTTCCCCCACTGTCCTCGCCAAGGGTCTGTATTAAGGTGAGAGTGAGACACGGAAGCAGGGCTGCGGCAGCGACTGTTGCCTTGGTAGGGAGATTCACCCAGGGATAGGTAGGCTGCCTTGCAGATTTCGGTTTAATTCCTCTGCTGAAATCTCCTTGGAGCCTTTGCCTTGCAAACCGGCGCTTACGGGAGTCCTCCTCCTTGTTTGGCTGGGATGGGGGTGGAGAGGCGTGAAGAGGGAGGTGAGAAGGTGGAGAGGGGAGCTAACCTTTGGGCATCTGTGGGAGAAAGATGCTAGTAGCTTCAGGCCAGCAGGGACTCAACTTCCTGGTCCTGCCCCCTTGCAGCTCTGTTTACTTCAGCCCAGCAGGCTGCAGCCACATTCCTCTGCAGGTATTGGAAAAGGTCTGCTTGGAGGTGAAATCTAGGGGTGCCCAGTGCTGGGGTAACAGAGCCTTAACACAGGCTCTCCTTGCATACATTTTGGGAATTCCAGAATGGAGTGAAAGTATGTACTCCTGAAGAGAAAGGATGGTTGATTTTTACTTGCAACTCCTAAAGTATGGTTTTCAACCTCGGCTGATGTATAGGGTCACCTGGCATGCTTTTAAAAAAGTCCTCTTGCCGGGAGCCCCACCCTAGATGGTTCAAATCAGAACCTCTAGGGTGGGGCCTGAGCATCCATGCTTATGTATATCTCTCCAGGCTTTACAGTGTTCAGCCAATCACTGCCCGGGAAAAGGAAGTAACATTTGCTGAGCACAGTTCTGGGTGCCAGGCACTATACTAGGGGTGTGTGTGTGTGTGTGTGTGTGTGTGTGTGTGTGTGTGTAAACATTCTCTCGTTTAGTTTGCACAGCGACGAGACAGGTGCTAATTTAATTCCCACTTACATAGGAGCAAATCATAGCTGAGGTTGGTGGCTTGCTCAAGGTCACACAGAAAATTGTGCAATCCTTAGTCCCCTGGTTTCAGCTGTGTCGGGGGCAGATGTTTTCAGTTTGAGTGAGCGTCAGAATTTGGGGAGCTTCCTAAAATGCACAGTCTTGAGTTCGATCCAGAGAGATTCTAAATCCATCCGTCTGGGCCTCAGAAATCTGCATTTCACCACCTCCCTGAATGGCTCACGTAAAGTGGTCCACACTTGGAGAAACACTGGTCTTGATTTGGGAATGTTTTACAGGATTGAGGATGGATGAATTCATCCAGTGTGACTCTTATTTATTTACATTCTATTGCCGGTTTTCCCCGTGTGTGTAGCCTTTATGTGTATTTCTGTGGTGCTGGGGGCCGCCCCAAGTTCTCACCAAACGCCTCCTGCTCTGCTGATGCAGTGAATCATGTCAAGTCCCAGCCGTAGCAGTGGCCTCATCCACTTTTGCCTGCACGGGCCATGGGATGCTTGGGTGGGGCCAGCACACCAAGCTCGGCATCAGAGACACTATAGGGTGGCTTCTAGGTGAAATTAACCTGCTGGCTGCAGCCTCTTCATTTACTTTGTCTGCAGCGGCTAGGGTCACTGGGATGCGGAGTTTGTTCTTACCTCATCTGAAAGTATCTTCTCCTCAAAGACTTAACAGCACGTGCTGCTCCCACGTCACACCCTGACTGCTCCTGGTGACCAGTGTGCTTGTGTTTGAGGATGTCAGTTTCCAGGCTCAGAGTCCTGGGCACATCGCCTGCTTCCTTTTGGGCTGATTAGGACTGAAAAAGGGGAAAGACAGCAGTTCCAGGAGCGTGCATGGGCCTTGCCTGTGATGTTGGGAGAACTGTACAGATGCTCATTCAGCAGCTGTAACAGCTGCCACATTCAAGCACAATTTATTGGAAGAAGTGACTGCAAATGGTGGCCAGCTATGGGTACCAAACCATGCAGATGTGTTTTGTTTGGTCTGCAAGGTATTTCTATTTTTGTATTCTTATTTTTAAGTTTTCCTCAATTTGTTATTGTGAAACATTTTAAACATATAAAAAACTTGAAAGAAGAATAAACACGAAGTCCAGTATATCTTTCATCTAGAGCAGGGTTTCTTCCCCTTGACACTGTTGACATTCGGAGCTGGATAATTCTTTGCTGTGGGCGCTGTCCTGAGCATTGCAGCAGCCCTGGGCTCTACCCACCAGGTGCAGGTAGCACCCACCCCACGCTTCATTCGCGGCAATTACAGACGTCCTCAGGTGTTGCCAGAAGTCATCCAGGGGCAAAATCACTCCCAGTCAAGAAGTACCAATTTAGATTGAACAATTATTATTAGTATTTTGTCCTGTTTGCTATCTCTCTCTCTCTCTTCCTTCTTTCCTCCCTTCCTTTTTTCCTTCTTTTCTCCTTCCCTCCCTTCCTCTCTTTTTTTCCTTTGTTTTTTGGCTGAAGCAGTTGAAAATAAGTTGCAGACATGATGCTTCATCCTTAAATACTTCAGTGTGGATCTCCTAAGAACAAGGACATTCTCCCACATAACACAATTCCAGTACCACACCCAAGAAAAAGAACAAAAATCCCATAACATCATCAAATAGCCAACTGTATTACTGTTTTCGCAGTCATGTACCAGAAATGTCTTTTAGAGCTTGGTTTCTCAAACCAGGATCCAGGCAAAGCTCACTGCCTTTGGCTTTGAAATCTCTTTAGTCTCTATTAAGTATGGTGTTTTAAAACCAACTTAGAACCAATTGCCAACATTTAAAAACTGAGAGATTTCACACAGAAATCCAGATTTCTGATTTCTCTTGAGAAATCGATAGGTCTGGTAATACTGGACCTGCATATTCAAACGGCAACTGTTCCCTTTAGGACCCTCTCAGGTTTAATCTCCAGCCCCCGACCCCCCCGCCCCCAGCCCCATTCACTCAGTTATGTTACCTGCAGTCCCCAGAGAGGTCATCAGGCTGATCTTAACAGAAATGGGCTCAAGTCAGATGGCTCCAGATTCAGTCCCAGCTCAGCCACTTAATAGCTGTGTGATTCTGAGAAATTTACGTCACTTCTCTGATTCTCAGGTTCTTGCCTACAAAATGGGATGATGAGGGTCCCTATATCATAGGCTTGTGTGAGGATTCACTGAGACTGGGCTCAGAAAGCTCTTAGTGCAGGGCCTGCCATATGGTCACTGCTCAGTGACTATTACCCTTTATCATCATCCTTATTACTGGAATTTTCTAACCCTTATCTACCGAAGTGGGTGAAGTTGTAGTCTGGAACTCTGTGTCTAGCCCTTGCTCTGCTATGACTGTTTAGCTGTGTGACGTTGGCCAAGTCTCATAACCTCTCTGGGCTTGCATTTAATTTTAGCAGAAGGAGTGGCAGGTTCAGAGTAGGAGAGACGATCCATGTATGACAACATTAGATGCATTGCAAAGAGTTGGCCTGCGTGATATTGAAGAACACTTGCTGGTTTTACTATTTTGCCATAAGCTTGTGTGTAAATTCTCATTTAATTTCATGTCCCACCCCAAGGAGGTCGGCCTTATGACAGTCTGCCTTTCACAGAGGCACAGATTGCTTTCCAAGAGGATGCACAAGCCCCTAGTGAGTGGAGGAGTTGGACTTCAGACCCAGACAGTCTGAGGCTGTAGCACGGATCCTCGACTACTAGGCTGCACTGCCTTGGATCACTGAGATGCAGGACTTCAATCTTTGCAGATCACAGAGAGGTGCTCGATGCCCTGCAAATAACAGTGCACACATTGGGGCCAGTTCACGGAGCCACTGTCAGATCAAGACGAGGCATGTTTTCTGCATCTGCCCCTGGCAGGGCCAGCCCCTTGGCAAAGGCATCGGTAAGAAATGACCTTGGGGGCAGGAACGCGTGTTTGAAGCTCTCTACACTTGAAGCCAGTAGGGAACACATGTCATTATTTTGCCCACCTTCAAACAGAATCCGAAATCCAAGTGGCAAATTATGTAGCACAATGTCCTGTGTGTTTTTCAAACATGCTTCACAAGTGCTGGAGTCTCTTGCAAAGAAATGGCATCAAGTGATATATGTCCCTTCTTCCCTTGTCTTTTCTCTCTTATTCCGGCTTCCCTTCCACCTCCCCTTTTTCTTACACATCTATGGTTATCTTGTGGCTTCCACCAGCTCCCCAGGCTGGAGAAGCCCATGAATGCATATACTGTTGGCCATGGAAAAGTCTAAATTATTTTTCTTTGCAGAATATGTTTGCTTCTCTTTGGGCACTGAGTCCTTACATTTGAAAAATCAACTTTAACAACATTGCAAAGCAGTTATACTCCAATAAAGATGTTAAAAAAATCCACTTTATTGGGGTCTAATTTACACAATAAAATGCACACACATTATCTGTACAGTTTGATGAGCTTGGACAAATGTCTACACCTGTATAACCACTACTCCAGAAAGGTACCTGGTGCCCATTGCCCTTAGATCCTTGAAAAATAAATGATGCTTCTGGTAAAAGAGGAAATTCTCAGGAATCCCATTCAAGTGTTTAAAAGTCAGGACATAGTTTAGACCTTGGAACCCCTGGAGGCTTTGAAGCAAGACGCTGGAACTCTGAGCTCTGTTCGATAATGCTGGGGTCTTTTATTTGCTCTCTGTAATGGGAAAGAAAAGGGATGCAGCCTTTTCTTTTTGTTCCTCAGATATGCCACGCTCATTGCTGCTTTGGAGTTGTTGTGTTGGTTTGCCTCAAATTCTCTGGCTGGCCCCTCGTCTGCGTTCAAGTCTCAGCTCAATGTCACCTTGTCTGAGACGCTGTCCCTGACCCCCCAGGCTTACTTACTAACGCCCCCCTCCTCGCCCCCTCCAGCCCATCACTTAATGTTATTTGCTTCATTTCACATTACAGTCGAAAATGAACTTAATAATGTACGGGTTTACTAGTTTATTATCTGTCTCCTTCCATTATCTTTCACAGTAAGGAGTGCAGGGATGCTCTCAGTCTCTTCCCCATCTGTCACCTGAGTCCTAGTACAGTACCTGGCACATAGGAGTTCTGATTCCTGACATCCTGGTTTATATGACATAAGGTATCTCCTCAGTCAGTCATTCATTTGCTCATTGATATATTCATTCAATAGGTTTTTATTGAGTACCTATGGTATACTCAGCACTGTGCAGAGAGCTCTGAGAATGCAGCGAATAGTGCAGGCACAGAGCTCATGGTCAAATGGCAGGAGACAGGTAATGTACAAGTCAATATACAAGTGACGTGGTACTAAGTTGAACCTTATGAAATTGCCAATATTCCATCATCTTCAACCTCAAAAATGGCAATGTTTTAACATAACAATTTGGAACTGGGTTAAGGGATATCAAGGAAAAGTGTAGTTTCTTCAATAAGGTGCCTGTGTTAGTTAGGGTTCTCCAGAGAAACAGAACCAACCTCTAGGAGATCGATCGACCTATCTATCTATCTATCTATCTATCTATCTATCTATCTATCTATCCATCTATCTATCGTCTATCTATCTATCATCTATCTGTCTATGAAGAGATTTATACAGAATTGCCACACATGATAATTGAAGCTGGGAGGTCCAAAATCTGCAGAGTCAAGGTCCCAGTTTGAGTCTGAAAGCCTGTAGGTCACCGTAGAAACATGAAGAGCTGACGTCCCAGTTTGAAGGCCATCAGGCAGGGAAATTCTCTCTTACTTGGGGGAGGGTCAGCCTTTTGTTCTATTCCAGCCTTCAACTGATCGGATGAGGCCCACCCCATGGAGGGCAATCTGCTTTCCTCAGTCTATCAATCTAAATGTTAATCTCATCCAAAAACACCCTCTCAGACGCATCCAGAATAATGTTTGACCAAATCTTTGTTCTCTTCAGTCAAGTTGACACATGAAATTTACCATGACATTACCTTTAGGATCTTGCTATTCAGATTGTGGCCTGTGGACCAGCAGCATCTCCATCACCTGGGAGCTTGAGCAGAATCTCAGGCCCTGCCTCAGACATCTTGAATCAGAATCTGCGTCTTAACAAGACCCCGAAGGTAATCTGAATGCACATTCGAGTTTGAGAAGCACCCAAAGTATGTGCCACACATAAATACCAATTCCTTGGGCATTTGTTTGGCTTGTAGTACATAGTTGGTTCTTTCCACTAATTCACTAATTTTTAAAAACACATCCCTAATTGTAACATTTTTTTTAGCATACACCCCAATATATGCACATACCAACAAAAATGATTATGTACACTATAGCATTTATTATTTTTTAAAATTTTATTGAAGGATAGTTGATTTACAATGTGTAAATTTCTGCTGTACAGCAAAGTGATTCAGTTTTTTATATATATATTCTTTTCCATTATGGCTTATCACAGGATATTGGATATCGTTCCCTGTGCTATACAGTAGGACCTTGTTGTTTAGATACACTATAAAGCATACATAAGAACAGAAATATTAAAGTGAGCTGAAGGTGAAATAAATATTTACAATTTGTTGCCAATGGTGCTGACTTCGTGCAACCATTAGCTCATCTCTCAAAGCCTAATGTGTGTTGAGGATGAAGCTTATCATTCATAAATAAATCCATAGTTTGAATAGTTTTCATGAGAGCTTTGATTATTTTTGGCTGACTTCATTTTGATCTGAATAGGCCATCATTTGTTTTAACCTTGTGAGAAGCTGTTGAAGAGGAGGGGTGAGTCCAATCTGTCATTCTCCTGTGCTTGTGTCATCAGTATTATCTCCAAGCTGTGGTTTTGTTATGGGGGACATTTTTAAGCCCCATGTCCATGTAGTGATGGTTAGCCTAGTAAAACTAGATACTTTGCCTGCACATCCCCTTTAGGGGTGCACATAACTGCAATACAGGTGATGCACCCTAATGATGGTGCCACTGCCCGCCACCTTCCTTGGTCCAAGACTCCAGGTTCTCACCATCTGACGTGGGTCTTCCAAATGAGGGCTCCAGCATCAATTCACATATTAAATTTATTTCTTATTTTTAATGACTAAAGACCATACACAGAAGTTCTCATGTTTCCTTCCCCCATGCCAAATTATTTTAGGCAGTCCCTGAGGGAGTGGACCACACCTTGAAGACTCCTTGTCCAGGATGTGAGGGCTCTAAGAATCCCTGTCTTCACTGCATGCTCTGGGAAGGGCTGCCTTGGAAAAAGTATGGCTTGGCTTTTAGGTGAATTTCATGGACTTTGGCACTCAGAAGAAGCCCAGGGAATCTGCCGATGGCAGTGCTGACCGAGTTCACGGATAGACATCCTGAATGTTTACTTTGCTGTCCTCTTGAAAGTCCGAATATTCTGAAATTTTGGAGAGACTCCTTAGAGAATCTGTTGAGATCTATGGCTTCTTCTTCGAGAAAAACGCACAAATAAAATTTCCATTCAATTCCAGAGGAGTTCAGAGATCTCCTGAAGTTCATATAAAGAGCCCGTTTAAAAGTGAAAAAAGGCAAATTAGGTTTGGGAGGCACCTGTTCTATGTTTCAAACATTCCTTCCCTGCAGCCCCTTTGAGTTTCAGGCCCTGCTTACTGCACAGAGTAGGAAGGAGGCTGGACTCTGATTTCAAAGACACTCAGATTTGTATCTTAGTCCCTCCGCTGATTAGGTGAGTTAACTTGGGCATTTTTTTGTTTTGGAGAATGGATAATCCACACCTTGTAACATTATCCCCCCCTGTTTGCCATAATCCAGCTTTATTGGCCTTCTTGCTTGTCCCTCAGATACCTGAACTCTTTCCTGCCTCAGGACCTTTGCACTTGCTGCCCCCTCTGCCCAGAATGTTCTTTCATCGTCTTTATGTGACCAACTCCTACTGTTCAGGGCTCGACTCAGATGTCACCTCCTCAGAAAGGCTTTTCCAGACCACTCCATCTCAGTATATTTAGGATTAAAAAAAAAAGTGTCCAGGGACTTCCCTGGTTGTCCAGTGGTTAAGACTCCGCCCTCCCAATGCAGGGGGCCTGGGTTTGATACCTGGTCAGGGAACTAGATCCCGCATGCCACAACGAAGATCCCATGTGCCGCAACTAAAACCTGGCACAGCCAAATAAATAAATGTTAAAAAATATTAAAAAGTGTACAATTCAGGGCTTCCCTGGTGGCACAGTGGTTGGGAGTCTGCCTGCCAGTGCAGGGGACGCGGGTTCGAGCCCTGGTCTGGGAGGATCCCACATGCCGCGGAGCAGCTAGTCCCGTGAGCCACAACTACTGAGCCTGCGCGTCTGGAGCCTGTGCTCCGCAACAAGAGAGGCCGCGACAGTGAGAGGCCCGCGCACCGCGATGAAGAGTGGCCACCGCTCGCCGCAACTGGAGAAAGCCCTCGCACAGAAACGAAGACCCAACACAGCCAAAAAAAAAAAAAAAAAAAGAATAAAGAATAAATTAAAAAAAAAAAAGTGTACAATTCAGTGGTTTTTAGTATATTCAGAAAGTTGAGCAACCATCACCACTGTCTAATTCTAGAACATTTTCATCATCCTAAAAAGAAACCCTTCACTCACTAGCAGTCACTTCCTATTTCCCCTCCCACACCCCCAGCCCCTGGCAACCACTAATCTACTTTGTCTCTATGGATTTGCCTATTCTGAACATGTCATGTAAATGGAATCAATTCACCTCTCTGAGTCTTTGTTTACTCATCTGCAAACAAAGAGTAATAATCCTCATAAGATGTTAACATGCTGCTTAGTTGAATTAAAGTATGTAACGTGACTAGTATAGTGCCTGGCTTATGGTAAGTACTCAGTAAATGTTACTTATTGTTAGGAATAGTGGGCCATTGCTGTACGTGAAGTGTTGGTATCTAGGGTTAGTCATAAAGGGGAACTAAACTTGTGGGGTGCAGACATATTACATATATTCATCATTTAATCCTCTCAACAACTCTATAAACTAGGTAACAGTGCTATTACATCACTATTGTGAGAGGCATGTGAACTGTTCTGCATGAGGTCCTTATGTAATCTCTAATTGCAGTGATCTTACTTACTCACTAATGTCTTTTTTTCCCCTCTGCCCCTAAGTAGAATGGCAGCTCCATGGAGGAAGGGGTCTTGTCTTTTGTTTATAGGCCCACGTAGGTGCCAATGATTGTTTTGAATGAACAGATTTAAATTTTCTCTTCTTTCAGGGCCCTTGCAGATGTCATGAGGCCACAGGGCCACTGCAACACTGACCACATGGAGAGAGATCTCAACATCGTGGTCCATGTCCAGCATTATGAGAACATGGATACCAGAACCCCCATAAATAATCTTCGTAAGTACAGCTGTGCGATCCATTCCAGTCCTGTGTGGTGACCCAAGTGGTGGTCACACCACTCCAGATTTCATGGTGTATGTTTGGGTCCATGAAGAGCTTCTCTCTGTTGAATAAGAAGTTTTATTTTATCTCTTCTGGATCAAACTGTGTGTGGCATCCTCAGATTTCACTTGGTTTGTTTCTCTGTTAAAGAGTGACCCACTTGGTGGATTTCTCATGTTTGGTTCTTCTATTAACAGAACCACTTGGGTGGTTCATCTTGGTTGATCTGTTAACTAATGGCCCTCTTGGTTGGTTCATCATGGTTGGGTACTTAGTTAACCAATGGATTACTTGGTTGGTTCATCTTAGATAGTAAATCTGTTAGCCGATAACCCATTTTGTTGGTTCATCTTGATTGGGTAATCTGTTAACCAATGGTTCATTTGCTTATCTGTCTCCCTCCTGAGGTAGGCCAGTTGTGTCTTTCAGGTTTCATGCTGCTTTCAGTTAACAGATACTGGTTCAGAAGAACTAGATTTATTTTTCATAAAACTAGAGTTTCGTAAATATAATCCACAAACACTTTGTGTGTGTATGTGTGTGTGTGTGTGCACGTGTATGGAGTTTTGAGTTGTGGTTATGTTGGTTTGGGGTGGGTGTGTATGTGTGATTCAACAGTAGCAAATTGTTCCATTGTTCTTCCAGGAAAAAAAAAAAGCTGCATTTGCTATTGTGTTTCAATAGGTATTCTTTAGCTGATGGAGCGTGGTTGGGGATCTTAGTATGGTCCCAAAGATTTTCTTTCCTTTCAAAGATCTGTATATACAACATACATTATGGAGCTGGTGCACTGACTACAGGCAGTGGGGAAAACAAGATTGTTTTGTTTTTGACAGTAGTGTACTACCGTGGTTACTCCTAGCAATTATGTTTTCAAGTAACCGCCACATTAAAGTAATGTGGAGGGCTTGGTTTAAAATAACAAAAGCCAGACAATTTAAAGGGTGCATTCAGTTGTGGCTGGAGGTTCTTAAAAACAGAAACATTTCTGGCAGTGCACATTTTTCTAGTCTGGGTCGCCTTTGCTAAAGCTGCACCAGGAGCGGCATTGGTGTTTTATTTGCTGAATCATACTTTTGGACTGGTTGCAAATTTTCATGCTCAACGGGTAGAGGAATAAGCCTGTGGAATTTGACATAGGTGATGCAGATTCTCTGATTCTGCATGGTGACAGTTGTTCATGGCCTTGGAAATGTCGCAGTATGTTGGCAAAGTCAATGTGTACATGGTTTGAAAATGGGTTACTAAGTAGAAGGTCTTAGGTTTCATTATATTAAATAATTTGACATTATTTATTTGTGAACTGGACCATAAAATGATATGAGAAATAGCCACATTTTAGAGCAAAATACACCAGCCATTGGAAGTTTTATGACCAAATCTCACAGCCCTGAAAGATATGGTAAATTGCGCCAACTCTGATATGGCAATCATATCCAATTCTGGTTTTGATGGAAATGAGCACATTCTCCTTCAGAATGCACTGGGAAATAAGTTGAACCTAGGTGTATGTGGGTCCCAAACATCACAAGTGAGTGAATGTGACCATGAGGTAGAGAAAGCTGAAATGGTATTGAGTCCTTGGCTATAAAAGGCAGCTGTTGAAAGTTTCTCATCTGAAGTTTCAATTTTTAGGATGATTTTGGATCAGCACTTGAGTGGAATAACAAAATCATTGAAGGCACTCAAATTTCACCATTCCATCAGGCAAAAAGAGCAGGCGACATTAATGAATCTTGCTTTAGTAAGGGGTTTTTAAAAAAAATATTTATCTTTTTGGTTGTGTTGGGTCTTAGTTGCAGCAGGTGGGCTCCTTAGTTGTGGCATACGAACTCTTAGTTGGGGCATGCATGTGGGATCTAGTTCCCCAACCAGGGATCAAACCCAGGCCCCCTGCATTGGGGGCATGTAGTCTTAACCACTGTGCCACCAGGGAAGTCCCTTTAGTAAGGGATTTTTGTTTAAAGTTGTACTGAGAATAAATTACTGTTCAGAGATGGGTGTCTAGGTACTGAGCAATTCAAAAGTCTCCTGTGACAGGCTAACTTGGTTTATTTATGATTCTTGCTTTTAGTCTATATTTGTGTTTCAGTAATCAATGGTCTTTTTATACCAAGAAAAAAAAATGTGTCTTGTAATATTTTACTGGGTAGAATTACACCAGAGCATTCCTGGCAAACTACAGGGGAGAATTCCAGGTGTTATGTCACAAACACTGCATTCTCATAAGAATTACCACAGATATTAATTTCATATAATTCTGCTAGTTTGGTTCAATCCTTATTTCCAAGTGTTTTTGGGACTATCTGAAAATAAGAAGCATATAGCCTTTCCACAGATTTACATTAATAAGTTTAATTGATATAACAAGTTAATTCAGTAGTTGGTAGTGATTGTGTTTCCTTGTAATTACATGTTTGTCTTTTGTTGACTTACAGGAGCTCTTTATATATTGTAGACATGTGGGAAAAATTTGCATGTTCAGAACAAAGAATGATTTGGGAAGTTCATGAGAAGATAGGACTAGATAACTGATATTTATCAGTTATTAAATGTTCAAGAAGCCAAGCCGTCACCAGAGCCCACTCTGACCAGTAGAGAACTAGGAGAGAGGGAATTCTGCCTAATAACCAGAAAGTAGGACCAGATCTTGGTGCCAGAGTTAGCATGCACCTATTGAATATAAAACCCTTTTCTGGACATTATGGGAGCTACAAAGATCTACCATTGCAAAAAACGGAATGAAAGATGCATCTATTTGTGATACAACAAGAAGGGACACATCGTGCCATTTTTAGGGTGTTCTTCACTAAACATTCAAGTTGCCAGATTTGACTGGAAATTGGATAGGCCCAACTTAAATGTTATTTTCATCTCTGTTCAATTACCCACTTGACTTTGCTTTAAGAGAATAATCATCTCCATCTATTTATCTCTCCTCCTCTTGATACTAACGCTAGATCACTTTATGATCTTTCCCTTATGCTTTGTTTAAATGCTAAGAGAATCAACAGTCAGTCTGGAAATCTGGATATTTGGAACGAGAGGAGTGGAGAAGGACTAGGGTGAAGGCAAATAGGGGGCAGAGGGCTTCAATGTGGGGAAATTTGTTGCCAACCTTTATCAGTTTTGTGAAGCTGATTTTTCCTGTGATATGCAGGACTTGCCTTTTTTATCTGAAGATGGATTTTTCTTCAGCAGATGCTGCTCAGGGTCTTTCCAGGCATTCAGTGATATTGCCTAAAAATATTTAGTCTGATAATCAAAAGGGCTTGGACCTCTTTGATGAACAGGATGTAGATTCAGATGAGATAGTGATTTTCTGCAAAGGCTCCTAGGCTTCTGTGTAATTACAGTTTGCTTTTGAAGGCACATTTTGTCCTCAAGTGCCGTGAACATGCTCTGTCTCCCTGACCCCAGCCTCCCTGCCTGCCAATGACACCTCCCACCCCTTTTGAGAGTCCAGGGTAAATGTAGTCTCCCTTTGGTGTTAAGAACGGGATGAACCGTTTTTTTTTTTTTTTTTTTTCCTTTTTTGGCTGCGCCGGCGGCTTGTAGGATCTTAGTTCCCCGACCAGGGATCGAACCCACGCCCCCCGCAGTGAAAGTGCGCAGTCCTAACCGCTGGACCGCCTGGGAAGTCCCTAGTGTTAAGAATGGGAGACGTGAGTGAGGGGCTGTGGGGACACCATATCACCTGGATCACCGTTTCTCAACTTGTTTGTGTTAAAAGCACACTTTTTTTTTTTGAAATAAAATTTTAATTTGGGAATAATTGTATATTTATAGAAAAGTGGCAAAGACAGTACACAGAGTTCTGTATATTCCTCAGCCACTTTGATGTTAACATCTTACATGACTATAGTATGGTCAAAACTAAGAAATCAACATCAGTATGTTATTTTTAGCTAAACGGTAGATATTGTTTGGATTTCACTAGTTTCTTCCCTAACGTCCCTTTTCTGTTCCAGGATCCAATCCAGGACACTACATTACAGTAGTACAGCCAACTTGATAGTAGAATTATGGTTGTGCAATATTGTTTAATGATGTGGTGAAGGCTGGAATCAACACTGAATAAGTCAGCGGCAAATACAAAACCTTTATTGCCGCCGTATAAAAAGTGTCTCCCAGTGTCTATGAAAACATCCACGTTAAATTATTCACCTGCTCACTGTTGGAATGGACCCAGTTGCTGTCCTGACTGTGCTCTCATGTATACTCACGGGACAAAGGACCCTCACGTTCCATACAAACATGCAACCCCACTTTGGAATGGGGTTAATGTTACAGTATTTATTTCACGGCATAATCTGAGCAAGTGAGATCTCACCCCAAACTCCGGAGAAATGCTGACTTGATATTTCAGGGCACAGAATCCATCAGAAAGACCAGGTTCTTATTCCAGCTTCTACTCACACCCTCTCCTCCCCCAGGACCATTCCCAAGTGGCTTTACAAGGAATCAGATGAAAAGCAAACCCATGATTTAGTTTCTGAAGAGGTTGTACAGCTCATACCTAGGGCCAAATGGATTTCCATTCATTTGTCCATATTTACCAAGGCACCCGGGATGTCCCATACTCGACTTTTGGAGATACTGGAAGGAATAGTCCCAAATACTTTTTAAAAATTGGGGGGAATTACCAACAAGGACCTACTGTATAGCACAGGGAAGTTTCCTCAATATTTTGTGATAACGTATAAGGGAAAAGATCTGAATTACTGTTCTGTACACCTGAAACTAACATTGACATTGTAAATCAACTATAGTTCAATAAGAAATAAGTAAAATAAAAAATAAAAAATAAATAAATAAACAAATAAGTAAAAAAGTAAATTTGGGGGTAATTTCCTAAGCAGGGCAGGGAAAAAGATAAATATAGATACAAAAGAAATATGTGAGATAGTGTAATAGTAACAGTAAACTGAGCAGACAGCATTCTAAACCCCTACTACATTGAATCCTACAGAACTTATTGGGTTGGTACTATTATTTTCACCATCATAAGGACGGATAAACTGAAGTCAGAGAGGTTAAGTGGCTTGTCCAAAGTTCATACGGTTACTAAGTAGTAGAGCTGGGATTTAAATGGGGCCAGTCACATCCCAAGGTCTGTGTTTTTAACCACCACACTACATTACCTCTCCTTGTGGTACAGATGTTTGCCAAATGGGGAAGAAAGGATATGTTAAGTGAACCTAAAGAGCAGTTGGCATTCCAGGAAAGAGCTGTTTCCAAAATACTCTCCAATGTACTGTCTTGTGATGAGTCCTCCCTTAGGGCTAATAACTAATATTTGTCGAGCCCTTCCTAAGTGGAGGCGTCGTGCTAAATGCTTGGAATATATTAGCTCCTTTCATATGCAAAGCAACCCTCAAACTGCCTAGGCTCATCCCTGCCTCAGGGCCTTTGCACATGCTGTGTTTCCCGCCTACAGCACAGGCTCCCAGGCCTTTTCCATCTCATCTCTTACCCCTATTGCCACTTCATTAGAGAGGACTTCCTTGTCTACCTTTTTGGCCCCCAAATCACCCACTGTTCCCCATTTTCCCATTATTCTCTTCATGAGTTTTGTATTCTCCGAAGTTGTCTTACTCATTATTTTACTTATGCTTCTTTCACTACGATGTAAACTCCACGAGAGCAAATGCTTTGTACTGTCACAGCTGTACTCCCCACAGCAGGAACTGGGCTGGCTCATGGCAGCAGCTCCATAAATTTTTGTCTAATAAATGAAAAAGCCTATGGAAGAGGTTTCATTTTGTGGGGGATGATAGATGAAACAAAATGGGAAAAGTATTGTTATTGTAGCCGGGTGACCAAATACATGGGGATTCATTATTCTCTCTATCTTTGTGTATATTTGAAAATATCCATAATAAAATTAAAAATTAAAGAGCTTGTCCATGATATCATAGTTAATATACAGAGGAGCCAGGATTCAAGCCCAGGTCTGTCTGATTCCATAGCCTGAACTTTAATGGATGCACTTGGGTTATCTTCTGGTGAATAACCAGGCTCAGGATGGGTAGGAATCAAGACACCTCAGGGACTTCAGGAGGTGGAGTGGGTAAAACATCACTATCGTTGCTGTCCTTAATGTGCTCAATCACTGTGTCTTTTAGTTCACTTTATCCAGAGAGAGAAAATGTGATTGGTTTCTGACCAACCAATGGCCTGGCTTCCCTGGATCAGCTCTCTGACCCCAGATTAATCAGTTGGGTGGGATGGAGAGTGTCTTGGTCTCCTTCTCAGGACTGTCGTGGGACTAGGTCTCCAAGAAGGCTGTGTTTGAGCAGCAGGGTGGAGATTGCTGTTTTAAGCTTCCTTGGGGCAGGGGCAGGGTTTACATTTGTCTTACTCTCTCCCCTGTACCTCCAGTGCCTAGTAATTATGCAGTGTTCAACAGATGTTTGTTAAGTGAAGGGATACATGCATGTATGAATGAATGCCTAGCACAAGCTCCATAAGAGATCCAGGGGAACCCATTAGCAGGACCCTTGGGATTTCGAGTTTTGAGGGAACTTGGCGATTCCAACTCATATGAGGCTTTAACTCTCTTCTAAGAAGCGACAGCTACCAACACTGTTGTTCCTGAAATGACTGGACAGGATGACCTTTCCATCTGAAGACCTATGACTAATGGTTTTGGCACACAGGTCAGCAAATCTTAGAGTTGATAAGAGTTAGGGGGTGGATCTATACTGGATCCACTAAAAACATTTTTAGGTTCAGGGCCGTAGCTTGAGTTGACTTTGTGTGGTTTTAGATCAAGAGCTCTGGTTTTCTCTTGAAGCATTCAGTGTTATAGATGAGATCCTGACATGTGATGATGCTTATTAGATATTAGACAGTATATCTTTGAGGTGGTTCAGTGAGGGCGTGGGGGATGTGGGCTTGGGAGGTGGACATGGTCGGCTTGGGTGTCTGCTCTGTCACCTGTTAGCTGCGCAGTCTTGGAAAAATTTATTTAATTCTGTAAACTTCAGTCTTCCATTCTATGAAAAGAATAAAATAACATCTCCCTTACAAGATTGTTGTGGCGATTACATGAATTAACACATGTAAAGGACTTAGCTTAATGCCTGGTAACATACACATTGGTTGTTACTATTATTATTTGTGGAGCGAGTGAGCATTAATGGTAAGGTGGTCCGTTCGCTAGGGGCCAGTGATGCACATTGGTATGAATTTGTTGTGCAGTTGTCTTCACGGTGAAAATATTTTCACTCTGTGTGCCTGTTGATAACCCCATTTGTGTGTGTGTGTGTGTGTGTGTTTACTACTAATGTTTTTGATGCAAATGAGAACTGAAGAAACTGTCAATTCCTTCCCAAGGAGATAGTTGGGATGGAGAAGCTGTCCCATTCTTAGCCATTTGTTCCTGTCTTACGTTCTTCTATTCTCATTAAAACACACGAGCTTTCGTTCTGGTAGGAGTGTTAATTTTAATAGTTATTTACACTGGCAGACCAGACCTGTAGGAATCTGTCTGGCCCCCAACATGTCTTATAGTTCTACCTAGAGAATGAGATTTGTGTGTGTGTGTGTGTGTGTGTGTGTGTTTGTGTCTACGTGTGTGCATGCACAGACAACAGAAACAGAGCCCTTAAAAGAAAAAAAAAAAAATCACCACTTTCTGTAAGTCAACTCCTGGGCTCTTTTCAAAAATTGCTACTAATGCTGGCCACATGGCATTGCCTCATTGGATCTACATTGCCTTTCCAAAGTGCTTCCAACCAGCTGTAGGACTATTTGTAAAGAAAGCCTAAGTGCTTATCACAGTGTCTGGTTTAGTTTAAAAGATGCCAAGTTCTGCTCCTTCCATTCTAGGGAAAGCCTATCCAGTTCCTTTGGGAGAGCATTTCTATTTAGATATCGGGATTCAAAGATGCAACATGCCTACTATGTGATTGATGGTGTGGATTAAAAAAGAGGAATAAATGAAACAGAATAATGCTTGTTCTGCTCCTACCACATACATGCATTTTCCTTCTCACAACAATCCATGAAATAATTGAAATAGGTAGTGCACCTACATATTATAGATGAGGAAACTATGGCATAGAGAGTTTAAGTAACCTGCCCAAGGCCATAGAGATTTTTAGTAAGGAGTTCAGACCAGAGACATGGGTTCAGGCATGAACTCTATTCATGACTTTTCTCATGCCTTTCCCAAGGACTTGCACCGGGTGATGTAACAGATTATGTCTCTTTTTCTCCTTCTCCCCCTTATTTATTGATCCTCGCTAACAATCACTATATTAAATGACACTCATCTCTGAAAATGGACCAACTGGATAAAGCCATCATTTCTGTCCTAGAGGACTCAGATATTAGCCAATCGTTTGCTTTCTTGTCATTAATATTTCCACATCCTCAATCAACAATGAATTGATATTTATTAAAATTCTGCTACGTGTCAGGCAACGTGCTAGGAAAACCAGACGTATGAGGATGAATGAGACAAAAATAAGAAATATCCTCTGGATCTTATGATACAATCGGGGAGATGGAAGAGAAAACAGGTAATTGCAAAGCAGCCTGATAGAGATAATAAGTACAGGATGCTATGGGAGCATAATGGGGGCCTCCTCAAAACACTTGGGGCTGAGGAGGAGGGAAGGGAGATTGGGACAAATTTTCCTGAAAAAATAGGTATTTTGCTCTTAGAGAGAAATAACTTCCCAACAGCTTTCCAGGAATCAGAGTGAAAGAGAGACTTCCCTGGTGGTGCAGTGGTTAAGAATCCGCCTGCCAATGCAGGGGACACGGGTTCGAGCCCTCGTCTGGGAAGAACCCACGTGCTGCGGATCAACTAAGCCCGTGCGCCACAACTACTGAGCCTGCGCCCTAGAGCCCGCGAGCCACAGCTACTGAGCCCATGTGCCACAACTACTGAAGCCTGCGTGCCACAACTACTGAAGCCCGCGTGCCTAGAGCCCGTGCTCCGCAACAAGAGAAGCCACCGCAATGAGAAGCCCATGCACTGCCAGGAAGAGTAGCCCCTGCTCGCCACAGCTAGAGAAAGCCTGCACCCAGCAACGAAAACCCCACGCAGCCAAAAAATAAACAAAGAAATTTATTAAAAAAAAAGAGTGAAAGGAAGCAGAACATTTTTATGTACTGACTTTGCTTGCTTTTGATTGAGGGGAGAACTGTCAGTCCTAGAATACAGCTCGCTGTTGCAGGTCTGATTACTTTTATACAAATTATAGAAAGGGGGAAGAGGATGTTGTTCGGTTAGGGTCATACTGCTTTTGGTAGGAAAATTAAAATGCCATGTCTGACGCGGGAAGAACAAAACTTCAGGATGAGCTTTCAAGGGTTGAATACAGATTTTTTTCAGAACAGTCTTTGCGTTCAAGTCAGCTGGCTGTTCTTGGAGATTAGCATTGAATATTTACTTCTTTTAAAAATAACGGCCAATATAAAACTAAGCAACATAGTTTAATACCATAATACATATATTAAAATAATTTATAATAAGGCTTTAAGAAACCGCCTGAAAAAAATCCCAGTAAGGATTCTCAGTAAAGTTAATTATAAGTTGAAAAGGAAATCTGATCACATTAGTCTGAGAATGCAGTTAATGAAACTAAGTGTAATCATAATCTGAATATTTCATTAAATGGAGACTTAAACTCATTAATTTAGGTATTAGGCTTGGATTGTGTGCTCGCATGAAGACTGCCACTCTCTAAGCCGAGCCTGGACTTTACACATTGAAATCCAGTCCTTCGTCCAGGGAGACGGGCTTCTTCTCTGAGATCCGTCCACGGTGCCGAATCATACCCTGGATGTATAATATTATAGTCATTCAAACCACCCAGCAAGAAAAGTCTATCTCAAAGAATTTTGGAGCTGGAGGGAACTTTGGGAATCATTTTGCCTTTGGTTTACCACATTTTTGGTTTCAAAGGTAACTAAAAATTAAAAAAAAAAAAAAATAGAAGAACTGGGGAACCAACATACTGTGCTAACTTTCAATTTTGCAAGAAAGGAAATTATGTAAAAAGTAACTATGAGATAACACCAAACATTTAGGTAAGAAATAGATCTCAAAATAAAATACAATTCCTAAATCAAATGAAATTAACTCACAAAGAACTCATTCCACTATCTTTATATTTTCTCATTACTTTTGGCCTCCAGTCAGTTGAAAATGAGAACATGGATTTACATTTTGGGGAATTACTGATCATTCCTTAGATGGTTTGCTCATTGGATGAGTATTTATTGAGCACTGTACCTACTATGTGCTAGGCGCTGGGGCTTGGTGCTAGGGATACAGAGCACCAAGTCATATATGCATATACATATATGTATATATGACTTCATGGTGCTTATAGTCAGTCCATTCTCTGCATTTTACAAATAATGAAACTGAGGTCTAGGGAAATGTTTTTTTTTTTAAAGTGACACAACCATGAAACTTGTCTGGTTAATACTGTTTAAAAAACATCCCTGAATATTTAGGACACAATTATTGATCACAAATACATGTATACTTGGCAGCTCTTGAAAATGGACTTAAGGATGTGAAATGAAGGGATAGACTTCATAGCTATTTGTTCAGTGCCTCTTTAGTTAGATGCCTTACCTGTTATCCAAAGGAAGCTCTTTGAAATATTCAGATACTCTTGACATTTTAACAAAATATTGAATTGCCTAAAGCCCATGAATTGGAAGTTGTGCAAGGGCAGCATGTGATTTTTGATTTCCTTTATTGAGTAATAACAAGGAATGGAGAAAACACCTCATTGTTCAGAGGCATTGTTTAAAAATATTTAGTACATATATTCAAAGTCAGGGAAGGTCATCAATCAAACAGTTCTTTGGTAATAGCTGACAAGGATGTTGTATAAGCATTTTTTTTTTAAAAGAGAGAACATGCATGTTTAATATGTTAAAAATTATATTAGTGAAGACAAGAATATACACTTTTAAAAAATTTTTTATTTCATTAAAGTTAGTTGATTTACAATGTGTTAATTTCTACTGTACAGCAAAGTGATTCAGTTATACATATATATACAAAGAATGTACACTTAAAGGCATGAGAGAATGTTGTCTGTGTCAAAAGAAAATACAAATGAGGTAGTTTCCCTAAATCAAAAGACTAGAAGTATGATTCAATCCCTGATCCTGCTTCTTCTTCTTTTTTTCATTGAAGTATAATTGATCCACAACACCATGTTAGTTCCAGATACACAACATAGTGACTTGACACTTCTATACATTACAAAATAATCACCACTGTATAAGCATATTTTAAAAAATTGTCCTTATGAACATTTTTGTTCTGCTAATCAGCTTAGAGGTGGCTTGTTTCAGATCCTGGTATTGTTCTTTAAAATATGTATTCATTATTATTTTATTTACATGAGTATTATATATATATAATTGTGAAAATAGTCACATAATATGGTATACTGAAAATCTTGCTTCTGTCATTAATCATGGCCTCTTTATATATACAAAATAATCTCCAGTCATATAATTATTAATTCTGTGTAAAGTAGAACATTTCATTTTATTTCAACATGACTAGGTCCATCATTTTGCTGTTGAACTGTTGGAGAGAAAAATCACTTACTTCTAGGGTTGCTAGGAGGATAGGATGCATACTTGGAGCTGCTTGAAGCTACCTTGCCATCACAAGGGGGTGATCCTGCCATGGAATAAAGCCATTGAGAGGAAAGGCAGAATAGAGAGGGGGAGAGAGTGAGTTTATTTCTGATACTGTTTGAGTTCCTGGATCCAGCCGTACCTGAAGCCATGGGCTTTTCAGTAACAGAATGAATTGCTTTCAAATTTAATCAGCTTGAGTTGGGTTTCTGTCACTTGCAATGGAAAGGATGCTGATTTCTCTAAGCAACAGCTACCATTTATAAATTACCCACAGTTTTCAATACTTAGGTTATCTCATCTAGTTCTTAGAAAAATCACCTGGGACTATAGCCTCTTAGCCAGAAATACTCAGATTTATCCAGAAATGTACTAACTCTGTTGTGACTTTTATCCTACCAGACTGTGAGCTCTTCGAGTTCTGAGATTGTGTTCTTTTCTGTGTATCTCTATTTCCAGCATTTAGACTTGAACACACAGTAGGCAGTTAGTAAATGCTTGGTGAATAAACTAATGAAGCCCAGCCACTTTAACTAGCTGTGACCGGTCTAAGCTAACGCGCTAGTTAAGTGGCAGAACAAGGACTAGAGCCCCAGTCTCCAAACTCCAGGTCTAGTGCTCTTGTGTTTGGCCATTGGGCAATTTGGCCCATAATGACATGTGGGTCTTCACCTGAACTTCATTACATCACTTCCTGCTTAAAACTCTGCAATTGAGCTTGCTAAAGCCCATTTTCATTGCAATAATAATAACAATTAAACTCCTCACTTGCCTACTTGGTCTCACATAACCTGGCCCAAGTGCTATATCATTCACTTGACCACAGTGAGCTCTCTTTATTCTTATTTAAATGAGCCAGGATTGCTTTCACCTTAGGTAGGGGCTTTCCTTTTGCTTTTCCCTCTGCCTTCCCCCATTCTTTGCATCATTTACATTTTGGCTAAACTGTTATCCCTTTAGGGAAGCCTCCCTATAGAAAGTAGCCCACCCTACGTACAGAATCCCACCACCATCCTTTCTGTTAGGTCACCATTTTCTTTCCATCATAGCTCATATCACTACCTAAACATCATCTTGTTTACTTGTTTCTTTTGTATCATCCCCACTCAAAGATCAGCTCCACAAGACAGAGGACCTTTTCTGTCTTGTTTCCTACTGTATTCCCAGTGCCAGCACAGTGCCTGGAGCTCTCTCCCTATATGGTAGGTGCTCAATAAAAATTTATTGAATGAATGCTTGCAAAATACAACACTGAGCACATTTTCTCAAGTAATTGCTATTCTCACTTTTTCTTGTCGACTCATCAGGGTTTTATTCTTATGGACTAAACCTTCAGTGTGGTTATCAAGGTTTAGCAAATGCCAAGTTACATGCCAAGAGAAATTACATACATTAAAAAAAATCATGAATAGGTATGGCAGCATTACCTGGAAATTTTGAAATGTCACACAAATTCCAGGCCACCGATTTGAGCACAATTGATTTTTTTCAATAACATTTCCTCCCATTTCATTCCTTTGGGCTTCTCTGTGTCTTAGGTCCCCTCAGGATGTCCCTCTCCATCTTGGCTCTCAATTTCATTAGCATGAAAGCAAACTAAGAAGGGAATTGGGCGTGTATACTATTTATGAAATGACTATGTTGTGTTGATGTGCACAATTAAAAAACTTTACTCTGGTGATGCCAAGTAACCTTAATAATTACCTGCTTAGGATTATAATACTGATTTTCAAGTATTGCAAAGCAAACTATTAAATCCCCAACAGCTACGTTCCACATTTAATTATTATATTTAAAAGGAAGTCTTGGGACTTCCCTTGTGGCACAGTGGTTAAAAATCCGCCTGCCAAGGCAGGGGACATGAGTTCAAGCCCTGGTCCAGGAAGATCCCACATGCTGCGGAGCAACTACCCCATGTGCCATGACTACTGAGCCTGTGCTCTAGAGCCTGCGAGCCACAACTACTGAACCCACTTGCCACAACTACTGAAGCCTGCATGCCTAGAGCCTGTGCTGTGCAACAGGAGAAGTCACTGCCATGAGAAGCCTGCGCACCACAACAAAGAGTAGCCCCTGCTCGCTGCAACTAGAGAAAGCCCGCGTGCAGCAACGAAGACCCAACGCAGCCAAAAAAAAAAAAAAAAAAATGAGTCTTAAAATCCAGAGGGAGGAGATGGTGGATACAAAGAAAAAAAAAAACACACACAGCAGATCCATGGATTCATTTCATATCCTATAACTGGGCAGTTCTCCAGTGGCAAGCCGTAAGCCCTGGCCTATCTATGGTTAAGATCAATTACTCACCTACCCTTTGAATTTGAATTCCAAAATGCCCCCAGTGTGCCACTGGATCTTATAATCCTCACTCCCGGAGCAAAATCAGGTCAAGCTAAGAAAAGCACTCAAGAACAAGAGATGCAGCCTCTGAATTTTCCATCAGGAATGTTCTGAGCATCCCCTGCCTCCCAGGATACTTTTTAGTAAAAGTATGGGAAAGAAATGGGATATATCATGGTGGGTAGAGGGCATGGAGGGAGGACATCGTTCTTGGTTCCCTTTGCCTGGTTTTCCATCTTTGTACCCCATTGTGGTTGCTTCAGCAGGTTATTGTTCATGCCAGCCTATTTTATTATGCATCACTGTATGTGAAACACTCTAGGAGGCTTATTTAGGGTAAAAGTAATAACATCAATAGTTAGCATTTATTGGATACCTGCTGTGTGTCAGGTGGTTCAAATATATTATCTCATTTAATTCTCTTAATGAACCTGCATGTTGGGTGGGATTATCTATATCTGACCGAGTAAGTAGGCACAGTATCTATCTGATACATGGATTCAAATATTGTACAACGTAGTCTGACTCCAAAGCCTGAGCTCTTTCTTCCACCCAGAGTAGGCACAGAGGTTTCCTTTTGGGTGCTGTCACTGATGACTGGAGGTAGAGTGTTGAAAGGGATTTTGAGGCTAGATTCAAGCTCAGTGAGCATGAGTGCTGTGATTGATTAGCCATGTCTGCTCTGAGAGCCGGCTAGGAGAGTAGTGCTTGTTTGCCATGTATTTACACTCCTATTTCTGCTACACGTTTGATACAAGCCCCTAAAGTCAAACGACTTAATGATTTTGTAAATGAGGGAAGATAAATGTAATATAAAATGAGGGAGTATAAACCCACTTGATGGATTGGGAAGGCCTCAAGTGCGTAGTGCTTAACATATGGTGTTTGGATGTATAGTAGGTGATTAGCATATCTTTGTTTAATGAATGAATGAATACATGAGTGGATAGTTGGAGGCATATTACAACCCTTTATCCTCCGAGGTTCTCTAAGCTATTTACATGTATCAAGTCATACCACCATAAAAGTACATAATAGAACTGCATTCCTTTATTTGCTATAGGAATGTCAACCCAGGACTGAATTTTAATAGTAATATCTATGATCTTTTTAAAAAACATCATAGTTGATATAACAAAGGGCAACATGAAGAATGCATTTGCATTCTTATAAATCTGCTGTTGAAAATGGGGCATATTGCGTTGTTCAATATCCTTTATATAGGGAATGACTTCTGTATTACACATTTATTCAACAAATCTTTTTCTTGCATTATCTAGTTAGACACTGTGCTAATGGAGCGAAAACCAGCTAGGTCTCTGACCTCTAGAGTCTATATTTGAGTGGGGTAAGACTGTTCTCAGATCTAATAGATTAAAAAAGTGTAAGAGTTACTACTTGTGAAAAGTATGGGAGGAGACAAGGAAGGTGATGGGATAAAGGATAACAAGGCTAACATCACTGAGAAAGTAACAATTCATGAGAAACCCAAGAATGAATGAGAAGGAACCGTCCAAGTGAAGTGTGGGGGAAAGTGAAGGCAGGCAGAAAAAACAGAATGTGCAAAGGTCCTGAGGCAGGAAGGTTCATCTGTGGAATTAAAGGAAGACCAGTGGGGCTAGAGTCTGGTGAGAGAGGGGAAGAGGTTATATATGTAAATGTGGAGAAATGCTATTCAGAAATGAGAACAAAGTGAGACACTAATTACAGGCATACCTTATTTTATTGTTTTGCTTTATTGTGCTTCACAGATACTGCATCTTTACAAACTGAACGTTTGTGGCAACGCTGTGTTGAGCAAGTCTATCAGCGCCATTTTTCCAACAGTATTTGCTCACTCTGTGTCTCTGTGTCACATTTTGGTAATTCTCGTACTATTTCAAATTCTTCACCAGCAAAAAGATCACAATTTGCTGAAGGCTTAGGTGATGGTTAGCATTTTTTAGCAATAAAGTATTTTTATTATTTTATTTTATTTTTATTTTTATTTTTTTTAAGAATTCCTGAGATTTTTTTTTTTTTAATTTAATTAATTAATTTATTTATTTTTGGCTGTGTTGGGTCTTCGTTTCTGTGCGAGGGCTCTCTCCAGCTGCGGCAAGCGGGGGCCACTCTTCATCGCGGTGCGCGGGCCTCTCACCATCGTGGCCTCTCTTGTTGCGGAGCACAGGCTCCAGATGCGCAGGCTCAGTAGTTGTGGCTCACGGGCCTAGTCGCTCTGCGGCATGTGGGATCTTCCCAGACCAGGGCTCGAACCCGCGTCCCCTGCATTAGCAGGCAGATTCTCAACCACTGCGCCACCAGGGAAGCCCAATAAAGTATTTTTAAATTAAGGTATGTACATTTTATCAGACATCATGCTATTGCACACTTAATACACTACAGGCTAGTGTAAACATAACTTTTATATGCACTGGAAAACCAAAAAACTTGTGTGACTTGTTTATTGCAATATTCGCGTTATTGCAATGGTCTGGAACTGAGCCTGCAGTATCTCTGAGGTGTGTCTGTATAGATCATAGCTACAGTTTTTGAGCACCTACTAGGCACTGTGTTAGGTGCTTTACATCTGTTATATTATGTCCCAGTGATTGATCTGTCCCTCTAATCGGGCTTTCCAATGGGTGTTCCACTGAACACTAGTCCTTTGAGATGTTCTGCAAAATTAGAATTTCTTGACCAAATTAATTTGGGCATAGCTACATGCTCTCTCAACCTCTTGAAGATTTTCAATGCATATTATTAGCACCCTGAAGACTGAGAATAAAATGAAAATATAAAATAGCCATTTATAATTGCATTCATTTCAATGTTTTTCAAACTGATAGATCTATTAAACATCTTTTTGTGTAGCAATTATTGATATATAGAGGAAACGATATTCTGGAGAGTGAATTTTGAGGAATGTTGCGGGATTGATGTTTACTTGGCCCTACTTCATCACCTTCCATGGTGGTAGACTCATTATGTCCCAAGGCAATCCTTTCCGCTTTCTGGCAGACCTCATTGATAGGGAGTGTGTCCGTTCCAAAGTTATCAGTCAAGCCCCTTAGAATGGCCTAACAGAGGAAGTGGAGGCCAAAGCTATTAATAATTCTCTTTCCTCCCCTCTGTGCACACTAGTCTCTGTCATGTTTCAAGGTTCAAGGTAAATAGTCTGTATCAGGGTGTTTTGGTTACAAGTAACAGAAATCAGTGCTGTGTGACTTAAGCCTTAAAAAAGGTGCCCTTTTGAAGAATATGGGGTGGTTCATAGAACTGAAGGAACATTTGAAGCACAAAGCTTGACATAGTCACAACCAGGGCAGCTCTAACCAGGACTGGTGGCTTGAGCTAATCTATGGTCTTATCAAAACTCCCCTGCGGATATCAATCATTATAATCATTTTTCTTTCTTTGTGCCCACTCTACTTAAATATAAGGTCCTGGGGAGAGTCTGGCTGGCTCTCATGGAGAACCACATTGAGTCACATGCTCGGCCTTGGCTAGGGAGGGTGGGTACCCTGATTGACAGTCTCACCAAGATTGCACATAGTGAGGAAGACGAAAAGTCTCCAAAATGAAATTGAGATTCTGGGCAGAAGATGGAGGGAATGGAGACTGAGTATTCAAAAAGAGAAACCAAGGTTCAAACAAATCCCATCTTCTGCCTGATCTCTCTTCTGGATTTACATATGCCCTTATGTCCGTCCTAGTCCCTTCCATACCACGCAGTTCTATCAACATCCAGATGCCGCCTGGCCATCTTTCCTGCATTGTTTTCCTTCCCTGTGGCTGAGCTCTTATGGGACGTGTTTGCCCTGTGTCTCTAATTAGGCATAATAATGCAACCTATCTAATGTCTCCAGCAAAAGTCGACGTAAGTGATCACAGGGAGATCATTCACGGGGGAGGGGAATCAAGCCCTCAGAAGGGCAGTGTGAGATGTGGGATGGGGAGAGGGGATGTGGTCGGTAAGGAAGGAGATGTGGGCAGAAACGTGGGCGTATGAAAGAGCACGCTCACAGAAGGCTGCTGAGGCAGGTGGAGAGGAAGTAGCCTTGCTGGGGCAGAGGGGCTGCCGCCGGAAGTGAAGAGTGATGAAACTGATGAACAGAAGGCCTCCAAGTCCAGGTGAAGGAATTGAGACCCGAGCCTCCGGGAGTTTTGAGCGGATGTGCTGCCTTACATCACTTCTCTAACAGGTGTCTTGTTGGGTGGTTGGGATGACGGGCGAGAAAGGCCGTTTAAGACAATTTGGGGAAACTCCCTCGCCATCTCAGACACAGCTGCCACTACCTTACCCGTGAAGTCCTTGTTCTAACCATTCACCAAAGTGTTTTGAGGGTTGCTAGGAAACTGGGGATGCTTGAACAGTTGGGATCTGCTGATAATAATTCTCTAAGTTTCCATGGTGGGAGGAAGAGCCAGGTCAGTCCAATGCCGTATTTTCTTACCTTACGATGGAGTAGAGTGAGGCAGAAGTGCCTTTAAGATACGTGAATTCTATTCTGTGATCTCGGGGTCGGGGATGGGAAGAAGCAAATGGGAGAGGGGGCGTGAGAGGGAGCGGGAGAGAGCAACATAAATAACGTGAGTATTTCTGCTCACCCTTCCACGCAACGAGCATATGCTCGGAGTGAGACGGGAGACATGAGTCTGCTTTTGCTGCAGACAGACTCACTTCCCACGAGCTTCTCCTGAGTGTGATTCTAGCATTTAAAGATATGCATTTTTCATATAACTTGGCCCCTAAACACAAGCCAGTTACTTCATCTGGTGCTCAACCAGAGAAACAGCCATTGTGGGTAATTTTGGCTGAACTTGATTTTAGCTGCTCCCTCTGGCCTTAGATTCCTGCACAAGACAGGACTCCAATGAATAGTTCTGTGAAATCCCTACTTGGTGGCCATGGATAATCCCATATAACTGGGTTCACCTACTCACCCACCCCTTGGTATAGTGTGGACTGGCTAGAGGGTAGCGGGGCTTATTTGTTCCCTCCCCCAATGATGTCTCTGCTGAGATACCGTTATAACCTGGAGCAGAAAATACCACCAGGTACCCTTGTACCCTCATACAATTAGCTGGTCCTCCCAAGAACCACAGCCCTGCCCCCTGGGTTATGCAAGCCCATCCTGGCCCTAGCATTGCATATTTGTTGGAGTTTTTTTTTTTTTTTAATTTATTTATTTTATTTATTTATTTTTGGCTGCGTTAGGTCTTCGTTGCTGCGTGCGGGCTTTCTCTAGTTGCGTCGAGCTGGGGCTACTCTTCCTTGCGGTGTGCGGGCTTCTCATTGTGGTGGCTTCTCTTGTTGTGGAGCATGGGCTCTAGGTGCGCAGGCTTCAGTAGTTGTGGCTCATGGGCTTAGCTTCTCCGCGGCATGTGGGATCTTCCTGGACCAGGGATCGAACCTGTGTCCCCTGCATTGGCAGGCGGATTCTTAACCACTGCACCACCAGGGAAGTCCCTTGTTGGAGTTTTAAGGATTGACTTTTAGGTAGTGGTGGAGCTGGGCGTTTCCCAGAAAGATGGCTTACCCAGGCCTCTGGGCAGTGTCTCTTGCCATTGATTTATAGTACTTTTTTTTTTCTTCCAGTTTTACTGAGATATAATTGACATATAGTACTGTATAAGTTTGTGTACAGCATAATGATTTGACTTACACGCATCATGAAATGATTATCACAATAAGTGTAGTGAACATCCATCATGTCATATAGATACAAAATTAAAGAACTAGAAAAAATTTTTCCTTTGATGAGAACTCTTGGGTTTACTCTCTTAACAAATTTCATAAATAACATACAGTAGTGTTAATTATATTTATCATGTGTACATTACATCCCTAGTACTTATTTATCTTATAACTGGAAGTTTGTACCTTTTGACTGCCTTCATCTAATTCTCCTCCACCCCTACCTCTGGTAACCACGAACCTGACGCCTTTTTCTATGAGTTTGTTTGTTTGTTCTTCAAGTGTAATTGACCTACAACACTGTGTTAGTTCCTGTTACACAGCATAGTGATACGATATTTCTATGCATTTCAAAATGATCACTGTGATAAGTCGTTATGATCTGTCACCATACAAAGATAATACATAGTTACAGAGTATATTCCCTACACTGTACATTTCATTACCGTGACTCATTTATTTTGCAACTGGAATTTTGTGCCTCTTAACCTCCCTCACTTATATCTTTCCCCTCGCCCCCCACTTCCCCTTTGGCAACCACCTGTTTGTTTTCTGTATCTATAACTCTAGCATTGCATATTTGCTGGACTTTTAGGGGTTGATTTTTAGGTGGTTGGTGGAGCTAGGGATTTCCTCAGAAGGACAGCTTACCCAGCCTCTGGGCAGTGTCTCTTGCCATTTACATAGAGTACTTTTAAAAAATATTAATGTATTCATCTACCTGAATAGGTCAACATGTACATGGAGAAAAATAATCAAGTGGTACAAAAGGGTATAAACACTAGATGTCTCCTATCCTCCAGGCCCCAATTCTCCTCCTTAGAAGTAACCACTGTGATAAACTTATTGTCTGTTCTACCAAAGATATTTATTAACATTTATAAATACTTTTGCACCTTGTTTATTTCACTTACCAGCAGATGTTTTTGTCTGCTCAGGCTACCATAATAAAATACCATAGACTATGTTGCTTAAACAACAGAAACTTATTTTCTCATAGTTCTGAAGGCTGGGAAGTCCAAGATCAAGGTGCTGGTCAATTCGGTTCCTAGTGAGAACTCTCACCCTGGCTTGCAGAAGGCTGCCTTCTCCCTGCATCCTCATCTCGTGGAGAGAAAGAGAGATCTCTGGTGTCTCTAACTCTTTGTAAAAGGGCACCAGCCCTATTGGATTAGGGCCCCACCCTCTCGTTTAACCTTTATCATCTCCAAATAACAGTCAGCTTGGGGGTTGGAGCTTTAACATATGCATTTGTGAGGGACACAAACATTCAGCCTATGACAGTGGATATATGCCTATTTAACAGCCTTACCCTCCTCCCAGGTGATTCTGATGTAGATGGTCCTGGGTCATATTTTGAGAAATACTGTCTAAGAGTCCTAATTATCCAGTCAACTAATTTGTACTCTGGTGTAGGTGGTAGACACTCAATTAAAGGTTGACTCCTCCCAGATATCATATTTTAATGGTGTAATTCATATTTAATGGCCCTGATGGGAAGGAAGGCATTTTTGGTTGGATGAACCTCAGGAGCAAGGGATTTTCCTGCCCATTTGTGGTTCCGTGGTGCCCACCTTCCTGGGTCTGAGGCAGAGTCTAGAGCATGGGCTCAGGGGTCCTTCAAATTCATGGGTTCTGTCTCTTCCTAACAGTGTGAGCTTGGGCAAAGCACATAACCTCTTCCTCCTCTCCTGGGAAATGGTGTTACTATCTGGTTCCTTGGATCACTGTGAAGATGAAATTAAATAATGCATGTAAAACCCTTGGCACAGTTTCTAGGGTACTGAAAACAAACAAACAAACAAACAAACAGGCGAACAAGACAACCAAATCTTGTCGTCTTTATTGTTACAGTTATAATATTGTACTTTGCTACAAACCTGCATTTGTTTATGCTCCTTGAGTGAGGCATATCGTTAGAATATGCCTCACCAAAGCATCACCTCTCCAAGACAAGTTTGGGGGCACAGTGGCTTTTTTTTGTCTGCTTGTAAGGTCAGAGAGCCTGGGACAATCGGTTACTTGGGCTGGAGCCATTTGAAATCCTCAGTGGAGTGACAGCCTGATGGTAACATGAGATCCCAACGGCCTAAATTAAAGGAGGTGAAGAAGAGGGAAGCTCTCGGCGACAGCCCCTGACCTCTGCAGCTACCTTGGTGCAATCTTCCTTAGGGCTGGAGGGCAGGAGGCTCCAATTCTTTTGAACTTCCCTCTGTGGTAGGAGAGAGTGGAACCTTCAGAAGTTGGCATAAACGAGCTTATTTCTGAGAAGGAAAGGGCAGAAACGGGCTGAGAATTAGTAGCGGCTAAAATGTCCTGGAACCAGTCCTAGGCAGGTTCACACGTGGAGAGAACCTACAGCAACGTGCATCCTCGGAGCACACTGCCTCCCTCCCAATCCCACAATCCCACAGAATCAAGTCGACCAACTGTGTAAAGGTGAGTCCCCTCAGCATCCGTAATAGAATCTGTAAAAAGCAGTTTACGAGTCCCATTATTGCACTGGCAGAGAGTGTCGATCAAAAGAGGACACCATCCTCCATATTTCAGTATTTCCTTTCCCACGATGCTTTGAGAAGCCAGTGCTAGGAAAAAGCGACCCTTCTCCTAAGGAGCTTGGATGTTCTCACTGCATTAATGAGAATGATGTAACTGACCAGCTTTCCCTTTTCATCTCATCTACTCAGAAGTACACAGCCAAATTTGAACCGGTGTCACCCTCATTTCCTGCTCCCTGGTTTCCATTTCACTCTCTTGGCATAATCCCTGTAATATGTCACGACCTTTTAGGTTCAAGTGACAGAAACCTAATGCAAATAGAAAGAGGAATTTAGTGGTCTATGACCTTCAGGCATAGCTAGGACTCAACAAATGTTCTCAGGGCTCTATCTCTCCATCTCTAGATTTTGTGTGCCTCCTTCCTCTTAATTTTTAGACAGGCTTTTTTCCTGGGGTGGTAAGATGGCTTCCAGCAGCCCTAATCTGACGTTGTCCTTAACCTCCAGACCCTCAGAGAAGGAGAGAGCATATTTCTGTACAACTTCGGAAAAAAACTTGGAGCATCTGTGATTGGTCTCTGGTAGGTCACATGACCATCCCTTGACCAATCATGTTGAACAAGGGTAGTGGTGCTCTGATTGGTTAGTCTGGGATCATGTGTTCACTGTTGGACATGGGTGGGGTCAATTCCATCCAAAACTCACAGACTGCACAGGATCGTTATGGAGCAGTGAGTGTGAGTGTGTGTGTGTGTGTGTGTACACGTGGCATATTTCAGGGAGAGTTCTTCAGACAAGAGATTCCAAACAGACAACAACCGTAACAAAAAACTCCACACACCCCTTATTCTAATTTATATTGTCCCTGGTTTTGAAGTATGATTGTTTATATTTTGCTTCGCTGCCTGAAACCCCTTGTGAAATGAGGCAGAATAAACAACTAAGATGTGTAAACTGATTGAACAGACACATCTATGCATCTCTCTTTACAAAAGGAGGGAGGGGTTGATGAGAGATAACAGTCAGCAAACTCAGCCCCACGTTGAGCTCTGGAACGTGGTGGAGGTGGAACACTTGTTTCTGATTGCCCACCCGTGTATGGCCAAAACCTCCAGGCTGTTATGCCTGTTACAAACGACCCTGCGTCTGTTTGTAGATACTGATGAGGCGCTCATATAATGTAAATAGCATTTTACAAGTTCCTAACCCTAGCTTAGGGCTCAAATTTGAAATTCCTTTTTTTGTTTTTGTTTTTGTTTGTTGGTTATTCTGTCTTCTCCTTCCTTTACTACAGGGTTTCTCAGCCTTGACACTTTTGACGTCTTGGGCCAGGTAATTCTCTGTTGCGAGGGCTGTCCTATACATTGTAAGGTGTTCTGCAGCATCCTTGGCCTCTGCCCACTAGATGCCAGTGCCCTCCAGTTGTGACAACCAAAAATGTCTCCAGATGCTGCCAAATGACTCCTGGGGGGAAATTGTCCTGGTTGAAAATCACTGCTCTATTCGAATGTGGCTTCTGAGAGATGAGGGACCTTGTATGACTCGGTCCCTGTTTAATTCCTCTACCTAGCAAGTTGTCTGGAACTCAGTAGATGCTCAGGAAATCTTGTTTTCCCAGTAACTCTTTGTTGACTAAATGAACTTGGCCCACTTTGAACTTATTTCTAGGTACTCTTGGCCTCCGAGTAGCCATATTTCTTCTTGTTAGGAGAACTAAAATAACTAATTTGTGTAAAGTTTCACCTTCTTTCAGGTACATGACAAGCATTCAAGAAATGTTTGCTCCTGGCGTTACTATTATTACGATTATTTCCTTCCTGGAATAGTGCTAAGCCCAAAGCCATGTGCTTATTTTGTCCTAAAAATCATTGCTGTTTCTCGAACCGCAGGGAGGAACTGGATGGAAATAACTGGAGAGGGAGAGAGCAGAACAGGCACAGAGGGTGCAATCGAAGGACTTTTAGGGGTAGTTCTCTGTGAGATGACCTTGCCATGCACTTCTCTTATAGCCAGAGCTCTAGCTAGAAAGCTGCTGTGGAACTTAAACATTTTCTTACGCAGGAATAGGAAGTCCTCACCCTCCACACTTCAGTATGGGTGTTTGGAAAGATGTAGGAACGTTTTCAGTGTCAGGGTGCCTGGAGAGCTGCCTTGGCTTGATTTCCCCCAGAAGCCAACCTTGAGACAAGACTTGAGGGCAAGTTATGTTTTGGGAGGTAAAACCCAGAAAACACTGTTAGGTGAATGTAAGCAATAAAAGGTATATTTTCTGCCCAGTTATCACCTGGGCAACTGGGAGACCATGTGTGTTTTCCAGCCAGAGCAAAAGTTATCAGACAGAGAGTCAGAGGTGTTTGCAGCTGGCAGCGCTGGGTGGAGAGGTGCATACCGAATGGATATTGGCAGGGCCCTGCCACGGGAGGCATATTTGGTAGACAGGGGCAGTGGTGCTTAACATCCTACAGCACACAAGGCACACACTCACCAGGAAGAATTATCCCACCCTGAGTGTCAGTAGACACCCCTTTGAGAAACATGAAACACAAGAATGGATATTTCCTTTCTCCTTTGGATTCCTAGAAGAGAGAACACTTTCTGTTTTATTTTTATTTATAAAAACAATAACTTATTTTCCTAGTTACAAATGGAACAGGTGCTCTTTGTAGCAAATGTGAAAAGTGCAAGAAAAAAATCCCTGAAAAACATGCAATTTGGTGCATTTCCTTTTTATTCTGTCTATAGGCAGTGTAAGTAGTGGTTAGAAAAATTGAGTTGAAAGTTGGATAGTCCTGGCATCAAATCAAGCTCCACCACTTGCTAGCTAGGTGGCCATGAAAAATTTAGTTAACCTTTCTGAGCCTTAGTTTCCCCAGCTGAAAAGTGGGAATAATAATATGTTATTGGGTTGTTTTGAGAATTAAATGAGATAATGTATGTTTAGTACTTTGCTTATAGTAAGCACTCATCAGATGTGGTATATGCAAGTTATCTCCTTTTAAAAATGAGAATAATATTATTAGTGTGTCCGTGTGAATTACAATTCTTCATACAATCTTTTCATGTGTCCTGTTCTGCTTTTTTGGTGTGTTTTATTTAGAATTACACTCAGCCATCCGAAGCCATGGGATTTGCATCCTCAGATTCAACCAACCTAAGAATACGTATTTTTTATCTGGTTGGTTGATGTGAAACCAGCAGATATGGAAGGCTGACTGTTAGGGACCTGAGCATCCTTGGATCTTGGTATCTTCAGGGGCTCCTGGAACCAATCCCTGGAACCAATACTAAGGGATGTCTGTATTTCAATGGCCTGTTCTTATGGACCTAAAACTTTTCATAAGCATTCTGCTGTTTTGTTTTTTTTTTTTGGCTGCGCCATACGGCATGCGGGATCTTAGTTCCCCCATCAGGGATCGAACCTGTGCCCCTGCAGTGGAAGCACAGAGTCCTAACCACTGGACTGTCAGTGAATTCCTTCATAAACATTCTTTTAAACCATTGTGTAATATTCCATTCAGTGCTATATTAGTATTTTAAAGTTGCATAACAAATTACCCCACTTAGTGGCTTGAAAGAACAATAAACTTTATTATCTCACACAGTTTCTTTGGATCAGGAATTTGGGAGCGGCTTAGTCTGGTGTTTCTGGCTTAGGTCTGTCGTAAGGGTGCGGTCAAGATGTTGGCTGGGACTGCCGTCATCTGAAGGTTTGATTGGGTCAGGAGGATCCACTTTCTAGATGGCACAGTCTTGGTGATAGTGTGAATTCCAGGGCATGAGAATCACTGGAGGCCATCTTGGAGGCTGGCTGCTACACTTGCCTGGCAAGTTTTTGGGTACTCACTAAATATCTGTTGAATAAATAAATGAGTAGATATCATGCAATGCTCCTCCTGTTGCAGGATATTCAGATTGTTTCTGGGGGCAAGAATCTTTGGTCCGTAGGAAGGGGTCTGAGTCAGGGGCTAGAACTGCCTTGAACCTCATGACAAAACTTGATTTTCTTACAGTTTTTTGTCCCATTAAAAGCGAAAATCTGAGAGGGGGCTTGAGGCACAAATGTACATAGCAAGGTGCTGGAAAAAGGATCAAATCAAGTAAAAGGAATGCCTTCTGTGTGGATACCAGTTACTAATAATAGGACCCAATAATAAAATGAAATATTTTGGGAGCATCTGCTGGTTGCTGGGCACTTAGACCTTTGTGTTAGTAACCATAGCAACTCTTCAAGGTAGACATACTTGCTCTCTTCTGTAAAATGAGTGACCTGGGCAGTCCCTGAGCCTAGGGGTCCTTTTAGTGGTGCTGTGAGGATGCTGACATAACTAGCAAGAAGGGTTTAGCATTGTGCCTGCCACACAATGTACTGCCCAAGACGTGGTACCTGCTGTCACCACTATTACTGCTATTTTTTTTTTGGCTGCATTGGGTCTTCGTTGCTGTGTGCAGGCTTTCTCCAGTTGTGGCGAGTGGGGGCTACTCTTCGTTGTGTTGCGTGGGATTCTTATTGCGGTGGCTTCTCGTTGCGGAGCACGGGCTCTAGGTGCGTGGGCTTCAGTAGTTGTGGCACGTGGGCTCAGTAGTTGTGGTGCACGGGCTTAGTTGCTCTGCGGCATGTGGGATCTTCCCAGACCAGGGCTCGAACCCGTGTCCCCTGCATTGGCAGGCGAATTCTTAACCACTGCACCACCAGGGAAGCCCCTATTACTGCTATTGTTACTGTTATTCTTATTTTCATTAAGTCACAAACCGAGTCAGTGACAGAACCAGAATTTTAACCCAGACCTGTTAAAATAAAAAGCCTGAGTTCTTTGTCCTATACCACTGCGCTGAAGACACATCCTCTATTTCACTCCCCATCCTCCAAGAATTTCATAGTCGTATTGGGAAAGGTACAACTGGGAAGCATAATACAGCCAAGAGAAAAAGACGATACCAGTAGGGAGCTAGGATGGGTTTTAATGTCTTATCTCAGGTTGGGTTTCCTAGAAGCAAAGCCTGAGACAGGGATTTGGGAACGTTTAATTTACTGAGGGAGGCTCTTAGGGGAAGGAGGATTAGGAAGCAGGACGGAGCAGAGGAACAAAGCTAAGCAAGCGTGGGTCTTAATTGGAGACTGACTTCAGCCGGATCCCAGAGGGAACTCTGGAGCATGAATTGTACCACAAAGTTGGTCCTGCCTTAAGGTCAGTGGCTGGCCTTTTGTACTTTCCCATCAGTCACCCATTCACTGGCTCTGGCTGCCCCCTGGATGGATGTAGGTGCAAAGTAACTTTCCAGGAGAGAAAGCTCTGCTGGCTGAGGTGGAGAAGGGGGTCAGCTATGAGCCATCAGCAGCTGGTAAAGGGGACCTGAGCCGGACACTGAGAATGGCCACTACAGGTCTCTGGGGCAGGAGTCAGCAAACTACAGCTCACGGGCCAAATCCTGCTTGCTGCTGATTTTGTGAATGAAGTTTTATTAGGATGCAGCTACGCTCATTTGTTCATGTATTGTCTATAGCTGTTTGTGCTATAAGGGCAGAGTTGAGTGGTTGTGATGGAGACCATATGACTTTCAAAGCTAAAATATTTACTATTCCCAGCAACCAGTCCAGGGGTTCAGAGAAGAGAGAGGAGTTCACAGTAATCCGGAGTGGCCCCATGGTGGAGGTCCCTTTTCTCTGGACTTGGGCTAGTGGCGAGGAAACCAGAAGAAGTTCCGCGGATAAGCAGGTTAATGTGGGCACAGGGAAAGCAGATACACCCAGAAAAAGATGGAAGGCTGTGACAAGGGAGCGTGATATGGTAAAGAAACTTCTCTCCAAAGACCACGTGGATATCTGGGACAGTAGCTTGTTTAAGGGAAGAAATCCACTTAAGGCTCATTTCCAGGGAAGAATTCCATTTAGAAACCCTTAATCAGAGGAGTGCATGGTCTGGGGTGTGCTAAACCCGATGCATTCCGATGTAATTATTTGGAGCAGCTATAAACAAGTCTGGTCACTTAAGATAAAGATGTAAAGCACACACTTTGCCTTCATAGGAACAGCAAAAGGAGAAAAGGGTATCGCTGTCCTTGATATTGGTGAATGCTTAGAAGGAATTCGTTCAGCTCTGGCAGACATCATGTGCTCGCTAACAGGGACATCGGGACAGCAGCTCTTGAAACTCATGGACTATTTTTGTCAAAGGAGAATTCAGTTTTAAATATTCGATGCCTTTAGGATAACTCATCTATCACTGGGCCAATTAAAGTCTCATTAATCACATACAGGAGAAAGGGAAAGAACTCCCTGCCCCTTGAAGCTATTAGTGTATAGCTGTGAAATGGAGGCTGGGAAATGGAACTCAAGTGGCATAATTATGTAGAGTTGGGAGCCAGAGTGATCCCCCTGCATGGGGACTGCTCCTTGACTCAAAAATTGCCAATCATGGGTTCTGCTGCAGAGCCTGGGGCAGCCTGAAGTGAGAGGATTTGGAAGATCATGATGGGGATCTGGGGATTTCATTTAGGAAGCATGAAGTAGGGTAAAGACCATGACTCTCGGGGCCAGACAACCTCCATTTATGGATCTACCATCTCCTGAGAGCCTACTATGTGCCAGGCAACGTACTGAGCACTTTAAATGCAAACACTCATTTAACCCTCACAATGACCCCATGAGATATGTCATTATCCCCCTTTTACAGATGTGAAAATTGAGGTTTAGAGATGTTAACTCTTTTGTCCGAGGTCATAGAACTTCAGAGTGGTGGAGCTGGGATTTGAACCCTATTTCCAAACCAAACCAAGCTCTTTAAGTATTATGCTACACTATACTCAAGGCAAACTAAACCTCATCAAAAATGGAGACTTTTCTCACCTTGGAAAAACTGGGAAACACAGAACGGTAGGAAGTGTTACCGAACCAAACTTGGGTCTGTTCGCCCAACGTGGAGCAAAGCCAATCTACTGACACCAGGTTGTGGTGAAGGAAAGTAAAGCAGTTATTGTAGGGTGTCAAGCAAAGGGCACCAGCGGTTAGTGCTCTGAAGACCCAAACTCCTCGATAGCTTTTAGGGAACTGTTTTTAAAGGCAACATTAGGGACAAAGGTCATAGGGTACATGATCAGCTCATGGACTTTTTTCTGATTGTTTGGTGCCGAGGTAACAGGGTGATATTTTGGGGGAATCTCAATCATCAACCCTCTAGTTTCATCCAGTTTGGGGTCTATGTGTTCTGTCCGGTGGGGTCCTGGTTTTTGAAAAAGAGCTCAAGGACATGAGTCAGCCTGTTATCTACATCCTTTGAGGAGGAACTTGGGGTCCTGTGACTCTTTTTAATGGCTGACCTATTAAGTTATTATTACATTTTTTTGCTTGACTATTTTCTTTTTGTTTCTGTTTTTCTACTTCTCTAATTATTAACTGCTTGAGTCAGCTCCTTGGAACTGGGGAAAGGCCTAGGAGCCTGAGGCTTTTTTTTACAAACAAGAAGTGGAAGACACGGGAGGTCTGATACTGGTGAGTTCCTGCAGGGTCCTGTTTGGTTTTAGAATAAACAGCCATTAATAAAAATAAACAGCCATTCATTCTGACTGCCCAAAGTAAGTTATTGACAACATTGTGGTGCATATCCTTTCAGGCTTTTAAAAAATGTTCATAGTTTAAAAACACATGTATACACATAGTACATTTTGGTTTTGTTTTTCCAAATCAACATTATACCATAAGTGTTTAAATGTTATCACATACCTTCACAAGTATAATTTTAAATAACTCCATAATATGTTGTTGTATGGCTGAATATACCTGTCTTTGTAAGTTTCCTTATCTTTGAAGTGTGGCTAGTATTTCCTACCTCATAGCTTTGTGGTGAGATGAGATAACAGTTATGAAGTGTCTGACACATGAGAGGTACTCAGTAAATATTTGCATTCTTTTCTCCCGCGTTTGGACAGGTTTCCTAGAATCAGAGCCCGTGATGGGGATTCTTGCACAGGTCACTTTTTTTGAGGGGGTGCTCTCAGGAAAGATCTGGAAGGGAGTGATGGTGGGAGGAGGGGGCCGGAGAGCAAGGAAAGAGGACATCTGGTTTGGAGCCCGGCTACATCCTGATGCACGGGGAGCTCTGGAGCACGACGAGCACCACAGGTCGGTCCCACCTTGAGGCTGTGGGGTCGACCTTTTACGTCTCCATGTTAGTGGTCATTGGCTGTGGTGTTGTGTAGAAAAACCTACTCTTCCTTCTGTGTGGGTCTCCTTTACAACCACACTCACACCACTTCTCACGAGAGATGTGTGGGGTTATTTTTCCCACACCAAACGATTCTCTGTGACACCAGATGGTCGTCCTACAGTTCAATTCTGACACTAACGGGAGGAAGTGCGGATCACACCCATTTCTGATGCCAATCTCAAGTCCCAGGGTGTCACCTGTACTTCTGACTGACCAGTTATAAATCAGGCTTCCCATGACATGCTCCTTGTGTTCAACAATTTGCTAGAATGACTTAAAGGACTCAGGGAAACACTTCCTTACATTTACCAGTTTATTATAAAAGGATATGATGAGATACATGGGACATCTAGATGGAAGAGATACATGGGACAAAGTATAGTGGGAGGGGTACGGAGCTTCCAGCTCCTCCATGTGTTCAGCAACCTGGAAGCTTCTCTGAATCCCGTACCATTGGGAGTTTTATGGAGGCTTCGTCCCATAAGCATGGTGGATCCTTAAATCAGGTTTCAGCCCCTTTCCCTTCCTGGAGGATAGGGAATGGGGCTGAAACTTCCAAGCTTCTAATCATGGTTTGGTCTTTCTGGTGACCAGCCCCCATCCAGGAGCCCATCAAGCATTGCCTCATTAGAACAAAAGACTTTCCTCTCACCAGGGAAGTTCCAAAGGATTTAGGAACTCTGTGTCAGGACCTGGGGTCACAGACCAAATATTAGAACAGAAGATGATCCTGTACCCCTGTGTTCACAGCAGCACTATTTACAGTAGCCAAGACATAGAAGCAACCCAAATGTCCGTTGACAGATAAGTGGATAAAGAAGATGTGGTACATATGTACAATGAAGTACTACTCAGCCACATAAAAAAGAATGAAATGATGCCATTTGCAGCAGCACGGATGGACCTAGAGATGTCATACTGAGTGAAGTAAGTCAGACAGAGAAAGACAAATACATATGATATCATTTATATGTGGAATCTAAAATGTGACACAAATGAACTTATTTACAAAACAGAAACAGACTCACAGACATAGAGAACAGACTTGTGGTTGTCAAGGGGCAGGGGGGTGGGGGAGGGATGGATTAGGAGTTTCGGAGTAGCAGATGCAAACTATTATATATAGAATGGATCAACAACAAGGTCCTACTATATAGCACAGGGAACTTATATTCAATATCCTGTAATAAACCATAATGGAAAAGAATATGAAAAAGAAAAAAGAAAAACAGATGCTTCTAGCGCTCTTATCACTTAGGAAATTACAAGGGTTCCAGGAACTCTGTGCCAGGAACCAGGGGCAGAGACCAATATATGTATTTTCTGTTATTTCACAGGTGTAAAACTTCTGAGTAAAACCTCTCCTAGTCAACCAAAGGAGACTTTCTTGAGTAGTCCTTTCCAATATGGTAGCCCCTAGCCATAGGCGGCTATTAAGCACGTCAAATGTGGCTAGTCTTAACTGTGATGTGTTGTAAGTATGAAATACACATCAGATTTTGAAGACTTAGTATGCAGAAACAGATGTCTACATCATTAATAATTGTAAAATTGATGACATGTTGAAATGATAACATTTTTAATATACCGGGTTAAATAAAAATATATTATTAAAATTAATTTCATTTATTTTTTTAAATTTATTTTTTAATGTGACCTTTAGAAAATTTGAAATTACATATGTGGCTCACATTATTTCTTTAAAAAAATTTTTTTTATTGCATTTGGATTATTTTTATTTTAATTTATTTTATTGAAGTATAGTTGATTTACAATGTTGTGCTAATTAATTATTTTATTAAAGGTATTTATTTATTTATTTTTATTTTATCTTGGCTGCACTGGGTCTTCGTTGCGGTGCATGGGCTTCTCTAGTTGTGGCGCATGGGCTCCAGAGCGCGCGGGCTCAGTAGTTGTGGCGTGTGGGCTTCTCTCTAGTTGCAGCATGTGGGCTCTTCGTTGTGGCACGCGGGGTTCTCTAGTTGTGGTGCATGGGCTCCAGAGTGCGCAGGCTTAGTAGTTGCGGCGCACGGACTTCGTTGCCCCACGGCATGTGGGATCTTAGTTCCCGACCAGGGATCGAACCTGCATCGCCTGCATTGGAAGGCGGATTCTTAACCACTGCGCCACCAGGGAAGTCCCGTAATGTTGTGTTCATTTGTGCTGTACAGCAAAGTGATTCAGCTATACATATATATACATTCTTTTTCATATTCTTTTCCGTCATGGTTTATCACAGGATATTGAATATAGTTCCCTGTGCTATACAGTAGGACCTTGTGTATTGATGCTATGTATAATAGTTTGCAACTGCTTCACATTCTATTTCTATTGGACAGTGTTGCTGTGGAGTAGGGGTTGGTAGACTTTTTCTGTAAAAGACCAGAGAGTAAATATTTTAGGCTTTCTGGGCCACACAATCTCCATTGCAACTACTCAGCTCTGCACTTGTAGGGGAGGCAACCGTAGACAAAACAGAAATGATGAATGGGCATGGCTGTGTCCCAATAAAAAGTTACTGATAAAAACAAGCGGTGGGCTGGTCTTGGCCCATGGGCTGTAGTTTTCTGATCCCTGTTCTAGAGAAAAAAATCAGCTGTGAACTGTTAGCGGCCCGTGCTCATACCAGCAGGGGATGGTGGTGGTGGAGGGGTGTATCAGTCTATACTCCTATTTTTCTCCTGGTTAAGAAATAGTTCTTTTTCCAAATGATTTTCCCCAGGCTTTACTACTGACCTCTAGATACTTCGTCTCTAAAGGAGGAAGCCTTGGGGGGAAACTTTATTTCAGGGAGCTTAGACTGTGAGGCTAAAGATGGAGAAATATGCAGAAGGAAGGAAAACAAGACCAAACATTTATTTCCTACTCAGAATAGGAGGAGACGAACATATGCATGTCAATATGGCATTTGAAGATGCTTCTTGGTATTCTGAAGGTCTGTACAACTAGTCTACCCTGGAAGGTGGAGGCAATGTCATCTTGAGGATTTAAGTCATTTTTTTAAATGACACATCTCCCTGCCCCCCCCAGCTTTTGCCAACACAGACATAAACATGAAATTTTCCAATTGAGACCAATTAACATAGAATGCCTTAGGCCAGGAAATAATCAATACAGAATTCTGGGGAAATGACAGCTCAGCAACTCATGCTTTCCCAAGGTAGAATTGCTCAATTAAAATGATTCTTTGGCCTCCAGAGAACTTCCTGTGACCTGTTTAGGCTGGACTCAAATGTCTCCACTGGCTCTGTGCATTTCCTCGGGCAGCCCCATGGCCCTGCCCCTCCTTGTAAATACTGAGAATAATCTTCTAAAGCCCCCTTCAGCTGGTTTGCAGTTGATTCTTCCCAGTTTTTTTTTTTACCCATTGATGTATTGGGGTGGTCTCCCCAGTCTTCAGTCTCCTCTAATTACAATCCTATTCCTTCAAGGCAGGATTGACATCTTCCTCCTTTGTGTCCTCTTTTCCTTTGGCAAATGTTTACTGAACATCTGTTGTTTGCCAAGCCTGTTTTAAACACCGTGTATTGTCAGGCTTAGTATCCTAGTGGGGAAGGCTAATAATCAATTTTTATTTTTATTTATTTATTTTTGTTGTTGTTGTTGTTGTTGTTTTCATGGAAAGGCATTTTTTCTTAACTATAGCAGTGTGTACTTGTCAATCCCAAACTCGCTTCTCCCTTGGTAACCATAAATTCTTTCTCTAAGTCTGTGAGTCTGTTTCTGTTTTGTAAATAAGTTCATTTGTATCATTTTTTTTTAGATTCCGCGTATAAGCAATATCATGTGATATTTGTCTTTCTCTGTCTGACTTACTTGGCTTAGTATGATAATCTCCAGGTCCATCCATGTTGCTGCAAATGGCATGATTTCATTCTTGTTTTTATGGCTGAGTAGTATTCCACTGTATACATGTACCACATCTTCTTTACCCATTCATCTGCTGATGGACATTTAGGTTGCTTCCATGTCTTGGCTATTGTAAACAGTGCTGCAATGAACATAGGGGTGCACGTATCCTTTCGAACTGTGTTTTTCTCCAGATATATGCCCAGGAGTGGGATTGCTGGATCATATGGTAGCTCTAGTTTTAGTTTTTTAACGAACCTCCATACTGTTCTCCATAGTGGCTGCACCAGTTTACACTCCCACCAACAGTGTAGGAGGGTTATCAAGTTTTAAATAAATAAGTAAATTATACAACTTTGCCAAGTGATAATGTTTGTGAAGAAAGTTAAAAAGAGCGAAAGAATAGAGATTGATGGTGTGCGTGGGGTATGTCAGATAGGGTGGGCAGGAGAGGTCTTTTTGAGAAGGTGGCATTTGAAAGAAGGCCAACAAATTAGAGTTAAAACAGCCAGTGCTTATATGGTGCCTACTCTGTGCTAGGCACAGTTTGGAGTGCTTCTCAGACATTGACATTAATCTTCATGACAGCGCAATGAGCTAGAATTACAACGAGCCCCACTTGATAGATGAGAACCTGACGTATAGAAAGATGACGTCATTGGCCCAAGGATGCCAAGTTCATCAGTGCTTAGATGGGGTTTGAACCCAGGCCCCTGGCTCCAAGTGCTCTTAGCCATCAGGAGGCGTTAGGACATTGATTTATTGAATATTTGATTCACTGATTTATTCTCACCTCTCACTCATAGGAGGACTAATATGCGCCAAGTAGACATAAGTAAGACCTATTCCTCTCCTATTGTCTCAGGGTAGAGACAGCCTCGGGGCTCAGGCTTGCTGAGAACTGTTATTGCAGTGATAAGCATGTGATCTGGTCTCGGCCTGGGGTAGTGGAGAGATGATCACGGAAGACCGTTCAGAAGAAGTGACAAGATGAATTGAGACTTGAAGGATGAGTTTTTAGGAAGGCAACGTTGGACTGGAAATGTAGAGAGTGGGAAAACAGGGGTTGGGAAGGGCATGGCAGGCAGAGGGAACAGACTGTGCAGAGGCGCAGAGTCAGGGCATGCTGAGGGAGGTAAAAGTCCTTAAAGACAGCATAGTGTCCACCTGGGGAAATAACAGCTCATGAGACAGGAAATGTGGGCAGAGTTCGGACTGCTTAAGGAACCTGGGTTTTATCCTGAGGGCAATGGGGAGCCATTGAATGATTCTAAGTAAGGGGTGAGGTGGATGGATTTGTGTTGTTAGAACTGGTCGCACGGGTAGCAGTGTGTGTGTGCAGCGGTGGTTTGATGGGGGACGTGTTACCCACTTGGTTCTTCTTGACACCTTCCCATCAGCCCAGAGGAAATAGAATTTTCTCCTTAATTATTATTTTTGTTAATGAATAGTAATAGTAGCTAATTCTTATTGGGCACATACTAGGGGCTGAGTAGATTCTATGCTGAGTACTTCACATTTTTTTTTTTACCTTACATAATTCTTAAAAAACACTTTATGTAATAGATATCACTGAGTCTGTTTTACAGATGAAGAAACCAAGGGTCATAGAGGTTAAATGGCAGATCTCAAATGACACAGTCATTCATTGGTGAAGCAGGAATGACAGCCCAGAGATTATAATTCCAGAGGCCACAGTATAAAGCACAATGCTTTCATCAACTCATTTTGTCAAGTGCACTTGCCTTATTTTCATACCCAGAGGGCAGGGAATGAATGAAGACACGTATTGAGTGCCTACTGTGCACTAGATGAAGGTGGGCAGCTCTGCGCATATTATTTTTATTTATTTATTTATGGCTGCGTTGGGTCTTTGTTGCTACGCGCTGACTTTCTCTAGTTGCGGCGAGTGGGGGCTACTGGTCGTTGTTGTGTGTGGGCTTCTCATTGCAGTGGCTTCTCCTGTTGCGGAGCACGGGCTCTAGGCGCACCAGCTTTAGTAGTTGCAGCATGTGGGCCCTAGAGCCTGTGGGCTTCAGTAGTTGCAGCACATGGGCTCAGTAGTTGTGGTGCATGGGCTTAGTTGCTCTGCGGCATGTGGGATCTTCCCAGACCAGGGATTGAACCAGTGTCCCCTGCATTGGCAGGCGGATTCTTAACCACTGCGCCACCAGGGAAGTCCTGCGCATATTACTGATGCTATTTCCTTACAATAGCCTGATGCAGTGTATCCCCTTTTAACAGATGAGAAAACTGAATCCGGGAGGTGTGGGTTGCTGACTTTTTTCCCTGCCTGGTGTTTCCACTGGTTTCTCCCTGAGGGCTTCGTAAGCTGCCTCCTCAGTCTCCTGCCTCTTTAACTACGTCTCCTTCCTGTGGGATTGCCCGCACTCTCCCCAGCAAGCACTCTAGCCAATGGCCACATTAGAATTTGTTCACTTAGTGGTCACTGCTTCCTGGTTTCCTTGCCAGGTGACCCCTTCCATCAGCAGCCTTCTCTCCAGTGCTCATCACACTTATGAGAATAACCAGCCCCTCCAGGCTCTGGGCTGATGTGTGTCTCTCAGTGTCTGTTCCCACTGGGGTGCTGGGGAGGGGAGCAGGGATTGCATTCCCAGAGACTAATTCCTGGATCCCAAAGACCCTGAGTTCACTTTTCCTCATGATGGCATGACTGATTTATTATAGACACACAAAAAATGTATATTTCTGTATTGCTGCTTCTTCCTAAAGTTATATTCATCACCAAACATTTAGAATGTTTCAATAAGCAAAAAGGAGGAATCAAAAGAAACCTTTAATCTTACCTGCTAGTGATAAACACTGCTAATATATTGGAGAGTATTTATGCGGTCTGTGTGTTTCTCTCTCTCTCTCTCTCCTTCTTATTACAAAATAAAATCATACTATACATGCTGTTTCGCAGTTGGTCATTTCCCTTTCACAAGTCAGCAGAGGCACCTTGACATTCTTCTCTAATGATAGTTTTCAAATTTGTTTTTAGCAGCTTCTGAACCCTTTCTGCAAGCACCATCATTGGAAATGAAATTTATTAGACAGATTGCCTTAATCAGCTTGGGCTGCTATAATGAAAACCATAGACTGGGTGGCTTAAACAACAGATATTTATTTCTCACAGTTCTGGAGCCTGAGAAGTCCAAAATCAGGGTGACCGCCTGTTTGGTTCCTGAGACAGCTGCTTCCTGATTTGCAGATGGCCACCTTCTTTCTGCGTCCTCACATGGCAGGGACAGAGAGAACCCTGGTGTCTCTCCTCTTCATATAGGGGCATTAAACCACCATGGGGTCTCCACTCTTCATAACTTCATCTAAACCTAATCACCTCCCAAAGCCCCGCCTCCTAATATTATCACATTGGGGGTTAGGGCTTCAACCAATAAAGTTAGGGGGGACACGAACATCCAGTCCATAACAAATGAAAGTAGAGCTTCTTTGATTGAAGCGTAAGTACAGGAACGGAAATTCTGCCTAGTTGCTGTGGTTTTTTTGCTCAGATTGACTCCTGAATCAAATCTGTGGATCTAGTTTTTCAAGGAGCAGTGTTTGCAAAAAAATTTCCTCATCTGGCATTATTTTAAATGGCTGTATTGTATTTCATCCTATGGATGTATCTGGCTCCCTGTTGTTGGACATCTAGCTTGCTTTCCGCTTTGCATTATGAACAAAATTATGATGGGCATCTTTGTATTTCCAATCTTGTGTGTACCCATGATCGTTTCCCTCAGATTGTCTTAGAAGTAAAAATGTCTTTTGATTGCTGGCTTGTGGGAATTTCCCTCTGAAACCCTAATCTTTGTTTGGCAGGTCAGGGGTGTGGGCCTTTGTTCAGAGTGTGTATGTGCTATACATAATATGTCTTCATAACAGACGGTTGGTGTTGGCCTGCTGAGTCATGCTCTGTTGTCAGGACAGCAACAGACTTTCCCCTGGGTCTGGGCAGGCAAGACTGCTGCCGAGGATGCTATCTTATATTTGCAACAGCCTTTTACAGTTTTCAAAGCCCTTTTCATCTGTTGTGTCACAGTCACTCCAGGAAGTAAATGGAGAAGAGACAAATACATCTTTAAAAAATTTAAAGCATACTGAGGTTCCAAGAGGTTAAGTGACTTTCCTAAGATTATGCATCTGGTAAGTGGTGGCACTCTGTATTAGTCAGCTATTACTGCAATAATGCTGCGTAACAAATAACTCCCCTCCAAAAAAAATCTCAGGACCTTACATCAACAGTTATTTTTTCATTCTCCCATGACAGTTGGGTCTGAGGGTTGGCTGTGGTTTGGCTGATCTCAGCTGAGCCGTTGTAGCTGGGCATAGGGGACAAAGGGAATAGTGACAACAGATAATGTTATAGAGGAAGACTTGACCATGACTTTAAAGGCCAGGGTTGAGGGTCTGAATCTTATATTTACTGCAATGGGAAGCTATTGAAGGATTGTATGTAGGAGAGTGATGTGATCCGATTTATGTTTTGGAAGATTATTTGGACTTGTTTGTTCAATGTTAGATTTTCAGTGCTGTGTTCGTAACAGATGCTCCATTAATGTTTTATTGGATTAATAACGAATCTGGTTCCCAGGGAAAGCAACGCAGTGCAAGACCTGAGGAACTGGGTACAGTCCCACTCTGTGCAGGGAGTTAGTAAGCTGGTTGGCTTCTCTGGGGAAGATTCATTCATTAGTCAGTTTGTTCATTTATTCATTCATTTCACTAATTCAGAGAACATTTACAGGGCGCGTCCTCTGGGGTGTCCACACCAGCAGAGGGAAGGCTGTGACTTTGCAAACGCTCTAGAGATCTCAGATGAAATGATGGCCCCATCCTTCTTTTCTTCTGAGGAGGAGAATCTCAGGGCAGCTGGTGAATAAAAGGGGCTCAGACTTTTGAGAGACAAGGTCCTCTCTTTTGGGGTTGAATAACCAGGGCAGAGGGAGACAATCATTGTTAGGGCTGGAGCATTCTTTATTCATCAATTCATTCAGCTTCTTGTGTGGAAGAGGACACCGAGGCCCTTGGAGAAGGGGAGGGGGACTGATTGCTCAGGATGACCCAGCAAGTTAGCTCACAGCCCCGGAGACCCTAGACCCCTAGCTGCTGCTGCTGGGGCTCTTTGCTTCATGCTGCCCTGAACACTCACTTTTAAACGAACAGTTTAGACACTCTATATACGAGTTTGGGGAAGAAAATAATGGTGTTTAGTTTGAATTAAGATGCTTTTTTGATTAAAAGCCAACCCCAGAAAGATAGTTTACATTTAAAGGGAAATGGTAAAGTGCAAAGGTTTAGGATAGGAATTAGGATTTCTAATTATACAGCACTTGGACTGTTTATGGAATCTTTGAAGAAATGCTTTATAAATAGGTCAAAACAGGCCACACAGTCCTCATGTGTTTATTTGCTGGGTGTGCTCATTTGGCACTGGGCCCCGATCTTATGTAGCCTTGAACTCTAGTTACATTTTCTTGTGTAAATGAATCATCTCCAGCTAGACTGCAAACAGGCTGGTTTTTGGTTTTTTTCTTTTTTCTATTTATCCGTTAGCGTAGTGCCAGGTACAGGGAGTTAGCTTAATAAATCCATTTCATCTCCCACCCCCTCCATCCCCTCCTTCCCCTCCCCTCCTGCCAACCTCCTTCCTCCATCTCTCCGTCCCTCCCTCTCTCTGTTTCTTCTCCCTCTTCCCTCCCAAGCCCTCCTAACTCCGGCTTCCTCCCTTCTTCCTCCCTCCCTTTTCCCTCCCTCCTTCCCTCTCTTTCTCACCACTTTCCCCCTTTCCTTCCACAAACATTTCTACTGTAAATCAGTGCCAAGCCCTTTACAGGCATTGGAGATTCAGTGATGAGTAAGGTGAACAGGTTTCCTCTCTCACGGAGCTTTGAGTCTACCTGGGGAGACCTGACATTAAACAGCTAGAAGTGGGATCACTTATAAAATTACCTTTGGACCACATGGAGTGAAGAATGGCAATGTGGAGGGGGGAGGGGGCATTTGGTCAGGGGTCAGGGAACACTTTCCTGAGGAATGCTTGCTCGAGCTGAGACCTGGAGGATGAGTAGGAGAGGGCAGCCAGGAAGGGAGAGGGTGGGACTGCCATCAGGCCAAGGGAGATGCACGGCTCGGGGAAAGCCTCGAGGTGGGGAGTGGCCTGGGTCTTTGGAGGAATGGACAGAGACCTGCGTGGCCGGAGCAGAGAAAGAGGAGGGGGATGTGGAGAGGTCAGCACGTAGGTCAGGCCAGGTCTCAGGGGCCACGGGGGAGGTGTTGACGTTTTTCTTGAGAGCCACGGAAATCCGTGGAAGGGGTTTTTAAGCAGAAGAAAAACACAGTTGGAATTCATTTCTGGAAGGTCACTTTAGGCCAGAGGGGTAGGCAGCTCCACCGATGGGTGTGAGGGAATCCCCCCCAAGTGGCACACTCTGTATCCTGATAGAGAAGGTCCCCAGAATGATATGTTAGATGACAAAGAACAAGGTGCAGAACAGTGTCAGAAAGAGAGGATTGCACTATGCATTTGGATTTATGTGTATTTGATTAAGGAAACCCTGGAAGGATGAAGGAAAAAGTACCCCAAGTGGCTGTATATTTATTGTGTGTGTGGGCCAGATGGATGGATGGGGACAGGTGTGGGAGCCGCAGACTTCCCCGTGTGTGCCTTTACAAAATTTTTTTTTTTTAATTCAAGTATAGTTGATTTACAATGTCATGTTAGTTTCTGGTGTACAGCAAAGTGATTGTGTTCTACATAAATTGTTTTTATATTCTTTTCCATTATAATTTATTCAAGATATCGAATATACTTCCCTGTACCATACAGTAGGTCCTTGTTGTTTTTCTCTTTTATATATAGTAGTGTGTACCTGCTAATCCCAAACTACTAATTTATCCCTCCCCCCACTTCCCCTTTGGTAACCATAAGTTTGTTTTCTACTTCTGTGAGTCTGTTTCTGTCTTGTAAAGAAGTTCATTTGTATCATATTTTAGATTCCACATATAAGCGATATCATATGGTATTTGTCTTTATCTGATTTACTTCACTTAGTATGATAATCTCTAGGTCCACCCATGTTGCTGCAAATGGCATATTTCATTATTTTTTGTGGCTGAGTAGTATTCCATTGTATATATATGTACCACATCTTCTTTATCCATTCAACTGTCGACGGACACTTAGGTTGCTTCCATGTCTTGGCTATTGTGAATAGTGCTGCAGTGAACATTGGGGTGCATGTAGCTTTCTGAATTAGAGTTTTCTCTGGATAAATGCCCAGGAGTGGGATTGCAGGAGTAGAGTTGCATATGGCAACTCTATTTTTAGTTTTTTAAGGAAACTCCACATTGTTTTCCATAGTGGCTGCACCAATTTACATTACCACCAACAGGGTAGGAGGGTTCCTCTCTCTCCACACCCTCTCCAGCATTGGTGGCATGTGTGCCTTTTTATACTACTTTGACTTTTTTGAGCCATATTATTAAATTATTATTAAAAAACTGAATAAAAATGAGCTGAGCTGGGCTCTAAGAGCGGTGGTTGTGCATTTGGAGGTGGGGTGAGGGGAATGGGATGTGAGCTATCCATCCGTGATGGGAAATTCTCAATCAGTGTCACTCTCCTTTCAGGAGATTTTCTTTTCTGTATCTGATATTGACACTTTAATCATTTATTGAATAAACAGCCCCTTGATGTCATACTTGCTCCTCTAACCAGACTCTTTTAATAACAAGATTTCATCAACATCTTACCTTTAACAATTGTTGCAGAGTTGCCCCAGCTGGAGGGTAATTGTATCTAAGTTGTACTGAGCATGTGCATCATGCCAGACGCAAAGTACTCTACCTGGATTGTCGCATTTCATTTTCACAACCTCTCACCACGGTTTTGTGCACATGAAAACTGAGACATGGAAACGTGAGGTGATTTGTTCAGGGCCACCCTTGGAGGTCAGCCTGTGGAGGGTAAATGGAGCATTGATTAATTTGATGACTGTTTGCTGGGTGCCAACTATGTGCTGGGCACTGGAGTAGGTGCTAGAAATATCCTGATGAATAAGAGGCAGGGTTTGCTCTCACAGATCACACCATCCAAAGGGTCTGACAGAACTTCCACGTGTAACTGTTATATAGTGTGGCAGAGGCTTTCAGCTGGGTATGTGCAAGGCCCAAAGAAACGGGAGAAGGGAATCAGGGAAGGCTTCCTGGAAGAGGAGAAAATGCTTTAGTTATAAATAACTCCTGTGTTATGTATAGGAGTTTGACAAGCACGTGGAGCCTGCAGGGCATTTTGAGTGGAGGGCATTCCAGGCAGAGGAAACAGCAAGCATGTGCAGAGGCCTGGAGGCCAGAAGTGGTGGACCATGAGGGTAGAAATATGAGTACTCTGGAATCTCCATGGGAGAGGAGCTGGGTGGGGGCCTTGATACTGTGGGTGGGGTTCATGCCATTTTCCTCCAGCCAACCCACTTCTGAATTTATTTATTTATTTATTTATTTTGGGCTGCGTTGGGTCTTCGTTGCTGCACATGGGCTTTCTCTAGTTGCAGCGAGCAGGGGCTACTCTTTGTTGTGGTGCACAGGCTTCTCATGGCAGTGGCTTCTCTTGTTGCTGAGCATGGGCTCTAGGCGTGGGCTCAGTAGTTGTGGCTCGTGGGCTCCAGAGCTCAGGCTCAGTAGTTGTGGCGCACGGGCTTAGTTGCTCCGCGGCATGTGGGATCTTCCTGGACCAGGGATTGAACCCGAGTCCCCTGCATTGGCAGGCGGATTCTTAACCACTGCGCCGCTAGGGAAGTCCCACCAACCCACTTCTGATGTGTGCCTTTCCCTGCTAGCAGTATGTCCCTTTGCCTTTATGATATGTCTGTAATCAGCTCCCAAGATTCATTCCTAGCTTAGCTAAGCAGTTGCTATGTGTCAGTCTCCCAGCTGGGAGTTCAATGGCAAAAATAATGGGGTGGTGTCATGGATGAATCAGGCATGGAAATGGACAAATTGATTCAAAACGACATTTGATAAGTGGCATTATATTGTACAAGGAAGCCCAGAGAGGGGACGTATAATTGGAGACAGGAGGTGGTCAGGGAGGGCTTCTTGGCGGAGGTGACCCTTGAGGTAAGTTTTAGTGGATGAGGAGGAGTAGTTGTGGGGGTGAGGATGAGCTGGTGTGGCCTCAGAGTAGAGGGGATGGCAGGGACAAAGGCCCAGAGGTATGATGCAATTAAATGTGTATGTGGAGCCAGTGGAGAGGCCATAAATAAAACTGAAGAGATAATAGAGGCCCTGGGAACCAAGCTCAAAAGGCCTAATAGGGTGTTTTCACGAGGGTGGAAGAAGGAGAAAGAAGGGGAAGAACGGTGACATCCTCATGTTCTAAAATGCTGATAAAACCAGAGCAACCTGTAAGTCAGTCTGGAGCACATTGCACTAGAACTCTCCCCCGGGGAACAGCAGGTGAACTCAACAAGTCAGGTTTCGGCCGAGCCCTGCACGTGGAGTGGCTGTCAGGTGTGATCACGCGTACCTGCCAGAGCTGGCCTTTCTCTGCTGGGGAGTTACATATTCCAACTTGGCTGAGACTGAGAACCCAGGGACCAGCACTTCAGGCCCGGTCAGAGTAATTAAAATGGGATCAGTGGTTCCCATGGCAACATTGACATCAGTGCTCCCAGCGTGGAGGCCTCTGGCCATGGTGGACTTGCTTCCTGAGGACTGGTGCCTGGCCCGCCTTGCCCGCCCTGGCCAGGCTCACGCCCACCAGACAGGAAGGAAACACCCTCTGTTTCCCAGCCATCATGTGCCAGAGCTATGCTGTTGGCACTTCATGCACATGACCTTGGATTCTCAAGACGATAGCCCTAGGAGGCAGGAAGGGGAATCTGAGGCCCAGAGAGGCTCAAGGACCTGCCCACGGACAGTGGGAGCCAAGGTCAGGATGCAACCGCAGACCCTGGGGCCACTAGATTCAGGGTCTTCTGACCTCCCTCACCATTACTTTTCAGTCCCCCGGTTGTGAGAATGACGCTTGCCTTGTTCACTTCTGTTATGGACTAAATGTTTCCGTCCTCCCAAAATTCCTATGTTGAAGCCCTAACCCCAATGTGATGGTATTAGGGAGTGGGGCTTTTGGGAGGTGATTAGGTTTAGATGAAGTCATGAGGGTGGAGCCCCCATGATGGGATTAGTGTCCTTAGAAGAAGAAGAAGAGACACCAGAGCTCTCCCTGCCATGTGAGGACACAGTGAGAAGGTGGCCTTCTGCAAGCCAGGAAGCCCTCATGGTGAACTGAATCACCCAGCACCTTAACCTTGGACTTCTCAGCCTCCAGAACTGTGAGAAGTGGATGTCTGTTGTTTAAGCCACTCAGTCTGCGGTTTTGTTATGGCAGCCTGAGCTAAGACAACTTTCCTCAACCACCCTTCCTTAAAGCACCCCAATTTCATTTGGAGAATTATGTTCCCCTCACTAGCTGCATCTCGTTGCGACTGAACCATGGTGGTCATGTGACCACACCAGGCCAATCAGAATTATTTTCTCCAGGCCTGGCCTCTGCACAGAGTCTCACAGTTCCAGTGTATTCCGCCCACGGGGTCCTCGGGGAGACAGGGAGGGACTGTGGCTCCTGTCACCTGATCCCAATCCTACTTCCGGTTCTCAGCCTTCCCATCCACTGTGTAAGCGGCTACTCAGGTCCATCCAATCACGTCCCTTTCTGCTTGAGTTCCCCACCATCATTTCTGTTGCTTGCAGTCAGAGGTTCCCGAAGACAGGCGTAGCCTGGTTCTCGGTACTCTCAGTGCCATTTGCCTTTGTTTTTGTTTCAAAACAGCTTTTTTATTGATGCATAATTTACATACCAATAAAATTACCCTTTTAAAGTGTGCAGTTCATTGCCTTTGGAGTGTTCACGGAGTTGTGTATCCATTACTACTGTCACATATTAGGACATTTTCGCCACCCCAAAAACAAACCCATACTCATGAGCAGTTATCCCCTCAGCCCTGGAAATTACTAATTTACTTTCTACCCCATGGATTTGCCTATTATGGACATTTCATATAAAAAAAACCCACACACACACAATATGTGGCCTTTTTGTTCTGCCTTTTTTTTTTTTTTTTTTTTTTTGGCCGTGCTGCAAGGCTTGCCAGGTCTTAGTTCTTTCCCTGACCAGAGATTGAACCCGTGCCCTCAGCAGTGAAAGCGTGGAGTCCTAACCACTGGACCGCCAGGGAATTCCCATGTTCTGGCTTCTTAAACTTATAGCGTTTTTCAAGGCTCATCCACGTTGTAGCAAGTATCAGTACTTCATTGCTTTTTTAAAAATTGTGGTTAAAAAAAAACACAGAATGTGAGCTCTACCCTCTTAACACATTTCTAAGTGCACAAAACATTATTGTGAACTAAGGCACAATGTTGTACAGCAGATCACCAGGACGTTTTCTCCTTCCGTAACTGAAACTTCGTGCGCACCAAATACTATTTGTTTTTAATCGTCAGCTGAAAGTGTGTCATGAGAAAACGTGTGCGTGTGATGAGCAAGTTGAGTGGGAAAGGTGAGGGGTGTGGAGGACGTCTCTGCAGGATGTAGGATTGGGGGCAGGAGGCAGACAGTCTGGACCCACTCCTTCAGCATGACCGGGAAGGGGGGTTGGTGTCATAGGTGCATGAAGCATGGGCTTGGCCTTCAGAGACTCATAGTGTAGCAGGAGAGATGTTGACAGGGGCATAAATAGCCATATCAGGGTGCAGGGGATAAGGGCATGAAGTCTGGATGGGTGATGGGGATTCAGAGGAGAAAAAGATTATTCTGTGTGCGGGATAATTGATAATAGTAACAGTAACAATGATAATAGGTAGCATTTATTGAACTTTTATTATGTGCCAGGTGCCTTACTTAATGTTTTATATGTTTATGTCATTTAATCTTTATAATAACCCTAGGAGGTAGCTACTATTATTTCTCCCACTTTCCAGATGGGGAGACTGAGGCCCAAAGAGGCTATATAAGTGGCCCAAAATTACAGGACTGGGAAATTGTTGGGTGGCATTTAAACCCTCTCCTTGTGGCTCCCCAGCCCACGGTCTCCCAAGGTATCACGGGGTAGAGACTTTGGAGTCGCCTTGTGAAAGGCAGGCTGAGAAGATTTATCCCAGTCAGATAATACTCACCTCAGGCAGAAGGCATTAAAACAAGCTTTTTTACATGTTCTGGATGTTGTAGCTGAGAGAAAATCATTCATGTAATCCCTTCCCTCCAGTCCTCACTGAGGGGGCTTCTGGAGCCCTTCAAGTCACAGCCTCATAATTAACTAAATGAAAAGCTCCCTGCAAACAAGGAATCTTCAAAGGGCTGCTGCTTGCAGACTAATAGCACTGACAAATCACAGTTTTCATTAGAACAAATTCCTGCTGAAGTTGGGCCACGTCCCAGGTCTGCCCTCGATATGTTAAGAATCAGTCCATTTCCAGATCTGGCCTGAGGTGCTGTGTTTGAAAAGACTTTTGAGCCAAGATACCGTCAGAGCTGATCTCGAAGGAAGCAAGAGTGTGTTTCTTGACCTCAAGCCCAGGCCCCGGGCCCCTGGCAGGTACTTAACAAATATCTGTTGCCTGAACAAATAAAAATGATTGAAAGGTAATTAATTCTATGGTGCATCATAGGTATAACATGAACCAAAGGGGCGATGGTGTATCAATCAAGACCTTGGGGTTTACTGCTTTTTTGTGCAACAGAAATTCAAACTGACTTAAGTAATAGAATTTGTTGGCTATGTAACTAAAATGTCCCAAGGTATACTGGCCTTCAGGAGAGGTTCGCTCCAGCAATGCCAGTGTCACAAAATTATTGTTTTTGTTGTGAAAGCTCAGCCCCTGGGAAATTCAAGACAGGATATGTTTATACTACACCTCTGTTTGAAGTATGATATTGTGGTTTGGTCAAGGGTAATATTTTATAGACATACAATCTGGCTTGAGATGGAAAGAATTCACCAGATTGCCAAGCTTTTGTGAAGTATAGAGTAGCAGATCAACTGAATTCAAGAACATGACAGAGAATGGAGGGAATTCCTAGCTGTGTTAACCTCAGAAAAGTTGCTTAAATCTCTCTGAGCCTTTTTTCCCTGGAATAAACCTGAGTAGTCATTTCTGCCCTGTTTTAGTGCTTGGGGTTGTCAAAAGGCTCAATTAAGAAAATATATCCATTAGAATTCTAAACAAATGAACAACTGTAATTAGTGATCATGGGAAATAATGGGTTATTGATCATGGCAATTTCTTCTAGTAGGTGCTTAGGCTGATTCAGTCATTTATACATTCATTCATTTATATATATATATATATATATATATATATATATATATATATATATATATATATATAGCCTTCAGGAAAAGTTTGATCCAGCAATGCCAACAAATTATTGTCTTTGTCTTGAAAGCTAAGCCCCTAGGACATTTATGTATATATATATATTTGAGATATAATTTACATACCATAAAATTTCAAGTTTTTAAGGTGTATAATTCAGTGGTTGTTGGTACATTCAACAAATTGTGAAAATTCACAGAACATTTTCATCACCTCAAAAAGAAACCCCATACTCATTAGCAGTCATTGCCATTTCCCCTCACCCCAGCCCCTGGCAGACATTAATCTCCTTTCTCTCTCTCTTTTCTTGAGCACCTACTGTGTGCAAGGCACTCTACCAGGTGCTGGAACTATGATAATAAGAAAATTCTCCCAACCGATTTGGAATCAGGTGAACAAACTGTAAATTACTCCAGCAAAAAACGAATGGAACTGGCTGACTGTCATTGTCACTGGTGGGGGTACTGCTTTTGCAGGGAGGGGCAGTGTAGGGTGCAGCGGAATTTACTCTCTCTGCCACAACTTGGCAGCCATGGGGCCTTGGTCTCCTTGAGCCTCGGTTTTCTTGTCTCTAAAATGCCACCCACCTCTGAGGGTTGTTCTGAGGGTAAAATGAGATGAGGCATGTAAAGGGCTTAGCACGGCATCTAGCACGTATAAGTGGTCAATAAATGGTAATAGTATTATGCTTGAAGTGAATGATGAGAAAGCAATGGTGTTTATTGAAAAAAAGTGTAGTAAAGGGTGGTTCTTATCTCAGGAATTGAAGGATGGGGAAAATTTTCTTACCAACCACTCCACTCAAACAGGGGTCTGACCTTTGGCACTGTTACCATCTTGGGCTGAATAATCCTCTCTTGTGCAGGCTTCCTGTCTATTTTAGGATGTTTAGCAGCATTCCTGGCTCTATCTGCTGGATGCCATTAGCATTTTCCAAATTGTTCCAAGACAATTTTCCAAAATTGTCTCTGGACATTGCTAAATGTCCCCTGGGAGGGCAAAATAGCCCCTGCTTGGGCACCACTGATCAAAACTGAATACTCAAGTGTCCTTTGAAGAACGCTTTGCTTTCCTGCATCTACAGCTCTGCTCACCTCAGGGACTTCCACTTCCCCAGCTTCATGTCCAAATTCCACTGCTGGCCTTCAAGGCCAAGCTCCAATGCCACCTCCTTCCTGTGTCTTCCCTGTTGAAAGAGCTTCCTCATCTCAAATCCCTAAAGCACTTTATCTCTACGTCTTGTATGATAGCGAGTGCCAGCTATCCACCAGGTCTGTGCCTTACAATCCTCATAATAATTCCATGAGGAAGGCATCGTTACTCGCATTTACAGGTTAGGAAGCCAAGGCTCGGAAAAGCTGTGTAACGTGTTCAAGGTGACGTAGCTGGAAAGTGGCAGAGCCAGGACCTCTGTGCACCTTAGAGTTTCTGCTGCTTCTCCCACCCCCCACCAGTCTTTGGGACAACCCCTTTCTCCTTTGCAGTGGAGTGATCTGTATACATCACTTAGTTCCTTTGAACACTGAGAATCCACAATCTCCTTCATTTCCAGCACAGTGCCTGGCACATAGTAAGTGCTAAGAAATATTTGTTGAATAAATAAATGAAAAGAAGAAGTCTTAGAGGAGGCTGCCAGGTGTGGTTACCAAGTCTTTGAACTTGGGAAAGACTCAGATCTATCCAGCATGGTTAAATATTCACCTTCCAGAAGGAAGGCTGTGGTCCACATTACCTCCTGAATTTTTGCCTGATTCTAGTCATTCAGCAGAAATTTCCTGAGTGCCTCCTGTGTGCTAGGATTTGTGATAATCTCTAGGGGTCTAGGAATGAAAGAGACATGGTCTTGTTGGTAGAAATATTTTGGAGACCAGTTTGGAAACTTCTGGGAAAGTGAAAGATGTTCTTACCCTCTGAACTAGCAATTTGTCTCCCAGGTGGAGATTCTAAAGGAACTGTTGGTCATGGGCACAGCAGGACCTGCAAAGAATAGTTATTGCAGTGTTGTTGGTAATAGTGAAAAAATTGGAGACAGCCTGATTCAGTGGTTCCCAAACATGTCTGCATGTCAGAATCACCCAGAGATCATTTAAAAATTCAGTCTACATCCCATATCGAGTAAATCACAATCTCTAGGGGTGGGACACAGCTGTCACTATGTTTGGAAGCTCTTAGGTAATCCCAGTGTGTACACTTCTTTGGGAACCACTGATCTAAGTGACCATTATCAGCTGAGCGCATAAATGATTATATAATGGATTACCTTGCTGTAATTATAACAAATGAACTACCCCAAAAGACGTATACAAGGATGTTTATAGCAGCAGCACTATTTACAGTAGCCAAGATGTGGAAGCAACGTAAGTGTCCTTCCACAGATGAATGGATAAAGAAGATGTGGTGTACATATATACAATGCAATACTACTCAGCCATAAAAAAGAATGAAATACTGCCATTTGCAGCAACATGGATGGATCTAGAGATTATCATAATAAGTGAAATAAGTCAGAGAAAGACAAATATCAAATGATATCACTTATATGTGGAATCTAAAAAAAACGATACAAATGAACTTATTTACAAAATAGTAGCAGACTCACAGACATGGAAAGCACACTTATGGTTGCCAAAGGGGAAAGGGGTTAGGGGAGGGATAAATTAAGAGATTGGGATTAACAAACTACTGTATCTAAAATAGACAAACAGCAAGGTCCTACTGTATGGCACAGGGAACTATATTCAATATCTTGTAATAAATTATAATGGAAAAGAATATGAAACAGAATATATATATGTATAACTGAATCACTTTGCTGTACACCAGAAACTAATAGAACATTGTAAATCAACTATACTTCAATAAAAAAATTAAAAAATAATGTTTATAGCAGCACTATTCATAATAGCCCCCAAATGGAAACAACCCAAACATCCATCCACAGTAGAATGGATAAATAAATCGTGGTGTGATTATAGAAGGGAATATTACATATCAGTGAGAATGAAGAAACTACAATTACATGTGTGAGTCTCACAGACTGTTGAGTAAAAGAAGCCAGGCCCAGAGGTGTACAGACTGTGTGATTCCAAGTATGTGATGTTCTAGAACGGGGTGGGTGTGTGTCAGCAAACCTTTCTGCAAAGGGACAGACAGTAAATTCTTTAGGCTTGTGTTCGATACTCTCTCTGTTGCTAAGCAGCTCTGCCATTGTTGTACAAAAGCAGCCATGCATGATATGGAAACGAGTGTGTCTGTGTCCTTATAAAACTTTATTTATAAAACCAGGTGGCTAATGTAAAATAGTTGGCTAGTGGGAAGCAGCAGCATAGCACAGGGAGATCGGCTTGGTGCTTTGCGATGACCTAGAGGGGTAGGATAGGGAAGATGGGAGGGAGGCTCAAGAGGGAGGGGATATGGGGACATGGTGTATGCATATGGCTGATTCGCTTTGTTGTGCAACAGAAACTAACATGGCATTGTGAAGCAATTATACTCCAATAAAGACCTATTAAAAAAAAAAAGCAGGTGGCGAGCTGGCTTTGGCTCACCATTTGTAGTTTGCCATAGTTTGCTGATCCCTATTCTAGATGGAGCAACATATATCTATGGTGAAACTACCATGAGACTTGTTCACCCCACGTGGAGGGTAGGGATGAGAAAGGCAGCTGCTGGGGCTCAGGAAATGATCTTTTTTCTTTCATTTGGCTGCTGATTATGCTGCTGTGTTTATTTTGTGGCAATTCATTATTCTGTACACTTAATGACGTGTACACTTTTCTATGTGATGTTATTCTTCAATGTTAAGTTTGCATTAGAAGCCGCAAATAAACAAATGAACTGAAATGATATGCACTAAATCATAATGTGCAAAAAAGGTGAGTTTTGGAAGATACATACAGAATGTAAAATAGACAAAACGATGTAATAAACTGTTTAGGGACCATGCACTAGATTAAGATCGAGAAGACGTTCAGGGGAACAGTAACCACCAAATTCAGGATGGTGGATACCTCGGTGTGGGAGGGGGGAGGAAAATGGGATGGGGAGGGGTCCACCGGGGGCTTTTTGTGTAGTTGTAATTTTTAATTTCTTGAGCTGAGTGATGAATAAATGGGCTTTATCATGTTATCCTTTATTTCTTTTTATGTGTTCAAATATTCAATACTAAGAGCAAGAAGAGTAGCAGATAATATCCTTACTTTTCAGGGGCATATGTTTTATTAAAGTTCAGAAGAATGTGAAACCAGGAGGACAGTGGTTTATTATCTATTTAATTCTTTTATTTCTCTCCAGTGCCTAGAATAGGGCCTGATACATAGTAGACACTCCCCAAATATTTGTTGAATAAATGAATGAATGAATGAAATGCTCATCACATGAGACAGTTACAGACTGACTGAAGAATGCATTTTGGAGGTGTCATGGGAATTTGGCGAGAAGGTGAACCAGGGACTCTGTAAAGACAACTAAGACCTGGGCAGTAAGATGGGCTCGGCCAGGGCTCCCCTTTTGCCCAGTCTTCAAAGCTACTAACTTTCCAGGCTAAATGGCAAGAGCAGAACCTTGGAGCAAACATTTAAAAGATGACTGCTCCTGACCTTGCTGCCTCTCCACATCCTGAGTTTGTGCAGGAAAGGCTGTGGGGACCCCTCAGCTTGGCTGCTTTTCGAGGCTGTCTAGTGAGTCCTGAAGCCTTTGTCAGGAGCCAGGAAGCTCAGATCGCCGATGGGGAAGGTGGTGATGGGGGAGACGGAGGCTGTGCCTGGCCATGTTGGAGAGGCAGGCAGAAAACCACTTGTCTCTTGGCTGGCTGCCTGGTCTTGAATGGGCGAAAGGTCTTCCCATGAAGCATGAGTCAGCCTCTGAAGGTTGGGGAGGAGGTGGGGGAAACTGTGGCCTAATTTGGTGCATGACTGGGGAGGCGAGCACCCTCCCTGTGCTCTGGGGATGCTGTCCTTTAAAAAATTCATGAATCTCCTTACTCACCCTGTGCTGTTGTGGGATCATCTCTGTTTAGGAGGATGAGCCTTGAGAGCCAGTCCCTGAACCCGATTATTTTTATGATTGCCATTATTATTAATGCCATCCTCGTTCTTGGGGTGGATCTGTGAGGCAATTAATCAAAGCAGCCAAAGTAAAGAAAATCCTGTAAAAATGGAGAAAGCCGGTATTTGGCAGACTTTCCTAGCTCCTTTTCAGCCAAGTGTTCAGCTCACTTTGAGAGGTACCCATGGGGTTATTCATATTAGCTTTCTCTTTACAGGATTGCCCCTTGGATCCTGGCCTGTCTTTGCATTATATTTAGCCTATTTATTCCAAAAAATTTTCTCTTGAACCCTTACTCTGTGCTAGGCACCTTCTAGACACCAGGCATGTGGCTGTAAATAAATTAGGCAAAATCCCTGCTGTGTTGGAGTTCACATGCTAGCACGTGTGTGTGGATGTGAGTGGGGACGTGGAGGAGAAACAATTAAATAAATATGAACATTGCCAGTAGTTGTGAGCACTAGTATTAAAATTGTACAGGCACACATTAGCTAGGGTGGTCAGGGAGGGCTCTCTGGAAAAGAAATATTTGAATTAGGACCTGAAAGATAAGAAGAAAAGTAGGGCAAAGAGGAAGCGTGTTCCAGCCAAAGAGAACCACAGGTGCAAAGGTCCTGAGGCAGGACCAAGTTTGGCGAGGTCTAAAACCAAACAACTTCCGAGACTGAACCAGGAAGAAATAGAAAATATAAACAGACCAATCACAAGCACTGAAATTGAAACTGTGATTAAAAATCTTCCAACAAACAAAAGCCCAGGACCAGATGGCTTCACAGGTGAATTCTATCAAACATTTAGAGAAGAGCTAACACCTATCCTTCTCAAACTCTTCCAAAACACAGCAGAGGGAGGAACACTCCCAAACTCATTCTACAAGGCTACCATCACCCTGATACCAAAACCAGACAAAGATGTCACAAAAAAAGAAAATTACAGGCCAACATCACTGATGAACGTAGATGCAAAAATCCTCAACAAAACTAGCAAACAGAATCCAACAGCACATTAAAAGGATCATACACCATGATCAAGTGGGATTTATCCCAGGGATGCAAGGATTCTTCAATATATGCAAATCAATCAGTGTGATACACTGTATTAACAAATTGAAGGAGAAAAACCATACGATAATCTCAATAGATACAGAAAAAGCTTTCGACAAAATTCAACACCCATTTATGATAAAAACCCACCAGAAAGTAGGCATAGAGGGAACATACCTCAACATAATAAAGGCCATATATGACAAACTCACAGCCAACATCATTCTCAATGGTGAAAAACTGAAACCATTTCCACTAAGATCAGGAACAAGACAAGGTTGCCCACTCTCACCACTATTATTCAACATAGTTTTGGAAGTCCTAGCCACAGCAATCAGAGAAGAAAAAGAAATAAAAGGAATCCAAATCGGAAAAGAAGAAGTAAATCTGTCACTGTTTGCAGATGACATGATACTATACATAGAGAATCCTAAAGGTGCTACCAGAAAACTCCTAGAGCTAATCAGTTAATTTAGTAAAGTAGCAGGATACAACATTAATGCTCAGAAATCTCCTGCATTCCTATACACTAATGATGAAAAATCTGAAAGAGAAATTAAGGAAACACTCCCATTTACCATTGCAACAAAAAGAATAAAATACCTAGGAAGAAACCTACCTAAGGAGACAAAAGACCTGTATGCAGAAAATTATAAGACACTGATGAATGAAATTAAAGGTGATACAAACAGATGGAGAGATATACCATGTTCTTGGATTGGAACAATCAACATTGTGAAAATGACTCTACTACCCAAAGCAATCTACAGATTCAGTGCAATCCCTATCAAGCTACCAATGGCATTTTTCACAGAACTAGAACAAAAAATTTCACAATTTGTATGGAAACACAAAAGACCCCGAATAGCCAAAGCAATCTTATTTATTTATTTATTTATTTTTTTTATTTATTTATTTATTTTTTTAAACATCTTTATTGAAGTATAATTGCCTTACAATGGTGTGTTAGCTTCTGCTTTATAACAAAGTGAATCAGTTATACATATACAATATGTTCCCATTTCTCTTCCCTCTTGCATCTCCCTCCCTCCCACCCTCCCCATCCCACCCCTCTAGGTGGTCAAAAAGCACCGAGCTGATCTCCCTGTGCTATGCGATAGCCAAAGCAATCTTGAGAAAGAAAAATGGAGCTGGAGGAATCAGATTCCTGGACTTCAGACAATACTACAAAGCTGCAGTAATCAAGAGAGTATGGTACTGGCACAAAAACAGAAATACAGATCATTGGAACAGTATAGAAAGCCCAGAGATAAACCCACACAAATATAGTCACCTTATTTTTGTTAAAGGAGGCAAGAATATACAATGGAGAAAAGACAGCCTCTTCAATAAGTGGTGCTGGGAAAACTGGACAGCTACATGTAAAAGAATGAAATTAGAACACTCCCTAACACCGTACACGAAAATAAACTCAAAATGGATTAAAGACCTAAATGTAAGGCCAGACACTATAAAACTCTTAGAGGAAAACATAGGCAGAACACTCTATGACATAAATCACAGCAAGATCCTTCTTGACCCACCTCCTAGAGATATGGAAATTAAAACAAAAATAAACAAATGGGACCTAATGAAACTTAAAAGCTTTTTCACAGCAAAGGAAACCATAAACAAGATGAAAAGATAATCCTCAGAATGGGAGAAAATATTTGCAAATGAAGCAACTGATACAGGTTTAATCTCCAAAATATACTAGCAGCTTATGCAGCTCAATATCAAAAAAAGAAACAACCTAATCCAAAAATGCTCAGAAGACCTAAAGAGACATTTCTCCAGAGAAGATATACAGATTGCCAACAAGCACATGAAAAGATGCTCAACATCACTAATCATTAGAGAAATGCAAATCAAAACTACAATGAGGTATCACCTCACACCGGTCAGAATGGCCATCATCAGAATATCTACAAACAATAAATGCTGTAGAGGGTGTGGAGAAAAGGGAACCCTCTTGCACTGTTGGTGGGAATGTAAATTGATACAGCCACTATGGAGAACAGTATGGAGGTTCCTTAAAAAACTAAAGATAGAACTACCATACTACCCAGTAATCCCACTACTGGGCATATACCCTGAGAAAACCATAATTCAAAAAGAGTCATGTACCACAGTGTTCATTGCAGCACTATTTACAATAGCCAGGACATGGAAGCAACCTAAATGTCCATCGACAGATGAATGGATAAAGAAGTTGTGGCACATATATACAATGGAATATTACTCAGCCATAAAAAGAAATGAAATTGAGTTTTTTTGTAGTGAGGTGGATGGACCTAGAGTCTGTCATTCAGAGTGAAGTAAGTCAGAAAGAGAAAAACAAGTATCATATGTTAACACATATATATGGAATCTAAAAAAAAAAAAAGTTTCAGAAGAACCTAGGGGCAGGACAGGAATAAAGACACAGACGTAGAGAATGGACTTGAGGACATGAGGAGGGAGAAGGGTAACATGGGACGAAGTGAGAGAGTGGCATGGACATTAATACACTACCAAATGTAAAATAGATAGGTAGTGGGAAGCAGCCGCATAGCACAGGGAGATCAGCTCGGTGCTTTGTGACCACCTAGAGGGGTGGGATAGGGAGGGTGGGAGAGAGACACAAGAGGGAGGGGATCTGGAGATATATGTACACATATAGCTGATTCATTTTGTGAAACAGCAGAAACTAACACACCATTGTAAAGCAGTTATACTCCAGTAAAGGTGTTAAAAAAAAAACAAACAAAACCAGAGTCCAGTGTAATTGGAAGTGAGCAAGAAGAAAGGTGATGCATAATGGGGTTAGAGATATTGGAAGGAGTGAAGTTATATAGAATCTTTTAGAGCCCAGTAAGTCTATCTTCTCAGTCAGCACTGTCCAGTAGAACTTTCTGTGATGACGGGTATGTCCTATATCCGCTCTGTTCAATATGGTAGCCACTAACCATTTGTGACTATTGGGCAGTTGACATGTGGCTAGTGCTACTGAGTTACTGAATTATTAGTTTTTGCTAATTTTAATTAATTCCAAATTCAATTGGAATAGCTGTGGGTAGCTATTGGCTACCATGCTGGAGGACAGTTACAAGTGATCCAGGAACCAGTGAGTGGTTTTGGTCACTGGAATGGTATGATTAGGTAATATTTTTCTAGAGAATGGATTTTTAGGGCAAGAGGAGAAGCAGGGGCCCATTTCGGAGGCTGTTATATTCCATTCACTTTCTATGAGGCGCCTGGCAGCTGAGTCCAACATTCAAAGAAAGGTTTCCACTTGTCCTTCTTTTCCTTTTCAAATGCTGTTAGCTTTTCTGGAATGGTATGGGATCAGGACTGAGCTGATTCTTTTGGAAAACAGTCACAGGGAGTGTGCATTGTGTTTGGAGGGACAGCTCGATTCTAGTGGAAGAGATTCTTGACTCCCATAAAGATATGGGCTACAGACCAAGCTTGTTAACCACTGGGCACTCATTGGGCAAGTGAAACCATCTTTTTTTATTTTATTTTTTTAATTGGTGTATAGTTGTTTTACAATGTTGTGTTAGTTTCTACCGTACAGTGAAGTGGAGTTCCCTGTGCTATACAGCAGGTTCTTTTCACTTATCTATTTTATACATATTAGTGTATATATGTCAATCCCAATCTCCCAATTCATCCCTCACCCCTGCTCTCCCCCCTTGGTGTCAATACGTTTGTTCTCTACATCTGTGTCTCTATTTCTGCCTTGCAAACCGGTTCATCTGTACCATTTTTCTAGATTCCACATATATGCGTTAATATACGATATTGTTTTTCTCTTTCTGACTTACTACTTACTTACTCTGAAACCATCTTGATTTCAGAGCAGAGAGTTGTCAGGTCATTGAGCAAGATAAGACTAATTCACCCTATCACTTTTCTTTCCTGCTGTAGATAAAATGCACTTAAAATCTGCAGATGCTAATGATAGTTGCTCCCTTTTTTTTTTTTAGTACATATGAGCAACACAACTTATGTATATGTAACGCTGAATTTTCATAGCCACTCTACCTGTTAATGATAGGCCCCTAAGAAGTATTTCAAAAATTTTATACTAAGACCTGTAGAGGTAAGGATGGCATCCTTACTTCCAATCATGGGTTGCCTTCAAATCATGAGTTGCCTTCCCCACTGATTGCTCTAGGAAAGGAAACTCGTTAATTTTTGAAGAGTGTGGTCCTTTGGATTTTCCTCTGTCCTTTTGTGGTCCTGGCCATCTGTGCATCATCTCTTGGCTTCAAAGCTTTGAGATTCAGCATCCCCTGCTGAATAATTCTTATTCTGCTACCATCTCAACTGAATCACAGAGATTTGGAAGGATGCTTACTTCCTTCAAAATTCAGTTTTCCTGTATGCTTGAACCAAAGATATTCTCCTTATTCTCAGAATCTCTCTGAGTCTTTCCAGGTGTGCTAAGGTGTGGCGAAGGCTTTCTACTGCAAAGTGCCTTTTGGGGTTTAAATAATAAGTGGTTTTTAGGCAAGTGCGTTTTACAGAGGGAAACAGTAAGTCCTTGTGGCCGAGGGTCAGACTACCCTGATTCCAGCCTTGGCTTTGCCTAGAATATCACTCCAGGCAGAGAAAATGAAATAGGATGGTAGAAATGGAAAGATGTAACAGGGATCTCAGGGGAGAATGGCTGAAGGTAAGCCAGTGAAGGCTTTTAGAAAGAGTTGGCACTTAAGATGAATCAAAGAACCATCTAGGATTGCATGGTTTTTCTGGAGGAGGAGAACATTGTGAGCTTGAGTGATATGGGAAAAGAAAGAGTAGTGTGAGCAGAGGCCAAATTGAACACATTTCTGGGGATCAGGGCTTGGTAGAATTGTTGTGTATTAGTCACAGTAGTCTGGGCAGTAACAAATAACCCTTGAATCTCAGTGGTTTAAAACAAAAAGGTTTATTACTCATACTACAAGTTATTGCAGGTCGGCTCTGCTCCAAGCTGTACCTACTCAGGAACCCAGCTTATCAGGGCCTCCACTGTCTGGAATGTTGCCAGTATCCAAGGCAGGGCGAAGAGAATGCAGCAAGTCATGCAGTGGCTCTTGAAGGTTTCCACTCACATGTCATTGACAAAAGCAAGTGACGTGGCTAGTCCTAACTCCAGGGGGGGTTGTAAAGTCCAATCCTACCTGGAAGGAGAAGAATGGGGAATATCAGTGGACAGAAGAAATGACTACAAACAGTGTTGTAACATTGGTTTGGAATCATTTGGATTTCTATCCTTACATGATACTAGTTTTATGCTGGGGTGACATGATCATTATAATTATAGCTACAAATCATGCTGCACATACTACATTCTAGGCACTGGCTAATGATTTACATGCATTAGAAACTGAGTCTTCACAACCTACCATGTATGGTAGATTTTTGTCCCGCTCATTTAATGTTTGAAGAAACCAAGGTCCCAAAAGGCTAATCTAAATTTGCCCGAGGCTGCATGTTGAGTAAGTTTTAGATTCATGACATGAACCCAGGTTCCTCTTGCATCAAATCTCAGGCTCTATCTTTCCAGGTGAAAGGGAGATGGAACCCTTATAGGAACAGCTCCTGTCGTGTGTGTGTGTGTGTGTGTGTGTGTGTGTGTGTGTGAGAGAGAGAGAGAGAGAGAGAGAGAGAGGGAGAGAGAGATGTTCCCACTAGACTGTAAGCTCCATGAAGGCAGGGCATTTCCTGTCTTGTTTACCTTTGTGTCCCATGTGCTTAGAAGAGTTCTTGGTAGATCCTCAACAAATATCTGGTGAATGAATGAAAAAGGGAAGATACCATGTTGGATAATCCTACAGCAGGCGCCCTCAGGGAACCCTTGTTGAAGAGAAGCATATGGTGCTGTGGAGAACACAGTCCTACTTGAGGGAATCAGGTAAGGCTTCTTGGAAACTGGGACCAGAGCAAAGTTGTGACAACCGAGAGGGAGATATTCACCTTACATGAATAAGGGTGGGGGGTAGGGAGGAGCCTTGTACAGGGTATAGGTGGTGCAGAGACAGAGAAGAGAGAGAAAGAGTGCTTGGAAATGGGCAGATGACACAGCGAGAGGATGTTGTTCTCCAGAAAATGAAATGGAAGCCTGAGTTTGGTCCACATCTAGCTCCTACTTTCATGAATTAAAACAGCAACACCTACTTGGTTTAGGAGAATCAGACTGCTCACTGTTTATTGTGGAAGAAACAAGCCTGACTTCAATCCCCCCTGGGGAAGAATTTTCATAAGTGCAGCCCTATTTCATCAAATTATGATTGCCGATTTTTATAGAGAAGGAAGAGCCATTGTGTAACCCAAGGAGTCGCTTTCGATTATAACTGACGTCTGAGTATTATTTGAAGTGCTCAGAATTTAATTATGCTCCATGTAGATGGCAAATAATTTGAAATGGTAGGCAATGAGTGTGTTTCCAAACCCCAGACCAAATGCCAATGAAGCAAATTGCCACCCCCATAAAACTCCCATAAAGAACAATTAAGGAAAACAGTATTTGTTTTCAGAGTAATCTATTTAATATCTAATTCAAATGATGTTATAAACAGCCCCAAAGGAGCGCAGCTACCTTGGGCGGGGGGAGGTTGGTGGTGTTTGAGATCATCGCAGAACATTTGGTTTCTATGTTTAAGGCCTTGAGCCATTTTCTTTTAAATTTGTTTTCTTTCCACTGCGACATAACAGAACCTGTACTAGAACCTTCTCCTTAAAAAAAAAAAAAAAAAAAAGAAAGACAGGTTGATAGGTGACTGGAGAAATAGATAAAAGGATAAATGTATGTGAATGAAACTATTCCCAAGTATTAATTGTAGAATCTTAAGTGTGAGTGAGTAGAGTATGTAGGTGTATGTATTCACCATACAGTTCTCTCAAATTTTCTGTAGTTTGGAAAGTTTCTGTAATAAAATGTTGAGGGAATGAAACAGTGAGATGCAGTGTCTTTGAATTATGGGATGGTTTGTGATCTCTTTTGGGATCCCAGAACTTGGTTACTGACCTTGATTCCTCTCCCTTCTCAATCTCCTTATCTAATCGGTCACCAAGTCCTGTGGATTCTACATTGCATTAAATCTTCAGATTCCATCCTTTCCTCACCTGTTCCCATGACTCCTGCCTGCATCAAATGTTGCCTGGGTTATACAGCCATCCCTTCTTTGCTGGTCTTTATCTGCTCCCTTTCTGATTGACCCTTCACTTTGTTGTCAAAGTGCTCTATTTATTCATTAAGCACCTTTTGGGTATCTGCCACCTGCAGGACACTGTGCCAAGTGATTGGACGTTAGGTACACAAAACTGGATGGATGATAATCCTTAGTTTATAACACACGCCCATCATTCCACACAGGACTTGCTTTTGTTTAGTTAATTATGTTTAATAGTTAGAGTTCATTATTTTTAATGATGGAATAGGCACCTCTGGACTCATGCCCCAAACAAAATCTGGAATATTGACAATAATGTGCATCTAAACATATGGTTCCCTATCAGCCCCTGCCTTCCTCCATCCAAGTCAACTACCATTCTCAGTCCTGATGCATCATTTGCTTGCTTTCCTTTTGATATATTTATTGCTTCTATTTATATTCCTAGATGTTTATATTCTTATTTTGATTGCTTTTAATTTTGTAAAACGTGTAGCACACTCTATATAATTTTTTGGAACTTCCGTTTTTTTTCTCCACTTACTAAGATTCATCCATAATGTTGTGTGTTGCTGTAGTTCATTTGTTTTGACTGCAGTTTATCCATTTTAATTTATTTCGGTCTGTGTCACTCTTTTATTTTAATTTTTTTAAAAAAAATTTATTTATTTATTTATTTATGGCTGTGTTGGGTCTTCGTTTCTCTGCGAGGGCTTTCTCTAGTTGCGGCAAGTGGGGGCCACTCTTCATCGCGGTGCGCGGGCCTCTCACTATCGCGGCCTCTCTTGTTGCGGAGCACAGGCTCCAGACGCGCAGACTCAGTAGCTGTGGCTCACGGGCCCAGTTGCTCCGCGGCATGTGGGATCTTCCCAGACCAGGGCTCGAACCCGTGTCCCCTGTATTGGCAGGCAGATTCTCAGCCACTGCGCCACCAGGGAAGCCCCCGTCACTCTTATTTTTTATCCTTGCTTTCTTTTCAAAAATGGATATCTGTATCTCCCCTCTATTAAGAGAGGAACTTAACATACTTTCCCATCCCTTGGTTTCTTTCCTCCCCACCACTACATCTACTACTTTGACGTTATCTGGACTAAAGCTTCTCAATTTTAAAGTGCATTCAGATCACTTGGGGATCTTATGAAAATGCAGAGTCTGTCTAAGTTGTGGGTGGGACATCAGTTCCTGCATTTTTAACAAGCCCAAGTGATGCTCTTGCTACTGGTCCAGGGACCACAATTTGAGTAGGATCTGGAGACTTGTAATTCTCTATTTTTCTGAGAAAAATAGAGGAAAAAAAAATTAGAGAAATTCTCTAATTTCTCTTTTTATTTGGTCTTAGCTATTTTTTAAAGACAGCATCAAGGCATTTGATCACCTATATCTATCTACCTGGTACCATCTCCAGGATATGTCTTTCCTCTTATTTAGGTAGTACATCCAAAATTGTGTTCAGTGTGGGGCTTTGTGTGGCTAATCTTTGAGGTCTTCTATGCCTGAAAATATTTTTATTGTACCTTCATATTTGAATGACTTCTTAATTGGATATAACATTTTGAGTTCTATCTTTTTCATTTAATTCATTGAAAATATTACTTCATGTATTCTTGCATTCGGTATTGCTGATGAAAAAAATTCTGATGTCAATTTGATTCTTTTTAAAAAAGTGATCTCTTTCTCCTTGGAAGCTTTTTAGAATTTCCTCTTTGCTTTTGATACTTTCTTAACTTTAACTATAATGTGTCTAGGTGTGGGTTTTTCCTCATTTCTCTTCTTTGGAATGTTACAGAACTTTAAAAAAAATTCTGAGAAATTCGTATCTAATATTTTTTCAAATGTTTACTCCTTTCCACTTTTATTTCTCTCTTTTTCTGGGAGTCTTCCTATTTTTAAAAAATTTTTTATTGTAATACAGTTGCTTTACAATGTTGTGTTAGTTTCTGCTGTACAACAAAGTGAATCAGCTATATGTATGCATATGTCCCCCCACCGTCCCAGCTTGAGCCCCCCTCCCACCCCTCTAGGCCATCACAGAGCACCGAGCTGAGCTCCCTGCAGCAGCTTCCCACTAGCTATCTATTTTACACATGGTTCCACTCTTTTTTAGATTCTTTTCCCGTATAGGCCATTACAGAGTATTGAGTAGAGTTCCCTGTGCTATACAGTAGGTCCTTATTAGTCATCTATTTTATATATAGTAGTGTGTATATGTCACTCCCGATCTCCCAATTTGTCCCTCCCCCTGGAATCTTCTTATTTTGATGTTAGTGATTCTCTTCTATCTTCCATATCACTTAGCTTAAAAAAATTTTTTTGTCTCCTTAAAAAACTAAAAATAGAGTTAGCGTATGATACAGGAATCCTACTCCTGGGTGTATATCCAGAAAAGCCAAAAACTCTAATTCGAAAAGATACATGCACCCCAATATTCATAGCAGCACTATTTACACTAGACAAGACATAGAAGCAACCCAAATGTCCATCGATAGATGAATGGATAAAGAAGATGTAGTACATATATATACAATGGAGTACTACTCAGCCATAAAAAGAATGAAATAATGCCATTTGCAGCAACATGGATGGACCTAGAGATTATCATACTAAGTGAAGTAAGTCAGAAAGAGAAAGACAAGTATCATATGGTATCACTTATACATGGAATCTTAAAAAAGGATACAAATGAACTTATTTACAAAACAGAAATAGACTCAGACATAGAAAACAAACTTAGGGTTACCAAAGGGGAAAGGGTTGGGGAGGGATAAATTAGGAGTTTGGGATTAACATATACACACTACTATATCCAAAATAGATAAACAACAAGGTCCTACTGTATAGCACAGGGAACTATATTCACTATCTTGTAATAACCTATAATGGAAAAGAATCTGAAAAAAAGAGAGAGAGAGATATATATATATATACACACACACATACACACACACATAACTGACTCACTTTGCTGTACACCTGAAACTAACACAACATTGTAAATCAACTGTACTTCAATAAAAAAATTTTTTTGTCTCTTCCTCTTCCTTCTAGAAGATTTCCTCAACCTTGTCTTCCAGTTGATTAATTCATTCTTCAACTGTATTTATTCTGCCACCCATTGTGTTCTTTATTTCAACCATTACATTTTTTATGTCTGATATTTCAGCTTGGCTTTTTAAAAAATATTCTTTTGTTCTTGTTTTGGCTTATATTGTTACTCTTTTCTTTTATCTCTTTAATATGCTTAATAAAAGGCTAATTTGATATTCAAAGTCCATCTGTTCTAATATTCTTACTTCTGTTGGGATCTGAAGCCCAGTGGGTTGTTTTCCTTTCGAAATGGTTCTAATCCTCAAATCTATTGTTATTTTGGGTTGTGAGCTCATTTTACCCTGGAGGTATTGGGCAATTACTCTGATGGGCAATGTGGATGGATGGAGGCCAGACCCCCATGTCGGCTCTGATGAGCTCAGGGGGTAGGGAGTGGATGAGCCCTAGAATGGTGATCTCCAGACAGAAGAAACCCACAATCATGCTCACCATTCAAACAGCTTTCCAGGCATCATTTTTGCCCCTAAGGGAGGCTCCTCCTAATGTAGCTTTTCCATTTTCCCTACTCACACATACCACTTTGGAGTTATGAAGGGGAGAAGTCCTCACCTCCTTGAGGAAGCAACTCCCTTGAGGTTATTTAGTCCCCTTTTTCTCAGCACCTCACAAGCACAGAGATTTTACCATGCCCTGATTTTATTTCTGATGGCATCTGGACGAGAGGTCTGAGTTGGGCTGTGGGGGCAGGTGCTGTATGCACCTGGGAAATGATAGGAGAGCACCGAGGGCCAAACGTTGCAGATTTAGAACATTTCCATCATTGCGAAAAGTTCTCTTGGACAGCACTGCATTAGACTATATTGCCTCTTGAGAAAATGATTACATTTCTTTTCTTAGTACAGAAAGTGACTCATGGACTGGCCCTGGTCTACCTTTTTAACCTCATTTGCTGGTACTCCTTCACTCTCTCTACCTTTCCGTTGTATCCAATTCCCCAGAGCTCCCCAGCAATGCATGCCTTTCAGGCACGCACTATACTTTTGTCACACCTACTTATCCATTCAGACTGGGTTCATGCGCTACCATCTTCAGGACCTTTTCCCTGATTTGCTGGGCCAGACCAGGTATACCTTGTCTGCAAGATGGCAGTACTCCTTGTCTCTCCCAACCACAGCATTTATCCCACTGGATGGCAATGGTTTAGTTATGTCTGTATTCTAGACATTGTGAGCCTCCTAAGGGCAGGTATGATAACTTATTAATCTCAGAAACTATGGTACCTAGTAGTACCTGGGGAGAGTGAGATGCTTACTCAAGAAGTGTTGCATACGAAATGAGGGCATTGTAAGTATCTTCTATTTTCCCTACTCACACACCACTTCATAGAGAAATTGCCACCTCACCACTAGCTGCCCTGGTTTTATAGGGTGATATCTTGCCCATCCCATCATCATAGCTGAAGGGATGAGAAGCCAATCAGACTCTTCACTTTGAGAATTTGAACCAAAAACACAGACACTTCTCATCAGGTGGTTTTGGGTACCATTGCATGTAACTGTTGGTATGGGTGGGCTCAAGTCTCCCATCCTGGTACTTTCCCCTGGGTGTCAGAACCAGATGTGGGCTGGCCATTTTGCCATTTCACAAGCTTGTTGAGACAGGAAGAGCCAGCCCGCAAAGAGAAGCATTCCGAATATAGTACACCCAGAGAGAAGAAGCTGAGGTGCTCATGTGGCCAGTGGTAGAGGGCAGTCATTTTGAGGACAGGGCGTGAATTCTAATTCTGCCGCTTTCCAGCTGTGCAACCTTGGGAACTTTCTTTAACCTCTCGGAGCCTCAGTTTTCCCATCTGAAAAATGGGAATGTTTGTATCTCAGAGAGTTTCCTGTGTAGGTAAACTGTGCGATAAGGCAGGTAAAGCATTGAGAGCAGTGCCTGACACATAGCAGGACCTCAGTCAACATTATGTTTTTATGTGGTGTCAGAGAGGAGAAAGTGGTTTTGTTTTTTAATTCTCTTGTTTATTCACCCTTTTGAGATTTGTACTCTACCCCTGATTCTTCCAATTAAAGTCCCCTTCATCTCAAGCTGGTTTGAGTGGCTTTCTGTTTCTTATAACCAAATGGTACATGATTAGGATAATGATTGCCTGTTGGCTTTTGGCATTAGCTCCTGTTCACGACTCCTGTATTGGCACCCACTGTACGCTGCAGTTGGTGTTTTTTATTTAAATACTTGGTATTTAACGTTGATTTTGAAGCTGAAGTCCATCTTGGACTCCCCACATGAGACCTCCTTCATGTCATCCCAGCTTTTCCAGCCCGGATCCCTTGGCCTTCCTACCAATTTGCCCTTGTCACTCCGTTGCCAATACACTGATTCCCATCTCTTTAAGCTTCCTCAATATCAGAGCCCCAAGCATCAAGGAAATGAGCAGAGGTACTGAGCAGCAGAAAGAAATGAAAGGCACATTCAATATCTGCCATGGTAAAAATTGAAGCCCCTGTAATGTATTCAATCATCTTCCTTGTAGAAGGATTTCATATTAAATCTCAGCGACCTTTTATTTTTCCCCCAAATATGAGCTCAATTTGCTGAAGTTCTGTGAACAGTCAAATTTTCTTTTATTTACTGGTATCTGTATGAATAAAGCTGAAGATCCAGGGACAAGTGACTTGATTATGTTTCTTTCTCTATAGCGGTGGAAGGTGGGATACTTTCCTTAGATTAGAGCCAGGCTTAGGTAATCAGCTCTTGAAAATGGTCTTCGAGATCATCTTTAGACTATCAAGAAGGGAGACTTTTTCCCTAGGCAGTAGGGAAATTGGTTCTTGGGGTTTAAAGCCAAGGATTCAGGAAAGGACTGCTAGGCTTGGATAAGAATGATGGATGCCAGGGTGGTGTCCAGATCTCCTCTGGTTCCTTGGGCATGCTTCTGTAGGCTTTGCTCTCATGGTCTGCTCACGTGCCTCTCTTTGGGTTACGGGAGGCTACATACCCTGGGTGCCTAAGTGGTGCAGGCATATGAAAGTCCAGTTCTCTTGCCTCAAGTTGGAACTAACTCTGAAGCCTGATATACACTCCAGAGTTCCAGCTGGGATCGGGCTGAGGCTGGGAGGTTCCCTGAAATCACCCAATGGCCAACTTCTTCCCCTTCCCTGACCTGCCTCCCCTGCTCCCTTACCAGTTTCGCCTGCAAGCTCTTCCTGCGTGATGTGTGGCATTACCCGAATTGCACGTGAATCTTCACCTCCGGGTCTGCTTCTGGGTCATGTTTGCATCCAAAGGAGGTGGTGTTGAGTGGGTAGCAGTTGAAAAGAACAGAAGCTCTGGAGTCCCGCAGACTTGAGATAGATTGGAATTTCTCTGTTACCACTTATATGTTGTGAAAAATTTTAGAAGATTCTTAAGCTCTCTGAGCCTCAGTTTGCCCATCTGTAAAGTGGAAAGAGTATGACCCACCTTGAGAAGTTGTTGCGAGGTTGGGCATGTCATCTGTGTGATCCCCTGCCCATTGCGGGTGCTGTATACATTTTAGCTCTTATTACTCTTTGGGATTGAACGGGTTGAGACTGGAGACAAAGAGTTCATTCAGACACGAATTACCTAATAAGAGAAACGTTGAACCCCTGAGCTGGTCCCCCATCCTACTCTATGCACTATAGCCATAATTTGGATGTGTTCCTTCCTTGTCTAAGGATTTGGGCTGACATTCAGCTGGTGTTATGGACAATGCTGGCACTCCACCCAGATCCACTAAAGTTCTATTCTTCTCCTCAGATTAATGGTGTCCAACCTTTGACCTTCCTGTGCTTTTGCCTCCAGGCGGCACCAGTGGCTCTTGTTCGGAGGACTTCCTGGGCAGCTCCTGGAGGTGCTTTGCTTTGCTTTGCTCTGTATCCTACTCCCAGGACAGCCCTTAACTCCTGACTTCTGGATGCATGAATATGAAAGCTGGGCTCTCTTGCCTTAGATCAGGCCGACTGTGGGGCTGATTTATGCTCCAGACTCCCCTGTGGAATCAGGTTGAGGTCACTACCTGTGTGGCTTTGATTCAAGTCCTCAGCCTGGCTGGGCTTTCCTCCCTTCTTTGTTCTGCTTCACTTGCTTTCTTACTGTTTTTTTGGGTTTTTTTCCCCCTGGGAACAGCTTCTTAATAAATCACCCACGTACAAATCCTCATCTCAGAGTCTAGGTTCAGTCTGGCTGGTATGTACAAGTGTGCCCGTGGTGGGCATTAAAATTTGAAATACTTCCATGCCAGTTGGGAAACAGCCACTGCCCTGGTGTCCCAGTGCCTGCCTGCCACCCTGGCCCTTCACTTGTATCCCCTAAACCTTCCAAGATTTTTAAAATAAAAGGATAACAGCAGGGGACTTCCAGAACCTTCTCCAAAGTTATGGTCAGTGTCCGTTCTGATTGGTTAGTAGATACACGGTCAGGGTTGTTAAAATTTTGTCTGTCAACCTGTTAAGTAGGCACACATGGGATTACTCGGAAGTGTGTGTGTGTGTGTGTGTGTGTGTGTGTGTGTGTGTAGTTGAGAATGGCAGGCAGGCTGGTCCAAATTTATCATTTGGTGGTGGTGTTTCTCCCAGACGTCACAATGCCTCCCTTGTTTAACAAAACCCTCAAGCACTTTGTCTGCCCAAATGCCCAGACTCTGCCAGGGAAAAGGAAGAATTGGCTTCTGTTGGAAATCAACATGAGACCAGGAGTCCATTCAGTCCAAGCATCACCCAGAGTGACCCGAGGGGGCTGCCAGGCAAGCAGGTGTTCAGGTGGAATAGTCACAGAGGAGACACCTGTCACCTGTCTGCTCTGTCAGGTGAAGCAGGAGAGTGTGCTCAGGTGTCTGGCCCCTGTTCATCCTCAGACAATCCTGCCTTGCCCACAGTTATATCCTCATCACCCTTTCCTGTTCCTGTTAAAGGACTTCCTTCTTCTCTTCCTCCCTCCCTCCCCTCTCCTCACTCTGGTGTGTGTGTGTGTGTGTGTGTGTGTGTGTGTGGCGGGAGAGATGGGGAGAGCGGGATATTGCTTTTAGAAGTGATTTGGAGTCTCCTTTCCATTTAGAAAATGGGTGAATTACTCTTTTTTTTTTTTAACATCTTTATTGGAGTATAATTGCTTTACAATGGTGTGTTAGTTTCTGCTTTATAACAAGGTGGATCAGCTATACATATACATATATCCCCATATCTCCTCCCTCTTGCGTCTCCCTCCTAGGGTGAATTACTCTTTACAGCCACAAGTCTTTTGTGGGTTTTGGGGGAGGAGGTTAAAACAATAAAATTGTACATCTTGATTCCCAAGAAAGTTTTCTCTAGATCTGTGTGGTGATGATGAGGGAGAATTCAGGTGTGGTGCGATCATGGCCCCTGAGGTCTGCCCAGACTGGATATTGGAGGGGTTGGGCTGAATCCCCCTGGGAGGACCTCCCCACTCTGCAGGTCAGAGAATCAGACTGTCTTTCCAGGTTCTATAGGTCTAGTCACCAAGATGTTAATAGTGGTAACAGCTAATGTTTATTAAACCCTGTGTGCTGGGCATGGTTCTAAGGGCTTCCCCTTATTTTGTCCTGCCACAACCCTATGAGGGAGAAGCACTACTCTTATTCTCCCCATTTTACAGATGAAAATACTGAGGCTTGAAGAGGTGAAGTAACCTGTCCAGGTTCACAAGGCTCCAAGATCTGGAAATAAAACCAATAAAACCAGGGAGTATGGCCCCAGGGCCTGAGTGCTACCATGACCTGATACTGCTTCCTCCTCTCAGTACCTGAATGAAGCGTACCTGTGCCTTCCAAGTCTGTCTTCTGCACTGGATTCTGAGCAACTTGAGGCCAAGAGACTGTTTCTTGGCCATCACAGTAACCCCATTGCCTACCCAGGATCTGGTACAGGTCAGAAGTATTGTGATAAACCCTGAAACACCTGAAAAAATACCCCCTGGTGGACCCAAGAACTGTTGCCATTCATCCTTTGTACATCTGCCCACTGATCTACCCCACGTTCAAAATTTCAAGAGAACGAATTCCACTTTGAGGGAGATCCAAGTTCTATGTTTGGCATAACTTTTATTATTATTTTTTAAATTTAATTTTTATTTTATATTAGAGTATAGTTGATTTACAGTGCTGCGTTAGTTTCAGGTGTACAGCAAAGTGATTCAGTTGTACATATATCTATATATATAGATATACTGTATATATATATATATATATATATATATCAATATATATATATATTCTTTTTCAGATTCTTTTCCCATATAGGTCATTACAGAATATTGAGTAGAGCTCCCTGTGCTCTACAGTAGATCCTTGTTGATTATCCGTTTTATATACAGTAGGTGTGTGTATGGAGTGACTTCTAAAAAAGCGATTAGAGCTGCCATTTTATCAAGTCCTTGCTGGGGGCGACCTGGTTCCATGCTAAACCTCTTACACGGGGTAGATAACATCACCCATCTCTTGTAGATGCAAAAACGAAGGCTTAGATCCATGAAGTAAGCAACTTGCCCAGAGTTAACAGTAGCTAGGATGCGGTGGGCCCAGGAGTCACCTCTAGGTAGTTGGTCTCCAGTTTTCCTATTCTTATAAACTAAGCTAGTCTGCTTGTCTGAATACATCAATAGTCAGAGACTCGAAGAAGAAAAAGAACTTGCAGGACAAGACAGCAAGATCTTCAAGTCAACTCTCCAGATTCTTTCAGTCCGTCCCAGTGGCGGTACCCACAGCCCTCCTGGACTCTCCTCCGATGACTTGGGACTCCTGGCTCTCCAGGCTTCAGGAACATTTCCAGATCCAATTCCCAATGCTTCTTTGTAAGGCCCTAGAGTGGTCGTCTAAAGTGTTAGGCAGTTAAACTCTTTATCGCTCTTGACACTTCGGTACTCTTGACTTGAAGCTGTCTGTCCATGCTGTCCCATTTAAATAACGTTTCCCGGCAGGCAGTCTCCTCTGCTAGATGGATTCTTCATCCCTGTTTTCATTCCACCACTAACAGAGTTTCACCCAATGTCAGATCCCCAAGCATCGGTGATCTCTCATTCTCAGATTGTGTCTCTCCCCGGAGAAATTAGACAAGCTCCTTCTGGCTTGGTGTTGTATGTTCGTTTTCTTTTTAAGAAAAAGATTTTAATTAAAAAGGTAGTCCCTGTTAATGAGCACTCACCTTTAACTGAATACCTACGACCCACCAGCCACCTTGCTTAGCACTTTCTATGCATTAACTTGTTTACTCTTTGCCACTCTTTGCAGTAGGTGCATGGTTATCCCAGTTTTGCAGATGAAGTCACAGTGACTTGGATGTTGAGACTTAGTAAGAGTCAATAATAGCTAGACAGTGGCAGGGCTGGATTTAAAGCTGGGTTCTTCAGACTAGAAATCCATCCTCTGAGCTTATGGAGCCAAATAGATGTTTTGAAAAAGGAAACGAAAACTGCTTTTTAATCCTACTACCTTAAGATAATTGCAGTGGGAGTTTGCTTTATTTCCATTCAGTCTGTTTTTCTAAGAAAAACATGACTAGTTAAATGATCGGTGGCTAATTAATGGCTAATTAAGTATTTTCGTCTTTGCTTTTTTTCATATACCATTTTATTAAGATTAGGTTGCCATGTCATTCATTTTAAGGGAATACATATAATATTCCATCATCTGAACAGACCATAACTCATTTGACCATTTTATTATACTTGGACATTTAAGTCATTTACAAGTTTTTATTCTTAGATCAGTGGTTCTTAATGCGGATTTTGTCACCCCAGGGAACGTTTGGCAATGTATGGAGACAGTTTTTTAAATAATTAATTTTATTTCGGTATAGTTGGTTTACAACGTTGTGTTAATTTCTGCTGTACGGCAAAGTGATTCAGTTATACGTATATATATTCTTTTTCATATTCCTCTCCATTATGGTTTATTACAGGAAACTGAATGTAGTTCCCTGTGCTGTACGGTAGGACCTTGTTGTAGTTTGCGTCTGCTAATCCCAGACTCCCAGTCCAATCCTTCCCCCACCCTTGGAGACAATTTTGACTGTCGTAACTAGGGGTTGGTGTGTGTACTCTTGACCTCTAGTGCGTAGCGTACATGGATGCTGCCAGACATCCTACGATGCCCAGGACACAGCCCTTACGACAGAGGATTAGTCGTCCAACCCTACACGTCAAGAGTGCTGCGACTGAGAAACCCAGATCTTAGAAATACCATCATGATAGACACCCTTGTCCATTAAACCAAACATGTCTGACAGACAGATCTCTGGTTTTGTATGGTTGATTCCTAGAAGGGGAATTACTGAGTCAAAGATTAGAACCTCTTTGAAGGATCCTGAAACACAATATCAAATTGCTTTCCAGCAAGGTAAAAATATCATTCTTCTAACAGCAGTACCTATTAAACCCCACTCTAGCTAGCATGGAAAATGATTATGCTATAACCCTTTGTTAATTTGAAACCGGAAAGAAAACGCTCTCTTGTTGTTTTAATTTGCATTTCCTTTGATTATTAAGGAGCTGAGTACCTTTTCATATGCTTATTAGTTGTTTGTATTTCTTCTCCTGTGAATTATCAGCTCCTGTCCTTAGCCCACTTTTCTACTGACGTTTAAGGGGTTTTTAATTGATTGGTGGGAAAGTTTTCCTTTGCAAATCTTTTTTTCTTTTGGATTTCAAAGGCAACTCAGAACATACATTTTGGACTCATTATGTATAACTTATTAAATATTGTTTGGGAAGAGTTGTCTAGTAGGGCGATTATGGGTTTTTTGGAGCCTTCCCCGTGTCAGATATAGAGACGTCATTGAAAGTTGATAATATTCTTTGAAGATGAAAACAGCGCCTGGGTGTAAAGCAGCGTCCTCTGTGACTGAAGGGAAGGAAATGAAAGTGCCTGAAGTTTGGGGTGTGAATTGGAAATGGAGAGCCAGGAAGTTCAAGCATGTTCTCAAACTGACAGAGCCCTAGTCTCTGGCTCAGAAAAAAAGTTCTCGTAATTGCTGAATAATTACTTAATTAACATCACTCTCTTCATGGCTCTAGCAGAGTGGGTTGGAAGAGAGGAAGATAAACTGTCAGTCTCTCTAGAGGAATCCAGAACAGTACAATTTTGAGAGTTACCAGGAGTCCTAGCTATTATCCAGGCCCAGGTGTCCAAAAGCACCCACCTTGTATCACTGCGAGCACCTAAGATTAAGGTGGATGTTAAAGGACACATTTCCTTTTGCTATTTTTACATTGATTTTTTTAAAAAAAATGTTATTGAAGTATAGTTGATTTACAATGTTGTGTTAATTTCTGCTGTACAGCAAAGTGATTCGGTTACACATATGTATATTCTTTTTCATTGTCTTTTCCATTTATGGTTTATCACAGGATATTGAATATAGTTCCCCGTGCTATACAGTAGGACCTTGTTATTTTTACATTGATTTTAATATACGCTAGAAAAAATACCTATAGTTAGCTTATCAGTCCCATGAGTTTATGGATATTATTGCTTAGGATGGGAGTAACTAAATATTAAGTAAAAGAAAAGTCATCTAGAACAGTGTCTCAGTACCTAGAGGATTGTCTGGCATATTGTAGGTGCTTGACGAGTATTTGTTGAATAAATGGATATAAATAAGAAATATTAAATAAGTAATGTTATGAATGGTATGAAGATAACAGCCCAGTAAAAACTATGAAGGTGGTAGGAGAATGAAAAGTTTGAGAAACAGTGCTGCTAATATCCTTGACTGCAGACAAAAAAAACGAATCCTCACGGAAGGGAAAATATTGCCTAAGGTCACAGAGTCAGATCTAGAATCTGCTCTAGATCCCAGTTTTTCTGTCTCAGACACCTGTGCTCTTTTAGCCATAATAAAAGGTTCTTTCCAGCAATTTTATCATGGAATTCCCTTCTTCGCTGTTGTAACTGTAGTATCTACAGGGGTCACTCTGTCATTTTTGCTTTGGAAATTGACAAGGGGTGACTTGCATTTTGCAAAGGGGTAGTAACCGAATACCCGCGATGTTCTAGGCAAAACCGAGCACTTCCTTTCCACATTTCTAGGAGGTAGAGACGCACCTTATCACCCCATTTCACAACTGGGAAAACTGAGGCACAGAAATATGACATCCCACTTCTAGTGTAGCATGTTCTGTACAATCTATCTGGCCCTGATGCACACACAGCCTGTGGTATACTCTTCGTCTCCATCTTGGATTCTTTCAGTTCATCTTTGTTTTTGTTTCTATCTCCTTCTCTAAAAGAGATTACTCATTTCATGGTGGAGGTTGGGTGGAGAGGAGAATGGGACAGCTCAGTCCCTCTGCGAGCCCCCCTGTGCTGACCCTCAGGTAGGTTTTTTTCTGCAGGAGGAAGGAATTGACTTTCTCCTTGTCTTTGAGGTTGGCTTAGATTGCAGAGAACACAGGCAGGACGGGTCATCTCACATCCTGAGAAACTATTTTTGCGTTTCTTCTAGAGGAAGCAACATGGCACAACAGTTAATTGTGTAGACCCCAGAAATAGACACATCTGGATTTGTATCTGGGCTCTGATTTTTCCTAACATTGTGACTTTAGGCACATTACTTTTCTTTTGTTTTTTTTTTTTTTTTTTGCTTCTGCAATATACTTATTTTATTGCAATAGAATTATGTGTTTTTTTTTATTTTTTATTTTTTATTTTTTAAACATCTTTATTGAAGTATAATTGCCTTACAATGGTGTGTTAGCTTCTGCTTTATAACCAAGTGAATCAGTTATACATATACAATATGTTCCCATATCTCTTCCCTCTTGCATCTCCCTCCCTCCCACCCTCCCCATCCCACCCCTCTAGGTGGTCACAAAGCACCGAGCTGATCTCCCTGTGCTATGCGGCTGCTTCCCACTAGCTATCTATTTTACATTTGGTAGTGTATATATGTCCATGACACTCTCTCACCCTGTCACATCTCACCCCACCCCCTCCCCATATCCTCAAGTCCATTCTCTAGTAGGTCTGTGTCTTTATTCCCGTCTTTAGGCACATTACTTTCCTGAGCTTCAGTTTCCTTCGATTAATATACCTAGATCAGGCATGAGGATGAAATGAAACAATATAGAAAGTACATAGGTGCTCAGTTGAACATCGTTTGGTATTCATTCAACAGCCAGTTATCAAGCATCTACTCTGTACAGTGTGTCTGATGCTGGTGACTTGGTGGTGGGCAAGATAGACCCAGCACCTTTCCATGTGGAGTTTACTGTGTGGCAGAGAGGCAGACATCAAGCTGGTAATTGCCCACTTATAATTCCAATTTGTAATAAATACAGGTTGTTTAAGAAACTATATGAAGAGTCTATTTAGACTGGGCGATCCCTTGCCTTTCTGAGCAAGGTATTATAAGCTGAGATCTGCAAGGTGAGTGGGAGGAAGCCCAGGTAGCAAGGAGAATGGGAAGGGCATTCCAGGTGGAGGGAATGGCATCTAGAGTGGCAGCCAGGTGGAGGGAATGACTGGGGGACAGAAAAGTGGGTGGTGAGTTAGGGGCACCTGAAGGAAGACCAGTGTGGTTCCAGCATGAGTGAGAGCGGAGAGTAGAGGAAATGAAGGTAGATTTCCCAATGCGGGGGGGGGGGGGCGGTGTTCTGTTTACTCCAGGCTCAATATCGCTGGGCTAGAGAGAGAGTCTGGGGACAGCTTTGGTAGGGCCTTAGCGGTCGGGATACAGACTTTGGAGTTCTCCTGAGTGCAGTGGATCAACACTATAAACAAATCATTCTGGCTCCTTTGTGGAGAACAGATTGGAGGAGCCACGGAAGGCAGGCAGATAGTTGGTAGGCTGTGTGGACATCCAGTTGAGAGATGATGGTGACTTGGACCAGGGTGGGAGCCATGGTAATGGAGAGAAGTGGATGGATCTGGGGTGTATTGGACATCATGGAGGACCATATCATCGCTTTGCAAATATTCGCTTTCCGCTCTACCATTGGAAGAAAAAGTACTTCCTCACTCCGCTGATTTTGGGTTTGGTCACGTGACATGCTTTGGCAAATGCAATATGGGTGGAGCCAACAGAGTACAGTCGGAGAAGAGGCTTTAAGAGGACTTGTATGTGTCTACCAGCCTCTTGTGCTCCTGTCATTTGCCATGAGAATGGCAAGCCCCAGCTCAGTAGTGGTGGTGGTGTCCTATCACCCTGCTTTTGGAATGAGGAGACACATGTTGTAGACTTGAACTTGACCTGCATCCTGAGAATAAGCTCAGCAGAGTCAGGCGGAGCTATAACTGACTCACTGTGGTCTTCAACCACGAAGATTTTGGAGTTATTTGTTACTGCAGCAAAACCTGACCCTTCCAGAGGTAGAACTGGTATGATCATTGGATCATGGTCAGGGATATGATGTCATGGGTGAGGAAAATAGCAGTGTCAGGGGTGATTCCCACATTTCTGGCATAAGCAGCTGGATGAATAGAGGTGCCATTTACTAAGATTAAGAAGATCAAAAGTTCAGTTTTGTTCTTGGGAATTTGAGATACCTGTAAGGTGCCCAAGTAGAGATATCAAGTCTATAGATGGCCTTATGTGTCCTGGGCTCACAAGAGAGTTCTTGGGATAAAGATACAGTTTTTTTTCTACTGGCATGTGAACAATACTGAAAGTCACAGGAGTGGATAAGATCTTTTGGGCCAGTGTTTCTTGAACTTTGGTGTGTGTCTGAATCTCTTGAAGATGCTTGCTGAGAAAGCAGGTGCCTTGGCCACATCCAAGGAGATTCTGACTCAGTAGGCATTGGGATTTGAATTTTTAAGAATCTCCCCAGGTGATTCTGTGAGGTCCATGGACCACACTTGAGAGACACTGACCTGAGGAGGGATGTCCCTAACCCAAACAAGAGTGTTTTTTGAATGTCCGTCTGCACTTCAGCCCAACACAAATGATGGTTTGGTTTGGTTTCTGAATTTATTGCTGCTCTTAACTGCTCCTTCACTTGGCTTCTACTTTCACACCGTTGGAGTTCCTAAGTCTCAGAGGATTTCTCAAAGTGATCATATGGAAGAAGGGCTTGAAAAGAAGGAAAGAAGATGTTTGCATTAATTTCTATGTATTTATTTATATAGAAAAGTCTGCCTTTAGATGATCTAATGAGCATTTTTTAAATTAATTTTTATTGGACTATAGTTGCTTTACAATGTTGTGTTAGTGTCTGCTGTACAGCAAAGTGTATCAGCTATACATATACATATATCCCCTCTTTTTTGGACTTCCTTCCCATTTAGGTCACCACAGAGCACTGAGTAGAGTTCCCTGTGCTATACAGTAGGTTCTCATTAGTTATCTATTTTATACATAATAGTGTATATATGTCAATTCCAATCTCCAAATTCATCCCACCCTCCCTTCCCCGCTTGGTACCCATACGTTTGTTCTCTACACCTGTGTCTCTATTTCTGGTTTGCAAATAAGTTCATCTGTACCATTTTTCTAGATTCCACATATAAGCAATATTATATGATATTTGTTTTTCTCTTTCTGACTTACTTCATTCTGTATGACAGTCTCTAGGTCCATCCATGTCTCTGCAAATGACACAATTTCGTTCCTTTTTATGGCTGTGTAATATTCCATTGTATATATGTACCACATCTTCTTTACTCATTCCTCTGTTGATGGACATTTAGGATGCTTCCATGTCCTGGCTATTGTAATAGTGCTGCAATGAACATTGGGGTGCATGTATATTTTTGAATGATGGTTTTCTCCAGGTATATGCCCAGGAGTGGGATTGCTGGGTCATATGGTAGTTCTATTTTTAGTTTTTTAAGGAACCTCCATACTGTTCTCCATAGTGGCTGTACCAATTTACATTCCCACCAACAGTGTAGAAGGGATGAACATCTTAATTAAGCAGTTTTATCCTGCTTGTTCATGTAAATGGTGCCTATGCTGAGCTGCTCTGAGGTTGGGATCTGGGTACCACGGTCTTGTAATCTCTGCCTTCACAGTGGTGGCCACTCAGGTGCATCACTGGCCAAGGGGTGGACGGACATGCAGGAAGCTTCTCGAGTTGGGGTTTCTGCCTGTGTCTCTGGCGACGCCAATTGCATAATTTCTTGGAAATTGCAGGGAGGTGTAACTGAAGTCTCCTGACTCTCAGAAGGCAGACAGCTCCAATTCCTGGATGTATCCAGGGCACAGAGGGGGTTATGATACATACATGCCTCTTTTAACATGTTGCCAAGAACTCAGAAACTTTTTGATAAAACTATTAAACCAAAAGCTGCAAAGTGGTGACCCAGAAGATGCGTTTGTCTTGCAAATACATTTGATTTGGGCTACAGAATGTTTTTATTTTTTGTTTTTTCGTTTTTTTTTCTTTGAATGAACTTAATTCCCAGCATTTAAAAACTGGAAGGCTTCATATAAAATCCAGATTTTTGGCTTCTCTTGAAACAAATTCAGATCTGGCAGTGCTGAGCTGGTTTTCCCGCATAGCAACAATCAGTTGGAGGTGAGTAGTGGCTGTCCTTACTTTTAACGGGGCTGAGTTCACCCGTTTGGTACAAGCACCACCACACTCTCTTGAGCTTGGTGCTCTAGTTAAGTGCTAGTTACCATTCATCACCTTTTCCAGGCCTACTTGACTCGCTTGTGTTACCAGCATGGCCCCCAGGGCTGCTGCACTGCACACCTCCAAGTGATGCCATTCACATCATAGTTTGGAGTTGTGCAGTGCTCAGCTGTACAACTGAACTCAGCGACCCTGCTAGCTGACTTGGCTCCGTGGTTCTCAACCTGGGATCCATGATCCCTAAGGATGTTTGGATGTGTCTCAGAGGTCTTATAGGATAGAAGGGGAAGCCCTGAGGGTGGGACCTTCGAGGAACCTTCAATTGCTTATCTCCAACTTCAAATAGAAAACTTCCTTTTGGTCTATTATTGTGGCATGCTGAATAATATTTTAGTTTTGAAAAAAAAAAGTTTGTTAAGAAAATTTGAAAAAATGACTGCCCAAATTAGTTTCATATAAGGCACTCAGTGCTGAGTTTTCTGGGGATAAAACTGCTTAGCATGCATGTAATTGGCATCTGCAGCCCCCAACTGCCAAATCCTTAGCCTAGAATTTGTTTTAATCAGTATAATTTCCATACAGTGAACTGCCCATAGCTTAAGTGAACAATTCAATGAGTTTTGACAGATGCGTATACCTGTGTCACCAACTCCTCTATCAAGATGAGGAACCTTTCATTACCCCCCAAATTCCCCTATGGCCCTCCTCTAGGGGATGGGTGGTCAACCCCACCCATCCCCTAGAGGAAACCACTGTTCTGATTTTTTCACCATGAAGTAGTTTTGCATACTTCTCAACACGGTATAAATGGAATCGTAGCTTATATAGTCCTTTGTGTGTTTGCTTCTTTTCCTCCTCCTCTAACTGGCCAATCCCAGGGCCCATTGACTCAAGGTCAAAAGGCATTTCTGCTGCTCCCTGGGTCTCCTTCCCACTCCTGAGACTCACTAGGGTAAATGCAGTTAACTAGGCCTTTGGTTCTGAATTTTGACTTCACAAAGAATCTCCTCTAGAGCACTTTTTAAAAAATTTATTAAAGTATAGTTGATTTACAATGTTATGTTAATTTCTGCCCCTCTAGAGCATTTAAAACTGCACTGCCCCAAGCTAATCTATGGTAGAAAAAAATCGGAACAGTGGCTGATTCTGGGGAGTAGAGGTACGGATTCACTGAGCAGTGATATGAAGGAATTTTCTGGGGTGTTGATGCTGTTCTCTGTCTTGATACAGATTGAGGTTACATGGGCATATGCAATGTTAAACCCATAAACTGGTATCCTTCAGATTTGTGTGTTACATTCTCAATAAATTTTATCTCCACAGAGACAAATATAAACAGATATCCAACTTTAGTTAATTTACATGACAGTCATGCAGAAGTATTTAGGGGAAAATATGCTGCTGTCTGCAATTTACTTTGAAATGTAGAATAAAAAAAACCCCACAAGTATGGGTTGATGGGTGGAAAGATGGATAAATATATGATAAAGCAGGAGCAGTAAATGTTAAGTATGGGTTGATGCATGGAAAGATGGATAAATGTATGATAAAGCAGGAGCAGTAAATGTTAAATGTAGAAGTTAAGGTGTGGGTATATGAGTGTTCACTGTAAAAACCCTTCAACTCTTCTGTGTGCTTAAACATGTTCATAATAGAAATGCTGGGAAAAGTGCCAATTGCCCAGGACCCTCCCCCAGATAAATGGATTTAATTGGTCTGGAATGGGGCCTGGCCATCAGTGCTTTATAAAACTCCCTGTGATGAAAAACCACTGACCTGACTTAGAGTAATGGCGTTCGGGCTTTACAAAGTGCCTATTATATGTCAGGACCGTCCCATACAGGGTCTCATTTCATCCCCCACAGCAGCTCTGAGTGATCAGAGAGGTTTCTGTTCATTGTCACGTGGCTACAAATTGGAAGAGCCAGGTTTGGAAACACCATGCTCCGTGTCCCTAAACTGTGACCTTTTATGAATCCCCTTCACATGTGCCAGGCGTGGTAATAAGCCTGCAGAATTTCACTGCTTCTCCCTGCAATCATGCCAAGAGTTAGTCCTGATATCCTCATTGTGCAAAAGCAGAGGCTAAAGGGGGTTAAATCACTTCACAGTTGGTCATTCATTTGATAAAGATCTAAATGCCAGGCACTGCGCGAGGAGCTGGCCATGCCCTGGGAGAGAGTCAGTGGTCCCTGCCTTCATAGGGCTTACACTCTAGTAGGAATGTAAGCTCAAAAATGCATTCTCAACTAAGTATTGAATGACAGTCATGATCTATGCTGCAGAGATCTAATTAGAGGGAGCTGTGAGTGCATCTAGAAAGGATATTAGATGGAGCCTTGGGGATGGGGAGGCCATCAAAGAAAGCATCCCTAAGAGAATAACATTTAGCTGAAATTTGAATAGTTGGTGTTGTCAAGGCGCGCACATTCCACTGCAGGAAACAGCATGTGTACAAACCTCAAAGTGGGAAAGATTTCAGCCAGGAGCAAAAAGGACAGTGTGGTTGAAGCAGAGTGAGAGATGGGAGGGGTCTGGTGCAGAATGAGATCAGAGCAGTACGCAGTGGCCAGAATACACAGGGTGTTATCCCCCATGGGAGTGACCCAGGACTTTAGCCCCAAATCACCGGGGAGCTGTGGAAGGGCTTCAAACATGGGAAAAACATGACCCATTCTGCTCCAGGTTATGTAAGTTCTGAAATGGCCAAATCCATATTTAGACCCAGATCTCTCTGCCCTCAAAGTCTTTGTCTCCTTAAGCTTGATGGATTCTGAACTTTTCAAATGCTGGTGTATTTCCAAGAATTACTTGTTTTGGCCATGTACAAAAACCCAACCTGCTAGAATGGCAAGAAATATTCTCTTTGTTATAAGACAACCTGCGAATACTACTAACAACAACAAATAATAATCAGAAGTGACAACACCCATAATATTCTGTGGGGCAGGACTAATTAATGAATGCTGGATAAGCCGTGAGCTGGCCATGCATTCTTTTTTTTTTTTACTGAAGTATAGTTGATTTACAATGTTGTATTAGTTTCAGGTGTACAGCAAAGTGATTTAGTTTTATGTATATATCTATAGAAATAACAGGTTCTTTTCCCTTATAGATTATTACAAGATATTGAATATAGTTCCCTATACTGTGCTATACAGTAGGTCCTTGTTGTTTATCTATTTTATATAGAGTGGTGTGTATCTGTTAATCTCATACTCCTAATTTATCCCTCCTCCCACCTTTCCCCTTTGGTAACCGTAAGTTTGTTTTCTATGTCTTTGCATCTATTTCTGTTTTGTAAATAAGTTCGTTAGTATCTTTTTTTTTTTAGATTCCACATATAAGTGATATCTATGGTATTTGTCTTTTTCTGACTTACTTCACTTAGTATGATCATCTCTAGGTCGGTCCATGTTGCTGCAAATGGAATTATTTCATTCCTTTTTCATGGCTGAGTAGTATTCCATTGTGTGTATATCCATCTATCTATCTATTCTTTAAGTCTGCCTCAAAGGGGCTATAGGAAAAAGCCCAACTTTTGACAGATCTGGAAGGGTCCCTAGTGACCGACTTGTCCATTTTCAAGAGACCCAGAGGAGAGATGTTATGCAGTCAAGGCTCAACAGGGAGCCTGTGGTTGTTCAGGGACCAGAAGCCAGTTTGCTTGATGGCCAGGTCTGTGTGTTAAATGCCTTCAAAGTCAGGGCCAAAGGAATGGTCAGTGGTGAGGCCAGAAGGCTGGCCTGGCCAGTTCATGCTCTTTTTGTGAGCTAAGGTAAGGATTTTGATTTTATTCTGAAAGCCCCGGGAAGCCACTGGAAGGCTGCAGGCGTGACCTCAACCAGATTCACCTTTTACAAAGAGATCTCTAGATGCTTGATCTAGAGGATCTAGAGTGGATTGGTGCTATCATCCAGGTAGGAGACGATGGTGATCGAGGCTAGGGTGGGATGGGGGAGATGTTGAAAAGGGGAGAGATTCAAGTAGTATATGGGAGATACAATCAACAGAACCTGGTGACGGTTTAGTTCTGATGAAGGGAGGGAGAGGCCTCCAGGATGCCTTCTGGGTTGGTCCATTGAGATCACTGGAGGTGCCATTCCTGAGATGAAGGTAACTGAATGGTTTGGGGAGTTGGTGGGGAAGAAGAGTGGCTCCGTCACTCGATTTGAGGCACTGTTAAGTTTGGGACACTTGGGAGACATCCAGAGATGCCAAGTCAGTTGTTGGATAGATGAGTCTGGAGATCAGAAGAGATATCAGTGCTGGAGATTTAAATTTACAAGTTTTGGAAAGTTTCAGGACAGATGAGATCAGCTGTTAAGCATAGGGGGAGAAGAGGCTGGGTGTGGGTGAAGGGCAACAAATATTTATGAAGCACCTACTATGTGTCAAGTCATCTTGCATCATGCAAGCACCAGATGGATGGATACCCATTTGGCCAATGACCAAAATGAGGCTCAGAGAAGTTAAGTAATTTGCCCAAGGGCATGCAGCTAGCAAGTGGTGGCAGAGACACAATTTAAATCCAGGTCTTTCCCTTTTCCGCTTCTAGAAAAATATCTCCCAGGAGGGTCCTGGGGTTGACTCTCACTGGCCAAATCTGAATACTTTCTCATCCTTGCTCCCATCACTCAGGCCAGTGGGACCTTCTGATTGGCCAGGCCTGGGACAAGGGTCAACCCCTGATGCTGGCCCCGCTGACCACATGGCTGGAGAGTGGGGGAGGGGAGGAGCTGTGATCAGAGAAGGGGCAGTGGGTACTGGTGGGGACAAGGAGCAGGTGCTCTTTGCAAACAGACACTCTGCCCCCTGGGCACCAGCATCCCAGGGACTGCTGCCCGTTTGGAAAAGCATTGCCGCCACATGGTGTCTCTTGGGTGACCTAGGCTTGTGAGCAGGGAAGGTCTGGAGCAGTGGGAGGCTCTTATTTCAGAGAGTTGAGCACAGAATGTTGGAGTCCTTTTCGATTGCAAAGTCACCCACAAAGGCATATGTCTCCCTGCAGCTTAGGCTACAGATGGGCAGTGAAGCCACGCACACACACACACACACACACACACACACACACACACACACACACACACACACACACACAGACTCCAAGAGACTGATTTCAGACGAGCTTTTATTAGCTAGCATATCATCTGTGCAAAGAAGAGACTCACATTTGAGTGTTTGCATCATTTGAAGGAAAGAAAATAAGCCTGCCAGACTCTCTCCTTCCTCCCCCAGAGGAAGGGGCCAGGGTGACCTCGGCAATCTGAGAGAGTGTGTTTGCTCTGAGCACCTTCCCCTTGGCTTGTTTCCTAAACTTGGAATGAGAGAGGTCAAACCACCAGCCCACCAGCAGGGGAGACAGTGGGGAGGAGTGTGTTCCCACTTCCCTGCTCCTATATCAACATACCAGTCAGCCCTTGACACTCGGTCAATATTTATTGAGCACTTTCTCTGTCTCTCCAACTTGTGGCTGAGGGCAAAGAGGATGCCAGTGAAGCGTGACTCAGAGCTCTGTCCTCAAGGACTCTGCAAGTCACCTGGGGACTTGATTCATTCATTCATTCATTCGTCAGACATTTTATCTGTCTTGTTCATTACTGTAGTGCCAGTACTTTGCATGCTGCCTGGCTCACAATAGGTATTGGGTAAATATTTGTTGGATGCACAAGTGAGGGAAGACATGAGAAAATGAAGTGTGTTAGACCCTGTGGCAAAAGGACTGGGAACCTGACTTCAGAAGTTTACACTCACTGGGGGGACAGAGGCACCCATCACCAAGTGTGATGTACTCTCTCCTCCAGCCTACTTGGCTACACCTCGTGTCTGACTCCACTGGCCACTCTCTGGCCTTTGAAACTCACCCCTCCCTTGGTTTTCACGTTCTACTTTCTCTTCTGTTTCCTTCCCTTCCACCTTTCAGACCATCCAGCTCAGGCTACTCTTTTCCTACCCGTCTCCAACTGTAGGTGTCTTCAGCTATCTTTTCATCACCCTCCATACCTTCTGCACACCTGCTGCCTCGGGGATATTTCAGTGCTGATGAGCCCCCCGAAACATTCCTTCATTCTATCAACAGGTATTTACAGGGTACTATCCACGTGCCTATTAAGGGTCTGTTCTAGGTGTTAGAGATAATACAATGAACAACACACACCAAGTCCTTGCCCTCAAATTGAATGTCTGTCTCCCACCCTCAACTCTCTTTCTCGAGCTCCAGACTCATGTAGCCAAATGTATATATGACATTCTCTTGGACATCCAAAAAGAGATTCACCCTCTCTCCCACCAGACCAGCCCCTCCTCCTGTTTTATGGATCTCAGCAGATGGTTTTTTCTACCACCTGGTTCCCCAAACCAGAGAATAGGGCCTCACCCTAGACTCTGCCCTCTTCCCACGTCTCCCACACCGAAAGGGTCCCAATCCTGTAGCTCCTGCCTCTCCCGTATCGGCCTCCTCTTCTCTACCCTCCCCCACAAGTGCACCTTATCTCTTGCCTGTATTTATTGCCATGGCTGCCATATTGGTCTCTCTGCTTTTGTTCTTTCCTCCTTTCAACTCATCTCCCCACTGCAGCCACAGGGATCTAAGATCCTAATAATATCACATTGCTCCATTACTTAAAAAGTTGAGGGCCTTCTCTTGCCCCAGGGTGGGGACGCAAGCTTTTAAACAATGGCCTTCAGGGCCCATCATGACTTGTCCCCCAAACCCCGTACGCTTGCCCAGCCCCGGCGCTCACATGGACCATGCAGAAGTGCTCAGTTCCTCAAGGGTGAGCCCGCAACCCTTTGCCCGTGGCTATACTTCTTCTTCTTTGTAGCTGTTTCTTACAGCTCCCTGCATAGAACTGGCCTCTCCCTCCCTCAGACCCTTCTTGTGCCCCATCATCTAGCTCTGCTCCTATATTATTTTTTTTAATTAATTAATTCATTAATTAATTTTTGGCTGCGTTGGGTCTTCATGGCGGCGCAGGGGCTTTCTCTAGTTGCGGCGAGCGGGGGCTACTCTTCGTTGCGGTGCGCGGGCTTCTCACTGCGGTGGCTTCTCTTGTTGCAGAGCACAGGCTCTAGGCGCGCGGGCTTCAGTAGTCGTGGCTCGCGGGCTCTAGAGCGCAGGCTCAGTAGGTGTGGCGCATGGGCTTAGTTGGCGCATGTGGCGCAGTTGCTCTGCGGCATGTGGGATCTTCCCGGAGCAGGGCTCGAACCCGTGTCCCCTGCATTGGCAGGCGGATTCTTAACCGCTGCGCCACCAGGGAAGCGTCCTGCTCCTGTATTCTTATTGCATGTGTGTGTTTACATGACTCTCTCTTTTAAATCCCACAGTGGGAGGAGCAGTGTCTTAGTATTCCCAGTGCCTGGCACTCGTAGGTGAGCGTCGCAGGTGTTATTGGCGCCCTGCCCTTATTCCTTCAACGTTCCCCTTTCTCGTTCCAGCTGCAGGTTTCTACCTGCAGGCACGGGTGATGCTCTGGCCTAAGGGCTTTCTCTGACCTCAGGAGCATGCCTGGGATGTGAATGGAGAAGGATGGAAGTGTCAAGGAGTTAACATCTTAGGGAACATTGGTGGGTAAATAATAATTTAAAATATCTGTTAAATACAGATGGGCACTGGGGGATTAATAGCCCAGCTTTCTTACTCCTTGGGTGCAATAACGATGAGATGATTTTTACACGCTCTACCAGAGGTCCCCGTCATGAATGTGCTCCGGTTGTGTCAGTGGCAACTTGCTCGTTAACACACCCTGTCCTCATATCATGTCCCCACTCCTCTCCTGGGACTTCCAGGGATCGTCATCTCAAATAAACTGGTGCACCCACAGCTTTGTCTCTAGGTCTGCCTCTGCCCAACTAAGATGGTGCCTTTAAAAAGGTTTGATGATTGACCAAACGAATGTAATACAATGACTGTAAAATATCCATTAAACAGTAAGTGAGCAACATGAGAGTTTATAACCAACAATCAGCAATTTCAAAGCCTTTGTAAATCAGAGGAGAAGGACCCCAGTGAGGACGGGGAATAGTAGAAGTTAACACTGAACGGGCATTGACTAGGTCCCAGGCTGTGTTCTAAAGGTGTGCGTCTGTGTGTACTTTTTCTCATTTAAACATCACAGCAGCTCATGGACAGGCTATTATAATAATCCCGCTTCACAGATGAGGAAGTAAGCTGGGGGGCTGTAGGTGTAGGAGCTGGGAATTGGCTCCAGGCAGTTTGGTTTTGAGCTGCATTCTGAACCGCTGTGCCTTGTAGACGGGATGAGACTTGATGAGGCTGGAAGGGGTTGGGAAGGGCATTCCAGGAAGAGGGGTTAGCAGGAACAAAGGCAAGATGAGAAAATACAGGACTTGCTCAGGGTCATACACCTTGAGGGGAGTTTTCTTTTTGTTTGTTTTTGCTTCTTTTTTTCAGTTTTACTGAGAAATAATTGACATATGTCACTGTTATTGCTATAACAATAATATACTCGTAATAAAGAAAAAAAGAAACAGAAAAGCAAATTCTGAGGCTGTCATATAGACATAACTACCGTTAACGTTCTCATCTACTTCTTTCTAATACAAGTGGGACTTCGTTTAGTTGCAGGAAGGCCTGCGTTCTGCAGCGATCTCATTTCCGCCTCCATTTTTCCTGTCCCCCGTATTATTTTCAGCACCTGGGGCTGTGGGGAAGGCGGAAGGGCCGAAAGCTGGAATCAGAAACCTCTGAGGAATATGGCTACACATGCTGCAGCAGCAGATTCTCTTCTGTAGCTTTACTTATTTTAGGCAGAGTTTGCAAGGGTCTCAAATGCACACTGGAACTTAGATTTAAAAAAATCACAGGATCCCAGAGCCCCGCAGCCAAGGTTGCAAACTCAAGTGCCTGCAAGGGCCAGACAGGCAAGGTGAACAACCCGATGGAAGATGGTAAATGGCAGCACCCATGTCTGGCCTAGAGGAGGCAGGCTGCACCCCACTGTAGCCCCTCATTGCTTGGTGGGGATGGGGGCTCAGCGTGGCTGTGTTTTCCCTTCTAGGAAAAAGAGAAGCCAGAAAGCCAATTTTTAAAAGGGGAAACGTCCCAAATTGTAAGTACTGCCAATAAACTAATATAAAAAACATTTTGCAGGCTGACTTTGAGGGGCTCAAACAAAATGTGTCAATGGATCAGATTCGGCTTATAAACTCCCATGTTAAGACCCCCTAATCAAGACAATAGAATATTTTGCTTAGCTTGACAGAATCCATTCAAAATAAATAATGAGAAACCCAGAAAATCTTTTTTAAAAAAATACATTTATTTATTTATTTTTGGCTGCGTTGGGTCTTCGTTGTGGTGCGCGGGCTTCTCATTGCGGTGGCTTCTCTTGCTGCAGAGCACAGGCTCTAGGCGCGCGGGCTTCAGTAGTTGTGGCTCGCGGCTCTAGAGCGCAGGCTCAGTAGTTGTGGCGCACGGGCTTAGTTGCTCCGCGGCATGTGGAATCTTCCTGGACCAGGGCTCGAACCCATGTCCCTTGCATTGGCAGGTGGATTCTTAAGCACTGCACCACCAGGGAAGCCCCCCAAGAGAATCTTAATGTCAGAATCATGAGTGTTACAGATTCTTAGACTTAAAACTCTCTCTTAGATACTTGGCACATTCAATCATTAGAATCACAGCCATAGAATTTTAGGGGAAGTCTCAGGTACGTAAGATCATATAACCAGAAAATCAGAATTATTAGCATTATAGGTTTTTTGAGTCTGGACCTTTACTCGTTAACCTCTAAAACCTCATAATCAAGCATTACTGGAATCAAATGCCTTCTACAGCAAGTATCTGGCCTTTAAGAAACACTAGTTGAATGAATATACTTGGCAAATCTCTGCTTGAATGAACTGCGCCCCATCCCCCCCCAAGATATTCTTGTTCATTTCTTCCAGAAATATTTTTATTGAGCACCTAATAAATATGGGCATCAGAGAACCAGAGAGACATAGTGCCTACTGTGATGCAGCTTACATTCTTGTGCAGGTGGGCAGGCAGAAAACACACACAAAAGATAATTTTAGACAGTGATCAGTTCTAAGGAGAAACCAAGCAGTAGCATTACAGAAAGTGACATGGTGGGATGATCAGGGTGGACCTCTCCTCCTTTGACAGGAGACCCAAATGATGAGGAGGAGTCAGCCATGGGAAGATCTGGGGGAAGGGAGTTCCAGGCGTGGGGAACAGCAAGTGCAAAGGCCCTGAGGTGGGGGATGAGCTTGTGTGCTTGAGGTGTAGGAAGAACACCCGTGTGGCCGAAGCACAGTGAGTGGGAGGGGGAACGTGGTGGGGGAGGTGAGGCCAGATTGCCGGGTGGCAGTGCACCCTCTTTTCATTTCAAAGAAATGAGAAACTTTCAGCACATCTGTGTCTAACCCACTGCCCACTACCCATTGTATGTAAGGGCTTGCTAGGTGTTCTGGATGCACAAATCAGGTCACGGAGAATGAGGTGGGGGTGTTAGCACCGCCCTGGGCCACAGCTTCATACAAGTGTCCACAGTTGTGTTTCCTCGGTGCCTTTGCAAGTATCCTCTTCTGTACTTCAACCGTCTGCTCATCACTGCTGTCTGTGACATCCACTCTTCTCTGGTCCTGCAGTGCTGGGGTCCTGTGTCTCCATCAGTGACGGCCAGATGGGGAGGAGAGACAACTTTCAGAAGTGTGTGTGAGAGCTGTCACAGCCTCTGTGCTTGCTATCTCCATGGTACCCAGGCAGGGGGACAATCTAATTAGGCTATTTTCAGCATCCCGGAGGGAGGGGGAGTGGAGGGAGACAGGGAGAAGGGGGCCTGCCTTTCCCGCTGCCTGTCTCTCTCTCTCCCTCTCTCTCTCTCTCTCTCTCTCTCTCTCTCTCCTTCTCTGAAGTTATTATTGATTAAGCAGTCAGGGGCCACGGAGGCAGGACCTTTCCACGCTTTGTGCTGGGATCAAAGGAGGCTTTTTGGCAACACGGTGGGCCTTGCCAATTGCATCAGGACCCCAGGGCTGGCAGGCTTCCAAGCGCCCAGTGCTAATGAGGTCTGAAGCCTACTGCTTTGACCTGAAATAGGTCCCCTGCAGGCTCTTTGTCCTCTGCCAGGGCTGGCTGCCGCCAGCTTCCTCTAGAATGATGGGCCCAGAGACAAGGATGCTGGCAGCCCTCTATTTTTTTAGCCTGGGGCCTGCGTTGGCCTTCAAGGCTTTTGCCTGTGATATTCAGGGCCTTGCAAGGAAGCTGGGCTTTCCTCTGCCTGGAGCACGTGGCCAGTGGCTCCTGGAAGTGACTCAGGGGCCATGGACTCAGTGGAAACACTCGGCTCTAAGTTCCAAGGGGCCAGGGGCACATCCAGTTTGCTTGTCCCATGCCCCAGCATCTAGCACTTAGAGGTTCTAAACATTTAGTCACCAAATATCCTGCTATGAACTTGAAAGAAAGCTGACTCTAAAGGGCCATCTTCTTTAATTCACAAGGCACCACTTTTCACATTTCCCCATTTGCTTGCTTTGCCCAAGCTTGGTGGATCTGTATGTTAATGGGGTCAAAGCAGGTTGGAAAAGAATGGATACCTTTAGAGCTCTTACTGGACATAGAAACTGTGCCAGTTGAGCTACCTGCACCATCTCATTTTACCCTCATACAACTTAATGAAGTAGGTATTTCTATTATCCCCATTTCACAGATGAGGAAACTGAGGCACAGAGCAGTTAAAAGAATGTGCCTAAGCTAACACAGCTGGTGTCAGATTTGAGATTAACACCCAGGTTTGCCTGACTCCAGAGCCGGGCAGATGAGCTGGGCGGATTCTCAGCTTTAGGATTCAAAGGAGTTTAATAGGTTAATAGGAGTCGTGAATCTCAAAGAAGGGGCATTTCCTACAATCATTAGACTCTTCCCTTTTTATTTTCTGGGCACACTTATTAACATCTGACAGCATCTTGGGAATGGCTGCTTGTAGGTGATTAAACAGAGCAAGTGATAGTGTCTTTAATTAGTCCAATTCACTCTCTTTCATTTGTGCTTATTTCCTTATGTTGGCAATAGCTCCAACAGGAGGGCTTTACAATCACATCCCCTGGTTATTCCTTCTGACTCCAGTAAGAGAATGAACACCAAAAGGGGCATTTTCAAAGAGCATCTCATGTTGGGTTACTGCTTTGCACCAATCTGAGATGTGATGCTGTCTATCACAGTAGAGGGCTGACATGGATTCTGAACCAGAGTTAAGGCAGTTACACACACACACACACACGCACACACATACCCTCTGATGAATCAGACCTCACTGTGGAACTTTGTCCTTTTGTTTAAAATATTACAGAGCCACAGGACTTCAAAGACATCCCTCTGATATTTTTCCATTGATGTATTCCCTTTCACCCTATTATTATTTACCTGTTTGATGTGTGAAGATGCCTGGAAGGTGGACGCCTCACCTATCTGCCTGGTACTTCCCTCCTTCAGTGTCTAGTAGAGGGCTGAACACGCAGAAGCACTCAACAGATGACTGGTTGGTGGGTCTTCTGCATTCATCAGCATTGCTATATCATCATCATCATCATCAAAGCTACCATTTAAAAATTTTTTTAAATTTATTTATTTTTTGGCTGCGTTGGGTCTTTGTTGCTGTCCGCGGGCTTTCTCTAGTTGCAGCGAGCAGGGGCTACTCTTTGTTGTGGTGCACGGGCTTCTCATTGCGGTGGCTTCTCTTGTTGCAGAGCACGGGCTCTAGGCGCACGGGCTTCAGTTGTTGTGGCGCATGGGCTTAGTTGCTCCGCGGCATGTGGGATCTTCCCGGACCAGGGCTTGAACCCGTGTCCCCTGCATTGGCAGGCGGATTCTTAACGACTGTGCCACTAGGGAAGTCCCAAAGCTACCATTTTTTGATTGTCTTCCATGTGTGGACACTGGCCTGTATGCTTTTCTGCCAGGAGTTGGAGCACTACAGCCCATGGGCCAAATTCAGCTGGCTGCCTGTTTTTGTAAAGAAAGTGTTATCGGAACATAGCCATGCCTATTTATGTATGTATTGTCCATGGCTGCTTTTGCGCTGCAATGGCAGAGTTGAGTAGTTGGGGCAGAGACTATATGACCCTGTAAAGCCTAAAATATTTACCATCTGGCCCTTTACAGAAAAAGTTGACTGAACCCTGCTTTATACACATATGCATTGTCTTTTAATTCTTGTGACAAACTTGAAAGGCAATGCTCCCATTTCACAGATGAGAAGATCGAGGTTCAAGGAGGTTAAACACTTTTCCCACCTGATAAGTAGTAGATGCAGGACTCAGGTCTGCATCTCTAAAGCCAATGCTTTTTACTCTGCCTTATGCTTCCCATTGCCAGTACTGCAGAAAATTGAGAACAGATTGGATTTTTTCACCTTGATTTTTGAACCAAGTTTTCTGAGTATCTGGGGTTGATTCTGTTGGGGGCTTTGAGGGCACTGCCAGCCTAAAATCACTATAGAATGCAGTCAGGATGCCTGGATAGTTTGCAGCTGGAGGGGACTGTTGCTCTCTGCATAGATACACAGATTCCCTCCTGGAGATCAAAGGTGTCTGGAGCAGCTGATTCATCAACACCTTTGAAGTCTGGTTCCAATTTCACAAAGACAAATTAATTTCTCTAGCTTCTTAGCTGCTGATGGTTTCAACCCTCCTAGAGCTTTCAGCTGGAAAGTCTTCCCCGCCTTTCTCTACACCATGGATTCCTAGAGCTGTTCTAAATCTTCGGTGACTTATCTACGCAGGGAAGGGAATGGGTAGTAACACTGAATTCACAAGCATAAGTCCATGCGGTTGGTTGTGTAATGTGTGGTGATAAGGGCAGAGAATATTCTTGTCTCTGGAAGGAAGACACAGGCAGCTAGTCTCCCAGTTCGTGGTGTTTCCATCACTTAATTTGTGTTGGGCAAATCCTATGAGGCTAATAACCAAACCCAACTCAGCACATTCATTTTACTGGTTGATTGATGGATGGATTGGACCTCTGACTACCTTTATATTGAAAGTATTACAAAAGCATTACATCATGTGTTAAAGGAATGGGTCTTGTGGGAAATCATGAAGGGACGTGAAGTCAACACCATCTTGGAAATCCAGGGACATGCTGTCTTGGTACTTTTTTTTTTTTTTTTTAAAGAAAGTTTATTATTTTAAATTTTATTTATTTATTTATGGCTGTGTTGGGTCTTCGTTTCTGTGCAAGGGCTTTCTCTAGTTGCGGCAAGTGGGGGGCCACTCTTCATCGCGGTGCGCGGGCCTCTCACTATCTTGGCCTCTCTTGTTGTGGAGCATAGGCTCCAGACGTGCAGGCTCAGTAATTGTGGCTCACGGGCCTAGTCGCTTCGCGGCATGTGGGATCTTCCCAGACCAGGGCTCGAACCTGTGTCCCCTGCATTGGCAGGCAGATTCTCAACCACTGCGCCACCAGGGAAGCCCCTTGGTACTTTTTAGACACTTTTCTAGGACATTTAAAAACACAGTCCACCTTCCCTGGTGGCGCAGTGGTTAAGAATCCGCCTGCCAATGCAGGGGACGTGGGTTTGATCCCCGGTCCGGGAAGATCCCACATGCTGTGGAGCAACTAAGCCCGTGCGCCACAACTACTGTGCCTGTGCTCTAGGGCCCGCGAGCCACAAGTACTGAGCCCACGCACTGCGACTACTGAAGCCCATGTGCACTAGAGCCCGTGCTCTGCAACAAGAGAAGCCACCGCAATGAGAAGCCTGCACACCATAACGAAGAGTAGCCCCCGCTCGCTGCAACTAGAGAAAGCCTGTGCGCAGCAACGAAGACCCAACACAGCCCCCCCGCAAAAGAAAATGATTTAAAAAAAATAATATAAAAACGCAGTCCCCAAGAAAGGCAATTTTGACCTAGTGAGCATCCTGTGGCATTAGGAATTTCAAAGTACATTTTGAGATGATGAGCAGGAGTCTGTGAATGTTTATGTATATGTTGGGGGTCCCTGACCCATGGGAACCTTTGCTCTTCTGAAAGGATGGGATCTGAGGTTTTGTGCAAGGCACTTTTCTATACATTATCTCATTGGAACTTCATAAACAGATTTCTATGTTGGAATGATTACCCCCATTTTGTAGAAAAGGGAACTGAAGCTCAAAATTATTAAGTAATTTGTTGAAAGTCTCATGCTACTGGCTAAGCTGGAATTCCCATTTAGATCTGTCTTATTGAAAGTCCTTATTCTCTGAAAATAATGATATAATCAACAACAACAACAATAATAATAGTAGATGAGACAGACTGCCAACTACGTGTCAGGTGCTATGGTAAGCACTGTCCATGGATTATATCATTTAATCCTTATGATAACCTTATGAGGTAGGTTATTATCCCCATTTTACAGATAAGAGAAACTGAGGATCAGTGCAATTAAGTCACTGGCTCAAGGCTCCTCCGCTTGTAAATATCGGAGGAGGGGCCTGAATACATCCTTGTGTGACACCAGTGCTGCAAGGGCATTGACTCTGCTAACTTCTGCCCTTCTCAAGTCATACCAATTCATGCATTTGGCCCGAAATGTCTTTCCTTAAGGGCCATCTCATCTAATTCCTTCATTCAACAAAGGATCAACTGGGCCATAAAGAAATCCCCTCATGCCCATATTCCCTTCTAAAAGGAGATTTTTGGCTACTTTTAAAATTTTATTTACTTATTTTTTAAATTTTATTGGAGTATAGTCGATTTACAACGTTGTGTTAGTTTCAGGTGTACAGCAACGTGATTTAGTTATACATATACATATATCTATTCTATTTCAGATTCTTTTCCCAGATAGGTTATTACAGAGTATTGAGTAGAGTTCCCTGTGCTATACAGTAGGTCCTTGTTAGTTATTTTATATATAGTAGTGAGTGTATGTTAATCCCAAGGATTTTTGGCTACTTAATGGAGAAAGCTCTGAACTTGGACTTCTTCCTTGTACCAGCCAAGACCATTCGCTCTTCCCCAAGTCCTCTCTTGTCCCCCACTGAGGGGCAGCTCAGAGTCCCAGCCCTTGATTGGACAGAGGCAGCCACAGCTGGACTCCCGCCCAGGCCAGCCTTTGTTCCCAACTCTATGCCTGTCTTGAGAGCATTCGTAATCAGCAGAACCCTACTGTGGAAAGGGCTTCTTGAGCTAGTGTTGGCCTGGCTTCCCCTTATCATTCATGCCCTGCACTCAAAGCTTTGGCCCCAGATCCGGCAAAAGGGATCTGGCCTCCAGTCTGAATTTAGTCTCGCACCAGTTGCCCCCACTTCCTGAGGAAGCCATTGAAAACGGTCAGTTAAGACCAGTTTCTCAGCATCTCCTGTTCCCTTCCTGGTTTTTTCTCTTGTTCTCCTTTCCTACCCTCAGTCTGTCTACCCTACCTCCTAGCATTTGCCCAGCACACACATCCTTCACTTCATGGGTTGTCTTTTACAAGCTATGCCTTTGAGCAAGGTGGGGGAAGAGGAGGGTGTTCCATGGGGATGAAGGCAATTTGCAGAGTAGCAGAGAGAAGAGTCCCAGGTAGGTTATGTGCAGACTTTCCAGTGTTCTCTCTCCTTCCATCCCAGTCATTTCCAGTCCAGGAGAGACACTGCAGCTGGAAATATTTCCAAAATATAAGTCTGCTTAAAATTCCTTATGGATTCCCAGTCACCTATCAGCTTTGGTCATACAATTTTAATGTACATAACTATCACCTGGTGAGCTTGTAAAAATGCAGATTCCTAGGCCCTGCTTTCAGCACACCTGATTCAGTAGATGTGGGTTATCTGTATTTGCAAGAGCCTCTGGGAGATACTGATGCAGATGGCCCAGGAACTGAGCTTTGGGAAGTTTTGACCCACAGGACAAAGTTCAAACTCCTTAGAATGTGTCTTGGTCTGCTCAGGCTGCCATAACAAAATACCATGGACTGGGGGGCTTAAACATCAGAAACTATTTTCTCACAGTTCTGGAGGCTGGAAGTCCAAAATCAAGGTTCCAGCTGATTTAGTTTCTGGTGATGGTTCTCTTCCTGGCTTGCAGATGGTTCCTTCTCATGATGTCCTCACATGGTCTTTCTTTGGTATGTGTACAAGAAGAGAGAAAGAGGTAGAGGCGGAGGTGGAGGGAGAGGGAGAGAGAGAAGAGAGGGGGAGAGGGAGAGACGGGGGGGGAGAGAGAGAGGGAGAGAGAGAGAAGAGAGGGGGAGAGAGAGAGACGGGGGTGGGGGGAGAGAGAGAGGGAGAGAGAGCGAGCTCTTTGGTGTCTCTTCTTATAAGGCCACCAATCCTATTGGATCAGGGCCCCACCTCTATGACCTCCTTTAACCTTAATTACTTCCTTTAGAGGCCCCATCTCCAAACACAGCCACACTGTGTGGTTAGGGCTTCAAAATATGAATTTGGTGGGGGGGACACAAACATTCAGTCCATACCTGTATGGCATATAGGACTCTTCCTTTGCATCTCCAATATCCCTTCCTTTTTGTATTATACGGTCCAAATGTACTAAACTATACTAGACCTCTGATACTTTGGAGGGATAAGTTCCAAGACCTTTGCAGTTACAACTGTCAGGCATTCAGTGTGAGTTTAATACCCTATCACTTACTCCTCTTTGAAGGAATTATACACAAGGATTGGTGCTGGGGCAAGAAGGTCAGGCCCAGAAACCAAATAAGGATTTCTATTCCTGGTTCATTTGAATCTGAAGGGGCTGGGTGTGCCAGGCTGAGTTGCTCATTCAGCCTCATGGACAAAGATGACGGGGTGTTTCTACCCTTCCTACAAGCCTCATATATGCTAGACTCTCCTGTAGAGCAGGGATGAATCAACTAAGGGTGATTTTGCCTCTCTCTCCCCTCCCTCAGGGGTATTTGGCAGTGTCTATGGTCATTCTTGATCATCACCACTGGGGGAGGGCAGTGGCTCTTGGCATCTAGTGAGTATAAAGGCCAGGGATGCTGCTCATATCCTAGAATACACAGGACCCCCTCCTTTCCATACACACATAATGAAAAAATGATCCAGTCCAAACAATAGTGATGACGTTGAGAAATTCTCTCCTAGTGGTCCTGCTGAGGGCATGTTTGCACAACGGTCTTCTACGGATGAGGGCAGGAAGCGTAAAATAGGACAGGGAGCCCGGCTTCTGATATTTAAGGCTCAGTCATCATGCCCACTAGTAAAATGTGGCTCAGTCACGTATCTAATTCCAGACATTCAGATGAGCAACTTCTCTTCCCATGGGAAGTAGGAAGACTGGGAGCTGGGTTGAGGGGAAGAGGATGGAGATTGAGCAACTTTAACTGACGATTCTTTTCTCTAAGGGTTGAGGTGGAAATGTCAGGGGAGAAGATGTATTAGGGTCCCATGGTTGCTGTAACAAATTGCTACCCACTGCATGGCTTTTAAAACAACACAAAGTTATTTTCTTACAGTTTTGGAGGCCAGAAGTCTGAAATCAAGGTGTTGGTTGGTAGGGCCGTACTGTCTCGGAGAATGCTTCCTTGCCTTCCTGGCTCCAGGCGTTCCTCGGCTTGTGGCTGCATAACTCCAACCTCTGTCTCTCTTCATGTGGCCTTCTTCCCTCTGTGTTTGTATGTTTCAAATCTCCCTCTGCACTTCTCTTACAAGTACGCCTGTCACTGTATTTAGGGCCCACCTGGGTAATTGAGGATGATCTAATCATGAGATCCTTAATTTGATTATATCTGCAAAGACCCTCTTTCTAAATAAGGTCACATTCACAGGTTCTGGGGATTAGGACTTGGGCAAACTTTTGGGGGGATGCTATCCAACCCACTACAGAATGGGATAAAACAGGAAAAGGGAAGGGAATAAAAGAACACTGTGGAATATGATTTACCACCTAAAATTCAGGGAAAGGAGAGGATGAGGAAGAGAGGGAGTAACAGTAATAAAGCATCTACCACGTGCCAGGAACCGGACCAAAGCTCTCCATTTCTCATAACCATTAATCCTTGCTAACACTTGGTGGATTGGTTATCTCCATTTTAAAGATGGAAACAGAAGCTCAAGGAAAGTAAACAAGTAGCTCAAGCACATACAGAAACTGAACACTGCTCTGCTGGTTCTAGAACCTGTGCTCTTTCTAAGATAAAGGAAGCATTTGCATGGCTTCTCACTAGCAGCTGTCGGGAGAGGTCAAGGCCAGAACATCTATTTTGCAACGCAGAAGCTGTCATTGCTCATCCTGGGCCTCCCCCAGCCTGGCCTTCACCTGCTTGCCTTTGGCAACTGGAACCCAGGTGCTTGGACAGCCCCGTTGGCGGGGCACAGAGGCAGATTTTGGCAGGCTCAGAGGCAACACCCTTTTTGGCACCCTTGGCCACTTGGCACTGCAGAGGAGCCAGTCCCACAGATAAATATTAAAGCGTTTGGATACCCTACCCCCACCAGTGCTGGAATTGGAGCAAATCAGGCAGAACTTCCTGAGAGAGAAACAGTGTAGTATGCTAGAAGAAGAGGGTTGGAAAAAGACCCCAGTTCAAATCCCATCTTTGCCACTTATGGGTTGTGTGACCACAGCTGAGTTATTTCAGATCTCTAAGCCTCAGCATCCTCAACATCCTCAGCTCTAAACTAGAGGATGATAGTATCCCCCTTTGCAGAGCCTGCACATAAAGCGCCTTGAACGATGCCTGCCACACTGTAGACTCTTAAAGTTCCTGGGTTGGGTGAATCTGCATGTTCCTATGATGCTTCCTTATCCCTGGCTAGCCTCTATCTGTAGGGTGAGGTCTCTGCTTGCCTGGAAGTGGCAGTGGTGGAGCTGGCATCTCATTGCCAGGTACCTTCTGTCAATGCAAATGTGTTGAGCATCACCGCTAATGAAAGGGGACAGATCTTGGAGAAGGGATGTCTGGGTGGGAGACTGTGGGATCCCATGTGACTTGGCCTGGAAGGGCTTTTATTGAATATCTACTATGAGTCAGGCCCTGTGCTGGTGCCTTATTACCTTCCCTCTTTTATGCTCATAGTCATCTTGGTTTTTTTGTTTTTTGTTTTAATGGAAGTATAGTTTATTTACAATGTTGTGTTAATTTTTGCTGTACAGCAAAATTAACTCAGTTATACACATATATACATTCTTTTTAATATTCTTTTCCATTATGGTTTATCACAAGATACTGAATATAGCTCCCTGTGCTATACAGTACGACCTTGTTGTTTATCCATTCCACATATAATAGTTTGCATCTGTTAACCCCAAACTCCCAATCCACCCGCCCCCAACCTTGGCAACCACAAGTCTGTTCCCTACATCTGAGTCTGTTTCTGTTTTGTAGATAGTTTCATTTGTGTAGTATTTTAGATTCCACATATAAGTCATAGTTACTTTGGGATTGATATCAGTATATTAAGAGGATTCTTCTTTTTAATTTTTTTATAAATTTATTTTATTTTATTTATTTTTATTTTTGGCTGCGTTGGGTCTTCGTTGCTTCACGCAGGCTTTTCTCTGGTTGTGGCGAGCAGGGGCTACTCTTCGTTGTGGTGCGGTGGCTTCTCTTGTTGCGGAGCATGGGCTCTAGGCGCGCGGGCTTCAGTAGTTGTGGCACACGGGCATAGTTGCTCCGCGGCATGTGGGATCCTCCTGGACCAGGGCTCAAACCCGTGTCCCCTGCACTGGCAGGCGGATTCTTAACCACTGCGCCACCGGGAAGCCCCAAGAGGATTCTTTAAAACTCAGCACAACATCGTCTTCTCTTGGCATTTTCTCTGAATCTCTGGCTTATGTGATGTCCCCCTTCTCTGAATTTCTAGAATACCCCATACTTCATTTATCATCATACTTATGACATTGGATTATAACTGTTTATTTATTATATAGGGACAAATTTAAAGGCAAGGGCTAATTATTCTTTTTCTCTATCTTCCTAGACCACTGGTCTTCAAAATTTGGTCCTTAGACCAGCCGCATCAACATCACCTGGAAACTTGTTATAAATGCAAATTCTCAAGATACACCCCAAACCCATTGAATCAGAGACTCTGGGCCTGGGCGTTGGCAGTCTGTTTTAACAAGCCCTCCATGTGACCCTCATGCATGCTCAAGCTGGAAAACCACTGTCCCAGACCACTGGTCCTCAAGCTTGGTGATGCCTCAGAAGCTCTAGGGAGCTTTAGAAAATAGTGATGCCTTGGTCTCACTTCCAGAGATTCTGAGTTAATCGTTTCAGAGTGTGCCCTGGGCATTGGGATCCTTTAAAGTCTCCAAAGGATTCTGATGTTCAGCCAAAGGTGAGAACCACCAACATGGCACATCACTCCCAATGGGCACTCAGTGTGCATTTGTGAATTAGTAGAACATGGTGGTTCAGTGCCTGCTTGGGAGTCCGACACAGATGCCACCTTAACGTCCTTCTTTCTAACTGTGGGTCAGTTCTTTTTTTTTTTTTCCATATTTAAAAAAATGTGGCAAGAATACTTAGCATGAAATCTACCCTGTTATCAAAATTTTACAATTTTTATTATAGTATTTTTAACTATAGGCACTATTTTGTACAGCAGATCTCTAGAATTTATTCATCTTGCACAGCTGAAACTTTATACCCTTTGGACAGCAACTCCCCACTTCCCCCTCCCCCCAGGCCCTGGCAACCACCCTTCTACTCTCTGCTTCTATGAATTTCACTACTTTAGATCCCTCATATAAGTAGAATCATGCCACGTTTGTCCTTCTGTGACTGGCTTATTTCACTTAGCATAATGTCCTCCAGATTCATCCATGGTGTCTCATGTGGCAGGATTTCCTTCTTTTTTTTTTTTTTAAGACTGAAAAATATTCCACTGTATGTATATACTACATTTTCTTTATCATTCATCTATCATTGGACATTTAGGTTCTTTTCCTATGTGGGCTACTGTGAATAATGCTGCAGTGAACATGGGAGGGCAACTATCTCTTGAGATCCTGACTTCAATTCTTTTGGGTATATACTTAGAAGTGAGGTTGCTGGATCTTATGGTAGTTCTATTTTTAATTTTTTTGAGGAAACTCTATGTTGTTCTTCATAGTGATTACACTGTTTTACATTCACTGTGGGTCAATTCTTAACCTCTGTAAGCCTTAATTTCAGTATCTGTTAATAGGAGTAATAATGTGAATCTTCTTATAGGATTGTTTTGAGGATTACCTATATAATGCATATAAAGCACTTGGTACAATGAAAAACTTCCAATTAGCTGTGGTGATTAGTATTATCTCCATTTTATAGGAGAAGAATGTGAAGCTCAGAGACTTTGGCTAAAGAAAGAGTGCCGCTCCTGGATCAACGTCAAAACCTCAGGTTTTAAGATCCAAGGTCGTTAGCTCTGCCTTCAGGGTACCATAATTTCCTGTATAGTTTTGTTGTCTGGAAGAGACTTGAGGAGACTCCCCTTGACCATCTGAATCACTGCACCCGAGTCTTTGGGGCTATAGCTCATCTACTGAACAACAAAATATTTAGGGAGCTCCAAGATTTCTGTTCTCAATATTGAGTTGTACTATTGGTTGTCAAGTGTTGGGTGAAAAATTCCCAGGTTTCTTTGGAAACTGGCCAACACTTATAGATATTATTACCTGGGAGATGGACTCCATCAGTATTCTTTCAGTTATAAGTAGCAATAAAACCCATCTCAAACCTGCTTAAACAATTAATGTTATTAATTGGGTCATGTAGCAAAAAGTCTAGGAATCCAACTAGGAACAGTTGCTCAAAAGACCTTGTTAAAAGTTTACCTTTTGTTGCTTAAAAAGTGAAACATAGAATTCAACATACACTTAGTGTGCCGAGAAATTCCCCTCCTATGTATTTACCCAAGAGAATTGAAAATTATATCCACTCAAAGAAATCTACACTAATATTCATAGACGCTTTATTCATAATAGCCCCAAACTGGAAGCAACCCAAATGTCCATCAACAGGAGAATTAATAAACAAGCTGTGGAATAGCCACACAATGGGATAATTCTTAGCAATAAAAAGAATGAATATTGATACATGCAAAACAAGGTTGACTCTCAAAAGCATTATATTGAGCGAAAGAAGCCAGGCACATCTGTATATTCTATTTATATGAGATTTTAAAAGGTAAACCTGTAGTGATAGAAAGTAGACCAGTGGTTGCCTGGAGTTGGGATGGAGTAATTGACTGCAAACAGGTGTGAGAGACCCCTCTAAGGTAATGGACATGTTATATTTCGTGCTTGTCATGGTGGTTACTTGAGGATATGCATGTGTCAAAATGTATCAAACTGTACACTTAACATGGGTGCATTTTATTTTGTGCAAATTATACCTCAGTAAGTTTTATTGAAAAATCTGTCTCTCTCTCTGGCTCTGCTTACTTCGATGCGGCTTCATTTGCAGGCAGGCTCTCCCCATGTGGTAGCAAAGCCAGCTCTCAGCAATTTATGACCCTCAGTTCAGCAACCCCAAGGGAAAGAGAGCTTCTTTCTATATTACAGTAATGGCATAGATTGTCATTGGATTAACTGAGGTCATGTGACCTTCCTCGAACCAGTCACTGTCTGGGGATGATAGTGGAATTCTCTGATTGGTCAGGCCTGGGTCATGTGCTAGAGCAAGGGGGTGGGGTCAGCCCTCCAAAACTACAGAGTGTGAATAGGGGAGGAGTCCTTTCCCAAAGGAAAGCAGAGGTGTTGTTACTAGAAGATGGAGAAATGGATGTAGATGCCATAGAGGTCTTCTACATAGACCTTCCCTGGATGTACCTTCCTGGCTGGGTACCTCTCTCTCTTTCAGACCCGTCATCATCCCGAATGAGACAGATACACCTGTTTCATCACTTTTGTGATTTCTGCCAGCATGAGGTAGTAGAAGGGCAAAGGCATTGAAGTCGGACACACGTGGGTTCAAATCTCAGCGCTGCTTCTTCTTGGCCCCTTGATCCTAGGCAATTTGTTTAAGCTCTCCAAGAATCAGTTTCCTTATCTATGAAATGAGGATAATTGTAAGACCTACCCTATGACAGCACTGTGAGGATTCAATGAGATACTTCGTATCAAGTGTTTACACAGTGCTTGGCACACAGTAAGCACTTAATCAATGTCATCTATTATTACTATTTTTAATATTTCAAATGACTTTAAAAAACTGAGTATTTACCTATAACCAGGTGTAGCAGGTGTATGGTGCCCTGCCCATATCTCCTCGGTACTTGCATTCCCATACATAGTGATGGCATTCCACTACAGGAACCTTCCGCTCACCCCATATGACGGCTCCCTCTGGCATGCTCTCCTGCATGTGAGGTGGCCTAAAAGTGCTGGAGACTTGATGCCCCTGGGAGTAGCTCTCAGCCAGTGATGGATACCCCAGTTTTCTCATCTCTTGGGTGAGGCAACCCCGAGGCACGTTCTACAGCATCTCTCAGGAGGTCCCCCTCCCTCACCCACATTTTGGGATTGAGCCTCTGTTGCCCCCTGCCATTTAAGACTGGATTGTCTTACGCCCCTTCCCCGTCTAACTTCCCTGCTCCTTCCTAACTACTAAATACACTGTTTGCATTCAGACTTTATTTCAGAGCCTGCTTCTGAGGGAAGCCAACCTGAGATCCAGACCCCATGAGCGAGTGGAAACATAACAATTCTACTCTTGGCTAGAATCACCCAACATTGTATAATGTCATAGTGTAGTTGTCTCCCGCGGGCCAGAGGCATTGACTGGTAGCTCTTTAAAGCTTTGATGAATAAAATATGGTAGAAAAGAATTAATTATTTCTGAATAAATGCAGTTTGCTGGGTAGGCAAACCCTGTAAAAACACTTATAGGAGAGGAATGCAATGGGGGAGATGAATCCTGAAAGGCCCTCTCATGGCAAAAGAGCGGGAGTCACTGACAGGGGAGTTCTCAGTAAATACTGGTTGGGTGATTGATTAGTCTGGCTCCCAGCATAAGGCTATTACTCAGTGTCAGAATACTGGGCTGTGGGTTTATGTGCAGCCAAGTGACTTCGTGAAACTGCAAAGCTTGGGAAGCTGAGCACACACATCCTGGCCATCCCTGTAGCTCTGCTGTGTTCATGGAGGGGCTAGTTTGAGTAAACCATGGCTCAACCAGGTGCCACTGGGCACCATGGTTACCGTGGGTCTTATTCCAGGCATATTGGAAATGACTCTGCCAAGGATCCACAGTCCCAGATTTTAATCCCTCTCCTGCCACTGCCTTCCTGTGTGACCTTGGTGAGTCCCCTGCTTTCCTCTGTCAAACAGAGTGGTTTGGATGAAGAGGCCCCAGTTATTCATGCTTTGTGAACTCTATGAGGCTATTGCCTTGTCAACAACGTATTCAGCTATTGCACATTCTCCATAGGGTGGGTGGGTAGCAGATGGACACTGCCCCATTTTATAGATAGAGTAATTGAGGTGGAGTGAGAAAACATGACGCGGTCACTACATAGTGTGCCAGATTTTTAAAATTTCAGTACAGAATCTTATGTAATGTAACTCCTGAGACCTGAAGAGAAGACAGCCAAGGGTAAGGCAACTTAGATATGTAACCTAGGAAACACTGGCGTTGAGATGGAGCCTGCCAGTGTGGAAAGCACGTGAGCACTAGAGTTCTGATGGACATGGCTTTGAATCTAAGCCTTGGCCACTCCCTGGCTCCCCGAACTTCAAGGTCTTCCCTTTTAAAATGAAAGAAATACCATCTATGCCATAAGATTAAGGTCAGGCTCATATGAGATAGTTAGTTCTGCTATAACACTTGTCCCGGAAGCATGAATTTGTTCCAATGAGATTGATATATTAGGAAGCAATTTGAACATAATGTGAATTTCACGTTTACTTATGTACAGTTTCATCAGTGAGAAACAATAGGTGAATGAAAGAAATCGCCCTCAGCTGAAATGAGCCATGTAAGAATACGCAGAATGCATATGTGCACACACCTCAGGCATCTACCTGATACCTAAATTATGAGCCACACCCATCCACGTCTGGTGTTAAAACTTCCCGTCTGATTTCAGATAACTGATATCAGTTCCAGCACCTCACAACACATCAGCTGCAGTTTTCCCAACCCCCCACCTTCACAAGCCAACTTCAGGTCTTTTCCAAGGTAAAGGGTCATATTTATTGTAGTATGTGTGTATTTAAAAACCATTTAATATGTGTAAAACTGTGCTTCCATTTTTAGCAGTTTTCTGTGTTTTTTTAAATGTGTCACTGATGAAGTTTTGGAGTGTTGTGTTCCAACCTCATTTCCCCATAAACTTTGTAGTTTTTATTGTACAGTGGTGCATAGTGCAGTGAATTTTAGGAATGCATATGTTATACTATAGCAGAACTGATTGTATAGTGAGGTAAAGTGCCTGGCATAGGGCATAGTACAGAGTAAATGTTAGAGTGCCCTCATTCCCTCACTTTTCATCCTCATATGATAAAAAGTAGAAAGAGCTGAATTGTGACTCTTGATTGTTTAGAGAAACTACTTGAGCTTCACAGGTAAAAAAGAAAGAGGGATGTATTAGAATTCTATCTCTTATGGACAGGAATGTAACTTGGCGTCACTGAAGTCATAGCTGTGACCTTTAGTTGTAAGAAACAGAAACCCAACTCACACTTGTTAAGACAAAAAAAGTTTATTGGCTTGTTACTAAAAGATTCCCTGAAGATTTGCTTCAGTCACAGCTGGATCAAGGCACTAAACCTATGCTATGTCACTGGGACTTAGTTTCCGTCTCTCAGCCCTGCCTTCTGCTGGCTCTGTTTTCAAGCAGGCTTTATTCTAGTGGTGGCAAGATGGTGGCCAGCAATTCTTGGCTCACATCCATACACTTCAAGTCTAGTGGAAAAGAGAGGGTGTTTCTTTTTCCTAGTCTCATTTGCCTAAATCTTGAAATTTATTGGCTCTAATTGGGTCATATTCCCATCCCTGAAGTTATAATTGTGGCCAGAGGGATATGATGCTGTTATAGCCAGGCTTGGGTGTCATACCCTCCCCTGGAATTAGGGTATCGTCAGCTCTTATGCAAATGAACCTGGGTGGAGGTGGGAAAGGGATGGTTCTCCATAGGAAATTCAACATATTAGTACCCGAATAAGGAAGAATGAATATTGGACAGGCAAAAACAACAAAATCCCACTATAAGAAGTTACCAAAACCAAGGATTTGGAAGCCGTTTAGATTTTCTTTACTACTCTGTGCTTCACTGTTTTCTTTTCCTGAAACCTTTCTTTCTCTGCTTTTCTGATCCACATGATATTCATAATGGACAGAATCTGCCAAACCCCACGCTACCCAAACTATTACAGAGCCAACCACCAGAAGGAGTGAATATCTCAATTCAAAATTCTAAAGGAAGGATTCTGACCCAGCTTGGATCAGGGGCTCACTTACATTTAAACGACCTGATTCAGGCATGGGGGTGTTGCTGTTTTGTTGCATAAACAGACTTCCAGGAGCCCACTGTTATGTCTGTAGATGTGAAGACCGATAGTAATGGTCATTGTGAGTTGGTCAGACTACCTAGTAGGTGTCCATAACAAGGCAGGTCTTCTCAGATTGCTCCTCCACTATTTTCAGGATTCAAGTCCAAGATGGCTTAGCCCGTGGTTGATAAAGTGATGGCCGCTTGTTAAATACCTGTATCTGAGGCCAGAGACTTCACCTTCCCCAAGCTCCTTGGAATCTAGCCCATTTAGCAGGATAGAGGGGAACAAGAGGAGTGAAGTTGGTGGGGGTAGAGACAGTGAGTACCATCAGCGTCTCCTTGCAAACGACCTAACTTCTCAGCTTCTGTTTCACCTCCTGGTCCTGCTAGACTTGCTAATGATCGGTGACACTGACTCACATCTTACAGAAGTCAGGTCACTGGGCTGTTCTTTTTTCTGGGATGAGGGAAATTGGATCACAGATATTCAGCTTCAGACCAGAATTAGTGAGATATGAGAGCAGGAAGTAATTTATCTTTTTGGTCTGCTTGGGTATTGTTTTGTGTGGCAGATTGGCACGGTGGGACCAATTCTACAGCCTGCCAGTATGCATACTCTTTTCCATGTGACTTTGCAGTTTCTGTCACCAAAGAGGTGGGTGGAGTTGCTTTCCCACCTACTGAACTTGGACTGGCCTGTGATTTACTTTGACCAATAGGATATTGTCGAAGTGACTCTCTACCAGTTTATTTTATTTTATTTATTTTTATTTTGTTTTATTTATTTTTTTATACAGCAGGTTCTTACTAGTTATCCATTTTATACATATTAGTGTATAGATGTCAATCCCAATCTCCCAATTCATCCCACCATCCTCCCCCCACCCCCCTGCCACCTTCCCTGCTTGGTGTCCATATGTTGGTTCTGTACATCTGTGTCTCTGTTTCTGCCCTGCAGACCAGTTCATCTGTACCATTTTTCTGGGTTCCACATATATGCATTAATATACGATATTTGTTTTTCTCTTTCTGACTTACTTCACTCTGTATGACAGCCTCTAGATCCATCCACGTCTCTACATATGACCCAATTTCGTTCCTTTTTATGGCTAATATTCCATTGTATATATGTACCACTTCTTCCTTATCCATTAGTCTGTTGATGGGCATTTAGGTTGCTTCCATGACCTGACTATTGTAAATAGTGCTGCAATGAACATTGGGGTGCATGTGTCTTTTTGAATTATGGTTTTCTCAGGGTATATGTCCAGTAGTGGGATTGCTGGGTCATATGGTAATTCTATTTTTAGTTTTTTAAGGAACCTTCATACTGTTCTCCATAGTGACTGTATCAATTTACATTCCCACCAACAGTGCAAGTGGGTGTCCTTTTCTCCACACCCTCTTCAGCATTTGTTGTTTGTAGATTTTCTGATGATGCCCATTCTAACTGGTGTGAGGTGATACCTCATTGTAGTTTTGATTTGCATTTCTCTAATAATTAGTGATGCTGAGCAGCTTTTCATGTGCTTCTTGGCCGTCTGTATGTCTTCTTTGGAAAAATGTCTATTTAGGTCTTCTGCTCATTTTTTGATTGGGTTTTTTTTGTTTTAATATTGAGCTGCATGAGCTGTTTATATATTTTGGCGATTAATCCTTTGTCCGTTGATTCATTTGCAAATATTTTCTCCCATTCTGAGGGTTGTCTTTTCGTCTTGTTTATGGTTTCCTTTGCTGTGCAAAAGCTTTGAAGTTTCATTAGGTCCCATTTGTTTATTTTTGTTTTTATTTCCATTACTCTAGGAGGTGGATCAAAAAAGATCTTGCTGTGATTTATGTCAAAGAGTGTTCTTCCTATGTTTTCCTCTAAGAGTATTTTAGCGTCCAGTCTTACATTTAGATCTCTAATCCACTTTGAGTTTATTTTTGTGTATGGTGTTAGGGAGTGTTCTAATTTCATTCTTTTACATGTAGCTGTCCAGTTTTCCCAGCACCACTTATTGAAGAGACTGTCTTTTCTCCATTGTATATCCTTGCCTCCTTTGTCATAGATTAGTTGACCATAGGTGCGTGGGTTTATCTCTGGGCTTTCTATCCTGTTCCATTGATCTATATTTCTGTTTTTGTACCAGTACCATATTGTCTTGATTACTGTAGCTTTGTAGTTTAGTCTACAAAGTCCGGGAGCCTGATTCCTCCAGCTCCACTTTTTTCCCTCAAGACTGCTTTGGCTATTCGGCATCTTTTGTGTCTGCATACAAATTTTAAGATTTTTTGTTCTAGTTCTGTAAAAAATGCCATTTGTAATTTGATAGGGATTGCATTGAATCTGTAGATTGCTTTGGGTAGTATAGTCATTTTCACAATGTTGATTCTTCCAATCCAAGAACATGGTATATCTCTCCATCTGTTTGTATATCTTCAATTTCTTTCATCAGTGTCTTGTAGTTTTATGCATACAGGCCTTTTGTCTCCCTAGGTAGGTTTATTCCTAGGTATTTTATTCTTTTTGTTGCAATGGTAAATGGGAGTGTTTCCTTAATTTCTCATTCAGATTTTTCATCATTAGTGTATAGGAATGCAAGAGATTTCTGTGCATTAATTTTGTATCCTGCAACTTTACCAAATTCATTGATTAGCTCTAGTAGTTTTCTGGTGGCATCTTTAGGATTATCTATGTAGAGTGTCATGTCATCTGCAAACAGTGACAGTTTTACTTCTTTTCCAATTTGTATTCCTTTTATTTCTTTTTCTTCTCTGATTGCCGTGGCTAGGACTTCCAAAACTATATTGAATAATAGTGGCGAGAGTGGACATCCTTGTCTTGTTCCTGATCTTAGAGGAAATGCTTTCAGTTTTTCACCATTGAGAATGATGTTTGCTGTGAGTTTGTCGCATATGGCCTTTATTATGTTGAGGTAGGTTCCGTCTATGCTCACTTTCTGGAGAGTTTTTTATCATAAATCGTTGTTGAATTTTGTCAAAAGATTTTTCTGCATCTATTGAGATGATCATCTGGTTTTTATTCCTTAATTTGTTAATATGGTGTATCACATTGATTGATTTGCGTATATTGAAGAATCCTTGCATCCCTGGGATAAATCCCACTTGATCGTGGTGTATGATCCTTTTAATGTGTTGTTGGATTCTGTTTGCTAGTATTTTGTTGAGGATTTTTGCATCTATATTCATCAGTGATATTGGTCTGTAATATTCTTATTTTGTAGTATCTTTGTCCGGTTTTGGTATCAGGGTGATGGTGACCTCGTAGAATGAGTTTGGGAGTGTTCTTTCCTCTGCAATTTTTTGGAAGACTTTGAGAAGGATGGGTGTTAGCTCTTCTCTAAATGTTTGATAGAATTCACCTGTGAAACCATCTGGTCCTGGACTTCTGTTTGTTGGAAGATTTTTAATCACAGTTTCAATTTCATTACTTGTGATTGGCCTGTTCATATTTTCTGTTTCTTCCTGGTTCAGTCTTGGAAGGTTATACCTTTCTAAGAATTTGTCCATTTCTTCCAGGTTGTCCATGTTATTGGCATAGAGTTGCTTGTAGTAGTCTCTTAGGATGCTTTGTATTGCTGTGGTGTCTGTTGTAACTTCTCCGTTTTCATTTCTAATTTTATTGATTTGAGTCCTTTCCCTCCTCTTTTTCTTGATGAGTCTGGCTAATGGTTTATCAATTTTGTTTGTCTTCTCAAAGAACCAGCTTTTAGTTTTATTGATCTTTGCTATTGTTTTCTTTGTTTCTATTTCATTTATTTCTGCTCTGATCTTTATGATTTCTTTCCTTCTACTAACTTTGGGTTTTGTTTGTTCTTCTTTCTCTAGTTCCTTTAGCTGTAAGGTTAGATTGTTTATTTGAGATTTTTTCTTGTTTCTTGAGGTAGGCTTTTATTGCTATAGACTTCCCTCTTAGAACTGCTTTTTCTGCATCCCATAGGTTTTGGATCATTGTGTTTTCATTGTAATTTGTCTCTAGGTATTTTTTGATTTCCTCTTTGATTTCTTCAGTGATCTCTTGGTCATTTAGTAACGTTTTGTTTAGTCTCCATGTGTTTGTGTTTTTTACGTTTTTTTCCCCTGTAATTGATTTCAAATCTCATAGCGTTGTGGTCAGCAAAGATGCTTGATATGATTTCAATTTTCTTAAATTTACTGAGGCTTGATTTGTGACCCAAGATGTGATGTATCCTGGAGAATGTTCCTTGTGCACTTGAGAAGAAAGTGTAATATGCTGTTTTTGGATGGAATGTCCTATAAATATCAATTAAATCTATCTGGTCTATTGTGTCATTTAAAGCTTGTGTTTCCTTATTAATTTTCTGTTTGGATGATCTGTCCATTGGTGTAAGTGAGGTGTTAATGTCCCCCACTATTATTGTGTTACTGTCGATTTCCTCTTTTATAGCTGTTAGCAGTTACCTTATGTATTGAGGTGCTCCTATGTTGGGTGCATATATATTTATAATTGTTATATCTTCTTCTTGGTTTGATCCCTTGATCATTATGTAGTGTCCTTCCTTGTCTCTTGTAACATTCTTTATTTTAAAGTCTATTTTATCTGATATGAATATAGCTACTCCAGCTTTCTTTTGATTTCCATTTGCATGGAATATCTTTTTCCATCCCCTCACTTTCAGTCTGTATGTGTCCCTAGGTCTGAAGTGGGTCTCTTGTAGACAGCATATATATGGGTCTTGTTTTTGTATCCATTCAGCAAGCCTGTGTCTTTTGGTTGTAGCATTTAATCCATTCACGTTTAAGGTAATTATTGATATGTATGTTCCTATGACCATTTTCTTAATTGTTTTGGGTTTGTTTTTGTAGGTCCTTTTCTTCTGTTGTGTTTCCCACTTAGAGAAGTTCCTTTAGCATTTGTTGTAGAGCTGGTTTGGTGGTGCTGAATTCTCTTCGCTTTTGCTTGTCTGTAAAGCTTTTGATTTCTCCATCAAATCTGAATGAGATCCTTGCCGGGTAGAGTAATCTTGGTTGTAGGTTCTTCCCTTTCATCACTTTAAGTATATCATGCCACTCCCTTCTGGTTTGTAGAGTTTCTGCTGAGAAATCAGCTGTTAACCTTATGGGAGTTCCCTTGTATGTTATTTGTTGTTTTTCCCCTGTTTTTTTCAATAATTTTTCCTTGTCTTTAATTCTTGTCAGTTTGATTACTGTGTTTCTCGGCGTGTTTCTCCTTGGGTTTATCCTGCCTAGGACTCTCTGCGCTTCCTGGACTTGGGTGGCTATTTCCTTTCCCATGTTAGGGAAGTTTTCAACTATAATCTCTTCAAATATTTTGTCGGGGCCTTTCTCTCTCTCTTCTCCTTCTGGGACCCCTGTAATACAAATGTTGTTGCATTTAATGTTGTCCCAGAGGTCTCTTAGGCTGTCTTCATTTCTTTTCATTCTTTTTTCTTTATTCTGTTCCGCAGCAGTGAATTCCACCATTCTGTCTTCCAGGTCACTTATCCGTTCTTCTGCCTCAGTTATTCTGCTATTGATTCCTTCTAGTGTATTTTTCATTTCAGTTATTTTATTGTTCATCTATGTTTGTTTGTTCTTTAATTCTTCTGGGTGTTTGTTCTTTAATTCTTCTAGGCCTCTGTTAAATATTTCTTGCATCTTCTCGATCTTTGCCTCTATGCTTTTTCCGAGGTCCTTGATCATCTTCACTGTTTTTATTCTGAATTCTTTTTCTGGAAGGTTGCCTATCTCCACTTCATTTAGTTGTTTTTCTGGGGGTTTATCTTGTTCCTTCATCTGGTACAAATTACTCTGCCTTTTCATTTTGTCTGTCTTTCTGTGAATGTGGTTTTCCTTCCACAGGCTGCAAAATTGTAGTTCTTCTTGCTTCTGCTGTCTACCCTCTGGTGGATGAGGCTATCTTCTGTACCAGTTTAGAGCCTAGATCTGAAGAGTCTTTGTGTGTTTCTGCTTGCTCTCTTATACCTCCACCATTCCCTAGAGCACATGCCCAGACTAGCCTGCTGGAGGATGAGAGCCATGTGAAATATAGCCAGGACACCTAGCAACATCATTTGAGATTATCCTAGATTAGCCAGCAGTCAGCCAATCCCAGACATGTGAATGAGCTGAGCTGAAACTGGAAGGGATGCCTGGATGATCCTAACCTAAGTCATTGGTCATAGACTTGAGAACTAAATAAACACAGTTTGAAAATAACTACAGTATTTGGAGGGATGATTTTTTTCAAAAAAAATTGATGTATAGTTGGTGTAAATATTACATAAGTTACAGGTGTACAATATAGTGATTCACGTGTGGGATGGTTTTTTTTTTAAATTTTTCCTATTTTAATTGTTAGAATACTGTCCAAAGTAATACAGTAGAAATGTATTGTATATATGTTTATAGCATATATAAAATGAGAATATGAAAACAATAGCATAAAGGATGGAGGGAGAAATTAGAAATATAATACTTAAAGTTATTACTCTCTATTTAGAGTAGGATAATATTATTTGAATTTGGACCATTATAACTTAAAGGTGTATATTTTAAATTTTTATTTATTTATTTTTTATTGAAATATAGTGTATGTACAATATTACGTTAGTTTCGGGTGTATTACGTAGTGATTTGACATTTGCATACATTATGAAATGATCACCACAGTAAGTCTAGTAACAATCTATCCTCATACAAAGTTATTAAAATATTATTGACCATATACCGTATGCTGTATATTACATCCCTGAGGCTTACTTATTTTATAACTGGAGGTATGTATGGCACATGGCTTTTAAAGCAACATTATTGTGGCAACCTATAACTGATATGTTTAAGAAAGAATTAAGGCTTTGTATGTTGAATATCTACTATGCAACAGATATCTTATGTATACTGGCTTCAGTCTTCCGAACACATCTAGGTTGGTTGCATTTTGAATATAACTGAGATGAGAATTACAGAGGTTATGTGACTTCCATGGGGCCAGCCTGCTAATAAGGGGTTGGTTGGAGATAACAGGACAGGTACTTCCCACCATACCAATCTACCTACCTCTCTGTGGTGTATCCACACCCAGAATCCCATGATGGCAATTGCTGTTAGTCTAAAGATCCCAATAATTCAGAGCAAAGGGGAATATTCCCTTGGACTGTGTTATCCTGAGGTTGATTATGTCTTCCTGTAAGTCTCAGTTTTAATAACTTCTATCATAAAGATCTTGGATTTGTTGATAATATTATCATATTTAAAAGGGCAAAGATTTGAACAGACAATTCACAAATGAATATACAAATGATTGATAAGCACATGAAAAGATGCCCGACATCATTAGTTACCAGGGAAAGGCAAACCAAAACTATAATAAGATAGATATCACCCATTAGAATGGCTAAATTAAAGAGTGACAATATCAAGTGATGGTGAAAAAGTGGAGCAAGTAGAATTCTCATACATTGAGGGTATGAAGTGGTACAACAGAAAAGATTTTGGTCGTTTTAAAATAAAGTCAAGTCTACATTTACTGTATGACTCATCAGTGTTACTCCTTGGTATTTATTCAAGATTCATGTAAACATGTCCATGCAAAATCTTGTATACTAATATTTGCAGCAGCTTTATTCAAAATAACTCTAAAGTGGAAACAACCCGAAAGTCCATCTACTGGTAAATAAGTAAACTACTTGTGGGATGTTACATAATAACAAAAATGAATAAATTACTGCCATGTGCATTAATATGGATAAATTCCAAAAAAAATATGCTGAGAGAAAAAAGGCAGACATAAATGAGTACATAATATATACTTTTATATGAAATCTAGGATTGACAAATCAAATATGTAGTGACTGAAGGCAAATAAGTGTTTTTCTGTGGCCAAGGAGTGGGGGATTTATTAAGATGGAACCCAAGGGGACTCTTTTTTTTTTTTTTTGGCTGCGTTGGGTCTTCGTTGCTGCACACAGGCTTTCTCTAGTTGCGGCGAGCAGGGGCTACTCTTCGTTGCGGTGCACGGGCTTCTCATCGCGGTGGCTTCCCTGTTGCGGAGCACGGGCTCTAGGCGCACGGGCTTCAGTGGTTTTGGCACACGGGCTCAGTAGTTGTGGCTTGCGGGCTCTAGAGTGCAGGCTCAGGAGTTGTGGCGCACGGGCTTAGTTGCTCCACGGCATGTGGGATTTTCCCAGGCCAGGGCTCGAACCCGTGTCCCCTGCATTGGCAGGTGGATTCTTAACCACTGTGCCACCAGGGAAGTCCCCCAAGGGGACTCTTGAGGGTGATAGAAATGTTCTATATCTTAGTGGTTAAACTGGTATATACATTTGTCAAAAGCCATCAAAATGTTCAATTAAGGTGGGTGCATTTAATTGTATGTAAATTATAACCAATGAGGATGATTTTTAAAAAGACTTAAAATTATGTCTTCTGAAAGTCATATGGTTAGGGGTTCTGGGCAGATGGTTGATGGTGTGGCACAATCAGCTTCCCGGAATTAGGAGAAAAAAGCCCCAGCTGCCAAAGACAATTCAGAACTACCGACAGCACCTCAGTATTAAATGTTAAAATGCAGGTAAAGCAGTTAGCACAGAGCCTGGCAACTAAAAGGCAGCTCAAACCACAACTACTGAAGTCCGTGCGCCTAGAGCCCGTGCTCCGTAACAAGAGAAGCCACCCCAACGAGAAGCCCGTGCACCGCGACGAAGAGCAGCCCCCGCTCGCCACAACTAGAGAAAGCCTGTGTGCAGCAACGAAGACCCAACACAGCCAAACATAAATAAATAAAAATAAATAAATAAAAATTTAAAAGGCAGCTCAAAAACCCCTTTAATGAATGCCTACTATATGCCAGGTATCATGTAAGACCTTATTTATATGCATTATTTCATTTTATTCTCACCCGCCACTGTTACTACTTTCACTCAGCAGTTGAGAAGTCAAACGTTTTCCTCAGTACAATTTTTTTTAAAAAAGGAAAGTAGAGAACAATGAAACACACACACACACACACACACACACACACACAACACAGACACACACACGTTAAACTTCAAAATGTTGGTCTGAGGCCCTGAAATGGGAAAGGGAATTTTTGCCTCTCTGGTGTAACTGTGTTCTGCTTCCAGGATGTCTGAAGTTAGAGTCGTCATCAGGCAAGCAGGTGTGCCTGCACTGTGTACAGGAACTCCAGGTACATTTTCCCAAGCCTCTGGCAGATTGTTTTTTACATACAAAATCACTTGTCAGGCAGACTTTTTTTCCCCTTAGTTCTCATAAGATAGAAACAACAGTGTTACATAACAGGCATCAGCAGTGTTGGTTTTGCAGAGCATCTGACCAAGATTGGGGGGGTGGGCAGCAGCAAGGGAGGATGCAAGTGGTAGCTTAGAGAGCCTTGAAGGCTAAGGTTCTGGGCAGGATGCTGGTGAGAGAATGGGGCAGAGATAAACTCTTCTCCTAGGAGACTGGGCAAAGAATCAAACCAGGAGCTCAAACCCCGGGGTCTCTGCTGGCCAGCGTCTCCTCTCACCCACACTGTTATCCCCATGGTTCCATGCCCTGTATCTTGCCTAGACTCCAGAAGTAGCCTCCTAACTGGTCTTTTCACTTCCAGCCTTTCCCTATCTTGACCCTAGGTCTTTGTAGGCACGTATGTCTGTTTTTTGCACTGACTTCTCTCAAATGTCTTAAACATTCCCCCAAACTGAACTTCCTCATATAGTAGAGTCCTTCATAAACATCAATGATCATTCAAAATCTGGGCCTTGACTACATCGCCAGTCTCTTTCTTTGCTCCTGTGCCCCCTCGATCCTCATCCTAATGAACTATATGCAGGTTCCTCCACGTATCCTGCGATGCTGTATTTTGCCTACGTGGTTCCCTCTACCTGAATGCCCTTTCCTGCCTCAACTATCTCTCTAACTTCCAAATATCCTCCAATTAAGAACTAAGGTGTCAGCCTCTTTCAGTCTTCCTCCTCCTTCTACCCCCATTATACTTGCAGTTGGATCAGAGATCCCTTCTTTGTGCTCCTACACTATCCTTTTTCCAACTCCTTATTAAAACTTCCACATAGTAATACACTAGTCTGTTTAATCATTTGTAATTTGCCTCCTCTTCTTCGTCTCTGTTCCTTTCTTCCATTTCCTTCAGAGCACCTAGGATAGCATATTGTGGTCTACAAGGTCCTACGCAAGGAAGCCCCTGCCCTCACTCTAGCCTTACCTTGTTGTAGTCCTCTCATTCTTGTTCACTCTGTGCCAGCTACCCCTGGCTTTTTTCATGTCTTCCAATGTGCCACATATTCCTTCTTGCCACAGGACCTTTGCACATGCTCTTCCAACTGACTGGCATGCTCTCCTCCTGCTCCATATTGCCCATCTCATAGTTCATTTCAATGCATCCTTGCATTGAAATGAATTCAGCTCAGTCATTTTTCCTGGGACACCCTCTCTGAGCTTTACTATCACCCTGCATGTTTATTTAAACATATGTACTAACAGTGACATTGCATATTTGCAGAGATGATCATTTGTTAATTCTCTCCCCAACTAGAACATAAGCTTCACAGGGCCAGAGACCACCTGTCATGTCTACTTGGCCCACCACTGAATTACTAGTGTCTGGCATAGAGTAGAGGCCACACAAATATTTATTTAATCACTCAGTGGCTGCCCCTACCTCATTCCCTCATTTAATACTAAACAATTCATAATATTCATCCTAACATTACACATTTCAGTTCACAAATGACATAGGATGTCGTATATGTTTCTACTTGAACTTTCCAAGATTGGAAGGCCAGGGATATTATCCCATTTTTTCAGGGGAGTAACTTGAAGGCTCAGAGAGGCCAAGTGACTTGCACAGGGTCATAAAGCTATTCGAGAGCCTCTGTCTCCAGCTCTTTCCATGCGTCTACCTCCAGCTTCCATATATGGAAAAATACATGCCTGGCCAATGTGTCAATGCCATGGGTTTGTTTATTTCTATACCTCTTAGAGGACACTGTGAGATTAAGGAGGGTGGCATATTCAGAGCCCAGAGAAAGCTACAGCATAATCCAGGCCCTTATTACATTACCCTTTGGAAGATGAATTGGAGCTGCCAGGCATTTGCCTAAATCAGTAAGCAGAGTGGCATTAACTAGCGCGAGGTTTATTTTTCCTCCCCAAATGAGGAGCAGTTGGCGTACAGGGAATGCACAAACCCCACACACCTGTTCTTTGGCAATGACCACAAGAACAAAAGCTCCATATACAGAAGGACGATTGGAAAGAACATGGGGGCTCTGGAGCCACACAGACCTGGTTTCAGATCCTGGTCCTGATAGTTTCCAGCTGTGTGACCTGGACCTCAGTTTCCTTATCTGAAAAGTGGGGATGAGAAGCCATTCCTCATCATTCGTTGATTTCCTTTCTCTTTTGAGTCCCGTCAATTCCACCTCCCTAATGTGTCCTGACTCTCTCTGCTTCTCGGCACCATCTTGGTCCCAGTCATCTCTCTGCTGGGGGACTACCATCGCCTCCTACCTGGTTTCCTGATTCCACTCTGGCTCCTTTTGCCGTCCATTTGCCACACAGCAGTCATAATTGTCCTTCAGAACCAAACCAGATCGTCAAACCACCTACCTGCACAGTTGTCACTGTGCTTGATCTGATCTCTGCCTCTTTTTCTTGCTCATCTGCGTCTGCCTTTACGGCTCAGTTCCAATCACGCTGGCCTCCTTTCTATTCCTCAAACATGTGACACCTGTCCCCACCCCAGGCCTTTGCACTGGTCGTTATCCCTGCTGCCTGGTGTGCTATTCTCTCTAATGTTTGCGTGACCGTCTTCTTGTCATTCCGATTTTAGCTCAAATGCCATTTCTACAAGGGGTCTCCTCTTCTGAAAAGCTTCCTGCCCTGCTAGTCTCTTTCTTTTGCATATCCCTATTTAAAATTTTTTAATAGCATTGATCACATTCCAAATGATCTCGTTCATTTGCATGTTTTCATGTTTATGGCCTGACTCCTTCATTAGAATACCAACTTCAAGAGAGAGGACTCTGGCCTATTTTTTCCCCTGGTTGTTCACCAGTGCCTTACGCAGTGTGATGTATAAAACATCCCAATAGAATTTTTGAATTAAAACTATTGAAGAGTCACTCAGTAAAGCTTCTTTTCCTTCTTCCTATCATCCTAAGGTCTGAGGACTCTTAGGTAGATTTTTGGTGCAAGTGAATAATAAACATATGATTTTTAAAGACTCATAAGCAAACATTGTCTTAAGGTGCCCTACTGAGCTTTTTTCTTTAGAGCAAGTCTTTTTTCTCTAGAGCAAGCCTGACTTTTATGGCACTTGGAGTGGGGAACAAGTGTTGGCTCCAGTGACCCCCGACCTTCAGAGGTGAGTAACAGGGGTCCTGTTGCAGATACAAAGCCCTTCATCTACCCATCCATCCATCCATCCATCCACCCATCCATCTGTCCATCCATCCATCCATCCTTCCATCCACCCACCCATCATCCAACAAATACTGTGTTATTGAGGGCAGACTCTATGCACGGACTGGGCTAGGTGCCCAGGATGGAGCTTTGAGCAAACGCACATCCTCTCTTCCCAACAGCTCACAGCTGGGTGTGCAGTCTTGATGGTGGTACTTTATCAGAGCTGTGTAGCTGTCCACAGGAGCAGTGCAGGGCCCCCCAAAGAAGTTCCCTTTCCTCACCATTTCCTCCCTGGGCAAATGGAGCCTGCTTATTTGGCTAACGTGTTCTGTTTACCTCTCTCTGTCCCACACCTGATCTCCCTTTGTGCCTCGCACTCCAGTTCTCCATCATGGCTGATCCAAATTTAAGACCCTGGGCTCTTGACCTATCCCTGGCTTTCTGCTCTGCCATTATCAGGCTTTTGCAACCTGCCGGCTCCTCCCCCATCCATCGTCATACCCTGTCCTCTCTTTGGCTGTTCTATTCCCTGTCAGAACCAGCATGGCTTCCGTGGTGCATGCTCTACCCTCGCAGCTTGGGCTTGCAAGCAAGGGGCTTTATGCAACTCTGCTCTGATTTATTTTGTGTTTTGAAATCTCAGTGTAGAATTTGTTTTAAGGAAGGCTCTGATCAAGTTTCAAAATCACTGATCAGATCAAATGAATGCAGAACCCGGTTTCTCCTCATTTTGGCAAAACGTCAATGCAGTACCCAGACTAGCAGTTCTCAAATTTTAGAGCGCATGACTCTGGTTGAGGAAGCTTGATAAAATACCAGTTGCTGGGCTTCACCTCCACAGATTGCAATTCAATATGTGTTTGGTGGGACTCAGGAATCTGCAATTTGAACAAACTCCCCGGGAATTCTGATGTAGGTCCCGGGGTAATATCAAGAATATTTACATGACATAAGCACCAGCCAGTCAACAAGATGTTGGAGCGCTTTCTCATGCCTGGCTTGAGCTTTTGGTTTCTGGATTGGGAGACGGTCTAGGGGACTTTGAGAGAAGGATTGTAGTATCTGGATAATCAGGTGGATATTTAGGGTTCTTGGGGCAGTGGCTATTACCCATAAGTATGGAAGCATTTCTGTATTTTAATAACTGGTATGACTACTAAGCTCTTCCATGATATGCTGAGTAGAAGGCTTACAGAACACAGTTTGAACAAAGGCCATAAAGAAAACCGAAGTCTTGGACTAGTTCTCACATCCACCTCACCCTGTAACCGTGTTCATATTGACTAGCATCTAGAAGGGGCTCTTACTTGCTACTTGGCAAAGTTTTAATACCATGCTTGTGATTGCTTTCTTCTCATTGACAGAATCTATTCCTTTGGGGGCTGGTATTAGGATTAATGAAATGGCAGATTTGCTTTGACTGTAATTAATGGGAAATACAATGGCAATTTATAGGACAACATATAGCTGAGCCAAACTCCCCAAGCATAGACACTCTGCAAACATCTGACCAGGCTCTGTGATGAATGCCTTAGTTGTTCTCATCGAGGTCTTCCCAAGACAAGATCATTTGACTTCCACTGAGTTGGATGCTGAATTTTTTGAAGAAGGGGATCAAGAGCCACCCGCTTTTGGCAGTTCTCTGTCCCTGTAGTGTCTAGAATGCTTGTGGGTCCTGAAACAGGGTTTTATGTTTCAAAAAAAAAAGCAGAGGGAAGTGACTGCCCTATTTAGGGTAAGTTCCCTGTTCCCTACTCTCTAGTTACATCATCTTGTTTTATTTCCTTTATAGCTCTTATCATGGTCTAACGTGACCTTTTTTTAAAAAAAATTGTATGTATGTATGTATGTATGTATGTATTTTGGCTGTGCCGGGTCTTAGTTGCGGCACGCAGGATCTTCGTTGCGGCATGTGGGATCCTTTAGCTGCGGCAGGTGGGATCTTTTAGTTGCGGGATGCGGACTTCATAGTTGCGGCATGTGGACTTCTTAGTTGCGGCATGTGGACTTCTTAGTTGCGGCATGCATGTGTGATCCAGTTCCCCAACCAGGGACCGAACCCAGGCCCCCTGCATTGGGAGTGTGGGGTTCTACTCACTGGACCACCAGGGAAGTCCCTGGTCTAACGTGATCTTACTTGCTTACTTATTTGCAGTCTGTCTCTTCCCACTAAAGTTGCATAAGAGCAGTGCCCTTCTGCTTGTTCACCACTGTAATCACTAATGCCTAGAAGCATCCCTGGCACATAGTTGATGTTCAAAGAATATTTATGGAATAAACTAACTCAAGGGGTATATTGGTTAAGGTAATACTAACTTCCAGAACAGACGAACCCCAGGTTCTCGGGGCTTAATAAAACAGAAATTTAGTTTGTATTCAAATAAAGTCCAGTTATGTGTTCCTGGACAGCAGTTGGGGACTGGAGGTTGGGATGGGATGCTCTACTCCATGCAGTCACTCAAGGACCCAGGATGATGGAGGAAGTTCCAGCGTCATCACATGGCTTTCAGTGTTGGCCTGGGCATCAGTATCTAGACATTAAGGGGTGGAGGGTGATGTAGGCAAAGGAATGGAAGATGCCTTGGGAGGATTTAATGGGTCTGACCCGGAAGTGAGTCCATCAGTTGCATCCATAGTCTGTTGGCCAGAACTCAGTCACATGGCCACATCCAATTGCAAGGGAGCCTGGGAGATGTTGTCTAGCTGTGCACCCAGGAGGAAAGAGAAATGGCCTTGGTAAACAGCTGCCCACTCCTTATCATGGGGACTTTTGTGGTTGCTCTGTGACTCCTGTACTGGACTTTAAGATGTGTCTGTTTCTCTGAGCCCCCAAAGCTGACATCTCTCTTTGTGCAGCAGGAAGTTCAAACTCCTTAGCCTTCCACAGGCTGAACTCACTGTCCCAACAGCCTCACATCCCTCCTTGAACACGTGCTCCATGGTCCAGGGCCATGCATATTACAATTCAGGGCTTCTGCTGTTCTCTCTGCAAAGAATGCCTTATTAGCTTAGGCTTATTGAAATTTCACTGATTGATTCCCCAAGGCCCAGCCTCAAATCTCTCTTCTTCAGGAAGCCCCCTTGGCATCCCTCTCAGTGGAACCCATCTCTGTCCCTCTGCGATTCAGCAGCACATAGCTTGCACCTCTGCTTCACTTCGTTGTGCCTTCACGCCCCCATCCTTACGTGTTTACCTAGTGTGTCTCCTCCTAGAATATAAAATATTTTATTCTTTTTGTATCATGCTCCAGAGCTTAGTCTGGCCAAAGAAATAGGTGTTGATGGTCCCCAAGCTAGTAGAAAGGACCCTATTTAAATTTTGCTTGGAAAATGACCCACGGGGATTTTGCAGACTCAACCTGTGATCTGTTTCATGAGGCGGACTCTGAAAATCCTGTTGAAGGCAGGGGTCCTAGAGGAAGCCTAATTTAGTTCCTGATGTGTGACAAGCAGCAGTCAAATCCACGTGGCACTTGTGGATATCTGGGCGGCAGGAAGAACTTAGATCCAGAAAGACATGGGTTGGAATCCTAGCCCTGCTGTCTACTGGCTGTCTGACCTTGGGCACATTACTGAACCTCTCTGAACCTTGGTTAAAATGATGACTTTAACACAACATACGTTTGCTGAGTGTCTATTAAGTGCCAGCACTGATGTAGGTGCTGGCTGTATGGGAGTGAATGGAAGAGATATAGACCTCAGGGACTAGGGGTATTGGACCAATGACTTTAATATAAGGTCTGTGGTTTCAATGCAAGGAGAAGACTAAAAAGGGAAGGTGTCCCCAGGAAGCTATGAGGCTGAGACCTGAAAGTAAGCAAGATGAGGCAGAGGAAGGAGTTACAGGAAGATTCCAGGTGGAGGCAACAGTATGTTTACATGAAGGTCCGGAGGTGAGCGGGGTCCTTGTTATGATGTTGGGAGGATTAAATGAAGCTCTGCAATTTCCCAGCATATGATGAATGACCCACTGGTGTTTCTCAGGCTGATTCTATGGTGGTAGCCTCATGATCACTTAAAACCTTTTAAAAATAGCATCCTCTCCACTTTTGGCATGTTTAATTTTTTCCGCCATAAAGAGTCAAATAAAAATGAATATTTACATTGATACTTACAGTCTCTATTTAAAAAGCCTTGTGAGTATTCCACGGGGCATACCAGTTGGTAGTTAAGCACATAGATTCTGCCTGTTGAATCCCTGCTCTGCAGTTTCTAACTCTGTAACCTCATGCTAGTTCCTTGTGCCTCAGTTTCCTGATCTGTAAGATGGAGATAATAATAGTACCTACCTCAGGGTTGTGATTGAGATTCCACATGTTTGTTATTATTAGTGGGAGAAATGTAAAGTCTTACAAATGTACTTAAGTCAAAATTGTGAGTCAATATACAAAGAAGTTTATAATAGTGAACTTGGATTGGTTACTTGGTAGGTGCTGTTCTAAGTACCTTACATGTCATCTCATTGAATGCTCACTGTGAAAGTGGGTGATTAACCCATTTTACAGGGGAAGCCAGATAAATAGTTTGCCCAGGGACAGGGTTAATGGCAGAGCCAGGATTTCAATGCATTCTGCCTCCAGTTCCTCTACCACTCACCATTACACCATACTGTCTCGGCTTAAATAATATAGATGGTCCATGGATATGACATGACTAATGAAAGCCTGTTTGCTTACTTGTTCACTCAACAAACATTTATTGAGTGTCTACTATGTGCCGGGCTCCATTGAAAATCCTGGGGTGACAATGGTGAGCGGTAAATCTCCTGCAGGGCTTCCATCTACAGATGATAAATCAGTAAACAAAGACGCAAGCTAGGTAATTTTAGACCCAGATAAGTCCTGTGAAGAAAATAAAGCCGGATAATGGGATAGAGTGACTGGGGAACTTTTGTGTGGTTGCGCCCCCTGGAAGAGGCCACGAGGTGCCTGGAAAGGAAGGGTCTGGTCGTTTCCCCAGCTGCGGCTTGTCTTCCCTGATAAGCCAGCCCACGTCACTGTTATGAATTCAATCCAAATTTCAAGACCGTCAGGCCTATTAAGTCAGACCTTCTGACAAGTGTGCAGAGCACAGATTTATCCTCTGTCAATGTTTGTTTAAATTTGTAACTCTCTCACAGTGGAATTGAGGCGGCAAGCTCCAAATAGCCATCAAAACCCATTAATTTTCTCCAAGTGCAATAGCATATTAATCAGACATCAGCAAGAAGCTGTGGTCTAGAGGCGATGCTGATGCAAGACAGATATCTGCCCCCCCCTCCCCTTTCCTGGGAAGAGGCAAGTTTTCCTCTGTGGCTGTGTATTGTACAAAGCCTTGCTGCATCCAAGATGAATGGAGAATCACAGTGTGTTTGAGTAATAGAAGGGACCCTTTTTGAGGGAGGCTGTATTTTCTGAACCTAGATTCAGATCCTACTGGGCTGGCAAAGGATTTTTTACAACATTTTTTTTGAAATGTAGTTGATTTACAATGTTGTGTTAGTTTCAGTTATACTGCAGAGTGATTCAGATACATATCTTCTTTTTAAGATTCTTTTCCATTATAGGTTATTACAAGGTTATGAGTATAGTTCCCTGTGCTACACAGTAGGTCCTTGTTGGTTTGACAAATGATTTTTGAGCTGCTTCTAAGTGTGAGAGGCATTCTGGATATGGGATCCAGACTCCCAGAGAGTAGAGTTTCCAGATGGTTTGAGGGCTATGTGACACAGAGCATTTCTTGGGCCTGCAATGGGGGGGAGCCAGGATGGATTCTTGCTATGATTTCATATCATCAATCCTCTTTCCTCATCTTCCAGAAAAGAGCTCAGAGAAGGTGAGAATAACCTATAATCACACAGCAAGTTATTGAGAGAACCAATATTCCCTATGAAGCATCCAGGGCACACTTCATAAACGGGGATTTAACTGAGCCTCCTCCTGCCTAAAGCCCTCCATGGCTCCCCGTTGCTCTAACAAGGAAAGTTAAACTCCTTTCCATAGCCTACAACACCCTGTATGATCTGGCTCTGGTCTGTTTTGACTCCTTTTCACTTCCCTCTTCCCCCACACTTTTAAATCCATCCATTACGAACTTCTTTCAGCTCCTTAGACATTTCAGTCTTTCTTCTACCTCTAAGTCTTTGATAGCACCATTTCCTCTGCCTAAAACACACACCCTACTTCACCTGGCTAATTGCCACTCCTCCTTCATGCTCCAGTTACAACATCATTTCTTCCAAGATGTCTCTCTGGAACCTCTAGGGTAGATTAGCCTCTCTTGCTCTGGGTTCCTATTATACCCTGTACATTCTATACCCATAGAATCCTCACATACTACTGTGTCCAGAAAAAAAAACCCAAAACCAGTATTAATGTTGAAGATGATGGCGAGTGCATGTTCTCTCTCCAGTGGGTCTGGCTGTGTATTTTCTCCAAAGATAAACCGAGGAGGGCTACAAGTTTAATCCATGAGGATTCCCCCAACTCCCAGCTCTTCATGCTTGCCTTGATTTAATGTCTCTGGGGCCAGTGTTTCGAGACGTACTCTGGCAATTTCCTCAGAGCTTTCTTCAATCCTTCTCTGCCCCTTCTGTCCATAGTGGGAAGAAGGGAGCCAGCTCATTCCCTGCCACGGGCCAGCAAGCTGCCCGTGCCTCCATCAACCAGACCATCAGTCCAGGGCACCTTTATCCATCGTGGGGAAAATCAGAAAAGCTTCTTGGAGCCTGTGGGACCAGGGCCAGAGCCTCCAGCTGTGGCTTCCCACGTTGGGACTTAATCCAGCTCCAATTCGTGGCAGATGTGCAGCTTTTATTTTCAAGAAACTTGCTTAGAGAGAAGCTTCCCTCTCTTGCAACAGAGAGGAGTTTGCGGTCTGTCCGCTTGCCCAGGGCGTGGGAATTAGCTTTGTGATAGTGGCTTTCTGGAGGGTTCCTGGATGTTTACTGCATAATGGTTCTGCCCTTCAGAAAAAGAGTAAAATGCAGAAGATCCCCAATAGGGAGATCTAGAAAAAGTGACAAGAAATAAACATATATTGAGTACCTCCTAAGTGCCAGGATCTGTGCTAGATACTTTATCCCCTTTATCTCTCTTGAGGCTCACACAACCCTATGGGTTTAATACTACTAATATTGTTTAATAATAAAATTGCTAAAATACACTGAGAAGTTACCATGTCCCAGACCTTATGTCAAGCATTTAAAATGCATCACCTCATTGGGCCATCACCACCTCTCTGGAAGGTGGAAGTTATTAATGTTCACACCATGCATCACACTGCATGGGTTCACACCATCTGGAAGTGGGATTCCAATTCTGTCCAGCAGATGCCAAGACTCCTGTTATTTTCGGTGTCCAGCATCCGTGCTGAGTGGTTAGCTGAGCTTATCACCAAAACTTGCAAGGCTCTCTGAAAGATATCATCCCAGGCACCATCCCCCCACACCAAGAATTTCTTGAGATGGATTCGGAAGGCTCAGCTTTGAGGTAGCACGTCTCTACCATCTGCATGCAAAATCACTCATTTTTTATTTGTTTTCCCCACACAAATGCTGTTGTTTTGATAAATGGCATCTCTCAAAGTGGGGTGATGAAGTAACAAGCAATTTCTTTGATTTTTTTTTCATTTGGCATAACTCAAATCAGATGGGATCATCAGAACTTCTGATGAGCATGATAAGGAGGGCAAGCATTGACGTAACCCAAAGCAAATCCAAGACTCTCTAGAGTATGCAATTTCTAATAAGCTTTTTGAGCCATTGAAAATGGCTTATGGACTTAAGAGCATCTTTTAAAAAGAGCTTTGTGGGTCTAGGAGTCTAGAAAGGAAGCTCTGTTGTAAGGTGAGTTTTGGACTTTAAAGAGAACTCCACAGTGGATGGAGGTCATGAGATTTAATTTGTCAAATATGTGTGGATTTCACTGAGTAGACCAGTCAGACATGAATTAATTATTCAATTAAATACATTCACTCATTCATTTAATATTTTATTTCTCCTATTATTTATTGACTGATTCTGTTATTCAATTCATTAAACCCTTCAGGTCATTCAACAAACGTTTCTGGTCTCTGTGTGAGGTGCTGGAATCTTCAAAAGGAAAAGTAACCTTAAAAGAAGTCTACCTTTTGTGCCAGGCTCAGCAGGCACTATCCAGGAATTATTGACAAATCTAAAGCTTTGAGCAGTCATTCTAATTTCTGGTTAGGAGTGTGTGTGTGTGTGTGTGTGTGTGTAGTTTGCAGGCTTACTTGGTACTCTGCCAGGTACGAGTCTAAGAGTCATGGAAATGTTTCACAGCTTAGGCGAAGAAAACAGTGGTCCTTAGGATCAGAGGTCCCAGACAGCTCTGGGTTGGAAGTTAGCATCCCTGGGCCCTGAGATGGGTCTGCTCCTTAGCAGTTGTGTTGTTTCTGGTGAGTTGAAGAACATCTTAGGTCTTATTTTCTCCATCTGTGGAATAAGCAGGTTGACCAGATGACCTATGACTACTCAGCGTGCAGTCAGCTCACAGTAGGTAATCATTTCCTTTGCTTCTCTTGTTCCAGGTTTGAAATGAGGATTCACCGAGAAATGACCCAGTTTGGCTTTGCTCTTTACACTCTGGGGAGGAAAGTGTGTCCTCTCTGTTTTTGTCCCCCAGCTGGATCGTCGGTAGTGGCGAGGGAGCAGGAGATAGTAGAACTAGCTGCATGTGTTGTAACTAGAACAAGAGCAGCTCTTGACAGCACAAATTTCTTCTGTATCCAGAGCTTAAATCTTCCCTGCCAAGAGGGGAAAATTAGACAAAAGAAAAATTCTGAAAGGATAATGAGTCCTCTTTTCTTCCTGCTGCTTTCCTTTTGGGGCAGCGCAGTCAAAATATCCTTGCTTCACACCTCCTACCCCCAACTCAGTTTATGCTGCCAGATGATTCTCACCTTGTGAAATGCTCAAATAGGATAGGCAATGACGTGGGGGTCAGATCTGCCCTCTCTGTGGCCGGGTACAGCATCTGTATCCCCACGCATGATATTTTTCTTGACATTTATTTTCTCATTTGTCCCTACGTGTCTGTGCAGGGATAGAGGTTAGCATCTTCTTCTCAAAAGGAGAAATAACTTCTAGGAATTAACCCCGAGGAAATCAGCTTGGAGGTGTCAAGCTAAATGTCCAACAAAGGGGATGCTAGATAAACAAAATATTAGGACACCGAATCATGATGATGCAGAGTAATTGTTGACATGGAAACATGTCTATGGTGTCGTGGGAAGTTTTTAAAAAGCATGGTTACAAAATTGTATGAATAATATGATCCTACTTGTGAAATGGATATAGATATACCGATATATAACAAAATGTTAAATTTAATCTTTGGATGGAGATATTATATTTATTTATTTATTTTTGGCTGCGTTGGGTCTTCGTTGCTGCGCAGGCTTTCTCTAGTTGCTGCAAGCTGGCGCTAGTCTTCGTTGCGGTGCGAGGGCTTCTCATTGCGGTGGCTTCCCTGTTGCGGAGCACGGGCTCTAGGCATGCGGGCTTCAGTAGTTGTGGCACACGGGCTCAGTAGTTGTGGCTTGCGGGCTCTAGAGTGCAGGCTCAGGAGTTGTAGCGCACGGGCTTAGTTGCTCCACGGCATGTGGGATTTTCCCAGACCAGGGCTCGAACCCGTGTCCCCTGCATTCGCAGGTGGATTCTTAACCACTGTGCCACCACGGAAGTCCCGGGTGGAGATATTATAGATACATTTTATTTTCTAATACTTGTTCATAGTTTTATAATTTTCTATAGTAAATGTCTATTACATTTATAATAAAAATACAGTAAATATTATCATAGAACCTAAATGGAATAACTAGAGCACGTGGGCGTCATCTGTCTTTCTTTAGTCCCTTAACAAATTAGTAACAGATTAGGGTTAAGTCTTTCTGCTTCCATGCTCAAGTTCTTTTCATGTGACATCCTGTCTCCTAAAGATTCATCAAGGAGGATCCACCAGGAAAATCCCAAATATTTTGCCAAGTCTCTCTCATGAGTAAATCCTTATGTGTAGAAGCAGTATAATTTACTATTCTCTGGAGTTCTGCTTTACCACTCCTTAGCTGTGTGACTTGGGTATCAGTCTTGTCATCTGAAAAATGGGGTTAATAATGATTCCTATCTCAGAGGGTGTTTGTGATGATTCAATGAGATGATGTTTCTAAACAGTGCTTAACAAAGAGTATGTATTGAATATTCTGTATTAGCTACTGCTGGGTGCTTAACACACTCCAGTTTGGGATTCAGAAAATATGCTCACTCTCTGTGCCATCAGTTCTTACTACCTACCTTCTTATCTGCCTTCGATTATCCCCCTTCTTCCCTTTCTCCTCCTTCCTTCCTCCTCCCCCCCTTCTTCTTCCCCTTCCCCTCCTTCTCCTTCCTCTTCCTCTTCCCCCTCCCTTCTCCTCCCCTCCCTTCCCCTCTCCATCCTCCCTTCCCCTCCTCCTCCCCCTTCTTCTTCTCCTCTTTCTCCTTCCCCTTCTCCTCCTCCTCCTTCTCCTTCTCCCCCACCCCTCCTCCTCCTCCTTCTTCTTCTCCTTCTCCCCCTCTACCTGTCCCTCTCCCTCCCCTCCCCCTCTCCTCCCCTTCCTCCTCCTCCTCCTCCTCAAGGCAACATAGTTTAAACAAACAAGTGAACAAAAAAAAAGAATCTTTGAAGCTAGTCCATATTTACAGAGGGAGGACCACTTTACATTACAGCCCAGTTTGTCCTCAGTTATCCCCCATACAGTTTTTGTGTTTTTAAAGCATTTTTAGACTTTTAATACTTCTCACTGCAAACCTTAAGTCTTGGAGGAAGGACGAATCAAATCTCAAATTACCCACAGATACTAGAAACCCCCAGTCATTAAAAATAATAATAAGGATAAACCAATAAAAGGAAAGAAGGAACAAGCTATATTGTATAAAACTCCAAATTAGAACCCAGTCTCCTAAGGGCTTGATGCCCCCAGTGACGATTTAGAGATTTTTCTCCCTTTCTAAGTATACTTCTGGGATGTGGAAATGAAATAGTTTTTCTGTAATAACTCTTGGTGAATGTGTCACCCCAAATGTTTGGCTCTAAGGATGATTAAAGATTATGTGTGAGGGAGGGAAGAAGTAAGGCCAAGGAGATCTTTTGCTGGGCTTTGTCTTCTGAGAGCTCTGCAAACAGTCATTATTAGGAGAGATTCCTCCCTTGCTCCATCCTGGTTGCTGAGGAATGAATCAACCACATCTCTTAAATACCTAAGGCTGCCTATTGCACTGAAATAATCATCTTGAACCCAATCTATGGCAAAAATACAACCGACTGACAGACACTGTCTACAAACCCTATTCAGATGAGTCTACCCAACTAAGAAATCCATATGGCTTCAAACTGCAGGAGAGTCGTTTTTGTTTTCCTGGATTAAGTTAAATTTCTTTAACCATATGTTGTTCTTTTCCAGTGGCAGCCAAACTTCAAACACACTAATGGAAAAACAGATTAAAAAAACCCAGATGCTACCTGGGATGAGTCTTGTGCTAATAAGCATGTATTTGGTCTTCCTTGCAACCCTCAATGGGGGCATGGTTATTCTCATTTAAGATTGAAGAAACTGAGGCTCAGAGGATTTAAATAAGTTGCTCAAGTTGATACAGCTGTTAGGAATCGAGAAATCCTTTATGATTCCCTTCTCTGTCTTCTCCCTGCATCCAATCCTTCATCAGTCCAGGGCTGGTATCTCACCTCCACGATAACGTTTCCAGCCAATCACTTCCTTTCATCTCCTCTGATTCCACCCTGGTCCGAGTCTCCATCGCTTGTCCCTTGAGCTACAACCAGAGTCTCTTTGCTGCCATTCTAGTCCCTCACAATCCATTCTCCATATAGCAGCCCCAAGTGTTCATTTTAAAAAGGACATTGATTATACCACTCCATTATGGTGCCCTCCTGAGGTTGCTCATTCACCTGGATTGATCTCTGAACCCCTCAGCATCACCTCTCTCTCTGACCTCACCTTGCTGCCTCCCCACCCCACCTTGAGCTCAGCCTCCCTCATCTTTCCTCATAGATCTTAAACCCACCAAGCTCCTTCCTACCTCAGGGACTGATGTTTGCACTAGCTCTCCTTTCTGCCTCGAATGCTCTGCCTCCAGATAGCGGACACGGCTTCTTGGTCCAGGTCTCAAGTCAAATGCCACCTCCCCAAGAGGTCCTCCATGACAATCCCAGCCACAGAGATGTCTGGCCTTGTTACCCCTAGTCACTCCCTTTCACATCACCTACTTTATCTTCTTTAAAGACCCTATCAGTCCCTGAAATTATTTTGTTTCCATAGATGTTTGCTTAATTTGATGTCTTCCTTATGAGACTATAACTTCCACGAGGACAGAAACTATATCTGCATGTTCCTTGCCCATAGAACCATGCCTGGCACTCAGTTCAACAGACATTTGATGACTGAATAAATGATTCCATTCTTGGGTTTCGAAAACATGGTCCCTCTAAATGCCATCAGCTCTTAAATCCCTTTATTCTCACCTGCTTTTATATATTTTAATTTTATAGGGGCTTAGGGATGTTGGAAGCCTGCCATTAAACAAGGCACCCCCATACCCAGTAATGTTACTCAGCTCAAAATTTGCTCCAGAGCCTGACTTGCGAGGATTCCCCTGACTGCTTCGGCATGGAGGGTGGTCTGCCATGCTGACCAGCTGTGCTGCTCTGCCTGGGTCTAGGTGGTTTCCTGGGATGCGGGACTTTCAGTGTTAAAACTGGGATAGTCCCAGACAAACCAGCAAGGTTGGCTACCCTAAAGAGAGTGGACCAGCTAATCTGACAACCCAACCTTTAACCATTGCTTTGTCTTTCTTCTTCACTGTGACCACCAATCAAGGATAGTAGAAATACTGTAGATTCAGGGACTTCCCTGGCGGTCCAGTGGTTAAGACTTTGCCATCCAATGCAGGGGGTGCGGGCTTGATCCCTGGCTGGGGAGCTTAGATCCCACATGCCTCACAGCCAAAAAACCAAAACATATAACAGAAGCAATATTGTAACAAATTCAATTAAGACTTTAAAAATGGTCCACATCAAAAAAAATCTTAAAAGAAATACTGTAGATTCAGGCTTTTGGTCTAAACAGTGGCCGTAGGCAAACCACCTAAGGAGACTCAGTTTTGTCTTCTGTACAAGTGGGGAGAGTAATGATCTTTACCTTACAGAATGGGTATGAGGACCACCTAAGAAACACCTGCTTGGAGCCCACTGCTGGCTCAGTGCTTGGTGCTCACTGGCCCCCAGTGAATGGTCCTCCCTTACTCTTCCACCTTTTTGTGTAACACTGAAGTCTCCCAAACAGCAAATGTTGACTGTTCTATTTTAAACTCCCCGATATTTCTGGGAACCAAGGAGCCTTGTAAGTCATTTGACTGCACACACAACCATGGAAATTCTTATTGGCGAATCAAGGAGAATGCCTTTAACTTTCCGTCATAACCTCCTTTTAAAAACAACTGACAAATTTGACTTAGTTTTCAGGGCAGCAGTAGGATTTTGCTAAGGGGGTTTGTGAAACTCCTCTGGAGATGGTTGTTAAAAAGGCAAATAACACATTGCCTGGTATGGGGGAGGGTTTAGATTTGCCTCGAGGAAGATGCTTGGATTAGAGAGAAATCTTCAACCTGAGCTGCCTCTCTCTGGCCTCTGCCTTCACCTCCAGCCCCATCTTCACCTATGTTCCCCTCACTCTCTGCCTTCCAGTCCTGCAGACCTCCGTTCAGCACACTTGGAATGTTTCATGTTCCCTCCTGCTGCAGGACCTTTGCACGTGCTGCTCCTTCTGTCTGGCTCACTATTCTCTCTAGTCTAACCTGAGTTAACTTTTTACCTGTTCATTCAAATAGCTCTTCCTTAGGGCCACGTTCCCTGACATCTCCGAATCAAATCCCTTTACCCTCTACTCTCAAGAGTGTCTCTGATTACAGATGAAAGTTCACATTTATGTGTATCATCGTTAAATTAGTAGTCCTCCTCCCAATTTGGCCATCTGCATCATTATCATAGCTCACACTTTTAGAATTCCTTCTCTGTGCCTGGCACTGTTCTAAGCATTTGTACTCATATTAGTTTATGTAATCCACACAACGACCTCAGGAGGTAGGCACTATGATTGTGCCCATTTTACAGGTGAGGACTCTGAGCCACATGGAAGGTAAGTGATTTACCTAAGATCACGCTGCCAGTAAATAGAACTGGGATTAGAACTCAGGCACCCTTGTTCTAGAATCTGTGCTCATCGCCCCTATGCTGTTCTGTTTCCTGTAAGTTCAGTGGAAGCAGTGACCATGTTGATTTTTGCTGCTTACTGTCTCTCTGGATCTAGCACAGGACCTAACACACCATAGGCTCCACCTAAGTATTTGGGGGATGAATGAATGAATGAATATCTCTCTCTGTAATTCTGTGCCCTTAGTCTTGGTGATGGTCACAGGAAGGTCCCTTGACCCCCAGCTTGAATCCAGGTTTCCTGGGAACTGTAATGCAACTTTGTTGGACCCATTGAAGAACGAGGCAGCACCCCACTCCGATTTACAATAGCTGAGCAGATTCTAAATTCACCCTCCACGTCCACCCACCTGCTTCCTTCGCAGAACTCTGGAGGCCATGCACCACCCAGAGAAACACTGAAATACATTCTTGGGTAGCAGAGAAGTCTCTGGAATAACCAAGGGTGCAGCAAAGTTGACATTCTGCTATTCATTACTCAACCAAGGCATTTTTAGAAAACCTTTCCTTTGGGCTCAGCTGAGAGTGGCTGAAAAACTGCCAACTTTCCTTGGTGACAGTGAATGAGCGCTTTCTGGGTGGAGGCCACAGGGGCTGCCATCTAGACCTGCAGAATCTTGCTGATACCATAACATGTGGTTTTCATGATGCTTGGGATACCGATGTCCTTACTGGGTTGCAGATCTGGCTCCCTCGGTAGACCATGAGCTCTAGGAGGGCATGGACTTCCAAGGGCACAGTTCAGGGTCTGACACATAGCAGGAGCTCAGGAAATATTGGCAGAGTGGATGCATGAGATATAGGGCTCATATGCTTAAATGGGCTGAACTCTGGAATTCTTTATACTAGGGCAGCAGAAGAGCGGGGAAATCCTACATGCATCACTTAGCACTAAATGGCAGGAAGTGTGCTGGGGAATGTTCACTTTGTTCAAAGAAGTGTTGGCAGGAGGAGAGAAGTGCATTTTCCAGGGTGGAGGCAAACCAGACTTCATCTGCAGAAGGGTCCAATCACTTAATAGGGACCTGAACACAAGGAAACAAAAGCCCACTGTCTAAATCCACTTCTCTTGGCCAGTGGGATCTGTGTTGGTCCATCTATGTTGGAATCACCCTATAGACATCAAGGTCAGACATGTAGACCATCATTAGATCTGGAGAGGGACTCATACAGTGGATGAGAAGACTAGATCACAATCAGTTATGGGATGGCGGAATTTAATGTGTGACAGATAGCACGGCTCTGGAACCAGATGGTCTGAGTTCAGTTCCAGGGTCTGCTCCTTAACTAGCTCTGTGGTCTTAGCTAAGTTACCTCACCTTTCTGTGCCTCACTTTCCCCTCTATGAAATGTGCGTCCCGCCTCTTGGTGTCCTGGCTGAGGATCAAATGAATTAGTACACACAGTGCTCTCGGAAGACTGCCGAGCACAGCTTGAGTGCTATAGAGGCATTAACTTATGAGGGTGGGAAAGGGCCACTCGAATGAATGCAACAAAGCTTTTTCTGGGCTGGTCAACCGTCTAGTATTATCAGGACGAAGTGGGAGCAAGTAGACACGGGAGGATTGGGGAGATAGTCTGGCGGGTTTGTACGTTCAGGTTGAAGACAGGCTCTGTGTTACATTAGCTACTAGGCTAGCAAAGGGGAGTATGGATTTGGGAGGACTGTGTGGAAACCAAGCTGGAAAGAAAAACACAAGCCTGAAGTCCAAGCAGTTGGCCTTGGTGCAGTGGCTCTGCCAGTAGTGGACGGTACGAAGTACGAGTCTGTGATGCTTTTCCAGGGCGGGGGGATGGGGGCGGGTGGGTTGGGGGGACTTGTACTCAGCTGAGCCTCCCAGGGTGCCCGACCCAGCTGCCCTTGCTTTCCATGAGGCAACCTGCATGGAATGGACTCCCACTTCTGGAAGGTGGGTGGCAGGGATCCCCGATACCCTGTATCCTGATTACCTGGGAGACTTAAAAATGCAGATTATTGGGCCTCACCACAGACCCAAGAATCAGAGTTTGGGGGGTAAGGGCCCGGGAGTCTGCATTTTGAATCCACTCCCAAGGGGATTTGATACATTACACGGTTTGAGAACCTACTCTAACAGGTAATTCTTAACCAAGAGTGCATCTCAGAATCGCCTGGGTGGCTGTTTCCCCATGGAAACGTGCAGGTCTGCCCCCGCCCCCCCCCCCCCCCCCCCCCCCCGGGAGATTCTGATTCAGTAGGGCTGGGCTGTGGCAGGGCCCAGGCCATGTGACTTTTGAGAAAAAAATTGCTTTTCCAATGGTTGGGTGAATGCCAATTTGACTTGCTATTGCCTGGTGATAACAATACTGGAAAGCTTGTTAAAATGCAGGTTTCCAGCCCTGGTCCTAGAGTGACTGAATTCGCCTCTATAGGTAGGGATGATTTTTTTTTTTTTAACATCTTTACTGGAGTGTAATTGCTTTACATTGTTGTGTTAGTTTCTGCTGTATAACAAAGTGAATCAGCTATACATATACGTATATCCCCATATTCCCTCCCTCTTGCGTCTCCCTCCCACCCTCCCTATCCCACCCCCTAGGTGGTCACAAAGCACCGAGCTGATCTCCCTGTGCTATGCAGCTGCTTCCCACTAGCTATCTATTTTACATTTGGTAGTGTATGTATGCCAGTGCTACTCTCTCACTTCGTCCCAGCTTCCCCTTCCCCCCCGTGTCCTCAAGTCCATTCTCTACATCTGCGTCTTTATTCCTGTCCTGCCCGTAGGTTCTTCAGAACCAGTTTTTTTTTTTTTTTTGGTTTTTTTAGATTCCATATATATGTGTTAGCATACGGTGTTTGTTTTTCTCTTTCTGACTTACTTCCCTCTGTATGACAGACTCTGGTCCATCCACCTCACTACAAATAACTCAATTTTGTTTCTTTTTATGGCTGACTAATATTCCATTGTATGTATGTGCCACATCTTCTTTATCCATTCATCTGTCGATGGACACTTAGGTTGCTTCCGTGTCCTGGCTATTGTAAATAGTGCTGCAATGAACATTGTGGCACATGACTCTTTTTGAATTATGGTTTTCTCAGGGTATATGCCCAGTAGTGGGATTACTGGGTCGTATGGTAGTTCTATTTTTAGTTTTTTAAGTTACCTCCATACTGTTCTCCATAGTGGCTGTATCAATTTACATTCCCACCAACGGTGCAAGAGAGTTTCCATTTCTCCACACCCTCTCCAACATTTATAGTTTGTAGATTTTTTGATGATGGCTATTCTAACTGGTGTGAGGTGATACCTCATTGTAGTTTTGATTTGCATTTCTCTGACAATTAGTGATGTTGAGCATCCTTTCATGTGTTTGTTGGCAATCTGTATATCTTCACTGGAGAAATGTCTATTTAGGTCTTCTGCCCATTGTTGGATTGGGTTGTTTGTTGTTTTGATATTGAGCTGCATGAGCTGCTTGTATATTTTGGAGATTAATACTTTGTCAGTTACTTCATTTGCAAATATTTTCTCTCATTCTGAGGGTTGTCTTTTCATCTTGTTTATGGTTTCCTTTGCTGTGCAAAAACTTTTAAGTTTCATTAGGTCCCATTTGTTTATTTTTGTTTCAATTTCCATTTCTCTAGGAGGTGGGTTAAAAAGGACCTTGCTGTCATTTATGTCGTAGAGTGTTCTTCCTATATTTTCCTCTAAGAGTTCTATAGTGTCTGGCCTTACATTTAGGTCTTTAATCCATTTTGAGTTTATTTTTGTGTATGGTGTTAGAGAGTGTTCTAATTTCATTATTTAACATGTAGCTGTCCAGTTTTCCCAGCACCACTTATTGAAGAGGCTGTCCTTTTTCCATTGTATATCCTTGCCTCCTTTGTCATAGATTAGTTGACCATAGGTGCGTGGGTTTATCTCTGGGCTTTCTATCCTGTTCCATTGATCTATATTTCTGTTTTTGTGCCAGTACCATACTGTCTTGATTACTGTAGCTTTGTAGTATAGTCTGAAGTCCAGGAGTCTGATTCCTCCAGCTCCGTTTTTCTTTCTCAAGATTGCTTTGGCTATTTGGGGTCTTTTGTGTTTCCATACAAATTGTGAAAGTTTTTGTTCTAGGTCTGTGAAAAATGCCATTGGTAGTTTGATAGGGATTTCATTGAATCTGTAGATTGCTTTGGGTAGTAGAGTCATTTTCACAATGTTAATTCTTCCAATCCAAGAACATGGTATATCTCTCCATCTGGTTGTATCATCTTTATTTTCATTCATCGGTGTCTTATAGTTTTCTGCATACAGGTCTTTTGTCTCCCTAGGTAGGTTTATTCCTAGGTATTTTATTCTTTTTGTTGCATTGGTAAATGGGAGTGTTTCCTTGATTTCTCTTTCAGATTTTTCATCATTAGTGTATAGGAATGTAAGAGATTTCTGTGCATTAATTTTGTATCCTGCTACTTTACCAAATTCACTGATTAGCTCTAGTAGTTTTCTGGTAGCATCTTTAGGATTGTCTATGTATAGTATCATGTCATCTGCAAACAGTGACAGTTTTACTTGTTCTTTTCAGATTTGGATTCCTTTTATTTCTTTTTCGTCTCTGATTGCTGTGGCTAACACTTCCAAAACTATGTTGAATAATAGTGGTGAGAGTGGGCACCCTTGTCTTGTTCCTGATCTTAGAGGAAATGGTTTCAGTTTTTCACCATTGAGAATGATGTTTGCTGTGGGTTTGTCATATATGGCCTTTATTATGTTGAGGTAGGTTCCCTCTATGCCCACTTTCTGGAGAGTTTTTATCATAAATGGGTGTTGAATTTTGTTGAAAGCTTTCTCTGCATCTATTGAGATGATCATATGGTTTTTCTCCTTCAATTTGTTAATATGGTGTATCACATTGATTGATTTGCGTATATTGAAGAATCCTTGCATTCCTGAGATAATTCCCACTTGATCATGGTGTTTGATCCTTTTAATGTGCTGCTGGATTCTGTTTGCTAGTATTTTGTTGAGGATTTTCATATCTATGTTCATCAGTGATATTGGCCTGTTGTTTTCTTTTTTGGTGACATCTTTGTCTGGTTTTGGTATCAGGGTAATGGTGGCCTCATAGAATGAGTTTGGGAGTGTTCCTCAGGAAGGGATGATTCTTAACATCCATGAAGTTTGGTATTACACATGGTCCTGCCCTGTGCCTGTTACTCAGGGACTCCCTGGTGGTCACAGCAGAGGGAACTCATGTTGACAAATACCTGCTATATTCAGCCCCAAGCCATGAGGCACTTTATGCTCCTTCTTTTACTTATTCTCATAACTATCCTAATATGTGTTCATTATCTTCCCCATTGTACAGATGAGCAAAGTTGAGGCCTAGGGAGGAAGCTGTGATGTTGGGAATTGACGAAGCTGGGAAGAAAATGCTAGAGCCACAAAGAGCCTCTTCCTAGCTTTCACTCCAAGCCCACTGTAGCTGCAGGTGTAAGCTTGTAGGGGTGGGTCATTGATAGCTTTGCACATGCTCAGGACTGCTGTACACCTTGCCATATCCATGCCATTGGCCTGTGTTGGCCAGTGTGTGTGTATGTGTGTGTATGGGGGAGGTGTCTCCTGCTGTAGGAATCCAGGGCAGGACCAATACACACTTAGTACCATTACCAACTAACCAAGCAGCCCACCAATAGGCAATGCATAATCCTAGACCACTTGATCAAAGTATGTGCTGGCTGTGCGTTTGGGGATGGACATTTGGGAAGGTGTTTCTGTGTCTCTTTTTTGTATTCATCAATAAAGCATTCTTATGAGGTCGTGTAATGAGTTGAATTGTGTCTCCCCCCAGATTCATATGTTGAAGTCCCAGGACCTCAGAATGCGACCTTATTTGGAGACGGGGTCTTTACCGAGGCAATCAAGATAAAGTGAGGTCATATGGGTGGGTCCTAATCCAATATAACTGATGTGTTTATTAAAGGGGACATTTGGACACAGAGATATGCAGAGAGAAAGAAGGCAATGTGAAGAAGCACGGGGAGAAGACAGCCATCTCCAAGAGAAGGAGAGAGGCCGGGAACACATCCTTCCCTCAGAAGGGACCAACCCTGCCGACACCTTGATTTTCTGAGTGAATGAATTTAAGCTCCCCAGTCTCTGGTACTTGGTTAGTGCAGCCCTTGCAAACTAATACAGGAATAATTACCATTATTATCCCCATTTTACAGGTGAGGTAACTGGGATTCAGAAAGGTCATCCTCCCTTTGAAAATCATCCAGATTTCTCCCTCCCCTCCTTCCTCTGCAGGGTGCTGCTGGCGAGGCCAGTGATGGTGTGGACCAAAGTGTCCCTGGGGAGCATTTCCGCCTCTGGAAGGAGCAGACGAGGTTGAAGTCCCCTGCTCTGTGTCTTGTTAACCAGAGGCACAAGACAGGGTTTTTTTTTTTTTTTCCATTGAAGTATAGTTGATTTACAGTGTTGTGTTAATTTCTGCTGTATAGCAAAGTGATTCAGTTGTACATATATACATATATATACATTTTTTCTTATTCTTTTCCATTATGGTTTATCACAGGGTATTGAATATAGTTCCCTGTGCTGTACAGTAGGACCTTGTTGTGTATCCAATCTATATATAATAGTTTGCATCTGCTAACCCCAAATCCCAATCCATCCCTCCCCCACCCTCCCTCTTGGCAACCACAAGTCTGTTCTCTGTCTGTGAGTCTGTTTCTGTTTTGTAGATAGCTTCATTTGTGTCATATTTTAGATTCCACATATAAGTGATATCTATGGTATTTGTCTTTCTCTGACTTACTTCACTTAGTATGATAATCTCTAGGCCCATCTATGTTGCTGCAAATGGCATTACTTCATTCTTTTTTATGGCTGAGTAGTATTCCATTGTATATACCACATCTTTTTTATCCATTTATCACAAGACAGGTTTTTTTTTTTTTTAAACCTCTCTCTAGGCCTCAGTTTTCTTCTCTGAAAAGTGGGGAGGGTGGAGCTGATCATAGAGGGTGGTGGTGAGGACTGGAAGACATAACGCCTGGAAACAGTCTAGTGTAGTGCTGGGCACAACAGGCTCCCAGTCAATGGTAGCTGCTGCTGCTGTCACTTGGAATCAGATGGTGTCCCTTCAAGTCAGCGTTCATGGGATGGGGGATGGGAACCTTTTGTTCCCAATGTTCCCATCTCCATCGCGACCAAATGGAACTGGCATGTAGGAAAAGCAGGGCTTGGTTATTCCCCTGCCACTTGGAAACTAATCTCCTTAAACATAGTAAACAGCAAAGATGCTTTTTCAGGCCCTCTGCACGGGGCCTGATACGGCTACAAGCAAGACGTACTAGAATAGGCTTCTGAAGCCTTTGCATATGCTCTGTGCTCCAGCCAGAGATATAAATATGCCTCACACACAGTTAAAAGAATCATTCTGCAGCCTACACAGATGTCAAAATAATAACAGGATGATGCTAGGCAAGGAAATATTTTTGATGACTATTCCCCCATCTAGAGTTATATAATACTTTTTTTGGTTTTTATTGTTGTTAAGGGAAGTAATCTGAAGGCTGGTGAGTTCGAAGGTCTAAGACTGTTCCATACGGGCAAAGCCTTTGAACTTGGCAGATTTATGCACTGTCCACTTTAAAGGGAACATGAGTATGACTTCACTTTGGCTTTGGGGATGGGCGAGATGCTGCTGGACTGGGGGTGCCTAATGGTTCTGTCAACTCAGCACTCAGCACATTTATTGAGCACTTACTATGTGCTGGGTGCTGGGCTCGGTGCTGGGGATGGAGACAGGAAGGAACAAGCTGCCCTCTGGAGCTTGCAATCCACTGGGGAGAGGCAGCCTCAAGCCAAGTAACCAGCCATGTGCTAAAACCATTGCAAGGTGTGATTCCTGCTGTAAAGGAAACAACAGGCAGAGAGAGTGAGACATGAGGTGATGGGAAAGCTTCTCCGAGAAGGAAGTATTTAAGCCAAGACTCAAAGGACAGAAAAGATGGAGCCATTGAATAGTGGGGGAAGGAAGCTTTCAAGCAGACGGAAGGACCCCTGCAAGGTCCTTCAGGCTGGAAAGAGCTCCATATGCCTGAGGAAGGAAGAGAAGGAAAATGGGGCTGGACTTGGTGGGGGCAGGAGGGAGCAAACAATGGCAAGTAAGTGGCCAGTTAGGTGATTATTTTTATATCTGACTATTTTTGTTACCCCAAGTCTGTTGCAGCTAGGGTTGCCAAATAAAACATAGTGTGCCCAGATAAATTCGAATTTCAGATAGGCAACAGATAACTTTTAGTGTATATCCCAAATATTGCATGGAATTTATACTAAAAAATTACCCTTTGTTTATCTGGAATTCAAATTTAACTGGGTGTCTTGTATTTTTATTTGCTAAATCTGGCAGCCCTAACTGGAGTGATCAACCATCTCCATGAACACTGGGAAGATGGCATAGTGTTCAGATAAATCTCGTGGGTAAAGATGGTGGTTTGTTTTGTACCTGTAAGTTCTATGGCTCAGAGCAAGGACTCTGGTGGGGTACAGTGGACCATGCTGTGTGACCCAGGGCGGGTTGCGTAACCTCTCTGTGTCCCAGCTGCCACAGCTGAAAAACAGAGATTCTAATTTATGTCTGAAGTACCTCAACAGATTTTACTGAGGCTTCCTTTGCAGAATGTTTGCTAAAGTGCTGCAAAGAGTACTGGGATTTATATTTTTTGAGGACATGAGTTATCATGCCTTTATGAGCCCCTGACACCAGGTCACTCAGGATTTTCCTGGACAAGGTTGAGGAGGGTATTACTGATTATTCCTTTGGCCACAGGCTGTATCATAATTTGGCTTGGCACAGCAAGTTACTGGTTCCGTCTTTATTTTAAACTTTGACACATTTTTCATCATGGCTCTTTTGAATTAATTTTGGTTTTTAAAACTATTGCATTAAAATATTGTTTATCTTGATGACTCAGTTTTTGGTGCGCACCCCTTATACTTTGCACCCAAGGAGAGGGGCTCATTCACTTTTACCCTAGTCCTGGTTGGTTTCTGATGGAGAGACCACAGTATCAGGAACCAGACACACTTGCTGTGAGTGCTTCCTGACCCACGGCTTATTAGCTGAGTGCCTCTGTCTCATGGTGCCTTAGTTTCCCTACCTGTAAAATGGGTTTAATAAAAGCACCTATCTCAAAGTTGGTTGTGACCTTGGCTTGAAAAAGAAATTCAGGTCAAGTGGTTAGGATAGTGCCTGGCATTTGCGAAGTGTTCAAAACAGCTTAGCCATCACCACTCTTATTTTTGAAACTCAGCTTCCTCGTCTGTAAAGTGGGGACAACATGAACTTCTACCTCAGTGATTTCTTTTGGGGCATCAGTGAGATAATTATGCACAATGTCTGAGTGCCAGGGTCCTTCAGCATCCTCTCCTGTCTTCATACCAGGAAAGCAGGTTATTTTTATACATTGGGCATTTTTATTTACATCTCGCTACTTTCCAGCAGGGATCGGTGGTGGCTTCTAATCAAGGGCACAGAGGCGGTAGAGGCTATAACGGAGATGTAGACACTGGGGATCCTGAAGCCAAGGCCAGTGGAAATGTGTCAACTAGGAGATTGGGTGTGCTGACCATGACCCTGAAAAATCAAGCCCGGAGCATTCTGGCATCAGGAAAATGCAGATGTTTCCTCAGCACCCCTCTTTGGGCATCCCCCGCCCATTTCTGAGCTTAGCTTGGCCCCTGTCTCTGACCTCTACCCCCACCCTAGTCCTGGCTCTGCCCTGCTCAGTGCTTTTGAGGCTTCCGGGCTGAGGCAGGCTCTGTGCAGCTTTCCCGTGCCTCTCTGTCTGGACCCGTGCCTTTGCCTTCGCCCCTATTTCCTGTATTTTAACTTTCAACTCTTAACTTCTGCTGCTGAGAGCTGAGACTCAAAAAGGTGTAATGGCAGGTCACCAGTCATTCACTTAGTCAGTCGACAGATATTTGTCAAGCACCTACTATGTCCTGGGCACTTCTACAGATGCTGGGGATTCAGCAGGAAATGAACAGAGACAGGTCCTCACACCTAGGAAGCTTACCTTTCTTGTCGTCCCACTGTAGCAGCAGGTGAGAAAGTAGAGAACAAAGGAATGAGCAGTGATGGGAAGGAAACTAACCAGGCCCGAGGGAGGGGGCGATGGGGAGGAGGTGCCCAGGGGAGGGGCAGCCTCAACAAGGTGTGATGTTTGAGCTGAGACCTGATGGACCTTGTACTCCATCCCTCCTTTGAGTTCTGTGTCTGTGCAATGGGGATAAGTCCCCCATCTCAGGAGGACGGTGAGAAATAAACACTGGGCAGGGGTTAGTCTCCTTCCCTTAATGGGGTCAGTCTGGCCTTAGAGTAAAAGAGCTCACCTTTATCTCCCCTGGGTTTCCTAGACCATGGTCCTCATCTAACAAGGATGTCAGTCACATCTGTGCCCCACTCCTTTACGTGCTTCGTCTGGTGTCCTCTGCATCCTTGACAATGAGCATGCTTTATCGGCACTGGTCTTCTCTCCCTCTTTCTTTCTCCCTCCCTCTCCCTTCCTCAGCCTTTCTCTCCTCTCTTCCGTTTTAGTTTCTCTTTTTCTCTCTTCTCTCCACCATGCCATTTGGGCCCCAGTCTGGATACCAGCTTATCCTTAGGGTCAGGATTGGATGTACATATAAACAAGAAATATTTAGAGAGAAGGGAACAGAATTCAAGGTCAAAACCATGTCCAGGGCACCAGCAACTGAAACTAGCACTGTTCGCATAGGAAGGACACATTTATTCAGGCACTTGATGTAAAAATGATAACTTCAGGCATCCAGGTGGCCTTTTACCCGTTTTTAGCTCTTGGGTGAGATTTTTTCTCTTGTTAAATGTTTTTAATGTTCTTTGCCTACTTTAACAATTCTGTTGCCATGGAAGGGTTAGAAGCCTTGCCATGTTTTTCCACACCATGGCTCTTCTGTAGAAAGGAATAGAGAAAGGAAAATAAGTTTCAGAACCAAGGTGTAAGTCCTTTGAATTCTGCAAGAAAGGCAGGAGCAGTGACTTTCGTCTGGAGCTCCTAGAATCTCTGCTCCTCAGGATGACTTGGCAAGTCTTCCATCACTCTGAACTGGACCTTGACAATGCACTGACTGCCACAGCTCAGTCTGCATATGGGCCTTGGTCTTGTGTACCCGTGGTGCTTGAACAGCCTTTTGTGCCAGGGTCTATTGATAATTCATCCTAGTAACCTGGCCTAGTGAGAAGGTGTGGGCTTGTGAAAGATCAGGGTTTAAATCCCTGTCCTGCAATTTGCTATCCAAAGGGCCTCCTCTGATCTGTCTACTCAAAGCAGCCCCCTCAATTACTCTCCATCCCTCCTTGAGGGAGACAGGAGGAGGGCTGATCATAATACTCTGTTTCTCCATCTCCCAGGGACAAGATAGGATCACTCTTCTCCACCTACTTTAAGTTTGGAGTGGCTCTGTGACTTGCTTTAGCCAATGAAATGTGAGTAGAAGTGACATGTGTCACTTCTTGGGGGAAGCTTTAAGAGCCAGTGTGTGGTTTTCTGTGTCCTCTTCCCCTTGGCCGTGGAGATGCAACATACTGAGATGAAGCCTCCATCAGCTTGGGCTCCTGAGGGACTAGTAAATGTATCACTCTTTCTACCTGCATTTCACATGTGGTGTGAATGAGCTCTGGACCAGCCACTGGGACTTAGGGGTTGTTTGTTACTGCTGCATAACTTAACGGATCCTGACTGATACAATATCATCTTTAAATGCTTTCTTTTTTCTTTATAGCACTTATCATTGTCATCATGCTTATTTATGTTTTGCACATTTTTTAAAAAATTTTATTTATTTATTTATTCTTGGCTGCGTTGGGTCTTCATTGCTGCATGCGGGCTTTCTTTTTAGTTGCAGTGAGTGGGGTCTACTCTTGGTTGCAGCGCACAGGCCTCTCATTAAGGTGGCTTCTCTTGTTGCGGAGCACGGGCTCTAGGTGCGTGGGCTTCAGTAGTTGTGGCACATGGGCTCAGTAGTTGTGGTTCATGGGCTCTAGAGCGCAGGCTCAGTAGTTGTGGCACATAGGCTCAGTTGCTCCGTGGCATGTGGGATCTTCCCGGACCAGGGCTTGAACCCGTGTCCCCTGCATTGGCAGGCGAACCCTCAACCACTGCGCCACCAGGGAAGCCCTTGCACATTTATTTGTTTCTCTTTTGCCTCTTTTCTCTAAACTATAAATTCCACGAGAACCACTTTCTTTGGTTGTTGTTTGTTAGTGTTCGCTAGAGTAACTCCAGTATCTTGAAGTGTGACTAGTACATGGTAGGCACTCAATTAATGTATGTGTTGAATGAATGGATTAATAATTTGGTTAATGTGGGCGCGTCACTTCACTTCTATGAGCCTCACATTCCTCCTCTGTAGAATGGGAATGAATATTAACCATACCTGCCACATAGGGATGTGTTGAGAATTAAAGAATAATGAAGGTAAAGCACCTTGTACCATGCCTGGCACATAGCAGGTGTGCAGTAAACATATGCTGTTGTTTTTGTAACGATTGTCAATCCAGTGAACCCAAAATAGGGCCTCTGTGGTCAGTTACCTTTACCAGATATATTTACACTATTCCCCAGACCTATCGAAGGTTCCTTAGCAAAGGGGTGGCATCATTATACCAGAATCCAGGGTCTTCACTCATAGAGGTTCTAGAAGGCTTGTTCTAAGGGTTTGCTTTTAGATCACAGGCTGGACTTGGAATTTGGGGAAAGTATCTCTTCTGTATTGGACAGGAGTGCCATCAAGGCCCCCTCGAGCTTTAAAGACTTTGGGTCTTAGGCTGGACGTTCAGATAGGAAGGAATAGTGTCTGTGAGGCCTCTAGGGACAGGGGTAGTGACACTACATGGAGAATCAAACTTTCGACGTCAAAAACACCCAGAAGAGACAGACTGGGTGCTTACACTTATTTCCTTTTCAGTGCTGAGTATAGAATCTGGTCCCGATGCAGGAGAAGTGGCCACAGCAGAATCTCTTCCAGATTCTTGGTGGCCAAGAGACCGATGAGCCTGTAAGCAGCACCCAGGCGGACAGGGCTTGTGCACATGCTGCAGAGCTGGGCTCTGGACTGGGATGAACTCAGGTTCGAATCTGGGCTCCACTACTTTGCAGATGAGTGACTTTGGGGGCAGATGGCTTCTCCTCTCTGTGTGTTGGTTTCCTCATCTGCCACTCTGGGGAGAATCAGATGAGATTCTGTGTCTCTCCAGCAGGACTTACCTCCTTCAATCTGTTCTCTTGGCTGAAATGATTGTGTTCTTTCTAAGAGGCAAATCTGATCATGTGATTCCTCTCCTAAAGAAAAAATCCTCAGTGACTTGGCATTGTCTTTGGGGTAGAGTCTAAACTCTCTATTCCAGCTTAGGCTCTGTCTTAACTGACCTTTGCCCATCTGTCCATCTCCACCTGCACCTGCTTTGCCTGCCACACTGACTGCATCCAGGCTTTCTAATAGGGCTTCACGCTATTTCTTACCTGCTCAGTGTGCCCCGCACTCCTGCCTTCCACCCCAACTTCTTTCCTCCCATTAATTCCTCCTCAACCGTCAGATCTCGCTCTAGATATCACTCGTCAAGTGCCCAGACACCGGCATTAACTAACTGTGCACAGTCTCTGTTAGTCAGTTCCAGGCTGGCTTGGATAGGGCCGTTATCCTGGGGGCTGAATAGCTCAGTGGTTCAGCACCTAGGCTCCGAGATCAAGCTGCTTGGGCTTGAATCCTGGGTCCATGACTGACACGTGTTAGCCCTCGGACTGCCCTCTTCACCTTCCTGTGCCTCAGTGTCCCCCTCCATGGTGTGGATGCTTGGACAGCGCTCTTCACCTTCTTGTGACTCAGTTTTCCCTCTCCATGAAATGGGCTAACAGCCATCACTGTCGTGCGGATGATGCAGATGATGTAAATGGTGCCTGGTCCAGAGGAGATGCCTTATACGTGGTGGTGTTTTTCACCACTTTCCTGTTGTTTTGTGGACCTGAAAATAAAGAGGTTCATCAAAGGGGGTGTGAAAGCACACACAGACACCCATATGCTCATTCTCACTCTCCCTGTCACTAAGGGACCTTGGGGATGGTCCTCTCAAAGTGCCAAACCTTGTGTGACAGTCAGAAATGGCTTTGCTTTTAGATGGAGAGCAGGACTGTGTCTTTTCAGGCTCTCCTTCCATCCTATCCTGGGAGCTCCATAAATAAATTGGTTTTGAGCCAAGGCTTTGATAAGCTTCTCGAATGCCAACAAATACTGCAGCTGGGCCTTTAGGAAGCCCAGCTTTCCCTGTGATTTGCAAACGAAAAAGGGTCCTAGGTGTATGTGTGTGTGAGTGTGTGTGTGTGTGTTTTGTGTATGTGTGTATTTTGATTTTATGTGTGTCTGTGTGAATATGTGTGCAGGTGTGTATGTCTGTTGTATATATGTGTATGTATACATGTGAAAACAGCAAAAGAAGAGATGGGATCCTCTTTATCCCCTCCTTTCACCCTAATCCGTTTCTTCCCCCTCTGTCCCTGCCTGTGTCGCTTCATCTCCATGACTGTCCCTGTCCTCTGTCTCCCTCTGTCGCTGACCTTCCTGGTGTCAGGCTGCCACCCCCTGGGTTTTTCTCTGTCTTCCCCTCAGCACCCCCTCACCCAGCACCCAGTCTCTCTGGGCTGGCACAGGAGTGCTGGTTACCTAGGCAACGACTGCAGGGCGAGCACATGTGATTGGCCAGGCTGGGGCCTGACTCTGGGTTGGTGGGCAGATTTGGGGGTCGAGTCTTGTCCTCAATCCCCTTCGGGGGGGGGACATTCTTTGGAACGTGAAAGGAACTGGAGTGTGCCATGGTGGGCAGGGCTCCCAAGCTGGGGAGGGAATTCCTGTCCTAATGAGGACTCCAAGTTGCAGAATGAGGCCACTTGAACAGATTTCCAAAAAGGCACGCATGCAGGCGGCTGGGGGCGGGCGCTATCATCATAACAGCTTTCACCTACTTATCGGTCACTATTCGCTGATATCTTTATATACATTAGTTCATTAGCAAATCTCTGAAGTAGGTGATATGTTTCTCCCCATTTTACAGATTAGGAGAGGGAGCTTGAGAGAGAATGTGGTTAAGACTACACAGCTGGTACGTGCAGAGCTGAGATTTGAACCCAGGTATGTCTTGTCATTAAGAATAGCCGCCTTCCCTGGGGACCCAAGAGACAGTCTTATAGAGACGGGGGTACATGAGATGCTTCTCAAGATCCATCCTGCCCAACCCCCCACCTCCATCCTTTGATCTGGTTCTTCTCTCTCTCGAGTAACTAGCTGACCAGTTCGTGGAGCCCTGCAGGTCTCAGGAACTAGTGTGTGACACCTGTTCTCTCATCTTTTAAGAATGACAAAGGGTTCTGGGGATGGATGGTGGTGATGGTTGTACAACAGTGTGAATGTTCTTAATGCCACAGAACTGTACACTTAAAAAGGGTTAAATGGTGAGTTTTATGTTACGTGTATTTAAAGAAAAGAGTGACAAGGGTCCTGGGTACATCTCGTTGGGGTCTTGTGAACCTGTGATTCTGGCCCTGTGCTCTTCCCTCCATATAAGGGAGAGGAATCAGCCATCAGGGTACTTTTGAGCACTTTCTCTATGCTGGGTAAGCACTTTGACAAACACTTATATGTGGATTATTTCATTGTATCCTCCCAATACCTTACAAGGCAGTTTCTCCTATTACCTCCATTTTACAGATGAAATACCCGAGGCTCCGAGAGGTTGAGGGATTGCTGGAGTGCACCCAGCTAGCTAGTGAGGTTTGAACCCAGGCCTTTCTGACACCATAACGCCTCCTGAATCACATGACGCCTCCTCACTGCTTAACATCGCAGGGACGCCGACAAGAGAGCCCTGCTTCTCTGTAGTCCCAGGAGATTAGATGATCCCTCGTCCCTGGTTCCAGCTCAGTTCCTTCTGAAGGCCTGAGTGCCTGCCAGCCTCCTAGCAGGCAGCTGGTTGGCCCAGGCCATCTGCCCAGTGTCCTCAAAGTGTCAGAGCCTCTTCAGTGATGTTGCAGAGCGGAGGCTGGAAAGAAACTTGGGACCAAGGCTGGTAAGCTGGCCAGATCAAAGCTAATGAGGCACATCCTTGGGAAATGCAGCAGAGGTGGGCAACAACCTGGGTGATTACCTGCCCTCATCGGTTCTGGAGACGTGGCTTGGCAGGAGCTTCGTGGCAGGGGAGGAATTCGGGCCTCTGTGGGACTAGGAGAGGAAGTGATGGGGCAGGACACACTTTGTTCCAGTTATCAAATGGCAAAATTAGAACCACAGTCCTTCCTGCTACCTGGTGCCCATCACACATCAGCGTCTGGGCCACTTCTCAGGACTGCTGGCTTGCTGAGATCTTTAGCTGTAGCAATAGCTACCTTTACATATATGGTCCATTCAGCCTTTCAGGAACTATGATTGGGCAGAGGAAAATTCTTATTCCTATTTTGGAGAGGAGGAAACTAAGGCTCAGAGAAACGAAATGGTTCATCCAAACTCACACAGTTGGCAAGGTGCAGAGCCAGGGCTGGCTAAGTTCAGAGTTCCCTCTGCCCCCACTTTTCTGTACAATAGGCCTTACTGCTTCCTGAAGATTCATTGGGGTCACTAGGGAGGCAGGGCAGGAACTGATGAGGTGGGCAAGGATGAAAGACGGGGACAAGAGTCTTTGCTATCTTTTATCATTCTGTTCAGCGTAGACATCTGACGCTTGTTAAATATCAGAGCAGCAAATCACTCTTACGTGGGGTTTTTGCCTGAGGCAGTGGTTCTCAAAGTGTGGTCCTTGCACCAGAAGCATCAGCGTCACCTGGGAACTTGTTAGATATGCAAATTACAGGGGAGGGGCCCAGCAATCTCCGTTGACTGGTAGCCCCCCAAAAGATATGTCCAACTGGAACTTGTGAATGTGACCTTATTTGGAAGAAAGGTCTTTGCAGATGTCATGAAGGTAGGGATTATGAGATGAGGTCATCCTGAATTAGGATGAGCCCTAAATCCAATGACAAGTGTCCTTGTAAGAGGAGAAAAGAGGGAAGGACACACAGAGGCGAATGCATGTGGAGACAGAGGCATAGATTGGAAGGATGCATCTATAAACCAGGGATTGCTGGCAGCCCGCAGGAGCTAAGAGAGAGCTCTGGGGCTGATGCTACCTGAGAGCCTCCAGAAGGAACCAAGCCTGCAGACACCTTGATTTCAGACTTCTGGTCTCCAGAACAGTGAGAGAATACATTTCTGTTTTAAACCACCCAGTTTGTGGTTATTTGCTATGGCAGCCACAGGAAACTAACACAACGCCCTCCAGGTGATTCTGGTGCACATTAAAGTTGAAACCCCCGGCTCAGAGCAGTACTTCTCCAAGAGTGTAGATACAGAGGCCCCATTCCTTGTCCACCCAATCAAAATCAACCCCAAATCAGACGTATATTTTTTAACAAGCACCTCTGGTGATTTTTTAAAAAATTGAAGTATACTTGATTTACAATCTTGTGTTAGTTTCCAGTGTACAGCACAGTGATTCAGTTTTATGTATGTATATATATATATTCCTACGATGATTTTTATACACACTAAAAATTGAGAGCATTTAGCCTTGAGGAGTGTTACATTGTGAGTAAATTACCTTTTGTCTCTCCTTCCCTGCCTGGCCATGCCAGCCTAACGAGAGACATCCTTCTTTAGCCAGCTTTCTACATTTGCAGGAGAATTGTTATCATTATCACTATTATTTTTATTGTGAGCTTTTTCTGCTTCTCTGCATTCAGCAGGGGGAAAAAGTGAGCCTGGTTTATGGTAGAGACACACACACCTGTTTAGGACCCTATATCTGCCCTGTACCCTAAGTGACTCTGGCTCACTGAACGAAGCGTCAGGGCCTGGATGAGAAGATGTGAAAGCCGAGAGACATGAGGCTCGACTCCCTGATCCACATCTGTGGGGGGGGCAGGACCACCAAGGAAACAGAGCAAGGGGGTGGAAATTTCCTAATCATCTGCTTGGATGGTGCAATGGAAATCAACATAATTACATACTCGAGAAGTTTCCATTATTCACCATGTTCTGATCTCCAGCACCTGGCATCATCCCCTCCGGAGACAGAGGGCCTGGCTGGCAAGAGATTCTTGCCTGGTGCTCTAGGTCCTGAAGCCAAGGGATCCTGAGCCCATCCTCATGGTTTGAACCCTTAGGAAGGTCTTTTGAATCCAAGATGCTCTGCTGTGCCTGCTGCCTGCAAGAGACGGGATGACAGGGAGACCGGCCAGGCTAGACTAGGAGAACCATCAGCTAAGCCTCTGGGCTCCCCAAGGGATCCTTTTGTTTCTGAAAACTTAGCCTGGAGATTTCTAGAACAGCTGAGCCCATTCAGTTAATAATATCTATTGGTAGCCTTGTTTGTCCTCTCTATGCAGCCTCTTCACATATATTATCTTAGTTAACCTTCAGAAAAGCTCTGTACTGAAGGTATTATTGCTTCCCGTTTTACAGAGGAGGAAATAAAGTCCAAGGAAAAAGCAGCCTGCCAAAGGTCACACAGCTGGTAAGGCAGAACCAGGATTCATCTAACTCAGTGTTTCTTTTTCTTTGCCCGCGCCGTGCGGGTTGCATCTTACTTCCCTGACCAGGGATCCAACCCAGGGCACCAGCAGTGGAAGCTCGGAGTCCTAACCACTGGACCGCCAGGGAATTCCCCTAACTCAGCACTTCTTAGCCTTAGCGCTGTCGATATTTGGGGCTGGATAATTTTCTATTGAGGGGCCTGTCCTGTACAGTGTAGGAAGTTCAGCAGCATCCCTGCCCTCTACCCCCTAGATACCAGTAGCACCCCCTTTCCAGTTTGGACGACCAAAAATGTCTCCAGATGTTGCCAAATGTCCCCTTGGGGGCAAAATCATCCCCCGTTGAGGACCAGGGATCTAACTTTGGATCCTGTGTTTTTTCTAAGATGCTGCTCTGCCTCTGCAAATATCCCAAATCTGAGCACCTCTGTGTGAGTCATCAGAGTATAAAGTTACACATGATGCAACTCATTAACCTCATTACCTCCTAGTCCACCCCTCTTCCAAACACACACACACACACACACACACACACCCCTGCCGTTTTAGAGGTGTGGATCAACCTAGAGGTTTGTCAACTTGTTTTACGGTCAAATGGTAAGTTACTGGATGGGCTTCTTGAGGCTTTGTTATGTGGCATTAGCAATAGCATCTTGAGAACATTGGTTTCTTTATTTTCCTTCCATTCTTTTCCAAGAATCTACTTGATTGTCATCTTCATAGATTAATAGCTGTCTCTAGTGTGTTTGGCACTGTATCCCCAACGCCTGTCATGGTGCCCGGCACGTAGTAGGCTCTCAGTGAATACTTGTTGAATTCATGAATAAATCACTTTTAGGGTCCTTTCCATGCATTAAAAATCACAAGAACCATCTCTATGTCTTCTTTGGAAAAGAATCTGACAAGGAATGGATATATGTATATGTATAACTGAATCACTTTGCTGTGCACCTGAAACTAACACAACATTGTAAATCAACTCTACTCCAATATAAAATAAAAATTAAAAAAAAAATCTTGAGAGCATTCATTAGCTCTTAGTGTCAGTGACAGTTTGCCTTGGTTACAACTGGTTTTGAGGCAAGAAGCAGAAACCCACTCAAACTAGATAAAGCAAAAAGATTATTTGCTGGAGAGACCCACAGATATCTCACAGACTCCAAGGGCAGAAGTCCAGCCCAGCTTTGTGACCAGGGCCAGGAACTGGAAACACCTCAGGACCAAAGCCATAACTCTGCCTTTCTCTCTGCAGGAATAGCTTCTGACCTCAGGTTTGTGTAGTGATTGCCTTCATTTCCCTCTGTCTCCTCTCTTTCTGCTTCCTCCCTCTTTTTTTCTTTTTAAATTTTATTTATTTATTTATCTATTTATCTATTTATTTATTTATGCCTGTGTTGGGTCTTTGTTTCTGTGCGAGGGCTTTCTCTAGTTGCCGCGAGCGGGGGCCACTCTTCATCGCGGTGCTCGGGCCTCTCACTATCGCGGCCTCTCTTGTTGCGGAGCACAGGCTCCAGACGCGCAGACTCAGCAATTGTGTGGCTCACGGGCCTAGTCGCTCCGCGGCATGTGGGATCTTCCCAGACCAGGGCTCGAACCCGTGTCCCCTGCATTGGCAGGCAGATTCTCATCCACTGCGCCACCAGGGAAGCCCCTTTTTTTTCTTTTTAATCTTTTTATTCCCTTTGCCCAGACCAGCTTCCTCTACTTTATCCACATGGCAAAAAAATGATCTCCTCAAAATTGAAATCTTGATCCCCGCATTTACTTGACCTCTTAGTTGAAACACAAACCCAGACCAAGGAAAGTCTCTAACCACCAGTTTCATATTTTCAGGAGAAAGAATCTGATTGGCCCAACTTGGATCAGGTGATCATGTCTGGTCCAATCAGGAATGGCCAGGAAGTAGGCAGGGCTTGCTTAGTACATAAATGACCCCAGAGGCCCATTTCCGTGTGTGTGTGTGTGTGTGTGTGTGTGTGTGTGTGTGTGTGTGTGTGTGTGTGTGTGTGTGTGTGTGTGTGTGTGTGTGTGTGTGTGTGTGTGTGTGTCGGGGGGAGAAACACCCACAACGGCTGGTGCTGCCCTTACTCTGCCCAACTGAGAAGTAGTAGCCCCTCCGTAGCTCGGCAGAAGGCATGTACTCAGTAAGAAGCTTCTGAAGGTGGGAGAGCTGGGTGTTGGCATGCCAGCCTCGGGTGGACGCCAGACAAAAAGACTTGGCCCTGGAGGTAAGTCGGAGTATCCCATGCTTCCCTTTCCCACAGCTGCCGCGTGTAATTACAGCCGGTGTCAGTCCATTTGAATTAATTGGGGGCGGAAGTCCAGTTCACACTAAAGAAAAGCCTGATATGCCTATCCCTCTGTTTCCATTACTTGTAAGGACATACAACAAGTTATACTACAAGCATAAAAATGTGGCAAAAACAAGTAAAAAGCCAAGGAAGATGAATAGAAACCTAAACAATAGAAATCCCAGGGGACCTGCTTTATTGACTACAACCATAATGATGGTAATGAACACATACAGGGCTGGAATCAAAACAGGTGCTTGTTTGATTCTCTTAAGTAATAATAATGATAAAAAAAGAAAACTAGCAGCTGCGTATATAGCATTTACTGTGTGTCAGACACTGTTCTGAGTGTTTGATAGATTCTCTATCAACTCATTTAATCCTGCAGCAACTTGATGATGGAGATTCTAAAGGGTGTGAAACCTAGTACCAGACACTGAAGGTTGGGGGGCGGTTTGCTCAAACTCTTTAAAAATACTTTTGAAATTAATTAGGAGGATAAAGAGGGAGGGCATGTCTAAACTTCTGTAGAGGAAGCGTAACAGAGCGGTTAAGAGCTGGGGCTCGGCAGCAGCCAGACAGCCTGGATTGGAATCTAGCTGCGTGACCTTGTGCAAAGTTACTTAATATCTCTGAGCCTCAGCTTCCTCTTCTGTAAAATGGGGATAAATAAAACCTACCTCAGATGATTGTGGTGAGGATTAAATGTGACATAGGGCCTCTGAAATGCCAAGGCAGCCCCTGGCACATAGAAGACCCTTAATAAATGCCATGATGAGAATACAGGGTCTGGATTCCAGCCTGTGTACCTTGCAAACTTTGCACACTTGGTATGACTTCTCACAAAGCTTTGACTTTCTCATCTGAAAAGCATGTTTGATGATAGATCCTACCTCTTGGGGTCTTGTGAGGAAGAAGTCAGGTAATTCAGGCAAAGTCCTTAGTACTGTCTATCACACATTGTAAGCTTGTTGTTGTTATTATTATTGTCAACGTTCTAGGATGAGGAACCAACCTAACACAGAGAAAAGGGTGGGCAGTTAAAAATGACCACATGAAACCCATTCCACTGTTAAGTGATTTGCACGGGGCAATTAGCAAATTACACTCAATTTTTTTTTTTGCAAAAGTGCTTTAACAAGAGGAGGACGCTTGTGCCAGTCATGACACCCCATAAACAATTCATTTCTCCAGGAAGATCCATTTTCCCTGATTTGCCTAGTTTTAATGAGATGTTAGATCAACATCACAAAAGTAATTTCAGATTACTCTGGTTCCTTGACAAAAATTCTGTTGTCATGACATTATTTGGTTTATATATGGAGAATCTTTGCCATTGATTTCCAGGCCCAGACTCTTATGCCAGCACAAGTGTGAAATGGTTATTCTTTAAAAATATATAATTAAGGTTTAAAAAATCTGGGAAACACCTCCTTGGAGTGTTACCAGTACACATTAGTGTTCTTTGATGCAAGCAGCAGAAACCAACCTTAGCTAACGCAAGAGAAATGAGAACATTAGAACACATTGAATGGATAAGAGGAAGGAAGGCTAGGGAACCAGGAACCAGGGGATCCAGGTATGTAGGAAGCAGGGCAATGGGACAGTCTTGTCTAGACACCACTACCTGAGCGGCTCCAGCCTTTATCTCAATCTTGTTTTGTTGCATTTGAGGGTTGAGGTCCCACTTAGAGTCCCATTGATCTTGCTTGGATTGTATGTCTGCCCCTTGGCTGAGTAGAAGGTGGGACATGGTGATCTATAGTTTTGCCGAGACCACAGACATTGGGGGAGAGGAAATTTCCTAAAAGAAGAACAGGAATGGGGGCATGGTGTATTTGCATGAGTGGGACCTCCTTTTCTTTAGTTGTCATTTACCAGAATTGCAATCAGTTCTTTGAAGTGATTGGTTAATGTACAACTTCAGCCGTGGGTTGACTCTCACTGGAGACGTGAAATAGACATGCTGTGGGAGAAGGCAGTCACTAGATTCTGGAGGATTGGGGTTTTCAAAATCGTTCCTAGTCTCATTTGATTTAATTCAAGGAGTTTTAGCTCTACCCAAGAAGGGATAGAAAATGTGATCCCCAGAGGTGGAGTCTCTTAGTGATCTGGGCTTTGCAGTCATTTTATATGGTGAGAGGGTGCCTCATCTAGATTTAGATCCGAACCTGTGGGAAGGGATCCTTTAGCACAGGGAAGAAGAAGAGATGGGAAAGACAGCTTTTTAGCACTATTTATCATGAATGTAATAGGGTCAGATGAGGCTGACAAGCCAGTCCTCATGGCCCCTGTGAATAGGCTAAGGAAAGGAGGGATGAAATTGCAATATGAATTATTTAGGTAGAACACGAGGGAGGACTTTCTGGCTGCAAGGAAAGTCAGACATTGTAGCAAGCCTTCAAGGTATGGTTTTGTTCCGAGGTGACCAATGAGTGCTGCTTGTACCCTTCTGCTCCTAATTCCTACATCTGTGACACACATCCCCAGGTAACCACAGCATTCCGCCTAGGTAGGATTGGATTTCAGCATATTTCTCAACCCAGCACTAGAGACGGCCTCCACTCATCAACTAGACTGGCGAATGGGGGGGAATGACACAATTTATTGCCCCAAATCTAGATTCGGAATTGAGATTATGAATGGAAACGGGGTCTGCACTAAATATTTTTTCAATATTTTGCCATTCTTGGGAGTCATTGCCAACTCATGAGGTAATCGCCAAGGCAGCAGCAATGACAACAACAACGGAAAATCCCGAGAGAGGAAAAAAGGACAGGGAATCTTGTAGAGGTGAATTCTTTGAAGTAGAAGTGAGGTTTTAACCAGAAGTGTTTAACTCCCTCCAGAACATGCATAATAGATACATATCACTTAAGAGTTTTTGCATTGTATACAGAAAAGAAACACAAGTCACTCTGGCTTAAACAATTTATGCAACTTATTGACTACAGCAACAGGGAGATGCAGAGATGAAGCTCAGTTCAGGTGAGGCTTGATCTAGGAGCCTAAAGACCTGATTTCCTCTCATTTTGCCTTTCCACGGAAATAGCTTCATCCTCAGGCACCTCTCTGTGGGTCATCAACAGCTCCGTGCTCTTTTCTGCTGGTCCAAAGACAGCTGCAGCAGCTGCAGACTTTCCATCTTCAACCCATACCATTCAGAGAAGAGAGAATGTCTCTTTGGATACCTCCTCCTCAAGTCCTGGGAGTCTGTCTGTCTCATTGGCCTGAACTGGGTCATGTGCTCTTCTCTGAACCAATCATTGGCTGGGGGATGGCACGAAGGTCATCCTTAGAGTTCAGGAAAAGATCAGCCCCACCTAAACCAGGTGACTGAGATTGGAGTGGAGGTAAATTCCCCAAATGAGAAGCAGGATATGATTGAAGGCAGGGGACAAGGGATGCCAAGGAGGTTCAGAGTTCTGTGCAATGGTAGTTTGTGCAGGTGTGGGTGGATGGGGGAGGGGCTTAAGTCTGTTTCCTAAAAGCCATTCTTTAGATAAAATGGGGCTAGGGAAAAGATGGAAAGTTCATCTTGTCCAGAGGTTATCAAACTGCACTTTTTAGAGAAATCTTGCCCTTCCCGAGAGACAGTTCATCACCTTCTTCCCTGCCTCTTAACGCGGAAATTGGCTTGGGCCAGCTTTTCCCCTGGATTGCTCCACCAGCTTTGCCTGGAGCTTTGCCTCCCTAACAACCCTGCCAGGCGTGTGTGTACCTGGCTTAGAACTGATGTGCCAAGTGAGCCTGAGCTTTCCCAGCATGGAAGGATTTGTGGGCAAGCAGCCAACAGTGGGGCCACCCTTTGGCTGGCAAAGGAGTAACCTGAGAAGTAGACCCCTATTTCTCCTTCGCTGTCTCCTTGTTTCCATGGACCTTGTGCTGGTTACTCCACAGGTCTGGTGAAGGAACAGGAGAGGGACCTGTAAAGACTCAGGCTTGGACAAGTTGATCTGTGAATTAGTTCCCACTTTTCCATTCTTTGGCCACTGAATAAAACTTGTGCTGTGTTGGAAAAAAAAAAAAGACAGGCTTAGACAAGGTGCTCAGTCCCCCTTGGTTTCCTGCCTCATCTTTGCAACAGTCACATGCGTGGTTATTCTGAGGATTATTCTAGGCATTGCATGAGATGGTGTATGCAAAGCAGAGTGCCTCCATTTGTGTCTTAGATGGTGTTCCCTCGAAGCAGAGTCTCAAATAGGGATTCTTATGCAAGTGATCTATTGAAGACTGCTTTCCAGAGAAGGGTACAGCGAGGAAAGCAAATGGCTCAGGGAGAGGAGCTCAGAGGCGGTGGTCTCAGCTGGTCTGCAGCCTGGTCCCATGGGCAGCACTGGGCCTCAGTTGCATCTCAGACCTGGTCCTACTTTAAGGCAAGGGGTCTGGCCTTCTGTGCACCTGTGTCATTTAGACATTGACTGTGGGCTGCTCCAAGGGCCTGGGGGTGGAACCTCACTGGTGAGGCAACTCCCGTTCAGCTGCAGCCAATTTTCCAGAGAGGAGCGTGGCTGTGAGTCATTAGCGATCATCATTCACAGCAGCTGGGGGATGCGGCCTGTCCTGGTAAAGGGAATCTGGGCAGGGCACCCATGGCATCGACTCCACCGTGCTGGATACAATTTGGTGGCAAACGGAGAGGGAGACAGGGCTTGTGAGTAGCTCTAGTTTATTGACACAGGAACTGAAGTAGAGAGATGAGGCCCGCAGTGCTAGCAGGCATTCGAGGAGGAATAAAGATGTCAACTTCCTGTCTCTTGTCAAAAGCTTTTCCTATCAGTTTTCTCAGAAAAGTGGAACTGTTTCTTATAGATGATCTGGACCAGCCCCTTTATTTTAAAAACGAGGAAATGGAGGCCCAGAAAAGACCAAGTAACCCAAATTCACGCACAGAGTAGGGCAGACCCAAGACCGAGCCTGCCTGAGCGTCCCTCCTCCAACCATCGAGCCTCGTTCTGCTGCTTCTCTTTGAAAACAGGCAACTAAGGAGGCTGCTGTTGCCTTGTGGAAATACATTCCCACGAACTCAGTGATACCCTCCGCTGCTTAGAAGCAAATTCTGATCGTGTGGTGAATAAGCCTCCCAGACGACGGCGTTCTTGCTTCAGAAGGGGCTTTCGGGAAACGCCGTGAGCTCGGGTGCACGTTAGCGAGGGTGACAGAGAGGCCTGGCGCTGGGACGCTTACCTTTATTTAACAAATATTTATTGTGCTAGACAGCGGGGACTGCAGTGGTGCGCCGTCCGGATGGGTTCCTGCTTCTAGAGATTACAGTCCAGTGGGAAAGACAAAAATTATAGTACTCTTTGTGCGATGAAAATGACAATTGTGGTGACTGCTCTTGAAGATGTTTGGGGTATTGTTTGAACCCCAAATGTTTGGGGTATTGTGTGAACCTATAAGCAAGCAGCCTGACCTGGTTTGGGGCCAGAAAGCTTTTCTCTGTGGAAGTGATGTTCAGATGGAGATCTAAAGAATGGAGAGAAATTAGGAATGGGGGGGTGGTGGTGAGGAAAGGGATGGAAGCACATTCCAGAAAGAAGGAACAGTTTGTGTATGATCTCCAAGGTGGGGAGGTCTGTTTTAGACCCTGTTTGCTTGAGGAATGTCAAGGTGGCTGGAGGGTAGGGTGTGTTGAGAGATGAGGATGGAGATTTGGCTCTTTAGTCAAGAGGAAGACGTTACATGAAGGTAAGCATGAGTGGGTGTGAGGGTGGAGGGTGTGCGTGTGCGTGTGCGTGTGTGCTTGTGTGTGTGTGTGTCTGTAGGGTAACAGGATAGGTTTTGCGTATTAAAAGTATCATTCTGGTAGTTACGGCATAGGGGGGAATATACTTAGCAATATGGCAGACTCAACTGGCATAGCCCTCTCCCTTCTTCAAACCACATAGAATTATTGGAGAGAGAAAGATACAGAATATATTATATATAAAAGATATTAATACATTTATTATTATTAATGAATATAATATAATATTACTATATAGTTACAACTGACATCCCCACTTAAGGCTAGAATGCTGCTTCCTTTATTAAAGGGCTAGAAAAACTCTGTCCACATGTCCACAGAAGGTTGTTGCCTGCCCAGGGTTCAAGGCTGAGAAGAGAAAATGCCCAGTGAGAAAGTGAAAGGCCAAATCTGTGTTATGCATGGGTGTGCCCACCTGGGGTAGAAATTTTAACGTGAGAAATTAAGGTGTAAACTCCTCTAGGTCCAAGGAAACGCCTGGAGAGTAAGACCCCCTTTGTAAGGTAACCTCGACATCCCTTGGCTCACAGAACTTTTACAGAATAAAGAGCCTCTGTTGAAGATGAGCTCATCATTAAAAAATTACAAACCACATGATTAGACATTTTACGTGAAGTTAACGGGCATAAGTAGAAGTAACGTCTCAAGAACTTGAGACAGCAGAACCATCTGGAAGAGACTATAAAATAGTTTGTTGAAAATGATCAAAGAGTTAAAAGAAGGATGAAAGACAATAATGAAAGCACAGGATATTGTAAAAAAAAAAAAGATAGGAAGATTTTTTTAAAGCCAACTAAAATGAATAGAAATCAAGAATATCCTCATTGAAATTTAATACTCTTATTTCAGAGATAAACAGCCGATTAGACATAGCTTCAGAGAGAGGTAGTGAATTGAAAGATAGACTGAAAGAAATTATCCAGAGTGCAAAAAAATGGTGTTGATGGATTGGAAGGAGTCAAGAGTAGATTCAGCGGATGCTTCAGTTGTGGTGTCCTGGGCAAAAGTGGTGCCAGTGAGAATGGAGAACGGAGGGTGGATCAGAATGAAATTTAGGATACTTTGCATTTCAGGATTGAGAAAAAAAGATATGCCAAGGCAGAGAGTAGTGAGCTTGTTCTCTGGAGGGAAACCAATGACAATGGATGGAAGTTGGAGAGAGGCTGATTTTTAGGCATTATAAGGAAGATTTCATTTTTCTAAGAACCAGGCTTGGAGAGATTATGAATTATTATTATGAATAGAGATGGGAATATCAATTTTGACACCAAAGCCCATTTGTGGAAATACTGAACTGGGACGGAAAGGGATGCCACCTTGACATTTAGCTGGGGACATAGAGTCCTGGATCTAGTTGGCAGTAGCAGAGTTGGAGGGGGTGGGGAATATGGGACAGACAGCTTGGGGGGCTGAATCCTTCTTTTTCTGGGACTTGGCCCAGAACTTGACTTCAGCCTCAGGTAACAAGGTAACTTAGCCGGGAGGAACTTCTGTTGTAGATCCTGCCTCTCATGTAACAAAGGGGTTAAGAAAGCCTGACTCTGCTGCTAGGTGTGTGATCTTGGCCCAGTTGCTTTCTGTCTCTGGGCCTCTGTTTGTTCATCTGTAAAGTTGGGATGCTAATAAGACTCATCTTACAGGGCTTTAGTCAAGATTCCCTGAGTCATGCATAAAATGGCAAGTTGGTAGTAAAATTTATAATAAATGTTAGCAGAATGGTGGTAAGTTATGACTATTTCTGGATACAGTTGAGAACTTGGGATAAGAAGGGTCCACCTAGGAGGGAATCCGTGAGCATTAGCCGTCATGGATTTCCAGGTAAGCATCGAAAAGAGTGACTTAACTATTAAAATCCAAACTATGACGTGTACACGTGGGAGATGGAGGGAGCAGACAGATTACAAATCAGAGAACGCCAGGCCTCTGGGGAAAAATCCTGTTTCCCTTTGGGTAGCTATTGCTCCAATTCAGCCCTGGGTTTTTTTTCCCAGGTGCTCAGGTGTGCTTTGAGAATTTCCTTGGGAGATGGGTATTTTTCTTCCTCGGCCTCCCCTGCCAAGGAAGAAAAATGTATCTCTTTGCATCTCCATTGTGACGGGCCTCTCCACTCTCCATATACGCGACACGGTAGAGTGGGGATACATATATATATATTTAGTGCAAGGGCAAACTAGTTGAGATGAAATTGTCGCTGTCTCAGATGCTCACTTCTCTGGCAGAAGAGAGGACGCACCAAGGATTTAAATAGGTGTGGCTCACATTCCCCCTCTGTCTGCCTCGTCCCTCTTCTGCCTTTTCTGTTGCTGGGCTCTGCCCAGCTTCAGGCCACACCCCATAAAGGAATGCCCCAACAGGAGAAGGCCCATTCACGTGTCTCCGGTTTCAAAGAGGCTGCCCAGGTCTCCGCATCTCAGTACTTTTCCTTTCTCTCTTTGTCCTTTGCCAAGGCTCCAGCAGAAGGGATTCTGGGAAAGAAAAGATTGTCATTGTCGCGAGAAAGGAGAAAAGGTAAAATGTGATGAATTCCCCAAATGTGCTCCTCTGATTTGGGAAGAGGATAGAAGATGCATTTTTTTTTTTCCCCTCTTGGAACTGCACAAAACACTTGACAAAACATGCAACTGAACTTCCCATCCTTGGAAGATGACTTTAAAATAGGGCCATTAGACAAAAGTAAGTAAGCTAAGAGCCAATTTAGTGCTAAATATACCCATTCTCATAAAATCTGCTATTTTTGAGTTAAATGTTGTGGAAATTACCAAATTTGCATTTAATTATTTTAATAGATCTTGTTTACAGATGACTAGGCAAAAATGAAAAAAAAGAATACCCCAAAGTAATTCACTTTGACTGCTCAGGTTGTAACTGTGCCTAAAATAGAAAAACATACTCAGAATATTTTCTCAAAGTCAGAGGGAAAGCCAGCTTTAATTCCATTTGGTCTCAGTGTCAACACCACACATGCTGTTTTTCCTATTAAATGAGATTTATACTTTTGAAATTTGGGGATGAAATTATACATTCCCTGGTGAAGGACTTTTCTGGACCTGTCTCCTAATTGGCTTCTAGACTTTGCTTTGGGTGTAGTGAGGAGTTAAATGTCTTATATAATTGACAAGACTATGGTCTCTTTGGTCAAGCATGGCTGGGATTGAATTCAAGTTATGCTCTGTACCAGTTGTGTATCCTTGGGTAAGTCACTTAACTTCTCCGAGTCCTGCTTTCTTCTTCTAAAAATAGAAATATTAATTTGTATAAGAGTGTCAGAAAAATTAATGAAAACCTACACATAAGGCAGCTAGCATAGTGCCTGGCACATAGTGGGTGCTCAGTAAATACATATTCCTTCCTTTTCCTCGTATCTTCCTCTTTTTATACGTGAACATTGTTTTTTCCTCCTCCTTGAGAGAGCAAACTTGCTGGGTTCAGTGGTTTCTCAACCACTTCCTGGGCCCCAGGGATAACTGGGAGAAAGAAGAGAGAATTTTCTGAGCAAACATTGTTTGTGACCATACTTGCTGGCACCTTGTGTTTGGAACCTGATTCTTGGGAGACTGGCAGGCATCGACTTGAAACGCTTTTCATTCCTGCCTCTGCTTTGGGGACAACTAGACCCATTAGCCCACAGTACACAATTTGTCTTTGTGCTTGCGGGCTAAGCTAAGGATGCTGGGAAGTGGTCAGCCTTGCTGTTTTGTTTCTGGCTTGGTTGACACCCTGCATTCTGCATGTCTTAATTAAATGGGGAAGGTGCAATGGTGAAAAAGGCAAATTATCATTTCCCAAATTTGACTATGGCTACCTCACTGGGTCAGGGAAGGGAAACGAAAGAACAAAGTGCCGCTTCTTCCACGTATGGAAACAGTGAGAAGACAGCCAGCCAGCCATCTTTGAACCAAGAGGAATCTCGCCAGACACCTAGTCTGCTGTTGTTGCCTTGATCTTGGACTTCCCAGCCTCCAGAAGTGCTGACACTGAACTAATGGAAATACATTTTGCTGTCCTTGACATGATACAAACTCTGCCTTTGTATCAAGATTTTATGTCTTTGGACCCAAAGGACCCATGTCCAAACACAATGAGAGACTAGCGGACGAGTCAAAGATATTGAGGTTTGAGCTGAATGCAGTAACCGTATGGGAGTCTTGGGTTGTCTTCTCTGGGGAAGAGAAGGATTAAAAAAAAAAAGTGTTGGGAGGCTGCCAGCTTCGTCCTCAGGACTGTTCAAGCTCACGTGGTCTTCAGCGCGCTATTTGCTATGTGTCAAGGGAAAAGATTGTGGTCCAGGCAGTCCTCATTTTACAGAGCCCTAGCCTTGCATTTCCAAGTATGATAGAGTATAACATTCATTCAACAAACCCTGAGCAGTTAGTTCACACAGGCAGGAGCTGGTGATTGTTTTTTCTCATCTCTGTACGCCCAGCATTGAACATACTATCTGGCATCTCCTGAATACTCAGTAGTGAGTGGGGGACTTCCCTAGTGGCGCAGTGGTTAAGAATCCGCCTGCCAATGCAGGGGACACGGGTTCAAGCCCTGGTCCAGGAAGATCCCACATGCCGCGGAGCAACTAAGCCCGTGCACCACAACTACTGAGCCCATATGCCACAACTACTGAGCCTGCGCTCTAGAGCCCGCGCACCACAACTACTGAAGCCCGTGCGCCACAGCTACTGAAGCCTGCATGCCTAGAGCCCGTGCTCTGCAACAAGAGAAGCCACCGCAATGAGAAGCCTGCGCACTGCAACGAAGAGTAGCCCCCGCTCGCCGCAACTAGAGAAAGCCCGCGTGCAGCAACGAAGACCCAACACAGCCAAAAATAATAAATAAAATAAAATAAAATAAAATAAAATAAAGAGATCAATGAGCCACTCATCATTTAAAAAAAAATAGTGGGGTTTATTCTGCTTGACAATAAACTCTAGCCAGTGGTTCTCAAACTTGAGCACACCTTGGAGTCACTTGGAGGGCTGGTGACAACACAGATTGCTGAGCCATATGGCTACAGTTTCCTATTCATTAGGTCTGAGGTGGGGCCTGAGGGCTGATATTTTGAGAACCACAGCTCAGGTGGTCAGGAGTGAAAGCTTTGGAGTCAGGGACACTTGAGTCTAAATCCCTACTTTAGGAGGTGTTAGCTGGGTGACTTTGATGCTGACCAGTCAGTGAACTTGGGCTCAAGTCCTGGCTGTGACACTTCGGAGCTGTGTGATCTCGGGTGAGTGGCAGTCTCCCTGAACGTTGGGTTCCTCATCTATAGAAATGGAGTAAAACTACACTCCCTGTTAGAGTCGTCTAAGATTTAGACACGTGTATATAAAGTTCCAAATGAATCCCTGGTGCATAATTGGCATCCATAAATGCCACCTCTGATAGTTAATGGCTACTATCCTCTTCCTTAACTAACTCAGGATTAGCTGTTCTGTGTTGCCATAAACCTACGACAGTCCCAGCAAGAAAGCCGGGGAGTCTCTATTTCCCTCTTACTTGCTGGCCCTGTGCTCTGCCTTGTGCTTTCTGAATTTCTTTCCTTTGTTTTTGTTTTTAAAGGCACTGTTCTAGACAAGCATTTATCCACCAAAGAAGCTTAAACTTTGAAATACATTTTTTGGACATATTAAACATTTATGACAGGCTTGAAGTTGCCTTTTTTTCCCAAGGAATATAAAATACATAGATAATTGGGTTTTTATATAAACAGATTATGCTTGGCATATTAATGTAAAAAGGATTTTAAATCCCAACAGAATTTTGTTTGTTCTCTTATTTACTTTTTCTTTTTCTTTGATTTATTTATTTACTCATAAATGCTACATTTTGTATCTCTAATAAGTCATGTCCATTTTTCTTATTCTCATAACTAAAACATCACAATTCCACCTAATGTTATTATATTAGTTTGCCAGGGCTGCCATACAACATACCACAGGCCGAGGGGTTTAAACAATAGAAATTTTTTCCAAGTCTGGAGGCTGGAATTCCAAGATTAAGGTGAACGCAGGCTTAGTTTCCTATGAGACCTCGCTCCTTGGCTTGCAAATAGCCCCTTCTTGCTGTACCCTCACAGGGTCTTTTCTCTATGTGCTGGCATCCCTAGCATCTCCCTGAAGTTCTGAATCCTCTTCTCTGCAAGTGAAAAGGGGGCCTTTTCTCTGTGTAGGGCATAGGAGCCACTTTTAGGCTACAGTGAGAAAGGAAGGAGGTGTGGAGAAAGTGACATCTGGAATTAACCCAAAGGACTTGACTGGTTTCTGGAGAATGCACAGGGCAGAATGTCCAGATTCTCTTCAAGGACCAGCTGTGGGCTCCCATCCACTCCTTGCATGTGGCAGTTGCTGCCTTGGGAATGGAGCTCAGCGCTGAGTTGGTTGGAATTACAAGGGTGATTCTGGAGTCAGACAGACACCCAGCTCTGATGGGCCTGGTTCCGCCCCTTCGGGCTCTGTGATGTTGGACAGCTCCCTTTGCCTCTCTAAGCCTTGGTTTCTTTTTCTTTTTCTTTTTTTTTTAACTTAAAAAAAAAGTCTTACTGATACAAAACTCACATAACATAAATTCCCCAATTTAACCTTTTTAAAGCATACAATTCAGTGATTCTTAGTGTATTCACAATGTTGTACAGCGATCACCGCTCTTCAATTCTAGAATATTTTCATCACCCCCGAAAGAAACCACATATATTCCACTCTCCCCACTCCCCACTATTCCTTGGCAGTCGCTAATCTAATTTGCGTCTCTGTGGATTTGCTTATTCTGGACAGTGCCTATAAATGGAATCATACCATATGTGGCCCTTTGTGACTGGCTTCTTTCACTTAGCATAATGTTTTCAAGATTCATCTATATTGGAGCATGTATCAATGCTTCATTCCTTTTACGGGTAAATCATATTCCAGCATATGACTATAACACATTTTGTTTATCCATTTATCATTTGATGGACAATTGGATTCTTTCCACATTTTGGCTACTATAAATAATACTGCTGTGAATATTTGTGTACAAGTTTTTACATGTAGATCTGGAGTTAAGCCTCGGTTTCTTCATCTACAAAATGGGGCGGCTGTGAAGAGTAAATGAGGGACAGCAGTTAGCTGAAAGGAAAGAGTATATATATACATGTAAGGGGCTGACATTAAAGCTGCTGAGTTTATTCAACAAACATTTCTTGAGTGTATAAGGCACTGTTCTAAGATCTGGGATTGGCAAAATATGGCCTGCAGGCCAAGTCCAGCTGCTGCCTATTGAAGTGTTATTGGAACACATCTACATGTATTCATTTACGTATTGTCCATGGCTGATCTGATGCTACAATGGCAGAATTGAGTAGTTGTGACAGAGACCATATGGCCCACAAAGCCTAACATATTTACTGTTTGGCCCTTCACAGATAAAGTTTGTCGACCCCTGATCTGGGTAATGACACATAGAGAACCTCTTGACACACACACATCTCTTCCCTAATGTAATGGGTCATTTTAGGAGAGGGGAGATAGATAATAAACAGAATAAATGGCTAAATTTTATATTAGAAGGTGGTAAGAATGATAAGAAAAATAAAAACAGGGTGGGTGACAGGGCATGCTGGGAAGGAATACAGTTGTGACTTTGAGTAGGGTAGCCAGGGCCAGCTTCACGGAGAAGGTGACGTTTCAGCAGGAGGGGAGAGAATGGGCAGTGTATCTGGGGGAAGAGTGCCCAGGTAGTGGGGATGACAAATGCAAAGTCTCTTGAGGCGAGAGAGTGATTGATGCATCCTGAAAGCAGTGGAGTCCACTGTGGCTGGAGCAGAATGGGCTGGGGAGAGAAAAGAGGGGTGCTCATCTCGGGGGGCCACGCTGGGGTGGGCATTGTCTCAGACCTTGTGGGTTCTTCTGAGGACCCTGCCTTTTCTCGGAGTGAGCTGGGAGCACTGGGTGATGTTGAGCTGAGTAGGGCCACGATCGGACTTGTACTTTACAAGTCCCCCCTCTGCTGCGATATTTGAGCCGGGGCAAAATAGCCATGGACCTTTGAGCCTTCCATCCCTGACCATTTCCCTTGATACCTGAAGACAGTGCCGAGAACCCAAGTATCGACGGGGGCCAGACTGGGTGTGATGCAACAGGAAGACGGGGACTGTAGCGAAGTAAAGAACACGTGGTCCTTTAAGTGATGGATGCTAATCCGTGCCAGCCAGTTGTTGGGAATCTGGGAATGGGAGCTCAGTGCCCCAGAGCTGATTCCTCAGGAGAACACAGAAATGCAGATTTTGTATGTTCAGTAGTAATTCAACTTGTCTTTTTTTAAAAAAATTTTTGTTGGAGTGTAGTTGATTGACAATGTTGTGTTAATTTCAGGTGTATAGCAAAGTGAATCAGTTATACATATACATATATCCACTCTTTTTTTTTTTCTAGATTCTTTTCCCATATAGGCCATTACACAGTTTTGAGTTCCCTGTGCTATACAGCAGGTTCTTATTAGTTAATCTATTTTATATATAGTAGTGTGTATATGTCAGTCCCAGTCTCCCAATTTATGCCCCACCCTGTAACCGTAAGTTTGTTTTCTACATCTGTAAGTCTACTTCTGTTTTGTAAGTAAGTTCATTTGTACCCTTCTTTTCTAGATTCCATATATAGGTGATATCATATGATATTTGTCTTTCTGTGTCTGACTTACTTCACTCAGTATGACAATCTCTAGGTCCATCCATGTTGCTGCAAATGGCATTATTTTGTTCTTTTTTCTGGCTGAGTCATATTCCATTGTATGTATGTATCACATTTTCTTTATGCATTCCTCTGTTGTTGAACATTTAGGTTGCTTCCATGTCCTGGTTGTTGTAAGTAGTACTGCTATGAACATTTTGGGGCGCAGGCATCTTTTCGAATTATGGTTTTCTCCAGGTATATGCCCAGGAGTGGGATTGCTGGATCATATGGTAGTTCTATTTTTAGTTTTTTAAGGAGCCTCCATACTGTTCTCCATAGTGGCTGTACAACTTGTCTTTTTAACATGCACGACAAAACATATCAGCAGAAACTTTCCAGCACAAACACAGACGAATGTCCCTTTTTGGCTTCTTAATACCTTGCAGGTATAGCTTGCACAGCAATGATGGGTCCTTGTCCGGCTCATTCATACCCCAGGCCTGATCCTCTCCTCAGGACAGTCCCAGAGACTGAGAGGTTATCAGCTTGCTCTTGCCCTCCTGAAGTTTCCACTCTACGAAAAAGGGTAGCACAAATGTCCTTAAAGACAGAAAAATATTGAGTTAGGGTTAGGGTTACAAACTGGGGTCCTAAGGCAGACTTGGCCAGCAATTGTGTTTTGTTTGAGTAGTAGCACAATGGTATATATAATAAAAAAACTCTTTTAAACTAGTTGCTGTCTTTTGAAAATCAAAAGATTTCATAGTAAATTCCAGATTTGGGCTTCTCATGAAACATCAGGAGAATCTGGCCATACCAGGCCCAAATTCCTGCATACATGATGGTGACGCTGAGAATGGCTGCCTCTTTCGGGGGGCTGTGTGCTCCCAACTCACCCCCCAGCCAGGTCCACTTTACTAATTTACACACCCTGCCTGTCCCCCTCCTCCCTGAAGGCTTTTGGGTTTGAATCTCTTGAAGTTGGGGCTACAGATCTGAGTAGCACACCTGGGGCTGAGTCCTGTGTGCATGAACTTCCGTGCTTGTCCCCAGGACCCAGAACCTCTCGTGTCTGCCAAGGCCAATGAGTGACCAGTTACGGTTCCTCCTCTTTGTTGTCACGTCCCCAAGCCCCTGGCACAGTGCTCCAGGCTCAACCTCCAGGGCAGAACAGCCTTCAGAAGGAATTACAGGCAGGCTAAGGGCTGCTATTTTGTTAGAATTCTGACCTGCCCTCTGTGTCCAAGAGGTACACTTTCTTCACCTCTGCCAGGTCCCTCTGTTCTCAGGTGGTCCTCAGGGCCAGGAGGTCCATGGTAGCCATTGCTGCCCCTCTGAAATTCTAGGGATAAAAGAGAGAGGACAGATTTTCCGTCCATCCCATCTGGTGCCCCAGTGTAGCCTTCTTGATCGAGTTGATCACATGGTAAAGTCAGGGTCGCAGCTGGGCCTTGGGAAGCATTTCATCCATGACGTTGTAATTGGTTTTCCTCCTTGTGTCCTCTCTCCCTCCTGACTCCCCACCCCCCCACCCCGCCCTTTCCTCCTTTCTCTGCTGCTGTGATGCTTCACTGATTCCCCTTGATGTTCAGGGAGAACTCACTCTCCATGACTTGTTTTGTCCCTGTTAATCCCCAATCAATATGGCATCCAACGCAGTCACTGTTCAGAGAAAAATAATTATTATTCTGCCTGGGCCAAAAGTCATCTTAATTTAAAGGATAAATTGCCAAGTCAACTTCCAGACTTCGTTCTTAAGGGACACAGGTCATGGGTTGGCAGAGGGAGCCGACAAGTTCTGATAGTCTATTCGTATAGCAGTACCCTTTTTTTTTTTCTTTTTTTCTTTTGGCCATGCAGCCTGCGGGATCTTAGTTCCGTGACCAGGGATCGAACCCACACCCCCAGCAGTGGAAGCACAGAGTCTTAACCACTGGACCGCCAGGGAAGTCCCAGCAGCACCTTTTTAAAAAAATCTTTTCTTATTTCTACTTTTTTTGAGGGCCTACAATATGTGAATCTCTTTGACTACATTATGTCTAGTCCTCCCAATAGCCCGCGAAGTTTTCTCATTTCTAACATGAAGAAATTGAGGCAAGAAGATTGCATGACTTACCCAAAGTCATATGACTAGTCAGTGGCAGAGCTGGGATTGGAACTCAGATGTGTTAGACTTCAAAGCTCACACGTTGAGGAAGAGACCCACCTGGGACCTCCACCCCCTGCCTTTCAGCTTTATCCATCTCTGGGATAGGAAGAAAGCTCCCTCCTTAAAGATCTCCTGGCATGAGTTTGATGATTTATCTCCTTTGAGCCTGATTTGTAAAGTTTCGGTTATGCATAGGGGAATATGATTATGTTTCTTGGATGACTTATTACACATTTGGGGCCACAGAGTGTCCTTAATGTCTCATGAGCAGGTGAGTGGGAGAAGCAGGGGCTGATGGGAAGGAAGCCAGGGTTGCATCTGCTGAGCAAGAAGTCTCAGGTGAGAATCAGCTCTGCTCTTGGACGTAACCCAGTCTTCCCAGGATTCTCAGCCTTTGGGGGAGATGGAGTCACAAGAGCAGGGATTGCCCACATTTTCTTGGCTGTTCTCATCATTCACACACACAGGACTTCTGCCCATGCAAACATTCTCTCTGTCTGAGAATTATTGCAGCAGGTTCACGCTTGTTTGTCTGACTGCGTTCATCTCATAGTGTCCGCCATGTTTTTTCTTCTACTTTGGCCTCATTGTCATTATTTGCAGCTTAAGAAGCTCTTCAGGGTCCTTAATGGTGCTGGTGCTCTTGTATCACCACACATGGACTCTGTGTCCTGATGTTCACAAAGGTGCCGATCTGAAGCTTCCAGAGCAGTGAGAAGTCATCTCTCCCCAACTCTGAGATAGACTCTACTATCTGAGCTCCAAAGCCATCCTGCTTGGGCTTTATACTAAAACATCTCATGAAAACAGAGCCTTCAGTTTCTCCATTCATCACCACTCTAGAATGCTCCAGGGGCCATGCACCTGGTTCTTGCTTCATCCCCACCTCTCTCTCTCTCTCGGGCCATTAGAACCTCTTGCTTTCATCTTTATCCCCAACCAGTGCTCTCCTGCAGTGGACTCATGTAAAAGCATTGTCTCAGGGGGCTTAGCTCACTAATTGTCCACACTCTCGGAAATATCTGAAGTTCAGTCAAGGCAGGACATGTTAATATAGAATAGTATGGGCATGGATGGAAATGTAAAATGGCTCAGTGGCTTTGGAAAACTGTTTGGCAGTTACTTAAAATATAAACTTACCATACCACCCAGCAATTTCACTGCTAGGAAGCTACCCAAGAGAAATGAAAGCATATGTTCACACAAAGACATATCCATGAATATTTATATTGCTACAAGCATTATTCATAATAGCCCCAAAGTGGAAACAATCCAAACGTCCATCAATCAATGAATGGATATACAAAATGTGGTATATCCCATACAGTGGAATACAATTCAGCAATAAAAAGGATTGAAATACTATAACTGCTATGACATGGGTGATCTTCAGAAACATGCTAAATGAAATAACCCAGATGTATAAGCTAGTTGTTGTACGATTCCATTATGAAATATCCAGAGAAGGCAAATCTGTAGTAAGTAGATTGGTGGTTGCCTGAGGCTGGAGGTGGGAGCAAATAGGCGTGAGGGAACTCCTTGGGGTGCTGGAAATGTCTCAAGTAGGAGGCCGGTAATGATCAAAATATCACACATTCACTAAAAAAAAAAAAATCATAGAATTGTATACTTACAATGGCTGAATTTTATGGTATGTAAATTATAACTCAATGAAGCTGATTTTTAAAAATATGTGGGCTCTGATTCAGACAGACCTTAATTTGAGTTCCCACTCCATTGCTCACTGGCTCTTCCCTCGTGGATTACTTAATTTAATTGAGCCTCAGTTTCCTTTTCCATAAAATGGGCATAAACACTACTTCATTAGGTTTTTGTGAAGATAAAAATTGCTTAGAACATGAGAAATGCTTATGGGACTTCCCTGGTGGTCCAGTGGTAATGAATCCGCCTTCCAATGCAGGGGACGCAGGTTCAATCCCTGGTTCGGGAACTAAGATCCCACATTGCTGCGGGGCAACTAAGCCCGCACCCCACAGCTACTGAGCTTGCGCGCCTCAACGAGAGAGCCCGTGTGCCACAAACTACAGAGCCCACGTGCTCTGGAGCCCGAACGCCACAACTAGAGAGAAGCCCAGCACCGCAACGAAGAACCTGCGCGCCTGCAACGAAAGATCCCACATGCCTCAACGCAGACCCCACATGCCTCAACAAAGACTCTGCGTGCCGCAACTAAGACCCAGTGCAGCCAAAAATAAGTAAATAAATGAAAATTTTAAAAAAGAACATGAGAAATGCTTAGCATCAAGAAAATATAATAAGAATAAAAATTAAAATATATAAAAAACGAACATTCATATACTATGTGCTCAGTAAAATTTATTTTTTAATTGCTATCTTTCCTTGATGCTAAGACTTTTAAAATATTATTAATATTTTTGAAATGTACTGTAAGAGTGTACAGCTAGCAGAGTAATTGGTTTTATTTTATCCTGGAAAGTGTTTCTGAATGTACGTTGCATCTGTAGATTGAAGGTGTCTAAGACTGGAGGAGATGCAGTATTTTCATTATTGCCTGCCACATTCAGTCCCCAGTGGGTCCTGTCTGAATTGCATTTCAGGCCACCTGTCTCCTCCTTCCTTGCGTACCACCACAGGTCTTCCAGTATTCCTAGCTCCTGCTTCCTATTTTTGCAAAGCTTCTTGTAGGGAGGCTTGGAAGGAGGAAGGGCAGGATGTCCCCACGGGGCTTCCCGCAGCATCCCAATTAGACTAGTTGTGGGGAGATTCTGGAGGAGGGAAGTCTGGGCTTGTGCCAGCAGGATGGCTGCGAGTCTGGGGAGAGAGAAAATAGAGCACAGAAAGGGAGCTGAACTTTCTAAGCAGCCAGTTTCATTTTGGGCATGGCAAGTGCTTGTGCTGTCAGGAGGAATCAAGCTCATCTGCTGAAGAGAGCTGCCAGGGGCTGAGAAACTCCAACCTTACAAGTTACCCAGCTCCTCTTGGGTTTACTGAAAACTTGGCACTGCCTGGTGGGGAATACAGAGCTTGGAGGCTGGGAAATGTTGAACTGAACTTGAGAGCACCATCTTGGATATTGGCATTGGAAGTCTTCATCATTTGACTTCTGAACACTCTTCGCTCTTGCATCTCACCAGGGTTTTTTTCCTGCATATACCCGGGTCTCCCTGTTTCCACAGGTACTGCTCTCCCTCTGCTTCTTTGCCTTTGTCTCTGCAGCCCTACCCCCTTCTCTTTTTGCAGATGTGGAAATCAGACCTCGTTCAAGGTCACATGGCTTGTAAGCGGCAGAGCTGGAATTAGAACCCAGTTTTCAGTGACTCAAAAGCCTGAGCTCTTGGCTACTCAGCTCTGTTACCTCCCAAATTTTGGTGTGAGTCATAGCACATGTTGTCACATTATATCATAATTGTATGCTGGCACATCTGCTTCCCCTGTGCACAGATTGTATATTTTTCATCACTGTATCTTCTGGGCCCAGCACAGAGCCTGAGTACAGGAGTTTGGTGTGTGTTAAGTTCCTGAGTCAGACCCCACTTTTACCACTTACTAGCCCTGTGGCTTTGGGTGACTTGTTTAACCTTTCTGAGCCTCACTTTCTTCATTAAGGGATAATAATACTTACCCAGAGTGTTTGTGATTTAGTGAGATGATGCATGTATGGTGCCTGACAGGAATTAAGTGTGGTGGTCAGTTTTGTTTTCCTTTGGGCACCTGAACCTTGTTTATTCTCAGCCCACTCAGTTTAGATGGGACAGGGACAGTGCCATGACTCTGGCCACATGGATTGGTTCAAAGGAAGACATGTGACCTGGATGGATGAATCCATGCCTTCTCTGGGACTTTGACTAGAAATGCCAGGAAGAGGCACTTTTCAGCCTTCTGAGATGATAGGTGCCAAGGGCCATATAAACACTGAGTTGCTGTTGCCATCTGGTGGGAAAGCACTTTCCTGAGAATGAAGCCAACCCAGAGGAAACAGAACCAAGAGAAGGAAGGTGAAAGAAAGAGCTCTGATCATATTGAGTTTCTGGGTCCTGTCATGCCTCCACTTTTCCAGCTACATGAACCAATAAATTCTCTCTCTTCTCTCTCTGTTTCGCTCTCTGGCTTGAGCTAGCTTAAATTGGTTTTGTCACTTGCAAGTGAAATTTCTGTTTTGCATAGTAGGCATTTAAAAATGGCAAGTCTTTTTTTTAAAAATTGAAGTATAGCTGATTTACAATACTATATTAGTCTCAGATGTACAGCATAGTGATTCAATATTTTTATAGATTATACTACCTTTAAAATTTTTATAAAATATTGGCTATATTCTCTGTGCTGTACAATATATCCTTGTAGCTTATTTATTTTATACATGGTAGTTTGTACCTCTTAATCCCCTATCTTGCCCCTCTCCCCTTCCCTCTCCCCACTGGTAAACACTAGTTTGTTCTCTGTATCTGTGAGTCTGTTTCTATTTTATAATATTTATCCGTTTGTTTTATGGCAAGTCTCATTTTTATTTAAATGCTCAGTAAGTGATGGAATGAATAGAAATAATAAATGCTTGTAAGATGATCAGAATTGAATTTTAGATTTAGCAAAGATCAAATAATTAAATAGGCAAGCTAAGGTAAAGACAGGTAATAAGGTCCAGAATTCACAGAGTGAAAGATTCTTCAGTTGGTTGCAGGGCATTGAGGCTGCATTATTTTCTTGTATGAGAGCCACAGTGGGGTCCAGGAATAATGGTGGCAGGTGAGGCTGACCAGGTAGGTTGGGGCCAGGTCATCAGAGCCTTCAGTGCCATGGTATTGCATTGGAGGATACATGGTGGGAGGTGAAACCAAAGGGCAGTAGAGCATTTGGGAAACTGAGTGGGGATAAATGAGGACAGCGGCAGTGTTTTGAGGCACATAGCTAGTCTTTAATCACGAGTCATCACAAACCAGATTGGGAAGTGGGGTTATGAGTAGGGGTCTAGTCTGGCATAGCACAAGCCCTACATGTAGTAAGTCCTATTGGTTTGATTTGATTTTTTTTTTAAAGGAACTGAGCTTGTCAGCTATAGTTTGACAATAACCTAAGTTTCCTTCACTTCACTGATTCATTCAACAAATATTTATAGAGCACTTATCACAGATCAGGCATTGTACTAGGTACTTGGAATTCAGCTGGTAAAAAAGAGGAAGAGTCCTGGACATCTCAGAGTGCACTTCTAATGGGGCGATGGATCTGTAATATGTTAGGTGGTGATAAGAGCTAAGAAGGAAAGAAATTTGGGTGGGAGGAGGGGAGTGGGGGGAAGAAGTGCTATTTAAGAAGATGGGCAAGGGAAGCTGATGAGGAAGTCTACCTTAAGAGCAAGACACATGGGAAGGTGTGTCTGGGAAATTAATCTCTGGGAAAATGTTTATAATGTAACACAAAATGGAATGGACATCAGCATAAGGAACTAGAAAGCAGATTTGGGATAGAGAGAGATTGCTTTCTCTTACCACTGGGGAAATCTTGACTCTGATACAAACTTTTCTTTTTTTTTAAACAAGTCACTTAAACTATTTAAAAAAAATTTTTTTTTATGATTGGAAACAACTCACAGCACAACTGATTATAACACAGGAGACTCTCATGGGCCTGAGCTGGAGAACAGCTTTCCCGGGTAGAGTCAACTTTTCAATGTTCCTTCCAAAATGTTGTGTCCAGAACGGAGTCGGACCTCCCTGGGTGCTCTGAACAGCTAGTGTTGGGTGACATGGAATAAACGAGACTGTGACAGGTACACCATGATTCAGGTGGCCATTTTGACCTGGTGCTCTTGATTCTAGAGTCATGTGCTATTTATGAGCTTTTCAGGATTCTAAAAATCAAACCACTTTTAAAAGATGTACCCAGTATTTTGGGCATCAGCCCCCCAATATCCCATTTCCAGCCTTCAAGGATAGCCCCACACTGGCCTCATTTCTCACCTGACTCTCTCCTCCTGCTCAGGGAGGGGCTGATGGCAGCAACCTCCCAGGGTGTCTGATACACACATCATTCGGTTTTTTAAAAAATCTGAACGTTTGGTGACTTTAAAAAAACCTAAGCTTATGGAGGCATAATTTACATGGCACAACATTCACCCATTTTAAGTGTACTATTCAGGGCTTTTAAAATTAATTAATTAATTAATTAATTTGTCTGAGTTGGGTCTTTGTTGCTGCATGCGGGCTTTCTCTAGTTGCAGCAAGCAGGGGCTACTCTTTGTTGCGGTGCACGGGCTTCTCATTGCGGAGGCTTCTCTTGTTGCGGAGCACGGGATCTAGGCACACGGGCTTCAGTAGTTGTGGCACACGGGCTCAGTAGTTGTGGCTCGCGGGCTCTAGAGCTCAGGCTCAGTAGTTGTGGCGCATGGGCTTAGTTGCTCTGCGTTATGTGGGATCTTCCCGGACCAGGGCTCGAACCCGTGTCCCCTGCATTGGCAGGTGGATTCTTAACCACTGCGCCACCAGGGAAGCCCGTTTGGTTTTTTTTTTAAAGTAAATTTAACAAGTGTGCAACTATCAGCACCATGAAGTTTTAGAACATTTTCATCACCCCAATAAAATCCTATTCTTGCTCCCATTTCTAGACCCAGGCTAACTGCTAATCTATTTTCTGTTTCTATAAATTTGCCTATTCTGGCAAATTTAATATCAATGGAATCATACACTCTGTGGTTTTGTGTGTTGGGCTGTTTTTGAGGTTCATGCATGTTGCAGCAGGTATCAATACTTCATTTCTTTTTATTGCTGAATAACATTCCCTTATATGGAGAGACCACTCCATTCACCCATTAGTGGACATCTGGGCTTTTTCCACTTTGGGGATGTTATGAATAATGCTGCTCTGAATATTCTCATGCAAGTCTTTGTGTGAAGATAAGTTTTCATTTGTCTGGGGTAGCCATCTAGGAGTGGAATTGTTGGATGCTATAGTAAGATTATATTTAAGTCTTCAAGAAACTCATGGCTTGGTTGTTAAGCCTTGTTAAAACGTCCTTTCGGCCGCAAAAATAGGGCGGTGGCTGAGCATCACTTGTGGCGCTGGATACTCTCCATGAGTGACTGCCACCAGCCTGCAGCGGGATTTTCAGGGCCTCCCACGCCCTGCCGTTTGCTGGAGTGGTTCCACCCCACAGTCGCTCCTCCAGGCATCCCCTTCCTGCCCCAGCCAGCCCCGAGGAAGAGGAAACACAAAGCCGGCTACAGCTGTCTGAACTCGGCTTTTTCTCCAAATGAGACAGGTGCAGTCCTGTAAAATCAGCTGCGATGTTTCCCTGCTGAAAAGGGCTTTTCATGCAAGAGACAAAACAGATGAATGTTGTGATAGAAAGGTGAACCTTTGGTAGCTGGTATGAAGAGTGTGCGATGTCTGCTTCTCATTTCTCTGGGAGGAGACGTGGTCCCTTTTCATCTTCGGCTACTGCTTGGTCTATTTCAGCATCCAAAAGCACAGAGGGCAGAGACCTGAAACTTTAGCAAGAATCAAAGATTGCTAGAGACTTGGAGATGATCTCCTGATGATGTGACAGGTCAGTGAGGCTAGCCAGCCAGCCAGTGAGCTGTGATGGAGAGAGAGCTCGTGATCAGAGCCACATGTGACCTTGTTCATCCTGTGGGCATCTGAGGAATTTGGTCTCAGACAGTCCTGAATTAAGCCTGTGTATGTCCAAGAGACAAGAGAGCCATCTAAATTGAACAGATGCCAGCGTTACCAGCCTCCTTGGAGATAATTGATCCTCCTCTAATGGGACTGGAGGTGACAAAAAAATATTCAAAACCAGGCTCCCAAGATTTCATTGTAGCTCAACCTGTAAACTCAGGGGATGCAAGAGATACACCTCTCTTGCTTGTTAAGAAGGTGATCTCGAGTATTAGCTGCCTGAGTTCAAATCCGGATTGCAGAAGACCGTTGGATAACTTATGTAACTTCTCCATGCCTTGGTTTTCTCATCTTTAAATGGGACTGAAAATAATCCCTCCCTGTTTTGAGGATTGACTGAGATAATTTATGTAAAACACTTAGCATAATGATGTATACATAGAAGGACCACAGTAAACATTAACTATCATTACTACTACTTTTAAATTTACATTTTATTACTAAGGTGATTTTCTCTTTTGAACCTTTATTCTACCAGGTGGGCACAATTGAATCTTGGTCTATTCTAGGTGACCCCAGGCAATTCCATATTGCCTCTCCCCAAAGATTTTGATTCTGTAAATGTGTGGAAGGATGATCATCCCTGACTAGGTGAGAGGCCATCTGGTCTTCAGTTTTCATCTGTCCAGGCTGATATCCATGGAGGTCCATTTTATCTTGTATTTGCAGCTTTAGGAATTGAAGCACAGAGAGGTTAGGAAACTTGCCTAAGGACACACAGCTAAGAAATGGAGCTGAGATTCAAGACTAGGTCTGTCTGACTTCAGGGCCCTTGCTGGTTACCATTTGTCTTCTAAAAATGACCCCAAAGGTCTCTCCACCTTAAGTCCAGGTGGTCACACCATTAAAAAGAAAAGGGGCAGAGTTTTTTTGGGGGGTGTGATTTGTGGTTTCTATGATTGCTTCATGATTAGACAGAGGAAGACTTGAGGACTTGAGTCATGTGCCAAATAGAACTTTTTTGCTAGGTTTGGATAGCAATCTGGTGTTTGGTTATTAACAAGATACATTCAATGCCTATTTGTTAAATTGAAGGAAGGAGAGAGGGAAGAAAGAAAGAAGAGGTTTGGGTTTGCATTCTCTAGACACACCTTTGGAATATATTAAAGTTATGGGCTTTTACCAGGGTTATGCCTTGGAATTTCCATGAGAACATTTTCAAAATGTGTGTTCTAGGACCACACCCCACACCTACTGAACTGGAATCCCTGGGGTCAGTTGTGGGCAAATGAACACAGATACATCTAAATTTGATTCTAAATTGTACCTCTCATTGAGAACCATGGCCTGACCTAGCCTGGAGGTTGCCTGATCTGAATTTCCCACCACCCACAGTAGAGGGTGTTCATCCTTGTTTGGTACGACATCTCCAGATTAACTGGCTGCCTTCAGGACGTGTGGGTGTCGCCCATTGGACAGGAATAGTCATTGAAGCCTTGGGAAAATTGTCTTGCCTGCGAGGCTCATTATTGCATCCAGTACAAAGAAATTGGGGCAGGGAGGTCAGAGTTAATATGCTTAATATTCAGTTGCTGCAGGGACCCAGCCAAGGAATTGAGAATGTCCTGAAAATTACTGGCTCATTTGTTTGCATCCTCAGCCTGTGTTCTTGGAACCCATGGAGGAGGGAGGGCTGAACACAATGGAAACTGGAAAAAGGCCCAGGCCAGTACATAATGGAGGAAAAGGGTTTTGTGGCTGTAGTCAAGTGGTCACTTAATCTGATTCCCAGTCAACATAGGCTTCTGCCCTAAACCAGCAGGGATCACTTCCTCCCTTCCCCCTTCCCCCTCCCTCCCTCCCTGCCCCCTTCTTCCTTCCTTTCTCCCTTCCTCCCTTCCTCCCTTCCTCACTCCCTCCCTCTTTCTTTCTTTCCTTCTTCCTTCTTTCCTTTTCTTTTTTTTCTTCCTTCCTTCCCTCCCTCCCTCCCTCCCTTCCTTCTCTCCCTCCCTCCCTCCCTTCCTCCCTCCCTCCCTTCCTTCTCTCCCTCCCTCCCTTCCTTCCTTCCTCCCTTCCTTCCTTCCTTCCTTCCTTTAACAAATACTTGCCTAGTCCCTATTGTAAACCTGGAATCGTACCAGGAAAATTTTTAGAGATTACCTGTGTTGGTTTACATATTCCCAGAAATAAATGAGTGCTGTTCCCAGAGCCCAGGGATTTGACAATTAACAGTCATAATATTGAAGTCTCCCCCACTCCGAATTTTCTTCTTCTTAAATTCTAATTTTTATTTTGAGGAAATGAAAAATGATACAGAAAAGTACAAAGAACTAAGTAACAGTCATCCAGCTTTCCACCATCCAGAGTTAACGATTGTTAACTTTTGGTCACATTTCTTCAGATATATATATTATTTGACATCAGAACCAGTATGTTACAGATCGTGTTGAAACTGGTCTTTCCTGAATCATTTGCTGTACAGCAGAATTTAACACAACATTGTAAATCAACTATACTTCAATAAAATTTTTATCTTGCGTCTCCACCCTGCCTCATAATTGGGGTTATACCTGTATCGTTGTCCGTGGGTCGAACATCCCAGTGGACTGTAATTTCCTGGAGCCGAAGACTGTACCATACTCGTCTGTCTGACCTTCTTTTGTATCTGCCTCTCACTTCAACAGGCATGCCAGCTGGTTCCTGGGGCTCTCAGTGAACCCTTGTTAAGTTGGCAAGGAATCATCAGTGGAGTCTGTATGGTGTGAGGTGTCAGGTGTGCGTGGAGGACAGCACGGAGGTGTAATGTCCTCGGGTTCTCATTCACAGGAACTTCCCAAGGTGTTCCTGACTCTAAAGGTCCTTGGCTCTGAGAGACCTTGTCAGAACCGTATGGTTTGGGGGATGGCAGAGTGATGTCGCTCAAGATCTCAGGAAGGGGCTGAAGTTTCAGATGTAAAAAGTGCATTGAGGGCTTCCCTGGTGGCGCAGTGGTTGAGAATCTGCCTGCCAATGCAGGGGACACGGGTTCGAGCCCTGGTCTGGGAAGATCCCACATGCCGCGGAGCAACTAGGCCCGTGAGCCACAGCTACTGAGCCTGCGCGTCTGGAGCCTGTGCTCCACAACAAGAGAGGCCGCAATAGCGAGGGGCCCGCGCACCGCGATGAAGAGTGGCCCCCGCTCACCGCAACTAGAGAAAGCCTGCGCACAAAAACGAAGACTCAACACAGCCAAAAATAAATAAATAATAAATAAATTAATTAAAAAAAAAAAAAGTGCTTTGAGAAGGTGAAGCAGAGGTGTTGTTTAAGAGCCAGGCAGCGTGCAGCAGTGAGCAGAGCACTGGCTTTGGAGCTAGATACTAACCTCTGGGCCTGTGCCTAGAAGAGTCTAGAAAAGCGTGCATCTTGAATTCAGTCATTCCTGGCACGTGGTAGGCATTTAGTAAATATTTGCTGAGTGCGTGAATGGAGCCAGAGAGCCATGTGTTCAAATTCTGGCTCCGATGCTTGCTGCCACTGTGAGATTTTGGACCCATTTCTTATCTGAACTGAAGCTCAGTTTCCCTGTCTGAAGAATGATGACAATAATGTTTACACTTCAGGGCTGTCGGACAAAGGAGGTTTCATAGATGGATCGTTCCTAACACCACGCCTGGCACATAGTGTGTGTGTACAGTAAAAATCTTGCACTTACTATGGGTTGGGGCTCTTGTGTACCTTAGGGACAAACACCCAGGAGACAGACATATGTATTTGTCCCAATGCTGGGGAAGGTTTTGCTGTTGTTGTTGTTGATTTGTTTTTAAACGCTCTCAGCTTCAGTTTCTGCATCTCTAAAATGGGTATGCGTCCACACAGTAGACATTTTTGGTGTACCTCCTATGAGATGGTTCAGTGGGCTGAATGGTGGCCTTCAAGAAGATAGAGCCAAGCCCTGATCCTGGAAACCTGTGAGTGTGAACTTATTTGGAAAAAAGGGTTATAATGAAGTTAAGATTCTTGAGCTGAGGAGATCATCTTGGATTATCCACATGAGCCCCCAATCCAGTGGTGTGTCCTTATAAGAGACACAGAAGGCAGTGTGACCATGGGGGCGGAGATCCTGGAGCACCAGAAGCTGGAAGAAGCAAGGAACGGATCCTCCTCTGCAGCAGCCCTGCCAGGACCTTGGTTTCAGATTTCTGGCCTTTGGAACTGTGAGAGAATGAAACTCTGTTGTTTTAAGCCACCGTGTTTGTGATAGTGTGTTGCAGCAGCCGCAGGAAACTAATACGGGTGTTTTCTGTGCTAAGTTCTGCTTATGCAAGAACCTTGTGCACACAGTAGGGACTTCCTGAAATGCCTTCAAAAGTTCACAGTATTTATCATTAAAAAGTCTACACCTAAGTGCTGGAGAGGGTGTGGAGAAAAGAGAACCCTCCTGCACTGTTGGTGGGGATGTAAATTGATACCGCCACTATGGAGAACAGTATGGAGGTTCCTTAAAAAACTAAAAATAGAACTACCATACGACCCAGCAATCCCACTCCTGGGCATATATCTGGAGAAAACTATAACTCAAAAAGAGTCATGTACCATAATGTTCATAGCAGCATTATTTACAGTAGCCAAGACGTGGAAGCAAATTAAATGTCCATTGACAGATAAATGGCTAAAGAAGATATGGTGTATATATAATAGAATATTACTCAGCCATAAAAAGAATGAAATAAAGCCATTTGCAGCAACATGAATGGGTTTAGAGATTATCATACTAAGTGAAGTAAGTCAGACACAGAAAGACAAATATCATGTGATATCACTTATATGTGGAATCTAAAAAATAATGATACCAATGAACTTATTTACAAAACAGAAACAGACTCACAGACATAGAAAACAAACTTATGGTTACCAAAGGGGAAAGGGTGGGGTGAAGGATAAATTAGGAGTTTGGGATTAACATATACACACCACTATATATAAAATAGAAAAACAACAAGGACCTACTGTATAGCACAAGGAACTATATTCAGTATCTTGTAATAACCTATAATAAAAAAGCATCTGAAAAGAATACTATATATATAAAATGAATATATATGTGTGTGTATATATATATATATATATATATATATATATATATATATATATATATATATAAACTGAGTCACTTTGCTGTACACCTGAAACTAACACAACATAGTAAATCAACTATATTTCAGTACAAAGTTGTTTGTTTCGAAAAAAATAAGTTCACAGTTCAGTTCTGGGAGGTGACACATAAGCCAACAATTACACAGCCCAGCAGGTGAAGGTTTTGCTAGAGGGAAGCACAGGGAGGGCAGGTAACCCAGCAGGGAGGTATATGTGTGGATACTTCTGGAGCTTATCTAAGCTGTGCCTCAAACATCAAGGAGGAGCTATAGCTAGACGAGGATGGGGGAGGGCGTTTTAGTTAGAGGGCGCCTCATACAGAGGCAATGAGGCAGCAAGAACAGGCAATAGCTCTTGTCTTTCTAACTCTTGGGAAGGTCAGATAGCCATCGAAGGCAATGCTTCCCAAACATTAAGATGAACACAGATCACCTGGGGGATCTTGTTAAAATGCAGATTCTGATACAGTGGGTTTGGGGTGGGTCCAGAGATTCTGCATTTCTTACAAGCTCTTGGAAGATTCCAGTGCGGCTGGTCTGTGGACCACACTTTGAGGTGCAAGGCCTTGGTATTCTGAAGTTTGTAACACTTTTGCCCATTTCTTACCACATTTGAACCTCTCCTGGTGATTGCCAGGTCCTCGATTTGCAGCTGTGAATCCAGAAGCTTGTTGAGAGGAAGTGCCTTGCCTGTGTTCACACAGCCTCAAATGACATCTTTGATTTTAGAATTCAGGTTTTCTGACTTTGAATACAATGCTCTTTCAAATAATTTATCATGCAATTTATTATGACTTGCAAATAAAGACTAGGCTTTGATTTTTTAAAAAATTTTATTTTATATTGTAGTATAGTTGATTTACAATGTGTTAGTTTCATGTGTACAGCAAAGTGATTCAGTTATACATATACATGTATCTATTCTTTTTCAAATTCTTTTCCCATTTAGGTATTACAGAATATTGAGTAGAGTTCCCTGTGCTATACAGTAAGTAGGTCCTTGGGCTTTGATTATTTTTAACCCAGCCTGAGAGTCTTTTTCTTTTAATATATTATTTGATCGTATTTCTACTTACTGATATAACTTGTTTATGATTAATTCTGTCTTCATTTTTGGGTGATGTTTTTGTTCTTGATACCTCCTTGCTATTTTCTTTCCTTTCCCTCTTGTATCTTTTGCTGTAAATTGGTGCTTCCCAGCTTTAACCATACAGTGGAATCACATCCAGAGGTTTAACGAATTCTGATGTCTGGCTCCCATCCGAGATTTGGATTTATTTGCTCTGGCATGTGGAGTAGGCATCAGGATTTAAAAAATCTTCCCCAGGTATTCTAATGAGCAACCAAAGTTGGGAATCACTGATCCAGATTTTTTTTTTTCAGCCTCATTTTTCCTCCCTTCCTGCTATTTCCATGATATCTATAGTCATTTTTAAAGTTCTTCTGCTGGTCACCTTTTATTTTTAAAGAGTATATTTAATTCTTTTTCTTCATTTGTTAACAGTAAAATTGGAGAGGAATCTTTTCATTCATTATTGTGAAGAGTTTGAAAAAAAGCAGTTATTGACTCACTCATGCTTTTCCCCATCATCCCTTACTCCAGAGAGTCTCATTTTCAATTTAATTAGTAAGCTTTAGGGTGTGTGTGGGTGTGGGTGTGCCCGCGTGTGTATGTGTGGTGTGGCCTGTAAGTTTCACTTTTTGTTGGTGTTGTTTATTTTGTATCATTTGAATTTTCTTTCAAGACTTGTAAGACTTAATTCTTTTCCCAAGGTTGTTGAGTTTAGTTTCATATTTCAGTAGGTTCATTTTTTAAAACACTTTGAAGAAGCTGAAAGTGCTGGAAAGATGGAAACTAAATTATTCTTATAATAATCGTATAAGTCATGACATCTTACTAATCAGAGCCAATTACTGATCGGGTGCTAGGTATTTAAAGTGCCTTAGTTCAGTTAGGTTTTTCGTTTTGTTTTGCATCTCTGTGTATAGTGGAGAAAGGTTTTCTTGTGTGGTTCTTGCTCAGTAAGGGAGATTGGGATACATTTCTAACCCTCTTTGTCCCATCTTGGTACCGAGATTATACTGCTGTCATAAATTGATGAGGGTAACTCCCATTTTTTCCTATGTTCTCGAATAGTCTGACTACAGTGGGAATTATCTGTCTCTTGAAGGTTTGCTAGAATTTGACTAGAAAACCATCTTGGGCTAGTACCTTTGTCTAAGTGTATTTTTTTACCTTGACTTTTAATTTTGAAATGTTGAAAAATGTTCAACTGACAGAAACATTGAAAGAGAAGCACCATAGAAATTATTATTTTTAAATGGCTTTTGGTCTACTGTGGTTTTATACTTTTTCTTGGGCCAGTTGGGTCATGTAAATATTGCTTGAAAAATTGGCCATGTCAACTCGATTTCTAATTTACAGTGAAACTTAAATCATACTCTCTTATTTTCTAATCTCAGCTGTATCTGTAGTGATAACAGTTTGTCCTTTCTCACATGTTTAATGTCATCTTATTTATCCTCATAATGACTTTATGATGCAGATAGACATATCCTCATTTTACAGGTAAAGACACTGAGATTGAGAGAAATTCAGTGACTTGCCCAGGGCCAAACAGCTAGTAAGGGATCAGGCCAGGGTTCTAGCGGAGGCTTTCTGAACTTAGAGTCCAGCCTACATCAGCTGTCCCTTCACAGTCTGCTGGTCCGTGGACCATACTTTGAGGAGAAAGGCCTGAGTGTTCTGAAAATTACACACCTTTGTCCATTCCTTACCATATTTGAGCCTCCCCTGGAGATAGCCATGTCCTTGGTTTGTAGCTGGGAAACCAGAAGCTTGTAGAGAGGAGGTCTACAAGCCTGAGGTCACACAGCCTCAAATGATATCTTTGATGTTAGAATTCTGCTCTTCTGATTTTTGAAAACAGTGCCCTTTTTAATAATCCATCATGCAATTTCACTGTGGTCTACAAATAAGGGCTAGATTTTAATTTTTTGACCCAATCTGAGAGTCTTTTTCTAATAGTTTATGTCATATTTCCACTTATTGATGTGATATGAATGCTCATTACTACTTAATAATAATAATTATTTATGTTATATATTATTGAATAATTATATAATTATCAACTAATGAGTATTAATCATCATCAATTACTAATAATTAAATGAATTGTAGGTTAATTTTTTTTTTTTAATTAAATGAATTGTAATTAAACTTCCTCTCTTCATAGCCTTCCAGAAGGTGTGGGCAGCAATCTCTCTATTTGCTGTTTCCTTCAGGGAAAGTGACCTAGTGGGATTTGGGAGTGAACTGGGCTGCACCCAAAACAGCTTTCCCCCCAATCAGAGCCTTAGAGGGCTATAGTGCGGGTCTTACGCTCAGCTCAAGGCACATATTCTGTTACCGAGTTGTTGGCCAACTAGTTATCTGAGATGAGTACTGAATATTAAGAGGGGGCTCATCTTTTGTTCTTTTTTAAAATTAATTAATTAATTAATTTTTGGCTGCGTTGGGTCTTTGTTGCTGCGCGCAGGCTTTCTCTAGTTGTAGTGAGCGGGGGCTCCTCATTGAGGTGCGCGGGCTTCTCATTATGGTGGCTTCTCTTGTTGCAGAGCACGGGCTCTAGGCGCACAGGCTTCAGTAGTTGTGGCTCGTGGGCTCAGCAGTTGTGGATTGCGGGCTCTAGAGTGCATGCTCAGTAGTTGTGGTGCACGGGCTTAGTTGCTCTGCGGCATGTGGGATCTTCCTGGACCAGGGCTTGAATCCATGTCCCCTGCATTGGCAGGCATATTCTTAACCACTGCACCACCAGGGAAGTCCCTCGTGTTTTGTTCTTGTTGTTGTTGTGGATTTCATGAGATTTAAGGTACCAAGCGAGACCACCTTCAATAGCAACAGTCACTAAGAGGTACATTTTTTGGAAGAAGGATGATGGATGACCTCAGAAAGAGGAGGCTGGACTCCAGGGAGAATGAGAACATGACAGGGAGACATAAAGGGGTGGAGACGGTGTGGTCTTAGAGGTCAGGTGGGAATGGGGTGACTCCAGCTGACATGACCTTAAAAATGGCATCATGACTGTAGCTGTCCACAGGAGGGGACAGTAGTGTAGGTGTGTCTGCAAGCAGCCCTGAGAATGGATTAAAGGAAAGAAGGGTGCAGAGAGACAATTATATACATATATTTCTCTTAGCTTTGGCCAAGCTAGTTTGATAACAGGGTTACTCCCAACCCTGAGGGAACTCCCATGGGACTGTCTATAAAATTGCAGTGAAAGCTGTTAAGATTCCATTGTAGAGTTTTGGGGCCCTTTGGCGTATCAGCGAAGACCTGTTACCAGGGGACTTGTTACCAGGGGGTTCCACATCAAACATCTGTTCCTCCCACAATGTAGGATGAAGTTGGTGGCCCCGATGCCCCAGCAGGCTGCATGGTGACACCATGTTAGCAGTGCCCCAGTGGTAGTATGTAGGGAGGACACGGGGGACCAGGAGAACACATTTTTACACATAAATATTTATATCAAATCAACTCTGCGAAGAAGGTGGCAAAACCAGGCGTGAAAACACAAAGAGACAGAGCAGGCTTCGCAAATATTTATGAGAGAGGAAAATGCTGAGAGAGAGAAATAGCCCTGGCAGGTTGGCAAAGAAGGGAAGAGAGACATCAACGATGCCCCGAAGTGTGGGAAGGCTGCCTTCTTGGAGGAAGAAAGTAGAGAGGGAAACACTAATCAAATAATAATGACGTTAGGGAGGGAAGAGGATGGTCACTTTTTATTTGTGTTTTTAGTGCCTGTATGACGGTCCCTTTGCTGAGCACAGGTAATTCTTGGAGGTAGACAATAATAACCCATTTTGCAGATAGGAAAACTAAGAGTCAAAGAGATTAAGAGATTGTTTTCAAGTTACTCAGCTAGCACATAGGGAGAGAGCTGGGATTCTGTGCACAGTGATTTGTCTCCTAGCCCAGTGGTCTTTCCACCACTAAACTCCAGTTGCCTGACCCAGTTCAGGCCTGGGCAGTAACGTGATGGACAATTGAGAGACTCTGTCTCTGCATTCTATTCATTTCCTATAATAGCCAGGTGTTACTTTTTCAACTGGAAATATAAATGTTAAAGATACTGGTACAAAAACTAGTACAAATAGAAGAAAGCTCTAATATACGAAGAATTATATTCAATATGACTTTTTGGGGATGGACGTCTGGCAGGTGTCTATACCAGATGTATCAGCATTTATCTTGTGGGCAGGAAGGGGAGTGGGTAACTTTAATGTTTCATATTGTCCATTTCTGTTCAAAATTTTTACAATCAGCATTATGACTTTTATAATAGATTACTAAATTCAACACACACACACACACACACACACACACACAGAGGACAGGTGTCTGTAACAGGCATATTAAGTCCTTCCCTCTCACCGTCATTTTCCTCTTTGGTAAAATGATGATAATGGAAGTCCTATTGCATGGGATTCTCTGAGGATGGAGTGAGATAGTCCACATCAAATACTGCAGTCAGTGCCCAGCACATTGGAAGCTCTCAATCCGTGTCTGAGGTTACTCTCATTTTTTCAGCTTATTGAAGAAGTGGCTGGAGGGGTGGTTGGTGGATCTAGCCCATGCCTTGCCCAGAGTAGGGGCTCAGTGCTTTCGTTGTTGCTCTTGCTGTTGAAGAAATAAATAATCTGGGACTGGCACTGGTTTTAAGAGAAGGAAATTCAGCCTCTGTGTACAATTCAGCTCTAGGCAGTTACCAGCCACTGCGGAATTTTGTCATTCAGCCAAAGGTCCTCTTCAGCTGTCGCTTTAGGACACAGCCATTTCTTGCCAAGCCACTGGTGATTGTTTCTGCCTCTGGCAAGTGGCTATCCTCAGGTTGATTTGAGACTCTGCCCTTCCTAAATGCTGGAGGGAATGGGTCAGAAAGATCTCTGTAACGCAAGAAACCAGCCAGGCAGTGGTGGAGGAGGAGGAGGAGATTCCTCCAAGATGTTTGGGCATTTTTTTTCAAGAAGTTCGAAGAGAAATATGCAGTGTCACTTGGGTTTGTAGGTTTGCTCATAGTGTTGTTCAGTAACAGTTTTCTGTAAGGAGCAAATAGACAAGTATCATGATTGGTGGTTGTGGGTGGGGGGGGGCGGGGAGAAGCCTGTTGACATTAGTGGACTGATGTCACTAATGGCGTTGTGTTTGGTGCTCTATGAATGTTTGCTCATTTAATGCTCAAACAACACCACAGGGACAATATTATCCAGTCTGTTTTATAGATGAAAAGCCCAACGTCCCTAAGGTCCTATAACAAACAAATGTGATGGAACTAGGGTATGAGAATTAGGTTATTTGTCTGGATCCAAATCTTCGGGAGGGTATGTGGGAATGAAAAAATAAAAGAAATGTGTTGGTAAAGGTACCCATTAGAATACAGTCAATTTGTTTTTCTATTCTTTTGGGAGGTGAGGCAAGAAAGAAGAGATTTTGTTAATCCAAAGGATAAATTCATTCGTTTAGGAGCTGTGATTGGCTTGGGTCAGGGCTGGTGAATAGATTGAATCTTCAGTGCATAATCTGATCCATTGGTAGTGGCTGCTCAGTGGGAAATTGATTAATAATGCCTGTTACGGTAGTGGGATGGGCTGTGAGTGGTCCAGTTGCTATTGACACCCACTCATGAAGCAGAAGTGACTGTTCTGAATAATACAGGAAGACTACTCTATTGAATGGCACAAAGTACGGCAGGCGGATTATATCTTTGTACAAACAAAGGTATGAGGTGGATGGTGAGTACAGTTGGCAGAAACTGAGAATCTAGTGAGAATGGGCAAAGGTCTCTTTTTCTGTTATCACAGAAGATAGTGAACTTATAATTCTTCAACTACCTCCAAGAGAAGCAGCCCTATCTTCTCTTGCAAAAGAGAAGATAGGGCAAAAGAGACATTAGGAAGAGTCCAGAAAGCAAGCCCTTCTCATAGTAAAGTGGTTCTTAGCCATGGGACTTTCGGAGCTAGACAGACCACATTTCAAATCCTGGATCCATCACTTATGAGCTACATAACTTTGGGTGTCTACCTCTATATTCTCATTCACAAAACATGACTATTACTCCCAACTCTTGTTGTTATTCTGAAGATGAAACAAGAAAGCATTCTTAAAAGGCTTTGCGTACAGCAGGTGCTCAGTGTCTGAGTGTTTGTTCCCTTCATCATGCCATTGTGCCCTGCATTTGGGGATGCCCTCCTTGGTGAGGAAAGGCCTCACCGAATCCTGACTCAGACCGAGTCCAGCCCTTGATACACAGGTGTCTCTAATGCCTCCTCCTGTGACCGAACTTCAGGATGCACTTGGCTTCCCCTATTAGTATGAATGGCAGCGGTGTTCCAAATTCCCCTCCCACTGCAGTCAATTTACCTCTTAATGCCTAGCAGAGGTAGCATGCAGAAAGATTGGCAACATTGTTCACTCGGTTTAAAGGTTCCACTGTGTGTGGAAAATTATCTAAATGGGGGGATAATGAACAATCACCAAATTGGAGCTTTCTCAAGCTGAGAGGAAAGAAAGGCTTTGAAGAGAGGTTGCCATGTGACCAAAGTTTATTAGCCAGGGTGGGGAGGGAGAGAAAGGTAGTGTCAGTTCCCCAAGCCCAAGAGATCAGACCTGTTAAAACATAAAGCACTTGGAGCCTTTCACTATTTGCAGGTTACCTGTAATGTTCTGGGGAACTCTGGGATAAGAGGGATAGGCAGGCCTCCTGTTCTGTCAGCTCTGGAAAGGGTAACAAAACTGAGACACCACTGGTGTCCTCCACAATCTGGATGGACTTGACATGTGAATTCACCGTTGATTTCCTTCTTGATGGTAACTTCTCTGATGGGATGGGGTATCCTGTGTGGAAGGATTGCATCTCAGAGTCTGGCTCTCTGTTTTATTCGTGGCGTGTCTTTGATTCTTCGCTTTTCTCCTGAAATGACTGTATGCTGTTACCTATCTCACAGAACCATTATGATGAGTTAGAGTCATAATATTTAGAAATCATAAGTATCATTTACTGCGTTCCTATTTGATGTTGGAGGAGCTACTGTGCTCATCTCCATTTTGATCAATAGTCTCGCAATGTAGGTATTATAATCCACCTTGTAAAACTTGTAAAAATGTGATACTGAGCCTCGTAGAGATGCAATTTCTCACCCAAGACCTCACAATTAGGAACCAAAATCTGTTTGACTCCAAGTGTGCTGTTTTATACCATCTACACAAGATGACCTCAACGTGAGACAGTTTCTGATTGTGAAAACCCAGTCTGGTGCAAGGCTGTCATAGCCACTCAAGAAATATTTATGTGTTTTTGGTTCATTAATCTGGTCTTGCGAACACTGAACATTGCACAACTCTGAGGCTAGTGTAGGACATTGGCTGGCTGATGTCTGATGTTACCTGACTATTCACCATAGCCTGGGACAGAGACAAGCAGACAGCGGATCAGTATCTTCTTCTCTTAACAACAAGTATGGCTCTCCCAGCAATGGGCAGCCTGATTTGAAATTGACAGGATGTGAGGAAGGATCCATTTCCATGACACATCCCAGCTAGTGGCAAGCCCTTAAGTGTTCTACGGCACACGTTGAGAACTTGGTGATCTACAGAGGCTAACAAAGCCTTGGCGGCCCCATGTGTGCACATAGTAACATCTTGAGCTTGGACAGCAGTTTAGACAGTGATGTATAGGCTGCCTTGAAGAGCAAGCCTTCCCTGGGGCTGTCTTCCATGCTCCTACAGCCCTTCGGCCTCCCCCCATCATCATGCTCACCTCCTACTGCACTTGTCTGTGTGGTTCTTTATCTCCCTTCTCTACCTTAGTGTGGGTTCCTGGAAGTCACAGACAGTGTCTAATTGATCTGCCCATCCCAGTGGGGTGCATGAGGCCAGGCAAAGAGTAGGTAGATAATCAATATAGGGAGAGAGTGAGAGTGTGTGAGGGTGAGGAAGTGGGAGAGAGGGGGAGACAGAGACAAATAGAGACAGAGAGAGAGAGACAAATAGAGACAGAGAGATAGAGACAGAGAGAGACAGAGACAGAGAGCTAGAGAGAGATACAGAGAGACAGAAAGAGATGGAGAAAAACACCGAGGGAGAAAGATGGAGAGACTACAGGAGATAAAGAAGAAAAGAGGGGAAGAAAAGAGAAAACAAAGGGGGGGATAGAGACTAAAGAGAGAAAAGGAAAAGGAAGTTGGGAAGGAAGGAAGGGGGAAGAGGGAAGAGAAAGGGAGGGAGAGGCCGGAAGGAAGAGCAGACTCTATAGGCCAGCTCTTGAAGGGGTTTCTCTTTGGTTCTTTTCCAAGATATAAATTCTTTTTTTTTTTAATATTAGTATTTATTTATTTATTTTAAAAATTAATTTTGTTGAAGTATAGTTGATTTACAGTGTTGTGTGAATTTCTGCTGTACAGCAAAGTGACTCGGTTATACACATATATACATTCTTTTTTTACATTCTTTTCCATTATGGTTTATCCCAGGATATTGAATATAGTTCCCTGTGCTATACAGTAGGACCTGGTTGTTTATCCATTCTATATGTAATAGTTGCATCTGCTAATCTCAAACTCCCACTCTCCATCCCTCCCCCTTGGCAACCACAAGTCTGTTCTCTACCAAGACATAAATTCTTAAGCCGTCAAGGAGGACACTGGGCTGCAGGGTGAGCTTAGGAGTTTTGTTCCAAACCAAAGTCTCTAAGGCTTGGTCCCCATCCGTGAAATGGACTTAACCATGTTGACCTCCCGTGATTGTGAGAATTAACCCACATAATCACAATAAAAGAGTCACAACCCCTGAAGCAGGGGAGGCTAAAGTTGAGATGAGGTACTTCGGAGGTGAAAGCATCCTGAGAGGCTCAGCCTGGAGCAGGGATCTTGGAGAGAGCCCAGCTTCCGATGAAGACTTGTCAGCCTTTTCCTGTTTTAAGTGCTGCAATTGTTAAATTCTGTTATTAGACATTTTTCTCTGGCTTAATAGGCCCTGAACAGGACCTATTCTGTGAATGGGACCTTTCCTGGGGTGCATACCGACTGTGCTATTTTGAATGCCACATGATTAAGATAATTAGATGCCCAGACAATGTTTAAATACTATTAAGGATTTGGTGCACACTGGCTGGCCCTGGTGGCAGAGTCGTTTGGGGACATAGCCTCTGCTTGCTGCTGGTTTTTGGAGGCCAGAACCTTGCCTAGGACGAAACAGCTCTCCTGGGCAAAGGAAGAGAAGGGAAAGGAAGGGAGGTGGCATATTTCTGAGCTCCTTCTAAGTGTCAGGTGATCTGCAGGGAATTCTACAGATGGTCTGATTTAATTCCATCCTCCTACTAGACGATCAGGTGTGTGTTTTTGCTTTCATGTTTCAGATGAAGATACAGAGGGATGGAGAGATGAAGGCAGGTACCAGGGTCAAGCATCTAGGGAGCCCCACTGGCCAGGTGGCCTTGAGCACTTCCTTTCAGGTCTCTAAGCCTGAATTTGCTGACTTGGAAAATGAAGATAACAATAATACTACCATTTAGGGTTCATAAGAGAATTAAGTACAAGGGGACATATATAACACTATTATCACAGTGCTGGAAAGCTACAAAGAACTCAGTAAGTATGAGTTAATATTCTTATTTATTCCCAGAGTATCTGGGCCCAAAGCCTACACTTGGTTTATGAATCTATGAGCTCAGCTTATGTGCCCTTTGGAGATGGATGTGGGTCCCACACGGACATGGGTCCCATATGTACGTGAGGTCTGGAAGTCCCTTATTCTGTTTGGGACTTGAACACTTTAGGTTCCCCTCGTGCTGTAAGAATTCAGCCATGCTGTGTCCATGTACCTGTGTCTGCACCACGATGCTGTAAGAACTCGGTGTGACTGTGTCTTTATGCATGCTCTGACCTGTGCATTTGCAAACCCACCTCTGTGGTGATGGTAAAATTTAATATCTTCACATAACTTTGCAGTTTACAGAAGAGCAGTTCTGTGTGTATGCTTTTATCCCATCTTTCCAAGGACTCCAGGTCATTGATTGCTATTTATCTTGTCCTCAACTTGCTAACATTTTGGCCAACAAATGTTATCTGAGCATCTTCTTTATGTCAGACTGTTCTGGACAGAAGAGTGAATAAGAGGACAGAGTTCTTGTCTTCATGAAGCTTCCATTCTGGAGGTAGTAAATATATAAAGGAAAAATAAGATACTTATATGTATTGATTAGGGTTATGAAGCCCAAATCCTCAGTGCATTAATATAATCAATGTTTTTTTCTTGTGCACAGCATAGTGAGCTCTGCTCAGTGCAGTTATTCAGGGACCCAGGATTATTCTATCTTGCAGCTCCACCATTCCCGTAAGACCTTGCAATTCTCCACTGTGTCCTCTGCATCTGACCAGCAGACTAGAAGAGATCTAGATAGGAGGCTTTTACTAGGATGGGCTTGGAGGGGCAAACATAACTTCTGCCTAGGTTCCATTGGCCAGAACTGTTGTATGGCTAAACCTAATTACAGGAAAGCCTGGTGGATAAGGTGTAGTTTCCCAGGAAGAAAAGGGAACCAGTTTAGTAAAAATACATACATACCCCGCTACAGTGTACAGAAATGTGGTTGTGCAACGCTCCATTGTGTGTTTGCAGTTGCATGGATTTCTTTGGAGGGGCTCAGAGGGGCTGCTTTCTGCCAGAGGAGGAGATATCCTTGGTGGATGTGTAGTGTTCTCTGTGGTTTCATGATGTCCAGTAGGGAAATTTAACCTCTAGCCCTGCCTTTTTCACACCCTCCTCTCCTTTCTCTTCCTTTGCCATCTCTTACCCCATGTCTTATCCAGTGCTCAGATATACACAGCGTTCTGCTGTGTGCCTTCTCTCCTTCTTCCTTCCCTGGGTTAAGCTCTCCCACTCTTGTGAATCCCCCATCAGCCCTCAAAGCCCTCTCACAACTGGGAACCCAGATGTGTTAGACCTTTAAAACATTCTTAGCTATTAGTAGCAGTCCTAGTAATGCTACCACTTAATTTGAATAGTAGCACTTAAGTGAATTTCATGTGCTGAAATTTCTTGCTCAGGGTCTTTCTATTCCACTAGACCTTAGGTGCCAGGACGGCAGGGACAATGGCTGTCTAGGCATAGCTGTACATTGGTGATTGGCATAGCTCCAGGTACACACTGGGGCAGCCATCAGACATATTCAATGAACAAATGCATAAATCATTGAATATATTACATTGAATCTTCCCAGCAACCTTAGGAAATAAGTATAGTTATCCCCATTATGCATTATTCCCTCTCCTTGATTTAATATTATCCCCAGTTAAGAAAACTGAGACCCAAGGAATTTAATAACTACTTCCAAATCACAATAGTAATAATTGGTTGGACTTGGATTCAAACTCAGGTGTGCTTGATTCCAAATCCCATGCTGCTTGTTTGTTTGGTTTTTATTCTGTCACACTGCATCCCCATCAAGTGGTATTAATACCACAATGCAGATATTTCTTAGTTCTTTTTCAAAGTACTTTCACATGGGTCATTTCATTAGACCATCATGGTAGTTCAGTGTAGTGTTCAGCTCATGTTTCAGTTTTTGTTTTTCTACTTCAGAGATTTAGAAGAAAATCTGCAAAGAATTACCTCTGCCCTAGGGGTCAACAAACTTTATCTGTAAAGGACTAAATAATAAATATTTTAAATATTTTTGGACCCTACAATCTCTATTGCAACTCCTCATCTCTGCCATGGTAGCACAAAAGCAGCCATAGATGACATGTAAAATATGGGTGTAGCCATGTCTCAATAAAACTTTATTGTCAAAAACAGGTGACAGCCATACATATTTGACCTGTGGGCCACAGTTTGTCAACTCGTGCTCTACACAACTGCCAGAACTAAAATGGAAAACATGGACAATACCAAAAAAGAAAAATCAGGTGAGAGTTTAAGAAACTTGCCCAACATCCCAGGATATATTTGTGGCAGAGCTGTGCCCCGAATCCATGTTTCTTGCTTCCTGACATAATGTTCTTTCCACTACACCGACCTCCCTCATTAACCACTATGGCAGAAATAGAAAGCAATCTCATGCTCTTGGATTTGTCATTTGTTCCCCACAATTGCAAACATTTAGTCACTGTTCAGTGTTCAGTCCTGATATCTTTCTTCCACAAAAACCTACAGAAGTGCAAACGCTTTGCTCTGTTGCATTGTCTCTTTCCTAAAGAAATGAATCTAGAAGCCAGAACAGATACGGTCCCTGATCTCCAACACACCAGAGTGGTTAAGAATACAGATTTGGAGCCAGGCAGGTGAGGTGGGAATAACAGCTCTGATACATACTAGCTGGGTGACTTTGGGTGCCTCAGTGTTTTCATTAGTAAAATAGGGATAGTGACCGTCCCTGCCTCTGAGGGCTGTTGGATGAGGGTTGAAACAGTTCAAGTGCCAAGTACTTAAAAGAGTATCTGCCACCCAGTAGGTGTTTACTGCTGGTGCTGCTGTCGTCATTTTCATCATTATTTTTCCCTACATGGAATTTGTGACTTCATATATTTATTGCTTCTAAGCACCAGTGCCTTAATGCAGAATATCTTACCCTCAGCACTGTTGACATTTGGAGCTGGATAATTCTTTGCTGTGGGGGCCTGTCCTGTGAATTTTAGGGTGCTTACCATCACCCCTGGCCTCCACCCTCTAGCTGTCGTAGCATCTCCTGCCCCAGTGTGACAATCAAAAATGTGTCCAGACACTGCCAAATGTCCCTTTGGGTCCTGGGGGCAAAATCTCTCCCCCCGTTGAGAACCACTGCTCTGATGTCACTGCTTCTTCCTTGTGGCTGTTTGGCAAGTCCTGACACGTGTCTTCCTCATGAAGAGAAAAATTAATAGGTGTTAAAAAAAAAAAAAGTACTGCAAGCAATTAACCCCTAATCGAGACCCTCTCGCTGATATCCATTGAGGGTCACTGGAGAAAACTTTGGGGAGAAAGTGAGCAGCTTATGGGAAGCTTTTCTGATGGAAAGTAGATGTTTTAAGGATCTGTCCCCTGACCCCGATCTCTAGGTTCTCTTCATGGATGGAGAGGACATTCTGGGTGACCCATTCAGTCACTTGGGGAAGGTGTACTAGGAGAGAGGCACCAAATTAGACCAGGACAGAAAGAGGCAAAGTGATCATTTAGTCACTCAACAAACCAAGGGCTACTTTAATAGCTCAGGAAGCAATGAGGAGGGAGATAGCATCTCCACATTCCAGAAACTTACAATGTAGTCAAAGAGACAGACAAGCAGACAAATAAGTGAGCAGTCTCCCTGATGGGGACTACAGAGCTGGGTGGGATCCTTTATTTTTCCGGACCTTGGTTTCATCAAATATTAGGGAATTCTGTACTGACATGGAAGTGTGGAAATATTGGAATTCGCATCCTCTATTATGATAAAATGTCCATAAAATTATCATCAAAGGCCCAAGACACAGAACTTACTCATAAGGAATGTCCATGATTTTCATTTCTTTTTCCTAGTAGAATAACAGTTTAGTGAGAAGTGGGCTGTGGAAACTTGGGTCATTGCCTAATGGAGCCCATTCAGATTCAGGTTCCAGATTCCTCCCTAAATCCTACTTGCATCTCCGCAGCTCTGGTCACTGGCATAGGCGACATGGGGGCACCAAGGTGAGATATTTCTCTGTCCCCACACTTCAGGTTACTGGGTGATGCCAGGCCCTTTGGATCTGCAAAATGGATTTTTTAAATTCTTTTTTGGAACGCCAGGCCCATCCAGCTGGATTGGCTGGTTTCTCCCCAGTTTCGGTTACGTTACCCAAGGGAGGCAACGTGTCAAACTAGACTATGGGCTTTGCTTTAACTGACAGTCGTGGAAGTAATTGACTTGTTCTGTGTCAATTGCTACATCTTCATCATTCGCATTCTCATCAATTCTATCAGCTAGTTCATTCATTCATTCAGCAACGATTCAGTGTTGTATTAATGGGTGTGGGAGTGGAAATGACCCATCTTGGAAGAATATTTTATTACTGACAGAATTGCTGGAATTGTTTAGAACTGCTAGTGCATTGCGATATTATAAAGAAGACCAAACCTTAGTTGGTTTTATTATTGCTTTTAAATGTCCTACAGTCAACGTACTCCCTCTACGCCTGCACTAGGTTCAGACCCTTCCAAATAACACCAGTACGTTATACACCACTGCCACCATTTATGGAGTATCCACTATGCGTGAGAAAATTTGTTGGAATCTGGGCACCCCCAGATTGCTACAAGATAGCACAGTGGTGAAAAAATGGGTAGTAAAACCAGACTGCCTGGTTTTGTCAATGCCAAGTACCAATTAAGTCACTTAACCTCTCTGGGCCTCAGTTTTCCCATTTGTAAAATAGGCAACAGTAGTTGTAGGACAAGGAATATTTATAAAAACCCAAATCCCAGAACTTTGTAGGAACCATTATGTTGAGGATGCCTTTAAAGCAATCAGATTTGGGGGAAATTATTCACGGTTGCAGAGTACCTTGCTTTTTGGCTTTTGATCAAAGCACATAAAGAACTCAATCGTTATAACCTATGTCCTGCTTACTTAGTATTTCACTGTAGTGCCCGGTTTCAACAAGAAGTTGCACTTCTGCTGTGTTCTTTTATACAGTGATACGTATTCTGTTCCTAAGTCATGTCAAAACTGTGTTACCTGAGCATTAGGTAATGTAGATAGACTTTTACGTATATCCCCACACATAGGGTCTCTACTACATTAAAAATAGCTGCACCAAGTTTCCTTAGGTACTTTATTTCCTTTTGAATGCTGAAACTTTCATTTGAACTTTTTTAGTTGCTAGGCCTTCTTCTGATTTTCATAGATTAACACTGACCCTGCCCTTCAAAAACAATGCATCTGAGTGTCTTCAGGAACCACTAGGTGAAATAAAGAAACCTAGTTTTTAAAAATATCTTCCTGTTTTTCTTTCTTTTGGTATTCTCTCTCTTCCCCTACCTAGTATTCTCTTCTAGGAACTTCTCATTATGTGATCAACAGTGACCTATGTGTTTAGAGTCTAATTATAATTCTTGTTACTACTGACAAGTCATACTGTGAATACACACAGAAATTAAAAAAAATAAAAGGTATAAACTTAAAAACATTAAAAAAATAGGGAACAGTAGTAGTACCTACCTTAATTAAAGTTAAATAATCTTCTTCAAACACTTAGTACAGTTCCTGGCACACACTAACACATCAGTATACACTATGATTTATTCCAACAAATATTATTGACCCCCTGCTGAGTGCCTGACAGTGTTCTAGGCACTGGGCAGGGATTAACAAAATAGTTTCTACACAGCCCAATGAGAAGGATTGGAGGAGTTATTTCTGCCTAGGGAGAGGGGATGAGGGAAAATTACATAGGGTAGAGAATATTTGAGCTACATCTTAGAGAAGGGGTAGGAGCTTTTCAAGAAGATAAATGTATTTGATGTGGTTGGAACAAAGCAAAGTGAGGCATGGTGGGAGATAAGACTGGAGAGATGGGCAGAGGCGGGATTATATAAAGCCTTGCTGAGGAGCATGGGCTCGTAGGTGATGGGAGTGTCTCAGTCAGGTCAGGCTAGGATAAGTTATGCTGTAGCAACAAACATCCCCAAATATCTTAGTGGCTTGAGACAACGCAGGAATCTAACTCACTCACATTCATGTCCATTGTGGAGCGCCTGCAGTTTTTGCTCCAGAGCCTTTACTCAGGAACTGAAGGAGCAGCTCCTGTGTGGGACAACCTGGACTCTTAGCAGAGGGGGAAAAAAAGAGAAGATGACAGCACATGTCACGGCTCTTAAAGCTTTTGCTCAGAAGTGATGCTCATCACTTTCACTCGTATCTCACTGGCCAACACAAGTCACATGACTGAGCCTGATGTCAGTAGGGGAGGAAGTAATCCTTCCATAGGGAAGAACAGCAAATATCTTGGACAACAACGGAATCTGCTACAACACATCATGTTCAGATTTGGATTGCAAGGAGCAAATGTGCTAACAGATAACGAAAATGTCATAAATTGTAAAGCCCCATTCAGATATCAGGAGGTATCATTCATTTTGGTAAATAGAGATGCACCACCTGGCTCCTCCTTCAAAAAGGACTTGCTGTCCAGCTATAAGGAGTGTGGTCAGCAGATAGCCTATAGCTGTCAGCTCTTTCAGGGTCTGCCTCTGCCATAGAGAGCTTGTACCATCATGTTCTTCCCAGAGCATCCAGCATCTAGTGACTGAATGAGGCAGATATATAAAGGTTGGACCATTTTGGCCTGAAGGGGACAATCCTGGTGGATAATATTCATTCCAGAGCCCCTTGCTGCTGCTCAGGCTTTTCGAGCCTGATTGCAGTTCAACTCTTCACCCTGTTCTATCTTATTTCCTCTCCTTTTCCCTTCACGTCTGTTGATCCCCAATAAACATCTTGCCCCCTAAATTCCATCTCACCTCTGCTTCTGGAGAACCCAACCTGTGACATTATAGTAATAGTGACAGTGATAATAATGTAATTATTGTTATAATATACAATAATGTCAACAGCAAGATTGATGTATTAATAAATACATCACTCTTATACTCTCCATCAAGGGCCAACAAAGGGAAGTAAACCAGATTGCAGAATTAGTAGTTAAAACAACAGATCATGGCTTTGGGTTTTGTCTGATAAAGCCACCATCTTTTTTTCCTTAAGGATTTTGTGCTCCTGAGGTAGATAGTCCGTAGCCACTATCAAGTCCTTTGGGGACCAACAAGAAGCTGAAATCTAGGTCCCAGGCCATGTGAAACTCAGAGATTCTGGGCCAAGAAGGGCCCTTTAAGAGAATATAGTGGCTCTTTTAACTTTTAGAGCTCTCTAGTAAAAACTATCGTGAAGCCCTTGCTGTTTTGTGTTTTGTTTTTTTTTTAATCAGTACTACATCTGTGATGTCCCTGTTAATTAAAGTATACTGGAAAAGGACCCATGTTTCAAGCCAGAGAGACCTCTCCACTAGCTGTTTGACAACAGGCAGGTCACCTAACTTCTCTGAACCACCTCTGTAAAATGTGAATGACAACATTTACCCTGTATGGTTATAGTGAGGGTTAGATGAACTATTCTGTATGTAAAACTCTTAGGAAGGTGCATGATGTATAGGTTCAGTAAATGTGCATTTCCTCCCCCTCCCTTTCTTCCCCTTGGATGAAATACACAAATGTCACTCACTAAATCGGTAGTTTGGTCACTTCACCCGATAACCCTGGAATAAGGATTCTTCTTCCTGAGAAATGCACATCATGAAGAAAAATGATGGTGGTCCTTTTTTTTCCCCCCTGTACCTGGTAAAACATTTCTTTTGACTAATGTTATCAGTCAATGATGAATGACACGATTCGAAGGATTTCCTCTTAGGTACAAGCTTCTCTCCGTCGATAGGGGATGCCTGGAGAGCTAGGCTGAGGTTTCTGAGAGAGTGTCTGGGCTAAGCAGGAAAGAGAACAGGGATTGATTAACGATGTCTATCACAGGAACAGAATGTGGATACGGTGGCACACATGCCACACACTTGCCATCTTTGTGGCACTTCAACAGGATGTAACCTTCTTTCCCCCTCCAGGAGTTTTCAGGCCTGTTTCAGCTTACGAGAAGTCGGGTCCTGTTTTGCCTTGGCAATGACACTGATCTACTCTGTCTGGCGAAGTGAATGAAAAGTACTTGTTGGAGCCAAAACGGGAGGCAGACAGTGGCGCCTATGACACGTGCTGCTGCATGCGGTCCTCAACACGGCAGTCTTACCTCTTTCTTTAGGACTCTGTTCAAGTAGCTTCCCAAGGGTGCTGCTTCTCAAATGCCGGCGTATATAAGAACCAGCCTGAGGATCTGGTAGAGCACAGATTTCTGGGCTCCATCCCCAGAGACGCTGGTTTAGTAGGTCTGGGCTAAAGTCTGAGAATTTGCATTTATGCATACTCGAAAGTGGTGATGATGAACCTAGACCATGGACCATGTTTCGAGTGACTCTAGGACCTTGCTTCCCCGTCTGTGGTCTCTGAATAATAGTGTCAGCAGCATCTGGGAGCCTGTCAGATGTGCAAAATCTGAGGCCCCACCCCAGGGAATCAGAATCTGCGCTTTAATAAGATCCCCTGGTGATACATATGCAGATTACAGTTGAGAACCACTGTTGGAACTCCTCTCTGACTCTGCTGTGCTGGGGTGGGTGCTAGTACTTTCTTCCCACCGATTCTCTCCTACATCACTGATAGTCCCTATCACACATTATTAGAACCAGAATGGTTGGACTTTGAGCTTTTGAGAACAGGGGTATATACAGAACAATGCTCTTTATCCATCTCCTAGGACAGTACTTAGCGTGTAAGAGACCCTCACAAAATGCATGTAGAGTGAACAAATATGGCAGCCCTCAGACCTTAGACCCCACCAGTCATACCCCCAAGTCTTTTTTTTTTTTTAATTTATTTATTTTATTTTTTTTTGGCTGTGTTGGGTCTTCGTTTCTGTGCGAGGGCTTTCTCCAGTTGCAGCAAGCGGGGGCCACTCTTCATCGCGGTGCGCGGGCCTCTCACTATCACGGCCTCTCCTGTTGCGGAGCACAGGCTCCAGACGCGCAGGCTCAGCAGTTGTGGCTCACGGGCCCAGTCGCTCCGCGGCATGTGGGATCCTCCCAGACCAGGGCTCGAACCCGTGTCCCCCGCACTAGCAGGCAGACTCTCAACCACTGCGCCACCAGGGAAGCCCCCAAGTCTTATTCAAGTTCTCTTTTGTATGGTATTTGAAGAGAGATTTTTCTTAGTGAATCAGGATTATGGAGGCTTCACAAGGGGAGTATTTGAGCCATTTAGGAGGACAAGGGTTTTCCAGGCACACCAGCTCTTATTTACATGCAAACAGTTGCTGCCCTAATTAGGAACCACTTTCCCCATTCATGTGAGTAGGTTATGAGATGGCTCATGAGATGGCCAGAGTGTCTGATCTCCTATATGAAGTTTTTAGTTCCATAATTCCCACCTTTACCTTTGTTTTTTGCTTCATTGGGCATCCTGAGCTTGCTGCATCTGTTCGGGGACCCTTACATTGTGGGGTGAAGGGGAGGAAGAAGGAGCTAATGAAGCTTCTGTCCTGAAACATGGAGTCTTGAGTTGGGAAGGAGAGGACCAGACTTGTCATCATGATGGTGTCATCTCCTTCCTCTGTGATCTCAGAAATATCACTTCTCTCCTGACTCTTCGTTTTCTCAAGACAGGTTTGGGTTTTATCGGTAGTTTGTTTTCTTCCTTCCTTTGTTTCTTTTCCTTAACCTTTCTTCCTCCACCTCCCTTTCTTTCCTTCCTTCCTTCCTCCTTTCTAACTTACTTTTCTTTCTGGTCTCCTCCTTCCGTCTCTTCCTCCCTCCTTCCTGCTTCCCTTCATCTCCCCTTCTCTCTCCTCCTCTCTCTTCCTTTCCCTTCCTTTTCATCCCTTCTCCTCCCTCCTTCCCCCTCCCTCCATATCTTCCTTTATTTTTTAAGCAGAACTATCTCCTAAGAGTTTTCTGTGGAGTGTCAAGATGTAAGCCAGTTACCAATGGAGCTGCCCTAGTTGGAGTGCTCATGACCTGGTCTGCAGCACCAGCTTTCCCCACATGCCCTGTCTTTGAAATGGTTCCACAGAATCCTAGATTTCTGTGAAATGCAGCTTACAAACCATTGGATTTAATGATCTCTGACAGGTATTTTGTTCCTAACAATGTAAGATATGTATGAGTAAACGAGTCATGTTAGAATCTGTTCTTTGGAATCTCATGGCAAGGCAACTTTTTAAAACTGTCACCCTGGAACCTCAGAAGAGGCAGCCCTTCCTTCTCAGAGTTGCTCACCCTGGCTCTGACTCAGATGAGGTTCCTGGTCATCTATAGCCCTGTTCCTTTGTCATGGTCCCCCCACCTCTCACCTGAATTCCTAGCTGGGCTCTGCCTCTCTGCTTTGGCTCTTTGCTCTTGGTCAAGTCTTTTTTTTTTTTTACCAGTATATAATGCTCCCTTCTGGGGGAAGCCAAACGTACGCTCATGAGTCCATTCACTAAATCCACCCAATAGTGATGTATTACACTAAGTTCCATATGCCAGGCTCTGGACTGAAGACGCCGTAATACATCAGGCACTAGTCTTCCCTCAGTGATCTCAGAGTCAGGCTTAACATACAGTCTGATCAATACCAATCAGTGTGTTAAGTGCAATGATAGAAATCTATGTACGGCAGCGAGAGGAGAGAGTGAATTCTGTAGAGACGCATGGTGGGGTCAGGAATATTTTCCCCAAAAAGATGATATCTTAGCTAGGTTTTGAAGGAAACATCTAAAACTTGGACTGGAAAGGAGGGAAGACATTTGAACCTGTAGGATTATTTGATGTACAAAGACTCAGAGCATGTCTGGGACAACTGTTATCCAGAAATTATCCAGAAATACAGGTATCTGAAGGAGGAGAAGGGGTGATGGACAATGAAATTGGAGAAACAAGGCCAGATTATGAAGGTATATTATGGTAAGAAGCTTTAATTTGTAGACAGTAAGAAAGTAGATGTAAAGCCTTTTTACAAATACCCTTTCCCTAAAAAGTAATGGTGGAAAATTTAGATGACAAAGAAAAATTAAAAGAAGTAGGAAAAAAACCCTTCCACCTTTCCAATGGATGCCCACCCTCCAAAGGCAACCATTATTATCATTCTTGCTTATTTTCTTCCAGTCTTTTTTTCTGTGTAGTTTTTTATACGGTGGAGATGATACCAAAGGAGAGTTTTAAACAGGAAAGCAATCCCTTTATGGAACTCTACTCAACATCTCAATAAACTAGAAATTAACTTAATGCTTTTTTGGGGGGGGTTTGAAATGTTTTATTTTAGAACAGTTTAGATATACAGAAAAGTTGCAAAGGTAGCACAGAGAGCTCCTGTATACCCATTTATTAGTCTTTAAATTAATTGAGGTTTATTGCCACTACTTGTTGTCAGTCAAATAAGAAAACAGGCAAGACGTGGGGATTTGTCTAAAAACATAATGGCGGTTGCTGCCTCCCAGTGTATCCCATATCCCTTGCAGCTGTAATGCTGGACATTGAGAATGAGAGTTCACATTGATAACCCTGAAGGGACTTCCACGCTGAGGCAGAAAATTAACTCAGATGGTAGAAAGATTCCCCCCCACATGAGCTGAAATAAACGCAGCTTTCCATTCTACCTGAAATAAAGTTATAGCAACCTCATTCTAGGAACATTTCTGAGGTCATCCTTGAACCCATAGCCAGTTGGAGATGGCTTTGCTGGGTCTGACTCTAGGTCTTTCATGTCTGGGTGTGGACTGGGTGAAGTGGGGGGTCCAGGAATCCTTTTAATTATATTAGAATTGGGGTGTCCAGCATGACCAGACTGCATGGTGTAGCCATAACTACTTATCAGGTCTCCCTCACCTCCAGATCAGTAACAGCCCACATATTCCTTCTGTGGCTATACAGCTTGGGTCCCCCACACGATACTGCCCGAGTTAGGCAGTTTAAATCTTTGCAGCTTCTGAGTTCCTCTAGGATCCACTTGATTTTCACACTTTGGCTAAACGAAGGTTATCAGAACCTAATTTATTATACACCTCTGTGGCTAGCTGCAATGGGAATTCTGCAAGTAGAAACCAGTAGTCTACAATACTCAAACTCCAAGTCTTGATATTAGATTTGTACATAGTTATTTGCCCTCCACCATTCAGTCTGCAGACAGGGCATTACCAAATGGTCTCTTAATTGCTCATCCTCTGGCTTAAAGTATTTCTGCCTCTTGTTTACCTCAAGTTCATTGTTTTATTACCATCTCATTATTTGAAAGGGGTATTGGGGGGGCAGATATTTCCATGGTGATGTGGAGACCTTACCACTTTGAACCAAGTTAAAGCACATTAGCACACCGTTCAGGAATTTTGAAGAGTGTTAGAGAGTCTGTGACAGGGGCTATAAGGCTCTTCCTAATTTCTCTTTTTAAGTGTTTTATGGGAGAAGATATATTCAAGTTTGTGGGGTTGAACTTAGCAGCATGTAGCAGCGGGTAGAAGTCCTCAGTAGATGTTTCCTTTACTCTAATTAGCCAGCTCCCTTATATTAATGGTTTTTAGCCTAACACCACAGCGTGCCAAGGATGAATATGTCCCCATACCTATCCTTCTGGAATTCAGAGCCTACCTGAAGGGACTGATAAGGAAGGAAGAAAACTGTTACAACAGAGGGTGATAAGAATTTCGCATGAGGTGAAGGAAGGCCACTGGGCAGCTGCCCTGGTGCCAATGGGAAGCCATACTGTGATCTGTTCACCAGACTCCATCTGCGCTACCCAGCCTTGTTGGCTCTCCCCCTCAGTGTGATCTGGCTCCAGGGACTGACTCCCACTAAACTGATGTCTAAACCGTCATGAAAATGTATCTAGTGCCACTGAAGAAAAGAGTCAGCCATTAAGCAGACAGTGTTGAGTCAGAAAAGTGAGTTTCTTCCCAAGAACAAAACCACACAGAGAGCTCAATTACAATCAAAGGATTCCTGAGGCAAAGGCTACCACAGGGGATGCCAGAGCCTGCTGGTTTTGATGTACAAGAACCAGTTGTACATATCTCTTAACAAATCCGTATTCAATGGATTGTGTACAACTGTACACAGAGAATTACACACATCTCTTCCCAAATCCAACATTCTTGTCAGTCACTTACAGTGGACCATGGTGGGAATATTTACACTATGATAATTGGCAAATGTTACAAATTAGAGCTTTTTTTCTCCCCCCCCCCAACCCCCAGAATCTGGTTGTTAAACCTTTACCAGCATATCATTTGAACTATTACATGTGCCATAAAATGTATTTAAGTTAATAGGATCATCCTGGATATGTCCTAGACAGTCCTGGGAAGGGCATGCCCTATGTCTTATTCCTTTACTGTCCTTGTGTGTTGTGGCTGGGCAAGAACTATTATGTACTAGCCTGGAAGATTTTTTTTCTTGCTAGTTCTTTAAGGTAATATTACTTATTTCTCCTCTGGTATCCATCTAGTATTCAGTGATAACCTGGTTTTTAGATTCCAAGTTCTTTGGGGCCACCTCACTGATGGCCATGCGTACACTGTTGGGGAGAGAGTGGAGAAATGAAACAAAAACAAGAGTGAGGAGACGGCTGTGGTCATTTTTAGTGACTGTTCCCATCTATCATTAAATATCTTTCCTAAAACAATGGACATAAATTTCATGGCAGCTTTCATTTCATGCTAAAACTGGCCCTCTGCTGATTTTGGGTCTTCGTTTGGACAAATGGAAGGCAGCAGAAGCCACTCCTAAGTGGATTTCGCTCTTCTTAATGAGGGATATAGTGCCAAAAAAATTAAATTTCTTTCATTAGTGAAAATGAGGCTCCTTCATCAACTTTCACATTATACAAAGAAAGAAGGAAAAAAATACAGGCAGAAGGGAAGGAGCCTAGACAAAGTAAACAATTATTTTTGATTTATTGATCTCTGCAAGAAGGTAGAGCTTTTGGCAGAACAAGGAGCATCGTTCTTAATTAGGGTCATGATTTTTCAGCAGTTATTGACAACGCAGTTTCTTCAGCCCTATTGTTTCTTTAAGGCCAGCCTCTTTTCCTGTGCCCCTCACCATCTAGTTTCGGGGCTCCATCAGAGGGACTGGCGGGGGGGAAGAAGATTCTCTGCTTCTCCTTAGGAAACCAAGAGAGTTCCTGGATTGCATCACAGGACAGTGTGGGAACCAGCCTTGGCTTCAAATCCCAATTCTGTCACTTAGCAGCTACATGGCCTAAGGCTAGTTGTTAACCTCACTGAGTCTTAGATTAGCTTAGCTTAGCTTGCTCACCTATAAAATAGAGTAATCAGACCTGCCTCGTGATTTTGTGGAGGGAATTAGAGATGAGCTGTGGAACACTTTTCATAGTTCATGGGGAAAGTGGCGGCTGTTAATAATAGTAATGATTAGGCAGAGTCATTTCTGCAATCTGCTGACAGGTACAGTATCCTTCATCCTAACAAATACTCACCAAGAACCTACTATGTGCCAGAAACTGTTCTAGACACTGAAGTTGTATTAGTGAACAAACAGGCCAGAAAATCCCTGACCTCATGGAGGTTATCATGATGTACCATCCTAGTACCTTATTAAAAATTCACAGTGAAAATTATTATCTCAGTTGAGAAGATAAAGCCTCAGCCTGATGGACAAGGCTTATAATTGAAGCCCAAATTCCTGCATTCAGGAAATGAAGGAGGCATGATCCATGCCTATCAGGAGGAAGTTAGGTGTATACTTCCTAAAGCAACATTTATTGAGCCCTTACAACGATGCAGCGTCTCATTCAACCTTTTGAGGTAGGTTTGTTCCACGAAGCAGTTGAGACACAGAGAGTTTAGCAAACTTGCCCAAGACCACTCATCATTGGTGGAGTCAGGTTTCAAACCCAGGTGTGCGTAATCATGCTCTTAGCCATGACTGATGAGACACCAACTTGATGGATGAAGTCTTTCCTTCAAATTCTCCTTCATTCCAGATTCAGGCACAGGTTATGGCACTAGGTTTCTGAAGAAAAGTCCGATTCAGTTAATTTTAATATATTAACTTTACAAGGGCAGGGAACATGTCTTTTTGGCTGGCTACTGTATTCTAGAAGCTAATTGAGCTTCTGGAACTTATTAGTTGCCAAAAAACATTTTGAAAGGATAATTGAATCAATCGTGAGTGAGCATGGTAGGATGTGTCCTTCCTGGTCCCTGTTGATGTTTCTGCAGAAAGGAAGACAGGCAAGGTATACTTATTCAGCACAAAGGACAGCGAAATGTGTTTCTTTGCTGAGATAACTTTGCCCTTGAGGAAGTGAGTAGATTGGTGAGCCTAGACGATATGGCATCACAGGATGGATGGAAATGAGAAACTAGAAGGGTCAAGTAAGTCATGGAGGGTCTTGGGTGGCATGCTAAGGAGATTGGACTCTATCTGAGGGCTGTAGGGGGACAATGAAGAATTGTTAAACACATAAATACGTGACTTAAGAGTTAAGACAAAGATTCTAGAACCAAGAAGAGGAAGGATTTGCCGGAGGTCAGATGGCAGAATAATAACAGCAGAAATTAGAAACCCTAAAGCTGGAGAATTTCTTCTAAGCCACACTATGTTTTCTCAATTCTTATGGGAAAATGTGAAGTGAGCTTTAACTCTAGGCTATTTCTGTTCAGGACAGGTTTTATTTTATTATATATTTTGATTTTGACCATCTCCATCAGGTTGGAAAACCTCTGCCTATAGATCAGAGTTTGAGAGAAACCTGTATGTGCCAAGAAATGTTGACTGCCCCAGACACTTTGTGCCTGGTCAAGGGAGTAATTAGGGGCTAGAGTCCCAGAGGGGCAAAGGAGAGCAGTGGGTTAGCATTCTGGAGAACACCTTCACATAGGTCTCTGGAAATATGTTGCAGGAAGATCTAGGATGTTGTAAACATTGGGGAGGGGCACTCGGGACTCTGTGGCCATCTTTCCTGGAGTCATCAGCCATGACATGTGCGTGCAGACACACACAGGTGCAAACAGGCACACGCCCCTTCCAGCACATACCTGCATGACCACCTCATACTTGTGACCCACTCAGGCACACTGTCGACATGTTTCCCACACATCCCCACACAATCAATACACACAAACACACATTCCCCACCCTGAGTGAAATATATCCACTGCACGCTCACATGAGCAAGAGCGGATGCAATGCCTTGGGTTCACATACCTTACACACCCCTGCAGACACACCAACACTACACACAACATGCAGTTTCCACTGCACACCCATGCAACTCACGCTCTTAGCCACGGAAATATACCACACACCTGTATCAAAACCTTCCCACATACGAAATTTACACACCTCATGCTCACCTACCCATCCAAGTCACATCAGCGTTCATTCTGCTACCACCTCATTGCAGCAAAACACAGCCCACATTCTATATATCTACATTCATACCCTTATCCCTGTCTATATCTATCCATGTGCACGCACACACACACACACACACACACACACACACCCATTCCCACGTATATGCACACACAGATAATGCCATGCCTATGCCCTGCATACATATACTCTCTATTTATTTCCTAGGGATCATAATTCAACAGTGAAGAAATTTCCTGGGGTCAAACACAATTCTTGCCTACAATCACTAAAAATATATAATTTAAAGCTTAAAAATGTTATGGGGAAATAAAATTCTATTTGCCTATTTTTAGCTCCCTTAAGGTTAAATGTGGCCTTATTCCATGTTCAAGCAGCCTCTGGGATTATGTAACTTCAACAGCTCTGACCTCTGACGTCAGTATCTGCTCTACTGTTGGTGACGGGCGTGCAAGGCCCTTTCATCCACCACCAGCAGCAGCAGGTGTTCTAGGCAAAGGAATATTTATTGCTCTGGTGAAGGGGTGGAATATTTGGGGGGATGTGATGCTCTCAGCCAGTTAGACGAGCTTCCTGCCACAGCGAGCCCTGCTTGATAAGGCGGAGGCTGAGACCAACATATGAAAAGTGGTCTGTTCTTGGAACATACCCCTTCCCAGGCTCTCTTGATGGGAGACAAATGTCTGGAAAAGCGGGGACTCAGCTGACCAGGCTCGAACTCTGGGCCTGACTGTTGAAGGACAGCTGGGAATAGAGACGAGGGGGCCTATGTGAAGAGACTAGTTCAGTGCCTTGGCTTTGCTACTCATGCTCACCGGACACAGGGTCACAGGGGGTTTCCAGAAACCGCCTACTGGTAAGGATGGAGTGGCCACTGTATCACCAGGTGAGGGATGGTAGACCATAGTATAAATACATGGTGCCTGGAGTTGGGTAGCCTTGGGTCAAATTCCATCTCCCTTGTCTATTAGCTCCTTGACCCTGGGCAAGCCTCACTTTTCCCACCTCTAAAATGGGGATTGTTGTGATGTCCAAGAGTAAAGTGCACTTTACTCTTCACCCATATTGACCTTTCAGTAGTTTCCCAAACATATTGGCTTGTACCTCTGTGTCTTCTCATACTGTCTTATCTCCATGTGCTGCCATCCTCTCCCTTGTTGGCTTGGCGAACTTCCACTCACCCTTCAAGTATGGGCTCAAATGTTACTTGTCCTGGATAGCCTCCCGGATACCCCAAGGCAGACTTAGGCTTCTTCTGTTCTCTCACTGCTCCTTATGCATGGTGACCCCCTTCCCCCCCGCCACCCCATCCTTCACTATGGTGGCAGACCTGGCCCTCTTTGGCAGCAGCAAGAGACAGGGAGAGTAGTTACGAAGGAGGGCCCACCACAGTCTCCAGGATAATGAGATCAGTCTACTCCTAGCCTTGATACTCAACCTGTGTTCTGGGGCCATCCTCATTGCCTGGGAGCTTGTTTGAGATGCATAATTTCAAACCTACCCCCAACCTTCTGAATCAGAATATAAATGTTAATAATGGGGTGATTCGTAATGAAGTTTGGGAAGCACTGTCTAGGGCTCTCCCCATGCAGTGATGGTGACAAGCTGGACAGGTGAAGTAGAGTACATCCGTGAACACTTGATTTATTTAGTCTAGTTTCAACCATGACCATGGAAGAAACCCCAGGTAGATATCATATGTATGTAAGATGCAATCAAGTATACAATCTTGGTCTGTCCCTTTTATTGAATCCCCAAATCCTTCTCCATATTATCTTTTTCCTGCTCTCATCTTAAACCTCCCCCAAACTCTGTTCCCGTATTTCCCAGATGGAAACAGCAGACTATGGGTTACTCTGTCTCTAATTATTGTGTATTTACTTGCACATGGATTTTCTTTTTACATTATCTAATGATAATGTAAAAAGAATGACATGAGGAGGAATTTCCACGAATGGAACAACCAAGAGTGGTACCCAATCTCTTTGATTTTTCCGTGGATTGTATTCTCCCTCCATTTGGCTGAACAGCAAAGAATTCAGCTTCCTCTTATGGTCACAAGAATATAAATGCTCTGTAGCTGTATCCTCTCTGTATATCTCATCCACCAAGATGTGTTCCCTCCTTCTCCTCAATCAGTATCTATCTCTACTGCTCTTATGGAAAGAATATTTTTAAATTTACATGACTGCATAATTAAATCTTTACAAATCTTGAACTAAATATGTTTTGTATGCTTATTATTTAGCCAAATGCACTTTCTGTCATTCAGAAAAAGCAGATTTCCCTGCTGATCATTCTACATCAGCACATGCCTCCTTCATAACTTTATCTCTAGACTCTAATCTCCACGAGAACAGGGTGATGGATTAGCTGGCACCTAGTAGGCATGCTCAGGGAATTTTTCTTAGATGAATATGACTAAATAGCTCCCTTGGGCCCAGGGAGTCTGACTTCTTTACCTCCACATCCCCAAGGTTCCCAGCACAGAGTAGGTATTATAATTTACGTCGAATGAATGAACGGACAGGAGCAGCAGTCGGTTCTGCAAGGCTTTGCCTGTAGGAATCGGTATGGCTGCATAGGTTAAATTATGTGAAGAAAAGATCAGGGAAGAAAACAAAGCAGAAACCTTATTTCACGCATATTATCATACTGCTTTTATCATTCAGTGTAAATAAATAAAAGGGGATAGTTCCAACAATGGAACTGTGAAAATACCCAGAGATGCATATAATAGGTCTACCACTCCCTAGAGATAAATTCATCTGGCCGAGCTATTTATTTCAGCCTCAACTTTTTTTTTTTTTTCAAAATAAGTCTGTTGTCCTCAATGCAAGTCAGGAGAGTTTGTCTGTGTGCCTGCTTTAGGTTCTGTGGGTTTCTCTGCTTATCTCTGTGTGTCTCTCTTTTGAGTCTGAGTATCTAAGGGCTTATGGGTTGCAAGCAACAGAAACTATGTCTGGATGATTTAAGCCAATAAATGATGTACTGGAAGAAATATGGGACAGCTCACAGAATCAGAGGAAATACTAGAGAACCTCACTTTAAGAAGGAAAGAGACCAGGGGAGTTTCAGAGAACTGGGACTAATGTGCTCCTTTCAGCATGCTCTGTGATGGAGATAATTTTCCATTATTGGGTCATTCAACTTAAGATTCAAATCCCAGGGATAGGAAGTCTGATTGGCCTACTTTGGGTCACATGCTTAGTCCTTGAACAGGAAAGAATACAACACCCAGTTTGATGGATTGATCAAAACTGAATCAGAAGAGGAACAGATAATATGGTAGGCAGAATAATGGTCCCCCTAAGATGTCTACATGCTAATCCTAGAAACAGTGAATACGTTATGGAACATGGCAAGGGGGAATTAAGGCTGAAGATGGAATTAAGGTTGCTAATCAATTGACTGTAAGATAAGGAGATTATAATTTGTTCTCCACTGTAATCGCTTTAAAGGTGGACAAGTTAGGCAGAGGAGTCAGAGTGATGCATTATGAGAAACGCTCAACCAGCCAATGCTGACTTTAAAGATGGAAGAGGGCCATGAGCCAAACAATGAGGGGATTCTCTAGAGGCCAAAAAAGGTTAAAAAAAAGATTCTCACCAAGTGTCTCCAGGAAGCAATGCAGCTCTGCTGACACCTCGATTTTTAGCGTTGTGAAGCCCATTTAAACTTCTGACCTCCAGAAAAATAAGATTTGTGTTGTTTCAAGCCACTAAGTGTGTGGTAGTTGATCATAGCGGCATGGGAAATAGATATGGAAAAGCAACACATGCCTACAACAGGGTGGGACTGTAAATGTTTGTTTCCATGGGCTTCTAATGGAAAACTTTGTGGTGCAATCCACTCAGAAATGGAGAATCATAGTTATATACAATGGAATATTACTCAGCCATAAAAAAGAATGAAATGATGCCATTTGCAGCAACATGGATGGACCTAGAGATTATCATACTAAGTGAAGTAAGTCAGAGAGAGAAAGACAAATTATCATATGATGACACTACTATGTGAAATCTAAAACAAATGATACAAATGAATTTATTTACAAAACAGAAATAGACCTACAGGCATAGAAAACAAACTTAAGGTAACCAAAGGGGAAAGGGGAGGGAAGGGATAAATTAGGAGTTTGGGATTAACAGATAACACACTAATGTACATAAAATAGATGACCAACCAGGACCTACTGTATAGCACAGGGCACTATACTCAATATTTTATAATAACTTATAAGGGAAAATAATCTGAAAAAGAATATATATGTGTGTGTGTATAACTGAATCACTTTGCTGTGCACCTGAAACTAACACAACATTGTAAATCAACTATACTTCAATAAAAAAATAAGTGGTTTCACAAACTATAATTTAACCATGCCCTCTTTTTGTAAATCAAAACGTTGTATAGATTACTAAATAAAAAACATCTTAAGTAGAAAAAAAAGATCTAGCACAAAGGAAGTACCTGATGAAAGTTGGCTTCATCCATTTGTAGACAGTGGAACTTTCTTGCTTCTGGTTCTCCCAGTCGTGGTGTTCGGTGGATCGTAGAGCTAGTCTGTGCCCACTGTTCTAGAACCTTGTGGTGGAGCTCCAGTGGGTGACTTCCCACAGGAGGAGGGGGTCAACAGGCTCTGCTTCCCACCGGGCCTTTAGATAAGGCAGAAGCCTGCCCCAGAGTATCGGTTCCACCCATTACAAGCTCCGGCAGGCAGAGGGATGTGGACCTCTGGAGGGGTCCAAACCTGCTGTTGCAGGATGCTTGCCAGTCTTCTCTGGAGCATGCGACAATATTGTACTGGATGATCGTTCATTCTGATTACACTTCTGCTCCAGGAAGTATGGTGGGGTTTTTTTCTGCAATGTTTGGGAACAAAGCAGCTCTGGGTATTGGTCTCTGCCCATCAGAAATCAGTGTTGTGATATAATTACATTTGCAAAGCAGATGGATCATCATCGAGCACGTGGCTGAAGCTCCTGTTGCAAAGAGAGGCGACAGATCTGAGGTCTGGAAGGGAGGTGGGGTGGGGCTGAAAGCTCCTCTCTGTTCCCAGATAAGAGCCATCTAGTTTGTGTCTCTGATGTTTTTGCAAGGAGGTTGGCAGGGAGATAAATGAAGAGGCTTGAGGAAGGGAATTCATATTTCTTAAGCACCTGCTGTGTGCTGGGTTCTTTCCATACCTGTCTCATCATTTACCATAGACCTGAGAAGTAGGTTCTAATTATCCCCATTTTACAGGTGAGAAAACTGAGGCTCAAGAAAATTAAATTAGGGGCCTGTGGAAACTCAGCTGGTGTGGTCGTCGTTAGTGTTGCCCATCAAATGTTTCCAGTTCTCCTCCCAAGAAACATGAACATTTCTCTGGTCTTTGTACTTCCCAACGTGTGATTTCTCTTCCCTGACCTTTGAATATGAGTGGAAGCATGTGACTTGTTTAGGACAGTGAAATGTGAGCAGAGATGAAGTGTATCTCTGCTGTGTGGCAGCTTTAAGTGCTAATACATAAATAGCCATGTGCTCTCCCCACCCCCACCACGGTGAGGCGCAGTGTTCCAGACAGAGACTGCTCTGGGTCTTGGCAGTGAGGGTGCCAAGGAGCAGAGCCCCCAGCCAATGTATGAGAGCCATGAGTCATGAGTGAGAAATAAAACTTTGTTTTCAGCCACTGAAATTTTTAAGGTTTGTTTGGTGCATCACCTTGTCTGTTACAACTTCTAAGAAGATCTGGAATTTGACCACTTAATAGCCTGGCTTCAAAGTTTAAGCTCTTACCTCTATTCCACATGGCACCAAAGCATGGAGATCTGTGTAGAGAGTTAGGCATTCAGGTGTTTTGCCCATGATTCTTGATTCAGCTGGGTCTGTGAAGGCCATAGGGTGATATGGCCCTCATTTTGTTTCATAAGGATTGTTTCTGTCTCTCTAAAGAGAGTGCAAAGATGGGGGCTCAGCCCCTCTCTCCAGACCCCTCATGGAACGCAGGGCTGCTCACATCATAGGTGCTGCTGAAATACTTCTGGCAGGAGTTATTGGAACAGATCGAAACGGTTAAGAAGACACTGCAATGATGAAATGGGATGAAATGGAATGAATTGGGGCACAGGGGCTTGAAATGGAGGAGCTTGACTTGCAGTGGGATGAGATGACATGGATGTAGATTAGGACAGAATGGATTGAGCTGGGATAGAATGGAATGAGTTGGAATTTGAATGGGCTGGAAGGGCTGAGAAGGGAATAGCTTGGCATGGAATTTGGGGAGTGATATGGAGTGAATCAGATGGAATGGAATGAATTGGATGGAACAGAATTAGTCATTGGATGAAAGGCATAGAATGGGATGGACAGAGTTCTTTTCGTCTAGTTTCCTATCCACACCCCACCCCTAACCCCTGCCGGCAGACTATTTTTGTTCCTGTAAGTAGTCGACATACTGTTGAGAAAATGACATTGTTAAAAAGATGAGGGAAATAATTTTGGCTGCTTCAGGGATGGCTTCTGACCTTTAATAGTATCCATGTGTGCACATGTGCGCGTGTACACACACACGCACGCGCGCACACACACACACACACACACACACAGAGTGGGGTAGAGGATGATCCTAGTTGGGTACCCAGACCACAGCCTTTGAAAGAACTAACAATTACTGGGTCCTGGGGATATATCGCTGCTGGGTCAGGGGGCATTTGGCCAGTTTCATTTGGGGGAAATACATCTTACTTTCTCATTGGCTTCTCAGCCTGTTCCCCATTTCTCCTCTCTCCCTGCCCCTGTTCTGTGTTCCCTGTATAGTAACAAGAGGCTTTCTCTTGCTTTTTCCTTCCCTTTCCCAGAATGAGGGAATGTGCTTGGAAACAGTTGCCGAGGGAGCAATCTTGTTTTTGAAAAAGAAACTGTAAAAAAATGTGTTTGCGGGGTTGCCAAAGTGGAGTGAGCCTTATTTAAGTGAGTGGGGTGGTAGGAATGTGTTTACACAGCAAGAAAACGCAGGCTGGGTGTCTGCTGTTTCTTTAGTGGATGGTATTTTGAAAGGACTTTATGATCTATGTTTTAATTCATTGTTACTCCTTCCAGCCCAGGAAAGTGTGCCTTCCTGGCGTTATTCACGTAGCTTGACTTAAGCAGCAGAAAACTGACAGCCAGCCTGAACCTGTGCTTACCCGGGAGAAATCTGTGTATGTGCAGCTCAGACAGAGCCGTGCACACATGCACGTGCATAACTGCGTGCCTCTATATCCACTGAGAGAATTAAATGTGATGTTACTTGCAACGTGCTTAAGAGAGAGCCTGGCACATAGTGAGTTCAAATTAGCGTTAGCCCATCATTGACTGTGTGCACGTGGGCGTATGCACCCAATCCTGCAGACGTTCACTGATAGGTCCAATTGTGTACAGTGTGAAATTATGTCCTTGCACAGCTGTGCACACCAACAGCTGGACACACCTGTGGAATTCTGTTTATACACAGAACCCTGTGCACACCTCTGTCTGTGCTTATGAACAACCAGATGTGCACATGACTCCACACTGTGTGCCTCCTGTAAACATGAAGCCATGAAAGAGCTGAACACTTATGGAGTGGTGGTGTTTTGTTTTTTTTTTAATACAACAGATATATCGAAGCGATTTGCAAGTTTCCTTTGGAAACTTGGCTCAGGTCTTTTCAAGCCTACATCAGAGGATCCCATTTAGAGACACGTTTCTATATTCTACTCTTTCTTGGTTCCAAACGGCTCTTTCCTCTCCATCTCCTTGCTACTGTCTGAATCCTCATCTTATGTGCTTGTTTGTTTGTTCGTTCATTCATTCATTCATTCATTCATTCCACTAACACTCTTTCTATGCCTATTGTAAGGCTAAACATGGTTCTGGGTGCAGGGCTACAAGACAGATATATGTCTCCTTACTCAGAGACTCTCTTCTATCCTGGCACCAAGTAAATTGTTTGCTAATATGTGTGAAGCAGTTTACAGTCACAGAGCTCTATTGCATCCATTATCATACTTGATTAGCACAATACTGAAGGTCTCTGATTTTGGAGCTGGCATACCTGGGTTCAGATCCCAGCTGTCCCAATTACTTGCTGTAATTAGACAAGCCACTTAACATTTCTGTGCCCCACTTTCTCATCAGGAAAATAGAGGTCACAAAAGTATCCACGTTTTGGTGAAGATTGAAAGAATTCATATAGGAAAAGCCCTTAAAACAGTGTGTGACTCATTTTAAGTGCTATTGGTTGTTGCTAAAATTCCTACTGCTGATTCTCTCAGACAGACCTGTGCAGGGAGTAGCGTTATCCCGATTTTGCACGTATGAAAACCGGCTCAGAGCAGTTCAGTGTTACTCCTGGATGACTGTTGCTGCCTCTCAGCTGTCCTCCCTGTCTGCTCCCAGGATGGAGACCATCCTCCAACCCCCAGACAATCATTCATTCCCTCTCCAGTTTCCCAGGAACTGGCGGTGATCACAGATTTGAATCTTGTTCTAAAAAGAGAGGCGCCGCCTCTCTGTTTGTCTGAGAAGCTCCTACTTCTTTCTATTCATGTTCAGGGTCTCATTCCCTCTACGGTGGACTCCTCAGTTAGTTCAAAACAAGAGTTTTATGTCGGGAAGTGGTGGTGGAGAGTGCTGAGGCAGAAGGTGAGCTGTGGTACATTAGAGAGAACCAGGAGCTTGCAGCCCAAACCTGGCTTCCAGTTACTTCCAGTCTGTGTGGTTACCTCTCCTCTCTATACCTCATCTGTGAAATGGGATCAGAGTTTTTCCAGTGTCCCCCTCAGAGTAGTGTGGGAATACTGGAGGCAGCACGGGCTCTGCCTTTAGACTGACCCGCGTCCAAATCCCTGATGACCTTGCTTGTCATCTCCAAGGCTGAATCGGCCTGAATTCTTAGTTGCAAACAACAGGACCCAACTCTGAATGATTCTAGCAGAAAACAAATTTGTTGAAGGGATATTAGGGAGCTCATAGAATTTCCAGGGTATCTGAGAAACTAGCTTATAAAACGAGCAGAGACCAAGAGACGCACACTAGCCAGAACTATCATCAGAACCCTGCCACAGCTGTCCTGTGAGGACCCTGTATTGCCCCAGAGGACACTGGATATTGCCATGGTGTTTCTGCTCCGAATTCAAAGTCTGTGGCTGATGCATCTGATTGGCCAAGGCTAGGTCATGTGCTCTTGCCTGAGCAGCAAGAGAGGATGGGAAAGCAAGTATCTGGTCTTTTCAACTTCTGGGAGGTAGATTCCATCTCTCTCCAAGACTCTTAAGATGAGGACCTCCCCAAATACCCATAAGCATAGGAAGAGGTGATTAAGGTGGTTGAAACGACAACAACGAACTCAGCTAAACTAACACTGTCAACTATGATATTGATACCTCCTGTGTAAAATTGGGAAAACAAGACCCATCTCTAAGAATTGTTGTGAAAGTTACCTGTTAGCCCTTGTGTAGTGCTTAGGCATGATACCTAGCACATTATATGCCCTCAACAAATGCTTCTTTCCTGTCCCTGTTTCTAGAAAGTATTCAGGGCCTGGGTTTCAGGGGTGGTTCCCAGAAGGCTGCCCCTTCCTAGCTGTGTAAGCGGTAGAGGCCACCTTGGTTTACGATGCTGATCTGTCTCCAGACCCACAGTGGTTCATGGAAGTTCCTGAGAATGACTCTTCTTGAGATAGGAGGGAAGGGGGCCTGATACTGTCCAGTTCTGAGAAGGAGCTCAGGATTGGCCAGGGTCTTGTTCCCTTGCCTAGGATGAGTTAAATTTCACTCAGGAGATTGACAGAAATGGAAATGAGTGACTCTTGCTTCATTCATCAGAGCATATGCTTTCCTTTTGATAAACATTTGCTATATTTCTATGCCGTCAAAGCATTCCCTGCATCCGAAACCTATAGGTGGTCTCCCTTGGGAGGAGAATAGAGGCTCATGGAGATGTCGGATCATCTGCCCATTCTCCAAGGCCCAGATTCAAGTCTATCCCCTGGGTGAAGCTCGCTAATACCATTCAGTCCCCAGATCGCTCTCCCTTCTGTGAGCGCTCCTTATAGCTCACATTGCTTCCCCTTCTTTCTCTCTCTTGTTCTTCTTGCCACCATATTCACTGAGGGCCACGATGTTCCAGGCACAGGAGGCAAAGTAGGTGATAAGACAAACAAGCTATCTACTCTCAGAGAAATTTCATTCTAGTGGGAAAGGGAGAAAATTAACAAGTAAAGAAATAAAATAATCTCATATAATGGTGGGAGAGGGCTAGGAAGACTCAAACAGTGACATCAGGGGAGGTTGGGAAACTTGATGCGTGGATATTAGTGAGGTCCCTTCTAAGGAAGACTGAGCCCTGTGAAGACCCAGGAGAGAGAGTTCCTGGTAGAGGGAACCGAGGTTCACAGGCCCTGAGGTCAGTGTGAGCTGATGTGTTCCAGGCACAGAGAGAGAGTTAACATGGCTAGCGAACAGTGAGGGAAGGAGAGAGCGGTGTATAGGAGTTAGCTAATACTATTTTGTGCGTTAGCTTATTAAGTTGGGTTTTCGGCAGTCAAGCCTGTGTTTTCTACTTCTTGATGTCTGCCTGTTATTAATTTTGCTTAGAGGGTACTGTTCGCTGAAGAGGTGCTTAAGTTGACACCTGTTGATTGACAGTAGTTCCTCCCCTAGTTGTATTTTATGTTGCATAGGTGGTCCTGGTCCCTTCAAGTTGTCATTTCCATGAAAGAGTGCAGCCCAAAGCAGAAGGCCATGAGGTCCTACATGGCTCACGTGAGGGCACATCTAATGAAAGTTGGGTCGTGTTTTGCCAAGGTAGTCAAATCAGGAGGCCCAAACCCAAGCATGGAATATGAGAACCAAAATCTGATGAGGAAATTCTAGTATGTGCTCTTCGGGGACCGTTTTTATACCTCCTTGGGCTCAGTTGAAAGGTACGGCCCTCTGAACCTAACACTTAACAAGCTCCTTGTCATATATGTACATAAATCTATGAGAATACTTCTGCTGAGGACATTCTGACAGGAGAGAAATGATGATGTCTCCCCAAAGCCTTCTAATTCCGCTGCCTCTGGCTGAGACAAGGTAGGTGAAAAAGTAGTACTCTCCTTTTCAGACTGGGTGGCTTCAAGGCAACAAGTAAATTCTCAGCCTCGGGGTAGATAACGGTGTTGAAATGGCCCTGTTTCTCTCCCTAGTCCCATTTCCCGTGGCAAGAGAAGTTGAAAAGTTGGCACTCGAGCCAAAGCTTTATAAATAATTTGCTGGAAAAGGCAAACGCTGATGAGAGCCAAAGGCATACATATTTCAAAGGAGCCGTAGAAATTTTCAGAGTTCTGGGTCCTGGCTGGTTCCAGGAAGTAGTGATTAGAGAGAATTATAGACTGTGGGGAGCTCCAGGCTGTCTATGGCTTTTGGCGATGTCTGTGGAAAAGCAGAACCTCCCATGATGGTCAAAAATCAAGGGAGGATGGGCCTCTGCTACTTTGGTGGGTCACTCTTTGTCACATCACTGAGAATGTCTTTCCCTTCTGCCCAGGCCTTTGTGTCATCAGGATCAGCTGCCCACATCAGATCTGGACCCTAACACCCTCACGATGCTGTGTCTTACTTCTAAACAACTTCTCTTCACCTATCTGGCAACATTTTTTTTCTGATAAGCTTCTGAACCAGTTAATCAATCTCTTTCATTTTGGTCTTGATTTTTGGCAATTTCCCCATCTCAACCTTGACTGTCCCCCTACAGCTAAGATGCCGTGTCCACACAGACTCAAAGGTATTCTTCTGTCCAGCCATCGTGAGTCTCCTATGCTGGCCCAGATCCAAGTCTAGGACCCAGGCAGTGATGAACCCATTTTCCTTGTCTCTGCATTCTACGTCTTCTGACTCCTGTATCTACCAGCCTCTTTTATAGGCATTGGATCCTTTGGGTACCCACGACATGCAAGATAAAGTTATGGTGGGCCAGGGTTGGAGAGTCTGGATGATGCTGCCCTACTAGAAAAACCCATTTCTTGTTATTTTTCCCTACCAGTGCTAGAAATGGGGAGTTTCTAATGATTTGCTTCCTTGGAGCCTTTATAATGAGGGAGGGGAAAATGTGATGGCAGAGGTGGACCTCAGCTGTGGCTGTCAGTAGACGATGAATTGGCCCATATGGCCCCCAGTATTCTCAAGTAGGTAACATAAGGTTTAGCAAAAGTAGTCAGAAGGGTGGGTGTTTGGAGGGAGGTGGGAGAGAGCTTCTTCTTGGGGACAGGGAGTATACATATCTGTCTCGGGTTCTTTGGAGGCTTACTTGGTGTAAGAGAACAAGGAAAATAAGTATGAGTGTTTTAAGATTTATGAGTTAGTTTGGAATGGTGTAATTCTTTTTTGGGAAACTGGCACAGGGGATATTTGTTTGGATATAAGAGTCATTAAGAAAGCAATTAAACAAGCCTGTCAGGTGATTCTAATAGGACTGTCAAGGAAAAACACAGAGAGGTACAGACGCTCTTTTTTGTACCTTGCATTAGCATCAATCACTGTGTTGGGTGTAGAGTACATCTTTAATACATGGGGCTGATTGCTAGAATGATAAACAAATTCCGTTAAAATAAATTCAAGGCTTGTCCCAATAGTTTTTCTGTGATAGAATTGGAGTATAGCAAATGGACTTGGAAATAAGTAGGCCACTCCTGGGCCTTGACAGTGTATTACACACAGGATTTTGTTGTGATGCCACTTGACATAGTAGGTGGCTGTTATCATATGGGTATATGATCATTGTCATGAGAGAAGATGGGAGAGAATCTCAGCAAAGTAGATGTCAGAACACTAGAAAAAGACTTCAATAGCGAGTACCTTCACAAGGACAGCAAGTTAAGTTAGTCATTTACATGAAAAAATCCTGATATAAGAAGAAGAGGAAGTGGTTTTGAGCACATCCTATTTTATCACCTGGAGTAGCTATCCTATCTGTCAAAAGATGACTCTTCTCAATCCTCAGTCTTAAGGTGAATGTTTTATTTACAATGTTTATTTGCCACAATGAGAGAGAGAGAGAGAGAAAGAAATTCTAAGTCAGCCCATATTCTTTTCTTTTTCTTAAAGACCATAAGTCACTTAGCTTACCTGAGCCTCAGTTTCCTTGTCTGTAAAGGAAGCTAATAAACTTCTAGGGTCATAGTAAGGATGACATGAAACAATGCTTTTGGAAACACCTACCTAGAACAGGTCTTGGGGAGAGGGGCAATAAGTCCCAAATGTCATTTAAGGGAGGAGAGAGGCATGGTCTTCATTTGACCTTGGGAAAATTATTTAACATTTCTAAGCCAACATTATTCTACTTTTTAGAGTTGCTTTGGTTGTTACAGATCTTTTGAATTTCTGTATGAATTTTAGAATCAACATGTCACTTCTGTTTAAAAAAATCTGCTTGGATGTTGATTGGTATTGCACTGAATTTATTTATTAATTTGGGAAGAATTGATATTTTAACAACACCAAGTCTTCTAAACCACGAACACAGTGCCTTATTCCTTTAGGTCTTTAAAAATTTCTCTCAGTAAGGTTTTATAGTTTTCAGTATATAGGAACTTGCACCTCTTTTGTCAGATTTATCTCTAAATATTTAATATTTTTATGTTATCACAAATGCTATTTTTATTCACGTTCAATTTCTAGTAGTCCATTACTATTCTATAGAAATACAATTGAGTTTTGTATATTGATCTTGTATTCTGCAACCTTGCTGAAATCATTTATTAATTGTAATAGGTTTATTTTATTTATTATTTTTGTAGATTCCAAAGAAAAGGAATTCTGAAAATAAAGACAATTTCTGATATGGATTCCTTTTCTTGCTTTATTGTGCTTACTAGAACTTCCAGTAAAATATTGAATAAAAATGGTGAAAGAGGATATTCTTGCCTTGTTTCTGACCTTAGGGGAAGCTATTGGGTGTCTTACCATTAAGTATGATGCCCATTATCAGTTTGAAGAATTCTCCTCTATTCCTAGTTTGCTGAAAGTTTTTATCAGCAATAGGTGTTGAATTTTAGCAAATGATTTTTCTGCATCCATTGAAATGATCATATGACTGTTAATATTATGAATTACATTGAATGATTTTCAGAGTGTAAACTAACCTTGGTTTCATGGGATCATTGGCACTTGGTCACAATGTGTTATGTGGAAAATTTTATTAGGAAGGTTTCTATTACATCCCCTATCCCATTGGATGGATGGGGAAACTGAGGCTGGGGTGGGTTAAGTAGGATTCCTCTGCTGTGAGTGGAAAAGGCACCTAACAGTGTCTTTCCTCTCTGTCTTCAGGAGGTTCACAGCTTCCCACACACCATCCCTTCCTGCAACAGACGGCAGAGCGGACACACTATCATGTGCTGATCAGCAAGCAAAGTTCCTTCTGCTGTGAATTTATTGAGGTTAATTTATTAGGCTGGTTGGAGGTTTATTGAGCACTTAAAAATGTTAATGGACACAGTTCCCAGTGAGTCACGTCAACAGATCTTTATAAAAGCAGTGGGGAGGTTTTAAGTCAGCCCCGAGAAGTAACACTGGCCCCACAAGGTGGGCTCAGTACAGCCTTTAAGAAAATGGCAGATGTTAGCAGCTGCTCAGTGTCTGGAGGCTGTGACTCTCCAGCCACAAAATTCTCAACGGGAAGTCTTTCTCAGAATAATAGCTATTGTTTGTTAATGCCTACTCTTTGCAGGAGATTGTGCTTGGGACTTTATATATGCTCTCTTTGATCCTGCAAATGTCAGTTGTATTATCTCCCATTTCATAGATGAGATAATCCAGGCCCTAAGAAGCAAAGGGACTTGCCTAAGATTGTGGGTTTTCACCCGGTTCTTCTTTTAACTGCAGTTATATCAGACCACTAACAGTCCTCCCAATTATCTGTTACACCTTCACGCTTCTGGGCTTTTGCTTACTCCCTCTTCACATCTCAGCTCTTTTGATAAAACAGATCTGGTCATGGGACTCCCCTGCTTACCAGACTTAGGATACCTCCTTTACTTGAGGATCAAGTGCACACTTCTTGGTCATGGCTGGGCAAGTTTGGAGAGGTCTTTCGCAGCCACTTCTAGGAAGAGTCCTCTCCCCCCTCACCCTGTGCTCTCTCTTTTCCTGCTTCGCCTGACTCCATGGCACCACTATTACCTGACACTACATTTTGCTCTTGCATTGTCTTTCATCCTCACTAGAATGTCACCACGTGAAGGCAGGTGTTTTTGTCTGTTTACTGCTGTGTCAATGGTACCTACCCCCCAAATTTTGCAGAGATGCTGTCAAAATGAGGGCAGAGGAAAGGTCATTGGATATGATCCAATGTGAAGCCACCAATGACCTTCACAAGGTGGTTCTGGGCAAAGAAGCCAGACCATGTTGGAGGAAGTAGGGATGTTGAGGAAGCAGTGGGTAGCATATCAAGATTTTTTTCTTTCATTAGGAGCATATGTTTCCATTCTTATTTTACTGCACTTCTTAGCAACACAGTTGCCCACTCTCCTCTCCTTGGGGGCAGTCTCCTCCCCTGACTTGGTCTTCTCTCTATATTTCTGGCCACTCCTTCTCTGTCTCATTTCTTTGATTTTCTGTACTGTTCTCTCTGCTTTGAACATGTCTTCTTGCTCTTCCCATGGTTAATGGCTTCCCGTTATTCAGGTCTCAGCTCACATGCCCGTTAAGAACCACATCTTCTATTACAGTTTCTGTATTTGATGCTTTGGCATCTTTTGACCTTGCTGGACCCTGGTGGGACTCTCCATCCCAGGGTTAGCCAATGCCTGGAGATAGTAAAGGACTCACCTCAAGAGTGCCTTTCATATGCAAACCAACTAATCCAGAGCGCAGGCCCCCAACCTCCTCCCTCACAGGGTTTTTACACTTTAGGCCACATCTTATCCCTCTACCTTAATCACCCAGGTCTAGGTACTAGGCAACTAGGGATAGCTCCTATATCCCAGAGCCAACCAAAATTATTCAAAGTAACCATTCCTAAACCTGCTTACTCTGCCTCTCCTGTTCCTTCTTGCAGGAACCAGAATAAAGGCTTTGTGCATGCTTTCCCCTTGCTCTTTCCTCTGCCTCCTGACTGGCTCTGGTGCTTCCCCATGTGGCGCCTCATGATGTGCTGTGCCCCCTCCTCTTGGGATCTACGAATGTAACAAGCTATCTTTTCAGTGGTAAACATTTCTGGATCTCCTGATCTGTTGGCCTTGCCATACCTGAATATAATAAAACCTACATTTTAAAACAGTGTCATTTCCCTGGAGAGCCCTTTCCCAACCACCTGTAATTCTCAGTCTCAGCAAACTTGTTGGGTTCCTTCATGGAAAGTACCCTAGCTTGTAATTATTTAACTTTTGTGTTCATCTGTCTATTTATTATCTTTCTTGAGGGTGTATTAATCAAAGAACCAGAATCAATAGGAGATGTATCTTTATATCGCTATCTTTCTATTTCTATCTCTATCTCTATCCCTGTCTTTCTGTCTCTCTCCCTATCTCTATTTTTCTGTAACTGGAGGTTCCAGTTCAAAAGCTGGCAGACTCGAGACCCAAGAAGAGCTGATTTTTCTGTTTGAGTCTGAATGCAGGAAAATACTAATGTCCCAGCTCAAACAGTCAGGTAGGGAAGATCCCTCTTACTCAGCCTTTTGTTCTATTCAGGTCTTCAGTTGATTAGATGAGGACCACCTACATTTGGGAGGGTGATCTGCTTTGCTCAGTCTACTGATTCAAATGTTCTCATCCAGAAACACACTCAGAGACGCCCAGAATAATGTTTGACCAAAAATCTAGGCATCTGGTGGCCCAGTCAAGTTGACACATAGAATTAACCACTGTAGAGAGATAGGATCACGTCTGCCTTGATTGCCGCTGTATCTCTGGTTATAGGAGTTGCTTAGTAAAGTCTGTTGACTGAATGAAGAATAGAGACTTATGATTATTCTTTGAGAGGGTAGTCTAGTTAGGTGAGGCTAGGCTATGCATCAGTGATTGAAAAAAACCTAGAAACTCAGTAGCTTAATACAATAAACCTTTATTTCTTATTAACACAAACTCAGCTGCGTATTGGCAGCACACCTCCATCTTGTAGCAGTACCCTCCAAACATATGGCCTCCAGAATTGCCGCAGCAGTGGCCGGGAAGTGGGGTACATCACCTCTGCCAGTGCTCCCTTGACCAACACTTAATCACATGGTCCGAGTCTACCCACCAAGAAGGCTGGTAAATGTAGTCTTCCTGTGTGCCCTGATGAACTGCAAATCATTGTCTCTCCATCCTACACCATGAGAAAGAGGAGGGAGCCTTGGAAGAGAGCTGGCCAGGGAGCAGTGAGAGCTTAGGAGCAGCTAGACATCTTGGATTTGCTCTGGATCTCATCAGCATCTAGTTTCTTATTTTTCCAGCCTCCTCTGAGAGGCTCGGCACCCAGGATATGAAGTTAGAAGGGCATGATTCACATCCACTTCTGTCATTGACCAGCTGTGTGGCTTTAGGCAAGTCACTTTACCTGTCTGAGCCCCAGGTTCCTTATCGGTAAGAGTGGGCACCCATACCTGCCTCTTAGAGTTGACATGAGAATTGGAGATTATGCATCATTGTGCCTGGCACGAACACTTTTCTCTGTGAGTGACTGTCATCATTAGAGCTGTGGTTTTTATCACCTTGGTAATCATCGTGAAACCTACTGAGGCATGGACCCTGCCTAGCAAAGCGGAAGTAGCTTCCAGCTTTTGGATTTCCAACTCCTCATATATGGCGACCCCGTGGAAGCCCTCATGCCTGTTTCTGGGAAGAGAAAAACATCCTGCCCTGGGTTTGGCCATTTCCTCTGTCTTACAGTTGCCATGTGATCCTCCCCCCTCCCAACTCTAGTCGGAAGGTCAATGGTAGTGCAGCCCTTTTCCAGGGTAATAAGTTGTTAATGTAGACGCAATTAGTGAACAAGCAGTTGATTAGTTCATTATGAAAATACTGGAAACAACACCATTTGCGGTGGCAGAAGCTCCAGGAAGACAGATGTGCCCCCTTTTCATTCTATCAGTTGGGTCAGAGTGCCAGGCAAGTTAACATATTTTACCATACTATTAAGCCTTTTTAACACTGAAAGGCCATTATGTTAGAAAAAAATTCCCCCCTCTGGGGTGTTAATTAGAAAGATGGAGCTTTAAAAAATCATAATCGCATTAAATTCCTCTCTTACAGCCATTTTCATAAAGAATCCTTAATGTGAAATGTGGATGGAAAAACGCAACGCTGGCTGAAGAATTTATGAAAAACACCAAACAGCTGATTTTTAAGGGAAATAAAAAACATTTTTTGTCAGAATCCTGGCTTTGGATTTCTAAAACAGTCACGAGAAGCCTGGGCCAGAAGTCAGAGAGTGGTACAGTTTTTGCAGTACAATCGGTAGCCTCCCCCCAAAATTAATGATGACGGATGATCGCTCTGGGTGGAAACTTACGCTCTGTGTCCCAGCTCTGAATCACTCTCCCCTCTTGGGGCTTTCCTGGGTTGCCCTGGGTCTCTGGCTGGCATGGCAATCAAGTTCTGAATTGTTACTCATGTGCTTAAAAATATCAGCGTTTAAAATATATATTCATTTGTTCATGTATTCATCCCCATGATAAATATCTGTTGAGCCACTCTGCCTGCCATATACTGTGCTAGGAGCAGGGGCTACAGTGGTGCATGGAGCAGTCCCTGAACTTAGAAGCTTCCAGTGTAACGGAGTGGTTATCCATTCATCAGTAAATCACAGACTGGCATGAAGTTGCAACTGGGATAGAAGACATGGATGAGGGAGGTATGCATTGCGAAGAGTAGCAATAACTGAGGCCATTGTTATTGTCAGGGAGGTTCAGGAAAGCCTCCCCCTGAAGCTGATAAGAAGGGAGGAAAGGGGTTAAGTAGGTAGGGTGGAGCGCATGAATGGGGGTGTTTCAGGCAGAGGAAACAGTATCTGCAAAGTTCTTGCCCAGAGAGACAAAGAACAGAGGACAAGGACGTTTGGGAAACTGAAAGGAGGCAGGTGGCTGAAAGTATCAGCAAGGTGGGAGAGGTAGGAAGGTGGAGAGGTGGCAGGGGCTGTGTGGGATCTGTTAAGGACCGTCGTCTTTATCCTAAGAGAATGGAAACCCACTGGAGCATTTTAGGAGGTGACATGATCACATTTACAAATATGTGTACGCACAGACGTGTATATATATGATACAGATGCACATTAACTATGTGATACTGAATGAATTGCTTTCTCTCTCTGATCCTTTCCACATGTATTAAGTGATACTAATAATAGGACTTACCTCTAGTTTTGCAGTAGCCATTATATGAAATAATCCAAGAGTAAATGCTTCTCCTAGCATTTGGTATGCTGAATATAAGAAACCTTCCTTCGTTCCTTCCTTCCATCCATCCTTCCTTTCTTTTTTCCTTCCTCTCCTCCTTCTATCTTTCTCTTTCCCTCCCTCTCCCTCCATTCTCTCTCTCTTCTGTGTTTATCAAGCTAGTATCCCCAGTGACAAAAAACCCAGCTGACCAAAGAATACATTTTTTTATCTACAATTTTAAATTGAATTATAGTTGATTTACAATGTTTCAGGTGTACAGCAAAGTGATTCAGTTATACATACATATATGTGTGTGTGTGTGTGTGTGTGTGTATATATATATACTTTTTCAGATTGTTTTCCATTATAGGTTATTATAAGATATTGAATATATTTCCCTGTGCTATATGGTAGGACCTTGTTTATCTATTTTATATATAGTAGTGTGTATCTGTTAATCCGAGATTCCTAATTTATTCCTCCCTCACCCCTTTCCCCTTTGGTAACCATAAATTTGTCTTCTATGTCTGTGAGTCTGTTACTATTTTGTAAATAAGTTCATTTGTATCATTTTTAAAGATTCCACATATAAGTGATAGCATATGATGTTTGTCTTTCTCTGTCTGATTTACTTCACTTAGTATGATTGGTGCAGCCACTGTGGAAAACAGTATGGAGGTTCCTTAAAAAACTAAAAATAGAGTTACCTTATGACCAGCAATCCCACTCCTGGACATATATCTGGAAAAGACAAAAACTCTAATTTGAAAAGATACATGCACCCCAATGTTCATAGCAGCACTATTTACAATAGCCAAGACATGGAAGCAACCTAAGTGTCCATCAAGAGATGAATGGAAAAAGAAGATGTAATATGTGTGTGTATATATATATATATATTACACACACACACACACACACACACACACAAAATGGAATATTACTCAGCCATGAAAAAGAATGGAATAATGCCATTTGCAGCAACATGGATGGACCTAGAAATTATCATACTAAGTGAAGAATGCATTTTAATTCTTTTAACTTTTAGAACTCAAGGCTATTAAAAAAAACAAACAAAACAAAACAAAAAAACTAGTGACTTTTCTTTGCTTATTGCTCTTATTAAATCAGTTGGTTATCAAATTGATCAATCAGTGAGTATGAAATGGGCACTAACTTTATGCCTGGTTCTGCAGAGAGGGCCAGGGAATGGGAAAGTTTCCTTATTATAACACCCGTGCATCTTTATGGCAGGAAGGGCTTAAGCAGTCCTTACTTAAACAAGCAGGTGGGGTTAGGAATAGAAGGCTGCACAGAAACCAGGTAACTGGCTGATTGCTCCTTCTCTGGGGAATTTGTTATTGAGTCCAGTCCTTAGTCAAGGCATCAAATCAACATGCAGAGTCTCTTTAAAGGTGCACAATCATCTTGATTATGGTTTGGACTATTCTCTCTTCTTGTGGCACCGTCCATGGCTCCTCAGTTCCTTTTTTGTGAAATAATAATGAAAACACCATTTCACCATCACCTTCCTGCTGGCAAGAACAGCAGTCATTCAGCCTGCCAGCGACAATTTGAACCTGTTTACGCCTGTCTGTTTAGGCCCATTGAAAAGTGTTAAAAACAATCATATGACTTAATCACGATTCACTTATCCTGATGATTTTTTTTTTTTTTTGGGAAATAATCTTGATGTAAATTCCTGATGGGCCATGAGAGAGGAGGCAGGATCTTAATGAACTGGTGATGAAGTGGAAATATTTTGAAGTGCCGAATAATGTATTTTGCTTGTCACCTAATTACTTATCTGCCACCTAATAACACATTTCATAACATCTTACTTGTTGATCTATTCATCTGGCAATAAAAATTCTTCCTTGTGATTGCCATGTGCTCCCAAGTAAAGACCAGTGCATTAGGAGCTCAACATATAACGATGCTTTAATGACCTGATAATGTCTCTTTTATGGAATGGAGAAAGGGCTTTCTAGTTTTGCTGAAAATTCATTTTCTTCGCCAAGTGAATATTGTTTGAAAGGGAACTGTTTTCAGTCAAAAGAGATGAACACACACACACACACACACACACACACACACACACACACACACACAGAATCACCAATCCAGAAACAAAGGGTTGTTAAGTTCCAATTAACAGCAACATTTTTTTGTTACTTTTATTTTAACAAGGTAATATAAACACACAGTAGTATGGAATGCATCCCAGAAAGACAAAATATCTTGTATCCCTGACAATTTATTCTGGAAACTACCGTGTGCAAATAGCATGTGTGTGCGTGCATGTGTGCACACACACCCCCTCTCCACATATGCATTTTCATAAGCATAGATTCAATTTTATTGTATGCTTACCATATTCCAGGCCCTGTACTGCATCATAGGAATATTTATATTCCTATACAAGAAGGACATCATTTCTGCCCGGGGGTGATTTTGCTCTCCTGTCCCTGTCCCCACCCCCAACCCCACAGGTATTTGGTAATGTCTAGAGATATTTTTGGTTATCACAACTTGGCGGAGGGTGCTGCTACTGGCATCTAGTGGGTAGAGGCCACACATGCTGCTAAACATCCTACAGTGCACAGGACAGGCCCCCCACAGCAAAGGATGGTCCAGCCCGAGATGTCGACTGTGCCAAGATTAAGAAACTGTGGTCTATTAGAAGAGATAAATGAAAAAATCCAGCAATGATGATAGCTCTGATAAGTGGACTCTGTGCCAGAGGAAGCTTAGAAGGCTATCAGGGCAAAGGAAGTAAGGTACCTAACCCGGCTTAGGAGTTCAGGGAAGACTTCCTGGAGGAGGTGATGGCTGTACTGAGTCTTAAGGGGTGAGAAGACATTAAGTAGAAAAATGAATGGGAAAAATGCTCTGGGAAACAAAAAGAAGTCAGAGTCGTGGCAGAGCCTTAAATGTGTCATATCACCTTGCTGGGCCTCAGTTGCCCACCCATCCACCCCCCACTATAAAATGATGGGTTGCACTAGATGATTTCCGAAGTCCTTTCTAATTCCATGTTTATTACTCTATGCCTCCAGCTTGCATCCATTTGTATAATACAGTATTCGATTTTTGTATGCTTTTGTTTTGTTTTCATGGTAGGGCCTTCTCATATAACAACTTCCAGCATCCTGTTTATTTACCCAACAAATGACTTTCCTCCGGGCCCAGCCTCATGCTGAGTTCTGAGAACACAGATATTCCTCCTCTTCATGCAACTGAAAATCTGGCCCCCACATCCGCTCATGGAAGCTCCCCTCCTTCATTGTAATGGCCCTTGAGCATCTCCTGGGAGCCGAATGACTGTGAGCTCATTGGTTTGGTGCCTTTACCTCTTCTCTGAGTGATGGTCCTAGGAGAGATGGCAGTGGCCTGTATAGGACAGGGAACGTGGAAATAGAGCTGGAGTCAGGGATGGGAACCCTGAAATTTGAGGAATGTTTATGAGAAAGGATGAGTAGGACTCGGTCACTTATTGGGGCTTGGGGGATGGGGCGATGAAGTCCAGGAGGGGCCTGAGGTTTTGACTTGAGCAGTGAGTGAAGGGTGTGCCCATCTCTCAGAAGAGGAGGAGGCAGAGAAGAAGAAGCTGGTTTCATACGAAGATTGTCCTCTGGGTTCCTGGTAACGGGGCTGGGCGGGGGGGTGCTGTGGGAACGTGAGGGGTCCAAAGGGGGCAAGCAGATTCCTTTACCGTCTCTAGATGGAGGCAGCTCTGGGACAGGGAAAGGAAGACTCCTTCTGTAGGGAAGAATCCAAGTTATGCTCTCCCACCACTCACTTCCTGAGCATTTGGCACAGACCCAGGCCAGGACACTAGAGAAATCTATGACTGTCTTCGTCCGCAGCATATGGGGCACCAAAAGGGACTTGGATTTGAGTGAAGGAATCTGAGCTGGAGTCTCAAGTCTGTCTGTGGGATACGCTCTGGACTTCACTTTTCCCCATTAAAGAGGCCATACATACTCCCTATGTTCCAGAGATGCTGCAAGGAGTAAATGAGAGAATGGATGATAAGAGGTCTTTGGAGGCTGGAAGGTTCTGTGATTTGGGTGGGACATGCCCAGTGGCAGGGTTCTGGGGTGGCCATAGACTCAGTCTCTTGCCCACCACTGGCCAGGCAGAAGGTGACCCAGGAGAGAGGCAAAGCTGGTTAGCAGTGATTCTCCAGCTAGTCTTAAAGGGACGCAGGGTTAGTTCCAGTGTTTTCCAGCAGGGGCACTGTTAACACCTTGGGTGGGATGCATCCCCATGTGGGACCCCACACATCGCAGGACAGTTAGCCCCAAGGCAGGCCAGTAGTCTCCTCTTTATCACTGATAATAAAAAAAGAGATCAATATGGTTCCAAGGGTGGATGGAGGGGGGTAGGATCACTCTAGTTAGAATGTCACATGTAAGGATACCAACCAAGAGAGCAACTCATTGGGCTCAAAGTTACAGAGCTGTAAAGTGACATAACTGGGATTTGAACTGAGGATAATTTTCTCTCTCTCTCTGTCTCTGAAAATGTAAATATATATACATAAATTTAAGTAAGTATATATGTAAAATATAAAGTAGTATATAAATATAATTATAAAATATAAAATCTATACATTCATATAAATATACTTTATATATTTATATAATAAATATTATCTATAATAATTTTATAAATTATAAATATAAAGTATTATATAAATATAATTGTGTATTATATATGTACATATATATATTTATTAATTATATAATTATATTTACACTTTATGTTTTTACACATGTACATATTAATACTTATGTATATATTATACATAAATATATAAACATATAAGATATAAATATACACACATATGTGTATATAATATACACTTATATTTTACATATATATACTTATAGTTATAACTTAGCTTAATTCTGTTTTATGTTCTTATTCTGTCTGATGTTAAAAACTTACATATGTCAATTAACACTTCCTTACTTAATGTATTTTGCCTTCACCCTGGTCCCCAAGATTGCATCTAAATTCAGAGGGGTGTGGCATAGTGTTCAGGTGTATTTGGGGTTCAGGTTTGGTCTTTGGTGATTATGTGTCTACAGTGGTTTCTACTGATGGATACATCACTCAGTCTGGTTCTTGGCTGATCTGAAACATCCATTCTTACATCTGTAGAGGTGCCCATTTTCTCCTTCAATCTCTGGTCATATGGTCCATGCTGTGATGCTGCCGTGCCTCTTGGTCCAGACCCTGAGGTCTGTCCAGAGTCCCATAGTCTCCCTTCAGAACCCAGATCTTAACCACTACCTCTCTTGTGTCTGGTAGTCTTAACCAGCCAGGGCCAAGTGCTCCTGGGAGACCAGGTCCGGAGCAGCCAGACAGACCCAAGAACATGGACCCACACTGGGGAGTCTGCATTCAGCCCAAGACTTAGCCCCCTCCCACTTACATAACTAGTGGTGCCAGTTACATCTGTGAGCTGGCTTTTGACTCACCACTATTTTTTTTCACAAGTAAAATATAATTGCAAGCTTATTGTTGTATTATAACCTCACATGGAGGAGTGGGTGGTAGGGTGGGCTGAAGCTTAAGACAGATAATGGCCTTCGAGGGCTTCAGCTCTCAGATCACCCACATCGCTTCTCTTCTTTCTGCTTTTAATCTGTTGTTGAGACAATAACTAAGCCATGATGTTGACTTTGGAGTTATTCAGCCATGTGGTTACCCTAAGGCTGGGGAGGACATACGACTCCAATTATAGACTGCTTGCCAGCCTTTAATCTTGGAGGACCCAGGGCTGGGGAGCCTCCTCACTTGCTGACTGGGGAAAGCCTGATTCTCTCTGCATTTCCTTTTCCCTGCTCAGCTTATCAGCTGGGAATATCTCTTCTGATCCAGGGCCAAACTCTCAGATGTGCTTGGGGATCTGAGAATTGGAGAGATCTGTATTTTATTTCTACCTGTTTCTTTGAGCATCATACAGAACCCTACCTCAGAGAATACACACCAACAGGTGACTCAGTTGCTCTCTTATCTAACTTTTGTCCCTGTAACCCAGAATTCCTCATATCTTCTGGGCCAGAAATAAAATAAAATACTAGCTTCGCAAATGTTTGTCCATATCAATGCTGTGTTTCGAAGCTCAAAAATCTGGAATCGGACTCTTTTGTTGTCTGATTCCTTCCTTCAAACTCTCCATCAAGACTCGGGATGCCCTGTGGCCATCTGCCCAATGAAGAAGGGTCACTGTATACAAAGAAGTGTGGGGTGAGGGGGAAACATAGCAGTCAATTCTTCATAATATCCCACAACATGTGAATTAGGAACAGCTAGTGCCCAATACTTTTTCTTTACAAAAACTGGCATAATTTGTGTGTGTGTATATATATATATATTCATATGATTTTCTTTTTGCCTAAAATCTGTCTTGCCCACTAGATTATGAGCTCCCAGAAATAGGAACTAGGTCCATTTTTTCATCGATGCATTCCCAATGCTTGGGATGATGCCTTGTACAGAGAGGTCCTCCAAAAATATCTATTGAATGAATGAATGAATGTGATCAGGTCTATTCTGAGGTTCTATAGAGAGGAACAGGCACTTGAACTTGAAGAACAAGTGCAAGCATATGAAGAGACCTGGGATGTTTTATTCTCATGTTGCTCAGAGCATCTCCTCCACCCACGGGTTAGGTGTAAGTTGAGTCAGGTGTGTCTGTGTGGAGAGAGAAGCATTCTGGAATTCTGGAGAGTTGACTCTCATCCTGGCACTGATCATGCACATTAACTGAGTGACCATGGCCAAGCCCACCCCCTCTTTAGGTCTTTTGTTTGTTTGTTTTTTATCTATAAAACTTTTGAAGGGACTGGGGGAGTCTTCAAGGCACGCAATTCTGTCATCTCCTGAGGATGCTCCCACCTCCCATCTTGGGCCTCCTGCTTTATAAGTTGCTTCCTCCACTCACTCCCCAGGCTTCTGACACAGCAGATGGAGCTGGTGCTCGCCCACGACTGACAGATGAGCCTCATTTACAGCCCTCAACATGTAACCACTTGGCTATTTGACAGAGTCATCTAGCTCTAAGATGCCAGGAGAGTCCTCCCCATCTCCAGCAACGCAGACAGCTTCCCACCCCCATGCTCTGTCTGGGCTAGAGACCTGGGGGACATGCAACAGGGAACCCAGCTTCCAGCCATGGGTCTACAAGGCCTTAGAGAGAAGCCACGTTTGGGTTTAGCAATAGTGCCCAGAAGCAGAAGATACTAATGTGGTGTCCAGACAGTATGCTAGCTTGATCTATTTCCAGGTCCAGTTTCTCAGCCAACTGGACTATTTTTGCTGCCCTATTCAGTAATATCAGTCATTCTAGAAAGGCCTGATATTGATTACAAGGGGGTCTGACAATTGAAACAAACCTAATTCCTATCTCATTTTTTGACATTGAAGGCTTTTGAGTGGCCAGATATTTCCATGACAATAACAACAACTCCCTAATATCTATTGAGTGCCACCTATGTGCTAGGCATAAACATCTTTACAACCCTTATCTTATTTTGCCCTTCCAACACCACTGTGAGACAGATACAATGATTATCACTATTTTATAGCAAGGAAACAGAGAATCAGAGATGTTAAGAGATTTACTCAATATTGTTTTTTTTTTAAACCTTACTTTCTGTTTAATTCGTTTTGCCAAACAAACACAGTGAAAAACTTTAGTCTGACTAATTGAACAGAAAATAGAATTTGTAACCAGTAGCAAACATAACAGGATAGACGGATCTCCGTCAACAGGTCACCTAGATCCCCTTGTCGATGGCCTCCTGGGAGGGAGATCCTAGTAGGCAGAGGCACAGATCTGCTAGTCCCCATCAGAATCACAGGCTGCACAAGAAGTAGAACTGATGTTACTCGGATCTCTTATCACTACACACAGAAGAGTTGTCTCTGATTACCGGCCAAACTCAAGGTGTTGTCTTCGCAAAGCCATAGTCCTTGGGCATCTCGCCTGCATCCCTAGGGGATAAGTTTCAAGTTCAGTGGTTCTGAAGCCTCTGCTTAACCAGAACCTGCAACATAAACTTAGTGTCCTAAAAAGGGGGAGGGGGGGGTGCAAGGGTGGTTCAACAACAAAAGAAACAAGAATGTAGTGGTGTTTAAATTTACAGTTGTTAAAAATGTCATCTCAAGTCAAGTCACTGGTCTGTTTGCATTTGATACATTTTTATACTAACTAGCATTGTAAAATTATCTCATGATTAGAAAATACCTGTGGATATTTGTATAAAAGTGTGAAATAAATTTTTTTATGAAAGTGTTCATTGCTTAGTAACACAGCATTGAATATGTGACATTATAAATAATGTGAATTGCCTTTTTATTTCCTCAAGCTGAACTGTAAAGTTTTTGGTCTTTTTATTTATATGGGACACTGAGAATAATCTCAGATCAGCCAAAGATATTAGTGCCTCCCCAAATGCAATGTAAATGTGATTGATGGGTTTTTGTTCCCCCTTTTGGGTCTACTGTTCAGTAGAGAATATTTTCAAAAGGAAATGATCTTAAAGGTGGTCTGTGTATAGACATCTAAATGTCCAGTCCTCATAGTGCTTTTTAAAATGGTTTCATTGGCTGTAGGGCTTAAAAATCACTATTAAATGCAAGTAAAGTTACCCAAATCTGTGAAGACTGTATTTGCTGTAACTTTACCTGTAATTTTTTTCTAGTAATTTAAGAGATGGATATTTGGGATTGTATTTCTATTTTACTAATATCTGTGGCTATTTTAATTATTATTTGCTTTGTTTTTCTTTGTTTCCTTTCTTAGCCAAATTCTATGAGCTGATCATTGTTCTTCCCCACCTCCTACCGTGTCAATCACCTTAGTTAGTAAGTTGAATACTCAGTAGGATATGATATTCCTGCTCAGAAATGGCCCACAACCTGTAATTTGAAATTTAGTAGAAAATGCCCTTTAATACACTACATTTTCAGTTGTATTGAACTGAAACCATTAAAATTTTATTTGAATTAAAAAAAAAAAAAAGGCAGAACCAAGATTCACGCCCAAGCAAACTCACCTTCCTCCTCCTTTCCTTCTCAAGTAATTGAAGGAAAATCCTCTGTTAAATAAGTTCGGCTCCTGGCGTTGGCTCCAGTGATGATCATCCTCTGGGAAGGAGGATGGGGCTGGGGAAAGAGACCGTTCTCTCCTATTTATTCTATGAATTAATAATTTTTAGGTTCAGTGTGGATATCCGAGAATCCATGGTCCAGTTGGAAAACTGAAGGATGAGACAAGGCCATTGGATGGGAACAGAATCCTCTTAATGTAAAGAGGAAGGGTCATAGCCAAAACCTTCCTCTCTTACTTCTCCCTGGCAGAAGACTATGGGCCTTAAAATGTTGTGTTGGGAGCAGGATGGAATTGATGGAACAAAACTTGAAATGTTTGTTTAGGTCTCTTTCTTTGGGTTGATGTTGGCCTAGGACATTGATGGCTTTGTAATGCGAGAGAGTTGTCAGGCAAAAGATTACGAAAATATCCCAAGAGTCTATAAGGCAAATGACCTCTGGTTAACTTAGTTTCTTAACTTAGATTGCCCAGGAACCTATGACATACAGTTCTAAGAGGCCATCAGGTCTAGACATTTACAATGTACCCAGAAGGTATGAGAGTTTCAGTGGTTCCATGTCCTCAGCAGGACCTGGAATTGTCAGATTTTTAAATTTTGGGGTTTTTTTTGCCACTCATAGACACATAATGATAGCTCATGGTGATATCATTTTGCATTTTTAAAGTTTATTTTTTATATTTGCAAATCGTTTTTAGGAATTCAGAGGGATTACTATAAGTTATGTCCCATCTTGAAACAGACATAGCCTCTGACTTTTGTGCCTACTTTTTTTTTTAAAATTTTTATTGGAGTATAGTTGATTTACGATGTTGTGTTAGTTTCTGCTGTACAGCAAAGTGAATCAGTTATACAAATACATATACATCAACTCTTTTTTTAGCTTCTTTCCCCATATAGATTATTACAGAGTATTGAGTAGAGTTCCCTGTTTGATACAGCAGGTCCTTATTAGTTATCTATTTTATATACAGTAGTGTGTATATGTCAATCCCAATCTCCCAATTTATCCATCCCCCGCCTTACCCTGTGGTAACCATAAGTTTGTTTTCTACATCTGTAACTCTATTTCTGTTTTGTAGATAAGTTCATTTGTACCCTTTTTTAGATTCCACATATAAGCGATATCATATGATATTTGTCTTTCTCTGACTTACTTCACTTAGTATGACAAGACTACTTTTTTTTTTAATTGAAGTATAGTTGATTTACAGTGTTTCAGGTGTACAGCAAAGTGGTTCAGTTATATATATATAAAACTGAATCCGTTATATATATATATATATATTCTTTTCAGATTATTTTTCCATTATAGGTTATTGCAAGATATCGAATATAGTTCCCTGTGCTATACAGTAGGTCCTTATAGGTCCTTGTTGTTTATCTATTTTATATATAGTTGTTTGTATCTGTTAATCCCAAATTCCCAGTTAATCACCCCTTTCCCCTTTGGTAACCATAAGTTTGTTTTCTATGTCTGTGAGTCTATTTCACAGACATAGTCTATGTCTGTGAGTTTTGTAAATAAATTCATTTGTATCATTTTTAAAGATCCCACATGAAAGTGATATCATATGATGTTTGTCTTTCTCTTTCTGACTTATTCCACTTAGTATTGTAATCACATGTGTTATAGGGAAGTTGTTTGCCTGTCTGTTCCCCCCATTGAACTGAGCTTCTCAAAGGCTGGAGTGAGCCTTATCCAATTCTCTTTCTGCAGTACCCAGAAAGATGCCTGGCCTAGGAATGGCACACGGTGATTATATCATAAGTGAATGAATTTGCTCAACCTGTAATTAGAAAGGACTTGGTTTATTCAGTAATCACCACCTGGACTTCCCTGGTGGTGCAGTGGTTGAGAATCCACCTGCCAATGCAGGGGACACGGGTTCGAGTCCTGGTCCAGGAAGATCCCACATGCCGCAGAGCAACTAAGCCTGTGCACCACAACTACTGAGCCTGTGCTCTAGAGCCCATTCTCCACAACAAGAGAAGCCACTGCAATGAGAAGCCCGTGCACCACAACGAAGAGTAGCCCCCGCTCGCTGCAGCTAGAGAAAGCCTGCATGCAGCAGTGAAGACCCAACGCAGCCATAAATAAATAAATAAAATAAATATAAAAAAAAACAAAACAATCACCACCTTGAGCATTCTCAGAGAAGAAAAAATGGCTAGGTTGTTTTTCTAGGGGCTTAAATTTTTTAAAAATGGAAACGTTATGGGGGAAAGGATCTAACATTACAGGCTCTCATGTGTGCCTAGCACTGAGGTGAGTGAGTTCAGGATGTACCTTGTTTTATCGCATCCTGAACTCTGTCATAGAGAATCACTTAGCATACAGAAAGAAGCACTGGCTTTGGATAGAGCTGGACTTTGTCTCTTTTCTTGTGACCTTGACCAAAGCCTCCCTTTGCCTCGGTTTTCTCATCTGCAAAATAAGCAGATGATAATGCCTAACTTATGCCATGGGTTTGGGTATTTTGAAGGATGTGTGGGTAAAGTACTTGGCATGTGTGGTTTTTTTCCCAAATTGTGGTAAAGAATGCATAACATAAAATTTACCACCTTAACCATTTCTAAGTGTATGGTTCAGTAGTGTAATTTATATTCACATTTTTGGGCAACCATCACCACCATCCACCTGTAAATTTTTCATCTTACAAAATTGAAACTCTGATACCCATCAAACACTGACTCCTGATTCCCTCTTCTCCCCAGCCCCTGGCAACCACCATTCGACTTTCTGTCTTTATGAACTTGACTACTCTAGGTGCTTCCTATAGTATGTGTCTTTTTGTAACTGGCTTCACTTAGCATAATGTCCTCAAGGTTCATCCATGTTGTAGCATGGATTGGAATTTCCTTCCCTTTTTAAAAAATATTTTATTTATTTATTTATTTATCTATTTTGGCTGCGCCAGGTCTTAGTTGTGGCACGCAAGATCTTTTAGTTGTGGCATGCGGACTTCTTTTTCTAAATCTTTTTAACTTTTTATTTATTTTTAAAAATTAATTTTATTTATTTGTTTTTGGCTGTGTTGGGTCTTTATTGCTGGCACGCAGACTTTCTCTAGTTGCGGTGAGCGGGGGCTACTCTTCATTGTGGTGCGTGGGCTTCTCACTGCACTGGCTTCTCTTGTTGCGGAGCACGGGCTTTAGGCACTTGGGCTTCAGTAGTTGTGGCATGCAGGCTCAGTAGTTGTGGCCGCAGGCTCTAGAGCACAGGCTCAGTAGTTGTGGCACACGGGCTTAGTTGCTCTGCGGCACGTGGGATCTTCCCGGACCAGGGCTTGAACCCGTGTCCCCTGCATTGGCAGGCGGATTCTTAACCGCTGCGCCACCAGGGAAGTCCCATGTGGACGTCTTAGTTGCAGCATATAAACTCTTTAGTTGAGGCATGCATGTGAGATCTAGTTGCCCGACCAGGGATCGAACCCGGGCCCCCTGCATCGGTAGCGCGGAGTCTTTCCCACTGGAACACCAGGGAAGTCCCAGAATTTCCTTCCTTTTTAAAGCTGAATAATATTCCAGTGTACGAATATACCACATTTTCAAATCCATTCATCCTTTGATGAACACGTGTGTTCTTCCACATCCTGGGTATTGTGAGAGTGCTGCTAGGTACACGGGTATGCAAATACCGCTTCGAGATCCTGGTTTTAATTCTTTTGTTGGCATGTGTGTTGCATTCAGTAATTTAATACTTAGTGTCCCATTTCCTCCATTTCATATGCAATGAAACAGAGGTGCCAGAGGTCAATTAATTTGATTAAGGCCTCACAGCTGATACATTGCTGGAGCAGCATTTGAATCCAAGTCTTCTGTCTCTAGTTGATCTGTTCACTCTCCATAATCTCATTTTGCTCTAAGATACTTTTCAAGAGGAGGGATTGGCATTTTGAGTGAGAGGAGGTGATTTTAGGGGACTTCAGAAGATCTGGAAAAGAGGGAGAAAGATGGTAGCATCCATCACTGTGAATTTCATAACCAGTCACTTGTATTCTTTGTGACAGGCCCTAAGTGGGGGAGATTTGCACCCTAATCAAGTGGGCTCTTGAGTAGACCAAATGCATGGGTGATAAGGCAATCAAAGAGTATCATGCCACATACATTGGCTTTCTGAATCTTCAGCCACAGCATGAGCTAAAGGTCTTTTTGGTGCACGCTGGAAAATTCCTCTAACAGCCCCTGAAGTGGGACTGGCTAGTGGATCCTTTAACCCCTGTGCGGAATTGCCTTTACTAGAGACTTGGTGTAGAACATCCTTCATCCTCCATCCATGGGGCATATGTCCTTCGTTATCACCTGAATAGATGCACACCTGAGCAGTGTAGCATCCATAGTGTTTGGTTAAACTGAGCCCAGTTTTCTCATCTGTTATACTGCTTTACTTCGTTGTTGTTGTCATTTGCTGTCCAGGCATCAAATGGTCCATAAATAAAACACCTATCCACTGCATAGACACTCCAAAAAGCAAAAACAAATTTCAGAGCAACTGAAATGGCTGTTGCTAAGCCAATACATTCAATGCATTTTTCTTAGACAAATAGTTGACTTTTAGGTAAAACACCTTGCATGCTGCCTGTCACATAGCAGGTCCCTGAAAATCGTTCTTTTTTTCCCTCATCCTTTCCTGTATTAGAATTCAGTTCTATGCAAAGAGCTAGGATATAGGCATTGGAAATGGAGGGATGGAGGAGGTGACGACCGTATTCACTGACCTCAGAAGTGTGGGAAAACAGGCATTGAAAATAAATCAGTGTATTCATGTGGATAAAGAAAGGAAGGAAAGGGGATGTCCCTAATCAAATTGTGTCCTCCCTCCCCTAAACTGATACGTTGAAGTCCTAGCCCTCAGTACCTCAGAACGTGACCCTGTTTAGGAAGAGGATCATTACAGATGTAATGAGTTCAGATGAGATCACACTGGAGTAGGGTGGGCCTTTAATCCAATATGACTGGTGTCCTATAAAAAAGGGAAATTTGGACACAGACATGCACACAGGGAAAACACCACGCGAAGATGAAGGCAGAGATCAAAGTGATGCATCTAGGAGCCAAGGAACACCAATGATTGCCAGCACACCCCTGGAAGCTAGGCAAGAGGCGTGAAACATTCTCCCTCACCATACTCAGAAGTAACCAACTCCGCTGACACCTTGATCTCGGACCTCTAGCCCTCAGAACTGGGAGATGATACATTTCTTTTTTTTTAAATTTTATTGAAGTATCGTTGATTTACAATGTTGTGTTAATTTCTGCCGTACAGCAAAGTTATTCAGTGCTATACAGTAGGACCTTGTTGTGTATGCATCCTATATATAATAGTTTGCATCTGCTAATCCCACACTCGCAGTCTTTCCCTGCCCGACCCCCCTCCCCTTGGCAACCACAAGTCTGTACTCTATGTCTGTGAGTCTGTTTCTGTTTCGTAGATATGTTCATTTGTGCAGTATTTTAGATTCTACGTATAAGCGATATCATATTGTATTTGTTTGTCTCTTTCTGACTTACTGTGCTTAGAACGATAATCTCTAGGTCCCTCCATGTTGCTGCAAATGGCATGATTTCATTCTTTTTTATGGCTGAGTCATGTTGCACTGTATGGGAGATGATATATTTCTGTTCTTCAAGCCCTCGGGGTTTGTGGTGCTTTGTTACGGCAGCCCTAGCGAGTGAATAGAGAGCTCCGGTGGTAACTAGGATAGGATGGGGTTGGGGAGGTCCCCTGGAGGACAGGATGCTTAAGCAGAGACGGGGAAGATGATTCAGAGATAGCTTGGGAAATATGTAGGAAAAAAAAGGAGAGCATTTTGCAGAAGAAATACTATTTTGATATGCGGCTAGTGGTTACTTTACAATTTATCCTAATAAGCGTGGGTATCGCGTTTCAAATCCCACGACACATTAGGACTAGAAACAATAAAGTCCAAGACAGCTGGCTGCTCCTCACCGTGCAGCTGATAAAACAGACTGACCATGATGGGGGAGAAAAGGAAACTTAAATCAGTGGAATTAGGAGGAGGGCACAGAGGGAGGAGGAGAAGGAGCAGAAATGAAACAACCTTTGCATTTGGGGGCTCTTTTTTTTAACAACAGAAATTAATTTTATCACAGTTCTGGCAGCTGGAAGTCCAAGATCGAGGTGTCAGCATGTTTGATTTCTTCTGAGGCCTCTCTCCTTGGCTTGCAGATGGCTGCCTTCTTGCCATGTCCTCACATGGTCTTTCCTCTGCCTGTGCATCTCTATGTCCAAATGTTCTTTTCTTATAAGGACACCAGTCAGATTGGAGTAGGGCCCACCCATATGACCTCATTTAATCTTTTTAAAAAATCGTTTTTAAATTTATTTTTTAACCTTTTTAAAAATTGAAGTATAGTTGATTTATAATGTGTTAGTTTCAGGTGTACAGCAAAATGATTCAGTTATACATATATATATTCTTTTTCAGATGCTTTTCAATTATTGATTATTATATTGAATATAGTTCCCTGGGCTATACAGTAGGTCCTTGTTTATCTATTTTATATATAGTAGTGTTAATAGTATATGTATACTATACATACATATATATAATATATATATATACTATATATATAAGTATATATATAGTATAAAGTATATATAATAGTGTTATAGTATATGTTAATCCCAAACTCCTGTGTGTGTGTGTGTGTGTGTATAAATACACACACACACACACACACACATATATATGTGAATGGATAAAGAAGATGTGGGATATATATATATATCTTCTTTATCCATGTATCTGTCCATTTATCTGTCAATTTCATGAAGTAGTGTAATGATGGATGTTTGTCCTGAGTGAAGGGACGAACATCCATCATTACACGAGCTCGTCAGGTTGACTTCTGGGGAAACGGCTGCTTGGAGCAGGAAACAACCACCTCTGATACTTTAATGATGACGCTGAGCCATCAGTGGTGAGCTCAGCCACCGTAGAGAGGTCCTGTTTCAGAAGTGACACCAATAAACTGTAGTGTCTCGAACAGACACACGATGCTACTTCAAATTAATAAGTCCTCTTCTTGTTACTGTCTTTGAGAGTATTTTTCAAAAAGTACCTTCTAAACCTGGGTTAGGTACCCTCTCCCTTGGGCCTTCACAGAACTCCGTGTTTTGCTGTATCATAGTACTAACCATTCTGATTTTAACTCTCCTCCTTCTCACCTGTGTTGTTCTTGATCTGCCTCCTATCCTAGGCTTGCATCTCCTTGGAGCACAACCTCAGATTTGAAGTGAATCTCTGTCCCTCAGAGTCTGCACACAAGATGGCCAGAAGTGAACATTAAATAAATATTTGTTTAACAACTCCAGTTTCAAAATATTCACATCCTAGATGCTCAAAATTTAAAAAAAAATTTTTTGCATGCTTAAAAATATAAACCCTTGGGTAACACACATGCCCAATTGGCCAAAGGTTTTCCAATTATATATGTTCATTTTTTCCTCTATCACAAATTCCCTCTGGACCCTCTGCCACCGACATTCAATAATATGAATTGAATTCTCTTTTTACATCAACCTTTTCTGGTAAGAGGCTAGCCTGCTATGTTCTCTTTTGACAAGTTCAGGGTAATTTTGACTTTGATCTGATTCTTTTTTTTTTTTGCTTGCTTGTGGCCAGAGAAAAATCTACATGATGTTTCAAACTATAATTTTCAGGTTTTCTCTTAAAAAGGATGCTGGATGTAGAGGTTTGGATAGGATAGAAAGGAAAACAGAGCTAAAAGCCAGAGCTCTGCTACAATTTCTGAATGTCTATTCTCTTTTTTGTTGTTAGGAGAATTACCAGTGCAATTGGTTCCCACAGGAATATCTCCTGTTATTCTCTCTCATTTGTCCAGTTCTGAGACAATTGAATAATCTGGAATGTGTCCAAGAATTCTGAGCCCAGAGAGCGCCTTAGGGAAACCTAACACCCTCTTCTTCTCATGGCCACCCATCACGTTGTCTTGGCTTCCCTGACTATTGGAAGCCATAAAGCTTTAGCTACACTATGTTGGTTGCTTATTATGTTTCACGTGTATGCTGAGCATGGTATACGTGCAGCCTCTAAACCTCACAGCAAACCCTGAGAGGGTTTATGTTCTGGTCCTCATTTTAGAACTGAGAAGACTGAGACTCACAGAGTCAGTTGTATAACGCCCCCCAAAGATGCTGTTGGGAAATGGAAGAGCCAGAATTTGAATGCAGAACTGACTGACTCAAAACTCCATTCTTCTTTCATTATGTTGTTCTGGATGGTGTGGTCTGTGGAGAGAGTCTGCTGAGGCTACATTACGGGACACAGAGAATGTGTTGGAAAGAGTAGGGTTGAAGAAGGACCCTGGGCAGGATCAACATGGCCTTGTGGGCCAGGCAGAAATGTGGTACTTCGCAAGTGTGAAAAAAGCTTTGGAAAAATGTTATGAGCTCCTCTAGCTAGTAAGCAGTGTAAGAGCTAGAACTTGTCCACCAAACACAATGCCTGGCATGCCGTAGACACCCAGATATATGAGGAGGAATAGGTGGATGAGCCGAGTGGGAGAGGTCAGAGCACAGGTGGGCTCCACAAGGCAGTAGGGGATTCTCAGGATGGGCGAGCCCAGCTTGTTCCCTAGATATAACAGTAACTTCTATTCTCTGGATAAAAGAGGAAACAAAAAGGCCAGTGGTTTACTCATCTAAGTGAGAAATTTTACAAGGAAAGATACTCAGAAGACAGAAGAGTCTCTCTTCATAGGGGAGGCTTAATGCTGAGCCTGGTCCATGCTAAAGGCAGCCTAGCTTAGTGGAGGAAACACCAATTTTGCCATGGTTACTAACATGCTGTGTCACTTTGGACAAGCACCTCAACCTCTCTGAGCTTCTGTTTCCTGATCTGTAAGATAGGACTGTAATACTTAGAGAAACAGAGGTAAATTTTTCACATGGTTAATATGCTTTTCTGTTTGGCCTTTCTGAGTCTATGACTTTTGTCTGAGCTGGGCTGTGCTAACCATCTACTTGGGAAAGAAAGTGTAAAAGAAAGTGGAAGGAAACTCACTCGATGCCACTGTATGGGACTCATTGCCCCAGAGTGACAAGTTCTGTAGCAGGACCCCTGCTCTCAGGCCTTCTGGTACATGAGGGTCATTGAAGAACTCCAACCAGACAATCTTGTACTCAGACCATACCACTTTATTTCTTTTTCTTTTTTTTCTTTTTTGGTACTTTATTTATTTATTGAAGTATAGTTGATTTACAATGTTTCAGGTGTGCAGAAAAGTGATTCAGTTTATATATATATATATATATATATATATATACATACATATATACCTTTTCAGATTCTTTTCCATTGTAGGTTATTACAAAATACTGAATATAGTTCCCTGTGCTGTACAGTAGGTCCTTGTTGTTTATCTCTATTATGTACAGTAGTATGTATCTGTTAGTCCCAAACTTCTAATTTATCCCTCCCCCCCTTCCCCCTTTGGTAACCATGAATTTGTTTTCTATGTCTGTGAGTCTGTTTCTGTTTTGTATATAAGTTTATTTGTGTCATTTAAAAATATTCCGCACATAAGTGATATCACATGATATATGTCTTTCTCTGTCTGACTTACTTCACTTAGTATGATAATCTCTAGATCCATACCTGTTGCTGCAAATGGCATTATTTCATTCTTTTTTATGGTTGAGTAATATTCCATTGTATATATGTACCACATTTTCTTTTTTCATTCATCTGTCAATGGACACTTAGGTTGTTTCCATGTCTTGGCTATTGTAAATAGTGCTGAACATCTCCTTGAATTAGAGTTTTCATCTTTTTCATATATATGCCCAGAAGTGCGATTGCTGGATCATATGGTAACTCTAGTTTTAGTTTTTTATACTACTTTATTTCTTAACAGGCTCAGCTACCCCCTGGTAGCTCAGAGCTTCTTCACCATGAGTTTCTCCCAAAATCCCAAACAGCAGAGTGGGACAAGAAGTCTTTGCCCTCAGCATTACCCTCAACTCATCCATCATTCTTCTCCTTCACCTGGGTCTGAAGACCAAAGGGGGAAAGTTGAGAGACATGATCTTAGGCCCCCTTATTTCTCTCTTTCTTTTCATTCTCACAATTTCCTAGAATCAGAGCCTTCCCATCCCTTTCCTCTCTGGTCCACCCTTGCCAAAAACTTCTGTGGTCTTGCCAACCAAGACTGGTCCTTAATATGCTAAAGAGTAGAGATAAAGGAATTTAGTAAAAACTACCTTCCAAAATCAATATTGTGACTTAAAATTTTTATTATTTTCTGGCTGCACAATTGTTTTTTGAATGTCAGAAACTTGCATTTAACTCCTTTAGAGGGAGTAAGGAAGTGCCTAAGAGCACAGATTCCAGAGTCAGACTGCCAGGTCCAAAGCATGGCTCTGCCACTTACAAGTGGTGTAACTTTGGGTAAATCACAAAACCTCTCTTTGCAAAATGGGGTTAATAATAGTATCTCATAGGGACTCTTGGAATAGTACATTAGTTTGTATATGAAATAATAACACCTCTCTGTTTATTATGTATATAACTGTGTTTTCACCTTCTTTATCATTAATCAATATCATCATCACCATTTTTCTTTGTGTTCCTTCTTTAATAAATCCTAATTTCCTAGCCTTACCTAGGTATATGGATGCCATGGGCCATCTGGGGTAAACCTCACATACTCAGGAAGACAAAAGAGAAAAGCACACTAATAATTTGAAAAATACATTATCCTTAAGACTGCAGTCTAGTTGGTAGAGTTGTTTTCCCATAGGGCTATGGGTTAACAATTCTGATATTGCTAGACATGTATACTGGAATTAAACAACTAAGTAAATGGATGGTGGAGGATGGGAGCCAGGCTTCTCATTGTTGGGGTGGGAGGTTATAAATGAGCAAGGGGTGAAGGCTAGACCGATCCATGTGATAATGGATTAGAGTTGGAGATATCAGGATGAATTCATGTTAAGCTTAATACAGACACAGATAGTTACATATATAAATTTTTATAGATGTGTATATATGTATGAGTCAGTCTACACACGTAGATTTCCTTGCTCAGTCAGCTGAGAGGGACTAGAAGCCATGAGCACACTTGGCCCCCAGATTTTGGTTTCTAACACCATTCTCCAAGAAAGGGAGCCAGGGTCCTCGGAGAAATGGATTCTAGGATGGGACAGGAAGTAAACAAGATGAACCTGGAGCATCTTGCATTGCTGGAAAGTAAGAAAGTTCTCCAAAAAAAGGGCAGGCGGGAATGTAGAAGCCAACTGAAAGAGATTCCAATGGCCAAACCTGGGGAAATTTGAGTGAAGAAACAAAATAAAATAGTATTGGATTCTAATCCAAAGTATAAAATACATATCCATGTGTCCACACTAATATATATCATATATATATATATATATATATCATATATATATATCATATATATATATGATATATATATATATAATATATATATATATATATATTTGAGTGAATAATTAAAAGGGGAAGAAGAGACAAATCTGCTATGAAGAACAATTCCAAATAATTTATGTAGACACTCTGTACTCAGAGAGGTAGAGCGTAACTTCCCACTCCTTAAGTGTGGGTTCTGTATAGTGACTTCCTTCCAAAGAGTATGGTATGGAAAGAGAGAAAAAGAGAGTAACTTTACAGTGGAGAGATTTGAGAAACACTGCCTCAGGCAGCGATATTGATATTTATGACATCAATAATGACGTCATCACAGAATGTATCCTTGACATGTTATGATGAGAATGTCACCTCATCTGTATGGTTTTCCTCCCCCAAACCCATAACTGCAGCCTAGTCATGAGAAAAAACATCAGACAAGTTCCAGTTGAGGGACATTCTACAAAATAATTGACCAGTACTCCTCAAAACTGTCAAAGTCATCAAAATAAGGAGAAGTCTGAGAAATTCACAGCCAAGAGATACCTAAAGAAACACGATGACTCAATTTAATGTGCTACCTGGATGAGATTCTAGAACAGAAAAAGGACATTAGGCAAAAACTAAGGAAACCTGAATAAAGTATGGGTTTTCATTAATAGTTATATGTCAGTCTTGGTTTATTAATTGTAACAAATGTACCCTATTGGGGAAACTGGGGCCGGGGTATATTGGAACTCTCTGTGCTATCTTTGCAGTATTTCTGTAAATCTAAAATTGTTCTACAATAAAAAATTATTTAAAAGATATATTGTTCCTGTATCATTACTTCACAGGATTGATATGAGGATTTAAGGAGATAGCGCATGAAAAGTTCATCACCAAGTGACTGGCACATAATATATGCTCCACAGAACAGCACTCTTTGACCATCTTGCGCCTTTCTGTGCAATTCTTCCTTGTGATATGCCTTGCAAAACTTACTATTGTTGCCTTTCCTCCAAGATGAGCCAAACTGGTCTAGTTTCTGATAGTTGGTATCTGTCTCTTTTGCTCTGAGAAAACTAGAGCATCATCCCAGGGTTTGTAATTGAGCATTTTTACCTTAATGACCCTATCTGGATTGCATTCATTGGTCTGTTTAGTAACTAAGATATACCACATCATAACAGTACTTACATGGTGGTTACCTTGGTGTCAGTCTGCCAGATACTTCTATATAGAGTAAGTGTATTTTAACTTTCTTTGAAAATGATTGTCAAATACGTGAGGCCCATTTTCTGTCTTAGGAAGGAGAACATGGGGACGTTATCAACTTCTTCTTTGCTGACTGAGGGTCTTGACGGAATGCAGCATCCCAGAACAGCAAGTCCTCGTCAGTTATTTCTAAGGATCAGAAGGAGTTGCAAAATTATAATGAGGCAGGGAAAGTTTTTTTGTGACCTTGGGTAGAAAGTACCTTTCTACAGAGGTGAGGTGGATAAGACATCCCTGGGGCTGAGGTGTATCTAGAAGAGAAACCATACTGCTGGGAGCAAGACATGGCTGGTCCTACTGGATTCCCTCTATGGTCATGGCTATGCAAAAGAAATTATATATATATATACACACACACACACACACACACACACACACACATATAATTTATATGTAAAATATATATAGTAAATATATAAATTATGTATACACATAATTTCTTTTGCATAGTATATTTAATTAGTATATTATATACTATATTATATAATATATAAAATTGATAATATATAATTATATATGTGTGTACGTATATAAATACCTACTATATTACATAATACATAAAACATAATTATATATAAAATGTATAATATATAATACATAAATTATATATATAATTTCTTTTGCATAGTATATATACTTAGTGTATGTATTATATACTATATTATATAATATATAAAATATACAATATATATTATATAACATACATTATATTATATATTTGTGTACATATGTATATAAATACATACACGTGCATGGACATATATACATACTACATATATACATACGTTCAAACAGTTATCTCCTATCTTTATGCTTCTTCTCTCAATTGACAAGGTCAGGATTTGCACATTATAACCTACTCTTCCCTCTTCACTCACCCTATTCTATTTTTCTTGGATGGCAACCTGAGCTTACCTCCCGTCTACTCTTTTGTTTGTCCTCCTTAGCTGGGTATTATGTGTGGAAAACTCACAGAAAAACTGGGTTGCCAGGTCTGGTCCATCCTCCTGCTCAGTAAAATGAAAATAACATTTAAGAAACCCAGTCACCAATGTCTATTTAATAATTCTTGATTGCTGCCCTGAGCCTGGATTTCAGTATTTCTGAATAATCAGCGCCTGGAAGCTAGCAAAAAATGGCTATCTAAAACTGCCAGAAATTTGCTTCCTGTTGTTCTGAATGTGAAAGTAGGAATGTGACTCTGGGGCAGCCTCATTTTCCTCCGTGATGGATCACTTTGGTGGGCCATCTCAGTCCTACACACTTTCATTAAGTAACTACTCGCTGCCCCTGAGTTAGCTCAGGACTTGGGAGAAATCATCCAAAAGCAAATGCTTTATAATGGAGTATTCTGTTTAAGAATATAAAAGGCTGTCCCAAGTGGTAAGGAATATCTCTGTACTTTTTTTTTTTCTTTAATGAAGTGTTTAGCGTTTCCCCTGGCAGGACTGGAAACAGAGTTTGAAAATAGTGGATGGGATCTGGGACTGAGGGAGCAAAGAGATGGGAGTAAGGGCTCCCACTGGATGATGGGCTTAGGTGGTGTCAGCTCTGTAACTAGTTAAGGGTCTATTTCCAGAAAAAAAAAAACCCTGCCATTAAGATATTGGTTAATTAACTTATGAATGTCCTTGGGCATTCTCTATGCACTACTCGGTCAATTTGCTGTTTGAAATTTCTACTGAAGCTCTGTAGAAAATCCAGGGCCAATGCCTGTTCCACCTTGGTGCACTCTGCAGGCCCCATGGGAAGCCTCCCTTCTGGTCAGTTCCAGCCTCCCAGTGGGATTCAGGACAACAATGCACTAGTCAGAACTTATATTGCACGTGACAGTAACCCCAAAGCACACTAGCTTATTCAGAAAGGGGCTTCCCTATCTCCTCTGCTTCTTTCCTTATTCTTTCACAATAAAGAAAGACTTTCTTCACATGGTAGGTTCAAACTCATTTGAATTCATGGCCTCCTGGCTCCTTGACTCCAAAGCTTCCCAATAGAAAAAATTCAGGGAAGGACTCTGATTGGCCCAGCCTAGATCACATGCTCCTTTCTGGCCCAATCACTGTGAGGAGAAGGAGGTGTTGTGATTGGTCTGACTTGGATCACATGTTCACTGTGTGACCAGAAGGGTGAGTTACTGGCCTGATTTCCAACTGCCAGCTCTTACTTACATCTCTGAGTAAGAGTTTTTCTGGCTACCAGAGCTCACTCTGCCCATGAACATGGTAGGTTACAAGTGCTGAGGAATTACTGTCTACCAGAAGCAGCCCTCAAACAACGACTGATGGGAGCTGGCACATAAATACTCAGGGGCTCACTTGCCCACGGGCTGACAGAATTCTGAGACATGCACTCAACACCATTTACCAGAATGCCAGAGTGGGATTAAACTCCCATTCTCCACAGTTGCCCCTTGCTGGGCATTGCACTCTTTATCTGCCTCTTTCTCTTTCCCATCTCGCCCCCTCACCCCTTGTCTGCAGTACTGCCTGACATCACCTCCCAAATATGCTTGTACTTGAGTCCTTATCTCAGTGACTTCTGGGAAAACCCAAACTAAGAGAGTTACAGTGATTGGCAGCTAATCACATGAGTCAAATGGGGATGAAGCAGAGTGCCTGGAACTGGTACTTCTGAATACACAAAACAGTAGCTGTGCACTAAAAAAATATATGTGTGTGTGTGTGTGTGTGTGTGTGTGTGTGTGTGTATGTTGGGGAAAAAAACCCCACAGAGCAGCAAACAATGAGAACTTACAGTAAATCACTTCCTATTACACCAACATTTGGGCACAAACATGTCTGGCCTGACGTGCCCAGGGGAAGCAGACAGACCTCCCCAGCAGGTTCCTCTGGAGAGGAAAATGTCAGAGGACGTTGGGGTCCAGGCTACAGGGAGAGCTGTAATTTACATGAGACAACATTTCCACCATGACTTCATTAATCTTAGGACTCTTCAGCCCCAGCTGAATCCCAGCCAAAGAGTTATCATGGCAGGGAGACATGCCCGCCTCCTCAGATGCTGGCCAGCGGCTGGGCGACTTGGCTTATGTTTGGCGATATTCCCATTAGACAGTTGGGCTTGTGGGATGGCCCATGCATGTGCAGTGATAAAAATACTCTCCTTATCTCTGTGTCTCAGCTGTGGTAACCCTGCTTCTTTCCGTTCGAGTGTATTGGTTTCTAAAGCCAAACTTATTCTATATATGTCACGGGTTGAATTGCCTAGAAGCAGTGCTTGAGAGAGGGGTTCAGGTGTATGAGACTCTGAGGGAGTCAAACACCCACACCTCTCTAAGGTTGTGAGGGAAACAAAATAGGAAAGATAAAGGAGCCACACAGGGATGGGGCTCTCAGTTTCAGATAAAGTCTAGACCAGGGGTTGTCAAACTATGGCCCGTGGACCAAATTCAGCTGCCACCTATTTTGGTAAATAAAGTTCTAAATAAAGTTTTATTGGCACACAGCCACGCTGACATAATGTCTATGTCAGCCTTCTTGCTACAAGGGCAGAGTCGAGTAGTCTCTGGACTGGATGGCCTGCAAAGCCTAAGCTGTTTACATTCTGGCCCTTTCCAGAAAAAGCTTGCTGAACCCTGCTCTAAACTTGTGTCAACCCATGGGAGCTCTGGAGCCCCCCTTGCTCCATTAAGTTATCCCCACCTTGAGGCAAGGGCTGGTCTTGGTACCTTAGTGTCAGCTGGGCATTGGTTGTCACCCACCCTGGGTGTTGAGGGTGAGGGACATTAAGCATATTAAGCCCAGGATGGTGGCTCCCATCAGCCGAGAACGATTTTTTGGATGTTAGGGGCACCTGTGAGCTCTGAGCAACCGACACAGTGGCTGGGAAACGGGTGCACATGCTGGTAAAGGGGATCTTTCAAGGCACTGCCAGCAAGTACTGCCATGTTGATCTGGATCTCCAGATGTGCTTCATGAAGATGGAGGGAACCCTTGCTTCCTGCCTGAAACTGAGCCATAATTCTCTCACCCGGACTCCGTGACTCCCATTTCATTCTTGCCTTCAGTCCGTCCATCCCATTGTTCTCAGGGTGAAGACAGAAACCCTTAACAGCTCAAAGAATAATTCCTGAACCTTTTCCCCCATGAATTCCAGTCCCTCTAAGTAGCCAATATTCAGTTTGTGTGTTTTTACCTATTTTTTTTCAGTCTTTGCAAACCACAGCACACAAAAATATGCACAGATTTTCTTTTCTTTAAACCAAATGCCCTGTTATGTGCATTACTTTGACATTTGCTTTTTTTGCCTTAACAATATAAACCATAAGAAACTCTCCACATGTATAGTTAACTGATTTTTAACTCATTTTTTTAACAGCTGAATGATAGGCCATCATATGTATGTACATATTATGTACCTAATACAGATGTACAATAATTTAAGCATTTCTGCATTGATAGGAGTTCAGGTTGTTTCTGTGTGGTTTTTATTTTTCACTTTACAAACCATGGTGCAAAGAACGCCTCTGAACAAATATCCTCACATTCTGTTGCTTGTATTTCTGAAGGCTCCATCCCTAGAAGTGGTATTATTTGGTCAACATACACATGCATTTTAAATTTCCATACACACTGCCAGATTCCTTTCTGCAGATACAGCAAATCATATGTCCACCGTGAGTTTATGAGGCTGTCCAGTTTCCAACATCTTTGCTAGATTGGTGTCCTTCAGTCCTTTTAATTGTTGCCAGTCTCTTGGCAGGGGAGTGGCCTCCCGTTGTCCTGACTTGCATTTCCTTGACTGTTATTGAAGTTGGTCATCTTTTTATATGTATGTTGCTTTGATAAAAGTAGCCCCAGCAGTGATAGGACCTTATGTTAATTTGGGGGGAGATGGAAGTGTTCTAGGGGAATCCTTTGCTCTTTACCCATCCATCCTCAGCTGCTCTCTAATGCAGAGTTGGTTGTTGCCGATATACCTGCCCATCCTCGGCTGCCCTCCCTCTCGTGTCCCCAAAGGGCGTGGAGTTTTGGTCTCAAGGGATGTGGCCATGGTGGGGGTGGGTAGAAGGTCCTGCCCCATTGGTGACCATCTCCGTCTGTTCTCTTCACTTCTAGACGCCACCCAGATGAACAACGCAGTGCCCACCTCCCCTTTGCTCCAGCAGATGGGCCATCCACATTCCTACCCCAGCCTGGGCCAGATCTCCAACCCCTACGAACAGCAGCCGCCTGGCAAAGAGCTCAACAAGTACGCCTCCTTGAAGGCTGTCGGTAAGTGCTGTTTTGTTTCTTCTCTCTCTCTCCTGTACTTTTCTGTTCCTTCTAGATTTCCTTATCCCCTACTTTTTTTCTACTCCTTTTTCTGTCTTTCTTATCTATCTATCATCTATCTATCATCCATCATCTATCTATCTATCATCTATCTATCTTTCAAAATCTCTCTCTATTTCTCTTTCTCTCTGTCTCATTCTCTCACTGTCTCTCTCTCATGTATTCTGGGTCTCTTTACTTGGGACACAATTTACTAAGGACCAGAGCCCCTCAGCGGCTTTCTCTTGGCCCCAGGTCAAGTCCTACCTTGCTGTGTGGGGCGGGGGTGGGGGGGGGGAGAAGGAGAACGTGGATACTCATTGAATCATACCGATACCTCAGCCCCTTCGCCATCAACCATCTGCCCTAGCGAATCCTCAGGGAACCTGGACTTAGGATCCAGGACACTCGGTCTCCGAACCCCCTGCCCTTTAAGTGTGACACTCACCACCCACACAGTCCAGCCTCTCGGAGAAGTCAGTAAGCCTGCACATTCCTATCTCAGGGAACTCCTGTTTTTCCAGATGTAAACATTTCTGGTGTTGGGGGGTTGGGGGAGCCTGGAGCTCCTATTACCTGAGTTCTTATCAAGTGCCAGACATTGCATTGCCCCTTTTATAGACACTGTCTTATTTTCCCATAGCGCTCCAAAGAGGAAGGCATAGGTATTGCCCCAATTTTCAGATTAGGAAAACTGAGGCTCGGGGAGGCTAATTTAACTTGCTCCAAATCAAGCAGCCTGTGGGCAACTTGAACTTGTGTTTTTATCGCTGCAGGGCCTGTGCTCCTGCTGCTCCCTTCCCACAGCCCTGGGTGGGCTGGGGTTCAGTCCATTCCCCCGATTTGTACATGAGGGAGTCTGACGGTGACCCAAGCTCCTAAACAAATGACTCATGGCCCCGTTCTGTAGGATGGAAGCAGCACCCACAGCAAAGTCAAGCTTTGGGGCGGGCAGAAGACTCCCAGACCCCATGCCTTCTTTTATAATCAGCTTCTCATCCTATTTCCTCTCCCCACTGCCAAGCTCCTCGTTGGAGATGGGACAGGAGACATGTGCTGATCAATTCCAGTATGAAATATCCTAATTCTGTTACAAACTCAGGACAGAAACCAAAGCACAGACATGATCACATGTCTAGGCTGCTGTCAGAACCACGGTCTACGGACATCAGATTCATAAAACAAGCATATTGGTGCCCAAGAGAGGGCCAGGCACATACTTGGAGCTTAGCGTTTGAACAAGAAGTCCATCTTTAGGAACTCACGTTCCTCAATCTCCCACGATTTCCAAATGGAACCATTTGAAGAAGGTTTTAGGGGTGCTTATAATTCTGAGGGCACAGGTCGTGCTGCCTAAATTCCAAGCCTCGTAAGACTTTACATAGTAATCTCCCACGTTTCCTGTTGAATTTCTCCACCCACCTCAACCCTCATCTACACCCATGACCACAGATTTCTTCTATTCCATATTGTGTGTTTGCAGAGCACATACATCCTAAACGTGTTCAGATAAACTCAGATATTACTAGGAAGGGAAGGGAGCTGTTGCCTAGGAGAGAAAGAGTCAGGGCATGTGTGCCAAGGTAACTGCAGAGGCCTTCATGCACTATTCCGTGGCCCACCTCCCTTTCTGAGCCTTGCATTTAGGTGATGAAGAGCATCTGCTGTTATACTTGATTCTTCTTTTGCATTAAAAAAAATCCACCCAGACATCTTTTTCTTTTTGAACTGGTCCTATTACCCAAAACAACTCATTTCTTCAACTTAGGCCCAGTGTTTCCTTCCCCCTCAACACCCAGTAGCTCTTTGGGTAAATCATAAATGGATCTTCCAACAGAATTCCTTGATTCTGTCCAGCATTGACTCAGGGCTTCTTGGTATAGCAAATGTTTGCAGTGCATTTGGAATTAAACTTGCAGTCTGAAAGTTTATTTGACACTCCTTGAGTAACACTTTCTTCCACAAAGCTGGATCTCCTGAAATGTTTGTTGAATGAAGGAATGAGCTTGTCTTTGACAAGAATCAAAGAATAGCTTAGTTGGAAGGGAGCACCCCTGTATCTTCTAAAAACTCTGAAGGGTCTCACTTGGGTTACCCTCCCCGGTCCTGGCTATGGTTGATGTGCCCCTCTTCTTCTTGGTCCTTCTTTTCTGACTATTATGGGAGTTCACAAGCTTTATCTGAGTCACAGATGGTCTTGTAATGGTCTTGTGAGGTCCAGTGAGGGGCAGACTGAGCGAATGCATGACCCGATGGGTTACCCAGGAGTCCAGAGTCTGCCCGCCCAAATGAAATGCAAATCCCATAATAAACGTTCTTTCAAGGGTTCTCTATTAAGGCATAATGTGACTGTGCTGTGAATGATGAAATGCGTTTCATTAACAAAATCGTTACCACCCAGTAGAGAAGTTGTTTAAAAAATGGTTTGCTGTGGAAAGCTCTGCAGTCTCTGATAACCAGACTCATTTTCTAAAAATTTCAATTCAGTAAATAAGGGGAGACTTGGACAGCCTTTAGGGTTAACTGCCAAGTTCAAAAATACCTCTGGAAAAATCAGTGTTCTCTTGGAGGCTTTAATACTCAGAACATCAAGTGGGTTGGTCACCAAAACCCCCTGACCTCAGCTTCTTCGTGTGAAAAATGAAGAACCTGAACTCTCTAGTTTCCAAGCTCCATTCTAATTTTAAAATTGGAAAATTAACCAGTTCTACTCATTCTACTCATTAGAATACCCGTGGACCATTAAATATGTCTCCTTCATTCACTACCAACTCTGGGGAGAAAAGCGTGGGAATTGTTGGTAGTTCCTGAGATAAATTCTTCCCAAACAAGACTTCCCATCTATTTAATTTGATTTGATTTAATTTCATTTTTATTTTATTTATTTAATTTTATTTTTGTTGTGTGCTTGTTGAAATCACACTCATTCATGTTTAAAGAGAGCTCCTTTCTTTCTGTAATTCAGGGATTTGGGAATGTAACATCTGGTCCTATATAGCATGTGACTACAGAATGGTCTCTGTTCTCAAGGAGTTCATTGGCCAGTTATTGTAAAATATTAGCATACACTAGGGAAATGTAAGAGGCTAAACCTCACTGTACTCTGTACAAGAAGGAGTGATGAAGTTGAATGATTATTTGTTCAACGCTTTCATCCATTCTGCAAACATTTAATCTGGTGTCCCTTGATTGTAGGTCCCACTGAGGCATGAACCAAGTCCGTCCCTTTCATCGATGTATCCCCAGCATGTAGCACCATGAAGGGATCTTTTTTTTTTTTGAACTAGTATTTTTATTCATTTCAAAAGTTCTTCCCTTTTTTCCTTTCTTGAACTTTTCCCATCCCCCACCTGCCATTTCAACCATGTAGAGCTATTTGGGAAAATTGGTCTCAGCAGAACACCAGAGAACACAAGCATCAAATATCGCCTTTGGACTATGTAATTAAAAAAAAAACTTGTTTTATCAATAACTCAAATATTATTTTAAGCATTTAGTCCATGTAATAGTAACAAAATAAATGCTCACTTCAGTGTTTTCAAAATCACTCCAGACCTCACCCTCGGCTATTCTTCTCCTTGGGGTGAATAAACTTGGGGGTCTGTATTTGGTGACCTACTGACATCTTCAGAGGTCTGACATGCTCTAAAACTGCATGATTCCTGGCTTTTTCCTCCTCTTCTCTGCCATCTTCCACAAAGGGTAAAGCCCATCTTATCTCTGCTGGCACAGGACAAATCGGTTATTGCTTCTGTGGCCTCTGTGATCACTCATGAAGGGATCTTAATAAGCCCTCCCAATACGTATTTGTAAAACCACTGAATAAAACCACGTGACAGACACCACCCACATCATGTCAGGAGCATGAGATCATCAGCAAGATGGTGGCATATAGCACTGCCCCTGCAATTGGTCAGGACTGAGTTTAAGATCTAGTTCATACGTTTATTGCAGAAATTACTCAACCTTCCAGGTCTCAGTTACACCATGTGTACAATGGAGATAATAAAAATATACAACGAATTGTCTATTGGGAAGATCTGGTGATACAGTGCAGGGAAAGTGCTTACCCTGGTACATGGTCAGCCCTCAATCAATACTGCCCCATATGAAAGTCTCCAGACCAGAATTGTTTGTTGGTCATATTTTTCCTTGAATTTCCAAATACACTGGTACCTTGATTAACATGCAATTGGTAGATTTCACTTTGAAGGAAATAGAGAGTTGGGTCCATATCCTTCACTCTAGTTTGATGGGAAAGATGTGCCTGAAAGCTAACTCACTTTGGGACTCTGATAAAACAAACAAGCAAGCAAGCAAACAGCAAATGACTTTTCTGAGTTGTGCTTAGGGCCAGCAAAGAGGCGGCCCAAACCTCTTCACTCTCCCCATCAATAGCCTGGACAGTGAAGGTCCATATGCCCAGAGCTATGACTCCTACAATCCATCAAAGAAAGATTCTGTTTCACTCAATTAACTCTCCTTACTAAGTCAGAAATGTGGGTTTAAACATTTTCTAAGTATTTTCTACCAAGAAAAGTCAAGAAGTGTGTGTTGTTCTAGACTGAGCCAAACTGTAACCTGAAAATTCAGTTAAGCACACAAATCCTCTGGCCTGAGCCACCTGTGGATGGGTGGTTACAATGCGAGGACCCACTTTATGGTTCCTCATAGGTCAATGTTTGCAAAGACAGTTGTGAAAATATCCCTAAGGGTCACCTGATGATTCAGAGATGGGTGATTCCTGCCTCCAGAACTGGGAAAAGACCACTCTTTTATGTAATTCCTGATGGGCTTTGCAAATGGAAAATTGCCTGTACGTTGGCATTTAGCTCCTATTGGCCCCGTGTCTAGTTTTTCCTCTAGGTGTCTTGAGAGTTTAAATCCTCAGCTGCTATAGGTTCCTGACCACATGCCCTTTAGATGCTTTAGTGCAACTTATGCTGCCCGGTGAGAGAAAGAGACAGGAAGTAACAGCATTATTGATAAAAGGCTGTGCCTTTTTTTTTTTTAATTCAAGAATTTAATAAGAAAATATTTTCTCTGTTGCTATTTGAGTCTATGGACTATTTTCCCAGTACCATGTTACATTTTCCAATAGCACTTTTTAAAACCACAGCAACAGTGCACTTAGATGTGGCAGGAATTCTTTTTCACTCTTTCTGTAGGAATCATGTGTGAAAACCCTAAGTGATGCATAAGCCCCTCAAATGTGAATTAACCTCTGCTAGTTTTTCTTTTTGTCACTGTTATGGAGGAAAGTGAGCTAGTATCATCGACCCAAACAGTACACCTCTGAAGGAGGTATCAGTCCCAAAGTCAAAAGACGGGGAAACCGAGGCTTGGTATAGTTAAGTAATTTTCCCAAAGTCACACCCAAAGAGCCAAGACTCATATTTGGGATAGCCTGATTCAGGTCATCTTCTTCCCACGAAATGATGCTGTCTCTCACAGAGCAATTTCTGGCACCAGAGGTTATACCAGGCCAAAAAGATTGAAGAGGCCCATTTTCCTCTTTGTGGGGGAGGACTTACTAAGGTATTGTTTTCTTTGTTTGAAGGTAAAAGTTTTCTCACGATGCTGAGTATAATTGAGGTATAACATGTTTAAGGTGCATTATAGTTGAGGTATAATTTCATATGTATAGTATAATACTCAGATCGTAATTTTACAGTAGTGTGACTGTTGAAATATACATACACTAGGGTCATCAACGTCCCAGTAAGGATAAGAAATATTTTCCTCTCCCAGAAAGTTCCCTCATGGCCGCTTCCTCTCAATGCCGTAGGCCCATCGTCTTTACATAAGCATTTAATTTTTCACCCAAAAAATATTTATCTAATGTCCATTAGTGTCACCAAGCCCATAATGGGGCCTTAGCTATATATTTGGTAGCTTGTGTGCCATCTTATTAAGCGCCCTTATTAGCTTTGGATTTATGAAACAAAACTTGTTACTGTCTTGCCCTGTCTTAGGTAGTGGGAACAGAGGTGACCACAGCTTGTTTCCTGCCTTCAAGGCGGTCATGGATTTGATTTGGGAGCAAACGGCTTCCTTGGGCTTAGTGACTCAGTGACTCGGTCAGGCATGTGTCCACCCGCACAGGAAGATCTGGGGCCGTATCACTATTTCCAGATGTCAATGATCCTGGCTCAGAGGGAGAGGAAACATGAAGGCATCCCAGGCGGGTCCCACTTAATTTTAAGTTCGTCACTCTTCACCTGTCATTCCAATTTCCCCTCTGTTGTTAGTGATGAGGGTGTAGAGTTCGTATCCGCAGGGGGAACGTGGCAATTTGAGCATCCTTTGGCACGCTTGGGAGGCCAACCAGAAATGTTTAAATGGGGCCGGATCTGTGCTCTGTAATCATTCAGATCACAGACTGTTCCCTACATCTCTTCCCAGCTGGCAGCCTGATAAATCTCTGGAAATTGTGCAGAAATGTTGAGGACTTGGTTTTTCCAGGTAGATTCCTAAGAAAGGAAACTGGAGCTAGTAGCGCACGCTGATTGGTCAGGCCGCCAGCCAGTGGGCAGAGGCTGCTGCTTAGGCACGTGCGCAGGTTTGCCTCGGTTTGAGTAAAACCCGATCTTACAGAGAAGGTCTGTCGAGGACCGGGGTAGGCTGTAGCCATAGTCATTCTCACCATCCTTTACAAAAGGGTCACTATGGGGTTCTCCTAATACTAGGAGATTCCCCCAGGGCTCATCCAGTACATCTGAAATGGAATTCAATTTAGAGAAACTGATTTATAATCAAAGTCCCAGGCATTATGGGATTCTCAGATAACAAGTTTGATTCCTTTAGCATTGAGGGGAATTTCCTTACCTCAGGAAGAGTGACCCCGTGGAGAACCTTGAATTCATTCATTCATTCAACAATATTTTTCAAACACAGACTGTGTGCTAGGCACTGTGAAAGCGGGGTCGCCACCCCACCCAGCATGCCACCCAGCATTTAAAGTTGCAGTCAGCAGAGCCTGCCCCGACCTTGAATTTGGAGCTAATGATGCTACCTCCACCTTTTTAGCAGGGGAATTGCAATAAAAGAGGATCAAAATTTATCTCTTGTCAACAGAGCGTTATTAGCCAAAGTGACCTCATGTAACTAAAACTTTGCTTTCTTTCTTAGAGGGCTGAAATTTAGAGCCACCTAGGAATTCTCTCTCTCTCTGAAAACATCTAGGCTTTCTTCAGGGGAACCTCTCTTGATCCTGTGTTGGGCATTATCTTGATCGTGCTTCAGGGCCTTGCAGAGAGAAGTGTTCACACAATTGTCATTGCACATTTGGTCCCTCGCCCTGTTCCCCGGTCTGCTGAGACCTGCGCCCCTTGGAGGCTGCAGCTGGGGTGCCTGCAGAGCATCTGGGCTTTGAGGGCACAGCACACATGGGAAGCCTGTGAACAGATCAGCATCTCTCCATTATTGTTTTTTTAGGAAGTTCTGAGGGTGACTGGACAGTGGCGACACTTAAGTCACCGAAAGGTACCGTATGGCTTTTTCTAGCTCTTTTGTCGAGGTGTCGTTGGATTTGGCATTAATCCGTGAAGGCACAGAGAATCCCGGTGTCTGTGTGCACACACGTGTCCGCGTTGGGTGGACCTGTAGGTCCGTCTGAGTTCCAGTGTGTAGGTGTTGTGTGTGTGTGTGTGCACACGCGCGTGCATCTGGGGTGGCATGTCTGTGCTCCAGGCTGTTGTTGAAAAGTGTGCTACTCCTCACTTCCCGATATTCATTGCCTGAAGGAAAATGTCATTATCAGAAACCATCCCAGGTAAGACATCCAGGAGACGTTTTTTTCTCAGAAAACTGTGCAGGCAAATGGCAAAATGTAAGGTAAATTAACGCAGGGGGAGAAACACAAATTGTGAGGGAGAGATAAACAGAGTCAGGTTGTTGGCCCTGGGTCTTGGGAATGATTAGCCTTTTGGGGAACAGATGCTATTTTCAACTTTCCTGGCTACCATGGTGAGCATCAAAAGTTGGTCCCCTTGAGTCTGTGCATTAACTAGCTGGGTGACTGGGCTAGGTGGTGGCTATAATTTATTAACCCCCTACTATGTGCCAGACAGAGGGCTGGGCCCTTTATGTCATTTTGTCCTTGAACTCTCCGATGACCCAGCCATGTACGTGTTGTCCTTCCCCTTCAGAGATGAGGACATGGGCCTCTGAGCGAGGCTAGCTCTTGCTTGTCTAAAGTCATGCAGCTGCTAAGTGATGAAGCTGAATTTGAACCCATGTCTGCCTGACTCTAATGCTTAAGTTATTTCCCACTGGGGTGTGATGGAAATGGCTATTTTCCAGAACAGACTGGAAGCTCAGTTCTCTTCTTTCTTCACTCCTTATGCTTTGTTGGATTTGGTAGTTGGGAGGATGTAGCTGACCCAAGCAGGTGAAGGTCAAACCCTTTAGTGACATTGAACTGGGAGAAGTTAGAAGATATTGCGGGGCTGTAGGTCAGATACTGGTAGGGCCCTTTTGCCTTCTCAAAAGACAGTTCTGGTTTCTAAGTGGAGACTGGATTGGGGGAGGGTGGGCTGGAGTTGAGGTCACCTTCTGGAAGGCTCTTGCAGTTATCCAGGTGGGCAGTGCCCGGAACTGTGGTGGGTAGAGGATGAAGAGAAGAAAATAGAGCAGAGGGGTAATGAGGAGACTGCAGAAGGTAGTGAGTGCGTGCGTGGGAGTGGAGAGGAGGGAGCCGTGGGCCGCCCCGTGGTTCTCAGGTTTGGGCCACTTGAGTGCATATCAGCATCCCCTGGAGGAAGGTTAAAACCTAATTCCTGGGCCCCACCCCAGAGCTTCTGATTCACTAGGTGTGGCCAGAGGAGCTGAACTGCTAACAGGTTCCAAGGTGATGCTGATGATGCTGGTCTGGGGACCATACTTTAAAAACCACTGCAGTAGAGAAATCTTGCTGGGAAACTAAGACTGTTTGATTGGGTCTCCAAGCATCTTTCTGTGGGTTGAGGGTTCTGAAGAGGGAAGTTTGACCAGAGTCCCAGAGGCTCCGAAGCAACCTGAGCTCTGGGGCGGGGTGGGGGAGGGAATGAAGAGTGTCACCCCATATTCCAGAATTGGGAGTGAGAGCTTTAGACCCTCGTGTCTAATGAGAACCCCTTGATTACCGAGTTGTTGCCTTGAGAGAGGCAGATTTTTTGGGTCTGCATTAGATAATAACTATTCACATGTCAACATCCATTTTTAGAAATGCAAACAATTTGGAACATGACAGACCTACTAATTTGAGGCATAAACTTTTTTTTCCTTCCCTTGTGAAAAACAAAGCCATTACGATTCCCATGACAACATTTAGAGGCAGTCAGCATCCCTGTCTTTATATCAGCCTATTGTTGTCTGATGCATTTAGAAAATATTTCAGGACAGGTCAAAAGCAAGAGCTTAGAGGCTATTTTTCTACTCAAACCAGGCTAATTTCACCTCTCCTCCTAAATGCATCTTGATTTATCCTGCTTTGTCTGGGGAGGAGAAAAGGGGTCCCAGAGAGGGGAGGCCCAAGTTCCTCTGGGGTCACTGATTTTCCCTATTGTTTTCTACTCAACCTGCAGACCCTGAATCTACATGAGGCATGATGACAAGGTCAGGGGGGTTGTACACCCTGCCACCTTCTTGAAAGAGAAGTATCAGCAGGGTGTGATGGACTTAGCCTCAGACACACCTGGGTTCTGATCGTGGTCCCATCATTGGTACTCTTGTTACTTTCTCCAAGTCATTCAACCTCTCTGAGCCCCTCTTTTCTGATCAACAAGATGGAGACGTCACTATCACCTCCCTCCTAAGGTTGTTGTGAGGACGATGTGAGATAACATGTACAACACATGTCACAGTGCCTAGCATGTCAAAAGTGATAAACACATGAGGTTGTAACTGGTATAATTATTACTATTATTATCAGGTGAGCAAATTAAAGCTCTGAAAAATCTCATGGTGAAAAAACTGTCAAACTCTGTATAGCCCATCATTTCCCAAACACTTTTGACATCTGATCTCTTTTCTCTATGGAAAACCAGTTCACAGCTTGAGATCCACGTACTGGAATGTTGCTAGGAACCCACTTTGGGAACACAGGGCATGGGCAGAGGGATGGGTGTCCCTTGGGGAGGTTGGATAAAGAAGCAGTAGCTTCAAAGGAGAAAGGGCTAGGTCCCTGAAGATACAAGTTCCCCGCTTCCACCTGCATTGGCTATAGCTCACTTGGGAGGGGAATCCTATCTGCCAGGAAATGGCAAACAAATCTTAGCAGTTTGCACTATTCATTTTTCACTACCTGAGGTTTTCCAGGAAAGTCTCCCCCTAGTGGTCACTGCTGTAGGTCCACGTGCCCAGCCCTGTGGACTCCTGGAATAATTGTTTAATACCCAGGATGGAAGAAGACACCACCACCTCAATCCCAGTGGACTCCCCTGACCAATATGAACACGTATCGTGGAAATACATTTATTTTGCAAAACGAATCTTTGAACCTGATCTGTCCTTAGTCTAGCACGCTATTGGAGCCTGGAACTTGGGGGAAACTTCTAGCATAGTGCTGTGATTTCATCAGTCTAGCTCTGACTAGAATCAGGTTGTGTGGTCTTGCCCAAGCCCGTCACATGCTCTGGTCTTTCATTTCTACCATTTCCAAAATGGAGGAGATGATAGTATTCACATTCTATCAGGTTTGGGAGAGTAATTTCATGAGACAATGCAAATAATACCCTTCAATGAAGCAATGAAGAAAATACACTTTTTCACCCTTTATGCTTCTACAGATGAAGGAACTGAGTTCTCTTGAGATAAATGAGGTTGCCCACACTCACACAGGCATCACACCCAGGACCAGGACCCAGAACTCAAAGAATGGCTTAAGACCCCAACAATGTTCATAGCAGCACTATTCACAATAGCCAAAACATAGAAACAACCTAAATGTCCATCGACAGATGAATGGCTAAAGAACATGTGTACACACACACACACACACACACACACACACAATGGAATACTACTCAGCCATTAAAAAGAATGAAATAATGCCATTTGCAGCAACATGGATCTATCTAGAGATTGTCATACTAAGTGAAGTGAGTCAGACAGAGACAAATACCATATGATATCACTTATATGTGGAACATTAAAAAAAATGATTTACAAAACAGAAATAGACTCACAGACATAGAAAACAAACTTATGGTTACCAAAAGGGAAAGGCAAGGGGACAGATATATTAGGAATTTGGGATTAACAGATATACACTACTATATATAAAATAGGTAAACAACAAGGACCTATTGTATAGCACAGGGAACTGTATTCAATATCTTGTAATAATGTATAACAGAAAAGAATCTGAAGAAGAATATCTATCTATCTATCTGAATCACTTTGCTGTTCGCCTGATCATTGTAAATCAGCTATACTTCAATAAAAAAAAAATCAGTCTTTAAAAAAAAAAGAATGGCTTAAGGACTTGACCCAGAATCACGGGAGATGCTTTTTACCAATGTCCATCCTGGGCCTACCCACTCCTATGGGCCTGGAACCTCTGGATTTTTCACTTTCCATTTTTCATTTTTTCACTTTAAAAATGCACCTCCTGGGTCATTTTATGTGCATTCAATTCTGGACCTACATTTTCCTAAGACCGAATCCTAGATACAAACACAGCTTACCCCAGAGCACCAGTTTTCACATGCCAGCATTCCTCATGTATTCCAAAAATACATGAGTATTTTTGCTGTTTTCTGAAATAAAGCTTTTCTTAGTTGGGGTTTGATCTGGGGCCTATAGCTGGAAGGTAAGAGCATTGGAGGTGGACTGTCTTGGATTTGGTATCCTGCTCTGCCACTTATCAGCTGTGGCAGAGTCAGTTGGCAGCCAAATTACTCAGTATCTCTGGGCCTTAATTCTCATCTGTCACATGGAAAAAAATGATATTGCCTCATCACCTCCCTTTAAGAGGGTTTAAATTAGATCAGGTAGGTGAAATGGCTAAAAACAGTGTCTAGTACATGGTAGGCACTCAAGAAATCCTAGTTCTTTCTTTCTTCTGAGAATATTAATGTAGCTCGGTGATAAATATTCATCCAAGAGATGCTACAGAAGCACAGAAAATATGTGATTTGGGTTACAGTTCTGTTGGAGGGTACACAACCCGGGGAAGGACTCACTTAAAAGTAGCCTTAAAACATTACTTCTTAAAAGTCAGGCTTTTGCAACTTTCTGACTTGGGTTATTGGTTTGTGGGTGAGCAGCAGGGTACAGAGCAGGTGGAGGATAAGGAAGTGATTTTTTTTTTTTAATAAAAATCAAGTCCTACCAGCTTCTGAGTTCAGCCTCTTTGGAAAAGCATACAGCAAGCACTGGCATTTTTATGAGCTTCCTTGGGAACCCATAGGGCATGAAGTGAGCCTGTGGAGAGAGTTCTCTGCAGAAAATGCCGTTGCAGCAAGATAGCAATACTACTATATATAAAACAGATAACTAATAAGAACCTACTGTATAGCACAGGGAACTCTATTCAGTACTCTGTAATGACCTATATGGGAATAGAATCTTAAAAAGAGTGGATATATGTATATGCATAACCGACTCAATTTGCTGTACAGCAGAAACAAATACAACATTGTAAATCAACTATACTCCAGTAAAATTTTTTAAAAAATGTGTGTCCCTCTGAGGCTAAGCTGGCTAGATATCATTCATGCTAAATATCCCCCAAACCTTGCATGGTGCCGCCATCACACAGTAGACACTCAACATACATTTTATTAATAAATTATTAATTGAAGCTGGGCATCGCATTTGAAGGGAATCCTGTTGTCTTTTCTAAAGAGGCCCTGGGAAATAGAAAAATCAACCAGGTGGAAGTGGGGGGTGGCCTGTGTTTAGATTCAGTGCTGCTTCCGTTCTGTTGGGTGTCCTTGTGCCCACAGCTCCAGTTGCCTCTCCTATAAATGGAAGGCTGGGATCATTGATCTCATTGGCCCCTCTATCTCCATAAGTAAAGATCCCAGGCTTTGCTATGATTGGCTTGCCTTGTCATGTGGCCACCTACCTCTGAACAACTTGTTATGGTGAGGGCAATGAAATGGGTTGTTTGTAGTCATCGGGGAATGGTTAGGGGGTGAAGGAGTGGAGGGGTATGTCATCCAAACCATGTGGATTAAGAGTAGGGGAGACATGGCTCCCCACCTGGAAACTGGGGCTCTTCCTGGGAGTAGGGTGAGTGAATCATTGGCATTTGTATCAGTTATCCATTGTTACAACAATGCTGCATAAGGAACAACCTCAAATCTCACGGCTTAAAATTATTTAGCTCAGCATTTATTGAGATCAGGGGTCTATGTGCCAGTGATTTACGCTGATGCAGGAGGTTCTTCTAGTCTGAGTTGAGTTCACCCATATGACTCGGGGTTGGATGGATGCTGGCTGATGTAGGCTGGTTTCAGCTGGAAAGACTGGGTGACTTGGCTCTGCTCCAGGTGTCTTTTATCCTTAGAGTGGGTAGCCCAGACATGTTCTCATGATGGGGGCAGAGGTGCGAGAGAGCAATCAAACACCAGCAAGCACTTTTCAAACTTCTGTGTGTGTCATGTCTGCTAACCTTCATTAATCACCTGATGAACTCAGAATCCAGTGGTGGGGAAAGAAAATCCTCTTTTTTTGGGGGGTGAGTTTCAAAGTCACATAAAAAGAGTGTGGATACAAGGAAGGGGGGAAAAATGGAGGTCCTTCATGCATTCATCCAACACAGGGTCCCAGATCTTATCGTTATCTACTTTGAGATGGTCCTTTGCACATTGGAAGGAAGTATGTAGGATTAAGGAGAGTTAACTTTTATTTCCTCCCTTTAAAAAACCACCAGTTATATAAAATGTTACCAGTTCAGAGGTTGATCATAAGACAAACCATGCAATGAATTTCTGAGAAGAAAGATCTCCATCTATGGAACAGCAGTGCAGGATGAAGGGCAGTGAACGAGTGCACAGTTTCCAACCAGGGCCCTTCGACGCAGGGGGCTCTGTGGTCAGCCTTGGATGGAGCATTTGTTCGGTAGCCTTTCAGAAAGTGGTCACTGCCCAACAGGACTGCCTAAGGCAAGAGACAGAGGGCTTAAGGTTTCCTAGGTCCACTGGCAGTGAGACGTTCACAGAGGGCTCCCTGCAGCCACAACAAAGGGGCTGATGGTGCAGCTGGATAGCTTTGGTGCAAAGCCCAAGCCAGGCACTGTTTCAGAATCCTCATCAGCAAAGGCAGCAGTGCCTCCTCTTGGGACCCTCAGGGCTAAGATAAAAAAGGGCCAGGATCCCATTCTCCCCTTTCCAATTTTCTCTCTTAGAGAGATAAGCCTTCAGGAAAGATGTGCGGCCCTGTAGAAACAGCCAGGAGTCCTGGCTTTAATTAGAACCTGGTTCAAATGTGATTTTCCCTCCTTGTGTCTCTACAGCGAGGCCCAGAACCAGGTGAAATGGGGGCTAATTTGCCATAAAGACAAATTTTCCCATCTCCTCCCTGGCTCTCTCCTGCCTGGGAAGCTAGCCTTTTTCCCTGCCTTTCTTGTTTCTGCCTGCTGAGACAACCGCAGGAGCCTGTGCAGCTTTTTAACATGTATTTCAAAAGAAGGGAGAAATACCTGGGTATTTTTTTTTTTTTAACATGAACTGTTTCCCCTTTTACTGTTTCATTCAGCTCATGATGGAGAGAAAAAAAGTAGAGACCCAGAAAACACTCCTATTTAAATAAAAGTTCAGTACTGTCCTAGTGAACCAAAAGGCCTCACAAATATAGTGGCTTAAGAGAAAGAAGTGTATTTCTCTCTCGTGTAATAGCCCCAGAGGGGATGGTCCAGGTTGGTGGGGCAGCTTTACTCCAAGCTGTCACTCAGGGACCCAGGTTCCTCCAACATTATTGCTCTGCGGCCACCTACTGTATTGTCCTCATCTGCATTGTGATAGTTAGTTGCTGTCATGGCCTATGGGAAGGGGGAGAGAGGACACCCAGGGCAACGAATTTTATTTTAAGTGAGTAAGTTGAAGTGGAAATTGGATGCATCACTTTTGCTAACAGTCCATTGGTGAGAGATTAGCCACGTGGCCAAATTTAGCTTCCAAGAAGGCTAGGGAAATCTAGCTCAGGATTAGGTGGCCATGTGCCCAAGAAAAAAGGTGGGAGAGATCTGGATGACAAGTAGCAGTCTTTTATAATATCATGTCAGGTGGGGTATACGTTTAAGGAGTCTATTGTGTGCCAGGCATAATGGTTTGTGCTTTCACGCTTTGTCACTTGTTTACTTCTCTGCTGCACTTTGCAAAGTAGATCTTCTTATCCTCACTTTATTTTCTGACAATGACAGCAGTAGCAACTACTATCTAATGAATACCTACCATGAAGCAAGGACATTGGTACTTTACATTATACAAGATAGTTTACATGATTCTTTTGAATACCATAACCCCCTACCACATAGGCACTGTTATTTTATTTTCCATTTTATTGGTGAAGCTTAGAGAACTTAGGTAACTTGCTTAAGGTCTCCAGCTTATCAGTGGAAGAGTTGGGATTTGAACTCAGGTCCGTCTGCTCTTCAAGTTCATGCTCTTTCTAGCATATTCTAAAGAAGATTTTACAGTCACAGAATTCTTCCAAACTGTGCTATCTGCTGTATAAACAAGCTGCACTGAATCCTCCACGCGCTCAGCTTCACTGATCCTTCTTCCTCTCTCAGCGTGCTCAGATCTTATTGCTGACGTCTTGCCTTCCAAGGCTCTACTATGGCTGTCAAGAGCTCAGTGTAGGATTCAGGAGCAACGCTTGGAATACTTTGTCATCATCAAAAGCGATCGCTGCTCTCTGAGTGGTGGGGAGGGGAGAGTGGAAGCACAGGGAAGAGAATACTGGTGAATATCTCCAAATGGGGTCCCCCTACATTGTCATAGAGGGAATCGGTGTGACGTAGCGTGAAGAGACCAGGCAACCACACCTACCTCATTGTCTTGGGGTGGGGTGGTGTGGGGAGCCAACTAAATGCGATGATACCTGTAAAGCACCTGGATGGTGCCTGGCTGGAGTGGTGACGGAGATTCAGGTTCCTCCCAGTTCTAAGAGAAGCATATAGCACCTTATCCAACCCAGTTCTTTAACAGGAAGCCACTTTTTGTTGGTGACTGGCCAGCACTCCCACCAATGCCAGTGCATCTCAGAGGATGCAAGACCCGTACTCTTGTAATGCAGTAGCCAACTGAGTGCTGAGAGCCTGGCAGGGAGAGTCTCTCATGACACCCCAGCTCCCTTCTCTTGCCCCACTTTAAGGAAGAAAAAGGTAAACATATATTGCCTCCAGGGGGAATTTGAGACTTCATGAAATTTCCAGTTGTGACATTTTGATGTCTCCTCTTGTGAATAAGATTTACATGCATATCTCAATCCCTGATGTTTTGAGAGGAGGAATCAAGAAAAGTGTTTTCTCCTTATAATTCTCACTCTGTCCTCCACCTTCTTTAGTTTTGGGGGAACGTTTTCCTGCAGATAGAAACTTGTTAAGGAAACAAGAGTTTCTTCTGTAAGGCAGGCAGATGGTTAAATAGATGGTGAGTGTTGTCACAGATTCGTAAATTTCAGGATGCTTGGAATTCAGCCAGGTGTCAAGGGTTCAGATCCCAGCACTGTCACTTGGCCAAGTTGCCAAAGCTCTCTTGCTTCAGTTTCCCCATTTATAAAATGAGACCAATAATAGCACCTACCTCATTAGGATATTGAGGAGATTAAAGGGGGTAACAAATGTCCATTCCTTAGCCGGGTGCCTGGAGCAGAGCACGCACTTAGTAAAGGTGAGCTCTTACTCAGGTTACACTGGGTGAGCTGGGAAGGGGGCGTGTCAGCACAGCCTGCTGCTGGACCCAAGCGGTCTCTGTAACCAGTCCCGGCCCCCTGCGCCTGACTCCGTTCTGCGTCCCCTGCGCTGCGGCTGCTAGAGAACATCCATATGCCTCTGCAGGTTTTCGGCCAGGGGTTTGGAGCTGGGCAGCAGCCTGCTTCTCCTGCCCCAGAAGCTCCAGTCCTTCTATCCCTGCAAAGCACAGGTCGCGTGGCCTTCCACAGTGTGGACGATGTATTAGTTAGAGAAACAGAACCCGCTGGATATTTGTGTGTGGGTGTGGCAATCCTTGGCATACTTTGCCTTATGTAGCTGTACCACTCCAGCCTCTGCCTCTGATTTCACATGGCCTTCCTCTGTGTGTGTGTCTATGTGTCCAAATTCCTTTATTCTTTTTTTTTTTTTTTAATTAATTTATTTATTTTTATTTTTGGCTCTCTTGGGTCTTCGTTTCTGTGCGAGGGCTTCCTCTAGTTGCGGCAAGCGGGGGCCACTCCTCATCGCGGTGCGCGAGCCTCTCACGTATCGCGGCCTCTCTTGTCGCGGAGCACAGGCCCCAGACGCGCAGGCTCAGTGGTTGTGGCTCACGGGCCCAGTTGCTCCGCGGCATGCGGGATCTTCCCGGACCAGGGCTCGAACCCGTGTGCCCTGCATTGGCAGGCAGACTCTCAACCACTGCGCCACCAGGGAAGCCCCTCTTTATTCTTATAAGGACACCAGTCGTTGGATTAGGATCCACATTAATCCAGTATGACCTCATTTTACTTTGATTACATCTATGTGATAGTTACGTAGGATATATTTAATGTATATATTTTATATATGTGCATATTATATATGTAGGATATATTATATAGGATATATACGTACAAATGTGTATATATGGAATATACGTATATATGGAGAATTATTGCAAGCAATTGAGTCACACAGTTATGGAGGCTGAGAAGTCCCATAATCTACTGTCTGCAAGCTGGAAACCCAGGAGCTAGAAACCGAAGGAGCCAATGTTGTAAATGCCAGGTCAAGGGCAGGAGGAGACTAACGTCCCAGCTCAGGCAGGCCAGGCAGGAAGGGCATGGATCCTCTCTTCCTCTGCTTTTTGTGGTATTCAGTCCCTTAACAAATTAGGTTGGTGCCCCTCTACATTGGAGAGGATGGTGTACTTTACTGAGTCCACTGATTCAAATGCTAATCTCATCCAGACCCAGCAATAATGTTTAATCTGGACACCCTACGGGCCAGTCAAGTTGACATATGAAATTAACCATCACAGACCAGAAGATGAAGCATCCTGCCCATTTCTAATATTTGAGAGAATGTCATTGGAATCAAACTGTCTCTGGTGCTTTTCTTCCCTTATCAAATGTTCATTATTGTATCCTACTATGTGCCAGGTGCTGGGCTAGATGTTGGGGATACAGTGATGAGCGGAGCAGATATGATGTCTAACCTAATTGGAGCTTATATTCTAGTCAAAGGAGATAGACAATACACAAATAACTAAGAAAGATAATTTCCTATATGCAGGCTAAGAACGCATTAAAATAGGGAAAGGTGATAAGAGCAACGGGAGTGTTTTCACTGGGTCATCAGGAGGAATTTTCTGAGTGACCTTTGATCAGAGAACCAAATGACAAGAAGGATCCGAAAAGAAGGGTGTTTTGGCAGTGAGAACAACAGGGACAAGGTCCAGTGGCTCTGAGATGGTGAAAAGCTTGGTGCGTTCAGGAATAGAAAGGAATCCTGTGTGTGTATGCTGGACTGAATAGCGTCCTCCCCCCACCCCGACCCAAGTCTACTCAGAACCTCAGCATGTGCTCACACTTGGACATAGGGTCTTTGCAGATGTAACTAAGTTAACATGAGGTCATCCTGGATTAATGTGGGTCCTAATCCAATGACTGGTGTCCGTAAAAGAAGAGGGACGTTTGGACACATAGACACACACAGAGAGGAGGGTCATGTGAATTGAGAGGCAGAGATTGGAGATGCAGCTACAGGCAAGGAATGCCAGGATTACTGCAACCACCAGAAGCTGGAAGAGGCAAGGAAGGATACTTCACTAGAGCCTGCAGAAGGAGCACAGACCTACCGACACCTTGATTTCAGACTTCTGGCCTCCAGAACTGGGAAAGAATAAATTTCTGTTGTTTTAAGTTGCCCAGTTTGCGGTAATTTGCTATGGCAGCCCTAGGAAACTAGTACGCTATGTGATGGGTCATAATAAGCGTGGGAGAGATGAGGGTGGGCAAGCAACAGCCAGAGGCCAGGCCATGCCGACCTTGGGGGTCACAGCAAATCATTTGGGTTTGATTCTTAAGTGTGATGGGAGGATTAATCGCTCCGTTTCAATATATTCTTGGACCAAAGGTAGGGACAAATTGGGAATTGTTGAAAGCTTAGGGTGGGACCTTGCTTACCAGGTGAAATCCATCACCTGAGACCCAAGATGATCACCAAGGGAGAGTGAGTGGTAGGAACCCCTCCTTAAGATATCCTTGGCCCAAGGAAAGAAGGTAGGTGGGAGGCCACCTGCCAAGACCCTCAGATGTGTAGCTTCTTTTGAAAACTGGTTATTACCTTGACTCTCCACTTCCATGGAGGCGAAGCTCCATCCCACCCGGCACCTGTACAAGTGTCTGCTGCTAATTAAGAGAGAGACAGATGGAGGAAGGTACAGTTTAACTTTGAAGCCTTGGTTCCTTCAAGACAATTAGGCTTATTGGAAAGAAAGCACCTTTTTCATTCTTTCTTCCTCTTTTTAAATGAAGAAAAATCAAAACGGAGAGGACCAGTGTTGTTGAAAGCCTCACACATCTGTCACCTGGTCGGCTTGTTCACCACCTGCCCACGAGGTACCTGGGTTGATTAGGTTAATGCATTTATTAATGGGGCTTACAAGGCTGCTCAATGAATCTGTGATTTCCTTCACAAGCCGCTTTTTAATATACTAAGACAGGGACCACAATGCACAATGCCGATAGTGGCCAGGTAAGTATTTCTTTCCCATCCTCGGTAACTAAATCAGAGGGGATGAAAAAGAGGATTTCACAAAAATTGCATTTCCTGGTTATGGGAACAGTTCATCCACCTAACCACCAACCACATCCTTGTTGAAATGATCTTGAAAATAACTCTTTGAAGGATGGTTTCATGCCCCATGCAGCAAGTCTGTACCTGCTCTGCACTTGTCGAAAACACCTCTGAGTCTTGTGGAGGGGGGATAGACAAACAAATAGATGTGAACGATATAATCCTGCATATAGGACATTAGATGGTCTGATGACCCCTTGTTTTTTTCACTTTATTACATACATATCCTTTCAGTTTTTGAAGCTACCATGCTACTTCCCACCTCAGGGCCTTTGCAAATGTTGTTCTGTATCAGTTATCTACTGCTGCGTAACAAATTACCCCAAAACTTAGTGGCTTAACGTAGCAGCTGTTTATTGGGCTTGTGGTTCTGGATCAGCTGGGAAGTTCTTCTGGTTTGGGCTGGCTTGGCTGCTCTTGGCCAGGCTTACTCAGTGTCTGTGATGAGCTGGCAGGTGGGCTAATGGCTGTACAGTCTAGGATGGCCTCACTGGGTATCTGGCAGGTAGCAGGCTGCTGTTGGCTGTGGTGAACATGGGCAACTGGACTGCATGTTTCTCATCCTTCAGGAGGCTAACCTGGGCTTCCTTTTTCATATGGAGGCAGGGTTCCAAGATCTGATAACAGAAGCTGTAGAACTTCTAAAAGCCCAGGCTTGGGATGTGCGTGACATAATTTCTGCTGCAGTCTACTGGTTAAAGCCAGTCACAAGGTCAGGCCATATTCATAGGGTAGGGAAATAGACTCCACCTCTCGATGGAAGGAACTGCAAAGTATTACAGCTATTTTTGCAATACACCCCATGTGTGCTCACCCGGATGCTGTTTCTGTTACTCTTCACTTTCAGATTCCAACTAAGAGAGCATCCTCAAGGATGCGTTCCCTAACCGGCACCTCATCCCAAACAGATCAAGGCCCTTTCTTGTGTCGTCTCATAGGGACAGCTAGGCACTCAATACAAATGGCAGCTGGAGGGAACCAAAGAGGGAAGGAAGAAAGGAAGGAAGGGTGGTTAGTTTGGATGAGTGCTTCCTTTGTGCTTAGCTGCATATCTGGCACAGAGTGCTCAGTAAATGTCTGTTGGATTTAATCCAGTGCCTCTTTCATAAGCCAGAAGACAGACAAAATATATGTAGTGACTAGTTACTCTCTTTCAGAATTGTGTTATATAGCTTATATGTCTCATATAATTTATTCTTAACAATAAACCTCAGAGTAGTTATATTATCCTCATTTTACACCAAAATAAATAGAGATATAGGAGTTTGACATTCCCAAGGTCTCATAGACTCAGGTCTGTCTGATTCCAAAGCCTACAGATTTTTCTGTCCCACCCTTGCCCCATATACCAAACACTCTCTATGCCCAGGGGTTTCCCAGTGCCAGGTTCACCAAGAGACAAATTCAGGGTTGGGTGTGGAGAAGGATGTATTGTAGGTTCTCCACGGGTGACTCCATGAGTCCTCCTAATGGGGGCTGCTTCCCATACCTGCACTGATAGGACAAGAATTGAATGCCTCTGTGACTATTTTTCTTTAGAACTTTTTGAGAGGACATCACCTATCCCAGCTGTTGGGACACCTGTTTCATAATCAGTTTCCTCAGTTTGTCAGAAACGGGAACCTTCCAATGCATCCCTTGCTCTGAGCTGCCCTTAGACTCGTCCATTGTCTGGAAAGAGGAATTTGGGAATAAATGGTTCTGGATTGTGCCCGGGGACATAATGAGGGTGGGTGAGACTTTCAGTAAGAGACTGAAAGCAGTTTAGTGAGAGCAAATAGATGTGAAAATGGAAAACTAGAAAAGAGCAGTCAGGACTATGATAGCGCAGAGGTTGCTGAGGGAGCCAGGGAATCAGAAAGCATCATCTTAGCTTAACCTTGAAAGGTGAATAACAGAGCATCTGATGTAAATGAAGGGGTGAGACACGTCAGCTCCATCCTCTGGTTCTCCGACCAGCTCAGAGACCTCACTATTAATACTCATAAGACTGGATAGTTCTTTATAGCACTTACTATATTTCTACTTTTATGTAATTTGTGGGATTATTTGGTCACATTCTGTCCTTCCCTCATAGAATGTCCACCCCATGAGGACAGGGACCTTGTCTGTTTCTGATTCTCCCAATGTCCTTATATTTACCATGTCTATCACCTGGCCCATGCCTATTTGATGTATGACTAAATGACTGAGAAAAATTGCTGGGAGAGGTTTTGGTAAATGGTAACATGGTCAGTTTTGGAAATATGCCTTTGGGGGACTTCACTGGCAGTCCAGTGGTTAAGACTCTGAGCTTCCACTGCAGGGGGCACGGGTTTGATCCTTGTTTGGGGAACTAAGATCCCGCAAGCTGAACAGTGTGGCCAAACAAAACATAACAAAACAAAACAAAACAAAAAAGGAAATATGCCTTTGGCTGTAGTGTGGACAGTGGCCTGGGGGAGGTGAGACTCAAGGCAGGGGAGCCAGTTTGGTGGCAGAAGTAGAGCAGCATTCAAAGCAAGGATGAGGCATGGCATAGGTTAGAGAGGCATTTGGTAGGTATGATGGGAAGGACCCGTGGGTTAGCAGTTGTGCTGAGGAGAAGAGGAGGGTGACATCGGCACCTGCTCCTGTGTCTCTGGCTTGAGTAACTAGAGAGTTGGTGTTCCCACTCGTGAGAGAAGGAAGAGCCTGGAGAACAGATGTGAATGATGTTGATGGGTTCAGTCTTGGCCACCTTGAGTGGGAGATGCCAGTGACTCTGTCCTGGAGGTGACCGGATACATGAATTTTGAAGTCCAAGGAGGGATGTCAGAGCATCCTTCTGTTGAAACATCATGGCATTGGAAACCTAGAACTTTCCTCTGGAAGACAGAAGGATGCGATTCTAATACCAACTTGAATGTAACTCATGCCACCTTAAGGAGTGCATGGTATTTCGGGAATGTGTGCTCTTCCCATGTCGGTAGCTATTCTATAGTTCCTTCTGGCATTAATATTCTGTATCTTCAGACAGCTCTAGAATTCAAGGAAGGGGGGACATTCTCTTGAAAGATTGCATTACTCAGGGTTGTTTACATTAAACATGGACAGAAACCCAACTTAAACTGTATTAAGCCTGGAAGGTTAACATGTGGCTTCCGGGGGTGCTGTGTTGAGGAATCTAAGCAAAGGCCATGCTAGCTAGGAAAGAGCTCTGTGATCAATGAGTGATGTCTGCCACAGATGCAGAAGGGGCAAGGGGGGTTGCATATGTGCTCACTCATTCCTGAAAACAGAGCTTTCCCTCTACGGCCTTTCAAAAGCATCAAATAATGTCTACTGGAGTTAGGTTCTACCTTGGCTCAGCCGCTAGCTGCGGGTAACCTCAATTAAATGATTTCATGTTCCTTAGCTTGACAGGTTCCTCATCTGTCAAGCAGAGGTCATAATCCCTGTCTTTCCCACCTCTTGTGGTTGAAAGGATTCAATGAGAAAAGAAATGTGGAAGGGCAGTGACCTCCATGAATTTACATATATTCACACACGTAACAGTATGGGATGCTGGAAGTGTGGATTAAAGAGCAGCGCATATTCCTGGACTCCTGAGAGACATATGTTCAAGAGTTTATTGCTAAGACATTAATTTAAAAAGTATAGAGGATCTTCTAATAAAAGAATTGTGAGAGAAAATAAAGTCTCAGAAAGTTACCAAATAAATTGAGAAAGAAGGCAGGAAAGAAAGAAAGGAAGGAAGGAAGGGCAGAAGAGAGAGAGAGAGAGAAAAGAAAACAAGAAAGAGAGAAAGAAGGAAAGGAATCATTCAGTGCTTTAGAGTGTGGTGAATGAAGCGGAAATTGGTATAATTCTTTTGTAGCATAGTTGGCAATATGTATAAAGGGCCTTAATAATGTTTACAGCCTTTGGCCAAGTAATTCCACTTCAGATAATTTATTTCAGGGCTGGATAGTAAATATTTCAGGCTATGTGGGCCATGCAGTCTCTGTCACAAGTACTCAAATCTGCTGTTGCTCTGCAGACAGTAGGTAGAGGAATGGGCATGGCAGCCTTCCGGTAAAACTTCATTTACGAAAATGGGTGGCAGCTAGATCGATCCATGGGCTATAGTTTTCCACCCTCTGATATAGATTAAAAAATATTTTAAGAATTATTTTACATTCAAAATTCTAAATACTAAGAGAGCTTTAGTCTCGAAAATTCTCATTTCAGATTGATTTATATTAGCAAAATATTGGCACAGCTTGAATGCTCATCCATAGGATGAATGATTAATTTTCATAGTTCTGCTCACTGAAATATTATGTAGGTATTAGAATGCTGTTTGCTAGTGATTTATAACAACATGAAGAAATGCTTGCTAGAATGTTACATGAGAAATTACAGTTATTTATAATGATGATGATAATGGTGGTGGCTAATATCTAAGCACATTACGTATGTCATCACTTAACCCTCTAAAGAACCCTATGACATATCCTTTTTTATTGTAACCACTTTCCTGATGCAGAAGCTGATGGTAATACAAGTTATTTACCAAAGTTACACTGCTAGTAGGTGGCAGAAGTGGGATTTGAACACAGGTCTGCTTAACTGCTAAAAGCAAAAACAAAAGCACTAACACAAATTCCAAATGAAACTCTTTATTGGGAAAACCAGGAGAAAATACACCCAAGTATTGATATCGACTGTCTTGGGCGGTAGCTGATAGATACGAATATTTCTCAATGTATTTGATATTTTCTCTAATGAGAAGCATCATTTTCATAATGAAGAAAGAACAACACTTGCATTTTATAAGAAAGGCAAGAGTGTCAGAGTGCTAGGTGTGATTGTGAGGGAAGAAGGATTTGGGGGGAGCTAGAGATTCCCTTGGGGATGCCCTCGCCTTCTTGGTCCTCCTCTTGTTGGTGGAAAACACATGACCCTGTCCTCCTTCCTTCTGTCTGCTCCGGGTGGAGTTTCTAGTGTGTGTCTCGTTTGGACTGTTGGCCCACTGAGATGCTGTTCTTGGGTTGACCTGCCAATCCCTAACTGTCTTTCTCTCTCTCCTCTCTCTCCCTCTCTCTGCTCTCTCCTCCCCCCTTCGTCCACCTACCTGTCCCATCGTACAGCCGACAAGGTAAATGATGACTTCTACTCCAAGCGATGGCACCTGGCCGAGCTGGCCGCCAAGGGGAACTTGCCTCTGCATCCCGTAAGAGTGGAGGATGAGCCGCGGGCCTTCAGTCCTGAGCACGGCCCCGCCAAGCAGAACGGACAGAAGTCCCGCACCAACAAGACGCCCTCCCACCCCCTGGCCTACAACTCCACCGCCAACTTTAAGAGCTGGGACCCCAAGGATCAGTCTCTTCGGCGGCAGCAAGCTTACGGGAACAAGGGCAAGCTGGGCACGGCCGAGTCGGGCTCCAGCGACCCCTTGGGAACTCGCACCCAGCACTACCCACCCCCGCAGCCATACTTCATCACCAACAGCAAAACGGAAGTGACTGTCTGAGCTGTCGCTACAGGGGACATCCTGGAGACCACACTCAACTGAGAGAGGCAAAAAATACCCCAGCACACACCCTCCCTGTCCCCCACCCGCACACCCACCCACACGTTCACCCTCCACACCGACCGACGACAAACCTACTGGTGACATGGAATCACGCTTTTCCTGCGTCATGCCTAACATGTGTTGGCGGGCAGCTGAGCAAGACCGGAACGTGGACGGTCAGCAATACAGCCAAGGGGAAACTGAGGCACCCTCTTTCGACTTAAGGGTCGAGGTGGCCAACTCACATGCCTAAACCATGGGGCTGATTTTTCTTTTCCTCCTAACTTGAAACTGAAATCCATGATGAAAAAAAAGAAGTAGCACAATTTAGAGAAATTGTCCATTTGAGCACATATACCATTGACCATGCATTGTCTGTTTCTGGATGAAAGAGCCAGAAAGGATGGAAGGGGGGGTAGAGAAGAGGGGTCGCTGGTGCACTTGATAAGCATTTTCTAATCCCAGGAAGTAGTGATGTGGACATAAAATTGTGATGAGCGTGAGACAGTAACTGGACCCCCCCATGCTATTTATAGTACTTCTCATATCATCAAGGTTGGAAGCAAAAACAACACACACTCAAACTCACAAAAAATAAATAGACCCTGAACCCACCGACAGTGATGGGAAAGAAAGAACTTTTTTAGACAACTCCCAGAAAGACTGTGGAAATGGGAGGGGTAGGCTTTTATGGCAGGGAGAGGGTCCAGAGAGTCTTAAATAACTATTTTTTAAAAAAGGAAAATAAAATAGAATCCCACTACAAAACAGACAAGAACAGCAAAGTAACTTTTGTCCAACATCTTCAAGACTTAGGAAATCAACAACGTCGTCAAGAACAAACAAAATTCACAGTTGAAATGTCGACAAGAGGTGAGAAGGGGACGCAGAGCCTCTGATTTCTGGCGTTGTACCCCCGCCTCCGAGACAAGAAACAGAGACAGAAACCAGTCCTCTATTAACTCTCTATCCCCGACTCCCTTCCCCTTCAGCCTGTTGCTGCCGCCGCTGCCGAATTTCAACTGCTTTGGACTGAAAATGTCATAAGCGTGGGTGGTGCCTTCAACGTGTCACTGTTGAATGACAGTCTTGTTTCCCAAGTGCAACCTGTGTTCTTTTAGCCTTCCTCCCTCCTGTCTTTCTGCAGTAGTAGAAGGTGTTTCCATCCTCTGTTTGTTGGTGAGCCCACCCGATCCCACACTCTGAGGGGGAATGCTGCAACTTGCAAAGACCAAGACCTCCCTCCCCCATACACTGTCAAAACTCCCCGAGTCCCACCATTTTCTAGCTCCCCAAACCTAGCGTGGGACCCAAGCATTCCTGGTCCCGTCATTCCCAGGATAGATAGATAGACAAACGATCCCTCCAAACCACTTCCCCAGATACTGCAATGCGTTCATTTCCCATCCACGATACCCTGGGGTTGTTGTTCAGATGGGTTCTCATAGCTAACGGATGTCCCAATAAAGACAGTTTTCCTAACAGTTTGATTTGTTTAGTGGAAGCCCAAAGAGAGAGGTTGACGGAGAAGAGATTTTCTTTAAAGGTGAGAAGTTTTCAGCCAGTCCCTTAAATGGCTTAGCTAATTAACAGGAACCTTGGAGAGACCCCCCCCCAGCTCTTCTGATGTCAGAAACTGAATGTGGTCTAAACAAGACCCTTCCTGGAATGCTGGACATCAGCGTTCTGCTTCCCCATCTCTCTGGCATCATGGGATCGGGGAAACCAGCTGTTTATTCTCTTTTTTACTCCCAGCTGATCTGGGGACATAGACAGTGCATTTTATCTCTCTGGGCTTTAGTCTTCCACTTGAAACATGGGGAATTGGGGCGAGATCAAGCTTTTCAAGCTTTTTGAAATAGCAAAACCTCTTCCCATTAAAAAAAAGAAAAGAAAAGAAAAGAAATCGTGCCCAGAAGACCCTCTGTCAGATCCCGGTGAATAACGAGGCTCTGTGCTGGATGAGGCAGGGCTGGGTGATTTAGTGCCTGCTTTCTCAGCCTCTTGGCTGAAACCCCAGTGCTCTCCACTGTGGAGTAAACACTAGTGGGCTTGGTCAGTGTTTCCTTGAAGTTAGTTATCTGTGTACCTGCCACACACTTTTGGCATCTTTGTGTATCCCTATCACAATATTTGTACCTAAATTGATGCATTTTTAATACATTTAACTTTTGAAAGGAAAACTATCTGTCAGTATCACAAACACAAAACCAATATCAGTCACCCTGAATAGAAAGTAAGTGTAAAATAAGGACAAAGGCAACAGTGCAGTGATTGTTACGTTCTAGCTACAGACTATTACCCGTAGAAGAGTTTGAACCTGGAGCCTGGCGTTTGCTCCCCTTCTTTCTCTTCCCTTCCTTCTTTTCTCTCTCCCTCTCCCCTTTTCTTGATTAAAAACAGATTAGCAGACGTTCAAGAGTTGTTAAAGATATACCGGTACCCACTGGAGACTTTCTCCTTGAAGTAATCAAATGGGCTGACAAAAGTGAAAAGGGAATCATTTCCTATGTGACTCAGTGGTAGTTAGTGCTCTATCCATGTACTACTAAAAATCATCTTGCGTTCACTAGTGGTGCACAGCGCATACTTCAGGAAATACTGGATTGGCTTGTTTGGTGAGGTTCCCTCCAGCTCCAAAGTTCTATCATTCTAGTCTCCCTTTTAGCTCCTTTCTGCTCCTTTCCCTCAACCCCCTGCATCTGACCTTTATCCCAGTCCTGATGAAGGACCTTTCTTGGTCTCTGAATCTACAGGATTTATTCGTCATGGTCCTTCTCTTCTGAGTAAACTGCACCCAGTGAATTTTGTAAATTGGAGGTCTGCAGCTATAATTTCGGCAGTGAAGTTGCAGCTTGGTCCATAAGAAGTAACAGTGGTGAGAGCCCAAGAAGAACAGTACTTAGCCTCATTACCTTCCAGTTGGCTTTGGGAGCTGAACTGAAGCGGGGGAAGGGAGGGAGTTTGGACAGGGAAGTTTATTCTCTGGCTTCTTCTACGGAGGGTGGACAGACCTCATGATACTGAAAGATTATCATGACTTGTAGAACTGTGACTGCCACGTATCAACAAGGATCCTCTAGCCAGAATGGGGAGACTTAGAAGCGAGAAACCAGAACAAAGCAGGGAGACTATCCCCTCCCCATCCCCTGCCCTGGCAGTAGCCTCTTCTTCTTACCTTTAGCTACCACCCAGCTTCCAACCCAACAGGACCAGAGTCTGACTTCCCTTTGCCCTCCCAGAGCGTCTCAGCCTCCGTCGGCCTTGGGCTCCGCCTGGCATTTCCATCTAACAACTCCCCCCAGTTTTTTTGTGTGTAAATGGAGCATATTTTATGTGCAAATATTTTAGTAACCATATGTTCTGCAAGTAAACCTGTGTTAATACTTGTCAACAACTGCAGAGTTTATGATACCAATAATACTTCCTACAATGAAGAAAAAAAAACATTTGTTTGTTTTCTAAGAATGTTTATTTGTAAACATATGTATTCACTATATTAATATGAATTTCTTACCTGGCAATAAAACTGATTATATGTGATGCTGTTGGGGTTACCATGTATCTTTCTAGGGTCCTACATCCTAATCTGAGTTTTCACCAGGGAGCACCAGTGTTAACGTAGGGAGCTAAATCCTTAATATTCTGAGTGCACGGGAAATCATTACAGGTAAAGGAAGATTTTAGTTAATAGCAACAAATTTTCCAGGAGACTTTTTTGCTTGAAAGGTTCTTGGTAAGAGTCTTGTGTCATGTCTCTTAATTCACTTCCTGCCTTAAAATATGTATCATGGCTTGGTCTCCCTGATCATAACTAAATCTATCCTTAATGGTCAAGATTCTTGCTGAGATTTGCACTTCTGTTTTTACCAGTGACCAGGTTTGTAAAAGACACAAATATGGAAAGTATGGGAGATTGGATTCTTCCACTGTTTATTAAATTTTATTTCCTGCCTGCCTTCTGTTAGCATTAAATTTGAATTCTCAGGTCGAAACCTGCCTTAATATGATTCCACCAGGGAGGGGTTCTGAGAGAAGAACTTGAGGGCAAGGAGTTTATTTGAGAAATGAAGAGAACACTGGTTGGTGTTGGGGAGGTGAAACAGGGGAAGAAAACCAGCTAATAAAGGATGATTTATCACGTCAGCTACCGCTATGAGCGACTACAGTTTAATGCTGTAGGGAAACTGGGACAATTATCCCACCCAAGTGGGCATGGAGCTGGGGTGTTTACCCACCAACTCCCATCAGACATCATTGGAGCATTGCTTTCAAGAGGTGTTAATGTTTAGACAGCCCCAGGCCATCATATGCAAGGACAGAGGGATTTTCATGGTGGCAAAGAAAGCCCCAGGCACAGAGATGCTAGGGTGGAGAGATTTCGAAGAGAGAAACCAGAACAAAGCAGGGGGACTGTCCCTTCTCACCCCATGCCCTGGCACTAATTAGAAGTCAGCCATCGTGTACCGAAGTCCTAAAGACACAGGGATGGGGGTGGGGGCTCACGGGGCTGCTCAAAGCTGGATGTCTGAGGTTTCCTGGGAATGAAGCTTCCGCTCTCTGGATACCTGGAGAAGTTGTCATTAGGGGTAATGGACCACAAACTGCAGTCAGAGTGAGGGTCCTTACTCTGGTATCTGGAGATCCTTCAATGGTCGCAGGTCACTTGGTGTCTCCCAGAGCAGACCCCACTGCTCTCTCTCTGGGGCATAGTTATGGTCATCAGAGACGTCTGGATGGCCGAGGATGCTTTTCCAGTACTCAGGAACTGTTCAGATCAGGGGAGTTACTGAGCAGCACACATCACAGCCCTGTGGATGCTTCAGTAGGACAGAGACTCATGCCTCTTGAGGGGTGGGGGGCAGTGACAGACTCTTCCATTAGTGAAGCTGTCTGCTTGGTTACAAGTCATAGACAACAACAACAACCACCTTATCAATTATATTTGTAGAGCTCTCACGATGTGACAAACACCGTTGAAGACTTGATGTGACGGTCACATTTGTTCATCACAACTGTATAAGGTAGGCACTATTAGCTTTGGAGGTGAGAGATGTATCTAAAACGTGAGTAATTTTGCCCAAAGTGGTTCAACTATTAAGCGGTAGAACTGGGATTCGAACTCCAGAGCTCATACTTTAACTACTGTACAGTTGTTCTCACTTGCATGAGCCTGTGAGTCAGTGGGGAAATTTGATAAAGATGCTGATCCCCAAGCTCCCTGGGTCTGAATGCGGGCCCAGGATTCAGTGTTTGTAAGAGATACTGCCTCCTCGCAGTGGACCACCCCCGAGAGGCGTTTGCATGATGCCAATTCCCTGATCATCCCATATCTGTGAGCTCTTCCTGTGGACCTTGGGATGCAGAAGGAAATGTGATGAAGCTGTGTACTTCCAAAGAGAGGGACCTTCATCTTTTAGTTTCATGTCCAATGTCGAAAGGTCGTGTCCTGTAATGGACAGAGGACTGACTCTAGAAGAGCTGGTTGCTGGTATTGATTCCAACGCTAATTTGCCATGTGCCCTGGGCCCTGAAAATAACCCTCTTTGGGACTCTATTTCTTCCCGCAAGAAGGAGGAGGCTGGGATAGATAATCTCCAGTCCTGCTCTCTTGCTTGATTGAGTGGTCCCCCTCCCATCACTGTGCCATTTGGTATAGTCAACAGGATTGACTCCCTTCTTACTTCCAAAAGTTTGCTCCTGGATAAACAGGATTTTGCTGGGTGTAATAATAATCACTATGGTAATGGCTTTTGTGCACTGAACACTTGCTATGTACCTGGCTTTATGCTAAGGGTTTTCCGTTGCTCTAACATCTATGGACTAGCTTGGAGGTTCTTAACTCTTTTTGAGCCATGGACCCCTTTGGTGGTCTGGTAAAACCTATGGATCCTTTCTCAAAATATTGACTTTAAATGCATAGAATAAACTGCATAGGATTACAAAACAAACCTGTTATCTTGAAATACAGTGATGAAAATATTTTTAAAATCCACATTTGTGATATAGTAATAGATGTGATTTTTAACTCATGCATTAAAGAACAAGACCTAATGACAGGTTTCAGTGTAGTGCTGAGCACAAACAATTCTTTGAGCTCTCTGCTACCACTACAATTTGATGCGACAATATCTGTGCTTCTACTGGCGATGTCGTCACCAATTGAGGGACATACTACATTTCATTTAGAGACTAGTGAACATAAAGGTGTTATTTTGTACCATCCAAGTTCTCAAACCCACTGAATTCTATCCATGGATCCCCTTGACGGTCTGTAGGTCTAGGTTAAGCACTCATGGATTCATAGGACTTAGAGCTACTTACTTATTTTCTTCATACTTCTATTTTCTCATCTTTTTAAAATAGGGACAATAATAGTATCTTTATTATTGGCTGTTGTGAGAAATAAAATAATCGATTGAACACATTAATTAACTGTTAGTAAGCACTTAAGAGTTAGCTTTTGTTATCATAATTATTATTTCAGCGAATCCTTATGATTACTGTAGGAAATAGTACTTTATTATCCACCACTCCCAGAGGAAACTGAGGCTCAGAGAGATTAAATTGGCACAAAGTAACACAACAAGTCAGTGCCAGGGCTGATTGAAACCCAGATCTTTGTGATGCAAACTCAAGCTCTTGACCACATGCCATGCTGTACGATTTTTTTTTTTTTTTTTTTAGCAATTATATTAAATGTCCTCACTACTCCCTGGAATGAGGCCAGTCAGAAACTGGGGTGTATCCCAGTGATGTCTCCGGTTCTCCTTCCCTCCCCAAGATGAAAGGCAGATGTCAGAGATTCAGGAAGCCCTTGTCTGACTTGTCTGGGGACTATTTAAAGGCATGTTGGAGACAGTTAATAATCACGTCCTCCCATTCAAAATAAGCTCCCCCCAGCCCAGTGCTTAGAAGATCCCAATTACAAGGACCTCAATGTCCCAGAAATTTTCAGTGTCTTTTATTTAAAAAATCAATCCCATTAGAAATACATTCATCACCTAAAAACTGAAATGAGTTTTCCTTATCAATTCAGACATTCTCAGCCTTGAAAGATAATAATCATCATAATGATAATAATAGCAACAACTCCTTCTGGTATTAATTATTGAGTTTTTATTATGCGCCAGGTACTAGGTTAGGCACTGTATGTGCGTTGCCTCATTTTCTCCTTTCATCAGTGCTCTGAGGAAGTGGCATCATTCCCATTTTTGGGTTGGGGAAAACTGAGGCTCAGAGAGGTGAAATGACTCATCCAAGATTTTACATGTAGTGAATAGCAGGGTCGGAATTGAAACCCAGATTTGTATGACCCAAGCCAACCCTATCATAACAATCCATTTCATTCTTTCATGATCCATATCTGTGCTTGATTCCTTTGTGGTAAATAATTGGAAACTGTAATGCATACCAAAATTGTTCCAAGAAGATACAGTTAAGTCTGGGGAAAAATATACTGTGGATCAGGTAGTATCCACTGGTCAATATCCATTCCTACTATGTGTCACTGACGTGGAGACATTGAACTCGGTCTGATGCTGCCTCAGTTGATGTTTCTGTCCTTAATGTCCTTCAAGTCTGTCCTCCAAAAACACAGACTTGACCTTCAGAATGCTTCAGTGTCTGTGAGGTGGAAAGAAAGCAGGACCGGAAGAGGCCTCTGGGGCAAGCAGACAGGAAACTAGGAGTTTTAACTTAGTATGCCTTAATTTTGTATGCCTTGCAAAAGTCACTTTCCCTCTCTAAGAGGCCGTGCAATCTTTTGGATAAGAGTAGGACCTCTGGAGTTCAAGGATCCATGTCTGAATCCAAGTGGGCATAATAATAGCATCTATCGGAGGGCTGTTATGAGAATGAAATAAGACAATTTGGATAAAGCTCTGAGCACAGTTCACCGGTAATTTACTTTCAATATTTTAAAACCTCATTCAGAAATCATCACATACTCAGTCCCTGCAGAAGGGATTAGAAGAAAATCACTCTTCTTTGCTTTGGATAAGATATCTGAACTTCGTTTGGTGCCTTTCCCTCCACTTCTTTGGCTGTTGGTGATGTCATGATCATATCAAGGAACTGATTTTACTGCACACCTAATTAGATATAGTTATGATGAATTTTAAGAAATGGGAAAGAAAATAAATTTTTGCTCAATGAATGTGGTTTGTTTGATAGAAAGAATTTTTCAGATCTAGAGGTTTATAGGGGATAAGTCATAATTAATGAGATCCATGGTAGTAAAAATGGTTGTGAACTCCTGGCTTCAGATTAGTTATGGATTGCAGCATAACTATGTAATTACTCCAAAACTTAGCTTTAAAAACAGCACACATTTATTGCCAGGGTTTGGGAATCTGAGCACTGCTTAGCAACATCCCATGAGCCTGCAATCAAGGTGTCAGCCAGGGTTAAAGTCTCATCCGAAGGCTCAAGAGGAGAAAGATCTGCTTGTAAGCCCAGTTCCTCCAGGGTTGTTGGACTGAGAGCCTTGCTCAATAAATGTCATCTGTTACCATCACCATCATCATCATCACCTTAATTAACTAAACTTATACTCTGTGTTAAGAAATTTACATACCTCATCTTTAATCCTCCCAGCAACTCTGAAAGTGTTAGTAACTCCATTTCATAGATAAGGAAACTGAGAAGCTAAATGACTTACTTAAGGTCACAGAGCAAGTGCTGGTGTGGCTTTCAAAACCTAGTTTATAGTATCTGGTTCCACCATTTCCAGCATCTCATTTAGCCCTCTTGAAGTTACTGGTATAACTTAAGTTATCTGGATCCAGTTATGGAGGTAAAACCTTTGTAGGAGAAGAATATCTACATCGTCAGCTTGGTATCTCACTTATTTTCTTGTCGGATTCCAAATCCCAACTTGCGCTGTGTTGTACAGTTCAAAGAAAGCATTTAACATCAAGAAATGTCACGGTTGCTAGAAATAATTTTGTCACATCCTCTTGAAATTTTCCTCTTTGCAAGTTCAGAGGTTTCAGTTAGATCCAAATCTTATAAATCCTCTTTTTAAAACATTATGAAAGGACAGCTCATTTTTAAAAATCTCAGCGTACAAATAGAACAGTACATTGTCCTCATCTTAAAAGGGACAAAATGGGAAGATTCTAAAGAGGCAGTTTGTGATGTGCAGGTGCCTTATTTTCTGGTAATTGGAAGTTTTTGATGCCGTAATTTTGTTTTTGTGCCTCAGTGTCCACTTGTCAAAGGCAGTTGAGATGAATATATAAGAATTCTACAGGTTGGGTGTCAGTGGAGTCCCCAGATTCAGGGTACCAAAAGTTAACGCCATGTAGGTCTTAAAGCCTTTACCCTGGGTCTCATTATTTGCTATGGGTATCTGCCTCATGGGTACACAATACTTCCTCAAACTGAGTCAACAAAATTTTGGGGAAAATTTACAGACTTCTGAGAGTTTGGTTCTTCTCAAAGCACCTCATATTCACTCAACAAATACAGAGCACCTATTATGTGCCAAGTGTTATACTAGGCCTTGAGGATACAAGGATCCCTTCTGCCACCATCACTTCCCCTTAAAAACAAAGGAAGACGGAAGATGGACAAATGGAAAAGCAAGTACCATATAGAGAGACATCATGGATAGAGGAAAGCCTTGATGTCAGATAGCCTTGGGTTCATATTTCCTCCCTAGCACTTCAAGCTATGTGACCTTGGGGAAATTACTGAGCTTTTTCAGAGCCTAGGTTTTCTCATCTCTAAAATGAACACAGTCAGACCTACCTTGCAATGTTATTTGGGCATCTGAGATAAGCTGTGTGAAACATTCAATCATGGTGGATGCTCAAAAAATTGGAGCTATTATTAATAGGAAGCATTTGCTTATCATTGATTCTTACTCATTGGAAACCAACTTGGTTTTTGCCTTTTGTTTATGTTAGGATCCCCAGAAACAGATCCCAAGACAAGGATTCACATTCAAGGTACAAGGGGATCCCAGAAGGAACTGGAAGGGAATGGTAGAAGTTAGACACAAGGGGAAGAAGCCAAACAAGGATGCAATTTCAGGGAATGTCCCCTGGAGTGTACTCTGGTGTGTACGCGCCTCAGAATTTGCACCAACCCCAAGCACAGAAGCTGGGCTTTCATTCTTTCATTCTTACACCTGCCAATCATTAGCCAAAGGGATGGCAACCTCAGGAACTCTGGCTCACTGCATGTGAGGGGAAAGTGGTACCAGTAGCCCCAGGGAATGCCTCCACAGAGGGTCTCAGGTGCTGGAAGTTAGAATCAAAGGCACACAGAATCCGGAAGAGAGGTGCATGGAAATAGGAAAGGGGTTATGAGGGCATCTGGGTGAAGCACCAACTCTGTCGGTCATATCTTCCTTTTCTGACTTCTGGAGGGCATTAGCCCTGGCCCAGCTAACCCCAATAAGTAAGATGAGTTTTCCTTGGTTTATAAACACAGGAAGTTTGGAGAATTTATCTGTCCAAACTTGGCTAATGGGAGGCATTGGGGCATAGCTTTGGATTTAAGAGAGCCTGATTTAAGAGAGAACCTCAGGCTAGCTTTTTACAGCCCGTGTGACTTTGGGCCACTGATTTGGCCTCTCTGACTTAAAGTTTCTCATTTATAAACTAGGAATAATGATACACTTTCCGTAGGCTTGTTCTAGGCTGAGATGTCTTTATGTTTACTGATTGCTTTGACAGCGTATCTACTGAGCAGCTGCTCTATGTCAGCTCAGGGCTAAGCCTTGGTACCCTGAAATGAATCAGACACAGGCCCTGCCTCCCAAGATCTTGGCACTGAGTGGAGGAGGTCGACATACACATTACGGACTCTGTCCTTCCTTGTACGCTCTCCCTCTCTCTTTCTCTGTCTCCCTCTCTCTGTTTTATTTTTTGATGCTGTCCCTTCTCTCCTTCCTTCCACCCCACTTCCTTCCTCCTTCACTTTCTCTCTCCGTTTCTGTCTTGCATCCTCCTACCACACAGACCTAGTTTTTCTTTCAACTGGACGATATCCAACCTTCTGCCCTGTGAAGTTCCTGCTGTTATTTTCCAAGACCCTTCTGAAGGTTGCAGAGTCTGTGAAGTTCTGGGATATTCAATTCAACACAGACCCTCAGGTGTGACAGAAAGTGACTTGGAGATAACAGAAAACCATCCAGAGCTTCAGTTAAAGCTTGGGCGTGGGGAAGGTGGGAGGGGAGGGGAGTGAAACTAGCACCCCTGAGTGGGCAGCCCTGGGGACTGACAAAGAGAATATGTGGCTCATTACTTTGGGGGGGATGGGAGTTGGGGATGGGGTCAGGGTCTGGACAAGAGGTTATTTCCCTGCTGGCTGGCAGATGGGTGGCCTCCCAAGTGCAGTGGTGTAGGAATCAGGCAATTCATAGTTTTAATTCTAGCACTGAAACTGGCTGTGTGATCTTGGATGTTGTTTTCCTCATCCTCATGATATAGAGGCTGTGATCTTTTAGGGCTGCTCTGGTCCTCGTGGCCAGGATTTCTGCTTTTGAAAATCTCTGATTCCTCCCCACATTGGGCCTCAGTCTTGGAATGGCACCCATGGGGTGCTTCTATAATAACAAGCAGCTCTTTTTTCATTCCAGGATTCTGGAGGATGAGTAGCTTTGGGCTTGAGAAAGATCTTGATTCAGGGCCCTGGAAACAAGACTCTGTTGGCTGGAACCCAGGTACCATTGTATTGTGAAGTTCAGGGCAGCTGCTCTGGGTGGAGAGGGAAACTCTCATGACTTGTATAAGACAGTATTCAGACTCAAATATCATAATTCAGTAGGTCTGGAGGCCCTGGCATCAGTATTTTAAGAAACACACTAGGAATTCTTATGTGGGTAGTTGATGGACCACAGTTGGAGAGTCACTTCTACACACCTGGGCTTGGCTCTGCCCCCAGTACACCAATGTAGTTGTGCAAGGCCTCTGAGCATCTTTCCTTGTCTGCACAATAGGACTTTTCACCCCCACCCTGTATTCTGCAGGATTTCTGTCGAGAACCGTTGAAATGGCAGATGGCAAAATTCTAAGAATCAAAGATGATGGCCTCTGTGCATGAGGTCGCATCACCCCCAAGGTCCCACCTCTCTATTCTCAGAGGCAAAGGGACTTCAGACCGAGAATATTCAAGTGAACACTTCAGCCCCTCGCTGCACCTTCTACATCACACGCCACTTAAGTCCTACTTCACTTCCTCTTGGTCAGTTGGTTTTACCTGAGCTGTGGCTGTGGCAGCTGGCCAGGTCTACCCAGGGAGCACCTGGCCCAGGTGAGCTGTAGAGCTTTTACGTTCTGTCCTAGCAACTTCCTGCCTCCATCGGGTAGGACAGTGTCAGGAACCAGCCCAGTCATTCTGAAGCATGTGCAATGCTGGAAGTGTGAGGGGCTCACACCCAATGAGCCAAACTTTGACCAATGGGATGGGAGTTGGTGGTGCCTATTCCCCACTTCCGTCTCTTGGGCAGACAATTCTGAGCACATTCTATCAGCTCCCCAGGGGTCCTAGTGGGCTGGAACCTACCTACTCAGTGTTTTTCAGGTCCATGAAGCCCTCTGCTGTTGGCTTTTCCTCCTTTCCTGTTTCCTCTTCCCAGTCCCTCCTCCTTTTCCTTAGAATCACTTCCTAAAAGAACTACCTTGAGGCTTCTACTTTGTACAAATATCACATGGCAAACCTCATATAAAAGGTTCTCTAGAGCCATTCTGTCAATTACAACCTTAATCCTGAATCTCTCATCCAGGCCCACCTGGACAACCTAGAAGAAATGAACAAGTTTCTAGAAACACACAGCCTGCCAAAACTGAATCAAGAAGAAAAAGATCATTTGAACAGACAGATCACTAGAAGTAAAATAGAATCTGTAATTAAAAAGAAAAACCTCCCTGTTGGAACTATATTCAATATCCTGTGATAAACCATAATGGAAAAGAAAATAAAAAAGAATGTATATATATATATATATAACTGAATCACTTTGCTGTACTGAAGAAATTAACACAACATTGTAAATCAACTATACTTCAAAAATTAAAAAAAAACAACTCCCTACAAACAAAAGTCCAGGACCGGATGGCTTCACTAGGGAATTCTCCCAAACATACAAAGAACTTATACTGATCCTTCTCAAACTCTTCCAAAAGATCGAAGAGGAGGAAACACTCCCAAAGCCATTCTATGAAGCCACCATCACCCTGATACCAAAATCAGTCAAAGACACCACCAAAAAAGAAAATTACAGGCCAAACCCCGCTGCCCACACCATGCTCCCTCCTATAACGTATTCAGTTATTTCAAGGACCCATCAGTTCTCAAGCTGGCAGGGAAATACATCCACTTGGGCACTAATTATCCTTAGACAAGAGTATTGTGAAACACCCCCATTAGGTCGAAAGGTGAGCGCAGAAGAGGGCTGTCATTTAATTTCTCCTAACACTGCCTAAGATTAAGAAGACAAAAATGAGATGCCATTGAAAGCTACTATTCTTCACTTTTTAAAAATCCTCCCACTTCCTGTTTTCCCTTGGGAGATTGAAAAGTGTCTTCTCGCACATTTCTCATTTCCAGAACTTAATGAGAATTCTAATTAGGGCTACTGCACACTTTGGTGGTAGTTTTCAAATTGTGGCTCTGGCTCCTTATTTGCCAGGCTGCCGGTCTTTGCATCCTCGCCAAAGATGCCCTCCATCATAATAATCCTAATAGCTATCATTTATTGAAAGTCTACTACGTGCCAGGCAATTTGCGTACATTAGCACCAGTCCTCACAAAAATCATATGAGGTGGGAACTGTTAACCCTAATTTTAGAGGAGGAAAGTGAGGCTCAGGCTGGTGAAGTGATTGGCTTGAAGCCGTACAGCTAGGGATGGGCAGACCTGGGATTCAAACTCAAGTCTATTCTCTGGTCAGGAGCTTTTCATGTCTAGCTTTCACAGGGGATCTTGGGGAGAGAGAAGATAAGACAACAAGACAACTTGTCACCATTTCCAGAATGGTCATCCGTTCCAATCAGAATGTTGGTTATGAGTTATTATGTCTTCAGCCCTGGTTTCTTGGTCTCTCTGGGAACAGTGCTATAGTTTAGGGAATCCCAGGAGACTCTGAGACATCCCATTAGAAGGACAGTAATAGCAGACCCAAGAATTGACTGATTGCTTATTCATTATTCTGTTATTTCTGAACTCTTCCATCTGTGGAACAGGGGACTGTCAGCAATTACCACGGTGTTCTTTCCAGAAAGGGACCTCTTGGTCTGGCTAAAAATCTCGCCCAGAATTGAACAGAATCTTGGAGTAAATCCTCCTGATGTGATGTCAAACTTCAGCTGTCTCTGGGGCTTCCCACTGAATCTTCAGTGGACAACTTGGGGGCAAAGTGAGAGAACCAGACTTTTGCAAAGGAAGGAACAGTCCCTTCTGGGATTTTTAAGTGCCAGTCATCTTGTTGAGCAGATGTGCCCAGAGGCAACATGGTCTTGTGATGGATTAGCAGACCAATACTGGGTAACATAGGATCAGGTGTGAGCGGGGATTGTCTGCATAGCAAGAGAGAAGTGGGGTCTGTTCCCTCTCCTCCCAGCAGGAGCCTCTATCATTTTGAATTTTATTTATTTTTTATACAGCAGGTTTTTATTAGTTATCCATTTTATGCATATTAGTGTATATATGTCAATCCCAATCTCCCAATTCATCACACACACACCCCCGGCACTTTCCCCCCTTGGTGTCCATACGTTTGTGCTCTACATCTGTGTCTCTATTTCTGCCCTGCAAACCGGTTCATCCGTACCATATCATTTTGCTTTTTCTCTTCTTTCTCTGTCTCTGCTTATCCTCTGAGTGTCCACACACCTGTATACCTGACTGTACCAGGTCAAAAGCATTATTGACACCTATTAAAACTCCTGACTCTCCCATCCTTTTTCTTCCCCTCCTCTATTCTGGTTCTGCCCCTTCCTGTATCTTTTTCCCCCATATTCTTTTTCACCTCTGTTCTTCTCCTTCAACTTAACGTTTCTTCCTTCCTTCCTTCCTTCCTTCCTTCCTTCCTTCCTTCCTTCCTTCCTTCCTTCCTTCCTTCCTTTCTTTCTTCTTTCCCTCCCTCCCTCCCTCCCGCCCTCTCTCTCTCTTTCTTTCTTTCTTTCTAAAATTCTCTTTCCATCTAGTCTAGTCTCTTTCTGTTTCTCTTCTCTGGCTTTCCATCTCTGGAACTCTATCTCTCTTCTCTGTCTCTCTGTTTCTCTCATTCTGTCTCTTTTTCATATACATACAAATGATTCATTCTATCTCGTGGACAGTCCACATTAAACTATCACCACCGTCTTCCATTCCTACAAGTGTTGTCCCAAACAAGCACCATTCGAGTTCAGAAGATAGAAGTTATACCCACGTCTGGCTGACTCCAAAGCTTGTGCTGTTAGAAGCTGCCTCAATCTCCCTTTTCTTCACTTTCCATGTCCAGTCAGTTTCCAGTTCCTGCCAATCTAATGCTCAAAATAGTTCTCAAACATGATATCCACCTCTCCATCCTTCCTATTAATTTATTCATTTGACCTATACTACTTGAGCACCTGTCGATATCTGTAGTAGGTCTGGGACAAGTGACAGAAAAGACGGAATAAGACGTGATCCAAGTCTACTATGGAATGACACAACCACTAGCTTTGTATAAGTTTTCATTACTTCATGCCTGGGCTAATAAATCAAGTTTTTCTCAACCTACTCTCCACACTGCAGCTATATTACCTACAATTTTGTTTAAACCCTTTAATGGGATCTCTTCCCTGTAGGATAAAGATGGGTCATATAACAACTTCCATAGCCTGTCCTGCAACCTCCCCAGACTCATCTTTGACCATCCTCTACCTTCTCATGTTCTGGGAAAATTAGGCTGTTGGAAGTTCCCCTGTGTATCCACCATCCTGTTTCCTCCTACCTGGCCTGGTTCTTTCCTCTGCCCGGAATGCCTTTCCTTCTACATCTGGTTAACCGTACTCATTATTTAAGACTCAGATCAGAATCTTCTCAACCCTCTCAGCCTGGATTAGATGCTCCTCCTTGTGGCCTGTAAATATCTATTATTGACATTATAACACTTTTTATAATCATCTGCTTAAGTATCTTTCTTTCTGCTAGTCTGGGGGCTCCTTAAAAATGAATTTGTCACTGAATTCCCATTGCCTAAGACAAGGTGTAAAGTAAGGCAATGGATAAATACATGAATGAATGAGTGATTAAATGAAAGAATGCTACTTTTAGTACACCTTGTTGCCTTTCTGAGCAGGGAATAGTCCAGGACTCACTAAGCACAGAGGACAATTTGTGGTTTGAAAGACCTAGGCACTGAAAACCTTCCTTTGGTGGTGGTATGGAGGATATCTTAGACCTCTTGGAGCACCTGATGCGACCCTTTCCCCAGAAAACACACACACACAATATATCTGATATAGTCATAGGGAATTCATGGATTCTTGATGCTCATATGTTGCCCTCTGGATCCCTTGAGCCTGCTATTAAGAACTCCAACTCTAGAAATGACACCAGAGTACAAATGATCTGCCAGAGAATCTCCGTCCATTTAGGAGGTTTTTTAGGAGCAGAGATTGGATGAGAAGTCTGTGCTTCTGTGCCTCCTGGGACATCACATTCTCTCTTGGATGAACACTTTGGCCTTCGATGTGGTAACCTTTCTAGACAATGTTTTCTTTCTGTGTTGCTGCTGATATGATGTGCTTTCTTATCACCCTGGAAAGTGAATTGATTGATTTTTGGAGATATTGCATAGGGTAATTGAATGTTATGAAGCTGGTTGGTCTAAGTTGCATCTGGTCTACCTCTTATTAATTACGTGGCCAGTTACTTAACTTCTGGAACTCTCTTTCCTCATCACTAAGACTGGGCTAATAATAACAGACTCACAACATGTTAACTAGATAACACTCAAGGGTGGTGACTAGGACAATATCTGGTGTGTGACATGCTCAACAATCACACGATCACCGTCATCACCACCACCATCATCATTTTACCTAGGATTCAGGTCTCTTGATCTGACTATGTGATGTTTTACCTTTACAATATTATATTATTTTGATCATTCCTTCTTGTGAAGCAAGAAGGATGCTAGCAAAGATCATTCCCCCCAGGTGTCATTTCCACCAATTTAAATATTGTGCTTCTGAGGAACAATCCAGATGTCTTTGCAGATGTTACCACCTCTATATGCGTGTTCACCTGGAATCAAACATTGCTTGTAAAAGCCCTTAACTTGACCTTTAGAGTTGGAATGCTTTCTCTCGCCTTCATGTTTTAGACTTCCTTCTGTGCTACTTGAAGCTGATGAAATCTGAAATCTGCCCATTATGTGCTTTTTGTAGGAAAACCTAGTTTAAACACTTAATTTTATTGGTGACTTAAACCTGTGTTTGCCATTTTCTTTGCAAAGAACTCTGAGATTTTGAAAGCAGTCCTCTGCAAATAAAAACATCATGACCAGACTGCTCAGCACGCCCTGTGTTCATGGATAGCTTTGCAAATGGAAAAAAAATGTGCAATTTCTTAATTCCAAGTGGTTGGAATTTGCCTAGAAAATCTTAGCATCCCTGAGGCCATGTAATTTAGTGTTCCTGACACCATCTGCCATCCTCTTCCCCAACCTTAGTGTTCTTCCCCTATGACCCCACTGGGAGGCAGTAAAACTTTGATTACCTACAAGAGTCAGAATACAGAAGATTCCGAATAAATAAAATTTCTGGTTCATTAGGGAATCATCCAGTAGAAAAAATTATTGGGCAGACTAATTTTCAGTACTGCCACTGCCACTTATTAACTGTGTGTCTTTGGTCAAGTCACTTAACTTTCCAGGGTCTTCATTACTCCAGCCAAGAAATGGGAATAGAAATGGAAATATTTCAAGATTACTTTGAGGATTAGAAATAAATTTGCAAAACATATGGCATATAATAGGTTCTCAATAAGAGTTGGTTCCCTTCTCTTCTACTTTTTCACAAACAAAGCTTATTTTCCATGCTCTTCAGGAGTGTCATGGTAAAATGTGATATGTTCTAAGATGGGGAAGTTTAGGGTGCTTTGGAGTCCATAGGAGAGGAATCTAACCCAGCCTGTATTAGTTTCAGAGTTCACTTCAAACTGAGGGTCTTCCTAACTCCAGAGCCCAAGACTCTCACCAGATCTCTCCAAGCTCGTGGAGATAGAGGATTTACTCTGAAATGGAACAGGAATGAAATTTGGGGCATCCAAATCCTTGCACTGTGATGACATTCACTATACCCTTTCTTATCATCCAAATGCTCTGTTTTCAACACTTTCTAACTTCATATAGGAAGGAGCTGGTGGGTTAATTGTGTCACCTGTCTACCCAATGCCATGTGCTGAGGCCACATGATCATGAATGGATATGGGTTGGTGACCAGGGCTTTCATGAGTTTGGGACGACTGACAAATAAAATTGTGAAATGGAAGTTAGTGAGATTCAAATTCATCTGTGGTCAACTCTCTCAGGATGAGATATAAACATCCTCAAGATCAAAACATCTCTTGCCTTGCCTCCACGTTCTGCGGCTGAGGATAACAGTGGATGGGAGTTTGCTGGCAGGTGCAGCCCACAGGGGTGTCACTGTGCAGCTTTCGCTCCAACAACATGACAACAGCTTCAAAGGCGGGAGATAGATAACAGAGGCATTAATTAAATCAGCCATCCCAGGTAGGGTCCCTCTACAGAGACTCAGAAAATGAAGATACGAGCCACGAGTTCCCTCTGAGGTTCAGAGTGAAAGGAAACCAACACCCCCACCACCCTCCAATGCCCTCAAACCATCTGGCAAAACAACAGGCTGTCAATCATCCAGTGAGGAAAACTGGTCCTGATGTGCTCAGAACCATAAAAGAATGGGGTTGATACCAGCTGTAAATTGATGTGCGGCAGCTTGAGCTCCTACACAGGTGATCACAGCCAGAATGTGTTGGTTTTCATGAAATATCCTTAAAAGTCCAAATTCCTGATTCTGGAATCCATAGTACTCTGGTGAATTTCAGCCTCATTTTTCAGCTCCCTCCTTCCCCAAACACACTAGTTTCTTTTAGCGCTTGCAGCACCCTGTCTATATTAGACCCAAAACAGAGGTAAGATGTATCTCTGTCATAGGAGTTTTTAATGTATTTCCACGTGGAGGAAAGGGAGTGGACACACTGACTTCCTGAGACCCAAGGGAATTCTATCCTATCCTATCCACCTATTTATTGAACAAATATTCATCGAGCATATACATAGCATCAAACCATGTGATATATGCTGAGGATATAGAAACTAAAGATATCTGGTCCCTTCTCTCCAAGAGTGCAAGTTTAGAATGGCAGACAGAAACTACTCCTTTCTAGGCAAAAGATAATCAAACAAAAGCAAGCAACTTTAGAGGATTTTACTTTTAAAAAATCATTGCCAACATCCTGAGTGTCTTGGCCACCAATTCACATTGCAATCAATCTTCTAAAATCTAATTCATCTCCATCTGCAGGCTTGGGTGGTGAGAATTTCTGTTCTTAAGATATGGGATCAGAAAAGAATGATTCAGTTCTGCTCACTAGACATCAGATAAGAAAGTAGGTGCATATTTTGTTTTGTTTTGTTTTTGCATTGTCATGTTCAGCGGATGCTTTTTGAGATATGTTAATTTTATAGCAAAGCACTTTCATGCACAGAGTTAAAAATATCAATCAGCTTTATAAGGAAAATCAGAGGTCCTCTTTCCCCATGTGTCCTGTTCTCCCCTCTTGGGTACCTTCGCAGGGGCAAAGATTTTTAATGGTTAGCTCTATATTTCTAAATATGCACAGATTACTATTTCTTGACTAATTTTCCCCAGACGTTATTTATTGATTTCTCTCTTTGGGAAGATAAGAATTTAGTTCTCTTATATGGGGGTGAGTTCTTTTCTTAATCTTGGACTAAAATGAGGATTCTGTGCTTCTCAGAATCCCCTATAGGCTGTTCCCACCTTGAGGCTTGTCCAGGCTAGAGGGAGAGAGAGCTTTGGTGGGGGCAATGTTGGCAGGTTCAAACACACAAGCTGCCTTCCCACAGGCACTGGCTATTGCTGTTTCCCAGTTGGAATTGCTCAGGGAGCTCTAGGCCTCCTGGAAGATAGGCAAGCATTGCAAATACTTTACAGAAAACTTTTGAGATGGAAAACTATTTGGCTGGAAGTCCAAGGATAGCTCTGAGGGCCCTGCTGGTGGGGGGGGGGACTGAGTAGGTGGCAGTGGGTAGAGCAGAAAGAAGAAAGGACATCAGCATGGCCCTTGTAGTGTTATCAACCAGGGTTCTTGGCCTTCCTTAATCAATAGAAATTAATAAGAGGCCAGATAGGAAATTCAGGCAAGGCTTTATTGGGGCCACTGCTGCAGCAGGGGGCAGTGAAAACAAGTAATGGGTTCCCTTGCTCGCTTGCTGAGGAGGGACGAGCTGGTTCCTCTTATGGGGTGAGGGTAGGGGCGGGTCCAGAGATTGGGCCTGAGAGGTGTCTTAGGTGGCTTGCCCACCCCTTTGGTGGTGTTGTGGGGGGGGAGGCATGCGCAGTACTCTGCTTTTGTTCCTGGCTCTTCAAAAGTGGCAGTTGGGTGTTTGGTTTTTTTGTATCTTGTTGTCCATAATTTGCCCCAACTGCACACACATGTAGTTATTTTTAGTCCCTTATAGTTTCTTTGTATTTTGTTGTTCGAGGGGATGTTTTGTCCAGGTGTAAGCACTGCAGCCAGGAGTCCCAGGTCCCAGCCTATCTCAGTATAACTCAGCAAAGGGAAGGAATAAGACCCTAATAACTGGACTTTCCTGGTGGCACAGTGGTTAAGAATCCGCCTGCCAATGCAGGGGACATGGGTTCGAGCCCCGGTCTGGGAAGATCCCACATGCCGCGGAGCAACTAAGCCCGTGCGCCACAACTACTGAGCCTGCGCTCTAGAGCCCACGAGCCACAAGTACTGAAGCCTGCACGCCTAGAGCCCATGCTCTGCAATGAGAAGCCCATGCACCGCAACGAAGAGTAGCCCCTGCTCGCTGCAACTAGAGAAAAGCCTGCCTGCAGCAACAAAGACCCAATGCAGCCAAAAAAAAAAAAAAAAAAAAGGACCTTAATAACTCTCAGGAATAAGACTTTAATATATGATAACAAGCCATGGGGAAGCCAAGGGATTATTCAGTACACGCTGCTGGGAGAAATATTGGTTAGCAATTTGACAAAAACTCAGGTTGATCCCTCACGTCAGATTAAACACTGAAAAAAGAAGAAAAAATAAACGTTTCAGATAGAGTCAAAGCCTTAACATTTTTAGTAAAAACAAGCACCAGAACAAAATAAAACTGAACATTTATCAAGTTGCAGAGACAGAGACGATATGGGTGGATAAAATCACAAAATAAAAGATTGATGTACTTAATTATATATTTTGAAAGTCTTTGGTTTAAAAATTTTTAAAAGGAAGCAAAATGGGACAATATTCTAAGTGAAGATGACAAACCCAGGCTTGATATTCTTAACATAAAAGGGCTTATAAAATTATTATGAAAATCACTAAGATCCTGAAAGCTAAAATAGACAGGAAAATAAAAATCACAAAAAGGAAACAAAATGGCTTGAAAAACGTATGGAAAATGTTCAACCTTGCCAGTAATCAGAGAAATGCAAATTAAAATGGAGATACTATTTTCAGCTAGCAAATGTGTAACCTTTCCAAAAAAACAGAATACCCAAACTGATGGGGGTGTGGTAAAACTGATACTCTCACGCACTGCTGGAGAAAATGTGAGTTCATACAGCCCCTTTGGAAGGCAGTTTGGCAATATGTATCAAGATCCTTAAAAATACACATGCTTCAACAATTCTACCTCTCAGGCGGCAATCCTAAATGCAGCCAAAGCTTTTTGTATTAAAAAAGTTCCTTTCAGTGTTGTTTACAATGGTGAAAAGGAGAATGCAATCTAAATGTATAACAAGAGGGGGAATAGTTAAGTAAACGATGGAATCCATTGGCTGGATTATTCTAAGCTGTTAGTAGTGAGTCTGACCAACCTGGATCTGTTCCTTGCTTAACTTCCATGTGTCCCAGGGAATGCTGTTTACTTTTCTGATCATGCTTCCTTATCTGTTAAAAGGGGACCCTGCAGAGTGGTTGTGAGAATTTCGGCTCGGTATTTGGTCCATTGACTGGGGATGCTTTTCTTATTTCTCAGTCTTTTATGACTTAGCACCTAGCACTGTTCTTCCAAGTGTTAGGATAGATATTCCTGTGACTCAGAGGATCCCTGTGTCCACAGGATTTCACCAGGAAAGCATGAGCAGAGAGAGAAAGGATTACAGTACTCGGGAGCCAGAGGAGATGCAGCTACTACATAAATCTACAGGGGGAGGTGTTCAAGGACCCCACATATCCCCCTTACTCATTCTTCTGAAACTCTCCAAGTTCAATTGGGATTGAATGGATGTTTTGTGCTAGACATTGCGGGTGGAGGTAGGGGTTGGAGAGATGTTTAGAATGTGGAGATGAATAAGCCATTCCTCATGTTCAATGAAAACTTTTCTCTTTGAAACACTCATGCTTTGCATGTTGCTTATCAGCACATAATATTCTCCATGTTCAGGAGAAAATGAGCGAACCTCTCTCTGTAGCATTATGGTCTGGTTTCCATCTTCAATGTCAGCATGTTTTCCTTTTTCCTACGGTGGGCACAATTCCTTGTGATATTTCCTTCTTAATGAGCTAAAATGTCTTCATATCAATCCTGGGAATCTTTTAACAAAAAAAAGTCAACTTGCAGCCAGAATAAATCACAACTCTTGGAGAAAACCACCATTACTAGCTTTGTGACACAGTCAGCAGGTATTTGCTGAATACCTATTATGTGCCCACCTGGATACATAATACCAGTTATACCTATAGACCTATTATCAGCTCTAGGTATAGCTGTTATGTGTCTGTAATGGACAGATGTGGAAGTTAATGCATGGTCTCGGTCCTCAACAAGCAACAGTCGAGTGGTGGAAACATCCAGGTCAAGAAATAGCTATGACATGGAGTTAGGAGAGCTTCAGAATGCCACATTAAAGTGCAGTGGTGGCAGAGGAAAGAGGGAAGTCTTTTCAGGAAAAAGTACCAAGAAAGGTTTCAGGAGGTGGTGAATTTGAGCTGATCCTTGAGAGGGGAATAAGCTTATGAATGTTTGAAAGCAAAGCAAGGTAGGGGTGCTGTACCTTCTAGGGTGTATAAGGAGAAAAGACAGCAGAGAGCCCTGGATTAAATCCTAGCTCAGTCAGTTACCAGCTGTGTCTACTGAAAATGCTAACCGATCTCTCTAAGCCTCACTTTATGTAAAATGGGAAAAGCAATACCTACCCTATGGGGCATATACAGCAAGGGCTCTTCCTCCATGTATCCAGGAAGGCTCAGACTCCTGGTGATCATAAATAGAAGGTACCTTTCATAAGATGGAGATTTTTATGCTCTCCCAGCTACCTGTGTTACCCACCAGGGTTCTTGGATTCTTTAATCAATAGAAATTGATAACAGGCCAAACAGGAAATTCAGGCAAGGCTTTATTGGGACTCATGCTGCAGCAGTAAGGAGTGAAAACAAGTAACATGTTCCCTTGCTCGCTGCCTGAGGGGTTGGGGGAGGCAAGCTAGTTCCTTACATGGGGTGAGGGTCGGGGCTGGTCCAGGGGTTGGGTGGAGGAGTCGCTTAGGTGGTCTGTTCACCCCTTGGTGGTGCTGTGTGCAGGGTGCATGCGCAGACACCCTGCTTTTGTTCCTGACTCCTCAGAAGTGGCAGTTGGGTTTTTGGTCTTTTTATCATCTTGTTCATCATTTGCCCCAACTGTGCGTGCAGTTATTTTTAGTCCCTTATGGTTTCTTTGTATTTTGTTGCTTGAGGAGACCTTATCGAGGTGCAAGCACTGCAGCTAAGGGTCCCAGGTCCCAGGTCCCAGCCTGTCTCACCTGCCTGACCCTCTATTCTCTTAACAGTGGGACTCTGCCAGTTATACTCTTCCGTTATTGATTCACTGTGTGATTTTGGAAAAGTCACTTCTCTTCTCTGTACTTCAGTTTCCTCATCTATAAAAGGAGGGAGGGAGGCACAATGACCTCCTTCAGCTATAATGTTCTGTGCATGTTCTAGGCAGAGAAAACAGTATATGCAAAAGTCCTGGGGGTGATATCTTTGAGGCAGAATGGATGAAGAGAAAGAATAAAGGAGGCAATGACTGAACTAAATCTGTAGAAGTAGGTGGGAATCTGTGACTCAAAGAGGTGACAGAAGTTGCCCAAGGCCATATATACCTTGTAAATTAGGGGATCTGAGATTTGATCCCAGGTCCAAGCTACCAAAATCCATGCCCCTTCAATCAACTATAGATGAGATTTGACCTAGAAAGCTCCCCTCACCCCACCTCAGCAGCAAGGCAGACATTTGCCAAAAGTTAGCTGGATACAAGGGCATTGGCACGAGACCCTGAGAGGCTGACCCAATTATCATCACTTGACCTGCTACAGAAAATTTTAAACCAGCTACATGGGAAGGAAGTGTTTGCTGGGCTCTGATAAGGCCTTAAATGGAGCAATGCCCTGCCTTGCTCACAAGACTCCAACAAAATCCAACTGTTTATTTGATGAAAAATACAATTTGCCTTTAACTGACGTTTCCCCCGATGGTGAGGGTCTGTAGGCTGCAGCCTGGCTGGGACAAGGAGTGGGACTTTGTAGCATTGGGCTGATGTGTTACTCAAGGCTATAAGATTCTACAGACCCAACGGGGAGTGTGTCAGGACATCATTGCAACTCTCCAATGCACCCGCACTGAGTTTTCGGAAGGAGACCTTTACATACAAGGCAAAGCAGACTTAGAATGTACCTTCCTAATGACTCTCTCTTAGGGGAGTGAGGAAGGAAAGGAGAAAATGAGGCAGATAGAATGAGCTTTTGCAAGAATGTATTTACAATTAAATTGCATTTTAAAGGGAATGTGGAGATCCTTGCTCTGCAAAGAAGCAGGGTGGAGAGAAGCCAGCAAATTGTGGTAGAAAGTCAGAAAGTGACGCAGGCTTTGGAAGCAAGAAGACTTGAGTTGAAGTGTTGATCTGCAATTGTCAGCTGTATAACCTTGGCCAATTAACCTAGCTGGGAAGCAATGTCTGAAAATAAGGATAATAATATACTTACATGATGGTGTGATTACGCAGGTTGTGATACAGCAGTCACTGAATGTATTTTTTTCTCTGCCTTATTAACCAATAAATATGTATAATTAGCAGGAAATGGGGAGGTACAGAGCACCTTGGAGTCATAAAAGTAGCCTCTAATTAGCAGTATAGTAGTTGGCAACTTGGAATCAACTGGAGTCTCCCTCAGAGAGAAATCGCTTTTAGTCCATTGAAAGTAGCATCCCTAGAGAGGGGAGTAGGGTCTGGAGCTTCACTTGGGAAGTAGATCAAGTGGTCCCATTCTCTAGGAAAGGAGATGTGTATAAGACATTTGGATTCTAAGGGTTTAAGACAAAGCGCAAACCACTGACCTCAGATCCTGAGAGAGGACATGGATGGGACTTTGGGGTTCCGTGGGGAGCAGGGTGATGTCCCAAGTCTGACACAAATGAAATTCTGTAATATGGCGCTTACATCTGGGCAACTTTGGCCAAGCTTAATTCAGAGGGAATGAGATCAAACAACCACACGAGTGATCCAGGAACAGTAACATCAATGTAGAGAGAGAGGACAAATGTTATCTGTTAGACTCTGTAGAACGGTGATTCTCTTGGCCTGTAGAATCATCTGGAAAGCTCTGAAAACCAATATGTGTCTCTACCCCAGGCTCACTAAATCAAAATCCTCATGTGGATCCAGGCTTGAAAACCACAGGTGTAGACCAATTTTAAAAAGCATTCAGGTTGTTTTCAATTTGAAGCTGTTGTGAGTAATGCTGCTAAGAACATCCAGGTGCGAGTCCGTGGACACCGGTAAATGGATAGAAAACAGTGTGGTCTATCCATACAATGGGATGCTTTTCAACAATAAAAGGAACAAACTACGGACACATACTCCATCATGGATGAGCCCTCGGACACAGTATGCGAAGTGAAAAAGAGAAGACAGACACAGAGACCACAGATTATACAATTTTATTTACCCGAAATGTCCAGAAAAGATAGAGAAGAGAAAGTAGATTAGTGGTTGCCTGGAGCTGGGGGTGGGAATAATGATTATCTGTAAATGGGCATGAGGGATCTTTGTGTGTGTGTGTGTGTGTGTGTGTGTGTGTGTGTGTGTGAATGTTCTCAAACTGATTTATGATGATGGTTGCACCACTTAGTAAAGGTACTAAAATCATCAAAGTGTATAATTGAGATGGATGAATTCCCTGATCGGAAACTATACCTTAATGAAGTTGTTTAGAAAAGCAATGCAGTGAGGCCGCAAGGAGCAATGGTGGTAGTGGACTGTTTGAAAGCCGTGGATTTTCCTGCTTAAGTGTGGAAGTTGGACAACCCCCTCACTACCCCACTCGCACCTCCACCACACGTACACAGCGTAAACCCGACCTCTTTCTGGTGTATGTGAAATTGATGGGGAGACCCAGAAGAGGCCTATCAGATTCTTTGGCCAGTCTAGTAGGTGAGGACTCTACGATTACTTGGAAAAATAAGAGAATTACCACTATATTTTCATACTACGTTTATAGAACAGCTGAGACCAGTTATGTGAGGATAAGGTGAGATGATACGCGTAGAAATGATACAGGGAGAGTGCCTTGGCAGGAGGAAGACGCACAATAAATGAGTCCCCTTCCCCTCTGCCTCAGGCAAAACCCATTGTCTTACCTCTTTATGATCTACTCCCATCCCATTGTTTACCATCAGAGCTATCCATATATCAGACGGGATTTTCATTTTCTCCACAACCCTTAGAATCACCTACGTGATTCTATGTGTCAGTACTAAAGACTTTTCCGGTAGACTCACTGATAATCTCTCTCCCTCTCTCTCTCACTCTGTTTTTATTTGGGATGTTAAAACTCTCTGGAGAACTAAAGATAATTGCTTTTTCTCTCGTGTTCTAAACTGGGAAATCCAGGGAATCAGAGCAGTGATGGTGATTAGGCCAAGCCCTGAGTTGGTTACCATCGGAATCGGTACTTTTCACCATATCACACTGACTGAGCCCATCATCAGCTGTGAACAGTCTACAGAAGTACTACTAAAGACCTAATTTCTGCCTGTGCACCGTCTCACACTGGCACAAGCACAGAGACCTCACCCTACTGGTGAGACATCTTGATGATATGACCTAATGGAGGCGTTTTGAAATCTCAGGGTGCAGTTGAGCAGCTGTGTGACTGTGGGCAGGTTGCTTAACTCTTCAGACTTTTTCTTGGTCTGTTAATATGGGAAGGCCTGTTGCACAAGGCAGTTATGGAAATTCAATGAGATTATATACACAAAGAGTGCAAGCAGAGTGATTACTCATTCTCTTCCCCAAGCTTCAGAAAAGCAAGAAACTGCAATATTGTCATCAATTGTCGAAGTTCATGGCTATCTATGTCTCTGAGACCAGAAAGCATTTGCGTATCTGGCAGTCCCAGGGTCATCAATCAGAGCATCGTTTTGAGTGGGTTGGAACTGAAAATACAAATGTTGAAAGTGAATCTGGGCTCTTCCAATGAGGTTGTTTCTAGGAATGAATCACTTGCTGTAATTGAGAAAGTCACTGCAGTGACTTGAGAAAGATATCTTAGTTTTCTCACCTAGGCAAAAGTAACAAATGTGGCTAGGCAAATGTCTCTAACACTTGCCATTAGCTTGTTTACTTCTCATCTGAAGCTTCATAAAATCAAAACATAAAACTGTGTTTCTGTCCATCACTTACTGGACTATTCCAAGAATTTGGGGGGCACCTCATAAAAGGGAAAGATGGGCCAGTTATCATTTTGAATTGTCACTTGTATTCATCCATGTCTTTAATTTAGTTATCTCAGCTCTCACTTTCCCCACATGAATCCATCTTGATCCTCTGGATAAATTTCTAATTGTTATACACAACAAGATTGTTCTGCTTTAATGTCAGCTTTTACAGTTTGATTATTTATATATATGCTTAAGAAATCATTTATACTGCTAATATCCTCTTGAAAAAAACGTTTTCTTTCCCTGCTAATCAGTTGCAATGCCTTGGAGGGGTTACCCACACCTATAGTTTCAGATGCAAAGGCTTGTAAATGGTTTTATTTTAAATTTTAATTAATTATTCCAACTTCTAGCAGCTGTGCTAGTGAAGTGGTTGTTAATTTCCCATGGTAGAGATAATGTGGGCAGACAGAAGGGAGCCACATTACTGCTGGCAGACCCTGAAAGAAGGAGGGAGGAGAAAGCCACCAATTATGTCAAGTGGCCCAAATTCCGCGACATGCTGACTCTGCGTGGAATCAGAATCCTTGAAAAAGTCATTCATGCCGCCTTGAAGCTGGAAAAGCCACTTAGCAATGACAGCCATCCCTTTGGAGGAAACCCAGTGGAATCAAACAGGTTTCAGGGAGATCTTGCTAATTCTCAATAGCAGAAAGACATCAACCCATGCTGAGAATTTAGTCAGTTGTCCTCTTGTCAAGCACAAATTCCCAAGCTCCACTGGAAGTCTGGCCCATAGTGCTGGGAATTGGGTCCATTTTGAGTGGGGGCACTGGTCATTTGACGCAGCAGGGGTATCTGTCACTCAATGTCAAGTGTAAGCTCCTCACATCTAATGACAAGGCAGGCAGTCGAACATCTTCCTCTGCAGAAGGCATGGATTTGAGTTCAGCTCTATTCTCTACCGGCCGTGTGAGACTGGCCAGTAAAGAAGAGAGTAGTCCCTGCCTTACAGGGCTGCAGGGCTGCTGTGAAGATCAAGTGTGATAATACTTCTAAAACCCTTAATACTGGAACTGGCTAGGCGTTCAACACACATTTCTTTTCAGATATTTTCTATGCATGTTTTTACATAATTGAGATGGCACTGCATATAGAATTTTGTCTGAGATAGAAATAAGCGTTCAAAATCATATTCTATAAGAACTCAAGACATGTCTCTATTGTTCTAACAGATGATGTCAATATAGTTCTGATTTCTTTTTGTATAAACATTTTCCTTTTTCTTCACTATTTTAGCATTTTCTATGCCACTTTATTTTTTTAAATTTATTTTATTGAAGTATAGTTGATTTACAATGTTGTGTTAATTTCTGCTGTACAGCAAAGTGACTTAGTTATACATATATATATATTATTTTTCATATTCTTTTCCATTATGGTTTATCACAGGATATTGAATATAGTTCCCTGTGCTATATAGTATGACCTTGTTGTGTATCCATTCTCTATATAATAGTTTGCATCTGCTAATCACAAACTCCTAATCCATCCCTTCCACACCTCTTCTTCCCCTTGGCCTCCACAAGTCTGTTCTCTATGTCTGTGAGTCTGTTTCAGTTTCATAAATAAGTTCACTCGTGTCATATTTTAGATTCCACATGTAAGTGATATCATATGGTATTTGTCTTTCTCTTTCTGGCAGCTTCACTTAGTATGATAATCTCTAGGTCCATCTATGTTGCTGCAAATGGCAGTATTTCATTCTTCTTTATGGCTGAGTCATATTCCATTGTATACATGTATCTTCTTTATCCATTCCTCTGTTGATGGACATCTAGGTTGCGCCCATGTCTTGGCTACTGTAAATAGTGCTGCTGTGAACATTGGAGAGCATGTATCTTTTTGAATTAGAGTTTTCTCTGGATATATGCCCAGGAGTAGGATTTTGTTTTTGAGAGTTCTGGTTCTTTCCTTTCCTTTGCAGCCTGTTCTTTCTTATTGATGTGATAACTTGATAAATTTCCTTCAGCTGATTGCATTAACTGTTCCCTCACACATTAATTTGTTATTTACTGTATTTTGAAATTCTTTTTCACATGGTTAGATTTCTTCAAATGTATGGGATTTATTGGTTGCTGTTCATAATTATTTTTTATTAATTTTTAAAAACATTTTATTATAGAAAACAATAAAAACAATAAAATATAAACAAAAATAGCAGTATAATGAACTCTTCTGTATCCATCATCCAGGTTCAACTCATAGTTAATCTTTTTTTTTTTTTATTTCTGAGATATACATTTTAAAGTAATAACTAGAATTATGACTTATAACATTATACCAGAACATATAAGATTTTTAGAAATTTCATGTAATGTCTGAAACATTTATATTAACATATTTCCATACAAATAACCCAATGAAAGTTTAGTATTAGTTGTTTTGTTTGTTTGTGTTTTTTTTATACTGCAGGTTCTTGTTAGTCATCAATTTTATACACATCAGTGTATACATGTCAATCCCAATCGCCCAATTCAGCACACCACCATGTTCATAATTATTGATGAAATTTAAATTGAGCGATGTTGCCAGCTGGGGAATAATTCCTCAGTCCAGGTGAAATTTCATGTTCTCTTGGCAATGAGTGCAGATTTATATCATAAGTGCCTTAGTGTCGGTGTTTTTGTAAGAGAAGGGAGTGGAGGAGGGGATGGGAGACTAAGTGGAGTTTCCTTTAAGATGTGTAAGTGGAGGATTTTTCACTTTGAGTAAGTGATCTCTCTTTGTCTTTCCTGGAAGCTATAAGTTATCTGAGGCACAGCCCCATCTCACTGGACATACATCTCACTCTGGGAGTCTTTGTCAGAATTTCTGGGTCAAAGATGGTACATAAAACATTATCCTAGGGGCAAATGTCAGATAAAGACCCTCTGCTATGCAGGGCCTGGCTTAACTGCTCTACCTTATGATTACTCACTCTGCTAATAACCCATGGCCTTTTGTTCTTTATCCGTTCTCCTCCCACTGGCAGTCCTTTCCAGCTCCTTTTCTCTTTCATCAGGTTGTTTTGGTGGTACCCTTCCCATCCTTCTAGTTCTACTATGGATTTTTAAAAATGTGTATACTTTTCTTCTGTCATTTTAGTCCTGCATATTCAACCACAAGTCTCCATGTACAATTTTATATCCTATTTTATTTTACAATGCCTGTCTCCAAGCACTTTCTCTGTCACTAAATGTATTCACACCCATGTAAAATCAAACTCAAAAAGCCCAGATAAAACAAGCAAACAGATTTGAGTGAGCCACTTGTCTGAGCAGAATATAACAGCCAGTGTTTTTTTCTTCCACAGTGATTAGGAAACAATTAAACCAATATTAGGAAAAGGAGTAGCAGGAAGTAACATGTCATTTGCAAAGTCCATCTGAGAGAGTTAATGTGTGTTTATTTATCACTAGGGGACAACTCTTGATGAAAGGGATCTTCATTCAAAGTACTTTAAAACAGCAGAGCTCAATGGACAGAATAGATTTTCAAGAAGAAGGGAACGGAATTAGCATATAGGACACATGAACTTCTTGACCTTGCATATAAAGCCGTAAAAGTGATACTTCTTCCAAACATGTTCCCATTGAAAAGGTGAAGCTGTGGAGCTTTTCTGTTTTTTGTTCATTTTTTTAGGAAGAGCTGAGTTGAACGAATTATGGTCACCAGGCAACCGGAGTGTGGGGGTGGGTTTGTATATTTTTTGTATTTTTTTTCACTCATTACTTGATTGATTCAGTCATTAAACAAATATAAATTAAGTATTCACAACAGACACCAAACACTACTCCTACAATGAAGGCATTCACAGTCTAACAGAAGAGGGGAAAAGTAAGCACATCATTTAGAATACTGTAAATTGGTCCTACAATAAGATTAATAATATGGTCTATGAGATCCCATAAGAACCTAATTAAATATTGGGGAAGAGATGGCTTCTCAAAGGAAGAACAACTAATCGGAAGTCTGAAGGACCAGTAGGAATTAATCAGGTAAAGAGCGATGGAAAGGATTTTTTAGATAGAATAGATGTTCAAGCATTCAGAGGCACTAGTGAGAATGGTATGGGCCAAAAGAATTGTAAATAGCTCCACATGACTGAAGTAAAGAGTGTGAGGGGAGGGACTTCCCTGGCGGTCCAGTGGTTAAGCCTCTGTGTTTCCACTGCAGCGGGAGTGGGTTCAATCCCTGGTCGGAGAACTACAATCCTGCTTGCCTCACGGTGCAGCCAAAAAAAAAAAAAAAAAAAAAAGAGGGTGAGGGGAAAAGAGCAAAAATAATGCTGGAAAGGTAAGTGGATCTTTGATTTGTGCTGAGTTTCTGGCAGAGGAATAGCATGGTCGAGTTTGGCTGCAGAGTGTAGAATGGATTACAGAGAGCAGACCTGGAATCATGGAGAGCGTTATAGATATCCAGCTGAGCAATGATGGTCACTTTCACTAAGGCATTGTCAGCATAGGTGAAGGTAAACAGAGGAGTCCTAGGACTACTTAGTAGTTATAATAAGTAGAATCTGGTGAGGGTTTGCACTTGACGGTGGGGGAGAAGAATGCCTCAATGTTGACATCCTTTCAATATCGGGTAAATGCAAGTCCATTCACAGAGATGAAGAGTGTGGATGGGAACAATGATGGAGGACAAGTTTTGGGAGAAGATAATATTTCAGTTTTGGGTGGGAGGCACCAGTGGAACTATACAGTGGGTAGCAAGATATGTTAATATGCAGCTCCTGTGGGAAATCTGAGCTGCAGATTATATCGGGAGGGGGGGCCTAAGTGGTAGTGATCATTGAAAACATGGGACTAGGTAAAAATCAACCCAAAAAAGAGCATAAAGGATAAAATATGAGAGAGAGAAGAGGAAAATTAGACTAGATTGGTGTATTAGCTCAGGCTGCCCTATAAAATGCCACAGACTGGGTGGCTTAAATGACAGAAATTTATTTTCTCACAATTCTGGAGGCTGGAAATCTAAAGTCAGGGTGCCTGAATGGTCGGGTTCTGGTGAGGGCCCTCCTCCTGCTTCATGGTTTACATATGGCCACGTTCTTGCTGTGTCCCTACGTGGTGGAGAGAGAGAGAGAGAGAGAGGAATTGGTTTGTTGATGGATTGATTTCTGGCAGCACTAAGTTTCAGGATGAACCTTCAAGCCCCAAACCCCCAAATCTTTTCCTTTGATCACCATAAGCTCCCCAATTTCCTTTCCAGCTACACAATCCAAAAATTCCCTCTTTTGCTTAAGCTAGTCTGAGTTGTGTTTACACTCCTAAAATTTTTGAAGAATCCCAACTAATACTGAAGATTGTTGGTGTGGAGATGAAAGCAAGAGCACTGTGATTTAAGGAATCAATAAAGGGTGAGAAAGTAGAGAAAAGTGTAGTTGGCTTGTAAGAGAGGTTCCTCCCTTTCTGCGACAAACATTTCCTGTTCTATGTACTGGCGATTTAGCACTGAACATAGGTGATAGATATCTGCATCTATAGCTGAGCGTGAATAAATCTCTTTGATAAAAAAAATTCTGTTGAACATCAAAATTCAGAGCCTATTTATGGTATGACCTAATCTTCACTTCTACAGTATTGCATGTGTAGCAATAATATTGAATTTTTACTTAACACTGCAAGGGCAAACATCTTCATTTATGGAAGATAGCCAAAGCAGAACTTCTCCCTTAAATACAACACTGGTTTTGGGAATGAAGATGTAAACAGAAATACACTTTCCCAAATTGAATCTTCTCTTTGTCATCCTTTCCCATGGTGAGCATTCACTTATGCTTTTAGCCCATATGAGCACACAGAGGATGAAATGGCACACCATTGTTAGGACCTGGGAGGAGGGAGGGTATAGAGAAACAGACCTTCTGCACCAGGCAACGTGGTGTCTTGTGTTGCTGCCAATTAATTAGTGATGAGTTTGTCATGTTGCCTGTTGCCCAGGATGATTAATCTGAACCCAAATCCAACTCAACCATTAAGGAAAGTTCACAGCGAGATAAGCTGTGAGTGACAATGTTACCCTTTAGAAGAAGGGGAGCTGACAGAATGAAATGCAACCCCCTGCCTCCCCCTCACTGGCTTCCAGCCTGTCATGATAAAATCCCTGAGCTCCTACTGTGACTAAAGAGCTGAGAAGGCATGCTTTAGAGTCACATGAACGGGGACTATGGGAACTTAAAGGGGCCTCTTGGGGTTCCCTTCTCAGACCTGCTCATCCCACACATGAGGGGGTGGCGGTCCAGAGAGGTCATTTCACTTGCTTTCAGACACCCAGCAAGTTGTTAGCTGGGCTGGGGCTACAGCTCTGTCTTCTGACCCTCAGTGTTGTCCCTTTCCTGCTGTTATCACAGAGTTCTGCTGTCACACCATTTTCTTCTCCTACAGAGGAGAGGTATAGTTTTGTTTGTTTGTTTGTTTGAAATCACATGACCCAACTTTATTTATTTATTTTTAAACATTTTTATTGGAGTATAATTGTTTTACAATGGTGTGTTAGTTTCTGCTTTATAACAAAGTGAATCAGTTATACATATACATATATCCCCATATCTCCTCCCCCTTTCATCTCCCTCCCACCCTCCCTATCCCACCCTTCTAGCTGGTCACAAAGCACCGAGCTGATCTCCCTGTGCTATGCAGCTGCTTCCCACTAGCTATCTATTTTACATTTGGTAGTGTATATATGTCCATGCCACTCTCTCACTTTGTCCCAGCTTACCCTTCCCCCTCCCCGTGTCCTCAAGTCCATTCTCTAGTAGGTCTGCGTCTGAGGAGAGGTATAGTTTTGAAAGCACTCTTGAAGGACATGCGATTAGAGGCCTGCAGATCTAAGTTCTGGTCCAGCCTCTGGCATCAGCTTCCTCTGTAAAGCAGCAGTGGAAGGAGAAGCTGTCTGCCAATGGGGCACCTTGATTGTTTTCCATGTGGCTGCTCATTCTTCAGTAGGCCAGATCTACTTCCTTCTGTGATGGTCTCAGAGAAGCATTCCAGGAGAGTGAAGGTGGGCACTGCAAGACCTCTTGATACCTAGGCCTCAAAACTTGTACAATATCAATTCTACCATTTTCTATTTTTTTTTTAGTAAATATTTTTATTTTTTAATTTTTAAAAATTTTTATTGGGGTATAGTTGATTTACAGTGTTGTGTTAAATTCTACCACTTTCTATTGGTCAAAGAAAGTTACTGGGCCAACCCAAACTCAAGGTGTGGGGAAACAGACTGCAGTTCTTTTTGAGAGGAGTGGCAAATTTACATCACCAAGGGTCATATGGGATATCACTTATTTTTTTCAGTAATCTTTGCAAATTGCATCTTTCATCTCTGGCAGTCTAGAAATTTGAAGTCCCCACAAAACAGCAAAATAACTCCACTAACCACATTACCCAAATACACTTTATGTATTTTCTCTGGATCATGTTGTTTATGAAGTGCTCCCAATTATTTTGTTGTGGTGGTGGTGGTGTATAAGGGGTGGCACTGAGAGAAAATATAAGCATGTGTATGTAGATCATGTAATCGCATATATGCATGCATGTCAGCTTATGGTCAAGTGTATGTTTTAAATTGATATTTGACTTACTGTTCAGAAAAGATGTCATACGACACAGAAGAATGTGTAATATCAAAAGAGAAAGCCCAAATTCAAAATAGATGCAAGATAATTTTCAAAACAGAAAAGAAGAGCAATAAAATGGAGCCAGAAATGACTTAAAATGCATAGACTTATGTCCTTAACCACTTTTGTTGGGCAAAGTACAAACTTGACTCTGGGCTTCCCCAGAGACACCGTGAAGAGCACAGCACATGGCTACTGCAGAGGGAGATGGAGAAAGCAGTGACTTTTCATCTCTTGGTCATAAGGCCTTCTGTCAAGATTGCATTCCCTCCATTGGATTCCATGACCTACTCATATAAGTTTCTCTGCTTTTTCTCTTCATAGCTCGAATGGAGCTTCTCTATGATCAATTTCAATTTTTGTTTTAAAATGTGATTTTTTTAAACATCTTTATTGGAGTATAATTGCTTTACAGTGGTGTGTTTCTGCTTTATAACAAAGTGAATCAGCTATACATACGTAATCTTAATGAAAAGCAGAGACCAACAGTGGAGCCACCATGGCCTCTGTGTTCTGTCCATGGTGCTGAGCTAGGGAAAAGCCACAGGTGGACTGAGCCCCTGATTTCTAAGAGCCTCTAGGCTGTGACTGACAGGAATCCAGTTACAACTCAGAATATGTGTGTGTTTGTCCTGACTGCTGCTTCTAAACCAGACCACCCTTAACACACTCTTTTTCATATCAAATCGTTGGAACCCTACCATAGAGGAGTTGGGTATCCCCCCTGTTCAGCTCATCAAGAAAGGCTTGGGTTTCTCTGTTTCTGTCTTGGTACCACACCTCTTAGAATATCCCTGTGTTCACATTTCTCTGATCTTTCTATTAGACTCTGTTACCCAGCTCTGTGCTCATACCAAATCATGTGGCAGATCTTCTGAGTTGTTTTCCTCATCGTTTGAATTCTACGCCAACTATCCAGTTTGCACTGATCTCTCTATTACTGGTAGCCTCCATCATGTAGTTAAGAGAAAGTCCCAGAGATCTACTCCTAGTCCTATAATTGGCCATCTGATTCCTACCAGATAGCACCAGTCACTCAGACAAGGGGGAGTTATACAGAAAGAAATCTTCAATTCAAGACAAGGGCAGGGAGAAGGTGAAAGACTCTGAGGCTGAGGGGCTGTCTAGAAAGTGACCTCTTCCAAAACACTTTTAAAAATTTTTGTCAAAGAGCTAAAGTTCTAGGGCATCCAGTTGAATGACGTTTCCCTGCTCCCAGCGGTCAAGCCCTGGAACTGAAGAAAATATACATGCTGGCTCTAGAAGAAGAGCCGTTATTGATCTCTGCTCTAGAGAGAAGGAATGCTGCTCCTCATCAAACAAGGATTTTTTTTTTTTTAAAAGAACAAGACAAAGCCAAGAATACCCAGGGTTTTTTTTCCCCTTCAAACGGCTGTTTATCTTGCTGAGTCTTGGCTACTGTATTGACTAGAAAAATCAGAGGCAAACAGATTTCAAATAGCCTCCACAAGATTGAAATGAGTACTCAGCTGTGGTAGACAAATTCAGAAGTTGTCACAAAATGGTCCTGTGATTGTTTTGAGATAATTTATTTGTTTATCACACACACACACACACACACACATCACGGCTGGATTCTTCTATTCATTATCACTGCCAGGTGATGTTGATTCCCTGCTTAGACAACTGCAGTGCCCGGCATCTCTGTATCTCCAAAGCGGCTCATCCTATCCATGTAAAGTTCTGACCAAGGAAAATTACTCCAAACATTAAAATCAAACTTCTCCTTTCAAGTTCCTCCCACCTCTTTGTCTCAGTTCTAATTCCTTGATACCCAGAGAACAAGACAGAACCAAATATGTGACAATCCACCAAATATTTGTTGACAGTAACCATTCTCCCATGAATCTTCTCTTCTTAGTGGACTTCTTCTTGTTTGTCATTGTAAATTGGTACACACACAGGACACACATTCTTCCCTAGAACAAATGAGAAAACCATGTTGTTTTTGAACTGTTTAGAACTCCCTGTTCATCACCCCTATGGCTATTCAACCACTAAGTCCTGCTTATTCTACCACCTGCAAAGCTCTTAAGTAATGCAGTAGCAGAATCATGCAGTGGTTAGGAGCCCAGACTCAGGATCTAGACTTCCTGGGTTTCAGTCTACCATCTGCAGGCTGCATCACTTTGGCCTCGACATCATCATCCGTAAAATGGAGGGAGGAACAGTACCTAATTCATAAGATTGTTGCTTAAATATGTGTAATGCTTTTAGAACAGTGGCTGACACATAAGCACCTGATACGAGTTGTTATTGACATTGTTTTCATTACTGAATCTCCTCACTTATGTCCTTCCTTACTCATACAGTCTTCATTCAAACTGACACTACCTTCCACTTGGCACCTCCAATAGCTTCTTAACTTTTCTTCCTGACTCTGCCTCCATCAGTCCATTCTTACATTGTGTAGCCAAGATAAACAGTTAAAACTAACAAATGGACAAAAACTTGGTGATAATTCTGTGTATGTATGAGGATGTGGAGATTACAAGAACCATAAGAAAATAAGCCATGGGAACTGAGAAAATCCATGAAGGGCGTTGGGTTGTCTCCTGCTGTGTCCTGGGATTTTGTCCAAGGTTTTGTGAAGGGTTGGTGTACCCAACTGACTACCCAACACTCCAGCCCTTGAATGTTTGACTCTTCATGTGAGTTAGACAGGAGCCCAGTTCTCAGAGAGCTTCTGGCCATACCTAACACAGATGGTATCATCACTGTATCTTGGGAAAATGTGCAATATCCTGTTTGGTCACTTGGTGATGCTAAAGGGTTCCACTGGACAGTTTATCTACTGGGGTTTGCTATGTAACAATCCACCCCAAAACTCAGTGGCTTCAAAAAACAACCATTTATTATTATATCTCAAATTGAGTGTGGGTTCACTATGGATTGGCTGATCTTGGTTGGTTTCAGCAGATCTCTGCTGGGTTGTTAATACTTCTGCAGGTCAACTGGGACCCTACTCTTTGCTGGATTGGAAAGATCACTTTAACTGGGGAAGCCCTACTTCAGGTGTCACTCCTTTTCTTCCAGGGACCAGCATCTAGCATGAGCTTTTCCTTCTCAATAGAAATGGTGAAATGTGAGAGGAAACATGTAAGGCTTAGGCTCAGAACCGACACATCATCAATTCTGTTTTATGCAGTTGGCGAATCAAACCAAGCCACGTGGCCAAATCAAGAGCAGGAAGTCATGTTCACTGACTGTGCTCATAGATCTCCTGGTGTGAGGAAATCTGCAGCTGTGGGATCTCCTGGTTGCTGCCTCAGGCTGTATGACCCTCATGGCGTTTACAAAGGTCCCACATTGGCAAATACTATATCTTCATTGGAGGCCAGGGGTCTCAAACTCAAATACTTACAAAGGTCAGGAAGCTAATATAATGAGTGAATTGAGTGGTGTGGGAAGCATAATTAAATGGAGCGATTATGTCTTATCTTGAGCGAGGGAGATAACTGTTGTGAATGCCCTGCCCCGTGTTAACGGCAACATAATGTAGCAACTGTTCTAATACTTATATATGGTAGGCACTGTTCTGAAAACGTTGCTTAGGGAATTCCGTGGTGGTCCAGTGGTTAGGACTCCATGCTTTCACTGCAGAGGGCCCAGGTTCGATCCCTGGTTGGGGAACTAAGATTCCACAAGCCTCGCAGTGCAGCCAAATAAATAAATAAATTTTAAAAGTTAAAAAATTTTTGCTTATATTTGTTCATTTAATCCTTAAAACAAGGACTTAACATAGGCATTATTATTATTATTCCCATTTTACAGATGAGAAAATTGAGGCACAAAGAGGTTTGATACCTTGCTGAGATTCACAAAGCTGAGATTCTAAATCAGGAAATCTGGCTCGAGAGTTCACATTCTTAAACATCATACTCTACAACCAGATCTTTTTATTTTTAAAAAGTCAGAAATGCGGATTTTCACATAGAATCATTCAAGTGTTACATCTTGACAAGTAATTTTAAGTAAATAAAAATCACAGTAGAGGCCAAGGAAAATATATTTATGGGCTGAATTTGACTGTGGACCTCTAGTTTAAGACCACTTTTTGAAATAGAGGGTTGGTCTGCTCAGGACAATTTTATCATCCTGAATTCAGGTCAGCTGCCCAGCCACTCCAGGCCTCCTACTATTCTGGAAAAGTACTGAACTCAATCAAAGCTTCAAAAATCAACCCCCAAGATCTCAGTAGTGTCTTCACAAAACTCTGGCTGCTTCTCCTGCCCTGGCATTGGCCCAGGGTATCAGGTAGGCACTGCCTGACATTGGCCAGTCCCTTAGAGGGCGTTGGAAATTGAGCCCAAGGTAGAGACTGGCCTTGGTTTGCAGATCAGGCTTGGGGCCAGCTGTGAGCCTTTTTACCTTGTGGTTTCACCTTCCTGCAGGGGCCTAGGGAGATGAGAGGTGTCTCAGAGGCCAAGCAGGTGTGGTTTAACATTGTTGTCAAGAATTGGCAGGGTGAAAGGAGGGGTTAGAAGAGGGAAAACCCCTAGGAAGGCAAAAGGATGTGACAACCAGTGATGAAAAATTTATCACTCAATGCACAGAGAGATGAACAACGCCCATGGTGTACCAAAGAGAAAGTTTGAAAACACAGAGGAAGAAACATTGATTCCAAGAGAACTTTTTCCCTCCTTTTCCTAGAGCTTTTCCTTGAACTGCTTTTCCCCCAAATCACAAGGCAAGTCCTGGTGGAATCACCATCTACATCTCTTAAGCCTGTATCAGACTCTGTATGTCTAGTAGTTAAAGAAGAGGAAGGATTTTCCCTGCCTTCCTTGCGAATCTGAAAAGTGTCTCTTAATCCCCAGTCCTTCCGTCGGTCTCACCTGTCACTCTCATGCTGCAAAATCCAGCTCACTTGTGCTTTCAGTAGTGATAACAGCCAAATCTCTTATTTTATTTAATGCAGCATTTCCTCCATCATCAACCCCACCTCTTCCTCTGTCAGTTTAAAAGAAAAGACTTTTGATTTTTTTTTCCTCTGGAAAATTCCCCACTCTCCATCTTTTGGCAGGAACAGATGCTGGGATATCTGAAGGTGGGAAAATAAGTGGTTATATCCTCGAGTTATATTTTTTAGCACTTCATGTAACGAATCCCAGCAATATTTACCCATTTGTATTATCTAGAGGGTTGTTATTTGCTGTGCCTGCTGTTTTTCGAACAGTACACAGGAAAAAAAAAAAAAAAAAAAGTAAGTTCCTGCCTCACTGTGTCCAGAAACGCTGGGAATGTGGTTGATAGCATTCTTTCGGAGGGATCACATTCTGTTGGTGGGACAGATGATAGTATTCATGGCAACGAAACACATGATGGGACTTGTGAAAAAAAAAACCACCTCACGTAGATTACAATATTATTTCCTTATTATGAGTGTAATGCATGTTTGTTGTAAACATATCTTAGAAAATATAGAAGAGATGAAGAGAGTATTCACTCGTATTTCTTTCCAACCGTGAGAAGCTTAACAGTTTGAAATATAGTCTCCCATGAACCCCTTCAGAATTACACTGTAAGTAAATATTAATGTCCAGATTTATTTTTTACTCTAATGGCATCCCTACAGTAGTAAAGAATTAAAATGCCTGCATGGTGTTCCAACACACTGATGTGCAATAGCAGTTTTTTTTTTTTTTGGTTGTGTTGGGTCTTCGTTGCTGCGCGGGCTTTTTCTAGTTGTGGCGAGCGGGGGCTACTCTTCGTTGGGGTTCGCAGGCTTCTCATTGCGGTGGCTTTTCTTTGTTGCGGAGCACGGGCTCTAGGCATGCGGGCTCAGTAGTTGTGGCTCGCGGGCTCTAGAGCGCAGGCTCAGTAGTTGTGGCGCGCAGCCTTAGTTGCTCCGTGGCATGTGGGATCTTCCAGGACCAGGGATTGGACCCGTGTCCCCTGCATTGGCAGGTGGATTTTTAACCACTGCACCACCAGGGAAGTCCCTGTGCAATAACATTTCAATCCATTCCCTTATGCTTCAATATTTAGGTGATTTCCAGTGTTTCACTTCTATAAATGCTACTTGGATGAATGTTCCCACTCATCATTCTTTGTATCTCATGATATTACCTTGGGCTATTTGTATGAGTCAATGGAACAGATATTTTTAAGTCTCTTGATAATTTTGTAGGTAGGTGGTACAAATTTAATGTATACTGTGGGGTCTTCTGAGACCAGGTCTATGTCAGTCTGTATTGGGGGTTTCCCTTTGTCCTAAGAGCGGAAAAAACACTTTAAGGACTGGAGAATGCTGGGGTGGAGTTGGGATTTGCAATAGGACAGTCAGGGATGACGTCCCTATGTGACTGTTATGGACTGAATGTTTGTGTCCCCCAAACTCATATGTTGAAACCCTACCTTGCAATTTGATGGTGTTAGGAGGTGGGGCCTTCAAGAGGTAATTAGGCTCAGATGATGTCATGAAGGTGGAACCCTCATGAGTGGGATTAGTGCCCTTATAAGAGTCACAAGAGAGCGAGCTTGCTTTCTCTCCCTGCTCCCTGCCACATGACGACACAGCAAGAAGTTAGCAGGCTGCAACACAGAAGAGAGCTCTCATCAGAACCAGACCACGCTGTTGCCCTGATCTCAGACTTCCAGCCTCCAGAACTGTGAGAAATAAACGTATGTTATGTATAAGCCACCAGATCTATGGCATTCTGTTATAGCAGCCTATACTGACCAAGACAATGACAGACACCTGAATGAGGTGAGAAAGAGCCATCCATACATCTAAAGGAGGGGAGTCCCCACAAGGATACGGCAGATACAAAGTCCCCTAGGCAACAAAGGTTTGACTTAGCAAAGAAGAATAAGAAGAGTGGTCTGACTATTGGCTTCAAGCTTCCTGAGAGAGCAAGAAGGGGAACTTAACCTCAGGTGCTCCCTGCTGGCACAGCTTTCAGTGCTTTCTGGGACTCTTACCTTTGATGAACATGCTGAAATGCAGGGAAACATGTTTGGGTGACTGGTCCAAATCATTGGTGCCTGCCACTCAACTGAAAAAAGGAGATTTTTATTCAAATATAGAGATGCTCCTTTCCTGATGGGAACTCTCCGCAGGCTTCCTGGCCATGACCCTGTCCTTCAGATGGCTCAGAAGTCCAGAGAGGATGTAGACTTTGAGGGACCCCACTAAGCTGGAAGGAACTGATGATGAAGCTCCTACTGGGAAAAGCTCCCCCAGAAAACCCTAATCTCTATTAATTTATTAATTTTATGAATTATTAGCATCAATATATTATCAATAATGAAAATGGTAACTCATGAATACTGACAGATGGTCTCTCAGGCATTGTGCTAAAAGCTTTACACGGATGGTCTCATTTTAATCATTACAACAACCTTAAGAAGTCAGTAATGGGAGTTCCCTGGTGGCTTAGTGGTTAGGATTCTGGGCTCTCATTGCCGTGGCCCAGGTTCAATCCCTGGTTGGGGAACTGAGATCCTGCAAGCTGTGTGGCATGGCCAAAAATAAATAAATATATAAAATTTAAAAAGAAGTCAGTAATATTACTATCCTGATGTTACAGAGGAGGAGGGGTCTAGAGTGGTTAAATAACTTCTCCAGGATCACAGAGCTAGAAGTAAAGAAGCTGGGATTTGAACCCACTTTTGTCTGATGAACTCTCTCTCTCCGTTTGCCTCGCAGAGGGAGCTCTGTCCAAGCCATTCTTTATCTAGTGAATTGCTGATACGTGGCCTTTTGGAAGAGTTTATTCAGTTAACTAGGCCCTGGGGAAGGAGGGCTGGAAATTCCCCTCTAACACATCCCTGCCGCCGCGCTGAGATCTGGCCTCATTATGGCTCTCAGAGCACTGGAGAGGGCTTAGTGTGTCAGAAGGGCACGTGCAGCTTCCCTTCTACACATCACTGAATTCTGGTCACAGACAGAGTGGGAAGCTCCCTGGTCAGGGTGTCTGGAGGCCTGTCCCCAGATCCACTTGGCTGAAATGAGCAGTGTCCTTGGCCCCTTGGAGCTGCAAGAATTAGGCGAAAACTGACTTGGAGGGGACCCGCAGAAAGACGCTCAGAAGGGCAGCCGGATGACTTCCTGCTCATGCAATAAAGTCCAGCTGAGATATGCCCCTCCCCTCATCTAAGCCACACCCTCCAACAGGCAGTCACTCACTCTTTTATTTCACTGGATGTCACTTGGTGGCTAAGAATGTAAAAATTCATTTGCCAAACTCTCATTAGCACTTACCTGTAAGGCAGTCACTGCTCTAAATGACCACTTAGATCATTTAGATTTAGATACTCATTCACAGCCCTGTGAAGTGGGTAGACTTTCATCTCCCTTTTACAGAAGGTGACCTCAGGCACAGATGCGTTATGTAATTTGCTCAGGGTCACACAGCTGGTAGGGGGAGGAGCTCAGGTTCAAATATAGATTGGCTGGCTCTAGAATCATACTCCTAACTGTTCTGTAGAGCTGGAGATAAGTAGACCTAGGCTCCCATCCTGGCTATACCTCATCCTGCTCCGTGCTCATGGGCACATCCTTTAACTTTTCTGTGCCTCAGTTTCCCCATCGGTGAAATACAGGTGCTAGTTCTACCTATTCCATAGGATTATTGTGAGAATTAAGTGAGATAGCCACGTGAAGCTCCAGGTAGGAGTGTGATTTCCCAAAAAACTCATCCCCCTAAGTTTTACATTCTGCCCACACTTCCATCTCAACACCCTTATTTCAAAGCAGCCCAGCTGTTTCCATCTTCCAGGATGTGACACCTCACCTTGATCCAAGCAAAAGAAAGAATTCAAGGTGATGGAGGGAAGGGGAACAGAGTCCAGAAGGAGTGGGTTCTTGCCCACCTTTTCCTCCAATAATCCTGCCTTTCAAGATGCGCTGACTTCCTAGACCCGATCCACCCCCGGATTCCATTTCTGAGTGGGATCACATGATGTAACGAGCTGCAAAGAGAAGCCGGCTCCCCTAGAACAGGCAGCTGGTTTTGGAGCTTCCCTGCAAATGTAACCATGTTCCCTCCCCTCCTTTCCCCCAAAGCTAGCTCATCCAGGTGGGCCCTCCAGGAGGACAATCAGAGAGGTTCATGTTCCTGCATTTCCCCAGACCTGCTCTGACATCTAATCCACCCCGTCGGCAAAACACTGTCTCAGATTACTCGAGATCTCATTTATTAATTGGGAATCGGAGCCCCTTTAGGACAGAACTGGGCAACAGTGGAGGAGCTGAGCTGCAATGAAAGAATTTAATTTAAAGAACGAGTCAATTCAATTGAATCCTGAAAATCATTCTGATGCGCTCCCAGCGGAGTCTATTTAGAACCAATAAATATGCCTGTGTCACTGTCTCCTGGCTGCACTCTCCCAGCCTGGGGGAAATCATTCACAGGGACCAGGTTTCATTTAGGAGAAATGTGGCTTCTGCCAACTGCACAAAAGGGGGCACTTCTCAGCCCTGTGATAAGATCTCTCTCTTTCCTTCTCTCCACATTCTCCCTCCCCCCTCCCCCCCCCCCCACCGCCATGGGTCATTTTTCTTTGTCTACATTCACCCTGTTCCTCCTCCCCTCTCCTCTTTTCTCTAACTCTTCCTTTGCTTCCTTCAAAAATGCTATTAAAATAGCCAAACTCATAGAAGCAGAGAGCACAGTGGTGGTTGCCAGGGGCTGGGGGGAGGGAGAGAATAGGATGACACTGGTCAAAGTTTACAAAGTTTGGTACTCAAGGTAAATAAGTTATAGAGATCGACTGTGCAGCAGGGAACACTGGCACACGGGTTTTGAAATTCGGCCAAGACTTGGGCGCAAACCCTGATTCGGTCCCACTTATTTTCTTTGAACCTCACTTTTCTCCTTGTAAAATGAGGATAATCTTGTGTACCTCGCACAGTTATTGTGAAGGCTAAAGAAGATAGTCTGTGGAATGTGCCTGACACAAGGTGGGGACCGAGCTGATGGTGGTAATGGTGCAATTTTGCTATTGCAGAGGGATTGGCATGTCTGGAGTGGACAGTATACATTGATGTTAAAGACGCTGGGCAGCCAGAGAAGGTTTAGTTAGAGAGTGGGGTGGCGGGAGCGAGGCTGGCCATTTCCTTCCTCGTGACACGGGAGGACCTAGATTTTTGTCTCCCTGTCCATCTGAGTCATGATTGTTAATGGGGAACCAGAAGAGCCAGCAATCTAGCCATGTAATCTCTCATTTCTGCCCCCTAAGAACTGAGATGTGCAGGCAGGAAATTAACCTATTTTTTTTTTTTAGAAATCAAAGCCCATAGCTTGTGTCCCTGTGTGAGTGAGCTGGATGGAGCCCAAAGCCTATCCTGGGATAAATATATAGTTCTTACTAAAATAAACCCAACAGAGATCAGCTCCTCTGACTCTGAAAGGTAAATAACGATACCAACAGCCAGATACCCTGGGAGAAATGAATGGAACCTCGCAGCCTGAGTTCTTTCCAGGCAGGCCCTTGGCTGCAACCAGCCTAAGCTGCCTACCTCTGCCTCTGTTCATATCATCCTGGCATCTACACCCTGTCTGCTCTGCTCTATCCCGCAGGAGCAACTCGCTTCCCTTAGATAGTCTCACCTCCTCCAGGGAGGCTTCCCTCATGGGGCTGTGACCCAGTGAAAATGGCAATGACTTTTATGCCTCAGAGGTCTGATTACTCTAAACTTAAAGCATTTAAAACATTCATGTTTTCTTCTCCACCTGTAAAAAAAAAATGATATGAAGTTCCTCAAAAAGTTAAACATAGAATTACTATATGACCTGGCAATTCCACTCCTAGGAATATACCCCAAAGAACTGAAAAACAGATACTCAAACAAATTCCTGTACACATGTTCACAGCAGCATTATTCACAATACCCAAAAGATGGAAACAGCCCAAATATCCATCAAAGGATGAATGGATAAACAAATTGTGCTATATTTCACACAAGGGAATATTATTCAGCCATAAAAAGGAATGCAGCACAAATACATGCTACGATGTGGATGAACCTCAAAAACATTATATGAAAACAGTAAGTGGAAGAAGCCAGACACAAAAAGTCACCTATGTGTGATTCCATTAATGTGAAATATCCAGGAGAGGTAAATCCATAGAGACAGACTGCCAACTGGGGGTTGCCAGGGGCCGAGGGTAGGGCGGGGAGGGACTGGGGAACAAGTGCTTAATGGGTACAGGGTTTTCTTTGAGGGTGATGAAAAAGATTTGCAGCTGTGTAGAGGTGGTGGCTACACAATACTGTGAATGTACTAAAAGCCACTAAATTGTTCACTTTAAAATGGTTAATTTTATTATGTAAATTTTACCATTGTTTTTAACGTGGAGGATAAGAATAATTACCCCCTAAAATGGTTGGGTGATAATGATAATGCAAGTAGAACTCCAGATAAACTCTGTGGCTTGACAACTGTCACTCGATACATGTTCTTTCCCTTTCTCTTCCCAGATGTAATCTTTCTACAGACTATACAGAAAATATCCCTGGGGTCCCTTAGCATAGCTAGATTATCCTTAACTTTTTTTTTTTTTTAATATTTATTTATTTATTTATATATTTATTTATTTATGGCTGTGTTGGGTCTTCGTTTCTGTGCGAGGGCTTCCTCTAGCTGCGGCAAGCGGGGGTCACTCTTCATCGCGGTGCGCGGGCCTCTCACTATCGCGGCCTCTCTTGTTGCGGAGCACAGGCTCCAGACGCGCCGGCTCAGTAATTGTGGCTCACGGGCCTAGTTGCTCCGCGGCATGTGGGATCTTCCCGGACCAGGGCTCGAACCCGTGTCCCCTGCATTGGCAGGCAGATTCTCAACCACTGCGCCACCAGGGAAGCCCCTATCCTTAACTTTTAAAGGACCATATTAATTGCTTAGAAAAAGCAAATGGAATTGTTTTAAAGAAGGAAATGTACAAAAAGTCCCCGTCTCCAGCCTGATTTCTGCCCATACTACAGCTTTGTGGGATCTTATCCATTTTTTTTTAAACATTTTATTGGAGTATAATTGCTTTACAATGCTGTGTTAGTTGCTGCTGTATAACAAAGTGAATCAGCTATACGTATACGTATATCCCTATATCCCCTCCCTCTTGCGTCTCCCTCCCACCCTCCCTATCCCACCCCTCTAGGTGGTCACAAAGCACCGAGCTGATCTCCCTGTGCTATGCAGCTGCTTCCCACTAGCTATCTATTTTACATTTGGTAGTGTAATGTATGTCCATGCCACTCTCTCACTTCGTCCCAGCTTACCCTTCCCCCTCCCCGTGTCCTCAGGTCCATTCTCTACATCTGCATCTTTATTCCTGTCCTGCCCCTAGGTTCTTCAGAAACTTTTTTTTTTTTTTTTTAGATTCCATATAAATGTGTTAAAATACAGTATTTGTTTTTCTCTTTCTGACTTACTTCACTCTGTGTGACAGACTCTAGGTCCATCCACCTCACTACAAATAACTCAATTTCGTTTCTTTTTATGGCTGAGTAATATTCCATTGTATATATGTGCCACATCTTCTTTATCCATTCATCTGTCGATGGACACTTAGGTTGCTTCCGTGTCCTGGCTATTGTAAATAGTGCTGCAATGAACATTGTGGTCATGACAGCTTTTGAATGATGGTTTTCTCAGGGTATATGCCCGGGAGTGGGATTGCTGGGTCATACGGTAATTCTATTTTTAGTTTTTTAAGGAACCTCCATACTGTTCTCCATAGTGGCTGTATCAATTTACATTCCCACCAACAGTGCAAGAGGGTTCCCTTTTCTCCACACCCTCTCCAGCATTTATTGTTTGTAGATTTTTTGATGATGGCCATTCTGACCAGTGTGAGGTGATACCTCATCGTAGTTTTGATTTGCATTTCTCTAATGATTAGTGATGTTGAGCATCCTTTCATGTGTTTGTTGGCAATCTGTATATCTTCTTTGGAGAAATGTCTATTTAGGTCTTCTGCCCATTTTTGGATTGGGTTGTTTTTTTGATATTGAGCTGCATGGGCTGCTTGTATATTTTGGAGGTTAATCCTTTGTCAGTTGCTTTGTTAGCAAATATTTTCTCCCATTCTGAGGGCTGTCTTTTCATCTTGTTTATGGTTTCCTTTGCTGTGCAAAAGCTTTTAGGTTTCATTAGGTCCCATTTGTTTATTTTTGTTTTTATTTCCATTTCTCTAGGAGATGGGTCAAAAAGGATCTTGCTGTGATTTATGTCAAAGAGTGTTCTTCCTATGTTTTCCTCTAACAGTTTTATAGTGTCTGGCCTTACACTTAGGTCTTTAATCCATTTTGAGTTTATTTTTGTGTATGGTGTTAGGAAGTGTTCTCATTTCATTCTTTTATATGCAGCTGTCCAGTTTTCCCAGCACCACTTATTGAAGATGCTGTCTTTTCTTCATTGTATATTCTTGCCTCCTTTATCAAAGATAAGGTGACCATATGTGCATGGGTTTATCTCTGGGCTTTCTATCCTGTTCCTTGATCTATATTTCTGTTTTTGTGCCAGTACCATATTATCTTGATTACTGCAGCTTTGTAGTATAGTCTGAAGTCAGGGAGCCTGATTTCTCCAGCTCTGTTTTTCTTTCTCAAGATTGCTTTGGCTATTCAGGGTCTTTTGTGTTTCCATACAAATTGTGAAACTTTTTGTTCTACTTCTCTGAAAAATGTCATTGGTAGTTTGATAGGGATTGCATTGAATCTGTAGATTACTTTCGGTAGTATAGTCATTTTCACAATGTTGATTCTTCCAATCCAAGAACATGGTATATCTCTCCATCTATTTGTATCACCTTTAATTTCTTTCATCAGTGTCTTATAGTGTTCTTCATACAGGTCCTTTGTCTCCTTAGGTAGGTTTATTCCTAGGTATTTTACTCTTTTTGTTGCAGTGGTAAATGGGAGTGTTTTCTTAATTTCCCTTTCAGATTTTTCATCATTAGTGTATAGGAATGCAAGAGATTTCTGTGCATTAATTTTGTATCCTGCTACTTTACCAAATTCATTGATTAGCTCCAGTAGTTTTCTGGTAGCATCTTTAGGATTCTCTATGTATAGTATCATGTCATCTGCAAAGAGTGACAGTTTTACTTCTTCTTTTCCAATTTGGATTCCTTTTATCTCTTTTTCTTCTCTGATTGCTGTGGCTAAAGCTTCCAAAACTATGTTGAATAATAGTGGTGAGAGTGGGCAACCTTGTCTTTTTCCTGATCTTAGTGGAAATGGTTTCAGTTTTTCAGCATTGAGAACGATGTTGGCTGTGGGTTTGTCATATATGGCCTTTATTGTGTTGAGGTAAGTTCCCTCTATGCCTACTTTCTGGAGGGTTTTTATCATAAATGGGTGTTGAATTTTGTCAAAAGATTTTTCTGCATCTATTGTGATGATCATATGGTTTTTCTCCTTCAGTTTGTTAATATGGTGTATCACATTGATTGATTTGCATATATTGAAGAATCCTTGCATTCCTGGGATAAACCCCACTTGATCATGGTGTATGATCCTTTTGATGTGCTGTTGGATTCTGTTTGCTAGTATTTTGTTGAGGATTTTTGCATCTATGTTCATCAGTGATATTGCCTGTAGTTTTCTTTTTTTGTGACATCTTTGTCTGGTTTTGGTATCAGGGTGATGGTGGCCTTGTAGAATGAGTTTGGGAGTGTTCCTCCTTCTGCTATATTTTGGAAGAGTTTGAAAAGGATGGGTTTTAGCTCTCTAAATGTTTGATAGAAATCATCTGTGAAGCCATCTGGTCCTGGGCTTTTGTTTGTTGGAAGATTTTTAATCACAGTTTCAATTTCAGTGCTTGTGATTGGTCTGTTTATATTTTCTGTTTCTTCCTGGTTCAGTCTCAGAAGGTTGTGCTTTTCTGAGAAGTTGTCCATTTCGTCCAGGTTGTCCTATTTATTGGCATATAGCTGCTTGTAGTAATCGCTCATGATCCTTTGTATTTCTGCAGTGTCAGTTGTTACATCTCCTTTTTCATTTTTAATTTTGTTGATTTGAGTCTTTTCCCTTTTTTTCTTGATGAGTCTGGCTAATGATTTATCAATTTCGTTTATTTTCTCAAAGAACCAGCTTTTAGTTTTGTTGATCTTTGCTATTGTGTCTTTCATTTCTTTTTCATTTATTTCTGATCTGATTTTTATGATTTCTTTCCTTCTCCTAACTTTGGGGTTTTTTGTTCTTCTTTCTCTAATTGCTTTAGGTGTAAGGTTAGGTTCGTTATTTGAGATTTTCTTGTTTCTTGAGGTAGGATTTTATTGCTATAAACTTCCCTCTTAGAACTGCTTTTGCTGCATCCCATAGGTTTTGGGTCGTCGTGTTTTCATTCTCATTTGTTTCTAGGTATTTTTCGATTTCCTCTTTGATTTCTTCAGTGATCTCTTGGTTGTTAGTAGTGTATTGTTTAGCCTCCATGTGTTTGTAATTTTTACAGGTTTTTTTTCCTGTAATTGATATCTAGCTTCATAGCACTGTGGTTGGAAAAGATACTTGATATGATTTCAATTTTCTTAAACGTACCAAGGCTTGATTTGTGACCCAAGATATGATCTATCCTGGAGAATGTTCCATGAGCACTTGAGAAGAAAGTGTATTCTGTTGTTGTTGGATGGAGTGCCCTATAAATATCAATTAAGTCCATCTTGTTAATGTGTCATTTAAAGCTTGTGTTTCCTTAATTATTTTCATTTTGGATGATCTGTCCATTGGTGAAAGTGGGGTGTTAAAGTCCCCTACTATGATTGTGTTACTGTTGATTTCCCCTTTTATGGCTGTTGGCAGTTGCCTTATGTATTGAGGTGCTCCTATGTTGGGTACATAAATACTTAACAATTGTTATGTCTTCTTCTTGGATTGATCCCTTAATCATTATGTAGTGTCCTTTTTTACTCTTGTAATACTCTTTATTTTAAAGTCTATTTTGTCTGATATGGGAATTGCTACTCCAGCTTTCTTTTGATTTCCATTTGCATGGAATATCTTTTTCCACCCCCTCACTTTCAGTCTGTATGTGTCCCTAGGTCTGGAGTGGGTCTCTTTTAGACAGCATATATATGCTTCTTGTTTTTGTATCCATTCAACCAGTCTATGTCTTTCGGTTGGAGCATTTAATCCATTTACATTTAAGGTAATTATCAATATGTATGTTCCTATTACCATTTTCTTATCTGTTTTTTTGTTTGTTATTGTAGGTCTTTTCCTTCTCTTGTGTTTCCTGACTAGAGAAGTTCCTTTAGCATTTGTTGTAAAGCTGGTTTGGTGGTACTGAATTCTCTTAGCTTTTGCTTGTCTGTAAAGGTTTTACTTTCTTTGTCAAATCTGAATGAGATCCTTGCTGGGGAGAGTAATCTTGGTTGTAGCTTTTTCCTTTTCATCACTTTAAATATGTCCTGCCACTCCCTTCTGGCTTGCAGAGTTTCTGCTGAAAGATCAGCTATATCAACCTTATGGGGATTCCCTTGTATGTTATTTGTTGCTTTTCCCTTGCTGCTTTTAATATTTTTTCTTTGAACTTAATTTTTGACAGTTTGATTAATATGTATCTCGGTGTGTTTCTCCTTGGATTTATCCTGTATGGGCCTCTCTGCACTTCCTGGACCTGATTGACTATTTCCTTTCCCATGTTAGGGAAGTTTTCAACCATAATCTCTTCAAATATTTTCTCAGACCCTTTCTTTTTCTCTTCTTCTTCTGGGACCCCTATAATTCAAATGTTGGTACGTTTAATGTTGTCCCAGAGGTCTCTGAGACTGTCCTCAATTCTTTTCATTCTTTTTTCTTTATTCTGCTCGGCAGTAGTTATTTCCACTATTTTATCTTTCAGGTCACTTAACCGTTCTTCTGTTTCAGTTATTCTGCTATTGATTCCTTCTAGAGAATTTTTAATTTCATTTATTGTGTTGTTCATCATTGTTTGTTTGCTCTTTAGTTCTTCTAGGTCCTTGTTAAACATTTCTTGTATTTTCTCCATTCTATTTCCAAGATTTTGGATTATCTTTACTATCATTACTCTGAATTCTTTTTCAGGTAGACTGCCTATTTCCTCTTCATTTGTTTGGTCTGGTGGGTTTTTACCTTGCTCTTTCATCTGCTGTGTATTTCTCTGTCTTCTCATTTTGTTTAACTTACTGTGCTTGGGGTCTCCTTTTCACAGGCTGCTGGTTCATAGTTCCCGTTGTTTTTGGTGTCTGCCCCCAGTGGGTAAGGTTGGTTCAGTGGTTTGTGTAGGCTTCCTGGTGGAGGGGACTGGTGCCTGTGTTCTGGTGGGTGGGGCTGGATCTTGTCTTTCTGGTGGGCAGGACCGCATCTGGTGGTGCGTTTTGGGTTGTCTGTGAACTTGTTATGATTTTAGGCATTCCTTCCACTACTGGGTGGAGTTGTGCTCCTGTCTTGCTAATTGTTTGGCATGTAGCATCCAGCACTGGAGCTTGCTGGGCATTGAGTGGAGCTGGGTCTTAGCGTTGAGACAGAGATCTCTGGGAGAGCTCTCGCCGATTGATATTCCATGGGGCTGGGAGGTCTCTGGTGGTCCAATGTACTGAACTCGGCTCTCCCATCTCAGAGGCTCAGGCCTGACACCCGGCCGGAGCACCAAGACCCTGTCAGCCACACGGCTTTAGGCCGGAGGGCTCTGGGGTCAAGATTGCCTAGATTCAAAACTCAGTTTGGCCGTCTCTGGCTATGTGGTCTCAGGTGAATTTCATCATCCACTGGGTCCTAAAATACAGCAACCGTTCACCATGACTGTGAAACTAAAGGGCAGGGGTAGAGGACTGAACTCTGAGAGAAAAAAAATGCAAGAAAACCAGAAGCTGGAGAGCGAGTGGTAGAAACCTGAAGAAGGAAGACTAGGCAGGGTAAAGCTAACTGAGATCTTATTCTTAATCCACACCTCCAACCTCTATCTTGGGACATCCACACTCACTCACCAATGGGTCTTATAATCTCTTCCTTGGATATTTCAATTTCTAGTTCTGCAAAGATTTGTATAGTGGTGTCTTCCTGCCACCCACCACACAGAAGCTGCCTTTTAGATATCTTGACCATCAAGGACAAAATGATAACAATCATAACAACAACAACAACAGTAAAGGTTGCTTTTATTTACTGAGGTGCTACATTGTTTTGAGAACTATGCTAAGAGTTTTTATGTGCATTTTTAATCCTCACAACAAATTTACAAAGCGAGTTCTACTATTATCCCCATTTTACAAATGGGGAGGTAGAACATGAGTGAGGTTAAGCAACATGTCCAGAGCTGAAACAGAGGGTAAATGAACGGATGAACTGAGTTCAGAGATGGACTGCCATCCACTGATTGCCCAGGAGCAGAGGAGTCGGTTCCTGTTTGCCGGGAGGGGTGCACAGCAGGAGCTGAAGATGGTTCTTAGAGAAAGCAGGTGATGGACACCCAAGGCTGGACCTGTTCTGAGCGACAAGGTCAAAATATCCAAGGCAGGCAGCTCCTAAGATGTCTCCCAGTGATCCCCCGCTCCGGGTATATACGCCCTTGTGTAATCACCTCTCTGGGCTGACCTGGTAAATTGTTTCTAAAAAATATGGCAAAAGTGATGGGACATCCTCCTGAGATTAGGTTACAAAGACTCTGGTTCCACCTCGCTCACCCTCTCTCACTCTTGCTCACCTTCTCCTGTGCTCACTCGGATGGAATCCACCTGCTGGGTTGTAAGCTGCCCCAGGGAGCAGTCCACGTGGCAGTGAGGACCTGTGTCCTCTTACAACCACGTGAGTGAGCCTGTACATGGCCTGTCCCCCAGCTGAGCCTTGAGATGAAGACTACACCTTTGTGAGGGATCTTGAGTCAAATGACCCAATGAAATCACATGAGATTCTTGACCCGCAAAAACTGTGAAGTAATAATTGTTTGTTGCTTAAGCCGTTAAGTTGGGATAACTTATTATGTAGCTTGATGGTCAGCACAGTAATATTTTCAAAGCACGGGCTTTGCTAGGCCCTAGCTAGAGACAGGAGAGATTGAGAGGAATGAGATAAGTCTCTATCCTCCAGGAACCCATGGGCTAGCAGGATGAAAAGAGAATAATTTAAAATGGAAAGTTAGACATGTGTGCAAGGCACAGAGCTGGTAGAAAGGATCCAGCATCCATGAAGTGTTCTAGGGCCTTGACATATGAGTAGGAGTTCACTAAGAAGTTGTTACAAACAATAATTTTTTTGAACAAACAAAGAAGCTAGAGTGGTAAAAGATGGGAAGCAAGACCATTTAGGATATAGGAAGTGGGATTATCATGATTTGGTGATCAATCTGTAGAAAGTTAGCAGTCAAGTGTGTCCTGGGTTTTTTTGCTTGGGTGAACAAGTGGGTTGTTGTGCCATCAGCTAAGGTGGAGACCACAGGAAAAGAGCAGTGAGCCTTTGGAACGGGTCCTGGATATGTTCCAGGCTTCTGTTATTTAGCTTTCTTTGATCACTATTTGATAACACACACATGTGCATGCACACACACACAGTGTATTAGTTATCTATTGCTGTGCAACAAATTACTCCAAAGCTTAGTGATTTAAAACAACAAATATTGTTTTTGAAGGTCAGAGTTCTGAGAGTAACCTAACTGCCCAGGGTTTCTCAAGAAACTGCAGTCAAGATGTTAGGCATGCCTGCAGTCATCTGAAGGCTTGAATGGGGCTGATGGGTCCAATTCCAAGATGGCCCATCCACATGGCTGTTGGCTGGAGGCCTCCGTTCCTCTCCCCATGAGCTTCTCCATACAGATACTCCATATGGGAGATAACTTCCTCCAGAGCAAAGCAAGCCAAGAGTGACAGAATAATTAGGAAGCCAGAGGGCTTTTATAACCTGGTCTCCTAAGTCATACGCTGTCACTTCCGCTTTATTCTATTAGAAGTGAGGAACATCAAATGATATGTGGACATATCTTAAAACTAATACACACTAATAATAAAACTAATATACACTAATATATATATATACATATGTCTATATGCCAGAGCCTAGCTCACAGTAGGTACTCAATACACATTTTTGAATGAAATAATTATACTACATGCAGAAGTTTTATCCTATTTCATTCAATGTATTACAAGCATGGTTCCATGGTATTAAGAAATAGATACATCATATACTTTTGCAGTCAGACTGGCTTGAGTTTGAATCCTGGATCCATCTGTGCAGACTTGAACAAGGCAACTAACTACTCCACAGCTCAGTTTCATCATCTGTAAAGAGAATCAAGGCACCTATATATCAGAGTTGTTATAAAGATTAAATAATCTAATATATGCACAGGACTTAGTCCACTGCCTGGCGCATACTAATTATTTTAATGTCATTTGTTGCAAATATCATGCATTCCTGAACGGAGTGGCCTTTTATGTCCTTTCCCTGTATTTTCTGCTGCTGTCTTCCCTTGGCTTATGGTTGAGGCTGTAAAGATTGAGACATCTAGGGATGAGCTATCACAGGGGCCTCACAGTGCAGAAGGGGGACGTGCCTTCTGTTCTAGGAAGAGCACAGGATAGCTGCCTGTTTTGTACTTGCTGTATAAAAGTCTAAAAGGCATGGAACCTGATGCCAGTTATGATGCTGACTGTAAACATGATTAACTGGTTATCTATTCCAAGCATTAACAATTATTCCCATAGATACCTGATTACAATGACTAATTAGACAAAAGTTCTTTCCAAAGCCTGTTTGAATTATAGCTCTAGTGTAATAAACCCCTAAGTCTTTATTCAATTTGTACATGATATTTTTCCTGTTCTTTCTCTTTACAAGAATCGATAAGTTGTTTAGACACATTTAATAGAGAGGAAATGAACAGAAAGCAGGTTTTGCCACTTTATGGAAGTAACTTTTAAATGTTTTACCTTTAAGAACAATCATCCCTTTTATCCACCCTATGAGTTGGCATTTTCAGGAAAATGTAGATGGGCTTATTTCAATGGTTAGGTGAGGACGATTAATGGTCTTGCCAGTAATTAAAGTTGGATTTCCCCGTAAATAAAAACAAATGGCTTTCACAGAGCTTCCTGTGTTTATTCTGGGTGCCATATATCACAGGCCTGGGCAATTTGTTTTGTGTTCTTGCCTCGTGCTGCATCGCACTCTCATGTTTCCTCTGCTCTTTCATGACATTCAAAGTGCATCTGGGATGCTAAAACCCTCTTAGAAAATAATTATTTTGAGGCACCACATGAATAATAGGACAGTGGAAAAAAAGGGAATAGAATGTTCTGGGACTTTTTAACCCCCAAAGCAGCAGATTGTATGAACCGCTCTATTATATTTATCCAAGTAGTCTTTGTTCTGGGCTCGTCCTCTTGGGGTAGAATCTTGTTCTGGTGTTTATAAGTAAGGATGCGGAGGAAAAGCATCAGATACATTTCAGCTGTCATTGTTGAGGTGGAATGGCAGGGCAAGAGACTCGCACCCATTGTAATGACCTCTGGTGCATTCTCCATCCCCTGTAACCATAGCGCCGAGGGTCCTGAGGTGACATTATTCAAGGTAAACCACTAAAGCAGGAAAATTGATGGAGGTGATGTCAACCACATAGTGTTTCTTCAGCATGGGTCTCAGGTAAACATCCTGGGTATCCTAAGTATCCCCCAAACCGTAACTCATTCAAATTCTCTCCTGCCAATCCTGTCCCACTGCCAGTATAATCCCTAGCATAGCCATACCTTGGGAGACAAGGTGTGTGGGAAGAGACGGAGAAAACCTTAACATAAAAGAGGGTATATAGTGGTGATATTAGTGTTTTTGCCATCCATTTAATCAATGAACACTTACTATTTGCCCGGTGGTATTCTAGGTGCTGAAACCTTTGTACTGAGAAAGCTAAAATTCCAAATGGGTCATGACAATACAATATTCCTGGGACCTGCAGGTCAAATCTCAAAAATTACAAGTTTTTGTATTTTAAATATCAAAAAGATTGCAAATAGATTTTAAATCTTTTCTACCCAACCCATGCTTAGACAGTTTTAAGTTCAAGAACTGCCATCAGGCTTAAAAAAAAAAGTTTTATTTTTCTACTATGAAATATTTAGGACGTAAATCATGTGTAAAGAAAATTTTAGTGAACTTCTAGGTATTTATCACATAGTTTAAGAAATAAAACACTGTAAATTTAATTGAGGTCCTTTGTGTGCCCTTCCTTAGCCTCATTCTGCCCTGTCAACCCACAGAATTGCTATCTTGATTTTTATGTTATCATTCCTAGAGGCATGTTTGTTTAATAGAGGAATTCTAACTCATTAAGATGAGGATGGAAGAAGGACTATTTTTGTGCAATTGTGTGTCCATTTAAACCAGGCTATCTTGAAGAATTCTAAAAAAAAACTGAGAGATGGATTTGAGTGTTGGGTCTAAATTCTCCACTGCATTAAATGAATGGCATTGATTTTACACTTGATCATTCACATTTTCTACTGAAGGGTTATCTTCTAAGGGTGCTTTTGGTTGTAAATGGAGGGAGCCCAGGTGGAATCCAAGGCTGAGAATGTAGGGAAGGAACTAAGTCAGGGTCTGGGAGATACTTCCCCTCTCTTGTCTCTGCTTCTCTCCGTGTGTCTACTTGATCTTTTCTGCTTTGCATGCAGACTTTCTCCAAAACAAGGGTATTCATAGGGCTACCAGATTTAGCAAAAAAAAAAAAATATATATATATATATATATATATATATACACATGTATATGTACATATTCATATATAACATATTTTATATATTACATATTTTATATAGTATGTGTTATGTGTGTATATATGTATCAATATATGTATGACACTCAGTTAAATTTGAATTTCAGATTAAAAAAGGAAGAATTTTTTTAGCGTGTGTCCTATGCAGTATTTGGACATACATACATAAAAAATTCTTTAGTGTTTATCAGAAATCTAAATTTCACTGGGAATCCTCTATTTTATCAAGCCACCCTAAGTAGGTTCTACAATACATATTTCAAGCCCAGCCCCATGAAGAGATTGGCTTTCTCTCCCTCTCAGTTCCTGAGACGGAAAGGACTCTGATTGGTCCAGCTCAGGTCAGGTGACTTGGTGGTGGGTTTTTAATCAACTCTGGGCTGAGTCGTGTTGATTAAGCAGTGCTGCTAGAAGACCACCTAGGGGGATTAGGGGAGCAAATAAGGAAGATGACTGTGAGTTGGGAGGATACAAAATGTCCACTCCTGAAAATCTGTGTTTACAAGTGAGTGGAGATTGCTCGCTTTGGTCCCTTCTGCTCTCATTTCTCTAGGACAACGTGGTATAATGTGGCAGTTAGGAACACAGGCTCTGAAGTCTGCCTTTCAGGCATGATTTCTCCCTCCACCACTCACCAGAGTTATCATCCTGTGCAAGTTATCTGATGTCAGTTTCCTCATTTACAAAAAAGAGGTTATGATAACAGTAACTGTTTCATAGACTGTTGTGAAAATTAAATGAGTTAATAATATGGGAAGTTCTTATGCCCTGCTTTAATATAGCAACATTTTACAACTGTTTGTTATTTTTCTCCTGCAATAAGAGTGGTTTATCAGGAAGGATGTCCAGGAAGAGGGATAAGGAACTAGTTAACTCCCTCTAGAAACCACTGTAAACCAACCTTCAGCTTTATTCTTCTGGATCTTCTAATCCAAAAGTCTACTGTTATTTCCCTAAAGGTCCAGATTGTAAATATTTTAGGCTTCATGGGTCATTGGGTTTTTGTTACAGTGACTCAGCTGAGCTGCTGTAGCAGCCACTGAATTTATAAACAAATGGTCATGGTTGTGTTCCAATAAAACTTTATTTACAAAAACAGGCGGTGGGCTAGAGTTGGCCGGTGGACCATAATTTGCTGACCCATGCTCTAGCCCTTCCAGCACAATCCCCCACTTTTTCTTTTTGTCAAATGAGCTTATATAAATTAATCCTCTTATCCCCACACTCAATCATGGATTACAGGGACATTCCATGGTGAATATTTAGAATACTTCCTGGAAGGCAGTTTTGCAATGTTTTAAGAGCCTTAAAACTGTTCCGACCTGCCACACTTCATCCACTGCTTTGACAAATATTGATAAAGAATTCACAATATGTCAGGAACCCTATTGGCCACTACTGGGTATCTCTTCTAAAGAAACCATCAGAGAAGCAGATTCAGACACACACAAAAATCAAAGCCTTTCATCACAGTGTAATTTATAATAGCAAATAATTATGAAAAAAATGACTTTTAATCCAAGTTAAACATTTAATGGTTAGGGAAACTGGGGGACAACCATACTATGAAATATTATGCAGTCATAACAGTTGCCCATTTTTCATAATAATGTAAATGTTGTTTATTAAAGTTCTAGAGTCAACCTATAAAGAAAGCATTAATGTCTTAATTACGGAGTGAGGAGAGAATATAAGCATTATCAAAACTGGCAAATTAAAAGAAAAACTAGAGTTAACAGAAGTTGAGAAGTGTCAGGGAGGAAAACAAGATCCTTATCTTGCAAAATGTTGAAGAAAAACCCAATGTCATTAATAGAAAGAGAAAGTGAGGTTTAGGTATGTTATTTACAATTATAATGGTGATCAAGAAGGGAATAAAAAAATAAAGGCATAATTATTATAATTATTGGGAGAAGAAGCAGGGGGAGAGATATATCTAGAGTTGGTGACAGAAATAAACTCAATTCTCATCTATCATAGCAGGAAATCAACAGTTAATTCTTGAAGTAGAAAAATCTAGAAGTCATGTATTATTGAACTATATGAAGATAAGAGTCAGAAAAACTTTAAATGCAGATGGTTAAAAGTTGTTCCCAAGGGGATCTCAATAGGTGCATGCGTGTGGGGGGTGGGGTAGGGTGTAGGAATAGAGCAGGAGACTATTGCACTTCATTATTGAAAAGGAAAATTGTTTATGAAAAGACTGTACTAACAACATGGAAAAATATTTATCATTTAAGTGGGAAGACTGGTAACAAATTGCATACACAGTGCATTCCAAATATCTAAAAACTAAAAACAAAACAAACAAAAAGCTATGCATAGGAAGAGGCCGAGAAGGAAACATGCCAAGTTATCTACAGCTCTCTGGGTGGTGGGAAACAGGATCATTTTATTTTTGTCACAACTTTCTTCATTTCCGTATTTTCCCAATTTTCTACAGCAAACATGCACAGCTTTTATGATACCAAAATAAACTATATATTAAAAGACTTGAATGGAAGCCCTTCGATGCAGTTTGCCATCCTCTCTTTGTGTTGAGCGGTTGGCAAAAAGATGGTTCAGCTGGGAAGCCATGGGGTTTTGCTCCGGCTCTGCTAATGAGCTGCATCCTTCAGGCAGGTCTCCAGTCTCCCTTCTTCTATAGCAAAAAGAAGACTGGAACTAAATGATTGCCAAGCTCCCTTCTTGTTCTGGCATCTTGGAATCAATTCTAAGGCAACTTATTATGCCCTGGGAACAACTCCTATTCTTTGATCATCGTGGTCCACAACAGAACCCCAGCCTTGCTTGGTCCACTTAAAATTATCTAGGCTCCCTTATCAGACAGATAAAACCTGTTGTTGGAACCATGGGTTTAATGGAGAGAGATTGGGTGTTAGAGTACAGTAGACCTACCCACTCAGTAGTGGCGTTCCCTGGGGCAAGTCACTCTTTCACAGCACCTGCGACGGTAACTGGTACATAGTAATTTGTAAGGACAAAACTTCTCTGAACCTAGCTCTTCATCTTTAAGAGGAGGGTAAGAGTAATTCCTATTTCCTAGGGTCATTGTGAGGATGAGAGAGATTGCATGGTCAGGGACATAGCACAGTGTGTGGCATATGGTCAGTGCTTGGTAAATGAAAGCTGTCACAACAGCTGCCAAACTTTCCTGTGTTTATAAAGCCTAGCACTGAGCTATATGCTTTGCATTCCTTATCTCATTTACTCTTACCACACTCTTGCCATCAAGGAGGCATTTCTATCAGGTTTAGGACACAACACAGAGTTGTGATTAAGAGCATGCACCCTGGAGACTGCCAGCCTGCCACTGTCTAGCTGTGTCATTGGGCAAGTTCCAGAACCTCTTGAAGCATCCTTTTCTTCATCTGTTTAATGGGTATGTTAATAGGATGCCCACCTCAGAGGTGGTTGTGAGGATCAAATAAACTATTTTGTGTTAACTGCATGGAGCAGTGCCTGATACACAATATTTAGCCATTATTATTCTTGTCTTATAGATGAGGTCACTGAGGCTGAAAGCAGTTGCATAGTTTTCCTATTTGGTCACATATTTAGGAGTGAAGATGTGAACCCAGGCAGTTACATACCAGAGCTTGCTTTCTTAATCATCATGCTGTATTTTCCCTCTCCCTTGTCAACTATTTTACATGACTGAATATTGATAAAAATGCCCAGATGAACTGTATGCTCACTTAGAATTGCATCACTAGGTCAGAGGAAGTAAAATCTGATAAAAAGGGTTGTGATCTGAACAATTACATCAACGACAACCAGAGAGCTGCAAATGCCTAATTTTGTGGCCAAGCTGAAGATGAGTGATGGCATTTGGAAAGGGCTTATTGAGGGTCCAGCAGAGCCTGGCCATGAAGCAATCACTTACTTTCTGATTGCTACCTATAGTCTGGATGACTTGTTGGTGCGCCAGGAAGCAGAGGTGAAGGGGTCAGTGGTTTTGTATTGCAAATTGTGGAATAAAGGAGAAACATGATTGCAAAAGTTCCCTGAAAATACAGGGAACCTGTCCAGAGTGATTTATTGCACCAGAGTTTCATCATTTCTTCCTGTCTAGGGGCTTCTCTTTGTAGGTTTGTGTTGACCCCTCTCCCCAGAAAGGGAGCCTGAGTGTGACCCTTTTCTTGGTCTTTACTGGGTTTAAGTATTCAAATACACCTTCAGGTCAGGCTCAAGCTCACAAGGGATCTTCTTTGCGCTCACAGTTACTGAGTGCTTATGATGTGCTAGAAGCTGGTGATATAAATAGGAACAATAATTCCTAATATTTTAAGCCATAAATCCAAGCATACTGTATCACTGAATCTAAGATGACAGCAATAACTTACACTTTTATTTCATGCACCACTAAGGAGAAAAACACTCCATCCAATAATCTATGTTGTATTATCCCTTGTAAGCCACCTTCCAATTTTTAGTGATGATAAAATGTGGGAAATGTGCATCATAGAAGTGATGAAATACACTGTTCGCTCATTTGGTCCTCCCATCAACCCTCCCAAGCAGATATTAATATACACCCCCTTTGAGAAGAGGAAACTGGTTCCAAGACATTAAATAGCTTGTCAAAGTTATACAGCTAGTAAGAGAGAGCAACAGTTTAAACCTAAGCAGCTTGGTGCAAGCCCATGCTTCTTCTGGGAACTTGCAAGTCATCTGTTCTCCAGGCACTTGAGGCAGAAGGCTCGATGGCTCCTATAAATCCTTCCCTTCATTCCTCAGCTGAGCCTCAGGCTTGTCTTTACACTTTCCAGCCTCCCTTGCTCCACAGGCTGACTCTCTAGCTGCTTTAAGAGGCCAGCAGGACCCAGGAGATCCGTAATCCCCTTCCTGGATCTTTTCTGTACCGAAGTTCTCTGGTTGCAAGCAACAGAAATTAACAATGACTTACATAAGCAGAAGGGGGAGTTGATTGGTGAGAAAAGAGGCAGCTGGCAGAATAGACAGGTAAGTGGGACCTAGGATAACACAAGGAATCTGAATGCATCTGCTTGAAGGGAAATTTATCAGCCATTTCTGTTTCATTTTCCTATAATTGTGTCAAAAAGTTCAAGAGTCAACATTCCAGGCCAGAAAGTCTGGTTGGCCTGATGTGAGTTATGGCAGGGGACGCTCACTGGTGGCTCCAGTGGGAGTTCCCAAAAAGGAAATTTAAAGACTTCCCTGGTGGTCCAGTGGTTAAGACTCCGAGCTCCCAATGCAGGGGGCCCGGGTTCGATCCCTGGTCAGGGAACTAGATCCCGCATGCCGCAACTAAAGGAGCCCGCATGCTGCAAATAAAAGATCCCGCAGGCCGCAACTAAAAGTCCGCACGTGGCAACAAAGATCCTGAGTGCCGCAATTAAGACCTGGCGCAGCCTAAATAAATAAATAAATAAATAAATAAATAAATAAATAAATAAATAAATAAATAAATATTAAGAAAAAAGAGAAAAAAGGAAATTTGGATGAAGAGTGCAGGCTCTGGGGTCTAATTGCCTTCTCTTCTCGGCTGACTCTGCCTGCTAGCTGGGTGACCTTGGGCAAGTTACCTAACCCCTCTGTACTTCTGTTCCTTCATCTGTAAAACGGGGATCACAACAGCCTTACCCCACAGGGTTTTTGGGGGAGGGGGTGTGCAGGAGATAGTGCATTGCGCTCTGAACTTACTAAGTGCTTAATAAATAGTAGCTATTGCTGTCTACTCACATGGCAAACGTTGAAGGCTATGGCTGTTTGTTGCAGAATCTTCCTGATACCCAGAGCTTCATGCATTATTTTTTTCCCAAAAGTACCTTGAGTCCCTAAGTTTGGAAATACCTCATGTTTGATTTTCTGGAGCTCCTGCTTGACGCTCAGATTTTCTATCTGAAATACCTAATATCTGACAGTGGTATATAAATGGATAATTTCTAAAGCCATTCCATGTATGCCTTATTTGATTTGCTCCACTATTTGTCCTCTTTGTCCAGCACTGCTGTAGTGTCTATGATTTATATGCAAGGACAAAAGATCTTTATCATTCATAAGCTTATTAGTTACTAGGTCAGGGATTTCCAACCTTTGTACTACTTGTCAGTTCTCTGTTGTCGGCCTGTCCTGTGCATGTAGGATCCCTGGCCTCTATTCCTATATGCCAATAGCAAAGTTGCATCCCACCCCCCCCCAGTTATGAAAACACAAAAATGCCTCCAGACATTTCCAAATGTCCTCTGGGAAGTCAATATTGCCCCCTTGTTGAAAACCACTATTCTAGGTGAGTAGAAGCTCTAGAAGGCCCTGCCTATGTCTGTCTGGTTCATCCTTGAATTTCCAGGGCCTGGAAGAGTAGCTGGCACATACTAGGTGCTTAATATTTGCAAAATGTTCAAATAAACCTGAATCACAGCCATCTTCCACTAAAAATATAACAAACCAACAAAACCCCACCTCCACCTTCCCCTACCACTTCCTAAGTCAAGTTCAGACTCCTTACCTGACATCCAAAGCCTTATAAGACATGGGTCCAGCCTACATTCTCAGTCTTGTGCTCCTATGAGGTCTAAGGCAGTCCCCACGGACTCATTTCACCATATTTATTTTTTGCAAAACAAACCCAACTGTTTGGCTAGAAAGCTCTCCAGCCAGCTGCATTTCTCCTGCCCTAAGAGATCTGTTTGGAGAACTCTCAAACAAATATTTCAGTCGTCAATGTGACACTAAGGGGTAAACCCTACATGAATAAGAGATGATAACGCTTTATCACACAAGAATAAAGCTGACTCTCCTTGCCTGACACAAATTTGAAACAGTACAGCTGAGGCTGTGGTTGGAAAGAGCCCAAGTTCAAGAAAGCCTTCCTGTCATTTGTGTCTCCGGATGGGGATGGGGTGTGTGTGTGTGTGTGTGTGTGTGTGTGTGTGTGTGTGTGTGTGTGTGTGTGTTTACTTCATATCCGTCCACTAGGTGCAGTCCTGAGTTTATAGCAGGAGGCCTGATCTCTCAGCTCTGGCTCTTTTGGGGTCCTTCTAGGTCCCACGAAAGGGTTTCTAGGGACTTCGGTGCAGAGATACGCACAGAGCTGATAAAATCAAGGCAAGGAACAGAACACTTGTGGCTTTTCCAGCAGGGATGGTTCTTGTTTAAACTTTGGTTTTACATTTGTTTTGATATTTGAATTTGAAGCAAGGCCAGGAAAGAGGAAAATCTGTAATTATAATTGCTTCTTATCCTGTTAAAATGAAGCTCTAAAATGAAATGGCAGGTTAGAGTGGCGGCACAACAGCAATGGGCTCTGGGGTCAAGTGACTGAATTCCAGTTCAGGTTCTGTAACTGAGCTGCACCCTGTGGGGCCTTCCCAGGACAGGCCCCTCCCCCATATCCTCCACTTCAGCTCCTCTCTGAAGCCCCTAGATAACAGTATCTGATGCACATTTCCTGAGCTGTTTTACAGAGCCTAAAAGCCCCACCAAATGGAAGATGTTAACTACATGAGCACAGAGCCCCCAGGCTTCCTGGAGCCTAAGGATTGATAATATTAACTCCTGTGACACCGCCCTGTTACCTCACCATCAGCCAATCAGAGAATTGTGCATGAGCTGATCACATACCCTGGGATGTCCCTCCCCAACCTGGCCTTAATAAAAATACTTTGCTGGAAAAAAAAAATGCTTTGCTGAACCCCATCCTGGAGTTCTGGTGTTTTGAGCACTAGCTGTCCTGGTCTCCTTGCTTGGTGCCCTGCAATAAATGCTGCACTTTCCTTCACCACAACCTGGTGTTAGTAGATTGGCTTTACTGCGTGTGGGTGAATGGACCCAAGTTTCATTCAGTAACAGAGCCTCCACTGGTTTAGTGGCAGACCCCAAGTTTGGCACTTGGCTCTGAATCAAGACTGACACCCTTTGTTCTATTAATCTTTGACCTCTTAGCATCTTCCTGGCTCCAGAATGAGCCAGGTCATCTGCCTCTGGGAGTTTGTAGCTCAAGAGTTGGTGAAGAGCCACCTCCAGAATCCCAGCCCAGTTTCCAGCCACATTTTGGTTGGCAACCCCAAAGAAAAAAGGAAAAGGAGTGCAAGATTTTTATTTTAAATCCCACCTCTGCTGCTCACTAGCTGTGTGACATAACTTTACCTCTATGAATTGCAATTGTTTTTGAGTTTTTTTGTTTTTGTTTTTACCTTTAAAGGGGAATAGTATTTGCCAATCTACTAGGGTTACATTAGCAGCTATGATTCTTTAGTCACAAGCAAAAGAATCTGGTTCTGAATTGCTTAAGCCAAAAGGAATTAATTAGAAAAATATAGAGTAGCTTCCAGTATAGAAAGGAACAGACAGTACCAACTATCTGGGCATCTCCAAAGGTCTTGGTAGCACAAACCTCTTGAAGGTTATATTAGTCAGAATTCTCCAGACAAACAGAATCAATAGGATTTGTCTATCATCTATCTATCTATCTATCTATTGATCTATCTATATATTGACCTATCTATCATCTAGCTATCAAAGAGGTTTATTATAAGGAATTGGCTCACACAATTATTGAGGCTGAGAAGTCCCACTTCCTCCTGGAGATCCAGGAAAGCCGGTGGTGTAATTCCAGTCCGAGTTCGAAGGCCTGAGAACCAAGAGGGTTGATTGGGTAAGTTCCAGTCCAATGCAGAAGACCAATGTCCCAGCCTGAAAACAGGAAGAGAGCAAATTTTCCCTTACTCCACCATTTTTTCTATTCAGACCTCCAGCAGATTGACTGAGGCCCACCACATTGGGGGGAGCAAAGTACTTTACTCAGGCCTCCTGGTGGTCCAATTAAGTTAACACATAAAATTAACCATCATGGTGGTCTCGCCCAGGTGCCAACATTGGAATAAACAAACCTCAGTGGTTTCCATGGTCCTTGCATCATTTCACTTAAGAGTCAGAATCCCAGGAAAGAATATGATTGGTTATTAGGTCTTGTGCCTGTCCCTACTGTATTGGGGTAGTGAGAAAAATGATCTGGCAGCACTACCCAGCACATAATAGATGTTCCCTATATGGTAGCTATTATTATTTTTGTCTCTCTTGTCTCTGTGCCTTATTATCAGGAACTCAGTGAATCATCATAGAAATGTCTTTGCAACCTGATTATCCTGAAAACAACTCCCTCAACACCCACCAGCCAAATTTGCTTCTTCCCCAGCAACAATATATACAATTTAGGTGTTAAACAGTGTGATAACAGTTATTTCAGTTCTTGCCATAGTGTTTACCAATTTTTAGAAGTCTTGCCTCCAGGAAACACCAGGAGTTATCACTCTGTGAAAGTAATGCTCCAGGTTACTCTTCCTAATACAACAAGCCAGAGCTCTACTAGCCCTTCTCCTTGCCCACCCCATTAGAGGTACAGCCAAGTCCTAACCAGGGAGGAGGGGAGCCTGGGGGTGGAGCCTGTTGGGGTGGAGCCTGAGCCTTCTGGTTGACAGATCAGCCTGCTCATAAAAAGGCACTAGATCTTGAATTTCTTTGGGCTCCAAGACTGTACTTTGATACTTGTCTCATCTAAAAATGACTTATCATTTTCATAACAACATCATGTTCATATATTATCCGAACAAATAACTGAAAAGATTCTACTTTTGACAGTTATGCAAAGAGGAAAGTACTGTCTTTCCTGTCCCCCTAAGTACACTTTTGTCCCCTTCCCCCTACTCTCCATTTCAAACTGGGCTGGAGCAGGTGCCCCTTACCACCACCCCTCTAGCCCCTGCACACTTCCGCAAAATCTTGGACAGGTTGGAATAGCTTTGAAAGAGAAGAAAAGATCAGCTCCCAGATGCCAGCTTGCTAGTAAGGATCTGTTTTCCTCCTTAACAATACCAGTATGATTACAAGTGCATGATCTATAGGACTTCCTCACATTAGCAACTTTTTTTTTTTTTTTCTAAGAGGTAGCCTACTGCACTGGGCTAAGGACCAAAAGATATGAGTTAAAATTCATGTGGTAGATTGTATTGTTGACTTTAATTCTTCACTCCTCTCTCTAGCCATGCCTTTTGCCTTATGACTTTTATTTTCTTCCACTAACAGAGTGGAAAATCATTTCCCACTCTTCTAATTCAGGTACAGCCAAGTGACCTTCTTTAGCCAAGAGAATGAGGCAGAATTGACATTGTGCCAATTCTGAGGCTACACCTTCTGAGGCCTTGCATGCTTCCCTTTGCTTTCTTGCTTCTCTGCCATGCCAGGAGAACATGCCTGGGATAGCCCACCAGATGAAAGGCACATGGAGCAGAACAAAGCTACCCCAGCTAACCCTTGGGCCACCCCCAGCCAACCCACAGAATTTGAGCTACATATCTGCTTATTATTGTATGACGTTGAGATAGTGGGGATATTTGTTACGCAGAATTGAAAATTTATATTTGGCCCATACACCCAGTTTCTGCTGCTTTGTCCTTGGGTGACCTTGGTCATGTCTATTTCCTCAACTTTTTCAACAAGGGATTGAACTATAAGATTCTGAAGGGTCTTTTAATCTCTGAAATATTCAGTATCTTCTCCAAACCTCCAATAATCCCACTAGTGGATTATCCCCCAGTATCTTTGGGTTGAGCTTTTATTGCATTATGCTAGTAATTTATTGAGGTGTTTGCCTCTCCTGTTCACTATGAGATCCAGACAGATCAGCTGTGTCTTATTCACCTCTGCAGCCCAAGGGTCCATCTCAGTGCTGGAACATATGAGTTCCCAGTTAATGTTTGTTGTAGAAATAACTAAATGGCTGAGGAACCATCTAGAGGCAAGTTCATTTACCTTCCTTCCTCAGAGACGAACAAAATTTTCAGATTCACTGGACTACATGCATGGTATCCCTTATGCAGTGGTGACTTGATCAATCAGCAATTGTTTTCATTTAATTAATTTACAGCATACTTATTCAATGCATACAATGTGTCAAACTACCTTTAAATTTTCATTTATCTATTTCTTTACCTAGCTATCTATCTGGTTAGCCAACTATCAAAAGGCAATACATGCAAATAATAGAAAGTAAGTACTATATGGGACTTCCCTGGTGGCGCAGTGGTTAAGAATCTGCCTGCCAATTCAGGGGATATGGGTTCGAGCCCTGGTCCGGGAAGATCCCATATGCCGTGGAGCAACTAATCCCATGTGCCACAACTACTGAGCCTGCGCTCTAGAACCTGCAAGCCACAACTACTGAGCCCATGTGCCACAACTACTGAAGCCCACATGCCTAGAGCCCGTGCTCTGCAACAAGGGAAGCCACCACAATGAAAATCCTGTGCACCACAACGAAGAGTAGCCCCTGCTCGCTGCAAATAGAGAAAGCCCATGTGCAGCAACAAAGACCCAAGGCGGCCAAAAATTAATTTTAAAAAATTTAAAAGTAGCAATCCTTTAAAAAAAAAAGTATAAAAGAATATCTAGTCAAAATAGTCTCTCCTGCTCTTTATCTTTCATTCCCTAGGTCATAGTTTCTTGGGTATTATAAAGATTGTAAAGATATCTTGTGGGCATACAAGCAAATATGCACCTATCATTCCATTTCTACTCTTCCTTATGCAAATAGGGCATATTTCCACATTATTTTGTATTTTACCTTTCTCGGTTAAATTTCCTTAAAGACAGTACCATATTTGGTAGACATAACTCTGTCTTGATATTTTAATAGCTGCATAGTATCCCATTTTATGGAGACATTATAATTTAAGCAATCTTGTTGTAGGCTTTTAGGTTATTTCCAGTCCTTAGCAAAATTGTTTTGAAAACCTTGGCTTGATCTGGGACCAGCAGGGATGGGCACTTGGCCAAGAGGCAAACTGGGAGTGACATCCAAGCCCGTACTCCACTCATCAGACCAGGAACCCTAGTGTAACACTGTGTCCCCCAGATGTACAGGTGTGGCAAAGGGAAGCTCCCTGGCCTCGCATCCTCTAAAAGTCTTAAAGAAGCAGTCCTCTTAACCTAGTACCCAGCCAATCCCAGAGACCATAAATCATCTCAGTGAGGTGACTTGTAGCCACCATGAACTACCACAGACACTAACTACTCATAAGGAATAGTTGATTATGAAGAGGCAGAGCCAAGTAAGAGCTAAGCTACTGAGTAGGAAGCCGGATGAAGGGTTGGGACTTGAGAAAGGGCCAGGAAAAATCGAGGGTGCTAGAGTTGTGAAGTGCCCCACAACTAGAGAGAAGGAGGGGATGCAGAGGGGGTAGGGGAGTGATGCTGAGCATTGGCCCCTGGGTAGATGGGGGAACCACAGAGGGTCAGTTTGAGGGTTCCTGAAAGTTAACAGAAAAAGGAAAAAGTTAATGGCTGCAAATAGAATCATGAACATCTGGTGAAAAAATAGAAAAATTTATTTAACCTTTTTTTTTCCCCCTTCAAAACCTTTTAACTTTTTTCAAAAAAAGGAGAAAAGCTATTTCCCCCAAACTCTTCTCCTTCTTCCTATGTTCTCACGTCTTTAAATACACCAAACATGATAATTTTATGAGCAAAGCACATTATACATAATACATTTTTATGTTTCAAAGCTTACAAAATGACTTAAGTTCCATAAAGAGTGTTAAAATTTAAAAAAAAAGAGAAATGCATATATTTCAGTTTTCCCACATTTCTGCTTCATCTGCTCTCCTCCATCGCAGTGGATTTTTTCTCCCTGGCTTCAAAATTTGGGGAAATTTTATAACTGTAATCTTCAAGCTTCCCTTCCAGGATGACCTTGTCTGTTCTCCAGAGCAGACCTGGACTCTAATTCCAGCTCCACTATATGTTTGCATTGTGACTTCCAACAAGTCATTTAATCTTCCTAATCTTTATTTTTGTATCTGGAAAATGGAAGCAATAATACTACTTACCCTGCATTGCAATGATAACATGATATGCATTAAGTAGCTGGTACAGTTCTTGGTGTGCATTGGATTGGCTTCATGTTCTGTCTCCATTTCCTAACATCCTTCAGAAAATGCTCCCCATGATCTTGGGCCAGTTGTCCTTCTTGCTAACCTGGCTGGGGTAGAAATTAGGTAGTGGTATTTAGAAAAAAACAAATAAGGGGTCTGGAGTCTAGAGAAAATGACTGCAGGTAGATCTTAAGCAAAGAGGTGACATCAGAAAAAAAAATTAGAGATCGTCTGTAGTTACACTGGAGAAAACAGGCCTTTTGGAAGGGGCAGGGATGCATCTCTAGAGTGACAACTATCTCGGTTAGCCTGGACCTGAGAAAGGTCCCAAGATGTGGGACTTTCATTGTTAGGACCAGGAAAGACCCAGACTGGCTAGGATAAGTTAGTCATCGTATGCCTTAAGCTTTTGGAAGTCCTGAAGTATCCTTCCCATGCCCATGAAGGAGTGGGTGACTTACTGTAAACATGATGGCTGAATAGCCTCCATTTTTTGCTGGAGAAATATTGAAAGGGCAGATGAGAGAGCAGTGGGCCAAGGAAACACTGGCAATGAGGGAGATAACAACCAGGGAATGACCCAACTGCCCTAATTGGCCAGGTGAGTCCCCATCCTCCATCACAGATCCACTTGTGTTCCTAAAGAAGCTTCAAATTTGATTAAAAAGGACATCCTTCCCCTAAGCAAGGACAAAGACTCCTCCACCAGAGAAGTGAAGAAGCTGTACTGCTCAGATGAGACCTCTTATGTCCTCAGAGGCCCTGGAGGAGCTAACGTGGAGTTTCCCTACAGAGGAGGAAGAGGAACTGGGGAATGAAAACAATCCATCAAGGCTATGACTCCAGGGGGACGCTCAGATCCATGTGGGAGGATCGTTAGAGACACAATAAAGTAACTGGGCATTTGTTTTTGAGGATTCATGCGTTCTGTCCTGGCGTTACTCAGGCCTCTCCCATCCACTCCGGGGACAGAGGTGCTGACTGGCCTGGTATTTGGGCTGCCATCAACTCCCAGGGATGCCTGACATGTGCCAATCTGCCTTGGGAGTTGTTGCTCTCTGCTCTCTCCAAACTGACTCCTCTTTCAAAGTCTGTGTTTGTCTTTTAAAGTGTCTGTTTTCAGAAGTCAGAGGCCTGGAAGAGCTACCCTTCACTGCAGAAAGGAGAAAGGGAATGATGTTCTCCAGTCCAGCTCTTGGACCTTGCAGACTGGGGGTCATCAGTGTGCACGTGTGATTGGAACATCCATCCCAACACCAAACAGCCCGTCTTCTCTCTTTCAAGGGAAGGGAAATAAAGCCACAGTCAGAGGCAGGCAGGACTACTTTGTTCTGGAGCCCTTCCAGCTGCAATCAAAGGTTCACTTTGTTCTCCAGATAATCTGGAAAGGAGGAAGCTGGTTGGATAACGTGTGAAATGTTATCGCCCTGATGGAATTATTAAGAACTCTCAATCTCATCCCCAGACATCCACTTGACCGAGATGCATGTAGATCACAAACATTGCCCTCCTGACATGCAGGAGGGAGGGAGGTTTTCAAGTCTGCCTATTTTGGTGTCATGTATATTTCACGGCATCCAGGGTCAGTGGAGCTTCTGGACATCTTCCAACAATCTCAGACTTTCTGGAGCCAAGAGCCACATCCTGCATTTGAAGGGACAAGTTGTGTAATGTGGAGAGATAATAACCCACGTTTCCATTTATCCACTAAAATATTTTGGAGAGAAGGATGAGAGAGATCAGCAAGATTGTCCTAAAACAGGAACAGAAGGAAAATCACTATGTAAATATCTGGTACATAAACTACCTTGCTTAAGGTAACCATCCAGTCTTCAGCAGCAAAAATATGTGGGGGTGGAGGAGTTCTCCAGTGCCCCTGCCTGCTGAGATAATTTCTGATTTCTGCTTCTTTGCTGAAACTCCATAACCGTATTACAAAGGATATCGAAGGCCTCATCTCTCAGAAAAGGTCATCTTATCTAGCTCCAAACTTTCTCTGCTCTAACTACAACCATGGAGACTAAAAAGATCAACCTTTTCATCATGTTTTCCTGTTTTTACACTCATCTTAATCCATTTGATTTCCCCAGCCAAGTTCATGTCCCCAGTTTTCAGATGAGGAAACCAAGGTTTGGTGATCTTTGGACTTTCAGGCAAAGTTTCAAAGTTTAATGTCAAAGTTGAGCATCAAGAAGAGAAATCCAATCCCTTTTCTCTCCTCACTGGGGATAGACAGTTGTCACTAGTCAATGAACTCTGTGATTGGTTTCCTCTTTCTTGGGTTTTTCATGTTTTCACCACCCCGAAGGGGAAGACTCTGCCTCTTGGCGGTCATTGGCCCAGTTGCCTAAGTCTGAGCTGGTGTTGGTCATGACCAATCCTCATGGACACACATGACCGATGGTGATGGGGAGAAGCAGCTCGCTGCTCCTGACTTGGAGATCTAATCCTGCTGGCTGAGGCATCCTCCCTTCTATGAGCTTCATGTTTCTCTTCTGTAAAATGGAGACAATAGGACTCCCTACCTCCTGGGTTTGTTTTGAAGGACCAATGAACTGATAGGAATATTTGTTTGCCCATTACTCATTGAGCTAAATAGGGTACTGATTGTAAAGTGCTTAACAGGGAGCCTGGCACATAGTAGGTACTCAGCAAATATTACCTGCCCACTCCTCCTAGAGTTGGATATTCTACTCCAGTTTTATGTGCTATGGACCTAAGTATTCTAAGAGGGTATGTGAATCCCACCTTTGGTTCTAATAACTTTTCCTGCTTCCTTACTCTTATCTTTTGGTTCTTTCCATGTGCAAAGCTAATTCCTGAATTCTGATTCCCATACAGAGAATAGGTCACATTTGTTCCCTCCCCGTAAATATACATTGAAGTCCTAACTCCCAGTACTTCAGAATGTGACCTTATTTGGAGGTAGGGTCTTTACAGAGGTAATCAAGGTAAAATGAGGTCGTTAAGGGGGGCCCTAATCCAATATGAATTACGACTAGTGTTCTTGTAAAAAGGGGAAATTCAGACACAGAAACAGACACACACAGAAGGAAGATGATGTGAAGAGGGTGAAGATGGCCATGTGACAGGAGTGATGCATCTATAAGTGAAGGGACACCTGAGGCTGCCAGAAGCTAGGAGAGAGGCCTGGAACAGTTCCCTCCCTAGTGTTTTCAGAGAGAGCATGTTTCTGCCCACACCTTGATTTTGGACTTCCGGCCTCTAGAACTGTGAGATAATGAAGTCTGATGTTTTAAGTCACCTAATTCGTGCTACTTTGTTATGGCAGCCCTAGGAAACAAACACACCAGGAGTTGAAGACGGGCTCATCTAGACTTTTCTGGCTTGGGGGTGAGGCCCAATTCAGAATTCTGTCCTGTCCTCTGTTCTATGACCCAGCTGATGCATGCTTCACAGCCTGGCCTTTTCAGCCCAAATCTTCTAAATCTAATCTATTGCAGAAAGCCAAGCTGGGTATAGAAACACACACACACACACACACACACACACACAAAGTCTCTATCTCAAATGCAAATTAAACAGCAAATAAGGAGAGGGCATATTTAGGTCAGGAGGCTGACCTGTAGATAAGGTCTTCCAGACCCTTGCTCAGAAACAAGATATTTTGGGAAGAACTCAGATTTACAGGCAGCATGCAGGGTAAAATCCAGCTTTACTGCTCAACTGCAGTGTGAATGTGGACAAGCTCCTCACCTGAAAAATGAAAATACTAATAGTATTGACATCACAGCAATATTATAACGTTGAATGAGAAGCCATAAGCATCGTTTCGATTACAGTGCTAGCTAGACAGTACTCTTATTAAAGAGTAGTTATTAATAATGCAATTGCTTTTGTGTCCTAAAGACTGAAACAGTCACACCTTGTTTCCCCAGAGTTTTCTTTCCTAATTGCATGCCTCATTAAAGACATTTGAAAAAGATGGAGAGAGAACCTACTGGCCTAATTCTTTCAACTATCCAGGAAGGATGGTTCAGTGGGTCTGTTTTTCTTATGCAATAATGAGTGAATCACACAATGTGCATTTTTGCATATGAAGATGGACTTTCCGATAAACCAGGAGTGAAAGCGTTTGAGTGATTTGTCAAGTGGCAGTGGAGGCTTGTGCATTTAGTGCTTGCCCGTGGTGTCACCAGCATCCTGACCAAGAGCATGATGTGGCAACAATTCTAGGAGCAAATCAGTGTAATAAGCACAGACTACAGATGGAATATGGGTTGCCACTCTCCACTCTGTGCCCAGGCAGACATTGCTAATCGATCATGGAACTCCTTCCCACTGAATTTGTTCATGGACATAGAATCTTAAGAACTCAGCCACTCTCACACAATCATTGTCAGCCTTCAGTTGGAAAGATATTTGCTGTCTCTAGCTCAGGAAAAAAGAGAAGACCCTAACTGATTTATGTCTCTTTGGTGGGGCAAAGAGGAGGCAAGTCATCCATCCACAAAATGTGATGGCCGTAGTGGGGAGGAAATGTAGGGCTTTGGGTGTGAAGGTTATTTGAGGTCAGAAATGGTAGGGTATGTAAGCAGGTAATGAATCAGACCCAGGGATAATTAATTCAGATATCCTAGAGAAAGAAAGAACTCACAGCAAAGACTTCAGGACAAAGAAGGAGAATGATGCATGACTGTTGGAGGTCCACATAGATGGCACACTGGTGATGCCCAAGGAATTATTCAAGCCAGGATATAAATACTTGCTGAGCTAGTACTTAGGTGCCAGAGACTCTCCTAGGCACTTCCATGGGTATTTTCTCATTCATCCTTCACAATAACTCTATAAGGTAGGAAGTATTGTTCTCATTTTACAGATGAAGACACAGAGATTCAGAAAGATAAAGTAACTTACCCGAAGTCACAGATGTGTGCTACCTGCATTTTGAGTCTTTTCCTTTTTCTTTTATATTACAGCTGAAGTTCCTACTTTTAGATCTTGAAGCCTTTTCAGACTACTAATAAAATGCAAAATAATAACAACAATAACAACTATAAGAAAATGCAAAATAATAAGGTACTAATAAAATGTAAAATAATAGCAGCAATAACAGCTATAAGAAATAAGAAAGATTGCATAAATTTTGTCATGTTGGCTGACATTTTTACTTGATAACAAGGACATTCAAGGTAGGAGCTAATAGATACCCAGACTAGAAATGGAGGTAAAAGATAACAAAACAACTCTTGAAAGGAGGGACTGAATCTGTTTATAGCAACTCTGTCTATGCCAAGGTCAGAGTCAATACAGAGTAACAAGATGGTGGTACCCCATCCCTGGAGGGTGTACTTGGCAGTAAATGAGAGACAGGACAACACAATCATGTGTATGGCTCCTGATGCCTGGGTCTGGACCCCGGCTTCACCTCTTCCTAGCTATGTCACTTTTTATCCGTATTACCTTGCGTGAGGTATGGTGTGTCCAAATGCAGATCAAGAGAGAGAAACGGGGAAGAGTTTTGTGGTTTGTTACACTCACAGCTCCCTGGGGAGAAACAGCGTGCCATGCAGGGCCACTAGCGGAGGCACCTGGTCCATTATGAGGCAGAGGGAGGGAGGGAGGGACTGTGGGCAGGCACCTTTATTGTGGTTTCTCTGGGAAGGAAAGGGAGAGGCAGGGCAAGCGGGTGTAGGATTGGCTCATTTGAATAATTTCAGTGGACTCTGGGGCATAGTCTCTGTCCCAGGTTACCTGGCCTGGGGTCCTTGGGGTGGACAAATCTGTCTGGAGTGTAAGCCCATTGCAGAGGTGCTTGGGGTGTGAACTTGTCTGCTCAAGGAGAACTGACTAGCCTCTAGCCAGGGCCTCCAAACTGGGTCAAGACAGCATTTTAAAAGCTACATTAGAGTTACCTTAAGCAAAGTATGGAATCTCTGGACCCCCATTTCCTTATCTGTAAAATGGGAATATATGTACCCCATAGGATTGTGTGAAGATTAAGGAAATAAACATGAAGCACTTAGCTGGTGCCAGGAAGAGTTCAATAAAAGCATGTTATGATTTTAATAAAGAATGTTATTAATAAATATGTTAACAAAATCCTAAGAAGGACCCTTTTACAACCCAAAGTTCACCCTGCCCAACACCCTCTTCTAGCTAAAATGCACCCCGCCCCCAGTCCCTACTCAGCTAGACTGCTGTCTCCATGGGGCACTTCTGATTGAATGTGGGGTCTGTAGCTTGTCCATTGGCTGACCAATGACCTATGAGGTCACCTGAGGCACAGGAGAATGGCCAATGGAGTTGATGGCTATCAGCAGAGCCAATCAGACCGGCTTCCTTGGGAATGTGGACCATAAAATGTGAAGAGGACCAGTTAGGTGGGAAGGAGAAGGAAATGGACTTGAGAGATGAGATGCAGAGCCATCATTAGGGAGAAAGAGAGGTGGATGGTATAGGTTGCTTGTGGAACTACCTTGAATCCTGATAGCTTTTCTGGTTCCATTTATACCATATATAGGCTGAAAATGCCTACCCCCTCTGCCTCCTTTTAAAGGTGACTGTAGTCTCTTAAAATACGGCAACCATATAATTTTTCATGCTTTGCCTCAACAGATGCAAAATGAGTTGTCACCCCCACATGAAACCAGAAAAATGTCATGTGACTGTTACACCAGCCCCATCCTTAACTTGCTTTGTATCAGCCACACACCGTCTGTGAGCCCCAGTCTCCTCCTTTGTCAAACTTCCTGGACAAACTCTGAGGCTCTGACATCCCACAAGGTTCTGATGCTCTGTGCCTTCAAGAGTGGCTGAGGCCATTTGAGGATGCGGCTCTGGAATCAAGCAGGAACCACAGAGTGGAGGCATCCTCTTTCCTTCTGTCTGTATCACTCTGTCCACCCTTGGACGCTGGCTCTCAGCTCTGGTGCTTGTGCCCTCTGTCCCACCCCCTCAGATGCCTAGAGAAGAAACAGAGATGTGTTATCAACCAAAGAAATGGAGATAAATATAGCCCTTGTTGGATTAATATCCCCAGGATTACTCATGTCTCCTTCAAAGTGAAGCAAAGATCATGTGCCGCCTGACAACCACCCATCTGGACTGAGAAGAGTCGCCATATGGATGGTTCTCGCTAATTATAGTTAAACACTGAAGGGAGGGGTTCCAATGTGGAGCCTCGTCAGATCAAGATCAGAACCCTTTTACCAAGAGTTTAGTGGAAAGGCTGTGTGGTTACTCTGCTCAGACTCACCCAGGCACATTCAGACATGCCATCCAATCTTTCCGGAATCAACTTTCTCCAACACAGATGTGGAGGAATAATACTGGTCCTTCCTTATTTTAAAAAGGGGTTAACCACAGTGACCTCTATGCCGAATAAAGAGCCAATCAAGATCCTGGATCATGAATCAAGTAAATAATCAATAACTTAATAAATGCACATTTTGAGGTTCCTATTATGAACCTGAGTCTTCATTTAGTTATACCGGGACATGGATTCATACAAAAGATGTTAAAAAAAATTTTTTTTTTTTTTTTTTTTGTCTGATCCCAGACAAAACCACCCAGTGAATCATTCTGATCCCAGAAAGGAAACTCCCTTGGTGAAAGCATGTAGCAACCTACAGTATTGCCTTCTTAAAATGGTTGGAGATTGCTTTCTCTCCATCCCAAGAGGATGACCAACTTGGAAGATGAGAAATGCATTTCCTACATACGTGCCATTAGACCATCACCAAGAGCCATCAGTTTAGCTGTGGACCAAATGTTGGGCGGGGGATTCAGTTTGGGGTGAGAAAGAGGTGAAATACTCAAATGGTGGATGAATTTTCATCAGTGTCTTCATTCTGTCTATGCCACTCTGTCCACCCCTGGACACTGGCTACTCTCCCCCCTCATTCCACCATCAAAGTAGGACTACTTTCCCATGGAGGCTCAAACTTCCATGCCCTCCAAAGTCAGGTAGGCAATCTATGTAACTAAAGTGGAACAGGTATAAGAAAACTCACAAGGGTCTCTCAGTGTTCATTAATTTACCCACTTTTCTTAAAGATGTGGCCACAAAGAAATACTTTTCTTCTAAAACAAAAACAACAATGCATGTATGGTGATAACCTACAACTGATACCTGACTCTAGAGTTTGGTAGAGAGTAGGGTGTAGGAGGGATGGTAATAAACTGAAGAGTATGTGCCCTGTTTCAAGGGAGCACTTCTAAGGAGGAAGCCTACAGTTACCATTTGCCAACCAAGGCCCGATAGTGCCAGATCATCTGAATTTTCTAGAGATACTCTCAACTAGGGTATTTATATGCAATATTCTGATTTTTTTTCTTGACTCAAATTTTTAGCAAATACTTGGAAGCTATTCTACTAGTACTGAAAAAAAATAGGCATAGTCTTTGTAAACCAAGTACTCTCAGGGGCCATCTTGTTGACTTAGGGAGACAGCTTATCAAAAATGACATAAACATTTTAGATAAGGAGAGTGGGGCTAAGAGCTGGTGAGAAGCTGAGTCCTGGTGATGTCATTTGAACCCCTGGAATCAGCCACACCTGAAGTTTCTGACATCCCTGAATTTCCAATTGCATAGCCTAACAATTTCTTCTTTTTACTTAAATCAGTCTGAGTTATGGTTTACTTGCAACTAAAAAAAAAAAAAAAAAAAAAAAATTCTAATCCTTACAAAGACTTCAGGATCATGCATAAATAGTTGATAACAGGATTGTTCAATATGACATGTCAAGGACCTGCTGTAGTTTGAAATGGCTGGAAAAGAAAGTGTATTGGAGCCAGAGCAAGCTGCACAGATAGAAAGGAGCTTCATCGCGAAGAACCTAGGATGCTTTCCTTAAAAGTTTATTTCTTGAGGGGGAACTTCAAGATGGTGGAGGAGTAAGACATGGAGATCACCTTCCTCCCCACAAATACATCAAAAATACATCTACGTGTGGAACAACTCCTACAGAACACCTACTGAACGCTGGCAGAAGACCTCAGACTTCCCAAAAGTCAAGAAACTCCCCACGTACCTGGGTAGGGCAAAAGAAAAAAGGAAAAACAGAGACAAAAGAATAGGGATGGGGCCTGCACCTCTCGGAGGGAGCTGTGAAGGAGGAAAGGTTTCCACACACTAGGAGGCCCCTTCGCAGGCGGAGACTGCGGGTGGCGGAGGGGGGAAGCTTCGGAGCGACGGAGGAGAGCGCAGCCACAGGGGTGCGGAGGGCAAAGCGGAGAGATTCCTGCACAGAGGACCGGTGCTGACCAGCACTGACCAGCCCGAGAGGCTTGTCTGCTCACCTGCCGGGGTGGGCAGGGGATGGGAGCTGAGGCTCGGGCTTCGGTCAGATCGCAGGGAGAGGACTGGGGTTGGCGGCGTGAACACAGCCTGAAGGGGGCTAGTGCGCCACAGCTAGCAGGAAGGGAGTCCGGGAAGAAGTCTGGAGCTGCCGAAGAGGCAAGAGACCATTGTTTTGGGGTGCGCGAGGAGAGGGGATTCAGAAGACTGCCTAAACGAGCTCCAGAGATGGGCGTGAGCCGCGGCTATCAGCATGGACACCAGAGACAGGCATGAAATTCTAAGGCTGCTGCTGCCGCCACCAAGAAGCCTGTGTGCGAGCACAGGTCACTATCCACACCTCCCCTCCCGGGAGCCTGTGCAGCCCGCCACTGCCAGGGTCCCGTGATCCAGGGACAACTTCCCCGGGAGAACACATGGTGTGCCTCAGGCTGTTGCAATGTCACGCCGGCCTCTGCCCCGCAGGCTCACCCCGCATTCCTTCCTCCCCCAGGCCTGAGTGAGCCAGGACACCCTAATCAGCTGCTACTTTAACCCCATCGTGTCTGAGGGAAGAACAGACGCCCTCAGGCGACCTACAGGCAGAGGTGGGGCCAAAACCAAAGCTGAACCCCAGGAGCTGTGCGAACAAAGAAGAGAAAGGGAAATCTCTTACAGCAGCCTCAGGAGAAGTGGATTAAATCTCCACAATCAACTTGATGTACGCTGCATCTGTGGAATACCTGAATAGACAACAAATCATCCCCAAATCGAGGCAGTGGACTTTGCGAGCAACAGTAGACTTGGGGTTCACTTTCTGCATCTAATTTGTTTCTGGTTTTATATTTATCTTAGTTTAGTATTTAGAGCTTATTATCATTGGTAGATTTGTTAATTGATTTGGTTGCTCTCTTCCTATTTATATATATATATATATATATATATATATATATTATTTCCTTTTTCTCTTTTTCTGAGTGTGTATATGTATGTTTCTTTGTATGACTTTGTATAGCTTTGTTTTACCATTTGACCTAGGGCTCTGTCCTTTTTTTTTTGTATAGATTTTAGTGCCTGTTATCATTGGTGGATTTGTTTTTCGGTTTGGTTGCTCTCTTCTTTCTTTCTTTTTATTACTTATTTATTTTTTATTTTTAATAATATTTTTAAATTTTTTATTTTAATAACTTTAATTTTTCTTTCTTTCTTTCTTTCTTTCCTCCCTTCCTTCTTTCTTTCTTTCTGTCTTTCTCTTTCTTTCTTTCTCTCTCTCTCTCTCTCTCTCTCTCTCTCTCCCTCTCTCTCCCTCTCTCTTTCTTTTTCTCCCTTTCCTTCAGAGACATGTGGCTGACAGGGTCTTGGTGCTCCAGCCACGTGTCAGGCCTGAGCCTCTGAGGTGGGAGAGGCTAGTTCAAGACATTGCTCCACCAGAGACCTCCAAGCCCCATGTAATATAAAATGGTGAAAGCTCTCCCAGAGATCTCCATCTCAATGCTAAGACCCAGCTCCACTCAACGACCAGCAAGCTACAGTGCTGGACACCCTATGCCAAAAAACTAGAAGACAGGAACACAACCCCACCCATTAGCAGAGACGCTGCCTAAAATCATAATAGGTTCACAGACACCCCAAAACACACCACCAGACATGTTCCTGCCCACCGGAAAGACAAGATCCAGCCTCATCGGCCAGAACACAGGCACCAGTCCCCTCCACCAGGAAGCCTACACAACCCACTGAAACAACCTTACCCACTGGGGGCATACAACAAAAACAACAGGAACTACGAAAAGGAGACCCCAAACACAGTAAGTTAAGCAAAATGAGAAGACAGAGAAATATGCAGCAGATGAAGGAGCAAGGTAAAAACCCACCAGACCAAACAAATGAAGAGGAAATAGGCAGTCTGCCTGAAAAAGAATTCAGAGTAATGATAGTAAAGATGATCCAAAATCTTGGAAATAGAATGGAGAAAATACAAGAAACGTTTAACATTAAAGGACCTAGAAGAACTAAAGAGCAAAGAAACAATGATGAACAACACAATAAATGAAATTAAAAATTCTCTAGAAGGAATCAATAGCAGAATAACTGAGGCAGAAGAATGGATAAGTGACCTGGAAGATAAAATAGTGGAAATAACTACCGCAGATCAGAATAAAGAAAAAAGAAGGAAAAGAATTGACGACAGTCTCAGAGACCTCTGGGACAACATTAAACGCACCAAATTAGCATTATAGGGGTCCCAGAAGAAGAGGAGAGAAAAAAAAGGAGACTGAGAAAATGTTTGAAGACACTATAGTTGAAAACTTCCCTAATATGGGAAAGGAAATAGTCAACCAAGTCCAGGAAGTGCAGAGTCCCATATAGGATAAATCTAAGGAGAAACATGCCAAGACATATATTACCAAAACTATCAAAAATTAAATACAAAGAAAAAATATTAAAAGCAGCAAGGGAAAAGCAACAAATAACATAAAAGGGAATCCCCATAAGGTTAACAGCTGATCTTTCAGCAGGAACTCTGCAAGCCAGAAGGGAATGGTAGGACATATTTAAAGGGATGAAAGGGAAAAACCTAAAACCAAGATTACTCTACCCAGCAAGGATCTCATTCAGATTTGATGGAGAAAGTAAAACCTTTACAAACAAACAAAAGCTAAGAGAATTCAGCACCACCAAACCAGCTTTACAACAAATGCTGAAGGAACTTCTCTAGGCAGGAAATACAGAGAGGAACAAGACCTACAGTAACAAACAAAAAACAATTAAGAAAATGGTAATAGAAACATACATATCGCTAACTACCTTAAATGTAAATGGATTAAATGCTCCAACCAAAAGACACAGACTGGCTGAATGGATACAAAAACAAGACGCGTATATATGCTGTCTACAAGAGACCCACTTCAGACCTAGGGGCACATACAGACTGAAAGTGGGGGGGTGGAAAAAGATAGTCCATGCAAATGGAAATCAACAGAAAGCTGGAGTAGCAATTCTCATATCAGACAAAATAGACTTTAAAATAAAGACTATTACAAGAGAAAAAGAAGGACACTACATAATGATCAAGGGATCAATCCAGGAAGAAGACATAACAATTGTAAATATTTATGCACCCAACATAGGAGCACCTCAATACATAAAGCAAAGGCTAACAGCCATTAAAGGGGAAATCAACAGTAACACAATCATAGTAGGGGACTTTAACACCCCACTTTCACCAATGGACAGATCATCCAAAATGAAAATAAATAAGGAAACAAGCTTTAAATGACACATTAAACAAGATGGACTTAATTGATATTTATAGGACATTCCATCCAACAACAACAGAATACACTTTCTTCTCAAGTGCTCATGGAACGTTCTCCAGGATAGATCATATCTTGGGTCACAAATCAAGCCTTGGTACGTTTAAGAAAATTGAAATCATATCAAGTATCTTTTCTGACCACAACGCTATGAGACAAGATATCAATTACAGGAAAAAAACTGTAAAAAATACAAACACATGGAAGCTAAACAATACGCTACTGAATAACCAAGAGATCAATGTAGAAATCAAAGAGGAAATCAAAAAATACCTAGAAACAAATGATAATGAAAGCACAACGACCCAAAACTTATGGGATGCAGCAAAAGCAGTTCTAGGAGGGAAGTTTATAGCAATACAATCCTACCTCAAGAAACAAGAAAAATCTCAAATAAACAACCTAACCTTACACCTAAAGCAATTAGAGAAAGAAGAACAAGAAACCCCCAAATTTAGCAGAAGGAAAGAAATCATAAAAATCAGATCAGAAATAAATGAAAAGGAAATGAAGGACACAATAGCAAAGATCAATAAAACTAAAAGCTGGTTCTTTGAGAAGATAAACAAAATTCATAAACCATTAGCGAGACTCATCAAGAAAAAAAGGGAAAAGACTCAAATCAACAGAATTAGAAATGAAAAAGGAGACATAAAAACTGACACTGAAGAAATACAAAGGATCATGAGAGATTACTACAAGGAACTATATGCCAGTAAAATGGACAACCCGGAAGAAATGGACAAATTCTTAGAAAAGCACAGCCTTCCAAGACTGAACCAAGAAGAAATAGAAAATATAAACAGACCAATCACAAGTGCTGAAATTGAAACTGTGATTAAAAATCTTCCAACAAACAAAAGTCCAGGATCATATGGCTTCACAGGTGAATTCTATCAAACATTTAGAGAAGAGCTAACACCTATCCTTCTCAAACTCTTCCAAAATATAGCAGAGGGAGGAACACTCCCCAACTCATTCTACGAGGCCACCATCACCCTGATACCAAAACCAGACAAAGACGTCACAAAGAAAGAAAACTACAGGCCAATTTCACTGATTAACATAGATGCAAAAATCCTCAACAAAATACTAGCAAACAGAATCCAACAGCACATTAAAGGGATCATACACCATGATCAAGTGGGGTTTATCCCAGGAACGCAAGGATTCTTCAATATACGCAAAACAATCAATGTGATACACCATATTAACAAACTGAAGGATAGAAACCATACGATCATCTCAATAGATGCAGAAAAACTTTCGACAAAATTCAACACCCATTTATGATAAAAACACTCCAGAAAGCAGGCATAGAGGGAACTTACCTCAACATAATAAAGGCCATATATGACAAACCCACAGCTAGCATCGTTCTCAGTGGTGAAAAAGTGAAATCATTTTCACTAAGATCAGGAACAAGACAAGGTTGCCCACTCTCACCACTATTATTCAGCATAGTTTTGGAAGTTTTAGCCACAGCAATCAGAGAAGAAAAAGAAATAAAAGGAATCCAAATCAGAACAGAAGAAGTAAAACTGTCACTGTTTGCAGATGACATGATACTATACATAGAGAATCCTAAAGATGCTACCAGAAAACTACTAGAGCTAATCAATGAGTTTGGTAAAGTAGCAGGATACAAAATTAATGCTCAGAAATCTCTTGCATTCCTATAAAAATCTGAAAGGGAAATTAAGGAAACACTCCCATTTACCATTGTAACAAAAAGAATAAAATACCTAGGAAAAAACTACCTAGGGAGACAAAAGACCTGTATGCAGAAAGCTATAAGACATGGATGAAAGATATTAAAGATGATACAAACAGATGGAGAGGTATACCATGTTCTTGGATTGGAAGAATTAACATTGTGAAAATGACTATACTACCCAAAGCAATCTACAGATTCAATGCAATCCCTATCAAACTACCAATGGCATTTTTCACAGAACTAGAGCAAAAAATTTCACAATTTGTATGGCAACACAAAAGCCCTGAATAGCCAAAGCAATCTTAAGAAAGAAAATGGAGCTGGAGGAATCAGGCTCCCTGACTTCAGACTATACTACAAACCTACAGTAATCAAGACAGTGTGGTACTGGCACAAAAACAGAAATATAGATAAATGGAACAGGATAGAAAGCCCAGAGATAAACCCACGCACATATGGTCACCTTATCTTTGATAAAGGAGGCAAGAATACACAATACAGAAGAGACAGCCTCTTCAATAAGTGGTGCTGTGAAAACTGGACAGCTACATGTAAAAGAATGAAATTAAAACACTCCTTAACACCATACACAAAAATAAACTCAAAATGGATTAAAGACCTAAATGTAAGGCCAGACACTATAAAACTCTTAGAGGAAAACATAGGCAGAACATTCTATGACATAAATCACAGCAAGATCCTTTTTGATCCACCTCCTAGAGAAGTGGAAATTAAAACAAAAATAAACAAATGGGACCTAATGAACCTTAAAAGCTTTTGCACAGCAAAGGAAACCATAAACAAGATGAAAAGACAACCCTCAGAATGGGAGAAAATATTTACAGATGAAGCAACTGACAAAGGATTAACCTCCAAAATATACAAGCAGCTCATGCAGCTCAATATCAAAAAACCAAACAACCCAATCTAAAAACGGGCAGAAGACCTAAATAGACATTTCTCCCAAGAAGATATACAGGTTGCCAACAAACACATGAAAGGATGCTCAAAATCACTAATCATTAGAGAAATGCAAATCAAAACTACAATGAGGTATCACCTCACACCATTCAGAATGGCCATCATCAAAAAATCTACGAACAATAAATGCTGGAGAGGGTATGGAAAAAAGGAAACCCTCTTGCACTGTTAGTGGGAATGTAAATTGATACAGCCACTATGGAGAACATTATGGAGGTTCCCTAAAAAACTAAAAATAGAACTACCATACGACCCAGCAATCCCACTATTGGGCATATACCCTGCAAAAACCATAACTCAAAGAGTCATGTACCACAATGTTCATTGCAGTTCTATTTACAACAGCCAGGACTTGGAAGCAACCTAAGTGTCCATCGACAGATGAATGGATAAAGAAGATGTGGCACATATATACAATGGAATATTACTCAGTCATAAAAGGAAACGAAATTGAGTTATTTGTACTGAGGTGGATGGACCTAGAGTCTGTCATACAGAGTGAAGTAAGTCAGAAAGAGAAAAACAAATACCGTATGCTAACACATATATATGGAATCTAAAAGAAAAATAATTGTTCTGAAGAACCTAGGGGCAGGACAGGAATAAAGACGCAGACGTAGAGAATGGACTTGAGGACATGGGGAGGGGGAAGGGTAAGCTGGGATGAAGTGAGAGAGTGGCATGGACATATATACACTACCAAATGTAAAATAGATAGCTAGTGGGAAGCAGCCGCATAGCACAGGGAGATCAGCTTGCTTCGTGACCACCTAGAGGGGTGGGATAGGGAAGGTGGGAGGCAGACACAAGAGGGAGGAGATATAGGGATATATGTATATGTATAGCTGATTCACTTTGTTATAAAGCAGAAACTAACACACTATTGTAAAGCAATTATACTCCAGTAAAGATGTTTAAAAAAAAAAGTTTATTTCTTCACTCATAGCCAATAGTAAACCAGTGAAGGCTTGGGAAGTGGCCCCAGCTTTCTCTGCCTTAGGAGTTTTATTTGGAAGTTTGACTCCTCTCCTGCAGTCCTATCTTTTTCTGCTTGTTACTTCCAAGGCAGTTGACTAGCTTTCTCCTGCGTGATGGAGTGGAATGATTGAGCCAGTGTTTTCTGGATTTTTAACATCTCCGAGCCATGTTGCAGACTCATTCAACTGGTTTGTAATCCCCTGGTGAAAATATAGTAAGCAGAAGCTCCCAGCACTTTGAATACATGATACAATAAAGCAAAAGACACAATAATAGAAGAACAAATGGTATAATATTTTCCTAAGTGTATTTGTATTCGATTTATGTTAGATTTGGGAAGCTGGCAATTTAATAGGTGAGAGAACTTTCATCAAACTTCAGAAAGCACATGTAGAATTCATCACCACTGGTACATGGAATTGCAAGGAGAGATTTTAACCAGAGAGAGACAGACAGACAGATGCAGCATGGCAGAGAGCAAAACAGTGTCAGCTGTTACCCTGCTGAACCTCCTCTTGCAATTTATGGGGACTGTCAGCTACTAACCATCTAAATAACTCATTTCCATGTCAGAAATTATACCTGAAGCAGAAAATACTGCAGATCAATCCGGTGTTGTGACTTTTTTTTGAAAATGCAGACACATCTTCGTATGGATGTATGGGAGTCATGGCGTGGGAACTGGCATAATTTAATGGCTAATAGGCACTTTTTATTACCTTGGTCTTTTGCTTTATTTTCTCACAAGGGTCCCAAAGTTCATTCAAGAAGGGCTTTGATGGAACCATTGGAGAGAGAATGATGGGAAAATTATTTTCATGTTCTCATATCAATAGTACTTTGGGGTAAAATAGACCTGGATTTGAATCCTAATTCTTTCAGCTACAATTTGTGTTATCTCAAATAAGGAATTCATCTCTTTGAGCCTCAGTTTCCTTATCAGTAAAACGGAGACAATAATAATAGCATAAGGACATCACACAGTGGTTGCACAAAGTATATATTCCCTTGTGCCTCCTTTTTAAAAAGTATTCAGATAATAATTCATGGATAATAATAGTCCTAGTTGTTTTTTCCCCTTTTGGTGTGTGTGTGGTGAGAGAGAGAGCTTAGAGAGAGAATGAGTAAGAGCAGAACAGAATGATATAAAACCACCTGGACTCTGAGGCCAACCTGCTGGGGTTCAAGTTATGGCTCTACTATTTATTTATTTATTTTTTATATATCTCTGTTTGCACATTTTAAACACTAAATCTCCTAGTGGTCATAGAAAGACAGAATTGAAGTAAAAAAATTTTTTTTGTTTTAATTTGCTCAGTTTTTAAAAACTGAAATATAGTTGATTTACAGTGTTGTGTTAATTTCTGCTGTACAGCAAAGTGATTCAGTTATACACATATATACATTCTTTTTTCATATTCTTTTCCATTATGGTTTATCCCAGGATACTGAATATAGTTCAGTATCTTGTTTTTTATCCATTTTATATGTAATATTTCACGTCTGCTAACCCCAAACTCCCAGTCCATCCCTCCCCCACCCCCCATGGTTCTACTATTTATGTAACCTGCACAAATTACTTAATTTCTCAGTGTTTCAGTTACTTATCTGTAAAGTGAAGATGATAATACTATTTTATCTCATAGATTGTTATGAGAGTTAAATGAATAGTCATTCTTTTTTAAAAAATATTTTTATTTATTTATTTGGCTGCGCTGGGTCTTAGTTGCGGCATGCGGGCTCTTAGTTGCGGCACATGGGATCTAGTTACCTGACCAGGGATCGAACCCGGGCCCCCTGCATTGGGAGCGTGGAGTCTTAACCGCTGGACCACCAGGGAAGCACCAAATGAATAGTCCTTCTAAACAAGGAAGTGTTTAGAACCATGCCTGTAACAGGATGTACTATACATCTAAGCCATCCATAGTAATTGTATTATCATTTGAATACTGCTATTATTTTTGTAAAGAATAATAATGATAATTACTCATTTGATGTAGAGGGTTATGAGATCTGGGGAGAAAAGTGATGAACAGTATATAGACTTTGAAGCTGTTCCTGGTTTAAAACATGCTCAACTTTCATTTTTACTTTTATAAGACTGAGATTATAATTTCTAGCCCTTGGGGTTAAAATGACATTAAAATGAGATCATGGTGTACCACCTTAGGACATAGTGGCTATTGTGAGGATCTCTCATTTCACAGAGGAGGAAGAAAGTGTGGTTCAGCCATCTGCCTACAGACCCACAAATGGATTGGCCAAGTGTCTTTCCCCAACCTCCTTGCCCTCTTCACTCCCCAGAAGTTGCGTCCCCAGAAGGACGCTGGGAACACTTAGGGGACAGTGGTAGTCTTGGGGTTTTCATGTCATGGAAAGCGATGGTGCCATGTGAATTGATGTCATAGCTATTTGGGGGATTCTGTTCAGTACATCTTTTCTGAAAACTTCCCTCAAGGTGGGTCCTCAGCAGCCAGGTCCTTGCCATGTGACCCCACCTCCTGTTATATGATTGGACTGGAGTTGGACCCCTGATCCAATCAGATTCACTCTCTGAGGAGCTTGGAATTGGAAGCTGAGTTCCTCCAAACCCAACACCACAATTCAGCTAGAGTGATCTTTCTGAAAATCAGTCACCTTCCTCCTGCTTCAAACACATTTGTGGCTCCCTATTGCTCTTGGAACAAGGACTTGTTTAGTCTGGCCTTAAACACCGTGGACCTTCAGGCCTCATCTCACACCATCTCACCTTTCTTGTTAGTGCTGCAGCCACACTGGCCTTCATTGGCCCTTGGGCTCACCATGCACCCTCTTGCTAAAGGCCTTCACAGATGCTGTTCCTCTGCCTGGAACACCAGTCCTTCTACTCTCTTCCTCATCTTTCCTGTATCATTTCGGTGGTTACTTTCCCAAGGAAATCTTCTCTCACCTCCCTGTGTCAAACTTGTGTCCTGTGAGCTTTCATTGCCGTGCGTGCCTTTCCATCCTAACACTAGCCAGGGTTGTGATTATACATGTGTATGCGTGATTATTTGATTAATGATAGTATCTCCCAGCAGACTCCAGCCTCCATCAGGGTGAAGTCATCTTTAGTTTTGTTCACTTTTGTATCCCCAGGACCTGGCACAGTGCCTTGTCCATAATAGATGTTCAATAAATACCTGCTGAACCAATGAATATGTACCAGGGATGGGTAGAGCTACAGGGTGAAAGTCTACATACCACAGCTGCTGAGATTTGAGACTTGCTCTGATACTCACCCCCATTCTCCTTGAAGCCTGCTTTTCTTCTTGTTTTTTTAGATTTAATGAAAGGCCCTCACCATCCTTCTATTGAATTTCTATGTATTGTTTAATCTCTTGTGAGTGGGGTTCTTTTATCTGCAACCCAATGAGACCATTTATGCTGCTGTAAGGAGATGGAGATTGAGAAAATCCCAAGAGTTTTCTTCCAGGATGATTCAAAAGGCGGATACACAGGGGGAGGGATGGAGCAGGAAGGTTGGGGTTAGCAGATGTAGGCTTTTATATATGGAATGGATAAACAACAAGGTCCTACTGTATAGAGCAGAGAACTATATTCAATATCCTATGATAAACCATAATGGAAAAGAATATATAAAAAAAGAATGTGTGTATATATATATATATATATATATATATATATATATGAATAACTGAATCACTTTGCTATACAGCAGAAATGAACACAACATTGTAAATCAACTACATACTTCAGTAAAAAAAAATTGATTAAAAAAAGGAGGATACACAGCACAGGCAACACTGATGACCACAGTCATCATCATCTGCTGCTATTGGGCTGGCCAAAAATTTCGTTCGTTTTTGGCTGAATGAACTTTTTGGCCAATCCAATATTTGTACTCTGGCTCAGCAGGAGACCCAGCCTAACCAGGGAGCACCACTTCAGTTATGTCTATGGCTGGTGGGGTCTTACCTTCAGTCCTTAAAATGTCTTCCCTAACTTCCGTATTTACTTCTCCATTTGCAACACTCTTTCCCACCACAGACGTTATTTGAGTTAACTAATAACCTAGTCAAATGCCAAACTCTCCTTCCAGGAGATGAAACATTGAAAGCAGCATGTAAGGATCCTGTCTTTATGTAGCAGAAACATCTTAGTTTATCTTTACGTATCTCCAGCTCTTCATGTCTACTCTGGATTCATTGTTTCTCTCTTTCCCAGTCGTGTGTGTGGGTGTGTGTGTGTGTGTGTGTGTGTGTGTGTGTGTGTGTGTGTGTGTGTGTGTGTGTGTGTGTGATTGAACCTGGCCAACATTCACCCAGTTGTCTAAACCTTGGCTTAGCATCTGGGCATCACTCTGCTTCTTCCCTTTCCCTAAGCTCCTGCTCAGTCAAACCATTCATCATTCCACCTGCTAAATATCTCCCCAATCCACCTGCTTCCTCACCTGCACCCTTACTGTCACCATCCTAGCCAAGCTGTCGCGATCTCTCTCCAGGATGACTGCAACTGTTTTCCAATTGTCCCCTTGCTTCCAGCCTTGCCCCTTCCAAAATGTTCATCTTTCCGAACATAAATCTGATCATGCCTATTATTTCACCTCCTTTATACCTCAGCTGCCACCTCCGGGTCACGCCTTAGAACTCATGATCACCAAACACTGCCCCATTTACAGACATCACAAATGCCATCCTCCTTTGTGACTGCAAACTCTCTTCTTCCAGCTTGAAGGCAACAGACTCTCATACAATTATTCTTCAACTCCCCTAAGACCCTAAGCCATTGACACCCTGTTCTCCACATTTCTTAGCCCCTCTTCTTTTCACACATTCTTATTCTGATTTCATGGCCCGTCACTTGCAATTACCTGCTCCCAAATGCCCACTTACTCAGGCATCCTTGACTCCTTTTCTCTCTCCACCGTATTTGCCTGGCAAAACCCAACCCTAGATGCTTCTCTGTTGCTCCCCCTGAGTGATTAAAAGCAATAGGGAGAAAATAAGACCAGGATACTGGTTTTACATCCTATAATGTATTTCTTTTTTTTTCCCTTTAAGTTTTTTTTTTAACTGAAGTGTAGTTGATTTACAATGTTGTGTTAATTTCTGCTGTACAGCAAAGTAATTCGGTTATACATATATATATATTCTTTTTTAATATATATTCTTTATTTTTACTGAGCTTACTTTCCTGCTCTCCAGGATCCAATCCAAGTGCATAAGGTTGTTGTGAAGATTGAGTTAATATATACAAAATGATTAAAATATTACCTGGCACCTGGGAAGCACTCAATGAATGTTGCCTATTGTTAATATTATTATTGTTGTTGTTATGATTGTTACGGTCATTAACCCATCCTCCTCTCGCCCGATGACCTTACCTCATAGTTAATTGAGAAACTAGAAAACTTCAGATGAGAGTTCCCTAATCTTGCACCAAAATCTCCAAACCTCCAATAGTTCTGCTGATCTCATTTTTCCCTTCCAAAGTCAATCCCTCAACATGTGATCTAGATCTTACATACTTTTGCTTTCTTAAGACATTTACACCTTCCCATTTTCTCCTTTTCTGTCTTGTACCATAAAATAAAATGCTAGTCATTACTGGAACTAAAGTATTAAGTCACCAGCTCCCGCACCCCATGCTCTGGACAACCAGTTAAGCAGAGAATTTAAAGCACGTTCCACAAAATATTGCTGGGTGTCTCTAGATGGAGAAAGTCTAATAGGAAAATAAGCATCAATTGCTAAAAATAAAGAGGAAAATCCTATTATGTAGTAAATATTAACCCCCTTTGTCTTCCTCCTTCCTACCCGCAAGTTGCCAATGAGGTTTGCAAAGCAACCATCAATTTAGACTTTCCTGTTGTCCGACATTCAGTGTTTCTTTATTACCCACAACGTGAATACATGGTGAGTTAAAGGGGAAGGGACCTCTTATAGTGGCAGTCTGATTTTCTGCAGAAAATATAAAATTTGCCTAAATAAGTAGAGAGGTTGGAGTCACAGGGGACATATACTATAGATGTGTATGTGACTTCACTGGTTTAGTACCAGCTCTCTGGAGGCCAAGTACAAAGTTCCTGAGGATCACAGAGTAGAGACAGAAAAAGAGCTGGGGGCCTGGGAACCCTGTTTGCTTTCTAATCCATTGACAGCTGTAGCATTTCTGTTGCAACAAGTGCCCTTTAGTTAATGGGACTAGATTTTATTTTTATTCCAAGTAGTACATCTTTCTACATTTTAACATTTCTGAAAGCATGTTACAACTGACAATTGATGTGACCATTTATTTTTGTGTTTTTCTTCCAGAAAGGTGCTATTAAATCAGTGACGGTGTCTTACAAATAGGGCGTCTTAAAATCTTGAACACGTGGTAATAAACCTCAGGTAGGGATGGTTACTTTGTTTAGGTAAGCAGTTTAAGGAGTCTGGTCTTTATCTGGTCTGAAAGGGAGGGACTAGGTTACGTATAAAGACAGACCTGACTCCTCAGAGGTACAGAAGTTAGGACATCCATTATTTTCACTAGAGCTTTCTGAAAGGCTCAGAAACTGATAAATGTACATGTTCTGTCCACTGAGAGGAGCCCGGAACAAGCCTCAGGGCTTGGTGGGCTGAGAGCCATCCTTGGGAGCTTCAGGTCTGTGTCTTTGCATCCAAAAGGCAGAGATGCATTTATAGAAGTGGATCCTCTCCGGCTGTGCTTTCGGGGCCCAGAGGCACAAGTCATTCGGAGACTCACCTAAGCTCCTTTTTGCGAAGAGAGAGAGGCTATGAGGGAAAAGGGCAAGCACTGGAGTATTAACTCTGAATGGCTCATTGAGGGGCTGTTTTTTGTTTGTTTGTTTGTTTGTTTGTTTTATAAATTAGGAGCTCGATGAACAGATACACAGTACTTCATATTTATTTATTTATTTATTTTTTAAATTTTTGGCTGTGTCGGGTCTTCGTTTCTGTGCGAGGGCTTTCTCTAGTTGCGGCGAGCGGGGGCCACTCTTCGTCGCGGTGCGCGGGCCTCTCACTACCGCGGCCTCTCTTGTCGGGGAGCACAGGCTCCAGACGCGCAGGCTCAGTAGTTGTGGCTCACGGGCCCAGTTGCTCCGCGGCACGCGGGATCTTCCCAGACCAGGGCTCGAACCCGTGTCCCCTGCACTGGCAGGCGGATTCTCAACCACTGCGCCACCAGGGAAGCCCCGAGTGGCTGGTTTTAAGATGTTGCTCCTTATTGCACAGAATCCTTCTTTATTCTCCAAAAGAGGCTTTGGCAAAGTCAGAGTAAGGAAGACTTAATCTCACACAGAACCCAGCTATTCCAGAGAATGTGATGTCCTCGTATCTTCTATCAACAGTACTTCATGCATCCGTGAAAAGCTTGCAGGTCTTCCCAACAGTAAAAATCACTATCATTTATTAAGCCCTGATGTGCAGGCACTATGCTAAATTCCTGACAGGAGTCAATTCTTTTATATGAATTGTCTCAATCAATTTTCCTAACAACCCCCATTATCCTGATCAGGACATTGGGAATCAGAGAGATTAAGTAACTTTCTCAATGTCACACAGCAAAAAAGCAGCAGAGCCAGGACTCAAAGCCAGATCTATGTCACTCTGAGGCCCTGTCTGTCTCTTAGCTACTTAACCACACTGCCTGCTGCTTATTTTTCTCTATCCCAAAGGAGGCTACCCAGCAGGTGGACAAAAAAAGCTTCTAGCCAGACAGCATTAAAGCTACCATGGAAAGCAAATGACAGCTGCTACCATATAAACACACTTTTCTGTATAACTTGGTTTCCTGCCCTTTCAGGAGCTCATAGACTGATGGCTGGCAGAGAAGAGAAGACAGAAAACACACTGAGATGAGCAGAAGTACCAACCAAGGACTCTTGATGTGCAAAGAAGGTTGAGAGAGCAAAGGAAGGAAGCCAGAACAGTTTTAGAGTCAGCCCCGGGTCCTGATCGCCCGCACACACCCACTCTCCTCTTTCCAGGCTGGCATGGGTCTGGGGAGGGAACACTTGCCCAAATCAATGTTTATTTCCTGAAGTTCATGGTCACCAGAGGAGACTGCATCTCCCCCTCTTTCACTTGGAAAAACTGATGTCTTGGGATAATTATGATTCATCCTTTGATCTGTCTCTATATCTGCAAAGCATAAATAGTGTCAGCTGGCGAGGTATGATTGCTCCGATATTTCAGGTTTATATTTTGAATAACACAAGACTTGGTTGCTGGCACTGGTAAATAATTTACTCTAGTCTGAAATACAAGCTCCAGGCAAGAAGGATAAGATCAAACATGGGGAACTGCGGTACCATAGCAAACACACTGCCTCCCTCTGAAGAGGTTTTCTAAATTCTGTGCTGGAAGAAGGGGCGAAAATGACAACAGGTGGGGAATCAGCAATGGTCCTTCTGGCCCCTGCCCAAATAAAATGGTTTTGCTGACATCAAAGGGGGCTGGAGAGATGAATATCAATCGTGGTCATGGAGCAGGGAAGTGATGGCTGAAGGAAAACTTCTCCAGTTCTAACACAAACACCCCACCTCACCGCACAAAGCCTCTGCCCTGCCCAAGCTGAGTAGTGATGCCCGCTTCTTAGGTCCCATGTTAAAAAGCCTTCTACCCACAGGGTGCAGAAGAGAGGGAGAAGGGAGTGCCTGGTCTGATTTCTTTGCTTTCCTATATCTGGGGAAGAAATAAAAATGAACAAATGGAGAGTATTATGATAGGAGAGTTTGTTTAATGCTTTTGTTATGACGATACATGAAAAAGGCAGGATTTGAAGTGCAGCTGCGGTGTGATCACAATTAAGTTCAAGTCCACAGCAAAATTTCTGCAGTGAGAATAGACTGAAAATAAATGCATTAATATGTTATCCAGTGGTTGCTGTTGGGGGATGGGAGGAGTGTTGTATGCCAGAACTCTTTGTTACTATAAAAGGGTGATCCTGGTGGGAATCTGTATTGTCTTGAGATGACCTGTCAGATTGGTCTGGACAGTAATGGCATGCCTCTGTGATGGGCATGGCCTCCCTTCAGTAAGGAGAATATTCCTGCTACAGCAAATCTTTGGAAAGTGATGTGAAAATTAATAACGGGGGAACATCACTAAAATGTCAGGAGTCTGGAGGCCAGAAGGGAGCGCTCTCTAACACGTGCGAGCCGTCAATACAGGTCCTAACAGGAAGAGACTACTTTGCATCTTTGGCAGGAAGTGACGCTACTTTACTGCCACAGGCCAGAGAAGAAAAAAAAAGTGTTTTCTCCTGACCTAGTAACAGCTTAGCCAATGAGAGACTGTCATACTCAGCCAATGAAAAGCCACTATACTTCAAACTCCCAGTTTCTTCAATGGACTTTTGTTACTATCAGCTCCTCCCACCTTCCCCTTCTCCTCCATAAAAAGGTTTCCTCTCTTTTGTCTTACCAGCCTGGCATATGGTTCCCCATTGTTGCATTTCCTGAATTGCAGTTCTCTGCTGTTCCTAAATAAACCCGTGTTGCTGGTAAAATAACTAGCTGTTTTATTGTTTTAGGTTAACAGTGAGAAGGGTATCAATTGGCTCTTACTCAATTGGTAGTGACTATTTGGGACACTGAGGTGAGAAGGATTTTGAAAGGCCTGATTGACTAGTGATGTCTACCCAGAGACAGGAGAGGAAGTCACAGCATGAGGTGCTATATTTGCCATCTGGGTTTAAAGTCAGCCACCTGAGTTCAAATCTTGGCTTTGAGCATGAGGGTTTTTTTTTTTTAATTAATTAATTTATTTATTTATTAATTAATTTATTTATTTTATTTTTGGCTGCATTGGGTCTTTGTTGCTGCACGCGGGCTTTCTCTAGTTGCGGTGAGCAGGGGCTACTCTTCGTTGCAGTGCACGGACTTCTTATTGCAGTGGCTTCTCTTGTTACGGAGCATGGGCTCTAGGCGTGCAGGCTTCAGTAGTTGTGGCATGTGGGCTCAGTAGTTGTGGCTCGTGGGCTCTAGAGCGCAGGCTCAGTAGTTGTGGTGCACAGGCTTAATTCCTCCGCAGCATGTGGGATCTTCCTGGACCAGGGCTCGTACCCGGGTCCCCTGCATTGGCAGGCGGATTCTTAACCACTGCACCACCAGGGAAGTCCTGAGCATGAGTTTTTGAACCTTAAAAAGTCACTCTAATTTTCTTGTATCTGTTACCAACTTGTGGGAATTAGATGAAATAATCTATGAGGATGTATATGGCATAAGTAAATTCTCAATAAATTTCTCTCTCCCCCCTTCTCCCCTTTCCTTTCCTTTCCATCCTGAAGGACACGAAGATCATAAGAAAATTTTATCCCATTTTCAGGACTCACAAATTCAGCCCAATTTTTAAAAAAATTAATTTATTTAATTTATTTATTTTTGGCTGCGTTGGGTCTTCGTTGCTGCAGGCAGGCTTTCTCTAGTTGCAGCGAGCGGTGGCTACTCTTCTTTGCAGTGCCTGGGCTTCTCATGGCAGTGGCTTCTCTTGTTGCGGAGCATGGGTCTAGGTGCGTGGGCTCAGTAGTTGTGGCACACGGGCTTAGTTGCTCTGCGGCATGCGGGATCTTCCTGGACCAGGGCTTGAACCCGTGTCCCCTGCATTGGCAGGCGGATTCTTAACCACTGCACCACCAGGGAAGGCCCTCAGCACAGTTCTAAATGCTTCAATGATCCAGTGGAAGGTCCCAAGGTTAGAGAAGATGAACATGATATGGTTGGTAGGCCTAGGAGACAAGGTGTTTTTAGGACCAAGCAGTGTTGAAAGCATCTGTCAGAATGAGGAAAACAGAAAAATACCTCAGTTCACTGGGCACAGTGCTGAGCTAAGCAGATTGCAGATGGAATTTTTGGAATTCCTCTTCCGAGGCCAAAAGCCTAGAACTTTAATAGCTACATATTCTTGGAGGTAAAGAATGTCTTGATTGGGCTGAGGAATGCAATTCCCATCCCTTGGACTTGAACTGGAGAAGAATTTCCAATTTTGGATTTGCTGTGGCTCTCATTTTCCTCTTTAGAGTCTCTGGTGTGTGTCTGGTCTCTCAAGAAATGGGTATTTTTAGGTCCTGGTCTGGAAAACAGTAAGTCAGCAAAAATTCCAATAATTAGTCCTGGGAAGAATTGGCCCATTAATGCTGTTGCCATTTTCAATTTAATAGAATTCTTTGCTGAAGGCTGGCAGCGTGGTGGTGAGACAAGTGTGTGAGTTTTGGATTCCATCTGATATGGGTTTTAAACCCCAATTTACCACTTGGTAGATGCTATTGGTGCCCATGTCACTTTCCCTCATCCCATCTCTGATTTGGTCACTGCCAGGGTCCAGCTTCAAGTCCCCACTCTGTCTCCCAGCTTTGCTGTATCAGGGCTGTTTTCAAAATGGTGGCAGCTCACTCAGACCGCACATAGAAACACAGGGGAGTTAACAGCAGCATGGCGACCCTCAGCCAATGGGAGATGGGAGTCAGGGGGTAAATGCCCCGAACTCCCAGCCATCAGAGGGGGCATTCTGAGGTGTTTCCTACACAGCTTCTCCGAGGGTCTCCAGCAGGAAGCTCTCTGGCTGCCCATAGCGATAATCAGCTCAATAAAGACCCCTTATCAGCTTTCTGTCGTTTCTCATCTCACTTGCCCTTCTCCCTATCCCTACTTTTACAGATAACCTCTCCAATACACTACCTGCACCCAAGTCCTTGTCTCAGGTTCTGTTTGGGGAGATTCAAACGAACGCCACAGCTATGTTACACATTCTTCCTCTTTTCTAACACTCCCGTTTCATCCTTCATTTCCCACACTCATAGATGATTCAATTTCTCCCTTAAAGATTGAGAAAATCCACCATCTTCTTTTCTTCTATATCTCTTTGCCTGTCTTTCTCGTTCTTTCATTCTTAGGGAAATAGGACTACAAGATATGTTGTCTTGACAAAGCCTGATTCTCTACCAGGGCCATGTATTTCAATTAATAGCCACCATGATGCCCTCAGCGGCTTAACGCAGGAAACTTGGGGGTGGGGGGGTATCCTCTTCTCATCCTTGAATCAATCACCAAATGCTAAATGTTTCTCGGTTTTGTCCACTTCTCTCTCAATTAATAATGGCTAACCTTTTTTTGAGTATTTGTTATATGCTGAGCATCTTATGAGCTTTACATGCTTTATTTCATTGACATCCCTATAGGGATGGTACTATTTCTTCCCCATTCACCGATGATGAAGTTGAGGCACAGAGAGGTTCAGGAACTTGCCCAAGGTTGTTTGAGTGAGTGAGTGGGGCCCAGAATGTTAATCCAGTTCCTAACTGCAGAGTTCATGATCTTAACCATCTACTTTCCCACCTGTACATCTGCTGAGCATCACGCCCCTACCACCCCGCTCCACCATCTCCATCCTCTCCTTCTCACAGGGCTTCTTCCCTTCCGCTTCCACCCAAGCTGATGCCTCCTCTGTTTCATTTGTATGATCCGTGGAATAAATGATCTATGGAGTGAATGGGCCTTTATTTAACCAACTAATCCCTCTATAAGTACTGTTTACATTAACGGTGAAATGTTCATTGTTGTTTCTCATTGCTGAAGAGAGGCAAAGAATTTCAGTCTTTGGAGTCAGAAAGGCCTAAGGTCAAGCTCCACTATGTGACTGAACATGTCCCAGCATTAGTCTTCTCATCTGTACAATATGAATTAAAAATAGCTCCTATGGTCACTTTATCTTTGATAAAGGAGGCAAGCATATACAGTGGAGAAAAGACAGCCTCTTCAGTAAGTGGTGCTGGGAAAACTGGACAGGTACATGTAAAAGTGTGAAATTAGAACACTCCCTGACACCATACACAAAAATAAACTCAAAATGGATTAAAGACCTAAGTGTAAGGCCAGACACTATCAAACTCTTAGAGGAAAACATAGGCAGAACACTCTTATGACATAAATCACAGCAAGATCCTTTTTGACCCAGCTCCTAGAGAAATGGAAATAAGAACACAAATAAACAAATGGGACCTAATGAAACTTAAAAGCTTTTGCACAGCAAAGGAAACCATAAACAAGACCAAAAGACAACCCTCAGAATGGGAGAAAATATTTGCAAATGAAGCAACTGACAAAGGATTAATCTCCAAGATTTACAAGCAGCTCATGCAGCTCAATAACAAAAAAACAAACAACCCAATCCAAAAATGGGCAGAAGACCTAAATAGACATTTCTCCAAAGAAGATATACAGATGGCCAACAGACACATGAAAGAATGCTCAACATCATTAATCATTAGAGAAATGCAAATCAAAACTACAATGATGTATCACCTCACACCAGTCAGAATGGCCATCATCAAAAAATCTACAAACAATAAATGCTGGAGAGGGTGTGGAGAAAAGGGAACACTCTTGCACTGTTGGTGGGAATGTAAATTGATACAGCCACTATGGAGAACAGTATGGAGGTTCCTTAAAAAACTAAAAATAGAACTACCATACGACCCAGCAATCCCACTACTGGGCATATACCCTGAGAAAACCATAATTCAAAAAGAGTCATGTACCAAAATGTTCATTGCAGCTCTATTTACAATAGCCAGGACATGGAAGCAACCTAAGTGTCCATCATCGGATGAATGGATAAAGAAGATGTGGCACATATATACAATGGAATATTACTCAGCCATAAAAAGAAATGAAATGGAGGTATTTGTAATGAGGTGGATGGAGTTAGAGTCTGTCATACAGAGTGAAGTAAGTCAGAAAGAGAAAAACAAATACAGTATGCTAACACATATATATGGAATCTAAGGAAAAAAAAAAAAAAAAGGTCATGAAGAACCTAGTGGCAAGATGGGAATAAAGACACAGGCCTACTAAAGAATGGACTTGAGGATATGGGGAAGGGGAGGGGTGAGATGTGACAGGATGAGAGAGTGTCATGGACATATATACACTACCAAATGTAAAATAGATAGCTAGTGGGAAGCAGCCGCATAGCACAGGGAGATCAGCACGGTGCTTTGTGACCGCCTGGGGGGGTGGGATGGGGAGGGTGGGAGGGAGGGAGATGCGGGAGGGAGGAGATATGGGAACGTGTGTATATCTGTAGCTGATTCACTTTGTTATAAAGCAGAAACTAACACACCATTGTGAAGCAATTATACTTCAATAAAGATGTTTAAAAAAAAAAAAAAAATAGCTCCTACCCCATAGGTTTTTTGGGAGAACTGAATGAGATCATTTTTACATGCAAATCACTCTTCGATGCTTCTGCCACATAATGTTTATTACTCTGTAGTAATAAAGCAGCATAGTAATAATAAATATTTTCTTAATAATAAAGTACTAAGCAGCAGCAATAATAGTAGTAACAGTAGTAGTAGTAATATTACTACTATTAGTATTTATTAGTAATTATTATTTACTATTTATTAGTATTACTTACTATTAGTAACTGTAGTAATAGTAAATAATAGTAGAAGTAGCAGTAGCACTAAATCCAGATGTTAAGAGGGTTTCCCAAGTACATGCAATCTACAAGAGATGGATATAAACCTCAATTCCCTGGCCAGGGGAAGTTCAAAGCCTTCCTCAAGGTTTCCTTTAATTTGTACGGTCATTTGGCCTCCTTCTTCCCACTCTTGCCACTTATATTCTCCACACAGCAGCCAGACAAAGCCTTTAAAACTCAAATCAGATCATGTCACTTCTCTGCTCTAAACCCTTCAATGGTTTCCCTTCCCACACCCCACTCCACTCAGGGTAAAATCCAGATTCCTTGCCTTTCGACATCCCGAGTGATCTTCTCCCTGCTGTCTGGCCAACCTCCTCTCTTTTCCTCCCTGCACTCACTCTGCTCCAGATGTTCTGGCATCCTTGCTGTTCTCAATGGGACCAATCATTCTCCATCTCAGGACTTGTTCACTTGTTCCCTTGTTCCCTCTGCCCAGAGGTCTCTTACCCCAGATAGCCTATGGCTCTTATTTCATTCAGGTCTCTAGTCAATCATCTCCTCCTCAAAGAGGCGTTCCCCAGTCACTCTGTACCATCATGACACCATCATCTTGCCCCACTTAATTTTCCTGCTTAGCACTCAGCACCCTGGTTATATTAAATGTCTCTTCCACAAGCATGTAAACTCCGTGGGATCAAGGACTTTCCCACTTTGTCCACTGCAGTGTCCCCAGTTCTATAAGGAAGACCAGCACCCAGTCATGCTCAGTGAGTATTTCTTGACTGGCGTTCTAAGTCACCTGTATCACTTCATCTCCCAGATAATCTTGCCGTTGTCCCAGGAATCCTGGCTCCAGTCCTCAGTGTGCTGACCCAGACACAAAACTCAGACTCTTCATTTATTTGCCAAAAGCAAATATTAACAAAAAGCACTTGTAGAAGGCATTTGTGAGTTGGTGGATTTTACTGAAAATTACGGGGTGCCCAGGGCACACATAGAAGAGTTTCCCAATCAAAGTAATACAAAAAGCTTCAGCTGTTACCGAAATGCTTTGGTCACCCTGGAACTAGAGAATTTTCATCGGCTGCTTCATCCCATCTTGTGCCTTAGCCTCAGCCCATCTCACTGGCGACAGGTGGCTCTCTTTCTCAATCTCTTGCACTCATCACTTTCCCTATTCCATTTCCGTTTCTTCTATATTCCTTCTTTCCCCACCCCAGGAGCAATGCCATCTTCCTTTCATCTTCTCACACAGAGCCACATAGCCTTTTCTTTCATCGCCGTGATTTTTCCCCACCAAAGTCCCGGCACTCCAAGCTTTTATTCAAGCTTCAAGCGGCTTCTCTAGGGATTTTTCTGAACCAAAACAGTTAAGCACATATAAGAAGAATTCTGAGGCCAACTAATAATATAATTAAGGTTTCCACATCTGCTGCACTAGTGTTAGTATAAGATTGTTATCCCTTTGGGAAGAAGAGCTGTGTTGTGTTGAGCTAAGAAAACATTTAGAAAATACTCAACCATGTGACCAACTCTCTGTATTAACTAAGTACAGAGAGATGAAAAGATGTGGATTTGGCTCTCCAAGAGGCCACAGTCTAAGGGGAGAAACAGCCACAAAAAACAACTATTTCAATGTTGAATAATAAGCCCGACATTGAAATATGTGTAAAGCAAAATACAGAGGCAGTTTCACAATTTGGAATTTTTCATTTCCTGACTCTCCCTCCAGATTGTAATTTCCTTGAGGGAAAGATTTTCCTTGAAGAAGAGCTAAGTCTCCTTACGGGAGGGTGGTACTGAGGAATATGGCATCTGAACTGAGCTTTGAAGGATGAAACAGAGAAGTGGGGAAGAGTATTGTGAACAGATAAAAAAGCATGTGCAAAGATGTGAAGGTACTGAACACCTTTGAATTTGGAGGACTGTTGGGACATAAAACAGGGCTGGGGGATAATACAGGATAAATATCCAGAGGCCAGCAGGGCCCAGCCATTCCTGCAGCCTCTATGCTGAATCTAGCACAGTGCTGGCTTCAGGATAAGCATGCATTGCATTGATGGTCTTAAACTTTGAGGGGTACTGTTCCATAGCATGTGTGATAGACACGTGCATTCTCAAGTCAGAATATTCTGATGCAGGACTTCTAGGGCAGAGCAGCCATGTCAGCATCTCCAGGGAACTTGTTAGAAATGCACTTTCCCAGCCCCCCTCCCCTGCTCCCCGCCTCTTACCTTTTGGATCAGACACTCAGGGGGTGGGACCCAACACTCTGTATTTTAACAAACATTCCATGTGATTTCTGATGCATGCTCAAGTGTGAAGACCCCTGATCTAAGATGTGGTGCTAAAAACCTATAATAAAAATCATAATGAAACAAAAACACACATATCTTTAATGATCTGCCCAGTTGGAGAACTTCTAACACCTTTAGATGGGTCCCTTATCTTTACTGCCAGGGGCTTAGCACCACGCTGACAGATTTACTCTGCCTTTTAGAACTAGCTTGGACTTCCTCAGAAAGACCTGTGTCCGCTACGTCCTTAATAAAAATCTGAAACAGACCAGAATCTAGGGAGGGAGGAATAAGGCTAGTCTCTGGTGTTCACATGCTCCAAGGAACAGGGAAAAGCAATTGTCTCTTTGCCAAAGACATTGAATCACACAAAGACAAGAGACACCTTGAGAAAATAAAGAGAAACATTTAGAACAAGCAACGAGAGATATTTCCCCATTCAGCATTCACTCAACTTGCAGAATTTGAGTGGTTTATGTCTTTCAATGAATATGCAAGGTGATTCTTTTCACCCAAATATAATTTACACCATTCAGTATTTTTATTCAACAGACAATATACCATATAGACAATATTAAACAGACAATACCCAATTATAATGAACACCAGGGAATATTTTTATTAAATAGACAATTTAATGATAAGGGGCTCCTGAAAGACTGTTTCATATTGCATTTATTCTCTGATCAATCTCTGAAAGAGACTTGATTCCCGATGTCTAAAGAATTGCCCTCTCTGAATGGGTTCCTTCCATGGACGTTAATCACTTTTTGAATAATGCAAGTGACAGTTATAATAAAAGCTTATGTATCTGGTTAATTTCTTTGGTCGGAGCATCATGCTCATTTAAGCACATTGCTGACAATGTCAGGGTTAAGAGTTCAATCCTCATGTGGGCAGTAAGAATGAGGAAATGAGCTATTTGGGGTATGGAACAATGAAGAGGGCAGAGTGGATGATAATATACAAGGACCTTGGGACTTCATAATTATGTTGCAAAAAAAGGATGATGATGATGGTGGTGATGATGGTGATGAGTCAGGAATGACTCCAGGTTTGTATCTCTCTGTGGGATTCCATGGATCTGAACCTTTGAAAAAATTGAGGACAATAGTAGAATGACTCCATAACTCAAGAAATTTCCCCCAAGGAAAGTTTTATCTCACAGAAAATTAAAGCTCCACTGAAGTCTTCTAGACTGCCTTGAATTGAAATGCATAGAGCCCCTACTTTGGTGTGATCATCACATGGTGTAATATAGGTAATTTTGTCTCACGGTGGGTCCAGAAAAATATGGATCATTCAAGGGCCATGTGAAAAATATGTATACACAACCGCCATCCGTTCACCTAGCGACAAAATAGCCAGTATCTTGTTTACTTGGCTCATGTTATTTGAAAAGATCTTGCCAATAACTCAAAAGGTAGTGCTTTACTGTAACACTGAGTCTTGTCCACTCACTTTCCTATAGTGCTCTCATTAGCCAGAGTCAGCCTGTGCAAATAGAGGCTACATCTATCTAAGGAGAGTGGAAGTGTGTTTTCACATGTAGTATAAATATTTAGGTAAAGACATTTCAAACTTTATTGTGCATACAAATCACCTGAGGAGCTTGTCAAAATACAGATTCTGATCCAGTAGATCTGGGGGCACTGAGATTCTGCATTTGTAACAAGCTCCCAGGAGATGGTGGTACTGCTGGTCCCCAGACTATGCTATGAGTATCAAGGATCTAGGTTGTAAAAATCTGAGTTAATGTGTGTCAACAATTCTCTCCTCTCTCAAAGGTCTTAATAACCTCAAAAATCATCTGTCAAACCAGTACAACAAGGAGTTCCAATCAACAAAGTTTAAACTCAAAAAATTAAACCAACTACCAGGGTGAACTTCTAAATAAATGTCCAATAATAAGCGCCAACAACCATTCAGAGATCAAACTTTTTGCAACCACCGCGTGTGGAGTGCTTATTGAGTGCCAGGCACCATGTAGAGTTTACTCTGTGGTACCCAGTCATGCTGGGATCTGAATGCAGGCAAACGGGATACATAAAACAGAAGAAGGGAAGATGTCACCCATGGGTACCATCTATTAAGCTCTTATGCTGTGCCAGGCACTTTACAGACATTCTCCTACTTAATCCTCACAGCAGTAAGAGGAAAATATTATCATTGTCCCCATTTTTCAGAAACAGGAGGCCAAGATGCAGAGAAGTCAAGCCACATGCTCAAATGTGCATCATTCTTGAGTGCGAAACCAAGAATTGAACCTTCAGTCTCTTGATTCATCTTCTATAGAATTTTGCATTGTTTGGAATGGAAATGCTGTCCCCAATCCTAAAACGAGATGAACATCTAGCAGAACGGGCTGAGAAAACGCAGATCCCTCCCAAAATAGGTGGCGCATACAGAGACACACAGACAGACAGACACACATTACGTGCGCGCACACACACGCACACACACACACAACTGAGCTGCTCTTGGTCTCCTTCCCTAAAATCTAAAATCTGGGCCGAGAAAACAGATCTGCTAACGAGCCCTTACTTATCCCCGGGAATCCCACAGTCTTCCAGGCCATTAGCCTCCTAGTTACAATTCAAATCCATATTGTCAATGGCTGTAATCATCTATAATTCAGAAAAACCTTCTCCAAAACACCCACAGACTGGCAATTCCCTACTGTGCTTCAAGTGATTAATCAACCAAGTTAATCAACAAGTCCTTAAAACTGGGCTGAAATCAACTTCAAAGGCATTTCTAATCAGCCACATCTGAGCAGTGGGCACTAGTAGGTGTAATCATGAGGATGATTTTGCAACCACTTTTCTAGCCCCAGGGGAGCCAGAGGTGGTTTCTGACACAGTGAGGTGGGAAGAGGGGAACTTCAAGGAATTTTGGTAGCATACGTAGGCTCTTTCTTGTAATTGCTATCCAAGGAGTTGCAACAGACCAAACTCACACTAAATCAGTATCAACTCTATATACAGAGACATGCTAATTGGAAGGAACATGACTTTATAACTATCAGGACAAAGACCACTGGGAGCTCAGAACCTGTTTGGACTTGAAGGTTTTAAAGGTGGATGGGAGAGGGAGAGACAGTATAGACAAGGAGAGAGAATGTGTATAATGCAGTGTGGGCTTGTTTTAACACCGAGAGAAGACTTTTAAAAAAAAATTTTGTTGGGCTTCCCTGGTGGCGCAGTGGTTGAGAATCTGCCTGCCAATGCAGGGGACACGGGTTCGAGCCCTGGTCTGGGAGGATCCCACATGCCGCGGAGCAACTGGGCCCGTGAGCCACAATTGCTGAGCCTGCGCGTCTGGAGCCTGTGCTCCGCAACAAGAGAGGCCGCGATAGTGAGAGGCCCGCGCACCGCGATGAAGAGTGGCCCCCGCTCGCCGCAACTAGAGAAAACCCTCGCACAGAAATGAAGACCCAACACAGCCATAAATAAAATAAATAAATTAATAAAAAAAATAAAAAAAATAAACAGGAGCTGTTGTTTTAAAAAAAAAAAAATTTTGTTGAAATATAGTTAATTTACAATGTTGTGTTAGTTTCAGGTATACAGTGAAGTGATTCAGTTATACGTATATATATGTTTATATATATATATTCTTTTTCACATTCTCTTCCATTATAAGTTATTACAAGACATTGAGTATAGTTCACTGTGCTATACAGTAGGTACTTGTTGGTTATCTGTTTTATATACAGTAGTGTGTATATTTTAATCCCAAACTCCTAATTTATCCCTCTCCCCACCCCCTTTTAAAAGACATATGCAGCTGGTGGGAGAATGGTGGGCTGTATTGATCAAAAGTGAATTCTGTTATCTTAGAGGATAGAAAAACATTCAGTTAAGTTATAAAATGCATTTGTGAGAGCAATGGCCTCCAAAGCAAGATGCGTGCAAAAAGTCCCATTGGGATATGGGAAGAAAATATTAGAACTTCTAATAAAGTTTTTTTTAGTTAAAATTAAGAGGGAAATTAAGCTTTATGGATATTTAACATATGATTGACAGTGGGCTAAGTGCATAACGTAGAAATGAATATGCATACATTTGGCTGTATAATCCAACATTTTTCCTGGTAGAGAAGAGACTCTTTAGCTAGTAAGATTGCTTATGTGTGAATATGTGTGTTCAGAAAGATTCTAAATGTTATGTTGGTAGAAAGAAAATGCACTAGAATGAATAAAGTGTTAGATATTTACATAATGGAACATTACAGAGCTGTTAAAATGAATAAACTGAATTTAGATAAATCTCAAACAAAATGCCACATGAAAAAAAGTAAGCTGCAGAATAACGTATTCAGTGTGATTCCACTCATGTATAGTTTTAAAAACATACAAAACAATATCCTATGTTGTTTATTAACATTTGCACATAGAAAAGGCATCATGAATAAGAGGGGTGCTCACTAGTTTGAGAGTGATGGTAACACCTGGGAGAAAATTAAGGGCACAAGGTTAGAAAAGACCACAAAGGAAGTCTGAACAAAGCATGAACATTGGTTCACTCTGGGAGATGGGAGTGGCTGCTTGCTAGCTTATTAAATGAATCTATCCTCTTCCGTATGTTCAGAATAGTTCATAGTCATCAAGGAAAAGAAATGTGCTAAACTGGTGGGTTGAGGAGACTGTATCCTGCACAGTGAGATTTATAAGTCACAGTATGGGGAGGCTACACTAGACTACTTTCTGGGGACCCCAAGAGTGAGATGAGCTGAAATGAGATGAACAGGGCGTTTAGACAAGAGAAGCAGAGGGTGCAGCCAAGACTAAGTTGTGCTGCTGCCACTTCCGGGTCGATCCTGCATGGAGCTTTTCTCCTCATGCTAATTGCATCATAATTAGCAGAGCCACGTGCAAATGAAAATCAAGTTATCTGGAGCAATGTGACCTGTGATCACCTGTGAGCCCCATCTTGGAGGATTTGGGGTGAATTTGAGAGGGATACGAGAGAAGTATAAACACTGGGCTCATAGGGGCCAGTTAAGCCAGTCAGCCCCGGCTCCATATCAGCAATACCTGGGCAGCTTAAGCGTGCCTGCCCCCTCTCCAGACCAATTGGATCAGCATCTCTGGGAGTGGAGACCTGACATGGGCATTTAACTTAAAGTTCCTCAGCTTATTTCAGTGTGCAGCCTAGGTTGAGAACCTTGGGCTATATAATGTGTGCTCCAGGGCTCCATAACCACGGGTTCTGTCTGTCTTTACTACTTCTGGGCTGGTAACAACCAATGTAACTTGTATTTGCAAATACACATTGCTTTGCCTGCCCTGCTGGTTGCTTCTTCTGCTCAGACATAGACCTCAGTGGGAAATGGAGAGTAGAGTCAATGGCTCTTAAAGGAATCTCTGAGACTATATGATATAATGTCTCCATTTTCAAAATGAAGAAACAGAGGTCCTGAAACACAAAAATACCTTGACCCAAAGACACACAATGAATTAGTAGTAGATCCAGAATTCAAATACTGATTTTCTGACACCATCTTGAAAATAAAATGAAAGGAAATTCTTTTAATAAGGGTTTATTGTCCAGAGGTGATATTGTTAACCTGAAGTGGCTTGAGAAGGTGTTTTTGAGTGGACCTTCTTTCAAGCACAAAATAATTTATAATTATCCTAACTGTATGGAAATGAGAGCTTCTCATACATCTGAAGGCTCATGACATCTTGTGCAGTTAACTATTTTAAGTGTTCCCACTGTGATCTTATTTTTAGCATGAACTTATTTTATTTTTGAGGGAGTGTTTACTTAGTATGAAAAGCTCCAATCTACCCTCTGTTTGAATGGTTATGCATTAACATTATCGGAAGCCAAATTAATAAGTTTCTGAAGGGCTCTTTACTCCGAGGAAACGGCTTGGAATAGAGTGGGCTCAATAATAGAAATAAAATAATAATAATAGAAAACATTTATTAGCACTTGCTGGGCACTCTAAGTGACATAGTTGCCAGGTTTAGTGAATAAAAACACAAGAAATCCAGTTAAACTTGGATTTCAGATAAACAGTGACCGCTTCTTTAGTATAAGTTCCTGTATTTTTCTTTGATGATTCTGTCAACTCACTAAATGAATTAACCCCATTTATTCTTTACAACCCTACCAGGGAGGTTCTATTATAATTCCCATGATACAGTTGAGAAAACAGGGGCAGAGTGTTAGGTTAACTCACCAAAAGTGACAAAGCTAGAATGTAGCAGAGTCGGGATTTGAACCAAGGAAGTCTAGCTTCAGAGCCTGTTCATTTAACCACAACAATACACTGCCTCTCTTAATTAATAACGTGAAAACCATTCAACAATGATTCAGTCAGCAAACATTTATTCTGTCTACAATGGTTAAGCACCATGTCTGGTGAGAGGAACTAACACCTGAGAAAGACCAACTTGGAAAAGTCATTGGGCGGCTTTGGCAGTCTTTGGGCCGCTGCTTCCTCCTGTGTACAGTGAAAGGATAAAGCCAGATCACTAGTTCTCAACTCGGCTGGGCAATGGGGGATTTGCTAAAGTCCAGATGACTCTCCTCACCTCCACAGATTCTGAAACAAGGGGTGCTTGGGGTGGATTCTTTGAATCTGGATTTTTTAAAGCAAGCTCTCCAGTTGAGGCCGATGAATCTGAACTTTGAGACCCTACAAACTATACCATCGAATCAAGTTAGAGCTGGAAGCAGTGATTCTCAACCTTGGCTCCCACCATGGAATCACTCAGTGGGCTCTACCCCTCACCCAGTGAGTTACAACCTCCCCAGGTAAATCTTTTTCTTCTTTTTTTTTTGGTCGTGCCCTGTGGCTTATGGGATCTTAGTTCCCTGACCAGGGATTGAATCCGGGCCCTCTTGGCAGTGAAAGTGCCGAGTCCTAACCACTGGACCACCAGGAAATTCCCCTTCCCAGGTGATTCTAATGTGCAGCCAGGGTTGAGAATCATGAAGTACAGTCAACCTAATCTGAGTAAGATAATTGATTATTTTTTACTTTTATTTATTTAGTTATCTATTTATTGTTTTATTTTAAAAAATTGAAGTAGAGTTGATTTACAATGTTATATTAGTTTTAGGTGTACAACATAGTGATTCAATATTTTTATAGATTATACTCCATTTGAAGTTATTGTAAAATATTGGCTCTATTCCCTGTGCTATACGTTACATCCTTGTAGCTTATTTATTTTATTCATAGTAGTTTGTACCTCTTACTCCCCTACCCCTATTTTGCCCCTCCTTCCACCCCTCTCCCCTCTGGTATCTGTCAACTAAAAAATAAATGCACAAGCTAAAAGCTGAGAGTTATGTTCTATTTGATGGAAATTTTTAGGACTTCAAGCCTGGGAGGCAGCATCTCAAGTAACCCTGAGAAAACTGCTCCAAGGAGGTTGGGGGGGGCGGTGGCTAGGATATATAGTAGTTTTGCAACAAAGGGCAGGTAGTAGGAACAAAAGATTACTGTTAATTAAAGAAAACTAGAAATCTCAAGTTAAGGAATCTAGTGCTTTTCTATGTATGGGAAGATGCAAGAATCTGGGCTCACTGGAATTATTCCTTTGATATGCATCTCAGCTATCTGGGGCCAGTATCCTGTGTTTTCATATCCTGAGTTTCCTCAGGGCTCATCGTGGGGAGTTGCTGCAGTCTGACGGCTGCTAGATGGCAGGTACTCTTTCCTTCCTGATGTCCCTCAGGGCTCACCAGCTCACCGTTGAGGGTGGCTACAATTGCTGATGACTGTGACATCCTTTGTTTACTGATATAGCAGGCAGTATTCCATTTCTCATAACCACTAGTTTGCTTTCTATATCTGTGAGTCTGTTTCTGTTTTATCATATTTGTTTGTTTTATTTTTTTTATTCCACATGTAAGTGAAAACATACAGTATTTGTCTACCTCTGTCTGACTTACTTCACTTAGCATAATACCTTCCAGTTCCATCCATGTTGTTGCAAATGGAAAATTTTTCTTCTTTTTTATGGCTGAGTAATATTCCATCCTATATATGTACCACATCTTCCTTATCCATTCATCTACTGATGGACACTTAGGTTGCTTCCATGTCTTGGCAATTGTAAATAATGCTCACATGAACACTGGGGTGTATGTATCTTTTCAAATTAGTGTTTTCATTTTCTTTGTGTATATACCCAGGAGTGGAATTGCTAGTTCACTCTTGGTGGGAATGTAAATAGATAATTTATTAGTTTTAAATTTTCATTGTATTTAACTCTTTGTTGGCTATGGAGAACATTCATTCATTCACTCATTCATTCATTCCTTGACTCATCAAATATGTAGTGAGTGCTTGCTACATTGTGTTGTACTACATGGAGGAATATGATGGTCAACAAGAAAAACTGAATTACTGCCCTTGTGGAACTTTAATGAGAGAGACATTTTTGTAATGATTATAAAAGTAAAGTATTTAGACTCAGATTTAACATCCATCAGAGGAATGTCAGTGGGAATGGCATTGTAAGGAACTCTAAAAAATCTGTACTTCCATATAAGCAACACTAGTAAAAATTGTTAAAAACTAACTTTTTCAGAACTCTGGAGATTAACCAAAGGCTTGCAACAATCTAAAAAACATTTAATCAAGGAAAACAGATAAATATCAATAAGAACAGAGAGCTTTGTGGCATTTTAACTTGATCCATTCAAACCCCTCTCCTCAGCTCCATGATAGCCCTGAAAACCAAAAGCCTGCAACCACAGTGAAAACCAGCAGCCTAGTGGCCATTGAAGGGAAAGAACAAGTTTGGAGCTCTCCAGAAGCACTATTCTCAGATAATTATCATTACTGACCTGTCTGACAGTTGCCTGGAAACACCCACTAACAAGGCTTGTATTTACCTGACCTGGCTCAGAGCCTACTCTTTGTGAAGGTCCTTTTCCCTTTAGACATTTGTCAAAACCAATCAGTGGCAATTGTTTAACATAGCAGCTGCCTGAGGCAGCAGTAAACATCTGAGCAAACAAAAAGCTGACCAAAAAACTTAAAAGGAAAAGGTGAAAAGTGAGATGTCCATTGAGGGTTTTGAAAATTTCTGACATGTTCCTGAGAATCTAGAAGAGTACACACATCCACAAGGCTGCACATGCTCGGGAAAGAATTGAGAGGGCCCTAAGTTCTCACTGCTGACCTTGAGGCTTTGCACAAGCAGGAGGTGAAGGCTGAGGAAGAGTTGTAAACTGCCTTCCAGAGCATTGAAGTGGTGCCCCTACATACAGAGACCCTGGGCAAAGGCTGGGTGACTTGTTCCAAGAATTTAAGGAAATTTCTGTCCAATTATTAACTGACCATTAAGCTAAGCAAACAGAAACTTCAATGCCCACACATAACAAGGAATACAAATTTAATTTATTTTTATTTGTATTTATTTATTTATTTGGCTGCGTCGGGTCTTAGTTGTGGCATGTGGGATCTGCATTGCCGCTTGCGGGATCTTCGTTGCGGCATTCAAACTCTTAGTTGCAGCATGCGGGATCTAGTTCCCTGACCAGGGATCGAACCTGGGCCCCCTGCATTGGGAGTGTGGAATCTTAGCCACTGGACCACCAGGGAAGTCCCAAATTTTAAATAATTAGTACAGGAAAGTCACTAAACAAACAGCAGAAGCAACGGCGAAAACAACACATGGTGAGAGAATCAGAAAGATCTCAGGTTAATAACTTAGCCTTCTACATCAACAAACTAGAAAAGGAAGAGCAAACTAAACCCAAAGCAACTAGGTGGAAGGCAGTAATAAAGATTAGAGAGAAATTAATGGTAGAGAAAAGAAAAATAATAGAGAAAATTAGTAATAAAATCAAATTTTGGTTCTTGGAATATATAAACAAAATTAACAAACCTTCATCTAGACAGATGAAGGAAAAAAAGAGAAAAGACTCAAATTAATAAAATCGAGAATGAAAATGGGGTCATGACTACCAATCTGATAGAAATAAAAAGAACTATAAGAGAATATTATGAACAACTGTATGCCAACAAATAGAAAATCTAGATGAAATGGACAAGTTCTTAGAAAAACAAAGATTACCAACACTGACTCAAAAAGATCTGAATATCAAGTGAAGAAAAAAACGTACACAAAACAAATTCCAGACCCAGATGGCTTCACTGGCAAATTCTACCAAATGTTTAAAGAAGCTATAACAACAATCTTTCAAAAAATCTTCTTAAAAATAGGAAAGGAGGAAATACTTTCCAACTCATTTTATTAGCTAATTTTACTCTGATACTGAAACCAGACAAAAGCATCACAAGAAAACTATAAGCCAATATACTTTGTATATATAGTCACAAAAATCTTCAACACAATGTAAAAAATATATCCAGTAAAATATTAAAAAAATTACACACCACAACCGAGTGGGATTTATTCCAGGAATATAATGTTGGTTGAATTTATAAAAAAGTCAATCAATGTAATATGTCACACTAACAGAATTAAGGACAAAACTACATGATAATTTTAATAAATGCAGAAAAGGCATTTGAGAAAATCTAATCCTCTTTCCTGATAAAAATACTCAGTAAACTAGGACTAGAAAGGAACTTCCTCAACTTGATAAAATACATCTATGAAAAATTCATAGCTAACATCATACTTAATGGTGAGGGAATGAAAGTTTTCCCCTTAAGATCAGGAACAGGACAAGGATGTCCAACTTTGCCACTTTTATTAATTGTACTAGAGTTTCTAACTAGGGGAATTAGACAAGAAAAATAAATAAAGGCATTCATATTGGAAAGAAAGAAGTAAAACTTGCATCTTGGCATCTTTTTGCAGATGACAAAATCTTGTATACAGAATATCCAAAGGAATAAAGACTGCTAAAGCAAACAAATTATTTCAGCAAGATACAGGATACCATATCAACATGCAAAAACCACTTGTATTTTTATACGCCAGCAATGAACAATCCAAAAAGGAAACGAAGAAAACAATTCCACTAACAGTAGCATTAAAAATAATAAAATACTCAGGAAATTTAATAAAAGTATAAGAAGTATAAGTATAAGAAGTAAAAGAAGTAAAGACTGTGAAAGAAGTAAAAACTGTGAAACATCCTTGCAGACAACTAAAGAAGACCTAAAAAAATGGAAAGATAGAATGTATTCATGGATCAGAAGACTTCAGATTGTTAGGATGGCAACATTCCCCAAATTGATCTATTTACAAATTCAACACAATGCCTATTAAAATTCTTCTCCCATTTTTGCAGCAGTTGACAAGCTGATCCTAAAAGTCGTATAGAAATGCAAGGGATCCTAAATAGCCAAAACAATCTTGAAAAAGAGCAAATTTGAAGGACTCACATTTCCTGATTTCAAAAGTTACAGCAACCAACACAAGTGTCTAGGCTGATAGAAGAAGTCTATCTGGGACATTGCTGCTAGCGCTGCAGATAAAAAAGAGGAGTGGACTACTTACTGCACGATGACTCTGCTCAAGATTGGCTCATGTCACTTTGGTTCACACTCCATTTGCCAAAAGAAGTCATATGGCCAAGGCTGATATCAGTGGGAAAAATGTATATTCCTCTCTTAGGGAGGGGCAGGGAATATTCTGAGCAGTTATATTAAATACCACAGGCAACATTTCAGATAGACTGATGGTGTACTAATATGGGGTCTAGTCATAACAGAAGGGTATATTGGGACCATTCTCTTTGCCCTCTCCTCCCTGCAAGTTTATAAGGCATTACAATTAAGAATAAATGTGATGTTTCAAATATAAATGAATGACTGCTATTTGGCAACACAATACAAAAAAAAATTGATGGATTACCAGCCTCCAGGCAGCATATTTCCTGAGTACCTGCTTGCTTTCAATACTCAGATTGCCCCATAAAAAGGTCAGCCCATAGCTTTCTGTCCCTGGGCAGCCTGAGCAGTAGTACATATATGCTGCTCATGGCTATCGCCATCCATACTGGTAGAAGAGCTCTTTATTCCTTAACCATTCAAGGCACAATCCGGCTCATGGGGGCTCACCCTGTTCTCCAGCACTGGTGAGCGTTGTGCCCTCACTGGGTGGTGAGATGCTATAACCCTTCCCTCTCTCCTGCCTCCTGAAAGGATGGAGGTGGCATTTAAGTTTCTTCTGTTTTATTTTCCCTTTGGATATCTGCCTCTTTTTTTAAAATTAATTAATTAATTAATTAATTTATGGCTGTGTTGGGTCTTCGTTGCTGTGCGAGGGCCTTCTCTAATTGCGGCAAGTGGGGGCCACTCTTCATCGCGGTACGCGGGCCTCTCACTATCGCGGCCTCTCCTGTTGCGGAGCACAGGCTCCAGACGCGCAGGCTCAGTAGTTGTGGCTCACGGGCTTAGTTGCTCCACGGCATGTGGGATCTTCCCAGACCAGGGCTCGAACCCGTGTCCCCTGCATTGGCAGGCAGACTCTCAACCACTGCGCCACCAGGGAAGCCCTGGATATCTGCCTTCTTGATATAAAGATTTCATCATTTACAGAATCAGAAATGTTCTCTCAGCTCTACTCTGGGAAACAGAAATTTAGTTTTTAATCAGCCTAAATGAATTAATCGGCTTATTCACAGGCACAGTCCTGCTCCTGATTTTCTGCAACTTTAATCTCTCTTGGAATCTCTAGAAAAAAAAAAAAAAACACCTCTGGTCATAAAGATAAGGACTGGAATGGCCTCAGATACATTAGGAAGTGACTTGGGATTTCCCGTCTGGTTCTAATTATGCAGGCTTCTGAGAAGCATGGAGTCATGAGTGTGTTGACATCATCTTCACACTTTCTGAGGCCTCTGCCAGAGAATCAGTCAGGCTCTAGGAGCAGGGCAAAGAGGTGTTAAAGTAAAATCTCCTTCTGAAAGGGCACATTTCCTGGTCCTGTAGCAACAAGAGACCATTTCTAGGAACTTCAGAATTTAGATACATCCAAGATGTTCAATCATGCTCATAAGTAATGAACCGCTATTTTGAATAGCAGTGAGATCCAGTTATTTATCTATCAAATTGACAAAAGTTAAAATGTTTGGTAAAACCCAGTGAGTGTGAGGAAATAGGCATTCTCATTCATTTGATGTGGGTGTGTTGTCCAGTGCAGCTTCTTTGAAGAGCAGTTGGGAAATACCTGCCAAAGCAAAGAAAAAAATGCTTTCCCTTTGGCTCAGTGATTGACCCTCTGTGAATATATTTTACAGATACATGAATTGGTGTGCAAAGACATGTTTAGACCAGCTTTCCCCTTGCTGCATGGTATTGTACTGTACCTGCCTCATACTGTAAAAAACCTAAATGTTTATCAATAGCAGACTAATTAAATGAATTAAGGCCTATCTATAAAATAGAATACCATGAGGCTGTTTAAAGCACTGAAAAATATCAGTGTACGCTGGTATGGAAAGAGAGTCAACACATCTTGCTAAGTGTTAAAAGCAAGTTAGAAGATGATTCTTTTAAATGAGGGATCTTCAACTTCAGCACTACTGACGACTTGGATCAGATAAGTCTTTGAAGTGGGGGCTTTGCTGTGCATTGTAGGATGTTTTGCAGCATCTACCGAGCAGATGCCAGCGGCAATCCCTACCACTCTCAAGCCATGACGATAAAATATGTCTCCAGACATGGCCAGATGGCCCCTGGGGAGAGGGCTGCGAAAGCATCCCTGGTTAGGAACCACGGCTCTAGATGCATGGAAGTTAAGAGCTGTGGGTGTTTGTGTGTGCACGGATCATGTTTAGAATAACCATATGAATCACTGGCTGCCTCTGTACAGCTGGGGCTAGTTTGGTAGGTGGGAGAGAGACCCAGGTTTCATTGTAAATACTTTTGTATTGTTTGAGTTTTAGCATATGTGCTATTTAAAAACTCAGATTGAAAGTAAACTACACAATGATATCTCCATGACTGTCGAAGGTAGAGGTAGAAAGAGCATTTTTTAAAATGCCATTTTGACCCAAAGAGCTTGGAACCTTTTTTTCCCTTGCTTGGTTTGGAATGTGCTCAGGGTGAAGGGTTGTGGAACGGCAGCAAGACGGGCCGCCACTGTGCACCAGGCTGAACGCGTTCTTGGAGATACAAACAGAGCCCCTGTAGCCACTGCTGGATAAGTCTGGGAAAATGATTTTCTGGAAAGAGCATGAATGGACCTTTGGAACTAGAACGATTTAGGTTTTAATCCAAGATTTGCCTCTTAATGGCATGTGTTCTTGCCCAAGTTAACTCTCTGAGCCTCAGTTTCCTCATTTGTAAAGTAAGCAAAAAAGTATACAGTTCAGGGCTTCCCTGGTGGCGCAGTGGTTGAGAATCTGCCTGCCAATGCAGGGGACACGGGTTCGAGCCCTGGTCTGGGAAGATCCCACATGCCGCGGAGCAACTAAGCCCGTGAGCCACAACTACTGAGCCTGCGCGTTTGGAGCCTGTGCTCCTCAACGGGAGAGGCCGCGACAGTGAGAGGCCCGCGCACCGCGATGAAGAGTGGCCCCCGCTCACCGTAACTGGAGAAAGCCCTCGCACAGAAACGAAGACCCAACACAGCCAAAAAGAAAAAAAAAAAGAAAAAAGTATCCAGTTCATAGAAATTTTGTGATTATTAAATAATACACACACACATGCACAATTTCGACATAAAACTCTGGTGACTGCCAGTTAAGAGTACCTTTTCTGAATGCAAGTTACACGGGGCCCCCATCATGATAATTAAGAGCTTTTTGTTTGGAATCAGACTAACGTACATCCAAATCTCAACTCTGCCACAAGGTTGCCTTGTGACCTTAGGAAAATTAATTAACTTCTCTGGACCTCATTTTTCTCATTTTTTTCTATATTAAAAAAAATTCCCATCACAGAAATTGGAGGCACCTGACACACGGCCCTCTTTGATTCTACAAAGGCTGAAGGGTTGGAAATATGTCTCATCCTATATTACTTAGGGACAGAACTCAAACTGGTTTAGGTCAAAAAGGAGATTTAATGATCCACGTCCAGGCATCCCTTGGAGATACTGTGGGCTCAGTTCTAGACCACTGCAGTAAAGCAAATATCAAAATAAAGTGAGTCACACAAATTTTTTGGTTTCCAAGTGCACATAAAAGTTTTGTTTACACTATACCATAGTCTATTACATATGCAATAGCATTATGTCTAAAAAGACAACGTATATACCTTAATTTGAAAATACTGTATTGCTAAAAAAAAATGCTATTATCTGAGCCTTCAGTGGGTCAAAATAGTAACATCCAAGATCACTGATAACAGATCATGATAACAAATAAAATAATAATGAAAATTTTAGAAATATTGTGAGAATTACCAAAATGTGACACAGAAACACAAAATGAACAAATGCCGTCAGAAAAATGATGTCGGTAGACTTGCTCCATGTAGGGTTTGCATAAATCTTCAATTTGTAAAAAACACAGTATCTACAAAGCACAATAAAGTGAAGCACAATAAAACGAGGTCTGCCTGTACTGGAACAGTTTAGGGATTATTCTTACACGGCTACTTCAGGTATGACTGTTTCCAGGCACTCTATGTCAAAAGGGCTTGGTCTCTTTCCATCTCATTGCTCTATTTTGCTTGGCATTGGTTTTATTCTCAGGCAGGCTCTCTCCATGTGGTAGCAAGATAACTGTACACACTGGGAAAACTTAGTATAAACACAGTGCCAACTACCAAATGGTCCCAGCGAAGTCCCCATAAACTGTTGTATAATTAATCCTCTCTGAGTCCTGCTCCCATCTCTGAAACAATCACTATGTCCAGGAAGATGCAATGCTCTACTTGGTCAGCCCTTGTTCATGGTGCCCATCTGTGAGCACAGAGTGGGGTTAGTGCCTCTGAACCATATGGAGAAGTCACGAGAAGGGAGAAGTTGTGAGCTGTTATCCGTGTCATTTCCCATAGTAGATAATGTGTTTTATAGTTTTCTTTTCTTTTCCTTTCTTTTACTAACTTTCTTCTCTTCTAGACCCTGAGTAGAACAAAGGCTCTATGTCTCAATAAGCTCAGGGTCTAGTACAATACCTAAAACATATAGGTGATCAATAACTGTCCCTATAATGCAATGAATTACAGGGACCATATGCCTTCTAATGATCTTGTCTGGAATCTGTCCTGCAGCTCAAAAATATTTGTTGAATGGACTGATAGTTTCTCTGGGGATAGAAATCATGTCTGATTCACTGTATTCTCAGTGAAATACACATTAAGTGACCAATTAATACTTGTTAAATAAGCAGTTGGTTGAGTGAATGATTTCTAAGTTCCACTACAGCAAGGATCCCATCTCTTTTGTCTCTCAATTTGTAGTGAAAGGTCCAATAATCCCTACCCTCTAGGGACCCAGATACCTCCAGCCACACTCTTCCTCCCCCACGGTGGACAGCTACTCCTCATCTATTCCCCAGAAGATGTCCAGAGGATGGGGGCCACGGGGGGAAGGTAGTGGGTTTGAATATAAAGAAGAGGCAAGAAGAAGAAGACAAATGAGGAGTTCATTTGAAGTTCACGTCTATCTTATTTTGGAAGGAAGTGGGAAAGGAGAAAAAAAGTTTTCATGGATAATGCTTATTAAAATGCCTGCTCTCTCTGATGATGATTAAGATGGATGCAGCATCATACTGACTTTCAGAAAGAGTGGGAGTACAGCTGACAATTTTCCCATCAGAGTTTTTCACAAAGAAGGAGCAACTCCTAGGTCCCCTCCCTTCCCTCCTGCTCTAGGCTGCCTTTCCTGCAGAGCTTCTTGCTGCTTCAAGGCACTGGGGGAGGAATTCATCAGGGGCTGACAAGTGGCAAATGCCATTAGCTTTCAACTACATTAAAGGATGTGAACATAGCAGGGATGGTGCCTTATTCCCCTCTCCATGTTCCCAGCCCCTGTGCCTACAATAGTGCCTGGGTCCTGGCAGGCATATAATACTTTGAATCATTCGTTCATGGTTATCTGTCATTTTTGGCATTCCACATTCATTTCCCTTTCTTCTATTATCAATTCCTTTCTTTTGTTTTGGAGAACCACTCCCTTACCTCAATCCATGGTTCTGGGGATTAAAGGAGCTAATTTCATAAAGTTCCTAAAATACTCCCTGGCTCAATTAATATTAGCTATCATTATAGCTAATTCTACTTTATATTATAATTCATGAAACATCCATGAAGCAGGATGCCATAAATAAACTATCAGATTGTATGGAAGAGATCTTTTAAATTAAAAGATCATAACCAATTTTTTAAAGAACAAAATAAGCATAAGAGTTGGAAGAAAAATCAAGAGGAAGTAGGACCAAAAGATAAAGACAAACAGACACATACATACATATTTTTAATTTGAGCTTCAATCCAAGAGGTTCAATATTTCACTAAAAAAAGAGTTTTCAAAAAATAGAACAGGAATTACATTGGAAGGAAAATTATCAAAGAAAAAATACAAGAAAAATTTCCAGGTTTGAAAAACACTCTCTTTCTAACACAGTGACCAGAATAAAAAGTAATAATAATAAGTAAACAGACTAAGATATAGCATCATTAAGTTGTAAAACAAGGTGAATAGAGAAAAAAATTAAAATGCTTCAAAAGAGAAGAAAAAGAAATAATTGGAAATCAGTATGGTATTAGTTTATTTAGCAATGACATTGGAAATTAGGCAACAATAGAGCAATGATTTAAATATTCTGACTAATAATGATTTCCAGATAAAATTTCTATAGCATTCAAGCTAGAGGTCAAGGGAGAGCTTTTTTCCTTCACATTTATAAGTTCTCAGAAAGCTCTTGGACAATGTGTTCTCCAAAAAGAAGTAACCCAAAAGACAGAAAAACAAGATTCCTAAGGAAGGAACCAGCAGAAAACAGAAGCAAAGGTAATTTTAAGAATGGTTTTGAAAGGAATTCTCTAGATGACAGTGGGAAGTAGGCCCAGAGAGCAACTAAAACAGATTAGAGCAGGAAAACAGAGGAACTTGAAAGATATGAATAGAGCATCTCCAGGAAAACAGTGGAACCAATAGCATAACTGTTTCATTTGACTGTGAAAAAAATAGTGTTAAAAGGATTTTTAGAGTTCTGTGGAGAGTGTGAAATAGAAAACTAAGCAAATGAAAAATTGAGGCAATTATCAACTCCAGGAAAATATAAAGTTACATAACTGAGAAAAGATAATCCATGTATACTGCTTGACTCAGCAGTAAACTTACATGTACTAACTAGGCCATGACCTGTCCATGAACACATAGTTATATTGTAAATATTGAATGTTTAATTATATTTGAGATATGATTTTATTGGAAGGTTTAGGAAATAAACTACAAAACAATCAGAAGATAATAAACAAGATGAAAATAGTAAGTCCTTATCTATCAATAATTGCTTTAAATGTAAATGGATTAAATATTCCAATAAAAAGACATAAAGTGGCTCAATGGATAAAAAAACAAGACCCAATTATGTCTTGTGTAAAAGGCACTCACTTTAGAGTTAAGGACACATGTAAGCTGAAAATTAAGGGACAGAGAAAATATATTCCATGCAAGTGGTAACCAAAAGAGTACAGGGGCAGCCATACTTCTATCAGACAAAATAGACATTGTCAAAAACTGTCACAAGAGACAAAGAAGGTCATTATATAATGATAGAGGGATAATTCATCAAGAGGATATAACAATTATCAATATATATGCACCCAACATCAGAACATCTAAATATATTAAGCACATACTAGATACATTAAGCAAATTTCTGAAGGTAGTAATAGCAATGCAATAATAGTGGATTTCAATACTCCACTTTCAACAATGGATAGATCATTGAGACAGATAATCAATAAAAAAAAATTGGACTTGAATTTTACCTTAGAGTAAACAAAACCAACAGAAATACACAAAACATTCCATCCAACAGCAGCAGAACACACGTTCTTCTCAAGTGCACATGGAACATTCTCTAAGATAGATCATATGTTAGGTCACAAAATTAGTCTTAGCAAATTTAAGAAGATTGAAATCTTGCCAATTATATTTTCCAATGACAACAGTTTCTTACTAGAAATCAATAACAGGAGGAAAACTGGAAAATTCACAAATACGTGGGATTAAACAGCACACTCCTGAAAAATCAGTGGGTCAAATAAAAAATCAAAAGGAAATTTTTAAAAGATCTTGAGAAAAGTGAAAAAGGAAACACAAATACCGAAACTTATGGGAGACAGCCAAAATAGTTCTAAGAGGGAAATTTATAGCAAGAAATTTATAACATTAAGAATAAAGAAAGATCTCAAATAAACATCCTAACTTTATACCACAAAGAAGTAGAAAAAAGAATAAATTAGGTAACATAAGCATAAAGAAGAAAACTGTAGATATCAGAGCAGAAATAAATGAAATAGAAACTAGGAAAACAATAGAAAAGATCAATGATACTGAGCTGAGTTTTTGTAAAGATAAACAAAATTGACAAACCTTTTGCAAGACTAAGACAAAAGAGAGAAGATTTAAATAAATAAAATAAAAAATGAAAGAGGATATATTACAACTGATACCATAGAAGTACAAAGGATCATAAGAGACTACTGTGAACAATTACACACCAACAAATTGGACAACCTATACAAAATGATACATTCCTAGAAATATGCAAACTACAAAGACTTAATTATGAAGAAATAGGGAACCTGAACAGATCAATTACTGATAAGGAAATTAAATCAGTAATCAAAAACCTGCCAACAAAGAAAAGCCCAGGACCAGATGGCTTCAAGTGTAGATTCTACCAAACATTTAAAGAATAATTAATGTCAATCCTTCTCAAACTCTTACAAAAACTTGAAGAAGGGAATGCTCCTAAACTCACTTTATGAGGCTAACAGTACCCTGATATCGAAGCTAGGTAAAGATCTACAAGAAAAGAAAATTACAGGCCAATATCCCTGATAAATATAGATTCAAAAATCCTCAACAAAATACTAGCAAACAAAATTCAACAGCACATTAAAAGGATCATACACTACAATCAAGTGGTATTTATCCCCAGGATGTAAGAATGGTTCAACATATGCAAATCAATGAATGTGATACACTACATTGACAGAATGAAGGATAAAAATCATATGATTGTCTCAATAGAAGCTGAACAAGTATTTGACAAAATTCAACATCTGCTAATGATAAAAAATCTCAACAGATTAGGTATAGAAGGAATGTACGTCAACATAATAAAGGCCGTGTATGACAGGCCCACAGCTAACATCATACTTTAATGGCGAAAACTGAAGCCTTTTCCTCTAAGATCAGAAACAGGGCAAAGAAACCACTCTTAACACTTTTATTTAACATAGTATTGGAAGTCCTAGCCAGAGTAATTAGGCAAGAGAAAGAAATAAATGGCACCCAAGTAGGAAAGGAAGAAGTGAAATCCTCTGTTTGCAGATGACATGATTTTATATATAGAAAATCCTGAAGGTGCCACCAAAAAACCTGTTAGAACTAATAAAAGAATTCAGTAAATTTTCAGGATACAAATTCAACATACAGAAAATCAGTTATATTTCTATATGCTAACAGTAAACTATATGAAAAAGAAATTAAGAAAATAATCCCATTTACAATGGCATCAAAAAGAACTGGAATACATTTAACCAAGGAGGTGAAAGACCTGATACTGGAAAACATAAAACATTGATGACAGAAACTGAGGAAGACATAAATAAAGGGAAAGATATCCCATGTTTGTAGATTGGAAAAATATTTTTAAATGTCCATGCTATCCCCCCACCAAATCTATAATTTCAATGCAAATATGATCAAATTTCCAATGGCATTTTCCACAGATATTAAAAACGATTCTAAAATTTGTACAGAACCACCTAAGACCCTGAATATCCAAAGCAATCTTGAGAAAGAAGAACAAAGCTGAGGCATCACATGACATTATTTCAAAATGTACAACAAAGCTATAGTAATCAAAATGATATGGTACTGGCTTAAAAACAGACACATAGACCAATGAAACAGAATATAGAGCCCAGAAATAATCCACACATTTACAGTCAATTGATCTTTGACAAAGTTTCCAAGAACACACAATGGGGAAAGTATAGTTTCTTCAATAAATGGTGTTGGGAAAACTTGATATCCACATGCAGAAGAATGAAATTGGACCCTTATCTCAGACCATCAGTAAAAATCAACTCAAAATAGATTAAAGATTTAAACAATATATCTGAAACTAAAACTACTAGAATAAAACTATTATATGGAATTCTGCAAACGGCAAAACTATGAAAATAATATAAAGACCAGTGGTTACCAGGTATATATGGTGGGGACAGGGGAGATGAATATGCAGAGCATAGAATTTTTAGGAAAGTGAAAATACTTTGTATGATACTCAAATAGTGGATATGAGTCATTACACATTTGTCCAAACCCATAGAATGTACAACACCAAGATGAACCCGAATGTAAACTATGGACCTTGGATGATAACAATGTGTTGACATAGATTCATCAGTTGTAACAAATGAACCATCTGGTGGAGGAAGCTGATAAAGGGGGAGGCTGTGCATGTGTGGGGGCAGAGGCAATATGGGAAAATCTGCACCTTTCTCTCAATTTTGCTGTGAACCTAAGATTGCACAAAAAAATAGTCTTAAAAGTGCATAGCGCCAAATACTCACACACAGATGAGTAAAAATAGGTAAATATGAACAAGCTCAATGGATTATACCAACATCAATATCCTGATTGTGATATTTTACTACAGTTTTGCAAGATATTATCATTAAGGGAAACAGTAAGTGATACACAGATCTCTCTATATTATTTCCTACAACTGTAAAAAAATTAAAATCCCATTGACTACTGACTGGAGTCATGGATTCCCCTCTACGTCACTCCTGGAGGTGACCATTAATTACTTTTATGTATATTCTTCTAGAATACATAAAACAGAAGCAGAAAGAGCCCTGTGAATTCAGACAAGCCTGGATTCAAATTCCAATTCCACCACTCAATAGCTTTGGAGAAGTAACTTAACCTCTTTGTGTCTTAACCTCTGCTTCATTAAATGGGCTACAATAATAGTAGTTAAATTGTTCTGAGAAGTTAATATGTGTCAGTCTGTTAGAACAGTGCCTGGCGTCTAGTAAATGCTCAATATTAATTTTAATATGCATGTATCCTCAGAAAACATGAAGCATAATTTTCTTTGATGTTGATTTTTGTGTTTTATATAAATGGTATCATGCTCTCTGGGTCAACTATTTACTTCTTTTTTTTTTTTTCTGGCCATGACAATATATCTCAGATTCCTTTCCATGTCACTAATATCAAATTATCTCATTCTTTGTAATTGTTGCATAGTATTTCATGGTTGGCTATACCTAAATTTATTTACCATTTACCTACTGATGGAGATTTAGATTGTTCCTAATTTTGTGCCAGCTAAACTCACGTGAGTATGTCTCTGAACTATACATGAGAAATGGAATAGCTGGTTCACTAAATATGGCTTTGAAACTTTCAGATGATGTGTTAAGATTCAGTGCTGTCTACATAAACTTCAGGATCCCAGCAATGGTTTGAAAAATCTCCTTGCCACTCTTTAAAAATTACTTGATTGAAAATGTTAACCTGAAACAAATAGACTGCTGATATTTCTGCATGAAAGATGGGTTTATTCGGGATCAGCAGAGAATTGTAATTCAGGGTCTGCAACCATGGTGAGTCACTGCAAGTCCCCAAATGACAAGAGGAGGAGAGAGGGAAAGGAAGTTGTGGCGGGTGGGGGGGCGGCTGTTAATAGTAAACTAAGAGTCTGTGGCTTTTCATTGGCTGAGTCCTCTCCAGGAAAGAAGAGAAGTCTTCTTCCCAATGGGCTGTGCTATCATCACGAGGCGTGAGAGCTCCCCCTTCTGGTCTCCCAACTCTGTTTAATTGAGGTTTCTGTTCATTTTTTTACAAGGTATAACTTACATATTATAAAATGTATCTATCGTTGTAAATGTACACACATTTGCAAGCAGCGCTGTTATTCACTTTGTTGTGTATTGAATTGTGTCCACCAAACAAGACATGCTGAAGTCCTGACCCCAGTACCTCAAAATGTGACCTTATTTGAAAATAGGATTGTTATAGGTATAATTAGTTTAGTATGACTTTCTGTTGTTTTAAACCACCCACTTTGTGGTACTTTGTTACAAAAGCTCTAGGAAACTAATACACATTATTTTTTTATTGTTGTTGTTTTGAAGTATAGTTGATTTACAGTGTGTTAATTTCTGCTGTACAGCAAAGTGATTCAGTTATACATATACATACTTTTTAAATATTCTTTTCCATTATGTTTTATCACAGGATATTGAATACAGTTCCCTGTGCTATACAATAGGACCCTGTTGTTTATCCATTCTATATATAATAGTTTGCATCTGCTAACCCCAAACTCCCAATCCATCCTTCCCCTGACCCTCCCTCCCCCCTGGCAACCACAAGTCTGTCCTCTACGTCTACACATTAGTTTTTAGTGCTTTTTAATATAGTTTTTTTTTAGTAGAAACGAATACACACATACACATTTAGAACATTTCCATCACCTTAATAAGATCCCTTATGCATATTTACAGTTCATGTTCACCCTGACCCTAGGAAAGCCCTGAGTTCTATTATGGAGTAGAGGAGGAGACCCAAACTTTTCAGCTGATGCCTGGATTGGTATTATCCTTCAGGACCCATATTCACTCATGAAAATTACTCAGGAGGAGACTCTTAGATGGTCAAGTTTGGGATATAACTTCATTCCACCCTCTCCTCCACCTTTGGTCTCAACAGTTGTCAACAATTGGGTCAAAAACTAAATTTTGAGGGGCTTCCCTGGTGGCGCAGTGGTTGAGAATCTGCCTGCCAATGCAGGGGACACGGGTTCGAGCCCTGGTCTGGGAGGATCCCACATACCGCGGAGCAACTAGGCCCATGAGCCACAATTGCTGAGCCTGCGCGTCTGGAGCCTGTGCTCCGCAACAAGAGAGGCCGCGACAGTTGAGAGGCCCACGCACCGCGTTGAAGAATGGCCCCCACTTGCTGCAACTAGAGAAAGCCCTCGCACAGAAACGAAGACCCAACACAGCCATAAATAAATAAATAAATAAAATTTTTAAAAATTAAAAAAAAACAACAACTAAATTTTGAAAACCTGGTGAAAATCTCCTCCAAGAAAAAAGGTATACATATCTCTACACTCAAAATCTGACAATTTTAGATGCCCCGTGTGTGAATCCCAGTTTAAGGATCCTTGGTCTTTCTGTTGTATGCTTGAATATCTGTGGTGAGGGGGCGGTCAATGCTGCCTGAGGCAACCCATTCTACCCTGGGGAGCTCTATGCCCGGGGAAGCAATTCCTGTCCTGGTGGCTCCCACTTACCAGTTCTGGGATAGTCTTTGTTAATTGCAATATGGAACAGGAGACTGAGGAGTTTTTAATCCCAGAGTTAAATAGGAACCTACAGAAACCTGCATGGGAATGATTGCCAAACCTCTAGTAGACTTTCAGGATGGAGAGGCAGTGGGAGAGCTCAGAATTTGGAAAATCCTGTGTTTGAAAATCCTGGCTCTATCAGGTGCTAATTCTTTGTCCTTCAGAAATACTGATAGCCTTTCTGAGACTAAAGTCTTCTTTGTAAAATAGAGAAACTTGCACATAGTAGGTGTTTTATCATGGATGAATTTATATTGAAGTGAAACCTCATATGAATAAAAAATAGGACCCAATACCACAAGAGATGGAAAAGATGAGGAGGAAAGGGAATTTCCGTGTCTAACAGCATCCTGAGAAATGAGATTATCAAGTCTTTCATACATAGACCTTTTAAAAATTTTTTAATAGATTTTATTTTTTTAAAGCAGTTTTAGGTTCACATCAAAATTTAAAGAATGTCATATAGTATGTAGGCTTTTCAGATTGGCTTCTTTCACTTAGTCATATGCATTTAAGTTTCCTTCATGTCTTTTCATGGCTTGATAGCTCATTTTTTTAAAACACTGAATAATATTCCATTGCCTGGCTGTACCACAGTTCACTTATCCATTCACCTACTGAAGAACATATACCTTTTATTGAATTAAATTAGGTCTCCATCTTACAGTTGAATGACCACAGCACGGAATGAGCAGATGACAGCATCCCAAGACTCCTCCCAATGATCCAGAGTTCCACCAAAGTACCACAAAAGACAAGTCTGAGGTCTCTAGCATCCTAACACCTGAGGCAGGAAATAGATGGGCTCCAGACTAGGCATTTACAACTGGCCTCCTGTTTACATTTCTTGGGGTGAGAAAAAGATGGGCTTCAGGCCAGACATATACAACTTGCCTCCTGTTTGCATTTCCTGAGACAGGAAATAAATGGGCTCCAGGTTAGGCATTTACAATCAGTTTCCTGTTTGCCCTCCGAGATGTAAGTAACCACAGAAACAGGGTAAATAGCCAGGCTTTGTCTCTTGAGGATGCCCTAAGATAACAGTCATGGCAGGAACAGAGAGGGACAAAACCCTGTTTGAGTAAAGGATCAAGAGGTCATACATTTCCCATCCTTGGGGCAGGGGAGACATTGCACATGTGCAGAAAGGCTCCTTGGGGGTCAAAAAGGAGGGGGCACCACCCCATAATGTGTGATGCTAAGGCCACCCCATAGGCCTCTGGCCTGGAATCCATCTTGGAAAAAAGTTGCACATGCCTGTTGGGGAAGGTCCTAGGGCAGGTCAGGTGTGGAAAAAGAAACCAGATAATTGGCCAAAGGTAAACAAAGACCTGGAAGAACTGCCCAATATAAATGAATTAACCCCCTCTTTACTGCACTCTCCCTCATTAGGGAGGAGGCCCACACCCCTTCTCACTGGGTGTGCATCTCTGCCTTGCTTCTATCTTAACTAAACAGTTTCTCTGTGTGCTCTCCCACTTGTTGTTGTGCTGTGTCTCTAATAATAAACTTTGTACCTGTTTTTACAGTTTTTGCCTCCGTGAGAATTGCATTTTTCACTGGGGGCAAGAGCCAGGGAAGAATAGCTTCTAGCCTCTAGCCCTTCCTGGCCTAGTGGCTAGGATTCCTGGTTTTCATCCAGGCTACGCAGGTTCAATTCCTGGGCAGGGAACTAAGATCTCGCTTCGTGCCACCGCTTACTGCTCCCTCTCCGAGATCACACCCACCACATTCAGAAAATAAACAAAATTGATTAGGTGGGGATGATGGGATTGGCCTGAAAATTGCAATGCAGTATCTCCACCAACTATAATCGCTGATGAGTTCCATCCACCTCCAAAGGGCTGACCCACTTCCCTAGGATGGGTGCTCTTGGAAGTTCAAATCCAGGAAATACAGCTCCACCCTGCCTTGTTATTATCCCCACTTAACTTCTAAGGACTATACTGGGTTAGGCACTTGATTTAACCAGGTCTTTGAAGACCTCAACTGGCAAATGCAAATGATGAGACTTAAAAAAAAATCAGAATGTTTTGCCTTGGTTTGCTAAAGGCTGAATTAAACAGAACTTAAATACTCTGTTTTACTTTTTGTTTTTTTCTGGACTGAACCTAGAACTAAAGGGGATTTTTTTCTCTCCCTTTTCAAAAGATACAGGTGAGCCAGAAACAAACATGCATTTTCTAAAACCAGTGAACCATGGCATCAGAATTTTCTTCAAACCATAACTGAACCAAACTTACACTTCATACAGTTGGAGTCTCTCAGCTAAATTGGCCCCAGACATGGAGTTGTTTTACCCAACTTAGAGCCAATATGAAACAGGTCTCTCTCTCGGCTCTGTGGTTGTTATTGTTGTGGTTTTTATGGTCCCATTCTGTCTCTGCTTCTTTGCATCTTGGCTGTCTCTCTTCATCCCTCTGTGTCTCTCTGTCTTTTGTCTTTCTGCTTTTTTCTTTCTTTCTGTCCTTCTCTGTCTGTGATCTTTCTTCCTCTCCCACTGCCTCCTTCTGAAATGCTCGTAATATAAGGACCCTGGAGCAGACAACCTGGTCTTGAAATCACCTCCTGTCTCTGGGCATCTGTCTCCTTATCTGTCAAACATGCTTAGAAGGGTACCTGGCGTGTAATAAGCATGTTATAGTCAATCATTATTATTATTTCCCACATTTGTATAGCCAACTTCCCCAGGTAGTTTCTGGGACCAGCAAACACGGTGACATAGCAGATTGGAGAGAGAAGACTTTGGGAGAGAAAGACTTCATGGGTTGAGGGAAACAGAAGCTAGAGACCTAGCTTAGTTCTCTTGGCTGTGTAGTTTCTCCTCACATCTTTTACAAGAAGCAATAGGAGATGTCCCAGAAGATTGTAGGGTTTGCACAGAGAATGCCATGATTCTCATAGCATTTTGGCTATTGAATCTGCACTTCCTCTACCCTAACCTGTGAAATCTGTGAAAGCAAGAATTTTGAGGAGAGAAAGGGGAAGAGAGAGAAAACATGGAAAGAAACATAAGAGAGGAGAAAGAGGATGAGAATAAAAGAGAGAATGGAGAGAGAGTTAGTGAGAGAGAGAGAGAGTAAAAGGAAGAGAATATGAGAGGGAGAGGGAGGGAGATTCACTGAGGCCATAGACCAATGTTTTCTGCTAAACAGAGTAAGCGAGACCAACCTGCATCCTTGGAAGAAAAGACTCTATGGCCCATATTATTGCTCCTTATCATACATTGCACTAAATGCAAACCTATTATCTGTTCAATTTCATTTTAGTACAGTTCACTGTACTGCCACAGCCTCACTTTCCAGCTGAGGTGCCACTTTTGTAAGCAAAAGTCAAACTCCATACAGCAAAGATTTGGCTTCTTAGCAACTGAAAGAAGTTAGGCTGAAGAAAAGAAAATAGAGCACATGGCATTGCAGAGTTAAAGAATAGAGATACTGATGCATTGCATTTGGAAGCAACAAACAAAAAACAACCCCCAACAAACCCACGCCATGCCATCTGCAATCAATATGCATCATTACATTTAATGAGATGGCTGGGTTCTGGGAGAGTTCCAAACCAGTGGTTGTCAACCTTCCCTGCACAATGTAATCACCTGAGAGCTTTCAAAAGAAAAAAATCTCAGTGCCCAGGTTGTACCCCCAGACCGGTTAAATCGTGGGACCCAGGCATCAGTATTTTCAAAGCCCCCCAGGTGACTCTAGTGTGTAGCCAAAGTTAACAACCTCTGATCTTCGATAACCCAAAAAGCCAAGCCATAACGTTTCTAAACTCTGTAACCTGACTGCAGCAGGTAAGGTAGCATAAGAGATGACTGCACCTGTTGGGTAATTAAGGTAACATTTCAGGACTGTCAGGAGATTATGAAAAGTCCATCTGTTTTGGATAGGTGATGCGGTTTAATCAAATGATATTCTTTATGAGCAACTATCCTATTCCCTGACATTTGTTTTGCCCCCAGTGTTTGATGGCCCTTGTTTGCTGCTGTCTGTTCACGGCCATCTGCTGCCTGTGATTGTGGGGGAGAGGAGCATCGTGCAGCCAGGTGAGGTGTGCAGTGTTGTGGTTTTCCTGCCTCTTAGTCTCCTAAGAGTGAAGGAGTCTGTACCAGGGCATGACCCTGCCCCTGTGGCTCAAGCACTCATTATTTACCTGTTATGGGCTGAATTGTGTCCCTGGTCAAATTCATATGTTGGATTCCTAACCCCCTGTGCTTTAGAAGGTGCCCTTTTTTTTAAAATTGAAGTATAGTTGATTTACAGTGTTGTGTTAGTTTCATGTGTACAGCGAAGAATATACATTCTCTTTCAGGTTCTTTTATAGGTATTACAAAATATTGAGTAGAATATGACCTTATTTAGAAATAGGGTCATTGCAGATATAATTAGTTAAGATAAGGTCATACTGGAGTAGGACGGTTCCCTAATCCAGTGTGAGTGGTGTGTTACAAAAAGTGGAAATTTGGACACAGAGGCATGCACACGGGCAGTACATCACATGAAGCTGAAAGCAGAGATTGGAGTGATGCACCTACACAAGCCAAGGAACACCAAAGATTGCCACCAAACCTCTAGAAGCTAGAGAAGAGGCATGCGACAGGCTTCCCTCACAGCCTTCAGAAGGAACCAACCCTGCTGACACCATGATTTCTGACTTCTGGCTTCCAGAGCTGGGAGACAATACATTTCTGTTGTCTAAGCTACCCAGTTTGTGGTTCATTGTCACAGCAGTCCTGGCCAATGAAGACAGCACCCCAGCCTGGAAGAACCAATTCTGCCCATTGATGGGAACAAGTGGAGGGTTTCAGGCCTGGGAGAGGACAGGCCCTAAACTAACCAACTGCCCTCGTTCTAACCCTGATTCCAAACCAATCCCCATAATTGTTGCTCCCAACCCCCTCGTGCTCATGGTATCCACTGCCCCCAGCAGTCCGACTTCATGGGCATGTGACCTGTGCAGTGTCCATGGCTTTTCACTGGCTGAGTCCTTGCCAGGAAAGAGAAAGGAATCTTTCTTCTTCTTGATGGGCTGTGCACTTAGAAGGCCTCCGGACGTGTTTTAATTCTCTGGTGTTGCCATCTTGAAATTCTGAATCATTTTCCCGGGCCCAGCATTTTCACTTTGCAATGGGCCCTGCAAATTCTGTAGCCAGTCCTGTTCCCAAGTCTCCCACTGATTTTCCTTCCTTCGATCAGATCCTATCTACTTCTTCATAGGGATTTCTCATTGTTTCTGGTCCAGTAATGTCCCTCTCTTTCTGTTTTCCAATGATGTTATGAAGGTTCCCTTTTAGTAATATTGTTTTGGTCATTTGCAGGGATTTGGGGCAGGAGGGGATGGCAGAAGGGGACGGTGTTGGACATCCACATTGAGTATTCCAATAGGACTCTCTTGTTTATTGTTAGTCCTATTAAGGACCACAGCTGAAGGAAGGGGCAACAGTTTATGAAAGACTGTGTGACTCTCTGGGAACAGGCAGGCCAGCTTCGGGATTCAGGTGACTGAGTGGGACCAAGAATCACGGAGGGAGTGCTGTACCGCTCACGACCCTTGAAAGTGGTGGCTGTTCATATTAGCACAATGTTTTGCTCATCTGATCATTTTATTCACAGCTCTCCTTGTAACTCTGGCATGGGTCTCTATTATCCCTAGGATGACAAGTTGGGCTATTGTTCCCACTTCTTTCTTCCCTCCCTGAGTTAGAAATTAAACAACACTGCCCTTTACCATGGGCCTCTGCATTGCATCTGTCCCTCTGCGGGCAAAGGGAACCCCCTGCCACCTTCCCTGTCCCATTGATTTTGGACTGGCCAGGTGACCTGCCTGGACCAATGGAACTTGAATGGAACTGCCATTGTGCCAGTTCCCAGCTGAGGCCCTAAGAAACATTACATGTTTCCTCTCGCCTTGTTGCATATCTGCCATCTGCCATGAGAAAAACATGCCTCATGTAGTCACTGGTCCAAAGAGAATGAGGAAACAGGTGGCGTCAACCCAATGCCCAGCCTAGATTCAAACCAGATGATTCTAGTCAAACCCAGAAATGCCACTACCTCTCCAGAGACCCAAAAGCAAAACCGAAATGCTTGTTTTTATAGCCCAGTGAGTTTGGGAGGTTTCTGTTATGCAGAATTATGACAGCAAAAGCTGACTGATACATAAATAATGGGTTTGCATGGCTTTTCCTCCCTCCTTATTTATCCAGACATATCCCCCCAGGCCCCAGCCCCTTCTCTCCGTTACATGCTCTGTTCTTTCATTCTTTAAATGTGCCATGTCTTGCTTGGCTTTGAGTCAATAACACATTCTTTCCTTCCACCTCCCCACCCCTACCCCACTACCCTTTCACCTGGTTAACTCTTTCTCATCCTTTGGCTCTCAGTCTAAATTTCACTTCCACCAGTAAATCTTTGTATGATCAGGCCACCTAAGATGACTGTTCTCTTGCTCTCTGTACATCCCCTGCTCGACCAGCGTCTGCTTTACCTACGCCCTACTCACATGACCGACCTCCCTACATACTTACCCCCACCCCAGCTAGTGACTGTTCTGACCTTTAGGTCAGAACATTTCCACCATGATAGCTTATCAAAGCGGTGGAGAGGGGCATGCCCCTCTGCCAGTTTCCCTGGTAAAGGATGAGCCAGCCTGACGTCAATTTCCCCTATATCTGGTAACCTCCCACCATGTCCTGCCCACCGTCTGCCGTACACAGTGGGGCGTCACTTCAGGACCTTGCTTCAGACATGTAAAATCCCCCCATCGGTTAAACCACTGATCTCTCTGTCACTGACTCTGAGCTCTTTCTTCAGTCCTGAATCTGGGCAAGTACAGGGCTTGCAGCCTGCTGGGTGCAGCCCAACAATCTTCCTTAAGGCTCAGTAGGAAATGCCAATGGCCCCTGTTATGTGCTCCTCTTGCACTGTGTGCTTCTCCTATTACAGCACTTGAAACAGTATATTGTCATCACTAGTTTGGTAGGAAAATATATTAAGACATTTGTGTTTCATTGTCACTGCTGTACAAGGGTGGGAACAAAGGAGAAATAGCCATGCTTTGCTTTCCATACTCCCTCCCCCCACCCCCCAACACTAATCCCAAGGAGTCTATAGGACACTTTCTTCCACGTCATTTTAAAGCAAAATGAGAATCTGTTTTTTCTCTGCATCTTATGAGACCCTAAGCCATTCTGGCATCGTCCCAGCAGGGAAAAGGTGAGAGCGGAGCGTAGCTTAGGGGTCTAGCTGTGAGACAAGAGATTCCCCCAGAGCGAGGATGGATGGTGGGGACAGATGTTCGGCACAAGGACTTGGAGGTCTGGTGCACCAAAGAGGGGCTGGATCCCAACATCTAGGCTCCCGGTCAGCAAGAATGCCTGTTTCTTAGGTGCCGTGGAAACCACAGCAGGAACCTGAAGGCTTGCCCACTAGGGCACTCACAGAAATCAGGGGAGGCCAAGGGAAGGGTGGAGGCACCTCTGTATTCATGTTCTACGCCTGCAAAATGACCACAAATCTAGGGGCTTAAAACAACACACATTTATTATCTCACCATTTCTAGGGCTCAGGAGTCTGGGCCAGGCATAGCTAAGTTTCCCGCTAAGAGCCTCCCAGGATGAAACCAAGGTCCTCTGTCAAGTTCCACGTTAAGAGACGGAGCTCTAGTAATGCCCGAGACTGAATTACTTGCCAACCAGACACAACTGGGACTTGAGATGTCACTTGATTTACAGAGGATAAATATCTTTGCTATTTCTTGCACCCTCACTTTTCTTTTTTATAGTTTACTTTTTTTTTTTTTTTTACTTAAGTAGAGTTGATTTGCAATATTGTGTTAGTTTCAGGTATACAGCAAAGTGATATATGTATTCTTTTTTCAGATTCTTTTCCATAATAGCTTATTACAAGATACTGAATACAGTTTCTTGTGCTATACAGTAAATCCTTGTTGTTTATTTATTTTATATATAATACTCACCTTTTGGTTTTAAATTCACATCTGCTACACTTTAAGCCTGTCTTTCCTGGGAGACCATGAACTCTTAGAAGTTGGGATGTTTCTGTTTTGCTCTATTGTTCAATCTCTGGAGCTTGACACAGTGCTTAGAACATACAGAGAAGGAATCAACACATTTGTCAAATGAGTTACTGTTAGGTGCTCAGAAATGCTTACTTACTGCACGAAACTGGACCCGTTCTCATAAACACCATGGGCCTCAGGAAGACTGTTTTAGAGAGGAAGAAACCAGGTGTGGGAAGTTGAGGTAACAGGTTCAGGGTCACATAAATAGTAACAGCAGAGCTAGAACTTTTTCATTATATTCAGAAAAAAATATTCCTTTCTATTTGGAACATGGCCCTGAAATGTAACCCTGACACATCCCAAATCGAATGACTCATACTTTCTCTTCCATGATCAAGAGCGGGGGAAAGTGTAACAAAGTAGAAGCCTTTATAACATAGGATTTTATGTTGAGCCCTCAAATGCTAACATCTCATACAAACTCAAACTCTGTGGTGCCTGGATTTTCCAAATGGATGACTCTCCTTTTATTAGGAGCACAAACCAAATCAACCCCAAGGGCTCACAGCAGAACCTGGTTTGTCTCAGACAGACTTGACTCTTCCTTCAGGGTTTCTGTTGCCTAAACAGGGTGGCTATTCAGCAAGCAGCAATATAGGGTATGGGTTCTATTTCTTATAAATCATGTACCACTCCATTGATTCTTTGTTTTAAAATTTTTTTAATGCAATTCTTTTTTTAAAATTTATTTATTTTATTGTATTTATTGTTTTTGGCTGCATTGGGTCTTCGTTGCTGCACGCAGGCTTTCTCTAGTTGCAGCAGGTGGGGGCTACTCTTCGTTGCAGCGCGTGGGCCTCTCATTGTGGTGGCTTCTCTTGTTGCACAGCACGGGCTCTAGGCGCACAGGCTCAGTAGTTTATGGCTCGCATGGGCTTAGTTGTTCCACAGCATGTGGGATCTTCCCGGACCAGGGCTTGAACCCGTGTCCCCTGCATTGGCAGGCAGATTCTTAACTACTACGCCACCAGAGAAACCCCATTCCATTGATTCTTGCCTCAGGGGCTTTGCACGTGCTGTGATGGCTGCTTAGAAGGCTCTTCCGCCTTACCATGGCTCGAGCCTTCTCATTCTTCAGTTCTTGGCTTAAACATCAATCCTCAAAGGGGGTTTTCCTGGTACGCTGTCTGAGGGCATCCTGCATCCTCCCTCCTCATTTATCCCTATCATTACGTAGCACAGACAATTTTCATAATTTCCAATTATATATTAATTTTATGCGCTTGTCCATCCCTCACTAGACTATAGGCTTCTCAAGGGCACCTAACAATGTGGTTTATTCACCAGTGTTAACTCAGCTCTAACACAGTGCCTGGACAATATTATATCTGCTAATTATTTGTTAAATCAAAGAATGAATGAATAAATTAATGAATGGAGTTCACCGGGCCATTCAGCAAGTATCATTTAAGTACCAATTTTGTGCACCAGATACTGAGATTAAAGTCATACAAGACCCAGCTCCTTCCTTCTAGGTGCTCACAATCTAGTACAGAAACATGCACAGATATATCCGAAATGACCCAGGTTTCACCTGGCTTGACCACAAATGGAGCCAAATTAGCATAAACACTTAAACTGCAATGGCCCTTTGTCCCCAGCAAAGAACTACATGCCCTTCCCCTCCCCGGAGATCTCCCTTAGTTATTTCTGTGAGGCCCCAGCCATGCTTCACATGTGCTCCAGGGACCAGCCCACTTATGTTCTCATCTCTAACATCCTGGTCAAGTTGCTACATCACTCCTGGCTCTGTTGCCTCTGGTCCCTTCCAGGAATGTGGCTTTCTGGCCTTCCATTGGCGCTCCCCAATTCTTCAGTGCTGCCTGACAGTCCAGCTAGGTGTGGCCATGGTTTTCCAGCACAGAAATGAGGAGGGTGCCTGTGTGCATCTGGAAGGCCTGGGAATCTGGTTAAAATTCAGGCTCTGGCTCGGCAGGTGTGGGCGGGCCCTGAGCTTCTGCATTTCTGGGAAGCCTCCAGGGGATGCGGACTCTGCTGGTCCCTGGACCACACCTGGAGTAGTGACGACATAGAGGATATTTGCAGTGGGCCCAGGACATGCTCAACCCACATTATCATTTTCACACCTGTAAAGCAGGGGCAGTCATTTTGCCAACGCTTCGAAGTGTAGCAGACACTGTCAGTAACCTGCCCAAAGTTATTGACAGTAACAGGGGTTGTTTTTGCAACAATTAATTGTTAGGCATTTTCCAATACGGGAAGGGTTGGGAGGGGCACAAGTTCTAAGGGAAACTCCTTTCTGTCTGTGGCATTTTTTTAGAAATTCAGACAGAGCCTTATAGGTAAGCACAGTTCCTCTTTTCCATAGGTGAAAACGTGAACTTAAATCCTTTTCTTGAATGTATTTTGAAAATCTGTTGTTTTACAAGTAATGACATTCATTGAGTAAATTTTGGGCATGTAGAGGTGTCAGAACTCACCTCTACATGCCCAACTATGAATACTTGCTACTTTTTCAGCCCATGAGAGCAAGACTTGTCCTCATGAGAGGCAGGCCAGAAATGCTGGAAAGTAAATGCCCCCTAGATCAATCTCCAACCAATGATGGACAGGAAACTGGGAAATAAATGCCCCATCTTCCTTGTTCCTCTGGTAGAATCTTTCCGGGGCGCTTATTTATATGGGCTCCCAGAGTTCCTCAGAGAACAAAGGCACAGCTACCCACATTAGTAACTTGCTTTCTTCTCTTCCCCATCTCATTCCCCTCTGCTCTCCTTCCCCAACCTGGCATGTCCAGCAACTACCTCCCAGGTAAACTCTTTACACTCAAATTCCTGATCCTGGGTTTGCTTCTGGAGGAAACCAAAGGCTTGTTTCCTTTTGGGGCTGTTCAACACAAAATGGAGACCAGACTTGAAAATTCCCTAAACAGACAAAAATCATTTAAGCCAAACTAAATCTATCTTATTTCATGAACAGAAGTGAAACTTAACTTAGGTTGTATCTTGTAAATGCCTCTGAAAATCAAAAGAAACTTAGGTCATCTTCCTAAAATTTGTACAAGATAATCACGTTTTAAAATTTCTTGTTTTTAATTCACTTAAAAAAATTGAAGTATAGTTGATTTAAAATGTTGTGTTAGTTTCAGGAGTACAGCAAAGTGATTCAGTTGTAAATATATATATATATATATATATATATATATATATATATATATATATATATATATGTATGTATATGTATATGTATGTATGTGTGTATATATATATATTCTTTTTCAGATTCTTTCCCATTATAGGTTATTACCTATAAGATATTGGATATAGTTCCCTGTGCTATACAATAGATCCTTGTTGTTTATTTTATATATGGTAGTGTGTATCTGTTATTCCCAAATTCCTAATTTATCTTTCCCCTTGCCTTTCCCCTTTGGTAACCGTAAGTGTGTTTTCTATGTCTGTGAGTCTATTAAATTTATTTCTTTATTGAAATATATTTGACATATAACATTGTGTAAGTTTAAGGTTTATGACATGTTAATTTGATGCATTTATATATCACAATAGTATGATTGTCATTGTAGATTTAGCCAACACCTCTATCACATCACATTATTATCATTTCTTTTTTGTGGTGGGAATAATTAAGTTCTAGTTTCTTAGCCATTTTGATGTCTATCTTACAATATCATTATCTGTAATCACTATGCTGTGCATTAGATCTCCAGAACTTATTTATCTACTAGCTGCAAGTTTATACCCTTAAACCACATCTTTCCTATGGTGAGGGAATAAGATAATCACTTTTAACCAATTCCCTGCCATCTGGAAATCTCCATTGTAATAACCAATCACTGTAAAGGTTAAACAACTTCCTTGTTTTCACTTTATAAGCCATCCTGTAATGTCATGCCCCTGAGCTTCATATCCGTTTTAAATTTGAAAGCTCCCCATTCATGAACTGTTCTTGTATGCACAATAAACTCTTACTAAATACTGTTTATTGATTTGATCATTTTAATTTTGCTGTTTCTGGATTTGTGACAGGGCAAATCATCATAACATAAAATAACTATTTTTTCTTTTTAGAAAGACCGAGTGTGATCATGGGGCAGGGGGCACATTCAGACACCACCCACTGAGTCTAGCAGGAGGGCTTCAGCCACAGCCCTCCTTGCCTTCCCAATGGCATCATCTCCAATAAGGGAGACAGTTGCTGCTAGGGTCCCCACAATGCTGACTCGATCAGATGACAAGTGAAAAATTCATCCCAACCATCCTCACTCCATGTCTAAACACATCAGCTTGGCTGTTTCCATTTTCATGCAGATCACATGACCCCAAATGGCCAGCTGTTGAAGGACACAGCCTAGAGGGCACTGGATGTCCACTGTCCAGAGCAGCAAGGGGGCCCTCTCTTCTTGACATTGATTTCTCTCAACCCCGTGGAAGAAAGAAACTCTTTGTATTTGAGAACCAAATGAAGAAAGTGCCGGTGAACCCCACAGATTTAACCAACCTCCCTTAACAGGTAAGCTGATGATTCTCCAATGTAAGCCTACGTTCACGTCATTTTGGGAGTGCACTAAAATGCATATTTCCAGGCCCAGACCTAGACAGTTGACCACACTTTGGGGAACACTGCTATAAGTTGTCAGAGTAATGAATGTCCTGCTGGATCTTCCAAGGTTTAAAGAGAATTTATTGGGTGCCTATGCTCCAGTTACTCTTCCGAGCTCTTTACCTGCATTCACTTCTTTAATCTTCTTAATGACCTTATGAGTCAGATATAGTTATCAGCTTCATTTTACAGATAAGAAAACTATGGCACAAATAGCTTAAGGAACTTGCCAGAGGTCACACAGTTAGACACAGAGGAGCCAGGATTCAAACTGCCAGCCTGGCTCCAGAGCCATACTTTTCCCACCATGCTGGAGCCAAAAGACTGAGCAGGGCCCACATGTGCTACCTCTAGACCCTATAAGGACTGGGTTAGGGACTGGATGTCTGTGCCCCCTACAAATTTATATGTTGAGGCCCTCAGCCCCAATGTGACTGTATTTGGAGATAAGGCCTGTGAGGAGGTGATAAAGGTTAAATGAGGTCATAGGGGTGGGGTCTTAATCGGATAGAGCTGGTGCCCTTATAAGAAGATGAAGAAACACTAGAGATCTCCCTCCCCACCAGGTGAGGACACAGCAAGAAGACTGCCAACTGCAATTCAGGAAGAGAGCCCTCAACAGAAACTGAATTGGCCAGTACCTTGATTTTGGACTTGCCAGTTTCCAGAACTGTGAGTAAATAAATTTCTGTTGTTTAAGCCATGATTTTTTTGTTATATCAGTCCAGGCAGACTAATACAGACTGATCCATAGTGCTGCATGGGGATTTCTTGATTCCCCTTTCAAAACTTACCTGTCCTATGTCCAGTCTCTCACATCCTTGGTATGTGACCAGAAATAAGCTAGAAATAAATTCGAACTGCCTTTCAGGACCTAATTTTTTTTTAACATCTTTATTGGAGTATAATTGCTTCACAATGGTGTTAGTTTCTGCTTTATAACAAAGTGAATCAGCTATACACATACATATATCCCCATATCTCCTCCCTCTTGAGTCTCCCTCCCACCCTTCCGATCCCACCCCTCTAGGTGGTCACAAAGCACCGAGCTGATCTCCCTGTGCTATGCGGCTGCTTCCCACTAAAAAATATGGAATGCGTCACGAATTTGCGTGTCATCCTTGCGCAGCGGCCATGCTAATCCTCTCTGTATCCTTCCAATTTTAGTATATGTGCTGCCGAAGCGAACACCTCTGTAATATTTTTATCCTACATGTTCAGGCTGCATACTCTGTCTTCATATGACAATAATTTGATAAAAATACTTTCTATAGAGAAAATAAATAATTCTAACTTTTTTTCTAGCATGGTTGATGAAAAATTAATACGGCTCTTGATGGTTTAGAAAATTTACTTTCAGTTCCACAACTCATTATTAGTAATGACATGTCAATTTTTAGGATTATCACTAAATTTGGGAAAAGCTCTAATGAGTTTGTTTCATATATGAGCTGTATGCTTTAGAAGAATTTCCCATAGACTAGCTTCTGACTCCATATACTTCAAACTTAATTTCTCCTCTGTTACCTGCATTTCTTCTGTCCCCATTGCAATACCACCTCTGGCCCTGCTGTTTTGGATCAAAATACTAGATGAGTCAGCACAGTGTGGCAGGAGTATTCCTGGAAGCCATAGGGATAAGTCATTCACGGGTAGCTTAGAGTCACTTAACAATTCATGGAAATGAATGAGAACCACATAAAAGTATCCCACTAAACCCCATCCTGATGCATCACTGCAGCTCAATCCCAAATCCCCAGATGTTCTCAGCCTCTCTAGCACTAACCAACATGAGGGGATGTGTAACAAAAAAGAACCCCCAGGAGAAAGAATTCCCAGGCTTAAACCATTGCTGTTCAAACATTTTACTTTTACAAAATTTCAAAACAACATGTGATGATAGAAACACATTGCTAGGGCCTTAGAAAGGACCCATGCAAGTGAGGGGGCCGTAAAATGTAAGCTTTGTTTGCTTCACGTGAAATACGTCTTCCTCTTATTACAGTCATGCCGTGAGAATTGAATGAACCCATAATATAAATAAGGTGCTTATTACAATGTCTGGCACATAATGAAGTTTGAAATATGGTAGGAACTATTATATTTTAGTAGTATTAGTATTATTTAAGATGGTACCTCCCACAGTACCTCCTTTTTTCCCTCCTGAACGTGTTTTCATTGCTGGAATCAAAGGACGGAAACAAGTCTTTGACCCACACCTCTGGGTAGATACACTTTTAGTTTTCCAATATGAAATTTGTTTCTGATAGGGCTTTAGTTTTCAAGGGTTAAAAATTTCTAAGCCTGGTAAGGGTGAAGGTCTCTCTAATCACAGTGAACAGGAAATCAAAGTGACGTCTTTCCAATCAATAGTTTTATGATTACTTTTTAAAATTACATCTTTGCCCTAAAATCGGCATGCTATATTTAGTCACCATCACCAAGAGACATCTGCCCAATGAGGCAACAGCACTTTTTATAAGTGATACGTCATCTATTTATTTCAGCAGCTAAGTACCTTCTGGCACAACAAACAGCCACCTTTGGAAACAAAGATGGAATTTTGGTGCCTTAACAGATATGGGTTGTCTAAAATTACAGACAGCGCTAATTAACTGGAACACAGAATTAGAACCTACAGTTCAGAAAAGATGCAAGAAAAATAGAGTGTCGGAAACTTTAGCACTGGGGAGCTAAGCTGACTGTTTCAAGGATGCTAAATTGATGATAAGAATTAGGTCCCGTTGTTAAATCTCAATAAACAAAGCCTGACAGGTTGTGGCTGAATTAGAACATTTGTTTGCTCAAAGAGAGGGTGTTTAAAGTAAACGCCCTTTCACTGATAAAAAATTATGAATAAAGCTAGTGAAAAAGATACTACTATCTGTGGGAGGGGAGACTGAAATTGACCATAATTTCACTTATGTTTGACTAACAAGCGAATTTTTTTCTGTCAAATACACCTTAATTCAAAGAAAATAGCTGTTATTAGTATTCTTGAATTTAAAAACTGAACGAATTGCTTGAAGTATTTAAAAAAATATTAGGAGAGGCTGGTGGAGTCTGGTCCTTCCAAGAGAGCCTGATTGGTGGAGTCAAGTGAAAAAGGCAAAGTTCCGAAGTTTCAAAGACTGGAACTTTTATCCTAGATGCATCTCAAATTCACTGGATGATCTTAGTCAAACTACCTAAGTGATCTGGCTAATAAGGACAATAATAATCCCTGCCTCCTTAATTAATAATAATCATGGAACACTTTGAAAACTAGAAGGCACTGCATAAAAGGAAAAGTGGCAATGGCAGTAAAGCATGGTGATTAGGAGCCCAAAGTGTATGTGAGTCAGGACTAGCCTCCGCTGGAAGCTCAGCCACTAACCAGGTATGCGGTCAAGGGCAGAGTCCTTAACTTCTCTTCAGAAACAGCTCTAGCGATGGTCAGATGAGATAATGTGCATGAATTAGTTAGTTCACCTGGGTGTATCAATAGCCCCAAATTGTAATAACTTAAATATAAAGAAGATGAGATCCAAGGCAAGCAGTCCAGGCTAGTCTCTCTGCTCCAGGAGGTCATTCCGGGATCCAGGATCCTCCTTCCTTGTTGCTCTGCTATCCCTAGGCTGTTCTCATTTGCATCAGCAAAGATGGCTTGACAGCAATCTGAATTCCAAGCAGCAAGATGGATGAAGGCAAGGTAAGGGGAATAAGGGCACACCCTCTAACTGTCTGTCTGTCTGTCTGTCTGTCTGTCTGTCTATCTATCTATCTATCTATCTATCTATCTATCTATCTATCTATCTACCTACCTACCTACCTACCTATTATTTCTATCTACTTTTCTATAAATAACATGTTTGACTTTTATCATTTTGAGCCTTAAAAATTAAACAATGTTTTTTTACAAGGCACTGACTGTTGCAAAGTTCTGAAATGCTTGGAGACAGGTCACAGTCATTTTAGGCTCTTTAATGTCTGATCTGTCAGAGGAAGCCTTACCCTTGGGCTGCAGCAGCTAAGCGGAAGATGTCAGTCTGGGGAGACAAACTTGTCCCAATTTCCTGGGATGTTCTGCGTTTCAGAACTAAAAGTCCTGTGTTCCATGATCCCCCGCTCAGTCCTGGGAAAACTGAGATGGTGATTCACCCAAGATGCCCTATCATGGGATTCCGAGAGACCTTTGGGGATAAAACTGGGTTGGAGCTTCAGGAGAACCAGTTGAGGCACCTGGGGTGTCAGAGATAGAACGGGCTTTGAAAATATAGGTCAGACCATCATTTTATGGTTAGACTTGCTGTATATAAGAAAGGGAGAGATGTGACCATGGTTATGCCATTCCTAAGTGGAGAGGTAGGTAGAATAAATTTCAGAAGACTGAGAAGGAGGCCATTCTCCAAACACACCTCCACCATGGGTCTGTCCTGGCATGGCCTTTCCCTCCCACCTAACAAGAAAGTCCATTCACAAGCTCTGTTGATGTGTTAGACCATGAATACTCAATCAGTGGAGACGACCTATCAGTAGAACTCAAAGGTACCCAAAGCCTCTCCTCTTCTTTTTTCTTTCTTTTTTCTCCTATAACTCTTGTATTAATTGGAGCTCTGTTGATTACAGATGAAAGAAACATAACTCAAACTGGTTTCAGCAGGAAAAAGGAACTACATTGGCTCACATGACTAGATTCATAAATAATCCAGCTTCAGGCACAGCTGGATACAGGGGCTCAAATCACAGTTTCATCTGTGCTTCTATCTGAATAAGTTTTGTTCACTGGCAGATACTTCCCCTCATGGTGACAAAATTGCTGCTGGCACCCCAGACTCACTCCCTTGAAACCCGTGGAAAGAGAGTTTCTCTTTTGTAGTTCTCATAAAATTCCCAGAATTGAGTTACACAAGTCTGACTTGGTCACACATGCCCATGATTATGGTCAAAGAATGGAACATGCTGATTGGACAGCCTGCCTTGTGTGCTCATGCCTGGAGTGGGGGACTATGAGGTCAGCCCCACATGAGATCCATGGGCTGGGTGAGAGTAGAGAGGGCTGGTCTCCCAGATGAAAATATTGATGCTAAAGATGGAAGAGGGAATACGGATGCTCAGTAGGCAAATATCAGCAGATGTCCATAACATCTCCTAAATTCTCTCCTCTCTTTTCTTTGTCTTCCTTCCCCTACCCTACATTCTCTTTCTCCTTCCTCCCTTCTCTTTCTCTCCCTCTGTGTCTCTCTCTTTGTCTCTGTCTGTCTCTCTTTGTATTTCTCTCACTGTGATAGCCATTATGCAAGATGCAAAGATGAACCTCTTGTGGTCCCTGACTTCAGGCTGTTCTCAGATTCAAGAAGATGAGGGACAATTAGATATCAAACTCTAATAAAATGTGATATGCTTGGGGAATACAGTCATACATATGCACATGAATAAATAAATAATGAATGAATGAATGAATGAAATGGTATAGTAGAGAAATATGCAAAATTCCCCCAGGCACACAGAAAAAGGAGGGATTAATTTCATCTGGATCAAGTGAAAGCTCAGGGAAGTTTTCAAAAGGAGACATTTAATCTGATTCTGAAGGATGAGAAGTTTGTAATATTTTTCAGCAGAAAGAGACCCCCATGCAATCACAATTAAGGTCTTTATCCTTGGTTGCACGCCCACCTCCAAATTTCCTTGTGGAATTTGAAGAAAATCCCATGCTCAAAAATCAGGAAATTTGGACAAACACAGCCTGTCCCTAAATTTAACCTCGTGTAAGTCACTTATCCCTTCTTGTCGTCAATTTTATCATTTGTAACAGAAGCAAATGGAACTATTTCTGAGGCTCTTTATAGCTCTAAAGACAAGGAACTTCTCTCTCGAAAATATGAAAGACCCTTGCCTTAAAGAGTGAATGGAAGAATCTTTGATGCTGAGATTCTAGTTAAATGTGCGTTGCTGATATCAAACGCTAATAAAACTTGTAGACTTTGGGGAGTCTACAAGTATACGTGTGGGGACAAACTGGTCTACCAGATGTCTGAGTCAGCTAGTTGATACTCTAGGTATCTATGAGTATATCCTTAATGGGATATTAAGGAGAAGAGGAGGCAAAATGTCCCTAAACTGAACCTCGGTCATCTTATCACATTGTCTGAAGCCATCCTGCAAAAGTAGCAACAGCTAGAAGTGAAGGCAACTGCAGAGCCATTAGGGGACTTCTGTGACCAGATTAATCTGTTCTCTCTGAGTCCCACCATTTAAGGATCATCTTGGTAAGTCTTTTTTGTGGCTTTCCCCCCATGAGTTAAATTTTGCTTTCTTATGGCTGAGATATCCCCCTTGGCCAACAAATGAGATAGAGTTAGGTGTCCTAAAATATGTGTACAGTTTTAAACTATCACCAGGTTCTGTTTTCACTTCTTAATTTAGTAAATAGGAGGAAAACAAATCCTCCACCACCTCTCTGTGTTGTAATCTTGTATTCAAAAGTCCTGTTGAGAGAGCAGCATGACCCATGAAGCCCTGACTTTCCAACCACGGAAATTACTACCTTGACCTAATGATTACAATTTGTTGTTGGTGTACAGCCCCAGCAGATGAGTAAGTTCTAGCATCCAGAGAGAAAATGGACTTGAAAACAGGATGGGGTAGGTGTTCACAAATGCCCACATAGCATTCCTTGAAACAAGGGCTTTGAATTCCCTGGGGACATTATTAGCCTCATTTTAAACACAAGGAAATAAGCTCAGAGAAGTAAAATGACTCACCACGTCACACATCTAGGAAGTGGATTTGGTAAATTAGAGTTAGAGGCTCAAATAAAAAAAAATTTTTTTTTGACTCTAGTGTTCTTTTCATCGTTCTCTGCCAAACTGATTTTCAAAAGCAAAACCAACACACCTAGCAAAATGGCTAAAATGCAAAAGACAGAAAATACTAGTGGCAGGGATGAGGACAACCAGGAGCTCTCACATACAAGGGGTGGGAGTGTAAAGCGGCACAGTGGCTTTGAAAAATTGTTTAGCAATGTCTGTTAAAACCACATTGATCCATTCTCCATGACCACTCATTCCACTGACAACAGTAATGTGTGCATATGTCTGCCCAAAGAAATGTTCAAGAATGTTTGTAATGCTATTCATAACATCCCCAGACTGGAAGCTACACAAATTCCCATCAGCAGTAGAACAGATAAATAAACCTTAGCATATTCACATGGCGGGATATTATATATATATATATATATATATATATATATATAGTATTATAGTATATATATGTGTGTGTGTGTGTATATATATATATATATATATATATATAGTATTATACATGCAACATGAGTGAATCACACAAATATAATATTGAGCAAAATAAGCCAGACCCAAAAGAGTACATACTTGAAGATTATACTTATCTAAAATTCAAAAACAGGCAAAACTAATCTATGGCGTTAGAAGTCAGAATAGCGGTTCTCCTCGGGAAGTAGTGAGTAGGAGGAGACGTGAGGGGGGTGCTTGCTTCTTGGGTCTTAGTGATGTTCTCTGTTTCCCGATCTGGGGCTGCTTACATGACAGTGATCAGTTTGTGAAAATTCATTCAGCTGTACTCTTATGACCTTGGCACCCTTTTGTATGTATATTATACATGAATAAAATCTCCAAAGGTAAAAAAAAAAAAAAAAAAGCAAATTCACACAGTTAAGAAGCAAGCTACATGGTGGCTATCAGAAATATTTATAAATAATAAGAATAGTAGCTGACACTTTGTCATAGGCCTACTTAGAGTCTTGAATTTTTATGTATTCGTTTATTTAATTCTTTCAACATCACAAAGTGAATAAGTTGTTACTCCATTCTTAGAAAGTAAAACAAGACTCAAAAGCTTAAGAACCTTACCTAGACCATACAGCGGTAAGCAGTAGAGCAGATATTCAAACCAAAGCAGCCCACCTCCAGGGTCCACATCTTAACCATCATGTGCCATAGCCTCTGAGAGGCTGGGTCACCCAGGGGCACTTTGATTCACACGTTAATTCCTGTGAAAACCACTCAGAAACCTAAGAAATTGGGGTAAATTCCCTTAAGTTACCCCTGGAAGAAAAGAAAATGCTGAAATCAAAATCCAATTAACTGAGATGGAGAAAGCCTGTTTATCAAAGATTTAGGGCAGCCACAGAGATAAACCACGAGGGCTATAACTTTCTTCCTGTCGAAGGTTCTTCTTGAATAAATCACTGCTTCTATCACTCCGGAGCAACTGCAGAAGACGTGGATGGATGCAGTCATCTTCAGGATGTTAGAGGACTGTTAACACCAGTGCAGGATTCGTGACGATGTGCTGAAGGATGGTTGGCACCCGAAGGAGAGAATGGTATACGTTTCATGTTGTATGATATGTTTTGTCACTTGGGGGAATTCAAAGATGGAGGCACTTATAAAGTGAAAATGGAAGCCAACTTTCTCTTCCTGTCCCTTGTGTTATTTGGAAGATTTTTAAGTTGGAAAAAAAGAAAATCCGAGACTCACTGCCCACGAAAGGACCAGGGAGTTACTCCTAAGAACTGGATTGGAACCAGGAAGTAGAAGCAGCAGCAAGCCTGGGCGTATAGCTACTTGTTCAGTTAATCCACTTTCTCTCTCATTAGCGACTGGGTTCCTGTATGGTGTCTTCGCTTCTTTCTACAAGTCTACGCTGTTGGTCCCTTTTGACCTGCTAACCACCACTGCGTTCCTCGTTCCTAAACCAGAAGCAGCTTGACTGGATGGCACAGCTGTGGGCATCACACACATTGTACAGATAACACCATCAGAGGCTTCTGTCTGTGTGGGTACCACCTACAAAGACAACCTGTGCATGGGCGGTAGGAAGATCTGTGGCCACCCCTGCTCTTGAAATAGCCCGTCACAGCTTCCCTGAGTGGCGACAATGGGCAGATGAACTCCAATGAGCAGAGCAAGGAAAGTGGGTAAGGTTGCCCTATCGACATGGTCATTATGACTTATCTACCTAACACTGGAGTCAAGCAGAGGATGCCTGAAGCATTGGTGTGGTGAAGCTGGTAGAACTTTGAAAATCACTTTGAATGGTTTATGACAAATGATACCCTACAAGAGCCCCATCCTGTATCTTTCTTGCTGAAACCATGAACCTCTTATTTTCTTCCTCCCTCCCTTCCTTCTCTGAATCCTCCTTTTCTTCTTCCTTTCCTCCTTCACCCATCCAACAGACACCTGACATGTTTTAGAGGGGAGTCCCTCCCCTGAAATTCGGTTATATTCATCTCTGAGAATATGGCTTGTCTAGGCATGTCTGATTTGCTGTTAGAGTGGTTGACCTACACGTGTTTATTAGCATGAAATTTCAAGAAAGAAGTAGAAATAGGTGTTCCAGTTATATCGCTGCATACTAAAACAGCCCCAAGCTTAGTGGCGTAGAAGAATGACCATTTAAATACGCTCATGATTCTGTGGGTCAGGAATTTGGTTTGTCCTTCCAGGCCTGTCCACGTTCCACAATGGCTGATGTAATTTGAATGGCTGGAGATAGCTGGAATGGCTCAACTGGGATGTGTATCTCGGGCCACGTGGGGGCAATTCTTTCCCATGTGGAGTCTGCTGAAACTAGAATGTCCAAGATGACTAATTCACTCCCATGCCTGGTGTCTGGGCTGAGATGGCCAAAACATTTGGGGGTGGACCAGCACCGTTTTTTCTCCACATGACCAGGTTGGGGCTTCCTTACAGTATGATGGTCTCAGGACACTCAACCTAGTAGTTACATGATAGCTGACTTCCCCCAGAGCAAGTGTCCAAAGAGACCAAGATGGACACTGCAAAGCCTCTTAGAACCCAGCTTTGGAAGTCACACAGAATCACTTCTGGTCCGTTCTATGAGTTACACAGGGCTAGCCCAGTTTCACTGTGGGATGAGACAACTTAAGGGCATAGATACCAGAAAGTGGGGTTCTTGGGGATGGGACATCTTCAGAGATTCATTATCGCAGAGGCTATAAAGTGTATAACAAAGAGTCTGTTTGGATCCTCCAACCAGACCCAGAGACTAGTGCCTGGGTCCATAGGGAGAGCAGAAGCTTCAGGAGCTCTAATGATGTGGGATCAAGCAGAGATGCTCCGTGGCCCAGAGGGCAAAGCAGCACATGTGTGGGGTGATTCTATTCGCCTTCTGCGTGACTTCATAGCCGTACAATATGGCTTGAGCATCTTAAGCCCTGCAAGTCATAGTCTAGCCTTGGGAACACAGGGGACTGTACGCTAGGCATGGTCACACTGAGATAACATTAGTCCACCCAAGGGGCAGAATAAACAGCCAAGGGCAGAGCAGGAGAGAAAGAACATTTTGCATATCACACAGTGGCCAAGTTAACAGCCTGGTTAATGAGCACAAATGAGACAACACTTGGGAATTCCCAGACGTAAACTAGGGACACTCCACAGAGACTTGCTGGTTCTTTGTGAGTAGTTGAAGCAAAACTAGTGAAATGTGGATATTCAATCTTATATAAGCCCATTTGCACAAACTGGATTGTGAAGATGCGAATTAAACTTGATAACATTTTTAGTTCAAGCTTTGTACTTAATGACCTCACCCTCAGGGGTTTAGCATCTAATTGGGAAAATAAAATTAATATACATTAAATAATGGCATAAGACAATGTAAGAGCTGTCACCAGGGAGCCCCAAAGAAATGGCTCAGCCATTACGTTTTACAGGAATAACCTCAGAGAAGGAAGAGCAGGACCTCATGAAAGAGGGAAATTTGATCTGTGCTCTGGATGTTGGTAAGATTTAATTAGGCAGAGAAGAAGCAGAGAATGGAAGAAATTTTAAAACTAGAAATGGTTTTCAATGACTTTTGGCCCAAGACACAATTATTTATTATTTATTATTTTCTCCTAAACATTAAAAAATTTTAAACCTTAGACATTTTTAGTGTATAATGCATGGAACTCTGGGGTTTAAAGATGAATGGGAAGACTCAATGTGGTTATAAGAGGAGACTGAAAAATCAAAAGGAGAGGAGGTATTTCAAAGTGGTTATTTACTTATATCTCTTCTTGGACTTGAAAGGAAAGAATCCAGACCAGGAGTTGGCCAGATAGTAAATATTTTTGGCTTTGTGGGCTGTGCAGTCTTTATTGCACTTACTCAGCTTTGCTGTTGTGACACACGATCAACTATAGATGATCCATAACCAGATGGACGTGACTGTGTTTCAGTAAAACCAGTGAAACCAGTTTCAGTAAATCCAAGTGGCAGGCTGAAGTTGGCTCATGAGCCAGAACTCGATAAACCCTGCTCTAGACAGTCTATTTCATCTTGTGAATATTCACTGAGACCTACCCTAAGCTTACCATTGTCGATAAGAATGCGATATGAAAGCTATGGAGAACAGTATGGAGGCTCCTTAAAAAACTAAAAATAGGGCTTCCCTGGTGGCGCAGTGGTTGAGAGTCTGCCTGCCAATGCAGGAGACACGGGTTCGAGCCCTGGTCTGGGAAGATCCCACATGCCGCGGAGCAACTGGGCCCGTGAGCCACAATTACTGAGCCTGCGCGTCTGGAGCCTGTGCTCCGCAACAAGAGAGCCCGCGGTAGTGAGAGGCCCGCGCACCACGATGAAGAGTGGCCCCCGCTTGCCGCAACTAGAGGAAGCCCTCGCACAGAAACAAAGACCCAACACAGCCATAAATAAAATAAATTAATTAAAAAAAAAAAAACAAAAAAACTAAAAATAGACCTACCATATGATCCAGTGACCCCACTCCTGGGCATAAATCCAGACAAAACTATAATTCGAAAGATATATTACATGCACCCCTATGTTCATAGCAGCTCTATTTACAATAGCCAAGACATGATGAATGGGTAAAGACGATGTGGTATATATATATATACAATGGAGTATTACTCAGCCATTAAGAAGAATGAAATAATGCCATTTTCAGACAACATGGATGGATCTAGAGGTTATCATACTAAGTGAAGTAACCCAGACAAAGACAAATATCATATGATACTGCTTATATGTGGAATCTAAAAAAGTGATACAAATGAACTTAGTTACAAAACAGAAACAGACTCACAGACATAGAAAACAAATTTATGATTACCAAAGGGGAAAGGTGGGGGAGAGATAAATTAGAAGTTTGGGATTAAAACTACACACTACCATATATAAAATAGGTAACTAACAAGGTCCTACTGTATAGCACAGGGAACTATACTCAATACCTTGTAATAACCTATCATGGAAGAGAATCTAAAAAAGAATATATATATATAACTGACTCACTTGGTTGTACACCTGAAACTTAACACAACGTTGTAAATATTTCAATAAAAATTTAAAAAAATAAAAAAAGAAGAGAAAAAGTTGTTTACTCAGCAGATATTTACTCTAGGTTCTGTACTTAGTACCTTGCTGGTCAAGGGGGATAAAAAGCTGAAAAGGTGGATGTGACCCTCCCCTCCAAGAGCTTCCAATCTAGGAGAGATGCCTGGATGTGGGGAGGAAAGATGTAATAGGATCTAACCTAATCTTAGGGGATGGAGGAGCCAGAAATGACTTCCCTGAGGGAGTGACATTTAGTCTGAGACTGGAAGAATCTCGTTCTTAGCACAGATGGTTTGTGGAAGGAGGGATGTTAAGGAGAGTAGAAGCGTTCCATCTAGAAGAAACAGCTGTTTCAAACGCATCGAGGTGAGAGTGTGTTTCATTAGAGAAGCTAATAAAAGTTCAGGCTGGCTGCAACAGAGAGAGGGAGGGAGGAAAGGGGGAAAGATGGAATTGGAGGTGTTGAGAAATTGGAATCACCCCAAAACATACACAGGTGGTGATGTGTCCCTGACCCCCCACCCCCGCCCCAGCATGAACTCATAGCCTCTCCAGCCTCAGGGTGTATTATAATCAGCCTTGTTTGGAAACAACTGAGATTCTGCAAATGACAAACACCGTGAAATCCTCTCACCCAGACATGCTTCCACTCATGAGAAGATGGTACTATGGCTACTCCAAGCCAATCAGCTCAAATTTGCTTCAGGGGAAATCAGTGATCCAACTGCTCTTCCCACACACCAGGCAAGGAGAGAGTCGATTTCCACATGTTTTCAACACTGATTAAACTGGCACCAACGAATGCAAACCTGGAGAGCACTTGGAAGTGAGCCTGTCCCTTCAACAAGAATATGCAGTTGGCTGGAACTCTCCATGCCTTGCCCGTGCCAGGTAAGAGAGGGTCCACTGCATTCGGATCTCCTGGAGGCAATGCCATTTCTAATCCCTGTCATTACCGACAACAGGCACTTTCTGTATTCCGTGTAATTCCCATGTATCATCCTTGGGCTCTAATTAAATTCATTCAGTGGAACTCAGAAAACACTCAGTAAATTTTAATTTATATAATTTTGTTGTATGTTAAAGGACCTAGCACAATACATGACGTGCAGGGAGTATCAGCAAAGACTTGTTCTCTTCCCTTTCTTTCAGGCCATTCTACCTTGTACAATTCTTGCCTGAAATCTCATGAAACCTCTCGTCAGCCACATTTCCCACTTCACTGGATGCCTTGGGTGTATCTGCATAAATAAATCCCACGTTGGAGCAAATCCTTTCCAGTAACACGATAACTGAGCAGGACCCTGTGGGGTCTTCCCGGGACAGACGCCTTCCCCATATCCTCTGCTGTAGCTCTTCTCTGAAGTACCCAGATAATAGTATCTGATGCACATTTCCTGAGTTGTTTTACAGAGGCTAAACCCCCCCACCAAATGGATAAAATCAACTACTTGATGACCGTGAGCATGTAGCCCCCAGACCTACTGGAGCCTGAGGGTTGATCAGGTTAACACCTGTGACACCGCCCTGTTAGCTCCCCATCAGAGAACTGTGCACAAGCTGATCACATAACCTGTGACGCTCCCACCCCTCACCTGGCCTTTAAAAATGCTTTGCTGAAACACATCAGGGAGTTTGGGTTTTTCGAGCACTAGCTGCCTGGACCCATTGCTTGACTGCTGCAGTAAACGCTGCACTTTCCTTCACCATGACCCAGTGTCAGTAGATTGGCTCTACTGCATGTGGGTGAATGGACCCAAGTTTGGTTCGGTAACAACACTGAAAGAAAGGTCTGAGAAGCAAGATGCAGAGGAAGAGCTAAATGCCTGGTGACAAGCACAGGGAATGCCTAGGCCAAACCCTAAACCCTACGTGGGGCTTTTCACTCCCTATGTCCTCTCATGTAGGACTGAGTTTGCAGGGCCAGCTGAGCTGGAGCTGCCAGTGTCCTTTCCCTCTGTGGCCACAGAAAAAGGAGGGCCACAGGAGAGAGCACTCCAAGGACGCAGACCCACCCCTAGTAAAACGCGGCCCTTGGTGTCACACTCAGATGCGTTCTGCAAATGTTCCTCTAGAGCCAGCGCAGAGGTGCAAGGAGATGCTGAATGTGTCTGGGGTGTAACTCTGCTCTCAGGCTAGAGCAGAAAGCAAGTGGCAAATATGTTTCTTTCTCTGCCACAAGCATCAGGTTAAAAAAAAAAAAAAAAAAAAAAAGTTTCTCAACGCCACCAACCTTCAAATAGACTGGAGAGAACTACATTCAAAATGGTTGATAGAAAACCTGGGAAAATAGTGAAATCAGAATTCTAACCCTGTTGTTTCCAACTCTCTGGTGAGTGATCTCAGTGAGAACATTTCATCAATTCTGCGTCTCTATTTCCTTGTTTCCCTAATGAGGGTCTTACTCCAGATGAGAGTGAAGGTTCCTTCCAGCTCTAAAATGGAATGTTCCCATGGCAACTTTGGAGTGAAGAGGAAAGAGGGCAGGGTGGGAAGGGAGAGAGCTTGGATTCCTATCCCAATTCTACCACTAATCAGTTGCGTGGCTTTGGATAAGTTGGTCTCTTTGAGAATCAGTTCCCTTACCTACAAGGAGAGAGGGATAGGCTTGATCACCTCCAAGTTTTATTAGTCAGTGATGCAAAGGGCTTGCTCTGGGCATCCATGACCTCATAGGGGTCAGGTATCCAAATGTTTGCCTGAAAGGAGGGGAGGCTTTGAGCTGCCAGGCAGGGCAGAAAGGATTGTCTACTCATTTTGCAGTCTCTGGCCATCTGACATCTGCCTTGTGTTTCCCTGGAAATCGTTTCCTTTATTTTTGTCTTATTGTAAAAGTGAGACATGCTCTAAGGAAGAGAAAAGCAAAAAAGAAGAAATAGCACCTGTAATCTACCTCATCCCTTAAAGATACTCACAGTTAAATTTTGTTTTATATCCTCCGGCCCTGTTTTCAATATCTCCAAGTGAGAGTCATCATTTACCCGAATCACCCCTAAGTTCTTTGGCTTTCTGGGACCAGTCTTTCATTTAATATACAAAGAAAATAACTCACTTCCTCTGTGTTGGTTCTGCATAACAAATTACCGCAAATTTAGGAGCTGATAACAAAGACCAGGCACGATATGGCTGAGGACCTTGCTCAGGGTCTTACGAGGCTGAAATCCAGGTGTTCTCTGGGCCATGTGCCGTTTTGGAGGCTCTGGGAATGAAGTCACTTCCGAGGTCATTCAGGTTGTTGGCTGAATTCAGGTCTTTGCAACTGTAGGGCTGAGGCCGCTGCTTCCTTGGTTGCCTTTCAACCAAGGACTGCTCTCAGCTCCAAGAGGCTGCCTGCATCCCTCCCCACGTCTGTCTCCTGTTAAACAAGAATCAGTATAGAGACTGTTCTGCAAAGAACGAAGAGCTTTATTTGGGGTCTTAGGAATTGCAATTCAGGAGACACAGATTTGGGTAGAACTGAAAGAGTGTTCCAGGAAGAGGAAGAGTCAAGGGCTTATAAAGGCAAAAGCCACAAGGTTGTTAAAGTTGTCTGGCAAGAATTATGATTGATTCCAACGCAAGAAAGGAAATATTTGTCCTTAAGGGATAGGTGGTCACAAGTTATTTAGGGTAAGGGCCCAATAAGTATCTTGAGTTTCTGGAACATTGTGCAGAGGCTCTGGATGCCTGCGTTGAGACAATAAGTGGTCAAAAGGTCAGATTCCACCTGGACTGAGACGTGCATAAGTCACACTTCCTCGATGGCCTCCTGGCTCCACTTGAGCGAGGTCCATTAGCCATACCGACTCCATTTTGATTTTCCTTTCACATTCCCCATCTTTAAGCCAGCAAGGGCACTTTGAGTCCTTCTCATGATTTGACTCTCTCTACAGGAAGAGCCCTGTCCTTTTTCAGGATTCATCTGATTAATAAGTCAGGCCCACCCAGATGGCCTCCCTTTTTATAAACTTGAAGTCAAATGATTAGTAACGTAATCAAGGAAGTTGTATCCAGTCATATTCACTGCTCTCACCCACTCTCAAGGGGAGAGGATCATATAAAGCATGTATGGGGGAGGCAGGAATCTTGGGGCCATCTTAGAATCATGCCTACCATACACCCCCATTCTGTGTAACTACAGGAAATCCATTGACCAAGATAAGACGGGTCTCTTCTTTATCCCTCGAGGGTGAAGGAAACTCCTGTCCCAGGCCACCAGAGGAAAGTAAAACTTCATAACATCCATAGAAACTCTCCTTTCAAAGAGAACCATTCATTTACATTAATATGAAAAACACTTTTAGCTTTCCGTCGTCCTGATTTCCATTCTGGGTTAACATATCTTGGAAAAAACCAATTTGAGACTCATTGTTGTTGTTTATTTTCTCATCTGTTTCCTACCAGAGAAGAATTCTTAAGCAACCCAAAGACCAGGAAACTAGAAATTACTGTTGTTTTGCTGATCCTATAGATATAGATGGAGTTCCCAGAAACGGTTCAAGGTCAAGTTACCTGTGCTCCCCTCCCTACAGCCACTCTGTAAGGGGAAGCTAATGGGTGGGAAGCAGACAACAGAAGACTTATCCACCCTTTCTGACACCAACATCAAAGGCCCCTGTTTTCTTTCTTTCTTTTTCCTTCTTGTAATAATAGGAACTTTGCAGTTCATTGGGTTCTGTAGAGTATTTGGCAGAAAACATAGTTTGAGCTGCAACTTGATGTAATAATAATAGCTACCATTTATTGGGAGCTTACTCCACACCAGTCACTTTGCCAAGTGTTTTATATGTGTTACTTCATTTAATTCTCACAACAATTCTATGAGATATGCACTATTGCTCTTTCCATTTTATTCAAGGGAAACTGTAGTGTCAAGAGGTTAATCAGTTCCCCTAGGTTCACAGAGCCAGAAAGTGGCAGGGTCAATTTTGAACAAAGGTCTCTCTGACTCTAAAACCATTTCCCGTAGCCACTACATCAAGGAGCCCCTGCTTCTAGGAGACTGAGTCCCTGGGGACAGATTATCTGTGTACAGCCCCTCTGCCCCCAAGGTGATAGAAGGAAACAGCCTCTCTTATACAGGGCACCACAGAGATTCTTGACATTCTCTTAAGATCAAGCCCACTTAATAAAGTACTTCTGTTGATGCTCTGTTAGTTTAAGTCAGGCTGAAGGGCTTAATTTCAGACAGAACAATATATTAGGAGGAAGCAAGTGCCACAGAGCTAACTTAATAAAGCTCCTTTACTTGTGGGATCTTTCAGAACACATCAAAATGTAACACTGAAAGGGGATGGCTGTGCATAGGTCATTTAGAATTGACATCATCTCTACTTCACTGTGTGCTTTATGGACAATGTTCACAATGATTGAGCACTTCCTGTCTGCCAAGTTTCACCAAGCATTCTCCTTACATTATCGTATTTAATTCTCTTAATTACCCTCTGCATCAGTCAGGATAGTCTAGGCTATGCTGCAGTAACAGGCAACCCCCAAATCTCAGAGGCTATAAAAAGAGGTTTATTTCTTACTCCTGCTGTACATCTATAACAGTCAGCTGGAGAACTGCTACTCTAAGATCAGGTAGCAGAGCAGGCACTCTGGAACATCGCTGGTTAGCCTTGCAGAGGGAAAGAGAGTTCTGGAGCATCTCACTTTGCCAATTCAATGCTCAAACCTAGAAACGTCACATGTCCCTTTGGTACAAACTTATCAGCCAGAGCCACACGACAAAGGGAAAGAAATGAATTATTTGCTCTAAGGCGAGTGCTATTATTATCTTTCCTTTTACAAAGGAAGAAAGAGAAGCTAAGGAGTCTATCCAGGGTTATATAGCTAGATAAAGTCACTCTTCCCTCTCTGATAAAGAAATGTAACAGAAAAGAAGCAGACTCACAGATATAGAGAACAAACTAGTGGTTACCAGTAGGGAGAGGAAAAGGGGGAGGGGCAATATAGGGGTAGGGGACTAAGAGGTACAAACTATTATGTATAAAACAAGCTAAAAGGATATATTGTACAACATGGGGAACATAGCCAATATTTTATAATAACTATAAATGGAGCATAACCTTTAAACTTGTGAAATCACTATAAAGTACATTTGTAATTTATATATTGTACGTCAACTACAGTTCAATTTTAAAAAAAGAATTGTAAACAGATTACTGTCATACAAAACAGATTGAGACAATCGCCGTTTAAATAAAAAATCAAACTCAAAAGAATTGTAAGGGGTGAATCATTCTAATTGGGAGGTAGAAGAACTAAAAAAGAGAGACAGGACTTCCCTGGTGGCGCAGTGGTTAAGAATCCGCCTGCTAATGCAGGGGACACAGGTTCGAGCCCTGGTCCGGGAAGATCCCACATGCCGCGGAGCAACTAAGCCCATGCGCCACAACTGCTGAGCCGGCACTCTAGAGCCCGCGAGCCACAGCTACTGAAGCTCGCGCGCCTAGAGCCCAAGCTCTGCAACAAAGAGAAGCCACCGCAATGAGGAGCCCGCGCACTGCAAGGAAGAGTAGCCCCCGCTCGCCGCAACTAGAGAAAGCCCGCGCAGCAGCAAAGACCCAGCGCAGCCAAAAATAAATAAATAAATTTATTAAAAAAAAAAAAAAAGAATAGACAAAGCCTTGTAGATGAGATGTGGCTTGAGTTGAATCTTAAAAGATGGAAAGTAGCATTCCAGGTACAAGGTAGAGGGAAGTAAATGCATAGAGATGGGAAAGCACAGGATAAGTCAGGATATTTAATGTGGTGTGGACAGAGTGTGTAGGGGGAAACTTGAGAGGAGACAAATAGAGAGGCACTAGGAGATGAGGTAAAAGGCAGACTGGTGACAGACTATAGGTTTTCTTCTCCTAGCTGTAAGGATACAGGAACAGGATATTATTCTAGAACAACTCATACTCACAACTAGAAAAAAACATTGAAGTTATAAACCCAAAGCCTCCTCTTTTACAGAAGTATAGCATTTCTGGAGTTTTATAGAGTGTTTGGCACATCACATTGTAGGTGTTTAATAAATATTTATTGGACATTGAATGATTTCCAGGAGAAGGAGTGTATTTGAGGTTTAGAGTCTGCCCTGAGGACAAAACAGAAAGAACTACTAGAAATCTAGGGATAAAGAGAACCCTGCAATGAATTATCTGGGTTGAATTTTTCACTGAGGACACAGAATACCACATGCTGGCAAACAGCCAAGGCAACAAGAGAGATGAAATGCTAGCATAAACTGTGTGGTCAAGGTTTAACTAGTCTTGCAGTGAATGGGGCTGCCATATGGGTAATATTCTGTGGGTAATATTCTGTGGAAGAGCATCCTCCTAACCTAGCATAATAAAGCCTATTATTCATGCTTAGAATCACCAGCAAGGGGGGAAATGAGAGAGAAATGCAGTCATAGAACACTTTTATTACTGAGCTATGCCCTTGGCTGGATTCCGTCAGTGGGGATCCTCCTGGATGTACCACCAAGGAGATGACAAAGGATGGAATGTCAAGTACACTGACCAAGAGCTCAAAACAATTAGGAGTGTCTTATCTCAAGATACACACACTCTGAGTTGAGAGAGATGTCTGCTTGGGAGACCTGGTGATCTCCAATCCTAAAGATAGTTATATCCATTTCTAGTGATAGCTTCCCGAAGGTAAGTCACTTTCCTGAGAGTGGGTCCTCCTTTCCATTTCACACCCAAGTGAATTCTGACCCCTAAAAAGAAGCTTATGAGATCTAAAAATTGGATAGGTAATGCTCCAGGAAGAGAAGTCATTTTATTAATGGAGGGCTTTGTTCCTGTATGTTGAGCTGATAATCTTGGCACATGTCCTGAGGATAATGGCGAGGATTCTGTACAAGGTGACACTTGAATTGTGAAAAGGTCACCAGGCAGGTGGGTGGAGAATGAATGGAAGGAGAGAGTGTTAGTGTTGGGGTGGAAACAGTAGCTAAAGCTGAGTGAGATAGACTAGGTGAGAAAGGATGAAGACCTCAATTTCAGCTAGTTATGGGTTATGGACTGTTGACCTGAAACAAACAGACTGCTGATATTTCTTCAGCAAAGATGGGTTTATTCGGGAATCAGAAGAGAACTGCAATTCTGGGTCTGCAACCATGGCGAGTCATGTGCAAATCCCTACACGGCTGGGAAGGAGAATGCTTTTATAAGAGGGGAACAGGAAGTTAGGAGGGCTGTAGTAAAAAAAAGGGTCTGTGGCTTTTCATTGGCTAAGTCCTCATCAGGAAAGAAGAGGAGTCTTTCTTCTTCCTGATGGGCTGTGCTATCATGGCAGAGTGTGAGACCGCCCCCTTCTGGTCTCCCAACTCTACTTAATTGAGGTTTCTGTTTATGAATTTTTTACAGGGCATGTAGAGGAGGGGACCTGTATTAGTTTGCTAGGACTGCTGCAACACAGTACAAAAAACTGGGTTGCATAAACAACAGAAATGTATTGTGTTAGAGTTCTGCAGGCTAGAAGTTCGAGACCAAGGGGTCAGGAATGAGTCCTTTCCAAGGGTGATGAGGGAGAATCTGTTCTATGCCTCTCTCCTGGCTCTTGGTGGTTTGCTGGTAGTCTTTGGCATTTCTTGGCTTTTGCTGCAACATCCAAATCTGTCCTTTCATCTTCATATGCTGTTCCCCTGTGTTCGTGTCTGTCTCTGTGACCAAATTTCACCTTTTTCTAAGGACACCAGTCATAATTGGGGCCCACCCTACTCCTGTATCACCTTAACTAATTACATCTGCGAACTGCCTATTTCCAAATAAGGTCACATCCTGAAGTACTGAGGTTAGGACTTCAACATATGAATTTTTTTGGGTGGGGGGACACAACATAACCTATGACGGGACCCATTTCAAAGGTATTTTGGAGTTTTGGGAGTTATAATTGACTTGGTGACTAATTGAGTGTGTTTTTATTATTTATGAATTAAGATAGTTTGCAGATGAAGAATATATTAACATATAATTTGCCATTTACCAAGGGGTAAACATGAGTTGCAATGATCTTGTTTGGGACTGAATTATCCACCACCTCCCCCGCCCCCCCGCAAATTCATATGTTTAAGCCCAGTATCTCAGAAAGCAACTATATTTGGAGATAGGGCCTTTAAAGAGATAATGAAGGTTAAATGAGGTCATTAGGGTGGGCCCTAATCCAATGACTGGCGTCCTTAAAAGAGGAGGTGATGGATATGTTAATTGGCTTGACTATGGTAATCATTTCACAACATACACATGTATCAAAACATCACATTGTATGCCTTAAATACATACAATTTTTATTTGTCAAATATACCTCCATAAAGCTGGAAAAAAATAAGAAATTAAAGAAAGAAGAGGAGAAAAGCACAGAAGAAAGATGATGTGAGGATACTGGGAGAAGACAGCCATCTATAAGTGAAGGAGAGAGGTCTCAAAAGAAATAACCCCGCAGACACTTTGATCTCAGACTTCCAGCATCTAGAACGGGGAGAAAATAAATTTCTGCCCTGTAAGCTGCCCAGTTTGTGGTACTTTGTTATGGCAGCCCTAGCAGATAAATACAGTCCTTAATAATGATGATCCTTTAAGGTGCCTGACCAGTACAGGAAATAACACTTGGAAGTGGGAAACGTTGAGTTGAAGCTTTCCAGGTAACTGGATTCTTAATCTGCCAAGGTACAAGATTAGTGCTGCCTTTTGGTAATCATATGGTTTGCAAACTCCAGCAGGCCTGAAGGTTAGAGAAAGAAGCATTTATAGGGCACCCACTTTAACAAGTCCTGGCGCCCTAATGCCACCATGTTGTTTGCCTCTGGTAACCATTACCATTTGGGTTTTTAGATGTAAACTTTGTTCAGTGAGCAAAAGCAGAGTTTTACTTTATCTGTCATCAACAGGGGAAGGAAGTTGAACAGATGAGAGGATTAGAGCAAAAAGGGAGAAAAAGAGTGGGAAAGAAAAAAATAAAATGGGAGAAGGGAAAAAGGGAAGTAGAGGGAAGAGGAAGAGGAAATGAAGAATGAGAGACGAATGAGTGAATGTAGGGTTTCTCAGCCTCCACATGACTGACATTGGAGGCTGGATTATCCTCTGCTGTCCAGGGCTGTCCTGTACACTGTGGGATGTTTAACAGCATCGCTCCACTCACTAGATGCCAGTAGCATCCACTGCCAACCCATACCCTCAGTTGTGACAACCAGGAAGTCTCTAGACATTGCCAAATGTCCCCTCGGGCAGAAATCGCCCATGGTATGATTTCTCATAAAATATGTAAAAGGTCATTTTGATTTTCTAGAATGAAGGGCAGAAGGTGAAGAAATATATAAAAACACAAAAAGGTAGGAGGACAGGGATGTAGGTATGGGTCTTGCAGGATCCCACGGTTTCAGAATCTTGGATGTATGGGTGTGGTGGGAGATTTGGCATATGATGCGCTGTATTTATCAGGCACAAATACCACTTCTGACTTACCTTTCACAATTTAGAGGAGTCCATGTACTTGTGACAGTGACACCACATTGCTTCTAACAAAAACATGTCCTTCCTACTCAGAACATGGAGTGCCAAGCCAAGTACAATTATAGACAGGGGTTTCACTTCATTTTCCTAATTGGTTCCAGTGCATCCTACTTCTTGGATATAATGCTTTTCCTCAGCTAAAAGGGAGAAAACGGTATCTCAAGCCGTTGTCCCATCATTTTAGTGAAACCAGTGGGAATGTAGGAGGCACTATTATCAATTGCTGAAAGCTAGGGTTCTGGTGGGTTACTTTGGGCAGGTTACTTTTCTGAGTCTTCAGTCTCTCATTTATAAATGGGGTAAAAGGATGTGTTGTGAGGGTGGAGATAATAAACAAAAAGTGTTTAGTACAGGCCCTGAGAAGGACTCAGTAAATATTTAATTTCATTTCCATTAGCAAAGGGCAATCAGAAAGATGAAGGAACTTGATATTAAGTTATATGAGGAGTGATTATGAGATGTTTATTTTGGTAAGAGGAAGTTACAGGGGGCATAAGGGCTGTCTTCAAGAGTCTGATGGGACCCTACCGTAAAAAGAAAACAGTTTTCACAAAAGACCGAACGAGAGATGAGATGTGTTACAGGAAGATGTATTTAGGTTCAAGAAATTTTCTAAAAACTGTACCCACATGGCTAACTACTAGAGAAGGAGGGAGGCTCTCCTCATGAGAAATGCTTGAGAAGAGGCTGTTTGGGAAACCTCTTCCACTGGATAAGGGAAAACTCCTACACAACCATCAAGACCCATCTCAGTTGTCCCTACCTGAGAAAGCCTGCGGTCACCTTCATGGTCCAGCCTGAATTCAGTGTCCTGAACGTGGTCTCCCCAGATTTTACAGTCATTACCTGTTATCCTGCCTCTTTCCGAATCTACGTGGTGAATTTCTTCGGGACAAGAACACATTTTTTCACCTCTTTGGACATATTGCCCATCATAATGCCTGGAACTGAGCAGATACTCAGAAGATGTCAAGGGGAAAAAGAATTGGATGGCCAGAAGAGATTTCTGATTCAGGGGAGGAGGTTTACATTTATTGCCTGTAAATTTCCATCCAACTCAAATATGTAATGACTTCTTGGTTATATTTTCTAATATCCAACTTTTGCCAAATTTTGCCAATGTCTTTCTTATCAGGCTGAATATCCAGCAACAAAACAACAGCTCAAAGCAAGAAAGGATAAACAAACAAACAAAAAATATATTTGGTTCAGTTTTATTGTTGCTGTTTATTTTGTTTTCTAACTCCATGCCCAATGGTGCATTTTGTGGTAGGCATGATTTTTCCCACTGATTGGTCAATCTGAGAGTCAGTTGACTTAAACAACAGGTTTTGGACTGACTCAGCTTCCTGTGTTCCAATAGTGATTTCATTGTCAAATACCTGTTGAGGTATTCAGACTTGTAAGGAAATACGTACTCAATTCAAAATTTCAAAATATTGAAATTCTGTTTCAATAACAAAATTAAAATAACTTGTCTTTAGGTTGTACCCAGGCTTGTAAAGTCTCATGTTACAAATGTCTTTCCCACAGTCTCTGAAAGATGAAAAACTGTACAACCAATTGAAAAAGCTTGTCAAGCCACCCTCATTTCTCTTTTCTGTACTTCCAAGTTCAGAATATGTAGGACACCTGTATTCTCTTTAAACCTCTTAGCATAGATGCTGTTCCCTTGGGCCAGTGGGCAGGTGACTATTTGCAAGGCTGCAAAAGAAATAGAAGCTGCAAATCTGGACTGGAAGGTGAGAATTATTTTCTAAGAGTGGCTTACTGTGAGGGATTTGAGAGAGGAAGGAAAAAACTGGAAGCTGATGAGCTGTGAAATGATTGAAATGGAGGGTGACATTCAAAAATGTTAAAAAATGTGCATTTTTGCACTAGTCTCTAGGGTCATGGAAAAAACATTGATCCAAAACATTGATAGAATTATAATTTAACATAGTATATCCCTTAGATTTTTATTTGTTTGTCTTCTTTTGCTCTGTTTCTTTTTTAAGAAAGGCATTTCAACTCGACCAAGAAATATTGTGGACCTACTACGTGCAGAGCATGAAAGTAGGAAGACAGATGAATGAGTATGACATGGTTTTTGTTTCAAGATGTTATTAACATAGTGGTGGGAAAAGATGATTAAAATTGTGTTTATTATAAGGATAATAATAGCTACCACTTATTAATGCCTACCATGTTCTTCTAGAAAAGTCAGCAGAGCAGAGTGATAAAATCATGAAGACTAGAGGCAATACACCTCAATTCAAAACTCTGATCCACCACTTAACTCACTGTGTCACACTGCGAGAGTTCCTTAACCTCTCTGCATCTCAGTTTATCATCTGAAATAGCTAAAGTGCCTACTCCATGCGGTTATTGTGAGAATTAAATGAGTTAATATGCCTGAAGTACTCAGAAAAATTCAGTTAGTGCTCTACATGTTAGTTATGATTACTATCATCTCTAAGTGCATGAGACATGTTACAGTTATGATACCTGGTGGCAACTTTTTATTATCCCTATTTAACAGGTGAAGAAACTGAGGTCCAGAGGAGTTAATTCCTGTGCTCGAGGACACAGAGCAAGTAAAGGTTAAAGCTAGGATGCAAATCTCAATCTGACTCTCAAATTCATATTCTGACCACCGTGCTTCACTGCATCCAAGGTAACAATAATATAACACAAAAGGAAGTAAGTGGAAAGGGAGGTATTGAAAAAGACTTTGGGAATGCAGGGGGATTCATGGGAGAGGTAACATATGAGCACAGCTTGGAGGATTTGCCCACCTGACCTAACCTCACAACATCCTCAGGATAGACAGACTATGTGTGCTTTGGTTCTAGATCATTTATTGCCGGATTTTTTAGCTTGGTGACATTTCTGTGTTACACAAGCTAGACCTGGTACACAGCAGCTACTCAATGATTCTTGTTGGAAAGAAGAATTAATTAATTAATTAATTAATGGGGATTGGTGTTCCAGGTTTTTAGCAGAACTTTAGCTAGGTAACTCAGTAACATTCAATAGCCTATTAGCCACTCTTCCTATTACAAAGTAGTTGGATTCTCCTTTGATTGGAAAGAGATTGGTACTTTTCAGAATCTACCGTGAACAGAGAATGCCTTTAGGCTTAATTAATAATCCCTCTTTAAGATGAAAAATACACTAACACTGCAAGTGTATTGTATGACAAGATTTCAGCCCTGTAGGTAATCTGTTCTTTTTCAAACATAATTTCTTCCCTGTTTACTTGATCCGTTATGCTAATTAATGAAAACACCAGCTTTCAAGAATTTACCAAGGTTTTGTTTTTGTTTTGTGTAGTAAAACCCCTATTACTTTAACAATACGTATTGCCAGAGAGGATAGATACACCCATTCTTTGAAGCGTTCTTCATAACTCTATGTCATGAATGCTCAGAAGTGTAAAGACTTCAAAAAAGTTCAGCGCGAACTCCCCCTACAGGAATCTGAAATGTGGTTGAAAAGAGAAGATAAACACACACAACAGTTAAATAACAAAACACTGGGCAAATGATGGTAAACTATGTCTCGTGAAAGGGCAGTAAACTACATGATTGAGCCCAGCTCGGTGAAGAATGACGTGTATTCCAATGGGAGTTTTTTTAAAAACAATTTTATGTTCATTTGCATATAACTGGGAAAAGGTAGTTTTCAACGAGCAGCTAATATACAAACTATCCAGACCTTTTAAAAAATTATTTCTGTTGGACTCAACCTTGGCCAAAATCTGAGAGAAAAATTAGTTCATCCCATAGCTTCTGATAGTTTAAGCAAAATGGTTTGTTTTTAAACGTTTGAATATTGTCATTCCTCAGTAGGGCTGTGTGTATGAATTAAAAGTAGTGAAATAAGGTGGGAAAGGTTCTGGCAATGTTCTGTCCCCTGATCTGAATGCCAGTTACACTTGTGTGTGCTCACTTTGTAAAAGTTCATTTAAGATTTGTATCCTTGTCCATAAATATGTTATACTTCAATATAAATTTTATGTTTAAGAAAACAGAAAGGAATAAACTACTCAGGTACGCAAGGACACTTTAGAATTCTTTCCATTTTCTATCCCTGCTGAAGTTTCCACAGTTACCTTAAAACATAATGACCTTGTATTTCAGATAGATTTGATTTTTGTCTCAGCCATTTGAGTAGCTAATTGCTTTAGGACATCCTGTCTAATCCCCCATATCCTTGCTTAAAGCATTTTATAGCTCTGATGGAAATTTAAATTCCTTTTGGCCTGGAAGAATTAGATAGCTTTGGTTTTCAAAAGAGATTTTCAAGTTTTTGCTTAAGGAAAAAAAAATGTCATGGAAACATCTAGAGGGGATGTTTGCCATGGTTACCATAAAGGCAGTACGACTCCAGAAAAGATGGACATTAAAAGCTGCTACACCCTGGGGAGAAGAGATTTCTAGGATAGTGATGGTCATTAATTACTCAGCACTTCATCTATTTAAGGCTCAATTCTATGCACTTTAAACACATGAATATACCCAACAGCACAATGAGGTCAATGCTACCAATATTTTGATTGTACAGATGAGAAAATGGAAGCAGAGAGAGGGGAAGAATTTTTTCCCAAGGCCTCACAGCCATTAAGTGGAGAAGCTGGGATGAAACCAGCTTGGTCCCAGGGACCATGCATTTGTTCTCCATTCTGTACTGCCTCTGGAACCACGAAGAACAGGACCATCTGACTCCACTGGGAAGATCTTGATGGGTTTTAATCCTCTCTCCTGTAAACTCCCCCTTGGCTTCCTGGAGATAACATTTATCATATGTAACAGTTACTAATATCAGCTTTGTATTTTCAAGGTGATGGATGCCTGACTTGTAAGGGAAGAGCTCCAAGGTCATGAATGTGAATATAGCAAAAACCACCAAGCCCTGAAAATTCCACTGATGGGTTTTAGGGCAAGACAAGTCTGGGTTTATAGCACTTTTCTACCACTTAATTAACTATGAGAACTTGTGCAAGCCATTTAAATTCTCTGAACCTTAGTTTGCTCATCTGGAAAGTAGCAATGACAGCATCCATTTTGCAGGGATTCTAGGAGGATTAGAGATTAAGTATGTGTTGGGCACATAGCAGGTAATAAAAGGCACATCCGTTTCCCGTGCTCATCATTGCGGTACTTATATCACAAGGTCCAAACAATATCTACCTATTTTCTACCTGTTATAGTACGTAGCACACTCTTACATACCCAGTAGGGCCTCAGTAACTAATTGAAAATATCTTCAATAATCATTTTTTTGTAGGTAAAACACTTAGCTGAAAAAAAAAAAAGAGCGTAGCTGACGTATTTGGTAGGAATGTCATTGCAGAAATGTAGCTGAAAATCAGGCATTTAATTGTTCTTAGATATTTCTCAAAAACGGGAGTCTGCTATTACAACGAGGGAGGAAATAGTAATCATTTCATTATTACTATGGAAAAGCTTTGGCAAACTGTGAAGAATATGTAATCTATAGAGAAGGACCAGAGGTAAGCAGTGAAAATTCATTAGAAGGTCAGAAAAAAGGGCCCATGTGAAAAGGTTAAAAATAATTGGGATTAGTTTGCCCAGAAAGGAAAAGATGACACAGCAACTTAATTATTGTCTTCATCCCTTTGCAAAACGAGGTGATCGCTTCCATCTCCGCTAATGAGAAAACTCAAGAAGCTGACTTAAAAAGAAAGCCAGGGATATGTAGGCACAGTGCTTGGGACATTTTTTTTTTGTGGCCGCACTGTGGGCATGTGGGATCTTAGTTCCCCAACCAGTGATCAAACCCGTGCCCCCTGCAGTGGTAGCATGGGGCCCTAACCACTGGATGCCAGGGAAGTCCCTTGGGACATTTTTATTTGATAAAGTACACTTAAACGGTTACCTGAAGAGATTCTAGAACTGCCTGTCTAGGATAGCCTATCTTTCAGGTGTGACGCACCTGGAATATGGGGGCCAAGGGGGAGGACTTGTTACATCTTAATAAAAGAATGGTTGAAACTGAAGGCAAGAGACTGGAGCAAATGGCTTTTGGTGGCCCCTTGAGCTCTCAAATTTTTAATTCCTTGAATTTGAGTCTGAGTCTCCATCTTCTATAAGCGTCTTTGCTGCTGCCATTGCGTTAATAAACCCAATTACGGGGACCTTCTTGGGAAACTGCTTCTGCCGAAACAGCCACGGAGGAAATAAAAGGTCAGCTCTCAAAAGCCCAGCTGGGAGCCAACTCTGCTTCTTTTGACCTTCCAAACTTTCCATTAGAGCGGCAGTGATCTCAACGATTTACCAGCTTGGGCAGCTGGGGCTATGATTAGATGAAATGCTATTACGGGGCTGAGTTAAAACTTAGGCACAAAGGAGGAGGATGTGTGCTCTGGGAGGGTCATGGTCTTTCTACACTTGCTGGAGGAGGAGAGACCTGGTACATTCTCAGTCTTAACATTACGCTCTCAAATGCCCCCATAGGATCTACGGATTTGCAGATGGCTTTTTAATAGTGAGTGTGTGTATGTGTGGGTTCATTTCAGATACTTGGGGCTCCCCTTTCCTTAAAAGGAAACTTCTCCCCTTTATATCTCCTCTACTTCCCATTCCTAATTCATGGCACCCTATCCCTTTAATGCCTTCGCTTTCCCCAGCAGTGATCTTCTCCTCCTCTCTTTGGCTTTAGGGGAGAGTTGTCAGTCATTGAATTCAATCATCTGTCCAGTTCCCTGCTGTTTTGGGAACCAGGGATAAAGTCCCTTTAACGGAGGAGAAAAAGAAAGGAGGACTTTGCCATTGTCTGGCTTTAAAACAGAGTAAATACAAGACATCCAGATTTGGAAATGTCAACACTGGCTATCTCTTAGCGTGTCTCCTAGTTATTCTGTTAACAGTCTCCTTTTTTCTGCTTCAAATTTCATTTCCAAATGTCTTTTCCATTAGCCTAAAACCTGCATATGTTTTGTTTAAAGAAGGGATATGGGCATGTTCTAAGGCCTGGGATTAATCCAACTCACAACAGCAATAATTAGATAAAGTGATGGGGGCTGGGAAGGGAGTGGAGAGGAACGGTAGATGGCAGAGAAGGGGTAAATTTTCTTTCACAGTGACCCAAGGAAAGATAAAAGCAGCTGAAGACACATATATGTGAGGTGTGCTTGAGGCTCCATTTCTGTCTCTAGGGGAGCTGTGAGCTGAGTCACAGAGCAGGAAACGTAGATGACAATAATGTATCTTTATAAACTGGAAATGCTTAATTAAACCTTCTAGGATCATAAGACACAAAAATGTCCCACACTTTCCAGAGGTTCCTTGAATAACCAAATCCCAACAGTAGGGATCTGTGGACCCCAGTTTAAGAACCCTGGTTTCAGAGGTGTTCTGACCTGGAGCTCTTATGTGTGGGTCTGAAGCCAATGCCTTAAGGGAGGTGCTAGAAAGGTACACAAAGATCATTCAGAACTTCCCCTTCTGTTTTGTTTGTTCATTTGTTTTGTTTTTTTATATTCTACATAGAAGAGAAATCCTACGGTATTTGTCTTTCTCTTATTTCACTTAGCATAATACTGTCAAGGTCCATCTATGCTGTTGCAAATGGCAAGACTTCTTTCTTTTTTTTGGCTGAGTAATATTCCATCGTGTATGTGTGTATATATACGTATCTCACATCTGCTTTACCCATTCATCTGTTGATGGACACTTACGTTGCTTCCATGTCTTGGCTATTTTGAACAGTAGGGAATATAGTCAAAAATATTGTAACAACTTTGTATGGTGACAGATGGTAACAGGACTTAATGTAGTGATTATTTCATAATGTATAAAAAATCATATCACTGAAACTAATACAATATTGTATGTTAATTATAACTTAATAATAATAAAAATAACTCCCCTTTCTGAAGAATGCAGTTAAAACTCAGCTGCCTTCAGAGGCCAGGCAGGTAACACAAGTGAAGGAAGCCTCACAGACCTGGAGGGTGCTTGCCTGTGGGCAAGGGGCAGCCATTACTAGCCACCTATAGTGCCCACGCAGGACCACATTGCCAGATCTCCCAAGTTGCCAAGAAAGACCAGAACTCTAACTTTTATGTTAGATCTCCTAGTTTTGTTGCCAATATTTGCTTGTTTGTTTTGTTTTAGTTTTGGTAACTAATTCAGAAAAAAAATGTTAAATGCTCTGCAGTGATATTATACCATAGATGTGTTAGATGTTTACCACTGGGGAAAGCTGGGGGAAGGGTACACGGGACTCTGTACTGTTTTTGCAACTTCCAGTGAATCTATAATGATTTCAAAATAAAAGGTTAAAATGAAAGAAAAAATGGCTCAAAACAACACACTCTGCAAATAAAATAAGACTAGGCTGGGTGACTGAATTTACCCAACTCTCCTCCGGTTTCGAGAGGCTGCTTTGCTTCTCCAGAGTTATAACTGAAGAAAACAGTATTAGCCTGCCCATAAGAGGACTTTTGACCACACTTCTTTTCTTTTGAGACAACAAGCCATTTCTTTGAAGGAAGTTCACTGGAGAAAAGTAGAAAACATAGTTACTGGGACTCCAACTACTCCAAATATATGTACTTCATCTCTGTTGAAGAGGTTTTTATCAAGGCTGATTGTCAAATGTGACTTTGAGACAAGGGGAATGGAGGAATTCTCACTAACGGGGGGTAGAGGTGGGAGGGAGGTCCAAGAGGAAGGGGATAGATGTATACATATAGCTGATTCACTTTTATGTACAGCAGAAATTAACATAACATCGTAAAGCAACTATGCCCCAATTCAAAAAAAAAAAAAGAAAATGTTTGCTAGGACAGGGCTTTTGGTGGAGGTGTCACACAGACAAAGTGAATTCATTTTAGAGTCAGTGCACCTGAGTTTGAATTCCAGTCTGGCTCCTTGCTGGCTGAAAGATCTTGAGCAAGACTCATCTGTCTCATTCTCCGTTATCTATAAAATGGGGATGTTATCATTTCTACTTCCCAGGGTCGAGATAAAATCAGACGAATAATGCATTGTGAAAGCATCTGATAATCTTTAAAGTGGCAAACAAACGTAAATGGTGTTGGTTGTTTTGTTGGTACATGGTGGGATATAGTTCTTATGATCAATTTTATGCCCTGGTAATCAGTTCCCCATGTTCCCAAGCCCCTTTATTTTTATTTAGTTCTCAGACACTCATTGTTCACACAAGAAAATAAAACTTCCACCCATTGCCTTGTTCTGTGACTTATGACACACCTGGGAAAGTTTAACATTAACAAAATGCCATGCATCATAAACCACCCACTAATGCCCCTTTATTCTTCTTCTCAGACCTGTCTTTATTCATGTTTCTCCCCCCTTGACATTATTTTCTGTCGCTTATGGAATAATCTGAACATCAATCTTGTTTAAGGGCAGTTTCCTTCTCATATAAAGTAGGAGTACAGCGTGGAAGTCCAGTTACTTATCTGAAGTATTTCTTGGCCTGGAGAAGCAATTATCATTCATATCATAGCTGTCTCCCAAGATCTAAGTTTTATACAACTCATCTTAGAAGGAAGATCACCTCCTCTCTGCTCTGTGAAGACCAGTTTGTTTCCTTTTTATTTCTGTCCAATATGATGTAGGAAATGGAAGTTCTCATAGGTCTTATGAAAACATTTTCTTTATTTCTCCAGCATGTCCTATGGCCCATGTTCCTATGTTCTCCAACTTCATATCCTGTCCTTGCTTCTCACTTTCTCTAGAAACACCAAAATGCTTATAGGTAGACACACAGAGGAGTATTTCTTTATCTCTATGCTTTTGCTGGAGCTGTCCCAACTTTCTTCACCTGGTTGACATGTGGAGATGCCTCAAGATTCACTGCAGGAAGCCTTCCATAGAGTCCTAGAGCTGGATTCATCCCCCTCACACAAATTTCTGTTCTTTTTCACCTCTATCTATCTATTTATTTGTCTATCTATCTATCTATTTTCACTTTCGAAAATTGCTTTCAGGAAGGTTATATCATTTTTTTATTTGTCTTTCTTTCCATCTTAATTATTGCTATTGTGTCTGTCTCGCCTACCAATTATGAATTCTTAAAGGAGCTTGGACTCTCCCGGATTCATTTTTGTATCTCTAGAATCTAGCATGATCTTGGCACAAAGGAGGTTCCTGGGAGATGTTTGTTGAAAGAGAGATAACTTGAAATGAATTTAGACTCTAAGCTCTGTGGAGATAAAGACTGATGTCCTTTTCTGTTCATTACTGAAAGCCAATCCATGGAACAGTTCCTAGAACATGGTAGTCAGTCAGTAAATATTTGTAGAAGGAGCAAAGGAAGGAACAAATGAATGAACATATATTGGCATAAGTATTAGTGATGGTGGAAAGGAAGTGTATTCTTAGGTCAATCTGAAATCATTTTATTCACTACTCTTTTCCTATGATTGAACCCTTCCGTCTTCTTTATCATTCAGGGGATAATACAAAATAATGGTAGGCTAAGGGCTTCCCTGGTGGCGCAGTGGTTGAGAATCTGCCTGCCAATGCAGGGGACACGGGTTCGAGCCCTGGTCTGGGAAGATCCCACATGCCGCGGAGCAGCTGGTCCTGTGAGCCACAATTACTGAGCCTGCGCATCTGGAGCCTGTGCTCCACAACAAGAGAGGCCGCGATAGTGAGAGGCCCGCGCACCGCGATGAAGAGTGGCCCCCGCTTGCCACAACTAGAGAAAGCCCTTGCACAGAAACGAAGACCCAACACAGCCATAAATAAATAAAAATAAAAATAATTAAAAAAAATAATGGTAGGCTAAACTTACGGATTCTACTTGAAGTTGGGTGACTTGGATTCAAATCCTGACTCCACCACCTACCAGAAAAGGTGTGACTTTGGGCAAGTTGCTGAAACTCTCTGGGCCTCCATTTCCTCATCTGTAAAATGAAGGATAATAATATTATCTCCTGGACCAGTAAGGGTTTAGTGTGTGCAAAAGACACACTTAGAATGTTGTCTAGCACATAGCAAGTACTCATTGTAAGTATTATTATCATTTATATAAACTAGAGGGCAGGTTTATTCATATATTAAAAACATTTGCTGAGTGCCTACTATGTGCTTGACACTAAGTTAAACCCTAGGAAGGCAAACGTAAGGGAACCAAATTGGTCTTTGCCTGCAAGTCACTCATAACCTATAAAAACCAAAAATCTAATTTGGTGTCAGGAGTTCAGTGAGGCAAATAAAACCACAATGAAATATTACCTTCTTCCTGAAAGAATAGCCATCATCAAAAAGACAGGTGATAAATGCTGGCATGAATGTGGAGAAAAGGGAACCCTCATGCACTGTTGGTGGGACTGTAAATTGGCACAGCCGCTATGGAAAATGTTATGGAGGCTCCTCAAATAATTAAAAATAAAACAACCATATAATCCAGCAATTTCACTTCTGGGAAGGTATCCCAAGGAAATGAAAACACTAACTCAAAAAGATATTTGCACCCCCATGTTCACAGCAGGATTTATATACAGTTACCAAGACATGGAAGCAACCTAAATGTCCATTGACAGATGAATGGATAAAGAAGTTGTGGTATATGTATACAATGGAATAGTATTCAGCCCTAAAAAATGAGGAAATCCTCCAATTTGCAACAACAGAGATGGAACTTGAAGGCATTATACTAAGTGAAATAAGTCAGACAGAAAAAGACCAATACTGTATGATCTCACTTATATGTGGAATCTAAAACAAAAAAAACAAATGGTACAAACTTCCAGTTATAAGATAAGTAAGTACTACGGATGTAATGTACAGCCCGGTGACTACAGTTAACACTGCTGTGTGACATGTAAGTTGCTGAGAGAGAGTAAACCCTAGGAGTTCTCATTGCAAGAAACATTTTTTTTCTTTTTACTTTCTTATTATTGTATCTATATGAGAAGACAGACGTTAGCTGAACCTATTGTGGTGATCACAATCTACGTAAATCAAACCATCATGCGCTATACCTTAAACTTACACAGTGATGTATGTCAATTATTTCTTAATAAAACTGGGGGAAAAGACATGGCTAATTTTTTGTTTTAACATCTTTATTGGAGTATAATTGCTTTACGATGGTGTGTTAGTTTCTGCTTTATAACAAAGTGAATCAGCTATAGATATACATATATCCCCATATCTCCTCCCTCTTGCGTCTCCCTCCCACCCTCCCTATCCCACCCCTCTAGGGGGTCACAAAGCACCAAGCTGATCTCCCTGTGCTATGTGGCTGCTTCCCATTAGCTATCTATTTTACATTTGGTAGTGTATATATGTCCATGACACTCTCTCACTTTGTCCCAGCTTACCCTTCCCCCTCCCCGTGTCCTCAAGTCCATTCTCTACATCTGCGTCTTTATTCCTGTCCTGCCCCTAGGTTCGTCAGAACCAATTTTTTTTTTTTTTAGATTCCATACATATGTGTTAGCATACGGTATTTGTTTTTCTCTTTCTGACTTACTTCACTCTGTATGACAGACTCTAGGTCCATCCACCTCACTACAAATAACTCAATTTCATTTCTTTTTATGGCTGAGTAATATTCCATCGTATATATGTGCCACATCTTCTTTATCCATTCATCCGATGATGGACACTTAGGTTGCTTCCATGTCCTGGCTATTGTAAATAGAGCTGCAATGAACATTTTGGTACATGACTCTTTTTGAATTGTGGTTTTCTCAGGGTATATGCCCAGTAGTGGGATTGCTGGGTCGTATGGTAGTTCTATTTTTAGTTTTTTAAGGAACCTCCATACTGTTCTCCATAGTGGCTGTATCAATTTACATTCCCACCAACAGTGCAAGAGTGTTCCCTTTTCTCCACACCCTCTCCAGCATATATTGTTTGTAGATTTTTTGATGATGGCCATTCTGACTGATGTGAGATGATACCTCATTGTAGTTTTGATTTGCATTTCTCTAATGATTAGTGATGTTGAGCATCCTTTCATGTGTTTGCTGGCAATCTGTATATCTTCTTTGGCGAGATGTCTATTTAGGTCTTCCGCCCATTTTTGGATTGGGTTGTTTGTTTTTTTGATATTGAGCTGCATGAGCTGCTTGTAAAATTTGGAGATTAATCCTTTGTCAGTTGCTTCGTTAGCAAATATTTTCTCCCATTCTGAGGGTTGTCTTTTCATCTTGTTTATGTTTTCCTTTGCTGTACAAAAGCTTTTAAGTTTCATTAGGTCCCATTTGTTTATTTTTGTTTTTATTTCCATTTCTCTAGGAGGTGGGTCAAAAAGGATCTTGCTGTGATTTATGTCATAGAGTGCTCTGCCTATGTTTTCCTCTAAGAGTTTTATAGCGTCTGGCCTTACATTTAGGACATGGCTAATTAAACAAGAGAATTCCACAGAGACAGAAGAGCCTGGACAATATGGAGGGAGGGAGCTGTCAGGAGGAGCTTATAATGGTGTTGGCGTCTGGTCCTGGGTAGAGTACAGAAAGCAGTGTTAGCTGTTTCTCCTTTTACTGTTTATCATTGCTTGGGTATAATAAATATTGCATTGACCATGAAAAAAAAAAAAAAAAGAAGAAGGAGGAGGAAGAGAATAAGAAAGCCTGGCCCTTGTGTACCTTTGTCTTGAGTGTATTTGGTCAAGGCTGAAGACATCCTCATATCCCTTTCCGATTTTTATTCCTCAAAATCCACTAAGAGAGTATGTGAATTGGGGAGATGGTGGAGGGGTGTTTTGAGTTCATTGAATCAGAAGCTGCAGGAGCAACAGGAGTGAGTGTTCCTAATGTTAGAAGTGGTGGTTTGCATTCCAAATGTATCGGGGACTTGCATCCTACACGTTCACAGTGTCCTGAGGAGGCGGCAGGGACTCTGGGAGGAACGACAGGGATGTACAGAAGGGCTGGTCCTCTGTTGCGCAGTCCCAGGCCTCATGACACGGCTGCAATGTGGGGCAGCTCCACCAGCAACGAGGAGCAGGTGGGGGAAGAAAGGGCACCTGCCAACCCCACTACAGATGCTGCACTTGTGGGTAAATCCAGGCTACCTGGAGTGTCCAGCACCCGGGCATTTGCCTTTTAAGTCGCAGTCTAAGCTGCATGGAAACTGGACTCATTTTGTGGGGGGAGTGGGTGGCCGTGCATTATAAACTGCGAATCACAGAATAAACACAAAGGAACCAAGGATGTCAGGGTTTGGGGGTTTCAGACTATAAATTCACCAGCTGCACACTGTTTACATACACACAACTTTCCTTTTTTCTTTTTTCCCCAGGTAGTAAATAATTGTCACAGAAATCTCATAACTATTGTTATGGATGAACATGACAGCACCTAATAATGGATCCTAGAAAATGCACACACACACACACACACACACACACACACACACACACACACATACACATTCACAACAAAAATCATCATGTGCCCCCCACTATAATGCATGATGGACTTGAGAATAGAGAGGTAGGAAAGTAATTGAGTGATAGTGGCCATTGTGTTAGCCAAAGTCACAGAGAGAAGAACCTGGAGAAGGCAGTCATGTTCATAAGCACAGGCTCAAGGTTATCCAACCTTAGACGAGGAAGCAGTACTTCCCAGGTGGGTTTGGAAGGAGACCACCTGTTCACAGGAGCCTCTGGCTCCCAGACACGGCCATCATTGCACTTACTCTTTGGGGCTTTTTCAAAGTCTGTGAGAAGGGAGTTTTCCTGTCCACGGTGGAGAATCTTCGTTGGAGTGGTTTTCCTGGAAGCAAGTTTGGAAGTGTCCTATTGAGAGATTTGCACATATACTTGGGCCTCTGATTCCAGTGCAAAAGGCCAGATTTCCTGGAGATGGGAGGGTAATTTTAAACAGCCGTCAAAGGCCATTTATGGAGTCTGACCTGGATGCTAGGTACGCCCTGATCATTATGCCTCTCGGCTGCATGTTCCACTGTAATTATCAGCTCTCACGTGGCTCCTATCCTCACAAAGTCTCCCTTTGAAGCTGCCCAAGTCACAGGCTGGGTCTGTCAACGTCTTCCTTCACACCCGTGATGAAATGAGAGGTGGGCAGAATATATTCTTCAGAAAGAGGTTACATAACAGAGGCCATCTGTGACTCTGCTCCAAGGCAGCCCACAAATGTCCCTTGCCTGTCTTCCCTACTCATGAGTCCTCGATGGCTCCAGATGTTGAGCCAGAGTCATTTACGAGGTTGCCTATTCAGAATGTCTCAGCATTAAAGAATAGGAGAGGAAAAATAAACCAGCATCCATTCTTCAGTGTGGACACCTAGTGGAGCTTTTGGTAGGAGAGCTTTTCTGAGCTTTCCCAGACAGCCCTTCAAGTTTAACAAAAACACCATGGTGCTTAAGGCTGATGAGCTTGAGCTTCAATGGCACTCTTTGTGGACCCGGATGATAGGAATGTAAGCAGGTCTGTTCTGGAAAAGCTGGTTGACTCATATGTATCAAGGGTTTGAAGAATACGAAATATTTTGGGGAATTCCCTGGGTCCAGTGGTTAGGACTCCACACTTTCACTGCCAAGGGTCTGGGTTTGATCCCTGGTTGGATAACTCAGATCCCACAAGCCATGCAGTGCACCGCCCCCCGCCCCCCACCCCCCGCAAAAAAAAAAGTATTATTTTAATCAGTACTTCCTCTCCCATTCTAATCAAACAGTCTGAAATACAGACAAGTTTATGGAAAAAAGTGTTCATTACTATGAAACATTGGAAACAAACTCAAACAGCCAATATGTAGAATTGGTAAGCACTTTTAGCTGAATTCCTCAATGGAATATTTGAAGTCATGTAAAATGAAGTTTACAAAGAATTTGTAATTCACCTGGGAAGATGCTTCTGTCCTAATGATTAATTTAAAAAACAGAATATAAAATTGAATATATAGTATGGTTCCAAGTTAAAATTTTAAAAATGTAAAGACAGCAAGGAATAAACCAAAATGTTCAAGGTGGTTACTTCTGAGCTATAGGATGATGGGTGATTTCACTTATTCCTTTCAATCTTTTTGTCATTGTGTGAATTTTCTATAAGCATGTATTTCTTTTATGCATTAAAAAGATGTTACTTTAAAAATTGGATCTTTGGGGATAAAAGGCGGAAGAGTGAGTCCCTGGGGTGGTGGGGAGGGAGCTATTGATTGAAAGGGGACATGAGGGAACTTTCTAGAGTGATGGAAACATTCTACATCTTGATCTGGCTGGTGCTTATATGAATGTATACAGAGGAACAAATTCGTTGGGTTGTACCATCAATATGTATGTACTCGTTGTATGTAACTTTCACCTCAATTTAAAAACACTGCATCTTGACCCTTGCATCCCTTTAATTATGTGTAGCCCTCACATAATCCCATGGTATTTTTGGCCAGCCCTCATTTCCATGTGGTTCCCATCACTCCTGCTGAGTTGCTCCCACCCACATGTCCTGCCCCCACCTTTATGTTGTAGGTACCTTCTGGGAAGAACTACATTATCTCTTCCCTACAAAGCTCTCCAAGACAATTCTTACTTCGAGTCTATACTCCTCTACTTACTTGCTGAGTGGCCTCAGGTAAGTAACTTATCTTTTAGTTTTTTCATCTTCAGGGTTGAGGGCAGTGGGGATAGTAATACCTACCTCATAGGGTAATATTGTGCAGATTAGGAAATACATATACAAAGTGCTTCCCACAGGGTCTAAGATGTGGTGAGCCTCTGATAAGTAGAAGTGATTATTATTCTTAGTCTCGAATCTCGCCCAGATCCACCCTAACCCTACACATTCTTCAAAACATATCTACCCCTCTAGAAGCTATTCATGACCACTCCAGCTTTCGTGGGTCTAATTTTTGTTGTACAATTTAGCCCTTAACCACACACTGCCATGTAGAACTTGCTGCTCTTTCATGGCAAAGAGAGATGAGATTTATTGGTCACCTACTGTGTGCCAGATGCAATTATGAACTTGGTTTACACTATCTCTAATCATTTTAAAATAATCCCCCAAGGTGGGAGTTATTATTCTCCATTTTACAGGTGGGGAAACTGAGACTCAGAGAGGCCATGTAATTTGTTTAAGGTCACCCAGCTGGATCTGAACCCAGCTCTGCCTGAGTTGAACATCTGTGCTTTTTCTTCTTTAATGTGTGCTAGTTGTTGAACGTTTCTTGAGGGTCAGATATTAGCTGCAGCAAAAGGCAAAGAATTCATTCATTCATTCATTCATTCATTCATGCATTCAGTCAACAAATGTCTGTGAAGCACTGTAACATATGCTATCAGGATCCCCTCCATTTCCTCTTAGGCCTTATCAGTATAGTACACACAACCCAACTCTCAGTGCTGGCATCCACAAGTCTTTACTTGAAGATTTCCTCTGGCCACTAGAGCCTGCTCTGCCGATGGACCTGGCAGGATGACAGAGCTGGAGACTTCCCTCTCCCTGGGAACAGCCTTCAATGACTGATGGGAGCTAATGTGTAACTACCCCAGCCCTATCACTCACTCCTCAGGTGGGACAACTCTGAATCTGTGTCTACACTGGCTCCTAGAGTCCCAAGGAGTATCATACTCCAGCTGCCCCAATGGTAACTCACTTGATAACACACCTACTATAGACTGAATGTTTTTGTCCCCCCAAACTCATATGTTAAAACTTAATATCCAATGTGATGGTGTTTGGGGACTTTGGGAAGTGACGGTGGGGCCTTTATGAATGGGATGAGTGCCCTTATACAAGAGACCCCAGAGAGCTCCCTTCCCCTTCCACCATGAAAGGACACAAGGAGAAGTTGGCCATCTGCAACCTGCACCTGAACCTGACCCTGCTGGCATCCTGATCTCAGACTTCTAGCCTCCAGAACTGTTCAAAACTGTGAGAAATAAACTTCTGATGTGTATAAGCCACACAGAATTGTACCTTGTTATCATGGACCTTTATTGGCTGTCTTCTTTTCCTTGTCTCACTCCCATCCCCTGACTGCACTCCCTTCACCTCCCAAATAAACCATTTGCACTTCAATCCTTGCCTCAGCATCAGCTGTGGGAGGAAACCAAGTAAAAATGAACAGAGACATCTATGAGGCACCTGCCTTTACACAGCTTGCACCCTAGTGGGGGAGACCAGCCATAAATAAGCAAACAGTAAATAAAAGATAATTATAGATGGTGAAAATTACCAGGCAAGAACCAAGATGATGTGATGGAGAATAACTGGGGTGGAGGAGCTCTTGTAGATATAATCATGGTCAGACAGGGTCTCCGGGGAAAGCAACCTTCAAATGAGGCCTGGACAACAAGAGAGCCAGCCACACAAGGGGCAAGAGTGAGAGAATTTAGGAAGGGGGGACACACCAGGGATGAAGGTCTCCTAGGTGGGAAAACGTGTTGCATATTTATGAACCCAAAGGAGGACAGTATGGCAGTAGCACAGTGACTGAGGAAAGTGGAGACGCTGGCAGGTGACAGACCTTTCAGGGCTTGTAGGCACGTCAAGAAGTTTGGAACCATGGGAGGCCCCTGATGTGGTTTAAGGAAGGTCTTTGAATTTGACCTAAACCTGGAGGTCACCGTCTCCATCCTTGGGATCCAAATTCATTCACCTGGCTTCAGGGAGGAGGGGAGAAGGAGAAGGGGCTGGAGGAGGTTGCTTCTGTGAAGAAGTATGTCAGCAGAAGCTGAAGGGACCCTTTGTTTCATCAGGCTAGTTTTCCCTTTGATTCCCCAATACCTCTAATTCTGCATGTCACCAGGAAATAGGTACACTGCAGCTCCGCGACAGCCTTCTCCAGTGTCTATGGCAACCTGGCGCTGGGGCCATTTTTCCTTCATCAAAAGAATGGGCTGGTTTTCTGAAGATAAGTAGAGCCCCACTGTTGCTCTCAACTTTATAGAGGTAGCATGCACAGGAATAATAAAGATCCGGCGGAATCCTGCTAATGATCTTACTTGAAATAGCATGAAATGAAAGCATTTCTCCCCAGTCTAATTACAGATACTTCAGGAGGAGAAGACAAGAAAGAGCCTCAAACTGGGGCTTTACTTCTTATCCCAGGCGTTATTTCTGGTGTTCTTTTGTGTGTGTGTGTGTGTGTGTGTGTGTGTGTGTGTGTCCAGAATCCGTTATTTCTGGTGTTCTTTTGTGTGTGTGTGTGTGTGTGTGTGTCCAGAATCCGTTATTTCTGGTGTTCTTTTGTGTGTGTGTGTGTGTGTGTGTGTGTGTGTGTGTGTGTGTGTGTGTGTGTGTGTCCAGAATCCGGTATGTTATTAAAAAGAGCTGGCTTCCAGGTTTGTGAAGTAGAAGCACTTAGCTATGTTCCTGAGAGGAACAAAAGGGCTAAACAAAGCAGGTTGGGTGGAGAAAGGAGCATTATTTGACAACAAAAGTCTCTTGACTTACAGATCAGGCGGGTGTAAAGCTCTTCTTCCTCTTCCTAACCCGGGGGACAAGGTTATCTTTCCAAAGGAAGGCAGATCACATCATTCAACAATATAAAGACCTTCAGTGGTTTCTGGTATGGGGGTACAATAAAAACCCTAAGCTCTTTAGCTCAACCTTTCAACCCCAGCGTTCACTATGCATCTTTTACTTAGTCTGTTGGCTACTGCCAGTTTCTCCAAAGCACCATGCTGTATCAGGCCTCTGAGCTTTCTTGTAGAATACATGCTTCAATAAAAATTTAAAAAAAAAAGAAACGGATAGTAGACATTTTTAATTGATCCAAGATTAATATATGTATTCATAGAATAATTTCTGATTTTATTGGGCAAGAAGAAAGCCTATGCATGATAAAAAAGCTTGAAACATTTCAATAAATTATCAGATTCATTTTTGTAGTCCCATAAAAAAAAAGCTTGGCTCGAGAATCTCCTCCACCACAAAGCTATCCTAGCCTCCCCAGGTAAGACTATTTTTTCTCACCCTTGCAACCTGTGTACACCCAAACCCCTGTATAGCAGACTTTGGAACTGGGGTAGATGGATTTCAATGATGGCCCCAGTAAATGACCTGCCTGTATCCACACCCTTTGCCTGTCATTCTGTAGTTCCCTGGCTCAGATGTGTGACTTGTTTTGAAAGATAAGATTATAGCATAGTTCATGCAATCAGAGGCTTGAAAGCATGTGTGGGTCTCTTCTTGACCTCGTATACAACTAGGTTTAGTTACTCTCAGATTCCTACCACCATCGCAAGAACAAGCCCCGGCTAGCCTTTTGGAGAATGAGAGACACATGGAGCAGAGCAAGGCCATCCTAGACCAGCCAGCTCCTGGCCAACCCTCCAGCTGCCTGAAGATGCATGAAAGATCCCCCCCTTCCCAAACTGGCAAAACTACCCAGATTGCCCACAGGCTTGTAAACAATAATAAATGGTTGTTTTAAGCCACTACATTTTGAGGTACTGTGTTTTATGCCAATTGCTAAATAATAGAAGGGCCCACAAAGGTGAAGATTTAGGTCTGGTTGACCATTGTCCAGCTGTGTGAAAAACCATAGCTTCCCTCACTCTCATCAAGAGAAAAGAGGTGAGAAAAAGTGGGGTCCACTGCGGTTAGCACATTAATTCTTTCCAATAGAGAAGGCTGATCCAATTTATGTTATAATCCCCTCATCTCATAAGTCAAATAAAGAACTCTCTCCCCTTCAAGGAGTATTAGTGAGAGGTAATGAGATGGCGACCATATCACTTGATCCTTTTGAGAGGACAGAACTTTGTCTTCTACGGACTGGTTGTAAGAAGCAGAGAGGGAAAGGGAATGGCTCCCCCTATAGGACACATTTGACCAACCATGCACAGTTGTAAAAAGTTGAAGTTTCCAGAACCATTGTACACCCTCTTTCCCTATAAGAGAAACTATGTCAATTAAACCACTAAGGAGAGAATGGAGGGGAGAGATTCAGGCAGAAGGAAAAAGGACTAGGAGAGGCTGGCAGAGTATGAGAGGCACTTTAGGAAGGGATTTTGCCTTCACTGACACCATTCTACTTTCCACCCAGACTCACACTCATGCATCCTCTATTTAAAGTATTAAATATCATCATAGAAAATATCTGATGATTGATCACTACATGCCAATCATTGAAAAAACTCATTTAACTCTCACAATAATTCTAGATGTGGACTGTCATCCTTGTTTTACAGATGAGGAAGAAAAGAGTTAGATTTACCCAAAGTCACATAGGTAGTAAGGGATGGAATTAGGATTCAAATCCAGGCAGATTTGCTCTGATGCCTGTGTATGCATAGTCTTGAGGAAAGAAGCCACGTTGTGCCTTGTAGCCCATGATGTAGCATTAGACCTTGGATGTGGATCACTAGGGATGATCAGAAGGAAGGACTATTGCTTCTTCTATACCACACTTTGGACCTTCTTCCAAATTGGAGCTGCTAGACCTATGGTTTTTTTAAAAAAAATCTTATTTTATTGAATCATAGTTGATTTACAACGTTGTGTTAATCTCTGCTGTACAGCAAAGTGATTCAGTTATATGTATCTATATACATTCTTTTTCATACTCTTTTCCATTATGGTTTATCACAGGATATTGAATATAGTTCCCTGTGCTATACAGCAGGACCTTGCTGTTTATCCATTCTACATATAATAGTTTGCATCTGCTAATCCCATTCTCCCAGTCCTTCCCTCCCCCCTGTCCCTTGGCAACCACAAGTCTGTTCTCTATGTCTGTGAGTCTGTTTCTGTTTCGTAAATAAGTTCATTTGTGTTGTATTTTGGATTCCACATATAAATGATATCACATGGTATTTGTCTTTCTCTTTCTGACTTACTTCACTTAGTATGATAATCTCTAGGTCCATCCATGTTGCTGCAAATGGGATTATTTCATTCTTTTTTTATGGCTGAGTAATATTCCATTGTATACATGTACCACATCCTCTTTATCCAGTCATCTGTCCATGGACATTTAGGCTGTTTCCATGTCTTGGCTATTGTAAATAGTGCTGCTATGAACATAGGTGTGCCTGTATCTTTATGAATTACAGTTTTGTCTGGATAATGCCCAGGAGTGGGTTTGCAGGATCATATGGCAACTCTATTTTTAGTTTTTTAAGGAACCTCCATACTGCTTCCCATACTGGCTGTATCAATTTACATTCCCACCAACAGTGTAGGAGAGTTCCTTTTTCTCCACACCCTCTCCAGCATTTGTTATTTGTAGATTTTTTAATGATGGCCATTCCGACTGGTGTGAGGTGGTACCTCACTGTAGTTTTGATTTGCATTTCTCTAATAATTAGTGATGTTGAGCATCTTTTCATGTGCCTGTTGGCCATCTGTATTAGACCCACGTGGATCTGCCCCTGGTTACTCTATACTTCCAGGCACGTGGCTCTCTTCATTACAAAAGCATTAGCCTGAGGGAAGGGGATCTCAGAGCCAGGCAATTTGGAATTTTGCCTATTTTTTTCACCCTTATTAGGACACTCCCCTCTACTTGGTTGAATTTCACCGATGTTCCTGGCTCGCCTCACTCTTACTATCACAGAAACATAACCAACCACCTCTTTTTTAACTGACTGCCCAATTTGTATTCTAACTCTACTATTTTAGTCCATTCAATTTCTACACCAGAATATCTCCAAATGCATATAACCACATAATTATACCTTTATAAACCATTTATCCAAATTCATTTTGTATACATAATTTAGTACACGTTCCTTCTCCAAAACAAAAGATTCCCCTTTTATTCAATATTTTGCATCATCCTCTGCCCTGTCTTTGTCTGAATTTCTTATTTGCCAGTAAATATGAGGAGTCCACCTCTGCATTGCCCCCCCTGTTATTCCCTGCCAATATATATACTCCCCCAATCAGGATGTATCTCTAATTTCCTCTACAGAAAGTGAAGTCAAAGTCCATCTTGTCCCCCATTGGATTGATTTCAAGAGCAGCTTCAGTGTTTTGCATTCACCAGAGATTTATGTGGACATGGATAAAATGGAGTCAAAAGAAAGTGACACAAACTTGCACCTGGTGGATGAGAGCAGTGAGTAGCAGTGCTCATTGCCATTCCTAAACAGCCTGTGATTAGGAAGTATTTGCCCTATCCTAGCTGAATAGTAATATACATGTGGAAACTGATAATTATGTTCATTCAACCCTTTGAAAAATGCCTTCATGTGTTAAGATGCGAAAACATAAAGCTAAGTGCCCGATTCTTTATTAACTCAGTGTGGAGTTTTTACAGTTAAAGGCAGCAGTTTTGCATCTACAATTACCCCTCAGCTTTTAAGTGGATCTAAATGGACAAATGAACCACAGCCTCCTGTTCCCCCTAATACAATGCATCTCTATCCTGCTGGAAAAAAATGAACATGAGTTGACTTAGAGCTAGACACTGTTGGTGGCTGTGAGTTTCTCTTTGGTTTTAGCTGGAGAAATCTAAGCCCTGTAGGTAGAAAGTTCAGAGATCCTTCTTATGGCATGGGGTTGGAATAAAATTCATTTAACGAATGAATAATGAGTGTCTACCTTGTGCTAGGCACTCTTCTGGGACCTGGAAATAGATTGGTGAGAAAGGCAAGCATCTTCCCTTATCCTACTGGGAGAGATAAACACTAAAGAAAGGAATAAGAAAACCAGATAACGTCAGACATAGTAAGTTCTAGAAAGAAAATAAAATGGGGTAAAGATCTGGCTGGTGACTCCTGTTTGTCTGTTTTCCATGAATCTGAATGACTTATCACCATGCACTGGCCACATGGGTGGACCTTCTCATTCGCACTCGTCTGGAATAAGACCTGGGAGTCCCATGCCCCCTTAGATTGTGCACTTGAACTTCCCTGTTTTCATCTCCATTGCTAACCCCTCTAGCTAGCTAGATCACTTTTCCATCCTCCACCTGCCCTGTGTCTCCAATTATTGCTCACATCTGAGTCAGCTCCAGAATCATATCTTCTAAACCACTGTTTCCCCTACAGTGCCAAGCACATTATTTGCACAGAGAAATGAATAAATGAATGATTCACTGGGGCATTTCTGGGATATCAATGTCTATTCTTTTTTGGGATTGAAGTATAGTTGATCTACAATATTATATAAGTTACAGGTGTACAATATAGTGATTCATAATTTTTAAAGGTTATTCTCTATTTATAGTTATTATAAAATATTGGCTATATTCCTCATGTTGTGCAATATATCTTTGTAGCTTATTTTATACATGATAGTTTGTACCTCTTACTCCCCTACCCCTATATTGCCCCTCCCCGCTTCCCTCTCCCCACTAGTAACGACTAATTTGTTCTCTATGTTTGTGAGTCTGCTTCTTTTCTGTTAGATTCACTAGTTTGTTGTTCTTTTAGATTCCACATATAAGTGATATCATACAGTATTTTTCTTTCTCTGCCTGACTTACTTCGCTTAGCATAATACCCTCCAAGCCCATCCAAGTTGCTACAAATGGCAAATTTTCATTCTTTTTAATGGCTGAATAGTATTCCATCATATATATATATATATATATATATATATATATATATATGCCACATCTTCCTTAGCCATTCATCTGTTGAGGGATACTTAGGTTGCTTCCATATCTTGGCAACTGTAAATAACACTGCTATGAACATTGGGGTACGTGTAGCTTTTCCAATTAGTGTTTTTGGGTTTTTTTCCATTGGAGTGGAAACGCTGGGTCATATGGTTTTTATTTTTAGTTTTTTGAGAAACCTCCATACTGTTTTCCACAGTGGCTGCACAAATGTACGTTCCCGTCATCAGTGAACGAGGGTTCCGTTTTCTCCACGTCCTCACCAACATTTGTTTTTTGTGTTCTTTTTGATGATGGCCATTCTGACAGGTGTGAGGTGATATCTCACTGTGGTTTGATTTGCATTTCTCTGATGATTAGCGATGCTGAGCATCTTTTCAGGTGCCTGTTGGCCATCTGCATTTCCTCTTTAGGGCACTGTGCAGTGAAGAATTAATCTTACCCAAACAGAGGTCTGACCTTTGCTTTTGGCTACTGGGATGAAATCCCTTGACCCTTGGAATGTCATACATGATCCTTGGAATGTCATACCTGATAGGAGTGTCCTTGTTTGCCTGGGGCCTTGGCCACCAGACAGTCTAACAGTGTGGTTTATAAGGCAGGCTTTTGGTCATACAGTATCAGTTCTACCTATGAAGGAGCTTAAGACAAATGGTTAGCCAAACGTTATCAGTTCTAACACCAGATGGGCTGCTGCACAAGCAGTATATGATCAAGCCCCTAGATAAAAACCCTAGAATCTCAGGTGAGTTTACCTGGCTGGCAATACTCTGTGCATATGGTCACCCATTGATGCTGAGAAAGTCACACTATCCATACATAACTCCATGGAGAAAGAATGATTGAAACTCCAAATTGGAAACCTCTCCTGGACTCTGCCCATGAGCTTCCTCCCTTGACTGATTTTAATCTGTATCCTTTCCTGGCATTAAACTGTAACTGAGCATAAGTGCTTTCTGTGAGTTCTGTGAATCCTTCCAGCTAACTACCAAAAAACTGAAAGTGGTTTTGGGGACCCTATGAACCTACAATTGGTGTCAGAAGTGAGGGTGTCTTTGGGTGGATTTTGTTCCCTCTACTATACAGCTGTTTAACTCTCATAGCCACGTGCCTGCCCCATGTCACCACATAAAAAGAAAGATCCTGCACTTACTTAACAGTTCACAGCCTAAGTTCTGAATGCCTCCCTTTGGCTGGTTCTCTATACAAGTACGAGCTCTGTATGGCCTTTCATCATTCCACCTCCCTTTTGTTCACCCTTGTTCTTTTTATTTGACCCAGAACCATTCTGCCATCTATGATATTAAATCCTCTTGAACAAGTTTCTTTGTATTGACTACTCAGCCACCAATAAACACAGTCGCCCAAATTTCCTATTACCACCCTTTATGCTTAAGACAGTCCCCAAACAGGAACTGAAGGTCCAGGTAATCTACCTGAGAAACAAAAAGAAAATTGAATGAAGTAATGGTTTCATATAAGAAATAAGAAATATGACTAGGGCCTCTCTAGGCAAGATCTTAGGGAGAATTCCACACATGTCACTTTTCTTCCTTCCTTCTTTCCTTCATTTATGTCAAGGACAATGTCTGGCATGTCACTAGACGCTCAATAAATATTTGCAATATTTGTTCAATGCATTGATGAGCTAACCTATACTGAGCACATCCTGTATTTTGTACACTGTGCTAGGGACTGGAGATACAGTGATGGATAATACAGATGTGTTCCAACTTTGATGGACTCAGTCTACCAGTCAACCCATTGAACCAGGGGAATCTGAAGGAAACACAGGGAATAATAAGAATAACCTCATGTGGATACTTATTTTATTACGGTTCAACTTCTCCTTCCACCAACGGTGGCTCTTTGGGGATCATGCGATATCATAAAAATGATGGAGACTCTTTGACTGGAAGGATCTTAGATCTTAGCATGTGCCCACACCTTATGAGTCAAGCACAGTCCTGGTCTCAGCTTGCCTCGGGGAGAAATGATCTTACAGATTTTATAAAGCAAACCTTTATCTCCCTCCATCAATTCCACTCCCCTTCTCCCATGTCATCACACAGATGACAAGGGGAGTAGGATATAAAGGGAGCATTATCTAGAGAAACAAGATAAATTAGTGTATAACCTTCACCTTTGCCTGGAGATGTTCTAGCTTATTGTTTTTTTATTCTATTTCTTTCAGGGGGCCTTATCTCCTTTGTTTTTCCAAATAAGCCATAACCGGATTATTTGGTGCCCCAGATGATACATCAAAATTTGAAATCAGATCAACAGATGAAAAAGTTTACATTTCAGAGGAGAGTGGAATGTGCATTCCTCTTCAGCTTTTCCAGCCTGGCATTTGTTAATATTAGGCTGTTATTGACCCCACGTATCATGTCTGGAGACCTTAATGAAGATGTTCTAACATAATTAACTTAGGAACAAAGGGGCAAAATAAAGGCATTGCGCTGATATCTGGCCATTAGAAGCTACTCTACCTTAAAATAATGGGTATGGAGAAAGAAAAAAGTTTGCATAAATCCTTTGATATTCTTATAGTCACTATCAAGCTTCATACATTTATTAATATGATCCCTAAAATACACATTTGCATAGTCAGTGGGCAGTAATTGAGTGTCCACTGCATACTTAGCAACACTGGATTCATAGAAGATGCCAAAGGAGAGAGATGGTCCCAGTCCTCTTGGAGATGGAGTCTATTGGTACATAAACATAATACACATAAACAACCTCAAAATGAGTCACCTGTATGAGTGCCTCAAGGAGAGGAATGGTATCTCTAGGGTCACAATAATAACAAAAATAATAATAATACAAAGACTTGGAATTTTCTGATTGCTTACTGTGTGTTGTGAACTTCACAACAAGCCCCCGAGTTCCATCATACTAGTCCCACAGTACGGATGAGAAAACTCAAGTTTAAAAGTTATGTGAGTTCCCCAATGTCACACAGTTGGTAAATTTATCACTTATCATTCATCTAACAAATATTGATAAAATACATACTCTATGCCAGATACCAAGCTAAGCACTTTTTATTTTTTGTCTTATTTAATTATCACGATAAAGTCATGTAGAATGGATTTTCCTGTTCCACATGTACTACAGAACCTTGCCACCCCTATTAAGAAATGAAGTCTAGGGCTTCCCTGGTGGCACAATGGTTGAGAATCTGCCTGCCAATGCAGGGGACACGGGTTCGAGCCCTGGTCTGGGAAGATCCCACATGCCGCGGAGCAACTGGGCCCGTAAGCCACAACTACTGAGCCTGCGCGTCTGGAGCTTGTGCTCCGCAACAAGAGAGGCCGCGACAGTGAGAGGCCCGCGCACCGCGATGAAGAGCGGCCCCCGCTTGCCACAACTAGAGAAAGCCCTTGCACAGAAACGAAGACCCAACACAGCCATAAATTAATTAATTAATTAATTTTTAAAAACAAAACAAAACGTTATTTGCATGTGCTCCCTGTTCGAAAGCATGACTGAAACATTAAGGAAAAAGGAAGCACACACGTAAAAAAAAAAAAAAAAAGAAAAAGAAATGAAGTCTATTTCCCCTCACGTTGCACCTGAGTGGTTTTTGTGACCATCTAGAATAACAGAGGCTGGTGCATGTAATGCTATGTGACCTCTAAGGCTGCACAATGGGAGATACAGCTCTGCCTGGCTCTCTCTATTGAGAGAGTCACTCTTGAAGCCAGCCATCATGCTGTGAAGAAACCCAGAACACATGAAGATGCCTCCTTCTCAGCTGAACTCCCAGCCAGCAGTCAGCACTGACTTGGAAACCATGAGGTGACCCATCTTGGAAGCAGATTCTCGGCTCCCGGGGAGAGCAGCCACCACTGATGCCAAGTGGAGTGAAGAAGAGACTTCCCTACTGAGCTCTGCGCTGATCACAGATGCACGAGCAAAATGTGTTTTTGTTTTAAGCCTCCTGTGATTGGTTAATTTTATGTGTCAACTTGACTGGGCTAAGGAATTTCCGGATAGCTGGTAAAACATTATGTCTGGGCATGTCCGTGTTTCTGGAAAAGATTAACACTGAATTGGCAGACTGAACAAAGATGATTGCTCTCACCAATGAAAGTGGGTATCATCCAATTCACTGAGGGCCCAAATAGAACGAAAAGGTAGAGAAAAGGTGAATTTGTTCTTTCTGCTTGAGCTGGGACATCCATTTTCTCTTGCCCTCGGACCTTGGTGTTCCTGGTTCTCAGGCCTACGAACTCAGACTGAATTACAACACTGGCTTTCCTGGGGCTCCATCTTGCAGACAATAGATCGTGGGACTTCTCAGCTTCTGTAATTGCATGAGCCAATTCTTCATAATCTCTCTCTCTCTCTCTCTCCATATATCATATATATGTATATATATACTATTGGTTCTGTTTCTCTGGAGAACCCAGAAAAACACACCTCTGTATTAGCAGTTTGTCATGCAGCAGTTGATAACCAGAAAAAATGCTGAGATGAAGGTTAATTTAATCCTTATTTTCCAGATGAGCAGCAAGAACCTTAGCAAAGTTGAATACCTTACCTAAGATCACACAGCTGTAAGTGGTAACCCTATAAGTATAGCCCTGACTGGAACCCAGGTCTGAATTTAGATTCCAGATTCTTAGCTGCAGTGCTGTACAAGTTCCTGATTCCAGACGAAATTTGAAAGACATGCATTCAGTTGTTGCCCTTCATGTAGTAAGCGGGTACAGTGTACCAGGCTTGGGTTAGGTAGAAGGTGACAAAAAAGAATGGGACTTAGACTTGCCCTCATTGAGCCCACAGGCCATTGGAAGAGACATTTCAACCACAGTTACAATAGTGTGATGGTCTATCGTTATTGTAAGTGTTTACAAAGCACTTAATGCATGGAACTAAGCTAAGCAGTTTACATGCATTATCTCACTTAATCCTAATAATAACCCCAGGAAATAATTACTATTATTTCCCTCTTTAACAGTTGAGGAAACTGAGGCACACAGAAATGAAGTAACTAGCTGAAAGTCACAGATTTATTTAGGGACAGCCCAGGATTGAACCCAGACAGTTGGGCTCCAGAGGTGTATTAGTTATCTACTGAGGCCTGATGAATGACCCCAAAGTTTAGTGACTTAAAACTACAAAGTATTATGCTTACAATTTCTGTGAGCCAGAGATTCAGGGTGGCTTAGCTCAGGGTCTCTGATGAGGGTGTAGTCAAGATATTGGTTGAGGCTGCAATTGTCCGAAAGCTTGACTAGCACTGGAATATCCATTTCTAAGACGGCACACTTGCATCTTGCTGTTGCTGACTGGAGTCCTCGATTACTCTTCCCAGGCTGCATGAGTGTCCTCACAAGATGGCAGCTGGCCTCCTCCAGAGTGGGTGGTCCAAGAAGGAGCAAGGGGGAGGGGGGCAGCAATGTCGCTCATTATCTAGCCTCATAAGTCATACTCCATCAGTTCTGCTGCATGGTATTTGTTGGAAGCAGGTCACCAAATTTGGTCTGCATTCAAGGGGTAGGGAATTAGGCTCCACATTTTGAAAAAAGGCGTGTCAAAGAATTTGTGAACATAGCTCTAAGCCACCATAAGAGGAAAGAAAGGAGGCCACAGAAATGCAGAGAGACAAGTGCCTGACTCAATTCAGGGGATTTTTAACCCCTAATTTCAGTCTTTAAAAAGTGAATAAAATTAAACCACTTGTTTAATCCAATGAAACATGAGGAAGGATGGAAAAGGTAATTCAGACAGAAGAAATAGCATCTATAAAAGTAAAGTTTGGGGAACTGAATATCATTCAACATGATGGGGAACTGGAGGAAGTGGGAGTGAGAGATGGGGCTAAATTTTAGAGGATATCATCTCATGCTGTGAGCTTAGTTTTATCCTATTGTGGTGGGACCAGCCAAACAGGGTGATGGCACAATCAAACCTGCAGTGTAGAAAGTTCACTGTGGATTTCATGTAAAGGATAGATTGGGAAGAATAAGCATGAGGTTGGGTGACCAGTTAAGAAGCTGTTGCAGTAGTTCTAGGAAGTCGTGGATGGGAACTAACACTGTGGGCAAGGGGAGGGAGGGACCGGGTGGGCAGGGCAGGGAACACAGAAGTAGAGCCATCAGTACTTGGAGACAGACTGCTAAAGGTCATGGAACAGAGAGAAGAGTCTAGGAAGATTCCTGGGCCTGTTCTGGCTGGAGGGCTTGACCTACTCGCTGAAGAAGTGCCCTTGAGCTTCATTACCTTCTCCAGTTGGAGAAATGAGGGAATCCAATGTCAATGATGTTAACATAGATGCTGTTCTTGGCTTGGTGCTTTGGGTAGCCAAGGTCGAGAAGTACAAAAAACATCCTTCGCAAATTATGTATCTGTGTAGGGCCGGAGGCTCTGTTTCCGAAAAGAAAGAGCTTCCTTAATAAATTCTGTATTTAACTGGTTACTGTCTGCAGCATCTTCAGGGTTCTGGCTGGGACAGGTCTATCGGCTGCTTGGGAAATAGCCAGCTACTAATCAGCTGGCAAAGAATCGATTCCTGTGTCACATCCCTTCCCTTTAGGCCACAAGTCTACAAAATTGCTAAGTGGCAGAGGCCTCTGAATCCTTGCCTTTGGGTCACTGGAATTGCAGAAACTTGTTAATATTGACTTTCATCTAATTGCTTCACTAGTTGGTTGACAGGGTTGTTCTTTTTTCCTTTTATTTTCCTGGTTACTTTATGCCCTAAAGGAATGTTAATTAATAGAAAGGTCCAGGCTCTCCCAGGCTCAAAGTACATACTCCTTTCTCCTTACCCCACTACTTGTGTGTTGTGAGAATTACATAGCAGTTTCATCACTTAAACTTTTCATGCCTCAGTTACTTCATCTTTAAAATGGGCATAATTCTATTAACTCTACTCCTTCCTTTATAGAGTAATTGCAAGGCATAGAGGAAGCTTTCCAGCTGAGTGTACTGCCTGGCACTTAGTGAGGGTTCAATAAAGGGTAGCTGTAAATAATAATCACCCCATTTTCTGGGAGATGTTACCAAAGCCTTCCTGATCTATGAGAGAACGCCAAAGTTTTAGAATTGCACTTGGTCAATTTCATCATTCCTGCATTGTCCAACTCATTACAGCTTTCTCATGGATGACTGCTAAGCCTCACCCAAGATTAGTTCAAAATTCACAACCCCACGAAACCAAGGCAGGTTGTATTTCCCTCACTCTGGTCTCTCCACCTTGGCCTAAGTGCGCCAGTGTTTTGGCTATATATAGTTCAACTTTGTAGCTTAAGTCTGAACCAGACTTCCTGGTCTCAAGCTAAAGCCTCCTTGGAACTTTATTTATATTTGTTTTGGCTAACGCTGAAATTGCCTCCTTTATTCCCCAAATCACTGATCCATTTCCCCTGAGTAGAGAAACTGGAAAATTTTCACAGCAAAGAATAATAAAATAATAGTGGTTGCTAAGATTGAGTGCCTACTATGTACAGGGTACTCTGCTCAGAGATTCATGTGTATAATATCCTTTAGTCCTCAAAAAATTCCTGAGATGGGTTCTATCCTCATCCCCATTTTACAGTTGAGAAAAATAAGAACCCGAGAAATTCATTAAGTTCTACATCTAGATAAAGGCTTTCACAAATGCTCAAATAGTCTCCTTCTAACATTGATATTTAGGGATCTAGATTAATCAAAGATTTTGTTATAAAGGATTATGGAGGCCCCATTCTAAAACATAACCTTTTATCAAAGAGAATGTACAGTTTCTCATGTAGTTCTTTATCAGAACACACTGTATCATGTAGGCATCATTCTTCCCATTTTACAGATGAGGAAATTGAAGTAGATTAGGATATTATGGATTAGGATATCTTTGGACCTAAGTGACTAAAAATCCAATTCAAACTAGCTTAAACAAAAGAAATTAATTTATTATCTCTTGAAACTGAAAAATTTGGTTTCTAGTCCATTTGGAGCCGGGGCTCAAATGGTGACATCAGGACTCAGTCTGTCTCGCTATTGGCTCTGTGGTCCTATATGTTGGCTTTATTTGCAGATCCCAAGTACCTGCTCCCATGTTATTGAGGCTTGATCATTTCAGCGTGTTTCCCTCCAAACTCAAGCATAGGTCTTAGAATAGGTCCCCTTGACTCTGATTGGCTTGACTTTGTCACGTGTTTATCTTGAACCAATCGCTGAAGCCAGGAGGACAGTGCAGACTGATTGGTGTGGCCCAGGTCACATGATTCATCTCTGGATCCAGGAACGCAGTCCTCTTCATAAGAACCATCTGGGTTGAGAGTGATGAGGAGGAAAGACACCCCCCCCACCAAAATAAAACCCCCACAAAACCTGTTTTCTTGTTATCTCGAGAAGGAGTAGAGGATGCTAGGCAGCAAATACAACAAATGTCCACCACAGAGCCTCAGAAACGGAGAGTCATTTATCTCAAGGTCAGGAGCCTGTAAAGGCAGAGTCAATTTCAAGCCTACATCCGGACTCAGCAGCCCTTTCTCTTTGCTCTTTGCCTCTTTGGAAAAAAGAAGCCACCGAGATGATTTAGAAGTAGGAGTCAGCAGACTGCAGCCCATGGGTCAAATGTGGCTCACTGCCTCTTTTCAGAAGTAGTTGTCTTGAAACACAGACATACCCATTCACATACATAGTATCTACAGCTGCTTTCCTGCTACAACCATGGAGCTGACTAGTAGTAACAGAGACTGCATGACCTGAAAAGCCCAAGTGATTTATAATCGGATCCCTTACTGAGAAATTTTACCACGCTCTTATTCAGAGAATGGTTCTCTACTGATATTTTCCAGTGACTGCCCTGCAGGGATGGAGCCAAGGGGACAGTCAGATGTTGGGTTTGGTCACTGACCCCCTTCTTCCTCTCCCACGTGGAATCTTGGGCCACCAGCCATGTTTCTTGCTTTCTTCTCTATTCATCTAACACCGGGTTCATTTGTCTCCACTAGAAAGATCCCTCAACTGAAAAGTGGAAACAAGTCAGGCAGGAAAGACTTGCAACACACATTGCATGTGTGAACCCTTCTGAAATTCACCAGTTCAACACATAGCTATTCTTGAGGGTGTTTTATCTCCCTTCGGAAGAGCTGAGAAACTTAATGGCAACTAAAAATCACAACAAAATCCAGCTCAGTCCTGCCATTAGACTGAGAGGGTTTTATTCTCCTGTTCCTCTGTCAGATTTTAAATGGATGTGATTTTATTCCCTTTCTCATCTCATATTGGAACATATCAATCTACAGCAAGATCTCATTTTTAAATGATGTCTTGTATTTCAAGAGGCCTTTTAAAAGGGGGAAAAAATTAGCTCTGCTGTAGAGAAAGCTCATGGCTGGAATGCAAGTATATTTATCTCCAATGATTCAATGAATACTTACTGAGTGCTGAGCCCAAACTGTTAGTGGCTAGAGGAGGAGATGAGGTTAGGAAGGGGGACATGGCTTGCTCAGAGCCAGGTCACCTCTGCACTCTCTTCCTTCCTATCACTGTTGGATACTTTCCATTCCCTTGAGTGGAGGCACAGAGCCTGGTGGGAATAAGAATTCCTGTCCTATGCTCTGCTGAGATGTAGCACCCTAGAGAATGAAAATGCACCAGCTCTTGCCATTCTCTGGGGTAAATCTCTCAATATTCAGCCATTTCTCTTAGAAGAAAGTCACTCACTGGACCACGACTGCAAGCCCCCACGTCGTCTAAGCCTTCACAAACTTTTTGGTTTATTCTTTCAATGAACTTCTTCTCTGCAGCCACACACACCCTCTGTCGCTTGGACTCTTTGCAGTGCCTACCATCACAGGGTTTATGCGTCTATGCATTCCCCACCCCATCAGCCACTTTTTTGCCCATCTAACCTTGTTCTTTAGGTCTCAGTTTAAATGTCATGCCCTCAAACCACCCCTCTCCACCGCAAGCACTGACTTCTCAGACTAGATGAGGTTCCCGATGAAATTTTCTTGTATTAATTATTCATCACACTGATCAGAATTGTAGTTATGGACTTAATGAGGGTCTCTTCCATTTCTCTGTAAACTTCATGAAGGTGGGAACTGAGCTGGTAGTTCTGTTCACTGCCATATAACCAGTACCTAGCATACTGCCTGACACACATGCTCAGTATTCATACACTAACTAGCTGTTACGGCCGTCAGGCTCTGGGGTGCAGGAGAAAAGCAGATGCTTTCATTATAATGGACAACGGGACTGGCGGGAATTTGTCTTTCCTCCCTCCTTTATCATGTGCCTTTTCAAAGGTTTGCTTAATCCCACTGGGCTCCTGGATTTTGCAGGTGGCATCAAATAAAGCAGGTCTCCAGTGCCCTCACTTTGTTCACAAACTTATTCCAGTACCTCTTCTTCTAGACCCTCCTTGTGTTCCAGACTAGCTTCTGACCACCCAGATTCTCCTTCTGATTTAATTTCTCCAACGTATAAAACTGCCTTCAGAAACTTTTGCTTTTCCCCATTCCCAAACCAATGATTGAGGCTCCATCTTTCTTAGCTGAAGATGCATCTTATCCAATTGCCCAGACCATACTTTGGTTCCCAAGAAGTGCAGCTCTAAGGATTCAGCCTAATTCACATCCTCTCTATCTTTCAAGCCCTCTGCTGCCTGGAACCCCCAGAGTTTTGCACATGTTTTTCTTCTTCCTACCCTTTTCATTTGGTTAACTCATACTTAAGACACCAACTCAAATAGAAGTCCTTCCCTGACCCTCAAGGCCAGGTCAGGGCCGCTGTTAAATCTTCTCTTAACACCATAAACACTGTGTTTGTAAAAAAAAAAAAAAATTTGGAGCAATTTATAAGGTAGTATTTATGAGATTATTCTCATTTATACCTATTTAGACCGTAAACTCCAAAAAGGCTGGCATCATGTCTTTTTGTTCTTTATTACAATCTCAATATCTGGCACAGGGTATGTGCTTAAGATATTGGTTGAATGAATGAAGGAAGAAATTATTCAGATTGGATACATCCTTCCTTGAGCTTCTGCCTCTTTTGCTGCTTTAAGGAAATGGGCTGAAGACAACCAAGGATCTCTTTCATAATCTTTGCTAAATGTCTCCTACAGTAGGGAGGGCAAATATGAGATAATATATGCCCTCAATTACTATCTGTGGGAGTTTGAACAAGCTACTCACTTGCTCTGCTCCTCCATCTCTACCTTTCTAAAATGATTACTAGAAAAATTGCCTCAAAGGACACATTCATTCATTCATTCATTCATTTATTCATTCAGTAAAGAGCATTTCTCAAGTGAGGTCCTCAGCCCAACCACATGGGAACCACCCGGACCACTAAATGATGCAGGTTCCTAGATCCTATTTGAAGATTATAGAACTAAAATCTCTTTAGGTGTAACTCATTAATATGCATTTTAACAAGCATTATTGGTGAATCTTATGAACCTTTAAGTTGAGAACCAGTGTGTAGTGGGCTGCTGTGATGATTAAACAAGATGCTCTATAGAGAGCAGTTTGGGAGCTGCTTTATTGCACAGAGCCTGGCACGTGGTCAGTGCTACACAAGGGTCTATCTTTCCATCTACTTACTTATCCATCTACCTAACCATCTATCTTCTCTATCTTTTCTAATACAGTTCTTTCATTTCTTCCCCTAATTCCATCTGTTCTTTTGTTTTCCCCATATTATTCCAATTATCTTACCCTACCCAAAGCTAATAGGAGGCCCATCCCTGTACCAAGTGATGAAAGAACTCAAAAAATGTAGAAGACAAAGACCTTGTCCTCAGGGAGCTTTTGACAGAGAAAAGAGACCTGGAATTCTGCAACTATATAAAGACAGGTGGGCACAACCCAGTCCATGGGCCTTGACCTGTACAAACCGCCTCTCCTCTCCTCTTTTCCCGTATCCCATGAAACCCTGTGCCATGTTCACCCAAATGGCTCTGGCTCTGGTCCTCAAACCTTCTCCAGCCCATGCTTCTTTGTCCCTTGGGGATAGGCACAGCCACTCAGTCACCAGATCCCACCCGTGCATTCAGAACTTCCTCCTCCTCAGGTAATCATAGGTAAGATTAATTATGCTAATCAGCCTCCACAGCTGACACAATTAACCAGAGCATGAGATAGCTCCAGAAATCTGTATTGGAGCTGCCTACCTGCTGGGTTTAATTTCACCATCCTGCACAGTAATTAAAGTGGGGGGGCAGTGGAGAGGAAGAGTTTGCTCTTTTCCACTAAAGAACACACGGTTCCATTCTCCAATGGAAGTTGTAGGAAGTTTTCCAAAGAATATCTGGCTACTTATTGCCCACCCTTGGGACCTGCCACTGGACTTCCTCTTGGGGCTAGGTACCAGTATGGTAGTCATGTTTGTTCTTGCTGGTGGTAGAGATGAGGTACTCATATTTTGATACATTTTAAAATCCTTTTTCTTCCTCTCTCTACTCTTCTATACCCTTTAAATTTTTAATATTTTTCTTTATTCAAAAATAAGAAAAGCTGTAAAAACTTTAGATCGAGCATCCCTAACATGTGTTTCATGGAGTGCTAATTCTCCAAGTTGCTTTGGGGATAAAACCTTACAATCCAAGTTTGGGAAGCTCGAATTTCTATATTTCCCTCATGAAGAGTCAGAATGAACAACAGCATATTAAAGCTCTAGAACTTCTATAAAAGAAAACATGTTTAACTACAGTTAACTCAGTATTTTCTAAATTTATTTTACCTTATATTTTCATTTTGTTTTTCCCCCAAAGATGACCCTAAGATAAGGACTTGAGTACAGTTAATTTATTGAGAGGAGATTTCAGAAAACAGAAGTGAAGGGATGGGAAAAATGAGGCAGTGTAGGAAAGAAAGCCAATCAAGAGTGTAATAATACACTCACTACAGCTATAGACAGTTGGGATATAGTCTTGCTGAGGAACCCCCTAAATATTCACAGAGAATGCATCACAGAATTGTCCTGCCAGAGGATAGGAAAGCTTAGACATTTATTCACAGATTCATATCCCTCATTGTTTGGGAGTTACCCTAAAGGACTTTAACCTTCCTGTACTTTTGAGTTGATCAGTTGATAATCCTTTTCCAGCTTTGGAAAAAGCAGAATGGAGAGACTCCATGGTTCTTAATATGGGACACTGACAATGGGTCGTGGAACTGTCCACCACAGCAGTGCTGAAATCAAGGGGGCTAAAGGTGTGTGGCTTGGTCATCACAAGCACTTGTTATACCATCTAATATTAAAAATTTCAGAATTTTAGGTTATTAATATCCAACACACTTGTATTCTATGTATATAATTTAGGAAACACTGCTCTATTTGAAATGATCAATGCTCATCTACATCTGGTTCTCCAGCCCCCTTGCAGTGACTGACCCTGGTCCGTAGACTAAGAGCAGAGTAGTGCATGTCACTTCCAAGCTGAGGTAGCAGCAGTTTCTGTCCAACTCTCTATCTTTCTCTGTCCCTGCAGTGGCAACTCTGAATGCACCTAGTAAGATGGCCACAGAAAGGAAGCATTCTGGATCCCTGATTGACCTTGGAAGGGACTGAGTTGATTCACCTGCAGTGGATTTTGAGTGAACAATAAATCAGCTTTTATGTATCAATCCATGGAATTTAGGACTTCATTTTTATCACAGCAAAACCTAGCCTACCCTGAATAATGCCACAGCCTTAGAAAATACAGCCACAGAGAAGCAAGAGGTCACTGTAATTTCTAGATTATTCCTTACACAAGATATCTGATATAGGTCAGCCGGTGTTATAGCAAAAAACAAAAAACAAGAAAAAAAACAAGAAGGGGATAAAGAGACTGAACTGTTGTCTGTGCTTTTTAGTGTTACTAGCAGAGAAACATCATAAAGATGAGTAAAGAAAGGATCAGGGGAGTGGCCTAAGCACTGCATGGAAATGTCCTATTTCTGCAGAACGAGATGCTCAGGAAGCAGGTGTTCAATTTGAAGGGAGCAGATATGGATCAAACTCTTCCTGAAAAGTGAAAGGGATCTGAGTGCTGTGCTTCTATGCCCTGCTCTTGACTCTTTGAAAGGGGTCACTGACCTATAAAACATGCACTTGCTGGCCTATAGATGTAAATGATTGAATCAATGTATCCTATTCTTGCTTATTCCAATTTGCTTTCCCTATATTTTCCTATTTAAACTAGCTCTGAAATCTTGGCTCTGTAACCCCTACTCAAGTATTTTTCTGCTCCCCTCCTTTGGGGAATCCAATTACACATGTATTTGACTGTTTGAATCTATCTGACACCTCATGCTCTGTTAATATTTAAAAATTATCTTTTCTCTCTTTATTTAACTTTGGATAGTTTCTATTGCTATGTCTTCAAGTCCACTATTATTTTCTTTGGCTGCATCTAATCTCCTGTTAATCCCATCTAGTATCTTTAATCTCACACATTGTAGTTTTCATCTCAACAATGTCAATATGGGTTTTTTTTTTAATCTTCCTTATATCTACTTAAATTTTGAATATTTGGAATTATAACTATTTAATGTCCTTGTATGCTAATTCTAATATATGTGTCAGTTCTTGGTCAGTTTTGATTAATTAATTATTGTTATTATGGTTTGTATTTTCCCACCTGTTAATTTTTGATTGGATGCCAGACATTGTGAATTATTCCTTGTTGGGTGCTGAATATCTTTGTGTTCTTATAAATATTCTTGAGCTTCGTGATGGGACACAGTTAAATTCCTTGGAAAAGTTTCACTCTTTCAGGTCTTGCTTTTAATAATTGTTAGGCAGGACCAGCGAAGTGCTCAGTCTTAGGCTAATTATTCCCCATTATGAGACAAGATCCTTCTGTGTCCCCATCCCAGTGCCTCATAGGTTTTCTACTTTGGCTGGTAGAAGAGGCACTATTCCCAACCCTGTGTGAGCACGAAGCACGGCTTCCTCTAATCTTATTGGGTGGTTCTTTCCCTCACATCAGGTAGTTTCCTCACACACTTGTGTTCATCAGTATTCAGCCAAATATTCAAGAACTCTCTTCAGATATTACTATGTGAGGGGAAAAAACCCTTTATCTGCTTAAATCAGTGTTTTTATTTTTTTTGTTACTTGTGGCCAAGCATAATCTTGATTTATACCCCTCTGTTCCTTTCCTCCATAGGCAGCTGTTCTGGTCTGTACAACTACCCAAACATAGTAAAGAGAAACAAGTCAATTCTGCTTGAAGGACCTCCCCCACCCCAATTCCCAATGGACTGGACAGACTTGATGTGGAAATGGAAACTTAGAAGTGGGAATTTTTTGTTTAAAGAGAGGTAATAAATGATTAGAATAACTACATTTACTGCATGCTATTTATGTGTCAAACACTGGGCTAAATGCTTTACATAAATTATCTCATTTAACCTTCAAAACTACACTAAGATGTAGGGATTTATATATTTATTTAATAAATACTTCTGAATTATTAGTACTATTCTAGACATTGCCATGAATTATACAAGGTACTTTCCATCCATGGAGTTACATTCTGGTAAGGGAGACAGACAATATCGAATAAATAAATAAAAATACAAGACACTGAGGAGATCTCTGAAGATCATTAAAACACAGGATAAATATAGAACATGTGTTACTTTAGATCAGGTCATTGTGGAAGGAATCTGTGAGGTGCTGTTGAAGGTGAAATCTGAATGACAAGAGTGAGACAACTATGTGAAAATCTGTCCATTTCCAGGCACAGATTACAGCTAGTACAAAGGTCTTCAGTTGAGAACAAGCATGGTGGATTCAAAGAATAGAAAAAAAAAAAGCCAGTGTGGCTGAAGAGTGGAGAGTAAGAAGAGACAGGACATGACAGTCATGAAGAATTTAGTAAACTGAGGTCAAGAGTGTTTATGCCATTCCAAGCGCAATGGTAGATCATCGGAGGATTTTAAGCAAGGTAGTGCTGTGATTTGATTTGTATTTTACAAAATCAATCCGGCTGCTCTTGAGTGAATAGATTATGAGAGGCTAGAATGGAAGTAGGCAATGAATTAGGAAGCTTTGCAGCTGTCAGTTTGGATAGGGTGATAGTCAAGATGGAGGGGTAGAGATGAAATTGGAATATGTTTTTGGGGTAGAGTTTTCAGAGCTTACTCATGAGTTGGCTATGAGAAGAGAATCAGGAATTGCTCTTAGGATTTTGGCTAAGAAATTGTCACCCCCATTTTATACATGAGGATATCTATCTGTCTATCTATCTCTATCTATCTACTATCTATCTGTCAAACTATATGCTATCGATCTATCTATACAGAGATTACATATGAGAGATTATGTAACTTGTCAAAGGTCACACAGCTAGCCCATGACATTCATTTGTAATGTCTTTATTTATTTATTCAACAAATATGTGTGAGGTACAGCAGAAATATGTCAAGACAGTCATGGTCCCTCATGGAATTCACAGTTGTAGAGGAGAAAAGAGCATATAAATAATTACACACACATACCCATATGCACAGAGAACATTTTACCTCATTATTAACGTGCTTAGAAGAATCTGAAATTCAAACTCAGTCTTTATGACCCAAAGCTCATGTTATATCTCATGTCATGTTGATTAAGTTTTCCAAGGTTTGAGGGGGGAAATCCAGGCATCTGGACTGTATAAACCCTTCCTGCCATCCTACTTATCCCACCCCCACCTCGTTCTTTGCTTGGGTTTGTGTCTCTCAGCCACTAGCAGGATTTTTTCTTTCACTCTTTTTCCTCACATGCTCCACTAGTGATTATCTCAGGAGTATCCACAAATATTTACTGAATTCCCACTCTGTGTCAGGCACTGGGCTGGTCACTAGAGAATCAAAAATGAGTAAGAGATCTTTCTGTCCTCAAGGAGTCCCCAGTCTAATTGGAAAACAGGATCAGAAGTGATTATTCTAATCCAGTATAATTAATGTCATGGTAGAGATTAGCACGGGACCCCATTGTATCACAGGGGAGGGCACCTTTCATAGACTGGGAAAAAGTAATTAGAAAGGCTCTCTTAGAGGGCCTGATGGAGGAGAAGGATTTTGCCATACAAAAAGGAGAGAAAAAGAATTCTAAGGCAGTCCAAGTAAAATCATAGAGGTCTGAAATAACACAAAAGTTCAGGGGGCTATGATGTGCTCAGACCATAAAGCAAAAGAGAGGCTGGGGAGAGATGAGCTTGGAGAAAGGGGTGCCAGCCTGTCCCCACGTGAATTCATTACAAAGCCTTTTCCCCACACTTCTTCCTCCCCCTCTTTCTCCCTTCCTCCTTTCCTTCTTCAAAAAAACCCAAAAAAACAAAAAAGGGAGGAAAGACTTCCCAACACAAACTGGCATCTGCATATAAAAGACTAGACTTTGTCGGTTTTCTCCCCTTCTTATTTTCTGGGGGCCTGCTGTATTCTGATCATGGATCCCCTTTTGTTTGGGGGACATCTCCATGTTTTCATCTGGAATTCTTTCTCTCTTTCATCTGGGCATTTCTTTAACTAGAAAGGGAGACTGCCAGGGGGAACACGTCAGGATCTTGACAGAATCTACTGTGTGTATATTTTTTTAAACACTTAAAAGGGATCCTGAGTCACTTAGGGACATTCTCCTGTTCCTTGTATTTCCATTCCAGGAGCTATCACCAAAGTTCACCTCACAATGTTGAGAGTTTTGGGGCTTCTTCGTGGAGTTAGAGAGTAATGTTTAGGGGACTCTCCTGGGTCAGAACCTTGAAAGTTCTTACCTTGTAGGGACAAATATATTTAATTCTTCTCCTGAACGCTCTCATTATCTTTTCTTTTTTTAATTATTATTGAAGCGCAGTTGATTTACAAGGTTTTGTAAGTTTCAGCTGTACAGCAAATTGATTCAGTTATACATATATATATTCTTTTTCAGATTCTTTTCCATTACAGGTTATTCCAAGATATTGAATGGTTCCCTGTGCTATAGGGAACTGTAGGTCCTTGTTGGTTATCTACTTTATATATAGTAGTGTGTATATGTTAATCCCAAACTCCTAATTTATCCCTGACCCCCTCTTTCCCCTTTGGTAACCATAAGTTTGCTTTCTATGTCTGTGAGTCTATTTCTGTTTGGAAAATAAGTTCATTTGTTCTCATTAGAATAAGTTCTAATCACTTTTTTAGATTCCACATATAAGCAATATCATATGATATTTGTCTTTCTCTGTCTGACTTACTTCACTTAGTATGATAATCTCTTATTACCTTTTAAGCTTGCCAAGACACACACACACACACAAGCACACATGTACAACACACACATGTCCACATACATGCATACTCGAATGCAGACACAGAAATATAAACTCCTGCAGGACTCTCTAAGAACAGTGCCCCAATTTTAGGGTTCTGGTCTACCAGGGTTTGAGCTGTAACTTGAATGAGAATTTTGTCTGCTCCTGATCCTATGGCAGAGCAATTCAGGGAAAACTCCCTGCCATTATTTTATGTTCACAGTTTATTTTAATGTCATTTATCTCCATTTTTTTTTTGGAGAAACTGCTCAGATAATTTTAAAAAATACATCATTCTTCTTATTTCACTAGCAACCCAAGATGACCTATAAAGATTCATAAAATTCCAATAGAAAACTTTTTTAAAATCCAGGGAGAGAGATAGATGATAGATAGATAGATAGGGAATAGAAAGATAGAAGGAAACTATAATATGTAAATATGTAATCCATAAAATTGCATATGAGCATGAAAACTGGTTTTTTAAAAAAATTTGGTTTGAGCTGTCTGTAGACCTAAGAAAAAACACACTTTCAAATCGATATTGTCTTCCCAAAACAAAAGATGACACCCTAGAAAGAACACATGTTTCCCTCTTGCTTTGGTCTAATGGAATTATCCTGCTGCACTGAATTCTGATCCAGACCCAGACTCCATAGTTGACTCTCCAGAAATCCTGGCCCTCCTGTTGCATCCATTCTTAGGTCTGAAAAATGTAGGCATTGACCTAGATCATCCTTCCAAGGTCCATTCCATTTTCAACATCTAGGATTTTATGAATAACTTACTTAGAGCTTAGTGATTCTGCCAAACATATTACAAAAATCATCACCCATTTTCTGAAAAACAACCTTCTAGGTCCTCTTAGTCTCTGTTTCCTTACTTGATTATTTTTCGATCTCCCTGAATCAGACCACCTGGGGATCTGGGGTGGGGAGGGTGTTAAAAATGTCTGGGGTGATGCTTGGGGATATGCTTTTTAAAAACTTTTTATTGGAGTATAGTTAATTTACAATGTTGCATTAGTTTCTGCTGTACAGCAAAGTGTATCAGTTATACATATAAATATATCCACTCTTTCTAGGATTCTTTTCCCATATAGGTCATTGGAGAGTACTGAGAAGAGTTCCCTGTGCCATACAGTAGGTCCTTATTAGTTATCTATTTTATATAGAGTAGTGGGGATATGCTTTTAACCAGCTGCTGAGGTGATTGTGATGACCATCGGGGCATCTAATGTTTCCATAGGTAATGCCCTGAATTAGTTCCTTATTGCTGCTATGACAAATTACCATAAACTAAGTGGCTTAAAACAACACAAATTTGTTATTTTACAGTTCTGGAGGTTTAGAAGTATTAAATTAGTTTCACTGGGCTAAAATCAAGGTGTTGGCAGGGCCTCCTTCTGGAAGAATTCAGTTCCTTGCTTTTTCTAGCATCTAGCAGCTGCTCAAATTCCCTGGCTTGTGTCCCTGCATCACTCCTACTGTTTCCTTCGTCACATCTCCTCGGACTTGGATTCTGATTCTCCTTCCTCCCTCGTTAAAGGACTCTTGTGATTATATTGGACCTATTTGGATAATCTGGGATAAATCTTCCCATCTCAAGATCCTTAATTGAATCACATCTGTAAAGTACCTTTGGCCACATAAGGTAACACATTCGCAAGTTCTGGGCATTAGGACTTGGACAACTTTCGGGGCCATTATTCACCTAATCACATGTCCCCTTGGTTTTGCTGGGGCTGATAGAAGGGTCTCAGAATTTGTTGCTGCAAGTGTTCTCTTGTAAAAGCCAATGAACTGACTCTAGGAGATGCCACTGAAACACTTGCTAATAATGATCCATATCCCACTGGGTAATTGGCAATTGCCTGCATCATGTCACCTAGAACCTTTCATTTCACGAATGCAAATATATTCTTCTCAGAGGACAGAGTCGTGACATTAAACACGATGGTTTAGGGGCAGACTGACATGAATTAGCATCCTGCCTCAGTCAGTTACCAGCCACATGTTACTTAACCTTTCTGTCCCTCAGTTTCCTCATCTGCAAAATGGGTTTTCATAGCTATTAGCAGGCAGTTAGCACCAGAGCCCAACGCCCAGAGATTCTGACACCTGGACCTGTGCTTTGCTTGGTGTGTGTGTGGTGGAGGGGGGACAATGGCAAGATAGGAAACTTTCTTTTTTTATAATACATCTGAATTTTAGTTTTCAGTCTCAATTCCACCAAGCAGAGAAAACTAAATCTTGGACCATTCAGGGTTCCTCTCTTCTCCTTTCTCAACATGCTGTGGGTTAATTCTGGGGCTTCCAGAGTGACATGATGCTAAAGGAGGAAGTGTCCTATTTTTCTATCATTCTGTTAGCACCCCTTGAGAATTGCTCCATCGTTTCTGGTCAAAGCCGTGGCCACTCCACGCTTCAGTCACTCTCAGCCTCTATTGAGCATGGGAAACATTTGGTTGCTCTTTTTCAGGGCATGGGAAGCAGGGAGATGCCCAAGGCACTCCCCACCCTGTCAACATCCCCCTGCTCTCTCTGGACCACGTGAATCACTCAGAACCTTGGGAATGTCAGTGCATCTATTTCCAGGACAATTGGCCACTTCCATTTATCCTCTGCTGCTCCCAGATGACAGGGGAGGGGGCATTCTAGGGTCTTGCCATTTTGGGGGCTATGCTCTTTCTCCTACAATATGTTGGGCATCTTCTGGGGCAAACCAAGTCAGACTCTCATTGCAGCTGTTTTCTGTTGTAGACAGGCAGAGATACAGAGATAATAGGCGGAGAATGGAGGAAGGCAGTCATCGCAACCAGAGCTCCTGATGTCACTGTGATCCCTTTGCTAGAAAGGGAGCTCTATGTGTGGGCATCCCTTGCACACCCCTCACTGGCAGCAGCAACCCAGAAGGCGGTGGAAGGGTTATAGACAGTAGAGAACACTTACGTTTAGTTGCCTAGGGAGGGTCAGAAATGACTCTTTGTTCAGCTTTGTCAAGCTAATTAGTTGGAAAAGAATGTGCTCAGCACATAAACAACAGTCTTTTTTCTATAAGCAATTAAAAAAGACCCTATGCTTATTCATTTAAACACACACCACACCACAAAGTTGGAAGGATACCAAAGAGTTGGAAAGACACCAAAGTTAGGGCTGGCGACGACTTTTGCAAATCCTCAAACCTTTGCATTTAAAGACATCCCCCTCTGTGAGGAGTTTCTCCTCTTTGCTAATCCTCAGGTGTTCATTTTCAAAGGTTTAGCAGTACCAGCAACAGGCTGGAGCCCCAAACGGGCTGTGGAGGTGCCTCCTTCATGCTTCCACCACACCTGCCTGCCCTTCCCCATCTCACATCTCACATGCTGATTCATAACTGGTAGCTTATGTGTCCCTGCCCTCCACCAGCCTGCAAACATGGAGACCAGGTATGTGTCCATCACTGTAGGCTCAGTGCCCTGTACTGTGCCTGCCACACAGAAGGTGCTAAGTCAATCATTGCTGAGTAATCCATGAATGCACGAATTCCTTCCCTAAGAAGAAATGCAGAAAGTACCAGAGGTCATTGCTGGGATGAAGAGGATCTGCAAGTCTGCAAAGCAAATAACATGGAGAATGGGAACTATTTTCCCCTAATTTTTCTATAAACTTGAAAGTCAAAATTGAAGTAGAATAGAATCCCCAAATGGTAGAGCTCTAATTCTATACACTTTGATTAAGTAATCAGGTCCACTATTTATTAAACACAGATCCCACGCCAAGCACTGTGATGAAGCACTCTACGTGCATCTCTCCCTCTGTTTGGTACTTGAGTTGGATGTCTTCCATGGGCCCGCCAGGTTCAACCTCCACCCCTCTCCATCCTGCTCTGAGTGCTGGGACGCTAACCTGTATAGACCACATGGGTCCTCCATTCCTCCAGATTCTAGATGGATTCAACCAAAGGGAGGGACCAGCAGATGTCAGAGGGAAGGAGCAGAATATGGTCAAGGTATTTAGTCCTCTGGCTCCCTCCCTTCCAGGTCACCATGGATGGGCTGGTTGCATCACCCTGCTGTAGACTACAGTTCCTGCCTTGTAGCCCTTTCCATACGGCTGCCTGCTCTGGGTTCCAGTAACCACTTCCTCCTCTTACCCTTTCAGGCTTTGGGGTGGTATCAGCTGCCTTCTATTACTACCCAGGGGGTATCCTCTATGCCTTGTGGGTTTCCTAAAATCCTGTCTCACACTTTGCTTACAACTGCAGTCCCATAGTGATTAATAGCTCCTTTTTAAAAAACATATTTATTGGAGTATAATTGCTTTATAATAGTGTGTTAGTTTCTGCTTTATAACAAAGTGAATCAGCTATACATATATCCCCATATCTCCTCCCTCTTGCGTCTCCCTCCCATCCTCCCTATCCCACCCCTCTAGGTGGTCACAAAGCACCGAATAGCTCCTTTTTAAAGAGGGGACATTAAATCTCAAGAGGATTAAGAATACATCCAAGGTCAGAGTCAGTAGGAGCAGATTCTCAAGCCTAGATCAGTCCAACCCTAATGCCAATACCCCCCAAACTCCAAGGGAAGAGAGACGGAACTCACAGAAAAACCGTCTAGAAGAACATTTCACAGGAACCAAGAGCAGAATTCTCGTTTCGGAACTCCACTTCCACAGATGGGCACTTAGAGTTTGGCTCTGCGACTTGGTGGTGGTTCATGGAGAGTTCAAACCCCATCGCAGACGCGTGTGGGTGAATAAGTGGCAGGGTCTTTGGTTTTTCCAAGTGCCTGCTGCAGGCGTGCAGATGCATGGGGGTGTGAACAAGAGAGCCTTGAGTGGATTTCATCCCTGCACATAGCCTATAAATATGTCTGTTGTGTACCATGAATCATTTGGGGCTGGGTTGGTTGCACTTTTTCGTTTTTTAAAGGGATGGTTCAACTGATTCAGAAATGTTGGCAAGCAGCTCCCTGAGGCCAAAGTGGAACCAAAGGCTTTACAGAAATCGGAAGGAAACCAGATATTTGCTGCTTAAATTTCTTCTTTAAAGTTCGAACTTAGAAATCTAAGTTTGAAAAGATACCAGGGAAAAGAGAAAAACAGTCCCAGATGAGCTTGATTTCAGAGTGATAACAAGGTTTTGGAAATTGCACGGCTTTTAGAATTTGTTTTTACCGCTCGTTACAATTGTGACTTTGAGGAAATCATCTCACCTCCCGGAGTCTCGGTTTCCATGCCAACAAGATGGGGGTAAGAGCTGAATGAGAGGGATGTACCCAAAGCACCAGGACAAGGCATGGATAACACATGCGTAACTGTCGATCCCCCTTCTTCTCCCTCTCATACTGTTCCAGCCCACAGCCAAGTCTGAGTGCTCAGCACACCTACAGCCAGGCCTCAGACACTGGCAACTGTTAACTGGTAAATGTTACCTCTTTGGTTGTACAGTAAGCTCCTGAATGGCAGGTATTTCTATGCTGCAGGAACAACATTTAAGCCCTTTTCCTTACACCATTATATCTTCTTCACCCCCATGCTGAGTATCTGCCCAGACATCCTTGGTCTCCCCTCTCCACTCAATCCAGAGGGTTATTCTAGAAGCTGCCTTGTTAGAAAAGTGTTATCCCACACCTGGGCAGAGTTGATTCCAGATGGTCCATGGATGGGCATCTAATAAAATCAGATTCCTTCACTGAGAATTGGGGATCTGGAACTGGGAATGAAACTCTATCTATCTTCAGGACTGTAAAGATGTAAAGCTTGAGAACTGTCGATCAGAATTGGAGAAAGCCAGTCTGGGAGAAAGCAGGAAAATGGAATAACCACTCAGAGAGGAGGTGGATTGAGAGAAGAGATTATCTTGGGAGTATCCAAGTCCTTGGTTCCCATTAGACCTGAGGCCCAGTCACATTGTTCTCATGGCTTCCATGGGTCACCCCAATATTCCACTTTTCTGAGTATCATTGGATTTCTATCACTTGCAACCAAGAGTCAACACTCAGGTAACAGATTAACATCTATCAACTTGGTCTGGTTTTTTTTAATTTTTATTTTGAAAGAATTTTAGACTTAGTGCCAACTCATGTTTACTCCGCATCATTTCTGCTCTGACTTTGCCCATTTATTTATCTGACTTTGCCATTTATAAATGAGAGGAATGTTTTTCTGGAGCAATCATATTTTTTAGCAGGATGCGTGGAAATCATCTACTCCAGTGCTGTGCACAGAGTAGGCACTCAGTGGGGACTCACGATAATTCTCTCCACACCCCCTTTCTCTTGAGGATGTTTGCTTCTTGGTTCTGCACCAAGCTGAAGGGTTGCTTGCCCAACTTCCTGGTCCCTTTTCTGAATGAATGACTCCTACCTCCTTCCCCATTGCTTGTATATGCATTTGGGCTGGGACAATTAGGTTTGGGACAATGGAGATATTCTTGGGAGTGTAGGATGGTAGGGGTAGTCTGGAATTGGGCTGGGGAATCCCTTTTAAAGCAAATGGTCAAGCTCAGTGAGGCCAAAGGGACCTTCTAACAAGGCCAGGACTTGAACTTCACTGACATCCAAGTAACAAACCATAGTGTCAATTCCAATCATTCCCTCTGATGTTTTAGAAAGATGATGGGCCACCAGGGAAGCTTGTTAGCCAGTGAACTTGACCCCTAAGCCATCTCTCCCTCCCTTCCCACCTAAGGCCCCTCATGGCTTTATCATCCTACCCTTCTTCCCTCTGCATTAAATATACACAGCCTAAGGATATTCAACTTCCTCAAAGTGTAGAAGAAGGAATTATTTCTAATTTTATGTCAAAGAGTGTGGAATATGTATCTGAGGACAATTTTTAAAAATATAATTATGGACTGTTATTGACCTACTGTTAGACCTCAGGGCTCAGAATCAGTATAAATGCTTCATTTTTCTCTACATCATCTGGGAAGCTTTCATATTAAGACATCTTTTTTTCTCATGCCCAATGCCCAATGATTCTTTCTCTATGTAACCCCTTACATATGATTAGAGTTTTACAGATGACAAGGCATCTTCACCTCCAAAATATTTGGCAGTATGCATACTCCCAGGCATGTATATAACAGGCGATACAAATATTTGCAGAATTAATGAATGCCGTTCATTAGCTACAGAAATGTTAGGAGATAGAAAAGCCATTTTAAAATGATTATTCTCATTTTACAGATTAAAAAAAATAGGTTCAGAGAGGCCGAGTGGTTTGCCCAAGATCACACAGCTGTTTTATGTCTGAGCTGGAACTCATACCTAGGTCTTTATTTATTCAGTAAACATCTATTAGTCACTTATCATTGTTGCTTTTCTTGGCAATAGGAAAATAAGCTCAAATAATATTCAGTACATGCCCTCAATGAGCTTACAGTGTAAAAGAGGAGTCCAGTAAAATACATCAGCGATTATAAGTTAACACTTATCATTACTTACCATTAATTATATGCCTGGGATTCTGTTAAATTTTATATATAGTTAACCTCCCCATGAATATTATGAGATAGGTTATATTATTTCCACTTTACAAATGGGGAAACTGAGGCACAGAGCAGTTAAGTAACTTTCCCAAGGTCACGGTGCAGATAAGCGGTAGGGGAAGGGTTGGAAGTAGTGCACAGAGTCATACACAGGATACTAGGGGATTTGTTCTAACCAAATGAAATCGACAATATTCAACCACTTTTAATGTACAAAATGGTAATTTCATATGGCTCAACGGAACAGAAAATAGATAGAAATATAGTAGACGCACAAGATGGTAAGTCAAAGAGGGCACCCTTGGGGGATGTTGGGCTTCACTGAGTTTGCAAAGATGAAGTGGCTTAAAAAGTTTTCGACAGAGTGCCCTAGGCAGAAGCCATAGCAGACGCAAAGTTACTGGGGCATGAAAGAGCATTACACAATCATACTAACTGGGGCTTTGAGTGTTTGCGAAGAATGGTAGGAAATAAGGCTATAGGAAAACATATAGAGGCCAGAACCTGAAGGTCCTTGGGGTAAACTGAGTCTGAGCCTTTGATCTGGGAACTACAGGGTCTCTAATTCCTTGCTCAATTATCTTTCTGGTGCAATTTATGTATTGACCTACTCAAGCTCTTTGGGGCCTTCTGTGTCTTCTCTCCTTCTGTAGAGTGCCAGGAACAACACTGAACACACAGAAGGTGCTCAACAGATGTCTGTTCATCAGCCAACTGACTGCTCAACACTATTTCGTGGTGATGATAACATCAGGTTGTCAGAGAATTTAACACAGGGTTAACTGTTATTTCAAACAGGTTGCGAGATATCTCTGTTTTTCACTAACTGGGGGAGGGGAATGTTGGGGGGTTGTTTGTTTGTTTGTTTTCGGTTTTGGGGGTTTTTTTTGGCCGAACCATGAGGCATGTGGGATCTTAGTTCCCAGACCAGGGACTGTACCCACACCCCCTGCAGTGGAAGCACGGAGTCTTAACCACTGGACCACCAGGGAAGTCCCTAGTTTTTCTTTAATTATTAAGCCTCTTTCAAGTTTTAGCAGTGAAAGAAAGACATCCTAAAACCAAAGGCTATTTTGCTGCAAGAGCTTTATTCAAATGCAGGTTCAACTAACATGTGTTAAGCACTTATTATGTGCTGGATATTTTCACTTCACTAAGTTCACTGAATCTTTAAAATAACCCTGAAAAGGTAGATTTTATCATCTCCATTTTATAAGACAGTTACATTAATTGACTTGCTCATAAATGGTGGAGTCGGAATTTGAACTTGGGTCTCTTTTTTCTCTGCCATGGCTCTCTCCTCTACAAAGATACTACTGGGAATCTATTGGTGAGGATGCTGAAGATGGAGATGATGATGATGATGATGGCAGTGATGATGATGGTAGTCATAAAAGTAATCATTGCAAACACTGCAATTGTAATATTTGTGAAAGTAATAATTGCCTTGCTATGTGTCAGGTACTAACCTAAGCACGTAAAGGAATAACTTCATTTATTTTTCAGAAACCTCCTAAAACAAAGCTTTTTATTACCCCCGATTTTCTGATGTGGAAATTGAGGCTACCAAGGGTTAAGCCACCTGCTGGGATCAAATAGCTCATTCGTGACAGGATTGGAATTGTAAACCAAAGCTAGTGGCCTCTGAAATTGAGGTATTTGCCTGTCTCAGATTCCAGACTCCGTTCTCGGCCCCACCCATCTCACCTCTCCTCCCTAAGAAAGAAGAACAAAGAAAATGTTCTCTCAGAGGGAGGTTCTCAGCATCCTGAGTCACCATGACAACGAGTCCTAGTCAATTTCTTCCCAAGGAGGGGAAAAGCAAAAGTCAAACAGAGCTTCCATGGGAACATTCTGTGGGCAAACACCATGGCCAGTGCACTCGGCCTCTGTGTCCTCACTCAAATAGGGTGAATCACACCTGGAACTGGAGCGGAGAAGTGGGTCAGGTTCCTAAACAGGTAAGGTTAATGGTGGTCTTGGAGAGCTTTTGGGTCACTTTGAAAATTAATCCTTTTCCCTTCAGAATCTGAGCTCATAAATGAGCAGATTAGAAATCAAAGGGGAGAAAAAAATGAGGGTTCCTGGCAAGGGGTTTTAGAGCATTCCAGCTTTCTTCTTAGGCTGACATCATCTCATCTCCCCTCTCCTGCCCATCCTCTGCCAAGGTCTAGTCTGTTTGAAGACTGTCAGATCCCCCAAAAATGTAGACTCCAAAAAGTCAGGGGCCAAGTTAAACTCTCCCCCACTCTATACACAGGACACTTGCTAATTATTGATCAATTAGTTGATTGACTGCAGATAACACAAGCAATGATTTGGTTGTGGCACAATGCTTTTGTTTCCAATATCTGATCATTTGAAGCAGAATGTTTTGACCTCTCTAGGAGGTGACATTTAAACTGAGATTTAAATGACAAAAAGCAGCAAGTTAATAAAGAAAGAGAATTTCAGGCAAAAGAAATAACAGATTTTGTGGGTGGGAAGGAGCACAACTGAGAAACAGCCAGAGGCCTCTGTGGCTCGAGAGAAATTGAAAATGGATAGAGAGAGAGTAGATAAGGTTGGAGGGACAGAAAGGGCCAGCTCCTGTAGCGATGGTATGGAATCGAAATTTTATTCTAAGTGTTATGTGACACCATTGAAGGATTTTAAGCAAAAAGAAAAAAAAGATGTGTCATTCACTTGGTGTCCCCAGTGCTTGGCATATAACAGGTGCTTGGAAGCTAGATGAATGAGCTGAGATAATGCATATAAAGTGCTTTTTAAACAATGAAGTGTTTCAGAACTGACAGTCATCACCTTCTGGAGGAGAATAAGACCCTGCCCCCAACTCCATTCTCTTAGATCACAAAGCTATTACAGACTTCTGGGTAATGAGGGTGGAAATCTAGAGGCCCCTGATTTTCACAGCACCTCTTTTCTGTTAAAATAATTTCAAACCACATCAAGATGCAGGGTTGCAATAGCACTAGCCAGACTCCAGCAGAAATTTCCATGAAGAATTCACTCTTGGCCACCTGACACAGAAAAGCAAGATCAGGAAGGGAAAAGGTAATAGATTTTCCCTGACCCCTGGTGTCTGAGACACATGGGATTCTGCTATGCAGGAGACACATTCTGATGAGGTCACGATTTCTGCGTTGATCCCCATCCCTCCAATACTGTGCCTTTCTTATTATAGTCACTTGGAGACTGAGATAGCCGGAATTGTGACATGGTGAAGGATGCAAAGAGAAAGAGGGAACAGTGGTTGCTTATTGTCACCTGGGCTGCGAGATGTGACAACCAAAGTGGGAGGAGTCAGGGAGAGATAGGGAGCCGTAGGGACGGTGTGCTCTAAGCTGCTCCAGACAAGGGAAGGACCACACACCCTGTTAAATAATCCATGAACAAATTCCCACTGCAGCACCAGTGGAGGAAATATCTCTCTTCCGCCCACACTCAGTATGTAGTCACAAGGTTCAGAAATATGGCTGGCAGCAAGGTACATTAATCAGCCATCCTTCAATAGGTCTGAAGGAGGTAGGTCTAACTGCACCCAGGTGGACAATTAGGGAGACAGAGGAAAATCCACCCAGCCTATCAGCAAATACCAAGCTTCTCTTCATTTTTGAGAAGATGAAAGAAGAATTTAGGGAATCCCTGGTGGCCCAGTGATTAAGACTCCTCACTTCCACTGCAGGGGGCACAGGTTCGATCCCTGGTTGGGGAGTTACGATCCCATATGCCACATGGTGCAGCCAAAAAAAAAAAGTATGGAAGAAGAATTTAAAAAACCCAACAACCTGGGACCTACGAAACAACTTCCTGTCATAAAAACCATGGGACACTGCACTCAAAATGCACAGAAAGTGCACACATTTTAAAAAGACTTACTGGGAAAAAGAAGAAAATTTTAAAGAGCATCTGGTAAGCTCTCGATAAAATTCAAGGAAACATGAACTTATAGGAAAATGGTTAAATAAATGGAGGTACAGCCATATGGTAGAATATTATGCAACCATTAAAAACCATGTCTTCAAAGACTAATGATATGGAGAAATGCTTACAATAGAATGTTATATTTTAAAAGTGGAACTTTAAAACAACGAATGCCAAAGAATCCCAATCTGTGCCTGAATGTTCATTGCAGCTTTATTCATAATAGAAAAAAAAAAAAACCTGGAAGCAACTCAAATGTACTTCAGTGGGTGAATGTTTATATAAACTCTGGTCCACCCATGCATTGGTACATACAACATCCTGGATACATCTCAAGGGCATTCTGCATTGTAAAATAAGTCAATCCCAAAAGGTTGTATACTGCATGATTCCATTTATATAACATTTTTGAAATGACAAAACTATAGAGATGGAAACAGCTTAGTGGTTGCCAAGGTACAAGGATGGAGGTGTGAATAGAAGGAGGTTTGTAGGAGGGAGCTCCTTTGTAGTGATGGAACAGTTCTGTATTTTGATCGTAGTAGTGGCTCCATAAATCTCTCCACGGGATAAAATTACATAGAAGTATGCACATACACATGCAAATAAATGCATGTAAAAAATAGTGAAAACTTCGTAAAATCTGTGTCTAGGAAACAGTATTTTACCAATGTCAGCTTCCTGGTTTGATATGATGCTAAAGTTCTGTGAGATGGCACCACTGGGGGAAGCAGAGTGGAGGGTTCATGGGACTCTGTGTGCTATTTTTGCAACTTCCTGTGGGTCTATAATTATTTCAGAATAAAAGATAAGAAAAAAATGTAAACTAAGGAAATACAAGCTTTGACTAAAAGAAAATCCTCCATTATATTGGCAGTGATTTTTTGTTTCTGGTAATGGGATAATGGTCATTTTATATTCTTCTATACACTTTTCTGTATTTCTTAAACTTTTTGCCATAAATATATGTTACTTTCAGATTCTGAAAAGAACTTATTAATTCAAAGTTTAGTGATTGAAATAAAATATTTGATCAATGAATAATATTCAAGGTAAGCTACATATGATAGTGTTATTAAAGGGAAATGGGAGAAAGAAGAGCAGAGAAGAAAATGTCCTGATAAGATATAGAAACATTGCAAGAAATACAAAATGTAGCAGTGAAATTAAATCATACATTGAAGGAAGTGCAGAATACTATAGAAACTAACCACTGACATGTGTAGCACAAACAAACCTCGTCCAGAATGCAGTATAAAAGAATAAAGATATGAAATGGTAAGAGATATATCAGATCATAGGACCAAACATGGAGATTCAGCATACCACTGATGTTTGTAAAAAAGCAATCATAAAAAATAAAACAAAAGCAATAATAAGAGAGATAAAATAGCAAAACATCTTCCAGATTTATGGATGACCTGAATCTGTAATTCTAATAGATACATTGAATGGCACCATCTAGGCTCAACCTGATAAAGTTTTAGAATTTCAAGGAGAAATTTTTAAAATCCTACATGCAGCCAGGCAGTAAACAAAACAAATAACTTAAAAAATGGTCCACCTAGGAAGATGAACACATGAAACTGGTCTTAAACTTTTCTTCCATAGCATCAAGATTTGAGGAGGAAAGACTATGACCCAAGAATTGCCACCAAATCTCCTGAAGCAATGATAAAATCATCCTAACCAAGGAACAAGGGGCATTTGAGAAAGCTGACACTCACTGCATTACTAACAAAAGCTTAGTGCAACTAGAATAAAATGAAAGTACCTCAACACAATTTTTTAATTGTCTTAAATCAATGGTTAACAGCATATAAGGAGATATTTCCATTAACATTAACAATAAGACAAGGAAGCCCACTATTATTTATTAATGTGCTGGATATTCTAATCTATCCAACAGGTCATGAGAAATAAAGGAGTAGGGAAATTCACTACTCCTTCCATAAGATACGATTGCCTACTGAGAAAAATATGAACTGGAAAAATGGAAATAATAAGAATGTTTTGAAGGTGATGAGTTGCAAAATTAATATACCTACATTTTTCCTATATGTTTGAAATAAAGGAATTAGAAAATATAAAACAGTTGATTTACAGTAGCAATAGTCACAAAATAAAACAAAAACACCTAGAACTCATGGGCAGAACACACACACACACACACACACACACACACACACAAAACTTCTGATGTGATGTGATTGTTTTTTGACATGTAAAAGAAACTTTGCTTATTTAAATATCACCAATGTAAAAATCAAGTTGTGTTTCTTTAGGTTTACTTGATAGATATTTCTGTAAATTGTATTTTATATTGCAAAGTGTTATATCACTGACATTAAAACAAGGAACTTCATAGCTTTTTACTTGAGTAGAAGAAATATCCACAGAAGGTTAAAAAAAAAAGCAATCTTGGCTGGAGGATATACATAAAGATTTGAAGAGCTCAATATTCCATTTTTCCTGAATAGGAAAACTTAGTATTAGCAAAATATCACTTCTTCTAAAATTAATTAATGCATTTAATTCAGTGCAAATCAGAATTCTAAAAGGGACTGTTTTAGAACATAATAAAATTATTCTAAGGCTCATTTGAAAATATGAGGTGAGACTGACCAAGAGATTTGGGGGGATATGACAGGTGTAAAATATCTAGCCTCTTGTCTTGCAGATATTAAATCTCTAGTAAGATACTACATAAAATAGCAATAAAAGCTAAATGGTTCTAGGACAATGAATTACCTATTTGTTATGGAAGAAAAGAAAACTTGGCCTGACAACAGACACAAAAATAAACTCTAACCAGAATAAAATGTTAGGTGAATAAATATATGAATAAAATCATCAAAATGTGTAGACAAATAGTAATTTTGTATCTCAGAAGGAAGAATTTGTGGAACAAACATCTTAGACAGCCCCATCCACCAGAGGGCAGACAGCAGAAGCAAGAAGAACAACAATCCTGCTGCCTGTGGAACAAAAACCACATTCACAGAAAGACAGACAAGATGAAAAGGCAGAGGGCTATGTACCAGATGAAGGAACAAGATAAAACCCCAGAAAAACAACTAAATGAAGTGGAGAGAGGCAACCTTTCAGAAAAAGAATTCAGAATGATGATAGTGAAGATGATCCAGGACCTTGGAAAAAAAATGGAAGCAAAGATTGAGAAGATGCAAGAAATGTTTAACAAAGGCCTAGAAGAATTAAAGAACAAACACCTAGAAGAATTAAAAAACAAACAAACAGAGATGAACAATACAATAACTGAAATGAAAACTACACTAGAAGGAATCAATAGCAGAATAACTGAGACAGAAGAACGGATAAGTGACCTGGAAGACAGAATGGTGGAATTCACAGCCACGGAACAGAATAAAGAAAAAAGAATGAAAAGAAATGAAGACAACCTAAGAGACCTCTGGGACAATTAAACTCAACAACATTTGCATTATAGGGGTCCCAGAAGAGAGAGAGAAAGGACCCGAGAAAATATTTGAAGAGATAATAGTCGAAAACTTCCCTAACATGGGAAAGGAAAGAGCCACCCAAGTCCAGGAAGCACAGAGAGTCCAAGGCAGGATAAACCCAAGGAGAAACACACCGAGACACATAGTAATCAAATTGACAAAAATTAAAGACAAAGAAAAATTATTGAAAGCAACAAGGGAAAAATGACAAATAACATACAAGGGAACTCCCATAAGGTTAACAGCTGATTTCTCAGCAGAAACTCTACAAGCCAGAAGGCAGTGGCATGATATATTTAAAGTGATGAAAGGGAAGAACCTACAACCAAGATTACTCTACCCAGCAAGGATCTCATTCAGATTCGATGGAGAAATCAAAAGCTTTACAGACAAGCAGAAGCTAAGAGAATTCAGCACCACCGAACCAGCTCTACAACAAATGCTAAAGGAACTTCTCTAAGTGGGAAACACAAGAGAAGAAAAGGACCTACAAAAACAAACCCAAAACAATTACGAAAATGGTAATAGGAACATACATATCGATAATCACCTTAAACGTGAATGGATTAAGTGCTCCAACCAAAAGACACAGGCTCGCTGAATGGATACAAAAACAAGACCCATATATATGCTGTCTACAGGAGACCCACTTCAGACCCAGGGACACGTACAGACTGAAAGTGAGGGGATGGAAAAAGATATTCCATGCAAATGGAAATCAAAAGAAAGCTGGAGTAGCAATACTCATATCAGATAAAATAGACTTTAAAATAAAGAATGCTACAAGAGACAAGGAAGGACACTACATAATGATCAAGGGATCAATCCAAGAAGAAGATATAGCAATTATAAATATATATGCACCCAACATAGGAGCACCTCAATACATAAGGCAACTGCTAACAGCTATAAAAGAGGAAATCGACAGTAACACAATAATAGTGGGGGACTTTAACACCTCACTTACACCAACGGACAGATCATCCAAACAGAAAATTAATAAGGAAACACAACTTTAAATGACATAATAGACCAGATAGATTTAATTGATATTTATAGGACATTCCATCCAAAAACAGCAGATTACATTTTCTTCTCAAGTGCACACGGAACATTCTCCAGGATAGATCGCATCTTGGATCACAAATCAAGCCTCAGTAAATTTAAGAAAACTGAAACCGTATCAAGCATCTTTTCTGACCACAATGCTATGAGATTAGTAATCAATTACAGGGAAAAAAACGTAAAAAACACAAACACATGGAGGCTAAACAATATGTTACTAAATAACCAAGAGATCACTGAAGAAATCAAAGAGGAAATAAAAAAATACCTAGAGACAAATTACAACAAAAACACAACGGTCAACAACCTATGGGATGCAGCAAAAGCATTTCTAAGAGGGAAGTTTATAGCAATAAAAGCCTACCTCAAGAAACAAGAAAAATTTCAAATAAATAATCTAATCTTACAGCTAAAGGAACTAGAGAAAGAAGAACAAACAAAAGCCAAAGTTGGTAGAAGGAAAGAAATCATAAAGATCAGAGCAGAAATAAATGAAATAGAAACAAACAAAACAATAGCAAAGATCAATAAAACTAAAAGCTGGTTCTTTGAGAAGATAAACAAAATTGATACACCATTAGCCAGACTCATCAAGAAAAAGAGGGAGAGGACTCAAATCAATAAAATTAGAAATGAAAACGGAGAAGTTACAACAGACACTGCAGAAATACAAAGCATCCTAAGAGACTACTACAAGCAACTCTATGCCAATAACATGGACAACCTGGAAGAAATGGACAAATTCTTAGGAAGGTATAACCTTCCAAGACTGCACCAGGAAGAAACAGAAAATATGAACAGATCAATCACAAGTAATGAAATTGAAACTGTGATTAAAAATCTTCCAACAGACAAAAGTCCAGGACCAGATGGCTTCACAGGTGAATTCTAACAAACATTTAGAGAGGAGCTAACACCCATCCTTCTCAAACTCTTCCAAAATATAGCAGAGGAAGGAACACTCCCAAACTCATTCTATGAGACCCTGATACCAAAACCAGACAAAGATACTACAAATAAAGAAAATTACAGAGCAATATCACTGATGAATATAGATGCAAAAATCCTCAACAAAATACTAGCAAACAGAATCCAACAACACATTAAAAGGATCATATACCATGATCAAGTGGGATTTATCCCAGGGATGCAAGGATCCTTCAATATACACAAATCAATCAATGTGATACACCATATTAACAAATTGAAGAATAAAAACCATATGATCATCTCAATAGATGCAGAAAAAGCTTTTGACAAAATTCAACACCCATTTATGATAAAAACTCTCCAGAAAGTGGGCATAGAGGGAACCTACCTCAACATAATAAAGGCCATATATGACAAACCCACAGCCAACATCATTCTCAATGGTGAAAAACTGAAAGCATTTCCTCTAAGACCAGGAACAAGACAAGGATGTCCACTCTTGCCACTACTATTGAACATAGTTTTGGAACTCCTAGCCACGGCAATCAGAGAAGAAAAAGAAATAAAAGGAATGCAAAATGGAAAAGAAGAAGTAAACTGTCACTGTTTGCATATGACATGATACTATACATAGAGAATCCTAAAGATGCCACCAGAAAACTACTAGAGCTAATCAATGAATTTGGTAAAGTTGCAGGACACAAAATTAATGCACACAAATCTCTTGCATTCTTATACACTAATGATGAAAAATCTGAAAGAGAAATTAAGGAAACACTCCCATTTACCATTGCAACAAAAAGAATAAAATACCTAGGAATAAACCTACGTAGGGAGACAAAAGGCCTGTATGCAGAAAACTATAAGACACTGATGAAAGAAATTAAAGATGATACCAACAGATGGAGAGATATACCATGTTCTTGGATTGGAACAATCAACATTGTGAAAATGACTATACTACCCAAAGCAATCTACAGATTCAATGCAATCCCTATCAAATTACGAATGGCATTTTTTACAGAACTAGAACAAAAAATCTTAAAATTTGTATGGAAACAGAAACGACCCTGAATAGCCAAAGCAGTCTTGAGGGAAAAAAACGGAGCTGGAGGAATCAGGCTCCTGGACTTCAGACTATACTACAAAGCTACAGTAATCAAGACAATATGGTACTGGCACAAAAACAGAAATATAGATCAATGGAACAGGATAGAAAGCCCAGAGATAAAGCCACGCACCTATGGTCAACTAATCTATGACAAGGAGGCAAGGATATACAATGGAGAACAGACAGTCTCTTCAGTAAGTGGTGCTGGGAAAACTGGACAGCTACATGTTAAAACAATGAAATGAGAACACTTCCTAACACCATACACAAAAATAAACTCAAAATGGATTAGAGACCTAAATGTAAGACCGGACACTAAAAAGCTCTTAGAGGAAAACATAGGAAGAACACTCTTTGACATAAATCACAGCAAGATCTTTTTTGATCCACTTCCCAGAGTAATGGAAATAAAAACAAAAATAAACAAATGGGACCTAATGAAACTTAAAAGCTTTTGCAAAGCAAAGGAAACTACAAACAAGACTAAAAGACAACCCTCAGAGAGAGTGGCATGGACATACATACACTACCAAATGTAAAATAGATAGCTAGTGGGAAGCAGCCGCATAGCACAGGGAGATCAGCTCGGTGCTTTGTGACCACCTAGAGGGGTGGGATAGGGAGGGTGGGAGGGAGCGAGATGCAAGAGGGAAGAGATATGGGAATATATGTATATGTATAACTGATTCACTTTGTTATAAAGCAGAAACTAACACACCATTGTAAAGCAATTATACTCCAATAAAGATGTTTAAAAAAATTAAAAAATTAAAAAAAATAAAAGACAACCCTCAGAATGGGAGACAATATTTGCAAATGAATCAACTGTCAAAAGATTAATCTCCAAAATATATAAACAGCTCATGCAGCTCAATATTAAAAAAAAAAAACAACCCAATCCAAAAATGGGCAGAAGACCTAAATAGACATTTCTCCAAAGAAGATATACAGATAGCCAAGAAGCACCTGAAAAGCTGTTCAATGCAAATCAAAACGACAATGAGGTATCACCTCACACCAGTTAGAACAGGCATCATCAGAAAATCTACAAACAACAAATGCTGGAGAGGGTGTGGAGAAAAGGGAACCCTCTTGCACTGTTGGTGGGAATGTAAATTGTTACAGCCACTATGGAGAACAGTATGGAGGTTCCTTAAAAAACTAAAAATAGAACTACCATATGACCCAGCAATCCCACTCCTGGGCATATACCCTGAGAAAACCATAATTCAAAAAGAGTCATGTATCACAATGTTCATTGCAGCACTATTTACAATAGCCAGGTCATGGAAGCAACCTAAATGCCCATCAACAGACGAATGGATAAAGAAGATGTGGTACATATATACAATGGAATATTACTCAGCCATAAAAAGGAACAAAATTGGGTCATTTGTAGAGACGTGGATGGATCTAGAGACTGTAATACAGAGTGAAGTAAATCAGAAAGAGAAAAACAAATATCGTCTATTAACGCATATATGTGGAACCTAGAAAAATGGTACAGATGAACTGGTTTGCAGGGCAGAAATAGAGACACAGATGTAGAGAACAAACGTACGGACACCAAGGGGGGGAAGTGGCAGGGGGTTGGTGGGATGAACTGGGAGATTGGGATTGACATATATACACTAATATGTATAAAATGGATAACTAAAAAGAACCTGCTGTATAAAAAAATAAATAAAATAAAATTCAAAAATTCAAAAAAAAGGGAAGAATTTGTAAGCAATGGAAGAATCACAAAGCAAACACTTAACAAATTCAGCAATACATAATTTATTTAAACTATAAACAAAATAAAAGTAAAACAACAAATTTTTTAAAATGCCAGATAAATGTGTTATATTAGTATGTAACTCCATTTAGAAATTAAAATTCAATGGAAAAATGGCCAAAGGGCATGAAAGGATTATTTAGAGCAAAAGCTCAAAATGACCAACTGACAAACTGAAAAAAATGATCAGTTTTCTTACCATGCAGATAAACACAAATGAAAAAATAAGCTGCTTTTTTTCCCCCTATCAAATAAAGAGAAGAAAAGCTTTAAAGGAACACGGCTCAGTGCTGATGTAGGTTCAGTGACATGGTCAGCTGTATACACTGCTGGTGGTAAGGTAAATTGTAACAAACTTTGCAGTAAACAAGTTGGAAATCTGTTTCAAAAGTCTTAAAAATATTCAATCTCCCAGTAACTCTTCTAGAAATCTTCCTTAAGAAAAAACTCAGACTTGTGCTCCAGAATATCCAACACAGTCAGTCAGATGGAAAATATCCACTAGACTATTACTTCTTGTTCACCCAGGAGACAGGGGAGAGACCTATCTAGTTGGTGAATTTGGGAGAAGATACTGGGTCTGCGTGGTCCTGCCTTCTCTACCCCTCTCCCTTCAGGTGGAATCTGCCTCTCTACACAGGAAGGTGTCTTCTGCTCTCTCTCCCATACATATATATATATATATATATATATATAATTCAGCCATAGAAATGAAGGAAATCTTGCCATTTGTGACAACATGAATGAAACTTGTGGGCATTATGCTAAGTGCAATAGTCAGACAAAGGAAGACAAATATTGTATGGACTCACATGCAAAACATTAAAAGAAAAAAAAAAACAACTCATAGAAACAGACAACAGATTGGTGGTTGCCAGAGGCTGGGGGGTGGGGGAAATGGGAAGGTGTCAGTCAAAGGGTCCAGACTTCCAGTTATGAGATGAATCAGTGCTGGGAATCTCATGTACAGCATGGTGACTGCAGTTAACTATACTGTATTTGACACCTGAAAGCTGCTAAGAGGGTAGGTCTTAAAAGTTCTCACCATACACACAAAAATAACTGGAAGTGTGTGAGGTGATGGTGGTGTTAACTAACATTATTGTGGGAACCAGCTCTCAATATATACATGGATCAAACCATCACTTGTACATCTTAAACATACATGATGTCATAGGTCAACTGTATCTCAACAAAGCTGGAAAAAATATTCTGGGGTGTGGTATCAGGGAGTTCTTTGTTGCTCCACATCCTCCAAATTAGTAACCAATCAGTAACTAAGTTGACAGTTTGATCCCTACGTGTCCTAACTTGTGTGTGTCTAACCTTCAACCTGCTCCGAGGGTGGGTGGGGACAAGAGGGTACTGTTTATTAACCCCCCTCCCAAACCCCAATTGTTATTTACAACCACACACCCAAAACAGGACAACATAGATAAAGCAAGTGAGGGGATTAATGAACTCAATGTTAGTTTCTCTATCGGATGGAATATCATACAGACTCTAAAAGTGGTACATACTATATACACAATGAAATATTACTCAGCCATAAAAAAGAATGAAATAATACCATTTGCAGCAACATGGATGGACCTAGAGATTATCATACTAAGTGAAGTAAGCCATACAGAGAAACACAAACATCATATGATATCGCTTATATGTGGAATCTAAAAAAAAAAAAAAAGATTCAAATGAACTTGTATACAGAACAGAAATAGACCCGTAGACACAGAAAACAAACTTATGGTTTCCAAAAGGGAAATGGGGAGGGATAACTTAGGAGTTTGGAATTAACATATACACACTACTATATGTAGAATAGATAACCAACAAGGACCTACTGTATAGCACAAGGAACTATACTAAATATTTTATAATAACATATAAGGGAAAAGAATTTGAAAAAGAATATATATATATACATATATATATATATATATCTCTGAATCACTTTGCTCTGTACCTGAAACTAACACAACATTGTAAATCAACTCTACTTCAATAAAAAATAAAATTAAAAAAATAAAAGTGGTACATAAAAGAAAATGGGTATCTAAGATAAAATGGGAGAAAGCACATAAAAATAGTGCATAACTAATTACATCTACAAATTGTAATACCTGGGGTAAAAAAGACCAGAAGAAAGTACTTTAAAATGCCAGCATTTATCTTTGGGTGCTGGGGCTATGGGGATTCTTTTTTTCTCCTTTCTGTCTTTCTGGTATTATATAAATTCTCTACGCTATGTTTGTACTGCTTTTATAATCAGGAAAAAAATCCATGTTATTTTTGAAGAAAGCAGAACCTTAGAGGTCAGAGTGACTTTGCACTATTTGTCCTCTGCTCATCAGGAGGAATAAACTCTTTGATTTTGGCCCAGGGCACTTTGAACATATGAGTACAAACCCACAGAAGTTCATTCTGAGACAATTCAGTGCAATTGCTCTCAGTCAGGACATATGACAACTCAGACCTTCTGTCCCTGTGTGGGGTCAGCGCATCCATCCATCCACCGACACATGCCAGGAACGATGGCTGAGCAGGGACCCTGTGTGTGCCGCTGTGCTCAGCGTCATGCGTGTAGCCTTCAGAAGTTTGATTCTCACCCCAAAGGAATGCTCCATGACAGAAAGGCAGACATGCAAACAAAAATAGCAGGGTGATATAACAGACACTACACTGGAGGCATGCACACTGCAGGGGAAACGAAGGAAACAGCATCAATCTCTCTGGGATATTCACAGAAGGAAACATTTGATCTGGGTCTTGAAGGATGAAGAAGCAGTAGATGGGCTAGGAGGGCACGGTATTCCAGGCTCAGCAATGGGAGAGGGGGAGAGAGAGAGAGAGAGAGGTAGGTTATGTCACCACTGGTATCCCAAAAATTGTAAAGTGCATAGGAGGAGTTAGGGTTCTTTGGTCCTAGATCACAGAAACTGACTCTAACTAACCAAGGAAGGGAGAAAGGGAGCTTACTGGGAAAATGCAGGGTGGCTCCAAGAATCACCAAGAAGCTTAAAAAACTAGAGTGGGACAACTCCAAGAATCTTTAGAAAGCTAGACTGGTCTCCTCTGGAAGCTGCAACAGGATCAATTGTGGTGAATCTACTGTTTCACTCAAGACTCGATTCCAGGGAGAAAGCATTTGAAGGGTCTAGCATAAGTGACATAGGCACCCACCCCTTGCTCCTGGAGTTTATTTTTTAATTGAAGTATAGTTGACTTACAACGTTGTGTTAGTTTCTGGTGTACGGCAAAGTGATTCAGTTATATATATATTCTTTTTCAGATTCTTTTCCATTACGGTTTATTACAGGATATTTAATATAGTTCCCTGTGCTATACAGTAGGACTTCATTGTTTATATATTTTATATATAGTAGTTTGTACCTGCTAATCCCAAACTCCTAATTTATCCCTCCCCCACCCCTTTCCCCTTTGGCAACCCATAAGTTTGTTTTCTATGTCTGTGAGTCTGTTTCCATTTCGTAAATAAGTTCGTTTGTGTCATATTTTAGATTTTGCTCCTGGAGTTTTTATGACGAGTCACAAAGTTCATATAAAGCAATATAATGCCTAGGCACTCAATAAACTTTCTTTTCTTTCCTTCCTTACAGTACCCAAATTGTGGATAAGACCAACACATAAGGTTTCATTGGGGTGTACAAAAGGGAACTGACGGGACTTCCCTGGTGGTCCAGTGGGTAAGAATCTACTCCCAATGCAGGAGTTAGATTCCTGGTTGGGGAACTAGATCCCGTATGCATGCCACAACTAAGAGTCCACATGCTGCAACTGAGTCCACATGCTGCAACTAAAGATCCTGCGTGCCGCAACTAAGACCTGGCGCACCTTAAATAAATAAATAAATAAATGATTTTTTTTTTTTTTTTAAAGGGAACTTACAATCAGAAAGCACACACCATTTATGTGCCATTTGTCTGAAATGCCTGAGTCTTCCAACACCCTCGCAGTCCCTGGGCAGAAAGCGGCCCCACACAGAAAGCTCAGGTTTGCTCTTCAAGCTGCCAGGAACACTGCTCTAAGCTAAACCCGTAAATAATTCCATTAGTCACATTCTGAAGCGCTAAGCAGAAACAAAAAGAAATCAAAATTAACTTCAATACCTATAGTGACAGCAGCAATTAAGGTGACAAGATTATGGAAATCAACGCCATCACCGGAGATCTTTGCCTGAGGGGGAAAAATAACCGGTAATACAAAAGGACTGAGAAATAGAGGAACTTTAGTTGTGGAATGATGAAACCCACTGTTTACAACATATGGACCACCAGCCCTTGGGGGCATTTCTTCACATAATAATGATGTATTCTGTACCTACTATGTGCCAAGATCTTTAAGTCATTTCCTCTGGTTCTCACAACTCTACAAGAGATTTTTTTTAATGTATTTTATTTAGGCTGTGCCAGGTCTTCGTTGCGGCATGAGGGATCTTTAGTTGCAGCATGCGGACTCTTACTTGTGGCATGCAAACTCTCAGCTGCGGCATGTGGGATCCAGTTTCCAGACCAGGGATCAAACCCCGGGTCCCCTGCATTAGGAGCATGGAGTCTCACCCACTGGACCACCAGGGAAGTCCCTCTACAAGAGATTTTATTGTTCCCATCTTACAGATGAAGAAACTGAGTCACAGAAAGTCTCAATAAATTATCCGAGTTCATGTTGATGGAAAGTAGCAGAATCCAGATTAGAATTAAGGTCTTCCTGAACTGAGACCTATCTCATGACTCTCCCACCATCCTGTCAGTTTAGATAAGCAGGCTTCCCCAGGCTTCTTATTCATTTGTGCTCCATGTGCTAGGAATTATACAAAGGCTGCTGGATGGAGTTTGAAGGTTCCACGAGTTGCCCATTTTTTTCTCTTTCTGCTTTCTGGTTTGTGCCACTGCAAGTGATGGCTAAAGAACTCCAGTGCGATTATGCAAAATAGACCCAAGCATAAGAGAACACCCTGTTCTGAAATCCCAGGAAGGATAAATTGCATCTTGCTGTGCAGAATGACAAAAACAATCATTAAAGTCCAGGGGCCTGGCCTAAGGGAGTCCAAGCAGCCCTGAGAAGCTCTTTTTGGTTCTGTCCCTTGGTCCCCTCTCCCCAGAACGGTGCCCTTCTGGGTGCTTTATATATCCTTATTGATCCCCTCTGTGGAGGCCCAGGGTAATAGAGAAAGCAAGCTGACCTGGAGAAAACTTGCTTTTATCAGGATAACAATGAGTGGCTATTCTGGGCTAATTACATCACTCAGGCCAATTTGGGGCAAATGTGAAGGCTTTTTTTAAACATCTTTATTGGGGTATAATTGCTTTACAATGGTGTGTTAGTTTCTGCTTTATAACAAAGTGAATCAGCTATATGTATACATATATACATATATCCCCGTATCTCCTCCCCCCTTGCGTTTCCCTCCCTCCCACCCTCCCTATCCCACCCCTCTAGGTGATCACAAAGCACCGAGCTGATCTCCCCGTGCTATGCAGCTGCTTCCCACTAGCTATCTACTTTACATTTGGTAGTGTATATATGTCCATGCCACTCTCTCACTTCTTCCCAGCTTACCCTTCCCCCTCCCCGTATCCTCAAGTCCATTCTCTATGTCTGCGTCGTTATTCCTGTCCTGCCATTAGGTTCTTCAGAACCACTTTTTTTTTTTTTTTTTTAGATTTCATATATATGTGTTAGCATATGGTATTTGCTTTTCTTTCTGACTTACTTCACTCTGTATGACAGACTCTAGGTCCATCCACCTCACTACAAATAACTCAATTTCATTTCTTTTTATGGCTGAGTAATATTCCATTGTATATATGTGCCACATCTTCTTTATCCATGAAGGCTTTTAAGATCAGGGAAGCAGGAATGGTTACTAAGTCTTCCTTGTATATGGCAGAGGGCAAATAAATACTAACAATGACAATAATAATAATAATAATACTCATCACTCAAATGTGGTGTGTTTTACAATCTGCAGTATCTCTCCACTAAACACATTTTGATCTCTGAGCCAGTAGTCCTGTTTTCTGTGGGTCTCGAGAGGAACTCAGAGAAGGCAGAGAGTCAGAACTGGTCTTAGTAACCTGGGAAATTCTATTAGATTCATGTCAAAAGGCTCTTCTGGTGAGATTAATGTAATAGTACAATCTTGTCTATTAATGTAATAGTGCATTATTAATGTAATAGTGCAATCTAATCTATGGTGTTCCACCATAGTCTAGTTCCACCAGACACACTATGGTATGGATCTGTGTCTGTTGCAGAAAGCTTTGTCCCCATGTCTGTGGCAGGGAGGCATTTAACATACCTTTTTCAGAGACTTTTTAAAAATGATGCCCAAGGCAAATAGCTCTCCAGACCGTTGCCCACTCATCAAATGCTGAACAGTCCAAGTTATCTGTACATAGATCTAGGTCCCTCTCAGAGACAAAAAGCTTTGGCAAGAAAGATATGGTAGATTAGCAGGGACTTCCAAAGACTTAGCTAAAACTCAGATAAAACAAGTGGCAAATGAGCAAATACTAGAACATTAAAGCCATTCTGCTTTAGGTAAGTATCAATCGCCCTGGTAAAGAAGAGAATGGAGATTCATCAAGTTATTTTTTTATTCATTCATTCATTCACCCATGCATTCACTCAACAACTATCTACTGAGCACCTTCTATCTTCCAGGCACTGTTCAAGGTGCTTGGGGACATCAGTTAACAACGATAAAAAGACAAAGATCCCTGGTTTTGGGGTGGTTTACATTTCCACAGATATGTGGTGGGGAGAGGGTGTGAAAAAACAATAATAGGAAAAACCAATTATACAGCGTGTTCTAAGGTGACAAGTGCAGTGCAAAACAAAAAGGAAAGAAAGTGAGGGGAGGTTGGGAGTGTTGTGAGGAGGAATGGATTGAAATTTTAAATAGGATGGTCTCATAGAAAAGGTATCTTTGAGCAAAAGACTCCACGGAATTAGACATGTGGATGGCCAGTCTGGTTAGCAAATGGGAGAGCCTTACAATGGGAGGCTTGACTAAACAGAAACAGAGAATACAGTAGGATCAGAGAGGTTATGGGGGTAGACAGTGGATCAGATAGGACCTTGTAGGCCATTTTAAAGATCTGGCTTGAGGAATGTATTCCACACTTACTTTTCAGGCAAGGATTACTCTGGCTGCTGTTCTAGAACGTGGGCCCAGTCATCATCATCACCACCACCACCACTATCATCATCATCACCATCATCACCATCATCATCTTCATCATCACCATCATCTTCATCATCACCATCAACATCATCTCCATCATCTTCATCACCTCCATCACCACCACCATCATCATCATCATCACCATCATCCTCACCTCACGTCATTTCCATTTCACAGATGAAAACGATGAGGCTCTCAGAGAGGAGAAGTAACTTTCCCAAGGTCAAGGTCACCCATGTGGGAAGGAACAGAGCCGGGATCCTAGTAGGAAGTTGCTGAATAGACATTAAAGGGATTTTCTACCCCCAGATATCTTCCCTGTAGAAGCTCTCACTGGGTTCATTTCCCTCTTTATTCCCTTCCTGTTAGCAGTAGGTTCCTCTGGGGCAATGGCTCTCTAACAATAGTGCACATTAGAATCACCCAGAGCTCTTGTTGCAGATGCAGAAACCCCAGCCTCATCCTGATTCAGGAAGTCTAAGAGACCCAGGAATCTGTTTTCAGTAAGTAGCCCAGGTGGTTCCTAGGTCAGGGGTTCCAGGACCAGAAGAAGGTGTTTTGAGAAACAGCACTCTTAGTGCCAAACACCAGAGTGTGGGTGAGTTTACCAGATATTTCCTTCTCGGACAGAGACTCATACATAATGAGAGGATCAGCTGTAGGGAGACCGCTAGCCCTGTACCAGGCTGGGCCAATTCCTGTGTCTGAATGACCCCAAACCAGGGGCCAGAGGAGAGAGCAAGACTGTGGTCAAGTCTGAGTGTTTGAAGGCTAGAACTCAAGTTCGCTTCCTGCTTCATTTAGCCTGCTCCAAGAAAAAGTTCTTTTCCAAAGTTGTTTCTTAGGTGCCCAGAATATTTTAATGATATTTATTATTTTCTGATTGCAAATATAATTCATGCTTACAGTGGAAATTACCACCATGCATATTGAAAAAACAATTGTTTTTTGTTCCCATCCCTCCAGGGTAGCCAGCAATAAATTTTGTATCTTTTCATGTCTCATTTTTCCAATCTCTCTCTCTCTCTCTCTTTCCCCTAACCTCTCTGAACCTTTGTTTCCTTTCCTGTTATATGGGGATAAAAACACCTACCCTTCAGGGTTATATAATGGATGCTTAATAAATTACATTACACCTACTGTTATTTAACCTTGATTGTGTTTATTTTTTTTCCACTTGACATTCTATAATGAATATTTTCCATGTGTCATTAACCACTCTTCAAAAACATGACTTTTAATGGCTGCATAATACCCCATCACTTAATGAACTATAATTTACTTAACTATTCTGTTATTGAGCATTGAAATGTTTTCTAATATTTTTCTATTAGAAATAACACTGAGTGTTTCAATCTTTTCCTACCTCTCTGCTTTTCTTAGGATAGACTTCCAGAAAAGGTATGACGAGGACGAAGAGTATAAACATTTTAAGGCTTTTCATGTATGCTGTCAAATTATTTTTTCCAGTGGCGGTGGGTGGGGGTGGTGTAGACTCCCAATACCATCACCAGCATTAAAAATTACCTAGAATTTAACACTTATGTCAGAAATGAATATGCATCAGCATAATAATTGGTGGGAGTTGTGAAGAGGAAAGATAAAATCTATGATAGATCTTTAAAATTATCGAGTCTTCTGGGTGTATACAGTGCATTCAAGTCTGTAAGGGAAGAGCCTCAGAAATGCTGATCGTTTTCTAACCACTGCTCACTTTCTAAGAGACCTTCATCAGTGGAAAGACATCATTTCTCATTGTCAAGTTTCTAATATTAGTCCCTATCTTGAATAATCTTCCACTCTTCTGGTCCCTATTGCTAAATCCCAATCATCCTGAAGGGGATTGATAATTGTGGCAATTGCACAAAACGATTGCTACCTGCAGAGGCAATCACTTCCAATGCCGGCAGTGAGCAATTCATTATCAAGGATTTAATTGCAGTAAACCTGGGAGGAAAAGGGATTTCTCGTATGATTTCCAGGATTTCGTGCATTCAACCCTGCTTCGCTCCAAATTGGCTTTCATGAACGGGAATTTGAAATCAGGCCGTGGCAAGAGGGTAATTACACAATGGAAAGTGAAGTAGAAATATTTGCATAACCTGTTTTGAACTTGCCATGTTAACTTTAAATGGGATGTTGAATCCATGAGTGGGATAGAATCTTCTTGGATGATTGTGATGATCCTGGCGCAAGCCCATAGCTGGTACCAATCAGAAACGCAAAAACGCTGGTTGAAAGCAACGTGTAAGAGCTATGAAGAGGCAGTATGGTTTAGTGGTTAGAACTGGAACTCTGGATTTGGACTGTCTGGACTCGGACTGCCTCTGTTCCCCAGTCCTTACTGGATGAACTTGAATAAAGTAGACGTAACCTCCACAAGCCTCGATAGAAATGATGAAGGTTGTGCCTGCCTCATTTACTGCTGTGAACATGATCTGAGCATATCCTCAGGCATGGGGCCCACATAAAGTAAATTAATATTATTCCTAAGATATCCTAAGAGTTTCCTTCATTGTCTGCATTTGAATTTGCCCATTGATCTCAAGTATTCTCACCCCCAAGAACTCCTTTTTAAAATTATTAGATCTTCCCCTATGGAATCCTTGTTTAAGAAATTACAGTGAAGAAAAGGAAAGTACCACTTATTGAAGAATCACCATGTTTTAGGAACACATGTCATGACATTTAATCCTCACCAATGACTTTTTAACATAGGTGTTGTTTTGCCTTATTTTTGCATCATACTGTTGTGAGTCAGGGTTCAAATCCTAGCTCTTCATTTATTATCCATGTGATTTAGGGCAAGTGACCTCTCTAAGCTTCATTTTCCTCGCCTGTAAAATGAGGATAATAATCATCCTGACTTCACCTTACTGTGATGGCTGGCACATACTAAGCGCTCAGATCATGCTGAATCTTGTTATTATTTACTAATTATTTACTTTACTAATAGTAAAGAATCTGAGACTCATTCATATAAGTTACATAAATTTCCCAGGATCACAAAACTAATTAGTGAGCTGAGATTTGAATCCATATCTGTCTGATTCCAAAGACCATAACCATTTTACTATATCATGTCGACAAACTGTACTGGTGTGGTAATAATTCATTCATTCCCATAATCTTATCAGTCAAACGAAATTGTAAGTACTAAATAGACTTTCTTACCAGTTCATGACAAGCAGACAAGCACAGTGTGACAGGAACATCGTATTCAGAACAGTGAAGTTTTCTCACTTCTGCTTTTTTTGCACGGTTGTTTTGAGGCCTAGAAATGATGACTTGAATATAATATTTGTTTATCAAATAGTAGTCATTATTTTTACATTTTATCATTTCAGCCCAAAGAAACAACAATGATAAATGACCCTATAGTTACTCTGTATAGATTGACTGTTGAAAAAATGCAGATTCTCAGTTGAGGTTTTGTAATAAAACAGTAGTGTAGCGGTTACCATCTCTGCAGTCAAGGACCCTTGTCATTTAAGTACTTTAGCCTGGGAACTAGGTATTGTAGTAGGTCCCATTAATACACATTAGATCTATGCCTGCAATTTGTGAAGCAGCCATTAGGTGGCATTTGTCTCTGCCTGCATAGGTCAATTAGATTTTCACCAGGCATGGATACCTGCAAAATTTAGCACATGGTTCCTTTTGGGGGTACATAACTACATCAGTAACATGTCTCGGCTAAAGACAAAACTTTGGCTAATGTTCATAAATTGAGAGTAACTACTAATAAATCAATTAATGATAGCCCAGATTGTAGTAGTAGCAAAATAACAAGTCATTTATTAGCTGAAATCTGACCCTTGTAGTTTGCTGTAAATCTTCTGGGGAAATTAGCCACTGATATGAGACCCTATTGCTAACATGTGGAATTCACACAAAGTTGTGATAGTCAAAACATTATTTTGAACAAAGAAGCAGAAATGTCTAGAATAAATGAAAGAAACCTCAGTCTACCATCACAAATTATAATGAGAAGTAAATGGATATTATTTATCTATTGTCTGCCTGCATTCAGAATTTTTCATATATAGAATCTTTGGCTTGCAAGCAAGGTGAAGTGACAGGGAACAGATTTATCTTCCTACTTAAAACACCTAAAAAACTGGGTGCAATAAATCAAACATCTGTTTTCAGATACTGGACCTAAAAAACTGGGTGCAATAAATCAAACATCCGTTTTCAGATACTGGACATCAGGCAGTGCAATGCAGTGATCCCTGAAATAAAGGAACCAAATCATATAAGTCCCACAGATTGTCCAAACTTACTACTGGAGAGAATTTTCAGGCCACAGTGTAAGGAGGGGAAACTCAGGCAAAGTCCAGTGATGTCTCTGAGCTGAGAAGGAGATGGAAATTCACAGAGACCAAAGTGATTAGGGAGTTCATAGAGAAGAGTAGTGGAGGGAGTGGAGATGGGGAGGGGAGAGACAGAGAGAGAGAAAGAGAGAGAGAGGTCTGAAGAAGATCTCTCTCAAGTCCTAGGCTCACTACTGGTCAGCACATTAGGTGAGAAAACTACCAAAGTCTAGGGAAAGAATCACCTGAAAGCAGCAGAAGGAATAATCCCCAGAGCTCACAAAAAGCCAGGGTAAGTTCCTATTTCTGCCAACCAAAGTGGAAAAACTCAGTTTTTACAGGTTACTGGGTAAAGTACTCAGAAAGATATTGCCTTGGTAGTGGGGCAAAATTAGCCATAGACTAAAGGCTGCTCTGGTCTCCCCTAACAAAGCTGAAAGGCAAGCCTCAAAAGGATCAAAATGTTCCAAAGTAACTTAACTGCATCCCAGGACAAAGCTCAAGAATATTTATGGAAATACAAAATTATCTAACACCCAGCAAGCTAAAATCACAATGTCTAGTATCTAAAAAAAAATTACCAGGCATTCAAGGATGCTGGAAAATATGATCCACAACTAGTAGAATAAAAAAATAATCAAAACATACCCAGATATGACATATATGATAGAATCAATTAGACAAGGGTATTAAAACAGTTCTTATAACTGTATCCCATATGTTCAAGAATGTAGAAGAAAAATTGAGCACCTTAAGTAAAGACATGGAAGACACATAAAAGACCTAAATTAAACTTCCAGAGATGAAAATTACACTGGAGGAGATCAACAGAAAATTAGACATTGCAAAAGAAGATTTGTGAATTTGAAGACATAGCAATAGAAATCTTCCAAAGTGACAAGCAAAAAAAAAAAAAATAAAACAGAGCATCAGGACTTCCCTGGTGGTGCAGTGGTTAAGAATCTGCCTGCCAATGCAGGGGACATGGGTTCAAGCCCTGGTCTGGGAAGATCCCACATGCTGCGGAGCAACTAAGCCCGTGCGCCAGAACTACCGAGCCTGCGCTCTAGAGCCCGCGAGCCACAACTACTGAGCCCCCATGCCACAACTACTGAAGCCTGTGTACCTAGAGTCCATGCCCTGCAACAAAAGAAGCCACCGCAATGAAAAGCCCATGCACCGCAATGAAGAGTAGCCCCCGCTCACTGCAACTAGAGAAAGCTGTGTGCAACAACGAAGACCGAACGCAACCTAAATAAATAAATAAATAAATAAATAAATAAATAAGTAAGTAAGTAAAATTAAAACAAAAACCAAAATAAAAAAAAGTTTAAAAAAATTTAAAAAAATAAACAAAGCATCAGTGAGCTATAATCAACTTCCACTGGCCTAATATATGTGTAGTTAGAGACCCCAAAGAGTGGGGAACAGAAAAATATACTTGAAGAAATAATTACCAAAATTTTATAAATAAAAGGAAAACTATAAACCCAGTGAGCTAAGAAGCTCAACAAATCTAATCACAAGAAACATGAAGAAAATGGCACCAAGACACATCATAATCTAATTGCATAAAACCAGTGATAAAGAGAAAAATCATAAAAGTAGCTAGAGAAATAAGACACATTACATACACAGGAACAAAGATGTGAATGATAGTAACCTTCTCATTAGCAACAATGCAAGCAAGACAACAGTGCAGCAATATCTTTAAAGTACTGGGAAAAAAGCTGTCAACCTAGGATTCTATACCCGATGAGAATATCTTTCAAAAATGAAGGCGAAATAAAGAATTTCTCAGACATACAAAATCTAAATAATTCAGTAGTGGCAAATTGGCACTAGAAGAAACGTTAAATGAATTCCTTCAGGCAGAAGAAAAATGATTCCAGATGGAAATCTGGAGCTACATGAAAAAATGAAGAGAAATAGAAATGGTAACTACATGAGTACCTGTATGATTTTTTCTTATATTTTAAATTTATTTAAGACTAAATTGACTGTTTAAAGCAAATATAATAATACAAAGATCTGTTATGTGGAAATGAGTGTCCCTATTTTAGAGATGAGAAAACTAAGACTCATACAAGTGAAGAACTCACCCAGGGTCACAGATATGTCTGCTACCAAAGCCCTTGCCCCTTCCCAGAAGTTTTATATGGTTTTAACTGTGAAATTGGCTAATATTTTTTCCATTTACTGAGAATGTATTCTGAAATATGGAGAGGCTTAAAACAGTATTCAGTCCATTAGAATTGATCTGGACTGAGTACCTTTTTACAGGACAGTAGTCTGAGGCCAATGGATTTCAAGTTTATCTTTGCACAGTTTCCTCTCCACCTTTTTTTCTCTGTGAATAGTGCATTTCTAATGGTTAATTTTATGCCTCCTGACATTGTTCATCCCTTTCTTTCTTAGAGCAGAATTTCTCTAACTGTGCTCTATGAGAGATTAATGCATTCATTAAGTGTGTTCTGTGGTGAAACATAGAGGGAACAGTAAATTAAGCAGACATTTCGTATAGGATACTGTAGAATCTTAAATATGTTAGCATACGTTATAAATATCAAAGAGAGGAAAGAAAATATATGATATTTCCCATAGTAATTTTACCCCAGGAAACTTATTTATGCAACTCTTAGTAATAGAGAATAACTTAAATACTCTCTGTTGGCAATCAAGATATCAGGCAATCAGAGGACACAATTCTTAAGATTTATGTACCCTTAGTATTTTTGCTAGACTTTGGAAAATGCATGTGTGCATCTGAATGGGATCACTGGTGGCAAGAATACCCACATCTACTGGTGACTTTTCCGGCATTAATAAGTAAATATTGTATGTTAAAATGCGAGGAGTACCCAAAAGAAGAAATTGGTATTACTACAAGAAACTCCTAGAAACAAAACATTTCTAAATTGGGGGTAAAGGTTATATTTGCCAACTTGCTCCTTTCTGCTAACATCCTTATTGACTATTATGGGATACAAGTTGTTATGGTGATGAGAGAAGTGTTCAACTGGATGGAGATTGGGAAAGACGTTGCAAAGAGAAGAGGCTAGTCCAATGCTTCCCAAATGTTAATGTGCACATCAATCACTGGGGATCTTGTTAAAATTCAGATTTAGCCTTAACAGGTCTGGAATAGGATCCAAGATTGTGTTCTTCTAACAAGCCCCCAGGTGATGCTGATGTTGCTGGGCAATGGAACCCATTTTGACCAGTGTCTGTCCTACACACATTTTGGGAAATGTATACTCTTTTGTACCAGGCTTGATGCTGATGGGCCTGATGTGATTGGGCCTCATGTGATGCAACAAATGGGACTGTTCTTTATTTTTACAACTCAACCCCAACTAGCAAGAAGGTCATAACAACAACCTGTGCTCCCAACTATTAAAACAGACAAAAAAGTCCAAACTCTTTCCCTTGGATTTCCAAGCCCTCCATCAATTGCCTCTACCTACCTTTATGTTCTTTTCTACCATTGTGTTTCCTTCCCAAATGCACCCTTGAGACATGAACCACTTGCTTTTCTGGGAGAAAATTCAATGTTCTTCATCCTTTTTGTCTTTGTAAAAGCTATTCTCTATGCAGGCTCTTTGCCCAGCACTGAGATGTCCATTTCAGACTTACTCATTCTACAAAGCCCAGTTAGTTCAGGCTCTACTTTCTCTAAGGAGTCTTCCAAGTACCCCAACCAGAATAAACTACACTCTCTTCCACTGCACATCCTGGGTGCTTATATTAACATGCTTATCATGGAGTGTACTTTGAATTAGAGCCAGGTACATGACGTCACCTTTCTCCATTACATGTTGAGCTCTTGGAGATAAGAAGCCTTGTCTTTACTATTTTTAAATCCTCTTCCCTACGGTACTCAATACAGAGATGTACCATAATACATACTTGTTAATTAGTTAATTAAAAACAAAATGTAATAGTCTCTAGAGAAGAACTTCCCATCTTATTTTGGAAATAAGACATAAGAAACCATTTGAGAAAAACACAAGACTAAACATAATAAAAATAGCTATCATGTATTGAGAGGTTATTTAGCGCCAGGCACTGTACTAAGCATGTTTCACACACTGTCATTTAATCCTCGAAAAAACTCTATGAGAATATGTTACCTCTATTTACAGAAGAGCAAACTGAGACTTAGAAAGACAAATGATTTGTCTGAGGTCCCTGGTTCTGAAATGTAAATGCGCATTGTCATTGCCTGGGGAGTTTTAAGAAATATTGATGCCTGGGTCCCACCCCCAAAGATTGTGATTTCATTGGTGTAGGGTGGGGCTTGCGGATCAGGATTTTTAAGCTCCCCAGGTAATTCTAACGCGCAACCAGGGCTGAGAACACTAGTTAAAAACACAACTAAGAGTAGAGTTGGGTCCGTCTGACTCCACGGCCTGGGTCTGAACCTCCTGTTTCATTGCCGGTAAGCAAAGGTAAGAGAATTTTACAGAGAGATGCATTAGAGTAGGCTGGCAGAGTGGAGGATGGGAGAGGGATTCGATTTTGACCATACTTAGATCTCGGTTTGGAATGCAATTGTAACAGGGAAAATGCAGGTTCCCAAGGCTTTGAGAGCAGTTTTGTCACCTGGTCATTACACTGAATTTAGTCTACAGGTCCTAAATATTTGACCAAGCCTGCCCAGGTAATCTCTTTTGTTGCAAGCATACAGCTAAATAAGCCATAGAAGTAATAACTGTTTGACCATAGATGAGGCACAATGCCTGTAATTGCCTGAACAACCTACATTTTTTCCATTTTTCATCAGTTGCCTATTTTATCTCCTAATTACGTGGCAGGCTGATCAAAAGCCTTCCAATATTCTGCATGGGACCTTCCCTCCTGCAGAGAAGGTGTCTCGCCCAGGCTAATCCTCAACTCAGATAAACAGCAGAGCTAATGGAGCGTCAGGAGGGGTGGACGGGGCAGACAGGGCTTTGGCCTCTCCCAGATTTGCAAGGCGAGAAATAAATATCTTCTGTATTTGCACAGAGGCAGGACACCTCTCTTGCTCAACAAATGCCAGAAGAGGCAGAAAGAATAAGATTCAGAAATCACCCTCTACTTAAAAGCCGAGGGGAACAAGTTTTGGGGACTTGCTCATAGATCAAAGCCATATTGTTGGAGAAACCTCCTGCAAGGGCTAGAAAAAGGTGGGGATGGAGGTCCTGGGTAATGGGAACAGAAGACTAGTCTGACCCCAGATGGACTAAAGATGTGCCACTGGGATGGGTGGAAGGATTAGAGGAAAGGAGAAAACATCATAACTGATGGAGTGCATCCATTCTTTCATTTAATCCATAAAAACATGATGGGAACACACTCTGTGTGAGGTGCCAATATGATCCATAAAACCGGTCTGGTCACTGCCCTCCTAGAGCTTACAGGGTAGTGAGGGAGAAATAAATAAGTATTGTTGGTTTACTGGGTTGAATGGTGTCCCCAAGTATTCACACCCACCCAGAACCTCAGAATGTTTGGAAAGAGAGTCTTTGCAAATGTAATTAGTTAAGATGAGGTCATACTGGATTAGGGTGGGTCCTAAATCCAATAACTGGTATCTTTAGTATGAAAAGAAGAAGAGGCATAGAGACACACAGAGGAGAAGCTATGTGAAGACGGAGACAGAGTTCTTGTGATGAGTCTGCATGCCAAGAAATACCCAGGACTGTCGGCAACCACAGGAAGCTCCTTCAGAGGCTCCAAGAGGAACCAACACTGCTGAGACCTTGATTTCAGATTTCTTGCCTCCTGAACTATGAGAGTATACATTTCTGTTATTTCAAGCCACCCAGTTGGTGGTGATTTGTTGCGGCAGTCCTGGAAACTAGGATAGTTGGATCACAAATCTGTACATTATACTCAGATTTCAAAGAAAATGCACCATTTATATTTCCTGAATTAACCTGATAATCCTCACAAATCCTTACCTCGAGTGGTCGTGGGGAAAACCTGAAGTTAGTTTAATCAAGTTAACACAGTCTGATGCAATACTTCAAACAATCTCTTAAGGTAAGTTAGGTTCTCCCTAGTGTTTCCAATTTCCTTCCCTCCTCCTTACACTTATTCTCCATTGAGCCCTGGATGGGGATCAGGAGGCAGGAGAACACGGCACTGTGGTGGCAGGGATGGAAGGGGCCTCAGATCCACCCACCCAGGCCCATCCACTGAACCCAGGCTCCTCTGGTCTCCATGGTGTTGTCCTTTGCTGTCCAGTTTCTGGGTACCCTGCTTGGCAGTGGACCACTTGGAAGCCCATGATAGGTAAACTTAAGATCTCTGCTTTCCCAACCCAGTCAGGGCCTGTGACGGGTCTCTCCCTGCTTCTGCACATCCCTGTGTGGTCGACCACTCCCTTTCATTCCCCAGGCCAGGTGGCCCACCCTGCAGCATCCTACCATAAATCACTTTGCTTCTGGAGCAGCAACCCCTAAGGCAAGCTTTCTAGTCATCCTCAGCTAACATCCGGGTCCTTCAGTAATTCAGAAACAATTCTGGGTTTTTCCAGTCCCCACAGGAGCCAAGGGAGGCTTAAGATGCTGTCTCAGGCTAACTCTTCCCCTAACTACAGCGTGCATCTGAGTTGGCTCTGAAGTAGCTACCCCATGTTAACATGGGGGACACCTTATAAATCTTTCTCCTCTCAGATCCCAAATAGGAAGCAGAAAAAGAAAAAAATCCTCTTCTGCTTTCATCTCCCCCTCAATCTATCTAGCTGGTTTCCCCTGCCTGTACTGCAGCCCAATGAGGTTGATAAAGATACATGTATTTCACCACCTGCTTCATTGAGCCGCTAACTTGTTTCTTCCCATGCCATCTGAAGCAGCAGGAATGGGCCTTCAGCTACTTCTTCATCTTTCACAACGATGTTCCCTATTCTGCACTCTTCTCTTCTCCAAGGTGGCATCTTTCTTCCTTCTTATTCTAAAGCTGTGTTGGAAGGAAACCGACTCACAGACATAGAGAACAGACTTGTGGTTGCCAAGGGGGAGGGGATATGGGGGAGGGAAGGATTGGGGGTTTGAGATTAGCAGTTGCAAACTATTACATATAGAATGGATAAACGACAAGATCCTACTGTATAGCACAGGAAATTATATTCAACGTCCTGTGATAAACCATAAAGGAAAAGAAAAAGAAAAAGAATGTATATATATAAATATATATATACATGTATAACTGAATCACTTTTGCTGTAGAGCAGAAATTACCACAACATTGTAAATCAAATATACTTAAATAAAATAAATTTAAAAAATTAAAACTGTATTGGAAGAACATGATTTACCACAAAAAGGAGAAAAGTATCTCCTTAAATTTTTCAAAATATTACCCTTGTTATGAGTAAACAGATATGCAAGTAAAACATTTGATGAATATTAAGAATAAAATAAATGGTAGAGAACAAACGTATGGACACCAAGGGGGGAAAACTGCGGTGGGGTGGGGATGGTGGTGTGCTGAATTGGGCGATTGGGATTGACATGTATACAGTGATGTGTATAAAATTGATGACTGATTAGAAAAAAAAAAAAGAATAAAATAAATGGAGTATAGGTGGCAAAACATAATCAAAGATTTCTTAAAATAGTTAACACATTTAGGGCATAGTAAGCCCTCAAAATGTTTTTTAAATTGTTGTGGTTGTAGCTTTAGTTGTAGCATTGTTAGGGGCAATGACACAATTAGCTGTGGTAACTGACAAGACGTCACATGATGGATAAGCCTGGTCACAACCCAGCTGGCAATGGGTATGTGGCTTGATTGGTGTTGACCTCAAGCAGTATTTCCAAACGTGAATGTCACTGCCGAAATTCATACCACGTCTTCAAAATTTGCACCAAGTACCAAGACTTCATAAATTTTATCTCTGTAACCACAGTTTTTGTTTCTATTAGCTACAGCATCCACTCATGAAAATGTTGCAACTTCAAAAATATTAACATCTCATTTGTCTGGGTCACTGACCTACCATCCAAACTAAGGAAGAACCATAAAATTCAGGACCACGGGAGCCATGGCAATGGCCACATCAGCAAGAACCAGAAGCACTGGGGAAGCGGGGGTCATGCTAGGGGCAGGCATCACCATACGATCAACTTAGGCAAACACTACCTAGGTTACTTTGACAAGGTTCGTATGAGGCATAACCACTTAAAGAGGAACCAGAACTTCTGCCCCACTGTCAACCTCACTAAATTATGGACCTTGGTCAGTGAGCAGACATGGGTAAATGCTACCAAAACCAAGACTGGAGACACCCCCATCACGGATGTGATACGATCATGCTACTAAAATGTTCTGGAGAAGAGAAGCTCCTAAAGCTGCCTGTCATCATGAAGGTCAAATTCTTCAGCAGAAGAGCCAGGGAGAAGATTAAGGGCAGGAAGAGGGGTCTGATATCCTGGTGGCTTGAAGCCACATGAATTTCATTAAATGCTAAAAACTGCTTTAAAAAATTAACAGCACAAAAAGTTGGCTCTCATTCAATGTCCTCCCTGTCACCCCTTAGTCTGTGGAAGGATATCTCTGCACGAGCACTGCCTTCCAGCTCTCGGCTCTCACACCACAGGTTCCACTGGAGAGAAAGGGGAACTTTCCCAGCCACTGATTTCTCAGCAGTCAGGAGCAGCTTCCGGGTTGGGTGTTGAGGGCACTCTGCACAAATTGTTCCATATCTGATAGTTATGTTATGGGTCGGAAATCTCCAGCATCTTCTTAACTTTTCTCTACCTGCATGCACAGCATGTGAGCTCCCTTCCCCCCTCCAATCTTCTTCCCTGCTTGCCAACTTGGCAAAATCCTTTGTCATCTTCAAAATTATTCTGACATCGTCTCTCCCATGAAGCATCCCCTGATCCTCCCAAGGAAAATTAGTCTATTCGTTCTCTCCCCAAACACGATCCCTTGTGTGCATTACCATGAGTGCCATATAATGTCTTATATCACATGCATTTATTTACATGATTGTTTACTTTCTCAAGGGAGCAAATTATGTCTATTCAACTCTGTCAATTTAGTGAGGGATGCTCCGCCCTGATTTCACATTGAAATCACCTGAGGAGCTTTGAAAAATGCAGATGCCTGGGAGGATCCCTAGAGGTTCCGGTTTAATTAGTCTGGGGTTTGGCATTAGATTGTATTTCTTTTTATTAAATTGTTTTTGAGTGTCAAGGGGAACTCTAATGCACAGCCAAGGCTGAGAGCCGTTGCCCTTGTACCCAGGACAGGGCTTGGTATACTATACTCTGTCATTTAACTGTTTCATGTTCCTTATGTTTAATGCTCTTAACCTTTAGCAGATTTTCCCCTACAACTGTTGTTAAGATGAGTCACCAAAATATCACTCCTCCCTGAAAAACTAAACAAACCTTTGAAATAGAAGTCTCCATCTATCAGTGCTCTCCTCCTAGGGAGGCTCAGAAAAAAACACTCAAGAAATAACTCGCTCTGAAGGAGGGAGGCTGGCTGTTGACTTCATCGTTTTTGCATGAAGCCCACACCTACCCTGGGAGATGCTCTGTGGCCCAGAAACAGAACTCTGGAATAACAACAACAAATCTGACAGAAGCACCCATAATGTTTGAATCTGCCGACTTCTCTCCTCCCGCAGCCTTGGAATCCAAAGCCTGTTCAAACTGCTTTCCAATAATTCCATATAAGATGAGGGCAATATTATCAAGAGGGCTGCACAGCCATCTGTGCAAGATTTTCCCATTTTTTTCTGTTTTGACTTGGAGGAGAGTTCCCATCGTGGGGCTCAGATGCAAAGACAGAAAGAGGCTTTTGCACTAGGTAGACGATGGTGTGAGCTGGGAGCCACATATTTCTGAGGTTACATAGAAGGAAAAGAAGCTTGAACAGTTCTCATCATAATGACATGTTCCGAGCTTCCCTCACTGGCCCTTCCCTCAGTGGTTTGATCATCTGAAGACAATTGGGGGATGCTCTGATATTAATGATGTTGACCCCATTTGCTTCCTGGACCATAAATGAGGAGCCCCATTCCTCTCCTTTGTACCTAGCTTAACCTGGAGGCCAGCCATCCTTCTACATGGTGCTGAGTTACACATATTCTAATAGGCAGGCCAGGGTTAGACTTAATGAAAGCAGACAGGTTTTGATTCTTCCCCTTTATTATTCTGAAAGCCGTATTAACCCGAGCAAGGCTGACCTTATGAAAGCTTCAGTGAGAGCCTGCCCATGTGGGGCGAAGTCATCCCTCGCATGATGCTGATAACCCATCATTCAAAATGCATCCTTTGAAACTGAGTGTAGTGACTAGTGTAGTGACAGACATCTGTCCCATCCCCATTGTAAAAAATCACATCAACCTTCAAGGACCAATGTAGAGTCCAAGAAGCTGGAGGCATATGATGCAATTCGTCACCTGGCATATCATAAAATCTAACTCTCTTTTATTTCTGATGGACAACTTTGCCAGATGAAGTAGAGAGAGAAAAGGTTGGTTCTAGACAAAGAGGATACGCTCTCAGATATGAGGTAGAGCGAGGAGACTGGGAATGAACGCTAGCATGTGGGCATCGGGCGTTCTATTGAGCACAAAGGGGACAGACTTGCCATTTTAAAGATGCAAGACCTAAACAGACAATACAAAGAATTAATAATGATTATACTTAGCATGTGGCAAGCATTTTCTATGGGTCTGGAATTGTTCTAAGAGTTTTACATGCATTGTGCCCTACGGTCCTCATCCGTACTACAATTATTATCACCCTTATTTTACAGATGGGGAAACCGAGGCTCAGAAAAGTGATGAATTTTCCAAAGTCACACAGCCAAGAAATAGTAAAGCAGGGATGTGATTCCAAATAATTTGATTCTCCAAAAAGTGCTGTTGACTTTTATGATATACTGCCTCATGATCAGGGAACTGGATATGCATTCTTTTTTTGGAGGGTGTGGAATCTTAGCATCCAGGGGACGGTTTGAAGTACTAGGTGCTGGGAAGGCCAGGTAGGGTTCACCAGACACAAGCCCCATGCATTTTCCTTGGGCTGCCCTGATTTCTTGGACTAGATTCCACCACCAACTCTGACCACAATTTGATATCCATTTCAGATATCATGAATATGGCTATGGGCAGCTTGGAGGATTTCCTTGCCCACTGGCCATTAATCTGTGAGCACTGGCAAATGGAAATCATGCTACTCAGTCAACCAGAGGCCAAAGTAACCTGCCAAAGTAACCTGCAAGAGACTTTTGGTCTCTTAAGTATACACCATTGGACTAACCACCATGCTCATCAAGCCAAGGTCAATCAGTCTGGCGCAGGCTTTCTCAGCCTCAGCACCGTTGACATCTTAGGATGGAAAAATCTTCGCTGTCGGGGGCTGTCCTGTGTAGGATGTTTAGCAGCATCCCAGGCCTCTACTCACCAGATGTCTGCAGCACCCTCTGCCCCAGGTGGGATCACCAAAAATGTCTCCAGATATGGCTAAATATCTCCTACGGGGATAAAATTACCCCCAGTTGAGAACCACAGGATAGTTCCTAAACTTTAGTGTGCCTCAGAATCACCCTATGGGTTTGATAAAACAGAGATTTCTGGGCCCCATCCTCAGAGCTTCCGACCCAACAGTCTTCGAGTGGGTCTAAGAATTTGCACAAATTCCAGGTAGATGCTTCTGCTGTTGGCCCAGAAACCACCCTTAGAGAACCACTGAATTGGTCCGTTCCATTATGTGTCCAGAGCCATGCGTGTCATTAATCCTGAGTGTGGATGGCTCTGCGAAGACCTTCCTCACCTGCTAGAACAACAAAGGTTTTGGCTTAGACATTAACTCTCAGTAGAAGAGCAAGGTCATGGAAAGAAGCCTGGAATTAGATTCAGAAGACATGAATTTGAGAGCATTAAAAAAAACCTGGATGAGTTATTTAAACTCTCAAAGCCCCAATTTCCTAATCCATAAAAATAAAGCCAAAAAAAGTGACAACCAACTTACTCTGGATTACTGGTGACAATGAAATAACCCAGTGTACCCCAAACTTTGATCATCCTCAAAATACATCACAGTCTTACCATATCTACCACCACCTGAAATGAACACTTCTCTTTAAATGAACTCACGAAAAGGGGAAGGAAAAAAACCTTAATCATCTACTTTATCATAAGAAATAATATCTGTGAAATCAGTTTTCCCTTGATAATTATGTTTTCCCAAATAGGCTTTAAGATAACTATTAAAAATCTCTGTGTACCACTTAAAATCATCTTTTACACCTCCTATGGTTCATGTTATCACACTTTGGGGAAGAGTAAGGTATTTGTGAGGGAGCTTTATAGGTTGCAAGTGTTGTCAGATTCAAGGTGCTATTATCAATTTTGTCTAGGCAGGGCAGTTGTTGTAACTGTCTGGAAAGGTAGCAAAGGTTGAGACCAGGAGCCCTTCCCTGATGTGAGCTAATGCAGCTAGTGTACACTCTCCTTCTGCTCTTAAAATTTGGCTGTATATCAGGAAAGGCCACTTGAACCTGTTCTCCCATCCCCTTCAGTCTCTTTCTAATATGCCCTAATGCCGTTTCAAATCGGAGATGATGAATTAAAAGAGCAGAGCAAACTGGAGCCAGTAGGAATGAACTTGACACTAGCAAGATCCACCTGAGCTTCAGTATTTCTCTTGTGATTACCAAAAACAGGTCTCACTCCAGAAGAGACCCATCAGTGGCTTCAGCACAGCACCTCCTGGAGAGGACGTCACTTCAGAGCCTGGCCCATGTCTGCCTGGAGCAAAAGACACCTTCCCTGCCCGCCTGTGATCATGTTGCTTTTGGTTTTAACATCTTCTTGGAATAGGCTCAGGTCATCAGGTAATTGCTTCTCGCTATAAACCAGTAGCTCTCCCTTCTGTGTGTATTAGACTCACCTCAGAAGCTCTTCGGAAAATTAATGTATGTGCCCCACCCCAGACCATTTGAATCAGAATCCCTGGAGGTGGGACTCAGCATCAGAATTTTTAAAACACATTTGTTTTAAAAATCCATATGTGCATCTATGGTCAAGAGCATGGTTTTAAGTGAAGGAGAAAAAAAAAATCTTTACACATTTTGAGTCTACCTGTAACCAAAGGACTTCTGCCTTAGAGATAAGCATGCACCAATTTCGATTCTAAGAAGAATGCCATGGCCTTTTAGCCATGTCTCCTTGAGCTTATGCACTGATGTTTTCTCCTCTCCAAATGGCAATTTATTCTGTTTTCCACCTCAAGACTCAAAGGAGGGAATAAAAACCTGCTGCACTTTTGGTGCAGCTACTATGGAGAACAGTATGGAGGCTCCTTAAAAAACTAAAAATAGAACTACCATATGATGCAGCAATCCCACTCCTGGACATATATCTGGAAAAGATGAAAACTCTAATTTGAAAAGATACATGTACCCCCAGTGTTCATAGCAGCACTATTCACAATAGCCAAGACATGGAAGCAACCCAAGTGTCCACTGACAGATGAATGGATAAAGAAGATGTGGTATATATATATATATATATATATATATATATATATATATATATACACACAGTGGAATACTACTTCAGCCATAAAAAAGAATGAAATAATGCCATTTGCAGCAACATGGATGGACCTAGAGATTTTCATACTAGGTGAAGTAAGCCAGACAGAGAAAGACAAATATCTTATGATATCACTTATATGTGGAATCTAAAAAATATGACACAAATGAAGTTATTTACAAAACAGAAACAGACTCACAGACATAGAAAACAACTTATGGTTACCAAAGGGGAAAGGGAGGAGGGGTAAATTAGGAATTTGGGATTAACACATACGCACTACTATATATAAAATAAATAAACAAGGACCTACTGTCAAGCACAAGGAACTATATTCAATATCTTGTAATAACGTATAAAGGAAAAGAATCTGAAAAAGAATATATATATATTTTTAAAAACAAACAAAAAAACTTTCTGCATTATTGAGCATTTATATCAACTGACACTGTTCTACATGCTTTATACATAAATCACTGGATTGTCTTAATGAGGTAGTACAGTTGCAATATTTATTATAAAGGATACCTATCAGATTGTCTATCTAATAAAACCACAACTTCTGGGATCGCCCCCTTACGTTTTTCTGAAACCACCTCCTGTTCCCTCCATCCATGAAGTTCCAAGGGAAGCTGCCAGTTTGGCCCAACGTTACTCCCAGCCTTTAGACACAGATGATTGGGCTAGTGTTGGATACAAGCCTTAGCCAGGACAATTAATCCCTTCCCTGAGAACACAGAATGTGGAGGAGATTGAAATGGATTGAGAAATAGAAAAAAAAAATGGAAAAACAAAGGTCTTCTGCATGAATAATCTAGTCACATGTAAACTAGAGGTGCCTGCAGTCTTTTTTTTTTTTTTTAATTTGTGGGAAGTAAAGGAAGCTAGTGTAAGTGAACAAAAATGAAGCAAACACACAGAAGCTCACATAATGGAGGGAAAGTCTACATAGCATTCAAGGCCTTGATTATTTCCATTTGCTCCTGGGACTCAGACCTGCTTTTGGGCTCTGTGAGGTACCAGTATTCTTATAATAAATCCCTCTATTTGTTTAAGCTAATCTGAGTAGGTTTCTGTTAGTTGCAAGCAAAATAAATTAATATGACTATGCCTAAGATACAGAGGAGGGGTGCAAGGAAGTGTAAGACTTGGGCAGATTCCCTATAGGAATTTACAACCTGGGAAACACAACAGAAAAAATCGAAGATCTGGAGTCAGACACAGCTCAGCTCCAAACCCTCACTCACCAGCTGTGACACCTTGGGTGGTTATTTTACCTCTGTGAACCACAGTTTCTTCCCTCATACAGGATACCAATGTTTGACGTGGATGTTGTGAAAATTAAATAGTAGTATACTGCCTTGTACTTTGCTGGGGCCTCAACTAACCGGAATTCCTTTCCCTGTCTTAGAACTAGAAGGGATTTTAGGGAACAAAGGGGAGAAACTGCTGAGACATGAGCATGACCTGGGTTTCATGGAATCATAGTGCCCTTAGCTCTCCCCTTGCTCCTGGCTGAGGGAGAAGAGGAGGTAAGCCAGCATGGAACCCAAGGAAGCTGTTTCCACACTCCTGATCCCATGCAGCCCAGAGGGCATCAGAGCAGCCAGTTACGATGTTTTATCCTAAAAGTTCTCAGTGAAAGCAGGTGGAAAGAGGAGGTCACAGAAGTTGGAGTGCAAAAAAAGAGAAAAAGTTCACGGCTATATGTGCTTTGAAGTCTTATTCTAAAATAAAAATTAGGAAAAAAAAACTGGGTCTTTGAATTGAAAGTCGTCAGGATCCTCATTAAAAGTTTGACTTCTTCCCATACGAATCCCAAATAATAGAGGAATATGAGAATGACATTTGATTATTTTGGGGTCATAGAAAAAGTTTAGGCTTTTGAGCCAGAGAGACCTGGGTTCAAATTTTGATTTTTTGGCTTAGATCTATAGCCTGCAACAAGCCACATACCCTGTTTTAACCTCAGTTTACCATCCTCATCCCATTAAATGGAACTAAAATGCCTAATTTATTGGGTTGATTAAAGGAATTAAATAAGATTCTTGTATAGTGTCTCCACAGTGTCCAGCACATGGTATGTGCTCAATCAATAAAAATTGTGACATCTCCAAAGCCCATAAAGTTTTTAAAAAATTGCATTGAAGTATAGTTGACTTAAAATGTTGTGTCAATTTCTTCTGTACAGCAAAGTGACTCAGTATGCATGTGTGTGTGTGTATATATAAATAAATATATATATATAAATATATATATATATATAATATGTATAAAATATATATTCTTTTTCATGTTCTTTTCCGTGATGGTTTGTCACAGAATATTGAATATAGTTCCTTGTGCTATACAGTATGACCTTGCTGTTTATCCATCCTATATATAATAGTTTGCCTCTGCTAGTTCCATTCCATTCCCATTCCTTCCCTCCCCTATCCCCTCTCCCCCATGGCAACCACAAGTCTGTTCTCTATATCTGTGAGTCTGTTTTTGTTTCATAGATATGGCGACTTGTAGATTCCACATATAAATGATATCATATGGTATTTGTCTTTCTCTGTCTGACTTACTTCGCTTAGTATGATAATCTCTAGGTCCATCCATGTTGCTGCAAATGGCATTATCTCATTCTTTTTATGGCTGAGTAATATTCCATTGTATATATGTACCACATCTGCTTTATCCATTCATCTGTTGATGGACATTTGGGTTGCTTCCATGTCTTGGCTAGTGTAAATAGTGCTGCTGTGAACACAGCAAACCCCATAAAGCTTTAATGGGGCCCTAAAGAACATGAATTTTAGGATCAGACACAGTTGGGTTTGAGTTCCACTTTTAAACTGATGACCGTGTAAAATTACTAAACCTTTCAGAGCCTCAGTTTCCTTCTCTATTAAAAAGGAATAACAGGGCTTCCCTGGTGGTGCAGTGGTTAAGAATCCGCCTGCCAATGCAGGGGACATGGGTTTGAGCTCTGGTCCAGGAAGATCCCACATGCCGCGGAGCAACTAAGCCTATGCACCACAACTACTGAGCCTGCACTCTAGAGCCTGTGCTCTAGAGCCTGCAAGCCACAACTACTGAGCCCACATGCCACAACTACTGAAGCCTGTGCACCTAGATCCCGTGCTCTACAGCAAGAGAAGCCACCACAATGAGAAGCCCACGCACGGCAACAAAGAGTAGCCCCCACTCGCCGCAACTAGAGAAAGACCACGCACAGCAACGAAGACCCAACGCAGCCAAAAATAAATAAATTAATTTAAAAAAAAAAAAAGGAATAACAACACCTACCTACAGTGAACCCTGATTTTGACCACCCAGATCTATTTCCTTTTCCTCCTAAAGGAGTATTATTTTTTTTCAGGTACCATGATTTTTCCAGGTGTCCATATACTTCTGGAAGGCTGATCTCACCCTCAGCTCCCAGGGCGACCTGATTGGTCTGGAGGAAATATTCTCTCAATTGATTTGGAATAAGCATATGACACAGTTCTGGTAATGAGACAAGAGCAGGAGATTACTGGGGACTTTTCAGAAAAGTTCCGTCTTTCCAAGAGTCTCTTTCATTTCTAGATGTTGTCTGGTCCAGAGGTGATGCCTGGAGCTTCTTTAACCATCTTGAGACAAGCCTATGGGTGAAACTAACACTGAGGAAAACAGAGAAGGGTAAAAAGAGCCTGGATCCGTGCATCTCTGTTGATCCTCCGAATCAGCCTACTTTGGAACCTGTCTTACCTCTGAGTTTCCTGTTTACAGGCAGCAATAAGTGACTTATCATTGAAACCAGCTGGATGTACAATTTCTGTTACTTGCATCCGAAAGTATCCTGACTGATGAGTGCTCACTGAGATACCACATGCAAATCACTAGTCACAGTCAACCCTGGCACCCCAGTAGAGGCACAACAAACAGTTAGCTCTTATCATTGATGTCATCATAATCATTATCACTATTACTAGCTGACAATAATAAAAACAACAGCGGCAACTATAAAAATAACAGCAAACACTGCTGATGTGCCAGGCACCATTTTAAGTGTTTAACATACTTAAATTATTTAATCTGCACAACAACCCTATGAGAGAGAGGCATAATTACAAGAGTTTTACAGACGGAGAAAATGAGGTTCAGAGAGATTAAGTAATTTCCCTAAGGTCACACAGCTGGTAGGTGATAGAGGCAATATTTAATACCCAGGCAGCCAAGCACTAGAATTTATGATACAGAGGAAAGGAAGACCATAGGGAAATCTGATTCGATCTCCTGATTTGGCCTCCCTTCTTCCTTCCAGCTTCTAAGCAAAGTCAAGGCCGATGAATAGGGTCCATTGGGAGGGACCACCTTGAAATGGAAAGGGGACTGATTTGGGAGGCAGGGATTTATGTGTGGCCTCAAGTAAGATAACAATGTGACTCCATTGCCTACTTGTTAAAGGGGCAGAGGAGGGTTGTCCACCTTATGGGATTGCTGGGGGACTAGGTAGAATGCTTCCCATTCATTGTGGGGCTCAAAGCCTAAATGGGAGCTATTAAAGATCAGCTCTCACGGCATCAGAGTATTTGCCTGCCTTTCTCCCATTTGCCAGTTGCCTGCTCTGTTTCATTTAATGATGACATGAAGAGGAAAAAAGACTTAAGGAGACGGTCTGAATGCCAACCAAGCCATCAGTTACCACTTTAATTTAAATCCCTTTCTCTGCTCTCCTCACTAAGAAGTCTGATGATAATTTCCTCCCAGGACTTTATTTCATAACCAAGGCCTATCTGACTCACTATCTCCCTGTCAACATCAAGAGAATGAAAACCAGCTGTCTAGTACCAACTTGTCCCTGCTCGGAATAGAATCTGGGAGGGAGGAGAAGTCAAGGGTGAATTCCCTGTATGGGTCATTAACTCTGAGAACAATATCCAAGGATTCTCGGCCAAGGCCAGCCCCAGACAAGGCTACAAACGCCAGTAACCTTCTGAATAACCTCAGGGGAAGACCTTTGAAGGAGGAAGCTACAGGGTCAGGGCAGAAGAGCTCACGCATGGCAGAACTGATTATAGCATGGGGTTCAGATTTGTGAATCATACCAAACCAGAACACAGGTTCCAGAATCAGGAAGACATGGGCTTGAACCTCAGCTGCCCTGTGACCTTGGGCAGGTTCCCTAATCTTGCTGAGCCTCAGTTTTCTTGCCCGGGCAAAGGAGTAATACTATATATACAGGCATGGCTCAGAGATATTGTGGGTTTTGTTCCAGGCCACCACAATAAAGGGAATATGGCAATAAAGTGAGTCATGCAAATTATTTGGTTTCCTAGTGCATATAAAAGTTACGTTTACATTGTGCTGTAGTCTATTAAGCGTGTAATACATCATGTCTTTAAAAAACAGTGTACATACCTTAATTTAAAAATACATTATTGCTAAAAAACACCAACAATCATCTTGAACCTTCAGTGAATCATAGTAGAATATCAAAGATCACTGACCACAGATCGCCGTCATGAATATAATAATGAAAAAGTTTGAAATATTGAAAGAATTACCAAAATGTGACACAGAAACACAAAGTGGGCAAATGCTGCTTTGGAAAAATGGCACTGATAGACTTACTTGGTACAGCTGACTTACAATATTATATTAGTTTCAGGTGTACAACACAGTGATTCAATATTTTATAGATTATATTGCATTTAAAGCTGTTATAAAATATTGGCTATATTCCCTGTGCAGTACAATATTTCCTGTATCTTGTTTATTTTATACATAGCAGTTTGTACCTCTTAATCCCCTATTCCTATCTTGCCCCCCCAACCCCTCTTCCCACTGATAACCACTAGTTTGTTCTTTTTACCTGTGATTCTGTTTCCGTTCTACTTATTTGTAAAACGCACAATATCTGTGAAGCGCAATAAAGTGAAGCACAAGAAAATGAGGTATGCCTATATAGAGATGCTAACCAAGTCATGACTATCCCGAGAGCAATCTTTTTCCTACGTGCGAAAAGGTAGGAAAGCATCCTTCTTACTTCAACATGGCTGCTTCCCAGCCATTTCTTTTCCTTCTTGCTTCCAAAATTTCAGCTCATTTGAAGTTCACACCAAGCCTTCACCATCCACGGCTCCTTCTTTTCACAGTCTTGGGCCGACTTCACAGCCACACACTCTCATTCACGGAAGATTCTAGCACCTGGACCACTGTCTTCCTGTCCACCATTATTCCTGTCATCCTTCCTTGTGGCTCCAATATCCATGTGAATTACCCAATTATCCATCCAAGGACCCAGCTTCTCGGGTCCTTGACCACCCTACCTCTGCAAATATGTTCTTTTGTCTCATCTCAGCCACACATTTGCATGATTACACCCTAGGACTTTGACAGCACCAGGTCTAAGACCTCAAACTTCAGTATTCCACCCTCTTATCTTTCCACCTCATACCTTGCAGCACTCTCTAATCCAATTACTCTTCTCCACCATTAAGGTCTCTAACCCATGGTCCCCAATCACTACCTCACTAATGATCATCTCTTGTCCACTCTTACTTTTTTCTTCATACAGTTTACGATCATGGTCAAACACTAACCCATATCACTTGGGGACACCATTAACTTTTTTACTTCCCCTTCACTCTATTTTGTTTCCCCATCCAAGTCAAGCCCAGGTTAAACCCAGTGCTTCACCGCTTCTGTGCGTGCAGCCCAACAGCTCAACATGGTTGGAGAAAAACACCCAGCTGGCTGACCTCACTTTCCCCTTATGACCATAGCCCTACAAGAAAATCTTACGGTGTCTCCCTGGAAAGTTTCCCTGTCTGCTTTTCCAGGATGACTATTTAAAGTCTTCTTCCCCAACCTCCAATGCCTCTTCTCCCATCCTTGGAAAACTGATGACATTTTTCTTATTTCACTCAAAACAAGAAGCATTCAAAAGGATTCCTTCATCATCCCACCGCCACCACCAAATTTACAAGCATCTGTACAGACCGATTCTGACTTCCCTGTTGTGCTGGATGGATTGTCAACCCCTCCCCTGTGACTCTTTCCTCTTCAAAGGCTTTACTGCTTCAATTGTCTCTTCTTTCTCCTGCATCAGTTCTCCCCTCTTTGTGGATCATTCCCATAAGCACACAGACAAGCTATGGCAACTCTCATTTTTTAAAGAACACTTCCCTTGATACTACATTTCCTTCCATCCAGCATCCCATTTTTCTTTTCAACTTACTGCAGACTACCCCACATTCCAGCCTTATTCTGACTGTATCCATATGAGTCTTATTTACACCATTTCATCTATGCCAATAACCTCTATGTTGCCAAAATTAATAGTGAACCCTCAGCGCTCTTTTTACAAGAATTCTCAGCAGTCTTTGATACATCTGGCACTCTTTCTTCTTAAAAATATAAAACAAATGAATGAATATAACAAAACAGAAACAGATACAGAGAACAAACTAGTGGTTACCAGTGGGACAAGAGTTGCCGGGAGGGGCAAGATAGGGGAAGGGGATTAAGAGATATAAACTACGAGGAATAAAATAAATAAGATACAAGGATTTAATGCACGGCACAGGCAATATAACCAATATTTTATAATAACTTCAAATGGAGTATAATCTATAAAAATATCAAATCAGTGTTGTACACCTGAAACTAATATAACATTATAAATCAACTATACTTCAATTTAAAAAAAACCACTGTCTGCACCTGAATTTGGGGATACCATCCTCTTCTTCACTGGAAGCTCCTCTTCATTCAGTCTCTTTTTCTGGATCGTCCTCATACACCACCTTCTCAATGCTGAAATGATCCAAGGCTCAATACTTAGGCCTCATCTTTCCTTGCCTCCCCTCTCCTCTCCTCTGCTCTTCGCTATCTAAACTCGTTCCCTAGATGGCTACATCCTTTCTTATTTAGCACCTGCATGTTGATAATCCCAGAATTAATATTGCTAGCCAATCTTTCCACAGTACTCTACTCTTCACTCAACCCTCCAACTGCCGATTCAAAACCTTCATGTAGACATTGAATGAGCATCTTCAATACCTTAGGTCAAAACAGAACTTTTGACTTCTCAGAGAAAACCTACTCTATATCCAAAAATGTATGTTTAATCTAATCATTCATCACTACCTTCATCATAACTCTTAGTATAAGACAGAGCTCAAAAAGCCCTTGGGCCAAATCCAACCCACCATCTGCTTTTGTAAATAACATTTTATTGGAGAGCAGCCACTTCATTCATTTGTATATTGTCTGTGGCTGCTTTCATGCTACAATGGCAGAACTGAGTGGTTGTTACAGAAACCATTTGGTCCACAAAATCTAAAATTTTTACAATTGGCCCATTACAGAAAAAGTTTGCTGACTGCTGGCCTAAGTCATCATTGTTTCATACCCACGTGACTGCCATGGTCTCCTACGTGGTGGTCTTTCTTCTATTATTTTCCCTCTTCTTCACCCAGAAGTCAGAAGGATGCTCTTAAATACAAATCATATCTTGTCACTCTCCTAATTAAAAACTCTAATTATTCAATCATATTTTGCAATAAAAGCCACACTGTGTCATGACCTACAAGGCCTTAAATGATCAGGACCTACTTTCCTCTCTAACTTTATTTCCTGCAACTATTTTTCTTACTCACCAAACTCCAGTCATACAGCCTTTTTACTGTTCCTCAAATAAGCCAAGCATTTCACTTTTCAGGGTCTTTGCACTTGTTTTGCCATCTGCCTAAAGCACTTTCCACCCATCTATTCCTATGGCTCTTTCTTTTCATTACTCAGGTCTCTGCTCCAGTATCATCTCCTCTGCTGTAAGAATGTCATTTTCCATTTGACAGGGATTTTGTCTCTCTCATTCACTACCATGTCCTCTGTGCCCTGCATATTTTAGACTCTCAATATATAATTGTTGAGGGTATAAATGAATGAGTCCTAACACAGAGATAAGCAGAACGGACTGTGGGAGCACAAAGCAAAGGTGCCTAGCACTAAGGGATGGTTAAGAAAGCTGGAAAAGAAGGGGACAGTGGAGGCAGAAGGAGGTTTTTTCAGAACGGGGACAAATATGTCCAAAGACAGGAACTATAAGAGAAGGTGGCACACTTAGAAGCACAAGTAGAGGTGCATAGTCTACTGTACCATAGATCTGTACATATAGATCACGATGAGGGGGGGGGTGAGGCAAAATAGACATAGGGCAGATGATAAAAAACTTTGAATGTCAAGCTAGGATGTTTAAACATGCCTGAGAAGTTGTTGAAGACTAAGTTGAATTGTGGCATGATTGGAAATGCTGGTTTCTAACACTAGTATTGTCCTACTGCACATTCCAAATTCTCTCCCTTGTACTATGAAGTTTTATTTTGTTTTGTTTTTAATTAATTAATTAATTAATTTTTGGCTGCGTTGGGTCTTTGTTGCTGCGTGCGGGCTTTCTCTAGTTGTGGCGAGGAGCGCTGCTCTTCCTTGCGGTGCATGGGCTCCTTATTGCAGTGGCTTCTCTTGTTGCAGAGCACGGGCTCTAGGCGTGCGGGCTTCAGTAGTTGTGGCACACAGGCTCAGTAGTTGTGGCACACGGACTTAGTTCCTCCGTGGCATGTGGGATCTTCCTGGAACAGGGCTCGAACCCATGTCCCCTGCATCAGCAGGCAGATTCTTAACCACTGCGCCACCAGGGACGTTCCTATGAAGTTTTTATAAATAGTTCCTCCAGATTTTCATATCAAGAGAGTTAATTTGATGTCTGGTTCTAGAGTCAAGCTTCAAAATTTTCCTAATCTCTCATGCATCAATCTCATTCCCAGAATTCCATCATAAGGTAATTACTTAAGATTCTGGAAAAGCTCTATGCACAAAAATGTTCATTGAAGTATTATTTATGATAGGAAAAAAATAGAATAAACTAAATATTTTACAGAGGCAAAATTAAGAAAATATAGTATACCTACTTATTGTAGTATTATGAGTTATCAAAATAATATTTGTCTAAGGACAGAAAAAGAGATCAGTGGTTACCAGGGCCTAGGAGTGGGGAGAAAGGATGTTTTAAAAGGTTTATGAGGAAATTTTTGGTGACAGTGGGGCTGTTCTATGTTGATTATGGTGGTGGTACACGTGTGTCAAAATTCAGAGACCTATGCACTAAAATGGGTAAACTTTACCATGCGAAAACTATAACTCAAAAATCCTGAAGAAAGGTTTAAAACTGTATTTTTATTATTTTGAATGCCATGGAGAAATTACATATGCAATGTGAAACAATATCAAGTAACACAGAAACTATATGCAGAGAAAAAAATACTGGAAGAAACCATGTCAAAATACTAACAGTAGACTTTGGTGGTGGGAGAGCAAATGTTGTTTTCTACTACTTTTCTTCTTTCCTGTGCTTCATTCTGGTGTTGAAACAACTAAAGTTTGCTGTAAACATATGTTAGATTATGGAAGTTTCTCTCAATTGTCTTTGACTTTAGGGTCCTTCCAGCAGCACACACTACTTTGCTTGATATCTACTGGAGAGGAAACAGAGATCAGCACCATGGACAGCTCCTGGGCATTTGCTAGCGTGGCTTTAGCATGGGCTTGGAATGGGATTCTAACAGCTGCTCCCTCCCATCGCCCCATTGCAATTCCTCAGGTCAGGAGACACAGCTTTTCTCTCAGAAGGCTCTGTGATTCAATGTCCTCTGCTAGCAAAACCCACATATCAGTCCCTGCCTCCCTCTCCGGGCTTTTGTGAACAAACGTGAGACACACTCAGAATACTTGGTGACCATAAGAGAAAAACTGTGTTATTATCTAGACTCTTGAAGTAGACAATCTCTTCAAAACCATTTCATAAATCACATCTTGGAATCTGTCAGAAAATACATATTGCAAACGACAATAACAATTGTGTCCTTTAGAAAATGGATTTTAAACTTCCATCTAAGTCCGTCAGAACATTTTCCCCAAATGCAATGTATGTTTTTGCGTTCTCATCTAAACGGTTATGATGGACTGAAGTGGTGGTGAGGGGACAACATTCTAATGAGGACAAGTAGAGAAACCAAGAGACAAAATGGAAAAGCTATAATAAATTATAGATTTTGATAAATTACCCCACACTGTAGAGTTTCAATTACAGAAACACACAGTTTACACAAGTAATTACTGAAGAAATTACCACAGAAGCAATCCATTCATTGAATTATAAGGCATCAATTCTGTCCCCTGATTGCATCTTCAGTTCCAAGGATGGCAATCACAGCTTCACACAAAACTTTAATAACACAATCTTTTTTGGATTAAAAAAATGCCTTTGGATGTAAAATGTGTACAGGGATGATAAGAAAAGGCTGTTGATTCATATTGAGGAAGAAAATGGCTTCAATGAGTTAACTGCAAGCCAGAACTTTGACAGTTGGAAGTTGATCACTCAAGGAGCCTGCCCTGAATGTGAGTTCTAATGCTCTCTGAAGGTCTTTGACATTATCTCGGGGGTCAAGAGGGATGACCCATGGAGGATAATACCCAGCAACCAACATATCCTGTTGATGTTGGAGTGTCATATACTATGAGAGCTGGATGGATCTTCAAGAGTTTTTAGTCTAACTTTCAGCCCAATGCTTACGTCCTTTCCTCAACTCAATGCCCACTTCTATACAAACATACATGTATACACACACGTTAAACCCCTTATAGAAGACACTCAACGTCCCCTCATTGTTCCTTCACTCTTTTTATTTTTTAAATTAATTTTCCTTGGAGTACAGTTGATTTACAATGTTGTGTTAGTTTCTGCTGTACAGCAAAGTCAATCAGTTATACATATACATACATTCACTCTTTTTTAGATTCTTTTCCCATATAGGTCATTACAGAGTATTGAGTAGAGTTCCCTGTGCTATACAGTAGGTTCTTATTAGTTATCTATTTTATATATAGTAGTATGTATATGTCAATCCCAATCTCCCAATTTATCCCTCCTTCCACCCTTTCCCCCTTGGTACCTACAAGTTTATTTTCTACATCTGTGACTCTATTTTTGTTTTATAAATCATTTGTACCAGTTTTTTTTAGATTCCACATATAAGCAATATCATATGATATTTGTCTTTCTCTGTTTGACTTACTTCACTCAGTATGACAATCTTCAGGTCCATCCATGTCGCTGCAAATGGCATTATTTCATTCTTTTTTATGGCTGAGTAATATTCCATTGTATATATGTACCACATCTTCTTTATCCATTCCTCTGTTGATGGACATTTAGGTTGCTTCCATGTCCTGGCTATTGTAAATAGTTCTGCAGTTAACATTGGGGTACATGTATCATGTAACTTTTTTTTTTTTTTTTTTGGCTGCGTTGGGTCTTCTTTGAGGTATGTGGGCTTCTTATTGCGGTGGCTTCTCTTGTTGCAGAGCATGGGCTCTAGGGCGCATATGCTTCAGTAGTTGTGGCTCATGGGCTCTAGGGCTCATGCTCAGTAGTTGTGGGGCACGGGCTTAGTTGCTCCATGGCATGTGGGATCTTCCTGGACCAGGGATCGAACCCATGTCCCCTGCAATGGCAGGCGGACTCTTAATCACTGCACCACCAGGGAAGTCCCTGGGGCACATGTATCTTTTTTAATTATGGTTTTCTCCAGCTATATGTCCAGGAGTGGGATTGCCTTCACTCTTTTTAAAGTTATTTTTAATCAACTTTATTGAAGTTGTAACTTATAGGCAGTAATATGCAATCATTTAAATTAAGTTTGATGAGTTTGGATACATACATCAGAGTCGCCATCATTATATTCAACCTATAGAATATATCCATCACCCCAGAAGTTTCCTTCATAACTCTTTCAAGTCAATACCTCTCCCACCCAACCCCAGAAGCAGTCACTTTTTGTTTTCTGTCACTATAGTTTAGCTTTGCTTTATCTAAATTTTCATGTGAATGAAATCATACACTATGTCCTCTTTTGTGTCTGTCTTCTTTCTGTCAGCATAATGCTTTTGAGATTCATCTATGTTGTTGCAGATAATAATTGTTTGATCCTTTTATTGCTGAGGAGTATTCCATTATATGGACGTGTCATAGTTTGTTTATGCATTCTCTGTTGATGGACATTTGGGTAGTTTCCAGTTTGGGTCTTCAGGAACAAACAGCATCTCCTTCGCAAGGTTGTTAAGAACTGAATCACCACCTAATTCAACTACCATTGATTGGAAGGGGGGACTGGTCAAGAGAGTGAGGATGATTCTTGGGAACTCATATTGGTGAGCGAGTCACTCAGAAAAGATGGTGGGCTCACAGAATGAAGGACAAGAAAGTATCCAACGTGAAATGTAGAATTTTCAGGTTATGGGGAATAGTGGATTGAAACATGTACCCCCACCAAATTCATGTCCACTTGGAACCTCAGAATAGGGCTTTACTTGGAAATAGAGTCTTTGCAAATGTAATTAAGGTAAGGACTGGGATGAGATCATATGGATTGGGGTCAACTCTAAATACGAGTGTCCCTATAAGAGATAAAAAAGGACTCAGAGAACACAGTGAGGAAAGTCATATGAAGTCAGAGGCAGAGGTTGGAATGATGCATCCACAGACCAAGGAATGCCTGGGGCCACCAGAAGCTGGAAGAGTCAAGGAAGGATACACCTCTAGAGACTTCAGAGGGAATATCGTCTTGCCAACATTTTAATTTCAGACTTTGGGCTTCCAGAACCACAAGAGAACAGATTCTGTTGTTTTAATCCATGAAGTTTGTGGTAACTTGTGATAGCAGCCCTGGGAAACTCTTACATGAGGTGATTGCGCAGGAACAAGGGATGAACTTTCACAACCATCCTGCCATTTAATTATCACCAAGCACCTACAAGATAGATAACATCCCTATTGTACAGGTGAGGAAACTCTCAGAGAGGGCAAGTAACTCACCAAAGATCACACAGCTCCTAGCTGGCAAAGCAGATATTTGATCTCAGGCAGTCTTTCCACTGCCTCTGAGCCCAAACCGAGATGAAGTGTGCTTATGCTTCTTCCTGCTCCATCCGTTCTCTTCTCCTTAGAATGATGGTTTTCAAAGACACTAATCATAAGATTTCCTGATGCTTTGAGAATGAAACACAAATGCTTTCCCACAGCCTAGGGTGCCCAACATCAGAGGTCTGCAAACTGGGGTCCTTAGGTCAAACAAAGCCAGCCTAACATTTGTTTTTGTCAAGACAGTTTTTTGGGGAACACAACCCATTCATTTTTGTATTGTTTATGGCTGATCGTTCTGTAAATGGAAGAATTGAGCAATTACAACAGAAACCATATAGTCTGCAAACCCTGAACTATTTGCCATGTGGCCCTTTCCTGGGAAGAGTTTGCTGGTCCCTGCCTAACATCACCTGACTCTTGTCTCTGGCTCACCCCTGCAACTTCCAGCTTTCCTGCCCTGCCACAGACACCCAGGCCTCCACAGAGCTCCTTCCCACCCCAGGCCAATGTCCTTCCTTTCTCTCGTCACAGGCCTGACTCTTCATCACAGGGCTCTTACCTCAAATGCCTCTGACAGACCAACACACTGTTTTATTTTCTTCATAATATGTCCAGGAGTGGGATTGCCTTTCATAATACTTATAATTTTCTTCATAATACTTATGACTTAGGAAATTCTACATTTATTCCTTTACTTAAACCATTTACTCATTCAGCAAACACTTATGGAGTGTCTACTACATGCAAGGCAATTGGTATAGGCCAGTGGATAAGTCAGAAATGATTCTGGTCATTTTAGAGCTCACATTCTAGCTGGGGGAAACAAAAAATAATCACATTGATACACACACACGGAATCATTTTATTTAGTGAGAAGGGCTATGAAGACAGCACTGGTTGGGGAGTATTTTAGACAGAATACATGGAGCTGAGAGCTGAATGACAAGAAGGAGTGAACCATGTGAAGTCTAGAACATTCTAAAAAAATGGGAACAGCAAGTGCAAAGGCCCTGGGGAAGGGACAAGCTTAGAGAGGAACAGAAAGAAAGCAACAAGTCTGAAGCTGAGTGAGCAGGGCTGGGGAGTCCTCCTTTCCCTCACTGGGTTTTAATCTCCACAGAGACCTAACTTATCTTGTTCACTGCTGTCTCTCCATCCCCTAGAAACAAACTCTCAGTTTCCTCATCCCTGCAACAAGAAAGTTAAACTAGGTAATGTGTAAGTGCCTCGCCAGCTAAAACCTACATAGAATTTGAACTTCCTGAGACCGTAGAGCTAAAATCCACTGGCTTCGCCTTTCAGCACCAGCAAAATATCCTCCTCATCATTTTTAAAACCGTCGAAATGGCAACTCTTAAACATGGATCAGCAAACACACAGCTAAGCCGGTGGTTTCCATCACTTTCTCTCAGATGTGCAACTCGTCAGAACGTAAACGAAGCAAGATTCCTGGATGAGAGTCTGGCCCTTCTGACTCCAGGCCTTTCTGGGAATATCAGATACACAATGAAGCTTTTAAAAATAGCTTCCTCCCTACATTTTAATACACTCTCATTTTAAAAAATATCTGTAAGTCGTCACTGTGAAAGGGGAAGAACGAACTAATTGACTAATCACTTTTTCCCCTGCGTTTACATGGTCGCTGTTGCTGTTTCTTGCCTGAGATGACTAAGTGGGGAGGATATTTGGTCCAAGTAGTGATGGACACAAAGATAAAAATCCACTGAAGACCTTTGCTCCTCTTCCTCTCTTTCACACGCACACACACACATATACACACACCTGCAAACACACACCAACGTATCAGATGCACAGTCGCTGATAATATTGACTAAAAAACACAAAAGCACAAACATAGACTTATATTCACAGCCTCCAGTGTGTGCACAAATATTCACCTGCTTGTGTCCCTACATGTAGGAATATTCGCATGCACCCGACACACATAATAATAGTCACATAAGCAAACACATCCATCTACTTATGTACTCACAAACACAAAACTGATGAGTGTTTGCAATAGAAAACTCACACGCTCACACGTGCACACACAGCACAAACATGCAGGGACACGTACAGCCTTAGATATGAATTCTGAGATTCTCACATACAAATATAATGACATAGGCACACAAGCCACACATGCTGATACATATGCAACTGTGGGTGCACGCAGAGGCATGCACTCATGTACACAAGTACTTAGAAGCACGCAAATGACACGCATGTGATCACTTCCCCGACCCTAGCATGCAGACACACAACTGCTGTGTGCACACACACGCACACACTCCACACACACACACACACACACTTGGAGGCTTCATCCTGTTTTCCTAAATGATCAGGTCAAAAGAAATACAATTGGTAAAGGATTGAGGATGCATTTTTTGCTTCTGCTTTGTGTTTTTTCCCCCTGCTATGAAATGGAAAATCAATTGGAGAGAAATAAGGGAAGCAGTCAGAAAATAAGATGCAGACTCCTAGGGAACCAGCGGTCTGGTATTCATCTCCGCCAGGATGCGGAGGATGAGGAGGTTAGGCTCTGCAGGGAGTCAGATCTCTGCTCTTGAAATTCATGAAATCCTCACCAGAGGGAGTCTCCCAGGACAGTCCTCATCATCCTGCAAATTGATATTAACAACCGCCTTATGCTTATGACTCCTTTTAACTTTGGGGGGGGCGGGAAATGATTTCACATCTCTGTTCTCTTTTTATGTTTAGGCTTCAACAAAAGGTGGGAAAGGCGGATGTCATGATGCCATGTAAGAGTTAACAACCGCCAAGACCCTGAGAGCGATCTCACATATTCACATGGTGCCTGACTTTGTGCTAAGTGCTTCTGCTACCTTAACTCATGGAATCCCTGCAACAACCCTAAGGGGCCAGTGCATTATTATTGCCATTTTGCAGTTGAGTAAAGTGAGGCTAAGAGAGGTAATAACTTGCTCAAGATCACAACTGATGGGGCTGCTCTTGAACCCAGGTTGGATTTGGAAAGACAGACACAGGAGGTGGGTTGAGCATGGGGTGTTTTACAACAACGAGGGTTTGTTTTTTTTTTTTTAAATAAAAAAGCTTTATTTTTAAACAGACTTTTTAAAGGAGCATAACCAAAACCCACTTCACGAGGCCAATCTGGCTCTTTTCTGAAAGTTGGCCTCTGTCCCATGGGAACAACTTTCCAGGGGAAGCCACAAAAGCCACAAAGGAACAAAAGATGACCTCGTTCAGGCTTCTGACTATAGCAGTTTCTGAACCCCTGCCACTATTGATATTTTGAGCCAGATAATTTTTGCTGTGGGGAGTCTGCCCTGTGCATTGTGGGATGTTTAGCTGCATCCCTGGCCTCTACACACTGGGTTCCAGGAGCTCCCCATTATCAGCTGTGACAACCAAACATGCCTCCAGGCATTACCGACTGGCCCCTAGTGGGACAAAATCATCCCTGGTTGAGAACCACTGGGCTACATCCTTCCTGAACACCTACTGTGTCCAAGGCACTGAATGATGTACTTGAATTCACTTATCTTCCCAACAACCCTATAAGGTATCAATACCCCCATTCTATAGGTGGGGAAAGTGAAGCACAAAATGCATATATTATAACTGACTGAGGTTACTGTTATCCCTCTATGGGTTTCTATTACTACTTCCAATAATAGCAACTGCTATTAAGCACTCACTGTGCCAGGCACTGTGCTTTACTTTATTAAGTTTCACCACAACTCTCTGCAGTAGACACCACAAACATCTCCATTTTACAGGTGAGAAGACAGAGGTCCAGCTAGCAAAATGTGGAGCAGGGATTCCATCTTGTGCCATATGACTTGCAGTCTTGGTGCCCACCAGGTCTAAAATACCACTGCCCTAGCAGAGAGGAAAGATTAGATTGAAACTCTCGCAGACCAGAACACGGGCTTGTATTTGAACATTTCCTGCCTTGTGAGCTGGCATAGTGATTTTGGAGTATCAGAGTCACTATTTACAAAAAACTAAATTGTGCAACTGAATTATAAAGCAAAACTCTTGTGGGATCATGGATAAGCCTTAAGCATCATTCTCCTCTGAATCACCACCAAATTGTTGTACTGGGCTTCAGTTAGTACCAATTAACTACCTTACAACAGAGCACATTTTCCACTATTACAGGGGCTGTGTGAAATCTTCCAGCTGGGACGGTCCAGAGACCTTCGAGTCCAACCCAGATGATGGTCCCTGTGTCTTTGTGACACAAAATATATGGGTCAGGACTGTGAAAGGTTAAAAATAACATCCTATTAAAATCTAGCATCCCATGAAGTCCTCTAAAATGGCATAAGACCACAATTTAGAGGTTTCTAGGGGGACTCTCTTATTCTATTCTGAAGGACAGTAAAAAGTAAAAAAAGCAAATCACATCCACTCCCCTTTCCTCTTGGTAATAAAACTGCAGTTTTTAGCTGGGTATCACCCCCTTCTTACACAGACAGCCCCACCCTCACCTCCAGGGATGTGCTCTGATTGGCTTAAAACAGTCCACACTCTCCAGGAAGCCACTCTGATTGGTTCAGTGCATCTGATACACTTTGAGCCAATGAGATAAGAGATCTATTTGTTAGAAGAGAAAACAATATTTCTCCTCTATCTGAGATGGCTCTGGGGAAAGTCATACTTGGTTCCTGCTGCCTTGCAGGAGGAAGAATAGGGCTTCTGCAAGCTCCTAGCAGCCATCTTGCATCATAAGGGGAGTCATTCTTATACTGAAGCAGAAAAGAGAAATTTGGAGAAGAGAGATAAAAAATATCTGTGTAAGATGCATCGAATCCTGTCTGAAGCCAGATCTTCCTTTGGGATGTTCATTTACCCCAGTCAATAAGTTGCCTTTTGCTGTTCAAGGCAACTTGAGTTGGATTTTCCATTAACTTCAAGCATCAGATTTCTGATATACAATTAGTATTAGCTAAAAATAGGGCTTATCCTTATGTATCGGGAGCATATAGGAGGAACATAGAAAAGAATGACACTTGACATTGATAATCATGTCCATGCCAGAAAATTTACACCCATTATTGTGTTAGTCCTCAAACAATCCTGAATGGTTAAATATGCTCATTGCTGTTTTACAGATGAGGAAACTGAGGCTGTGAAGGTCAAGAGGCTGGCCTAAGGACACACAGCTGGTAAGTGGTGGAACTAGGATTTGAACTCCAGTTTGACCAATTCTTTGAAAAGCTAATTATTTTTATTAAACCACCTTGCCTCACCAAGATTCCACACAGACTGACCTCCTCACCGACAAGGAGTTTGTACAACTAAGAAGTAGTGGAGCTGGGACTTTAAGACCCCTAACTTCAAAACACTGTGTCCCTCCTGCTTCTGGAAACCTGCTTTGGGGGACTTCTTCAGCTCACAGTACAACTATTTCAAACAAACTCTTTTTTTTAACTTTTTATTTTATAGTGGAGTATAGTTGATTAACAATGCTGTGTTAGTTTCAGGTGTACAGCAAAGTGATTCAGTTATACATATACATGTATCTATTCTTTTTCAAATTCTCTTCCCATTTAGGTTGTTACATAATTTTGAGCAGAGTTCCCGGTGCTATACAGTAGGTCCTTGTTGGTTATCCATTTTAAAGATAGCAGTGTGTGCCTGTCAGTCCCAAACTCCCTAACTATCTCTCCCCCCAACCCTTCCCCCCGGACCCGGGTAACCATAAGTTCGTCAAACAAACTCTTTAAATGGGGTTGATAACTTATGAATACAGCCATTAAAGAGCTCGTGCCCTTGACTTTATCATGGCTCCACGATGCGATACCTGGGGACATTGCTAACTATGAGAGATACTTCCAAATTCCAGCTGCACCTTCCCCCAGACCTCCCACCTCTGAATCACCAGCTCCTAGAGACACATTAGTCTGGAGCACGAAGTGGCAGGTACTCTCCAGTTGCTTCTAGCAAAATTAACGCCATCCCCTTCATTTCATTCCACAGCTAGAGTGATGAATAAATAAATGGGCTACATGAGCATGCAAATGATCCACAGCTCATTGGTTCCTTCAAGCATCCTATGCATAATACATTCATAAAATCTCTTTGACAGTGAAGCTTTCAAGTCTGTTTTCTTAATACCCCGGGGTTGACCTAAAAGAAGAGCTGAGAATTACCAAGGTTAAGCCACCCTGGGCAGGGAAGGAGAGACTGCAAGTTTCTGGGGTCCAAAAATTGCTTTCAATTCCCCAAAGCCAAGGTTACTGTTACCAGGATGCTTCCAAAATCCATTTCCAAGAAATGAGACTTTTAGTATTCAATACTAACTTTGAAAGTCAATGAAGGAGGGACTTCCGTGGTGGCACAGTGGTTAAGAATCTGCCTGTTAATGCAGGGGACACGGGTTCGAGCCCTGGTCCAGGAAGATCCCACATGCCGCAGAGCAACTAAGCCCGTGAGCCACAACTACTGAGCCTGCGAGCCACGACTACTGAGCCCGCGTGCCACAACTACTGAGCCCGCGTGCCACAACTACTGAAGCCCACGCACCTAGAGCCCGTGCTCCACAACAAGAGGAGCCACTGCAATGAGAAGCCCACGCACCACAACGAAGAGTAGCCCCTGCTCGCCACAACTAGAGAAAGCCCGCGTGCAGCAACGAAGACCCAACGCAGCCTAAATAAATAAATAAATTTATATTAAAAATAAAAGTCAATGAAGGAAAATGGATTTTGTTAAAGCATGTGTAAAAGGCCATGCGGAGACTGTACCAATCCTACACGTGAAGTCATTCATTCATTCATTCACTCATTCATTCATTCAGTGTTACTGAGCACTTATTGTATTCCGAGAATGCCACTTGGCATGGAGACAAACTGTTAGCCTTGCAGCCATGTAATAATTTCGAGTATAATTTCAAGTATACACGGTATTTTATATGACATCATTAGAACTTTCATGAACCAGGGAGGCTGTGATCTGTCGTTAAGAAAGTGGGCTCTGGGGTCAGGTGACATGCGTTCAGAAAGTGACTCCTCCATTTATTACATGTTACCAGACAAGTGACTGAGTTTTCTGAGCCTCGGTTTCCACATCTACTGAACAGGCTAATAAAAGTCTCATAGGGTGTTGTGAGGATTTAATGAGCAAACAATCCGTACACGGTGTTAGCATAACACTTGGTCATAATAAGCACTTAATACAAGTTAGCTATTATTATCTGTAGAATATTCTACCTGTACAAAACTTGTGTCATCAACCCTAGAAGCCTAATCTGGGCTTAGAAAACATTAGTCCTGTCACCCAAATAGAGGCCTTTTTTATGGTGAATAAAGATGGTGTCACCACCCTCAGAACCCTTCTAAAAATTGCTGGGGGGAAGAAAATGAGCTTTTTTTCACCTAAACCCAAGAAGGTTTGGTAGCTCCTTCAAATGACGCGCGGGGAAAGGGTACATGTGAGCTGCGTGAGAATACACTGTTTTAGAACGTACAAGAAGTCCAACTGCTTAAAAAAGGAGCATGAGAGAGAATTTATTAACTTGTACAACAGGCATCTCAGGCAAACCAGGTCTGTGACCGAGGTACCTGGGGAGGGACTGAGCTCCCCCCAGCTCTGCCAGAGAAGTTCAGGAGAACACGTTGTGGCCATTTGTTGTGAGGTAGTTCGAAGGGGGCGCTGGACTAATAATCCATGTGCTCTTCCTAGAGACCCTGGTCCCTGATGCCACTTAGGTGGAGGGAAGGGGCAGGGTATTCTGTATTTAGGGGTAAAATAACTTTCTACCTCTCAGCCCCACAGTGAAGTACAGCCTGGGGAAGTGAGACTGCGGAATCAAACGTACCCAGGCTGGATTCCTCCCTCTGCCACACAGATCTCACTCATGCTGTGTGCTCAGCGGCAAACAGCTTCCCAGCCCTGGCTCTCAGTTTCCTAGTTTGTGAAAGAGAGGAAGGATAGCTGACCTCTTGAGACTGTGTGGAGATGCAGATGAGCTGAGCAAAGCTCTGAACACAGCGCCTAAGGAGACGAGGCCGGGCCCCCCTTCCACTCTTGGATTTTCCTACATTCCGCCTTTAGGACACGTGTTCTCTCACATCACTTACCAAGCAGGCTCAACCAGACTGATACCATTTAAATACATTGAACATGAACTTGCTTAATTTAATCAGCTGTGATCCAGGTATTTTTATTATCTCCCATGTTACAGATGATGCAACTGAGGCACGGGGGAGATGAAGTACTTGCCCAAGGTCACACAACCAGGGTTGGGGTGTGAGCACAGTCTGGCTCCAGAGTTCATGCTCTGAATCAGGGCATCGTTCTGTTCTGCTTCTCACACCATTGATTAATATATGTCTCGGCTCTCTGCTCTGTCCCTGGCACCTAGAACAATGCCTAGAACATAGTAGGTGTTCAGTAAATACTGAATGAAGGAATGAAGGAATGAACAGAGTACATTTCAACAAACGTCAGTTCCCTCTTCCTTCCTCCCACCTGCTGTCCTTAAAGAGTAAATGAAAGCTGCATTCAAATCTCTTGCCTTCTCCTTGAGTCTTGAATTTTGCCTCAAATTTGCCCTAAAGTACAGGTAATCATAGAGCAGCTGTAAAGATGAATTCAGTTAATTAGCTCAAAACCACACTCTATTGCAATGCAATGGATTTGTCTGGAAAAGATATTTGGCTGGAACTTCAACTGAACCTAGTGTTCCTCTGAGGCCACTAAGGAGAAGCACAGCCTGGTGCATTACAGGATGGCCGAGCCCTGGGGTTAAATGATGATTAGAAGATACCCAGGGCGAGGCTGCCTCATAACAAGATTAATTTGGGGGTGAGGAGAGGGTGATTATTAACGTGTCCGGAAAACGACTCCAGGTCCTGTTTCCCTGACGAGAGCAGAATCGCAGGTTATTTATAGCCACTTCTCAAGAGGAACATGGCACAGGGCGTCCGAGGAGAGAACCATGCCAAGGTGAGCTAATGAAACTTTGAGGATAATTTACTGCTCAAGTTCAAGGACTTCTGCAGTGAGAGCAGACCTCTCAGACTCCTGGCAACCTCTGCGTGGTTAGGAGGCTAATGGTGATGCTGCAGGTGGGTTGTTCACGATTCACTGTCGTCTGCTCTCATCCAAGTCACTGTAACAGCCTCCTGGCTGGTCTGCTGTCCTCTTCCTTGTCCTGCTTCAGTCTGTTCTCAACACCCCAGCCAGAGGGACCCCTTTAAAAGGAACTCAGATCATATCCCTCCTCTATCAAAACCCTCCGACAGTTTCCCACGTGGCTCAGCAGGCAGTCAGGGTCCTTGTTGTACCCCCAAAGCCCTACATGGCGTGCTCTCCGCTGCTTTCTCAACTTCATCTCCACCTGCTGTCCCCAGCCTCAGTCTTCTCCAGCCGTACCAGCCACTAGGCTGCCCCTCCAACACGCAAAGACCACTTCTGCTGCAAAGTTCTCATTTTTGCCACTTTTTCTGCCTGAAACACACTTTTCTGGCACCCTTTTAAGATATGGACTCCACCTCCTGCTTTCCTGCGTAGCTTTTACCCCAATCTGACATAGTACCCAGTCGCTTCTTGTTATTGGCAGTAGTGATGTTCCCTGAAGTTGCAGTGAACTCTGAATTAGCAAACACAGAGCCATTTGCTCCTAAAGGTAACGTAAAATTTGGTTCCTGCAAGCCTCTGGTCACCACATGTTTGTCAACCAATCAATCCATAACTTTGTTTTTTGTTTTTGTTTAAAGGCACCTTATTTAATATACATGGTTTCATTAATACTGAACTCATGACCAACAAGCACTGTAATTCATGTCTGAATGAAGCTTACTTAACACATGTATTGGGTTGGCCAAAAACTTCATTCGGGTTTTTCCATAACACCTTATGGAAAGACCCGAATGAACTTTTTGGCCAACCCAATATTTTCTCTGTGAGGCACATCATAGCCTTCTTGCACTTAGGAAGACTACACAGCACTTCAGAACTACACTTGAGGGCTATTTTTAAATTGCACACAAAAATCACAAAAATGTGAAAAACTTCACACTAAAAGTTGTGTGCTAAAAGGACGTTTGTTTAACATGAGAGCTGCAAGGAGAAGGCATCACCTTGTTTGACCTCAGTTGGGAATTGTGTGCATTAAGTGACTCAGATTTTTTACCACTTCCCTCACATGTCAGCCAGTGACCGTGAAAGTGCCTTAAGTATTGATTTGGGGGCTACAAAGAAATTTTAGCAAGTAAGCAAATTCAAAAATACTCCATGAATAATGAGGATCTCCTGTATATCTCACTTAGGTATTTCTCAATTATCTACTTCTCCCACCAGAATGTAAACTCCAAGAGAGCAGGTGATTTTGTCTGTTGTGTTCACTGCTGTGTCTCCAGCACCTAGGACATAACAGACTTTTAACAAATATTGGCTGGGTAAATAAGCCCGAACCTCTATTCTAACCAGACACAACATCAAGTGTATTTAGAGAGTAGCATGTTAATGCTGGAAAGGATTTTAGAGAATTATCAACCAATGCCCTCACCTCATAGATGAGAAGCTCAAGCCCAGGGAAGGATGGTGATCAGCACAAGATCACAAAGCAAATCGGGGCAAAAGCAAGCATGTATTTCTCAAGCCATGTTTCAGGGCTCCTTCAGTTTTACTAGACTGCCAGCACCTTGCAAATGGGATCCTCACTATTATTGGGATGTCACAGAGCATCTGGTCCAGTGCTTGGAACAGAGCAGTGTTCAATAAACACTGACAGGGTGGATTACAGAAAAGGTGGAGGGTATTCCCAGAAGATCCAAATGCAGCCTCTACGTTCAGCTAAAGTCAATCACACCAATTGGAATGACTGACTTAATTTTAAGCAATAGCTCTTGCTGGAAAAAGTTCGCAGGGAAGAAAGAGTGGCTCTGAGTACCAGTTAAGAATTTGTGCTGCAAATAATGAAAAGCTAAACTCATATCGGCTTTAAAATGCACAAGACAGAGAATTTATTGACTTGTACAACAGAAAAGTCCAGAGTTAGGGTAGATTTCCAATATGCGTTGCTCCAGAGATTAAAAGTATCTTACGTATCTTTGTAGTTTCGCAGCTCAGTTTCTCTGCAGTTCTCTTAGCTGCGTCCTCAGGACTGCTTCCTTCACAGCAGCAAAATGTCTTCAGGAGTCCAAGACTTAGCATCTACCCAAAACAGAATCTGGAAGAGCTTCTGTGGTCCAGAGTTTCCAGCCAAGGATCTGAGATTCACTCTGATTGGATTGGTTTAGGTCACATGACTACCCCTGAACCAACCACCAGAGCCAGGGAGATGGGCACTGCTGATTTGCTGGGCTGGGTCACATGATCCAGAGGTTAGTGTCAGCTCTCCCAGTACCTGAAGAATCTACCAAAATTCACGGCTGGTAGAAAGAGGGGAACAGTTTTCTACTACACTCTGACACAAACATGAGGCCAAACACCCTCAAGGAAATCCCCAAAGTGAGAATAATTTCAGATATTGCTCTTTTTTAAAAAATACTTACTGATCCACAAATATTATTGTTCTGGGTCCCATGCTAGGTTCTGGGTATATGGAGATGAAAGACTCCCAATCTCCCTCCCCAAAGAAGATCACAATCTAGAGATGAAGTGAAGAAATGTACCAATAATTACAATACAGTGTGATTTCTTCAATGACAGAGGTAAATTCAGGATACTGTGGAATCACATGAGGGCTAAAAAGAACTCAAAGGAAAAGATAATGACTGAGCTAGGTGTCCAAAGAGGGCTGGATTTCACAGTAAGAATCAGGATGAAAAACTATCCCAATAAGAGAGAACAACGCGTGCAAAGACACAGGGCTGAGAGGACCCGAACTGCCCAAAGAATTTCTGGTGTTTCGCGACAGCTGGATCACAAGCTCTACACACAAAGGACAGAGGAAGCTAGAGAAATTTCAGGGTCATCTCAGTCCTTGAACAGCAAAAACAAAATCTTTCCATGTTATTTATTTTTTAAACATCTTTTTGAATATGATATAAACATTAGGGTCAGAAATCTGCAATGTCAAGCAAAGTCTCTGGCACCTTTTAGTCCCAGAATATTAGAAGAGCATGAGTCATCCAAATGAATGTCTTCGAGAGAACCAGCAGCCTCCTCCCACCAGTCACTGCATTTCTTACATAACTCGTGGGCTTGAAGGAGGAGGATTCAGCCTCACACTCCTTACAACACACTAGCTCTATTGGGAATCTCTAGCCCCAAGATTTCACTCTCAAGCTGATGTCGAACAGCTGCTCCGCTGCTAAGGAGTCTAAGTGAGAAGCAAACTGTGGACAGGAACCTCTCCTTGTTCCATTGACAGATCTCAGGAGGGAGGAGGCTTGCAGCAAAATTGTATCTGATACTTTCGCTTGGGTTTTGGGTTGAAGCGAGCTGATTCCCCAGGACTCCATTCAAATTCAGATTTTAACAACACAGCAGTGGCCAGATGTAGGAAGCTGGGATTGGGAGAAAGGGCTGCCTTGGTGAGTCTGATTGTCAAGGTCAAGGCAGTGACCTGAGTGGCCCTAAATGCCAGGCGATGAGCAAAGGGAATCACCTAGCACAAGCCCTGGCTTATAGTAGATGCTAAATAAATGTTAAATAATATATAGGACTGTGACAGCAGAAAAGAAGTGCCAGGTATACTCTGTATTGGTCGCAATTCAATTTAGCTTAAGGAAAGATAACAATAACAACAACAAAGCAAAAGAGCTGTATTGGCTTGTGTACTTGGGAAGCTGAAGATGGGACTAGTTCCAGTCAGGACTGGATCCAGGGACATCACTGAAGCTGCAAGAGTTCAGTCTCTCTCCATCTCTTGGTTTGCTGCTCTGTAGGTGGTGACTGCATCCTCACCTTCCACAGACAGCTTTTCTCCATGTAGAGGGGGGAGATGGTTGACCTAGTCACTGACTGCCTTTCTTTTAGCTTTATGACATGAATCGTGAAGTCCTTTTCCTCCAGCACCAAATCAAGAATTACAGGGGATGTTCTCTGATTAACCTGCTTGGGTGGGATAACACCCCCTGGAACATGCATTATGAACCGTTAAAAAGGACGTCCAAGCTTGGCCAGCCTTGGGGTGCACAGACACCCTAATGGTAGGGTTTGCCTGATTCAGCAAACAAAAAAGACAGTGTAAGCATAGACTAAAAAGTTATTCATTGTTTAAACTCAACTGGGTGTCTTATATTTTATCTGGCAACTCTGTGTTTGCCAGAGGCAGGATGAAGATTCTGTGACTGGAAACTCCCCAGAGTCACCAGCTAGAGGGGACAAAGAAGAGATCCACAGACTATTGGATGGACAAAACCAAAATTGCCCTCTGCAGCTCAGTTTCTCATTAACAGACTTGTAGAGATGCGTAAGAATTCAAAACTTGACAGGAAAACCAAAGAGAAAAGACTATAAACCAACGTTTCTTAAAACATGCTCCACAGAACACTAGATCAGTGGGATGTTAATAGTTCTTACATATAAAAGCAGTTCTGTGGCCAAATAGGTTTAGAAAAGACTGGGTAAACCCAGTTAATCATGTTTCTCTGCTCTAGGGCTCTCATTGCAGAAATATGTCAATCTCTGTTGCAAAGTTCCCAGGAGGGAAAGGTAGTATACAGTTTTCCTCAAACACATTAGGCTGTGGAAACCTTTTAGAGCAGAACAGTTTCTGGAGCTGCATTTTATGGAAATCACAAAGTCTAGGGGGGCATTTGGCTAGCTGTATTGTCAATGGGATACATACCACAAGCTCTGGTTCTCTGGATCACAACAGAGTATCCCCAAAGAACAAAATTAGAGAAACTATTGATCCCACTCCACTATTTCCAACTAAAGCTAGGATGCAGGGAGGGCAAATCCCCCCAGATAAATCTGCCCATCCTTCAAAGGCACGGAGACAGTTTCCTGAGCCAGCCAGGCCAAGTTCTGATACTCCTCAGCTTCTCTCCTGTCGACTCCTTGCTTTATGCATCTGCTCATGAGTGATAACTCCCAGCGTGCAATGCAACAGGAAATGTGGGGACAGGAGTGCAGAGTTCTAATTTCTGCAATGCTTCAACACCCTGTTATGCCAGGTCCACCTTTCCTATCACAAGTTCACAAAAATTGAGAATTAAAGAGATCTTTAGAGGAGAAATAGGAGAATGGAATCACATCTTGACCTCCAGGCCCATGCCGGACACTATGCTATTCCCTTTTTACCCATTTTCTCAGTTAGTTCCCCATAACAGCCCTAAATCTTATCTGTAAAAGGGGTTCCGTGGCCAAATAAGTTGAGGTTTTCTCGTGGCCACTCAACAGATGCAGAAAGTAAGCTTGGAGACAATAGCTTGATTGAGCTAATTTCACTCCATAAAAAGGCTTTTGGAAGAAGAGATTTTTATCGCCCTGCACTGCTGCTATTTTATACCTCTCTCAGCCACACAGCGCTCTACATCCCCAAGAAACTCTCTGCTTCCTATTTTAATGCTTGTCAACCTCTGCCCCCTCCACCAAATTTCTTCTAATGACCAGCAGCCAGGAAGTGCCCATTCCCTGTGTCCCCCTATGATCCTCCACATTATGTTTGATTTCAACATCTCATTGAAAATCAGATATTGGTAGTTGCCTGCCACGATAATGAACCATTCATTTCTCAACTTGAAAAGGCATTGAAGAGACCTGTTTTCATTAGTAATTATAGATAATTGCCACAGTGGAGGGATTTTTTTTTTTATTGCACAGTAAAGGTCTTTGAGAAATGGAAATATTAATTTCTTAATACCTTACCAAGAGCATAGTATGATGTTAGCCCTCACTTTGGGAAGTATTTGTAGGTACTTTGGGCTTGACTGCTTGTGAGGAGGAAAAAAAAATTATATTCTAGAGTCAGCCTTCTGACATATCCCAGCCATGGATAACTAATTTTTGTAATGTTTTACAGTTTTGTACAGAGTTTACTCATTCATTCATTCTAGGAACACTTGTTGAATGACTCCTTTGGGCCAGGTGCTGTTAAATGCTGGAGATGCAGTGCCTCACTTTATTCATTCACTCATTCATTCACCAATTAGATGATTACTGTATGCAAGGCACTGGATATTAGAAACTGAATTACACTTTTGAAGCCCTAATTTGACAGTATGAATCCATTCTTCTAAAGAAATGTTCCTGTCTTTGAGCCCAAATTCCATATCTAAGACGTTTTCTTAAAGAAATTATGTTTAAGTTAGGAGCAATCTAAATATTTATCAAGAGTAGAAGAATGGTTAAATGAATCATGATAATCTGTAGTCATTAAGAAATGTCTTACAGAAAAAGATATGATATGGGGAAGTGACATTTCAAAAAGAGGGAAAATGTGGTTGTGAAACAACTCCAAACTTGTAAAATGAAAAAAAGACTAGAAGAGCATAAGTCAAAAATTAGAACTACCCTATGATCTAGCCATCCCACTATTGGGTATTTATCCAAAAGAATTGAAATCAGGATCTCTAAGAGACCTTAACACTCTCACGATTATTGCAGCACTATTCACAGCAGCCAAGATGTGGAAACAACCTAAATGTCCATCAACAGATGGATGAATAGAGAAAACGTGGTGTATATACACAGTGGAATACTATGCAGCCCTAAAAAAGGAGATTCTGCAATATCCTACAAGATGGATGAACCTTGAGGACATTTGCTAAGTAAAGTAAATCAGTCACAAAAGGACAAATAATGCATGATTCCACTTATCTGAGGTATCTAAAATAGTCAAATTCATAGAACCAAAAGGTAGAATAATGGTTGCTAGGAGCTGGAGGGAGGGGGGAAGTGGGGAGTTACAAATCAATGGGCATAAAGTTTCAGTTAAACAAGATGAAAAAGCTCTAAGAGGTCTGTTGTACAACAGTTTACCTATCGTTGCCTTAAGAGATATAAATCTGAGTCCAAAAGTGATTATAACATCCCTAATGATAACAATAGCAAAAGTAATTCACAAGATCTCAGGACTGGAGAAAACCACAGAGGTCGATTCCTTCTACATCTCTGATTACCAACCTTGGCTGCAGATAATCAGCTCTGAAGCTTTTAAAACACAAGAATGCTCAGGTTCATCCCCACCATACACACCTCATAAGAGATTCAGCCTGGGATGGGGCTGGGCATTGGTACTTTTTAGACTCCCCAGGCAATTGTAATGTGCAGTAGCCAGGGTTGTGAACCACTACGCCATTGATTCTCAAACTGCATGTAGGAATTACCTGGGAGGCTTAACAAAAATATTGATTCCTGGATGCCACCCTGAGATTCTGACCTCAGAATCAGACTGGTCTGGGGTGTGGTCTGGCATCCTGATTTTTAAAAGCTCTCCAAGCAATTCTAATACGCAACTAAGTTTGGCAACCATCACTTTACACTCTTAAGAATGACCTATGGACCAGCGGCACTGGTACCATGTGGGAGCCTGCAGGAAATGCAGAATCTCAGTCCCCACCCCAAACCTACCGATACAGAATCTGCAATACTAACAGAAGTCTCAGGTGGTTTGTGTCTATTAACAAAATTTGAGAAGCACGGCCCTACACCATCCCAGACAGGGACCAGTGAGTCCCCAGCACTCTGTCCAATTTCCACAGACTCCTATCTCTACTCTACCCCCATACCCATCCTTTAAAAAAGTGGGGGGAGGGGGCATCATTTAGGACAGTTCTGCAGCAGGTAAACTGAGGATCTATCTCTCCCAATTTATATCCAGACTTTTAACCTCCCAACACAACCCAGCTGGAAGGCAAGCATTTGCTTCCTGAAGCTGAAAGATCCAGATTTTTTATTATTCCAAAGAATCACATTGAGTGGGAACAGAACAACCCCTGAAGAGGACATTTCACCAATGATCAGCTTCAAGAGGCCTCCCCAGAGTCCCCAAATTCCCCCACAACAGAGTGAGCCATTTTAATCAGCGGCTGCTGTCTCATCTGTATGTGAGTCCCATGAATATGCAAGCTGGGTAGATGGGGTCTCAAGGAGCAGGGATAATTGGCCCCTTATACTTGATATTCCAGGCCACTGTTCTCTTCTGGTTCAGTTTTCCTCTCCAGCAATCTTGTGAGGGATTTAGGTCACAGCAAATGCCATGGGCATTATCCATTGGAACAAGATCAAAGGGAAGAAGGAGTGCATTTTAAAGTCTAGTGTATGGGGTGATTACTTAATGATACTATTAAATTTCTTCTGTGTTTTGCAACCTCTCTGGAGAGGGCTTTGCAAATACCCCATGCCTCATTAGCCTTGGGCCATTAGCCTTGGGCTTATCACATGTTGGGAGGTATGTAGCTGGTGCCTACCACTCTGTAGCCTTCTCCATCTTTGGGAATGGAGAGATACAGGGGCTCTCTAAAGGCAAGGTTAGGAGGGGTGTTGGTAGACCCAAATCATCCAGATGGAGCCTCTGAACAGACACCATTTTTCCCACCATCATTTATTCTCTCTTCTTCCTCTAAGGAACCACTCTCTCCCCAGTTCTTATTTTACATGGTTTGGAGATGACTGACCAGACCAAGGATGGGTGTGTGTTCAGGTCCAGCCAATCAGAGCAACTCATTCTCCCAGCCACAGGGAATGGATCAGGAATGCACACAGGATCCAATCAGAGTCAATGAGCATTAGCTGGGACTCTTGCGGAGAAAGGCAAGAATGTTTACACCTAGGAAGATCTAAAACCAGCCAGCAGCCATCTTACCATGTAGGGAGATGTGGTCCCAACTAAAGCCAACACAGAGGGAAGCGGAGCCAAAAGTGGAAAGAGACAATTTTGTGTCCCTGGATCTGGTCATACCTGAAGACTTGAGCCTTGTGGAGACGTGAGCCAATGGATTTCCTATTTTGTCTAAACCACTGGAGTTGGGTTTTGATTACTTGCAAGCAAATGAGTCCTAACTGATATTGACTGTTTTGTTCAAATCATGTCATGATACCAAGTGGTGTTCTACCTGTCATGTGGCTCGTATTGAAGACAGGATAGCATAACATCTACTCTTTCCAGTAATATCATTGACCCCTACTATGTGCCAGGCACTGTTCTAGGTACTCAGGACAGCTCAGCAAACTAAATGCTTCTCTTGTTGAACTTCCATGGGCTTGGTTGGATTCAGAAGGCTTGTGGAGAGTTTCTACCTTAGAGATGAAGAAACCAGCACCCTGAGACATTCCCAAGGTCACCCAGGAAACATGTGATAGAATGGAAATTCAAACCCCGATCAGTTCGACTGCTTAGCCCTGTCTGAAAATCCCAAGCCAGAAGTGGAAAGCTGGCAAAATCAAGCAAGATCATGCCAAAAGATGAGTTTTGGTTGGACCATGAAGATTTTTAAAAACTTCAGAATGATTGGCTGCCACTAAAATTCAGATTTTATGTAAACATCCAGATTTCTAAGTAGTCTTGAAAAGTTGAAATTTCTCATAGCAGTAAACTAGAATTCCCACATGGCAACAGTTGGCTGGAGTGAGAAGAGGCTGCCCCTTGAAACACAGCTGCTTTCTCCAGTTTGCCCCAGTCTCCACCTGGACCACCTCTCTCACTAAAGTTTCCTTCTTGGCCCCTGTTGGCATTTAAGTTTGTGAGCCCTGCTGCAGACTTTGTGAGGGCACCCTCCTATTCGTACTTATCACGGCTGTATCCCCAGTACCTGGCACCTAGCACAGGATCTATGCGGGGTTGCTCTTCTTTCTACCACATAAAAAGTGAGATGAGGAAAAGAAACTTGGCCCAAGACGGTGCTGATGAAAGCCATCCACTCATTTTTTAAAAATAAAAATTGTTTATACTTCAGGTGTATAACATGATGCTTTCATATACATATACATAGTGAAATGGTTACTCTAGCTAAGATAATTAACATTTCATCTCCTCACATAGTTACCTTTGTGTGTGTGTGTGTGTGTGTGTGTGTGTGTGTGTGTGTGTGTGGTGAGAGGACCTGAAATCTACTCTTTTAGCAAATTTCCAGTAATCAATACAGTATTATTAACTAGAGTTATCATACTGTCCATTAGATCACTAGACTCATTCACCTTGACATTTGCATATGATTAAATCTCATGGAAGCAGAGCATTCAGAATCAGCTCCAGGAAACATATACCCTGCTGGTCTCTCTCATTTCTGGAGAGGAACCCTAAATGTGTCCAAGGGCTCGTGGGTGCTATAGACAATCCAGTGTTCAAGGCCAACAGCCAATAAACGGAAACCAATAAAGTGATAGAAATAAATATGTCTCCTACTTGTCTGAAGAGGAATGAAATGACAGATCAAAAAGGCTTGATTTTTTTTCAGAGTGGGGAGAAAAAAAGTTCCGAGGGGGAACGTCCAATTTATTATTGAGTATCTGCCGTGTGCCAGGCACTGTGCTAAGTGATCAGATACAGAGGTGAGTGAGACACAGTCCCTGCCCTCAGAGAGCTCACACTATACGGGGGTGCAGGTGTGGAGATGTGAATGCCCAGGATGCTGTAAAGTGTAGGAGAGGTGTGATAGAGTTCTGCATGGAGTCCAGTGGTCACTCCCACTCAGTGGGAACAGTGTGAGCAAAGGCGTGGAGGGGTAAGACAGCAAAGCACATTAGGGGGACATCAGGTAGGGCTGGAGCACGGGCTGTGAGGGGGCTAGGGGGCTAGATTAGACAGATTAGGCCAGAGAAGTTGGCAGGGACCTGATCATGATGGGTCCTTCATGCTACATTGAATCAGGTTATCAAAAGGGGTAATGGCATGGCTCTGGCACCACACAGACCGGGGATCAAATCCAGACTCCTCGTCTAACTTGCTGGGTGACCTGAGCAAGTGACATCACTTCCCTGAGCCTCAGTTTTCTCATCGGAAGAATTGGAAACTAGCAGTGCTTACCTCAGAGAGTGGTGGTGATAATTAACTAAAATAATCTGTTCAGAATAAATGTTACTGTGGAACGCTCCTGAAAGGTGAGGCAGGGAGTCATAATTCCCCCCAAAGGCCTAATTTGCTGCTGAGAATATGAGAAAAAGAGCTCCTGGAGGGAATTTGATCTTTCGGCTCCCACAGGAGACTATTTCTGCCTCTCCCCGCCCCCGCTGATGAGATGTGTTGGTACACAGGGAATATACAGAGTTTTGAGAGTTCCAGACGTGGAAATGAAGTTTTTGATTTACTTTACAATTTGCACTTTTATAAATGCATCGAGGCTGTGGGTCACTGAATTATTCAGGCGCTTTCTGAACAATGCCCATGATGGAATGGGTGTTTGAAGTTGTGCTTTCAGGGGTGACATCATTTGGAAGTTATCAGCAACATGTCCTCAGAGATATCAGGCGAAGCTGCATTGTTTAGACAAGTGCTAATAATTTAAGCCTCTTGAAAATTCGGAGGGAAGAGTGATAAAATTAAGAAAGAAACAGTTTACATTTGGAATCTGCATTTGCAGTAAGAAGTGCCTTGTGTGACAGCTGCATACACAGGAATTGAGAGGGCTGGGAAGGTGAAGATGGCTCAGTCATCCTGCTCATCTGTCAGGCTGGCGTGGCAACTGAAACTCCACTACGATGTCCATTAATTTGAGGCTTGAAGACTTTACAGTCTTTTTGGATTCTTATTTAAAATGCTAATATCCTTATAAAAAGGCAAAGGCTTTCAGATAAGAATTTTTGGTTTAATTCCGGCTATATGCTGTTTATGCCTAAAACAAGTGGCTATAAAAGTTTGCGAATATACCTACAGGTAAAGGTACAGTAGGCAAATGCAAAAACAACCATTGAAAGCATGAGTGGTACTAGTATCATCAGATAGAATACAATTCAAGACCAAAAGAGTAAATTTGCCCAAATGATAGATTATCAAATGATAAAAGGTATAACTCTTGGAGAAAATAGTATAGTAATTAAACTTTCTGCACCAAACAACAGAGCATAAGGGAAAGAAATCAGGAACAACCTAATGAGCATGAATGGAGAAGCAGATGAATAGGTTTTGATGCACCCTTACTATGAAATGTTAGGCAGCTATTAAAATGGATAAGTTACATTTGTATGTACTGAGATAGATCAGGGGCTCTCAACCCTGGCTGCGCATTAGAATCATCTAGAGAGCTTTTAAATATGCCACTGTCCAAAGTGATTCAGTTGGTTTTGGAGGAGCCCAGTCTTTGGAATGGTTTGATTTAATGTGCAGTTAGAATTGAGACCCAACAGCTTAAACGGACACCATTATATCATCATATATTAAGTAAAAAAGCAAGAAGGGGAGGGGGGGAAATGAAGAAAAACAACAAGAAGAAAAATAAGACAATAAACAATATAAATGTGTATAATTTTCCATGTCTCTGTCTGAGGCTTGTGAAAAATGAAAAACTATATAAAATACCAAAAGTAAATATTGGTAATCTAATTTTCAGGGAGAGAAGTTTGGAGTAGAGGGAGCTTAATCACTGAATTTCCTTATATGTTACTTTGCATAATTTGACTTGCAATGACAAGCATGAACTATTGTGTAACTTTTAAAATTCAGCCATTCAATAATATTAATTAAGCATCTACTACATGCCAGGCATTACCCCAGCTTCTGAGGATACAGCAGTAGGAAAAACATATGGAATTCCTACCTTTGTGGAGCTTACATTCTAGTGGAATCAAATAAATTTTAATAAATTGCAAATAAAATTCCAATCAATTTTTGAATGCTAATACTCAAAGTTGACATGACATAATGCCTTATCAGCTGTTCAACAGCCTTATCAGCTGTTGTTTCTGTGTGGATTAAGACCTGTGGAAAGAGTGGGGCGATGAGAACAGAATGTCTTTTGGAATGATCTCAGAATTTGATGGCTAAATGGGGAACTGGAAGTGATCCCCTGGCCTGGCTGACATGTGGTTCAATTTCAAGTTAAGCAGGCTAAAGCCATTCCTCTAGAGGTTGCCCTCACTGTCTACCAGACAATCAGGAGTCTTTCTGTGTGTCAGCTGGATATCTTATGCATTAATAATGGCATTTCTGAGTCTACAATCTTCCCTCTGGCTTCTGAGTGTCCAGTAAACCCAGACTCCCAGAGTATCTAAACACAGAGTCTTAAGAGCTTAACAGGAAGGATTGGTGGCTTGACCAGCGAGAATAGCTTTCTCCAGCCTTATCTAGGCCACCTTATGTGCTTACTCATGAAGCCTATATAATACCCCGGCTTAAAACAGAAGCCTGTTTGAAACAACACGGCATATAATCCCGTTCCCTTCTCACCTCTCTGATTAAAGAATAAAAAAATTTCTTAAAAACTTCTACAGACTTGAGGTTCCTCAGGTCAGAAAAGAGCCATGAGTTTGCAGATGCCTCTTTCCTGACTAATCTCATGAGCCCAGTCACTACTGGTTTCTATCAGCATCCTCAAATTGCATAGGACAAAATTCACAACTTACGTGGACCTAAAAGTACCCTGGAGGCTTGTCAAAAATTTAACACCAGAATAATCCCTAAAGATGACAAAAGTCCAGGAACAGTTTGTGTTTCTACTAGCTGGAGAGAAAAACCTCATAATTCATGGAATATGAGGCAAAGTACTAAAAAATGTGTCATCTTATTATTTTGGAAATGTCAACCCTGGATTAAAGGATCTTCTTAGCAAAACTTAAAAAGCAAGACTAGAAAGTATCAAACTTAAATATGTCCCACAACAACATCCCAAAATATTTATAGGATTACAAAACTACTCAGCATCCAACAAGGTAAAATTCAAAATGGCTAATAATAAAAATTTCCAGGCATGCAAGGGAGTAGAAAAAAACTGTCCCATAACGAGGCAAATAATTAATCTGTAGAAAGAGACCCAGAAATGATACAGATTAGAGAATAAGTAGACAAGGAAAATGAAGCAGCTATTATTACTATATTCCATATGATCAAGAAGAAAGAAAAGCTTGAATATGTTAAGTAGAGAAGATAAGACCCAAATCACACTTCTAGAAAGGAAAAAAAAATCTCTAAGATGAAAAATACACTGGATCAGATGAAACACAGATTAGATACTACAAAGGAAAAGATTAGTGAACTTGAAGACATAGCAATAGAAACTAGAGAGAAAAAAAAAAATGACAAAAACCCAGAAGATAAGTATGCTGTGGGACAATTTCAAATGGCTTAAATACATGTAATTGTAATCCCAAGAAGGAAGTAGGGGTAAATATATATATATTTAAAAGTAATGACAAAAATTTCTAAATTTGATGAAAACTATAAACAGAGAGATCCAAGAAGCATGATGAAACTTACACATGAGAGTCATGAAGAAAATGATACAAATTCATAGTATAATCAAAATGTTGAAAACCAGTGAGAAAGAAAAAAAAGTAAAGCAATCAGAGAATAAAGATGCACAGAGAAACTAAGATATTTATGATGGCAGACTTCTTACTGGAAACCATGCAAGCCAGAAAAAGTTCAGCAACACCCTTAAATATTAAAAAACAAAACAAAACAAAAAAATACCTGTCAATCTTGAATTCTATACACAGTGAAAATAAATTTTGAAAGTAAAGGTAAAACATTTTTTTAAATAAAATATTTTTTTCACACACACAAAGACTGAAAGAATTCATTACCAGATTCATAGGCCAAGAAATGTTAAAGAATTCCTTCAGGCAAAATGAAAGTGATACCAGAAGATTTGAATCTGTAGAAAAGAATGAAGAGTATGAGAAATAGTAAATGTGTAGGTAAATATGTAAGACTTTTTCTTTTAAAAAAAAAAAAAACTCCTTAAAAGACAACTGACTGTTTAAAGCAAAAATAATAAGAATATATCATGGAAGTCAAAACATATATAGACGTATAATATATGACAAAAATAGCACAAAAGCGGGTACCAAGGAGATGAAAATATAGTTAGATTCTTATATAGAAGTGGCATAATATTACATGAAGATAAGCTGTGATAAGCTAAAGATATATATTATAAAATGAAAGCAACCATTAAAAAGAAAACCCAAAATGTTATAGCTAACAAGCCAACAAAGAGACAAAATGGAAGCATAAAGAAAACTCAACTAAACCAGAAGAAGGCAGAACAATAGAAACAAGAGGAAGTAAATAGCAAACCAATAGCAATATGGAAGACTTGACTTCAACTATGTAAATAATCCTGTTTAACATAAATGGGTTAAGCAACTCAATTAAAAGGTAGAGAATATCAGATTAGAAAAAGAAGCAAAATCCCACCAAAGCCTAACTACATGAAACTTCTTTAAAGAAAATACTCAAATAGTATAACAGTAAAAGGATGGAAAAGATATACAAGGTTAACAGTAACCCAAAAAAAGCTTGAGTTTCTATGATAATATTAACCAAAGAATATTACCAAGGAAAAAGGAGAGTATCACAAAGTATCACTTTATCATAGTGATAAAGGGGTCAATGCATAAAAATACTAAAAGTGTATGCAACTGACAACACAGCTTCAAAATACATGAAATGAAAACTGATAGGACAAAAAGAGGAAACAAAGTACTCAAATATAGTGGAAGAGTTGAAAAGTTCCTACCCAATGACTGATAGAACAAGTAGACAGAAAATCAGCAAGAACACAGAACAGATTAACTAGGATAACACTTTCAAACAATATGACCAAATTGACATTTCTATAACACTCCAGCCAACAACAGCAGAATACACATTCTTTTCAAATATACATAGAATATTTATCATGATAGACCATACTCCTGGCCATTAAAAAAGCCTCAATAACTTTGATGTAAAGTATGTTCTCTGACCACAGTGGAATTAAATTAAGAATCAATAACAAAAAGATACCTGGGAAATCCTACATATTTGGAAACTAAATAGAAAACTTCTAAATAGCAAATTGGTCAAAAAAATTAGTTAATATCTTGAACTAAATAAAAGAAAAATATAAAATATCTAAATCTGTAGGATACAGCTAAAGCAGCTTGGAGTGAAATTAATAGCACTAAACACCTATATTAGAAGAGAAGAAAGAACTCAAATCAGTGACCTAAGCTTTCACTTAAGCTATAAAGGGAAGATCAAATTAAATCCAAAAAAGCAGAAGAAGAAATGTAATAAAGAAAAGAATAGAAATCAATGAAATAGAAAATATATATATTAAAACTAAAAACAAGTTCTTTGAAAAGATCAATAAAATTAATAAACTTCTAGTCAAATTGATCAGGATAAAAAAAAGAAGATGTAAATTACCAGTATCAGAAGTGAGAGAGGGGACATCACTATTGGTCTTACAAACATTAAAGGGGTAATAAGGGAATATTATGAACACCTTTATGCCAGTATAATCAACAACTTGTTGATGAAATGGGCAAATTCCTTAAAAACCACAAACTACCAAAGCTCATTTGAAAAGAAACAGAAGATCTGAATAGTCCTATATCTATTAAAGAAATTGAATTTATAGTTTAAAAACCTCACCACAATGAAAACTCCTTGCCTAGATGAATTCATTTGTGAATTCCATCAAACATTTAAGGAATAAATAATACCAATTCTACAAAAACTTTTTGAAAAAACTGAAGAGGAAGAAATACTTCTCAGTTCATTCTATAAGGTCAACATTACCCTGATTCTAAAACCGGAAAAGTACATTAGAAGAAAACTACAGACCAATATCCCTCACATACATAGACACAAAAATTCCTAGCAAAATTTCTGCAAATCAAAGTTAACATTTTTATTTTTCTATTATATTTTTAAAATAAATTTACTTATTTATTTTTGGCTGCATTGGGTCTTCCTTGCTGCACGCGGGCCCCCTCCGGCCACGGAGAGCGGGGGGGCCACCCCCCACCGTGGTGCACGGGCTTCTCACCGCAGCAGCCCCCTCCCCGGCCACGGAGCACAGGCTCCAGGCGCGCGGGCCTCAGCAGCCATGGCACGTGGGCTCAGCAGCTGCGGCTCACGGGCTCCAGAGCGCAGGCTCAGCAGCTGCGACCCGAGGGCCCAGCTGCTCCGCGGCATGCTGGATCCTCCCGGACTAGGGCCCGAACCCGTGTCCCCCTCACCAACAGGCAGACTCCCAACCACTGTGCCACGAGGGAAGCCCCGAAGCTAATATTTTTAAAAGAGATAATCATAACTATGTGAGGTTTGTCTCAGGAATACAAACTTGGTTTAACATATAAAAATCAATATATGAAACTCATGGTAAGAGCAACCTATAAGAAAAAAAGTATGATCACGTCAATTATAGACACAGAAAAACTGTCTATAAAAACAAACATCCATTCAGCATAAAATCTCTGAAAACTAGGACAGAGTGGAATTTCATCAACCTGATAAAAGGCATCCATGAAAAACCTACAGCTAGCACCATACTTAATGGTAAAAAAAGCCTATGCTTTCTGCTCAAAATCAGGAATCAGCTGTGTGTCTGCCTGTACTACTTCTGTTCACCATAGCTCCAGAGGTTCTAGCAGTGAAATAAGACAAGGAAAAGTAAATGAAAAGAAGCCATATTGGACAGGGAAAGGCAAAACTCTTTATTCACAGACATGATCATTTACAAGACAAATTTTATAGAATCTACCAAAAAGCTACTAGAACTAATAGGTCAGCTTAACATGGTTTCTAGATATTAGCTCAATATGTTTTGGAAATAAATTTTGTTTCTGTACACTGGTAATTAATAAATGGAAGTTAAGATTTTTAAAACAGTACTGTTTACAATAGCACCAAAAATATTAAATTCTTAGGGATAAATTTGACTAAAGTTGTGCGAGGTCTACGTACAACAAATCACCAAACATTGATGAGAGAAATTGAAGAACATCTAAATAGAGATACAGTGTTTGTGAATTGGAAGACAATATCGGTAAGGTGTCAACTCTCAAAATGATCTATAGAGTCAATACAAATTTATTCAAAATCCCAGCAGGCTTTTATTTGTACAAATTGAACAGCCACTTCTGAAATTCATGTGGAAATACAAAGGACTTAGAATTGCTAAAGTAACTTTGGAAAAGAGGAACAAAGTTGGAGAACTTGCAGTACGAGACTTCAGTACTTATTATAAAGCTGTAGTTACCAAGATGGCATGGTACTGGCCAAAGGACAGACACAAAGATCAATGGAACAGAATAAAGAGTCCAGAAATAGACCCACACATATATGGTCAATTGATTTTTGACAAAGATGCCAAAGCAAGTCTATGAAAATGAAAAGGAAGTTGCGGATTGGGAGAAAACACTTGCAAACATATATATGACAAAGGACTTCTATCTAGAGTACACAAAGAACTCCTACCACTGAATAATAAGACAAACAACCCAATATAAATACTTGAACCAAAAGTTCACCGAAGAAGATATATAGAAGGTAAACAAGCACACACAAAATTGCTCCATATTATTAGTCACTAGGGAAATATAAAATAATCCACACTGAGATAACACTTCACTCATACTAGAATGGCTAAATGTAAAAGATAAACTCACCAAGTTTTTGTGAAGATTTGGAGGAACTAGAACTCCCATATACTGATGCTGAGAATGTAAAAAGTTACAAGCACTTTGGGATGTAGTCTGACAGTTTTTTAAAAGTTTAAACATTCGACTAATGTATGATCCAACCATTCTACTCCTAGGTATGTACCAAGGGGAAATTGAGGCCTATGTCCATACAAAGACTTGCAGACATATGGTCAAAGCAGCTTTACACGTAATAGCCCCAAAATAGAAGCATCTTAGCAGTCTCTCATCAGAGGGATCGATAAATGAGTGAAAGTTACCAAACAATAAAGAGTAGGTAAGCTATGAATCCACTTACCTGAAATTCCAGAAAATTACAAACTAATCTACGGAGACAGCAGATCCATGGAAACCTGGGGATGGGAGGAGGGGGAAGGTATGGAGATGACTGCATTACAAAAGGGCATGAGGAAACTTGTGGAGGTGATGCATATATTCATGACCTTGCTTGTGGTGATGATTTCACAGATGCATCGTAATGTCCAAACTCATCAAACTGTATACTTTAATGTGTGAAGATATTGTAAGTCAATCATATCTCAGTAAAGCTGTAAAAAAAAAAACCAAAGGCAGCCACCTAGTCCCATGTCCAGAAATGGTTAAGTAGCAGTAAGTGAAATACAAGAATCAGCTTTTTAACACACCTCCCAGGACACGCTGGTGTAGGTGGTCCCTGAACTGCACTTTGAAAAATACTGCTCGAGGAAAATATATCTCTTGGCTACACCAACCCAGCTAGGGGTACTAAGTGCCAAGCACAGTTGGCCAGTTGGCCCAAATCAGCTGGGCAGGTAGGAGCCATATTATTGAAACTTATTTCCACAACTTTTTTCTCCCCCCCATCTTTCTCTCTATACTGGCTCATCCACAAGTTCACTTTTCTTTCCTGTCACTTCTTGTCTTGTCATTGTCCTTACGTGTCACTCCACTGGTTCTGGATGGCTATCCTCAAAAGTCTTCCCCTTGTGGCTTTAGACTTCTCATTCTCTTAAACACCCCCAAACTGCCAGAGCCCTCCCCATCCTTAAGCTGGAAGAATCCTCCAACGAAAAGAACAGGCATTCCAAAGTTTCCAAATTTGATTCATAGAAAAGATGTTCTGGGATTCCCTGGTGGCGCAGTGGTTAAGAATCCGCCTGCCAATGCAGGGGACACGGGTTCGAGTCCTGGTCCAGGAAGATCCCACATACCGTGGAGCAACTAAGTCCAGGCGCCACAACTACTGAGCCTGTGCTCTAGAGCCCGCGAGCCACAAGTACTGAGCCCGTGTGCCACAACTACTGAAGCCCACGTGCCTAGAGCCCGTGCTCTGCAACAAGAGAAGCCACCGCAATGAGAAGCCTGTGCACCGCAACGAAGAGTAGCCCCTGCTCGCTGCAACTGGAGAAAGCCCGCGTGCAGCAACAAAGACCCAATGCGGCCAAAAATAAATAATAAAATAAAATAAATAAATTTATTTGAAAAAAAAAAAAAAAAGAAAAGATGTTCTTTTTGTCCAGACTGAGCTAGACCAAGCTCAGTCTAAAGGAAATGTGTTGATGTCTCTTAAAACACCTTTTTTTTTTTTTTCCACAAATTTTTCCAAGTGTTCTTTCTCTGACTGCATCCAGTGTTGAGAACTTGTGATATGAGGTCAGTGGGCAATCCAAGTGCATATTATATTACTATAGAATAAGTTTTTTTTCTTAAAAAAAGAGTAAGAAGTGGAAATAAAAATACAATAAACTTTTAAAAAATGTTAATAACCGTGAATAAGGTTAATGTATTTTGCCTTATCAGTAGGTGTCTTTGTGTGGATTAAAAGGGTTTTTGGTGGTTGTTAGTGAACTGCTTCTGTCCATGTTTTTAAATTAATTAAACAAGGAGGTCAAAAGACTGAGGTGGTTTTAATGCCTTGGTAGCCAAACTAAGCAAACCAAAACCTTAGCCTGAAATCTCTCAAGGTTAAGAAATTGATACCTAAGGACAACAATTCACAAACAGCCAACTAGGTTTCTCCCAATAAAGCAACCCCTTAAGCTTTAGCCAATCAAATCATTTCTTTGCATTACTTCCAACCTTTCTCTATAAATATCTTTCCCCTAGCTCCTGTGGTGGGGTACACCTAAACACTTCCTGTTTGGCACTGGCAGATTCAAATAGATTTTTGCTCAAAGAAACTATTAAAATTTTTAATATGCCTCAGTTTGTCTCAAAAATATCCATTAACATCACCCATTTGCCTGCCCCCCTCTACTTTTGCCTACCTCTCCTTGTAAAGTGTTTCTGTGCCTTCCTCTGGCTTGGTCTGGGCTGTCAGCCTTGCAATGGCCACTTTGTTTGAAGGTCACTTTGCCAGCACCTGGTCCTCGGCTGCCAGGGAAAGCTGGCAGGAAAATCTCTTTCTCAGAGGTATGGGCAGCATTGGTGCCCTCTGAGTCGCCTAATGTGCCTCTTCTCTGGCTGAGACAATGAAAATCTAACCTGGAAAGCTGTCCTGGCTTGGAAGGCTCTGCTCACGCAGTCAAAAGAGAACTTTATTTACATAACAACAATAATCCTATAAGTTGACTGACTGCTTCTAATTTACACAGTGCTCCTGGGTCCATTACGATAATGATATCAGTCAGGACTCTGTGTTGCAGGTACCCGGAACTCCCAGCTCACAGAACTAAGCAAAAGGGAAAAAGTGGACTCACGTAACTTGAAAGTGCAAGGGGAGAGTAAATGTCAAGCATGTCTTGATCCAGGGACCTTATTTCTCTCTGTCACTTGACTCTACCATCCACTGGGCTATCTTCATTCTCAAGACCCCATGTTTGGTCCCTGGCTGACCTAGCTTATAACCCTATAATTGGTAGCATTATCTGTAGAAAATAGCTCTCTCCCAGCATTCCTAGCAAAAGTTTCCTTGTGTTCTACTGGCTCTCATGAAATCACATGATCATCCCTGAACCAATCACTATGGGCAGGCAAATCTCATAATCTCTTCGGCCAGGTCCCAGGTCACAAGCCTCTCCTTGGAGCTGGGGTCAGACTGAGAGTAGGGGAGAGGGCTCCCAGAAGAAATTCAAAGTGTATTGGAAAGGAAAAGTACAGTGGATGCTATTGGGGTCCCAACCAGACCCTCGGTACAAGGCCTGTGCCTCCATCTCCCAGCTGCGGTGATGCTGGATGTTAACAGCTCTTCCTGCATCCTTCTCTGGAGGATCCCCTTGCTACTGATAGGAGCCTTCTCACCAGGCATGCCTGGGAAATTAGGTCCTTCTTCTGGGAATGGCCAGCGACCAATGACTGATTGATATTGGGGTATAAAGCCCAGCTCCCTGGCCTCTGGATAGGGCAAACTCTGTGGTACAATGCACCAGAGCTGCCTGCAGGAGCTCGCTAAGGCTAGACATCACTTGAAAACACTTCTTCGCATCCTTTCCTCTTCCAGCCTCTCCTGATTCCTTGAAACTCCATTACAGGTTTGTCCTGAGAGCAATCCCTCAATAAACCATTTGCGTAAGAAACTCTATTGCAAATTCTACTTCTAGGCAACACAACCGAAGGCAGATGGGAATGGATAAAGCATGCAAAACAGCAAAAACAACGACTGACTCTAATAATGGTGATGATGATGATAATGACGACGATGGTGATGATGATGATGATGATGATGATGATGATGATGATGATGGTGATCCTTAGCATGTACTGAGGATTGTGACATGTATTAGCCTCCGTATTAGATGCTTTACGTACATTTCCTGATATCCTCACTACAGCTTCGGAAGATGGTCATTATTATCCCTATTTTGCAGAGGAGGAAGTTGAGGTTGAGCAAGGGGAACTGAATCATCCATGCTCATATTGCTAGGAGCTAGCGAAGCTGCATCTGAACCTACTCTCCCTGCTGCCCAGTTGCTGCTCCTCAGAGACCAGTTCAGTAATCTCCACCCACCTGGCAATATAACACACCTCCTTTCTTTGCTATACTATTTTTTTAAATATGCGATATGTGTCAGACACTTTGCTAAGCCTTTATATGTATCACCTCATTCAAGTCTCCCAACGGCTCTAAGAAGTAGGTTATTATCCCATTTTACAAACTGAGACATGGTAAGGTGAACGAGCCTTCCAAAGTTATGCAGCTAGCAAGTGGTAGAGCCCAGATTTGGACCCAAGTATATGACTTCAGGGCCCACACTCCTAGCCCCTACTTTAATATCATTACTAAAGTTCTTCCAAAATGTCCTAAGAAACCAAACTTCATCTAACTATGGAAAAACTAAAACAAAGAATGTTTCTCTTTTCTACCCCTGAACCCTGATTTCCTAGGTATGTAAGAAAGTGATAATAACTCTGGGTTATTAACCCATGACTCAATCAATTTAAGTGAATTCCCCAAACTGCCAGAGGTGGATACAAAATTGTCTGTCTGCTTCATAACGTTTATGATCTGAAAGAAAAAAAAAAAAAAAACCCGGAGAATCGTGTAAAGTTGGGATCCATTTCCTTTAGCTACATAAAGAGCAGTTGGCTCATTTCCTTTTTTAGTAACTGCCACGAATTTTTCCTTAGTAGTTCTTTCTTAGTTGTCTGGCTCTCCCTGAAGTTAAGCTCCACAAGAACAAGGGCTAGGTTGGTCTTGTTTATCACTGTTTTCCCAATACCTGGCACTGTCATGGCACATAGTTTGTTTTGAAAAAATACCTTTGGATGAATACATTTCGACAGTGAAAGGAAACAGCAATCACATCAGGCTATGTGTCACTGATATAGAAACTCCTCTTTAAAAGAGAGTACCAAATGATAATGTTAGAGGTCTACTAACTCCTCATGATTCCACCAGTGATTAAAAGCCAGTAGTTTCATTATTTCATTCTGTTCTGTGGTTTCCAGAACTTGATTCTGCTTTGTAAACTGAGGTTAGAAAACTGGTAGAGAATCGAAATCCTCTGGGCTGTTTCTCCATTCTGGAGACTACAGTCGCGATCAGCACTGTCTTAATGAATCTCCACTTTATTAAACTGTTATTTGGTCCTGAAGCACGTCATTGGTAGCCCTTCTTCCTCAGAACAGAAGGTGGGCTGCAGAAAAGAACAGCAAAATACAGACAAGGCAGAATGAGATGACGATGTGCCCTCCACCTATGGATCCTCATTGAATTAACTCTTTCTCAGATGACAGGCTCACACTGTCAGGGACGTTGTAGGTGGTAGAAAATTTCTGCAGAGGACTGTCCAGAGCTGGATGTGGTAGGAACCCCAGGGATGGGGCATCTGTTTGGAGAACTGGATGTCTTGCTGCTGGGACCCTGGAGAATGTCCATTTCTTGAGTCAACTCAGTTCCGGTGGGAGCTAATTAATCTCCTCTCCATCACCCAATCATTGTGCTAGCTCATGTCCCCATCATCTTTCATTACCTCCTCTAAACTGGTCTCCCTGCCTGCAGTCTCAAACTCCCACACCACCTGGCAATCTGAAAAGAATAATTATTTAATGAGTTTCAATTACATCCAGATACTTTAAGCACATGACAGGGATTAATTTGTTTAATCCTCACAACAACCCAGTGGGTAGGTAGGATTATCATCTTCATTTTGCAGGGGAAGAAACAGGGGTTTAGGGAAAAGAAATGCTTTGCCCAAGGTCCCGCATGCTACTCGATGGTGAAGCAAGATCCCAGCCCAGGGCGGCCTGATTCCAAAGACAATGTCGTTAACGTTGATGTCCTGCCTCTAACCAACACCCATGTGATCGCTCTAAAGCCCAGATCTGGCCCTATTCCTTTTATTAGCCTTCTGTGATTCCCTGCTGCCCAGTTAATGAACTCCAGATCCATATCCTAGCAAGTTTCCAAATCAGACTTAAATCTAGGTCCCCGTCCTATCCCCGAATCCCTCTCTCCCCAGTGTATCCATCACTCCATTCCCTCTAAACTTCTTACTCTGTTTCAGTTATGCTATTTGCCTTCATATCTCAGCCCCTCTGCACAGGCTATTCCTCTACTTGGAATGTCCTTCCTTTCTCTCCCACCTGGGGAATACTGAATGATCACCTGAAGCCCCAAAGGCACATCCTCTGTAAAGCTCATTTGACTGTCCAAGAAGAAACTCATCCCTCATTCTTTGGCTCCCACAATACTTTTGCCAAATTCTTAACAGGGCACTTACAGTTTTGTAACATACTTGGTCATATGACTCGCTCAAGACCAGAAAGTGTGGTTTATTTGTCTTGAAATTCAGAGCGCCTATCCCAGTATTTCTCAACGGGTAACAATTTTGCCTCGCCTCCAGGCGATGTTCGGCAATGTCTGGAGAAATTTCTGTTGTCACAACCGGGGGCGAGGGAGTGCTACTAACACCTGGTGCGTAGAGCCAGAGATGCTGCTAACTATCCAAAAATACACAGACAACAAACCAAGAATTATCCAGCCCAAAATGTTAATATTGCTGACGCTGAGAAATCTGCCTTCTCTTCAAGCCTGGCTACAGCAAGTAAATTGACTGGTATGTCCACGACAGCAAATCCAGCTAAGATCCTCAGTTGTGATGGGTGTTTTTGTTAGAGGACCCAGGCTCTGCCCTTGGGAAACGAGCTGGAAAGTCCAGACAGAATCCAAGATTTTAAACTCCCAGGAATCTGCTGTGAAAAAAATCTGAGATATGTATCTTCCTTAGTCTTTGGCTAATCTGGGCTTTATGGAGATCAACATTATTTGACATAGGATACCTGGTATGGCAGAAATACAAAGAAGCTCCATTCAGAAGAGAGATTTTTTTTTTTCAGTAGCTATTTTGGGAAGGGAGAAAGGGAGAATTATCAGAGATGCAGGAGTGGCTGAGGAGTGTGATCTCATGGCTGTGTTCCAGAATATACCAGAGAGTGCGTTAGATGGGAAGTGTGGAATCATGCTTGTGTCTAAAGAAATAAAGGCTGTGTTGCGTTGAGATATTTTGAGCAGAACGCAGAGGAAACCCTGGCCCCAAAAAAGAAGGCGGTGGCTAATAATTAGTGATCAGGGCCTCACAGAAACGATTTAGGAATATTTCTTGAGTGAACAAAATAAGTTAATAAAAATTACGCAAGAATCTTTCCTGAGTGGCTATAGATAACTTACCATCCAGACTAGGACACTCTTGAAAGTAGAGGGATACTGTGCGTAACTAACAGGGATTAACTGATTTACGACAGGCATAAACTGAGACTGCTCCAGGCAAACTGGAACTTATGAGAATCCTATGTAAATATTCAGTGTTATTTATTTTACAGTACACGTGTAGTGCCATTTCTTCTTCCTATACCTGTGGCAGACATTACCAATAAATTACAGCACTCCATCCCGCAGAATCAGTGCATAGCCTTGAAACCATCCTCGATCGAGCACCCCCACCCTTCTCTATAAATTGACAGGTATTGCATAAAGATCAGATCCCTGCTGTGGGAGAGCACCCTACCTTTTTGTACTCCAGTCACTTCCACTCTGTCTTTCCTCTCCCACCACTTCTCTCCTCACTGGAGTTCTCATCCTCAGGAACCTGTAATTCTCTCTTTCCTAATTCTCGTAGGGAGGCAACATCCTAGATACAGTGGTCCTTTTAGACATTACTTGCAGCTATTTGAATATCTTCTTGTACTTCAAAAAAAAATGCTATACGATGCTTGATAAATTTGGGATCCAGGGTCAATTAGGCATGAATATTAAATACGTTTTTCAATTAATGGCTAATAAAATGAAACCCTCAGATGGATTTCTGCTCGTTGGAAGTTGTAGGGTTTGATTACGTGGTCATTTTTCCAAGGAGAGATTCCGGTTTCTACCTTGGCAAATACATAAGAGAATTTTGACATGCTTGACTAGTAGTTACTAAACTGAGTGGCATAAACCAAGAACAATAATTGATGAGCTGAAAGCTAGAAGCAGTTAAGAGACCCATCTCCCTCTATGAATATTAATGTTTAACCATTGAGAACATGGTGGGGCAAGGTCAGGGGGTGTGATAGGGAGCTTTTCAAGGGTGACAGACCTTCCATTATTTCAACCATAATGGAGGTCAATTATCTGGAGACAACTGACTCAAGGTATCTATTTTATTTAGTAAAATACTAGCGCAAATTGCTGAAAATTGATCTTTAATTCCATAATCTTTTCTGTAAAGTGTTATCTGGGAAACCCTTTGTGATGTAGGCACACTAAAATCTAAACTCAGGCCTCAAAATTGGGCCTAAACTGAATCTCTATCAATTTTATAGGATTTGTACTATTCAACAATAAACACAGTATTTGTTATTACCCAAGGTTGCTCATTGTAAATTAAATATTCATTGCAAACTAAGATACAATTACGGGTGTAGAACATTTAACTCCCTTTCTCAGACTGATGGCTTGTGAGTTGGCTCTAGGCTGCAGATGTATTTTATTTGGCCCATATAATATTTTAGAAATTATGTTTTAGCACTTCTGAATTCTAAAAAATTTTTAAATCAGGAGTTTTTGCATTTATTAAAAGCACATTTTAAAACTAAAATCCTACTCTGAAAAAAGAGAATATCTAGCAATGCTGGGTATCCATTGCCATGAAGATACTGGATACTTTTCAGTTGTACCTAACCATCCGGGGTTTATTATGTTTCCTTTCTGGCCCCTCAAGGTATTTTAGCTTCCAACTCCTGGTTTAGCTTAATAAGTCAGTCACAAAGGAATCAACCATGAAATTGAAGATGTAGTCACCCAAGAGTATATTTTAATTTAAATTTAACATTATCCAGTGCTTCAGGCAAATGATGAACATCATCCAGCTGTTCCAACACAAACACACACAGATACATGCAGAAACACACACATACACACAAAACTTCAGGACAACTTCTATTTATTCAACCAAGCAAATACTTACTGAGTGCCCACTATGTGCCAGAAACAATGTCAGGTATTTTGATAACAAGATCAACTTGATTCTTTCTCTCAAAAAGCCCAGGGATAAGCAGGACAAATTCACAAGCTAATGGAAAATTACAACACAGTGAACTGCTGGATCTGGGGATGTATTACAGAAACTCTGATATGAAGTATATTCCCCAGATTTTTAAAATCCTTGTACATAAACAGTCTAGGGGGACAAAGATAGGTTTGAATAAATTGATACGTTTATATCTGCCTTGGTCTTTTGAACTTTAAGAGGTCTTTACAAATGCTATCTGAGTTATGGTAACAGAGAGTCAGAGGAAAGCTATCAGTGACTCACTCAAGGTCAACTGCTTTACATCATGGGCAGGACTAGAACTCAAGAGCTGGGCAATTTTATTTTTTTCAGGAGATTTACAGATTCCAACCCACTGGCTTGAAAAGTGGGTCACTCCATTGCGGTAGATTTGGAAAATAATATCTGGGAAGATAGTGCTTCAGGCAGCTGCTACATAATATCTCCTGATTTCAACTTCTCTCAGATCATTAAGGTGGCAAAAAAAAAAAAAAAAGGCTGAAAGATATTTCTGTCCTATGGGCTTCATCTAGAATACCTGGCCTAAATGATGATCATTTGTGTGGTTTGGGGTCAGTCTTGAGGTTGGTCTTTAGTGCAACACTGCAAGGTCATTACAGAGAAATCAAGGGCTTGGAGGAGGTTCTCGTGGCCCTGCTGATCCAATCTGTGTTTGACAAAATGCTGAATGAGACAGCTAAGCCCCAGAGTGAAAGAATCAAACTGAGAAAGAGCTCACTAGACTGAAACATTGGGCACAAGCCAAAAGATAAGCATTAACAGGGACAGATATTGCTTTTAAAAAATCAATTGCTCAGGGGCTTCCCTGGTGGCGCAGTGGTTAAGAATCTGCCTGCCAATGCAGGGGACATGGGTTCGAGCCCTGGTCTGGGAAGATCCCACATGCCACAGAGCGCCTAGGCACGTGAGCCACAACTACTGAGCCTGCACGTCTGAAGCCTGGGCTCCGCAATGGGAGAGGCTGCGACAGTGGGGGGCCCGCGCACTGCGATGAACAGTGGCCCCCGCTCGCCAGAACTGGAGAAAGCCCTCGCACAGAACCGAAGACCCAACACAGCCATAAATAAATAAATAAACAAATTTATTTTTTTTAAAAATCGATTGCTCAAGAAGAGAATGGAGAGGATCAGGCTTGGCTGTGATTTCTCTGAGAAAGACCCGGGGTGTCACAGAGGCTCCTGTGAGCCAAAAAGTGATACAAGGTCATAAAAACACACTAATGGAGAAAACACTTCTAGTTAATAAATAACAAAACTCCAACTCCAATTGATTCGAGCAATATGGAGAATCTATTGGATCATATACCTAAAAGTCCAAGGGTAAACTCTGAATGTCAGTCATTTTTTAATGTGTAACAAACAACTTCCATATCTCAGTAGCTTTCAACGACAAATCTTTGTTTTTCTTTCTCATAGGTTCATGGGGCAGCTTTTTGGTAGATACAGGTTGGACATGGTTGAACCAGATCGGATTCAGGACATCTGGTTGGTTCTGACTACTCCATGGGTCTTCACTCTGGGGCCCTGCAGAAACCACAGTGGCAACTTGGGGAGGATCATCTCATGGCTGATCACCGGAGCTTAAAATGGGTAGTAGAAATACGAATGCTCTAGGGTCTCTGCTTGGAACTGGCAGCCATCACTCCTGCTCACACTCTATTGGCCAAGACCAGTCATGTGACTAGCCCAACATCAGTGGGGCTGAGAAATAGAATACACATTTTTTATTAGGAGGTGTTGTGGTTGCATGGTAAAGGATGCACACGTGTAATTCTTCTTTTAAAGATTTTTTAAAAATTAATTAATTAATTTATTTTTGGCTGTGTTGGGTCTTCGTTTCTGTGCGAGGGCTTTCTCTAGTTGCGGCGAGCGGGGGGCCTCTCTTCATCGCGGTGCGCAGGCCTCTCACTATCGCGGCCTCTCTTGTTGCAGAGCACAGGCTCCAGACGCGCAGGCTCAGTAGTTGTGGCTCACGGGCCTAGTTGCTCCGCGGCATGTGGGATCCTCCCAGACCAGGGCTTGAACCCGTGTCCCCTGCATTGGCAGGCAGATCTCAACCACTGCGCCACCAGGGAAGCCCCACATGTGTAATTCTAATGCAAAGAGAAAGTGATTCAATCACCCATATTTTGGCTTCAGTATTTCTGGATTCAGAAATTTATTTTATTTATTTTTATTGAAATATCATTGATTTATCATGTTGTGGTAATTTCAGGTGTACAGCAAAGTGATTCAGTTATACATAAATATATCTTTTTTTCAGGTTCTTTTCCCTTTATAGGTTATTACAAAATATTGAGTATAGTTCCTTGTGCTATACAGTTGGTTCTTGTTGGTTATCTATTTTATATATAGTTGTATGTCTATGTTAATCCCAAAGCTCTAATTTATCCCCCCCCCCCAGAAATTTAAATGCCAACAGGAATCATTTCTTTCATCCTTCTGCCTTCCACCACCTATAGCCACAGCTTACTGTCTACATTATCATGACTTGGCTATTTTCCTGTCTTCATCGACCTAATTTTACTGTTCCAGAAAACTCTCACCCAGCAAGATAAAAGTTGCAAAGAACTTTATTATTCATTCAAGGAACTTCATGAAAGACCCATCAATTCTTCAATAGAAAGCATTAAACAGTTTATGCCCAAGACTCTTTGAACCCCATTATCTCGAATTTCTCATCCTGCTGTGTCTACCAATCCTAAATTATTATTATATCACAATCCTTACTAATTCTAACAAAGTCCCCACATTAGAGATTCACCTTAAATCAACTTCAAAATCTCAATAAATATCTCCATTTTGTCCTCGCTCCTCTGAGATGCTACTAAGATTCTATCAAGGTAGTGCTCTCTCCTCTAGTGGTAAAAATCAACTTTGCCTTATCAGCAAGTTGTGTTGGTGGTATTGGGGGAAGCCAGCATTCAATAGCTTCATTCTCAGATATCATCACAAGGCTGCACAAATGGCCACTAGCTCCTTCAGGTTTGTGTTATAAAAGCTGAGCATCCCTGAAAGAAAAGACAAAGACTGTTTCTTGGTAGCTACAGAAAAAGTCCTAGTTAAGACTTGGATTGGCCCAGGTCAAATCACATGTCCAGCCATAAACCAATCAGGTTTGGGGGTTGTATACTCTGATTGGCTATGCCTGAATCTCTTGGCTACTGCTGGAAGTAAGAACAGAGTAAACTCCTTCTGAATCACATGGATTGAGAGCAGGGAAGTTGTGGTGCTTCAGACAATAAAGGAACATTTGATAACAGAGGGAGGGAGGATGGATAAGTGGACAGAAATGACAGATATTTGCTACACTGTTTTAGCCAGTAGATATTACTGGGTCCCACATAAGAAGAGAAAAGCTTTATTGCACTGCTTAATACTGACCTCTACAAACTTGTGTATATCCAGAAGAAAGAGTGATAATAGTCATGGGATAGGCACCAGCTGAATGATGACGCCTGCATAGTTTATGCAGAACAAGGAAAAGACTTGAAGGTCTGTCATGTATAAAAGTGAATAAACCTGACTCACACCTGATTCCATTCAAAATTGGGCTTTGTTATGGACCGAATGTATGTATCCTCCCAAAATACATATGTTGAAGCCCTAACTCCCAGTGTGGCTGTTCTCGGAATAAGGAGGTAATTAAGATTAAGTGAGGTCATAAAGGTGGAGCCCTGATACAATAGGACTAGTGTCCTTATAGCAAGAGGCACCAGAGCTCTCTCTGTGTGTATGTACACAGAGGAAAGTCCAAGTGAGAACATAGCACTAAGGCAGCTCTCTGCAAGCCAGGAAGAGACCTCTCACCAGAACCAAATCACAGGAACCTTGATCTTGGACTTCTCGCCTCTAGAGCTGTGAGAAAATAAATTTCTGTTTAAACCTTCCAGTCTAGCGGCCTGAGCTGACTAGTACAGGCTTCAAGTTAATTTGCTACATAGTATTCTTTTGTGTCAGTAAGCAATTCACAAGTCTCCACTGGATCCTGATCACAGTAAAAATCCAATGCTGAATGCTGGGTTAGATGATACACCACCACCACAAAAGGGGCTGTTAAGAAAAATTATCTAAAATTTAGAAATAAGGTCAAAAAACATAGCCTGTGTTCTCAGTATCATTACGGAGCACTGTTTAACAGTTCTGCTCACTCAAGATTTATTTAATTCTCTTAGAGAATGCATCTGTGTTGGTTTTGCTATTTTTTTCTTTGATTAGAGACCAAATACTATGAAGTTACATGTCACCATGTAGATTTCTGTGCAGTTGAAAAGGCAGCCCTAGAGGTTACAGTTTTCTTATCCTACAGGACATTACTCAGTTTTGCATCTAACCTAGCAATCTTATTCTAACATTTTTTTTTTTTTTTTCAAAATGCCTATAAATACCCAGTTCTTCAAAATGCTCTTTGAATACGTTTTTACCTTTTTACCAATTCCTTTGTTAAAGAGAAATAAAATCTTGACATGTGTTCAACTGATATTTGCATGAAAGTCATGTTTTTAACTTTTTGAAAATTATTCTTGGATAGAGCTTTCTAGACTAGGAGAGAGACATTAAGCAAATTATAGCTGGGAAGGGTATTAAGGGAAGGTAGCTACAGTGTGTGCCATGGGGCCAGGAAACAGAAGAGTTTAACCTAGTTGAAAGGATTGGGAATGGTTTCCCTGGAAAAGCGGCATTTCTTGAAGCGCGAGTGGAACTTAGGCAAGTGAAGGAAAGAAAGTTGGGGGCTGGGGGATGTGTCTGCTGCAGAGGCCCAAGGTTTTGGGTACAAAAGAGGAGGTGGGTAGAATCAAAGTGTTGAAACCATTTGGAGCATATTTTTCACCAGAGGGGTCTGGGTCTGATAGACTCCCTGGACTTCCAGTGATGTCAGAATCCCCAAAAGGAGCATGAAAGGGGCGTTCAGGCCCCTGTTATCTCTGACTGGTCTTGCACATGACTTTGACTTCTATGTAAATTGTCAAATGACTTGCACAAAAGAAAAAGCTCAGAGGCCCATCCTCGGGACTCACAGCTCAGCTTCAGAGAATAAGAAAAACAGTTTCCTTCTCCCCACCCACTGTGGAACCCAGGAGGAGGGGAAGGAAGTAAACTTCCATCAGCTCAACAGAAGGGACAGCTCTCCCAAGCCTGTGTGACACAGAAGCCTAATTAAATCCACATCCATGAAAGAGAGCAGCTGCCACGTGGGCTAACTCTGATCCTATCTCTGCTTTGCAGATGAGGGGGTTTAGATAATCAGAAGCCCAAACCGCTTCTCATTTGGTTGCAAATTTCAGAAAACAGGGGAAATAAAATGCCAGGGCTTGTGTTGCCAGGATATTAAGCCACTCGGCATAAAACAAGCTAACTAGAACGCTGTGGAAGGAGGTGGCTTTTCATCCAGGCTCGCTGGGTGCTGACTTCTGAGGCACAGGGTAGCCTTTGCTGGGGAGTTTTGACCTGGAGGACTGTGGGGTAGGTGCTTTGTCCAGCATGCGACCAAGCCAGACAACGGCAGCCGCCTAAAGAAGTCTCTGTTTGGATTTTTGACACTGATCAAAATCGTGCAGACTTCAGAGACACACAGACCTGGGTTTGTATCCTGGCTCTGTCACTTACTAGCCCTGTGACCTTACACTGACAGACTCAACTTCTCCACCTGCACTGGGGGAGAACAGTCCTTACCTCATGGGGCTTCTCCTATCGTGAAGTGAGTGAATGCATGCAAAATGCTTAGTCCAGGGTCTGGCATGTAGTGTCATCTATCATTATTATAACTGTAGTAATCATAATCATGATCATCATCATCATCAAGGCTTGTCTGTAATTTCTCACTATTATAAAAATTTGATTTCAAATGCTAGTCTTTTTTTCTCTCTCAAGTTTCACCTTCTAGCAGTTTTAAAGAGCATGTCAGTATCTTAGGGAAAAACATGAGGATTTTTGATGTCTACCATTCAACTTTGAGGGCCAGGTGGGTTTAGAGTGATGGGGGACCAACTTGTCCTGGTTTGCCTGGGTCCTTCCCGGTGTTAGCACAGAAAGTCCCATATCCTGGGAAACCCCACAGTTCTGGGTCAACCCGGACAGTCAGTCACCTTAATTATAGGACTGACTCAGAAGGCACAGTGAGTCACAGAATCAGGATGTACCCCCAGCCTGGAGGTGCTCCCAACGGAAGCCACCACATCTGGTCCTGGGGTGGCGTGAGGAGGAGCCCAGACTGAAAGAAGTTCCAGTTTATAAGCTGAAGGACATAGCTTTTTGCACCTGGAACTCAAATGAATGAGGCAGGCTAGCGGGCTCCTGCAGCAAACCACATAATGCTTTCGAAGTGGGCAGCAGCCACTTAGCAATGGCCAGTTCTTGCCTCTGGGGGAATGTGAGCCAGTGTTGTGAAATACACATTATTCAAGAGATGACAGGTTTCCGAATTTGTTTGAAATGTGAAATTTCCCTATTTTCAAATGCTGGCAACTAATTCCACTAAAACAAACAAACAAAAAACTGGATGAGCCAACCAAAAGATATTAGTGGGCCAAATGAGGTCTGCCAACCCTCAGTTTACAATCCTGATCTAGACAATGCTTTTCCTCACTCCTGGCCTTTGCACACGCTGGTCCCTCTGCCTGTTACACAATTTCCTATGCTTGCCTCTTATTCACCTTAGGTATCAGAGCCTATTGGCCATGACACCACATACTCCTGGTTTTCTTGCCACTTTTCTATTTTCTATCTAGGTTCATTTTCTAGTGCTTTCATCCTCATGACTTTAAACAGTATCTCTAAGCTAAAGACTCCCAAATTTTATTACCAGCCTAGAACTCTCTCCTGAACTTCAGAACCATATATTCAACTGCTTATTCAACCTCTGCTCTTGATGACCTAATGGGCATTTAAAACGTAACATGTCCAAAACTGGACTTTTGATCATGTGCCTCTAAATCTCTCCCTTCCCGGTCTCAGTAAATGCAGACACCATCTTCCATTTCTCAGACCAAAACTGAAGCCACCCTTAGCTCTCCCTTTCTGTCATATCCCACATACATCCTTCGCTAGAGCCCATCGGCTCCTCCTCCACGATACATCCAGAATCCCACCTCTTCTCAACCCTCCCCTGCTACCACCTTGGTCCAAGCAACCATCATTTATTACCTGGATTAGAACCATGGCCTCCACACTGGTCTCCCACCTCCTACACTCACAGTGACAATGACCAACGATCTGCCCTCCTCCCCAGTACATCTCTGACCTCAATTCCTACTGACTACTTTGCTGTTTCTACCATGCTCCCTTTGCACTTGCTGTTTTCCAAAAGCCGAATGCTTTTCTCCCAGATAGTCATGTGGCTCATTTCCTTGTCCCATTCACATCTTTAATCAAATGGCACCTTCACAATAAGGTTTTGAAAATTCAAAATTTGTAACTGTCACCCTACCTACCCCCCCAACCCCATGAGATCTTGATTCCTTTCACTTGCTTTATTTTCTCCTTAGCATTTATCATCATTGAACATTCAATTTATTTTACTTTTCTTCCTTTTTGACTATCTCACTTTCCTCACTAGCCCCTAGAGGACAAAGGTTTGTGATTATTTTATTTGTCTTTCCAGAACCTAAAACGATGCCTGACACATACTAAGAACTCAATAAATATTTGTTGAATGAATGAATCAAAGAACTAAGAAGACATTAGGTGCAAGATCCAAAGGACCAGCTGTCCTTTAGGAACAATTATGGAAATTTGAATAAATCAGGACAAATAGATTCTGCCCAACCATAATAAATAAAGTCAAAAGAAAAATAATAAGCTGAAAGAAAAATACTTCTGCACCACCAGTGATAGAAGGATCAATTTCTTTCATCGAATCAGTGCTCTTTCAAAGAAATACAAAATGGCCTAGGTCCCAGTAGAAAAATCAGCAAAGGACACAGCAAGCAGTTCACAGGAGGAAAAAAAAAAAAAAAAAAAAAAATCGAATGGCTCATTAACATATGAAAAGATCCCTAACCTCTCTCATAATTAAAGAAATGCAGATTAAAATAACAATGAGACTCTAATTTTCGCCTCACAGGCTGGAAAATATAAAGATATTTATAATAGACGGTGTTATTGAGGAGAGCTTGACCGAAGTGTGCAAAGCAGGGCAGCCTCTGGGAAGGCAAGTTAGCCCCAACAATACAAACTGTAAGATACAAATCCTACGATCTACCAGGAATTTACCTTCCCCGACATTTATCCTTGCAGAAATGCATTAAGATAGCGGTCCCCAACCTTTTTGGCACCAGGGACGGGTTTCGTGGAAGACAATTTTTCCACGGACGGGGTGGGGGGGTGACGGTTCAGACGGTAAGGCCAGCGGTGGTTCAGGCGGCAATGTGAGCGATGGGGAGCGATGAAGCTTCGCTCGCTCGCCACCGCCGCTCACCACCCCCTCCTGGAGGTTCCTAACAGGCCGAGATCCGATACCGGTCCACGGCCGACTGCGTGGGGGACCCCCGCATTAAGGTATATGCACAAAGAGGTTTATAGCAACATTGTTCATAAAAGAGAAAGACTGGAAACAACCTAAATATTCATCAACAGAAGTGCTGTTAAATTTTTAAAGCCGGTCAAGACTGTCCCATTTTATAGATGACAGTATACACCTATTTGAGGAAAAAAAGAGATTATGGTAGATCTGCATTATTTATTTGGAAATAGTGAGTAAGTGAAAAATGCAATATACAGAACAGTGTGCTTAGTTTTATCCCTTTTATGTTAAAAAAAGGATATACTGACATACATATGCTTGTAATGCATAGAAAATTTATTTAAAAATATAAAAGAAACCATGAACACTGGTTGTCCGTGGGAAGAGTAATGGGAGACCAAGGTGGGAGGGAGACTTTGATTTCATTGATATGGTTGTGTTTTAATGTTTTATATTTCTATTTTTAATAAAAATTAAATTAAAAAAAAACATTTCCCCAAAATATACACAGAGTATTTTAAGTGCTACATCCTAGGACCAGTAGTAGACTGTCTGTTAGATCACAGGCTCCGCACTCCCTCACCCCAAATGGGAATTTTGCTGCTTCTTAATATCCTAACCATATGTACGAATCAACGTGAGAGTGTTCCTCCTACATCACTCAATCTGGGCAGTGGCGCCTTCTGACCGGCCAACTGCAAAAATAATTACATTATGGTAGCATTTTCCCTCTCCCCAGGCTCTGTCCTCTGCATAGCCTTTTGGAGAAAGAAAAATTATGGAGCGCTTTTATCCTTGACTTTGAAATGAGGCTTAAAAACCTTGTAACCACCTGGATAAATGAAGTGTAAGGCAGGCAGAAACTTCAGGTCCAAGAATACCATGCGCTTTAGACTCGGGGATAAGGTGCTTTGCACAATAACAGCTTCTAATTAAGACGTGTTGAGAATAAGGGCAAGACCACGTAAAACAAAACCAAAAAAAGTCATCCTCCTCACTTCAGTATTGAAAATGCAAGATTACATGTTAAGATAATGCCCTGTATCTTGCTTACTTATGTTTATACTAATGCATATCGATTTGAGAATGCTTTATGTCTCATCTAGAGTTTTCCTGCAAAAGTCAGGTTTATATCCATCGTCAGTGACTACAATTTCAACTCCTGGAAGCACTGGGGGGAATATGATGATGATGATAAATAGACTTATACATAGAAGTGGTAGAAATAGTAGAATTGAAAGTAGCGGAAATAGAGAAATAGTAGTAGATGTAGCAGAAATAATAAAATAGTAGATTCGAAAGAAGTTAATGTATCAGTGACAAAGATTCTCTCATTGACTCAACTCTACTCAGGCTCCATTTAACTCCTTTTCAGTTAGGCCTTGCTTTGGGACTTCCATGTTTGTCTCTGAATTGTCAGATTTTAGCAAGAATCCTGCTAAGTTGGTTTAGTGAGAATTCTCCATCTTTCATATCTGATCACCCTCAATATCTAATTGGATTCCTCATCCTCCACCATCCCCCAGGTAATGTCTGAAATCCTGGCCTGTCTTCAGCAAGAAGCCTGTTAGGCTGGTTTAGCCAGAATCCTCCTTACCCTAGATACTTCCTTTTAGTAATGTTCCATCCACTGATCTCCACTCTGCTGCTCGGTAGTAAATTTCTACTCGCCCTGCTGTATTCAGTGTTGAGTCCAAACTCTCCCCGCATGGCAAGACCCCATGACAGGTGTTCCTACACCTAATCCAATGGCCCTTCTTAAATAGAGTCTGCCTTACTGTCTTCAACAAGTGTCATGAATAATTTTTTCTTTAACATTACATATAGTCAAAGTAAGATTAAAAGTAAAATTAGTAGTAGAGGTGGTAGTTCTAGTAGTAATAGTAGTGAAGTGGTAGGAGGGGGTAGAGGAGGAAGAAGAGAAGTAGAAGGAGCAGTAATAGAAATAGGAGTAGTAACAGTAGGGACTCTTCCCTACATGGGAAGCAGTATAAAAACAATTGTCCTTGGTATCTGCAGGGGATTGATTCCAGGAGCACCTGTGGTTACCAAAATCCACAGGTGCTCAAGTCCCTTATACAAAATGGCTCAATACAATGACTACTGTCGGCCCTCTCTATCTGCTGTTGGTTGAATCTGCAGACGCAAAACCTGCGGATGCAGAGGGCAGACTGTAGTGGTAAAAAGCTTAAGATTTGAAGCCACACAGACCTGAGTTCAAGTGCCTGCTCCCAAACTGACCAATAGCGTGACCTTGAAGTTTCTAAATCTGCAAAAGCTAAATATTCCTCATCTATACAATTAGTATAATAGAATTGCCCATCTCACTAGGTGTCTTGAGGATAAATACATAAGATTTTATATGTAAAGCTCTTAGAAGCCTATTACACAGCCTTGGTAAAAGCCGTTACTGTTGTTGCCATTGATATCATTGCCACTGCAATTTGAATAAAAACAAAACTGTAAAGCCAGGCTGAGATTCTCTATCAATCCACCCTTACCCACTGTTGGAGCTGGGTTCTGGGCGGCCCTTCCCTGCCCCGACTCCCACCCAGCTTCACTGATCCAGCCACACTGGCCACCACACCAAGCTCCTCCTGGACATTCAAGTCTGATGCGTCTTCTGTGTGGGAGCCACTTCATGAACCTTGTCCCTCGGCCAACTCTTCCTCATTTTCTGGATCACAGAATAATTGTCACCTCTTCAAATGCCCTGACTATGTGCTCTCATAATTCACCATACTTTTCCTCTGTTGCATTTATCCTGAGTGCAGTTAATTACTTGCACGATTATTTGATTACTATCTGATTTTTCTTTTAGACCACATCTCTGGGTGGGTGGGGACCATGTGTGCCTTGCTCCCTGCTCAACTGCCACCATCTAGTGCAGTGCCAGCCACATACTCAGCACTCACGATTGGAAAATATTTGTTCAACAGATGGATATGTTTGAAGATAGATACCATTACCTTCATTCCATAGTTAAGAAAATTTACAAGGTTCGGTAACTTGCATTAGTTACTTAGGAGGTAGTAAGTAAATGGTAGAGCTGGAATTTGAACCCAGTTCTATTTGACTCCAAAGCCATGCTCCTCATCATACTTCCTATCTTTTCCTAACAGTGGCAGAGTATCACAGGGGGAGAGTATTTTAAGATACAGAGGGTCGACAGGGTTTTGTTGAAGTGGTGGGTTATTTTCTTTCTTTCCCCATTGCCCCTGGTGTGAGGCATTTGTGAATGAAATTGAGTAAGTATGAAGGAACATAAACTCCTGGCCTCTTTGAGATAAAGCATCAAATACTTTGAGAGGCAAAGAGGCATGGATTCAAGACTTTGATTTTGACTATTTTACTTAACATGTCTGAGCTAGTTGGGAAGATTAACCTAGAAATAAGGACCTAGCTCAAGCTGGGAGGTCAGAAACAGTAACCATCATTATTAATGTCAATTTTAAGTTAGTAATAACATTCTGTTGAATATAAGAAAATAACATGATCCTCCAGTAGCATTTGAAATTTATGACGTGATAAAAAGAAATCATAATTACTAGATGGATGGATGGATGGATGGATGGTTGAATGGATGAATGTGTGGATGGATGGACGGACAGATGGATGGATGGGTGGTTGAATGAACGGATGTATGGATGGAAGCATGGATGGATGGAAGGACGGATGGGTGGTTGGATGGATGGGTGGAAGGATGGAGAGAGGACTGTATTAGTCTGCTCAGAATGCCATAATAAAGTACCACAGACTGGGTGGTTTAAACAACAGAAATTTATTTTCTCACAATTCTGAAAACTAGAAATCTGAGCTCAAGGTATAAGCAAGGTTTGTTTCTTCTAAGGCCTCTCTCCTTGGCTTGTGGATGGTTGTCTTCTCCTCATGTATTTACATGATCTCCTTTCCCTCTGTGCATGTCTGTGTTCTAATCTCCTCCCCTTATAAGAACAGCAGTCATATTGGATTAGGGCCCACCCTCATGACCTCGTTTTAAGTTAGTTATCTCTTTAAAGACTCTATCTCCTACTAAGGTCACATTCAGAGGTATCAAGGGTTAGGACTTCGACACGTGAATTTTAGGGGTACAAAATCCAGTCCATCACAGAGAAGAAGAGGGATAAGGAGATAAATAGGAGTGACAGATGATGGAGAAAGAGATGTAGCAACAGAATAGACCTGTACCTGTACCTGTACCAACAGAATAGACAGCTACCAGCCCTCTTAGATTAGGGGAAATACTCCTACTATGTGCTCTCACAGCATGCTGAACTTTTACTTGTTGCATTTATCATGACTGTAGTTAATTATTTGCATGGTAATTTGATTAATATCTGCCATTTCTCTTAGACCAAGAGCTTCATGAGGTCAGGAAGCTGAGTGTCTGCTCCTTGTCATCTCCCCACTATCTAGCACTATTCTTTTTTTTTTAACCTTCTACTCACTTTCCAGGTATTCTTTTTTATGCCTTTGTTTTCCTTGAGGCAACTGCACATGTGGTTATTTCGATTAATTAAAATTAAATAAAATTTAAAATTCAGTTCTTTGTTTGCCCTGATCACATTTCAAGGGATCCATAGCCACATGTGGCTAGTGGAAAATGGATCAGACAGCATACATATACAACATCTCCATCATCACAGAAGTTTCTATTGGACAGCCCAGAATAGACTATTTCAGTACATAGTGGGCTTCTGATATTCAAGTTCTCATTTGAGACCTTGCCAACACTAATCCCAAGATGTACTTGGATGTAGTGCTTCTCCCAGTGTTCAGAATCACCCAGCAAGTTCCATTTGAACTGAAGGAAGGCATTAATGGCATCCCACGAGGACCATCATGTCTCACTTTGTCGCACATTGCTTTGGGTGGTTTTGGATGGTCACCCAGTGTAACCTCTATGTGGTTCCTGGAATCCCCAAAGCCCAGCCCCTGCCTCCATAGTCATCTTCCTCACCACGGACCGCCTCTGTGGGTGGGATGTTGCATCCACGTGGGTGTAGGGGGGCCGACAGTGGGAAGAGAGAGGAAAGGGGGCCGCGTAGTGATGCTATTGCTGAAGCCTCTCGATGTCCACCTGACCCCCCAAATGTAGTAGGTGCTGAATCAGCAGTGACAAACAGCTTCTCTGAAGCCGCCATCCCTGGTTTAATTATTAGATCCAGCGGAGTGCAGTGATTTGACTGGCTTAAGTTCAGGATCTTTCTAGGCAGCCATAACTCAATTAGTGGATGTTAACTGCTACTAAGTTACAAGACAGACTTTGAAATTCCACTGAAACTCCAATTACAGTTGGGTGGAAATCTCCAATTATCAGGCTTGAGGATTCAAAAGCAAAAACAAAAGGAAGAGGAAGAATTGGGAGGAAAAGTAGAAGTGGAAATGGAGAATCCAAGACAGAAGAATCCTTTTAATCAGGAGAAATGGCTCACAAAAGTAGTCCTTGGGGATTAAAACATAGGATTTACTGCTTCAACGAGCAGTTATTAAGGAGTATAAGATGTTCTGTGTTAAGTGCTCTAGAGAATACAGAGGAGGGAGCTCCTCTGTTTTGATCAGACAGATCTGACTTAAAATCCTAGCGCTTCTGTGTTCCAGCTGTGTGACACTTGCGAAGTCATGCAGGCACGTTATGCTTCCAAGTTTGATGGTGCCTGCTTCAGAGCACCATGTGAAGAATCAATGAGAGACAGTAATGGATGTGGACCACCTAGCATGCGTCTGGAAGGTACTAATTGAAGATAAGGATGTAGATGGGCTTGCCCAGGAAGTGTGAAGAGAGAGCAGGGACAAGGACCCAACTCAAGCCCTGGGAAACGTCAGCATCCCTTGGAGCGGAAGGTGGAAGATGAGAAGGCAAAGGATACTGGAGTAGCCAGAGAGATCACAGGAAAACCAGGAAAGGGCAGAATTCCTGAGGCCAATGAAAGAGAATGTTTCAAGATGCTCCCAAGAGGTAATTTAAAAAAAGAACTGAAAATGTCCGTGGATAACCATGCAGAGGCATTAAAAATGAGGTGTTGCTAAAGTAGTGGATGTCAGGGACGTTTGTGATAGATTGCTTCAAGGGAAGAATCAGATTATTAAATGTTTACATATTTATAGATAAAAGTTGCTGATTGTGCTAGTATTTATTTAGCTTGTTTATTCAACAAATAATCACTGAGTGTCTGCTTCACTCTAAGCACTGTTCTAAATGTTAGGGATATGGTGGGGGTGGGGGGATGAGGGAATAAGACCACCATCTCATGGTGTTTATATCCTATTCTGTGTGTGTGTATATATATACATATATATGTGTGCGTGTATATACTTATATATGTATGTATATATATATATATATATATATACACACACATATACACACATACATACATACATACACATACATATCCGTACCTTTGGTTGGAAATGAGATATTTGTGATGGATGATAAAATTGGACAAAATCATATTTATGCACATGCATATTGCTTATATACTAAATCATGGCAGGCTATGTACCAAACACCTATGATGTTTCATCCAAGTGGTGAAACACTGGCTGAATGGTTAAGAGCTCAAGTTTTGGGGTCAGGTAACCTGAGTTCAACTTATTTTTGCCACCTACTAGCTGCCTAGCTGAGCAAGCTACTTGACCCCATTCAAACTGTTTTCTCTTCTCTAAAATTGAGATAATAATAGTCCCTACCTCCTGGAGTTACGGTGAGAATAAAATGATATAATTCAAGTATATGCCAAACTTCGTGTCTGGCACATAGTAAGTGCTCAATAAATCTCAGCCATTATTTTTAATAATAGTTGAGCTTGCCTGGATTTTATAATTTTTTCTATAATAGGTTGTCGTCCTTCTGTAACTAGAAAACATAATAGAATTTGTTTAAAATAAAAAATTTCAGTGGAGAGCAAAGAGGGGCCAGTTGCCTGGAGACTAAATACTCAAAGAAAAGGAAAGTCATATTGTATCACAATCTGATGGGGTCAAGTATTGGCACTTTGCAAAATGTATCTCATCCTTCCATATTTAAAAGTCAGTAAAAGAGAAAAAAATCAATAAAAGAATCTGGAAACTATATACTTGAAACTATGTCTTTTCAGTTTTTCCAGTAAATGAAACACAATCAAACAAAACGTCTTAGTGAGTCATGTGGCCCCAGGTGTCCTAGCATAAGAGGTCATAGAATTATAGTTTGTTTCAAATAGCCCTTGGAGGGTAGTCATGCCAATTTCCCTCCTAATGCAGAAATCTTCTCTAAGACGTCTGATGGGTGGGAATTAAGCTGCTGGTGGAGCTACTATTTATTCAGCAGCTATTATTGCCAGGCACTGAGTTATCATCTGTTCCTCAGACAGCATCCTGAGTGATCTTGTTGAAACCTGAATCAAGTCTCACCCTCTCCAATGTCTTCCCATCATATTTGGAATACAACCCAACTCCTTTCCCTGACTTACACAAAAGGGCACCGTGGCTGCTTCTCTAACAGTATCTCCTTCCAGTCTCCTTTCATCTGCTACACTCCACCCTCGGGCTGTCTTCCAGGCTTCAGTTCATTTCCTCCTGAGGTCCGTTTGCCAGTTATTCCCTGAAACGCTTTTCCCCTGGGTCAGTGCACAGACACTCTCCCTTACCAGCCAGGTCACAGTTCAAAATGCCCCCGCCTCCAAAAAGCCCTCCATGACACCTGATCTAAAATAAGACCCTTGGGATTTCCCTGGTGGCACAGTGGTTAAGTATCTGCCTGCCAATGCAGGGGACACAGGTTCGAGCCCTGGTCCGGGAAGAGCCCACGTGCCATGGAGCAACTAAGCCCGCGAGCCACAACTACTGAGCCCGTGTACCACAACTACTGAAGCCTGGGCGCCTAGAGCCCGTGCTCCACATCAAGAGAAGCCACTGCAATGAGAAGCCCGCGCACCGCAACGAAGAGTAGCCCCCGCTCTCTGCAACTAGAGGAAGCCTACACACAGCAACGAAGACCCAATGCAGGCAAAAAATAATAATAATAATAAAATAAAATTAATTTAAAAAAAACAGTGTTTAAAATAAAACCCTCCTCCCTGATCCCCCTCTACCACACTTCTCCTGTACTACGTCTTCATAGCCCTCATAGCTTCTAGGAATTACCTTGTATTTCAGGTCAGTTTCCCTAGAAGCCAACCTGGGGATTCTTGTGCAACTGACTGGCTTCCTAAGGGAAGGCTCCTGGGAGAAACTTATAAGGGAGTGTGGATTGTAGGACAGGAAGTAGAAAAGCTGAGCAAAGATGTAGTGCAGGTGACATGAAGCCTTGACCCTCTGGGAGCTCTGGAGCAGGAACTGAACCACTGAGTCTGTCTTGTCTTGAGACAAAGGGAGCTGGTCTTTCGTAGCCCCGCATCAGTCAATCAGAGACTGGGGGCTCCCCGGGGGGAGGGGGACATAGACTTTGAGGCAATCCCAATTCCACAATGGCAAGACTTTGCATGAGATTGTAAGTGTGAGCTGTCAGGCAGGCAACAGAGGCTCTGAGCAGCACAGAAGCTGCATCTGCAACATGGTACTCATTTACTATTTTAATTGATTTGTGTCTGTCTACCCTGCTAGACTCTAAGCTCCATGTGGGCAAGGCCAGCATCTGCTTTATTCACTGTGTGTTACTCCTTCAGACATAATAGGTGCTCAGTAAATACTGGCTAAATGTGCAAAGACTTAATAAGTTAAGACACTTTACTTTCTCTACGTAGCAGATCCTTACAATCACCCTGGGAGGCAAGAACTTGAAGTCTGAGTTCTTTCCAGGCTCAGATCCAAGCTTGTCCACCCGAGAGCCAATTAACCAGACAGCCTGGATAGAGATAAATCACGAGGACAAACTTCACTCTAGCTTTGACCTTGAGCCTTTTTCCCTATTCCCCACTACTTCACACACGCCCCACACACACATGGGCTTTCTTTTGTTTTTCAAAATATTGAAAACATCCCTAAACAGGAGACCAAAGGATCACAAAGAATCAGTGTACAATCCCTGCACTGTTTTCCTTGATGCCCCATTTTGTTTCCATGCATGTGAAGAATATTTTAAAAGGAAACACTAGTTATCATTAGTACACCTGATGAGGGCTTCTGTGTAGATGCTAACAGTATGAGTTAGCATGCATTAGGGTTACAGAGTGTTTTCATATTGAAAGCTAAATGGAATAAATTATCCGGCCAATGGGAATGTTTGAGAACGCAATCTCCCTTCATTGCTAGGGACCTATCCGATACGTTAGGGCAGATGCTTTAAGACCTCACTCCTCTAAAGGTGACGTGTGCACCTGCTGCAGCAGCATCGCCTGGGAGCTTGTTAGATGTGCAAGCTCCCAGTCCTCACCCCAGACCTGCTGGATAAGAAGCTGCAAGACTATCTCCTCCATCCTCTGCTTGCGCGGGTTCCTTCACCCTCAGACCCTCCTACATTTTGCAGAGCAACTTAGCCTTGGACCTATCTTCATATCCATAAACACAAAAAATCTCTCTGTTGAAATCCATTGTCAAATATACCAGGATGTGGCCTCCACACAGCACAAAAGATTGTGTAGAAGCTTTAAAGTTTCAGACTCTCCCTCTTCTCTTCCACACCAGTCTATCTAATGAAAGAGATTTCTTCTACCCTTCCTAGAACAGATATAGCCACCCCATCCTCGTCCTTCAGAAGGCTGACTGGCGACAGGCCATTTGGGTTCACAGGGTTCCATATATTGTTTTCTTCTGCTACACCTAATTATTTCACTGAATCTTCATTACACCCCCCCCCACAGGGTAGGTGTTATTATCCCATTTCTCTGAAGAGGAAACTGAAGCCCAAGGTCACCTGGCACATAATGGCAGAGCTCAGGTCCATCCGAGTCCAAGGACAAAAGAGTTCTTACCCAACGTCAAAGAGAAATGGAAGAGGACAATGTCCACCTCATAATCAAGAGATTAAAGCCAGATGTGTCAAGGAAACTGAAGATTCAAAGACACAGCAGAGGAAGGATCTTTCCCTTCTCCCTTCACCATGCCCATATTAAATATTGATTCCCGGTGTCTTTGCAAATACAGAAGTTGACTAAGACACACATCGTAAAAAATGCACAGTAAAGTTTCATTCTAATTTCAGCTTTTGTATTGGAAATGCATTTGGAGGACATTCCTCCCTGCTGCTGGGGTTGAACATCTGTTCTTCCTTGCCCTTGGTCAGTGTTGTCCCGAAGAACAGGGGTGTCCATGGAGTAGCAAGAGATCAAGGACACAGTTCCATCAGGAGCCTGACAACCCCAGCCCCAGGCATCAACAAACACAGTCCTTTCAATATTTTTAGGAAGCAAGAGGCCCTGAGAAGGAGTCCTTCCTGGCTGATGATTATCTAGATCTCAGGAGAGGGGCCAGGAGGGACAGCTGGGGCAGGAGGGTTCAAAGGACCCAGCAGGAGGAGGGAAAGCCATTGACTGCAGGTTCCTGAAGGGACTGTTTTTTTCAGGCCTGATTTCCATCATCTCCATCTGGGTTTAAAAAAATAATTTTTACTGGGTTTTCTTTTTTCCTTCAAAGGTTATGTGTTCGCTGCAGGAAATCTCAAAGATGTGAGCGTGCAAAAAGGAGATAAAAATTAACTGTAATCCAAGAAATGCCTGAGAATAATAAACACCCAAGTCACAGCAGTGTTTACCCCTAATGCGAAAGGATGGAGTGTAATGGGAATGAAATAATATACAGGGACCTTCAACTGTATCAGTAATGTTTTATTTCTTTGGCTAAGTATTGGATACAGGGTTATTAGTTACACTTTTTTTTGACAGTTTTTCACTATGTCTGAAATAATGCAGAATACATTTTTAAAGTCATCTGTCCTATTCATCACTGAAAATTCAGTGCCTAGCCCAGCCCCTGCATACTAAATACCTAATAAATATTTCTTGAATGAATGAATGAATGAATGAATGACTTAACAGTGTGTTGGCTCTGACCTTTAGTTTTCCTCATCTAGAAATTAGGGCTGGCAGCGTCTACTCTCAAAATTATGATGGGAGTAAAATGTACTTGGGATCCCACCGCTCAGAGGTGCCACCATTTTGATAAATATTCATCCAGGATTTTCATTTTTCCAAAACATGGGTTTTTTAACAGCATTTAAAAAAAATAAGATCATGCAATATATACTACTTTGTAATCAGATACAATCATGGCATCTTCGCTCATCCTTTAAATTCCTTGGGTTTTTTTTTTTTTTGGCCGCACCGTGCAGCATGTGGGATCTTAACTCCCCGACCAGGGATTGAACCCGTGGCCCCTGCAGTGGAAGCGCGGAGCCCTAACCACTGGACTGCCAGGGAATTCCTTTCTTTATTATTTTAATGGCTGCATATTATTCCGTCATACGAGTGAATCTCCTTTGAGTTCTATCAGAGTCAAAATCCTTAGCTGTTGAGAAGGACTGTCTGGTGGTAGCACCGTCAGAATTATTCTGGGTGGACTCCAGGAGTTAGAAGTCACTGTCTTCTACAAACAGGATTAATTATATTCCTCCAAGGTAACCCCAGTATAAACTCACTTGTGTTAGGGAACACTCAGAGGTTTGGGGACCTATTCTTTTTTAGCTTTCTAGGGAAGCACAGTGCCAGACATCCCCTCTCTTGGCTTCCAGTTATCTGTAGAATAAAATCCAAATTTCCACGTAACCCCCCATGGTCCAGCCTCCCACCAGCCACTGCTTCTTTGCCCCTTGACTCATCATCATCCAGCCACGTGGCCCTGTACAGCTCTGGATCATACCGAGCTCCTTCCTGGCCCAGGCTAATCACCACCCCCTACTCCTGGAGCCCTTCTTCCCCAGCTTCTCCTCATTCTTTGGTCTAAGCTGAATGTCACTTCCTCAGAAAGGCTTTCCTGACCCCCTAATTTGAAGAAGCTTCCCTCTTATCTCCCCTCATAACATCCTGTCCTTTCTCTTCACAACCTTTGCTCTGTTGTAATAACTAAATATTTATCTGCACGTTTATTTGTCGAATGCCTGTCCTCCTTACCGAGGACTCCAAGCCCCATGAGGACAGGGAGGAGATGCATCTGCTTTGCTCACTGAATACATGCCTCTAGCACAGCCCCTGCTGCACGTGGATGCCTAATCAATCTTGAATGAATGAATGAATGAAAAAATAAATCACTTAACTGTGTATTACTGCCCTCTAGGGTTCAGTTTCTCCTCATCTACAAAACAGGTCTGGCAATATCTCCCCCTCAAACTATGATGAGAGTAAATGCACCAGTTTCTGTAGAATGTCTCATTGGGCACAGTTAACAGTGAGAAATGGTTTTCACTAGTGTGGTCATTTTGCTCCTCAAACATCCCTGGCCTGAGTAATTAAAGAGGGGTACGTGCAGCCCTACTTTACTTAAAAGCTTTTTCTTTGCTCTTTTGAAGGCAGGTACATGTGAGAACGCTGGGATATTCATTTTAATATAATCCCTTTGAACCTTAAAATGCATGTGATAGAAAATGGGATGACATATGCAATTTTACCTTTTCTTCTAGCTAACTACTGTTTACAAAGCTCGGCTGCTCTGGGTTAGTTCAGAAAACCTTTTCAAGGCTCAGGCAGTTAATTACAACTGCTTCTGGGCCCATGGAACCTGAACCACACTCAGAGATCAATAGCTTTGACCACACTGGGAGGGAATAAGTGTCACTCAGGCATGACAGGCTGAATGCCAGTCACCCCAGGAACCAATGTTTCTATAAATCAGTGCTCCCAGCCTCATGTCCCATTTGCAATAGTTTATACAAACAATAGTCAATGCAAAAACATCCTTTACTTCCCAAAGAAAATCTGGCCTCCAATCTGGAAATGGAGGGGATGCTATATATAATTCAGCCATTCAACCCGCAAATATCTGTTGACCACCCACTACATGCCAAGTTTTGTACTAGATGCTAAGCAAGGATACAGCCATGAACAAGACAGGTAAGATCTCTGGTCTCAAGCAGCTTACATCATCTGGGCAGCAGGGCAGGCAGGAGGGGGACAGAAGACAGAAAAACAAAAGAAGAAAATGAAGAAAAAGATCATACAGAGATGAGTGTTTTTTCAGACAAATTAAGACTAAGTGAAGTAAGAGAGAATGAGAGAGTGGCTATTTGATTTTGGATGAGGAGGTGAAATTTAATCTGAGATCTCAACAGCAAGAAGAAATTAGCTACAAGAAAGTCTTAAAAAAAGAGCATTCTCAGGACTTCCCTGGTGGCGCAGTGGTTAAGAATCTGCCTGCCAATGCAGGGGACACGGGTTCGTGCCCTGTTCTGGGAAGATCCCACATGCCACGGAGCAACTAAGCCCGTGTGCCACAACTACTGAAGCCCTCGCGCCTGGAGCCCATGTTCCACAACCAGAGAAGCCACTGCAATGAGAAGCCTGTGCACCGCAACAAAGAGTAGCCCCTGCTCAACACAACTAGAGAAAGCCCACACGCAGCAACACAACCAAAAATAAATAAATAAATATTTTTTTTAAAAAAAAGAGCATGCTAGGAAGACAGAACAGGTAGTGCAGAGGCCCCGGGTGGGAACTTCAGATTTTTGAAACCTTGGTAAGTGAACGGAAGAGGAAATAGAAACAGGGATGTAGAGATTGAACTTGTAAGTCATGGTAAAGTCTCCATTTTATTCTAAGGGGCAAGGGAAGCCACTGGCTGGTTTTAGCAAGGGAGTAATATGATATGAATTATGTTTTTAAAAAATCATCTGGCTGCTATGTGAAGAATATATTATAGGGGCAGGTGTACAAGCAGTGAGACCATTCAGGAGGCTGTTGCAGTAATCTAAATGAGAAGTAATGGTGGCTTAGGCAAAGACGTCACAGATGATTCCTGCCCACAGTGGGCTTACTTACAGTCAGTTAAGGTAAACTTTTAAACCCGCAGAGGAGGAGCATTAATCCTACAAGAACTTTAACAATAAAGTAAAATTATCAGTTAATTTGGAAAGAAAAGTTCAAACCTCCCGCCTTTCCTGTTGGAAGAGGTGGTGTAAAAATAATCTTCCTTATCTTCTTTCCATGAATCAACAGTTAAGACTCACTTGTTTATAATCTAACTGCAGATCTTACATACTGTCATAGCCTTCAAAGAACAAGGTGGGAAAGGTGAAAGACAGGTATTTTTCCTTTCAGGTGTATAAAATCCAAGAGGTTTGGGATGGGGACATTAAGGTCAGAGTTTATTTGAATGCATCCAGCCACAGAACAAGTCTGAATTAGTAACCTCTCCTTCTTCCCCACATAACAACACAGGAACTTCTTGGGTCATGGACTGAAGCTGTGAATGAATTTACCTAGGGTCTCCTGATGATGTTTGCTTGGATGGTTAAGGAAATGTCTTGGGAAGAGAATTGGTAGCAGGAGAGTATCTGTGAAAATCACCCACAGTCACGCCTGGTCCAATAACACCGCCTAAAATTTTGCCAGGCAATTAGTCCCTTTTTTAACTTGTATTACTCCAGGGCCCTGGGGCCACAGCAACTGAGGGACTGGTCGGGGGGTAGGGGTGGGACGGGGATCTTAGCAGCCTGAATCCAATAAACCAATATGTTGGGTAAAGAGTCTAAAACATATCAAAGATCAGTAATCAACACTTGGATGAGTGAAACCGAGACTCACCCATAAAAGTATCAGAAAAGAAATATTAAATACACATGTATATTAAATAATGTTATAGACAGACAAGGGTTCCTTTTTCTCCAGATCCTTGCCAACACTTGTTATTTCTTGTCTTTTTGATAATATCCATTCTGACAAGTGTGAGGTGATGTCTCATTGTGGTTCTGATTTGCATTTCCCTGATGATTAGTGATGCTGAGCTTTTTTTCACGTGCCTGTTGGCCATCTGTATATCTTCTTTGGAAAATTGTCTGTTCAGGTCCTCTGCCCATTTTTTAATCAAATTGTTTGGTTTCTGATATTAGGTTGTATGAGTTTTTTATATATTTTGGATTTAACCCTTTATCGCAGTGGTCCCCAACATTTTTGGCACCAGGGACTGGTTTCATGGAAGACAATTTTTCCACGGACCCAGGGCAGGGGGGTGGTGACGGTTTCAGGATGATTCAAGCGCATTACATTTATTATGTACTTTATTTCTATTATTATTACATTGTAATATATAATAAAATAATTATACAACTCACCATAATGCGGAATCAGTGGGAGGCCTGAGATTTTTTTCCTAAAACTAGATGGTCCCATCTGGGGGTGATGGGAGACAGCGACAGCCAAAGTGCATTGCTTATGTCCAGTCTACTCCATAATCTTGGTTATTGTCACTGCAGAAAACCCTTGCTTCACAAAGATAGGATGTTGGAAATGCAAGCAGGCTTTTCAGTGCTTTTGTGGCAATCTCAGGATATTCCACCTTGACTTTAATCCAGAACGTATGGAGATTTGAAGTTGTCTCAAACATACTTTTTTTTTTTTTTTTTTCAAGCCTTGGTGTCCAATTTTTTTTTTTTTTAAATTTTTATTTATTTATGGCTGTGTTGGGTCTTCGTTTCTGTGCGAGGGCTTTCTCCAGTTGTGGCAAGCGGGGGCCACTCTTCATCGCGGTGCGTGGGCCTCTCACTATCGCGGCCTCTCTTGTCGCGGAGCGCAGGCTCCAGACGCGCAGGCTCCAGACGCGCAGGCTCAGTAGTTGTGGCTCACGGGCCCAGTTGCTCCGCAGCATGTGGGATCTTCCCAGACCAGGGCTCGAACCCGTGTCCCCTGCATTGGCAGGCAGATGCTCAACCACTGCGCCACCAGGGAAGCCCCCAAACATACTTTTAAGGCCACTGTCATTTGCGATCGCAAGCAGGTGCCTCTTCTAGCAGGGACAAAGTAGATTCACCTGGCTTATTCACAAATGGGTTGCGATCCATTCCTTCCCAGTTCGGGGGTCTTTTGCGGTTGGGAAGTAATGCTCAAACTCTTCCAAAAGCTGAGATTGGTGATCATGCACCAGCTGGGAGAAAGAAGGCCCTGGCTCAGTCTCTTTCAAAATCTCTGTTAATGTTGGAAACGTCAAAAATCCCAATGTTCACTCATCACCCCCGTAATTCCAGTTTGGCTTTGAATGTAGCCACTTTATTTGCTGACTTGAACACAGCTGTCGTTCTCCCCTGAAGTGACAGATTGAGTTCATTGAGCAGGTTGAATATGTCACACAAGTAAGCAAGTTTTGCAACCCATTCTGTGTCACTGAAATGTGCTGCTAGTGGTGACTGTTTTTATAAAAGAAATCTCTGGAGCGGCTCTCATAGCTCAAAAACTCTGGCCAGTGATCTACTTTCAGAAAGCCATCTCACTTCTGTGTATAAGAGAAGATGTGTGTGCTCTGCGTCCATCTCCTCACAGAGCTGAGCAAACAGACGTGAGTTAAGGGCATGTACTTTAATGTGGTTGATGATTTTAATCACATCCTGCAAAACGTTGTTAAGTTCAGGTGACATTTTTTGGCTAGCCAGCATTTCTCTATGGGTGACACAGTGCATAAACTCACATTCAGAAGCGACCTCTTTGACCTGAGTAGTGAAACCAGAAAGCCGTCCAGTCATGGCAGCCGCTCTGTCCGTGCATATATCGACACAAAATGACCAATTCAGTTTTCCTGATGTGTAATCATTCAAAGACTTGAATAGTTCTGCAGCTGTGGTGTTGATTGGCAACAAAAGTGCATGTAACATATCCTCATGTACATCCTCCTGAAAAACATATCACATTTTTATACCGCAAGCATTGTTGCCTTGTCAACATCAGTAGACTCGTCAACCTGGATTGCATACCACGGTGACTCATTAATCCTCTCTAACAACTGTGCCTCAATATCCTCTGCTATTTCATCAATTCGTCCAGTTATGGTGCTAGCCGAAAGAGGAACACGTGCCACCTTCTGAACTGCAGCCTCTCCTAAAAGTTCACGACACATGTCCTTAGCGGCAGGCAGGATCAACTCTTCACCAATAGCAAAGGGCTTCTTAGTTTTAGCAATGCGGTTAGCCACTAAGAATGATGCTCTCAGTGCAGACACATTTGATGAAGTGGTGGCCTTAAATAATTGCTCTGTTCTTTGTGTTCACATTTTTTTCTTTTGAAAAACTCCAAAGGCTTGTCTTTTAATGCAGGGTGCTTGGTCTGCATGTGACGAAGCAGTTTTGAAGGTTTCATGGCTTCATTGGATAGCAGGTCGCCACGTATTATACAAAGCAGGCTTGGAGAATGTGAATCACTGGTTGCAGTGAACCCGTAATTTAAGTAGGACTCTTGGTGCTTTCTTTTAAATGCAGCTTTCCTTTTGTTGGCAGTCTTAGAGTATTCTGCTGTCTCATCATTCCGTCTTTCCCCCTTTTCAAAGTAGCTCTCCAGCAACGTTTGTTTTTTACTCCTTTTGGCTAGGGTTAGCTTGTGGGCTTACCAAAACTGTGACTGAGACAAGTGCACAGTGCAGGAAAGAGGCGCGGATGGAAGTGGTAAATAAAATAATGGGTGAGCCACACGCAGACTAAAAATACGTGTCGGATTCTGACTTAAAGCCTGCACCAGATGCAGCTTAATTGTCACCTGCCACTCACTGGTAAGGTTTTGATATGAGTCTGCAAGCAATTGATTTATTATGGTCTCTGTGCAGTGAAACCTCTCTGCTAATGTTAATCTGTATTTGCAGCCGCTCCCCAGCACTAGCATCGCCACCTCAGCTCCACCTCAGATCATCAGGCATTAGATTCTCATAAGGAGCGCGCAACCTAGATCCCTCGCATGCGCAGTTCACGGTAGGGTTCGCGCTCCTATGAGAATCTAATGCAGCCGCTGATCCGACAGGAGGCGGAGTTCAGGCGGTAATGGGAGCGCTGGGGAGCAGCTGTAAATATAGATGAAGCTTCGCTTGCTCACCCGTCACTCACCTCCTGCTGTGCAGCCCGGTTCCCAACAGGGTTGGGGACCCCTGCCTTATCGGATATATGGTTTTCAAACATCTTCTCCCTCATTCACTGTTGGTGGGAATGTAATATGGAAAACAGTATGAAGGTTCTCCAAAAAATTAAAAATAGAACTACCATATAATCCAGCAATTCCACTTCCAGGTATTTATCTGAAGAAAACAAAAACACTAATTCAAAAAATGATGTGCACCCTTATGTTCACTGCAGCATTATTTACAATAGGCAAGACATGAAAGCAACTGACGTGTTCATCAACAGATGAATGGATAAAGAAGATGTGGTACATATATATCATCTTGCCATTTGTGACAGCATGAGTGGACCTAGAGGGTATTATGCCAAGTGAAATAAGTCAGGCAGAGAAAGACAAATACCACATGATTTCACTCACATGTGGAATCTAAAAAAAAAACAAATGAACAAACATAAAAGAGAAACAGACTGAAAGATACAGAGAACAAACTGGTGGTCTCCAGAGGGGAAGGGCCTGGGGGAATGGGTGAGATAGGTGAAATGGATTAGGAGGTACAAATTTCCAGTTATAAAATAAGTTATGGGGATATAATGTACAGCATTAGGAATATAGTAAGTAATACTGTAATAACTTTAAATGATGACAGTGGTAACTAGACTTAGAGTAATGATCATCTCATAATGTATACAAATATTGAATTGCTATGTTGTACACCTGAAACTAATATAACATTGTATGTCAATTATAGTTCAATTAAATATATACATAGTAGAGTGAGTGAAGACATGCTCTAAAACGAATGTAGTATCTCTGCAATGCCTGTGTTTGGTAAGCCCTTTCACATCTTTTTCAGATGTCTGAATTGAGATGTTGTTCCATTGGCACTAGGACAAAATATTCTGAGCCATCAGAATCAGAGAGAGGGACAGAGAAAGAGGCAGAGAGAGAGCTAGAGCCTTAAGAGATGACACTACTCTTGTCTCTAACCATATGAAAAGGCCATTATCATATATCACAAAACCAAGGATCTCATGTCCCAGGTCATAGAAATAAGCAACTCATGAATTTGCCTCACAGGAAATTTGTTATAAATCAATACTCAGCTATGACTGGGAACCAATTTAGATGTAAGCCCTTCAAACAGTCTTACTTTCTTCCCAATCTTAGAGCACAGCTCCTGTGTGGGAGCTAGTCTAAAACTGAAACACACACACACACACACACACACGCGTGTGCGTGCGTGCGCCTTCATCTCCAAGATATGTACTCTCAGGTTAGGTTCTCAAATTTAATAAAAGGTTTCAAGTTTGAGGAACCTTTCATTTTAAATGAAACGTCCTGACAAGAAAAGAAAGCTACCGTGTCTGGATGCTGGTAAACTGTGATTTCTCCCCAGATATGTGTGGTTTGCCAATGGGAGCATCACCTTTTCAAGGGAAAAATACCAAACTTAGCTGCCTCTTGTTCCCACCTCCTCCTCTGCCACCATCACTCTCTCTCTCCATGTGACAGTCCCCTCCCGCCAACCAGGGACAGATCAAGGGGAAATTCAAGTTCCCCACCCACACGTTGGGGATGCTTTTCTTGTTTGAAACCCTACAGGAAAAAAAAAAAGACTCTTACTCTGTGTTCCCTCAGGAAGATGTTTCAGTTAAAAGCCTGACTCTGAGTCTCAGAGGCAAGGAGGGGAAGCAGAGCCATTGACCTTTGGGGGGTGACCAACTGTAATTTCATACACCTCGTTATAGAATGTTGTGGAGATAGAAGAGAGCAGGGCCATAGAGGAGAGCTGGATGCTGATTCAATAACCAGTTCTGCAGGGAACTATATTCACTATCCTGTGATAAACCAAAATGGAAAAGAATATGAAAAAGAATATATATATTATATATATATATATGTATAACTGAGTCACTTTGCTGTACAGGAGAAATTAACACAACATTGTAAATCAATTACACTTCAATAAAATTAAAAAAAAAATTCTGTACCGATGCATTTGAGCTTAGGCTGTTAATAACGGATACATGACTTAAAACTAATTTTACTAACTCACACAAACTCAACGTACAGAAAATATTCAATGAGAAGCATACACGTGCTCTTTACTGACTGGGATATTCTTATTCATTTCTGTGTCTATTTTTTCTCCCCTCCCACTTAGACTGTCAGCTCCGAAAGGGTAGGGGCCTTGCCTGTTTTCTTCAGTGCTATAGCCACAGTACCTGGCACACAGTAAGTACTTAGTAAATTCTTGTTGAATGAAGAGATGCAGGGAAAAAACTAGAAGGAAATACACCAAGAATTAATAGTGATTACTTGGCACTTGAAGATTATGTGTAGGCAGAATAATGACACTCAAAGTTGTCCATATCGTAATCTTCGGAATCTGTGATATGTACATGGCAAAAGAGACTTTGCAACGTGATTAAGTAAAGAATCTTAAGAAGGGAAGATTATCCTGGATTATCTAGTGGGCCCAATGCAATCACAAGGATCCTTATAAGAGGGAGGCCAACTGGTCAAAGTTGGGATAAGTGATGATGGAAGAAGAGGTCAGAGAGAAAGAGAGATTTGAAGATGTTACGATGCTGACTTAAAGATGGAGGAATGGGCCGAAATCCAAAAAAAGCAAGTAGCATCTAGAAGCTGGAAAAGGCAAGGAAATAGATTCTCCCTTAGAGAATTCAGAAGGAATGCAGTCCTGCCAACACCTTGATTTTAGAACATCTGACCTCTAGAACTGTAAGAAAAATCTGTGCTGTTTTAAGCCACGACTATTCTGGTAAGAAAGGAAGATTGACTTTTTATTTAAAAATTTTTTGTATGCTTTGTACTTTTGCCATGTATGTGTATTATCTATCTTAAATTAGTTAAATTGTCATTTAAAAAATAGTGATTACTCAGGGGAGAGAGATTATGGGATGGTTACGATTTATTCTTTATCCTTTCTATCTTTCCTGATTTTTCTAAAAAAAATAATATTTTTCTAATTCGAATAAAATCGAATGAAGATGGCTTGGGTAAAACCTAAGTTATCACCAATTTTAACATAAGCTAGCAAGCTGTGGGAAAGCTCAAACTTATTAATGATGCACTCACTTGAACTCATGTTATATTAATAGAAATGAGGTTAGACATTCCTGTTTTCTCATTTATTCATTCATTCAACAAACATTTATTGTGGGGACCATACATCAGTCCTTGACCGAGGCAATAAAGAAATTGTTAACGGATTATTTTCAAAATTTCAGTAAAGGGAAAATCATGACCCTCATACAGAAGTAAAGTAAAAACGTGTTAGAGAATTTAATTAAGTCATTAACGAGGGAAACAGTAGTAGGTTATGATCAGGTCAAAGGAGAATGCAAAGATTACACACATGCATAGGTCAGAAATATTAAACTGAATATGCAAATAGGGGCAAAACTGGCTTCTTCCACAGTTTGGGAACCTCCACTGTCCAGATTTGAACCTTCGTTATACAGAATTTTTGGATGTCTACTGGCAGGGATGATTTTGCATTGCTGTTGGTTATCCACAGCTTACAGAGCCATCAAAGAACTCAACGACAGTGAAAGCCTGGCACCCAATAACCAGGAAGAATACGCTCTAGGCAGTGGGTAATTTCCCACTGAAGCACCACTTTTCCTTACACTACAAAGATGATTAAGATGCAGCCTCTGACTTCTCACGTGGTATCTGGGAAAACTGACATAAACAAAGGACTTGCTTTTCTCTGAACAGGAGGAGAATAAATCTTTCTGTTGCTCCTGTTCTGTTTACAAGGCCCCTGTGAAAGAAACACCTGTACAAGAATTGAATACTATCCCAAGAATTAGAAAAAGGTTACAATTTGTTTTCGAAGTGCATTTTAAACTTTTTTGCATTAACGAATTCATTAGAAATACACCAATAAACTAACTGTAAAAATAAAGTGCAAACCATAAAGAAATACATATTAAAAAAAAAAGAAGAGTCCTTGACTGTCTCCCTTCTACCAATTCCATTTTCTCACCCATTGGAAATGCTACTAATAAAAACAATAATGTTCACAAATCAGATGCATTGTGCTCTAAAGGGAGAGACCAGGATTAAAAGTCCCTTATTCAGTGGGGCCACCTTAATGAAATTTTTGGATATGTAAAGTAGGCCAGAGATTAGTTTAGAATAAGGGACAGAAGAGCACTAGAATGTTCTGCATTTAAGTCACAAGAATGTTCAGGATTCAAGGCTGGCAAAAGTAGAGGGGAGGGGACATCTGGGGAAGCAGGGCAAGAAAGGTATAGAAAATGAAATCCTCAGCTACGACCCAGCCAGTGAGAAATTCCCAGTGCCAGGAAACGTTTAATGAGTTCTTGGGTTCGTGACATCTAATATTTCATCTCAAGTTATTGTCTCTTCTGTTCCGTGATGTAATCTCCTGCTGTGAGCAAAAAATCTTCTGTTAAATAAATATCTGCTAGACAGTACAGCCTGTGTCAGCAGTACTTTGAAGACCAGTATGGGTCAGAGGGGATGGAGAGAAGAGAAAAGTTGCAGGAGGTGGTAAGAAGCAGAAGGTCAGAAATTCAATAGAAACAGAACCTCAGGGCAAGAGACAACCAGGAGAGGGTAAGTCCCCTCACTCCAGGTCCTGCCAGGAATCCTTGGAGATACGGGGCACAGATAGCAGATTTCCTGCCTTCTCTTAGATTGGCGCTCTAGACATTTGAGATGAATATCAAAAGAAAGTGTCAATGTGGCACATATATACAATGGAATATTACTCAGCCATAAAAAGAAACGAAATTGAGTTATTCGTAGTGAGGTGGATGGACCTAGAGTCTGTCATACAGAATGAAGTAAGTCAGAAAAAGAAAAACAAATACCTTATGCTAACACATATATATGGAATCTAAAAAAAAAAAAAAAATGGTTCTCATGAACCTAGGGGCAGGACAGGAATAAAGAAACAGACGTAGAGAAGACTTGAGGACATGGGGGAGGTGGGGAGGGGAAGCTGGGATGAAGTGAGAGAGTAACATTGACATATATACACTACCAAATGTAAAATAGATACATAGTGGGAAGCAGCCGCATAGCACAGGGAGATCAACTCCGTGTTTTGTGACCACCTGGGGGGGTGGGATAGGGAGGGTGGGAGAGAGGCGCAAGAGGCAGGGGATATGGGGATGTATGTATACGTATAGCTGATTCACTTTGTTATACAGCAGAAACTAACACAACATTGTAAAGCAATTATACTCCAATAAAAATGTAAAAAAAAAAAAAGAAAGAAAGGGTCATCTCAAAAAGCTGGAGCAAAAATGAGACCATGGAGGGCTTCCCAGAGGAAGTGACATTTGAACTGAGTCTGGAAGGAAGTGGAGGCTCTCACCACACAAAAGGGGAAGGGGGAAGAGAATCAGGTATGCAAAAGCAGAGAGGCATAAAAGGCCAAGGGATGTCTGGGGGAACTAGGGAGCTGGTTGGTATTATTAGCGCTCAGCCTATGTAGAACTGGCGGGATATGATTTTGAATAGTACCCGACCTCTCAGGCTAATGTTGATGTTCACCTTAAAAAGATATCCCCAGTACAGAAAAGAAAAGCACTGTGGTGGAAAACTGGTGGTTGGATAAGGATTTGAAGTCCGTATTCTAATACTCACTCTACCACTAACTTCAGCAATCAGCTTTCCTTCGTCTGTGAAATAGAGACAGTGAAACCTGCAAGGCTATGTTTATCCCCTCAAAACACTGTATGAATACAAAGTATTGGGATCAGGGACGACTTCTTCCTCCTCTGAGCAAGGATGTAGGACAAGCCTATGAATGGAAGAGTATTTTGCCAAAAATGCTCAGAACAGGTAAAGGACTGAGTTTAATTCCCAGTGTTGGAACTGAATCAAGGCAAAATGAACAACAACAACAAAATACATTCTAAAAAAGCTCCAAAGGTATTGTCTAAACAATACCAGTATATAAACAAGCAAGAACTAATTTTAACAAATTTGGTCCAGTGAGTTTTTTTCCTGCCCTTTGCTGGCATAATGATGTGGAACATACACCTCTGAACCACTAGCTCTATTGTTTCCACTTCTTAATTGCTGTTGTTTCTACCTGCTTCTCTCTGATCCTCTTCTCAATCTCTGTTATCATGTATAGGAGAAAAAGCACAACACCTGGTATTTTTCACCTGGTATGTTACACAGTAGGATAATCCCTTTCTAAGCCATGCAACCTAAAGATGCTTCCAAATGTTTTTACTTCCACTAGGTCAGGTGAGGGGGTAAAATATTAAGTGTGGGCACCAGAGGCATGAGTTTAACAGAAACAGTCTTACAGAAGGTAAAATGGACAGACATGAGGCCACTACAGTGAACAGGCACTCTTTTACCCTTTGTCTCCCTTATTGTGTGATGCTCAGGGCCCAAGAGCCAGGATTGGCCCCCACACACTTCTCTAAGCCCACATGCTCCCTGAAGCCATATCGGTTCAGCCCTCAGGATTCATTCATCTGCTCTGAAAGAACCCGAGGCCTCAGATGAGGTCCTTCAGATGTAGATGATCTTTAGATACTGAAGTCCCACTTCTTTCTTTTTTTTTTTTTTTTTTGGCCACGCCCCACATCTTGCAGGATCTTAGTTCCCTAACCAGGCATTAAACCCGGCCCCGGCAGTAAAAGCACCGAGTCCTAACCACTGGACCGCCAGGGAATCCCCTGAAGTCCTACTTCTTCAGTGGGAACATCAGAGTCCTCAACAAGTGGGTTTCAGCAGTATGTCAAGTGGTTCTCTGGACACTGAGGTGGGAGTTAGACTTATTAGAAAATCTTATGATTTACCTGGCACCATATCACAAATGCTTTTGTAGGTAAGACTTAAACAATCTATATGGAACACTGTCTACTATAGCATCATCATCTTTAAATGTTAATTAAGCAACCATGATTATTAGCTAAGTGTTAAGAGAGATGCCCAACAGCAAAAACACAACTAATTCCCTAAAGGAGATATAGGATGCAAAACACATATATAAAAAGATAAATGGTAGCATGCACCACGTACCATGGAGTGGTGTGGATAACAATGCATCTGAAGGTCGAGTTTATTAGCTTTGACATGTTCAAGATATGCACTGCATCGTTTTGTTCACCAGTATCTCCCCGGAAACTATCACAGAACATGCACATAGTAGGGGGCTCAAACATGTTTGTTGAACAGGAGAATAAAAGTAAAGGTCTAGAGTGATGGTCAAGGAAGACTTAAAGGAGGCAGTGGTGTATGATTTGTAAAAGACAGAATGTACAGATGAGGGATTAGGAGCATTGCGTCTGGAGCTGGGCTGCCTGAACTTGAATCCTGGCCACACCATGTACATACTAGGTGGCTCTGGGCAAATTATTTGGCCTCATGGTGTCTCAGTTTCTGTATCTGTAAAATGAGGAAAATGATGGTACCCACATCACAGGGTGATGGGAAAGATCAGATCCATGTAAAGTACTTAGAAAACGACTAGAATATAGTAAGTACTATACATGGGTAAGGGGTGATGTGATGATGATAATGATGATGAGGAGGAGGAGGAGGATGATGGTGATGGCGGCAGTGATCATGAACATGATAAAAAAAAAAACAATCAAGGCTCATAGTGAACGAGCCACAGCACAAGAGTGTTTAAGGAATGTAAACACCAGCTTGGTGATGGGCATGTGGTAAGGGAGCAGCGAGAAGTAAAATATAAGGAGAAGATGAAGATCAGTGTAGGGACCTCCCCAGAAGCCTTTATGGTACAGGCACCTGAAAGTGTTCTGCGGGAGTGCTCATTGAGGGGTGTTTTATTGATAGAAGATGCAGAAATAAACTGCATTGCTTTTGATAATGAAAACGTGAAAATGTCAACAGGAAATGGCTGAATAAGCTTTGGTATATTTATACCATGGAATCCTATGCAGTAGTTAAAAAGAATGAAGTCAATTTCTATGTAAGAGTTTGGAAAGATCTCCAAGTCATCCTGTTGAGTGCAAAAAAGCATGTTGCCAAATAATAATAAATTGAGATACTTCTAATACACACACATATTTTGACATACGTTCTATCGACACGTAAGTTGGCAAATACACAGAATGATGTCTGGAAGTTCACATACCAAACTGTATGCATATGAGGAGTCTGGAGAGAGGAACACAATTTGGGGGATAAGGTTGTCAAAGGGATCTCACACACATCCTCATGTCTTTTGATGAGGGCAATGTATTCATGTATTATTTATGTCAATAAAAAGTAATAGGGACTTTCCTGATGGCGCAGTGGTTGGGAATCTGCCTGCCAATGCAGGGGACACGTGTTCGAGCCCTGGTCCAGGAAGATCCCACATGCTGTGGAGCAACTAAGCCTGTGCACCACAACTACTGAGCCTGCGCTCTAGAGCCCATGAGCCACAACTACTGAGCCCGCGTGCCACAACTACTGAAGCCCGCGTGCCTAGAGCCCCTGCTCCGCAACAAGAGAAGCCACCGCAGTGAGAAGCCCGCACACTGCAACGAAAAGTAGCCCCGGCTCTCCAACTAGAGAAAGCCCACGTGCAGCAACAAAGACCCAATGCAGCCAAAAAAATAATAAATAAATAAATTCATTAAAAAAAAAGTAATAATTTTTTTAAAGAAACTTGTTGGCATGGAGGAGAGAACAGAAGCTGGAAGCATGATTGGAGGGCACTGCAGTGGTCTGGGTTTGAGGGATTGGTAACAATGTCAGTGAAAGGAATGACAAGGGAAATTAATCAACAGAAATTAGTGGAGAGCCAGAGAAAGGGTGAAGGAGCTCTCCGAGAGAGAAGCCACAGACTTGGAGCAGAAAGAGAGCAAGAGAGTTAGTTCAGTTTTACATTCACACATAGTGACAATGAAGCTCTTAAGAACAGCTATCATCCAAAACTCTATTGCTTTCGTGTGGATTGCTTTCTCTAGCATAATAATGACCAAATTAAATCAATTAATTTGACCCATTAATTAATTACTTGGCCCACAGCTGTTTTAACAGCTTTGTAGAACAACCACAGAAAACGCCCCCAAACAGTTTATTTGATATAAAGTAGCTAGAGCTTCAGTCTTGCTTAATAAGAAATGGCCCCGTTGAGAGCAGAGGGTATTATTATTTTATCAGAGGATGGAATCTGGTGCACTAAATGGTCGCTACTGATCTGGGAAAGTTATTTTTATGCCACAAAGAGGGTAGTTCAGAGCCCTTGGCAACTTGGATTTAAGCATTTCTGATCAGTACAGAGCCAAAATGTATATTTCACTTACATCCAAGCAAATAGCACTTATAATGTCCTGACCTTATCAAGGCCTACATACAGTCCCTTTTCTTTTCCTTCTGACAGTTGACCTTAAAAATACAGTTATTGAATCAAGTTAATATTAATCTGGTTGGAAGTTGTCTATTGGCAATACCAATTATAGTTGTTCCCCCCTACTTCAGCTAATACACGATGCAAGAGAATTAACCTATTGAAGTTCTTAACCTTGGGCAAATGAGGGTATGGTGTTCCATGGATCAACTTCCAGCACTCTGAGGACGTTCTGAAATGTTACGAAAAATTCTCTGGAATTTTGCCTTGTTAACCTGTTGGGGAACAAGAGTCCATGGTTTAAATTGGTTCTAAAAAAAAATGCTAAGGAACAGTATTTCCTTATATGTTCCTTATATGTTTCCTTATATAAAGGAACAGTATGTTCCTTTATATGTCATCCTAGCTAATTGAATCATTCAAAGTGGTCAGGAGATTGCTCATTTGGACAATATTAAATTGAAGTTCTTCGTAGTAAGTCAGTCCTTTAAGGGAATTATCACGTGAACTAATAACTTTTTAAAAAAAACATAGTCAGTAATGAGCCCATCATTTCTCAGAAAAAATATCTACGAAGGAAAGTTTACAGAAACTCTAAGAAGAAAAGTTTCAAGGAGAAAAAGGTTTCATCTGGTTGAGAAAATGCTGGGATGTTTTTGGAAGCAGAAAGCACTTGAACTGTCCATTATAGAAGAGATAGGAATTTGTAGGAAAAGGATGGGAGAGCAAGTTCTAACTTAAAATAAGTGTTGACCAAAGTCATGGATATAGGAAAACAAGATGTCTTCAGTAGCTGAAACTTTCAGGGAAAAAGTAGGAGATAAGACAAGAAATGTAGCCTTGGGCCTGACCAAGAAGGCTGGACTATATTCACAGGAAACATACAAAATGAGAGCTATTTGATGCTTCTGATCAACGGTATAATATGAAAAGCAGATCTATCTAGAGTGAAGGTAGAAGAAGGATGGAGGGAGGAGGGCCATTATCCATAGATAGTCAAGATGGAGAGCATTAGCCACAAAGGTCAGCTGGAACAAATGAACAACCACCTAGGGTCATAAAGTAGCTTATAACTGCCAACAGCAACTACTCTGAGGTCAAAATTTCTGTCCAAAATGATTACTTTTTTCAAATGCTTAGTTGGCATGTACATACAAAGACACAAACCCTTAGCACCTGCTATACTAAGTCCTAGGATGATGTGTCTGAAATAATCCTTTCCCTAATAAATTGGCTTCTGAAGGAGGAAAACAATCTCAGTCCATAAAGATACTATCTCAGCAAATACCAGGGGGCAGGAAAGAATTCCCTCCTGAACTCTCTGGTCCTTGGTTGTAATCTTAACTCCCTGGCTCCCACATCAACATGGGACACCAACGCATGTTGCCATGGGCGGTATCAACACCACCAGCCCTGTCTGACTTTCCCACCCACTCCCTTCTGGCTATCAGTTGAAGGATTAATTACATCACCCACTCAGGCTGATTAATGAATACACGGCCTGAGGACCAGAGGCCATTTTGACTAGAAAACTTTATTTTCTCTAGAAACCACAACACTGAAGCATTGGAAGAAGCTCAGGTCTCTCCATCATACAATCAACAGAACACAGGCTTCTGAGATCATTATCTTGCATATAATTGTTGTAACAACTTCAACAGGGAAAAAAGGAAACACAAGATGGGAATCTGATAGTGTACAGAGATTTACACAAACTGCAGTGGACATGCATGGTCCTCCAACTGTTCTTTGGTAGAAAATAATCACTCTCCTTTCATGGTGGTTGGAATTCTGACTTTTTGCTTTGGGCAAACCCAAGAGAGAAAAATGCCAACCCACAAGGACTAGAAGAGAAGAAATGGGCCAAACATTAAGATCTCATCCTAATTGAATCAATTAACAGCTAAGCAGGCGTTACCTAATCTTTGAGCAGAAATCTCATTTTGGACCCAGTGTGGCAGGCAATGATTTTGTGAAATCCTGTTACAACCTGAGACTTCCACATAATATTTCCTCCTGGAAAGAATATTACTTTTGAACAAGGTGTTCCAGAGTCCAAGTGTCATCTCTAAAATTAATTTGTTCCTATGTAGTGAGGAAACATTTTTCATTGTCTGAAGGTTCTTTGCTTAAATTTCATTTTGTTTGATAATTATGCCAGGTAGGAGAGTCCCTCATTATTTAAGAATCATGGTCCATGAGATTCATAAAGATGAAGGTAAGTAGACAGATAAATTATATATGATTAAAAGATGATAGATAGATAGGTAGATAGACAAAGAGCTTTTCATCAATGTCATAAATAAGATAAAAGAAAGCTTGCATTCAGCTAAATAATGACCCCCTCCAAAGATTCCCATGCCCTAATCCCCAGAACCTGTGAATATGTTAAAGCTAACACATGGCAAGAGGGACTTTGCAGATATGATTAAATTAAGGACACTGAGATGGGGAGATTATCCTGGATTACCTGGCTAAGCCCAATGTAACTACACTGGGTCTTACAAGAGGGAGGCAGGAGGTCAGAGACCGAGGAGGAGATGTGATGATGGAATTAGAGGTTGGAGCAATGCACTTAGAAGATGGAGGAAGGGGCCATGAGCCAAGGAATGCAGGGGAACTCTTGAAGCTGGAAAAGGCAAGAAAATGGGTTCTCCTCTAAAACCTCCAAAAGGAATGTAGCCCTGCCAACACCCTGGTTGTAGGACTTCTGACCTCCAGAACTATAAGATGATAAATTTATGTTGTTTTGAGCCAATAGTTTGTGATAAATTGTTACAGCACTAATAGGAAACTAACACAACATGATAACTGGAGTCCCTAAGGACTCTCAATTTCTGCCCAAAGGAAACAGTAAAGAGTTGGAAATGGTCCCCCACTTTTCTGCTGCAGGCTCCCAGACACATCTGAAGGATCTGAGCTGCAGACAGTGAAGACCTAATTCTGCTGTCCAGAGCGACCCCTGGAATTTAACAACTGTAGCATCAATGTCTTATGGAATCCTTCATCCAGCTTCAGTCTCCTCATATTTCATATTTTATTCCATTATGATCAGAAGAATGAAAACATGGCCTGGGCCAGAGGGTAAGTGGTCCCAAAGCAGAGAGGGGAATGATTTGCACAAGATGAGTCAAGCCTGAGGTTGTATGGAAAGCAGATCTGACAGAGGAAGGCACCGCAGGGAGAGAGGAATGCTGCCTTCATCAGGGTCTCCTGAGAGCACTAAACATGACAAGGGCCTCCCTGCAGGTCATTTCTTTGGGAAGTGATTGTAGGGAGCTGGAGTTAGACCAGGGAAGAGGAACAATGGGAAAGGGAAAAGAATGTGAAGATGCACGATGGGGTGGCCCCTGCTGAGTGTGCTCAGTCTGTGGATGCGGATCAAATGCATCTGGACCTCTCTGCCTGGGGGCGCTCATCTGCTCAGCCCCATTGTTCAAGGTGGTCCCTTAAACATACACACACACACACACACACACACACACACACACAACTCCTGCGTCCCAACTGAACGCCAATCAGTTCCTACAGGCCACCATGGCGTCAGAGAAGCCAGAGATATGCCCTGCAGATCCAGGTGGGGACTGACCAGTTAAAAATTGTTGAAATCTGCTCTCATCTGATTGCTACAGCAGCATTTGTAGTAAGAGGTTGGGCTGACAGGGTTTGCGGTGGTCCACGAGAGGGACCCAATACAGTGACAAAATCCAGATGATGTATTGAAAAGGAAGATCCATTTGGAGGTAAAAAGAAGAAGAAGGATAAGGAGGAGAAGGAGGAGGAAGAAGAGGAGGAGGAGGAGGAGAAAAAGAAAAAGTAGAAGGAGAAGGAAGAGGAGGAGGAGAAGGAGAAAGAGGAAAACCAGCCCATATCGTGCGGTCACTACCATGTGTCATCAAAGGTGACCAGAGCTCCTGGTCAGCAGTTTCAAAATCCCCAATTCCTGCCACAAGGCTGGAAACCATATAGTAGGTCCTCAGCAAAAGTCTGTTAAATTATTTCCCACTGCCCTCTCCCCCTGTCACAGTTTCCAAGGCCAGCTGTAATAAATTACCTCAAACTCAGTGGCTGAAAAAAACCAGAAATTTATTGCCTCACAGTTCTAGAGGCTAGAAGTCTAAAATCAATTTCACTGAGCCAAAATTAAGGCACTGGCAGGGCCATGCTCTCTCTGGAGGCTCTAGGCGAGAGTCCTTCTTTATTTCTTCTACCTTCTGGTGGCTCCTGGCCTTCCTTGGTTTGTGGTAGCACGACTATAATCTTTGCCTCCGTCTCACATGGCCTTTCTCCCTGTGTGTCTGTGTGTCTTTCTGTGTCCTCTCCTCTTCTTATAAGGATACAAGTCATTAGATTTAGGCTTACCTTAAATATAGGATGACTTCATCTCAAGATCCTTAACCAATTGCATCCTTTAAATGCCCTATTTCCAAATAAAGTCACAATCTAAGGTTCCAGGTAGACATGAATTCTGGGGAGATGCTGTTCGACCCACTGCACTGCCTTAATCCCCAACATCACAGGGATCTGGGGCCAGTTTTAGGCCTCCAAGTGAAGGCTGGGATCAGGGAAACCAGGGATGATCCAGGAAGAAGCAACTAAACTAGGTGGAGGCGAAAGAGGGAAAACAAGCAAGAGGAGGGCTTCAAGAAGCATGGAAGAGATGGAAAATAAAAAGTGACCCTGAACTCTAAGCCTGAGTGAACAAGAAAGTAAAGAAGGGAACATGTGTATTTCAACAGACAACTATGCACTGTCAAGAGTGCACCTTCCAAGTTGTCTAATTCTACAGACACTCCCTTCCGACTTTGTAAGCTGTAGATAACTGATAGCCATAAAAATAATTCTGGTATAGACATGCAAATAAATTATGTGCAGTAGAGAGACTCCTACTCCAACTCCCCACTCCTTCATCCCCATGAAAAAGCCAATTTTGTATCCATTTGCAAATACATTTTAACTTTCCTTTACTTCCCATAAATTTGTGCTTTGAACTGTTTGCTGCCTGTTTTCCTCATCTAACTGAGTTAAATAAAATCTTTAACATGTGTTTCAGTTTGCTAAGGCTGCCACAACAAATTACCACAAACTGAGTGGCTTAAGACAACAGAAATTTATTCTCTCACGGTTCTGGAGGATGGAAATCTGACAGCAAGGCATCTGCAGGGCCATGCTCCCTCTGAAAGCTCCAGGAAAAGATCCTTCCTTGCTTCTCCTTAGCTTCTTGCAGTTTCTGGCAATCCTTGGTTTGTAGATATCATTCTACTTCTCTGTCTCTGTCTACACACAGCATTCTCCCTGTGAGTCTGTCTCGAAATTTCCCTCTTATAGGGATTTAGGACCTACCCTAATTCAGTATGATATCATCTTAATTTGATCACATCTGCAAAGACCTTATCCCCAAATAAGGTTGCCTCCACAGATGTGAATGGGGGGACACTATTCAACCTAGTGTGTTTATTTTGTATCACTATGGAAATCATGATTTTATCTTTTTCGGAAAATTATCCCATAATAGGGCTGTTGCCAATGAAAGTCAGTGGGAGATAATGGATTGAGATAGAAGAGGTGAAAGAGAAGGAGTTGAATATGTCGACTTGGCCTAAATGAGGGGCTGGAGGTCAGAGGAGAAGGAAAGACTAGATGGAGAGAAGGACTAGGAAACACAATGGCAAAAGCTCTGTTCCATCTAAAGTGCTCATTTTACAGATGAGAAAACCGAGGCCCAGAGAGGGGAAATTCTCCCAAGGACACAGAATGGGCAATGGGCAGAAGCAGAATGCAACCCAGACTTTTTGACTTCCAGCCCAGGATCCACCCGCTGGTTGGAAAAGCTTTCAAAAATTTCAGCATTTGGACAGAGACCTTCACACCATTTATTTTCCCTGGACAGCTTTCCACATATCACATCTTTAACATTCCCATGTATGCACACACATTCATATACATACAAGAGAAAGTTCCACCCCCATAATGGCTCAAAATCTAAGTGTGAAATCTCTTATTAGAAAAGCGGAAGCTGAATCAAAATTCAACCATAGATAATTAGCTTACATGCCTCTCTGATTATACCACTGTGTGATCTTTTGGCTGCAAGGAAATGTCTAAACTATAGACAACTCTATAGCTATCAGTACAATGAAACAGATTTTGAGACAACCATTTCAGTACTTGACAATGGCACAGGTACAGAGGATCTCTGAATTCTTAGAATTTACAAAAGCAGAGGAAATTGTGAAAATGGAAAGCATCACAGCTCCAAACTTGAGTTTTTAAAATTATGGTACTAACACTATGAGCCTGGAAATATCATAATCAAGCATCATTTTCTTGTCTAACCCTACAGTGATATTCCAGCTCCCAAGAGTTTATAATCACCAAATAATAAAATGTAGCTTAATCCCCACTTTCTTTTACTCTGTACTCTTGAATGTATTAGTCACATAGCCATATTTCTTTACCAGCAAAAAAAGAGACTTGAGAAAATTTAATCATTTGTTTCATGAACTTTCTCAAAACTTTAGTACTTCAGAGAGGTATCTCTCCTATTCTGCAGGAAAATACAAATTTGTACCAGGGAGGAGAAGAGATCAAGATGGCAGAGTAGGAGGACACTGATCTCAACGCCCCCCACGAACACATCAAAAATACATCTACATGTAGAGCAATTCTCACCAAAAACAAATGAGACTGTCAGAAAGACTCTTCTACAACCAAGGCTGTAAAGAAAGATCCACACAGAGTCACATAGGGAGGGAAGAGAAGCGATAAGTTTGGGACCTGTGCCCAATATGCAGTTTGAACCACTCACTCCCCAGGGAGGACCTCCAAGCTTGTGATATTCCCATCCTCTTCTGAGTCCCCTAGGTCACGTTATAGAGGTCCCAGAAGAAGAAATAGAGAAGGGGGACAAAAATGTATTTGATGAAATTATGGCTGAAAACTTTCCAAGCCTGAAGAAGGAAACAGATATCCAGGTATAGGAATCAGAGAGAGTCCAAACAAGATGAACCCAAAGAGACTCACACCAAGACATCTCATAATTAAAATGGCAAACTTTAAACATAAAGAGAGAATTCTGAAGGCAGCAAGAGAAAAACAAAGAGTCATATACAAGGGAACCAGCTATCAGCAGACTTTTCTGCAGAAAATTTGCAAGCAAGAAGGCAGTGGCATGATATATTAAAAGTGCTGAAAGGGAAAAACCTAGGATACTCCACCCAGAGAATTATCATTCAGAATTGAAGGAAAGATAAAGAATAACAAATTTAAGAGGGTAGAAATTATTTCAAGCATCTTCTCTGACCACAACAGTATAAAACTAGAAATCAATCACAGAAAGGAAAACAGGAAAAAAAAAAAAAAAGATGACATGGAGACTAAACAACATGCTACTAAAAAATCAGTGGGTCAGCAATGAAATCAAAGAGGAGATCGGAAAATACCTTAAGACAAATAGCAATGAAAACAACCTCACAAAATCTGTGGGATGCAGCAAAGGCAATTCTAAGAGGGAAGTTCATAGCAACACAGGCCTTCCTCGAGAAACAAGAAAAAAATCAAATAAACAACCTAACCTACCACCTAAAAGAATTAGAAAAAGAAGAACAAACAAAACCCAAAGTCAGCAGAAGGAAGAAAATAATAAATATCAGAGAGGAAATAAATAAAATGGAGATCAAAAAAACAATAGACAGGATCACTAAAACCAAGAGCTGGTTTTTTGAATGGATAAACAAAATTGACAAACCTCTAGCCAGGCTCACCAAGAATAAAAGAGAGAGGACACAAATAAGCAAAATAAGAAATGAAAGAGGAGAAATAACAACTGATACTGCAGAAATACAAAAAAATCATGCGAATACACTATGAACACGTATACACTAACAAATATATATATGTATATATATATATACATATATACACATATATGTGTGGGTATACTATATATATATATATTGCTGGATCACTTTGCTGTACACCTGAACTAAATCAATATTGTAAATCAACTATACTTCAAAAACAACAAACAAATATCCAGAATATCAGATCTGGAAAGAACATGAATATCATCTAGTTCAGTAGTTCTCATCTGGGGGTGTTGGTTGACAGCTGTGGGGACGATGCTACTGGTGTCTAGTTGGGCCAGGGATGTATTAACCACCTTAAAACATACAGATCAGAATCCCACAAAAAGAATCATTCAGCCCAAAATGTTAATAGTGCCAAGTTTGAGAAACCCTGATCTAGCTCAGAGGTCTGAAAACATTTTCTGGAAAGGGCCAGATAGTAAATATTTTAGGCTTTGCTATTTACAGCAAAAGCAACCTTAGACAACATGTAAATGGATATGATTATATTCCAACATGACTTCATTTACAAAATTAGGCAACTTTCGGATTTGGTCCACAATGGATTTCTAAGTTTCTTTTCTAAACACAATTAAATGTTTCATTCAAATGAAATATTACATGGAATCCAAGGCGTAAAACAGAACAAAGAGATGCTTCTCAGTTGAGGCAAGTGTGCATTCAAGGTAGTTCTCAAAGAAACTCCAGTAGTCGTGTGAACAAGCCTACTAAGGGCAGTTTGGAACACTCTAATCTTACCCAAATGCCCTTTTCAGAATGAGTTAGTCATCCTTTGCTCAAAACCGTTCAGTCATACCCTACTCTTCCTGGGTTAAAGTCCCTTTCCCAGCAGATATGACCTCACATAGCCATGTAGCCCAGTGGCTCTAGACTCTGATTTAGAGGCTCCCAGGTTTAACTACAGCACTTACTGGTTGTGTGACTATGGGAAAGTTACTTCAGCTCTCTGAGACTCAGTTTCCTCATTTACACAGAAAGAATTATCAACAAAACCTACCCCACATGATTGCTTTGAGGAGTAAATGAGGTAATGGACGCTAGCCCTTCCACAATGCCTAGTACATAATAGCAGTCAATAAACTGACATCATTATTATATGAATTTATTGTTTTTACTGGGCACTTGTATCACCAGAAACAATTTGTAAGCCAAAGTGAGCTGGTTGCGATACTGGGCTTAAACTAATTGGAGGTGGCTTGTGAATAGAAAGCTGCCCCAAGGAAGACCTCTCTCGGGTTTCTACATAGTTATTTTTTGTCCTTATTCTGCACAAATACCACTCACAGGAGAAGGTCAGCTCAAGCTGCTTGTGTCAAAGCCTTCTGGACTCCAGGTGGATAAGAACATTGACAAGTTTATCAGTGTTGCTCTCTGGAATGAAAATTCCCTGTCCCTCAGCCCATGGGAAGCAGAGGTGGATCCAAAGAGCAGAGGTAAAAGGTTCCTCTGAGGTATTGTAGTTCCTTCCATTGGGCAGAAAAAAAGTGGCAACAGTTTGTGGTAGACACTGTTAGTTGCTTCCCCAATAGCCATGCCCCCTTTCTTTGCTGCTAACAGAAATGTCAAGACTCATGGGCTATGTGCTCCAGAGGAGGCTCTTCACCAGCCCAGGGCCTATATCTTTATCAGCTCAAGCCACTCATGGCAGTTCCACTTGCCTGTGATTGGCTGAGAGGTGAGCTTGGGATGCAGCTCTGGTCAAAAAGGTGTAAGGAGGACAACATCTACAAGACCATTCTCATTTCTGACATCAACTACAAGTTTGTTGGTCTCCAAGACCATGCTCAGGTACAATAATTCACTAGAAGGACTCACAGAACTCAGCAAAGCCTTCATATTAACTATTATGGGGTTGTTGTTTTTTTTTTTTTATAGCAAAAGGACATTAAAATCAGCCAAGTTTCATGGGCAGCATTCAAGAGATACCCAGCATGGAGATTCCAGTTGTCCTCTTCCAGTGGAATCATACAGATAGCACTTACTTCTCCCAGCAGCTATAATGATATGCATGATATGATGCCAGCCAGGAACACTCATCCAAACCTTGGTGTCCAGACTTTTTATTGGGACTCAGTCACAAAGATGTGATTGACCATCCCCATGGCTGACCTTAGTCTCCAGCCCTTCCAAAGGTCAAACTGATGCACCATGGCCCAAGGCTTCCCACCATAAATCACATTGTCAGCAGAGACTATCTGGCCTGGCCCAAAGCCCCCAGGTAAACAGATATTCTTATCAGGCAGGACTACCCAAGGGCTTAGAGTCACCTCCCTGGAGCTGGGGCCAAAGCCCAAACCTTGGGGCAAGTTTAATCCTTTACTGCACAGACTCACAGAGGAGGACTTGTGGAATTTTTCTCTCCTATCTTTAAAAGAGGTACAAGATAGAGATTCTCTCTTTTTCCACATTTAATTGCTCTTGTGAGCAGTTGTGAGGCCTGGAACTGCAGCAACTATCCTGCAACTGCGAGGTGACCCGCTTGGGGATAAAAGTCACAAGCGTAGGGTGACTGAGGAGAAAGATGGGAAGGCTAATGTTCTTGCTAATGTCTTGAGACAAACTTTTCCTTACGAGAGATAATACACATCCTTAATATTTAAGCTATTTTCAGTTAGACTTTCTTGTTACTTGCAGCTGAAAGCATCCTAATTCATACACCTGGTCATTAGACTATTATAGCCTGGCTGAGAGCAAGCAAACACGATGCAAAACAAATGGGATTTTCTGAGGCAACCCGTACTAGACTACAAAGCACAACTGGATAATAGTAATAGAGTCACCAGTTAATTTCATCAGAGTGTGTATATTTCTGTGGTTTCAGTGTGGGTGGAGTGGAAAAGTCCCAAGGTAGGAGTATGGAGAGATGGGTTAGAGGTTTGATCCTATCAATACTTTACTGTGGGACCTTGAACAGGTCACTCAAGTACTCTGAGCTTCCATTTCTTCATCTGAAATAGAAACCAAATAAAAATTCACCTAATTCCCTGTGTTTTGGGGAATTATATGACAACTCTTGTTAACTGGGACTGAAACCCAGTTAAAATGGTTTAAGCAAAAGAGAGAAAGAAAATTCATTTTGGGGGGGAGATAGTACCACACATGCAGATGGAAATGCTGAGCTAGACGTTGACTTAGGCTGCTAGGGGGGCACGTATGCAGGGCGCTTAGCCCAGTCTTGGGTGGAGGAATATTTCCCAACTCAAATCTTAGAGAATGGGAGTTAATCAGACAATGAGTAGAGGGAAGAGTGTTCTGGGCTGAAGGAACAACTTAGAGGTGAGAAACCACATAAAACACAGCCATGAATGTTTGTGCATGTGTGTGCGCATGCAAGTGTGCATACTGTGTGTGTGTTTATGTTAGAGTGTGGGCCACTGGATAAGCAGCTCTAAGTTACCAGTGAGTAAGGATCAGGTGGGACACGAGGCTGGACAGGTTAGCAGGAAGTTTCCATGACAAGCTAAGATTTGTGAATTGACTTTGTAGCTTCCTTTTACACTGTGCAGGAAGGGAGAAAAATTCCCCCCCAAGCCGACTTTAAGCCAACCCGGCACATAAATGATCAAAAGCAGCTGCCACTCACTCTTTCCTATGCTTACAGCTCCCACAATTTTCCATTGCTTTTATTCAACTTTTCTTTTACTGTTTCCTCCATTCATCAGGTGAGTGCCTTTTCTATACATTTTACTGGATTTTCCTTTCAAGCTACACAATGCATGCTTGTGGCAACAAGTCAAAAATCAGAGGTTTACCAAAAAAAACGCAACTGTTTCTCCCTTCTCACTCAATCCCTGTCACCCTTCCACCAAAGAAACAAGGCTAAATTTAGGGTGTGAGCTTCTAAATTTTTCTCTACATTCATACAACCATACGTAAACATAGTCACATACATAAAGTTATTTTTAAATTAACTGGATCACACTATTCTCAATATAGTATACAACTTCTCAGGTTAAGGCATAGAGATGTAATTAATTCTTATAAAATCTGTATAATATTCTGTAAAATGAGCAATCCAATCCATTAATTCAACCATCTCTACCAGTGGATGACACTGAATTTCCTTCTGCCTTTTTTAGCCATTGTTATTAATACTGCAATAAACATGCTAACACATTGATCTTCACGTACTGCTACATTTATTTCCATAGGATAAATTCTGCAAAGTTGGATTTGTGAGTGAAGGGGTAGTCATATAGCTAATCTTAATAGATACTGCCAGGTTAATTTCATAAAAGATCATAGCTTTATATTTGTATTGCAGCATTATATCCATTTTTCAAATGAGGAGTCAACCAGAAGACACTGTTTTTTCAATCATCAGATTGGCAAGTACTGGCCAGGGTAAGGGGGCAAGGGTTAATGCACTTGAGGGTCTTGGAAGAAAATGATGAACTACCTGAATGGTGGAGCTTCCTTGGGTCTTCCCTGTGGTCTGATGCTTAAGAACTGGACTAAAGAACCTAGTTTGAAACAAGTCACCCGGCTACTCAAGGCCACTTCTTATGCATGATGAATCACAGAGAAAGTGGTCCTGAAACTATTTTAGCTCAAGCTCATTCCCTGTTCCCTGCCCTTCTCCTATTCCTTGAATAAGCCATAAACCCTCCCATCTTCAGATCTTTGCTCAAGCATTCCCTTTCTAGGTTGCCATTCTTCTCCCAACTTATACGCTCGTGTCAAACCCTCACTCTTAGTTCAAGGTGAATCTCAACTTCCACATTTTCCAAGGAGCCTCCAAATGTCTTCAGTGCAATTAGTCTCCTCCTCTACCATTTGCATGAACAACAAAATCAACTATTAATGTCATCACTGATGATGTGCCAGGCATCATGCTACGTACTTTATATGCATTTACTTATTGACTCCCAGTAACTTTTATTAGGTAGTTCATGGTAATATCTACGTTTTGAAGGTGAGGAAACTAACGTTCGGAAAGGTGGAGTCACCAGCCCAAGGACACATAGCCAGTAACTGTTGGAACTGGGTATTATACTCAACTCTATCTGACTTCAAAGTTCAGGCTCCAGTCATCATCCAATGTCACATAATAAAAGAAGAATTTCGCTGAGCAAACTTCTACTTCAATGGCAGACTGCTTGGGTCACTGCTTTGTAAACACTGCCTGCTATAGATGAATTTGTTTTCCACATCTTCTAAGCAATCTTGCCTCACCAATGAATCTTATGAATGGAGCGAAGTTGTCATGTCCTACAGTAAATGGCATGCAGTGTGATGTTACCAGAATTCAAGCTTTCTGCTGCTGATTTTTCACTGGGTTGCAAGCTTTAATTTAACTGTCAGACCCTGGGTCTTTGGCCAGACCCTAACGGAGGACTGTGGCAGTGATGGTAATTATTTCCAGACTCTGGTACCTTCTTAGTTTACCTTCTGGTCACAAATACTCAGCAGCTTCAAGCTAATTTCCTTTCTTATTTTCCTCATTAGCTTGAAAACTCTTACTGCCAATGAAAACAACCAAACCATCTGATAAAAAATGTCAACATGGAGTGTTCAAAATATTAAAACTGTCAAATAAAAATTGTGCTTTTACAAGGCAGTCAAACTATGTCATGCATGTGGAAACCACTTTCTGAAGACAGATTATACAGGTCAAAAGTTGTTGGATTTGGTAAAGTAGCAGGATACAAAATTAATGCACAGAAGTCTCTTGCATTCCTATATAGTAATGATGAAAATTCTGAAACAGAAATTAAGGAAACACTCCCATTTACCACTGCAACAAAAAGAATAAAATACCTAGGAAAAAAGCTACCTAGGGAGACAAAAGACCTGTATGCAGAAAACTATAAGACACTGATGAAAGAAATTAAAGATGATACAAACAGATGGAGAGATATACATGTTCTTGGATTGGAAGAATCAACATTGTGAACACGACTATACTACCCAAAGCAATTGACAGATTCAATGCAATCCCTATCAAACTACCAATGGCATTTTTCACAGAACTACAACAAAAAATTTCACAATTTGTATGGAAACACAAAAGACCCCGAATAGCCAAAGCAATCTTGAGAAAGAAAAACGGCGCTGGAGGAATCAGGCTCCCTGACTTCAAACTATACTACAAAGCTAGAGTAATCAAGACAGTATGGTACTGGCAGAAAAACACAAATATAGATCAATGGAACAGGATAGAAAGCCTAGAGATAAACCCACACACATATGGTCACCCTATCTTTGATAAAGGAGGCAAGAATATACAATGGAGAAAAGACAGCCTCTTCAATAAGTGGTGCTGGGAAAACTGGACAGCTACATGTAAAAGAATGAAATTAGAACACTCCCTAACACCATACACAAAAATAAACTCAAAATGCATTAAAGGCCTAAATGTAAGGCCAGACACTATAAAACTCTTAGAGGAAAACACAGGCAGAACACTCTATGACATAAATCACAGCAAGATCCTTTTTGACCCACCTCCTAGAGAAATGGAAATAAAAACAAAAATAAACAAATGGGACCTAATGAAACGTAAAAGCTTTTGCACAGCAAAGGAAACCATAAACAAGACGAAAAGACAACCCTCAGAACAGGAGAAAAAATTTGCAAACGAAGCAACTGACAAAGGATTAATCTCCAAAATATACAAGCAGCTCATGCAGCTCAATATCAGAAAAACAAACAACCCAATCCAAAAATGGGCAGAAGACCTAAATAGACATTTCTCCCAAGAAGATATACAGATTGCCAACAAACACGTGAAAGGATGCTCAACATCACTAATCATTAGAGAAATGCAAATCAAAACTACGATGAGGTATCACCTCACACCAGTCAGAATGGCCATCATCAAAAAATCTACAAACAATAAATGCTGGAGAGGGTGTGGAGAAAAGGGAACCCTCTTGCACTGTTGGTGGGAATGTAAATTGAAACAGACACTATGGAGAACAGTATGGAGGTTCCTTAAAAAACTAAAAGTAGAAATACCATATGACCCAGCAATCCCACTACTGGGCATATACCCTGAGAAAACCATAATTCAAAAAGAGTCATGTACCACAATGTTCATTGCAGCTCTATCTACAGTACCTAGGACATGGAAGCAACCTAAGTGCCCAACAACAGATGAATGGATAAAGAAGATGTGGCACATATATACAATGGAATATTAGTCAGCCATAAAAAGAAACGAAATTGAGTTATTTGTAGTGAGGTGGATGGACCTAGAGTCTGTCATGCAGAGTGAAGTAAGTCAGAAAGAGAAAAACAAATGCCATATGCTAACACATATATATGGAATCTAAAAAAAAAAAAAGGTTCTGAAGAACCTAGGGGCAGGACAAGAATAAAGATGCAGATGTAGAGAATGGACTTGAGGACATGGGGGGGAAGGGTAAGCTGAGACGAAGCGAGAGAGTGGCATGGACATATACTCTACCAAATGTAAAACAGATAGCTAGTGGGAAGCAGCCGCATAGCACAGGGAGATCAGCTTGGTGCTTTGTGTCCACCTAGAGGGGTGGGATAGGGAGGGTGAGAGGGAGACACAAAAGGGAGGAGATATGGGGATATATGTATACGTATAGCTGATTCACTCTGTTATACAGCAGAAACTAACACAAGGTGTAAAGCAATTATACTCCAATAAAGATGTTAAAAAAGAAAAGAGGTTCAAACTTCCGGTTATAAGCTAAATAAGTCACGGGGACGTAATGTACATCATAAGGAATACAGTCAATAATATAGTGATAACTTTGTATGGTGACAGATGGTTAACAGACATCCTGGTGATCATTTCATGATGTATGTAAATGTCAAATCACTATGTTGTACACCTGAAACCAATATAATATAGTATGTCAATATACTTCAATAAAAAAGCAAGAAGGGAAAAAAAAAGTTGTTGGGATATTTTTTTAAAACCCACAAAAACAAACCCATCATGACAGGTTCTTCCAGATAATGTTTTGATGTCTGGAAAATCAACTTCCAATCTACTCCAGACAAATCTGATTAAAATGCTAGTGTCAAATGTCCTTGCTTCAAATGAAGACCACAGGTTTTCTACTCACAGTGAAATTAATAGGAGAATTACCTGAAAGAAGATGCAAGAATTTGACTTTCTATTTATATCTCATTCTTCCCACCATTTAACAATGCAGACAGGCAATGGGGCTTGTCAACCAACACTTATTATCAGGGGTTCTATTCATTCACAAATCTCAGAGGCTGAACACCCTGATTCAAATTGCTAGGTAGCAACTCAAGTTGTGGATGGGAATAAAAGCACCAAAGATAATTGAAAGGTAGAGAAGAGAGGTGATTGACCTTGGGTGGGACTGAGTTGCAAAAAGAGACAAAGACTGAACCAAAAATGGGTAATTTTAAATGGGATTTTGAGGAGGAAATATCCTCCCAAATGAAACACTTTCCAAATAGACACTGGCATGTTTGCAATGCTGAGTTAAAGAAAAGGAGACATTTAGAGGGGCCTTTATCTTCCACTTAGCCCAACTCAAAAGGCTCAAGCCAAGAGAACTTGGATGTGTGTCTTAGGGAAGCCCAGCCCCTCGTGATAAAGGGAGAGAAGAGTTGGTATAAGATGCAACAAGATGAAGCAGAGTCATGTCCGGGAAAGTATTCATGCACACACACACACACACAAAGAGAAAAACAGACACACCATATATATTGTTTTTGTGTGTGTTATGAGAAAGACATAAAAAAAGAAAGAGACAAAGGAAGATAGAAACGCAGACAGAAGCAGAGATAACAAGAAAGACAGACAGACAAATAGAAATTAGGATAGAAACAGACAAAGGCTGAGATAAAGACAGAGAGACACAAATGACAAATGCTGGAGAGGGTGTGGAAAAAGGGACCCTTCTTACACTGTTGGTGGGAATGTAAATTAGTGCAGCCACTATGGAAAACAGTATGGAGGCTCCTTAAAAAACTAAACATAGAGTTGCGCCATATGATCCAGCAATCCCACTCCTGGGCCTATATCCAGACAAAACTGTGATTCAAAAAGATACATGCACCCCAGTGTTCATAGAGGTACTATTTACAAAAACCAAGACATGGAAGCAACCTAAATATCCATTGACAGACGAATGGGTAAAGAAGATATGGTACATATATACAATGAAATACTACTCAGCCATAAAAAAGAATGAAATTCTGCCATTTGCAGCAACATGGATGGACTTGGAGGGCATTATGCTAAGTGAAATAAGTCAGACAGAGAAAGACAAATACCATATCACTTATATTGGAACGTAAAAACTTAGATGAACTTATTTACAAAACAGAAACAGACTCACAGACACAGAAGACAAACGTATGGTTACCAAAGGGGGAAAGGGGTAGAGGAGGGATAAATTAGGAGCTGGGATTAGCAGATACAAACTACTATATATAAAATAGATAAACAGCAAGGTCCTACTGTATAGCACAGGGAACTGTATACAATATCCTGTAATAAACCATAATGGAAAAGAATATGAAAGAGAATATGTATATACATATACGTATAACTGAATCACTTTGCTGTACACCAGAAACTAACACAACATTGTAAATCAACTATACTTCAATTTAAAAAAAACGAGAGACAGACGAGAGACAGAAATAAAGACAGAGAAAGGCAGAGGCCAGAGACATAAGCAGAGGAAGAAGGAAACAATATATTTGTGAAAGACAATTGCATATATGCATAGTAAGGACATCATATTATTTTGCATATTTTTTGAGTTTGAGTATAGCTTAGCAGCCCGAAATAAAGAAATCAAGAGGTCATGCGAGATCATTAAATGTTCAGTGAAATGGGCAAGAGAGGTTTCCAAACTGCCGAAGAGCAATTCCTAGAAAGGAGGTCAGAATTCCTTGTCACTACAATGAGATTGAAACCTTTTTGCATTTTAAAATTGCTGGGGTCTACAGATTTTGAAAACCAACATTGTGTTGGCACTTATTTTTTCTGAAAAACATGCATGCAGTAACAGCTAAGAGCTAGTGGGTGCTTACTATGAGTCAGGCACTTCTGTTAAGTACCTATATGGATTAACCCACTTAATCTTCATTACAACCGAATGAGGTAGGTCCCATTATTATCATCCATTTTGCCTATGAGGAAACTGAGTCTCAGAAGGATTAAATAACTTGCCCAATGTTACACAGCTGGCAGACTTGGGGCCAGGATATAATCAAGGCAGACCTGGCCTCAGAGCCTACACTCAATTACTACACCACACTGATCTTCCCCGCTATGCTATACTGTGCATTTATGTATTTCTATATGTTCCACAAAATAGTGCCATGAAAATTTCCAAATAAAATATGCTATGATCAAAAAATATCTTTTAGGCAAATTGCCCGGTTAGTGCTGGGTTAAACCAAGTTAAACTTTCTTTATGGTGGAACTTCTCGCTTACCCTATGTTAATATGCATTGTAATTCTCCAAGAGGGTAATTTGCAGCATCTTCCAAACATGTTTAATTTCGAAAGTTTTTTTTTTCACAGATTCACCTAACATAGAATTGGTGGGAAATACAGATTTAGATGCTTTTTTAGGTCTCCTCCAACTTCAAGACTCCTGGACTAACTTTGTGGTTCTTTACTTAGTAACTAGGAATAAAGATAATTTTTAAAAGTAAGAAAAGGATTAAAAAAATCCTTTTAAAATCAGAAAATATCAGCCATATTCTTTTACTTCACTCAACAACTATTTACTGAATAACTACTTTGTACCAAGAACCTGTTCACCATACTGGCTAATACATGAAGCTCGCTTTTGGGTGTGGGAAGAGCGGTACAGAAACAGTTAATAAACAATATAATCAGAGGAAGATAAGTACCATGAAAAGTATAACAATTCAGAGTAAGTGGGAGAGAGAGAAACAAGAGTTGCTCTTTTAACTAGGCATGTTAGGGAAGGTGACACTTTGAGGAGGTGACATTTGGGCAGAGTTCCAAATGAAGTTAAGGAGTAAAACATATGACTATTGGATAGAGTGTCCAAGGCAGGGGGAAGAGCAGGTGCAAAGGTCCCAAGGTGGACATTTATAAGTTCAAGGATCTTCAAGGAAGCCAATATGGCTGGAGGGCTCTGACAGGGGGCCAGTGGTGAGAAAAGTTTAGAAAGGAGCCAGGAGCCGGATGGTCAGGTGGAACCCTGTAGCCCAAAGGGAGAACCTGGGTCTTTTGCTCTTACCATATGGTCAGTGAAGGGGCATCAAAGGAAAGAAGAGAAGACCTTGCTCTACCTTGCAATGAAGTCTTGAGAGCCAGTTGTTCCTAGGAAGAAGGGTAGATAGTGTTGACCTCAAAATAGTGTCTCAGAAAGAGAGTAGCAAAGGAGTCTAATCATTAAGACATCAGAAAAGAAAAAGCTGTCAAGTGGGTACTCTGGGCTGAGCTGTAACATGGTGCCATGGAAAGGTGAGGCAGAGCAGGGTAGGGGCAGCATCGGACCCGAGTCCTATGGACTTAAGTTCACGTCCCTTGTCACCCATGACATGAAATGCGAGAGCCATGTATGTGCATGCGTACGCAGATATAGTTTTTTGGAACTGGCTTTAGAAATACTTTCGTTTATTTAATTATAAAAAATTTCAAACACAAAGAAAGGCATGGGTCTCCCCCACGCTCTCACTTCCCATTCACTTCTCCACCTTAGCTCCCCCACCCTTCTCCCTCCATGGAGACTTCTCTTCCAATATTACCAGTGACCTCCACATTGTCAAACCCAATGCCCATATGTGGGTCTTCATTTCACTCGGTCTCGCAACTGTGCTTGTCGAGGTCTGTGTGGGCAGCTGGAGCTGGGCTCTGTCTGTTTCCAGCATATTTGGTTATCCCCCTCTCTCCCTAACCATGCTTTTACATCTATCTGTTAGTCTTCTTCTACTTGATTCCAAAGGGCAGAGTTACTCAGGATTCAGTCCTGGGCCCCCTTCCAAGTTCCTTCCCTTCCCTTCATTTTCCAAGCTAGATTCCCAGTTAATCCAAAAGATCTCAGAGTTGCACTCACCCAAGCAATCTGACCATTATGTCTGCCCGTTTACTGGCTGGAATGTGAGAGGAGAGTGAGTCTCTGTTGCCAGAGGAAGGAAGGAGTGTGTGGTCTTAGGCAGATGTCAGTGAACAGCAGGATGACAGGAATAACAAAGGATATTAACCACTGTGTTGCTTATCACAGTGTGACCATAAAGTTTTTGAATATTTATTGACAAACTGCTTGCAAGGATCCTGCAATGCGGGCAGTTGCATTGAAAAATAAGAGAAGTATGCCTGGCTTCAGGCTTCAAAGCATCCAGGATTATTAATAATTTCTCAACCAGCCTCAGCGTCCCCAGCAAGAAAACACCAACAATGTTTCAATCCAAAAAATATTAATTAGGAGTAACCTTTAAGTAGAGGCAGGCTCCCTGGCCTTGGTTTTATTTTATACTCTAAATTCAAGGCACTGGACATGTAATAAACCCACAGTTTCAATACCATTCAAAACCAATAGGTTTTTTTCTTTAATTATTGCAGGTTAAGGCTCTCTTCATTTATATGCATTATTTGAGAATTTTATCTGGAACACATGAATATCAAAGAAGACCTTTGAGCTTTTTCAAAACTCATTCCTTTCCACTGTTAAAAACAATGACAAGCTCTTGTACAGAAAATTTCCTAGTTGTTTTGTTAACTCTGTCTATTTAAATGTTAAAGATAGATAAATGGGTAGATAGGAAGATAGATGGAAGGATGGATAGATAGATAGATAGAGATAGACACAAACAACTGTGTCAGAGCACAAGAAAAAACACATAAAACCATTACTTCATTTAACCTTCCTAGCACTTCCATGTGGAATATACAGTTTTTATTGCCATTTTACACAAGCAACTGAAGTTGAGGTATGTTGAGTAACTTGCCCCGGGTTACTCAGCTTGAGAATGTAGGGGCCATTGATAATGATCACGATGAAAATGATGATGGTGATGAGAATGGTAGCAACACATTAACAATCATCTTTTTTTAATCTCCTGTGTGCTAGGCATCATACTTGGCATTTTATATGTATTATGTCTCTTAAAATCTTTAATTATCCATATTTCGAGGATGGAAACTGAGACTCAGAGCAATCAAGTAGCATGACCAAAGTCATAAAGTTATCAGTGCTGGCATCATAATCAGAACCCAGGCCCATCTAATATCAGTGAGCAAGATCTTCCCATTGCACCATGCTTTGTCTCTACTGGTTTGGGCTTTTACAATTTTATTTCATATTTGTGTCAAAAGCTATGAACTTTGTCTGTGCAGACTTCAGAAGTCTGTTGGAAAGTTTATGAATCGATTTTTCTGTTGTTCTTCTTTGTGAAGATTGCTTATGGAAGTCACAGATACAGAGCATCAAAAAGGCTCAGCTCAGAAATATCTCCAGGGTATTATATTTTGAGATTTGAGTAAATAAGAGCCTCTTTTAAAATGTAAATACCACCTGAAAATGTTAAGCCTATTAGAAAGTCACACTTTAGTTTTAACAGTTAGATATCCAATTTATACTTGAGTAGCATACTGAATGGGTATTGTAACTGTGGTAGAAGGGATCCTTTTCTTCTTTTTCTTTAGTCTGGGACATTGCAAAGGAGAGGAAGGAAGAAAATAGCTGGGTAGGATTTTTTTTTTTTTAAATAAGCCTTTTCGTTTTAGCACAGTTTTGGATTTACAGAAAAATTGTGAAGATAGCACGAATCCCCTTATACCCCCATCCAGGTCCTCCTATTATTAACATCTTACATTAATATGATGCATTTTTCACAGTTAGCGAACCAATATTGATACATTATCATTAACTAGAGCCCATAGTTTATTCTTATTTCTTTAGTTTTTACCTAATGTCTTGTCTCTGTTCCAGGATCCCATCCAGGGCACCACATGACATATAGTCATCATGTTCTCCTTAAGCAATCTGGGCTGTGACAGTTCCTCAGATTCACCTTGTTTTTGATGACCTTGAGAGTCTGAGGAGTGCTGGTCAAGTATTTTGTAGGATATCCCTCCACTGAGATTTGTCTGATATGTATCTCATGATTAGACTGGGATTATGGGTTTATAGGAAGATGAACACAGAGGTAAAGTACCATAATACCAAGGGTACATGCTCTCAAAATGACATCACTGTTGATGTTGACTTTGATCACCTGGCTGAGTAGTGTTTTCCAGGTTTCTCCACTATTCAGCCACTCTTATTCCCCCTTTCCATACTGGACTCTTTGGAAGGAAGTCATTATATGGAGCCCACACTTACAGAGTGGGGTCTGAGGCTCCCCCCTCCTTGAAAAGGGAATACCTACATAAATTCTTTGGAATTGTTCTACTTGGGAAATTTGCCTATTTTCCTCATTTATTTAACTATTTACTTACATCAGCGTGGACTGGTGGCTATTTATTTTCTGCTCTGAGTTATCATCCAATACTACTTTATTATTTTTTGCTCCAGTTGTTCCAGCTTTGGCCATTGGGAGTTCTTTCAATTGACTCCTCATGTCTTTAACATATCCCTGTCATTGTGGATTTGTTTTATGTTTGTTGTTGTTATTTTGGGGTTTTTTTTTTGGGGGGGGTCTTTTTTTTTTCTTTCTTTTGGTTTTGGTTTTTGTTTTGTTTTGTTTTTTAGCACTTTCTTACTCTCTAGCACCACAAGCCGCTCCAGGCTTATCCTGTATATTTTTTGCCCAGTCTTGGAATCAGCCATTTCTCCAAGGAGCACTGGTACATTTTATTGGAGCTTAGAATTTATTGGGGAATGCATGAGAAACTAAGATATGGGCTCTAGGACTGCTTGTTGCTACCGAAGTGTTGCTTCTAGGTCCTCTCAACTAACAGAGGAAGAATTTTCATGTATGTATACTAACTGTATATATACATGCATTTATCTATAAGTATTTCTATATGTAACCATCTGCATCTATATTAAGTTAAATATGAGTTCATACTAATGCCTGGGTATATTTTTTAAAATACCTATGCCCCAAACCCAGTCTAGATCAACTGAATTGGAATCAGTTAAATCTGACTCGAGGAAGATGGAGAAAGGTGTCTTGTCCAGGCCCAGGTAATTTTTTTGAAAGCGCCCCCAGGTGACTGAAAGATGCCACAAGCCTTGAGAATCACTGATAGAAACAAAACAGCAGATCTGGAGGCAAGAATGTAAAGGTAGATTTTGTTTTTTCTGGGAAACTACATATTAAAATTACTAAAAACGGAAGAATTCGAGGATTTTCCTAACACCTTCTACCTTTATATTCTCAGTGTTTTTAAAAACTTTTCAATTTAGTTCAATATTCATTTATCAAACCCAGCCACAGCAACACTGATATTTTATATATGAGCGGAAATGGAGCTGTCCTAATCTTGGAAAAAAACAAGATGGGAGAAAAGACCCACGTGTATGAAACCCACATACACAGACCATAGGCATCATTTTATTCATAAACCCAAGGAGACTGAGAATCATCTGAGCACAAATAATTAGTGGAGCACCTTTGATGTACAAAATGCTATGCTAGGCACCTTTATTTGGACAATGTCATAATAGCAATAACCACTGTTAAAAATAATATTAAATTGAGAATAATCTGCAGAGTATAATTTTTTTAAATGTCTGGTCTTTGTCCCTGGTTCCTGGCACAGAGCTTCAAAAACCCTTAAAATTTCTTGAGTGATGGACATGTCATTGTATGCTAATGAGATGATTTATGTCAGAGCCCCTAGAGAGCTTCAGGATTAGGGCTGGTCACCAGAAAAACCAACCACATGATTACAGGGTTGGAACTTTCAGCTGCCCAACCTGGGGAGGGGAAGAGGTCTGGAATTTGAGTCCAATCACACTGTCAATGATTTAATCAATCATTCCTACGTAATTAAACCTTGGTAAAAAACTGAACACCAAGGATTGAGGGAGCTTCCTGGTTGGTGACCATATCAAAGTACTGGAGAAGGGGCACCCTCTGACTGCATAAGACAGAAGCTCCTGGACTAAGAACCTTTTGAGACCTTGCCACCCTATGTATCTCCTCATCTGGCTGTTCATTTGTATCGGTTATATTAAAATGGTAATTGTAAGTACAGCACTTTCCTGAGTTCTGTGAGTGGTTCTAGAAAATTATTAAAGGCAGCAAGTTGTGGGAAGCCCCCAAACTGTAGTTGGCTGTGCAGAAGTGAAGGTAGCCTGGGGACCTCACTTGAGGCTGGTGTCTGAAGTAAGGGGGGGGGTCTTGTTGGGGACCTTACCCTTTACCTTGTAAGACTGGATGTCAACTCTGGGTAGTAAATGTCAGAATTGAATTGAATTACAGGAGCATAAATTGGTGTTGGAGAATTGCCTGCAGGACACAAATTGAAGCAAATAACCTAACTGTATATCGCGTTGTTGCCATAATCACCCACAGAATTATTTTAAGTGACAGCACAGACGATGATGACTTTACATACCAAGTGGCAGATATCCAAAAAGCAAAAGAGTTAAACTGTCTCCAGCAGTCTTAGCACTAATAAAAGTATTGTTATTCTTATCTTGAAATTATTATATGCACACATAAATATATGATACAGGACTTGCCTGGCGGTCCAGTGGTCAAGACTCCACGCTTCCACTGCAGGGGGCGTGGGTTCAATCCCTGGTCGGGGAACTAAGATCCCTCCTGCTGTGCTGCGTGGCCAAAAAATAATAAAATAAAAGTTTCGTTAAAATATATATATATATGTGATATAATAAATATATATAATGTTAATGCCACTTTGTACCTAGATTTTCAGCATCAGGGAAAATAAATACAACTATAAAATCTAAATGATTAAGTTTAAAAAGCCACTAATTTTTATTTGAATTGAGAATATCAGTATGAACTCCAGATTTTTTTTTTCTTTCTAAAAATACATATATATTTCCTAGCTCTGAACACTAAAAAGGCCAAGAGACATTGACAGTCCATTAGTAATTATCACCCTTAGGCCCAGATTGTGGTTTCTAAATACTATTTCCTTAGAAAAGGAATTAGGGCTACTTGGGGAAATGGTTAACACTCCAGGTATAAGATAGGTAATAAGCAAGGGGAGCCTGGGACAACATTTTGTGTCTGAAAGCAGGGAAACTATCAATAAGTGTTGGTGTCAAAAATGACATAGTAGTTACTCTGATGGGGCTTCCACTGTCCAAAGCAGAACAATTTGAGCATTAAAAAAAAAGTCACCACAAAGGATTAAAGCACACTAAATATGTAAAAATTCATGAGTTTATAATTATATTAACCTAAAAAGTAACCAGTCAACTTTGGCAGTTGCTAGGGCACCAGTCCATTATTCTAAATTAATAATTAAAAATACAGAAACCAAGCATTCATCCTGCTTTTTATAAATAGACTATACTCATGTTGACCCTTGAACAACACGGGGCGGTTAATCTGCATATAATTTACAGTTGGCCCTCCATATCTGCAGTTCTTCTGCATCTGTGGATTCAACCAACCATGGACCTGACCATGTAGCACTGCAGTATTTACTATTGGAAAATATCGAGGTATAAATGGACCCTTGCAGTTCAAACCCACGTTGTTCAAGGGTCAACTGTATTTCAGAGTCACCAGATTGTTTCTTATAAGAGAATTCCTATTAATAAATACAGAAGAAATTACATAATTTTTAAATTGCCATTTTTCAATCACTAAAAGTGGGACAACCAATGCCTCCAGATGTGATGCAATAGGAAGCAAACAGAGGTATCCAAGAGGTATTTTTTTTCCAGAAAAAACAAGCATGAAAATAATAAAGCTTCTAACCCTAACTACCAGTTTATAGGAAATAAAGGAAAAGGAGGAAGTTGTTAAAGAGCCACAAGATTACAATCAGCCAAATCTGGGATATAAGAAAATTCTGTAAGGCAGTGACTCACTTTTTTATTCACAAATAAATGGCATGAACAAAAAACAAGGGGGGGAGATTAATTATCACAGTTGCATTCTTATATAAACTGTTACAGTTAAAATGTAAGGGTTGTTTGGATACCAATCTCAAAAAACATAACTATAAAAAGACATTTTAAGACAAATGTAGAATTATGAATATAAACCAAGTAGTAGGTAATATATAAGAAATTATTTTCATTAATAGTTTCATAAACTATTTTTCATAGTTATGAGCACCTCCATAAATATCATCCAAAGTCTAAAATTTTGCATAAGACATTATAGCCGATAATATTCAATTCATTATTTAAAGTGCTCTGATTTATCTCAATATGAAAATCACTTCAGGTGTATAAAAAACAGTTAAAACATTTTTATCTAAAGAATCAGTTTATTTGAAAAGTCTATTCTAGTCTTTTCTATTTTAAACTGAATAAAGCCAAAATTTTCTTGTGAGAGTGGGTTTGTTTCTATTTCAAGTTTAGGTTGTGTTGTGTGTGTGTGTGTGTGTGTGCACGCACACGCATGTGTGTTTATATCAGAAATTTCTAAGTAGCCTTTGTTTTTATTTACAGAAGCACACAAACTTTCATTCACTAACATGTATCACATATACACTGTGATGAAGTCTTCAACTTTGAGGTCCTTAAATATCCCAAATCAGACTGTACAGAACAAAGCAAACGCATACCTAAGTCATAAACCAATTCTGAGAGTAAATAAGCAAAATATTCTAAAACGAAGCTGAACAAACATTCAAAGCATGACCCCCCCCCAAAAAAACAAATGTAGAATTTTGAATATAAACCAAGTAGTAGAGAATATGTAAGAAATGACTGTTAAACTTGTAAGGTATGATAATAATATTATAGTTCTGCTTTTAAAAGATTCTTTATGTTACTAATGCATACTAAATTTTTTACAGCTGAAATGCTATAATACATTATTTGCTTCAAACTATCACAGAAAAAAGAAAATTGGGAAGAGTAGCTGAACCAAGAGTGGCAAATGTTAATAATGGTTGAAGCTGGGTGATTAGTACCTGGAGGTTCATTATATAGTGGCTCTATTTTTGTGTATGTGCAAAATTTTCTATAAAAAGATTTTTAAAAAGAAAAAAATAACAGTTATTCACAGACACATTCAGCTAACCCTTACTGGGCCCCACCCCTGAGCCAGGTCCTGTGCTAGAATGAGGGATACAAAGATGAGTTGCCCATGGCTTCTAACTTCAAGGACTTTTCACTGGAGTACAGGAGTCCAAGAAATGAAGAGGTAATTACCATACAGAGGCATGCTCCCACTGGGAGGACTTTGCCAAGCTGTGCATTTCTTCTGATGACCTACTTACCGCTGTCCTTCCACTCTCAAAGAATTTCAGCCATGAGGCACCTGCCATTCTTGGAAATGCTGTCCGAAATCCAAAGGTAGGCCAGCCCTGGAGGCCAAGTATGGACCAAGGCAGTGAGTGGTGGGCAGGCCAGCAATTCCCAATGTGAGTCATCATAGTTCTGGGCTGTCACTCAGAGAAGGAACAGCTTCTCCAAATGACATCTGGAGAACATCAAGCCTTTATGGCAGCTGGTGGGTGGGTGTACTGAGCTGGTACTTGACCTTAGGTGGATCAGATAAGCCATCAACACTTCTCAACTGATCACACTGGAAAATGATTCACTGTAAATCAGCCAAGTGAAAGGCTCTGATGCTGTCCTTGGTGGAAAACTCCCATTCGTTAGTGCACTTGCTATGTTCATCAATAGAAGCTACCATTTCCTAAACACTTAGTATGTGCCCTGCTTTGTGCTGTGTGCTTTTTTTTTTTTAAGTCGTTTTTACATTTTGTCAGTATGCATGTATTTTCCTTGGATGATTCTTTTTATTTATTTATTTATTTATTTATTTATTTATTTATTTATTTATTTGTCTGTGTTGGGTCTTTGTTGCTGCACACAGGCTTTTCTCTAGTTGCTGCGAGAGGAGGCTACTCTTCGTTGGGGTGCCCATGCTTCTCATCGGGGTGACTTCTCTTGTTGCGGAGCACAGGCTCTAGGCACACAGGCTTCAGTAGTTGCAGCTCACAGGCTCAGTAGTTGTGGCTTGCAGGCTCTAGAGTGCAGGCTCAGTAGTTGTGGCGCACGGGCTTAGTTGCTCCCTGGCATGTGGGATCTTCCCGGACCAGGGCTCGAACCCATGTCCCCTGCATTGGCAGGTGGATTCTTAACCACTGAGCCACCAGGGGAGTCCCTGTGCTGTGTGCTTTGTATATGCGATCCCATGTAATGCTCATTACAAACTTGCCACTATTTTGACACATAAGAAAATGGAGACTCAGAGAAGTGAATTGCCCATGGTCAAACAGCATTTAGAGTTTGGTTTTTTTTTGTTTTGAATCAATCAAAAAAAAAAAAAACCCAATATGTAAGCCAAACAAAGCACACCTCTGTGGGCAAATTCAACCATAGTTCCCAGTTTGAGACCTGTGCTCTACTCCATGCTTCTACCAAATGTACCTCTTACTAAAACCTTTTTTTAATTCCCCAGCTAAAAAGTTAAAGGAGTTTTAGAGCCCTGAGTTCTACAGCATGTAACATAAGCCAGTTCCCACTCTCTTCTTCACATGATATGGAATGACCAGCTTACATAAAACTTGGAAGTACACATTTCTGGGGCAATGGGTATTCTCTTTCCCTTCTTCTAAGGACACTAATCCTTGTCAAGGGTCAGGGCTCCACCCTTATGAACTCAATTAGGTTTATTTACTTCCTTCAAGGCCCCATCTCCAAATGCCATCACATTGGGGGTTAAGACTTTAACATGTGAATTTGGGAAGGACACAAACACTCAGGTTATAATACTCTATGAATGTGAGTTGTCACAGCTGAAACTGGCAGGTATGCAAACCCACTGGCATCAATGCAAAATACTGGGACACGTAAAATGTCCACACAATATGCAAATTCTGCATCTGGACACAGACATGGACACAGAGAAGCCAAACCATCACCCCTGTTTCAGGCCCAGGAAGTAAATTAAATATTTGCCTCTGGGATGGAAAACTCTGCTTCTCAATTTGTTTGTGAAAACTGCCTCTCATGTATGAGAGATCAAGCTAGAAACGCATATCGAACCTGATGCAGCCTGAGCTGGACCAGCAAGGAAGGGAATATGGTGAATTATAAATCCTCCAAGAGAAAAGAAAAGTCTGCACAACTCTCTTAAGCAAAACCATGCCAACAAAAGAAGAACCTTCATCATCCGAGAGCCTAAAGGATGTGCTGCCCAGAGGCTGTTCTACCAACAGGAATGGATCATCCCATTCAGTTCAACAACCACTTTACCAAACAGATTTCTGAATTGGCCAGTTATCTGACTAAACCAGGACTGGCTCGCCACTCAGCTGTAGTAGGTGATCAGATGGTACATACAAAGGAATGGAAGTTTTAGGGTCAGTGTAGACCTGGGTCTGAATTCCACCTGCATCACTTACAAATTCCCTATAAAATCTATTTTGGCAATGGACATGACCCACGTGAATCCACTTTCCAGATCTGTAAAATGGAGCTAATAATATATTTCTCCTAGGGTCTATTGGAGAAAATGTGTTGAGTGGTTACTACACATGCTAGGTGCTGCGCTAAACTTATATAACCTTCACAACAACCAGTGAAGTGGGTATTATTTTTACCCCATATTACAGACAAAGAAACTGAGTCATGGGGAAGTTAAATCACTCTCCTGACCAAGTGCACACAGATGAGAGAGTATGTGACATTGAGCTGCTTCCAGGCAGCAGGGACGCTCTTAAGAAACACTTCCTCTTCACACTATGTTGTTCTCACTAACATTGATAAACTTTGGGTTTAGGCAATTGAGACCCCTTTAAAATGTAAATATTTTAACTAGGACAAATAGCACATCAAACCATATCAGCCATGAAATCCAATTAACTTAGCATCTTGTTTTCCAAACTTCCCCCAAGATAAAAGATCACTTGAGACTCTTGCTGTCTTTCCTCTCTTCCCAGGACCCTGCCCTGGAGATTCTGAAGCAGTGGATTGCACTAGGGCACTGGGAATTTTTCTTCTTAACCAGCACTTCAGGTGATTCTGATGCGTGAGGAAGCTAGGGAAACTGGCATGTTCACCTGAACCCCCAGAGAGAAGAGACCTGTGGGAATTATAGGGCCATTCAAATGGCACCATAGAGTCTTAACAGCAAGTAGGGATGAATCCCATCCCTTCATTTTACTGATGGGGAAACTGAGTCCCGGCAAGGGGAAGTGACTTGCCCAAGGTCATACAGTCTAGGTATGGCAGCTTTGGAATTTGAACCAACATTTCCTAACCCAATGAGGCACTTTTCTTTATTCTAACATCTTCAGGACCAGCAAGTATTGGTTGGGGTGAGAGGTAGAAGCAACTGAGAACACCAGGAGATATCCAAGTAGGATAACTTTGGATGGAACACTTGTGTGAATGGCCCTGAGCAGCCCAGGAGGAAACAAGAGAGGCAGAAAAGGGGGAAATAAAATAATTGCTTCTGGTGTGTTTTGTGAGACCTGGTTGTCTCATATTCATTCATATTTATAGTTTCTCTCCCTCTCTCTCTTCTCCTTCCCTCTCTCCTCCACTTTAATCTTTCATCTTTTTCTTTCTTTCTCTTTTTGTTCTCTTGTACCTTCTGCAGCTTTTTTTCAGATAGATTCCCAGCAAACTATAAAGATGTCTTTTGTCTACAGAAAGCTCCTATTTCTTATTCAATGCCTGAAAAGGGTCAGAGTTTTCCTTCTCTCAACGACACCTCTGTTCAGCACAAAATCTTCTCCTTCCCAGTAGTGGTTCCCCTCATTCTTCACTTAGTCCAGATTCGTTTTCTTAATCTTCTTCCAGAAAACATTTGAGAACAGCCAGGCCCTAGCTGGAGCAAATCTGAACCACTTGATAGGCAGCCTGTGTGTAAGGCTTGAGAAACCCCGGTCCATGTCTGTCAAACAGACCTCCCCAGGGGTTCCCTTGATCTGCAGCATCGCTTGCAATCAATGAGGGAAGTATATGTTGGGGGAGGATTAAGTTAAAGTGAAAGGCCTTAGATTCTTTGACCTGTTCAGGGCATATGGGGAAAATTATTTTTGGATTTTAGGAAGAAGAGCAGAAAAACCAATGGATTCTACCAGCCTGGGGGAGGAGCAGTCAGCAGGATTCCCACCTGGTGAATTGGATGGCAGCCAATGGCACAGGATAGAGCCAAGGTGTCCTTTTTTTTTTCACATCTTTATTGGAGTATAATTGCTTTACAATGGTATGTTAGTTTCTACTTTATAACAAAGGGAATCAGTTATACATATACATATATCCCCATATCTCTTCCCTCTTGCGTCTCCCTCCCTCCCACCCTCCCTATCCCACCCCTCTAGGTGGTCACAAAGCACCGAGCTGATCTCCCTGTGCTATGCGGCTGCTTCCCACTAGCTATCTATTTTACATTTGGTAGTGTATATATATATATATATGTCTATGCCACTCTCTCACTTTGTCCCAGCTTACCCTTCCCCCTCCCCATATCCTCAAGTCCATTCTCTAGTAGGTCTTCGTCTTGTCCTTCTTTGGAAGCCACAGCTCTGTTGACCCTGAAGGCAAATATCTAATCAACTGGCACCCCACAGGGAGCCCTCTAATCCCCGGACTGGAGGTTTCCAAAGTCTGACTAGACTGTGATCTCAGTTCCCACTGGGATGCTCAAATCTGAAGATGTAAATAATAGGACCAGAGAGAAATTGAAAATTCTATCTTTTTAATCTACTTCCCAGAACAGCCTTCTGCAAATACTATTTTATTCCTAATGAGCAAAACAAAGAAAAGACAGAGGATTTTCTTTTTCCATTGGAGGAAGATGGAAGAATATACACTAAGCTCTAGTGTCCAAAATCCTTTCAAATCCTGGCTCTGTCATTTACCAGCTGTGTGGTCTGGAGGAAGTTACTTAGCCTCCCTGAGCCAAAATGTCTTCATCTGTAAGATGGGAATGATGCTAATAAGACCTATTTCAGAGGGATGTTGAGAGGTTTAAATGAGGTGATAAGTGTGAAACATTAGAACAGTGGCTAGAACTTAATATGTGGGTTTTAGCCATTAGTATAGATATGGTTGAATTATTAAAATTTGTTCCATTACTTTGTAGTCAGGAAAAAAAAATTCCAAAGATCCAAACCATGGACTGAATAGTAAAGAGTCTTAGCTAGCCATTTGCCAACTCCAAAGTCATGGCCATAAAATGCATCCAAATTAAATTCCTAAGAACAAAAACCAAGCATTTCTAATGCCATTTCTATATAACTTTGATTTTTAAGGTTTTATAAGGTTTTTTTTTTATATGTAGTGGCAGATTTACCTTCTTAATAATATTCACTGTAGTTGAATATTAAAATGAGTTTTATTCTACACAGATGTTTACGTGGTTTATGTTTATGCTGGCTTCAGCGGTAAGCCAGCCCAGGATAGACCCTTCCTGGAGATAAACCAAGAAATGATACATGACATTCATCTAACCACCAATTATTTAAGTAATGGAGTCAGACTGACCCAGGTTAGAATTCTGTTTCTGTTTCTTATTACTTAGCAAACAATTTTGGATAATTACCTAAACTTTCTGAGTCCTGGTCTCCTTCTCTACAATGGAGACAATGATAATAATCATATCTTTCATAGTTTTTAATGGGGATTAACTAAGAGGACTGTAAGTGCTCAAAAAATGCCCCTTTTCTTTCCCTCTTCCTGTAACCTCCCAGGCTCTCTCTGGACTATTTCATATTCTTCTTGTTGATGAGATCCAGAGGGGCAGGGACCATGTCTCTTTTTTCCATCATTGTATCTGCAGCCACAGTGTGTGGCACATGATAGTACTCAATAAATATCTGTGGAATGAATGATCTAATGAGCATCAGCTTCCCAAAGAACATGAGGAAACCTGGGTTTTCACCTGTTGCTTCTTCCCACCTTCCTCTTGACTCCATTTCCCTGACTTCCTAAAGTTACAGCCATCTGAACAATATCCTGACAGTAGATATTTTAAGATGAAGATGCTGGGTATTGAGTGCTTTCTCTCTCTCCATCTGCCTTTATTCCTGTGCTACTAATAGCTTTGTGGATTTTTTTCACCCATAGGATGAATGGCAGCTGTTGGCTTGGAACATCTTCTGAAGTGACCCTGGTGGTATGAAGTTATTTTAAACCTGTAGTATCTCATCTATCTAGCAGGCAAAGATGAGCTCCACGGGCCCTCCCAGAACTATATAATAGGCTGTCTGTTCAAGGAGCACTAGGTAATGAGTCTCTCTTCCTTCCAAAAATGTGTCAGACAAGCTCAAAGAGAAAAGGTGACATTGCCCAGGTGGAATGGGAGAGGTCAATTCATACTTGGCATTGGAAGCCTATGTAAGTGGATCCAAAGACTGCAGCAAAATTAGAAGGGAAGCAATTTGTCCTTATCAACTACCCTATTCCACCTTGCCTATAGCTTCAGCCTTTATTGATCCCCAAGTATCCAGGGTTCCCCAACACTGAAATCTCCTTTCGTTGCCTTATGTCTTACTCCCACAGTGCCCCAGCTTTCATTTTGCTAATATGATTTTTTAAATCCACATTTACATGTTAGTTAATGAACTAAGGACCTAACTACCTTGAATAACAAATTGCTCTTTCTTTGATATTTCCCAATTGGTGTTCCACAGAATTTGTGCTTATTATTCCTCATCATTCTATCCCCAGAAACTAGCATAGTGCCACGTATCTAGTAGGTTCTCAATGGATATGTATTTATAAAATAATAGAATATCCTGTAAATAAAAGGGCTTAAATTAGTTTTGACTTAAATTAGGTTCACCTGCAACAGAAACTCAAAATATCAGAGGTTTAAACTAAGTCATATTTATTTCTCTCATATTAAATGTCTAGAGGTTGACAGTTCAAGGTTGACGTGGCAATTCTGCTTCATAAGAAAGCAGAGCCAAAAAAGAAACTATGGAGAGGCTGGTACTTTTAGAATTGTAAGTACTACATAATTACATACTATAAGCAAAGTACAGGCCCTTTAGTCAGACAGGATCCAATCTATGCCCCCAAATTTACTACATGTATGAACTTGGGAAAGGGATTGTATTTTCTGGGTCTGTGTTTTTAGCTGGAAGAGGAGGAGGAAGAAGAAGAAGGAGAAAGGAGGAGGAGGAGGAGAAGGAGAAGAAGGAGAAGGAGAAGAAGAAGAAGAAAGGGAAGGAGAAGGAGAAGAAGAAGAAGGAAGAGGAGGAGAAGGGAGAGGAGGAGAAGGAGAAGGAAAGAGGGAGAGGGAGGGGGAGGAGGAGGAGAAGAAGAGGAACAACAACTCCTGGTGAACATCGAAATGCCGTGGGTGAAGAAAAAGATCCGAGTCCCACAACTTCCCAGGGAAAACTATGATCTCTCTGATTTGTGTCTACCCCTCAACCACACTCCTTCTCTCCCACCACTGCCTCTTTTCTACCATGGTTCAGAATACCTAACAAAGAGTGCATCACTATCCCTAGAGCTGGGAAAACCAACCAAATAAAACAAGGGTTTGGGGAGGGGTTCTCCTTAATCTTTTCATCACTTCTACAAACACATCCTCATAAGGTTGTATAGACTTCACATGCCAAGTATAAGACTTGGCACATAGTAGGTGACCAATATATTTGAGTTTTCTTCTCTTTCATTCCTCAATAGTAGTGGTATTTATTAGATTTTTTTTAACTCTGTTAAAGCTATATCTTCAGATTTAAATCCAGGATAATCCAAAATTTACTTATTTTATTCTCAAGAGTATGACTTCTTGATCTTCTGTAATACCTTTAAATGAATAAGAGATGTTTCTAATTCCTGTGTGTTAAGCAGCAAAGAGTTATTTTAACATCATATTTTAATTATTGATCTCAGGAGTAGGCAGTTCACCTGGAGTCCATGGATCCAGATGCTTGAAATAATAACATTTTTAGTCCTAAACACCCAGGTTCTCTAATCTATAATATAGGGGAAAATATGTCAGCCAGATTCAGAATTCCTGAACTACATGAAATTAGTCATCCCCAGTGGGGGAGTGGAGAGGGTGGGCAAAGGTGTAAATAAGAAATATTTAGGGCTTCCCTGGTGGCACAGTGGTTGAGAATCTGCCTGCCAATGCAGGGGACACGGGTTCGAGCCCTGGTCTGGGAAGATCCCACATGCCGCGGAGCAACTGGGCCCGTGAGCCACAACTGCTGAGCCTGCGCGTCTGGAGCCTGTGCCCCGCAACGGGAGGGGCCGCGATAGTGAGAGGCCCGCGCACCGCAATGAAGAGTGGCCCCCGCTTGCCGCAACTGGAGAAAGCCCTCGCACGAAACGAAGACACAACACAGCTAAAAATAAAAATAAATAAATAAATAAATAAATAGAGTAGCTATTAATTAAAAAAAAAAAAAGAAATATTTAGAGAGAGTTTTCATTTTATTATTTTTATTGACGACAACCTCTAGGAGTCCTTCCTTCTCCATTTATAATCTGGAGATTATGATCTGCTCACAGGTCTTCATCATCCTGGAAATCCTTTTCATTAACCTGGAAATTCCTTTTGTCTCTCTCCTAAGTTGGAGCCTCTGTTTCCTGAATTTCATATATTTTTCTTTTTTTAATTGAGGGATAATTGACATTAAAAGCTCTACATATTTAATGTATACAACTTGATGAGTTTGAGGATAGGTATACATTTGTGAAGCCATCTCCTCATCAAGGCCATAAACATATCCATCTCTTCCCAAAATGTCCTCTCATCCCTTTATTATATTATTATTATTGTTACTATTTGTGAGAAGAACCCTTAACATGGATCTACCTTCTTAGCAAATTTTAAGTGTACTGTACATACTTATTTATCTTGCATAATTGAAATTTTGAACCCCTTCATATCCCTCTCCTAGCCCCTGGCATCTACCACTCTACTCTCTGCTTCTATGAGTTTGACTATTTTAGATTCCACATATAAGTCAGATCATACAGTTTTTGTCTTTCTATGTTTGGCTTATTTCATTTAGCATAATGTCTTCAAGCTTCATCCATGCTGTTGCAAATGGCCAGGATTTCCTTCTTTTTTAAAGTTGAATAATATTCCATTGCATTTATATGCCACATTTTCTTTATCCATCCATCCATCAATGGACATTTTGATTGTTTCCATGTTTTGGCTATTGTGAATAATGGTGCAATGAACATGAGAGCACAGATATCTCTTCAAGACACTGATTTAATTTCCTTTGGATAAATGCCCAGAAGTTGAATTCCATATCTTCTTTTCACTTGAGTTAACTGCTTGTTTTATGAGAACACATTCTCAGTACTTTTCAAGAAAGAGGCTTCAAAGATCAATTTGATGAGGCCTTGTCTGTCTGAAGATTTCTTTCTTCCATCATCAAACTTGATGGATCATTTGTCTGAGTGTAAGATTTTAGATTGGAAATAATTTTTCCCTCAAAATACTGAAGGCACCCTTCCAGTGTCTTCTAAATTCTAGTGTTTAGACTGTAGCATTACTCTTGAAAAGCCCGGTGCCATTCCAATTCCACATTCTTTAGGGCATTTTTTAAATCTTGGGAAAGTTTAACATCCATCTCTTTATCACTGCTGCTCTAAAACTCACAGTGAGGTAGCTTAGTGTGTAGAATTTTTCTTCACATTGTGTGGACACCCAAGGACCCTTTTCTTTTGAAAATTCACATTATGGAGGTCTGATAGTTTAGAAATTTCCTTCTGTCCATTTTCTCCGTTCTCTTTTCTTGGCCTGCAATATTTCTATCTTCTTCTTTTCTATCCTTTTATTATTCTTAAAATTTTGAGTCATTACCTCGATTTTATCTTCAAGTTCTTATATTAAAATTTGGTAAATATCCTTCTATCTTTTAATTTCCAAGATTTCTTTCTTGTTTTTTGCTGTACCTTTTCTAAATCATCCTGTTCTTTTTTCATAATGCAATGATTATAGTCTATTATCTCTCTGAAGGTATTTCTTTTTTATAATTTATACTTTTTTATTGCTGAGTAGTATTCCATTGTATGAGTACATGACATTTTTTTAACATCTTTATTGGAGTATAATTGCTTTACAATGGTGTGTTAGTTTCTTCTGTACAACAAAGTGAATCAGCTATACATAAACATATATCCCCATATCTCCTCCCTCTTGCATCTCCCTCCCATCTCTGAAGGTATTAATTGTTGCCTTTGTGGTCTGGACACTATCTATTTCCTCTGCATTCCTTTTCTTTGCTTATTTAGGTCATTGACTTTTATATTAGAGGCTTTCCTTAAATGTCTAACCCTCTGAAGATTTTATTCATTCATTGTGAATCTAATATAAAATTGGATTTTATTCAATAATGAAACACTAAAATGCAGATTGATGATGGTAGGTAGTTCTATGTTTATAGATAGAACTTGTCAATTTTTGGACTTCACTCTAGGATTAAGGACCTAACTATTTCTCTTGGGTGCCACTAAATACCAGCATGTCTATAGATGCTATCTTATCAGGTAGTCAATTTCCCCAGAGATGACTTCATTGTCCTACCTGGGTGGTCTAGGTTTGGCTGACAACATTCTGGGAGCTGAGGGGAAAAAGAGAACTTAGAGTCTCACCATTTAGTATGTATCTAGTATGTAGATATTTTAAATATCTAGTATATAGATATTTTCTCAATGCTTTATTTTTAGTACAGCATCTTACACTAACCTCGTTTGAATCTGATATCCTCATCTAGAAACCCTCTGGCTGTACCCCCTAGAGAAAAACTTGCAAACTTCTGCCAAGGAGGAACAGGTGTAGTAAAATGATTTCTAGGTTAGTAGTGAGGGAAGAGATCCCATGGTTTCACTTCTCCTTTTAAAAACTTCTAACCAGTCTTCATGCTTTCAGTCTTTTCTCACACCTTTTTTGAGTCCTTCTGGGCTTCTGTGCAGCAAATATGCTTGCTTCTTATTAGCTTTTCACACTTATTTTTCATCCCTCTACTTTATACCCATGCTACTGGAGGCTGGAAGGTGTTGTAGAAGAGACAAGGGATCTAATCCCAACTCTGCCATTAACTAAACGACATCGAAGAGTTTTTTAGTTCTCACTCTCCTCATCTTTAATGGGGGCTGGGGATCGAAATGGGTTAAATAACTTCTAAGATTTCTTCTAGGAAAAAGTATGTGTGTTTCTACCACTTAAATAATTTAGTTGTCATTACAATAATGAATTAAGTACCAAAGTAGTCATGCATACCTTATATATGCATAATGACTCCCTTTGAGGCCATCAACGGATGTCCTTCTCAAGATAATCAGTGAATAAATCCAGAAGCACTAAGAATTGTTTTTTTGTCCAAGAAATATTAGGAATCAGACCCACCAAATAAATTGTGATAGTTCAAAATGCCCAAGACAAAGAAGATAAACCCCTGTCTTGCTATTACCATAGAACCCCATAAGCTATGTAATAAGCTTTATAGAGTCCTGTCTTGTTCTCCACTGCCTATCAGAGTTCCTGGTATGTTGTTATTCCCAACTAATATAATAACTCTTTGATGAACTACATTAATACTTAATCTCACTGTGTTGTAATTGTTTTCCAGGTCTACCTCTTACATTAGCTGTAACCTCCTCAAGGAGAGTCCGTACTGATATTTTCATAAATTGAACGCCTAACATGGTAGCTGCCACATTACGGATGCTCAATAATTGCTTGCTGAAATGATATGGATCAACGTATTCATTGTCTTAGAGGTAATCACCACTCTCCAGGATGTTAACATTTTACACTCAAACAGTGAAACACAAAATTCTTTGAACGTGGTCCACTTTAGCTTGTAACTTTTTCTAGTGGGTTACAATATGATGTCATTAATGCCCAGTACAGTTTATGGATCTCATTAAGAATTATTCAGCATCTGTCTTGTATAACTTAGAATCCTTTACTTCCCTAAGAACATGCAACAAATGGTGACTTGAAGCTCAATATGGGTACTGAGGTTGCAATTATCTTCCTCATTTCAGGGTGACTATAGGGAATAGCAGAGTGGCTTTAGCTCACTTATCCTGAAATCCATGTTCTCACCAGAGATCTGAGGAAGACATGAAAAATATATTCTGTGTTTGGCTGACCCTGGTACTGATGGCAAACATTTCTCTTTCTTTTAACTTTACCAAAACGTATTTTCTACCTCTGACTTATAAAAAATGAGATGCAAAAAGCATCATCCAAAAAGGAAAAAATTACCTAAAGGATAGACTAGGTTTTCCATTTAAAAAAAATGATTCCATAAAAGTCTAATATGTTCTCATCATTAAAAAAGAATCAGACATTACACATTTCATGAAAGTTTTTATTTCACCTTCCCGTTTTGAAAGATGTTTTCACTAGGTATAGAATTCAAGGTTGACAGGTGTTTTTCTTTCGATCCTTTGAAGTTGTTCCACTGTCTCCTTGCATTGTGTCTAAGAAATTGACTGTCATGCTTATCATTGTTCCTCTGTTTATGATGTGTGTTTTTTTCTGACTGCTTTAAGATTTTCTTTTCATCACTGGTTTTACGCAATTCGATATGACATACCTTGGATAATTTTTCCTCATCTTTCTTGTGCTTGCAATTTGTTGAGCTCCTTGGATCTACAAGTTTTACACTTTATATCAAATTTAAAATTTTTTCAGCCATTATTTCCTCAAATTTTTTTTGCCCACCCATTCTTCTACACTGCAGTTACAAACATACTGAGCCCCTTAAAGTTTTCCCACAACTCATTTATGCTGTTTATTTTTTCCCAGTGTTTTTCCTATGTGCATTTTATTTCAGGTAGCTTCTATCAGTACATCTTCAAGTTCACTAATCTTTTCTTCTACAACATCTAATCTGCTGTTAATATCACCCAGTGTATTATTTTTTATCTCAGACATTATAGTATTCATTTCTAGAAGCTCAATTTGGTTTCTTTTAAATATATCTTTTGTGTCTCTAATAAACATGGGGGAGGAGGGAAGTATTAACTGTGTTACCTACAACAGAGATAAACCAATGTAACCATTATCAAAAGCAACCAGGTATCCAAAGGGAAAAAAGGGCATACAGCATCTAAAATGAGGCACTGGCTTAAGGATCTTTTAGATTTATGCTGGGACCCTTCTCCTATTGAAATCATTACACCTTAGGCAAAGAGTGGTGTTTCCTCTCATGTCACAGTATTTCTCAACCTTTCTCAATGATAAGAACGGTTTGGAGTGTTTGTTAAAACAGATTCCTATGTTCCAACCCAGTCTTACTGAATCAGAATTTCCTGGGGAAGAAATCGGGTAATCTCTAGACTTAACAAGTACCCCATCATCATGGAAGTTCGAGAAACAGTATGTATCGATTTGCAAGACCTCTAAACTGCTTCTTTCATAGAACTTTATCAGCAACTAGGACTTCTGCACAAAATAAACAAGGGCGGGGTATGGGTTACAACTACATACTCTAGAAAGAAATACCTCCTCTGCCCATAATTACCTAAAGTAAAAAGAACATTTCTCTCTTCAATCATGGTTTTAATTTTAAAAACTGTACTTAATTAAGCACAAGTGCCAATTACTTTTGCTAGTACAGTCGACTGTTGACATTTATCTTTCTTGATTCTAACAATTTATGATTGGCCCTAAATATCTATCATTTGAAATGATCCAATTTGTGATTTGAAGGAACAACTGTAAGAACATTATGTCTCTGTAAGTTGAAACTAGTGAGTGGACCTAGTTGACCACCAAACACTGCTGTCCATTAATCATCAAAGATGCAGTAATTCCTGTGAGTTAAAATAAAAAGAAAGGAAAGAAAGGTTACTTTGCCCTCTCCCTTTGCTAATGCTGGTCTAGAAGCAGACAATGTGAAGAAGATTAAGGAAATAATAATTTATTAGTTTGATGGGAAAAAATGACATGGTGGAACTTGAAAATCTGGGTCATTTATAAATTAATATCTAGGGTGATATTTCCTGGGAGGGGACTCTATCATAATTGTATCTTAAAATACTACAGAATGAGAAACTTCGAGGTGTAACTAGGCAATTTTTAAAAAATCATTTCCTATTGATTTTAAATCACTGCTTCCTTTAATGTTTTTTTCCCCTCAGATTTCAGTAGGACATTTTCTTTAACTGAAGCAGGACTTATGCACGTCAAGACTAAAGTCATCTCATAAACAAACATAGCTACCGTCCTTCTACATCTTTCTCAGGTGTCCAAATACTCTTTTTCTGCCAGAGGCTCTCATTTTCCTATTGAGAACACCTCTAGAATGCCAGTGATGTTCAAAAACTCTCCCTAAGCAACTAAATCTCTCCTGGACTTCTAGCTCATTAAACATTTACACAAGTAAATAACCTTGGGCAAGTCACTCCACTTCTCTAAGATACAGTTTCTTATCCATAAAAGAATGGGACGAAGGGAGAGAAGAGATGGACTAGATTAACTTGACAGTTTCTAAGGTCCAGGATCTAAGGCACTTATTTTATATTTATATTTCATATTTAAAAGCACTAAAACCAGAGTGAGATACCTTTGGATTCTAATAGTAGCTCTGCCATTCACTGTCTATGAATCCTTAAGAAAATTCCTTAATCTCTCTAAGCCTCTATTTCCTTTAAATGAGATGATACTATTATGTGCAAGGCAAGATTATTGTAAGAATTAAATGAGTCAATTAGTGTAAAACAATTAACATAATGCTTAGCCCATGATAGTTTTCAATGACTGTTAGCTATTATATATTATGATGATGATGATGAATCATAGCACTAATAAAGGTAGTAACAGAGGTAGTAGTAAGCTGTTGAGAGTTTAGCTAAACTACTTCATGGTATTGCTGCCTTGGTATCCATTCTGTTTGGCTAAATGGTCTGCAGGGACCTTCAGCATGCCCTAGATAGCAACCTGCAGAGTCACAAGCAAATGTAAGTTGCTGATATGACTTCCCCAATGTCCCTTATGTTCATGCCTTAGGTAACACCCCCATGGTGCTTACCAAAATCCTGCTCTTTTGGTTTAAATTGACCAATCTGTCCTTAGCCCAAAAGCACTCCACCTACTGACCCTAATAAAGGCATATGCCCCAAGTCCTATCTCTCTCTATACATCTGTACTCTGCCTGGACCTCCCCATGTGACCCCTTGAGGCATACCAGTTACTTCCTCCAGGACCTGTGAGTCATAAAGTTCTGTATTCCAATTTCTCTTGTGGTCTGTTGTTGAACCATAGCTCACCATCCTGCATTCTGTACTCTACTTAACAAGCATAAATTTGACAGATTCATAACATAAGCTCTAAAACATTGATGCTATAGTTGACTTTCCTTGACCTAGCTGTCTCTTGGTCCCTCTAGGAAGCTGGAGGACTCTGAAACACATTCTCAGTGGTGCTCATACTGCATGGCTCCTTCCCAGCTACTGCTCAGAAAAGAGCAGTTCTTCTCTCTGCGTACCTCATCTTTTGAGGTGCATCTCATTGTTTTCCACTGGAAACCAAGAGGAGTTCCTGAGATATAAACTGTGGTACAAGTAGTCATTTAAGTTGGTTGATTTAGCTCTGGCATTATAAGACCCTTAATTTCTCACCAGCTCTGTCTGTGTTAATACAATTTACAGCCATGTTAAAAGCAAAACGATTATCTCTAGCAGGTAGATTAATAGACACCAAATCATTTAGTCTGGTGCTTATGCAAATGCTTTTGTCTTCCTCTGGACAGGGCAGTCAGGAGGGCAAGTGGTGAGAGAGAGCTTGTTTTTATGATAATTCGAGTGACTCGGTAGGTCATCGTCGTCCGTAAACCTGACTCACAAATTTAAAAATCGAAATTACAAATCACCCAAATCCAGGGCAATCAACCCCTCTTTGTCGTCTTCCTTTATTCATTATACCAAGGTGTTTTTACAGCATGACACTAACCACCTAGTATGCAGAACCCCGTAATGGGTTCCTTTGGAAATCTTCCAGGAAAAGATAATCTCCTTGCAGTCAAAACACCATCCGACAATTCCTCTCTGGCTGACTGTGACTTCCAGGATCATCCTATGCTTGTTTGCAATAAAGATATGGATATGCTGACTTTGAGGCAGGAGATAGATGCGTTCCAGGCTAGGCATTTACAAATGGCCTCCTGTTCATATTTCTTGAGGCAGGGGATACATAGGCTCCAGGTTAGACATTTACAGCCAGCCTCCTATTTATTATACTTTGAGGTGGAAATAACAACAGGAAAAAGGTAAATAGCTGGACTTTGTCTCCTGTGGACACTTTAGGATAACAGTAATGGCAGGGGCAGGGGCTAAACCCTGTTTGGGTAAAAGATCAAGAAGTCACATATTTCCCATCCTTGGGGCTAGGGTGACCTTGACTGCACGTGCGCAGAAAGGCTCCTTGGGGGTCAAAAAGGGAGGGGATGCCAGACCATAATAAAGTGTGCTAACTCCCCCAAAGGCCCTTGCACTGAAATCCATCTTAGCTGAAGGATGCATGCACACATAGGGGAGGGTTCCGAGGCAAATCAGCCATGGGGTCAAAGCAAGACAATTGGCCAGAGGAAAACAAAGACCCGGAAGACTGCCAGCTTATAAATGATTTAAACTTCCCAAAGGCACTACTGTCTGTCCGCATGTACGCCTTACTTTCCTCTCTACCTTCTATCTCCTTGTCAGAATTCTATTTTTTCAAGGCAGACAAGGACTGGGGCCCAGACTCTAGCCACAGGCCCTCCTGATCTAGCGGTTAGGACTTGGTGCTCTCACCACTTTTTTTTTTTTTTTTTGAAATCTCACCACTTTTGATACCTAGTCAGGGAACTAAGGTCTTGCTTCAAGTTGCCATTCACTGCAAGCTACTGCTCTCTGCTGTGTGTCTGAAATCAGCTTCACTGAGCAACCCCCCACTATGTTTACCTGCATTTTTAAGAAGAAGAAAAAAAAAAGCAGGTCTGCAGCGTATTTTCCGCAATCTCAATTAATGATATCAACTGCCTGGTTCGCATTGTTCTTTCACTAAAGAATTAAAGGGATGGAGAGAGAACAGCAGATTTGGAGCTAGACTACTTGCATCCACAGCCTGCCTGTAGATGCTTATTCACTGTGTGACCTTAAGCAAAGTGATTAACCTTTGAAAATTGAAATGCCCCTGCTAGATGCCACATCCCATCCATCAGCAACTCCTGTCCTTCTTAATGTCTCCAAAATATGTCTCGACTCCAACTCCTTTTGTCCATCTCCACAGCCACCACACTCTGGCGCAGCTCTCCATCATCTCTTTACTGGATTCTCTTAGTATTTTCCCCTCTGGTCTCCCAGCTGCCTCTCCTGAACTTCTAAGATCCAAGTTCCCCGTGGAGTGATCTTATAATTGTGTACCCAATTCCAACTTGTGGGGGGTTTTCACCACCATGCCACCAAGCAGTTCCCCAACACCAGCTGGGTGTCCTACAATTCAACTCAATTCTGACACTATCTACCTGAATATAATGTCAGATCCCACAGGTTAAGTAAAGGCTTAGTCTTACAAGACTGACTCTCCACCTCCAGAGGCCATTCAAAAGTCCAAGTTGTTACCTGGGATTCTGACCAACTACCTCTAGACTGGCAGTTTGATTAATTTTCTAGAGCAGCTCATAGAACTCAGAGAAACATTTTATTTACTGGATCACTTATTTATTATAAAAGGATATAACTCAGGAACAGCCCGATGGAAGAGATGCACAGGGCAGGGTATGTGGGAAGGGGTTCGGAGCTTCCATGTCCTCTCCAAGTGTGCCATTCTCCCCAAAATTCACCAACCTATAAGCTCTCCAAACCCTGTCATTTTGGGGTTTTATGGAGGCTTCATTTCATAGGCACAGTTGATTAAATCCGTGGCCATTGGTAACTGAACTCAACCTCCAGCCTCTCTCCACTCCCCGGAGGTCTGGGAGGATCTGAAAGTTCCAACCCTCTCATCACTTGGTTGGCTCCACTGACAACTAGTCATCATCCTTGGGTTCAGTCCAACCGTCATCTCATTAACATAACAAAAGATAGCTTTACCTCTCTCACCCCTTAGGAAATTCCAAGGGTTTTGGGAGCTCTGTGCCAAAAAATGTGATGAAGACTAAATATATATTTCTTATTCTATGTTAAAATATCACAGATCTTAAAACAAATCAGATCATATTTCTCCCCTGAATAAAATTACTTTTAGCTTCCCATCCCCAAAACTTTTTACCATGGCTTCTGAGTCCCTGCTTAATCTGGCCCCTGCCCACCGCTCAGACCTCATTTCCTCCTTCCTTCCGCTCCCATCACACCAGCCTCCTCTCTGTTCTGCAAAAACAGAAGCACAGGTTTTTTTGACTTCCATGTTTTTGAACTGGTTAGTGGGTCTGCACGGAACGTTCTTTCTCCAGATCTTAGGCCACTGCTCTTTTTCATCCTTCATACTACTCTGTATAAATGTTGCCCCATCTAAATGTCACCTGTGTCTAGTATGTTTCATATCAATCTGTTTCTTTCACAGAATGTATCACAAATTTTAAATATATTTTTATTGCTGTCTGGCTCTCCCACTAAATATACGTGTCATCAGGGCAGGGATCAGGCATGTTTTAGTCACAGTTGTATCTACTGCATAGCTTACGAGGAGGGATTCTAAGATGGCCCCCAAGATTCTTGTCCCCTGGGATACATGCCCTGTATAATCCCTTCCCATGAGTGTAGGCAGGACTTAAGGGTATGATGGGCCAACACTCCCAGGAGAAGGTTATATATATATGGGAAAGATGATGACATTTTGTAGAAACAAAGTCCTTAATCTGGAGGCTGTGAGTTAATCGTAAGGGAGATTATCCTGGGGAGACTGACATTTAATCAAGTGTCCTTAAATGATGTCAGAGAGATGAGAAGCAGCAGTAGATGCTCGTCCAGTGTCTAAGAAGTCAGCTTCCGTGTTGTAAGAGAAGGAGACCATGTGTCAAGGACTTGAGTGTGGCCTCTGAGAGCTGAAAGTGGTCCCCAGCCAACAGCTAACAAACAAAGTGGACCTCAGTCATGCAACCACAAAGAAATGAGTTCTGCCACCAACCAGTGAGCTTGGAAGAGCACACCAAGCATCAGATGGGATTGCAGCCCCAGGGGACACCTAGATTTCAGCCAAAGGAGACCCTGAGCAGAGGACAGAGCTAAGCCTGGATCGCTGACCCACAGAAGGTGTGAGATAAATGTGTTCGTTTAAGCCACTAAGTTTGTGGTAACTTATTAAACAGCTATAGAAAACTGATACCAATAGCAAAGTGCCTGGCACATAGAAGGCCTGTAGTCATTACTATTGAATGAATGAATATCCAATTTTGTTTTTAAATGCTTCATGGAATTAGAGGGTATATTTAGACATGGCAAAGAAGGAAAATATGAGGGAAATGAGCATAGAAGGGGAAGATATAAAAGGAAAGGAAGAAACCAAATATGGTCAAATGCTTCATGATTATTCCAAGGGTGAGCCCTGCCCTGACATCTCAGCATATATAATCCATGATTTATCCACCCAAATGTCCAGGACTGTTTGGAGAAGGAAATGTTGGGGAAGTAGACCTGGAAAGATGGATTTTGATCACTGTAAATTAAAGAGGATTGTATTCAGAAGAACTAAACAGAAGAGATTCAACAATTCTAATCGAGGGTAGAAAAAAGACAGATTTCATTCTTGGCATTTCCAGAAAGAAAAACAAAGCAGAGACCTTAACTCAGGCAAGCCTCAGTATACTTTGAAACCCTCAAGTCAATACACAAAGCAGAAGAGTCTCAGAGGGTTTTTGTTAGTTTGTTTGTTTTGCTTTGTTTTTTCCTCTTTCCCGGAGGAGTGGAAATCTATTATCCACACCTTAATTACAACAGCAAGCAGTACCTCCCAAACTTACCAAGCTGCTCACGGACATCTCACAGGGTCCCAGCCTGTGTGAGTAGAAAGAGAACTGCAGCAAGGTTGGGAGACATTGATTTTTCTCCCTGGCTCTGTAATCCTGGGCTGTGAGACCAAGTCGTCCCTTCACTTCTGATTCCAGCAGTGGTAAAAGGGGAAAAATAATTCAAGCTATCCATCATCACTCAGGAATTAGTGTGAGGGTCACATAAATACAGAGATAGTGTCTGGAGCTATGCAAATGTGCAACTTATCAAAAGCCAGTCACACAGAGGAATCAGTAAACTGTTTTCTGGCAGAGATTTTGTCTTCTTTTTTTGTATTCTGCTCAGCAGTCAATAAAGAGCTCTAGACCCAAGAAATCATCAATCCTCCAAGGCTATTGTTGAAGGACGAATTCCAGCAACACTCCCAGGGGCCCAGCACATTAGGAAAATGCAGAACAGCTATTGTATTACCAACAGGGCACTGGGATCCATAGGCTGGTTTCCAGACTAGATTAACTTCTATTGCTGTTGCTAAATTTGACTTGTTAACTACGCAACAAATATTATTGAGCACCTTCTCAATGTCTGGCTGTAGACATTAGGCAAATCATAGTCAATGAAACAAATCTCTTGTCTTCACGAAGGTTGCAGTGTTCTCTAAAGATAACCTTTGCCTACCACACCCCACCCCAGCTTCCACCTGCTTATACATACCTCCGAATTTTTTAGTCATACCACTTTGTTGAGACACCTCCTTCATGAGGACTTCCCTCAATCTCCCAGCGGGAAGTTGCCCTCAGAATATCCATTCACTCAAATCAAGGCAGGAGCTGATCGTGAGGTGTCTTGTGATATGTACTTCCCTTCTCTACCTCAAGAAGCTTTATGGTAAAGATGGCACCTTGGGGACCTCTCTGGTGGTGCAGTTGTTAAGAATACGCCTGCCAATGCACAGGACATGGGTTCGAGTCCTGGTCCGGGAAGATCCCACATGCCGTGGAGCAACTAAGCCCCTGTGCCACAACTACTGAACCTGTGCTCTAGAGCCCACGCACCACAACTACTGAGTCCATGTGCCACAACTGAAGCCCGCACGCCTAGAGCCCATGCTCTGCAACAAGAGAAGCCACCGCAACGAGAAGCCCGCACATCACAATGAAGAGTAGCCCCTGCTCCCTGAAACTAGAGAAAATCCATGCAGCAATGAAGACCCAACGCAGCCATAAATAAATAAATGAATAAATAAATAAATAAATAAATAAAGATGGCACCTTGATTTTCTCGGTATCACACACACACCTTTGCACAACATCCCTCCTGAAGGCAATGACTGCCCATCAATATTAGTGGTCCTCAATCACATGTGCCTCATATAATTTGCTTTTGAGCTAGATGGATAGATGATAGATAAATAGATAGACATATATCTATATCTATATATCTATAAAGTTTAGATATAGATACAAAGTTTATCAATATCTTTACTTTTAAAAGTAAATTACAACATATTTAAGGTTATCCTTATAATCATAGTACCCTGACTCAAGTCATTTTGAGTGCTCTCTTGAATGGGAGAGGAAGAGATGGAGTTATCACTTGGGGACTAGTAACTATGCATGACCTGAAGACATCCATGGGAGTCTGTCATAGACATGATCTTTACCCATGATTTGAATTGTATAATCAAACAAATAAAATAAACAAATATGGAGTTGATTTTTTAAAAGATTTTATAAGTAATATAAATACATATTTAGATATAATATATATAATTCATATATCTATAAAATAAAGTACATAGAGAGTAAAAATCTCTTCCCTCCAAACTGACTGTCCATAGTTAACCTCTGTTAATAAGTTTGCACATGGCCTTCCAGATTTTTTACTATACCCTTATATTCATTGTTATATTCCATTGTAGAGTCACACTTTAAACACACTTTACACACTTTAAACACATTTATACACACTTTAAAGTGTGTATAAGGCAGACAGTATTCCACTATATGGATGCACTGTCATTTATTCAGCCACTCCTCTTTTGTTTGACACTTAGGTTGTTTCCATTTCTTATTAATACAAACAAGGCTATAATGAACACCTTTATACACACAGCTTTGTGTAACAATGTGACAATTCTTGGAGGACAAATTCCTTAAGTTGTCACTTGGCAATATCTAAATTTGAAGTGCACCTCCCTTTTGACCTGATAATGCCACTTCTGGGCTAATCTTTAACACACTATCATCTCAGCACTGTGTAGTGATCCCACCCTACAACCTCTATTCTTCTATAGTAGCTTTAAAAGCTTTGGAGAGGAAGAAGAAAAGTGTTTAGATGATGCTGTCAAGAGTCATGGTGATTTCTATTGCATCAAATGACCAAGGAATGTGGGCAGTCACTGAATCTATCAAAGATAGAGAATCAAAGCTCAATGATCATATCTAACAGCCCATTATATGCAGCTTCTCCGGGGATTCTGATCTAGGGATGCTTCAGTAGTTTGAAAGATTTGGAATCTGCTTGTCTGAAAGTCAGAAATTGACCTATGAATAGTATGAAACTGGGCAGTCTCTTATGGGTTCTCCTCCATTGTCCACCATCTTTATCTCAGACCCAGCCAGTGATACTTTTGGATCTGATCCACGGTATTCTCCAAGCATTTTGGATTACATTCTCCTCACAGACTCTGAGTGGGCAGTAAAAATGGGAAGAAGATGCATGCAGTCAAACCTTTCATTTCCCTTCATGCAAAGGCCTCCAAGTTGGGCAAAGTGTTCAAAGAACTTTCCCAGTTTCTTATCCCTGCTGCAAATGAAGGAAACTTAGCACTTCAGAACACTTCAGTGTTCATTAAACCACTCTCTAAAAGTGAATCTGTAAAATACAATGGGAGGGCTTCTGTGAAGCTGGGATATTCTTGGAACACCACTTGGTTGAGCCTATGAGAAGGAATGATCAACCACAAAAGCCTCATCAGCTTTCAGCATGAAGCAACAGATAAAGCAGGCTCCTATAGCAACAGAGGCAGTTGACCTACCAAGAGAATCAAGATAGGGATTTGCACAGTTGAAATTCTTGCTGCATTATAAAGCCACCAAAGGGATCCAGCTCAATGGTTAGAGACCGAATGCTTTCAAATGTGCCCACATAATGTTGAATCAGTTCAAGGAAGACTCTTTAGTTCCCAAGCATGGATGATCCAAATCAAAATATGGAAGTAGACAAATCCCCATCCTCAACTCCTAATTGCTCACTGGAGTGACTCTGAGTGGCAGCTCATACGGAAAATAATATGACTCATCAAGCTACTAGGGAAAAAAACAATAACCTGAGAGTCTATAATGTAAAATTGACCCATAATCATCTTTCCCACCACTGCCACCAAGATGGTAGTCTAATCTATTGTGAGTATAAAATAGATAAAACGTACCTTCATCCACTGCAGCTAAGGGGGAGGTTTAATAGTGTTACACAGGAAGTGACACAGTGGGGGATCCTTTTCAGCTTGGACACATTGAAAATTATCTTTCTTGCCTGCAAGGAATAGAAATGAAAATCCCTCCTCCTTCCACCAAAGCTCAAACAGAATACAGAGGCAACAGTAGCTGGGACACAGAATATTCCATAGAAATAGAGAAGTTATTTCTGGATAATTGGCAGCAGACATGTTGCAGAGCACATAAGAGGAAGGATCTCCATAGCAACACAGTTGATGATGGCTCCATATTTAAACTAAATGTTGAGCCTTTACACTTTCAGAGACAGGATTTCCTGTAATTTTTGGTAATAAGTTCTCTAACTCAGGGAAGCAAGCATTCCAGCAGAGGTCTACATAAAGCAAGAAGAAGATGCGATATGCAGAAAATAATTCACGGATCTTAGAGGTTTTATAGAAGAAAGAAAAATCCAGACCAAATGAGAATAGTCACTGACTAAAGCTTTCAGGATTTCCTAGTGAGGACCAAATGGATATTGATTGCAAGCCCTATGTACATCATTTTTAGTTTGTAGTATATAAATATGTTTGTTTTGAGTATATAATAAAATTATACATAATATTCCATAACACCATTTATTTACTCTCAATGAACACTTTTTTGCCTTTTCAAAGTTTTGTGTTATAGAGGGATAGAACTCCATCTCATTCAAGATTCGGTGTCCATGGTAGGCTCAGGTTGATAGCACTCCTGGCAGAATTCTCCATTGGACAAAGCTTAGACCAACTGAGAGAATGGACAACACTCTCCAACCATCACAAAAGTACATCAGGGACATCTGTGTTCTTGGTGTTTATATTTGGATCTACTCTCCTCTGTTTGAAAACATGATCATGGAATTGAGACATAATAGTCATCTTGATGGCCCATACAGTTTACTCTCTTAATTTCCCTTTTAAAGACTGGAAGACTGAAAATTGGCTATTGGTACTTCCAGGAACCCATTCAATGCCACATGTGACACCCTGCCTGCCCCCTTGTCCCACTGGCCATGCCACCACCATTAATCAATGCTTAGTTAAAGATCCAATAAAATGAAGTCTGTCTTTTAGTGCATAAACTTTTGCTATTCCCAAAAGTACTAATAGTTTAGCAAGCAAAGAAAGTCATTAGCCAAAGAAATTCAGACATCAATAAGCTGCTGGGGCTCTTTTCAGTCAACACAATTGGACACTACAGGCATCCAGACAGTTAAATGGCAATAATTTTAAAAATCTGATGCTGTCCTTATGCTTAACTTTCTACCACCTGATAAAGCAATGCAAACTACCCTTAACACAAGAACGAAAATTCTTAAAGCATTTATTGTTTTTTGTATTATTTGACCCAGAATTTCCACTTCCGGTAATTCACCCTAAGCCATCCGAAACATGAAAGAATTTTTAGCATTGTTAATCACAGTGTCATTTTAATAGCTAAAAATTGGAAATAATCTGAATGTCCAGCAATAGGAGAGTAATTAAGTAAATTATGATACATTCATTTATGATGAGATAATATTTTAAAATATTAATCTTTGTGCTTTCTTTTCTGTACTCCATTATACATGACCCTTCTCCTAGTTAATCAGAGGCATTCAAAGGAAATTGGGATTGTTATGGTAAGAATGGAAAGAAAGAAACAGGCCGTATCCAGTTTTTTTAACTTCCAAAATAAGCCTTGATAAATAATCACAAAGAATGGGCCTTTGGAGAAAGCTGGCTGATGAAGTTTATGCAACAATAATTGGCTGGAAAGAAAAGGGTAGGCAATCATACTTCCCATCTCTGTTCTGGTTGGGTGAAGAGATGGGACATGATCTTGGAGGGTGGATGCTGCCTAAGACTAAGGAGAAGAGGGACGGACCTCAGGGGACCACATGAAGAGAAGTCAGCATCACTAAACAGGCTCAACAGCCCCATTAGAGGAAGCGTGTAATGGGGCTGGTGCTTAGAACCCAGTGATCAGTCCTTGCTGCTATCAATGAGGGCCTTCCCACAGTAGCTACCTGCAGGTCTCCAAAGATATTCTGTCAAAAGAATAACCACCTATGCCCTGAGCATTTGAATATCTCTAAATTACCCCAAGTGGACTGATGCCTTTCAGGACACTCACGAGCCCCTCAACCGTAGGGTCCTCTATGTATAGAGAGCAATGAGAAGATACCAAGGAAAGCTCTAGCACTAATACTTGAGTGGGCCTGGAGGGTGGTGAAACCCATCAACCCCTAGACACACAGAATAATAATAACAACAACTACCAATTACTCCCTGCGAAGCACAGTTTATAAGTATCAAATTCCAACAGCCCTTCCTATGAGGTAGATACTGCTATTAGTCCATTTTACAGATGCGGAGACTGAGGCAAGAGATGGTCAGTCTCTTGCCCATGACCACACAACTAATAAGTGATGGATTCAGGATTCAAACCTAGATAGTATGGCCTGCCCAGGATCCTAATGAGAATGGTGTGCTGTTTCCCACGGGCTGCCATTAAAAATAATGTTTCTAGTTGCAGCATGCAGGATCTAGAATACCACAACTAAAGATCCCGCATGCCACAACTAAGACCCGGCACAGCCTAATAAATAAATAAATAAATAAATATTTTTAAAAAAATAATGTTTCTAGATGGATGCAAACCAAATTATTATGCTGTATACGTTAAACTTACACAGTGCTGTGTGTCAATTATATCTCAATAAAACTTGGGAAAAAAGAAGTTTAAAAAAATGTTTCTACCAAGTTTGTAACAACACAGAGGAAGCTTGTGTTATTATCTTAAGTGAACTGATCAGAATTCAATAATGTACCTACAATGGGATACACATAGAAAAAAAACAAACATCAAAATGTTAATAAATGACTAGGATGGTAGGAGAATTATGAGTGATTTAAGTTTTCTTTTTTATTTTTCTGTACTGCAAATTTTCTCTATAATGAGACTGCATTATATTTAAACTTGAAGGAGAGACTCACTTTTATTGCTTCTTGAACTTCTCAAGCATGCACGTCCACACACACACACACACACAAATGTTTCTGAGTTATAAACTACAGCTCTTTGAAGAAATTGTATATTTTGGCAACAGTGAGAGAAGCCGCAGAGCATATTTCTAACTAGAGGACTGCAAAAGTACTTTCACACTCTGCAGAAAAAGCAGAGAATAGCAATTATGCTAAATTTATTCTCTCCATGATTTTGATAGGAAGGACAGGGTCACCAATAATGGAGATGAGGTCAGCAAAAGTTGTCACAACCGAGCAGCCCTGACGCCTGTCTACATTCTTATAGCTTGGGATGGTCTTGATATACCAACATTCCCAAATAGAACTGAAGGAATTCAGCACCAAAGTTTCCATTTTCAGTTTTTATGCTATGTCTTTGGATAAATGCATATGCTTGGTTTTCACTTGGTTAAATTTGTCAATCATGTTCTTTATGGATTGTGCTTTTAGGTCTTGTTTAAGAAATCCTTCGATATCTTAAGTTCATGAAAACATCCACATATATATTCTATTCTAAAAAGCTTTCTAGTTTTCCCTTGTACGTTTAGGTATTTAATATACTCAGAATTCATTTGTGTAGAGTGTGAGGTAGGGGTCCAGTTACATGTCTTTCCATATAGATAACAAATGTCTCAGCAACATTAATTAAAACATCCACGTTTTCTCCACTGACAGGCAAAACCACTTCTATCCTGTGGGCTCTTCTTTTTGTTCCATTGGTCTCTTTGTCTATAGCTATGCCAGTATCACACCAACTTTGTTACTGTAGATTTATAACGTCTTGAGTTATGAGAGCAGCATTAAAACTTGAAAAGAAGTGCCATGCTGAGAACTGGATACAGAATTCCATTTGGAACTCCAATATCCAAAAAATAAACAAACAAAAAAAATACCCCCAAAACAAAACTGGTAGATATTTGTGCCCCATTGTTAGAGTTGGTTTGCCTTGTGTTTATTTATTTGTAGTCTTTACTCCTATCCTACCCCCACCACATGAATGTGCAAACTAATATGGATTCATGGATTTATCATGTACCAGATTCACTGGGATATAAATAGGAGAGAAAATGAGAGAGCTGAAGATAAACAGCACTCATGGGTAAAATCACAGAATTAAGTTACTATTAGGGCTTCTATCTGACATCGTCCAAGGCAGGAGGGAATTCCGGGTAGCATTAACATCTCGATGTTCAGAATTCTGATAGGTTTGATTAGACTGATTTAGGCATGTGGAAAAATTACTTTATCACCAGTATTATAGAGACTGCCAAACCGTCCTCAAGGCTGGCGTGCTCTGAATTTGGCACCGGAGAAGATAAAATATCACTGTGGATCATCTTCTTGCTGCTATTCATCAGGCAGCACTACATGCCCCTGCTTCTAATTGACAGAGCAAAGGATGGTCTATTAATTTAAGAAATGGACAGCCAAAGAAATTATTTTTTCAATCATGTACACTCACCTCTAAGTTGCATTCAAATAAGGCTTGGGTGAACAGTGAACAAACAAAATCTTGTAGATCTTGCTGTTGGTGCTATTCTTGGGTATATTTGACTTCCATATGGTAACACCAAGGTCACTCCTAATTCCATCTTCTATGAATATTCAAAACGTTTTCTCTTATCAAAGTTTGCCTCTACATGTCTAAGAGGCACTGCATAACCACAGCAGCAGGTAAATTAAGTTCCTAGAGACTCACTAGGCAATGACCTAAGAATAAAGAGCTCATATATGAGCTCGCTGTGCCTTGTTTAACTATTTTGCTTTGAAGTATTTGAGTATTTTCTTAGTTTTATTCTGGAGAATTTTCTGGAAAGAGTGGGTTGGGCCTTAAAAACAATTGTTTCCAACTTCTTTTTTAAAAACAAATAGGCTAAGCCTTTGCGCACTCAAATGTACTCATGACAACTTATCTTATTCTTGAAAAAATATTCGTATAGGAGGGAACTTAGTATGGATTATTCAATTATTCATACTAAATATGAATGTAAAGCAGATTTATTCACTACTCTATAATGAACTGACCTGGGCCTCTCTCCAGAAAACTTGCACTTGGAGTTGATGTTCAGAGCCCCAGACCATCCATCATACTACTTATCCAGCTAGCCATCTGGTCTACAGAGAAAGGATAAGAATGTTCTAACAAGCACCTAGGCATATTGGTCATTTGCCTGCTCACTATACTCATTTCCACCATTACCTTCTATTAACTTAGCAAGTCTCAAGCTTTGGTCAAAGTTTTAATTTTGAGGAAGTCTGAAACCTTGTTATAATAATAGTAATAACAGCAACAATAGCAGCACCAAAAACAACAACAACAATAATAATGGTTGATACATATCTATATTCTTTTCCCTGGTAAATTTATCCAACACATGGATTTGTGTTGTTGACTTCCGTATCTATACTTCTAACTAGGACTTCTCCCTGGAGCTCCAGACATGATCAATAGCTCCCTACATAACTCTATTTATATGCCCAAGAAGCATCTCTACTCTAACATATTCAAAATCAAATATTTTCTTTCCCCTGAAAACCTGTGGCTCCCTTAGGCTTCTTCATCTGGGTAAATTATACCATCAACAACATCTTCAAGGTCAAAAGTCTAGAAGTCATACTTGATCCCTCTTTTTTCCTCACTCCTCTCATCAGTAAGCTCTGTGGATGCTTCCTTCAAAACATATTAGGAATCGACCCACTTCCATTTCCTTTCCTTACAACCAAGCTCAAGTTGGCATCATTTCTAGCTTGGATCATTAGCAATAAGTACTTAACTGGTCTTTGTCCGACTCTTAGGACCCTATCATATTCTTTACAGAGCAGCCAGGACAATCTATTTCAAACATAAGTCATACAACTTACATGCCCTTATTCTTACCTTAAAACATTGCAATGGTTTTCAATAACAATTAGAATAAAATCCCAAATCTTTACTCTGGCTTGCAAGATCTTCCATCAGGAGTTCAAACTGGAAAGAAGAAATGACTATATACATATATAATCCACCAATGTGTCACGGTGCCAACATAAAAATTCAGTTTTGCTAATAATATCTTATTCAACACCTTCACTGAGCAATGTTGGATAAAGTAGTTGGCATTGCTCATCAGTTCTGTCTCTTGCAAAGAGAGAGTGAAAGGAAATGAACCTGAGTCATTGTCAATTTCGTACAAGGTACCAAAGACCTGACCTTAACCTAATGATCTTCAGACAACAATGGGCTTATTCAAGACTTATTACTTTCATTTTAAGCTGGACACTGGACAGTATAAAATACCGTGTTTGATTGCTACCTTTTAAATATAACTCTAGGTGAGTTGCTGAAATATGCTTATCTGAGAAAAAAACAGACATCTAAGCTCTATCTGCATGACTTCGTAAAGAATCAAACAGGGGGACCTCCCTGGTGGGCCAGTGGTAAAGAATGCACCTTCCAATGCAGGGGACGTGGGTTTGATCCCTGGTCAGGGAACTAAGATCCCGCATGCCGCAGAGCAACTAAGCACGTGCGCCACAATTATTGAGCCCATGCGCCACAACTAGAGAGAAGCCCACGCACCGTAACAAAGAGCCTGCGTGCTGCAACCAAAAGATCCCACATGCCACAACAAAGACCTGATGCAGCCAAAAATTAAAATTTAAAAAAAAAAAAGAATCAAATAGGAATCACAGAGCTGCATTCAATTTGGGGCCAAGTGCTTTACTCATGGCATTTGGCCATGGAGCATCTGTCCTTTGGAAAGGATGAGAAACAGATGCCAGGGAGGCTCCGCTTGGGGAAACACCAGCACCCCTACCCCAACCCAGCTCTATGGTGGTGCCTGCCGTGTGTGAATCATGGCTACACAGGCTGTCTCAGGGAAGAAGCCAAGATTCTGTCTTTAGATTTCAAAGCAGCTCTTCATCTTATCAGAATGTCACCTGTCCACTTTGCAAACACAACTAGGCAGGAACAGTTCCAGACCTTTGACTCCATTAAACCATGATTTAGATAAGTTAATTAAATCTCCAAAGACAAAGCTATAGGGGAAAAGCACCATCACTATTGCCTTTGAGCTAAATCTTGATCAGGCTGGTTTATTTTTCAGCCACAGAATTTTATTAGGCTTTACATTAAATCAATAAAGTCTGGACCACAGTTTGGAGAACTTTGGATGTAGTCATAATGGATTCCTTGGAAACCTATGAAATAAGCTCTGAAACTGTCTTGGGACTTCTGCCATGTTCAGATGAAATGACAAGAGTTTCAGCCAAGGTCCTCCAGCTATAATGAATTGAATGAATATCCATCACTGATTAGACTCCACAGGGTCATACAGGAAAAAATATGGTTCCCTCTCTGAATGTGGATATTTCCAGGTCCTGTGATTGGCCTTTCAGATTAACTCTCATAAGACATGAGATTCCATATGTTAGTGTTAGTTAGTTACCTTCTACTCTGTTCCAAATATTTGAGTTGGCCTATAGACATATGCACAATACAGCCATATAGGAATATTAAGTGAAAAAATCAAGGTGGGGGCTTCCCTGGTGGCGCAGTGGTTGAGAATCTGCCTGCCAATGCAGGGCACACGGGTTCGAGCCCTGGTCTGGGAGGATCCCACATGCCGCGGAGCGACTAGGCTTGTGAGCCACAACTACTGAGCCTGCGCATCTGGAGCTTGTGCTCCGCAACAAGAGAGGCCGCGACAGTGAGAGGCCCGCGCATCGCAATGAAGAGTGGCCCCCGCTCGCCGCAATTAGAGAAAGCCCGGGCACAAAAACGAAGACCCAACACAGCCAAAAATAAATAAATAAATTAATTAATTAATTAATTAATTAATTAATTAATTAATTAATTTTAAAAAATGTTTTAAAATATGTTAACACATATTATAAAAAAAATCAAGGTGAATGTACTGTGGTACAATACAATATAATACTCTACAACCATTAAAAATGATGATGCAGCTCTCTGTGTTTTGTTAGTTTCATTGCTAAGAGAAGAGAACAAGGTGCAGAAGAACAAGCATACCATACTATAATTTGGTTTACAGAAAGTGAGAGAAAATACATGAGACACAGAAAACAAACTTATGGTTACTTTCGGGGAAAGGGTGCGGGAGGGATAAATTAGGCATTTGGGATTAACAGATACACACTACTCTATATAAAATAGATAACCAACAAGGACCTACTGTATAGTACATGGTAAACCATAATGGAAAAGAATAAGAAACACCGTATATCTATATCTATATCTATATCTATATATCTATATATCTATATATCTATATATCTATATATCTATATATCTATATCTGAATGACTTTGCTGGACACCAGAAACTAACACAGCATTGTAAATCAACTATACCTCAATAATAAAAAAAAAAATACATAGAAACTACTTTTGAAAGGATATACAAGAAATTCTTAATAGTGGCTGCCTCTGGGGAAGAAAACTGGAGACATTTTGTACATCATTTTAGTTTTTTTTTAATCACATGCATTTATTACTAATGAAATAGATAAAATTTAAAAAATTACATGTCTTCCAAATCAAGAAAAAGTAAATAAAGCACTTGTGGTGGACACTTCTGGTGCCCCACTCAGACCTCTTTTCACAGGCCAATGTACCCACAGCTGCTAGGAGCACTGGCTGCTAATGACTCACAGTTGATCCCTGCTGGTTCCCTTGCCTCAAGGTGCGATCAATTCTGTGATACAACGCATGCTCCAGAGCTCCCCTTGGGATCAGGCTGAAGCTAGATTCCACTTGGGACCCATTGTTGATAAGCTCTTTCCCCTACCCTTTTACTCTTCTCCTGAGAGTACTCTTTCAATAAATCACTTGCACAAGAATCTCTGATTTGGCTTTATTTCCAGGGAATTTAGCCTAAGACAGTATTATAGAAGGAAAAGTTAGGTCGTACAAAATATCGAGACTATAAAATCATGTATAGGCTGTCTCCACATTAGAGACAACAATGATTTTCTTCTTTAAAAGTAGAAATGCCCCCACCCTTAAAAACCTTTCATGAGTTTCCTTTGTTCTCCAGATAAAGACAAAATTCTTTAGCAAGTTTTACAAGAGACCCTGCACAGCCTGGCCTCTGCACGCCCCTCCAACCTCATCTTCATACAGTTCTCCTTACTCTTTCCACACCAGCCACACTGGCTTAATTTTGAGTCTCTTCTCCTCACCATGTTCCCTTCTGCAGAAGGACATCTGCTCATGCTCTTCCCTGGAATGTTCTTCCCTCCATTCTCTGCCCAATTAACGTCTAGTCCTTCTGACATCCCCTCCAACATTACTTTGACCAGAACAAACTCTCCTGTTCCAAGTTCTCATAATCGCACAGACATTTTCTATAGCACATCTCAAAACTGCAGCTGTGAGACTTATTCGTGTAATTCTTTCATTAACCACTATCTGAATATTATAAGCCTCTTTAGGAGAAGATCTTGCCTGGTTTGGTTCACTCCTCAATCTCTAGTGCCCGGGACACCTTCACACTGCAAGTGCTCGATAAATGTTTGCTGAATAATTAGATCTCGGTTAATGAACATAACCAGCTGGAATTCAATGCTAAATTTCACTCTGGTCTGCTTAAAAGCCAAACAAAAGGGGGAAAGAGAACAGTTCTTTAATTTTCAGCATCTATAGGTGAAAAAACCACAAATCAATCATTCACGAGACAGCTCATCTCTGGAACTGAAACCAGAGAAAATGTTCTACACTATGTGCTCATTGAATGATAATTTTAATGGAAACATCTTCAAAACCATCCCCACAATAGATGAAATCATGAATTTAAGCTAGTTGTTTCCTTCATTCACTGAGAACATATTTATTAAGCACCTATTATGTTCCAGGCACTGTGCTGAACTCTGAGGAGCAGAAACAATGATAACTAGAAAGAGATAAAATTCCTGCTCTCATGGAGCTTAGCTTCTCATGACAGATTCAAACAAAAGTCCACAAAACACAGGAATAAATGCAAGTGCCGTGAAGCAGAAACCCATACAGTCATAAAAGACGATGACAGATGATTTAAGCTAGACTGGGGGTTGACTGACTTCAGATCGGAAGGTTGAATAGGCTTTCCTTGGGCAAAGAGAGGAGGGTGTTCCAAGCAAAAGGTACAACACATGAAACTGCCCCATGCAAGAAAGTTGTTACGGTGAGTTTGAGCCACTATGGCTAAAAAGGTAGAGTGTGGTGGAAGAAGAGGCTGAGGATATAGACAGGAGTCAGACAAGGGACCAATTTGTCCTAAGACCAATGAGGAGCCACTGAAGGATTCTCAGCAAGTGGGTGACACAATCAGACTTTCATTTTGAAAAGATCTCTTGGCATCTAAGGGAGAAGAGATTATATGGGACCCACAGACAATATGGGAAGATCAATGGGCAGGAAGTTGAGGTTAGGTTTTGTAATGATCCAGATGATAAATAATGCCATTTTCCCCTATGGTATGGACAGGAAAATGGAAGGAAGGGAACATATCTGATGAAGTTGGATATCATAGAAACCAAACAATTCTCCCCAAAGGCAAAAGAGTGTGCGCCAGGTACACAATTCTCTGATAAACTGGATTCAATAAAGTCTAAATTTTGGAGAATCTGAAAACTGGATTGGTAATACTTTTTTTTTTTAAACATCTTTACTGGAGTATCATTGCTTTACAATGGTGTGTTAGTTTCTGCTTTATAACAAAACGAATCAGTTATACATATACATATGTCCCCAAGTGTCTCATAATTGAAGAGGTCTAGTGTTCAAATTTAAACTATCCACCAAGAACTGAGATGTTGACATTCACAGAGCCAATGGTGGTATGCGTAGGTTCTCATTGTGCTGGAAGTAAATGATGAACATCCTCCTATAAAACTCAGATATCTTGCTGTATATATTGCATGTATTTATATAAAGTTATGGATGTACATGCAGAAGTAACTCTATCTAGGTATTCCAAAGTATAAAGATAGATCTCTCCAATTAATTTTTTAGTATCTTTGTAAGTTGCTCAGGTTAAAAGAACATCTTGAGGTGTTGTTACAGAGTGACACATAAGTCAGGTAGAACCATTGGCATTCACTGTCAAAGTGACCTTTCCAACTAAGTCTATACCTTGTACGACATTATCCACACAAGTATTATTATTCCCATTCAGGTGTGCCTCACTTTACATGGGCAGGAAGTTTTAGAGCTAGCTTTTTTTAAAACAAGGAACATGGTATGTAAAACATTAGCCTGATCAAGTGGTAAGATCAAGGGTTTAAAAGGGCAAGTTTATGTATTCAAGTTTGTGTATTCAATTGTGGGTCAATTAGCTCCAAATCAGAAGATAGGATTTTCAGCTTGAAGGAATTTCAGAGGTAATCTTGTTCAAACATAAAATTTTACAGATGAGAAAACTGAAACCCAAGGGGGTGAATTCTCCAAAGCCATCAAGCAGTCCAGTGACAGAGTTGTTTTAAAACCTAGCAAAACCAGGCCACTTGGCCTCCCATCCCCCTCAAAATAATCACAAAACTGCTCTTACATGAATACAAATTAGTCCTCTTATGCTGAGTAGCCAACTGATAAATGTGTTTTATGTTTATTGTTTATTTGAAAATACAGATATACAGACTAGGTTAAGAAAAGAAGGGTTTTTACTGTAGTAGTAGGTGGCTAATATATTCAAACAAAGGGAGGAGAACTCAATCTGGGGGAAATGCCATAACTAGGGCATCACAAGAGATCTCAGCAGTAGAGGTCCCAGAATTGGTTCCCTAGAAATAACCACTGGGTTTTTCCATTTCTGCATCTCAGACCAAAATTAAAATTTCTAGCAGAGGGTGATGCTTCCAACTGCAGTGGTCTAGTTTGTATCAGACCAAAAGTTCCAAAAAGAATAACTTTAAAAGCTGGAAATTTAAGAAAATATGTTTCAAGCCACTGAAAAGCTACCAAGGTGGCCAGGATGTGAGGGAAGCCCAATATTCTGCACCAAGTTTCCCCTTGAAACATTTGCCATTTGGGAAGTAAAGGTGAAAAGCTAGGGAGAAAGTGATGACTAAAGGGTTAAAAAGATGAACAGCTCTTTCAGCAGTCTCAGGGGGCTGGGGAAAAGTAAAATTCATGGCTACCAAAAAAAAAAAAGTAGGCATAACTTGAGGGGCAAGGTCATGGAGAAGATGCAAGTAAGCTTTACATTTAGCTTCTGCATTTCCCTTTTAGGAACTTATAAATTTGTAACCAGGGGCTGAGAGGCTGAGAAGCCAAGGAGAAGGCATAAACTAAAATCCCAGGAAGGTAAGCAGAGTTTATAGTAGTTTCACAATGATGGTGAGACAAAAAATTGGAGTTCAGGACTAGCCAAAAATAAGAGGCTCTGGTAAACATCATAACGTTTTGATTGGGGGCCTTTAAGTGTTCCACTCTAAAATTAAGGGCAAAATGAATATATATCATCCCTTACAAAGACTAATTCAGTTTCATATCAGATCAATCTCATACTAGATAAAGGTAATCTGCCTCTACATTAACTGCCTTCCAAAATAAAAAGTATGCCCTTTCTAGAGGATGAACAACATCATTCAGAGTTTCTATACTGTTTAATTCATTTATCTGGCATTTAAAAAAAAGTTACCAGGCACATCAAGAGATGAGACAAAGAGAGAGAAAAACAGGATGTTAGATCATCAGACAGAGACTTTAAAATAATTTTAATATATTCCAGAAAATAGATAGCAAAATGGAGGATTTAACCAGAGAACTGTAATCTACATCAAAACTCAAATGGAAGTTCTAGAGCTGAAAAAAATACAAAAACTGAAATAGTTTTTGATATTTCAATAGATATTTGAACATCACATTAGAGACAACACAACAGAGAATTAGTCTATCTGAAGATAAATCAGTAGAACATACTAAGAATGGAACACAGAGACAAATAAAATGATGGGAAATGCATTTTTAAAAAAAGTATAAAAGATATACGAGAATTTTTAAAAAGCTCTAACATTCATGTAATTGGTTGCCCAGTAGGGGAGGTAAGAGAGACTGGCTGGAGGTGGGAGAAGCAATTTTGAAAAGAATTTTCCAAAAAGGACTTAAGACATCAAAACACAGTTTCAGGAACCTCTATGAACCCCAAGCAGGGATAATAATTATATATATATATAATTATTATAAAAAATACATATATATATTTTTAAACCTGGACATATCAAAATAAAACTTCTGAAATCCAATGTTAATGAGAACATTTGAAAGCAGAAAGACGAAAAAGAAGCATTTAGCTTCAAAAGAGCAATAAGAATTATGGATGACTTCTCAGTAGTAATAATGGAAGCCAGAAGACAATGGAATAATATCTTTAAGGTACTAAAAACAAATAAATTTCCATTGATAAAATTCTGTTTGGACTTTTTTTGACCAAATGCCCATCCCTGTGGAAGGTTGGGCATTATAGAATAAAATTTCCCAAAGGAATCAGGGCTGTAACCAGTAGAAGGGATAGGGAAGAGATATGCAAGGCAAACAGAAACAAGAATTATCTGTGCACTGATTTAATCCTCATGACAGCTTTCTGTGGGAGACAGAGAAATAGTTTGCCCAAGGTCATACAGTGAGCTGTCAGAAATGGAACTCAAATCCAGATCTAATTTCCAATCCCATCCCTTTAACCTATATCCCCTGCAGAATGCCTTATAAAGAAGGAAAGAAGCTGGCAGTCAGGTCACTGAAGTCAAACCTGGCAGTCCTGGGATGGCCGATGCTGCAGCCCAATCACCTGTCTATCCAAAGGGGGATTTTTTTAGCACTCCAGGGAAAAGAACAATCTTTCTTAGAGATAAAAATCAACATTTCATGAAAGAGCTAGAAGTGCTTCACGCATATGTAAAATGCACAGCTTATCTATTTCCCAGCTAATGTGCAAAATTATGCTTCTCATCAGGGATATAACTCAAGGCAAGGGACTCATGACTGTCCTGTTTATAAATAAAACAAAGACAACACACTCATCAGCAGGATAACCCAAGTAAATTAAATTCACTCCCATGAGAGAATAATGATAATAAATAGTGCAGGTATAATGAGCCCATTCATCTAATTTGGTGGATGAACACACAAAGGAATGGATAGAGCTGTGCAGCTGATGAAGTTGCTTAAACTCTCAGTATTTCTGGTGAATTATACCCATGGTGAGATGAAATAAATACCCAGCTAAGGGCTTCTCCTGGAACTTTGCCAGTGTTCACTCTCCTTCTTTAATGATTAACAAGTCACAGAGGGGTTATTTTCCCAACCTTCCAAATCAGATTTAATGAACATACATTAAAAGAGGACAGCACTTCAGAAAAATTATGCCCTTCGGCATAAACTCCAATCCTACTTGTCTGGCAGAAGTGACTCATTTGGTTTCTGAGTGGTGTTTTCTTATTTTGAGCATCCATTTCACCATCCAAAAACACCCTGTCAGATCAGCCTTAGACACTGCCTATTAAAATGTTAAGCTTCACCTGATAAAATATAATTATAGCATTCCTGACATTTTTACATAGCGCACACATGCTTCGAGCCAATTTTGCTGGAGTTAAGATTCTTCCTTTAGATGTGTGAATGCATGATGAAGCTGTTAGGAAATATCATTACGTCAAACTCTAATATAGTTGAGAACATAAGTTCAAAATAAATAAGAAAATTAAACTGGAACATGTATAAAATGAATACAAATGGGTAAAAATGGTGGCAAAGACAAACAAAAGCCCTGGAGAGCTCATCAAATGATGCAAGTAAATAAAGATTAAAATGACATCCAAAAGCTAGACTCTTAAAGATTTATTAATCAGTAATTTTTCAGTTTATTGGGCAGTGGTTTATTACCTGAGGAGTTTTTTTTAATTACCAATATCCAGACCCCATTCCAGACCACTTGAGTCAGAATTTCTGGAGGTAGAACCCAGGTATCAATATTTTTGAGAAGCTCTACCCCCAGTTATTCTAATAGGTGACCATTATCAACAATCACTGCATAGTTAGTACTTGAGAGTGGTTAGATGGTTCAGTCAGCTTGCTTATACATCACCTCTAAGTTTGCATTTGAATCTAACTATAACAAAGGTAACAAAGTCCTTTATGTAAAGATGTCCACAAGTTCTTCAACATGCCTTGGTTAAAAGGATGGGGCCTAATTCCCCTCCTCTTGTGTGTGGGCTACACTTAGTGACTGATTTCTAAGGAAGTCACAGTATGTAACTCCAAGATTAGGTCACAAAAGACACTGCAGTTTCCTCCTTGCTCTCTTGTGGATCACTCACTCTGGGGGAAGCCAGCTGCCATGCTGTAAGGACATTCAAGCTACCCTATAAAGAGACCCATGTGGCAAGTGACTGAGGCCCCCTGCCAACAGCCATGCATGAACCATTCCCCCAACCCAGTCAAGCCTTCAGATCACCACATCTTCAGCCAACATCTTGACTTCAATCTCATAAAAGACTCTGAGTCAGAACCACACAGCTAAGATGCTCCTGGATTCCTGACCCACAGAAACTGTGAGATTATAAATGTTCAGTGTTTTAAGCTAAGTTTGGGGTTAATTTGCTACACAGAAATAGATAGCTGATACAGGAGGCCAGTCTTCAAATACAGACACCATATAATTAGGATTGTCCATCAGTCTGTCACTAAGGCATAGATTTGTACCTAACATGTAGTAGACATTCAATAAATATTTGTGGAATAAATGAAAGACTGATTGATTCATCATCTCTCACTTTTGAATAGAAATGTTTTCCCTTCTCTAATGCACCACAGAATACCAGAAGTCTTTATCTATCTAGAAATAATCACAAAGATTTCAGTCTGCACAGAGCCTAAAGTATGAAAGAGTTAAGGTTCCAAATGAACAGAAATGTGTCCAGTTACTAGAAACAGCCTATATTATGTCCTGCTTCAGCTCACCACAAAATTCCTTCCTGTTATTTTTGCCCCTCTGGGAAAATTTCAATGCTGTGAATATCATTGTCTTGGCTTTTCATTTTGTAAATCAATGTGACTTTTCTTGCCCCTAAAAATTCTTAATCCAACATTAAACAAGTGAATTTCCCTAAATAACTAATTAATTATCCACATTTTGTCAGTAATGCTGCATTCCTCACTACACCCATTGCAATCACCTCTCTCTTCCCATCAAGTCTTTGGGGGATATTATTACTCTTATCCACTGCTCAAGAGGCACATGCCTTCTTACTTTCCCATTCCCTGGATGGAGTTGTTTTCCTCTTTCCCCTGTGGGAAGCAGATGAGCTCTCTAAAGCTACAGTTCATGAATCCTGGGAAATTCACTAAAAATGTAGTACCTGAGCCTTGCTTCTAGAGATCCTAATTTTGCAGAATCAGGGAGGGTGCCCAAATCTATATTTTCTTAAAGACCCTAAGTTATTGAAGAAACCATTGCATTTACAAGTCCTTGTGCTTTTGTTATTTTAAAAGAGTTGTACTTGACAAAAAATTAATTCCTATTTTTGGCTAATGTTAACATAGTTTGCAAGGGTAGGGTTTTTCTTCCCTGGGGCCTGAACATTCCAAAGATAATTTAACAAATGGGGGACAGGGCACATTTGCTAATGTAACTCAAGGTGAGTTAAAAAAAAAAAAAAAAAGATAGAAATTCTTTTAACATAATAATGTCAAGCACTCGAGCCAGGAGGAAGGCCAATATGGCAGTTTAATTGTCCAGCACTGTCGCTGCTCTACCCACCTGGTCCAAAGTCACCATCAACCTTCAACCCAGAATCGCATCCCCGCACTTATTTGGTGGAATCAAATGTGGCTGAGTGACTGACATCCTATTTTTAAATACAGAATAGAAGAGGCAGGATGGTGAGGGGAGGAGAAGGAGGGGTGTAGGATCCTGAAGAAGAAGAAAGAACTAAAAGCGAGGAGTTAAATTCTATAGTAACCATGAAGATAAAGCACTTGAACCAACATGAGAAGATTCATCCCTGTTGAGATGCTGGTGACAAACTAGGTAGAAAGGAGCCACTTCCCACGCACACCAGTTGTCAGTGGCCTCTGTATAGTTTGAAATAGAACTTGACCTGAAAAAGGTTTTTGTGGGGTTTTTTTTACATTCTTCTAGACTATATATGTATAACTGGTAAATATGGAGACTGTTTAATAACGGACTGTATCATCACTCCCTTCCACTCTTAAAGGGTTTAGCTATGGGGTTTTATTAACACCCTATAGTACTAAGAGCCATGAATTATCTACCATTATTAAAAATAAGTAACAGTTTCTATAAACTCGAAAGTGAAGAAGGATTGAGAATATTCATAACTTACTATTTTCAATTTGATAACTGTTACCAGGGGCAACAATTTGCTTCTAAACTGGCCAAGAGACATGAGATCAGCTACTCATCTCAAAGATCCACCAGCCCACAAACATGTGTTCCCAACCTGCCCACACCCAAGAAGTTGCACTCATATAAAAATGAACGATGCCAAGAGCATGTTCTTCTAAATTCACATTTGTCCCGGGCAAGTGAGAGAGGGGTTGTTTTCTAGGATTCGGGTTGCGTGCATATTCAGGAGGGGACCATGATTTTCCCTTGTCGTGTCAGCAGGTAGGGTGCCCTCGCAGCCCACGTGGGTTGCATTCTCCACCGACTGCTGGCAGGAAATTGACTACTCTAATGTGACTGGCACACAGACATGCAGCCTCCCCTCCAGGAGGTGGATCGAGTTGACTTTTAGGAAATATGCTTGCTGTCTCAGACTGCGTTTGTTTTGTTGGCAGGCTCACAGAATACCAAAGCTCCTGGGGAGTTGCAGTCTGGATGACTGGTCAGCAGGGTTCTGCCAGGAGGCCTGCCTGTCCAAGCTAAGAGAAGCACATTTCCTTCCACAATGGGCTGTTCTCTTGGCTTCCCACCTCCTCTGCCCTCCGGCCAGAATCAACCTCGGTGCTGCCTCATTTGGGAGTCCTCCAGGCTCTTGGTCCCTGATGTGGAGTTGACGAATTGGGAGAAGGGAGGAGATTTTACTCTCCTTCAAAAATAAACAGCAAAATGATCTTGGATTGGACAAAAATGCTATAAAGGACACGAAGTGAGACAATACACAAAATTTTAATATGGACTGAATATTATAGAATTATTCTGTATCAACGTTAAATTTCCTGATTTCAATCATTGCATTGTACTCATGTAAGAGAATGTCCTTGTTATTAAGAAATACACACGATATATTATGGGGCAGAGGGTCTTGAAGTCAGCAACTTAATTTCAAATGTTCAGCAAAATTAAAATAATTCAGAGAGAGAGGGGAGAGAGGAATAAAGCATTGGAATACTCTTTTAAAAAATCAACAGCAAATACCTTCAATTCCAGAAGTTTTCAGACTTTTTTTTAAATCAGCAGGGATATGAAAGAATTTTCTAAGGTGAAGGAAACGTTCCATATTTTGATTGGGGTGATGGATATACGGGTATGTAGGTTTGTCAAAGTCCACTTAATGTACACTTACTATGTATATATTTGATTGTATACAACTTATACTTCAATAAAACTGACTTTTAAAATTTTATTTATTTATTTTTGGCTGCGTTGGGTCTTCGTTGCTGCTCGCAGGCTATCTCTAGTTGCAGCAAGCGGGGGCTACTCTTCGTTGCAGTGCGTGGGCTTCTCATTGTGGTGGCTTCTCTTGTTGTGGAGCATGAGCTCTAGTTGCGTGGGCTTCAGTAGTTGTGGCACATGGGCCCAGTAAGTTGTGGCTTGCGGGCTTTAGAGCACAGGCTCAGTAGTTGTGGCGCATGGGCTTAGTTGCTCCATGGCATGTGGGATCTTCCTGGACCAGGGCTCGAACCCATGTCCCCTGTATTGGCAGGCGGATCCTTAACCACTGAGTCACCAGGGAAGCCCAAAACTGACTTTTAAAAATGTAGAGCTTAAGCCCAAGAAAAAAATAGGTTTTTAAAAAATGAATCATTTGGGTTCCAGTTCTGGGTAAGGTGGAGAAAGCATAGCACACCTTGTCTCTCCCACAGTATACAACTAAAAACCTTGCAAAGAATGCATGGGACAGCATTTGAGGACTCTGAAAAGGAAATCGTAGCAGGCCGATTGGATAAAGAAGAAGATGAAGAAGAAGGAGGAGAAGAAAGAAAGGAAGAAAGGAAGGAAGGAAGGAAGGAAGGAAGGAAGGAAGGAAGGAAGGAAGGAAGGAAGGAAGGAAGGAAGAAAGGAAGGAAGGAAGGAAGGAAGGGAGAAAGAGAGAGAGAAAGAGAGACAGAGAGAGAAAAAGAGAGAAAGAGAGAAAGACAGAAAGAAAGAAAGAAAAAGAAAGAAAGAAAGAAAGAAAAAGAGAAAGAAAGAGAGAAAGAAAAAATAAAACTCAAAGCAAGACCAATCCAGCAGTGAATTATTGGGATTTTTTTTCCCACCAGTAACTCCAGCCTGGTCCCAGAGGCATGCAAAAATCAGAATTAGGCACAGGTACAGACAGTAAGAGCTCCAAGAGATCTCTCATTTTAATCTAAGAAGTGAGAAAGGGTGCACCTAGGGGGTCCAAGAAGAGACATAATTTCCCATTTTTATGTTTTTTTCCATTCTCTTCTGCCCCAGCCCCCAAGCAATCCTCGTACAGTAGTGGCAATGGTGACAGCAGCTGCCATTGGGCCAGTACCTAAAACTCTGAGGGAGGAAGGAACATCTCCATTGCTTTTTTTTTTTTTTCCTCCCCAGGCCCTGTGGACTTTTATTTTATTTATTTTTTATACAGCAGGTTCTTATTAGTTATCTATTTTATACATATTAGTGTATATATGTCAATCCCAATGTCCCAGTTCATCCCACCACCACCACACCACCCGCCACTTTCCCCGCTTGGTGTCCATACATTTGTCCTCTACATCTGTGTCTCTATTTCTGCCTTGCAAACCGGTTCATCTGTACTATTTTTCTAGATTCCACATATATGTGTTAATAAACAATATTTGTTTTTCTCTTTCTGACTTACTTCACTCTGCATGACAGTCTCTAGGTCCATCCACATCTCTACAAATGACCCAAGTTCATTCCTTTTTACGGCTGAGTAATATACCACTGTATATATGTACCACATCTTCTTTATCCATTCATCTGTCGATGGGCATTTAGGTTGCTTCCATGACCTGGCTATTGTAAATAGTGCTGCCATGAACATTGGGGTGCATGTGTCTTTTTGAATTATAGTTTTCTCTGGGTATATGCCCAGTAGTGGGATTGCTGGGTCATATGGTAATTCTATTTTTAGTTTTTTAAGGAATCTCCATACTGTTCTCCATAGTGGCTGTATCAATTTACATTCCCACCAACAGTGCAAGAGGGTTCCCATTTCTCCACACCCTCTCCAGCATCTGTTGTTTGTAGATGTTCTGATGATGCCCGTTCTAACCAGTGTGAAGTGATACCTCATTGTAGTTTTGATTTGCATTTCTCTAATAATTAGAGATGTTGAGCATCTTTTCATGTGCCTCTTGGTCATCTGTATGTCTTCTTTGCAGAGATGTCTATTTATGTCTTCTGCCCATTTTTTGATTGGGTTGTTTTTTTAATATTGAGCTGCATAAGCTGTTTATATATTCTGGAGATTAATCCTTTGCCTGTTGGTTCATTTGAAAATATTTTTTCCCATTCTGAGGGTTGTCTTTTCGTCTTGTTTATAGTTTCCTTTGCTAGGAAAAAGCTTTTACGCTTTTTCATTAGGTCCCATTTGTTTATTTTTGTTTTAATTTCCATTTCTCTAGGAGGTGGGTCAAAAAGGATCTTGCTGTGATTTATGTCACAGAGTGTTCTGCCTATGTTTTCCTCTAAGAGTTTTATAGTGTCCGGTCTTACATTTAGGTCTTTAATCCATTTTGAGTTTATTTTTGTGTATACTGTTAGGGAGTGTTCTCAATTCATTCTCTTACATGTAGCTGTCCAGCTTTCCCAGCACCACTTATTGAAGAGACTGTCTTTTCTCCATTGTATACCCTTGCCTCCTTTGTCATAGATTAGTTGACCATAGGTGCATAGGTTTATCTATATTTCTGTTTTTGTGCCAGTACCATATTGTCTTGATTCCTGTAGCTTTGTAGTATAGTCTGAAGTCAGGGAGTCTGATTCCTCCAGCTCCTTTTTTTCCCTCAAGATTGCTTTGGCTATTTGGGGTCTTTTGTGTCTCCATACAAATTTTAAGATTTTTTTGTTCTAGTTCTGTAAAAATGCCACTGGTAATTTGACAGGGATTGCATTGAATCTGTAGATTGCTTTGGGTAGTATAGTCATTTTCACAACATTGATTCTTCCAGTCCAAGAACATGGTATATCTCTCCATCTGTTTGTGTCATCTTTGATTTCTTTCATCAGTGTCTTATAGTTTTCTGAGTACAGGTCTTTTAACTCCTTAGGTAGGTTTATTCCTAGGTATTTTATGCTTTTTGTTGCAGTGGTGAGTGGGATTGTTTCCTTAATTTCTCTTTCTGATCTTTTGTTGTTAGTGTATAGGAATGCAAGAGACTTCTGTGCATTAATTTTGTATCCTGCAACTTTACCAAATTCATTGATTAGCTCTAGTAGTTTTCTGGTGTCATCCTTAGGATTCTCTATGTATAGTATCATGTCATCTGCAAACAGTGACAGTTTTACTTCTTCTTTTCCAATTTGCATTCCTTTTATTTCTTTTTCTTCTCTGATTGCCGTGGCTAGGACTGCCAAAATTATGTTGAATAATAGTGGTGAGAGTGGACATCCTTGTCTCGTTCCTGTACTTAGAGGAAATGCTTTCAGTTTTTCACTATTGAGAATGATATTTGCTGTGGGTTTGTCATATATGGCCTTTATTATGTTGAGGTAGGTTCCCTCTATGCCCACTTTCTGGAGAGTTTTTATCATAAATGGGTGTTGAATTTTGTCAAAAGCTTTTTCTGCATCTATTGAGATGATCACATGGTTTTTCTTCTTCAATTTGCTAATATGGTGTGTCACACTGATTGATTTGCATGTACTGAATCCTTGCATTCCTGGGGTAAATACCACTTGATCATGGTGTATGATCCTTTTAATGTGTTGTTGGATTCTGATTGCTAGTATTTTGTTGAGGATTTTTGTATCTATATTCATCAGTGACATTGGTCTGTAATTTTCTTTTTTTGTAGTATCTCTGTCTGGTTTTGGTATCAGGGTGATGGTGGCCTCATAGAATGTGTTTGGGAGTGTTCCTTCCTCTGCATTTTTTTGGAAGAGTTTGAGAAGGATGGGTGTTAACTCTTCTCTAAATGTTTGATAGAATTCACCTGTGAAGCCAGCCAGTCCTGGACTTTTGTTAGTTGGACGATTTTTAATCACAGTTTCAATTTCATTACTTGTGATTGGTCTGTTCATATTTTCTATTTCTTCCTGGTTCAGTCTTAAGAGGTTATACCTTTCTGAGAATTTGTCCATTTCTCCAGGTTGTCCATTTTATTGGCATAGAGTTGCTTGTAGTAATCTCTCATGATCCTTTGTATTTCTGCAGTGTCAGTTGTTACTTCTCCTTTTTCATTTCTAATTCTATTGGTTTGAGTCTTTGCCCTTTTTTTCTTGATGAGTCTGGCTAATGGTTTATCAATTTTGTTTATCTTCTCAAAGAACAAGCTTTTAGTTTTATTGATCTTTGCTATTGTTTTCTTTGTTTCTATTTCATTTATTTTTGCTCTGATCTTTAGGATTTCTTTCCTTCTGCTAACTTTGGGTTTTGTTTGTTCATCTTTCTCTAGTTCCTTTAGGTGTAAGGTTAGATTGTTTATTTGAGATTTTTCTTGTTTCTTGAGGCAGGATCGTATTGCTATAAACTTCCCTCTTAGAACTGCTTTTGCTACATCCCATAGGTTTTGGATTGTCGTGTTTTCATTGTCATTTGTCTCTAGGTATTTTCTGATTTACTCTTTGATTTCTTCAGTGATCTCGTGGCTATTTAGTAATGTATTGTTTAGCCTCCATGTGTTTGTGTTTTTTACAATTTTTTTCCGTGTAATTTATCTCTAATCTCATAGCATTGTGGTCAGAAAAGATGCTTGATATGATTTCAATTTTCTTAAATTTACTGAGGCTTGATCTGTGTCCCAAGATATGATCCATCCTGGAGAATGTTCCGTGTGCACTTGAGAAGAAAGTGTAATCTGCTGTTTTTGGATGGAATGTCCTATAAATATCAATTAAATCTATCTGGTCTATTGTGTCATTTAAAGCTTGTGAATCCTTATTAATTTTCTGTCTGGAGGCCTGTCCATTGGTGTAAGTGAGGTGTTAAAGTCCCCCACTATTACTGTGTTACTGTCGATTTCCTCTTTTATAGCTGTTAGCATTTGCCTTATGTATTGAGGTGTTCCTATGTTGGATGCATATATATTTATAATTGTTATATCTTCTTCTTGGGTTGATCCCTTGATTGTTATGTAGTGTCCTTCCTTGCCTCTTGTAACATTCTTTATTTTAAAGTCTATTTTATCTGATATGAGGATTGCTACTCCAGCTTTCTTTTGATTTCCATTTGCATGGAATATTTTTTCCATCCCCTCACTTTCAGTCTGTATGTGTCGCTAGGTCTGAAGTGGGTCTCCTGTAGACAGCATATAGATGGGTCTTGTTTTTGTATCCATTCAGTGAGCCTGTGTCTTTTGGTTGGAGCATTTAATCCATTCACGTTTAAGGTGATTATCGATATGTATGCTCCTATTACCATTTTCTTAATTGTTTTGGGTTTGTTTTTGTAGGTCCTTTTCTTCTCTTGTGTTTCCCACTTAGAGAAGTTCCTTTAGCATTTGTTGTAGAGCTGGTTTTGTGGTGCTGAATTCTCTTAGCTTTTGTTTGTCTGTACAGCTTTTGATTTCTCCTTTGAATCTGAATGAGATCCTTGCTGGGTAGAGTAATCTTCATTGTAGTTTCTTCCCTTTCATCACTTTAAATATATCATGCCACTCCCTTCTGGATTGTAGAGTTTCTGCTGAGAAATCAGCTGTTAACCTTATGGGAGTTCCCTTGTATGTTATATGTCATTTTTCCCTTGTTGCTTTTAATAATTTTTCTTTGTCTTTAATTTTTGTCAGTTTGATTACTATGTGTCTCGGTGTGTTTCTCCTCGGGTTTATCCTGCCTGGGACTCTCTGAGCTTCCTGGACTTGGGTGGCTCTTTCCTTTCCCATGTTAGGGAATTTTTTGACTATAATCTCTTCAAATATTTTCTCAGGTCCTTGCTCTGTCTCTTCTCCTTCTGAGACCCCTATAATACTAATGTTGGTAAGTTTAATGTTGTCCCAGAGGTCTCTTCAGCTGTCTTCATTTCTTTTCATTCTTTTTTCTTTAGTCTGTTCCACAGCAGTGAATTCCACCATTCTGTCTTCCAGGTCACTTATCCGTTTTTCTGCCTCAGTTATTCTGCTATTGATTCCTTCTAGTGAACTTGTCATTTCAGTTATTGTATTGTTTATCTCTGTTTGTTTGTTCTTTGATTCTTTTAGGTCTTTGTTAAACATTTCTTGCAAATTCTCAATCTTTGCCTCCATTCTTTTTCCGAGGTCCTGGATCATTTTCACTATCATTATTCTGAATTCTTTTTCTGGAAGATTGCCTATCTCCACTTCATTTAGTTGTTTTTCTGGGGGTTTATCTTGTTCCTTCATCTGGTACATAGTCCTCTGCCTTTTCATTTTGTCTATCTTTCTGTGAACGTGGTGTTTTCGTTCCACAGGCTGCAGAATTGTAGTTCTTCTTGCTTCTGCTGTCTGCCCTCTGGTGAATGAGGCTATCTAAGAGGCTTGTGCAAGCTTCCTGATGGGAGGGACTGGTGGTGGGTAGAGCTGGGTGTTGCTCTGGTGGGCAGAGCTCAGTAAAACTTTAATCCGCTTGTCTGCTGATGAGTGGGGCTGGGTTCCCTTCCTGTTGGTTGTTTGGCCTGAGGCAACCCAACACTGGAGCCTACCTGGGCTCTTTGGTGAGGCTAATGGCAGGCTCCAGGAAGGCTCACGCCAAGGAGTACTTCCCAGAACTTCTTCTCCCAGTGTCCTTGTCCCTGCGGTGAGCCACAGCCACCCCCCGCCTCTGCAGGAGATGCTCCAACACTAGCTGGTAGGTCTGGTTCAGTCTCCTGTGGGGTCACTGCTCCTTCCCCTGGGTCCTGATGCACACACTACTTTGTGCGTGCCCTCCAAGAGTGGAGTCTCTGTTTCTCCCAGTCCTGTTGAAGTTCTGCAATCAAATCCCACTAGCCTTCAATGTTTGATTCTTTGGGAATTCCTCCTCCCGTTGCCAGACCCCCAGGTTGGGAAGCCTGATGTGGGGCTCAGAACCTTCACTCCAGTGGGTGGACTTCTGTGGTATAAGTGTTCTCCAGCCTGTGAGTCACCCACCCACCAGTTATGGGATTTGATTTTCTTGTGATTGCACCCCTCCTACGGGAAGCCTCACTGTGGCTTCTCATTTGTCTTTGGATGTGGGGTATCTTTTTTGGTGAGTTCCAGTATCTTCCTGTCAATAATTGTTCAGCAGTTAGTTGTGATTCTGGTGCTCTCACAAGAAGGAGTGAGTGCATGTCCTTCTACTCCGCCATCTTGAACCCAGTCCCTTCCATTGCTTTTTACTCTCTCTCTCCACTACCTCTTGGTCCCAGAGTCAGTTATGGGAAGTGCACAGAAGAGGGGAAAGTAAAGTTTCAGATTTCCAGAACAGAAAGAGGAGAAGGAGGCTATGGAAGCCAGAAAGTGTTAGGGAATTCACAAAGAGAATTTGTAAAATCATTTGCCTGTCTTGATCCCGCAAAGCCAGGTAAGTGCTGAGAGCCTCCTCTTTGTTTCCCAAGGGCAGTGCCCTGAGATGTTCAAGTTCGCGTGGTTTTCCCCAGTCCTGCAGAGTCGGGCAGGCTTTCTGCACGCACATGCTTCCTGTCTGCAAAGGTTCATGCTCGTGGTCCATGGGAACACACAGGGATCCAACCACAAGGAGAGGAGTTACAGGGAGTGTTGAGTGGGTCCATGGGTCAGTTTGGGGTCCACAGATGACATCCCCAGCAGCTTGTGGGCAGGCTTCCTGATGGAGTCCAGGGAAGAAGTTAGTAGGATCTGCATCCCCTTTGATACTTTCTGAGCCCTGGTTTCTATGCTCCCTGCCTCTCCCCAGCCCTCAGTCCTACAGCTCACCTCAGTATTCTGGATGCAGTGGGATAGAAGCCAGCCTCTTGGGCAACATCCCACATGGCTGGGGAAGGTAGACCCTCACTCACACACTCTCACTTTCCCCCACTGGAGAAATCGCAGACTAAAAGGGTCTCCCTGGCACTGAGCTGTGTCATCAGGGAGCAGAGGATGACATGAGTAAAGTGAAACTGTTCTTATCCTTTCAATGTGTCTATTCTTGGGCTTTTTTGCTCCAATGACGTGCTGGAACTTTTCCACTGGACTCCCAGATCCCTACAAAGGTACCCTTGTCTGTGGGTGATTGTCAAATTCGATGTTCTGTGGGGAGAATGATGTAGGAAGCTCCTATCCCGCCATCTTGCAGATGTCACTTGCTTTCATTATACTTTTGTTTACGTTTGAAATTTTCCAAATTTCAAATTGAAATACGCTTGTGTTTCTCTCTCTCAGTAGTGTTATCTAGGCTAATGCCAACTAACCCTCAGCCCTTTGAAGTACAACGTAATTTAAATAGTTACGGAAACGGTCATCACAACCTATCTTGCTCAAAACATGAAAACCTGATTCAGGAAGACTGGTCCTGTTCAGCCATCCTCCCTCGATGACAACCAACAAATATTTTTCAAACACCCCATCGTTGAGGATTTCGCATCAGGTCCTTCATTGAGAGCAAGGAGCGTTCGTCAAAACACATGACAGTCAGGAGTTCATTGTCATATCATTTCGGGAGGTGGGGGTGCTTTTCCCTTTTGTTGTGCCTGTCATGGGTCAGGGGAGGACCTGTTGTTGTCATGACCTATAGGTGAACAATTTGACTCCTCCCATAGGGCTACAGGTCAAGTGGTGGTGAAAGTGTAGGATCTACTAACAGGGAACAGAGGGCTTTTCCTGGGCCAAATCAGCTGTTTGAATAACAGTGGAACCAGTTCAGCTTAGATATCTCATTGGCCCTAGGAGAATACACTTAAGAAATGAAATCCATTTGCCACCCTGCTCCACTTCAATTAAGTTCTGTCGCATTGAAATATCTCAAAATTCCATGTCAGAGGCAATCATTGAGAATCCCTGGAGTCTGCTGATTTTCCTCAGTGCTCATTTTAGCTTCTCTTTTATTAGCATCAGGCACAGTGGCCTGTTGTGGTTGCTGACACTGAGACTCCCAGGGGAACTGGGGATGTTTTCCTTGATATTGCCCAATAATTTTCACTCTTGTGCTTACTGTAGCTTTATTCTTCAATTAGAAATGTAAATGTGATTGCCTGGGCTGGTAATGAGCTTTTCATGGGAACATGGGAAGGCCACCATTCCCCTGGGGGCAAATTTGTATGTCTGCTTGCATCCAGCTGGGGTGGGAAGGTGTTCATTAGAACAGTGTCACAGGGTGATTGATAGGAACCTCAAAGAGAACTGTCATGCAAAGAATCTTATTCAATGAGTGAACTACAACACCAGTGTCTGTGTCTGGGAGTTCTGTTTACCCACATGGAAAGCTTAGCCCAGCACTGACTGGAAACTGTCTTTACCTTCTCCTATTCTCCCAACCTTCCCTCTGGAGTCAGAAGGGCAAGGAATACCTTGACTCTTTCTAAGAAGGAGCTGCTTGGACATACACAAAGTCCTAAGTTGGTGATTTGATTTACGAGACACCTTTTAGAGAAAATGTTGCAAGTGATCCAGGGGAAACAGAACCAGAGTTATCACTGTTGCTTTCTTTGCTTGTGTGTTCTCTTTTGGTTTGGTTCTGTGTCATCACTGTCAGGACTGTATCATCACAGCATCCACCTCCCGTGTTTACACACCCACTGCTCTAGCAAAGTGATTTGCTTACCTGATCTCTCCCTTGCCTGCCTTTCCACCCTCGTGACTTACCTCTCCTCTCACTTGCTTTATTCCAGCATCCAGATCTTAGCACGTGCTGTTCCACCTGCCTGGAACACTATTCCCTCCTTCCATCTGGTTAACTCCCAGGCATCCTTCACGTCTCTACGTAGATACCACATCTGCAGAGAGGGCTCCCTGGCTCTTCAGGCTGGTTTAGTCTCCCTGTTATATGTTCTCCTAACTCCAGACGTTTTCCCCTTCCTAGAATGTAGCATAGTGGTAATCACATCGTCAGGTATGTGATTTTTTTTTTCCAGGCCTCTCTTGCATTATTAGCTTGTAAGCTACTTACGGGCAGAAGCCACATCTGTCTTGTTCCCTGCTAGAGACTCAGTGCCTAGCGTATCATAAGTGTTTAATAAATTACTGCTGAATGAATTTGATGGAAATGGGGAAGGAGATAAAGGCATAGAGAGACAGATATAGGATAAAAGGCATTTCAGCACCATGATACATGATGAGAAGGGTTTCAAACAAAACATGCAGTGAGCCTGATAGTTTAAATAATAGGCTTATTATAGATTCTCCCACACTTCACTCACTCTCTCTGCTACTAAACATATAAGAACTTTCTCAGATGTCATCTCCTTGGGTTCCTACAGTCCACTGGATTGGTTGAATAGGCACTGATCTTCCCCTCAGCTTACTGATGAGGTAACTGGGGTTCAGCAAGTTTCCATGATCTGTTCAGGGTCATTCAGCTCATAAAAGGCAGCACCCACACTTGAACTCCAAAATTTTCCCTCTCCCGGCCTCGTCTCCTCCATCCTATCCCCACAGGATAGAGTTCAATAACTATTCTTCATCACTTCTCCACCCGCTCCTTCAGAAAGGAGATTTTTGCCACTGAAGCAGCTGTTAAAATTAGGAGGAGCGGCATGATTTGCAGGTGCTGTAAATAAAGACGAGACTGCTGTGGTCCCAAAGGCGATTGAATTTTAATTGCAGCCAGAACGGATCAGAGAGTGAGAGGGGACTCAGGTATGACGCTGGGGGAAGGGGGAATGACAAAGTATAATAAAGTTTATGTTCTCCCTATTCTCTGCAAATAATGCCGTTAAAAGATGGTTTGCACCTGATGACGTAAAATGATAGTGCTTTGAAGTGCAAAGGGGCTTTCACACCAGGCCACTCAAAGTGGCCGTCCAATAAAAAAAAAAAAAAATGCAGACGTTTACAAGATCAGCCAAAACACGCTTGAGCCTGCACTGAGTCACCTGCAGCTGCGATGTTCCAAGAATGCAGGAGATGGAAGTCAACCTATCATTCACGTGAAACATTTTTATGAGCACCTACTCTGTGCCAGACATGTGCAAGCACCAGGGATAGAGCATGGAGCAAAGTAAAATCCCTGCCTTCGTGGAATCCACCTACTTCTTACAGCACTACTGCATCCATACAGGCATGCACAGCAAAACTCTAGGGATGCCATTCCCATCAGAGCCACGGCCATGGGTCCCCTAGGTGGGTACACAGCACTAGCTCAACCACACACACCAGCCCTGAGTCACGTCCACTGTTCCACCCTTGCCAAGCCACCATCATTTCCCAGTGGGAATCGTTGCTGTAACCTTCCTAACTGGTCTCCCTGATTCCACCCTGCTCCCCAGTCCTCTTTTCTCAACACGGCAAACCCACTCTGTTAAAAATGTAAATCAGAACAACTCAGTCAAAAAATAGGCCTGTCCATTTGATGGCGATTCCTCCTGTCCGCCTCTTCCCAACAAGGTATAGGTGAAAGAAAGAGCAATCAGCTGGCAGCTTTCTCTGTCTTGACGTCAGAAACTCTGTTCTTCCCCAGCCCTGTGAGGAAAAGATGAATGCTGAGCAGTGGAAATTACGGGAGTTGTTTAACGATCAACCTGCTCCAGGTTAAGCCCGGATGGCAATCATTCCCTCTAGGTTTCCACCGACGACTCCGTAAATGGAGAACATTTATCACAGGCAGAGGCAAGTGGAATAACAAGGCGCTTGTGCTATAACGATTTTCCTTCCTGTTTATCACAAAGAAGACGATCAATCCAGGCAGGTGCCCTGGAGGGCGGTCTCTTGCAGAGTGTTTGCCAACAAAGGGAGCAGAAAGGACCAGCTGCTCACAGGTCTGGCCTGGAGCTGGCGCCCCCTTTGTGTGGGTCCAGTTATCTGCTCACATCCTGGTCTCAAACACCGAAAAGAAAAATCATCCTCCCTTTTTGTCTCATTCGTTCATTCAACCTGTGGCTCTTGAGAGTCTACCAAGCACTGGAGATTCAACACTGAACAGGCAGACACGGTCCTGCCTTCCAGGACCTTACATTCTACTAAGAAAATAAGTGAAGCCACAGGGCATCAGCGGCCCAGCGTTTTGTTTTTGTTTGTTTTTTCTTTCTCATGGGCTTTATATTTTTTTAATTTTTATTGGAGTATAGTTGCTTTACAATGTTGTGTTAATTTCTACTGTACAGCAAAGTGAATCAGCTATACGTATACATATATCCCCTCTTTTTGGATTTCCCTCCCATTTAGTCACCACAGAGCATTGAGCAGAGTTCCCTGTGCTATACAGTAGGTTCTCATTAGTTATCTATTTTTATACATAGTATCAATAGTGTGTATATGTCAATCCCCATCTCCCAATTCATCCCACCCTTATTGAGCACCCTTATTGTGCCAGGTGCTCCAGATTCAGAGATCAGCATATACGGTCCCTATCTTCAAGAAGCTTACCATCTAGCTGACTTCTCTGCACAATGCCATGGGAGCTGTGACAGGTGTAAGTACAAAGTATGTAGCAGAGCTCAAACAGAAACACCGAGATCAGATTCTGTAGTCAGATATGTTATTCCATTCACAAGGATTAAGACCTAACTCTCTCTAGTAGGAGAGCAGAGGCCTGAGGGGATGGGACACAGTACTCACAAGTTTTGATGGTAAACTTGGGGGGAGACTATTGGAAGCATGGGGCGTACAAGAAACTTTCAAGGCAGCAAAGCCTCATCAGCCAAGAAAAGCTTGTCATGCTTGATTCCCAGTGGACATAGTGCAAATGAAGATGCTATACTATCTTGAACTTCTGTCCAGGATCATCAAAACAATAGAAAGCATTCACTAAACCTATTCACACATGTTGACTCCTTTAATCCCCACAACAACTCAGACAGGGAGGCATTAGAACCCCGATTTCACAAATAAGGAAACTGAGGCCATGAGAGGTTATTTTCCCAATGTCACACAGCCAGTAATCTGCAAAAAAATCACAATTTGAGCCCAACGCTACTTGTCTCTAAAATCTTATCAGCACTGTCTCTAATATCTCTGGCTGAATGATCTATGACATGGAAATTTATTCAAGCATCCCTCTGACCTTTTTCCCACAGATTGAAGCTGTGCCCACTCTGGTCTTGCTTGGCTGGCCCACCAAAAACGTCACCTCCAATGACCCAGACATGCTGTGTTCTTTGTATGATCTGGACTCCAAGGATGACAATACATGCCCTTGCACACCCACAGGCCTGTGTCTGTGTGTGTTGGGGAGATTAGTATGAAACTGAGTGTGGGACCCACAGGAGGGGATCAACTTATGACAGCACTTGCGGCCATGCCCAGATTCCTCCCATAGTATTATTGTCTTAACATTATTTTTCTTTCAGACAACTCGCTTTTTAGATGTAAATAATTTATGAACAGATTAAATCACTACCATAAATACTACTAGTATTACTTGCCATCCATTCTACTAACACTAAAAATTAAAAAACAGTGAAGACAAAACAACCTCGAATCATTTCTAGCTACTGTTGCCTTCTAAACACTAAGAGCCTGTGTCTTATTCTCACTTTATTAAAAAGGAAGATTAGCAAGTGCTGGAGAGGTGTTAAATCAGACTAGCACCATGCTGAGACTCTTCATTTGATATAATTGGGATTAAAGAAAATTGGAATAGAAATAAATTTTCACTGTGTGATTCAGTATTTTGTAATGCTGTGTCTATGTAATACTTAGAGTAAAATAAATGTCAAGTACCACCATATTGCACATCTTGGAAAACGTTGCCTTAAAGTAGCTGGATAAGATGAGAATATGAAGATAATAATAATCATAATAGCAGTTACCATATTGGAGTGTTTACTATAGCAGTTGAATACACAGAGTCTCTGACCTCCACAAACACTACCATCTTCACAGACACTGCAAAAGGTGGTTATTATCCACATTTTATAGATGGGAAAACTGTGGTATAAATTTAGTAATTGTCTCAAGGTTACAAAGCTGATCCTGAATCTAAACCAAGGTCTCTCTGGCTTCAGAGAACATTAGAAAAGTCTGAGGAAGACGAGCCGAGATTCACACCTACTGTTGGTGGTGACATAGAACATCCGCTTTGGAAACCAGTCTGACTATTTGCTAAGGCTACACAAATGTACACCGTAGGACCCAGCAACTGAACACCCTACTAAAGAGACATGAGTGCACATATCCACACAAAGACTTGTACACAAATGTTCCCAATAGCCAAAATTCATAGCAGACAAAAACTGCAATCAATTTAAATGTCCATCCAAAGGTAAATGGATAGACAAATGGAATCCTACTCAGTAACAAAAAGGAATCAACTACTGACACAGGCAACACAATGGATGAATTTCAAAGACGTGATACTGAATGAAAAAAAAATTCTTACACAAAAGAGGATGTGCTGTAGCATTTGGTTTATATAAAGTGCAAGAATAGTCTGAATTAACATAGAGAACAGACTTGTGGTTGCCAAGGGAGGGGGGGGGGGGTGTGGGAGGGAAGGACTGGGAGTTTTGGATTAGCAGATGCAAACTACTACATGTAGAATGGATAAACAACAAGGTCCTGCTGTACAGCACAGGGAGCTATATTCAATATCCTATGATAAACCATAATGGAAAAGAATATGAAAAAGGATATATATATATATACATACACATATATATATCTGAATCACTTTGCTGTACAGTAGAAATTAACACATTGTAAATCAACTATACTTCAATAAAATAAATTTTTTTTAAAAAGAAAAAAAAGAAAATAGTCCAAACTAATCTGTGGTGACTGAATTCAGAATAGGAGTTACCGCTGGGGAGGGGAATTGACAGGAAAAGAGCACAGAGGAAGTTTCTGGAGTGAAGGAAATAAACTCTATCTTGATCTGAAGATATAGATTATATCTACAAGGTGCTGGTACAGGTATGTACATACATATAAATTAACCAAGTTATACATTTAAGATTTGTGCATTTTATTCTATGTAAATTATACCTCAATAAAGTACCAGGGGAAAAGTCTGTAGCTCTATACATAAGCCAACATGCCTCCAATTAGAACTCTTACGCAAGTTGACAAGCTTTCTTAGAATTCTACTCATACTGGATTCAAAGGATGCCCAACTGTGTTTGGATGGTTTTCTTTGCTTTACATCATAGTCTTGGGCCTCTATCTTAATTACACCTCTCCTCCCAAGACATTTTAATACACTTGAGGTCAGAGATTCTGTCTTGTCTTTCTATCCTCAATGTGTCTTCCATTGAGCCTTACACACAGTAGTTCTCAATAAATAGCTGCTGGACTGAATTTTCGTGGTTTTGTGTGCCATTTAAATAGTTATGTCATGATAGTTTAATAAAGAGTTAAAATCCATTTGTGTGTGTGTGTGTGTGTGTCACACCACGCAGCACGCGGGATCTTAGTTCCCAGACAAGGGAGCGAACCCGCACCCCCTGCAGTGGAAGCACAGAATCTTAACCGCTGGACCACCAGGGAAGTCCCTAAAATCAAATTTAAAATTAATAAATGCAGTTTTATTCTCATTCATTTTCAAAGTCCACCTCCCACCCCAGACGACTGCAATTCACCCATGACAGTTGGAGGGAAAGGGATAGGGTCTTTAAAAGGAGGACAAGTCAAGCTTCATCTAAACAATCCTCTAGCTTCGTGTGAACAGCTCCTAAAGGAAGAATTACTTAAAGTTCGGTTTGTAATTATTGTACCACGGAAGATGGAGATAGAACAAAAGTCAAGTTTTATTATTAATTACAAGCCCTATGGCAATAAAGGAAAGGGAAAAGTAACAATGCTATATACTGGCCACTGTCTGTATAGCTTTAGTTCCAGATGCTAATGAACTTTGTCCCTAAACAAGAAAAAACAACCAAGCTAATAAAGTATTGGATATTGAGCTTATAATGAGTGGCCTCAGGAGTGATTAAGCTTGTACAAAATAAACCTTAGTTCTTCAATAATGACCTTGGGGGACACAGGCAGGTGAGAAGTATGGATTCTGATGGGAGGAGTCTTGGAGGGATGCTTTTGATTGAGCCATAGTCTTGGAAGGGACCATAGGAGTGCTCCTCTTACTTTTACTGATAATCCATTAAAATCCAAATTGTTCTTGATGCCTTGGTTCTCCCTTTTGGGGAAGACATCTAAAGATAGGAGCCCTGCAGTAGACAAAGCCATGGTCCAATAGGGTTCTCACTCATCTCAAGGAAGAATACTTGGACTATTGCAGTACCCTGACCTGGGACCAAGGGTGAAAATTGAGGTGGCAGTGCTGACCTGAGACCAAGGGTGAAGAATGAGGCAGGGGTGGAAAGTAGGTACCACAGCATCCTTCTTTGGCTATGTCTTCTTTAACCTTTACATCCAACATATATGTCTATTTTCCTTTTTAATGAACCTGGTGTCAGAGTCAAGTTAATAATAGCTATCATTTACTGAGTATGGACTATGTGCCATGTACTGTCACTGTACCAAGCAATTTACAGTATCCTATGTAAACTTTACGAGATAGATATCATCCCCATTTCACAGGCAGGAAAACTTGAGCTCAGATAAGTTTATTGACAAAGGTTACATGGCCAATAAGTCATAGAGCTGAGATATGAACCCAGTCTGCCTGACTCCAAAGCCCAAATAAGTTCGGAAAGATTGAAATCTCTCAGATTACTGCAGGAACCAACAGGGATTTCTAGTATATAGAAATCCATGGAAAACCTATTTGGGAACAAACCATGACCTTTCCTTAACCACCAAAAATAAAAGATGACGATGATAATTCCTGGGGTGAGTGTTATTGTCGGAGAACACAGCTAAAGGGAACCATCTCACGTATTTATCACACCAATTTCAAAAGTTAAGCTTCTCAGAATCCACTGGACATCCAAAGGAAGACAATGCTTATAACATCTTTAGAGCTCATCATTCAATTTTCAGAGCATTTATTTCAGATCACTGTAACATCTTCCCCTGGAATTACATACAGAATAGGAATTGTTCAGATTTCCTGATTTGTATTCTGAGCACTAGCCTATATGATGCCAGAAAAAAAAAAAAATCACAAAGTGAACCTATATCATCTTCCCTTACATAGAAATAAATGCAAACCTCTGTGCTACAAAGATTTTCCTTCTCCTCTTCCTGGGGAATTTGACAATATCTGCACACTCATTTCATTATGCACCTTGCAAGTGTTCCACAGGGATAATCACTCAGGGCACCTCGGGTTAACACAATGCTAATTTGTCTCTTTTTCCAAGGGCTTCTGGCCACCTGAGCTAGGGAGATTCTGCTCTTGTCATGGCCTCTTTGGCTGCGACCTCATCTCTCCATCTTGCAGCTGATTAAGAACAATCCTGTATGAAAGCTCCCTCCTAAAAGGTGAAGTAAAAACACATGTCAAATGTGTTCACTGCATACAAGATCAGAAGACAAAGCACAGGGCAAAAAAAGCCATCTACTGTGGACTAAATGTTTACGTCTCAAAATTCATATGTTGAGGCCTAATCCCCAATGTGACGGACGGCATTTGGAGGTGAGGCCTTTGAGAGGTAATTAGGTTTCAATGAGGTCATGGGCGTGGAGGCCCCATGATGGGATTTGTGGTCTGATAAGAGGATGAAGCGCCTAGAGATCTCTCCAGTTTGTAAGGACACAGTGAGAAGGTTGTCTGTGAACCAGGAAGCAGGCCCTCACCAGACACTGGATCTGCTGGCACCTTGATCTTGGACTTCCAGCCTCCAGAAGTGTGAGAAGTAAATGTTTATTGTTTTAGCCACCCAATCTATGGTATCTTGATTATAGCAGCCTGAGCTGACTAAGACTCCATCATATAAGCAGAGCAGTGAGCAGTGAAGAACACAGAATTTCAGAGTCAGCGGTCAGGTCTCAAAAACTACAACAATCTCTGCCCACCTCCCTTTCTGAAAGCCCACCGCTAAGAATGTTATTTAACTTCAGAAGAGTAAAAATGAACACTAATTGAACTTTTACTACACGCCAGATGTTCCTTCCATTCTCAAAACAACTCAGCAAAGGGTACTTTTAATTGCTATTTTGTATATGAGGAAGTTAAGATGATCTGATTTGCTCAGAGTTACATAGCTAGTAAACAGCTGAACCAGGGTTTGAACAAATAATCTAAATTCCTGCATGGTCGCTGTAAATATGCAGTGTTCACTGGCATGTGTACTATTGAAAGTGTTATCAGTAATGTTCACCCTAATATAAATGAGTAAAAGTCCAATCTTTTTTAAGAAAAAAAATGAGATCCTACATGGTGGCCTAGGAGACTTGAGGATGGAAATAAAGACAACTCCCATACACAACTTCCCAGGAACCCTGAATGAATGGCCTCATAGTAGCATAGGGTAAAATGCAGGCATCTAAAAAACTGGCCTTACCTCACATCCATTAGGATGACTATTATCAAAAAAAAAAAAAAGAAAATAGCAAGTGTAGGTGAGGATGTAAAGAAATTAGAACCGTTGTGCACTGCTGATGGTACTTTGGAAAACAGTATGGTGGTTCCTCAAAAATTAAAAAAAGAAATACCATATAATTCAGCAATTCTACTTCTGAGTATATACTCTAAAGAACTGAAAGCGGAATCTCAAAGAGATATTTGTACACCATGTTCATAGCAGCATTACGCACAATAGCTAAAACGTGGAAGTAAGCCAAGTGCGCACCTACCAACAAATGGTTAAGCAAAATGCGGTCTATGCAAGCAACGGGATATTAGTCAGCCTTAAAGAGGAAGGAAATTCTGACACATGCTACAACCTTGAGAACATCATGCTAAGTGAAAAAAAGCCAGTTCCAAAAAGACAAATAATGTAGGATTCCACTTATATGAGGTCCTTAGAGTAATCGAAGTCATAGAGACAAAATACCTTTTGAACTGTGATTGCCAGGAGCTGGGGGAACGGGAGGGTGGGGAGTTATTCAACGGGTATAGAGTTTCAGTTTTACAAGATGAGAAGAGTTCTGGAGATGGGTGGTGGTGATGGTTGCACAACAGTATGAATGTTCTTAATACCACTGTACACGTACAAGTGTTATAATAAATTGTGTTATGTGTATTTTTCCACAATTAAAGAAATTCAGAAAAAGAATTGGTTTAGATTTCAACCAAAGAACTCTAGCTAGTAGAAACTGGTACCAGGTGGACAATCTACTTTTGACTCAAGCCCTTTGCACTAAGGCTGCCACCTAATAAATAAACCATGAAGTTGTCCATGACTCTTTCCTCCGCCTCAGCCCTCACATCCGATTAGCCACCATGGCATCCATTCTACTTCTTACTGACTTTTCAAATCATTTTCCGCTCTAAGTTATCACATCTACTTAATTCAGAGCCTTGTTGACTCTTGTGTGGCTCCCATTTCATTTCTCATTTCCTCCAAGCCATCTTCCCAACTGCAGCCAGGACGACATTTACAAAGACCCAGATCAATCCTTTCTCTACTTATATATCCCTTAACTGACCACTATCTAGGGGATAAAAATCCAAGTTTCTTACCCTAGCATAAAAACTACAATTTTACTCTGCCTCTGTTTTCAAATTCATTTCACACCAGCTCTGTCCTCTCAATATATGCTTTAGAGACCCCTAGATGCTTACAGCTCTCTCCATACAACAGGCATTTCAGGTCTATGTCATTCCACACACACACTGTTTCACTTGCCCGGAACATCCTTCACCTTCTTTCCGTTTGGAGAATTACTATTCCTTCTTACGCTGCAGGGTAAATGTCACCTCCTCCAGAAATCCTGTCCTGCCACTGATAATCATTCCCTTTTCTGTGCTACCTCCATGACTCGTATAAGCTTATAGAGTACTTGGCATAGTGCCCAAGGCATAAGCAGTAAGCTGTTGGCATTTATTATTATTATTATGTAGAGTGTTGTAACTTATTTGTTTACAGGTCCACCTCTACTGCAAGACTCTGAGCATTTTAAAAATAGCGACTGATGAGTATTGCTTATCTGTATGCCCATCATCTTAGTCCAAAGCCCAGGGCAGAGGAGGTATAACAAGAAGAGAAGGTTCACACAGCTCTTGATTCAATCCCTTCTTCCTCATCCTCAAGAGAAGGAACTACTAACCTCATAATAATCCAGGTTCCAAGACAGTGATTGAGCCATGGTTACCAGTAGACAGTGCCACTCTTCCTCCGCCTGGTCAATCCAAGCAACCAAATCCTACAGAGCAGCCAGCCAGGTCATCTTGAGCCCTTTTCTTTTATCCTTGTATGACTGCTATAGTAGGATTTTTGGGATTAGAAGTTAATAGAGGTCCCAACAGATTCTTACGTAAGGCCACATAACTTCAGCCCACTTTACCGATGAATTTTACAATAATGGCTCTCAGTAGAATCTTAGCCAAACAATGAAATGGTGGCTTGTTTCCTGTTCGCTATAACTTTATGTGAATATTTCACTCCAGAAATCTTGTGAAGAAGGACTTTTCCAGTGTAGGGAAGAGTTTCCCAGAATGCCTTTTATTTTAAAGTGCTCTTACAGTACCTTGGTCCCATCATTGGTTCCAAGACTAGACACCCAATGAATGTCTATTAATTTGCATTTACTGGGAAGCAAATTGTTAGTGGACCCTGGGCAGTGGTAAAACACTCCCACGAGGACTGCACATTTTGAAGACTCATCCTGTGTACCGTCTACACAGCAAGAGAATGCATACCCAAGTTCTGTCCGAGCAAACTTTACTGCCTAGCCCTGAAGCTTTCTACCCTTATATCTAAAGCAGATTTCAGAGGTTTAATTCTTAAGATTAACAATAGATCAGGAACATAAAGGCCACAGGAGCATAAACTTAATTGCAAACATATAATTGTTTCATAATGATTTTAGAATAGGAGGATGTGTAAGGTTTGCTCTCTGTAATTTCTTTCCCAGACCTCATAAATAAACAGTGACTCTTTTTCCCCCATGTTCAACTGATTTATAGACAGATCTTTAAGTAAAGTGCTCCCATTCGTTATTAATGCATTGCATAATGCACAATAATAAGTGAATATAGCTCAAGTATGATCATTTAACATATTCATAAAGCATCAATGTAATTTAAAGCAACAACTTTCCCACTTTACACAAACAATCTCTGGATGAGAAATCAGGAGAAGTAAGCATGAGAGACCAATATCCAAAGGATAGAGACCCCAGAAATCCCCAATCGTCACAAGGGAACCAGCAGAAAATAACCAAGCACCAGTCACTAGAGCCAGATTGTCAAAGCCACTGCTGCACACCCTGGGAATGACCAAGCCCCCCCCCCCATTCCTCCCAGGGGCAAAAGCAATCAGCTTTGTTTTTCCATCGCAAAAGCCAGAAGTGTCAGTACAGCCTGGGTACAGAACCTTCCTGGGGAAGGCTAGCGCAGGCTATGATTTCAAGCCTGACACAATGACCCATTGTACAATCTTATGGGAAATTTAGACGGGAGCTCTTCGCTGAGAACAGAACTAACCCTTGTCATTTAATATTTCATGCCATCCTGGCAGCTCCCTAACAAGAACAAATGGCTACGGCTGAAATGAGGCTTATTTATCCTGAGTGGGATTTAACGATAAGGATGGCAGAGCAGCATATATCCTGAGACATATCAGACCTGCAGTCGTTAGCTAGGTATCGTTGTACTTGTCATGCACTAGAAACAATTAATGTATGTACTTTCTGAGTTTGGAAACACAGGAAAAATAGCTATTGTCCCAGCTTAAAATGGGACATAATTAAACAGGGGAAAATGACTTTTTTTCCCTAGAGGGCAGGGTCTAGTAAGAGGGAGAAAGTGAATTACTTATGGATGATGTGATTTTTTAAGGCAGGGTGGCTAGTTCCCTGGGTTTTCAATTTCTGTAGTCTTGCTTCCTTTGCTCTTCTCCACCAAAAGAACATCTGTGTTTTATGAGCTGGGCTCTGCCAGCCCTTCCTCCTGATTTTTCAGATGATGAACTGCCTCTGCATTGTGATTTATGAACCTCAGAGATCCCACAGCGAGCTCGTCTGGCTGGAGAATTCAGCACTTCTGTTTCAGCTGGCAAAAATTCTGGTCATGCAAGGCTCTAGCTAAAGCACAATGAAGGGAGCTCCAATTGGATGGGAGATGGGGCAGAGAGGGGGACGTTCACTGAAAGATGTGAACTGTGACATAAACGGCTAGCTGACCAAAGGTTGGATCTTCCCTTGCCAAGTGCAGAATTATTGCTGGGAACTATCTGCCCATCCAAAGACTACTTGTCCCAGCATCCCTTGCAGTTAGGTGGGGTCACGTTACTTGCTCTCACCAATTGAACGTGAACAGAAGTGATATACAAAGTGGGTAAGAAGCAGCTGTGCCTTCTCCACCCTCTTTTTTCCCCATCAGCCAACAGAAGAAAGGCTTCTGAGGCCCAAGAAGAGGGCAGAGCTATGAGATAGAAGGAGCCTGCGGCCCTGAGTGACTTCATGGAATGCTGTCCATTTATTAATACAAAGTTTACGAAAAATAAGCAAGAAATAAGTGAGTGAAACCACTGAGATTTCAAGGACTCTATGTTACAGCTGCTAATGTTACCTGATTAGTACACAAATCAAAGCACTTTGGTAGAAAGGAGGTGAAACCTGGAAGGCACGATCATGATCCTGGTTTAGCCGTGGTAACTCAGGGCAAACCTCATCCTTTCACACTTCTCAAATCACCATCTTCTTTTCCTTCCTGTTCTCAGGATGCTACTTCATCATTTCTAACAAACCCTGCACAGAGCTAACTATGCCTCCTTCACCTCATCTTCGGCCATCTTCATTAGTGCCTCCAAAATCCCAGCTGAACTGCATGACCCTTCACCTATGTTATTATCCTGATTATCCTCTAGATCTCAGTTTGACATCACTTCTTCAGGGAACCCTTCCCTGACCACCCAGATAAAGTCAGAGCCCATCATTATACGCTTCCATAGCACTAGTTTTTCTTTGCACTTATCACAAAAATGATTTTATTTTTATTTGTGTGATTATTTGACTAATTTCCATCTCCCCAACTAGACTCTAAATGAAGACAGAACTGTGTCTAGGTTTTGCTTACCATTTTATCACCAGTGCCTGACATATATTTAGCACTCAGTAAATACTAATAAATGGATAAGCCATACTAAAAATTACTGAATGCTTACTCTATTCCAAGCACTTCATGTTTTCTCATTTAATCCCTCCCCCAAACCCTGTAATACCTTATTACTATTACTTATCTATTACAATTACTATCCTCATTTTAGATACCAAGAAACTGAGTTCTGAGAAGTTAAATACAATACCCAAGGACATACAGCTTACAAGGAGTAGAACAGAAATTTAAACCCAATCTGTCTTAGTTAAGACTCCTCCCTGTGTATGAGTATGTGTAGATATATTTTTAAATCTCACCTCTCCATAGCGTTCAAGTTTTAAATAACTCATATGTATCATTTTCATAGGCTCAATAAAACTCCCTTTTGTGTGTTTTGTTTTTATGGAGGTATAATTTTCATACAATGAAATGCAAGGATCTTTACATTTTAATCAGTTTTAACAAATGCATACACCCATGTAACCCACACCTGTAGCAAGACATGGAGTATTATAAATATTATATGTTATTATCACTCCATAAAACTCCCTTGTATCCCTCACTTTCAATCCCATCCCCTCTCCTAGAAGCAACTGCTGTTCTGGTTTTTCATATTTGGCTAGCTGTCCCAGTTTTAGAACTTCATAGAAATAGAATCATTCTGTAATTTTGTGTTGTTGCACGGATTGGTCATTCAGCTCTTTTTGTTGCTGAGTAGTATCCCATTGGACAGATGTACATTTTTTTTTTTTTTTTTTTTTTGGCTGCACCACATGGCTTGTGGGATCCTAGTTCCCTGACCAAGGATTGAACCCGGGGCCTTGGCAGTGAAAGTGCGGCATCTTAACCACTGGACCACCAGGGAACTCCCTGGATATACCTTATTTTGTTTATCTATTCACCTGTTGATAGACATTTGGGTTGTTCCCAGTTTGGGCCCATGATTAGTAAAGATTCTATGAACATTTTTGTACATGCCTTTTTGTCAACATATGTTTTCATTGCTCTCAGCTAAAATCTAGAAATGGAATTCAGAAGTCACAGGCTAGGTATATGTTTAACTTTTTAAGAAACTGCCAAATCATTTTTAAAGTGGATGTAGCTTATTACTCACACCAGCTATATAAGAGAATTCCAGATGCCTCACATTTTCACCAACATTTGGGGTTGTTCATCATTCTGGAGGGTACAGTGGTATCTCACTGTGATTTTGGCTTGCATTTACCTGATGATTAAAAATGTTTACAATTTTTTCCTATGCTTATTGGCCATTTGTGTATCTTCCTTTGTGTAGTATCTGTTAAGTCTTCTGCTCAATTTTATTGGGTTTCTTTTAATAAACAGGAAGGAAGGAAGGTAGGAAAAGACGCAGACGTGGAGGATGGACTTGAGGACACGGGTGGGGGGAGGGGAACCTGGGAGGAAGTGAGAGAGTAGCAATGACATATATACACTACCAAATGTAAAATAGATGGCTAGTGGGAAGCAGCTGCATAGCACAGGGAGATCAGCTCGGTGCTTTGTGACCACCTAGAGGGGTGGGATAGGGAGGGTGGGAGGGAGATGCAAGAGGAAGGGGATATAGGGATATGTATGCATATAGCTGATTCACTGTTATACAGCAGAAACTAACACAACACTGTAAAGCAATTATACTCCAATAAAGATGTTAAAAAAAAAAAAAAGACGTGAAAGAAAAAGAAAAGAGGGAGGGAGGGATGGAGAGAGGATAACGGAGTAACCGAGCAGGACCCTATGGGAGGTACCCTCCCCCATAACCTCTGCTGTAGCTCTTCTCTGAAGTCCCTAGATAACAGTATCTGATGCACATTTTCTGAGTTGTTTTACAGACGCTAAAACCCCCACCAAATGGAAGATGTTAACTACTTGATGACCACGACCATATAGCCCCCAGGCCTCCTGGAGCCTGAGGATTGATAACATTAACCCCTGTGACACGGCCCTGTTCCCTCACCATCTACCAATCAGAGAATTGTGCATGAGGTGATCACATACCCTGGGTGCCCCTTCCTCACCTGGCCTTTAAAAATGCCTCCCTGAAACCCATAGGGAAGTTTGGGCTTTTTGAGCACTAGCTATCCCAGACTCCTTGTTTGGTGCCTTGCAATAAATGCTGCACTTTCCTTCACCACAACCTTGTGTCAGTAGATTGGCTTTACTGTGCATGGTTGAGCAGACTCAAGTCTGGTTCAGTAACAGAAGAAAGAAAGGTTGGTTCTTTTAGCAAGCAACTCCACAGGAATCTCCAGTGACTTCCCATCAAACTGGGATCTGGGTCAGATTCAAAATTCCAAGTTCAGTATTACATCCTGGTCCCACCAAGGAGCTCCTTTTATGCTGGACAAAACTAGAGAGCTCCCTAGGTCTATCTGAATGCCAGAAGCAGTGGAGTGATACACACGGGCATGCTGGATAAAAAGCCTCTGAGGCCAGAGTATCCCAATTAATGGAGACACACAAGCCAGAGAGAAGATGTGATTACCCCCACCCAGGAAAAGATGATTCCCAAAGTAGGCAAAGACATCAGCACCTGCAGACAAAATTCCTTGATGGTCCAGTGGTGCATCTCAGGACCAGGAATTCTAATATGATGTCTAGTAAGATATCCGCAATCTCCACGTGGAAACTCCAGATCTAATAGCTCCTTAAATTTCTTAACTGCCATCCTCAGCCTGTACTAAAATGACAGCATCATCCAGTTAGGAAAGGAATCCTTCGCTGTCAGATGCTTTTAACTCTACCAGGAAACCCAGAAGTGCCACCTTTCCTAAAAGGAAGCAAATTGTGAATGCTTAGCCATTTGAGGGCTCAATTATCACGTTCCCCCCCCACCCCCCCGCAACTAGGAAATGACACCCACTAATCGGGTAATTGTGTACCTAAGTGCCTGATATGTGTGCAAATTTGTGGGGAAATTGAAGGCATGATACATGCAAATCAACCTGCGTGTAAAATTGTTGTCCCATTAAACCTATCACTGCATGTCAGTCACAAGGACAGCCAATCATACCCACCTATTTGAGTGAATCCTCTTAGCCAGAGTGTTTCTTGACATTTGAGTCTCACTAATGATATAAAATAATAATGTATAGCTTCTATGGCACCTAGTAGTAAATATGAATCATGTCATTTTCTTGGCAAAAATGAGAGTCATCTGAGCCGTGGATTCTTACAAATGGTTATTTCTGCCTTCCTCAGAAGGGATGTCATATCTTATTGCTGAAGAAGAAGGAACCAGTCCCCAGGAAAAGGATGCCTAGTAAGGGGTTAAGCACATTTAAAATGTCCAAAGGTTCTACTGATGGTTCTCAATAGCTACCATATATCAGGCTCTATGCTAAACGTTTGATACACATCAATTCATTTAATCCTAGAACAGCCTTATGAAGTACATACTATTGTTAGCCTCATTTTACAGATGAGGAAACTGAGGCACAGAGATATTAAGAGACTTGCTCAAGTGAGCTCAAGTGGCAGAGCCAGGATTTGAACCCACTCCCTTTCTCCCACCTCCCACCTCCCATCCATCCTCAAGTGGTATGGATTCCATCTCCTAAATTTCTTTCAAATCAGGTTTAGTCTCCAACTCCACTGCCACTGGCCTGGCCACCATCATCCACCAGCTGTTGTCAAGTTCACCTCCCCTCCCCCATAGAAGAGCCAGGGTGATCTTTCTATAAGGCAAATCTGACCATGTCACTCTTCTTGCTAAAACGTTATTGCCCTCATGATGAAATTCAAACTCCTTTACACAGCAAGCAAATCGTGTCATGAGTCTTCTCACAGAACCTTGGAGAAGTCACGCAACTCTATTCTTCAACCAGGCTGTCATCTCCTGCACGCAACTGGAACTGGTCTTGTCAACGTCCCCGGGGACCCCACAATGCCAACGCAGCGATCATGCTCACCGCACTCCCCCTTTCGACCTTTACTGGGCTTTTTCTCCAACTTTGATTCCTAGACACCACGTCTGGTTTCCCCTTTCCTCGCGGGCTGCTCCTTCTCATTATCCCAGGATCCTGTTCTTGAATCTCTTCTCTTCTCTGTTTACACAAATTCCCTCCATAAGCCAATCTAGCACCATGGCTTTAAATCCCATCTATACAATAAGGACTTTAAAATGCAATTCTCCAGACCTAACTTCAATCCTGACCTTCGACTCAAATTTCCAGTTACCTAGTTAAGTCCCTACTTGGGTGTCTAATAAGCCTCTCAAACTTGGCCAAAAACTACTCATCCCATCACTTGCACCCAAACCTGTCCCTCCTGCAGTTGTCTCCCACTCAGGAAATGGCAACTCCATCATTCCAGCTGTTCAAGAGACATCTTTGCCTACTCTCTTTCTCTCGAGTCTCACATAAAATACATCTGTTAGTCCTGTCTGTTCTACCTTCAAAATATACATCCGAGGGAACTCCCTGGTGGTCCAGTGGTTAGGATTCCACACTTCCACTTCAGGGGCCCCAGGTTCGATCCCTGGTCAGGGAACTAAGATCCCACAAGCTGCGTGGCACAGCCAAAAACAAACAAACAAAAAATACTCATCCAAAATCCGACCACTCGTCACCACTTCGGCCACAAGCACTGTGGTCCAAGCCACCATGGTTTCTCACTGGCAGTACTAACATAACCTCCGTCTCCTACTTCCACAATTCCTCCCTCCATCTAGTCTCAGTTCTACAGAGAGATCTCTCCAAAACAGAAATCTGGTCACTCCCCCTGTTCTCCTCACCCCAGTGGTTTCTGTTCACATTTAGAAGAATCCTAAATCCTCTCCAACCTCAGCTCTTTCCTTCCACTCTCTCCACTTGCACACAAAATTATAATTATATGTTAGCCAACCTCCTCACCATGCAGATTTTATATCTTTCTTAGTTACTCTAATGTAACTCCATCCTACAATGCATCAGATTTCTCACTGGGTCAATATTACCCATTAAATGATAATAACCACAGTTACCATTTACAGAGAGCTTTGTGTGTGCACACCATTTCTCACACTTGGTCGGCTGCATTCTAGAACTTGGAGAAACTCAGCCAGGTCTGGAATGGCTCCACTGGGCTCAGCATGACACTCAGGTTTATCTTCCTTTGGCCAAATGTGACGTCTGCAGTTAAGTACTAGGTTCACAGCGAATAAAAGCAGCCACAGCCTCAGCTGTATTTGATTTTGTCCCACTTGGCAATGCCATCTCTCAGACTCCTGGGGACTTACTGGCACACCACGTGACCTTCAGCAGACACCAAAACCCAGTTCCCAGCTGGTGATGAACAGACACTGTTTCACTGAAGCTCCACGCTGCTCTTCAGCGGGTTGCAAGTCAGGTCATTCAGATGAGAACGGGGTTTCCACACCAACTCGAATTCACTAGAAAGGACCTGGCAAGTCCATTCCCTTTAATTGTGGAATTAGGGCTTGGAATTCTGTGCCAAGCTCCTCTTTACTAACAAAACCTCTTCTTTACAAACAGAATTCACATTTTGTCCAGGCTGGCTGACAAACATCTTTCCCAGACTCCCTTGCAGTTAGGAATTAGCATGTGAACTAGTTCTGGCCAATGAGATGGAAGTAGAAGTCTAGTGGGTGGGGCTTCTAGAAAAGCCACTGTTTCCCTGATAAAAATGGAATAGACTCAACCACTCTTGCCCTTCCCTTTTCTTCCTGGCTGGAAGGAAGACAGAGAACATGCAGGGACATAGAACAGCCATCTTGTGTCCATTTTGACAAACATAAATGCAAAGAATGGCTGGTGAGGAACAAAAAACAGAAGGAGCCCAGGCCCCTAATAGCATCTCTGGGTCACCACACCAGCGCTGGACTTCCTAACCATCTCCAAACTTTTCATTACATGAGGAAAATACACTTTTTCCTTACTTAAGCTACTAGTTTTTCGGTATTCTGTTCCTTGAAGCCGAATATAAATATTATCTGATATTTACTACTACTATCCCTCTTAACCATCTATTTCTCTGAATCATCTTATCAGGAAAATAGGAAAGTCAATGTTACCTTCCTCAATGAGACTGCCACCCTCATAAATAGATCAAGTTTGCCTTTGCACTGACTCCCTTGAGTCCCTCATTCAACAGATACTTACCAAGCCCCTATTACGGACAGGCACTGTTAAAGGAACAATTCTGTGATGAACAAAATTCCCCAGTGGACAGAAACCGAGCAGGACCCTGTGGGGCTCCTGGGTAGAAAAGCTTTTCTGTGTCTCCCATTTCTTGTTTGTAGGAAATAGTCTTCATTAAGGCTCCATGACCTCTCCTGAGTTCCAAAGGGCAGGTTCAAACAGCTGCTAATCAGGGAAGGGAGGCGATATGGAGACAAGGGAGGAACAGTCAAAAGAAACAACAGTGCAGGGACTTCTCTGGTGGCGCAGTGGTTAAGAATCCTCCTGCCACGGGTTCGATCCTTGGTCCAGGAAGATCCCACACACCGTGGAGCAACTAAGCCCGTGCACCACAACTACTGAGCCCACGTGCTGCAACTACTGAAGCCCGTGTGCCTAGAGCCCATGCTCCGCAACAAGACTAACCACCGCAACGAGAAGCCCACACACCGCAACAAAAAAGTAGCCCCTGCTCGACGCAACTAGAGAAAGCCCTCGCACAGCAACGAAGACCCAACACAGCCAGAAAGAAAGAAAGGAGGGAAGGAAGGAAGGAAGGAATAAAGAAAGAAAGAAAAGGAAGGAAGAGAGAATAGTGCAGCCTTGGGGCAGGGTCCTGGTTCCCCCTCAAGGGATATACATAACAATATCTTTGAGCTGTTTGGCAGGTACTGAAACCCCCGCCAGGTGGGAGAAGTACACAGTATGCATGTAGACCCCAGACTGATTGCAACCAGAAGGTTGATGATGCTGGTCAATCACCTCACCACCAACCAATCAGAAGAATGTCTACGAGATGATCACGCCCTCTTTGAACCATTACTATAAAACTCCTCACTACCCCCTCCAGGTTGGGACACACAATTTTGAGAGGCATGAGCCCACCGTGTCCCCCTTTGCCTGGCAAACCAATAAAGCTATTCTTTTCTACTTCACCCAAAACTCTGCCTCTGACATTTTAATTCAGTGTCAGGGTACAGAGGCTGGATTCAGCTTCAGGATCCTTACCTCAATGCTTACATGAATCTAGATGCTAACATAGTCTTTAATCGTCTGCTCTGGAGCCTCTTTTACATCACACATTCTTCCTCCTCCTCCTCCCTCCACAGTAAACAACTATCCAGACCTGGAAAGTACAGGCCAGTTTTCTTTATAACACTGTTCAAAGTTTTTCATGCAATCTCTTGCACTCTTCCAAAGTCAAAGAGAGAGAAGATGAGGCTAATTGTGATTCTCTTAAAGTTTAAAATCTCTGGTTGTACAGAGGTTAGATTAGATGATTTCTAAAGTTCCTTAAGGATCTAAAATTCTGAGTTCTACATAATTCTGTCTCTTCTCCAACTGCCCTTCACCTTCCACCCACAGACACACTTCCCATTGAGGCAAAATCCTGGGCAATATAGAAATGCCACATTGACTTTGAATGCATATGTGAGACCAAGATTAGTTTGGTCACTTTCAGGTGCTAAGCCCTTTTTTACATAAGTAAAGGAAGAATTCAATCAATTCCCAAGAGAATAGAAGATAAATGCCATTTTTGAGTGAGGATAACATTTTGAGGACTCCTGAATAACAAACAAAATGCAGCTTTGGTGCTCTTGTCTTTATAAAAACAAACTCTCTCTCTCTCTCTCTCTCTCTCTCTCTCTTTCCCTCCTTTTCCCTCTCCCTCTCCATTTCCCTCTCCAGAAAAAAAAAGTACATATCCAAGCCACAGAAACAATTCTATGAATTATATCTCTGACATCCTGGAGATACGCCTAAGTGTGAAACATCAGTCAAGAAATCATCTTAATCAAGTCCCTGTGTCTGGGCATAGATGTTCCTAGAAAATGGAGACAGATAAAACTTTGGCTTGGCAGATTTCTCTCTTCCCTCAAGGTGGTCTTTCAGGAAGAAATGAAGGAATCTCTACAAGCACCTCCCTCACTACCACAGGATTTCTCCACCTCAGGACTATTGACATTTGGGGCCGGACAAGTGTTTGTTGTGGGGCTGTCCTGTGCATCGTGGGATGTTTAGCAGAGTCCCTGGCCGCCACCCACGAGGTGCCAGTAGCACCCTCACCACAACCAGCACCCGGGTGTAGCAAACGAAAATGTCTCCAGACATTGCCAGATATCCTCAAAGGACAAAATTACCCCTGTGAGAACCACTGCCCGACAACAGGCAGACTTCAGCTCTACTGATCTTACTTGGGAGTGAAATTAGAGCGCGTCAACTTAAAGAAAAACACACAACATAAGAACAGTGGGTGTAAGTTTTATTCGGGGTCTTACTGAGGACTATAGCCCAGGAGATGCCACTCAGGTAGCTCTGAGGAAACTGCTCCAAAGAGGTAGAGGAGAAGCCAGCTTCTATACGATTTTTGGCTAGGGAATACATGCAGTCAAGCATACATCTTGGTAAAAGATTACTGCTAATCCCAAAGAACAGGTAGCTCAGGTTAATGATTTTAGTGCTTTCTTATGTACAGGAAGATGCAAGAATTGGGAGTCACCGAAATTCTTCCCGAGGGATGTATCTAACTACCTAAGCACCTGTTTATCCAAAGCACAGAGTGTCCTATCCTGTTTTTCATCCTGAATTCCTCTCAGGTTGCACTATAGGTGGGCAACTGCAGTGCGTTACAAATTAACCCTTGTAGAACTGGGTGCTGAGCAATGCTCTGTCTTAGCCATCCTAATTTTCCTGCATCCACAAGGGTCAGTTACCAGGTACTCCTGTATCACATCGCACTAACACCCACCACTGTTCACCACTGCTCACCTTGTGGAGCAAAATCAGCTCAACCCTTGCCACTCATAGAAAAATAATGTACATGCAACTGCATTGTTAGAGAAAAAAATGCATGAATTTGCATTCATCTTTTTAATTAAAAACAACGCCTTAGGGCAAAAGTCATGCTCCTTTCAAGATGCTGCACTTTTCTGATTTCTTCCTAGTTCATGGCGGTTCCCCCTCCATCTTCTTAGCCAACTCTTCTCCTTCTTCTCCTTCTTCTCCTTCTCCTTCTCCCTCTCCCTTTCCTTCTCCTCCTTCTCCTTCTTCTTCCTCTTCTTCTTCCCCTGGGGACCTCATCTTTTCTCTCTCTACACCCATTGCTTTATTTATTTATTTTAATTTTTAAAATTTATTTATGGCTGAGTTGGGTCTTCGTTGCTGCGCACGGGCTTTCTCTAGTTGTGGCGAGCGGGGGCTACTCTTTGTTGTGGTGCGTGGGCTTCTCATTGCGGTGGCTTCTCTTGTTGTGGAGCACGGGCTCTAGGCTCACGGCTTCAGCAGTTGTGGCTCGTGTGCTCTAGAGCACAGGCTCGGTAGTTGTGGCACACAGGCTTAATTGCTCCACGGCATGTGGGATCTTCCCAGACCAGGGATCAAACCCGTGTCCCCTGCATTGGCAGGCGGATTCTTAACCACTGCACCACCAGGGAAGTCCCTACACCCACTGCTTTAAATGCCACCTTTTTCCTGACGACTCCAAAGTCTGGTACCTGGCCTAGACCTCCACTCTGAATTCCAGACCTGCATATCCAACCATGTACTTGACATCTTCCCTTGAATGTCTCCCAACATCTCACACTTAAATCTAAGAAAAGTATCTTGCTATTTCTCTCTCAAATTTTTTCATATCCGGTCTTCCCCCGTTTAAGAAAACGCCATCAACATCCCCAAAGTTATCCAACTCAGAACCCTAAGAATCATCCTTAACTGTCCTCTCCCTCCTTTCCCTCCACCCAATCTAATTATCAGTACATCCTAAATCCAACCCCTCTCTCTATCTCTCTCTGCTGCTAGTACTGCCCCAGACTTGGGATGACCCCAGTGCTTAACTCCAGAAAGCACTGCTTACGTTGTTGTGTAGGTAAAAGGTACCCCCTAGAGTTGTGCAAGGATCAACTTATAGGACCATAAACAACTGTTCTGGTTCCCTCTTCCAAGCTACAATCATCTCTCACCAGGATAAATGCAACAACTTCCTAATAGGTCTTCCTGCTTCCACTCTGTCCCTAACAATCTATTCTCCACTGAACAACCAAGGGTGATCTCTTTAAAAATGTACATCAAGTCACATCACTCTCCAACTTAAAACCCCGCAAGTGTTTCCCACTGCTATTCATATAAAGTCCAAACTCCTCTCTATGAATCCAGGACTTGCCTAATCTAGATCCTCAAAATCTCTCCAATTTTATTTCTTGACCCCTTTGCTCCATCCTAACACACTTCTTTCAGTTCCTCAAATATAACAAATTCTGTCCTGCCCCAGGGCCTCTGCACATGCCGGCCTCATTAACTGGGATACTCCTCCAAATCCCCACCCTCAATATTCTTCACATGACTGAATCCTTCTCATTTCTCAGTCTCAATTTAAGTTGACCTGACCCACCATTACAAATTAAGTGCTTCCCTTTTTTATCCTTTACCACAGCACACCATTTTCCTCAGTACTCTGTACATTTTAACCATATGATATTGTCTATTTTGTTCATGACTTCATTTCCAGCACTTCGGACAGTACCTGGGCCATATTGGCACTCAGTAAATGCTTCTTAAGTTAAATGAATTTGTGAAACCCACCATTAGGAGGTAACCATTGTTAATGCTTTGATGTATGCCATTTCTAGACCTTAATCGTATTTAACTTTAATAATCTTGTTTCCCCATTAACTCTAGGACTAAGGATCCAGTAAAATAATAATAATAATACACGGACACTTAAAAAGTAGTCATATGATTCAGGTATCAATTCAAATGTCATCTCCATAAAGAGGACCCCTCAGCCACACCAATCAAAGGAGACCCTACTCTCAGTCGCTACATCACCTTGTTTTAGTTTCTTCATGGCATCATCACCAGCTGAATCACCTTTTATTTATGTTTGCTTACCTGTCTTCCCTGACTAGGATGTCAGCTCCATAAAGGCAGGCACCAAGTTTATTTTGCTTAACGCTGAATGCCCAGAGCCTTAACAGTCCCCAGCTAATATCAGGAACACAAGAAAGGTTTGTTGAATGATGAATGAATGTCTGAAGTTTCTCTGCCTGGAAAGCGAGCTGAGTCAGGTGGACTTAAGGAGGAGCTTGTTAATTGCATTTCAAGGCCATCACCAGCTACACAGAGGCACGGACACACTGAAGATGGGCTCTGTCCTAAGCTGTCCTGTGCACTTGGCTCCAGCCTTGCACAACGCAGAGTGACATTTTTACTGACACAGGATGAAGGCTGGCCTTTCCGGTCTGAATATGGGGCTCCATGTCTCATCTGTCAAGGACAGCAGTTCCAGCTCCCTCCATTTGCTAATCAGAATGACAGCAAACTTCAGCCAGAGTCAGAGTATTGATGCTGTGGGGCCAGAACCACGTGACCTACAATTGAAGAAGCTGCTGAGGGAAGCAGCAGAGCAAGAGAAAGAGGCCAAGACTGTCTGTCTTGAGTCAGAGGTGGGGCATGGAGATGGAAGAGAGTCCAGGAGATACAAATATCAATAATACAATATGTTCAGGATTTTCCTTTTTCTTATTCTAATCCTTGGTGGTATGGCTCATTTCACCAGCCTAACCAGAGGTTAAAAAAAATAATGGGGCTTCCCTGGTGGCGCGGTGGTTGAGAATCTGCCTGCCAATGCAGGGGACACGGGTTCGAGCCCTGGTCTGGGAAGATCCCACATGCCGCGGAGCAACTAGGCCCGTGAGCCACAACTACTGAGCCTGCGCGTCTGGAGCCTGTGCTCCGCAACAAGAGAGGCCGCGATAGTGAGAGGTCCGCGCACCGCGATGAAGAGTGGCCCCCGCTTGCCGCAACTAGAGAAAGCCCTCGCACAGAAACGAAGACCCAGCACAGCCATAGATAAATAAATAAAAATAAAATTAAAAAAATAATAATAATAATAATGATGCTTCATTGTCTCAGCTGATGGTGGTGCAAACCAGATGACATGTACCGGTGACTCCTGGGCTGAGTCCAGCACATCGATATGTTCTGTTTGGCCTGCAAAGCATCTTTTAAAAAGTTGAATGACTTGTCAAAATTTCTAAACTGGAAAATTTTATTGAAAAGCCCCATTCTTGGCTTCTCTTGAAAATTTAGATGGTCCGGCAACTCCAAACCCATATTCCCTATGCCAGCATTCGCTGGACCTGAACAGGCACTGTGAACTTTGGACAGGGTATGTGTCTCCAGGTTCCTCATTCCTACCTGGTCCCCTTCACTTATTCATAACACCTTCCCTCCCACCCCTGAAGGCATTTGAATTCACGATCCCTGCTCCTCAAGGGGGAAGATTCCTTATTCCTCTGTCCTCAGATTTCCAAAGAAAGAGTGTCTACCAAGATGTCCATCCTCTTGGCCCCCAAAGAGATGGTTTTGACCTCTAACTCTGCCCTTCCCTTGCTTCTCCCTATAGGGTGAGAGTAACTAATCTGATTGGTGAGATTCCTGAGGACTTGCCTTCCAGTGGGCAGACTCAGTTTGCCTCAAAAGCAAGGACAGGGGCTCCACCCACTCTCTTGCTCAATAGATCTTGGAGGTAAAGAAAGCCAGGATTCCTCTCTGCTTCCTAGCAGTCAACACCAGTCCTCTCTGGCCCCCTCTTGTGAAAACCTTGAGATGTTAAATCAGATAGTGACCCTCCACTGAGTTGACTGGGTGAGAATATTCAAAATCTACTTGCTTCCCAATGCTATCAGCAGATGGTTCAAGACCTAGATATCGGCGAAGGTAGCAAAAGACATCAGATCCACTCTGTGTTCTCCAGTCTGCTTTTTCCAGGGAACTCCATGCCTTGGAACTTGGTGGGCCTTAGTCATAAATAAAATACTTCATTTCTTCACCAAGGTCCTTGTGAGTGTTCCTTTCTCTTTAGATCCAGGATGAATCTCTATCCTCTAATATCTCTCAAAATAGTAAGGCTTGGAGGCTTCCCAAAACCACAAATAAATATGGTGCATCTTCCTGAAGCATTCACTTTACTCAAAGATATGGGAAGTGTGTAATTTTTGAGCTCTTACAAGTTTTTATCATAGGCATATCCAAGCACAGTTATCAAAATATCATTTTTCCAGGTTGACCAATCTCATGGCATTTTTCACATTTAAACTTATGAAGCATATCACTTTTACGTGCAGGGAAGCAACTGGGTAATTATGTGCTTCCAGTTATTAGGGTATAATCTAAAGATGCATTAAAGTCAACAGGGGAAGTAAAGATTATGATAATATCACTGGGTTTCAGCATGGCTGGTGGTGATGCAAAGGAGTTGATGAGCTCGAGCAAGATTTCCCTGAGTGAGTCTGAGGATCCCTGCACACCTAGATTTTTAATGAGGTTTTCACTATATGCACCAGGTTTTCCACTATTTAATTATATAGAAAATCCACAGCTCTTTCACAATTCAGGTTCTTGCCACAAATTTGCTTAATGTTTGATCTCCTCAACTGACTTCTCTTTCCCACAATAGTGAGCAACTGGTAACGCAAATATACCAAAACTTATTTGTTGTCTGATTGATTTTAGTGTCACTCTTCCTGTACCTTTTTACAGAATAGTAACTTAGGAATTATATTGTCAGCTTGGAATCTGCCTTACGGTTTAAAAACCAGAAGCTTGAAGACTAAGCATGAACACAAGCACAATGATGAGGGAAATTTAAAATAGCCCGGAATCATCTCTTTCCACAAGGGACTGACAGCAAAGACAAAGATAACCCACCCCATCAAGACTCCTGAACTGGTGGTAGGTTACAATTATAAACTTAGGCAATATGGATGGTAGCCAAATACCTACTTAAAATGAGGGGTTTAGATGAATACCCACAATGCCCAGATTTTGGTCTCTAAATACCATTCCCTGCTAAAAGGAATCTAGGTTTTTCTGCAGAAATAGCTGACTTGAGATCTGGGGCATACAACATACAAGATGAGCCTGGAATACTTTATGCCAGAAAGAAAGAAAGCTACCAGAATTTAATGGGGTTAAGTCAAGAGGACAGAGACTAGCCCAGCCTGAAGGGGCTCCTACTGATCCAAGATGCCTTATTCACACAAAAGGATACTATTGTGCCAGTTATTTATCCATTGCCTCTCAGCTCTTTGTCCACCCTTCTACACTTGTACGTGATCCTAACTGGAATTCTGCACACCAAATTTCACATATTCCTTTGAGGGACTGGCTTCCTGTTAGGATCTGCCGATGGAAGATTCTAGAGGAGGAAGGGATAAGAGAGTGTCTCTTTGTTTTACTTCTATCAGTATCATTCCAGCAGCAGTGGTTGGCTCCAATCTCCAGCTTCTTTAAACGCTCCCAATACCAGCTCTGCAGCCCCTCCTCTGAGCTCCTAGGTTCCAGTAATCCCACATCTTCCTTTTCATCCCCTCAAGGATACAACCAGATCTCTAACCCACGGATGAATGAAAAAATGTTCACTAATGACTTGGCCATTTTACTTGTCTTTTCTTTCTCTAATGATAATGATATTGTCTTATAAGTCATTAACTATAATAACTGTTAATTTATATCATTCTTGATTATAAAATAACTGAGAGGGGGCTTCCTTGGTGGCGCAGTGGTTGAGAATCCGCCTGCCAATGCAGGGGACACGGGTTCGAGCCCTGGTCTGGGAAGATCCCACATGCCGCAGAGCAACTAGGCCCGTGAGCCACAATTACTGAGCCTGCGCGTCTGGAGCCTGTGCTCCACAACAAGAGAGGCCGCGATAGTGAGAGGCCCACACACTGCAATGAAGAGTGGCCCCCGCTTGCCACAACTAGAGAAAGCCCTCGCACAGAAACAAAGACCCAACACAGACATAAATAAAATAAATTAATTAATTAAAAAATAATAATAATAACTGAGAGGAAAATTTCCACATTTTTATATGTTATTATATATTTTTTATCAAACATGATAACCCATGGGAGAAAAAAAGTTTGCATTTGGGCATATAAGGCTTAATTTTTATAATTATACACCTTGAGGACATCAGCTATGACTGCATTATTCACCAATAACACCTTGTCCTAAGCAGCTTGCCCCTTGGTTTTCTCATTGTTTAGTGGGATGATAAAAAGCAACATCATTTTAAGTGGTTTTAATACTAGCTTTTTAATAAAACTAGGAGACACCTTGAAAGCTTATTCGATTACACAGCTATCTACTCAGGGAAGATGTTGGTTAGCGTTTCCAAACTCATGACTAAATTGTTGTGTTTCTTCTAGGAGATTAGAAAGACATTAAGATAAGGTAGAATCTGGAAAAGGTGAATTAATTCCTTGCTCAATGTCAAGCAGGCATTTACGGAGTTGTTTTGTTTAGCTGTCTTTTTTTTCAAGTCTGAACACCGTTAGCAACTAGTGCAAAGCCAAGCAATGGACGTCTTCATCACCTGTGAGAAGTGGCCACAGTGGAAGTGATAGTCAAGAGTTGGAGGAAGAGGGTTTGACATGGAGATTATGAGTTGTCTGTGACTCTTAGTTCATTTATATGTGATAAAAATTACAGCCTTAGTATTGAGTAGTTTTAAAAAGCATCAGCTGCTTTCTTCACTGCAAAAATCCTGTGATGAGTATTTCCTAGGACAGCATTGTGGTTCAGACCCAAGCAATGTGACTTGGGTCACATTGTCAAAATCGGCACCAGAGCCTGGCTGCACTGCTTCACTTCTCTGGCAGCTTCTGTGGGCTTCTCTCCTCTATGGCCAACCTGACATGCCTCACCCATCGGTGAATAAACCCTTCTGCTTCTGTCCGCACATCCTGAACTGTTAGGTCAAGGCAGAGAAGAGACAGGGCCTGGGTACTAAATATTTCTCCAGTCTCTGCTCTCTTCAAATCAGCTAATTAAACAGGACAGAGTGGTCTTTAAGATTCATAAAACTGATCATAAAAATTTTCAGTCTTCACATTGTACTTTAAACAAAATCCAGATCTCTGACCACGGCCTGGGGGTCCTTGAAGATCTGATCCCAACTGACTCTTGTCTTACTCTCCACGGTCCAGCTATGCTGCTGCCTCTTCACTGCTGGGAGAGACAAGCTCTTCCCCTACAGAGATTCTTTTTTATTTTTTTAATATTTATTTATTTTGTTGCGCCAGATCTTAGTTGCGGCAGGCGGGCTCCTTAGTTGTGGTTTGCCGTCTTCTTAGTTGCAGCTCACGACCTCCTTAGTTGTGACACTTGGACTCCTTAGTTGCAGCAGGTGGGCTCCTCGCTTGTGGCATGCGAACTCTTAGTTGTGGCATGCATGTGGGATCTAGTTCCCTCAGCAGGGATCGAACCTGGGCCCCCTGCATTGGGAGCACGGAGTCTTAACCACTGTACCACCATGGAAGTCCCCCTACAAGGATTCTTGGCCCATCCTCTTCCCTCTGTTCAGAAATCTCTCCCCCAGTTCTTTGCAGGCTACCTCCTTCTCATCCATCGAATCCCTAAAAAAATCCATGTCCTCGGGAATATCCCCTGATCACCCTATCAAAAGTGTCCCGTGCTACATATTCTGTCACTGCATCACGTATTTTCCAGAACACTACTCACAGTTTATAACTATACATCTAGGAAATTATCGGATGACTGTCCATCTTTCCTGCTAGATGGTAAGCCCCATTAGAATAGGAACCATGACTGTCTTACCTAGGGGCTGGCAAACTTTTTCTGTAAAAGACAAATGGTAAATACTTTAGGCTTTGTGGACCATAGAGTCTCTGTTACAACTACTCAACTCTACTGTCATACTGTGAAAACAGTCATAGATAATTTGTAGATTAATGAGTGTGGCTGTGTTCTGATAAAGTTTATTTATGAGATGTACAAGATTTGGCCACCGGCCATAGTTTTCTGACCCCTAGCCTAGCCCATTGTTATACCCTCAGTGTCTTGTATGACACGTACCATGTAGAAAGTGAACCAAATAGTCATTGGATGGATGAACAAATGAATGCTTAGGCTAATGTTTGGATGAGCTTGGGCTTCGGAGTTGGAATTATTCTCCATATTGGACTCAAAGCCCTTTCTCTAGTCAATTTCGTTCCCTTCTCTTCTTCAACATTTCCCAACCTGACTTTCATTTACTGTTTAACAAGTCACTCTCCTCCTTGAGCTTCACTAAATCTAATTCCAAAACTGTTCTTTTGCTGTACAGTAATGTCTATGATTCATCTTTCATTGACTTGGACAGAACATGATCATTTGCTCTTATCACTTCTACTTCACTGTACCCAGCAGTTAGCCGCAGAACATGTTTCCAGGAAAAAGAAAGAAAATAAGGAGGGACTGTGAATTCTGTACATGAAAACTGGTACATCCTTTTCTGGACAGCAATTTGCCAGTACCTATTAAAATTGTAAATGTGTCTCCCCTTCAGCACAGCCGTTCTTGGGACTTTTCCCATAATGCCCTTGTACCTGTATCATGATTCTAGGATCTGATATAGTGTCAAGATAGAAGGTACGCCTCCTCTGTGACTGGCCAACTATCCACACAGACTACAGGTGATACCCCTATTGTTTTACTCTCAGTTCGCTTCTGTTCTCTGCTGCCTCCAAGGCAGGCTTATATAGAGCTCTTGTAAGACTGGTTGTTTGTAGTCCTTTGTGGTAGGCAGCTTCTGCCGTGGCCCCCAAAAGTCCCCACCTCCTAGACCCCCATCTCCTGGTATTCATGCCCTTGTACAATCCCCTCCCCTTGAGTGTATACTGGACCTAGTGACTTGCTCTAACGAATAGAATGTGGCCAAAGTGATAGGATGTCACTTCCAAGATCCCATTACAAAATACTGTGACTTCTGTCTTGTTAGCCCTCTCTCTGGCTCTTCTGATGAACTCTGATAAAGCTGTAGCTGCCATGTTGTGAGATGCCCTATGCAAGGGCCCATCCAGCAAGGAGATGAGGTGGCTTCCGGCCAACAGCCAGGGAAGAACTGAAGCCCTCAGTCCAGTAGCATGCAAGAAACTCAATCCTGCCAACAGCCACAGGAGTGATCTTGGAACTGGATCTTCTCCCACTGGAGCCCTGAGGTGACCCCAGCCCCAGCCAACACCCTGATTGCAGTCTTGTCAGAGAACCTGAGCCAAAGAAACCTGCTAAACCATACTCAAATTCCTGACCTATAGAAACTGGGATATAATAAATGTTTGGTTGGTTTTTTAATAAGCTTTCCAAGCTGTTTGTCTTCTGCTTTTGCATCAAACCTCCAATTATTCATTTGTTCTTTCATTCATTCAAACAGATGTTTACAGGACCCATAAAGGACAAAACGTAGTAACCATCATTATCTCACTCAATCTATATACATTTGCTCTGATGTTCCTTTTTCTCTGATCTGAGCACTCCTCTTATACTCACACATTATGTTCAGTGTTTGCTGTTTGAAGCCACTGTGTTTGGGGAATTTTGTTATGCAGGTAACTCATACATCCCCTCTACTGAGATGCCAGCCAGGCATACTTGTCTGGGGTCTTGATGGCTCCCAGTTACATTGCAAGGAAACAGACCTGGTTTCTTCCCACCGACATCCAAGCAATTCTCTAGTCAGGAGGTAGGGGGAACCCCACTCTCCCCTTGCATGGCTAAGACATTTTCCTTACACCTATGACTCTCCTTCTCCCTGCTTTGAACCTCCTCCACAGTATCTCTAAATTCTGTGAGGGTTAGACTTTTGAAAACAAGACTTTTGAAGACTGCAGTTGACTTCTCTTCTGTGCCCTGCCACATCCACCCCAGAAGGCAGTGGAGTCCAGGGCTGTTTACCTACCCTAATTGGATAGGGGCAACTGAATATGCTTAATATTACCAAAGGTGGCGACGCAGATAAGTTCATTTGTGCCATATTTTAGACTCCACATATAAGTGACATCATATGATATGTCTTTCTCTTTCTGACTTACTTCACTTAGTATGATCATCTCTAGGTCCATCCTTGTTGCTGCAAATGGCATTATTACATCCTTTTTTATGGCTGAGTAATATTCCAGTGTGTATATGTACCACATCTTCCTTATCCATTCATCTGTCCATAGACCTTCAGGTTGCTTCCATGTCTTGGCTATTGTAAATAGAGCTGCTATGAACATTGGGGTGCATGTGTCTTTTCAAATTAGATCTTTCTCCGGGTATATGCCCAGGAGCGGGATTGGAGGATCCTATGTGAACTCTACTTTTAGTTTTTTGAGGAACCTCCATACAGTAGAAATTAACACAACATTGTAAATCAACTATACTTCAATAAAATTACTTTAAAAAAAACAAACGTGGCACTGCTTTTTGTCTTAGATTTCTATTGTTATTGTAACAAGATTTTCAAGTAAGTAACTGATCCATCCACAGTCATCTCAGTTCTATTCCTCATTCTTGAGATCAGCATTTCACAAAATGTTCTTTTCTACAATGTACTTGTTACTTGTGTATGTGTGGGGGTGGGGGGGAAGGAGGAGAATACTAGATTTGCAAGATCCTCTTCTAAAAAGTTTCTGTCCTTAAATAAGTTTGGAAGATACTGCATCCTACATGTCCCTCCTAGAGATTCATTATCTAGATAAGCAGATTTAAGACTCATAAGTCTTCCAGTAAAGAAACCAGCTTTTTTGTTTAGCTAAAAATTTCTAAAATTCTTTTAAACACGGAGCCTTCTCATTCCTTTATACCCATGAACCTCCTGTGAAATGCACTTTTAGAAACAGAACAATGTCTGGGTTCCCGAACCTGCCATTCTGGGTCTCCACTCCATGCCTTTTCTCATAATGTTCCCTGAGCCTGAAATGTCCTTCCCCTATGAGGAAACCCCAGGTAACAAGTTAAAAACCAGAAAAACCTGAGTTACAAGTGAAAAACTCCTCCATGACCTCAATCACACTTTGAAAGAGTGAAGCACTACCCTCCTCCAGGCCATCTCTAGGTCTTCGGTACAACTCCGCGGTTGTATTTCTCATACTTTATAAAGGAATATGCTAATGCCTGCCTCACTTCACAGCCTAGAGACCACATGGAGCTGAACTGTGCCTTGTTCCACATCCCAGACTCTAGCTCGGCCTTGCCACTATGCTGAAAACATTACTCAGCTGATTTCATTTGGTCCCCACAGCCAGCCTATGATCATCTCCATCCTATTTGAAAAAACTGAAGCCAGTAAGTGGTGGAGCTAAGATTCTAACCCAGTGTACTGATAGCCAAGATTTCATACCTATCCATCAACCTACACAGTAAGTCCCCTACATATGAACCTTGAAGTTGGGCACTTTCCAAGATGCAAACGTGTGTTTGTACGTCCAATCACGTAAGTTAGTTCATGTGTCTGGCGCACATTGTCACGTGCGTGCATCCTCTACAAGTGGTTGTGCTTTTGTGTACTTTACTGTACAGTACTGTATAGAGTACAGTAGTACAGTGTCTTTATTTCAAGGCCAGGATGTCCGGAAGCAAGCGTAAAAGCAGCGGTGATGTAGCTGATACTACTGTACTTTTCAAGGTACTGTACTGTAAGATTAAAAGTGTTTTCTTTATTTTTTGTGTTTGTTTGTTTTTTACATATTATTTGTGTGAAAAGTATTATAAACCTATACAGTGCAGTACCATATAGCCGATTGTGTTAGTTGGGTACCTAAGCTAACTTTGTTGGACTTACGAACAAATTGGACTTACAAATGCACTCTTGGAATGGAACTTGTTCATATGTAGGGGACTTCCTGTATTCAGCGAGGGCCTGGGAAAAACTCAAAACAAACAAACAAACAACCAATGACTTAAAGCCGAAGGGACAGCCCTTGGAGGAAAAGTGCCATAGGCTTCGATGTCAGAACAGAGATCCCCACCAGCCCCTTGCCACTTCAGGACTGTAAGTTTGGAAATACAGCATTGACTTCTGAGAGTTTACAGCTGCTTTCTAGCCTTTTCCACCGTAGAGCTAATCCCAAGCAGAAAAGGAACCCATGTTATCAGTTCTGAGTATGCCCTCATGTGCATCCCAGGGCGGAGATGGTCATGGCCCACAAAGCAAATCCCTCTAATGCTCTGTGACTCGGGGCTGGGGGATTTGTCCGTCAGATCAGCCCCCTCATTGTCCCTCTTCGCCTCCCTTGTCAAAGCCATTTGACAGCCATAGCGGCCGAGAGATTCTCTTTCTCTTTGGATTTGTCTCCTTCATGCTTCACATCCTCCAGCCATGCCCTCATTGGCTGTCGGTTCCATTCGACCCGTCAGCCTTACTCTAAAATGGGTTTTACTTCTTGTGTTTGTCTTATCTGAGGTTCTCGTTACTCGAATCTCTCTCGCTGGCACTGCAGAGTTTGTCATATTTCCCGTTCAGCCACCTTCACTTCACTCCCATCATCCATCTTATTCCAGGACACAGCATCCTTTGCTGCCTTCCCCACTCCTGGTCTCTCTCCTCCAGTTTACCCTTCATGGTTGTCTTGTTCCTAATGCATGTCGTTTACTTTGGGTCTTTTTAGCAAGGCACAATTTTTCTTCTCCCTTTATTTGGGATTTTTGTTCCCCCTCAACAATTTCATTTTCCTTTGTCCCCTATTTTCCCAAAGATCTATTCCCGGTGTTCCTGGAGATGGGTTTGTTAAATGTCCTTTCTACTCCCTGTGTCTCTGTGGTTTTTCCTGAATCACAAAGTATCTGATGAGGAAGGCTAACCATGCCCTTGAAATTACAGGAGCAGCTGTCTCAGAGAGAAGACTGTGTCTCCAGTTCAGCTCCTAAAACCACACAGCTGGGGCAAGAAAGGGGGAGCAGCCTCCCAGGAAACATCTTCACCCACAGTGGGGTCACCTGCCCCTAAACTCAGTGGGAACTGTGCTTCTAAGACAGAAAGTTAAAGTACCCAAGATCTCTTTTGCCAAAAGCCCTTGGAATGTCTCCAATCCTTCTACCAGGTGAGGTCCCTTCAGAACACGCTGGGGAGGCCTGTGGCTCATTAGGGATGAAGATTACAGACTTGGGGCCCTAAGGAAGTAGGAGGTCAGCAGAAGGAGCATTTTCCCTCCCACACCTAAGAGCAGAGCTCTGCACCTGGAGGCCAGAACGGGCTGGGGCAGAAAGGAATGTTCTCCACCCTGAGGTGATACCAATCTCTTACCCTAGGGCTGATGACCTCTTCTCATGAGAGCAGCTTAAAAGAATAGAAAGGGTCTCAGCATTCTGGTTGGAATGCTGGCTCTACCAGTAACTGCTGCTTCATCTTGATGGACCTCCAAGATTCTCACATAGAAAACAGGAATGATGATAAATTATGGGAGGAAATGAGATCATTGTTATCAAGCAAAGTACCTGGAACATCTAGGCATAATAACATGAAAAATCAGTTTGTTCCACCAGGAATGTGGCAAAAAAATAAAAATAAAAAGCTGTCCGTAATCCATATAATAATAGTATTGACAATATCTATTGAATGTATACTGTCAGTGTTCTAAGCACGTGACGTGGATCAACTCATTGTATTTTCACAACAGTCCTGCTAGGAACATACTTTCTATAGCTCCATTTTATAGATGAGGAAACTGAGGCACACAGCAAGTGTAATAACTTGCCCATGGTAACACAGCTGCTATGTGACTGCGTCAGGATGCAAGAAAGCTATCTGAGTCAAGAGCCATCACTCTTAGTCACTCTGCTATGTGCCTTCGTCCCCTCTCCAGCCAGAGGTAGCCCTCGCTTTGGCAAGGCCTCAGGCAAACATTGGCAAGCTGCCACTTTTGTCTTTTCAGGTCACTGGATTCCAATGTTCTGCCAGTGTCAGAAGACTTCTCCCCATCACAGGCACATTGGCAACAATTATAAGCCTATTATTAAATTCTTATTAACTCATGGGATTTTTTAAAAACCACATTGCTTAACTTAACCACATCAATGAATAATAACAATAATAATAATCAGATCACTCCTTCCCACTGAAACTGGATATGGTCTCAGAGTCATTCTCAAGCAAGTCCTTCAGGCATCCCTTACCAATAAACCTAGTTGTCATCTGTATCATAAATAGTCTCTCAGTTTACCTTCAGATGGAGCTGCCTTGGATTCTATTTCTCTTTGGAGAAGCTTCCTCCTTCCTCAAGACCCCTTCCCATTTTCTGCATACCCACAGTCACTCTTCAACCCCCTGCCTCTTCAAGGATCCCAATGCCTGGTCCCTCCTGGACATCACCACTAATTAGCTGTGTGACCTTGAGCAAGTTAAACAAATTCTCTGTGCCACTGTTTATCTGTATACTGGAGACAGTCAAAGTACCTACCCCATAGAATTGATGTGATGATTAAATAAGATACATATGTATTCAATATAACATCTGACACATAGTGAATTTTCCATAAATGTTAAACGTTATTCTTATGCTGGATGGCTCCTGGTCCTCTCTCCTGCCTTAATCAAAACTTATTTATCCTGTGTACTATTCTCTACACTACCAACTATTGAATTTATCAAATACTTGAACTAACCTAAGTGTAAAACTCATGATCATTCCATGTTCTGTACCTCCTTGGTCATATTTTTTATTTTAAATACATCTTTGATATCTTCAGTTTTTGAGAGTCACAAGGATAGGCATGGTGGGTACTCACAGAGAGAGGAAATCTTTGTGAAAGTGAAAGACTTGAGGTCTTTGAAAGACTTGAGGTCTTGCAAACCACACCTCTCCAATAGTCATTTACTCCATCTAGTCTAGAATGAATTGATTGGTAGTGATTACATTTATTTTCTATTGCTGGGTAACAAAATACCACGAACTTAGCAACTAAAAAGATATACATTGATCATCTCACTGTTTCTGTGGGTCAGACATTCAGGCACAGCTTAACTGGGTCTTTTCCTACGGGTCTCACAAGGCTGCAATCAGGGTGTGGGGGGCCGGGGGAGGAGGAGGATGTGTTCTTATCTTGAATGTTGACTGGGGAAGGACCTGCTTCCAAGCTCATTTTGGTTGTTGGCAAATGCATTTTCATGTTGCTGAATGACTAAGGGTCTTGGTTTCTTACTGGCTATAGGGGCTGCCCTCAAATCCTAGAGACCGGTGCCAGTTCCCAGACAGTTCACAACGGGGCTGTTTGGTTTTGCAAGGCCAAAGGGAGAGTCTCTCTCTCTCTCTAGTCTTAAGATAGAGACAATGTCACCTCTGCCATATTCTATTGGTTAGAAGCAAATCCCAGGTCCCACCACGGTGTGATGCCAGGAGGTAGAGATTGTGGAGGCTAGCTTAGAATTTAGCCTAGCACAGTGATGGATGGAGATGAAAAGCTGGGGAGGGCCCCAAGCGCTCTCTCAGCCCATTCAACTCTCCCTTCATTTTTTTCCTCTGCCTCTATTCCATTCCAGTGTTTCCACAAGGCTGACCAAAATAAAACCCTTTACTAATTTTCCCTTTGGTATGAGACTTATTTTACAGGCACACTGTGGATTCTCCTTGGGATCCATGGGTGACTTATTGATATAAGGAGGATGTATTACTTTCCTACGGCTGCTGTCACAACAATTAACACAAATGTGGTGGTTTGAAACAACACACATTCATCCTCTTAGAGTTCTCTAGGTGGGAAGCCCAAAAGCAGTTTGGAAATTAAAACATCGACAGGGCTGTGCTCTCTCCAGGGATACTACAGAGTGGAGGTTCCTTTCAGTTGCCTTTTCCAACTTCTAGAGCTGCATTCTTTGCATTCCTTGGCTCCTGGCCCCTTCCTCCATCTTCAAAGCCAGCAGTCTGGCATCTTTAAAACTCTCTCAGCTGAGGTTGTCCTATGGCCTTCTGTGCAGTCAAATCTCCCCCTGCCTTCTGCTTCCCTCCTATAAGGACATAATGGTTGCATTAAGGGCATGCCTAGTAATTCAGGATGATCCCTATTTCAAGATTCTTAATTTAATCGCATTTTCAGAGTTTTTTTTTTGCTGTATAAGGTAAACATTCATAGGTTCCAAGGATTAGGACCTGGATATCTTTGGGGGCCACGATTCATCCTGCCACAGAGGAATTTCTAAACCTTTCTCTGAACCTCTGGAGAAAGAAGAGTGGCTATGATGCAGACTGGTATTTTTTTTTTTCTTTTAAAGAAGTTTCTCCTTTCACCCTTAAGAGCCACCATAAACAAATCTCTTCTGCTTATTTTATTTTATTTTATTTTTTGGCCCAGCCTCATGGCATGTGGGATCTTAGTTCCCCGACCAGGGACTGAACCTGGGCCCTCGTCAGTGAAAGCATGGAGCCCCAACCAGTGGACCGCCAGGGAATTCCCCAGAATGGTATTGATTTGCTCTAAAACATCTGTAGTGTGGAGGCAAGAAAGGCTGGTACTTCCCCATGCCCAGTTTAAAAGATCTCCTGGACCAGTTCCCATAGAATTGGTAGATCTGTGCTTTAAGAGCAATACAGGATGCCAGGGATGGAATCAGAAAATACTAGAGCTGCAAGAGCCCTTAGAGATCATCTAGCCCCACCCTTCTACATTAGAAATGAAGAAACTGAGGCTCAGAGGGAAGAAAAAAAAAAAAGCAGGTTACTTAAGGTCAAATGTATGGTTTGGGGAGGATTTGAGGAAATAAGCCAATCCCAGACTGTCTCCATGATACCACACTGTGCCTTTACTGGAATACATGGGAGGTATTTAAAGTGTCTCCCCCCACTAGCCTGGGAACTCCATGAGGACATAAATGAGGTTTATGGTACAGGCTTAAGTTATGTTGTTAAGTTAAGGCAAACTTTCTCTGTAAAGGTTCAGAGCAAATATTTTAGACTTTGTGGGCCACATGGTCTCTTATCACAACTACTCAACTCGGCTGCACTCACCCCCATCTTATGGATGAGGAAACTGAGCCTCAGGAAGGTGGTAACTTGCCAGAGGGCACATCATAGGTAGGATGGGAATCCAGACCCCTCAGTTCAGGCTATTTTTTACCTCTAGGCTGGTGGTCCTCCAACCTGGCTGCAGCTAGAATCACTCGGCAGTATCGCATCTCAGACCATTTAAGTCAGAGTCTCTGGGGCTGTGCTCTTGAGCATCCATAGGTTTTTTAATTACCCCTGCAACACCAAAATGTAGCCAGGTTTGAAGATCACTGCTCTAAGTGGTAATGCTTAATTGTGAGTTTAACACAAAAACGATGAATAGGATGAGGATGAGGACGATGGGGAGGAAGAAAGAGAGGAACAGAGGTCTAGACAGCCAGTGGCATACACAAACATCCGATTTTTTTTTTTATAAATTTATCTATTTATTTGTTTTTATTTTGGGCTGTGTTGGGTCTTCGTTGTGGTGCGCGGGCTTCTCATTGTCGTGGCTTCTCTTGTTGCGGAGCACGGGCTCTAGGCACACAGGCTCAGTAGTTGTGGCTCTCGGGCTCTAGAGCGCAGGCTCAGTAGTTGTGGCGCACGGGCTTAGTTGCTTCGCAGCATGTGGGATCTTCCCGGACCAGGGATCGAACCTCTGTCCCCTGCACTGGTGGGCAGATTCTTAACCACTGTGCCGCCAGGGAAGCCCAACATCCGCTTTTTTAAAAATCAATATACAAAAGCCTAAACATTTACAAAATTCATAAAATGGGGAAGATGGGTAATCTGTACTACAAAAGGAAATTTTCACTTGTGTGTAAAGATTCACTGCAGGGCTCTTTTTTGGGATCAAGTGCATATCTAGACACCGTAAATGGCTTGAGAGAGAGCCCGGGAGGTAGGGGGCAGAGATTTTAAACATTAAAATGTTTGGTGCCACTGCTAGTTGATGATGAGCAAAAAATTAAAATCAAGAACATCTCAAATTACAGGGTGGAAATGAGAAAAACATGTCTTAATCATCCAGATTTGGGACATGTCTCTCCTCTGCATTGCTAGCTACACCTGTATGCTCATGACTGTTAAAGAAAATAGCAGCAGAGTGCAAGGAGAGTGGAATTAACTCCCGCCCAAAGGGCCTCCAACATCTACCTTTAGGCCTTAAATCCTCACCCTCTTCACAAGGAGACGTTTTCCCTCAAACTCCCTAAGAATGGAATAAATTGCTTCCCAATCCGTCCTGATTCTTGGTGGGGATGGAGTGGGGGTGGGAAATATGAAAATGTGCCATTTCAAATCACTGAACCTAAATAGACTGGATATGTCTCCTGTCAAGGATGAATTAATGCCTTAGGCCATTAAAATTCTTGTCATTGTGTCAAGTCTTTTATGACTTCTGATTTCACATTTAAGCAGGCAGCGGGGAGAAAGAGGCTAATATAAGGCCAGGAATAGCCAGAGACAAAGCAAAACTCTTAGGATTGCAAGATTTAGCACATAAAAGTACAGGATGCCCAGTTAAATTTGAATTTCAAATAAACAATGAATAATTTTTTCATATAAGTATGTTACAAATATTTCATGAGACATACTTATATTAAAATATTATTCATTGTCTATCTAAAATTCAAATTTAACTGGAGATCTTGCATGTTAGCTGGCATCTTGTATCTTAATCCCTCTCCAACGCACACCTAATTAATTCCTTGGCCCCAGAATAAAGGCACATTTTTGAGTTTATGTTCATTTGATTGCAGTGACTACACCAACTGTGGCTCCATTAGCACCATGCCATAGCAAGAAAAATGTTGCATTTCTCCAAATCCCTTGTGTTAAGGGCAGTAACAGCCAACATTCGAGGTGCTTCCTTTGTGGTGGTGAATTAGGGGCAGAAGCAGGTGGTGAATCTCAATAGCCTTACTCCAAAATCCAGGTGTGAAGGCAGTGAAAGATTCTCTCTATAGGGCAGTCATAAGCAGTCCTGGAATCTTCTAGCACCTGTGCCCCGCAACTTCCTCTCTTCCATACATCTTATTCCATGGCCCCGCACGATCAAACACCGAGAGCCCACTGGGCCAAATCTCTGTCAACACAACCTCCTCAGGGCACCTGGGAGCTGGGTATAATGGGCAGCTCTCGGGCAAGCACCTTCCTCTCTTGTCCTCAGAAGAGGACAGCTTGGCTTGGTGTCGCAGCCAGGTCCCTCTCCGTGACTCTGAAAGGGCGAAAGTCCTCATGTAACTTGGCACGGCTCACATAGATCTCAAGTGTGTCCCAGTTTTCCAGCTGCAATATGGCGATAACAGCATGGTGGATTAAAGGATCAGAGCATGTGGAAGGCTTGGAAGAGCTCCTGGCATATAGTAGATGGTCAATACATGTTGCTCCTTAAGCACGTGATCGGGCTGAGGGCGCTTAAACAAGTAAGTCTGCATTTTTTCCCCACAAACCCGCCACCCCAAATGCCCCGTGCCCAGTGGCACCGTTTCCCCAAATGGTCCTTCTTAGCAGAGGAACTAGACTCTCCCTTTATTCTCTGCCCGAGGTATAAAGAGATGGGTCTGCCCATAACTCTGCTATGATCCAGGATCCTTGGTGAGGCCTCTACGATACACTTTGCAGATAAGCAGAGGCCGGTGGACACTGGCTATAAATATCAACTTTGCACAGAAGAAAATCTGAGGGAAAATGTCACAGCGCAGCATTTCTCTCTGCAGTGCGTGAGTTACTCATGGTCTCGTCTTGCTAAAAACAAAGAGCCAGCTCCTAAAAGTGATTGTTCCTTTTATCGAGAATGAGAAATATTTCTTGCCAGGGATATTCATCCTTTGGAGAAGCCCAGCATCCAAACCATCCCTCCCATTTCATTGATTCTTTCCTTCAACCTAAATTTATTAAATGCTTACCATGTGCCAGGCACTGTTCTAGGATTTAGCAGTGAATGAGGGAGACCAAAATCCTGCTCTCATGGAACTCAGATCCTAGTGGGGGATGGCAGAGCATAAACATGATAGCTGAGTAAATTATATGTTGGGTGGGAAAATGACAGGAGAAAGCAAAGGGGGGAAGACGAAGAGGGAGGAGGATGGGTGGGTGATGGAAAAGACTGCCCTTTCAAAGACTCCCCTTACGGGGTGGAAGGGATGGGGTGCCTGTCGCTAGTACCTGGAAGCTAGGTCGATGGCCATGGCTGAAGCTCAGCTGGTAGGTGCCCATCTCCAGGGCTTGACACTGAACAGAGGATGCAAAGACAGCGATCTTTAGAGATACTCAAGTAGCTGAGGCTGGCTTTGGAGCACAGTTGCAAAATAACAATATCCAGGGCAACCACACCAACGGGGATACCCCACGCTGGCTGGTCTTAAGACCAAGTCCTGGCCAGGTCGTGCCTCCCTTGCTTCCTATTTGTTTTCCAAACTATAGATCCTTTTTCTGCTTCATGTCACTATCATCCATGCTGTCATTTTATTTGCAACCAGAAACTCAGGCCTATATACTTCTGCTGAGGAAAAAAAAATCATCTAGTTGATATGCATTAGAGTTTTAGGGCTAGCTCTATATTCAGACCTTCAGATCTATGATAAAACAGTCCAGAGATACATGATCAACCCACGTTAAGTTTTTTTTTCCCCAAGAAACTTCTCCAGGGAGGTGACATACATTGTGAAACAAGTGTCATCAATTATTATTTGTTTGGGGCAAGGGGTAGAAGGCAGAAAGGAAAAGTATATTGCCAGACTGCAAGAGTTTGGGCACAAACAAAGAGAAAGCAGGCAGAAAACCAGGAGACCTGCTTGGATATTTTAAGCTCCCGCCCCCAGCAATGGATTATCTTATATAGACTGATGACGACGTAATGGTTTCATGGGGTATTTTTTCCCCTGAAGAACCACGATTATGCATTTCCCCTCTGCCAAATACACAAAGAAAGCAGGACACCAACATGGGCTATATGCACTGGGGCACAGAGTCAATTTCCTTCCCATCATGGGACCTCTCAGCAGGTATATATTGATTACGTTTTCCTCGTGCCTCGAGCCATTATTTCTGATACCACAGCCTGCTGCCAGATATGAATTTTCCCCCCTCGTCTCCATGGGAATATCAGACAGAATGAGGAGGAAGTTTTCCCTAAAGAAACCTGGCAGAAAGGCATCTTCTAATTATGAGTATTTAATTTGCATCCCTAGTACTGGCGTCCCTGGGAAATGACAGCCCTGAAGTTAATTCTTCTCCTGATGCCACCTGCAGTTCAGGAAACCAGAGCACAAGGCCTGACCCAGAAGGTAGGAAAAAAGCCAGAATCTGGTTGACTGTTGGAAAGTGTGTCAGAGTCCTGATGCCGTTGGTTCTTCTATGAATTATTGATGGAGCCCTGGGGATCCGCTGGGTAGCAGGAGTGTCAGAGGTGAGAAGATGGCAGGCGTGTTATCCTGGACTTGGCAGAGGCTGGTGATTAATCCTTCAGCCCCATGCATGGTGTCAACACTGCTGCTGACATGCTGGCAGGTACCCACTGTCAAATCCTGCCTTAAGCAGAAACGCATCGCAGGCAAGGTTTACGCACATCGCCCCCAGAGGTCCTTCCCCGACACCGGCTCTGAGGTCATGAGTGGGAAAGAGGAAAAAATGTTGAGAGTCTTGGCCCCACGCTCATCACTAAAACGTCCAGCTGCGGAGTCCAAGTGCCTGCCAAGCTCCAAGCGCTCACAGCAGAACTGCACAGAAGCAAGAATGTCCTGGAAAGAGTGTCCCTGCCCTTGGCTGGGTTCCCACAGAAGTAGAGCCTGAGACAAGACTTAAGTGTAAATTATTTATTGGGGAAGTGGTCTCGGGAAACCTCAGCAGGTTAGTGAAGAGGTGAGGAAGTGGCCAACACAGACTGTGTTATCAAAAAGATTACTGCTCTGGGCGACGGAAGCGCAGTCCCACTGGGAGCTCTGGGAGAGAACTGGGGGGCATGCACCTCGGGACGATTCCGCAGTGTGGGACTGCCAGGCTGCAGTATTTACCCACTAGCTCCCCATCTGCCATTGGGTGGCTTCTGGGGACATTAACTCCTTGGCACTTCCAAGCTGAAGTAACGGGATGTGGGTGAATCAGTGTATTTGGGGGATGCCTTGCAAAAGTCCTCTATGCATACGTGCACCCACAAGTAGCAGTTTAGCATGTGCGAAAGAACCCTAATTTGTACTGTGGAGTGAGAGAAGACCTCTGCGAGCTACTTAAAAGTTCTAGCCCAGTCTTTTCATCTGTCATATGGGTAAGCAATGCCTTCCCCTCATACTTCATAGGGTTATTGTGAATGTGGTTATGTCACCGCATCTCCAGCCTTGCTAAAACCACTTAGTGGCTTCCAATATCTCTTATGATGAAAATCAAAATCCCTTGTGCGGTCCACAAGGCCTTGTATGGTCCTATTCTCCTTCCATCCACAATCCCTCCGATACTGCCCATTCTGGAACCTCCTCTCATGTTCCCCCTGTGATGCTTAATTTTGGGGTCAACTTGACTGGGCCACAGTATGCCCAGACATTTGGTCAAATATTATTCTGGGTGTGTCTGTGCAGGTGTTTTTGGATGAGATTAATTTTTCAATCAGTAGACTAAATAAAGCAGATTGTCCTCCCCAATGTGGGTGGGCCTCGTCTAAACAGTTGAAGGCCTCAATAGAACAAAAAGGCTGACCCTCCCACAAATAAGAGCAAACTCTTCCTGGCTGACTGCCTTGAGCTAGGACATAGGTTTTTTTGTTTTTTGCTTTTTTTTCCCTGCCTTTGGACTGATACTGAAACATTGGCTCTCCTGTGTCTCCAGCTTGCCGACTACAATCTTGGGACTTGCCAGACTCCATAATCACATGAGCTACTTCCTTGTAATAAATCTCAAGAATCCTGAATAATACACCCTCCTCCTTTATTTTTTGTGCTGACTCTGCCTCTTTGAAGGTCTTTTACTCCCTCCTACCAGGTGTTCCTTACACATGTGGCTTCCTCTGCCATAATGTTTGCCATCACCACCACCACTATTATCACCATCCCTCACCCTTGCCTTGTTAACTTACACACATCCTAGAGTTCTCAGTGCAAACACTACACCTTCAGAGAAGACTCACGGGATGGGGTAATTCTGGGGTTAAAATTGCCATATTTCCTGTATGCATCAGTACAATCTTCTCAGAGGAAAGAGTAGTGAATGCATCAGAAGCTTAAAAATTGGCACACTCTTTGACCCAAAATCTGCAGCTAAGAATCTGTCCTAAGCAAATGTTTCCAATTCACGAAGAAAGTCAAAGTTGTTTATTTCAGAATGGTTAAATAGGAAGACAGGAGAAAAGAAGGGAGGGAGGATGGAGGGAGGGAAGGAAGGAAGGAGATAGGGAAAGTAAAAGAGGCCAGGAAGGAAAAGAAAAGAAACAAATTAAATATCCAACACTAGGTGATTGGTTAAATACATTATATACGTCCATCCAATGGAATGCTATTCAGCCGTGAAAAATGATCACACAGAAGTATAATTATTGACACATAAACGGGTTCATGATGCATCACTGATTTGAAAAACAGGTCATAGAATAATATGTTCAGTAGTATTATGTTCTGTAGGCATGTTCAGTGGAATCTCAACTGTATCGTGTGTGTGGGGGGGGGGGGGGGGGTAGAACGTGCCTGCATGTAGGACCACAAAATATTTGGAAATATTTAAAACTAGCTTCCTCCCCACCCCCTTCTCCTTTGCTTCATCTAAGTTTTCTAGATTCAACTTAATGAAAGAGCTCAACTGTGGTGGAAAAGTAGTAACTTTGACATTCCTAGCCATCCAAACAAATTGCCCTTTTAATACTTTGCATTTTTCCCTTGATTGAGGGGGAAAAAAATAGGACCACTGGGATGAATCCCAGAGAAGCAGAGCTACCTGAGTCAGGGGAACATTGGCAACTGGTGCTTCCTCTTCCATTTTTCTTCTCTTTGACTCCTATCTTTGCCTGGATGACCCCCCTCCTATCTCCCTTTCCTCTTCCTACACGCAACTCCATGTAGCTCCAAGTTCTGCTTAAATCAAATCAGAAAGAAAACACAGAAATCAAACCCCAAACTGAGGTTCTCCATCCTTCCCACTCATTAATAACCCTTCAAGGTTACAGTTAATTTGAGGTACCTCAGTCCTGTTTCATCTGCTCCCCTGTCGGAGCTGTCCTGAGGAATTACAATCTTTAAAAACAGAGCTCAGAATGGTCGGAACCAAAAGGAGATAAGCATATGTTTGTGTGAACTGAAAAATTGCCCTATATGGAACTGAGTCAAAATAAATCAATAAAAGCAGTTTCAGACATGTGCTGCAGAGAGAAACTGTTATAATTACTGGTATTACCATTGATATCTATTCATTTGAGACTTTTGTTCAGCAAAGGCAACTGCCTGGCCTGGTTACATAATCCAAATCAAGAGAATTTACAAAGAAAGAGGGAAAAAAATGTTTTCAACTCAAACTCAGACAAAAGGATTGAAGGAAAATGAGACAAGTGATATTTGCTGGGGATTTACTGAGACAAATCAGCTCAGAGAAGAATATAAACCTGCCCAGTTTCATCCCAATATCACCTGTCCTCACATGGTTGTATTCTCTGCATATAAATTCCAAGTTTCAAAGAGCCCAGATAGAGACCCTTTTAAGAGTGTTCTCCACAATCAAAAGGTTTCTTCCTGATCAAAAGGGATTTTTGTTCTTAGTTGAATCCTTTGAAAATATATATATAATAAAACCACAGAGCTTAATGGTTAAGAGTGAGGATTCTGGAGTCCCAAAGACCTGGGTTCGAGATCCAATTCTGCCCCATCATAGCTTCAGTGGCACTGGCAGGTCACTAAAGTTTTCTGAGCATCTGTCCTCATATGTACAATGGATATAATACTAATCCCTACCTCATGGAGACGTATATGTCGAAATCTGTGTGAGGCACACTATCAGTGTGTAACTGGGGAGGAGAAACCACTTGAGTATTTTAAACAGCAGGATTTTAACGCTGGGGATGTTTGGGTGACAAAAGACCAAGGTACCAAATGGAATAATGTGGGAATCCTACTTTAAAGTAATACAGAGCGTCCCCGACTTACGAGGGTTCAACTTCAATTTTTTTACTTTGTGATGGTGTGAAAGTGGTACGCATTCAGTAAAAATCATACTTCAAATTTTGAATTCTGATCTTTTCCCAGGCTAGCCCTAGGCAGTGCGACCCTCCAATGATGCTGGACAGCTGCCAAGAGCCGCATCTCCTAGTCAGCCACGTGGATCACCAGGGTAAACAACCGGTACCGTTACAACCGTTCTGTACCCGGACAACCATTCTGTTTTTCACTTTCAGTACAGTATTCAATAAATGACATGAGATATTCAATATTTTGTTATAAAATAGGCTTCCTGTTAAGTGATTTTGCCCCACTGTAGGCTAATGTAAATGTTCTGAGCACATTTAAGGTAGGCTAGACTCAGCTATGCTGTGCAGTAGGTTAGGTGTATTAAATGCATTTTCCACTTACAATGGGTTTATCGCGACATGACCCCATCATAAGTCAAGGAAGATCTTTACTTTTAAAAGTCTAGATTGATGCAGAAAAAAATCAATGATAAAGAAAATATCAAAACTTTAAATAAAGACAGGATCTGACCCCACACTTGCATTACTCAGCCTCACTTGTTTCATCCTCGCCCTGGTCCTGCCAAAGATGAATAAACAGCAGGAATCGACTACAACCCTTAGGACAAGGGACCAAGGGAGGTTGGGCGTTACTGAGCCCAGGACAAAAGCGGGGTCTGTCCCACAGGACCTGCAGCCACAGAGGAGATACCGCTGCTGCAGAGGTGCCACGGGAGACAAAGGGAGGAAGAAATACCATGGCTTATCCCTCCCTCCTGCCTGCCAGTCTCCCATCAGCACCTCCCACTGGCCAAGTTCAGCTGAAACTCTGCTTATGTGGGAGCCTGGGAACCATGGTCTGCAGCGGGAAGGCAAAGGATGGATCTGAGGCCAGATAGGTCCAGAATGGCCCAGGAACTTGACTCAGTTCCTCTTCCACCTAAGGGCTCAGAAGTGTGAGGACAGGGTCTCCCTGAGCCTGATTTCTAGAGGAAAATGGGCTTATGTATTTGAGACTGCCACCAAAATGATGATGACAGACGGTGGTACCCGGCAACAGATTCTGAAGGTTTTGTCGCATCTATGTCATCTCCCACGCCATGCTCTATATAATGGGGGGTGTAGGGGAGGAAGGGTCCTGCATGCACATCTCCAGACATAATGGGAAGTGACAAGGACAAGAACATGACCACTCCCGCCCTCTGGGATTCATGAAGTTACCAAATCAGAACTGCCCCAAACTAAGCCCCTTTCAGAACTACAGCAAACTGGAGAGACACACACATAAAGAGAGGGTACACCAGCAGGATTCAGACTCATCAGATGCTGGTTCTTAGACCCTTCAGCTCTCAGAAGGAGGTGGTGATGGGCAGGAGGTGGCAGGGAAAGGGAATTGTCCAACTAGGGCAGAATTTCCCGTTTGGCAGTTGTGCTGGTCAGGAACGTGGGATTGGAGGTCAAACGGGTTTGAATCCTGGTTCTGCCCTCGAATGGGATGTGTGACCTTGGGCAAGTAGCTGAGCCTCCCTCAGTCTCCGTGTATCAGTAGAATGAGGATAATCACAGAACCTGGGTCAAATGGCTGTTGTGTGGATTGAACAAAATTATGTGGGTAAAGAACTTAGAGATCCCAGCTCAAACCAAATACTCAATAACTGGCAACTGATCTTCATCCTTATGATTATCACTGAGTTGGAGACAGGGACGGAGGTTGCACTGCAGGAGGCAGTAGTTCAATGACCTCTGGGATATGCAGAATAGTATGTTCAGTGATTTCTGAACTTGGGGCCCAAGTTCAATGTATAGTGTGTTTCATAGATAGGGAAGGATTGCAGTTTCTCTCAGGTAGTATTACTCAGACATAGATATAGATGTAGATGTCGGTGTAGATGTAGGTGTAGTGTCAAGTAGGTATAGGTAGATACACATATGGCTATACTTTATATAAACTGCATACTTTAAGGAATCATGCTAAGTGGTAAACAAAACTAGATCTAAAATCAGTTACGTGTTACTCTCACGCAAAATTATGAGCAACTCTCTCTTCAAATTAAGTGTTCACTGAGCGAACACTATGTGCCAGGCACTGTAGTAGGCATTACAGGTAAGGGATACAAATAAGAATAAGACATGATTGCTACCCCCAGAAGCTCCCTAACCTATGGGGAAAAGAGACATTTACAAAAATACTTCTCCCTAAGGCAGGGAGTGACTAAGTTCAACTTTGAATCCTTCCTGGAAAAAGCAGCATTTGAGCTGGTCTTGTTCAGTAAGCTCATGAAAAGAGAAAAATGGAGTGTAGGATTCAAAGAGCATCTCACCTTCCTTTCTGTGGGAAAAGTGGAGCTGTGTGGCCCTTGGAAATACTTTCCTTCCATTTGTATTAAGTTTGTTATCAGCCTTTTTCTTTCAGCAGGAGGTGGGTGCCTACAAAGCTGTCGCTAAATAATGTTTTCAAGGTTCAACCATGGTGTAGCATGTATTGATACTTCTTCCTTTATGTGGTTGAATAATATTCCATTATATGGATATTTTTATCCATTTTGTTTATCCATTCATCTGTTGATGGACATTTGAGTTGTCCCCTTTGGGCTGTTACGAATAATGCTGCTATGAACATTCATGTATAAGCTTTTGTTTGAACACCTGTTTTTAATTATTTTGGGTATTTTCCTGGGAGTGGAATTGATGAGTCATGTTGTCATTCTATGTTTAACTTTTTGGGTAACCATCTGATACTTCTTAACAACCACCAGAGGAATAGAGCTTCTCCTTCCAGAAAGATCCATAAAAGTACTGGGATCAAGTCTCATTGGCCATATTGGGTCACATGTCCATCCCTGAACCAATTATTGTGGCCAGGAACATGGAAAACCATGACTGATGAAGGTATGTCTACCTCTGCAGTAAAGAAAGCTCTCTACCCAAACCACATGGACTGAGATGGGTGAATAGGTGGGTTTTTTCCAAAGGGAAATCAAAGTAGTGTTAAGTAGTGAAGAGGAGGGGAAACATACTGGAAGACAAAAAGAAGTGTCCACCACTTCACAAAGGAAGCGATAAAACAACTGCTTGTGATCGTAATGTGGGAACATGTGATGCATATTTCTTGAGCACCTAATATACGTCAGGCACTCTCCCAAATGTTTTGCACAGAGGATAAGTATCCCCATGACACAGGTTAGAAAAATGAGGCTCAGAAAATTTAAGTAACTTGCCCAAGGTCACACTGTTAGAAAGTAGTTGAGCTAGGACTTGAACCCAAATCTCTCCAATGCCAAAGCTCCTATCCTTTCCTATATACCATGCTGGTACTTTATTGGGTACAAGGCAACAGGCATGAAATAATCTGGATGACTTCTTGGTAAAGGATTACTATCTTAATATTCACCATGCTAGGTACCAAAGTTTGAGCCTCCACGTGCACAGATACACTTAAGCACAATTTCCAATGGTTTGAGTTGAATGGATTTAACCCTCTATCTCCCATTACACAGTCTTCTTTTTCCTCATTAAAATTACGGACAATGTCCTTTATCAGCCAATGGGTCTCTTAAAGATGGTCAGAACTCCAGAATTCCACTTGGGAAACCTCTTTACTGCACAATGGAGTCTGTGATGTCTTCAAAGAATGTAGAAATTAAATTTCATCGCCAAGGCTTCCCAGGTCTTTCAGTAGTGGAACTTTAGCTGTTAAGCCATATTCCTTCTCTTGGACATCAAAACATTTTTTTGTTATAGCATTTAATTTGATTCAACCCCAAAGGATTGTTTTTCCGAAATGGCAGGGATCTGCTTATCTTTCCATACTCTGGGTAAAATCTCAGTCCTGTTGTTAACATGGTACCTTGTCTCCCTCCTCTGTCTGAGCTGGGAACAAGAAGAAAGCTTTACAATGACAGTCTCATAACAGGATTGTATTTTTTCTGCACATTACATCTCAAGGGATCATTGTCATTTGTCTCCTGCAAATGACAATCCAGCTTCTCTGGGCCCCCTAGTTGCTTGGGGAGAAATGCTACAGCATAGCTTGTCTCCAATGATGTTTTATAATTAGAGCAGAAATCCAGTGCTGATAGAGCTGTCTGGCTAAAGAGGTGCATGAGCCTTTCTGTATCCACATCAGCCCCCAGTGGCTTGAAAGCATATCTGATGTTTCTTCACTCTGATGACATTTTGTGTACATGCATACAAATAAGAATCAAATCTGATCACACGCAAATATGAGTCTCCAGGAAAAAAAGTCAGCCTGTTTATTCCCCACTAGACATTTTATAGCTCCCTACCTCTGTACTTTTTTAATGTGCTCTTTACTTTTTTCTGAAATAAGCCTCTCCTTATCTCCACTTAGACAAATACATCTTTCAATTGTCTCCTGAGACCACTGCAGCTTACAATGATTTCACCCTCCAGTGGCATTTGACTGTACCTTCCATTCGGCAATTAATCATGAGCTTCCTTGTGGCACTGCCTGTATTCTGCAACTGAACTGTTTTAAACTGTTCACATTTATTGTCAGGGCCCTGGCCTTAGTTTTAATCTCACCCTGAATTAGAGGAAAATGGGTGGTTAGAGGACAAACCAATTGATTGAAAGGGCTGAGAATTCTCCTGTCCTCTCATGCTCCTCACTACTCATCCTCAACGACCCTCTTGGACGTTCTATATACCAATGGAAGCTCAAAACAATTACTCACATCAACGACAGACATCAAGAGTTCTTGAGGGTACTGAAAATTACTCCATGAATTCTGAGGAGCTAAGCCAAGCGAGAAGGGTGTGAAGGTCAATTAATAATAAAGACAGTGGATAGGTGACATTAACCTTGTTTGAGGATGAGGGCTTTACCTGACTTAAACCAACCATAAACTCCTCTTTGGGTGGCTGTCCATGGTTCTGAAAGTTCTGCTGCCACGGACAACTTACCTCCTATCATTAACTTGACCCTTAACTCCCTAACTGCAGCTACCATTGATTCTGTTCACATGGCCTAACCCCTCACTTAGCCTGACTTCAACTAAATTCTATTCTGAACAACCCGTGTCCCAGATCAACAGTCCTCGGAAGCAATGGTAGTTTAAAGAATAGACTCTGGAGTCAGACTGCCTGGGTTTGAAGCTCAGATCCAATCCACAATAAAAAGGAAGCTACTTAACATCACTTGTCAATTTGGGATAGTAGTACTATGTACTTCATGGGGTTATTCAGATAATTAAATGAGAAAATCTCTATAAAGAGTTGAGCAGAATCCCTGACACATAGTAAGTTCTCAGTGAGCCCTTTATTGTGATGGTTATGTCTTAGACCCTTAACTATATGTAAGGTATTAAAAGAAAAGAACTGAATCTTTTCCTTCATGATACCCTCTAGTGGCTAGAGTAATAGGATGGGCAGATGCTTTGAAGTAATTCAGACTGAGTCCAAATCCTGGTCCCACAACATACTAGCTGCATGATATTAAGCAATTTACTTAACCCTTCTTAGCCTCCTTTTCCTAATTTATAAAGTGGAGTAAATAATATATTTTTTTTTCGGAGTTGCAAGTATTCTAGAGGATGTACATAGATAGCTGGACTAAAATGTATGTGAAATAATTAGTGATCATTGCGTTTATGGCTACAAATTTGAGAGGACTGCACAAAGATTTTATTGTTTCTGCTCAGCTATCAACAACAGTCTGTGAGAGTCAAGAGTGTATACTGAGGAAAAGCAGCAAGGATTTGATGCTTTCTCCTGGGAGGCCCATTTCTCTGGGAGGCCCATTTCTCTGGGAGGCTTCTATGACATTCCTTTCTATGGTGGATCATTTATTTAAGACAGTTAAAGCCTTGGTCATCAACTCAATTTTTTTTTTTTACAAAGAAGGGAATTTCATGTAGAGAACTTCTGATGTTACCTCTGCATCATTAGTCTGGCTATGTAACATGGGTAACATAGGTCCAAATGAGACTCAAGAAAGACTATAAATGATTCTGTCTCAGAAAATATTACCTTTCTAATTGTGAATCAGGTGCTATCATTGTATTCAATGCCCAGCATGTTGAAATTAAGTTCTCCTGTTCATTAACATAGTTTTGGAGAAAATCTGGAGACCATCAAAAATGCGTTCATAAATTACCACTCCTGGAATCATTCCCATACAGGGAAACCCTTCCCAAGGTACCTTCCCCAGGAGACAGTCCTTTGGAGGTTGAAGGAACAATTGGCCATTGCACTTCACAGTACCAGCTGCATGTTAAGTAAGTCCTGATGGAAACTGGTAAGAAAAATCAGGACAAAATGTCATCTATTCTTTGTAGACTATATGCCAAGTGCAGGAGCTTCTGATTCAACACACAGTGTTATTTTCCCACCTAGGGAACACCCCTCCATTTATCAAGCTTGATCTAAAGAATAAACTTCAGACATGTTTTTAAAGAGGTAAGTGCTTAGACAGAGTTCCTGCTGGTCATTTTGCTCCCCTGAAAAATCAATCTTTCCTCTGGCCTATGGGAAGCATGACACCACTGTCTGTCCACAGTCTGCTTAGCCCCCAGAGCCCATGCCCCACCCATAAGAAGAGCTTACCAACCTAAGGCTTCAAATGTCTGATAGACCAGGGAATTAAGAGTGGCCATATTGGGAAGATGTCCCCCGAAATATCTTCAGCTGCTTTCACTACTCTGAGAGTAGCTGAAAAGCTCCAAAACATGTTTTTAGAAGGCAATATTAGGCATGCAATCTACTAACATGTCACCAAATATCAAAACTTATTTCTAAATTCCACAGTGGTTTGGGGAGAAGCAGAAACCAAAGAAAATGGAAGGGAGTGCAGTAATGGGGTTAAGAGCATGGACCTGGGTTCACATCCCATCACCACCCCATCTTGGCTACGCTGAGTTACTTACTGCTCCATACCTCAGCCTCCTCCCCTATAAAATGGGAATACTAACATCACCTATCTTACAGAGTTGTAATGGGCATTAAACTATATAATCCATATAAAGTGCTTAGCCCAGGGCCAGTAAATGGCAAATATTCAATAAATGGTTTATATAACATTTTTGAGTGCATGATATGCATGATCTCATTGATTATCACAACGCTATGAAGTAGGTATTGCATCCCTCTCCCATTTTGTCACCAAGAACACTAAGACTTAGAGAGGAAAAGGAATTTGCTTTGGATCCTGCTGCTGGGAATTGGCAAATCCATGATTCAAACCTACATCAATCTGACCCAGACAAGCTTAGCAAATTTAATCAACTGTCATGCAGAAGACCCAAGCCCTTTGTAATCTCTGACCCCAGTAACACAACCCTCTCTGAGGGACAGATCAGCCCCAGCAATGAGCCAAGGGGAGAACTGCTCTGATTTCCAAATTGCAAAATGGAAACAATTACTAAAATTTTATAAAATTGCACCCCATACAGCTAAATCACCTTAGGGCACAAGTGCAAAATTCAACCCATTCAGCAAAAATGCCTCCAGGTTCCAAACATCCCAAATGTAAAACTGTGTATTTTCATAAAATTAAGATCCTAGGGAACAGGGTTTGTCAAAGGACAACTTCATGTCCCCCTCTTTGCACAGCTCCCAAGAAGGGGAAAAGGAGAAGTGAACTCACAATGACTGAGCATTTACTAAGTGTCAGGCCTTGTGGAAAGTGTTTTACAGATCTTATCACTTCATCCACCAAATAACATTAAGACATAAGGATTATTAGCCCCTTTTCACCGGTGAGTAAACTGAGAGTCAGGGAGGTGAAGTGACTTGCCCAAGGTCACTCAGAAGAAAAACCAGCATTAAAATATAGGTTTATCTAAACCAAGCACCATTCACATAGTCTATGATGGGGCTGTGCCCCTGCAGACATCCTGAAAGCTCCTTCCAGTATACCCCACTGGACTTTCCCAGAGCCAGCATTCTTTAAGAAAAATTAAATTAACTAATCAATGGCATTGGTGCCATCACTGAGACCTGGGTGGGCATGAAGTCTCAGAAATAGAAACCTTTCCTAGAAACACTGTCTTTGCTCCATGTCTCCTGACTCTAGTTAACAATTCTGAATAAAGTAAAAGGTTTTTTTTTAAAATCCTTATTAAGCAATATACTCCTCTCTGTAACTGCTAAGTGTTCACTCTTTCTGAGCCTGGCCTGAGTGTTAATCCTCTTTCCCTGTGATCTTTATACTCTTAGAAAGTACAGCACTCTGAATATGAAGTTTAATTATTGAAAGGGGGTGGGCTATGTAAAAAGTTATACCTGAGAATTTGCCATGCAAAGGACAGATGGATACCACGTAGTAGAACAATTCCTTTTGCTAGAGCTATGGGATTATGGCAAAATTGCAGTTAAACAAAGTAGACCATGCCAGGGAAAGATGTCAGCACTTTTTGAATAAGCCTGCTTTCCAATGGCTTATTAAGTTACCTCTAAAAATTTGCTCTGGGATAAAAGCTGGCTTGCAAAATACTGGTTTTAAATTATGCAGCATTTAGGAGTGCCTTCCTAGCATTCACCAAACTAAATCCTTTCTTTTTTTAATTAAAGTGACTTTACTTTTCATATAATGCTGAGGTGACCTCTTCTATATTGGGAGTTTGCAAGAACACTTTTAAGGAAAAAAAAGATATTAAATTATCAGTCATGTAGAGTTTTACTTCCACCTAGGATGTAGAAAGCTGGAAGGAGCTTCACTCCCACCCCAACAACAAGAAGAAGGCAGATAAACTTCAAAAACATAATTTTTCTTCAATGCATCTGAAAGCTGAGGTCACAGGGAAACTGAGTAGCTTGAACTCCACGGAAAGGCGCCTCCAAGGATCATCTGTGACAAAGTATGGGATGAAGAGACACCAGGCATACAAGTGAGTAAGAAGAACTCAGATAAATTTTTTTTTAATTTTCTAGAGGCCAAGTGTGGGCTAGCATGTGATTACAGAATCCCTGAGAGTCACAGGCACAAGGGAAGCTTGTACACATTTCCAAGCTCTTGTCCATAGACCATCAGTAGGTGCTTGGGAGAAAGATCAGAAGAAGGGTGAGATACTAGAAAGATCTTTCCTTGGTGGTATAGTCCTATCATGCTGCTTGGTTAAATGCAAAAGCCCTCATCCAGATCCTTCTGCCCAACAGAATGCATACCTCAAGATGATGGAAGCAGGGCAGCAAATCCAAGGCACAGGTGGAGACCCACTGTAGCAGGAGAAAAGGCAAGAAAAAGTATCTTCTACCCCTGAGGCAGGGGCATGAAACAGTTACATATCAACAGAGGGATCTGTTTACCAGTGTCACAACAATCCTAAATGTATATATACATAACAAAAGAGTTTCTAAATATTTGAAGGAAAAGATGATAAGACTGAAAGGAGAAATAGATAAATGCATAAATGCAGGTAGAGACAAAAGCACGCCTCTCTCAGTGTTACTTGATAGAACAAGTAGGAAGAAAACAAGTAGGGATATAGCAGACTTGCACAAGACTATCAACAACCTGACCTAATTGACATTTATTATACACTCTACCCAACAATAGAATATACATTTTTTTTTCAAGTGCACATGGAACATTCCCCAAGATAGACCATAGTTCTTCTACACAGAGGTCTACACAGGCTCTTCCAGAAAACAGGAAAGAAGGAAAGACCTTTCAACTCATTCTCTAGGCAAGGATTATACTAATACCAAACCAGACAAAGAAATTAGAAAAAAGAGAAGAAAACTATAGAACCGCACTGTCAAATAGAACTTTCTGCTTTGGTGGAAATATCTGCACTATACAATATGGCAGCCCCTAGCCACATGGGGCTACTGAGCACTTGAAATATAACTAGTGTAACTTAGGAAATAAAATTTTAATTTTATATAAGAATTTAATCTATTTATATTTAAATGTATATAGCCCAGTGTCAAGGAATTCCTGTCTTGTATAGTGCAGCTATGGACCAATGTCCCTAATGAACATAGATGCAAATATCCTCAAAAATATCAGCAAATGAGATCTAGCCATGATAAAAGAATGATCAAATATCATGACTGGATGAGGTATCCTAGGAATATTACCTTGGGAATGCAAAGTTAGTTCAGCCTTCAAAAATCAATCAATACCAACAGACTAAAGAGTGAAAACCATATGATCCTATCAATAGACTCATAAAAAGCAGTCAAAAACTTCAGTGTCCATGCATGATATGATCTGTCAGCAAGATAGGAATTATAGGTAACTTCTTGGACCTGGTAAAGAACATTTGCCAAAAAAACTACAAGTAATAGCATGTTCAATGGTGGAAGACTGAACACTTCCCCCCTAAGACTGGGAAAAGGCAAAGGTATCCACTCTCATTAATCCTAGTTAACACTGTACTAGAGGTCCTGGCCAAAACAATACAACAAGAAAAATAAAGACATACAGATCAGAAAGAAAGAAAGAAGATCATCTGTGTTGACAGTAACACAATTATCTATGATGAAAATACCAAAGTACCTATAAAAAATTACTAGAACTAATAAATGAGCTAAGAAAGATCACAGAATTAAGGTCAATATACAAAAATCAATTGTTTTTTCTATATAGTAGCAATGAATAATTGGAATTAAAATTCTAAAACAAGTACCATTTATTATAGCACTAACAAACATGAAATACTTAGGTATAAATTTAACAACGTATGTGCAAGCTCTTATGCCAAACATTATAAAATGCCTATGAGAGAAATCACAGAAGATCTAAATAAATGGAGAGACATATCATGTCTAAGATAGCGAAGGCTCAGGATTCTTAAGATTTCAACACCCCCAAATTTATCTATAAACTGATAAGCAATCCCAATCAAAATCCCAGCAGGATTTTTATAGAAATTGCCAAGTTTATTCTAAAATTTGTATGGAAAAGCAAATGCATTAGAGTAGCCCAACTAATTCTGAAGAAAAAGAACAAAACTGAGGACACACACTACCTGTTCAGTTACCATGAACAGTGTAGTACTGGCAAAAGTGCAGACACATTGATCAATGAAGCAGAAAAGAGACCCACACATATATAGTCAATTGATTTTTGATGAAGGTGCAAAGGCAGTTCAATGGAAAAAGAATATCCTTCACAATAAAAGGTACTGAAACAATTGGACAACCATATTCAAAGTAATAATAATAATAAACAACTGAACCATGACCCCCGCCAATGCCATATAAAAACTCAACTCAAAATTAATCACAGAGTAAAATGTAAAACCTAGAATTATAAAACTTTTAATAGAAAGTTTTTAATAGGAAAAAAATCTTTGTAACCTAAAGACAGGCAAAAATTTCTTGAACAGAAACACCCCCTCCAAAAAATAATCACCATCCATAAAAGAAAAACAATTTTTAATATCTGCTCCTTGAAAGGTATTGTTAAGAAAATGAAGGCAAGCCACAGACTAGGAGAAAATACTTAAAAAACAAGTATCTGAGCCAGGACTTATATCCAGGATATATAAAGAACTCTCACAGCTCAATAATAAGAAAACAAACTGAATATTATTCCACTATAAGAAAGAAGGGAATCCTGCCATTGGCAACAACATGGATGGACGTTGAGGGCATTATGCTACGTGACATAAGCCAAACAGTAAAAGGCAAATACTGTGTGGTATCACTTATAAGTGGAATCTAAAAAAAAAAATCAAAAATGTCAAACTCATAGAAACAGAGAGTAGGAAAGTGGTTGCCAGAGACTGGGAGTGAGAGTGGAGGAAGCAGGGAGAGGTTGGCAAAAGGTACAAACTTTCAGCTACAAGATGAATAAAGTCTGAGGATCTAATATATAACATACGGACTATAGTTGATAACATTGTATTGCATAATTGAAATTTGCTAAGAGTAGAACTTAAATATATATATTCATATAAATATTTATATATAAATAAATTATAAATATTTATATAAATATATATGTTCTACCCTCTTAGCAAATTTCAATTATACAATACAATGTTATCAACTATAGTTGATATACATATATAGTTTATATATATGTGGCGATGGATGTGTTGATTAGCTAGACGGGAAGAATCCTTTTACAATGTGTGTGTGTGTATATATGTATATATAAAATAATCATGATGTATGCTTTAAATCTCTTAAAACTTTATTTGTCAATTATACTTCAGTAGTGCTGAATAAAAAAGAAAACAAAAAAACAATTTTTTAAATTTAAACAATTTTTTAAATGTCAAAGATTTGGACAGTCCCAACCCCCAAAGAAGTTATGTAGGTAGCAAATAAGCTTATGAAAAGATACTCAACATCATTTTTCATTATAGAAATTCAAATTAAATACACAATGAAATACCATGATAAATCTATTAGAACGGCTTTAAAAATAAAAAAAAAATACTAATGTTAGGTGTTCTCATTTGTTTCTGGTAGAAATGCTAAATGGTACAGCCACTTTGGAAGACAACTTTGCAATTTCTTGTAAAGTTAAGTATATACCTACAAAACCCAACAGTCTCTCTCCTAGATATTTATCCAAGAGAAATAAAAGCTTATGTTCACACAAAGTCTACACATAAATTTTTACAGTGGCTTTATTCATGATTGCCAAAAACTGAAAACAACCCAACTTGAAGAAGCCAGACTCAAAAGGCCACATCCATTTTAATGATAAATTGGAAAAGGCAAAACTATAGGTATAGAAAATAGATCAGCGATTGCCAAGGGCTTGGGGTGGGGGGAGGATTTGATTATAAAGAGACATGAAGGAAGTTCGGGGGGTGAGGAAAGTCTATCTTGTTTGAGTGATGCTTACAACACAGATATATTTTGTCCATACACATGGAACTGTTCACCAAAAATTAAGCCTTAATAAACCTGACAACATTAAAAAAAAAAAAACAACCCCATGCTCAAGTGCCCAGGCCACACCCCAGATCCATATCATCAGAATCTCTGAGATGGAACTCAGGCATCAATATTTTTTAAAAGCTTCCCAGGTGCAGCCAAGGTTGACAACTACTAACCTAAAAAGGACTGGGGTTTAATCAAGATACAGAAGAGATGATATTGTTGTTCTGTGCTATTTGCTTGTACTTGTCTGTTCAATAAATGTCTCCATGTGTGGAAGAGAAAAAATAAACCAATCATGTAGATAGCACCTAAATATATGGTGATTCCATTTTTCCTTTCACATGGAAAATTTCTGCAACTGAGACCAAAGCCTTAACTGGTAACTCGAACTGCTACCCGAAAGGATAAAATGTGCTGCGCAGGAAGCCAGCACTGCCTGTCTCTCATACATCCCATCATTCCAAGTAGTAAATCAAGTCCAAATGCCCTTTGGAATGCCATAAACCTTTGAATCAAAACTTCAAACTAAGTCTTCTGCCTTAAGTTTTAAAAGCCAAATGGACCTTGATCTCTTCTCTCCCCAAAATGACTTTTTTGACATTTCCTTTGTCTTCCACTTAGAGATCTTAACTATAGTACTTCTGTCTTTATCTCTTATGCAAGGACTTCAGTGTGGTTTTCTTGTTTGTGGATTTGGTGATTTCCAGAGGCCCCAAACTCAGACTAGAATATAACATGACAAGGGTTGTGGTTCTTAGATTGAGTTCCCCAGACACAGGGTTCATGTGCAAGGGATTCCTTAAAGGATTGTTCCCAGGAAAAGCCAGGAAGAGAGAGGAAAAGCAGGGCAGGGCAGGAGAGGGACTGAAGCAAGTGTGCAAACCCAGGCAGAATCCCACAGAGGGGGCTTAAGCCTGATGCCACAGGGAACTGAAATGTTAAGTCATACAGCAGTGGTGTATGGTCCCAAGCCAGGGCAAGGGAACATGGGCCTCCAGTGTTTGGTTTAACGCTGCCTTCTGGACACATACATAGCCCGGTACTTCCCTTTTCAGGCTCCATAACCCAAGAGCATGGGTCTCTGCAAAAGAGAGCTGCACGTGTGAGCTGCAGGAAGTGAAAGCAAACTAAAGCCAGGAGTCATGCAAAAATGGGATCCAAGTGGATCTGGGCAGAGCACCAACCTCATTCCTCACCCCCATTTCCTGAGCACCCACTTTGAACCAGGTGTCCTGCTATGCTCTTTACATCCCTGAAAGAGCTGTATTATTACTCCCATATTCTTGTTTAACCCTGACAACAACTCTGTAAGGTAACTATTGCTAATTCCATTTTAAAAATTAGAACGCTAAGGCTCAGAGAAGTTAAGTATCTTCCGCAAGACCACACAGCTACTAAGTGGCAGGGGTGGGATTCAAACCAGGGTTGTTGGCCTCTGCCAAGTTTGTTGCTGCTTTTCTCCCTTGATGTGTCTGTCTTCTCTTCTCTGGCACATTCCCCCAATTAGGTACTGAGGCCTTTCCTGCCGCCGATGCCTATGGCCATAATTCCACAGGTGATTTCCCCTACTTTGAATCTTGCCACTGTCCACACTCTGGACCCCTATCAAAATCTACTGTCCTGGGCCCCAGAACTTGTTCTGCCAATGGCCTGCTCCCTGTTGGTTTGTCCAGCTGGCAAAGACTGCAGTGAGAGAATTCCAGCCAGGAATTCATGACTGGGGATGGGAGGGTAGAACTTTATCTTAACCTGAATGAACAGATTTCTCTTTAGTCTCAAGAATCCAAACTGGAATGTCAGTGGAAATCAGAATACACGAGGACCCTGATTTGACAATAAACAACAGACAAGGGAGTGAAAGAAAGTGCTCTCTGAAAAGCTATTTTACGGAACGTCCAAGAGTTATCTCGTGTAACTGTGGCATCCCCATACCCAACTCCTCAGAATTTATCTCTCACTCTCTCAGGCCCCCCGAGACACAGCCAAGGAAGGTCTCTAAATTCTCCATCTGAGTCCCCTCACCTCCTCTCTGGATGACAAACCCTAAGCAGTGAGCAGAGCGGATCAAATTAGCAAGCAGCTTTCACCCTGCCTCACCTGCAAGCAGCAGAGAATCTTCTGCTAGACGTGGCCCAGGGGTTAGAAACTTCGGGAGCTTCCTGTATAAAATCTGAAACTTGCCGAGTACACGGAGGGCACGGAGAGATGGAAGGAGGCAGCCACTCCAGATTGGTAGGAGGCAGGGTTAACAACAAGCAAGGGAATCTACGAGGCTTGTCTTGGGTGCCACAAGCCAAGTAGATCTTGGCATCCGCCTGCCAGAATCTCAACAGTTTACAGAGGCCTTTAGGGGCTCAGTCGTGAATCCTGTCCACATGATCTCACCAACACCTTACTCCCTCAAAGCTGCATCCTTGAACTGACTCCCAGTGGGAGGAGAAGAGTGGGCAGAATGTAAATTTCAAGGACAGGGGAGGGGTAAGGAGCCTCCAATCACCCTGGTCCAGCTTGAGAGTCAACCAGTGGTCATGTCCTCTCGATGACCTCCTCCAACAGTACCATCCGGAACCAAAAAACTAATAAAATTAGTTAATATGAGGTCATTAGGGTGGGTCCTAATCCAATGTGGCTGGTGACCTTGTATATATAAGGCCAAACAGAGAGTGTCAAGCCTGCCATATACTGTGCTGGGGACAGGAGTGCAGGGTAGGGGAGAGCCTCTAAGAGCCTGTCTGGAGAGTGGCTACAAAATAGCCATTGTGAAAACAAAATGGCATCTTGTGAGATTGGAAACATTGTAATAAAAGTCTAAGGATATGTAAGCAAATAACAAAAATGACTAGCAGCCATGAGCATCTCCTATGTGCCATGGGCTTCTATATTACTTGTATTATAGATCATCTTTTATTTGTATATCATCTTCATCCTCCCATATGCTTATAAAATGGCTATCTTGTAATTCCCACTTTACAGATGAGGGAAGTGAGGCTCAGCGAGGTTGAGTAACTTGCCCAAGGTCACACAGCATATAGAAGTTTGTAGTCAGGAGTTGGACCTGGTTCTGTCAGGCTCTAAAGCCACACTTTATTTAATTTTTATTATAAAGTTATGGTAAGATTGAATAGCCCAGCAGTTAAGTACCCAGCCTCTGAAATCAAACTGTCTTCAAACCTCAGCTATGCCACTTATTGGCTGTGTAACTGCATTAGTTTGCTGCGACTGCCACAACAAAGTAAACAAACAGGGCTGATTAAACAGAAATTATCATTTCACAGTTCTAAAGTTTTAAAATCAACATGTGATGGATGCATTGGTTCCTTCTGGGGGCTGTAGGGGAGAAATCTGTTCCATGTGTTTTGTAGTTTCTAGTGATATCTTGGCAATCTTTGGCATTCCTTGGCTAATTGAAACATCATCTTGATCTCTGCCTTCAACTTCACAAGAGTTCTCCCTGCACACATCTCTGGGTCCAAATTTCCTCTTCTTGTAAGGATACCAATCATATTGACTTAGGACCCACTCTAATGACCTCATCTTAACTAATTATATCTGCAACAACCCTATTTCCAAATAAAGTCACATTCTGTAGTACTCAGTGTTAGGACTTCAACATATGAATTGGGTGGGGACACAATTCAACCCGTAAAAGCAACTATTTGGCAATTACTTTTTCTCTCTGTGCTCACTCATCTGTCAAAGTGACTCTTACAGGGTTGGGGGATGGAAAGAGTTAACATATACAAAGTATCTAAAATAGGGGTCAGGAAACTATCACCCAAGGGCCAAATACAGTTTGCCACCGGGTTTTGCATTGCCAGCAAGCTAAGACTGTTTTCTATATTTTGAAAGAGTTGGGGAAAATGAAAAGAAGAAGAATATTTCATGACACATGAAAAATGAAATGTGAATTTCAGCGTCCAGGAATAAAGTTTTATTGGCACTCAGCCACGCCCATTCATTTACATACTGTCCTTGGTTATTTTTACACTACAGGAACCAAGTTAAGTAGTTGGCAGTTTCTACAGAGACCATATGAGCACAAAGCCTAAAATATCTACTGCCTGGCCCTTTACAGAAAACATTTGCCAACTACCAATCTAGAAGGTTACCTAGGATGTAGTAAGAACTATATTAACATTGCTTATTGCTATATTTTTCCCTTTTCTTTCACTTGGTAGGAGTCATCTGCCTCTGCCATCCTTTTTGTAGCAATGAGAATTCTCAACCCACGTGATGGAGGGGGGTCCCCATCCACAGCCCACCCCGAGTGCCTGGCGGGTCCCAGTCCTCCTGGAATCTTCCCCTGCATTGGCCGGTTTCCTCCACCAGGGCTCATCGGCTGCTCCCCTGGCTGAATCAAATCCAGGCCAGTAAAGCTCACTTCTCTCCCTCCTGTCTCAGCAATTTTGTTTTCCCCCACTGCACAAGTTCCCAACAGCTTCAGTGGGTACAAAGGTGAGCACTTCCAAACCTTAAATTATTTACATCTGAGAAACACAAGGGCTTTTTCTCCCTTTCGATCACGTCAGCCGTTGGCATCTCCTCCCTCCTGACTGAAACGCCTGCCTTCTTCTGAAAAATTGTGGGAAATGTGCATCTTTAAAAAAGAAGTATGTGCGCTTTTTTCCCCCCCATTTTTCCAGTGGCCAAAAAAAGAAGTAAAATGAAGCCTCATTTTAGTTCGAAGGCTCATCTGGGTTACCTGGGAGGAAGGGGGCAGAGGAAGATACAGGTGGACGAGCCCGCAGCCCGTGGGGGTGTCTGTGGGGAGAGAGAAGGAACATATTTCGTGCTGAGTCAGCACAACTGGAGAGCTTGGGGATAAATTTGCAGCTCAGACGGGGAGAAGAAACACTTTTCCTTGCCAGATCTGAAGAGTGGAGAATTTAATTGCCCCAGAGACCACAATTGTTTTGGCTTAACGTGTTCCTGGCTTTGTATTGGATGCCATTTTTGTTCTCACAATTGCCTTTTCTTTTCAAAATTGTGGGATTTAGGAATAAAACCGAGTTACAGGCAGATTAAAGTCTTTAACTCTTAATTAAAGGTTTGTATTCAGCCATTCTCATCCAACCTCAGGATTTTTCATTCCAGTTGCCATTGGGGAGAAATGAGAAATTCTAAACATAAGTCAATGTCATGCACAGTCCCTCTGATGTCAGACCATTGTCCCCAAGGAGGACACAGCTGCTGTTGGTGTGGTGGTTGTGCCAGTCAGGCTAAAGTCAGCCTGAGATGGGGACATGGCCCTGCTGGAAAGCTGAGGGGAGAAAACTCTCCCCAAAGAGGACCCGGACTAGTTCCCCAGGGACCCCACATCCTAGAAAACTCTCTTTCTCTGCAAGCCTCACTTTTCCCTAGTCCTGACATCCTGCACTTTCCCATCTCACTCAACGGAACTCCAGCTTCAGTTGCTGAGACCGAAACCTTGGCATTATCTCTGACACCTCTCTTTCCCTCCAACCCCACATCCAATCAGTGGATAAATCCTATCAGTTCTATCCAGGACCGGATTCATGATTTGTGGGGCTCAGCGTCAAATGAAAATGGGGGGCCCCGTCCCAAGTGTTACCGAGTCCAATCTCGCTCTGCTCCCCGCACAACAGGCTAGTGAATCGGAGAGGAGGTGTTGAGGCAAGGAATACAACTTCATTAGGAAAGCCAGCAGACTGAGAAGATGGCAGACTAAAGTCTCAAAATAACCATCTTATCGCGGTTTGGATGCCAGTTTCTTCTGTAGCACAGAGAGGGGGAGGAGATGAGGAAGTAAAGTGAAAAGGCCATCAGTGTTGCAAATATCACCTGGAATGGCCAGCCTCCGGGTGGGGGACGTGTTAATTTCTTCTTTCTTGCAGCCATCCACAGGTGGACAGGATCTGGATGTTTCCCTGAACAAACACACTTGGGTTTAACATTCAGGCAGGGTTCCCTGAGTCAGGCCATTATGTATAAACAGTATCCTTTTAGTGAACAAAAGCAGTGAGGAGCAAAGGTTAAAGTAAAAGAAACAGATCCAACAGGTAGTCAGATTTGGCTCTTCCCTGTTACAAAAGGTTATTAAGAATTCCAAGACGGTGACAGCAGAGCATGAAACCAAGTACAGGGTCCTGCTGAGCAAGGGACAGTGTATGACACCAGAGGTCACATGGCCGTGATGCCGCCCCTGGTTCTACCTGCAAAAACATATCTCAAATCCAACCACTTGTATACTAGAAAATTGAATACAACAATGTATATAAAAAAGAATACCCCAAGACAAAGTGGAGTTCATTCCAGGAATGCCAGACTGGTTCACTATTTAAAAAATCATTCAATATAATCCATCATATTAACAGACCAAAGAAGAAAATCCACATGATCATCTCAAACTGAGATAATAAATGTATGCCGTTTTTTTAAAAAAAATCTGACCACTTGTCACCACCTCCACTGCTGACCACCTGGCCTGAGTCCTCCCTTTGGCCCATCAGGCGATTCAGAGCACAGCAGCCAGAGTAAGTTGGAGGATGTCCCTCCTCTGCTCAAAAGCCACCACTGGCTCTTCATCTGGCCCAGAGTAAAAGCTGAAGTCCTTACAATGGCTGACAAGTCTGTTCACTTCCCCCGCGACCTGCCTAGGATCCTCTGTTCATTTTGCTCCAGCCACACAGCATTCCTGACTGTCCTCAGACAAGCCCGGCCTGTTCCTTCCTTGTGACGTTGACCTTGCCCTTCCCTCTGCCTGGCATCTCTTTGACCACATTTGCACGCTATCTGTAGGTACAGTCTCCCTCCCATCTTCCAGGTCTTACTCATTCAACACATATTTATTGAGCACTGACGATGTGCTAGACACTGTCCTAGGCACGGTGATTGGATTTCTCTGCTCCTTACTGAAGTAGAGCATCTTTTCATAAACTTATTGACTATTTTATAACTATTATTCAGAGTATTTAGGGTTTTTTCCTTTTTTCTTTTCAACAGACCGATCTGATCTTTTTTTAAACAGCTTCAGTGAGGTATCTTTTTAAATTGTATGTATGTAAAATGTACAACTAGATGTTTTGACTTATACAATTGACCCTTGAACAACAGGGGTTTGCACTGTGCAGGTCCACTTACAGAGTTTCTTTTTTCAGTAAATATATTGGAAAAGTTTTTGGAGATTTGTGACAATTTTTTTAAAACCTGTAGGTAAACCACGTAGCCCAGAAATACTGAAAAATTTTTTTAAAAGTTAGGTATGTTATGAATGCATAAAATATATGTAGATGCTAGTCTATTTTATCACTTACTACCACAAAATATACACAAAGCTATTATAAAATGTTAAAATTTATCAAAACTTGGGACCTCCCTGGTGGCCCAGTGGTTAAGAATCTGCCTGCCAATGCAGGGGACACGGGTTCAAGCCCTGGTCCAGGAAGATCCCACATGCCGCAGAGCAACTAAGCCCGTGTGCCATAACTACCGAGCCTGCACTCTAGAGCCCACGGGCCACGACTACCGAGCCCACGGGCCACAACTACTGAAGCCTGTGCACCTAGAGCCCGTGCTCTGCAACAAAGAGAAGCTACCACAATGAGAAGCCCACACACCACAACGAAGAGTAGTGCCCACTCACCACAACTAGAGAAAGCCCGAGCTCAGCAACGAAGACCCAACACAGCCAAAAATAAAATAAATAAATTTAAAAAAACAAATTTATCGAAACTTATGCACACAAACACTTACAGATCATACATGGCACCATCAATTACACTAGGCTTACGTTGCTGCTACTTTGTTATCAGTGCATGAATTGTTATACCTATAAATAAATATGAATTTCTTTTTCACATTATCTTTTCATTTTTGATGTCTATTATTAGTAGTACATATAACATCTACCGTGTTTTGTATCATATAAGACAATGTTGATATACGTACTGACGGACAATTTATTTTGTAAACAGACGACTATTTTGTAAACAGATGACATAAACTTGCAGTATCAACAAATACAGTACAGTACTGTATATGTATTTTCTCTTCCTTTTGATTTTCTTAACATTTTCTTTTCTCTAGCTTACTTTATTGCAAGAATACAGTATATAATACATATAACATATAAAATATGTGTTAATCAACTATTTATGTTATTAGTAAGGCTTCCGGTCAACAGTAGGCTGTTAGTAGGTAAGTTTGGGGAGAGTCAAAAGTTAAATGTAGATTTTCTGCTGTGCAGGGGGTTGATGCCCCTAACCCCCATGTTGTTCAAGGGTACATACTTTGTGAATATATACATTCACATTGTGTATATATACAACACAATCAAGCTAATTAACACATCCATTACTTCTAGTAGTTACCATTATGTGTGTATGCGTGTGTGTGTGTGTGCAGAAGATCTATCCTCTGCAAATTTCAAGTATATAATACAGTATTGTTAACTATTGTCACCATGCTGTGATATTACACCTTTTTTATTCTTTTTTTTTTTATTGGCCTCCCCACACGGCTTGCAGGATCTTAGTTCCCCGACCAGGGATCAAACCCATGCCCCTGCAGTGGAAGCTTGGAGTCCTAACCACTGGACCACCAAGGAATTCCCTGAGATTACATCTCTAGAACTTATTCATTCTACATAACTGAAACTTTGTACCCTTTGACCAACATCTCCCCATTTACCTCACATCCTCCACCCCCACCCCGATTACCCCCATTCTACTTTACTTCTGAGTTCGCCTATTTTTAAACTCTACATATAAGTGAGACCATGTCATATTTCTCTATGGAAATTATCTGTTTTAGGTACAGTTACATAGTACTTACTCCATGCCAGGCATGACTCTAACAAATCTGTGAAAGGGGAACTTGATTATCCCAATTTTATAAATAGGGAAACTGATTAAGTGACTTACCCATGGTCACACACTCATTTTTCTATTAGGTAGTTGATCTTTAACATATTGATTCATAGGAACTCTTTATATACAATGGCTATTATCTATTTGTGTGTTATATATTCTACTGTCTGCATAATAGAGGAAAGACTCACCATATTGCCTCCAACTATCCTTGTATGATGCTTTCTATCCATTGAGCTGCAAGTACTAACTAGAACATTTTATTTAATCTTGTATCTTAGTTATCTATTACTGTATAACAAATTATTCATCTCTCCCTCCAAAAAAAGTTTAATAGCTTAAAATCACAAACATGTATTATCTCACACATATTCTAAGGGTCTGGGATTTAGGAGCAGCTTAGCTGGGCGGTTCTGGCTCAGGATCTCTCATGGGGTTGCAGTCAAGCTGTCAGCCAGGGCTGCAATCATCCTAAGACTCGATTTGGGTGGAAAATCCACTTCCAAGCTCACTCACATGTTTGTTGGCAGGCCTCAGTGTTTCACTGGCTTTTGGCCAGAGGCATCATATTCTCACCATGTGGGCTGCTCCAGAGGGCTGCTCACAGCATGGAAGCTGGCTTTCCTGCCAGTGAATGATCCAAGAGCAAGTGAAAGAGCATCAAGACGGAAGCCAAAACCTTTTATAACCTAATATCAGAAACGACGTCCATCACTTCCGCTGTACAGACCGACTCTGGAATAATGTGGGAGGGAATTACCCACAGGTGTGACTATCAGGGAGCAAGGAACCTCGGATGCCATTTTGGAGAATGGCTACCACACTGTGGGTCTTGCCATTATTATTCTCCATTAGTCACTTGCTGTGGAAATACCCATGTACTAAAATGGCACTTTTGGAAAGGGGAGAGACACTCTGAGTCCTCAATCTCCAAGGTGGATTTCCAAAACTAGGGGGGTTTTGCCTTCCAATAACCCCCTATGCCCAAGACTCATGTGACAACCAACAGAAACCCTCCAGTTATCTTAAGAAAGAAGGTTTATTTAAAGGAGGTTGGTGAAACAAAAAAAAAAAGGATGTTGGGACAACTAGGTCCTAATATATAGCACAGGGAACTGTAGTCCATATCCTGTGATAAACCATAATGGAAAAGAATATTTAAAAAAGAATGTATATATATATATATATACATATATGCATAACTGAATCACTTTGCTGCACAGCAGAGATTGGCACAACATTGTAAATCAACTAGACTTCAATAAAAAATAAATTAAGTTTTTAAAGAAAGGATGTTGGGTAGCTTACAGAATCCCCAACAGGCAGTGAAGACGTCACGGCTATAGGCACAACACTACCAGTGCTGGACACCCATGGTGCCTCTAGAACTGCAACTACGGGTGCCTCTAGAATGAGGACGTGGCTGCTTCTCTTTGCCAGGATGAATTCTGTATTGTCCTCCCTCTTCACCAATTTCTGATTCAAAGTCCAGGACAGGTGTATTTGACTGGTAGAGTTATTTGATGAGTCATTTGATGGGCCTGTGCCCCAGCTTCATGGAAACCAGGAGAGCTGGTGCCTATCATTTTCAGTCTCTATACAAGGAGGCAGGCTATGCCTCATCATTTGGAAGATTCCCTCAAATATTAGGACCTCAGATACCAAGCAGCCAAAATGTATGACAAATATCAACTACACCTACAAACCTTGGTCAGAAAACCCAAGGGGACTTCTTAATCTATTTAGCGGTATGAATCATTTTGGCAATCTGGTGAAGCCTATGGGTTCTTTCTCAGTGTAATAATTATAAATGAATAAAATAGAACACATTGGATTTCAAAGGAAACCAATTACATTGAAATATAGTTATAGAAATATTAAAACAAACTTGTGATATAGCAATATATATGCAATACACATTGTTCTTTATTAGCACATTAAGGAAAAATCTAGCAGTAGGTTTAACAACTACTGTAATTTCAAAGAAGCAATGGGCCTAAAGGATACTTGAAGATTCTCCAACAATTATGATATATGAAAATAGCTATGATTTCCAATGGTGACCAAGTCACAGGAAGTGTTAATTCCACTGTGGTTTGTTGCCTACAATGATAATTGAAGAAATGCTAAAAATCAGTGAGAGGTCAGTGAAAAAAATTTCCTTTCCAAGTTAACTAATCCCTTATATTCTATCCACAGACCTGTAGGGAATGGGGTTGCCATCTCTGGCTAAGAACTCCTGAAGTGTATGACAAATATTCCAACCTGCCAAGCCCTCTGGTTATAGGATAGAAAAGCAGGGGTGCACAAAATGACCAATAAAATAGGTTGAAATTGATCATGACGGTGAGTTTCCAAACCAGTCCTCTGGTTTGTAAATAGGTATTGTGTGTGTGTGTGTGTGTGTATATGTGTGTGTACATACGTGTGTGTGTTTTCCTATTATAACATAGTCCTATATTTATAGACATGGAAAGATGGCATGATAAATTATTAAAAGGAAAAAGCACATTATAGAACAACACATAACAGTAATAACAGCTAACATTTATTGAAGCACTTGCTACAGGGCAGAAACTAAGGTAAGCACTTTACATATATCATCTTATTGAATCTGTTCACCAACACTTGGACATAGCTATTTTTATTATCACATTTTATAGATGAGTAAAATAAAATGTGGAGACATGAAATATCTTGCCCAAGGTCACAGAGCTGCTAAGTGATGCAGCTGGCACTCAGATCCAGAGCTTGGTCTCATATCTGCTCTGAGGGTCCAATGTTTATAATTAACTGCTTAAAACCCTGCATGTATATATGTGCATATGGATACATACGTGCAAAGAGAATGCTGGGGAATTACAGGTACCAAACCCCTATCTGCCATTACCTCTGATGACAGGGATTGGGGAAAAGGCAAAGATGGGAGAGATCTTCTCATTGTTTTTAAAAATCCAAAGAGGCTGAAGACATTTTTTTTTAACATCTTTATTGAGGTATAATTGCTTTACATTGTTGTGTTAGTTGCTGCTGTATAACAAAGTGAATCAGCTATATGTATACGTATATCCCCATATCCCCTCCCTCTTGCATCTCCCTCCCACCCTCCCGATGCCGCCCCTCTAGGTGGACACAAAGCACTGAGCTGATCTCCCTGTGCTATGCGGCTGCTTCCCACTAGCTATCTATTTTACATTTGGTAGTGTATATATGTCCATGCCACTCCCTCACTTTGTCTCAGCTTACTCTTCCCCCTCCCCATATCCTCAAGTCCATTCTCTATGTCTGCATCTTTATTCCTGTCCTGCATCTAGGTTCTTCAGAAACCTTTTTTTTTTTTTTAGATTCCATGTATATGCGTTAGCATACGGTATTTGTTTTTCTTTTTCTGACTTACTTCACTCTGTATGACAGACTCTAGGTCCATCCACCTCACAACAAATAACTCAATTTCGTTTCCTTTTACGGCTGAGTAATATTCCATTGTATATATGTGCCACATCTTCTTTATCCATTCCTCTGTCGATGGACACTTAGGTTGCTTCCGTGTCCTGGCTATTGTAAATAGTGCTGCAATGAACATTGTGGTACATGACACTTTTTGAATGATGGTTTTCTCAGGGTATATGCCCAGTAGTGGGATTGCTGGGTCATATGGTAGTTCTATTTTTAGTTTTTTAAGGAACCTCCATACTGTTCTCCATAGTGGCTGTTTCAATTTACATTCCCACCAACAGTGCAAGAGGGTTCCCTTTTCTCCACACCCTCTCCAGCATTTATTGTTTGTAGATTTTTTGATGATGGCCATTCTGACTGGTGTGAGGTGATACCTCATCGTAGTTTTGATTTGCATTTCTCTAATGATTAGTGATGTTGAGCATCCTTTCATGTGTTTGTTGGCGATCTGTATATCTTCTTGGGAGAAATGTCTGTTTAGGTCTTCTGCCCATTTTTGGATTGGGCTGTTTGTTTTTTGATATTGAGCTGCATGAGCTGCTTGTATATTTTGGAGATTAATCTTTTGTCAGTTGCTTCATTTGCAAATTTCTTCTCCCATTCTGAGGGTTGTCTTTTCGTCTTGTTTATGGTTTCCTTTGCTGTGCAAAAGCTTTTAAGTTTCATTAGGTCCCATTTGTTTATTTTTGTTTTTATTTCCATTTCTCTAGGAGGTGGGTCAAAAAGGATCTTGCTGTGATTTATGTCATAGAGTGTTCTGCCTATGTTTTCCTCTAAGAGTTTTATAGTGTCTGGCCTTACGCTTAGGTCTTTAATCCATTTTGAGTTTATTTTTGTATATGGTGTCAGGGAGTGTTCTAATTTCATTCTTTTACACGTAGTTGTCCAGTTTTCCCAGCACCACTTACTGAAGAGGCTGTCTTTTCTCCATTGTATATTCTTGCCTCCTTTATCAAAGATAAGGTGGCCATATGTCTGTGGGTTTATCTCTGGGCTTTCTATCCTGTTCCATTGATCTATATTTGTGTTCTTCTGCCAGTACCATACTGTCTTGATTAATGTACCTTTGTAGGATAGTCTGAAGTCCGGGAGCCTGTTTCCTCCAGCTCCGTTTTTCTTTCTCAAGATTGCTTTGGCTGTTTGGGGTCTTTTGTATTTCCATACAAATTGTGAAATTTTTTGTTCTAGTTCTGTGAAAAATGCCATTGGTAGTTTGATAAGGATTGCACTGAATCTATAGATTGCTTCGGGTAGTATAGTTATTTTCACAATGTTGATTCTTCCAAACCAAGAACATGCTATATCTCTCCATCTGTTTCTATCATCTTTAATTTCTTTCATCAGTGTCTTATAGTGTTCTGCACACAGGTCTTTTGTCTCCTTACGTAGGTTTATTCTTAGGTATTTTATTCTTTTTGTTGCAGTGGTAAATGGGAGTGTTTCCTTAATTTCTCTTTCAGATTTTTCATCATTAGTGTATAGGAATGCAAGAGATTTCTGTGCATTAATTTTGTATACTGCTACTTTACCAAATTCATTGATTAGCTCTAGTAATTTTCTAGTAGCATCTTTAGGATACTCTATATATAGTATCATGTCATCTGCGAACAGTGACAATTTTACTTCTTCTTTTCCGATTTGGATTTCTTTTATTTCTTTTTCGTCTCTGATTGGTGTGGCTAAAACTTCCAAAATTATGTTGAATAACAGTGGTGAGAGTAGGCAACCTTGTCTTCTTCCTATCTTAGTGGAAATGGTTTCAGTTTTTCACCATTGAGAACGATGTTGGCTGTGGGTTTGTCATATATGACCTTCATTATGTTGAGGTAAGTTCCCTCTATGCTTACTTTCTGGAGGGTTTTTATCATAAATGGGTGTTGAATTTTGTCAAAAGCTTTTTCTGCATCTATTGAGATGATCATATGGTTTTTATCCTTCAGTTTGTTAATATGGTGTATCACATTGATTGATTTCCATATATTGAAGAATCCTTGCGTTCCTGGCATAAATCCCACTTGATCATGGTGTATGATCCTTTTAATGTGCTGTTGGATTCTGTTTGCTAGTATTTTGTTGAGGATTTTTGCATCTATGTTCATCAGTGATATTGGTCTGTAGTTTTCTTTCTTTGTGACATCTTTGTCTGGTTTTGGTATCAGGGTGATGGTAGCCTCGTAGAATGAGTTTGGGAGTGTTCCTCCCTCTGCTATATTTTGGAAGAGTTTGAGAAGGATAGGTGTTAGCTCTTCTCTAAATGTTTGATAGAATTCGCCTGGGAAGCCATCTGGTCCTGGGCTTTTGTTTGTTGGAAGATTTTTAATCACAGTCTCAATTTCAGTGCTTGTGATTGGTCTGTTTATATTTTCTATTTCTTCTTGGTTCAGTCTTGGAAGGTTGTGCTTTCCGAAGAATGTGTCCATTTCTTCCGGGTTGTCCATTTTATTGGCATATAGTTGCTTGTAGTAATCTCTCATGATCCTTTGTATTTCTGCAGTGTCAGTTGTTACTTCTCCTTTTTCATTTCTAATTCTGTTGATTTGAGTCTTTTCCCTCTTTTTCTTGATGAGTCTGGCTAATGGCTTATCAATTTTGTTTATCTTCTCAAAGAACCAGCTTTTAGTTTTATTGATCTTTGCTATTGTGTCCTTCATTTCTTTTTCATTTATTTCTGATCTGATTTTTCTGATTTCTTTCCTTCTGCTAACTTTGGGGTTTTTTTGTTCTTCTTTCTCTAATTGCTTTAGGTGTAAGGTTAGGTTGTTTATTTGAGATTTTTCTTGTCTCTTGAGGTAGGATTGTATTGCTATAAACTTCCTTCTTAGAACTGCTTTTGCTGCATCCCATAGGTTTTGGGTCATTGTGCTTTCATTGTCATTTGTTTCTAGGTATTTTTTGATTTCCTCTTTGATTTCTACATTGATCTCTTGGTTATTCAGTAGCGTATTGTTTAGCCTCCATGTGTTTGTATTTTTTACAGTTTTTTTTTTCCTGTAATTGATATCTTGTCTCATAGCGTTGTGGTCAGAAAAGATACTTGATACGATTTCAATTTTCTTAAATTTACCAAGGCTTGATTTGTGACCCAAGATATGATCTATCCTGGAGAATGTTCCATGAGCACTTGAGAAGAAAGTGTATTCTGTTGTTTTTGGATAGAATGTCCTATAAATATCAATTAAGTCCATCCTGTTTAATGTGGCATTTAAAGCTTGTGTTTCCTTATTTATTTTCATTTTGGATGATCTGTCCATTGGTGTAAGTGAGGTGTTAAAAGTCCCCCACTATTATTGTGTTACTGTCGATTTCCCCTTTTATGGCTGTTAGCATTTGCCTTAATTATTGAGGTGCTCCTATGTTGGGTGCATAAATATTTACAATTGTTATATCTTCTTCTTGGATTGATCCCTTGATCATTATGTAGTGTCCTTTTTTGTCTCTTGTAATAGTCTTTATTTTAAAATCTATTTTGTCTGATAAGAATTGCTACTCCAGCTTTCTTTTGATTTCCATTTGCATGGAATATCTTTTTCCATCCCCTCACTTTCAGTCTGTATGTGTCTCTAGGTCTGAAGTGGGTCTCTTGTAGACAGCATATATACGGGTCTCGTCTTGGATCCATTCAGCCAGTCTATGTCTTTTGGTTGGAGCATTTAAACCATTTAAAGTTAAGGTAATTATCGATATGTATGTTCCCATTACCATTTTCTTAATTGTTTTCGGTTTGTTATTGTTGGTCGTTTCCTTTTCTTGTGTTTCCTGCCTAGAGAAGTTCCTTTAGTATCTGTTGTAAAGCTGGTTTGGTGGTGCTGAATTCTCTTAGCTTTTGCTTGTCTGTAAAGGTTTTAATTTCTCCATCAAATCTGAATGAGATCCTTGCTGGATAGCGTAATCTTCGTTGTAGGTTTTTCCCTTTCATCACTTTAAATATGTCCTGCCACTCCCTTCTGGCTTGCAGAGTTTCTGCTGAAAGATCAGCTGTTAACCTTATGGGGATTCCCTTGTATGTTATTTGTTGTTTTTCCCTTGCTGCTTTTAATATGTTTTCTTTGTACATAATTTTTGATAGTTTGATTAATATGTGTCTTGGTGTGTTTCTCCTCGGATTTATCCTGTATGGGACTCTCTGAGCTTCCTGGACTTGATTGACTATTTCCTTTCCCATATAAGGGAAGTTTTCAGCTATAATCTCTTCAAATATTTTCTCAGTCCCTTTCTTTTTCTCTTCTTCTTCTGGGACCTCTATAATTCAAACGTTGATGTGTTTAATGTTGTCCCAGAGGTCTCTGAGACTGTCCTCAATTCTTTTCATTGTTTTTTCTTTATTCTGCTCTGAGGTAGTTACTCCACTATTTTATCTTCCAGGTCACTTATCTGTTCTTCTGCCTCAGTTACTCTGCTATTGATTCCTTCTAGAGAATTTTTAATTTCATTTATTGTGTTGTTCATCATTGTTTGTTTGCTCTTTAGTTCTTCTAGGTCCTTGTTAAGTGTTTCTTGTATTTTCTCCATTCTGTTTCCAAGATTTCGGATCTTATTTTTTAATATATATAAATTTATTTATTTATTTTTGGCTGTGTTGGGTCTTCGTTGCTGTGCGGGCTTTCTCTATTTGCGACAAGCGGAATCTACTCTTTGCTGCAGTGAGTGGGCTTCTCATTACGGTGGCTTCTCTTGTTGCGGCGCACAGGTTCTAGGCGCGCGGGCTTTAGCAGTTGCGACACGCGGGCTCAGCAGTTGTTGCTCAAGGGCTCTAGAGTGCAGGTTCAGTAGTTGTGGCGCATGGGCTTAGTTGCTCCGCGGCATGTGAGATCTACCCAGACCATGGCTCGAACCCATGTCCCCTGCATTGGCAGGAGGATTCTTAACCACTGCGCCACCAGGGAAGTCCCTCAGATCATCTTTACTATCACTACTCTCAATTCTTTTTCAGGTAGACTGCCTATTTCCTCTTCATTTGTTTTGGTCTGATGGGTTTTTACCTTGCTCCTTCATCTGCTGCATATTTCTCTGTCTTCTCATTTTGCTTAACTGACTGTGTTTGGGGTTTCCTTTACTCAGGCTGCAGGTTTGTAGTTCCCGTTGTTTTTGGTGTCTGCCCCCAGTGGGTAAAGTTGGTTCAGTGGGTTGTGTAGGCTTCCTGGTGGAGGGGAATGGTGCCTGTGTTCTGGTGGATGAGTCTGGATCTTGTCTTTCTGGTGGGCAGGACCACATCCGGTGGTGTGTTTGGGGTGTCTGTGAACTTAGTATGATTTTAGGCAGCCTCTCTGCTAATGCGTGGGGTTGTATTCCTGTGTTGCTAGTTGTTTGGCATGGGGTGTCCAGCACTGGAGCTTGCTGGTCATTGAGTGGAGCTGGGTCTTAGCGTTGAGACAGAGATCTCTGTGAGAGCTGTTACCGATTGATATTACATGGAGCCGGGAGGTCTCTCATGGTCCAATGTCCTGAACTCGGCTCTCCCACCTCAGAGGCTCAGGCCTGACACCTGGTCGGAGCACCAAGACCCAGTCAGCCACACGGTTCAGAAGAAAAGGGAGAAAAAAAAGAAAAGAAAGAAAAAATAAACAAATAAATAAAACAATAAAATAAAATAAAAAATATATTCTTAAAATAAAAGAATTTTAAAAAGTAATAAAAAAAATGAAGAGAACCAAACCAATAGACAAATCCACCAATGATAACAAGCGCTAAGAACTATACTTAGATAAACATAAAAATCAGTAACTCGTCTGTCACATATAGCAAACCCCAAGTGTACAGTTGCTCCCAAAGTCCATCACCTCAGTTTTGGGATGATTCGTTGTCTCTTCAGGTATTCCACAGATGCAGGGTACATCAAGTTGATTGTGGAGATTTAATCCACTGCTCCTGAGGCTGCTGGGAGAGATTTCCCTCTCTCTTCTTCGCTCGCACAGCTCCTGGGGTTCAGCTTTGGATTTGGACCTGCCTCTGCGTGTAGGTCGCCTGAGGGCATCTGTTCCCTGCCCCGACAGGACGGGGTTAAAGGAGCAGCTAATTCGGGGGCTCTGGCTCACTCAGGCCGGGGGGAGGGAGGGGTACGGTACGCGGGGCGAGCCTGCGGCGGCAGAGGCCAACATGACATTGCACCAGCCTAAGGTGCGCTGTGCGTTCTCCCAGGGAAGTTGTCCCTGGATCACAGGACCCTGGCCATGGCGGGCTGCACAGGCTCCCGGGAGGGGACGTATGGATGGTGATCTGTGCTTGCACACAGGCTTCTTCGTGGCGGCAGCAGCAGCCTTAGCGTCTCATGCCCATCTCTGGGGTCCATGCTGATAGCCGCAGCTCGCGCCCGTCTCTGGAGCTCGTTTAGGTGGCGCTCTGAATCCCCTCTCCTCGCACACCAGGAAACAAAGAGGGAAGAAAAGGTCTCTTGCCTCTTCGGCAGCTCCAGACCTTTTCCCAGACTCCCTCCTGGCTAGCTGTGGCGCACTAGCCCCTTCAGGCTGTGATCACGGAGCCAACCTCAGTCCTCTCCCTGGAACCCAACCTCCGAAGCCGGAGCCTCAGCTCCCAGCCCCCGCCCGCCCCGGCGGGTGAGCAGGCAAGCCTCTTGGGCTGCTGAGTGCTGGTTGGCACTGCTCCTCTGTGTGGGAATCTCTCCGCTTTGCCCTCTGCACCCCTGTTGCTGCGCTCTCCTCCGCGGCTCCGAAGCTTCCCCCCTCTGCCACCCGCAGTCTCCGCCCGCAAAGGGGCTTCCTAGTGTGTGGAAACCTTTCCTCCTTCACAGCTCCCTCCCACTGGTGCGGGTCCGGTCCCTATTCTTTTGTCTCTGTTTTTCCTTTTTTCTTTTGCCCTACGCAGGTACATGGGGAGTTTTTTGCCTTTGGGGAGGTCTGAGGTCTTCTGCCAGCATTCAGTAGGTGTTCTGTAGGAGTTGTTTCACATGTAGATGTATTTTTGATGTATTTGTGGGGAGGAAGGTGATCACGTGTTACTCCTCTGCCATCTTGAAGGTCCTCTCTGGCTTTTTCTTTTTTCAAGCAGGAAGACACGTGTTTTAATCCAATTGTTTCTAATTTTTTAAAAAAATTTAAGTAATACATGCAAATAGTTATTTATTTTTAAACCAAATAGAATGAAAGGATTCCAAATGAAGAGTGATTCTCCTCTGTTTCTGACTCCCCACCCATCCTACCCCTCAGTGTTCTCCATGAGGCAACCAAGAGTATTAGGTTCCTACAATGCTTGCCAGAAATATTCTATTTGTATAAAAGCAACAAAATAGATATAAACATTGTTTTAGATAGCTTTAGATGTAGGTATATGTATATAGATAGATACAGATACAAATATAGATATACATATAAATATAGATATATAGACTCATTTTTATGTGAATGGAAGCATACTATATGCAGAGTTCTTCATAATGTCATAAAGATTACTTCATTTCAGTATGTATGGATCTGTTTCATTCTTTTAATAGCTGTATTATTATTATATGTATTATTCCATTATTTGGATGAACCATAGCTGTTTCACCAGTTTTCTACTGACGGACAAACAGGTTGTATTTAATATTTTCCCATTACATGATATGAATATACCTGCATATGGGTCTTTGTGCAAAGATTTTTTATAGTTCGTATTTACAGTGTAGGATGATTTGGTATGGCCCCATGTGTTAACAAGAATTTAGACATAACTAGACTCATAACTAGACAGTTCTTATGCATCATACTTTCCTGGCAGTGGTGCTGGTCCAAAGAGCACAGAATGTTGGTACATTCCAGAAGTCTGATGAGTGCAAATATTACCTAAAGAAACACCTCTGTCAGCGGTGGATGAAAATAAAATAAGCTCCCCCAGTCTTCTCCCCACTTCCCCTAAAGGAGCCAAAGTTGATCACAGCCCCAACATGACTATGACTATTTATGACAAGCAAAATTTTTGCTTGCAAAGAGTTTGGAGCATCTTAATCTTCTGAGGTCATATACCTGTTAGAGAACCTTGTAAGAGCTAAGAACTCTAATTGCTCCCCAGCCCCTCTGATAAAAGGAACATACAACTGATTTGGGGTCTCAAGTTCATACACATTACCTCTCAGATGTGCAGATAAAGTGCAGTTTCTTACTGATATGGTCTTTCTCATCAGTAATAGTAGCCCCACTGACTATGGAGCAGGAGAAAAACAAAAAAACAAAAAAATAAATTTTAGTCCAGCTGCATGCAACAATTTACATCATTCCTTCAGGTAATGTGCAGCCTCTCAGATTACTCATCTTCCACCCAGAAGAGCCCTCTGAGTCTCTGCCGGGGCAGTCCACCTCCGGCTTCTGCCGGGAGATGATCTCAACCCTGGCCATGACAGTGGGGTCAGGTGAACTAGCCCCGGCTATATGGCACTGGTCCTGAGTCATGGGTAACCCATCAGGTGTGCATCACCAGTATTTCCAACAAAATCGTTATCTCACTCATATACGGAATCTTAAAAAAAGAAAAAGAAAAAAGAGACTCACTCCCTCACTTCCTTCAGATCCTTATCCAATGTCATTTTTTTAAATAGAATCCTTCCCTGATGACCCTTTTTTTTATTATTATTGAGGTAAAATTCATATAACAGAAAATTACCAATTTTATATGTACAGTTCATTGGGATTTAGTACTTCCACAATGTTGAACAATCATCACTTCTACATAGTTCCAAAACATTTTTATCACCCCAAAAGGAGACTCCATAGCCATTAAGCAATCACTCCTCATTCCCAGGTGACGACCCTTTTCAAAAAAAAAGAAAGAAACCACAGCATTGTTATTCCCTTCCTTGCTTTATTTTTCTCCATATGACCTACTGTCATCTCACACACTCTCTGGTTTTAATTATTTATCTTTTTTTTTTTTGGCTGCTACTTCTCCTATCCCGTCTAGAATATAAATACCATGAGAGCAGAAAAAAATTCTGTTTTGTTCACTGCTCAATCCTCATTGCCTGAAACAGTACCTAGAACATACACATAAAATATGTTTCAAAAACCGTATTTCTTGGGCTTCCCTGGTGGCGCAGTGGTTGAGAATCTGCCTGCCAATGCAGGGTACACGGGTTCGAACCCTGGTCTGGGAAGATCCCACATGCCGCAGAGCAACTGGGCCTGTGAGCCACAACTACTGAGCCTGCGCATCTGGAGCCTGTGCTCCGCAACAAGAGAGGCCGCGATACTGAGAGGCCCGCGCACCGCGATGAAGAGTGGCCCCCGCTCGCCGCAACTAGAGAAAGCCCTTGCACAGAAACGAAGACCCAACACAGCCATAAATAAATAAATAAATAAATAAATAAATAAATAAATAAATAAATTTATTTATTTATTTAAAAAAAAAACTGTATTTCTTGAATTAGTCAGTGAATGGCTTTTACCTTGTGAATCCATGCTGGATTACCAGTTCTCTTTCCATTTACGTAAAAACCGTGTTTCCAAATCCAATCCGAAATTTGACTAGAAACTCACCAATAATTTCTGTAGTCACTTGTTCTCAGGATACATCTTTTTTTTATTATTTTACTTAAAAAATAAAGACCAAAGAATTCACTTCAAGCAGAATTGCACAAGGTTTTTTCTTAAGAAACCAAACCAGTTTCGATCCAAGTTCAAGTCCACAGGTGAGGTCATAAACAACAATAAGATTCTACTGGGACTTCCCTGGTGGCGCAGTGGTTAAGAATCTGCCTGCCAATCAATGCAGGGGACACCGGTTTGTTCCCTGGTCCAGGAAGATCCCACATGCCAGGGAGCAAGTAAGCCCGTGCGCCACAACTACAGAGCCTGTGCTCTAGAGCCCACGAGGCACAACTTCTGAGGCTCGCGCGCCTAGAGCCCATGCTCCACAACAAGAGAAGCCCCCACTCGCTGCAACTAGAGAAAGCCTGAGCGCAGCAACGAAGACCCAACACAGCCAAAAGTAAATATATAAATAAATAAATTTATATTTTTAAAAAAAAAGATTCTACTGAATCTCATTCCCTGTCTCCTTTAGCACTGATTTTCTTGCTCCAGTTTGGGCAGCCCTGTTTGGGCTTCCCTTGCTAACCTTGTGATACCACAGTACTGGAAAGACCCCACCAGTCACCTGGCTGAGTCCTCTCAATTTGTGGGTGTGAAAACCAAGGCCCAGAGATAAGAAGCCCAAACCCAAACAGCCAGTAACTACAAAAGTCATGATTCAATTCCCCAAAAGACAAGGAACTCCCTGAGAGCAAACAATGTGTCTTATTCATCTTTCCACTCCCATTACCCAGAAGATTGCCCAGCACATAGTAGGTGCTCAACAATGCTTGATAAATGAGTAAATGCCTCTGCAGTCTATTTCTAGATAATAATCACACCCCATCAGGCTCAGGGGTTTGGACCCTCCCTGGGATGAGCCTGAAGAATGATTTAACAAATTTCTTTTTGTTTTCCCTTTTTTTTCCAGTTTACTGAGATATAATTGACATACAGCACTGTATAAGTTTAAAGTGTACAGCATCATGACTTGACCTACATACATCATGAAATGATTATCACAATAAGTTTAGTGAACATCCATCATTTCATACAGATACAAAATTAAAGAAATAGAAAAAGGAGTTTCCTGGCAGTCCAGTGGTTAGGACTCAGCGCGTCACTGCCAAGGGCCTGGGTTCAATCCCTGATCGGGGAACTAAGATCCCACAAACTATGTGGCGTGGCCATTAAAAAAAAAAAAAAAACAGAAAAAAAATTTTTGTGTATGATAAGAACTCTCAGGATTTACTCTCTTAACAAATTTCATATATAATATACAGCAGTGTTAATTATATTAATCATGTTATACATTACACTCCTAGGACTTATTTATCTTATAACTGGAAGTCTGTAGTATCTTTTGACTTCCCTCCCCACCACCAACCTCCCCGCCTTTGGTAACCACAAATCTGATCTCTTTTTCTCTGAGTTTGTTTGCTTGTTTTTTGTTTTTTGTTTTTTTGAAGTCAACCTGTGATTTAACAGATTTCTTATCTCACCTGCTGGAAGCCAGTAGCTCCCAGATCTCTCTGTGCTCATATAGCCCTGGGACTGTTTCTAGGGTAAAAACCCGGCTCTGGTTTTCACTAGAAAACCATGAAGGGTTTAGAAATTTTCCAGAATTGAACAGCAGTCCAAACAGCAGGCACTGATGATGAGGGTCAGCATTCTGTTCATCTCCAAGTTGGATTTGCTCCCAAGTTTCTGAATAGAACTTTGAAGTCCCTAGACTGATCTGGTCTAGACTGTTGTGCTGTTAGGCAACCTGTAATTGATAGGTTGCTGTTCAATAGAGAGGAAATGTGTGGATCAAAAGTTATGGGAACTTTGGCCAGAAAATCATTTAAGATTTGCACCTGCTGTTCCCTCTGTCCTTGTATCCCAGGCCTTTTCCTGGCTGGCTGCTTCTCATCACTCTCCGCTCAAAAGACATCCCTCGTAGACCTCTTTCCTGGTTGCCTTGTTAATGTTGCCCTCCTCTGCCTGCCTCTTATCACTGTCATATCACTCTGTTTTATTTTCTTCATAATTCTTATTTCTATCTAAAATTATCTATTTGCTTTCTTGCTTTTTTTGCCACTTAACTATATAAATGAACATCTTCCATATCAATAAATATATTTCCTCATTAACATTTAAAATTTTTACATGGTATTCCATAGTGTGGTAGTATCATACTTTATTTAATCAACTGTAGAAATTTTAGGCTTTTTGCAAATTTTTGATATTTTTCAATAAGCTAGAGTTTATGTTTTTATACAGCTATCCTTTAATACTTGTACAATTAATTCCTTAGTATAAATGTCCTTAAATGGAATTTCTGGGTCAAAGTGTGTGCATTTTAAAAAGCAATTTCCATTTTTCTTTTTTATTGTTTTTTTTTTTTTTTGGTTTTTTGTTTGTTTGTGTTTTTTTGTTTACTCTCTTCCAAACTGGGATGTAAATTCTCAGTTACTTCGCCAGTGCCTCCAACACAGGCAGGCACATCGTGGACACTTTGTGAGCATTCACGGAAAGAATGGTTGACCACGTGTTTTTCACAGTTGGCAGAGTTGGCTGGCAAACCCCTCTGGGCAGTGAAAAGTCTTCATTTCAGCCCAGGATCCTATAGAATGACCTACCAGTCATTCCACACTTACAAACAATTCCATAATGGAGGTTCTATCATCACCCCCATTTCTCAGGTGAGGAAACTAAGAATCAGAAAATAACATGCCCAAGAGAGTTCAGCTGGTAAAAAAGCTGAGACTCAAACGCACGTCTCTCCAAGGCCAAAGCAGATGCTTTTAAGTAGCCTACCGCTCCCACAGCCCTGCTAAGCACAGGAACAACAGCAACAAGAACAATAATAATAGCTAACAATTATATAGTGCTTACTTTGTACCAGGCACTGTTTTAAGTGCTTTAGAAGGGGCAGATGCAAGAGGGGGAAGGAGGGTCATTGTCAACAAAAAGAGTCTATCCCAGTCCATAAAATATAGATACTCCACCTACCAACAGCATTGTTGGGTAGAATAATTCAGAGCGTCAACAGAGAGCACCAGGCACATGATGGGCACTTCACCCCTCCCCCTTTCTTCCCCTGTGCTCATCCCCCCCTAGTGTGGGAAGGAGGCTCCCAGATTGAGCATCCAGCCACTCAAAGGGGACATGGCACCGTGTACTTGGTAAACAGCTATCACAGGCCTTTGAGTGGAACAGAAGAGGTGTTCGGGTAGGAGATGGAATTCTGTGCAGCCACTGTCAAGAACAGCAAGAGCCCGGACGGACGCATATCAAACATGCTGTGTGCACATGATTGGGACACCCCCCTTCCCACCAAGCCAAATACCCATAATTAAAAAGTTTTAAAATATAAAGGTTTGCTGATGGTTTTCCATTTGCAAATTTGGGAAGAGGTGGTCATCACTGGCCTGGCAGCTTTACAGGTCTTCTGAGTGCCTGATGCTTCTCAACATCCTTTGGAATTGTTGTAGATGACCATGTGCTTTCTGGCTTCTAAAAATGAGCCCTATAAGGCTCAGGTTGTGTGTGCAGGGGTCAGGGAATGGTGGGAAGGGACAGGGTGAGACGGGCAAATGGCGTGCAAGTCAACAGAGGATATGCAATCGTAAGTATCAGACTAGGGCAGGTCAAACACCCTCAAAGATGCACGCAGGGATGTCGTGTGTGTGTGCGCGCACGTGCGCTGGAAAAGGGGAACTGGAATATTATTGCTCTCCATATCATAGAAATAAAAAATTCCTGATAGCTCTCTCTCACACCAAGTTATTAACTCCTATGACTCAACCATTCATCACAGCACTTCTGGCCCATTTTAGGGCAACACATTCTCAAAATGTCCTGGCCTCTGCCAACAGCATCCCAGGCACTCCCAAGCATCCAGAACTGAAGAAGAAATGCCACATTTTGGTTAAATAAGTTGCCCTACACACAAGCAACACAGAACTCAGTGCTAAAATTCTACTGAGATTTTTAATTAAATTTTCCTTTGGGATCCAAAAGGCACTTCAGGATTTTTTAGAGCATGAAATCATGAGCAGAAATCTGATTTTGGATGTCAAGGGATACAGGTGATCAGGCAGACTCGAGGGAGATCTTTTCCTTACCTTGAACAGAAGACTTGTTCCTTTTGATACAGTCTCAAAGGAAGCTGGCTTCATCTGTCACCTTCCAGAAAAACAGAGCAAATGAATGGTATCATATTTTAAAATTCTAGTTGTTTACCCAGTTTTTTTAAAGGCATTCATAGGAAAAATGACCAAAAGGAAACAATTATTAACTGGGGTTATCTTTTGGTCATGATTTTTACTTTCTTCTTAATGTACTTTTTTATATTTTCCAAAATTTCTACAATAAGCAGGTATTTATTGTTATAAACTTTTTACAAAGATTGGTTTTGCATTTTAAATTCCATTTGTTTGAACTTTCTACTTTAGATTTATTTTTTTCAACAAATATTTCTGAATCCCCCACTATATGCTGTATCTGGGTCAGCAAACTATAGTCCTGGGTCCCCTGCCACCTTTTACAAATAAAGTGTTATTGAAACACAGCCATGCCCCTTTGCCTACAGCTGCTTTTGCACTACGAGAGCAGAGTTGAATAATTGCAGTTTTCAACAGCAACAACGAAAAGCAGAGGGCTGCAAATAAGAAATGAGTTTATTTGGGGTCTTAAGAATAGCAATTTTGGAGACAGAATTGGGTAAAACTGAAAGAGTGTTCTGAGGAAGAGAAAGAGTCAAGAGTTTATAAAGGCAAAAGCCATGAGGCAGTACTATGACACAAGAAAGGAAATATTTGTCCTTAAGGGATGGCTGTCACTGGTTGCTTTAGGGTAAGAGTCCATTAAGTATCTTGAGTTTCTGGAGCATTATGCAAATGTTCTGGATGCCTGTGTTAGGATAAGTGGTCAAAAGGTCAGATTCCATCTGTAAGTCACACTTCCTCAGTGGCCTCCCAGGTCCATTTTAGCAATACCGACTCCATTTTGATTTTCCTTTCACACAACAGAGGCCACATGGCCCACAAAGTCTAGAACATTTGTTATCTGCTTCCTTCCAGAAAAAGTGTGCTGACTCCTGTGCTATAAGAGAGGCTATAAGTTAGGTAATAGAAATCAACAGTGAGCAGAAACAAAAAAGATTCATCCGCCAGGTCATGGAATTTGTCATTTTTTTTGCCTACGACTGCAGGGGTTCTCATATTCCTAAAAACAGCTGCCCTGTGGTGGCAGGAAGTGTAACCCGGGTTGTGGTACTCACAGCTTTATTCTCTGTGGTTAGAGGAAATTCTTGATGATTCTGGGATGGAGAGACCCCAAGTTCTGTTCTCCCTGTTAATAATGGGAGCTCAATGTTAACCTGGGCTCCCCCTGCCCCTCAACAGAGTGCCTGGCATACAGTTAAGGACTCAATAGACTTTAGCCATTATTATCAACATCTTCCAGGCGCCCCCCAAATGTATTCCTCATCCTGTGCCTGGGACGCAAACTTCATCCCAGCGGCTCTTATGTCAAGCCAGCAGGACCCTTAGGTCTGGAGGATTTAACGTGCTTCTCTTTTTATATCTGACATAGCTTATTCGAGGGAGTTTCAGATACGTGGTGCATGTAAGGCACACAACTGCCTTCTAAACGCAAACATCACCTGCTTGGGGAACTGGAGATGCGTAATAAAGTGATAAGTTTCCAAACCCAGTTGGGTAAACAAGCTCCTGACGACACACAAAAACCACCCTTGGCCTTCTGCTGGACCCCATCACCTTGGAAACATCATAATAGGCTTAACAAAAGCTCGGAAGATTTGTAGAAGATCTGCTGCTCACCCTGCAATAGGAATGCGCTTAAGTATTCTACTAAAGAGGTGCGCATTGGGTTGGTCTCCACGTTAACCTGCCAGGCAGGCAGAAGCACATCAGAAACAGGTGGAGAGAGAAGCAGGGCTCAGAGCCTCCTCTGCAAAGGCAACTCTGTGGGTAAATGCTCTAATTAGGTGCTTGGAGTCCGTTCAGCATTCAGTAGGATCCTTCCAAGTCTGTCTCCTTTATTCAATTAAGGAAATGATAGGAACCTTCCATTTTCCCAATGATTTAAAAGAATGATAAATGATCAGGTAGAGGTCGGGGATTTTTTTAGGCACGTTTCTAAAAGAAACTTCTGCTGAACTGAATCATGTCTGCTTCTGGGAAACTCGTCAAACAGGCTACTGGCAATTCAAATTGTTTCCCCCACACCACACACCCTCTGTTGGCGGCAATATCCATCACAAGACAAACCATTCAGAACTGGGAGGGATGCTCTGCGCTTCTAAAGTAAACAAAGCAATAATTATTATTTTTATTATAAAGCTAATTTAGTCCAGAAAGAGAGAGTAGGCATGATTCAGGTAAATGTGCAAACTGGAAGGAGTAACAAAAGAAATAAAGAAAAAAATACATGCAGCGACACGGCGAGATATATTTAGTGAGCATCTCCACCTGTACAGGACTCATTGTGCTCTGAGGAACATTTTTTCTACTATTATCTGATTCTAGTGTGTCTAGTATGCCTGAATTTTTTTTTTTCATATAAAGTATTCTCTATTATTCAGGGTCTAACTACCCAAGACTTTTGTTTTACCTCTTTATTTTGAGGCCATTCTGGGATGTGGAATAAAGAAGAGGAGGTGAAATCTTATGAGCTTTGGGGGCTGGAGTGGAATAAGGTTCACCTAAAACTAGAGCATTGTTCCTGGGTTCCCACAGTCTGAGTTTAAAATCTGGCTTATTGGATGAATGATTACCTAACTTCTGGAGGCTCAGCTTCCTCATTTGCTATATGGTTATAGTAACGATATTTCTTCATGGAGTTATTGTGAGGATTAAATGAGGCAACACATGTTAAACACTTATCATGGTTCCTGGAAAACAGTAAGTGCACAAAACTGTCAGCTGCCACCACCACCACCACCATCATCATCATCGTCGTCATCATCATTAGCCAGCCCAATTTTGGAGTTAATGCTTCAATTCTCTGATAACATCATATCTAAGTGGTTGACCAGACTTTGTCTGAAAACCTCCAAGGATAGGAAGCTTACGACCCGAGTCTACGTATATCTCTGACCCTTAGAACGTTCTTTCACGTATGCAAGTGAAATTTCTCCTGCTGTGGTTTCTGCTCCTTGGTTTTAATTCTATCCCATGGAAGTCTTAAAGGACAGGGATAATCCCTCTTGTAGTTTGTACTAGTGAAGGCTTAGTTTATTGTAAGTAATGAAAACCAACTCTAGGAAGCTTTAGTCTTAAAGGAAATTAACTGAAAAGATCTTGTGGCATCTGATTAGATCAAGAAGGAGGAGAAGGGGAAGGAGGAGGAAGAGTTGGGGAGAAGAGAAGGGGAAAGAGAGGGAGAATCAGCTTCAGGGAATGGAGGACCCAGGGCAGGTTCAGGACTGACCTCATCAGGAATCACCAAACCTTTGTCTCTAGCACTATCATTAACGAGCCTTACGCACAGCTCCAAGAATGTGATTGGCTCAGCCTGAGTCAGGTCTCCCCCCACCCCGGATTAATCAACTCTGGCCAGAGGGGCAGAGTCACCTACTGCAGATCTTGATGCTGGGAGCCCACTGGGGTATTGGGGAGTACAAAAGCATCCCACAGAAGGGCATGTTGTGAACTGAGCAGCCTCCCAGCCACCATACTGTGAGGAAGCCCGAGCCATGTGAGTGAACCTTGGCACAATCCTTAGATACTTGAAGAAGCTACACTCTAGGATAAATATCCTTCAGTTTTTTCCACCACTGAGATTGAATTAATTACTAATTTTAAATAATTGTGTAATTGCTTATTTAGTTTTCTCATTAGAATGCTAAGCTTCATTAAGACAGATCACCACATCTAGGTCATTCACCGACACATCCCACCACTTAGCCGGGGGCTTGGACCACAATGGGTACTCAAATAATTGCTGAATCAGTTAATTGATTTATAAAGGCATTAATTAAATTATCATTTTTGAGATCCTTGTGGTTACTCACTTCCAAATGTGGCTCTATCCCCTCAGTCAATTCCCACCCATGGTAAAAAAACAAAAACAAAAACAAAAAAACTTGCAGCATCAGAAGGCTTTTTGCAGGAAATAGGAAGGAAAGTAAAATAACTCACCAGTCTTATTTTCAATCAGCTGAGATTTTATTTTCCCACATGTTCTGGTTATCCCTGCATAACACACTCCAAAACATGGTGGCTTAAAGCAACAGTAGTTATCGACTTGGCTCATGAATCTGCAAATTGGACAGGGTGTGATGGGATGGCTGATCTCTGTTCCACTTGCCATCAGCTGGAGTAGCTTGGCTGGGGGTTGGAGAATCCACTTCCAGGATGGCTGGCAAGTTGGTGTTGGCTCTCAGCTGGAAGCTCAGCAGAGGATGGGGACCAGGACCTCAGTTCCTCTCAAAGGGTATCTCTCTATATCCATGCTTGGGCATGCTCACAGCAGGGTGGCTGGATTCCAAGAGTGATCATCCCAAGAGAGAAAGACAGAGAAGTCCATGGAATTTTTATGATGCAACCTCCAAACTCACATGGTACCCCTTCTGCTATATGCTCTTGGTCAAGGCAATCACAAAGGTTGACTCCTTTCAGGGGGAAAGGACACAGACCTCACCATGCTGTGAGAGAAGGGTGAAGGTCACATTGAAAAAAAAGAGAAAGTGGAATGGGAGATATTGCTGTGGCCATCTTTGGAAAATACAATCTCTCCCATCATCTCTTCTCTTTTGGCACAGGCAATGAAAGTGAGTTTCAGGACTACAAGTTTAAACACAGCTGCCCAGTCCTCCACTCAGTCATCGATTTTTGAGTCATCTATGCTGGGCATAAGATTAAGTCCTGGGAGTACAAAGAGAAAAGAGAAAACTGTCTTCCGCTGGGGAGTTCACAGATGGGTAGAGATGAATAATGAAATCCAATGTGATGAGTGATTCGGCCAAGGTATATAACAAGGCAGTGTTGACAGAGAAAGAAATGACTGATTTTACCTGGAATGAACGCTAGTTTACCAAACACTTTTCTTTAGTGGACATGGGGCCTGTCATGCTGCTAGGTTACCATTTTCAGAGTTAATATGTGCTCCCCTAGAAGAGCCTAGAAGGCAGCTGTGCTCACCACTATACCATCAATGCCCCACTGGAAGAGCATGTAGACAGCCAGGCCATCCAAGCTGTACCGTGTGGGAACCACCCCAACCATAACCAAAAAGAATAGGACTTCTTGGCTAACAAGAGCAGTAGCGACTGGGACTGATGTCTTAGACTTAACAGGGAGCCTTGAAATTTTCACAGGAGAGAGAATTCCAGAAAACAAATAATAACGATGATAAGGATAATAAAAACTTTAAAAAATAGACTATTTTTCAGAACATTTTTAGATTTATAGAAAATTTGAGGAGACAACACAAAGAATTTCCCTACACCCTGAGCCCAGTGTCCTCTATTATTAATACCTTAGATTAGTTTGGTAATTTATTACAATTAATGAACCAATAGGGATGCATGGTTATTAACTAAAGTCCATGGTTTATTCATATCTTCTTTATTTTTACCTACTGTCCTTTTTCTGTTCCAGATTCCATCCAGGACCACATCACATTTAGCTGACGTCCCCGTAGGCTCCTCTTGGCTATGACAGTTTATCAGACTTTCCTTGTTTCTGATACCTTGACAGTTTTGAGAAATACTGGTCACATATTTTGTAGGATTCCCTCTACTGGGATTTGTCTGATGTTTTTCTCATGATTAATCCGGGGTTTGGGGAGGCAGACCACAGAGATAAATTGCCACTTTTATTCACATCATATCAAGGGCACCTAGTATTAACATGATCCATCACTGTTGATTTCAACCTCGATCACCTGGCTGAGATCATTTGACATTTGTCACATGTCTCCAGTGTGAAGTGCTCTTTTATTCTCCCCCCTTTGACGCTGTCCTCTTTGGAAGGAAGTCACTGTGAGCAGCCCACTAAAGGAAGTGGGCAGCTATGTGCCTCCTCCTTGAGGATGAAATGTCTACATAAATTATTTGGAATTCTTCTGTTGAGGAGATTTGTCTCTTTTCCCCATTTGTGTACCTGTTCAAACATTTCTTTATGTCAGTACGGACTCATGGATATTTATTTGATACTTCAGGTTATAATGCAATACTGATTTCTTTTCATCACTCAAAGTGTTCCAGCTTTGCCCTTCGGGGGCTCTGTCCCTTGGCCCCTCTGCCCCTTTGACGTACTCCTCGCTATTGGGGTGTAACAAGGACTTGTTTGCACATGTGTGCAAGCACTAGGAGAGAAAGTGTATGTTATTCTAACTTAATCATTCAAATAAGCCTACGAGGTAAGTGCTCTCATTTACAGGTAAGGAAATTGAGACGCGGAGGGGTTGAGTCAATTATCCAAGACCACAGAGCTTGTAAATGGTAGAGCTAGCATGTGAATCCACGCTGGCCAGCTCCAGATCCCCCACTTTTAAAAAGCTGAATGTTAAAAGGAATACCACCTCACTTTGTTCCTCAACCTACTGAAACACAAACATCGGTGTTATCTATCGGTACGTTAGAAAGAAAGAGAGCCAGCTGAAAGAGCTTCCAGTGACCACGAGCAGTGGCAGCCACTTTTCTGTATCTTTTGGCTTCATTCCTCACCCCGCCACCCTCCATCTACAGTCAGGAGGGAAAGCTAGCTAGAGAAAACCTCCCACGTGGAAGTTTTATAGACTGAATGAGCTGCCCCCTCACAGGAAGTTGTGGTAAGACATGACGGACGTCTTAGCAGTGATGGATGCTCTAGCTGGCATTTCCGAAATCTGAAGGGGTTTCAGTGAGTCTTCTCAGAGTCCCTTAAATTAGATTTCAGGAGCCCACTCCACCCACTCAGGAGCAAGCCCTCAGCTCCGCACTCCCTTCCTCCCTTCCAAACCTTGGAGCTAAACTCCCTCCATCTTCTCCTCCAACCCTGCAAGATGCCAAAACAGCTTCACAGGAGTCTGCTGAGAACTGCCAGTCATTTTTATATTGGGCTGGATAAAGCCTAAAGCAGAAGAAAAACATAGATCCAGATCCCCTTTTGAAAGCCCTAGAGTCACCAGAGACCTGGATCCAAAGACAGAATCCAGTGTCCTGGTGCCATGTGCCCAGGACACAGAAAGCACAGGCAGGCTGTTTCCTGCTTCCCCATCCAGCACAGCCTGGAATTATAATGCGGAACGCTGACTCCTTCCCCCGTCCCTACCAAGGTTCGGCACCAGTGGTCTTGCCTCACCCAAATCATGGTCTATTCTTCCAGAGCTAACAGCTTAACTTTCTGTTGGTTATAAGACAGTAGCATCTTGCACAATAAAATTCAATTTTAGCAATTTCTCTGCTGCCTCCTAGAAAAGGGGGAAAATTCTCAGTATGAGGGCAGCCTTTATCAGTCTCTGTTTTGGAAGATGACAACGCCATCCTTTAGATTTCTTAAGGAAACAGAGCAGAGCCAAAGTAGTCGGTGGCACTCAGCTGGAGTTGGAGACCTTATTCATAATGCCTGAAGAACTTCAAAAAGTTTCAAGGACAATACCTAGTATAATACTCTCATTGACATCTAAAGAGCCCAAGAAAACTAGGCCATGGTTATAATGAGAGGCAAAAACACTGATAAATGGAAGGGGAGACGCACTGGAGTGTCCCTGCGAGCTTTTGCTTCCTACTTTTAAGAATAAAATTGGATGGGAGAAGTGGCTTTCAGAAGACGTCAAAACTGCCTCGCAACTCTGGCAGGAGCTAACTTTGTTTTCTAAATTTAAAGACATTGCAGCTTCTATAATTTGTCTCCAGTGAAGCTATGCCTTTTTTTTTTTTTTTTTTTTGAGTCCTGGTTTAGTTGCTAACTCGCTGTATGGACACAGTTACCCTCTTTGAGAATATTCAATTTACTCCTTTGTAAAATGGGGACCCTGCACATCCATATGGGAAGATTTGTGTGTGTGCGTGTGTGTGTGTGTGTGTGTGTGTGGTTTCTAGATACCATTTTTAATAAAAGAAAAGAACTCTTCGAGAAAATGGCTAATTCCAAGTATGGATCAGAAACGTACAAGATAGGCCTGGAACATCTTGTCGTATCAGATAACAAACCGTCAAATACTAGTAAGGTTGTATCAAAAGGACTCTCAGAAGGCAACGTGAATAGGCTCCCACTGGCTCAAGAGTACAACCTGAGCATCAACAAGGACAACCACCAGAACAGGTTCGAACACATCAAATGTGTATGAACGTGTGAGCTCATAACGCTACCCAAAAATACCTTAACTGATCACTTTGAAAGCTACTAAGGAATCCACTCACTATTTTGACAACTGGTAGATAAATAAAAAGAAGCAAGCATAAAGCGAAGGAAGGAGTAGCTGTACATTTTATCAAGCACTTTGACAAGATATACGTTACGATGCCCAGTGTTGTTTCTGTCCTTCTGAAGCTTAATTATATACCAGAGAATGTGAAATTCACAGGGACACACAATACAAAAATGGTCTGGAATACACACACACCAACACAGACACACACACACTCCCACACGTCCCAGAGCTACTGGCAACTCACTAAGTTCTCATCTCTCCCTGACTCATCTGTTTTCCAGAAAATAGCAGTTAATTCACTCTAAAGGCAAAGGTGGTTACTTTCATGCAAGGACACTTCCCTCTGGATTATGTCAAGGCCATTGGTCAAGGTTAAAGAGCATCTTGACCCTCTGCTGTGCTCTTCTCAGCAACCTTCCCTCTTTGGCCTGTCACCCATTAGCATGACCATAACAGTGACCCAAGGAAAAAGAAGGAAGACAAATCAAAGTGAATTATTTTCTGCTGGAAACAGCTATGTTCAAAGATCTCATTAATTCACTCATTCATTCAGCAAATGTTTACTGAAATGTACTAGCTGGTCAAGTACTTTACTAGGCATTGAGAACATAACACTGAGCAAGATACTCACAGCCTAGGGTAGAAGATGGAATTTTTTAAAAGGCAATTACGACACAGTATCTGGCATGGGATAAGCATGAGGCACCATGGGAGCTCAGATGATGGGCTCTCTACCATGAGGCAATAAGGGAAGACTTCCTGGAGGAGGTGATATGGAAGCTAAGGGCATCAAGAACAAGTAGGAGCTGACTAGGTGAAATGGGAGGGAGTGTGATGGAAGGGTTCAGGAAAGGAAAGAGCAGGTGCAAAGATGTGGAGGTGACAGAGAGCATATTATATTGCATTCCTGATCGGGGGTGCAAGGGAGAAGGGCAAGGTTGAAAAATGAGGCTGCAGAGATCAGTTTCAGTATACTACAGGAGTCAATGGAAAACCACAAATAGGTTTTAAGGAGAGAAACAGCAGGGGCAGATTTGCATTTTAGGAAGAGCTCTGTGGCTATGGTAGATTAGGTAGGGAGATAAAACTGGGGGATGACATCTCTATAATCAATGAGGATAGCCACCACTTAAGGAAAGCATTCTCCCACAACTTCCATCTTTAATACTTAGAACAACCAGTTGGATGAGATGTGGCAGCTACTCCCATTTTACAGATGAAGGAATTGAAGCTCTGATACAGGTTTCCCTGACCTTGACTTTATTAATATTTTGGACCAGATAAGACTTTGTTGTGGAAGGAGGTCCTGTGCCTCATAGGATGCTTCACAGCATCCCTAGTCTTATTCATGAGATGCCAGCAGAACCCTCCCGCCAAATGTGACAACCAAAAATGTCTCCAGATGTTGCCAAATGTCCCCTGGGAGGGCAGAGTCACCACTGGCTGAGAACCACTATTCTAAAAGCAAGCAAGGATGCTAACCAGGGCTTCTGTCTCCGTGGTCTATCTTCTTTCAACCCCATCACACATAGCCTCATCCCTCATGGCCTCAGCCAATATATCACATGCATCAATTTGCCTCTAAACGACTGAAGTTTTCACGGGGAATTTTAAGAACAGCTGTCTCTTTCCCCCGTCATTTCAGTTTTCTCGTACATTAAAGTGAGGACTTTTTTTAATTCCTTGTGAGCTAAAAATTGTTAGCACACTGAAAGCAAAAGAGATTTCTCTCATCGCATGTGCATTTCTATACATTTCCTTCCAAACCAGCAGAGCACCGGCACCCAAAGTGAGGATGATTTGCAGGACATCAGAGTCCATTTCTGCCCAATTTCCCAATTCCGAGGGTGCTTGCCCCTGTCTTGGGCACCACCATTCATGTGGTGATTTAAAGTCTCCTCTTATAAATATGCATTTTAAAATGAAACCCAAATCATTGTTCTCATGGATCTGCATCAGAAAGTTTGCCTTGTGATTAAATCTGCAGATGTAAAAAAAAAAAAAAAAAAAAATTGGAATTTCACAGAGTGGTACTTGCAGCAAGAGCACGATGGAGCCAATTTCCTCTGTTCCCTCTTTATGTGAAAGTGTGGTGGCTGGGAAGACTGTCTTTCCCACACTCAAATTACCCTGACAGACAAAGGGAGTTTTTCAGAAGAGTCCTGAGCATGTAATTTTATTACCTTAGCACCGTTTTAATATAATTCATGTAATTTCTTCTGCAGGAGAAAAGTTATTTTCCTAAATGCCTGGTAAAATGAGAACTGATGGATTTTCAACTCCCACCAACTCCCTCTGTAGAATTTTCTACTCAAAGAAGAAACACTGAGAGGTGCTCAGCTCAAATAGCCTCACCTGGAGCAGAGAGGGTTTGCAAGGCCTTTCAAGCTTGCTGATTTCTAATGACTCTGTAACTCAGAAGAGACCAAGTGTATCTCAAAAACTGCCATCTTATCAAGGTCCAACCAAGGTCAAATTTGGTCAAGGTGCTCAACCTCTGCACTCTTGCCATTTGGAGTTGGATTAATTCTTTGTTTGGGAGCTGGTCCTTGCACTGTTGATGTTTAGCAGAATCCCTGGTCTCTACCCATTTGATGCCAGCTTCCCACCACACCAGCTGTGACAGCTGGAAATGTTTCCATTCACTGTCACAGGTGAGGATCAGTGAATTTTGCCTCTTTGTTCCAGAACCTCTCTGGCCTATTCCTCAGACCCATCTAAGCAGTGGAGAAGAGGAAGCTGCATTCAGTGCTCAAAATTAATTCACAAGCAATCAAGAGTTGCCACTGGGCGACCCAAGAGAGTCACAAAGGTAGATTTACCAGGTGTCCAACACAATTACATCCTGTGATTTCCCTCTAATACCTAAGGGTCCATCAGCACAGCAGGATTCTAGAATTGGACATTACTTTCCTTTCTGCTATTTATTTAACAAATGTTTATATACTCCACCGTGTACCAGGTACTGTTCTAAGTGCTTCAGAGAAGCAACCCATTTGATCCTTACTACAACCCTACGAGGTAGGTACAGATTAGAAAACTGAGGCACACAGACATTAAGTATAAGTTAGCAAGTAGTAAACCAGAATTCAGACTAAGGCATTTGATGCCATAGTCTGGGCTCTGACCAGTAGGCTATGGTGACTGTACTACGTATTGGGGAGAGGAAATTGAATTTGGCCTCAGATTCACCTGGGCTCAATCCTGGCTCTGTCACTTACTAGCTGGTGAACTTGGTCAAGTTCCCTGATGTGTCTAAACCAAATTACCTTCCGTCTGCAATACCATCACATGGTGGGTTAGGGCTTCAACATACGAATGGGGTGCGGGGGGACGATTCAGTCCACGATTCAGGCCACAGAAAATGTTTTATCCAAGCAGTTGCCAGCATGATCATTTCAAACCTAAGAGAGCATCACTCCCCTGATTGTAATTCTTTAGTGGGGACTCATAACACTTAGAATAGCATTCGGATCCCAAACCAAGACCTATGACTTTCCACATGACCTGGCCCCTGACTATCTGTTTGACCTCGATGCCAACCGCTCTCCCCATCCCTACACTCTGGCCATGCTGGCATTTCTTCTGTCTCCAGCACACACCAACTTTGTTCCTGCCTCGGGCACTTTGCCCTTAACTTTCCCTCTGCCGGGAACACCCTTCCCAAACCTGTTCAAATGGCCAGCTCCTTCTTGCCGCTGAGGTCTCAGCTCTGATATCAGCTCTTCAGAGGGACCTTCCAAGCCATTCAAAAGTCACCCCTGCTCACAGTCACCCTTTGCATTCTGGCTGCTTTGTTGTCTCAAAAACAGTCATGGGTGTCTGAAATGATGCGTCCTCCTCCAAGCAGCACGGAGCTCTCTGAGAGCACAGCCCCTGCCTGTCATTCCGTCCTCAGACCCCCAGTGCCTGTCACCAAGCCCCGCACATCACAGGAGCTCATTGAATAACCAGTAAATGAGGGAAGGAAGGCAAACAGGCCCTTTAGTTCAGGCACGTACCTCTCCCTCTCCACCATCTCTCTTTAACCCTCCGTCTGAGGTAAGTGGCTCATGAAAAATATATATAGAATTATGTCCTATAATCAACTGATGTGCAGCTCAAGAACGAAGTGGAATTAGACTTGAAAATTACATCACAGGCAAACCCATGCTGTGAGGTCCCATTAACACCAGAGAGAGCGGACTGCTTCTTGCCTCCCAGGACCAGATCATGAAGGAAAAGAGAAAACCAAGCCCCCACCGTATAATGACTTATAATGGAGGTGGCGAATGGCTGTTGAGTCTCTCCTTTACTCCATAAATCTCTTCAGTCTTTCAGTCCTATTTGTTACTTTCCTAAATAACAAGAAGAAATAGACCAAAGAGGAGAAATCCAAATCACATCTGTCCTAAGGGGCTAAGACACATGCAGTGACGAACCCCTCATGGCTCAGGTGCCCACAGTGGTTCCTTTGCTATATCCCAACCCCGACAGAGAAAGTAATGAATTTTCCTCACCTTCATCCAGCTGCAGTGCTCACCCTAGCAGCTTCAAGCCAGCTGGACAAGTAAGAACTTGGAGTTCCCCCATTCACATGATGTATGTCAGAGGTCCCTAACTGCCAGCTCCCAGGCCTGCACAGAACTCACAGATGTGTCTTGTTTGACCTGCAGTATTATTTTTATTTGGATTAGATGCCAACATTTAAAAGTAAGGAGATTTTAATTTTTTTTTAATCTATATTTCCAACATTTCTAGAATATCAATCTGACATCAGGCTCACATTTCCACAATGCAAAACTGCTGAGACTGAAAAATGACTGTCCACTGTGGCATTCTGGAACTTTCCATTTCATCACGGTACGCACTTGGGCCACTTCACTCATTGATATTACCTGTCTGGGGGGCCTCATAGGTATTGAGTTTGCAACCCCTGTTATACACACGCACACACACATACACACTCAGTAGTGAAGTTAATAGACTCGAACTTTTTCGGCTGGTCGGTGACATCGCATTGCCTGGAATGGAGGGGACCTTTACAAGCCAGCTCTCTTGAATCAAATGGGATGACCCAGAATTCTCAACTTCTCCTTTGCCATTATCTCTGCAGCCTCCTTGCAGGGAATAAAGCAGAGGGGGCCATGAATCTAATGGGTCTCCTCCCTACAGGAGCAGCATTTGCTGTGATGACTAGGAAAATATTGCTCTCAAGTAAACAGGGACACAAGGGGGCAGGAATCTGATTTTAAAGACACTCAATGTGGCAGAGATTCCTAGCTGTTCACCAAAATTCATTTCTTCTTCCTATCCTCTCTTGTGGTTAGATGTGGCTGTGTGATTGGTTCCCATGAACGGATGCAGCTGGATACTGATGATGAAAGGGATCATTCAAAGGCACAAGACAAAGGGATCTTGGGTCCCTGAATCACCACACTGAAAGGAGCCATCCAACAAGAAGAAATATCCGACTTGGACTGGTCTATGAGAAGAAATAATCTTGTGTTGGAGCCACCCATTTTGAGGACTATTGGTTGCGTCAGCTTTGTCTATCCTGATACAACCTACAAGCGTCCAAGAAAAATGTAAATAAAAATTAAAACTAAATGCACATACAGAGCCACTTTAGTAGCTGCTGTTATTAAGTGTTAATTATGTGCCAAGTGCTTTATGTGTTACGCCTACTGTAGCAATGAGGAAGCAGAGACCCAGAGGAGTAGGGAATTTGCTCCTTGGCAACCAGGTGGGTAGGTCTGAGACTGGAACCCAGGTCTGATTCTGAAGTCCATGTTTTTCCATATGGATATATGGATACTCATTTCCGAGCTCCTGTGATGGACCAGTCTCTCTACAGGTTGTTTTACCCACTTTTCATTTAATCTACCCTACAAACCAATGAGGTGAGCAGTATTTGTCTCCATTTTATAGAGAAAATGGGGGTTCAGAGAGGAGGAGTACCCTTCCTGACGTGCCCATTTGTAAGTGTGAAATTCAGACCTATAACTTTCTCTCTCTACTATTTCCCGCAGGATGGCAGGAGGGTTCGGCAAGACTGAGGACTGTTGACACATTTTGTCAGTTTTGATAAGTGAATTACAGTGTTACTCCTTCACAAATTAGAAATTGTACATTTTTGCTTTGTAAAAACTGGTATTATCATTACATTACTTGTAATTACTCGTAGTATCATTACAAATAATTTTCATGTATATACTTGAAAGACCAAGTATACCCAATCTACATTATACTGTCATATTGTACATACTATATTCTAGTGTCAAAATACGTATGCTACCTTCTAATGTCATAGTATAGAAACTCATATGCTGAATGAATTGATGTCAACAGTGAACTCCCTGGAGCTCCTACAGATGTGCTATTTCATACTTCCATGACTTTGCCCTTTCTGTTTCTGTTGCCAGGGATACCTCCCCACCATTTTTACCTGACCAATTTCTGTACATCTCTCAAGACACAGCTCAGGCATCTCTTCCTTCAGGAAGACTTCCATGAACACCCAGGCAAGCCTAAACGCCTTTCCTACTTTTGTCCTCGTGTCTACCACATTAGATTGAAATTGCATGTTCTGTCTGTGTCTCTCCACTAATCTGTAAATTCCTTAAGGATAAGAACTAAATATTTTTCATATTTTATATAGAAAATATTAGTACGTAGTAGTTGTTGATAAACATAATTTTATAATCTAAACAGCAGCAACACTGGATGGAAGCATAAAGAACTTCCAGTGGAGTTTCGGCAAACCTTGGGTTGACCCTTCCCTGAGGGAACCAAGGCCATCTGATAGTAACTCCTTATAACAGAAACTGACCATCCCTCCTTCCCTTTCGTTGGTACCCTTTTAGCATGCAGAGTGATAAACCACCTGGACTAAAATGTACCAGATACTTGGCAGGTATTCAGTAAATATTTGTTGAATGAATGAGTGAGTGAGTGATTAATCCCAGTCATTAAGGGGACCATTACTATGCATTGGATGATGAAATGCGCCAGTAACAACCAAAACTTCCCTATCTATGAACCATGTTTCGAAATATCTTTGAACCCTTGCACCTGTAACCCAAATAAATTCTGAGGACCCGTGGGGCTCAGGCCATACGTGGAGTCAAACATAGTGAGGCACAGTCTGGCAGCCAAAGCAAATGAAAAGGAACTGCATTCTGTACTTGGGTCTCTCAGAGAACATTAAAGGGGAGCCAAATCATAAACCTCAGCCAGATTTCTCTAAACACCGTTTCCTCTTCTCAAATTGCTGTCACCTCAAAACACCTCCAGATCCTCTCTCTCACCAACCTCCCAGACCCTCTCCCCAACCTCCATACTACAAAAAGTATCTCTTCTTCCCACCTCTCCCCATTATCTTTCTACTCTTTATGTTGCCTGTTGTCCTTTCCCCCTGCCAACTTTCTGCTTCAGGCAAGAATCCTTTCCTGCCGCCTACAATTCTGTCTCTCTCTTTATCCGTCCTCCCCTTTTTTTTACCCTGAAGAGCCTGAAGGTAACCAAACTGAGAAACACTCAACTCTGTTTAACATGAGGATGGAGGAAGGAGGTGAAAAAAGCTGGAACACTCACACATTTTTAAAAGTTCTCGTCCCCATCACACGCACGCTCTTCCCTCTGGCTGGAAGGCCTGATTTTATTTTGCCCACTCATCATTTCATCCTTAAAGATTCACCACAATTGTCCCTCTTCCAGACTATCCTTTTTACTCCCATCAGTAATAGTCATCAGCTCCCAGCTTTGCATCCATAACACCCTGATTGTTCTGCCATTACAGCATTCTTCACAGAGTGCACAATAGTGTACACACCTGTCTCACCCCTACCTTGGGAGCTCCTCAAGGAACGGAGCCACATCCTCTGCACCTCTGTGCATTCAGAGCCCTGTGCAGTGCCTGGGACAGGGTAAGCCCTCAGTGAACATTTGTGAAATGAATTAACGGAAAATGCTCGAAAGCCCACGTTCAGAGCTTTGCCTCTTTAACTGAGGTTTCGAATTTAGTTAATATGTGGATACTCCTGTGAAGCAATATTTTAAAGCTTCATTCATCTGTACCCTAGTAACAGGAAAAGGAGAGACCAGGAGGCCACTGAACATCTAAAGAAAAAGTTGAATAAATTAGAGGAAGATGAAGACCCTGCAGACAAATTTTTCTTCCTCACAATTTTGTCCAGAGCCCAAAATTTTGGACTTCTTCATTGGTGACTCAGGAATTCTGGAGTTCCCAGGACTTTATCAGGTGAATAAAGATATGAATGAATCACCAACACAAAAGTATCTGAAGACTACACACGTACCATCATCTAGTCAAAGTGGTAAATATAATCCTGGAATCAGACATGTATGCGTCCAAATTCTGGCCTCACTACCTTTGTGGTCTTTAGCAAGTCTCTTGGTCTTAGTTTCCTCATCTGCAAAATGGGAATAATAATTAACGGACCTGAAATGGTTTGGGGACAGAATAAATTAGTTAATGAATGTAACATGCTTAGCACAATGTCTCACACACAGTAGGACTCAATAAATGTTTCCATTGTCATCTTTTAAATATGACCTCAACTTAAGGGCCCCACTGTCTCTGTCATAGGCAGACCAATATAGAATTCCTTGAACAGATGTCAAAGCAACAGATAATGCTGGCACATGTAAGAGATGAGCTGAAAGGACAGTAAACACGAGAAAGAAATAGTTCTGGAGGGGAAGTCAAAAAGAGATCTACAGACACACAGAGATCAGCATTTCCTGCTTTCTCCATAATACACCATCCCCTGCCATAATACACCATCACCAGCTGCTGAGGTAGGTCACCTGCTAGGAATCATCAGGAGAGAAATGCCACATCACAGTTCCAGAATTTGAGCATAAAATACTACAGACTCAAAGGAAAAACGTATGGTACCACAGAGGAAAAAAAAATGGTTCTGAATGTCTCCAAGAAGCAGGACTAATCAGATGAAGGAGAGGCATCCACCAACACAAAGCAATCTGAGAAGGAGCAATCTCCCCTAAATGAAGAAACATTAAATAAACAGCTCCCAGGGTTCCAGGAGCCCTGCAAAGCCCTCACACAGAGAGCATCTCTGTACCAAGCATCCATGGGTAGGGGCTGCCTAGGTGATTTCTGTTCTCCCTCCAAACTCCTTTGGGTGGGCTTGACCGACCTCGGAGGAAACAATAGGCAGGAAAAACAATCAAGGTACCAAGTCTCCACAAGAGGTGACAGACTACATTAACCATGTATTTTGGGGTGATGAAAATGTCTTAGAACTAGATAAAAGTGATGGTTGCACAGCATTGCGGATGAACTAAATGCCACTGAATTGCCAACCTTAAAATGATTAATGATAATTTTATGTTAAATGAATTTTACCTCAATTTTTTTTAAAAAAAGAAGCCGTCTCTCTATTTTTCTCACACCCTCCCCCCACCCCTCAAAGGAGTCTATCTTTTCCTATCCTTACTGCTATTTTTCTTTGTTTTCTCCTTCCATCACCCTTCTTGGATCATGTTCAAGTGTGAATAACTCTCATAAGTACCAAGTCACCCAAAAGACCAAGCCAAGACCTTCCACAAAGAAGAACCAGTGTTCAAAGAAGTTTCCAGGAGGGAAAGCAGAATGCTTGTCTTGAGCATCTCAGCAGCCCTATCTAAAAGCACAACAAATATATCATTTTGTCCACTACCCCCTCTGTTTCTCCTTTCTGCCCCTTGAGGAAAGCTCATTATTAATAGACTCAAACCACCCCATGCCCCACTTTTTTGTTTCTTCCAATACTTATCTAACTCCAGCCTCTTCTCTGGACCTTGGATTGGAAGAATCTCTTTCCTGCTTCCCTCTCTTCTGCACGTAAATCCTTCATGTTTGGGTCAGAAGAATTTTGAATAGAACAATTTATCATGTTAATGTCCTGATCTGAAACATCAGATGGCTCCCCACTGCTAATACAATACAGTTCAAATTCAAACAGGAGGTGCCATTGCAAGGTGACGCCAACCCCATCCTTCTGGCTCCAGCCTCATTCCTGATGGAACATGCTCTGTCAGTAAGCATTCTTTCAAGGTTTTGTTTCATTGCTTACCCTCCCTCTTCCTGGAATACCTGTTCATTCTTCCCTTTCCTGATGATAAAATCTGTCTCATCCTTCCAGGCCCACACCTATCACCAACTTGGGGACACCTTTGCTGACTCCATGCTCAGAGTTAACCTCCCCCTTCTGTTTTCATTAGCATTAGTTATGCTGATGTGTTCATAAGAGCAGCTCAGGCAGACTAGGAATGCCTTGAAGATGGAGACTTTGCCTTTGTTAGCTCTGTGTCTCCATCCCTAACCCAATGACTGGCACACGTGCGCCAAGACATTGGTCTGTTGAAATAAACTGGTTTGAAAATTCTCAAGGACACAAAAAGGATGTTGAGCAATGTGTCCTGGACTTCCTGAGCCTTCTAACTTCCATAAAAATGAGATCTGCAGGAGAGTCCTTGGGAACTAATTAAGCATTAGGACATTTCTATGCTCACACACAGGCGTCCATGCACTTCAGAAACACTCCCACAGAATGGAACCATCAGACCAAGTTCTCCTTTCTTAACTCATTAATATTTGACTTCCCTAGCTCTCAGATGTCTCGAATATTTTAATTACAGAATCTTATTACATGCTCAGGGATTTTAAAAGAAACAGACACAATTTTCATAAAAGTTTTATGAATCTGACTCAATATGTGAATATATTTCAATCCAATAAGTATTAATAGTAATTAAAATTTATGGCACACTTACTTAGTGCCAAGCATTATCTCATTTAATCCTGACCAAAGTCTTAATGAGGTTCAGAGAAGTTAAGTATTTGCCCAAGGTCACACAGAGTCTGACTCAACCAACACACTTTGCCAATTTCTGAAGTTGACTGTCTCATTTTTTATTAATAATTTCTACCTAGGGAGCCTTTACTACGTTTAAGATGGCATGCTTGTTCTCATAAATGCCAGGAAATCAATGCTTCCGTCCTTCCCCAGAGCAGCCCTCAACCAATGACTGATTCTTCTCCTTGGATAAACTATCTCAAAGGCTGTATTCTACACTGATTCCCAGAGCTGCCCAATGGGATTAAGCTCTAAAGACCCATCTGGATAATACACTCTTTACTGGCTACCTTACCTCTCCTTACTTTATACTCTCCAGTGTCGTTACATGGGATCACCTCCCAAATAAAGTACTTGTATTCAAATCCTTGTCTCGAGGCCTGCCCCTGGAGGAACCCAAACCAATATAATGTTCCACATCAGGGTCAGCAAAATTTTCCTGTAAGGGGTCAGACAGTAAATATTGCTAGCCAAGCTGTTCTATCACAGCTACTCAACTCTGCCACTATAGCACAAAATTGTAGAGACAATATGCAAAGGAATAAGTGTGGTTGTGTTTCTATAAAACTTTATTTGTGCACATCGAAATTTGAATTTCATGTAACTTTCACATGTTGTGAAATATGATTTTTCTTTTGATTTTTTTTCAACCATTTAAAAATGTTAAATCCATTCTTAGCTTGTAGGCAATAGTTTGCCAACCCCTGCTTCACAATATTCTCTTGTAATCCTATCATTAACCACGTGAGACAAGAATCACTGTTACTGAGTCCAAGCTCCTACTGCTCGCCACACGACAGGCCAATAAATCGAGAGACAAACTGTTGGGTCAAGGGACAGCAATGTTATTCGGAAAGCCAGCAGACCCAGAAGATGATGGACTAGTGTCCCAAAGAATCATCTTGCCCAGGTTTGGATGCTAGGTTCTTTTATAGAACAAAGTGGGGGAGGTGAAGAGGTAAAGTAAACAGGCAGTTAAGTTGTTGCAAATATTTCCTGGTTCCAGCTAGACTCCGAAGGGGATGTGTTAATTTCTTCTTTCCTGTAGCCGTTCACCAGTGGGCTGAGTCAGGATGTTTCCTTTGAGCTTAAACAAAGGTATTTTAACTTAAAACTCAGGCATGGGAGGCAGGGTTCCCAGAGATGGGCATTTAAGCTTATAGGCAACATCTCTTTAGTGATTAACTTATAGCAAAAGCAATAGAATACAAAGGTTAAAGTAAAAGAAATGGGTCCAATATGGAGTCAGATTTGTTCTTCCCTATTACACCATAATTGTTGCCATTTTCCAGATGAGGAAAACAGAAGTTTAGGAAGGTTAAGTGGTTTTAAGATAACACACAAATTCCAACGAATAAGCGTGGTACACAAGGTCCTAGAACGGTCCTCTGGAATGCCTATTCAAAAGTTCTCAACACCCCATCACTTGAGAGAATAAAGTGATAACTTCTCTGGTGGTTCTTGAGTTGGCACCTGCCTCTCTGCATACCTAGGCTTTGACAGAGCAGTGTGGTGACTCAGCATGAAGTAGTGGCAGCAGCTGCTCCCAGATGCCAGCCAAAAATGGCTTGCTGGAACACTTCTTGGAAAGAGTTGCTCCTCCTTACTTTGCTAAGAAACCATATGCAGTGTCACAGCAGGACAGGAGAGCCTGAGAAGATCCAAGGGTCGGCTGAGGGACACCTTGGAGACAGGACAGCTGGAGCAAGTCTCCATTTACCTGCCATTCTGTTGGCATGAGACCACCTGTATTTCTCTATAGTGTTTGTGTATGTATACAGATACACCTGTAAATGTGATTAAGAACACAGTACATCACACACCTGGGGCTAAACAGAGCTTGGCTTAGACAAACTTAAAAGCTCAAAGTATGCATGCCAAGTCCCAAGTTTATTCAATAGTATAGTATAACAGAAGCTCTTCCTCACTCCATCCAGTTGGCCCAATGCCCCTAGGGGGTGATACTACTAGGTAGGACTTACCTGGTCCTTACCACGTGCCAGGCACTAGACTAAGACTTTACATACAATAGTTTGTTTTATCCTCACAGAAATCCTATGAGGTAGGTGCTATTGGAAACCCCATTTTACAGATGAGGAATCCGAGTGTTCAAGTAATTTTCTCAAGGTCACACAGCCCGTGAGTGACAGAGCTGGGTTTCAGAGTCCATGCTGTAAACCTGGGGTTGGCCAACATTCTATGTAAAGGGCCAGATAGTGAGTATTTTAGGTTTTGCAGGACACATATGGTCTCTGTCACAAATTATTATTATTATTATTTTACAATTGTTTTACAATGTAAAACTCATTCTTAGCTCAAGGATTGTTCAAAAACAGCCTTTTCTAAGCCATTATCCCATGGTGTAGATGTTTGAAAAACTGGCCCCAATTCTCCGCACCCACCCACATCCACCTGCACCCTATGCCAATGACTCTTCAGAGCCAGCCCACTCCGACCTTGGGCTTGACCATCTGACTTGCTTTGGCCAATGGGATGTAGGCAAATATGGCACATGCACACAGAGGCTTGAAAAGCATTTGCACATCTCTCACTCTTGCATCTTTCCTGCCGTCACCACAAGAACATGCCCACGTTGGTCTGCTGGAGGATGAGTCACACGGAACAGAACTTGGTTGCCAATCTCCCAAGCAGAAGCCAGCCTAAACTAGCCAATCCCTATTTAACCCCCAGACTTGCTTGTGAAAGATCTCAGCCAAGTCCAGCAGAGCTGCTTACCCGGCTTGCAGCCAACCACGGAGTATGAGCAAGCCAGCTGATATCAGCCGACCCTGAACCTTAAGAGCTAAATAAATGTGTATTATTGTATGTTACTGAGTTTGTCATTTGTGACTGTTTGTTATGCAGCACTGTAGTACCAATAAATAACTGACACATGCAGTATTAATAAAGCCTTTGGGTTGCCATTAACTGAACCCCAAGTGAAGTAAAAGAAGAAAGACACAGCATTCTTGTAAGTTTCCTAGAATAACCCATGAAAGTCAAGGGCTAAAACAATCCCTCCTCTTCCCTCCAGTCTCCAGTCACACAGCCACCAGCAGTTTTTGAGTTTTGTATTTTGGGAAGGGAGGCTAACAGACTCCCCTCCTTCTGGTTGAAGTAAAGAGTCCCAGGGGAAGGCAGTCATTGGTTCTGGAAGGTGGGATACCATGATTTGCTGAACTGGAGTCAGGAGACCACATGGGCTCACACTGAAACATGGATGCCCCTGCTACAATCCATATGTATAAGACAGAAGGGATGATTCATGGCAAAACGTGCTGTGTGTCCTCCCTGCAATGGACACTCCACTGCACCGTGGAGGTGCCTGCAGTAAAGTTGAGACTGTGAACCCTGGAGCCGGACAACTTTGGTTCAAATCTGGCTCTATCATTTACTCAACCACAGGTTATTTAACACCTCTGCACCTCAGTTTTCCCGTCTGAAGTGGTGTTAATAACAGTACCTACATCATGGGGTACTCTTGTTTCCTTACGAAGATAAAATGAGTGAGTATTTGTAAAATGCTTAGAACGACGCCTGCCATAGAGTAAGGAGCATCCTTTTCGAGGGACAACAACTGCACACCAGGGAAATATGTATAAGAACCCACTAACTGATAAATATAGAGATAGATGATAGATAGATAGATAGATAGACAGATACTAACTGGCAGCAGGGAAGAATGGTGAAATCATTTACAACCAGGCCAGGGTGAGAACAAGTTAGAGTATTAATCAAGAGTAAAAGTGATTAGCTGCCTTAAATGCTTATATTCTGCCTGGGGCTGTAATTCTTATATATCACACACTTGCTTTAGGAGAGAAACTGGAGTATTCAAGGCTAAGCAACAGAGAGAAAGGTTGTTGGCTTATTGATGCTTAAATATTTCTCTGAGCCCCAGGAAGCTTTCCAAAGGCTCATAAATGTCCACCTAAGTACAGAGGTCCTGTAGGCATGGCAGACTGTTATTTGACTCCTCATTACTCACTCCTTCCTTTTTCCATGAAAACAGAACCTCAATTTAGATTAAGCTGTGCATCCAGCCTCAATCAATGGATCGGGGTTGGTTTAAGCCAATCACAGCAATTCTATTTCCAAATCTCCCAGCTTCCTTAGCACATGAGGGAATCACATGAGACCAATTTTGGCTATTGAGACATAAGGGAACTCTGCTGTAAGGATTTCTAGAAACTGGGTAAGCTTTAACTTTACTGGCAAAAAGTTTAAAATGTAGCTGACATGACCTTTTCTTCCATTATCTAGCTTTGGATGAAGAAAGGATGGCTGGAGAAGCCCAGCTGCTTTGCGACTGTAAGGAAAAGACCAAGAGGAATACAGAGATATCAGCCACACAGTGTTGAAACCATTGAAACAATGCCAGCAATTACCTACATTTGGAATCCTCATTACAGGAGAAAAATACAGTCTGAATGGATATCCTGAAACTCATAAGAGTACAGTCCAGGTGGAAACAGTGGAGCGCAGGCCTAAACTATGCTGCTCCTTAAAAGGCTAACACAAATAAGTTTGAGACAAGCTGCATCCTCACTTCCCATCTTGGAACACACCATGTACTAAGTACTTAGTACAATGTACTGAAAACTCCTGAATCCTGCATGTCGTGGGGAGAGACTACCTCTCCTTGCTCTGGGGTCCAAGTAGAGATTCCGGGAGAAGGAACCCATTGGTTCAAGGGGATAGCATATTGTGATTGTCCCATTTGATCTGGGTGATCACCCTCTGAGGACATGGAAGCAGGTGACTTAGTTACACAGCTGCTCCTGCTACCATGATATGGCTAAGGAGGAGGGGTAGTTCCTAGCAAGGGATGCTGGGTGTCCCAGACTGCAGTGTGTCCCAGTGTGAATCCCTTACAGTGAGGAAATCACTGTGGTGAAGACTATAGGACATTAAAGGCTCTGAAAAGTCCTACAATAAAGACATCTATACCATTTTTGCTTAACTCAATGTTTCCCAAACTCATGGTATCATAACCAGCTTCTTTACTGTCTCATTAGAGGGGCATCTTCATACTAGAATTGATGCTAATTTATTAAAGCATAATCTTCTCCCAGAGAGCAGGATAGAGATGAAAATAGTCAAAGGTGGCCCCAGATGAGACTTTAGAAATGGGTCAGTTCCAACTTTCACTGTATAGATGAGAAAACAGACGATCCAGCCAGGGAATAGCTCACTCAAGGGTCAATGGCTCAAGCTATTGGTAGAACACAGAGCAACCTCTCAATCACGGTGGGCTCCAATCCTTAGGGGCTTCCCTATTACAGAGGACAATCCTAAACTATCAGATTTCACACATGGAGGTTGCCCCACCATGGAGGAGTGGGTGCAACTGAGCATATGGCAAGGAAAGTCCCAGAATGTGGCTCAGGATAATCCAAGTTCTCACATTTCCTCAGTACTAGTCAATAAAGATTAAGAATGTTTTCAGGGCAGACTATCTGGCAACAAATTCAAGTTCTGCCACTTACTAGCTGCGTGACCTTGGAGAAGCCACTTAAGCTCTCTGTGCCTCAGTCTTCTCATCTGATACGTGGGTATGGTAAGTCTCCACTTGGTAGATCAGTTCTGAAGGATTAATTTATATAATACTATTCAAATGCTTAGGACTGTGCCTGGTATATAAAGTTAAGTGGTGAAAAAAATGTTTACCTTTATTATATGATTTCATTTATATGAAATGTCCAGAATAGGCAAATCTTAAGAGATAGAATCTAGATGAGTGGTAGCCAGGAGGTGGGGTGAGGAGAGACTGGGAAGGGACTGGTAAGGGGTATGAAAATGTCCTAAAATTGATAAGTGGTGATGGCAGCACAACTCTGTGAATAGACTAAAAACCATTGAACTGTGAACTTTAAAGGAGTGAATTGTATGGTATATGAATTACATATCAATAAAGATGTTAAATAAAAAATAAGTACAGGGACTTCCCTAGTGGCGCAGTGGTTAAGAATCCGCCTGCCAACGCAGGGGCACGGGTTTGATCCCTGATCCAAGAAGATCCCACATGCCGTGGAGAACTAAGCCCGTGCGCCACAACTACTGAAGCCCACGTGCCTAGAGCCCGTGCTCCACAACATGAGAAGCCACCGCAATGAGAAGCCTACGCACCGCAATGAAGAGTAGCCCCCGCTCACCGCAACTAGAGAAAGCCCGCGTGCAGCAACGAAGACCCAATTCAGCCAAAAATAAATAAATAAATAAAATTTTTTTACAATAATAATAAGTACATACTTGATTAATTTTAATGGAGGAGTCACATCAGAGTTTAGACTAGAACTTTGTACTTAGTAGGCAGTCAGTATTATGAAACTGAATATACTGTTTTCTTGTCTCTAAGATGCATTTTTTTTTACTTCACATTCTAACTCTTCCAAAATCAGGATGTATCATGTAACTGATATGTATATTTAATGTCATTTCCCGTCCCCCCCAAAAGGCTGCTCTTAATAGTTCGTCTCTCAGTTAGCAGCATTCTGGAATGAAGAAATAATGGTAACACATGATGCAGCAATGTTATATCTCAATAAAGCTGGGGGAAGAAATGTGGTAACAAATGCACTCATCCAATCATTTGTTGAACATTATTATGTGCCAGATTTCAGAAAGCACTGCCATTCACACCTTCCTCAATGGAGGACTCTCATTTAAAATGTTTATCTGCAGGATTTTGATAAAACAGAGTGGCATGTGACTCGGCTTAATGGCCTTTCAAATCCTTGTTGAGAGCTGCCTGTACACCATGTTTCACTACTTAGGATGTTGTAACAGGCACTGCCCATCCGATCCCATGTATCCTTGGCCCACCTCTGAGTTCACCTGTAGACGAAGTCGATGGTCTTCCTGCCTGTGGATGGCTTCCCACTTCAGGTACCCACAGCTTTCTGCTTCTCTGCCTAAAATCTTCTTCCCAGCCAGGGAGTTTGCCCAGCAACACAGGGAAGGGAGAAGTGCCAGGGATCCAATACCCTGGGAAAAACAGTCAGTGAATCTATATCCTGGCCTCTCAGTCTGGACAATTCAGGAGGCATGTTTCACATGGTTTCTCAGAGGATTCCCAATGGGATGGAGCCCCAGTTGCCCAAGAACGTGCTCATGAATGAAACTTTACTGGATCTTCTCCCTTCCCTCTCGTTTCCCCCCTCCTCCTTCAATATGATTCATGGGGTCCATTTCCCCAGATAAACTGTCTGCTTGGGTCCCTGTCTTGGGGTTTGCTTTCAAGGAAACCCAAGCTAAGGTTGATGCTTTGAAGACAACTGAAAACTTCAAACAGATGCTTTTACATATATTTATTTGTACCTCACCTCACGTTACAGAGGATTTGTGGTGACCTAGAACTGAATTATGCTTAATAAAATAATGAATTCATAAATAATAAGGAACTGGGACCATGAAATTAAGGAATAGGTAGTGTATTATTCAGATTCAACTGCCATAACAAAATAGCACAGATTGGGACTTCCCTGGTGATCCAGTGGTAAAGAATCCACCTTACAATACAGGGGAACGAGTTCAATCCCTGGTCAGGGAACTAAGATTCCACATGCCTCAGGGCAACTAAGCCTGTGCACCACAACTACTGAGCTCGCGCGCCTCAACTAGAGAGCCTGAGTGCTGCAAACTACAGAGCCCACGCACTCTGGAACCCACGCGCCACAACTACAGAGCCCACGCACCCTGGAGCCTGTGCGCCACAACTAGAGAAGAGAAAACCCGCACACCACAACTAGAGAGAAACCTGCACGCCGCAACAAAGAGCCCGAGTGCCGCAATGAAAGATCCCGCGTGCCTCAACAATGATCCCACGTGCCACAACCAAGACCCGACACAGTCAAAAATAAATAAAATGAATAAATAATAAAGTAAATCTTAAAAAAAAATAGCACAGACTGGATGGCTTAAACAATAGAAATTTATTTCTCATAGTCCTGGAGACTGGAAGTCCCAGATCAGGGTCTCTCTGGGTTCCATTTCTGGTGAGAGCTCTCTGCCTGGCTTGCAAATGGCTGCCATCTCACTGTGTCCTCACATGGCCTTTCCTCTGTGCCTACACAGAGAGCGAGATATCTCTGGCATCTCTTCCTCCTCTTATGAGGACACCAGTCCTATTAGGTTGGGGTCCTACCCTATCACATTATTTAACCTTATTTACCTCCTTTAGACCCCATCTCCAGATACAGTCACATTGGGGGTTAAGGCTTCAACATATTTAAGGGGGCACAAAATTCAGTCCACAGCAGGTGGCAACTAATAGACTGTATTTTAATTCTTTGTGTATGTATCTGTTTTCCTCCACAGACACGGCTATGTATTCCCATAGCCTCTGATGGTCTGGCATGAATGGGTGCTCAGTATATGTTCATCAAAATGAGCTGAATGGAGAGAACACAACTGTGCTGGCCGCCAAGAGCATATGTGGATTTCTGAATACAAGAGAGCTTCTTGGCAGCCAAAACTAAAAAGGGAGGCACAGGTAGTGGCATAATTCTCATTATCAAAAAAGTAATAGTCTATTTTGTCAAGGAAACCACTTTCAACTTAAACACTCAGACATGGCATTTCTCCCACTCTTACAATATCTCCAAGCCTCTCCTTTTCCCTTTTATCTCTACAGAATATCTGTTTCCCTCTCTTCAAAATAGCTTTCAAGTCCCTGTTCCATCTTTGCTCAAGCTCCAAGAAGATTCTTATCTTATTTTTAAAAAGGAGTTGTGCTCTCCAAACACCATTTCTTAATGAGGAACTTTTGGCTGTTGGTGAAAGAAATCTCAACTCAAAAGTGCAAGCAAAAGGAGGAAATTAGCTCATGAAAATGTAAATCACAGGGGTAGCTAGCTTCAGGTATGGCTGGAACCAGGAGCTCAAACAATGTCATGAGGACCATGTGTCCCTCCGTCTTTCATGTCTGCATCCCCCGTGTTGGCCTGTTTGTAGACAGATAGTCTCCTCCAAGATGGCTTCTAGAAAAACTAGGTTTACATTCTCAGAGCTCCAATTTTAATAGGAAAGAGAAAGCATGCCTCTTTTCTGACCATGCAAGCCAGAAAGTCTCAAAACTGGATCAAAATGACCTGATTAGCTTGGCTTGGGTCATGTGACAACACCCCAGTGGTTTGAAGGATATGAGAGTCTGATTGGCCAGGCCTGGGTCACATGCTCACCTCTGAAGGAAGGGAGGGGGGATGAGGAGAGGCAGGGAGAACATCATAGTGGAGTCAACTCCACCAGAAGCACATGGACTAGGGACTTCCCTGGTGGCACAGGATTTAAGAATCCACCTGCCAACGCAGGGGACACGGGTTCAAGCCCTGGTCTGGGAAGATCACACATGCCACACAGCAACTAAGCCCATGCACCACAACTACTGAGCCTGCGCTCTAGAGCCCACGAGCCACAACTACTGAGCCCACATGCTGCAACTACTGAAGCCTGTTTACCACAACTACTGAAGCCCACTCACCTAGAGACCGTGCTACACAACAAGAAAAGCCACCGCAATGAGAAGCCCACGCACTGCAAAGAACAGTAGCCCCCACTCGCCACAACTAGAGAAAAGCCCACATGCAGCAACAAGACCCAACGCAGCCAAAAATAAATAGATAAATTTTTTTTAAAAATGAAGCATATGGACTAAAAGTGGGGGAGAGATGGTAACTGAGAGGAAATTTAGGATACACCTACCAGAGAAAGTGTGTACGGTAGATTCTGGGCAGGAAATGACCAATACTCCATAACTTCCAGTTAGGATCAACCATTCCTTCATATTCTGTTTTATGTTAGGGGTGAGGAGGGTCAACCATAATAAAGCCAATCACTCAAATAAATCCATTTTATATTTTAAAAATAAAATAAAAGTTCTTTTCAGGACCATCCAAAATCACAGTTATGAATCAAGTATCAGGAAATGGATTTTTCATGGAGACATAGACAATATTCCTTCTGCAAAAAAACAAATGTAGCTAAAAAAGATAATCTATTTTAGGGCTTCCCTGGTGGCGCAGTGGTTAAGAATCCGCCTGCCAATGCAGCAGACACAGGTTCGAGCCCTGGTCCGGGAAGATGCCGCAGAGCAACTAAGCCCATGTGCCACAACTACTGAGCCTGTGCTCTAGGGCCCACAAGCCACAGCTACTGAGCCTACGCACCACAACTACTGAAGCCTGTGTGCCTAGAGCCCGTGCTCCACAACAAGAGAAGCCACTGCAGTGAGAAGCCTGAACACTGCAATGAAGAGCAGCCCCCGCTCACCACAACTAGAGAAAGGCTGCGCAGCAATGAAGACCCAACACAGCCAAAAATAAATAAGTAAATAAAAATTAAAAAAAAAAAAGATAATCTATTTTAAAAGATTTAGGTATTACAAGGCTTGACTGGGCAGTAAACTGCAAATGCCAGTGAGTTTCATTCCCGAACACAGCCTGAAAGACACATAAAAAGAGCCATCATTGTTTTGCAAACTGGAATCAGCTTGTTAGATTTAGTTGCCAGACAAGCAACAGGCAGGCAGTGTGCTGACTCTCAGAGATATTCATCTCCACTCAATCAGACCTTCTCCCACCAAAAGAACAAAGGGTTAAAAAATTTTTTTTAAAAAGCCGAAACTAAGGAAGACCTCCCTCAGCTTCCAGGAGTTAAGTTTTTGAGGTTTTTTTTGGTTGAAAGCTCTCCAGCATCTCTCCTAAAGAAATCAGCCCAGCTGATGGACCCTTGTCAATGCAGCCACGGCTTTCTCCCAATACACCCAACTATTTAATCTATATTCCCTGCAACAGGAAGGAGTATGCAGAACCATCATTAATTCATAGCTGCATTCTCAGGGTATAGCAGTTACCTATTGCTAAAATAATGCTGCATAACAAACTCCCCCCAGACTCAGTGTCTTGACAAAATAGTTATGTTAGCTCATGAGTCTGCTTGGCTGGGCAGTTCTTCTGGTCTTGGCTAGATGTCAGCTGCGGACTGGGAGATTCAGTTCTGCTCCATGCATCTCTCATCCTCCCCGTGGGACCAGTGGGCGAGGCTAGAAATGTCTTTCTCATGGCAGTGGCAGAGGGCAAGAGCAGACAGGACCAATCATGAGGCATTTGCATGCCTCTACTTGTGTCACATTTGCTAACACTGCATTGGCCGAATCAAGTCACATGGTTGTCCAGAGTCAGAGTGGGAGGGCTCTATAAAGGCACATGATGTGGCTCTTGGGCGGGGTACCATTTTTACAAACTACCAAAGGAGACAGCCATGAAAACGATAACAAAGGCAGTCTTGGGTCTAATTAGCTGGCATTTAGGCAATAGAAGGCAGAATTTATTTGTCCAATGTAGTTACTTTTTTTTTTTTTTTTTTTACTTTTCCTTAAATGGCTTTTATTTAGAGGGAGGATGGACACAGAAGCCTCTTGTGGGCTTGAATGTCAAGTAAGAAAGATCCAGATATCCAAGGAAATGAAGGAAGAAGGGAAAACTTTAATACTAAATAAGGAAAATCACAGCTCCTGCAACCACCCGAGGAGAGAAGAGGCCCCAGGAGGTGCCTAAGTAACCCGCAATGAGGGTCTACCAAAACATCAGCTTTTTGCCAAGAAATCTTCAAGGTGACCCCAGGCAAGAACTTCAGGATTTGGGGAGGAGGAGGGAGCATTCCAGTGAGGTATTCCAAAGGAGAGGGAGCCTCTTACTTTCACAAGTGGTTAAAACACCCAGAGCTGAACCTAAAATTAGAAAATTAAAACTAAATAAGGGAATTCAAGCAGGACCATTTCCATCAAAAGCCCCAAGCACGTGGGCCACGCTGTCAAGTGGAGACCATCAAACTGAGAAGTGTAAATGAATCTGGGAGATTAGACAGATCAGTTGGAAAAGGAGGAAAGTGCCTTTTGAAAGCCCAGATCGGAGATCAGATTTTGTCACCGGCAGGAAAGCTGCCCTCCACTTCTGTCTGGCCCTTTGAGATAGCTGCCTGCCTTAGAACATTTGGTGTTGCCCCTGGAAAACTTTCTACAAAGAAAAAAATACATAAAAGTCCCCCAGGATATTACTCAATAGAAAGCTCTTTTTGAAAGTGTCTGTACAGCCTGTTGTGTTTTAATGAGTTGAAACGTGTGTCTCCATTGGCTGGGATTTTAAAAAGCCTTTTTCTGCCTGCTCCCTCTGGCTCCTACTAGTTCTGTTTGATTCTGCATATTCATAAAATGCTCGACAGGACACAGCACAGTTCAAACAGGCTTTCAGCTTTGCCGACTTCAACAAGCCTGTTCCTCTCCACTTGGCAGTTAATTCACTGAGCTCATAAGACACACTGGGCATTTCGAGCTGCAAGTTGGCAGAGCAAGGTGCAGATTTCAAAGACTTGGGGGGACCAAAGGAAAGGGGTTAGCCAGATGGGCTCTGCCCACTTCTGATTAGCATGGGGATTAGGAGCCTTCCCCCCATCTCAGTTTGCCAAATAGTTTATATTTTACTTTGCTTCTTCTTCTCCTTTGGGAATTCCTATTAAGCAAGGAAGGCAGTTGTAATCTCCAGGAAAGAAAAGAGGAATGAAGAAAAATGCCTGCCGGTAATTTATTGAGACAAAACTTCCTTTCCTTGCTCTTGAGGTCACCCATTTCCCTCCATGCACGTTGTCACCAACTGAGTTCAAGGCCACCTTGACATTTCATTTGGTTTGGAGGATCAGCCTCCTCCCTGGTCTCCCTGCCTCCACTGTGGCTCAGTGTCCTCTCCTCCATGTGGTCAGAGAAACATTTCTAGAGCACAACACTGATCTGTGTCCCTTCACTTGTTTAGTAAATGATGTACTTATTGGGCATCTACTGTGTATTAGGCAACGTGTGAGGCTCTGGGGAAATAATGGAGCTTACAGACCAGTGGACGAGATCAGCTTTGTCACATAATTACACAAATGTGAGACTACAAGGATGGAGGTGCTATGAGGTTAAGGATGTGGACCTCTGGGAGCATATAACACAAGGGGATGCGAGATCAGGGAAGGTCTCTCTGGGGACGTGATCTCTGAGAGCCATCTGGAAGACTTCCAAAGTTAACTAGATGCAGAATGGGTTTGAGACAGGAGATAAGAAAAGAGCTTTCTCTCAACGGGGACAAGATTGAACAAAAGGTGGGAGGGAGCATGGTAAACTTTGAGAATCCAAACCTGTTCATCTCCTGCTCCATCTGATTTAAGAAACAGACAAAAGTCCCTACCCTGACTGCCCCATTTCCTTCCAATTCTACCTTCTAACCGAGGACTAAATCCAACTCCCAAACCCATCTGTGGGACTCTTTAGAGTGAAAAGAATAGACTCTCCTTTGTGGAGCATCTAGCCAGACATAGGGCTAGATACGTGCTGTCTACACACACAGACACACACACACCAACACCACCACCACCACTCCTATGAGGGAGATGCTGGTTTTGCCCCCATTTCACAGGAGAGGAAGTTGGGGCTGGGTGTGAATAAACACCAAAACGAAGACCACACAGACTAGAAGGTGGAGCTGGGATTCCAAGCCCAGTGGTCTGACACCAGAACCCAACTAACAGGTAATACCACTTCCCTCTGGAAGAGGAGATGGTCAAGGTCTTGAGAAAGGCACTGAGGAAGCCCAATACGGTTCCTCTCTCAAGCCAAGTCCATTCCATTGTTAGTGGCTGTTTAGAACACAGCATTGAAAGGGCTGTAAAGCTACTTCCAGGCTCCCAGGACAGCCCCTTGTGATTCATTAGCAATGTCTGCCATGAGTACAGGACAGGAAAGGGGCAGCACATGTGCCACATATTTTTCATCCCTGGACCAGCTGAACTGATACTCTGGATTCCACCCTCCAAACCAAATTCAGGGAGTGTGGACCAGAGTTCCTTCTTCATAAGACATTCATGGGCCTTCTCCAGCTGCTCCAGGGCTCTCTTTCAAAGATCCCAACTCAACTGCAGATAGACTCAGAGATCCAGCTGAAATCAAGTTAGCCAACTCTCCCCCTGAACTTCTTCCCACGAGGCTTTTCTTCCCAGTGACACCAAGCAGCACCCTGGGGGGCTCCTGGGCCTTGCTGTGTCCCGCATTTCTTGATTACAGGACATAGGCTTCATTCAGCCTCCACCTTCCCTGAGTTCCAATGGGCAGTTCAAATATTTGCTAATCAGGGAAGGAAGGGGATGCAGAGATAAGGGAGGAGCAGTCAAGAAACAATAGTGCAGCCTTGGGGCAGCGTCCTGGTTCCCCTTGAAGGGACACACATCACAATATCTTTGAGCTCTTTTGCAGATACTGAAACCCCCGCCAGGTGGGAGAAGTTAACTGTATGCTGCCGCAAGCTCCTAGACCCCAGATGGGTTGGAACCAGAAGGTTGATGATACTGACTCCCACTTATCTCACCACCAACCAATCAGAAGAAAGTCCATGAGCTGATCACGCCCTCTTTACTATAAAACTCCTCACTACCTCCTCCAAGTCAGGACACACAGTTTTGAGGGCATTAACCCACTGTGGTCCCCTTTGCCTGGCAAGGCAATAAAACTTTTCTTTTCTACTTCACCTAAAAGTCTGTCTCTGAGAATTCAGTGTCAGGGTACAGAGGCCGTACTCAGCTTTACCAGGACCCCCAAAACCCTAACTTTTAGGAAACCAAACCCATCTCTCCCCACCACGCACGAAAACCGTTAGCTAGTTGGCTTCATCTTCTTTTCCACCAACAAAAATCAAACAGACAAAAGCAAGAACTTGATGATCTCAAACTACGTAACCAGCCTTCAACCACCTGAAGGCCTCCCAATTTCTGAGACCCTCACTGATTTCCCAGTGCCCCTGCAGAAACTTCACTGTCATTTGGAAAACCCAGGGTTGTTTCCCTATCCATCTATTACAGTAATGCCTATGGGTCTGACAGGGTCCTGCCTATGGGTCTGACTCTGTCTGCTGGCAGAGTTTCAGCAATTTTGACCACGTTATCCTTGTCCAATAGAGCAAACAGAAATGCTGCTCCTCTTCGCCACCCAGATCTCCCTGAACTTGGAGCTTTCTTGATGAAACATAAATATGCATGCCCCTTTCATCCCCTCCACTCCTCTGCTCTGATGCCCATTTTATGAAGAACACTTTTGATGACTGGAAATGCATTCAGCTGTGTCTGCCTTTTTTTTAAGGCAGCCTTTAAAATCATCTCTCTGGGTCTAATTATCTTGTATAGAGAGACTAATATTTCACTTCATTTCTCTGTGTCTTTCGGGTTTAGCAGCCATCTCCCTTCCCTGTGATAATCTAGCCATATTACAACACACAGGAGGGTAGGGGATTCACAGGACCCTGGGGTGCTTTCCATGATGGAGACAGAGAAGGAAATAGCTGGGTCCTTACCAAGCTTTCTCGACGTTTAATTGCTATCGGAGCCAGATCAGTCTGGCTCATTGGCATTCTCTTTTCTCAACTCCTCCATTTTGAAGATGATTCTACATTAAACAGAAAGCAAAGGTTGCTTTTTTTCTGCTTTATTTTGAAAGGCTGATAGGATAGAGGTTTAGGGCACAGACTCTGGAGTCTAAGCATCCTGGGTTTGAATGCTAGCTGCATCCTTTATTAAATGCCTGACTGAAAGTGCCACAACCTCTCTGGCTTCAGTTTTCTCATCTGTAATATGGGACTAAGAGCAGTAGCTCCCCATGGGGTTGTTATGAGGGTGAAACAAGCTGATATTTGTGCTTAGAACAGGGCTGGAACATGGTGAGCAGTACATAAGTGTTTGTGAAATAAAATTAATGGTTTAGTCAAAAATCTCTGCCCTAACTCCTCCCTTCCATCTGGATTAACAGCTGACTATCTCAGAATGGTACGTGGATTATTAGTGAGGGCAGACGAACACTAGAAAGGCAACTGCCACGGACTTTGCAAAAGATGTGGGAGCTCTTGCCCTGTCACAGCAAATGAACAGGGTCTCAGGAAACCCTCAGATTTTTCTTTTCCTTTCTTTTTTTCCCCCACACCATGTCTAAAACGTTATTAACTAACTGTCAATGTTTTAAAAGGCAGCAGTTTCAAATGAAAATATAATTGTATGGCTTCTCTTGAAAAAAAAAATAGAAGGTCTGCCTGTCTGGGCTCACGTCCCCACACGGCCCATTGCAGAGGATGGGGCAGGTCCTCTGCGGTTCTCTGCAGCCCCTCTCTGCCTGTCTCCCTCATTTGCCTCACCTGCCGGGCTCTGGTAGCTATTTGAGGTTATCACCCCCACCCTAGATCCTGGGTGTGATTCTACAAGAAGGAGGCGCCCAAAGTTCAGACACATGTGGACGGATGTGAGCAAGCCACTTCCTGTTCCTGGCCTGGGCATCTGGCCAAATGTCCCCTGGGGGGCAAATACCCCCTGGTGTGAACCACAGGCCTGGAGGTAATCAAGGTCTATTGTTGGAGAAAGAAGGGTATTGATATCCTTTGATATTTTGAACTCTTAAAAGGAAACACAGGGGACTTCCCCGGAGATCCAGTGGTTAAGACTTCATGTTCCAATACAGGGGGTGCAGGTTGAATTCCTGGTTGGGGAGTGTGGCCAAAAAATCATAAAAAACAGAAGCAATATTGTAACAAACTCGATAAAGACTTTAAAAATAGTCCACATCAAAAAAAAATCTTTAAAAAAAATAAAAAATAAACGGGAACACTGCCTCCTGCCCCTACCTCCCACCCCCACCCCTCCACTCCGTGTACAGGTCCCCAGGGGAAAGGAGAGGTAGGGCGGTCACAGGTTTGTGACGGGCAGGTGCCCAGATCACTTGTGCCACCCATTACCAGTGCAGCTCCCTTTGAGACCAAATGTACTGAATACCAAGCCGTGATGTCCTCAGCCAGATTTGGGACTAACGGATCACCTAAGGAAGATGATCCAGGTGGGCCAGCCTTGTCCATCAGACTGTGGCCTGGTGCTCCACAGCGACACCGTGTGGCAGTGGGAAGTAACGGTAGTAGCGGGCTGCTATGGCTTCAGGTTCTCCCTGCCTGAATGACTCTCCCTTAGACCTTGTAATTCCACAATTTTCTTTGCCAATTCACGAGGGGTTGGAGTGGAGCCCCTAAAATAGATATTGAATTTCCGGCTACTCTCTCATTTTGGGGCTCTCACCGGTTTTGGTTTTAAGTTTGAAAAATGAAACAATATACCCATATTTGCATTTTACACTGGTGACAAAGATCATCCCAGTTACTAGAAGTTTCGGAGTGAATTGTTAGGCACTGCATGGTGTAGGAGAAAAAGCCTCTCCCCTGGCAGTCAGGAACCCCAGCTCTGCCACTTATTAGCCATGAGGTCTTGGGAACATTATTTCATCTCCCAGAGTCTCAGTGACCCCTGCATCCACGCCCTCTGCTCATAAGTGTAGCTTTGATCTAACTCTATATGTCATCTGGAGCTTCATGGTTTGGTCTTTCTTATTTCATTTCACCTTTGTCACCTTCAGGTCCCTTTTTTTCTTCACACATTTCCAGGTACCTATAAGCTCGCAAAGACACAGAAGAAATATGCCTATGATTTTCATGTTAAGAATGATTACTGGACTTCCCTGGTGGTACAATGGTTAAGAATCCGCTTGCCAATGCAGGGGACACAGTTTCGAGCCCTGGTCTGGGAAGATCCCACATGTCACAGAGCAACTAAGCCCGTGCGCCACAACTACTGAGCCTGCGCTCTAGAGCCCGTGAGCCACAACTACTGAAGCCCACATGCCTAGAGCCCGTGCTCCACAAGAGAAGCCACCACAATGAGAAGCCTGCACACCACAACAGAGTAGCCCCCGCCCTCCGTGACTAGAGAAAGCCCGTGTGCGGCAACAAAGACCCTACGCAACCAAAAATAAATAAATAAATAAATTTATTTTTAAAAAAAAGAATGATTGCTTCTAACATACAGATGGCCAACAGACACATGAAAAGATGCTCAACATTGCTAATTATTAGAGAAATGAAAATTACAACAACATTGTGGTACCACCTCATACCAGTCAGAATGGCCATCATTAAAAAGTCTACAGATAAATGCTGCAGAGGGTGTGGAGAAAAGGGAACCCTCCTACCCTGTTAGTGGAAAAGTAAACTGGTGCAGCCACTATGGAAAACAGTATGGAGCTTGCTCAAAAACTAAAAATTGAGTTGCCCTATGATCCAGCAACCCTACTCCTGGGCATACATCCATACAAAACTATAATTCGAAAAGATACATGCACCCCTACGTTCATGGCAGCACTATTTATGACAGCCAACACATGGAAACAACCTAAATGTCCATCAACAGATGAATGCATAAGGAAGATGTGGTACATATATGCAATGGAATACTACTCAGCCATAAAAAAGAATGAAATAATGCCATTTGCAGCTACATGGATGGACCTAGAGATTATCATACTAAGTGAAGTCAGAAAGAGAAAGACAAATATCATATGATATCACTTATATGTGGAATCTAAAATATGACACAGGACTTCCCTGGCAGTGCAGTGGTTAAGAATCCACCTGCCAATGCAGGGGACACAGTTTCGAGCCCTCGTCCAGGAAGATCCCACATGCCGCGGAGCAACTGAGCCCATGCGCCGCAACTACTGAAGCCCATGCGCCACAACTACTGAAGCCCATGCGCCTAGAGCCCATGTACCGCAGCAAGAGAAGCCACCGCAATGAGAAGCCTGCACACCGCAACAAAGAGTGGCCCCTGCTCGCCACAACTAGAGAAAGCCTGCATGCAGCAATGAAGACCCAACGCAGCCATAAATAAATAAATTTATAAAATATGACACAAACGACCTTACCTACGAAACAGAAATAGACTCACAGACATAGAGAACAGATTTGTGATTGCCAGAGGGGAGGGGGGCAGAGGAGGGTTGGATTGGGAGTTTGGGATTAGCAGATGCAAACTATATAGAATGGATAAACAACAAAGTCCTACTGTATAGCACAGGGAACTATATTCAATATCCTGTGATAAACCATAATTGATATGAAAAAATAAAAAATTTAAAAATAAATTTTTTAAAAAAGAATGATTACTTCTAAATACAGTCGGCCTTCCTTATCTACCACTGCAGAACCTGCAGATATAAAGGGTACACTGTACTTCAATGTTTTACATAAGGAACTTGAGCACCCATGGATTTTGATATCTGATGGAGGTCCTGAAACCAATCCCCTCACAGATACTGAGGGACAACTGTAACTAAAAGTAAGGAAAAAGAGATGAGGCCAGTTTCTCAAATGTCAAAAGATGTCTTGATAGCCCAAAAAGACAGACAATGAACCCCAAATGTCAAAGCTCATCTGCAGTTCACTGCTCCAAGTCGTGACGGCTGAATCAGGATCGGAGTTTGTTTTAGGTTTAAATTAGTAAACAACACACTGGAGATAGTTTAACAGGGCACCTGAGTGTTCATTATTTTGTAGGAATAGAAGCAGGACTTTTACATGCTAAAAGAGCAACTTAAAGGTCATATAGAAAGGATGGAAAATGCATAGCACTTGTGTCATTTCTCCCCATCCTGCAGCCATGACAGACATGACTAACTGATCACAGTGTTCAGCCTCTGCTTTTCTCAACCCAGAACTTCAGGCAGCCAGCAATAGTGGATTTGAGGTGAAATCTATTGTATGACCCTCATTCTAGGACCATTCTCCTATTTTACAGGTCAGAACCTTGAATCCTTTCAGATTGGACACATGGCCCAAGGTCATAAAACATAGCAAAATCAGAACCAGAATCCTGACCCTCATTTTCTATTACTCTTAATACCATGCCACCCTAAACCTTAATAAAACATGATTTAAAGTTTGCCTTATTAGAACTAAAAATCAAGTTTATCTTGTTGCTCTAAAACAAAATCAAAGAGAACTGTTACAAATGAAATATAAGACTAGCTGACCACACTGAAAAATCAATTTCCTTTGCCCTTCATCAGAAAGTGTTTCTCAAATGTCTTTCTTGCTTAATTATAGCAGCTGTAGAGAAGGAACTTGAGTATTACAAGCAAAAAATAACCAAAATAAGGTGGTTTCAGGTACCCTAGCTGGACATTTTCAAGGACTAGAAAACCCAGGATGTGTAGTTATCAATTTAGAGAACAGTATTAAGTCCCACAAAAAGTTACCATCAAACACTACAAGCCCCTTTGAGCAAGAGCTGCCTAACTCATCATTCTACAGAAATTGTCCTGGTGCCCAACACAGAGAACATGCTCAAAAATAAACCTCATGGACTTCCCTGGCAGTCCAGTGGTTAAGACTCCGAGCTTCCACTGCAGGGGGCACAGCTTCAATCCCTAGTCGGGGGACTAAGATCCCACATGCCGCATGATGCGGCCATAAAGTAAAATAAAATGATATTTTTTAAAAAAAAATAAAAATAAAAATAGTGTTAAAAAAAAAAAACCTCAAATGGAAATTAGTGCCTGAGTCCATATTAATATAAGTTAATACTGAGCTGTAAAAAAATAAACTTGCCAGGGTGTTACTATCCATTATTACTTATCTCATTGCCCCTGGAATCTACAAGTGGTGTCTGGTCTTAAAAAGCTCTTATATCATGAAGGTGTTTGTAATAGAAAAGTGAGTGGTGGGAACAAGGAGACAAAAGGAGACAGAGATATTTAGTAAAAGCCAAAGGGTATTCATTATGACCCTAGAGCTGAGGGAGGCCCTAAAAGAGACAACTAAAGAATTCTTGGAGTGGGGGAGGGATAAATTAGGAGTTTGGGATTAACAGACACACATGACTACATATAAAATAGATAAACAACAAGGACCTACCGTACAGCACAGGGAACTCTATTCAGTACCTTGTATTAACCTATAATATATATATATTTCTTTTCAGATTTTTTTCCTGAAATTTCAGATGTATAACAATTTCAGATGTATAACTGTATTTCAGATGTATAACAAACTGAATCACTTTGCTATACACCTGAAACTAACACAACATTGTAAATCAACTATACTTCAATTCCAAAAAAAAAAATTCTGATAGCCAGTTACAGAATGCAGAGCATTTAGAAAGAGGAGGCTGGGAGACCAGTTAAAGAATATGGCAATAATCTCTATGAGAGATGATAAAGTGTGAACTAATAAGCCAGTGGCAGGGAGAAAAGCTGTCAGAGGGGATGCTAATGTGAAAGTGATCACTAAGGCAGAATCAACAGGACATGACAGCAGGAGTGGTGGGAGAGTGAGCAGTTGAATAAGACTGTAGGAGATGGTGGCTTCATTCACACAATCGTTTGGCCATCTGATCTGCAGCCAGCTGTGGTCTTGGTGTATGGCTGCCCCCATCATGTCAGTGCAGCATGCAAGCTCCAGCTGGTTGAGTCTTAGCAACTGTGCCTTCATTACTGCTGCACCAGGTCGTTTATAGATCCCAGGGGAGGGCTGAGAAAGCTGCTTCCAGTCTCACAGGAGGGTTTCTTTGGGTCTGTTTCCCAAAGACCAACCTGCTAAAGGTAATGCACACTGCCCAGGAAAGCAGATTTCCACCCTTCAGAAGCAGTTGCTGACATCATAAAATTCCACCTTCATCTGAGTTCCTCCTTCACCTAAAAACATCAGCCATCAGGAGTGGGAAAAATTGGGGGGTGACAAGGGTCTGATCAGATGTCTTCAAAAGGCGATCAATTAAATTAGCAGCCTCCACGTTTGCCGCAATTACTCTTTTTCATATCCTTAATCAAATCTCATCACCCTTCTCCCTGATGGAGCACTGGGGAACCAAGCTGCAAAATGTTGGCGCAGAAGTGAGAGTCCCAGTTGGGAAATGATGAAGACAATCAGGAAGGTGGGGAAACCTCTCTGAGCCTTAGATTTCACATCTGAAATTGGGTCTAATAATCTATCTCACAGGGTAAAGGATGACGTGGGCTAATGGGCCTATATGACACTCTGAAAGAGTTTCACATTGTTACACCAGCCCCCTGGGTGTTCCTCCAGCCCTCCAGCATCCTGGCTCACCCTTCTCTACAATATTCTTAGAGAATGGCTCAAATCCCTATCCCACTTTTTGCGTTGAACTTGATGACCACCTCCCGGTGGTTTGAGGATTTTCTGGAGCAGGGACCAAGTTCACGTGGTCACATCTTGTGAGTTTCTCTGCTTCTGTAGAGGTGACAGATTCTGAAAATCTCCTCCTGGGATGTCCATGCTGTTTCTACACATCCTCAGATCACACTGAACTTGTCCTCAATGCTTTCATTATTCCCCCAAGGCACCCAAACACAAGAACAGGAAGTGTGTTGCAGACTTTCAGTGAAGGTTTGGGGTGAGGGAGAGGAATTACAGCACAAAATAGCCAGGTGACAAGTCAGGTTTGGACATCAGACATTCCTGTCCTAGCATTAATGGACCATTCCTCATCCCAGGAAACTTCTCTCTGGCCACGTCCTCTGGAGGCCCTGACACCACTGTCCATTTTGTCAGGCGTCTCCTTCCTTAGACCCTCCCCACATCTCCCTTCTGCTCTCTTTTTCTATGGACTGCTGGAAATGCAAGATTCTGTTGCAATCACACTTCTAATACGCAGTACTGAGAAGTCCAGGCTCTCTTGTTTCACTATCATTCATCCAGGCTTTGCTGGGTTTGGGGCGGGGGGAGGGGGTGGGGCATGCCCCATATTGGAACCAAAATGGCCACCAACTCATTTTTCTAAACAATAGAACCTTTGAATTCCTGAGTTAATTATGCTATACTTCTAGAAAGCTGAAAAGCAATAAATAGCAATAATATTCCTTCCTGCTCTACTGTACTGATGTCAATATTAGTGAAATATTTTCCTTGGTGTTGTCTCCTGCCAAAGGTCCCCACACTACTTGCCTAGAACCACATTATAGCAAAATAGGAGAACACAAAGATAGAATCTCTAGGGTGTATCCCTTCTTTGTCACATGAGGAAGCTGGGGTTCAGAAAGGGAATATGACTTGCCCCAGGTGGCTCAGCAATTTAGTGGCAGAGCCAAGGCCAGAACCTGGACCTGTGACGTCCAGCTCGGTGTCCCCTCCACCTTTCCAGTGGTTCCCACACTTGAGCGTACGTCAGAATCACCCGGAACAGGTTCATCATCAGAGATTCTGATTCAGTGAATATGTACTGGATAGGGGACTCCAGCCGCAAGTAATGGAAACTCCATCTCAAACAGTAAGAGTTTATTATCTCACATAACAGAAAGTTGCCAGAGAGATCAAGCAAAGGGCAGGTTGATCCAGCCTCTCAGTGATGTCTGAAGAACCCAGGTTCTTTCAAGCTCTTCTCTCTGTCCTCTTCAGCACTGGCTTCATCATCCGGTGGTCACAAATGGCCACAGCAGCAATTCTAGGTATACAGAGGAAGCATCCAGAGGAAGAAATCAGGTTCTCTCTTCCCAGACCTTTTTCTTAGGAAAGAGGAAATTTTCTGGAGCTTTCAAAAGACTTTCTTCTACCCAGTGAGAGCAATGAACCAAATGCCTAGTCTGGGTTTTATTTCCATGCTGAGAACTCTCCTAGAGGATTCAGAAGTCTCCAGAAATGCCACATTATTTTCTCATCTCAATCCCCGAAAAGACTATTATGTACAGTACTTTTAAAAAAAGAGAGATGTTTAAATGAGCAATAAATTATATGTATGGATCGAGATATAACCACAGGGATTTTCATAGCAAAATTCTCTACAATAAACATCAAAATCAGCCTAAATGTCCACCAATAGGGAACTAGTTAAATATTGCCCATTTTAACCACCCAGTGGAATTTTAAGCAGCTATTAAAATTGATGAGAATATTTCTAAATTTGTTGACCTAGAAAGAGGACCATGGCATAATGTTGAGTAAAAAAGCAGGTTACAGAATAAGAGAAAAAGCATGATGTGATCTCATTTGCATAGAAGTGTGTGTGGGTGTATGAGTGTGTGTGTGTGTGTGTGACAGAGAGAGAGAGAATGTGTATTTAGAAATATCCGGAAGAATATTTATCAAAATGTTAGCATTGCTTATTATCTGGGTAGTAGGAGCTTGGAGATATATATATATATATATCTGTACTGTGTGAATTTCGTTTTTATAATGAGCATATGGTTTTTACAATGGAGGAGGGCTCTTTCCTGGTGTCTTTGACTTTCAAGGAAAGACTTGAACAGGGGCAGGAGCCACAGTGAAAGGAGCCCCCCTTTGCCTTCATGGTGGGAAAAGAGAACAGGGTCATGAGCTGACTATAAATGAACTTGGCTTCCTTTTTTAAACTTTTTGTGTCTGCAGCCTAGAGTCACTCTCTCTGCTCAAAAGAATCTGAAACTACAGACCCCTCCCGGGCCCCAGTGGGGGCATTTGCCCCAATTTTCCACTCCCCAGATGCCTCTTTGCCTACACAGAGCAGAAATTTTCTATCACATCTAGAAATTTCCGGGAAGATCTGTGGTTAGCTGAGCAATCTCCCCATGAATCCTCCACAAGAAGGAATGGTCCTCCCCCCTGGGATCAATGCCATGGCTGCCACACTCCTTTGAAAGGCTTCAGATAACATCTCTAATTCTGCCACCCATATGGCAATTTTGGTTTAGAACCATCAGTGTCTCCCCCAATCCGGGCCTTCCAGATACAGCTCAGAGCCCACCCACCATGGTCCCTAACCCTTTAAGCACTAGAGGAAGGTGATGGACACAAGGGAAAGGAATGGAAAATGTCCTTTAGAGATATTTGGGGGCTGCAGTCATTGGCACTGAAAATGCTCACTTGTACTTCATAGAGTTCTGCTGAGGGTTCCAGCAGGTTTGCCCTGAAAATGCTGCTAATGAAGCATGGCCAAGGGAACAGGGAAGCTCTGTAAGGAACGATCAGTATATGGGGCCTGAAGAGGTGAACTCTGTTCTGGGGGAAAATGTCAAAGGCACAGGATGAAACCACTTAGAAGGGAGCAAGGTGCGCCGTCCGAGCCTGACATTGGCAAAACCTTGGCTCTTTCAAGCTGAAAGAGTGTGAATGGGGGATAATTGTGCAGGCCAAAGGTACTCGCACCCCCCTTCATTCAGACCATCAGCAACACCTCTTGGCCTCTTTGGATCTTTGAAATAGATCCAAACCTGTTGTATTAGGCAAGGTTCAACAGAGAAGCAGAACCGGTGGGATAGGTAGATAGTGGGTTGTTAAAACTGTTTAAACTGTGTGTTCCTAGGATGGCCAGGAAGAGGTTAGAGGTGGCGTGGGAGAAACAGGAGATGCTTGTAGAAAAACAAAGCTTATTATCCAGTCCGACTTCCGAAACCCTAGTTCTGAATCTGCAGATTCAACCAACCTCAATGGAACCAGACCGTGTTTGGTTGAATCCGTGGATGCAGAACCCACATACAGGGAGGACCATTTTATATAGAGCATCCTTGGATTCGGGTAGCCTTGGGGGGATCCTGGAACCAACCTTCTGTGGATACTAAGGGATGACTGTATACACAGGTTCTAGAGAGGGGCTCATTGTACATAACACAGGGTCACAGGGGAAAACATCGAATTGGTCAGGAGGCAGAAGGCAGGAGAGAGGAGAGGAGAACATTTAGGCCACAGCCATTATTGGGGTTTCTGGGGAAAAGCAAGGCAAGATAGGGTAAACAGCTTAGGATTAGCTGCTTTGAATCATTCCTGCTAGCTTTGTGGTGGTCTCCAGTGGCCTGGTAGCTGGTGCTGGCATGATAAAGGCAGAGAAATACTGTCTCTCCAGGTGTGAGAGCCAGAGAGAAGGGCTGTGGCTCTGGATTGGTTAGTTTGCATACTATAGGCATGCCTTCCACCGGGCCCTTGGCCATCTCTAAGAATTGGCTAGCCCAGGAAAGGCAGTCTCTCCCTAGTCAGAAGGAAAGGGTTTTTTTAAGATGTCAAAACATAATATACAGAAAATTTTAAACTATATACAATGTAGATAGAGATCTCTATCTAGCTATCTATATAAACACACATTATGTGTGTCACTAGTAGAATGTCACTAGCGCTGAGATTGAGAAACCCTGGCCTGTGTTATTCAGAACCACATCCGGAAGCTGACTGCTAAAGCAGGGCAGGGGCTTCCCTGGTGGCGCAGTGGTTGAGAGTCTGCCTGCCGATGCAGGGGACACGGGTTCGAGCCCTGGTCCGGGAAGATCCCACATGCCGCGGAGCAACTAGGCCCGTGAGCCACAGTTACTGAGCCTGCGCGTCTGGAGCCTGTGCTCCGCAACAAGAGAGCCCGCGATAATGATAGGCCCGCGCACCGCGATGAAGAGTGGCCCCCACTTGCCACAACTGGAGAAAGCCCTCGCACAGAAACGAAGACCCAACACAGCCATAAATAAATAAATAAATAAATAAAATAAACCCCCAAAAAAGTTTAAAGCAGGGCAAATGTCAGAGGCCAACAGTCAGAGGGCAAGCAAGTCAAGTGTCTGCGGCTCAGCCGTATGTTAAACACTAGGCCATGACATATGTGTTAAAAGAAAAAAATAGAAAACTTTAGAGTTACTGGCAATCAAGCAAATTGAAACAAGGCCCACTTTTGCCCTGTTGCATTAACAAAGATGTGTGAGATGCCTGTATGCTGACCAGTGTGCAGCGAGGCCAGTGTGAGCCGTGATGCTAGCCCACTGCTGGTGGGACTGTGATTGGCCTGACTTTTCCAGAAAATAATTTGGCAATTGTAATCAAGCTCTTTCCAGCTCTACCTTTGGCCAAGTAACTCCACCTCTATAATGTATCCTAAGGAAAATAATCAGGGAAGCAAAGATTCAAAGCAACCTAAATGCCCAACAGTCAGGCAGTGGTAACCACCTCTGTACCCAGTCATAACATCAGTCTACATGACACCATCATCCAGCCAATTCAGCCATAATCAAAACTCCAGTTAACCAGTCACCTGCTTTCTGCACATGACATCAAGCAATCAGCTGGACTAACTTCTTGCCTGGAATGATGGACAAGACCAGATGTTTTGGCATTATGTAAATTGAACCCATTTAAAATAATGTTTACAGTAAGTATTTAATGACAAGGAGAGATGCTTACAAATCATGGTAAGAGAAAAAAAGCAGGATTAAATTACATATGCAACATGATTTCAACTATGTAAAAACTATATAATGTCTTCTCTGGAAACTTTGAAAGCTTATCTATGGTCACCTTTATGCTTTGCCAAATTTACTTGATATTTTTATATAACCAGAATGATCCATACTGGCTAGCACATTTCCAGTCACAATAAAGCACCCAACGCAAACTGCCTTAACAATAATGGGAATTAATTGACTAATGTAACTGAAAGTTCAAGACACAGAGTGAGTTGCAAGCAAGGCATAATCCAGTCCCAACAATAAGATCACCAAAAATCTGATTTCTATCTACTTCAGGGGTTCTGCTTTCTACACATTGGCTTCATCCTCTGGCTCCAGGCAGTGGTCTTGACCTTCCTTCCCACCCTGCTCTACACATACACACACACACACACACACACACAGAGCACTGAGTTGGCTTTCTCATGATAGCAAAATGACAGGAGCTGTTCCAGACTTCACAAACTCACACAAAATAAAAGGGAGGGTCTACCGACTATGCTAGCCCAAGTCTGAGGATCCACTTTTCCCACTGGCCTGAATTATATGATGTGCTCACCTCTAACCCAGTTACTGGGACCAGTGGTATATGACTTGCTAATTAGCTTACACCGAGCAGAGCAAGCAATGGAGACGACCTCATCTAAATCACCTGGCTTGAGAATTGTAGAGGGTGAATTCCACCAAGGAGAGTCAAAGTATTTTCTGCTGTGGTAACAAATGGATGCTGAAGAGGCAGCCACGCAAATGTCCCTGGAACACCTATTGCTAGGGAGGAGCTGGCCGGCCATGGACTGTATTTCCCAGCCTGCCTTGTGTCTAGGTTGGACCCTGTAACTAGTTCTCACTAATGAAATGGAATGAAAACCAAAGTAGAAGTGGAGGAGCAGAGGCCCTAGAGGAGGAAGGAACACAAGATAGGAGGCTGCTCCCCAGTTCCCCACAGGAAAGCCTACCTGCCCCCTGAGAACACCCACATTAGACGGCCATGTAAGCTAGACATTTTTTAATAAGTCACCGATATTTATGGTTTTCTTTTATCATAGCAGCAAGCATCACCCTAAGTAATACATGCTCTAAAGTGTGTATTACTCTCTTCGGTTCCGTGTGTGTGTGTGTGTGTGTGTGTGTGTGTGTGTGCGCGTGCAGGCTTCCCCACACCAACAAGCAATTCTCAGACACCAGCAGAGTGTCCACGAATTCAACTCAATTCAACTCAATTCTGACACTATCTCAGAGACAGAATCAGATTCCACCACCTCAGACGCCAGTCCTAAGCCCAGGTTACTTGTGCTTCTGACCGACTGACTATAAATCAGAGGTTTACACGTCCCCCTCCTCGAATTCGATTAATTCGCTACAGCGGCTCACAGAACTCAGAGAAACATTTGACTTACTAGATTGTTAGGGAATCTTGAACCGAAACCGCCCGCCACGGCCAGACGCGATAATAACCGCTTGCACGAGTTGTTTCTCAACAGGAGGTTCCGGTAAGGAAGGCGGTGCTGACCAGCTGGCGCCAAACCGGAAGAGTTCGGGAGGGGCCAAAGGAGGGAGGAGACGCCAGCCCATAATATTCCTCCCAGAAACCCTCGCGCTGGAATCCATCGTGACTGAGAGATGCGCGCGCCACCCGGAAGGGCACTAAGTCGGACCAAATATGGGTACGAACAAGATGATTGGCCAGAGACAAGCCAGAAACTAACCCGGTTACCATAAACCCTGAGACCGCGAGTCACCGGGCAGAGCAGTTCTCCTGGGTTTCCTGGCCCTGCTGCTCTGCGTTCCACCGCCCTTTTCAATAAAGTCTTCTGCTTTGTTAGTACAAGTGTCTCCTGAGACAATTCACTTCTTTTTTTTTTTTTTTTAATTGATTGATTGATTGATTGCTGGCTGTGTTGGGTCTTCGTTTCTGTGCGAGGGCTTTCTCTAGTTGTGGCGAGCGGGGGTCACTCTTCATCGCGGTGCGCGGGCCTGTCACCGTCGTGGCCTCTCTTGTTGCGAAGCACAGGCTCCAGACGCACAGGCTCAGTAGTTGTGGCTCACGGGCCCAATTGCTCCACGTCATGTGGGATCTTCCCAGACCAGGGCTCGAACCCGTGTCCCCTGCATTGGCAGGCAGATTCTCAACCACTGCGCCACCAGGGAAGCCCGACAATTCACTTCTGAGTGTTAGACAAGAGCCCACTCTCCGGCCCTGGAAAAGGGGTCCCCCTCCCCTACCCCCACCCCCACAACAAGATTACCAGTTTGTTATAAAAGGATACAACCCAGGAACAGCCACATGGAAGAGATGTGTAGGGCAAGGCATGGGGAAAGGACACAGGCTTCCATGCCCTCTCCAGGCGCACCATTCTCCCAGCCCCTCCACGTTTTCACTGACCTGGAAGCTCTCCAGACCTGTCCTTTGGGGTTTTATGAAGGCTTCATTACCTAGACACATTGACTAAACCATTGGCCTTTGGTGACAGATTGAACCTCCAGCTCCTCACACCACACCTCCCCTCCCCGGAGGTAGGGACTGAAAGTTCCAACTCTCTAGTCTTGTGATTGGCTCCCTTGGCAACCAGCCCCCAGCCTTAGGTTAGCATAACAAAAGACACCCTAAGCCCTCTCCACACTTGGGAAATTCCAAGGGTTTTGGGAGCTGTGAGCCAGGAACTCTGGAAGACCAAATATATGTGAGAAATATATTTTGGTCATCTGAATTACCAAATACGTATTTCTTACAAATCACAGTATTGAGATTACTTTTTACATAAATAATAATATTTTTAAAATATGGGTCATTTTTCTCCTTAACTTGTGTATGCATGATAGGAAACCATAAAGCTAGCCATGATTCATAGGGAAGCTAGAATAAAGTCATGAAGCTTTGAATAGAGCCTAGTATTAAATACACCACATGTACAAGTTTAGGGGAGGGGAGATTTCCAATGCCCTTGTCTGAGGATTCTCATGTCAAAGAACCTGATGGACATCCAAGAGACTAAAAGTGATCTGATCCACAGATAAAACATTCAACCTCCTGGTAAAAGATTTACCTAAAAACAATTATGCCGCCATTTTTTAAAGGCTATATTCCTGGGTCATTTATTCCTTCTCTTTTTTCATATATTCAATAACTAGGTAGTGAATCCTCACACCATGGGCTGTGTTGGGTTGGGTAAAAGGGATGCACTAGAGCATGAGTTCCAGTTCTTTCTCTCAGAGTTTATAGGTTTGGGATTTGGGTGGGCTAACAAACAGGCAATTACCAGAAAAAGAGAGAGAGAGAGAATACTAAGATTGGGTGATTTGAAAACACATAGGAAGAAAATTTGAGCTAGCCTTGGGATGCAGCAGAAACTGTTAATCCTCAACAAATGGTCCATGTCCTCCCCTACATTTCCCAGCTTCCTCTGCAGTTAGGATGGGACCATGTGACTAGTTCTGACCAATAGGGTGGGAGGAACACGTGTCACTTCTGGGTTGAGGCCATTAAGAGACTGTGTGCCTCAGAGAGCTTGGAGGTCACATGTTCCAGATGCCCTGGCAGCAAAACAGAAGACTGACTAAGATCAGGTGGGCAGAGATGTGACTGCCAACAGTGGTCCAAGCACAGGAAAGAGTGCCTGCCAAGCTTTGGAGATCGTTGCTTGTAACTAGAACTCGGGTTCAAAGGATCCATTTTTTAAATGTTTGTGATTAAATTACTGTGGAGTTTAAGAAATTTCCTCATATCCATTTCTTCACATTCGATGGCAAAATTTCTAACTTTTCATTTGAAGCTTCTCAGCTTATTATTCCCCATCTTCTCCTTCAAGCAGCTAACAACCAGTAAATAAATCCACAAGGATCCAGCCTAACTGCTGTTTAAAGAAACATTTGCTGGAAACGCTCTACAAAGAGACCCGGCCCCAGAGCTCTCCTGAAAGTCTGCAGTTTTGCATATTGGCATTCCTAAACTCCCACTTTTGCAGCATAAGCCTTTTCCTTTACTTTCCACTGTGCTGGAAATGGTCTGCTTTAAACTGCTTAGTGATACAGGCTGCTTCAGCCTATCCACTCCATCCCCCAGAGCTTCCTGTAATGCATTACAGCAAAGCCCTCTCTAACAACACACCAGGGTTCTCCCAGATAGCTTCCTGCAAGAAGTCCGTGGCTTCCTGGCCTGCAAATCAGCAGTTTAAGCAGCCAGTAGGTGGAGCTTTAGCCTGGGCTAGTGCCAATTGAATTTCCAATTTTATTATTATTATTTTTTAACTCAGAGACCCTTTCCAAAAGAAGCAATTCTAAACAGTGATAAATGAAAGGAGAGGGAAGATCAATTTACAGCAGGTACACAGGCAGAAATTTAAGTCCCAGTTCTCAAGAAAAATATTTTCAACCCCAGTTGCCAGAGCGAGGGGATACATCTCATCATCGACTACTCCAATAAAAAACGGAAGCAGCGGCTCTGAGCTGCAATTTGGAGTCCAAATGATACACAAAATCAGGCAGCAGGGAAGCTGGGATATTCTGCAGTTCCGAAACAAGCTATAGATGGGAAGAACTATTTAGCAGTGTGCTATAAGGGAGAGGGCCCAGGCATTAGAGTGAAGTGGATCTGAGTTCAAATCCTGGGTCCCCCTCTTCCCTCAGTTTCCTTTCTGTCACACGGGGTGGGTGCCATCTACCTTGCATTGTTGTGGTGAGGGTTAGGATGTTGGGATGCTTCTAGAAGCTGCACATGCATTAGTTCATTTAATCCATACTATGAAGCTGGTACAATCAAGACCCCATTTTTCAGAGGCGAAAATTTAACCAAGGCATCAAGGGGCTTGTCCAAGGCCACAGGAGGAGTACAGATGAGATTCAAATTCATGCAGCCTGGCTACCAATTCCACGCTCTCAGCTGTCCCGTAGGAAGTAAGTGTTCAAATTAACAGGAGTTGGTTGTGGCATTAAGTCTGAACCGTATGTAAAGCCCCCATGTTAAGTGCTTTGCAGGCAGCTCATCTGGTCGCACAATAACCTGGTCATAGGATGATCATTACTCTGTTTCACAGGTGAGGAGATGGAGGGGATCAAAGACAGAGCACTAACCACTGTGCATACTGCCTCCCTAGGATAAACAAAAGAAACAAAAGCCTCTTGGGACACATTCATTACCACTTTCTTCTGGTCCATCAGGAGCTCACGTTCTCTCTTCCCTTGAGTGTGAGTGTGCTGGGGTCAGATAATCCTGTGGGCAAACCCCAGGGGTCCACTTCACAGCTGGGCCATGGTGGGGTGAGCCATGAACGTCACTTCCCTGAGCCAACGTGTAACATGAGGACCCTCAAACCCACCTCTTGGGACTGTTGTAACGGGTGTGCCTTGCTGCATGCCTGGCACATAAGAAACATGTCATGACAGACAGCCAATACTGGTAATTCCAGGCCAGATTATGGATCTAGCAAATAAATCCCACTTCTTTCTAATCTCATCTGGTTTTGGACCAGAAGTGACCCCTGCCTGCTGGATTTTACCTTCCTCTCTAGACCTGACTGCAGTGTCTTTTGATATGGTCTCTTTGCAGACATGAACTTCTCCTCCAAAGAATAAAGATTTGCTAGCTCCAGGGACTTGGAAATAAATGGGCTGGAGATACTTGTGGCAATTCTAAAAGTGTCTTTCAAGGGTTGACAGTAATGGTATAATACACAGAATCCCAAAATGAGGCCTTAAAGAGGCCAATGCTTATGGGATGCTTGGTTTGTATCTTTTTAATAACATCCCAAAAGTTCCATTAAGTGGTAGGCCTGTATATCAGTCAGGATGGGCCAGGAGCAGTAACAAGAAACCCCCAAAATCTCATCGACTTAACAAAAATTTATTCTTCGCCCATGCTACATGTACAATACAAGCCAGTGATTGTGGAGGGTGGGGGAAGGAATCAGAGTGACCAAGGGACTCAGGCCAAAGGAAGCTTTATCTCGACATGATCCCCATGATCACCACGGCTGTGGGAGGGATGTGGTGAGGACAGCACTGGCTTAGAAGGCCACTACCCAGATACATGTCCCTTTTGCTTGCATTTTATTGGCCAAAGAAATTCACACTGAACATCAAGAGAGCAAGGAAGTGAGAGGCTATCATGGAAATATTTGGTGAACAGCACCAATGACCACTACACTTCACTTTCACTTACTCGTTCTTTTATTTGACAAATACATAAAGAGCACCTCCTATGTATGTACGGGGCATTGGAAATACAACAGGGGTAAGACAGACAAGATTCCTGCCATCCCAAAGCTCTCACTGTAGTATATTGATTCCTGGGTTTCCCAGGTAAAAGGAGGAAGCATACTGCTGACGTAGCATGAGTGAGAAGTGAACTTTTGCTGTGTCAAGTCACCTCTATTTGATTTTGGAATAACAATAATAGCTAATACTTGCTGAGCACTTACTGGGGATGAGGCGCTATGCTCTACACGTCAGATCTGCTATCTCACTTCATCCTCAAAATACACCTATGAGGGAGGTACTAACCATCTCCATCTTACACTCGAGGCAATGGAGGCTCAGAGAGGTTAAGTGACTCAAGAAAATTTGCACAGCTAGCAAGTGAGGAGCTGAGGTTTGCAGCAGACCGACTGGCCCAGAATAGGCAAATCCCTAGAGACAGAAAGTAGAATGGTGGTTGCTATTGAGGAGAAGGAGGGGAGGGAAAGACACTGCTTAATATGTACAGGGTTTTATTTTGGGGTGATGGAACTAGAAAGAAGTGGTAGTTGCGCAATATTGTGAAAGGTACTAAATTCCACTAAATTGCTTGCTTTAAAATGGTTAATTTTATGTTATGTGAATTTCACCTCAATCAATTTTTTACGTATTATTTTTTAGGCATGCCCTACAATCCAACAATTCCACTTCTGGATACATTCCTTTAAAAGAAAACAAAAGTATAAGGGTGCTCACTGAAACATTGTTCATAATAGCAAAATACATGGGGAAAGCATAAATGCTCATCATGCAGGAGCTGGCCAAATAAAATGTGGTTCAGCCATTTAATAGTTAAAATTGCACACGGTGGTTGAAAATAATGAACCAGATCTCTATTACAACATGGAGCAATCTCAAAAACATGTTAAGTGAGAAAAGTTGCAGAGCTATACACACACAGTGATTCTATTCATAAAATTATTTAAATCCATTCAAGTATATGTTATGTATTAGCCACCAGTTTTTAAAATGTAGATCACCAAAGGTTTATACCAACTTCACGAAAGAGATTTCCTCCTATGAGTGAAGAGGGGAATAAAAAAGAAGTGGGTGTCTTAGTTTGGATTCTCCTGAAAACAGAGCCTGAAACAAGGAATCGGGCACAAGTAGTTTTTGGGGGTGTCAACTGCAGGAAGCTCAGTGAGGATGTGGGGAAGGAGACACAGGGAGGGGCCAAAAGCCAATACGGTGTGTATCAATCAGGGGGTTACAACTGTAGGCAGCTGGGGCTCAGTCTCATTGTGGACCCTCTAAAGAACCAGAGAACATGCCTCAGAAGTGATTCGCCAAGGGTCAAGAAATCTGTTCTCCAGCTTCCATCTCTCATTGATGAGGGTTGGCCTCCAGGAATTGCATCTCTGAGCCCTTTTGGATTGCCCTGTGGGCAGACTGAGCAAGGTCCCTACCACTGGGGGGAGCCCTCCTCCACAGAAGCTGAAGGATGAGATGGCAAGCAGTCATGGGGACTGCCCACCCTAGCTGCAAGGGGACTCAGAGACTGGCCACAGATGCGGCAGGGGGCATTAATCACATATGCTACAAGGGAATAACTTTATCAGCAATTCTTTTTTTAATACCTAAGGTAAATGTGATAAAATATTAATATTTGTTCATTTTGCCTGATGGGCACATGAGTGATTAGTAGATATTCTGTTTGTGTTGTTTATATTTTTCTGTATTTTTTCTACTTCTATCTTTTTCTGTATTTTTTTTCTTTAAATATTGTTAATTATATTCACAGTGTAGTGCAACGATCACCACTATCTATTTCCAAAACTTTTTCATCACCCTAAAGAGAAATTGTACCCATTAAGCAATAACCCTTCATTTCCATCTCCAGCCCTTGGTAACCTCTAATTTACTTTCTGTCTCTATGAATTTGCCTATTACAGATATTTCATACAAGTGGAATCATACAATATTTGTCCTTTTGTGTTAGCTTATTTCACTTCGCTTAATGTTTTCATCCATGTTGTAGCATGTTTCAGAACTTCATTCCTGGGACTTTCCTGGTGGTGCAGTGGTTAAAAATCTGCCTGCCAATGCAGGGGACACGGGTTCGAGCCCTGGTCTGGGAAGATCCCACATGCCGCGGAGCAACTAGGCCCGCGAGCCACAATTACTGAGCCTGCGTGCTGCAACTACTGAAGCCCGTGTGCCTAGAGCCTGTGCTCCACAACAAGAGAAGCAACCACAATGAGAAGCCCGCGCACCACAACGAAAAGTGGCCCCCGCTCGCCACAACTAGAGAAAGCCCACGCACAGCAACAAAGACCCAAGGCAGCCACAGATAAAATTAATTAATTAATTAATTTGAAAAAAAAACCAACACTTAAAAAAAAAAAAACTTCATTCCTTTTTATGTCCAAATAATATTCCTTTGTATGTATATACCACATTTTGTTTATCCATTCCTCTGTTGATAGACACTTGGGTGGTTTCCACATTTTGGCTATTGCGGATAATGTTACATTAAACATTGACACGCAACTATCTATTTGAGTCCTTGTTTTCAATTTTTTGGAGTTTATACCAAAAATGGAATTGCTGGGTTATGGCAACTCTATATTTAATTGTTTGAGAAACCACCGTACTGTTTTCCATAGCAGCTGCACCACTTCACATCCCCGCTAGCAATGCGTAAGGGTTCCAATTTCTCTGCGTTCCTTGCCAACACTTGCCGTTTTCCTTTTATTAATTATAGCCATCCGTATTGCTATAAAGTTGTATTTCGTTGTTGTTTTCATTGGCATTTCCCTAATGACGGCGTTGAGCATCTTTTCATATGCCATTTGTATACCTTCTTTAGAGAAGTGTGTATTGTATTCAAGCTTTCTGTATTTTTAAAACTTTTCAAGATAAAAATTTAAAGTCTGGCAGCAGGCAGTGGAGCCTATTACTTGAATGAAACAGCTACATTTTTCAAGAAAGTTGCTTTCTTGATATTTCTGACAAAGTTTCACTCTACTTCATCTCTCAGTAAATTTCATCCCCAACTACATCATTCATTCCCTCAGTCAGCAAGTTCCCTGAGAGCGCTTTTGCAAAGCTTCTTTGCAACACCTGAAGTGACAGACAAATCCAACTTTGGGCAAAGGTCCAAGAAGTCACACTCCAGGAGGCATGAACCAGGGTAAAATCAAGTTGTCATCAGTTGTCAGCTGTCCTTCATTCTGGACTAAAGAGATCATGGGGAGTTGGGCTTTTTGTTTTAAATAGGAAAATAAATGATCTCTTCCTATGCCCTAGTCACAGAACAAGAAATAAAGAGGTAGAAGAAAAAAGAAGGGAGAGTGTGTTCCCACCAAAAAGACACAAAAGCATCAATTTTAGTTTATATCGAATTTCAAGTCCTATTAAGCTTATCAAAGTTAATAGTATTACTATTCATCTCTACTAGAGTTTGGACCTAATCAATTTTTCCCTCTGTTGGCATGTCTATCATCCCATGTTTTATGGGAATAAGGAATCTCATTCAACACTCTCCAATATTTTCCTTCCCTAGTTGTAAGTTCTTTCTGTTCCCCTTCCCCAAACCCCCAGTAAACTCCTAAACACTTTCTACATTGTATTCACTGGAGGTGACACCATGGATTTGGATTCAGAGCTTGGAGTATGGGCTGTAGAGTCAGACTGTCCTGGTTTTGTCACTTAATATTATTTGCTATTGCTGTTACTGTTGTTGTTCACCTCTCTGAACTTCAGTTTCCTTTTTATCTGTTAAAAAAAGGCAATAATATAACTAAAAATAGCCAAAATGCCAACTTTACCTGGCTTAAACAATTAAAATATTCTACTGTATTTCATGTAACAGGAAGCCCAGAGATTGAATGGGCTTCAGGGCTGGTCAATTCAGTCACTCAATGATGTCATTAAGAACCTAGATTCTTTCCATCTCGCTGCTCTGCCAACCAAAGCATTAATATCATCCTAAGGCCAGTTTCCTTCTAGATGTCATAAAGCTATCGGCTACAGGCTTCTCTGTTCATATCCCACAGAAGGTCTCAAGGTTTCCCCCTAGTTTGGTAATAGGGGTGGCAGGGATGTTCTTCTCTTATACTGATTACACCAACTTGGGTCACATCCTCACCCCTGGATCCAGAGGAGTGCTGAGCACTCATTGTCTGAAGCCTGGTTCTGGAACCAAACACTGGCAAGAGGGTTGGATTTATCATAAATGGCTTAGACTAAATAGAATCCACTGATGGAGCTGGGAAGGAAGGGATCAGCTGGGTAGGAGTGGGGAATAACTGAGCAAAAGCAGAATTTTACTGGAATGAGAAAGGAAACAATGAATGCTGGGAAGACCACAGTGGTGACCATTTCATTAATATCAGAGTTCTTTTTTTTTCCTAGAGAGCTGTTTCTTTATTTTCTATTGAAGTGATTCAGTTATATATATACATATACATTCTTTTTCATATTCTTTTCCACTATGGTTTATCACAGGATATTGAATATAGTTCCCTGTGCTATACAGTACAGACCTTGTTGTTTATCCATCTTTTTTTTTTTTTAATTTTTATTTATTTATTTTTGGCCGTGTTGGGTCTTCGTTTCTGAGCGAGGGCTTTCTCTGGTTGCGGCGAGCGGGGGCCACTCTTCATCGCGGTGCGCGGGCCTCTCACTATCGCGGCCTCTCTTATTGCGGAGCACAGGCTCCAGACGCGCAGGCTCAGTACTTGTGGCGCACGGGCCTAGTTGCTCCACGGCATGTGGGATCTTCCCAGACCACAGCTCGAACCCGTGTCCCCTGCATTGGCAGGCAGATTCTCAACCACTGCGCCACCAGGGAAGCCCATCTTGTATATAATAGTTTGCATCTGCTAATCCCAACTCCTACTCCATCTCTCTCCCACCTCCCATCAGACTTCTTTTAAGAGCATATAAATTATATATGTTACATATAACATATATAAACTTATACAAGTTATATATATTTATAAGCTCTTAAAAGAAGTCTGATATTATTATAACTATATATGTTACATAAATATAAATATAAAACTGGTATAAGCAAGTGATCAGTCGATGGTAGTTTTTACAATCATTTAATAATTATGAGCCTATCTTAAATTCCTTCTAAGATTATAAACTTCTTATATCTTGTTATAGCCTACAATGGAAAAGAATCTGAAAAAATAATATATATATGTATAACTGAATCACTTTGCTGTACACTTGAAACTAACACAACATTGTAAATTAACTATACTTCAGTTTTAATTAATTTTTAAAAAGACTCCAAGCTTCTTCAGGACAGAAACTGTTAAACATGATCTTTAATTTTCATAACAATAGATCAACATTCTGTCTACTCACCTGGTACTGAAATCATGTAATACCATTTCAGCTAACAGTAGAGAGATTTGATTATTCATCCATCCACCCATCTACCCACCCTCCATCCATTCAATCAAATATTCATAGAGCTCTTACTACAAACCAGGCCTCCAGGCTCCTAAGAAAACACTGAGCAGGGAGTGAGAGAAACTCAAGGAAACTGGAAAACCTCTGGGCTTCCCTGGCACCTGAGAAGCTCATCTCTCTGAAGCAGGGACAGATAAAAAGGAGAATGGGTCAAGGAGAAAACTAGTCCCTCTGGCATCTCCTCTTCTCAACAACTCAGATAAGACTCAAGAATCCCTTGGACATGGGGGAGGTGTTGACTTGGGCAGAGACAGGATGTGACCCTCCTTCATTAAAATGGTGAAACCTTGAGGTACCTTCAAGCACAATTAGGCCATCTAATTAAACAAAGTATCATATAATAATCAATCAGAAGGAAAGAGAGTCAATCAAGGGATTGGAAATCCAAGAGAAGGCAAACCACAGACTGGGCAACCAGCTCTCTGCTTCTGGAATCCTTCATCCTTGCCTTCGCATAAACGGCAGAATTGCCTCCCTCCTCTGAGGCCAGAGAAAGGGGTCTGCATGAGCCTCAGTCCCAAAGAGATCCACACAGCAGCGTGTTAATACAAAATGCATAAGGAAACGGAATTGTTAGCTGAAGAAAGGCAGGGTGGGCAAGCTTCTCTGTTCCTCCCCTGCACTGCTTCTCTCTCCAGTCTCCTCTTGGTCCTGAACATTAGTCATCTGTCCTGGATTCAGGCAACAACCCTGACAAACTCAATAATATTTACACATTTGGAATAAAATTACCACACCTTGTTAGCATAGAAATGTAAAGCAAATAAGGATGAGGGCAGTGGCTTTCTGCCTGTGTGGTCTCCCAAGGAGCCCTCTCTCCAGAAGACCCAGCTTACAACATAGACATCAGAGTGCCATCTTATGGTAAGGAAGAAAAAAGACACTGCTTTCCAAGCTAGGCTCATCCTGGAGGATGCCACCACCTGGGCACATCTTTCTGCCATCGAGAATGAGGAAGAGAAGAAAGCACTTCAGGCTGTATTTTCTCTCTAAAGTTGAGCCATGACCCAAAAAATCCCACCACAGCCTCCTGACCTGGAGTCTCAGCGGCTCATCTTTCTTGTTTTCAGCTGCAGGAAATGTTGGATAGCTTAGAAAATCCTCCTTTTTGTGCACTCAGCAAAGCTGTGTTTGGGAAGAGGAGACAGCAGTTTGAGGAATTTTGTCAAGAAGCAGAGGCATTTTCTTTTCCAAATTGAGCTTTATTGGTCAAGCTTTATCAATGCCTGAACCCCTCCCCACTCCCACCCCTATAATCGTGGCTTCCCCTGTAATGGAGGAAACACAGTGAATACGGAGGCAAGTCCGGTGTGCAGAATCTCAGGGAATGTTCCTGGCTTTACTGGGCCTGCCACATTATGGCATTATGTACTTCCAGGCTGGAGGAACATGTGTCTGCAAAATCTTGCAGAGCCCAAAACCTTACACCTTTGCAACATGGCCCAAAATTTGCCCCAGGTTCAAGCCTCACCCATCACTATATTAAACAATATAAGCAGTAGAGGCTGTCATCAAGAAAGAGCCTGCCTCATTGGATTGTTTAAGGATTAAGTAAGTTAATAGAGTGTGTAGAACTTTGCCCGGCACATAGTAAGCGCGGTATGTGTTGGCTAGTATCACTTTTATAACATTATTACACAAATTTTGGTATTTGTCTTCAGAGAGCCCAACCCTTGTGGTACCTGGATATACAATCGTCCCTTTCTGTATCTGCTGGGGATTGATTCCAGGACTTCCCTCGGACACCAAAATCTACAGATGCTCAAGTCCCTTATAGAAAATGCTATAGTATTTGCGTATAACCTACACACATCCTCCCATATACTTTATAATTTTTTAACATCTTTATTGGAGTATAATTGCTTTACAATGGTGTGTTAGTGTCTGCTGTATAACAACATGAATCAGCTATACATATACATATATCCCCATATCCCCTCCCTCTTGCGTCTCCCTCCCACCCTCCCTATCCCACCCCTCTAGGTGGTCAAAAAGCACCAAGCTGATCTCCCTGTGCTATGTGGCTGCTTCCCACTAGCTAGCTATTTTACATTTGGTAGTGTATATATGTCCATGCCACTCTCTCACTTCGTCCCAGCTTACCCTTCCCCCTCCCCTTGTCCTCAAGTCCATTCTCTACATCTGCGTCTTTATTCCTGTCCTGCCCCTAGGTTCTTCAGAACCATTTTTTTTTTAGATTCCATATATATGTGTTAGCATATGGTATTTGTTTTTCTCTTTCTGACTTACTTCACTCCGTATGACAGACTCTAGGTCCATCCACCTCACAACAAATAACTGAATTTCGTTTCTTTTTATGGCTGAGTAATACTCCATTGCATATATGTGCCACATCTTCTTTATCCATTCATCTGTCAATGGACACTTAGGTTGCTTCCATGTCCTGGCTGTTGTAAATAGAGCTGCAGTAAACATTGTGGTACACGACTCTTTTTGAATGATGGTTTTCTCAGGGTATATGCCCAGTAGTGGGATTGCTGGGTTGTATGGTAGTTCTATTTTAGTTTTTTAAGGAACCTCCATACTGTTCTCCATAGTGGCTGTATCAATTTACATTCCCACCAACAGTGCAAGAGTGTTCCCTTTTCTCCACACCCTCTCCAGCATTTACTGTTTGTAGATTTTTTGATGATGGCCATTCTGACTGGTGTGAGGTGATACCTCATTGTAGTTTTGATTTGCATTTCTCTGAGGATTAGTGATGGTGAGCATCTTTTCATGTATCTGTTGGCAATCTGTATATCTTCTTTGGAGAAATGTCTATTTAGGTCTTCTGCCCATTTTTGGATTGGGTTGTTTGTTGTTTTGATATTGAGCTGCATTAGCTGCTTGTATATTTTGGAGATTAATCCTTTGTCAGTTGCTTCATTTGCAAATATTTTCTCCCATTCTGAGGGTTGTCTTTTCGTCTTGTTTATGGTTTCCTTTGCTGTGCAAAAGCTTTTACGTTTCATTAGGTCTCATTTGTTTATTTTTGTTTTTATTTCCATTTCTCTAGGAGGTGGGTCAAAAAGGACCTTGCTGTGATTTATGTCATAGAGTGTTCTGCCTATGTTTTCCTCTAAGAGTTTTATAGTGTCTGGCCTTACGTTTAGGTCTTTAATGCATTTTGAGTTTATTTTTGTGTATGGTGTTAGGGAGTGTTCTAATTTCATTCTTTTACGTGTAGCTGTCCAGTTTTCCCAACACCACTTATTGAAGAGGCTGTCTTTTCTCCATTGTATATTCTTGTCTCCTTTATCAAAATAAGGTGACCATATATGCATGGGTTTATCTCTGGGCTTTCTATCCTGTTCCATTGATCTATATTTCTGTTTTTGTGCCAGTACCATACTGTCTTGATTATTGTATGCCATATACTTTAAATCATCTCTAGTTTTCTTATGTAGGCATACTTTGCTTTATTGTGTTTACTTTATTGTTCTTCACAGATCTTGTATTTTATACAAATTGAAGGTTTATGGCAACCCTGCATCCAGCAAGTCTATCGTGCCATTTTTCCAACAGCGTTTGCTTACTTTGTGTTTCTGTGTCACATTTTGGTAATTCTTGCAATATTTCAAAACTTTTTTGTTATTATTATATTTGTTTTGGTGATCTGTGATCAGTGATCTTTGATGCTACTATTGCAAAAAGATTACCACTCACTGAAGTCTCAGATGATAGAATTTTTAGCAATAAACTATTTTTAATTAAGACACATACATTTTTTTAAGACATAATGCTATTGTACACCTAACAGACTAAAGTATAATGTAAACATAGCTTTTGTATGTACTGGGAAACCAAAAAAAATCATGTGACTTGATTTATTTTGATATTTGCTTTATTGCAGTGTTCTGGATCCAAACCCACAATATCTCTGAGGTCTGCCTACAATACCTAATATAATGTAAATGCTATGCAAATAGTTGTAAATACAATGTAAATGCTATGTAAATAGTTGCCAGCATGGCAAATTCAAGTTTTGTTTTTTAGAACTTTCTGGAATTTTTTTTTTCCCAAATATTTTCGACCCACGATTGGTTGAGTGTGTGGGTGCGGAACCTGCAGATACAGAGGGACTGCTGTGTAATAATCTGCACCACCAACCTCGATATCTGAAATTCTCAACAACTGCTAATAAGAATTGACATTTATTGGGCTTCCCTGGTGGCGCAGTGGTTGAGAATCTGCCTGCCAATGCAGGGGACACGGGTTCGAGCCCTGGTCTGGGAAAATCCCACATGCTGCGGAGTAACTGGGCCCGTGTGCCACAAGTACTGAGCCAGCGCGTCTGGAGCCTGTGCTCCGCAACAAGAGAGGCTGTGACAGTGAGAGGCCCGTGCACCGCGATGAAGAGTGGCCCCCGCTCACTGCAGCTGGAGAAGGCCCTCGCGCAGAAACGGAGACCCAACGCAGCCATAAATAAATAAATAAATAAATAAATAAATAAAATAGATTAAAAAAAAAAAAGAATCCGCCTGCCAATTCAGGGGACATGGGTTCGAGCCCCGGTACGGGAAGATCCCACCTGCCGCGGAGCAACTAAGCCCGTGCGCTACAACTACTGAAGCCCGCGTGCCTAGAGCTCGTGCTCTGCAACAAGAGAAGCCACTGCAGTGAGAAGCCCACGCACCGCTTGAAGAGTAACCCCAGCTCGCCACAACTAGAGAAAGCCCGTGAGCAGCAACAAAGACCCTGCGCAGCCAAAAATAATAAGTAAATTTATTATAAAAAAAAAAAAAAAAGAATTGACATTTATTAATGCCAGGCATTGTTCTGATCCAGTTGTCCTCAAGTGGGGACACTGGCAATGTCTAGAGCCATTTTTGGTTGTCAAAATTGGGGTGAAAAAAAAAAAAAATTGGGGTGAGAGGAGTGCTACTGACATCTAGTAGGTAGAGACCAGGGACGCTGCTAAACATCTCACAACACACAGGACGCCCCCCTCCCCCAAGACAAAGAATTATCCAGCCCCAAATATCAATAGTGTCAAGGTTGAGAAGCCCTACTCCCAGCTCATCCTCCTACTCATTTTTCAAAATTTAGTTAAAATGTTACCTCCTCTGTGACATTTTCCCTGAGCCCTGCCAACCCTCAAAAGGCACCTTTCTTCTGGGATCTCATATGCCTTATGCCTTTCTCCATGTTTTCCAAACTTTGTTAATCAATCACAATCCACACTAGGCATTATATTTTATATTGTGACCCAGCACAAACAAGTTTCATAAATGTTCTTATGCCCCCTCGATTTTCTGCCTCGATTATTCATAGTCTTACATACAGAATGCTAAGACTCTCCCTCTTGATAGTGTTCCTTAAGAACTATTGTCATTTTCACTCTTGTAACCCCTTAGCACTTGCCTAGTGAATTTTAGTGTTCAGTGACAGTCTCTGGAAGTTGGGGTGGCGCTCCCAGATATACTTACATTCTGGTGGGAGAGCGGCTCTCAACTGCAAAAGGAATGGACACCCAGGTCCTAAGGAATGGCAGGCCCTGCTTCTTCTTTCTTCTGGTCAACCCACATAAGCAGACTCTCATAAGTCCAACCCTGACCCTGTTTATTCAAGGCAGAAGTGCGTGAAGGAACCTTCAATAGTGACGTTTTCCTTCACCACAGCCACCGCCATGCCAGACTTTTTGGAATCTGAGGTCATGCCCCCCCCCACCGCTTTCTCCCATCACCACCATGACCTAGACATAGCCCATCCACCTGGACTCCAGAAAGAAGTTGGTAATACAGTGTGCTCCTGTGTCATAAAAAACAAAAACTAGAAATTACGTTTTAAGTGCTTTCTTAAAATGTCCATATTCTTTGACTCAGTAATATTCTTTTTGTGATTCTACTCTGAAGAAAATATCAGAGATTCTGTCCAAAGGGTCATGTTCAAAGATTTTCACTGCAGCATTATTTGTTGAAGTGGGAAATTCGAATCAGTTAAAATATCTCATAATAGGGATTTTAAATAGTAAATTATGGTACACCTATGCAATGGAATATTATGAGCTAATTTATAAAGGGTTTTTGAAGAATATTTGAAAACATTGGAAACTTCATATTATGTTAAGTGAAGAATCATGATCAAAGTTGTTTGGGCAAAAGTACTTAGGGGTAAATCGTATGGATGTCAGTAACTTACTTTGAAAAGCACCGCAAAAATGAGGTGGGTGGATCAATAGACGTATGGATGAATGAACAGAGGGAGGGATGGAGGGATGGAGGGATGGATGGATGGATGGAGGTATAAAAGGAGGAAGGAGTAGGCAGAAAAAGGGAAGGAGGGGAAGAGGAAAGAAAGGATAAGTGATAAAGCAAGTTAAGTAAAATGTTAACTGCAGATCTGCATGGTTGGTCCATACATGTCCACTATACAGTCTTCCCATTTTTCTGTATGTTTACAATATTTTTACAATAAAAAGTTGAAAAACTATATGAAAACTATAATAATTTTGTAATATATGTAGATACTCATTTAGATAATACCATAATAAAATAAACCCAAATAACAATAGTAGTTATTTCTGGCAGCAGAATTATTGGTGATTTGGACTGTCTTTTTAACACTCTCTTCTTTTTTATTTCCCAATTTTTGAACAACAAGCCTGTATTACTTTGATAATCAGGAGGGAAAAAGATATTTGAGGAAAAAAGATTATCAGAGAAGAATGTTCAATGCCCCTTATTCTCTTGTTTGGGATTTAGAAGCTGGGAACATCTCTGAAAATAATACATTGTAAAGAATAGAAGATCCCACTGAGGCTTCCTCCTGGGCTATGACCCTCTCAGGCAGTTAGAGGGAAAGAAAACTGGAACATTTTTCTGGAGCAGAGCCACGGGACCCATCTGCAGCTTGGACTCAGGCAACGTGCTAATACGCTTTAGGCAAGTGGAATAATTTTCCCACAGGAGACACCCTGGGAAAGGGTCTGAGAGTCGAATGCGGTGACAGTTATGAGGGTTCCTTGAGTCTGTTTTGACCATAAACCCTGAGTCGAAGGCTATGAGTCCAAATATAAATCCTGTTATCTCTCTCTGTTCCTTCCAGACACAGAGCAGCATTTCTGGGAGCATCTTTCATCCTGGTCCAGGAAAAGAGACAGATGATCCTGTGTGGGAGAGGCCCTGTGCCCAGGATCCCAGGACCCCCGTCCATCCCTGTCCTGGGAGGAGAGTCCTCCACCCAAACTTGCGCATTTTGAGCCACCGCCCTGTTTCTGGTCATGCACCATTTAATAAGGTCAAAGTATATGCAAGTCATTTTCTTAAGTTCAAAACTATGCTTAGAGTTCACATAGTTACTGATAACAAGACCCTAAAGGAAATCAGGAATTTTTTAAGGAGTTTTTTAATGCAGAGTTTTTGTCTGCATCACTTAAAATGTTCAGTGATTGTGATATTTGCCATTTCTTTTTAGGTGTTGGTTTTCCCTGTCAAAAAAGATTCTACTTATAAATGGACTCTGTGATTTATGTCACTCATTTACATTTCACATCATGTTTTCACATTCCGTATTACTTTATTGGGAAGTGAAGTATTAACCAAGGCATCCTGGACTGGCAGAGAGAAAACATGATATCCTACAGTTCTTGGCGCTAAGACTGGTGGCAAAAACCATCATTCATTCATTCATTCACTCACTTTCAGCCAACACTTATTGGATACATACCATATGCTGAGCATTGTCTAGTCACTAGAGCAGTGGGGTAAAACACAGACCAAAATCTTGGCCCTCTTGGTTTTTATATCCTACAGCAGGGAGAAAGACAAATATCAAATGAATCAGTAAATATATGAGGGATAGAAGGTGTAATGGGTTGAATGATGGTCTCCCAAAAGATATGTCCACCTCATGCTGAATCTGGCCTCTGTACCCCGACACTGTATTAAATCTCAGAGACAGGGTTTTGGGTGAAGTAGAAAAGAATAGGTTTATTGCTTTGCCAGGCAAAGGGGACCACAGTGGGATAATACCCTCAAAACTGTGTGTCCTGACCTGGAGGGGGTAGTGAGGAGTCTTATAGTAAAGAAGGCGTGATCAGCTCGTGGACGTTCTTCTGATTGGTTGATGGTGAGGTAAGTGGGTGTCAGCATCATCAACCTGGTTCCAGCTGGTCTGGGGTCTACGTGCTTGGGGGCAGCATACAGTTAACTTCTCCCACCTGCTGGGGGTTTTAGTATCTGTAAAAGAGCTCAAGGATATTGTTATGTGTGTCCCTTGAAGAGGAACCAGGACTCTGCCCCAAGGCTTCACTATTGTTTCTTGAATGTTCCTCCCTTGTCTCTGCATCCCCTCCCTTCCTAATTAGCATCTATTTGAACCTGCCCTTTGGAACTCAGGGAAGGTCTTGGGGGCTGAATGAAGCTTATTTCCTATAATCCCGAAGTGAGGGACACAGAAAGGCTTTTGTGCCCTGGAGCCCCACAGGGTCCTGCACGGTTCCACACCTGGGACCTGGGAATGTGACGTTATTTGGAAAGGGTCTTTGCAGGTGTAATTGAGGAAAGGAGCTGGAGATAAGATTACAGTAAGTCTCCTACATACGAACCCTCAAGTTGTGAGTTTTCAAAGATGCGATGTGAACGTGCGTTCCATCAACGTCAGGCATGAGTGAAATTGCAGCTTGCCCTCCATCTCCTATTGCTGACAATCTTTCAGCTCTACCATCTCCCACCTCCTCTCCCTCCTCCAGTCAGTAACTCTTCTTGCCTGTTCGCTTGATGCCAGCCCCTATATGCCAACTCTTGTACTGTACTACTGTACACTTCAATGTACTGTACTGTAAGATTAAAACTGTTTTCATTTTTTGTGTTTGTTTTTTATGCATTATTTGTGTGAAAAGTATTATAAACCTATTACAGTACCGTACAGTACTATATAGCTGATTGTGTTAGTTGGGTACCTAGGCTAACTTTGTTGGACTTACGAACAAACTGGACTTACGAATTCTCTCTTGGAACAGAACTCATTCGTATGTAGGGAACTTACTGTATCCTGGATTAAAGTGGTGGCCTGAAATCCAATGATAAGTGTCCTTGTAAGAAAAGCAAAGGGGAGTACACAGAGAAGAGATGACATTGTGAAGATGGAGGCAAAGATTAGAGTGATGCGTCTACAAGCCAAGGAGAGCCAAGGATTACAGGCAACCACCAGAATCTAGGAGAGGGGCATGGAATCTATTTTCCTACAGAGCTTCCACAAGGAGCCAACTCTGCCAACACCTTGATTTCAGACTTCTGAACTCCAGAACCAGTAGACAATACAATTCTGTTGTTTTAAGCCACCAAGCTTGTGGTCATTTGTTACAGCAGCCACAGGACACTAACACAGAAGTGATAAAAACTATGGATAAAAACAATAAACATTAAAAAGGGGACAGGAGGGACTTCCCTGGCTGTCCAGTGGTTAAGACTTCGCCTTGCAGTGCATGGGGTACGAGTTCGATCCCTGGTGGGAGAACTAAGATCCCACGTGGCTCGCGGCCAAAAAAAAAAAAAAAAAACCCAAAACAGAAGAAATATTGTAACAAATTCAATAAAGACTTTAAAAATGGGCCACATCAACAAAAAATCTTTAAAAATAAATTAAAAATAAATTAAAAAAATAAAAACGGGGGCTTCCCTGGTGGCGAAGTGGTTGAGAGTCTGCCTGCCAATGCAGGGAACACGGGTTCGAGCCCTGGTCTGGGAGGATCCCACATGCCGCGGAGCAACTAAGCCCGTGAGCCACAGCTACTGAGCCTGCGCGTCTGGAGCCTGTGCTCCGCAACAAGAGAGGCCACGATAGTGAGAGGCCCGCGCACCGCGATGAAGAGTGGCCCCCGCTTGCTGCAACTAGAGAAAGCCCTCGCACAGAAACGAAGACCCAACACAGCCAAAAATAAATAAATAAATAAATAAATAAATAAATAAATAAATAAATAAATAAAATTCTATTAAAAAAAATTAAAACGGGACTAGAGATTCTGGGGAGTGGTGATGTTAAAAAGAGGGAGTCGGGGAAGAAGTCTTTGAAAAGGTGACATTTGAGCAAAAACTTGAAAAAGGTGAGGGATGAGCAATGTGGATGGTGGGTCAAGATCTTTCCAAGAAGAGGAGATGGGGAGGCCAAGGTAGCTGCAGAAGGGGGGAAGGAAGAGGGTCCTAGAGACGGGGTTGTGGCAGGACCGTGTGAGTCTCTGTGAGGCTTTGGTTTTTATTCTGAATAAGATGAGCCGTTGAAGGATTCTGAGCAGAGGGGGGGATACAATCTGGCTTTCACTTAAAAGGATGACCCTGATTGTGTGGTGAGAAGAGACTGTGAGAAACAAGAGTAGAGGAGAGGAGCCCATTGGAGGAGACGGTCATGGGCAGAGGTGAGAGGTGAGTGGGTCTCAGACCAGGATGGGGAGAGGTGAGAGGTGAGAGGTGCTCAGGTTCTGAAGATACTTTGAAGGGAGAGCAAATAGGATTTGCTAATTGATATTTCTGTCTTTCTTCAGTGTTTTAAGGAAGGATAAAGAGGAGAATGGACCTTCTCATATTCAACAAACTCCCGCTTGTTGAGTTGTTTCTGAACCCACTCTTCAGAATGGGGATGGGGGAGTGTAATAGCAGGTGCCCACCCCACCCTCCCCTACTGACCAACTGACCGAACACATGCTCTCTCCAGGCTTCAATTTCACAGCTGGTGCTTCTGTGTCCCATAAGCTTTCCAAAAACTGAGACTATGTGTGTGTATATATATATATATATATATATATATATATATATATATATATATACACACACACATACACACACACACATATATACTTTAGGTACATACATATCCCTAAATATATATACTTCAGGAATATACATATATGCGTATATATAATTATATACTTATATATAATTTTGGAATCATTATACAACTGCATGGAAAAATCTCCAAGATATATTATTGACTAACAAAATGCAAATATTTATTGCATACTATCCCCTGTATGGGAGAGAAGACACACTATAAATTTATATTAAGTTTGTACATGAAGGGATTATCCCTGGAAGAATAAACAAGAAACACTAGGGAGGAGACCCAGATGGATGAGAGACACGGAGGAAAGGAGACTTACTTTCCAAAGCATTCCCTATAAATCTTATACCATGCATGTATTACCCACACAGAGGAATACATTTTAATAGAAGAATAATCCCACAGATATTTCAGCAATTTATTATATGTGCCATGTGTTTCAGCTGGGATTCAATGTATTTGAAACAGTGTAGGAGAGAAACACTATTCTATGGCAATAGTCGTAGGAACCGTATAGATATTTTACATTAATTGTATTTTAAATATTTTATTGTGAATGATTTTAAACATAAACAGAAGTAGGCAGAATAGTATAAATTAAGGGTTGGAAAATTCTGTAAAGGGCCAAATAGTATCTATTTCAGGCTTTGAGGGTCAGATAGTCTCTGTAGCAACAACTCAACTCTACCATCACCGTGCAAATCAACCAGAGAAAATGCATGAACAAGTGGGCATGGTTGTGTTCCAATAAAACTTTATTTACAAAAACAGGAAATGGGCTGGAGTAGGCCCTCAGGCCAGAGTTTACTAATCCTTGATATAAACGACCCTTAGGGACCCAGACCCCAGACCCACTACCATCAATTCATGGTCAGTGCTGCCCCATCAACTACCCCCCAAATTATGTGGAAGAAAATCCCAGACATCATATCATTTCATCTTCAGTGTTTGCAAATATACTTCTAAGAGATAAACTCATCTTTTAACATCACACGTAAATAGTCAACAATATCTTAATATTATCAAAATTCAGTCTCCATTCAAATTTCTGATTGTCTAATAAATGTAACACATCTTAGCAGTTGTGTTCTTGAACAGATACAATTAATTGAGGTCCACACGTTGCTTCTAAGTCTCCTTTGTATTTTTATTTTTACATTGATTCTATTTGTATGTCTTTTAGATCGAGGTTGGGTTTTCCTGAAAAAATTAAGTCCAACTTGCAATATTAGATGCCCTGTGCTTCCTCTAAAGTATTTTTGTTACAATCTGAGGAACAGCCACCAAGTGGACAGTAATGCCCAAATTTCAGAATCATGAACTGAATAGCCAGTCACCTGTTCACGATTGGTTAAACAAATCAAATGTCATTGCACAAAATCATCAACCGTTTGCCTTCAAGGCTGTAGGCATTTAAAAAAGAAAAATTCACCTGCCTGTGCAAGTCATCTCACTCCTAGGAATTCATCCTAAGAAAATACTCAGAGATACAGTCAAAGATGCCCGATGAAGGATTGCTGCACTGTTTATAACAATACAATATTAAAAACAACCAAAGCCTCCAACCATAAAGAACTGATAGCATTTGTTACAATACTGGTTCAATATTGGTGGAATATTACATGATGGCTGAAAATCATAGTTTTTAATATTCCTGTGGTTGTAAGTCAATGTTCTTGACAAAATTTTAAACAAGAAGCAAAACCCAAAACTGCATACACATATGATTATATGAATCTCTGGATGGAAAGCAATAAAACGTCTCATTGTTATCTCTAGATATGGAGTTATGTGGCTTTCACTTAAATATTTACTTTTTTGTAAACTTTCCAAATTTTCTTTAATGTGCGTACTCTACTTTTTAAATCATCAGAACAACAAAAATATTATTAATGTTATAAAGATTTCCAGCTCTCCCCTTCCTTCTTGTCTCCTCTTGTATGTCTCTTTTTGTTCCTGCCCTTTCCAACCCTCCTCATTGCCTCCTTCCTCTGGTAAATTTATCAGGCATTACATCATCCCATTAATTTTGCTCAGGGCGGTAAAGGCTGCCATTCCTGGACCTTTAGGTCAACAGCATCATGCCTTCACAAACCCAGCACGAATGGGACTTAAGGGCAATAACTCCAAATTTAACCCCCCTCCGCAGAAATGGGCTGACACCACGTGCCCGTTTTCTGCCATCCTCTCTCCTTTCTCGGAGCGTGACAATCAGGAATTGAAAGTCACAGCAAGGGCTCACCGCTGATTCTGCTGGAAAACCAGAATCAAAGTAAAAGTCCAGTATTTGGTGGTGGGCTACATAAATCCATAATCCTACCATAGAAAAACAGAGAACAGCAAGGAAGGAGCCTGACAGCGGAGGGGGCTCATGGTCCGCCACTTTCACCCCACGCGTCTGTTACCAGCTCCTCCATCACTCCCCTTTGCTCTTTCCACTCTCCCATGTGGGCCTCCTCACAGTTCCTGGAACAAGCCAGGTGCTCTGTGGACTCAGGCTGCTCCTCTGCCTGGAGATGCTCCTCTCCCTCCCCTTCTCCAGAACCTTCCCCAGAAACCACCTTGTTGATGAGGTCTCCCGTCTAAAATGTCAACTTCCCCCGACACACACCCTCAACATGCAGAGCGGGGAGGAAGAGGAAATCTCCCCCTCTATTACTCTTTTTGTTTTTTTAACATCTTTATTGGAGTATAACTGCTTTACCATGGTGTGTTAGTTTCTGATTTATAACAAAGTGAATCAGCTAGACATATACACATATCCCCATATCCCCTCCCTCTTGCGTCTCCCTCCCATCCTCCCTATCCCACCCGTCTAGGTGGTCACAAAGCACCGAGCTGATCTCCCTGTGCTATGTGGCTGCTTCCCACTAGCTATCTATTTTACATTTGATAGTGTATATATGTCCATGCCATTCTCTCACTTTGTCCCAGCTTACCCTTCCCCCTCCCCATGTCCTCAAGTCCATTCTCTATGTCTGTGTCTTTATTCCTGTCCTGCCCCTAGGGTCTTCTTTTTTTTTTTTTTTTTTTAGATTCCATATATATGTGTTAGCAACCTCGATTACTCTTGACTTCTTGTGGCTGGACTAATAACAAAATTCACACAAGAAAGATTAACAGGAGAAATGAAACAAATTAAATTCATGAGCCCAGAGGTCTCATGGGACCTAAAGAAGTGGCCAAGGCAGGCAGCTTTTATACTTTGTAGACAAAGAAACAATAGATTTGTGAAGAATTGACAGGACAAAGAAACTTAGGCTTTGGGTGCTTAATTAGTAAAAAAGTCTGAACAGAGTCTGGGCTTGAGGTAGCAAATTTTTAAAGTAACAAGATTTGTTTATACAAGCTTCTCAGCTGGAATTCCCCATTTCTGGTCATAAAGTGTCCTTCTACTTCCAGATGCAGGGAGGGCATCTTTCACAGGGGAGATTTATTTCCTGCTTTCAGGAAGACAGAGAGGAGGGTCAGAGTGTCCCTCTTGCATCAGATGTTTCTTAAGTAACATTCATTCAAAGTAATCAACATACCATTGAGGCATATTTGGGGGCAGCCTGCCTTGGACCCCAATACAGATATGCACTCTTCATATCCCCCTTCCTCCCTTTATTTTTCCCTTTAATCTTTATTGTTTGAAAAATAACATATTTTAATTATTTGTTGTATTTATTATCCATCAGGGCACTTAGAAAGCAAGATGCTTGAGGACAGGAATTTTTCCACTGCTGTATGCCCAGTGCCTAGAACAGTGCCTGGCACATAGTAGCCACTCAATAAATATCTTTGAATAGATTCATGAATAATGTATTCTTAAGTGAAAAAATAAAAACCAGATTATGATACAATGCCAGATAATTCAGTCTCGTGTATGTGTAGGTACATGGAAGAGACTGAAATGATACACATGGAAGGTCAACGCTGGGTAACGCTAGATGGTGGAATAATGGGTGATTGAGTGATTTTACTTTCTCTCATTATTCATCTGTAGTTCTCAAGTCTCCTACAATACAATGAATGTAAACTGAGCAGGACCCTATAGGGCCTTCCCAGGGCAGTCTTCCCCCACATCCTCTGCTGTAGATCCTCTCTGAAGTATCTAGATAACAGTAGCTAATGCACATTTCCTGAGTTGTTTTACAGATGTGAAACACCCCGCCCAGAATGAAAGATGTTTACTACTTGATGACCATGAGTTCACAGCCCCCAGGCCTCCTGGAGCCTGAGAACTGATAATGTTAACCCCCTGTGCCACTGCCCTGTTACCTCACCATCAACCAATCAGAGAATCGTGCAGGAGCTGGTCACATACCCTGTGACCCCCTTCCCTCACCTGGCCTTTAAAAATTCTTTGCTGAAACACTTCAGGGAGTTCAGGGTATTTGGGGGCATGAGCCACCCATCTCCTTGCATGGTCCTGCAATAAATCTTGCTCTAAACTTTGATGTTTCGATTTGTTTGGCCTCACCGTGCACCGAGCACACTAACTTGGGGTCTCTAACATGAACAAGGACTACTTTCATAGCAAAGTTATGGTTAGTTTCATAGCAAAGTTATGGTTAGTTGTTTCTTTGATGTTGCAGTAAGAGAATCAGAGGCAGTTACTTTGGCCAGGTAGGCACAGGGAACTTCTTGGAGAAGATCCTCTCGGCGTCTTCTCTGAACTCCTAAGTGAGCAGGTTTCAGGTTCACAGGCAACTGATACCACGGATGGAGGAGTAACGGGACCCTCATGGCCTGGCAAGTGCTGTCTCTTCCAATATCTTTCATCTGGCAGCTGGGGAGGATGTGGGCAAATTCGTCAAGAGGATCATGAGTGTTTGGGAAAAGAAAGATGAAGAGTGACCCCTTCTCTGATGATGATAATGAATCTTTCAGAATCTCCAGAATGCACTGAGATGGTGAGTTTCCAGAAACAGATACCAAGGCTGTACAGGGGATACTCACCATGAGGGCTAGTGAAACAGTGATTTGGCCTCAACATCAAGCCCCGGGGAAGATGTCAAAAGACTGATTTTAGTCCAGCAGTGGAAACAATTGCCGAGCTGAGGGCAAAATAGACGGGTGGTGGGAGACCATGCTGCAGGCAAAACAAGACCCTCGGTTGTGAACAAAAGATGCACCAAGCTGGTGGGCTAGTTTCCAAATGGCTAATTCTTTCTTTGCCTATATTTGGAAACCCAAGTGCCCCCTTTAAATCCAGCAGCCTCCCCCTGGGGATCATGTAGAATCTGGGGAGGGGTTAGATGTCTCAAGAAAGAAGATACTGAATTTGTATGGAGTGTGAGGTGTAATTTAAAAAGTAAGAGGGGGGAAGCTATATTTTACTCCAGTGTGGGGATGTAACTCAGTCCATACATTTTTATTAATAAATTAATAAATGAATGAAAATATCTAGTAGGTAAACAAATAAATAATAGATAAAAATAATAGATCAATGAATAGGTTAGTAGACAAACAAGTAAATAAATAGGTTGTTTGGAAAGAGAGAGGAAGAAAGAAACATGCCCTTTGAGTCTCTGAGGCATTACACGCAGGATTTTGATTAATGGGAGTTCTGCTTTCAGAATGTTATGCTTGAGTCCGCGTCATGAAAAAAACAAGGTTTGCACCCATCCCAGAGTGTGGAGACGGATCTCTATTGCAGTGTTGCTGCATCCCTCAGCATCCTTAATCTTCTCCTTCTGTGGAGGTTTATCATCAATAGTTATTCTATTAGTCACTCTGCTATTAGGAGGGCAAGAGCCCTTTCATTTTTATGTTACCGGATCATATCTTTCAGTTGGAAAACATCATTAAAGAACAACAGTGTAAAGCCAGGAATCCACCACCCTGTGGTTATGTCTCATGCGATGCTAATGGGAGGTCACTATTTCCAAATATGGCTGCGTTGAATGCCTTACAATAACTCTGGATAACTTCTATGCAAGGATTTTAATTGCAATCCCAAAGATGTTAAATGAAAGCACTGAACACATGTTTATGGCCTACTTAACAAAGCCAGCACAGGGTTATGTATAAATGCTTGTGCAGAAATAGAACCAAAATGGGGCACTTTGGGAGAAGATGGTGAAAGGGGAAGGAGTATGTATTAGCCACAGTTCTGAAGGGAAAGAGAATTGATAGGATATATAGATATAAAGAGATTTATTATAAGAAATTGGCTCATGTGATTATGGAGACTGACAAATCCCAAGATCTGCAGTTGGCAAGCTGGAGACCCAAGAAGAGCTGAAGTTACAAGTTCCAGCAGAGACACAGGACAAGCCAATGTTTCAGTTCAAGTGTGAAAGGAGGAAACAATTGATGTCCCATCTCAAAGGCAGTCAAGCAGGAGGACTTCCCTCTTACTCATAGAAGGGTCAGCCTTTTGTACTACTCAGGCCTTCCACTGATTTGATGAGGTCAACCCACATTAGGTAGTGCAATCTGCTTTACTCAGTTTACCAATTTAAATGTTAATCTCATCCAAAAACACACACACAGACATACCCAGAATAATGTTTGACCAAATGTCTGGGCAACCCCATGGCCCACTCAAGCTGACACAAAATTAACTATCACGGGGTGTTTAGTGAAGTTACCCAGGGAACTGGGTGATATCCATTACCTGGAGTCATGGGGAAAACAGAGTTCAGTTTAGACCTCAGTTGGAAAATTACTCTTGCTGTCTATAGGAGAAATGTTAACTAGCTATAAGTGCGAGGCACATAAAATGATGGTCAACATTATTAGTCATAATCCACTCAAATGGCTAAAATAAAAAGGACTGAGCACACTAAGTGCTGGTGAGGGTGCCAAGCAACTGAAGTTCAAGGAAGTACAAAATGGAACAGGCGGTTGGGAAAACAGGTTGGCAATTCCTATAAACATTCATTTCCTTGATGATTCAGCAATTCGACTTCTATTTCCATAAAAGTAAATAAAAACATATGTCCACAAAAATTCTTGTAAAAGAATGTTAATTGCAGCTTCATTCCTAATAGTTAAAAACTGGAAATAATCCAAATGTTCATCAATACAAGAATGGATAAATAAATCACAAGATATTCATATAATGGAACACTACTGAGCAATAAAAAGGAATGAACTTCTAACCCATGCAACAAGGATAAATCTCACAGACAGAATACTGAGCAAAAGAAGTTCAAGAACATACGAAACTAATCTATAAAGATAAAAAGCAGAACAGTTGCCTTTGAAGAGAAGAGAGATTGACTGAACATGGGTGTGAAGTCTTTCTAGGATGATGGAAATGCTCAATATTTTGATAGGAGTTTGGATGATATAGCTGTAAACATATGCCAAACTCAAGAAAAAAAAAAAGTGTAAGTCCCAAGATTGGGATGAGACTAAGAGCTGTAGAAATGAGCCAGAGGAAAAACTGAAAACTTTCTTGGGCAAATATCACAGGCACTTTGCAGAGTGAATTGGAGGGAAGCCAGGTCTCTGGGAATATGGCTGATAAAGTCCTTCTTATTAGAAATCAAAGTCTGACAAATTGCCAAAGCAGAGACTGAAAACGAATGTCCAGAAACAAACAAGCCCAAAGCACTATCATAGTACAGACCAGGAGGTCCAAGAACAGAGAGAGAAATGCAAATAGGATCAGCAGAGCGTGTCGGATACAAGAAGGGCAAGCTCCAAACCAACATGAGTAAACTCTACTCTCTTAGCCACATCAGGCTAATTGCCTTGGTAATCCCTCTGTACTTCCTTTCATGATTATTGTAAATATTTGACCTGAACTAATTCTATAGCAAACTCTATTAAGTTCTCATTCTATGGGTGAATTCAGTCATTCTCAGCTAGCCTTAAGGTTCTCTTCACTAAATCCTGAGTCGAACAGAAATAAGAGCTAATAATCACTAAGGACTTACTAGATGACAGGCAATGTGCTAAATATTCAACCCGCATTATATTCATTTAATCTTGCACTATTCATGAAGAAGGTGTTGACCATAGAATTCCTATTTTACAGATGAAGAAACTGAGGCTCAATTGGGTAAAAACTTGCCTAAAGTTACCGAGCTAGGAAGGGAGAGGCAGGATTCAAACCCAGGCCATTGGAACTCAGAGGTGACTAACAAGAGTGCTCTATTGCCTCCTTCTAGGAATTTTTCAAACTGAATGGATGCTACCCAAGCATTGTAGAATCAGGGAGCCTCTTGGAATCCTTTCAGTACATGTGAATGTCCAGGAAACCTACAAAAGGTGGTGACCAGCCAAGGCTGAGAAAGATGTACATACTACCCAAAGGTCCACTAATTCATTCATTTGTTCAACAAACATTTAAGCATCTGCTGTGTGCTAGGCATTGCTTGCCACTAGAAAAAAAACAACAGAGAGCCAAAAACTATGCTACTACGCTTGACAACACCCTGCTCCAAAACGCACTCATAAGTAAGTCAGACAGAGGAAGACAAATATCATATATCACTTATATGTGGAATCTAAAATAATGATACAAATGACCTATATACAAAACAGAAACAGACTCACAGACTTTGAAAACAAACTTATGGTTACCAAACGGGAAAAGGGAGAGGATAAATTAGGTTTAACATATACACACTACTATAGATAATCAATAGATAATCAACAAGGACCTACTGTATAGTACAGGAAACTCTACTCAATATTTTGTAATAACCTAAATGGGAAAAGAATCGGAAAAAGAATATTATATGTATGTATGTATGTATGTATGTATATATATATATATATATATATATATATATATATATATATATATATATATATATATATATATAAAACTGAATCAATTTGCTGTACACCTGAAACTAACACAACATTGTAAATCAAATACTCCAATGTAAAATAAAGTCTAAAAAAACAAAAAAAATGCACTCATAGACAACCAAGCAGAAACCTGTAACCTGATCGCCAATATCCCTTTAAGAAGTCTGGAAACTCAAATATGGAGTCAGTGTAGCATCAACTAAAAGTCTGCAGAGTGGCAGCCCCAGGCAATCTAGTATAAGGCTGAACATCTCATACCTACTCAAAGGCTGCTTCTGCTTCCTGAACAGTTTCATCAGGCCCTATGATTACTTTGTAATGTAGAAACTGATCGTTAATCAATGTTGCCTAAGCAACACACTTAGAATGATAAATCAAGACAGTCTCCTCAACAACAAAGCTCTGGGAAATTGCTGGCATATTAGCATTGACCGATTGCTGAGACTTTGCTCTCCTGGGCTGGAGGGGAATTCAGGATGGTTGACAACAGGATGCGAAAACAGATACTACAGGATGAGCAGAATTGAAGAGACTGCACAAAAGGAAGGTAGAATAAATGCCACAGGAATAGCAGGGTCACACACTGAAGCAGAAAGGGCAGGCTTGAGTCCTGGCTATGCCAACGCTAGCTGGGTGTATCTCACTTGCCCCTTCCAGGCTCAGTTTCCTCATTTGTAAAGTGAGGTTAAATAACCCCTGCAATGCCAAACTCATAAAGTTATTGCTAAATGGATGTGAAATTGTCATATAAACTGGTAAAGCATAAAAAGTGAGGTGCTTGGGTCTGGGGGTGCTCTTCTCAACCCCCAAAATTTGATCCAATTAAACATTGTGAGCTAGGTACTATCAGAGCACCAGCCTTCTTAGTGGTAACTGGATCTGATTGCTTTGCTTGCATCCAAGGTTTCTGCCTCTTTTTACCTTTGCTTAAGCAGAGCAGGTGGAAAATAGCAGGAGGGATAACAAGAGGAAAGAAAGAAGGAAAACATGCTTTGCCTGCAGGCAGAGACCATACACAAGGAAACACATCTTCATCATTCTCAGTAACCAGATAAGCTACTTCTCCACCCACAGGGAAGAACATCTGAGCAATGGCAATAAGGATGCAAGCTTCCTCCCCAGAATGTTCTCCAAGGGGCTTGAAGTACTGGTGAAAATTCCAATTTTTATAACAACAGTCAGTTGATTGACTGCACCAATAGACTTTCACAACTCACTTTTTCCACCTCTTGCCACGTCCCACTACGGAGCCTGGAAATGTTAGTTACTTGACTTCCCAGACTCCCTTGCAGGGAGAGGTAGTCATGTGACATGATTCAGACATAAGTGGAAAAGTACCAAGTAGATCTTATGGGAAAGATTTTGTTTTTATAATCAAAAAGTAGAGGACTTCCTTCGTGGTGCGGTGGTTAAGAATCTGCCTGCCAATGCAGGTGACACAGGTTCAAGCCCTGGTCTGGGAAGATCCCACATGTCGCAGAGCAACTAAGCCTGTGCACCACAACTACTGAGCCTGCGCTCTAGAGCCCGGGAGCCACAACTACTGAGCCCGCGTGCCACAACTACTGAAGCTTGCACGTCTTGAGCCCGTGCTCTGCAATAAAGAGAAGCCACTGCAATGAGAAGCCTGCATGCAGCAACAAAGATCCAACGCAGCCAAAAATAAACAAATAAATAAATAAATTTATTTTTTAAAAAAATATACAAGAAGTTGGCCTTGAATATTATATGGCTGGAGCTGGAGTCACCTTGCGATTATGAAGAAAAAGGCAAGAGAATTGCAAAGATATCAACTCTGACATTATTGAGCCACTAAACCCTTGCCAGTAACCACTTCCCAGAGAGAGTATAATCTTGCTAATTGGCAAACTAAAAGTATATGGCTGAGTCTCATCTTTCCTTCCCCTTCCTATTCAAGTTCATAGTAATTTTAGAAAGAAATACAAATTTTTGTATTTGATTGATTGATTTTTCTATAATTTTTAAAAAGCAATTTAATTTAAACCCTAAGTAGGACTTTTTTCCTGTCCAACTCTCACCAAACGCCTTGGGGAGTGAAGTGATATTTATGTAGGATTGTTTGAAAGATAAGCAGACCATCAGTTCTCCAAACTGAAAAGGCTCAAACTTGTCTTAGAAACTTCTCCATGAATAGAAAAGGATTCCACCATCAAAGTTTGGGAAATGTTGCACATTTCAGTCATCTCTTGCTGCATAACAAACAACCCCATGACCTCAATTCAACAAGAAACATTTATCTCTCACTCATACGTCTTAGATTGACTGTGTTTGGCTAATCTAGACAGAGCTCAGCTGGTCCAGATTCAGGTCATCACCTCATGTGTCTCTTGTCCTAGGAGCAGTGACTCCCCAGCATATGTTCTTCTCATGGCAAGGATGGGAAACTCCCAGGAAATGAGAAAATATACACAGCATCTCTGAATGCCTAAGCTTGGAAATTCACACTATCTCTTCCACCCACAATTTATGGGCCAAAACAAATTTCATGCCACACTCAGCATCAGTGGGTGAGGAGTATTTCCCTTCTATCAAGAGTATGTAAATATTTTATAAACTATAATCTAATCAACTAACTTACTACTTATCTATTACTCTGCTAGAGTAATGAATTCTTTTCTACCCCACATTTTTTTTTAATCCTTAGGATTCTTCCAATAGCAAAGGATAGAAATCCAACTCTAACCAACTTAAGTTAAAACAAAATCTGGTCTTTTGGCTCACTTATTGAAAATCTCAAGGGAAGGTCAAGCTTCAGGAGTCAAATAAAGTCATCAATGCCTATTCTCTTCATCTCTTGGCTATTTTCCTCTATGTTGGCTTCATTCTCAAGTGATAATAATAGTAATAAAACAACTCTGGTAGATTGAATCATTGTTTACTATTCTTCATGCCCTCCCTGTATTAGAATTCTATACCCTTTGATATAACATGACTACCTCCATGATAGTGGGTGGAGTACATTTCCCCATCTTACTGTTAGTGACTTGGCGGTATGGCCTTCTTTGTCCACTGGAATTGAACATAAGTGACAGTGTGTCAGTTTCTGGATGAGGCCTCAAGAGACATCAGTTATTTTGCTCACTCTATCCCACATCTGCAACTCACCAAAAAAGACCACGATCCAGGTAGCCACTGGTTCAGAGAGGACATGTTGCATGTGGAGCAGACTGAATCCCAAGTCTGTTTTCTTAACTATTAAAATCACAGTTACTCCTATGCTCCAGACTTCTTCTCAGTGGGCTGGAAGGGTACATGAACCATTTATAAACATCTCTGTATGTTGGTATTAGTCAGCTAGGACTGCCATAACAAAATACCATAGACTGGATGGCTTACACAACAGAAATTTATCTTCTTACAGTTCTGGAGGCTGGGAAGTCTAAGATCAAGGTGCCAGCCCATTCAATTCCTGGTAAGGGCTTTCCTCCTGGCTTGCAGACAACCACCATTCCTCTGTGTCCTCACATGGTGGGGAGAGAGAGAGCTCTAGTAGATCTCCCTCTTCTTATAAGGCACCAGCACTATCAACTCCTATGACCTTAATTTAACCTTAACTCCTCTTCACAGTCCATATCTCCAAATACAGTTATATTAGAGGTTAAGACCTCAACACATGAATCTGGAAGGGATGCAATTTGGTCCTTAACAATCCCTAAGCTTTAAAATTTCAGCTTCCCAGGGGTCCCCCAGACCAGGAAATATCAGCATCTGGTGTCAGATACTGCTAATTCAAGCCATGATCATTTTATTGTTTATCATCACAAATTATGTGCTAGAGGTTGTAACATTCATTCATTCAAATTTCAAAGGCTTAAGGAAGATCAAGATCTTTGAGGCTGGAGTGAGGGAAGCAAGGAGAAAGTAGTAGAAAAGGAGGATGGAAAGGAGACAGGAGGCAGACTATGTAGGCTTAGTAGAGCATGGGAAGAACTTAAATTGGGGGATTGAAATTACGGGGCTATAGTCCTTGGACATATGCGTTTAAAAGAAAGGAGACAGAAAGCTATGAGTATTGTATCCTATCGTCATAGTCAGTTCAGGCTACTATAACAAAAATCTCATATACTAGGTGGCTTAAACAACAAACATTTATTCCTCACAGTTCTGGAGACTGGGAAGCTCAAGATCAAGCCACTGGCATATTCAGTGTCTGGTAAGAGCCTGCTTCCTGGTTCATAGACAGTTGTCTTCTCACTGTGTCCTCATGTGATGGAAAAAGGTGTGAGAGCTCTCTGGAGCCTCCTTTAAAGAGCACAAATCCTATTCACAAGGACTCCATTCTCATGACCTAATCACCTCCCCAAACGCCAACTCCTAAACACATTGGGGGTTAGTATTTCAACATATAAGTTCTGGGGGGAACACAAATATTCAGTCTATAGCACCTATTATATGTCAGGAACTGCACTAGAACTATATGCCCTCTATATGCTGTTTGTTGCATTTAAATATACATAATGTTTATTTAGTGACAAGCATAGTCAGCAATTCTAGAAATCAAGACCTATTTTATATTCCAGATCAACAGTAAGGTGTGAGGGGAAGAGGTATGTAATTAAACCTCTCTGACCTTTCCTTAGTTCAAGACAGAATAAATACATGATTATACATAGGGAATGTGGAGGTTGTATAGACAGCCCATTAAACTCAACCATACACATAATAACCTCTTTTCTATTCCACCTGGTAAGTTAAATATCCAACTTTTAATTTCTAAATGGTGTCTTGTGCAATCATTGCAATTACCATCCTATTCAACTTCAGAGGTAATTTAAACTGTGGGTCACTTCTCCACCAAGTAATCTATTTGTAATATGCAATTCTGGCTTGGATTCCAAGGATAAATATTATTCTCCAAACAAATTCAAGTTGAAGGTAATTCACAAATAATGGTTTGAAAAGGAAATAAACAGTGTGTGCAAACAACGTGATTGAATAACCAGGAAAATAAAAAGAATTAGCTGAAGAAATATAGGAATTCATAAAAGAGGTCAGTAAGATGGCTGGATACAAGATAAATATACAGAAATCAATAGGTTTCCCAAAAGCCAACAATGTAAGAAGGTTCCACTCCCAAAAGTATACATATGGGTCTAGGAATGATCTTTATGAGAAGGGTGTATTTTTCATATGAAGAACCTACACAACTACTGCTTAAACCCACGAAAAAAGAATAACTTGAATGAATATGCACAAAAAATAATATTAGTTTTATTTATAAATGTTTATGACATGCCAGACAGACTCAGGGATAAGTATTTATAGATATCACTTACCTCAAATGATTTTCTCAAACTCTATAACATAGATTTTTTTCCTATGATTTATAGATGTAGAAACTGAAGCTTAGAAGAGTAATTTTCCCAAGATAAGCAAGTCAACATGAGATCGTTAGAATGTCAAATCTGATAGTGCAACTGACCTATCGAAAACCCTTCACTAGTTTTTGTCTGAAAATAGAACAAAATTTTGCAAAGATTTGCCTGAAGGTCCCTGCCACCTCTGCAGGATTATTTCAAGCCACTCTTTCCTCAAATTCTATGAATTGAAAATTAAACCCAAATGATCCTGACCCATCTAAAATAGGAAGATCCAACATTGTTGAAGTAGGATATCTTCTCAAATTAGGTTATAGGGGAAATGCATTTCCAAGTTCAGCTGGCAAGGGAAAAAAATACGCAAGGTGAGAATATATTCTTCAAAAACAGGAAGAGGAAAGCTTGTCTGTATTTTTATGAAGCTGAAAAAGATAACACAACACAAAAGAAAATACAGACCATTCTCTTTCACTTGTGAATATCCACACAAAAATCTAAATAAAATACCAACCAACAGAATCCAACAGTACTCATGTTCCATGACCAAGTGGGGTTTCTCCCAAGAAGGCAAGTATTCCTCAAAGTACACTCCTTACTAATATAATTCACTATATGAATAGAGTAGAAGAGAAAAAAACAGAATATCATCTGCACAGAAGACAAAAAGGCATCGATAAGATTCAAAATCCATTCTTGTTTTTAAAAGAAAAACTTAAAAAAAAATACTTCCTTAATATGATACAAAATATCCATTTTACTCCCCACCCTGGCATGATCCTTAATTGGCAAACATGGAAACTCTTCCACTGAAGTCTGCACAAGTCAACAATATTTATTGTGATGCAGATTCTCCGACTCTCACCACACCCTCTCCCCAGATCCATCCTCCACCCCACTCCTCCCTGCTCTGCTTTCCAGGAGGCCAACCTCTTTGGACTCCATCACCAGCCTCCCTTGCCCTGTGGGTTCTGGTTGAGTTCTTCCACCAGCAGGAGATCGGGGGCAGGAGAACAGAAGGGTCAGGGTCATGAGTCAACAGGCTGCCTTCCCATCTAGCTGTGGTAAACATTGTTGTGTTCTTCTACCTAAGACACAGGTCTTGTGAGGTACCCTCCTCCCCTGCTTTGATGAGGTTTCGGTAACTGCTTTCTTCACTTGGTCCTTCATGTGTAGGGGACATGTGAGAGCCACCCCACTGTCGCTAGCCTAGCCCTGGGGTACTTCATCATCTCTTGTTGGGTTACTTTAGCTTTGCCCACATTTTGGAAACAGTCCTTTCATTAAATGCTCATCAATCAGTCCTGTTGGGTCTTCCCTATTTTCTGCACTGACACTGACCCATACATCCACTCTCACCACTATATTTGATGTAGGTCAGGAGGCAGTAGCTGATAACCTGGACAAAGGCAAAGAAGTTAAAATAAAAATTGTACCGGACATGCTAAACAGGCAAACAAGACTATTCAAGACTATTGCAATAGGGGAGAGAGATTAAACTCAACTCCAAAAACTACAGGGACAGTTGGGGATTTATAGCAAATGGGGTGGGGTGAGAGAATCATTGGAAAGAAAATTATTGGGAGGAACTTAATAAGGTATCAAGGGTAGGGAGTGATTCTTGCTAAACAGGCTCAGCAGGATTCTTGCTGACCTGGGCTCAGCAGGCCAAAGACAGCAGACCAAGGACCACTGGCCAAGGATGGTCATCCAAGGACAAGGTCTAATCAACAAGAGGGAACAAGGGAGCTTGACTAGAGTTTGGTCAAGGAGGAAGTCCTTGTTAGCTATTTTGAACTGAATGTCTGTGTCCCCCCAAATTTGAATGTTGAAATCCCAACCTCTAATGTGATGTTATTAGGAGTAGGAGGTGGGGTCTTTTTGACGTGATTAGGTCATGAAGGTAGAGCTCTCATAAATGGGATTAGCGTCCTTATGAAAGAAACCCAGAGGGCTCCCTTACCCCATGTGAGGACACAGTGAGGTGTCTTTGAACCAGGAAGTGGGCCCTCACCCAATACTGGATCTGCCGCATATTGATTTTGGACTTCCCAGCCTCTATAGCTATAAGAAATATAGTTACTTATTTCAAATATAATATTTGTTGTTTAACCTACGGTATTTGTTAAGTCTGTGGTATTTTGTTATAGCAGCCCAAATGGACTAAGACATCAGGCGATATGATTTATATACCTGAAAACCCCAAGTTTTCAAAATCAACTGAAAAAAATTACAAACAAGAGAATATAAGATGACTGACTAAAAATACAACTTTAATAGACCAAAACCCATAGCCTTCTTACACACCAGGGATTGACAAACCACAGTCCATGGTCTGGTCAAATCCTGCCTGCCACCAATTTTTGTCAATAAAGTTTTATTGGAACACAGCCATACCCATTTGTTTACCTATGGTCTATGGCTCTTTTTGCACTACAACAGCAAAAGTAGTTGCAAAAGAGTCGTTATGGGCCCCAAAGCTGAAAATATTTACCTTCTGATCCTTTATCAATGTTTAAAGGCCACTGCTATATACAAAGAACAATCTTAGTAGACTTTTAAAAATCCCATCTAAAATAGCAAGCTATACATTGAGGACAGAGCTTAATTTCATAGCCAGGTTGACATGGAAAAAATCAGAGAAAATGCGTGCAAAATCCAGATTCGAAAACCAGACATAGCGAATATAAGCTACCTGAGAACGTGTAGACATTTTGATAAGGACTTTGGACTCCAAGGGGGGACAGAATGGTGGTTTGAGCTGACGTGCTCTGAATCCTAAGGAGGCCAGGGGGCCACAGCTAATGCTTGGGTAGCATAAATAATAAAAGCATGAAAACAAGTATGATAGCAGAGACATTTACTAAGGGCCCAGGAACAGAGTTAGCAAGGTACAGTGTTGTTTAGAACTGATTCACTGTCAGAGAGGAAAATACATTCCAGGCTGTGCCAAAGATGCAGTGGACTGGATTTGGCCCACCTGTATTAAATTATTCCTCTTAAAATAATTAGTGTGTTTTCTTTTTCCTGATTGGACCCTGATTGACACAGTGAGAATGAGCCTTAAAATTTGTCACATTCTAGTGAAGTGTTCTGATTCCAAGTCAGAACAATCAGAGCTAATGAGACTTAGCTCAGGGACTGTTCCTACTGCTACCTGAGAAAAGATATTCTTATCCATTGGACTCAAAACTAAAAGATAAGTTTTCATGGAGCTAATCATAGTCATTCTACCACCAAGAGGGGAGAGTCTACCTGAGAATGGAGCCTTTACAGAATTCATCTAACCTCTAGATCCAGCCATGCCTGAAGCCCACTGTTTAAATGATAAGCACTGATAAATTACCTTTTGTCTTAAGCAATTTGACTTCCATTTCTGTTACTTGCATCTAATGGAGTTCTCAATGATACAGACACACATAAATAGATATGAAAACACAGGTGACTAAAACCTCTTAGATTACCATTATTTGTTCATTCATTTAACAAACACACATGAGGTGACTTAGTTTGTCAGACACTCTGCAGAGATAAAAGATACAGCCCCTGTCCTCAGCAATTAGTGGGTCATTTTAGAAAAATACTGCTCAAGCCTTCCAACATGTTGCATTTTTACAACAAAGGCAATTAATCAAGTCCTGGTGCTTAACTTTAAAAAATAAAGTATTTGAATCAAAGCTTGAATTCTTAGATACCCTACCTCAATAATAATTATAAGTCTCAGTCCAAACTTAGGTGTTTAAGAAATCAGAGCTTTCTTTATTTTATATAACTCTGCTTAATTTCTACTTCAAGCCTCATTTCTTTGGCCTGAAAATCTTAGGTGCTTCCCTACTCTCTCCCCCAAGGTTGTCGTAAGGGTCTACTGGTTTTACATTGTGCCAATTCATCAAGGAGGATGTAGGACACACATGAAGTGATCCCCATTGATCATTGATCCACATCAAGCACACAGGAAGTTCACTTTAATTTAGCTCCCTGTCCCCTTCAGGTCTATGACATGCACTGCTAGTTGCTCTCCAAATATCCACCTCCGCTTCTTCCTTAGTAACAGAACTCTATTATAAAAGCTAACTTCCCAGTCTCCCTTTCAGCTAAATACAGCCATGTGACTAAGGTCTGTCTAGTGAGATATAAGTAGATATATTATATGTGACTTCTGGGACAGAGCTTTCAAAAGGAGTTGCTTTGCCTGGGAGAAGCACTCTTTCAACCTTCCTTCTGCCAAGAAAGCAGATGTGATGGCTGGTGCTCTGGTAGCCATCTTGGAATGTGAGGTGACCTTGAGAATGGAGACCATGAAGTGAGGATGGAGGAACAAAGAGATAGAAGTCCCCAAAACTCTGTGTCACTGGCACACAAGCTCTGGACTACTTGCCTCTGGACTTCTTTGTGTTTTTTAGACCACTTCCGCTTAAGTCACTCTATTAGGAGATGGTGGTCTCTGTTACTTGCAGCCATATATAATTCCTGTTTCAAAATCTACTAGCTCTCTCTGCTGCTCTGCCAGGTCAGAAACCCAGGAATCTTTACAAGATCTCCTTTTCCAAGTCTGGGGAAAAGCCTCTGTGGTCAAACCCTATTCTCATTAATGGGTTTAGGATTTTGAAGTGTGAGGGAGGAAAAGGAGATGGGTCTGTGACAAACCCTGCCACAGGCAAGAACACAGAGGGACTCACTGCTTAATTGGGGGTGGTGGGAGATAAATAACAGGCAACAAAAAGGAAACAGTGCATATCACAAAAGTATGATCGAATGCACTATTATTGAGTAGGTTTTGCAAGCTATTCCTCACCATCCCTATGAAAACATTATTTTCCTCTTTCAAAAAAAAAAACCCAGCAACAACTTCTGCACGATAGTACTTCTACAAAGAGTTGTAAGTTTCCATCTTATAAACACTGCCAACTGAGAAATTCATAATACACAAAAGCAACCCTGAAGGCCATGAAATCAGATATATTTGGAGTAATACCATAAGCCTGGTTGTGAAGAAAAATAGTTGTCAAGTTGATCTTTGAAGTCAAGAAAATAATGAAAGCAGCGAACACAGTTTAAGAAAATTAAAACGGATTATATTCCCAAAAATGGGATGATTAAATATGCTAACACAAGCAGAATTCTTTTCTTTGCCCCCGAGGGCTGTGTGCATGATGATTTGTACTTTGTTTTAGAAAACCTATGATTGTTTGGAAGTGTTTTAAATGATTAAGGGGCAGAGATGTGAGGGATAACAAATGAAGTAACTAAAGTTTCATATTTTATTGCAAATTCGGCCCAACTTAAAAGTCAAGCTGAGCTTCTAATCAAAATATGAAATAGGGAGAGAGCTTGAAAATAATATGAATCATTAATATGGGAGTACTTAAGGTAATAAATTCTTCAAGGGTTTCAAAAAACTTGCAGCACTTTTTCAGATAACACTAGGAGGTTGAGTAGTTTTATTTTTCTCTCCCTCAAGATCCTTTTTAAGAAATATTTAAAATAGGCCTAGGGTCAAGATCATCTAAAGGAAGGACCACGGTTCTGAGTTATTCCTTTATAAACTGTGCCAGAAAACAACACATAATATAGGTGATTTGTTTTTAAGTGACTAACAATGACGTGATAATGCCTTACCTGTGGTTTCACTAAATGCCAGGGCACTGGAAGTTATTACACTGGCATAAAAGTTTACTTCACCGTCCGTCCCACTACTTAAATTCAGTAATTGAGTATACCTCGTTAGTGAGGCTGTATTGTCCATTGCCTTTAGTGGCTTAATTCTTAAATCAGTGGTTAACAATCTCAACATTTTGCTTTCAGCACAATTCAGCTTTGTAGTAGCATTTTGTTTTAAAGCAAGAAAGGAAGAATAAATTTTGAATCAATAATATGGAAAGTTTCTCAAGAAGAAAGAAAAAAGTGTTAATATTTCCAAGAGAATGTATGAATTTCACATTATCTGTCAGTCTCCTCTTTTTCTTTTTCTTTTTTTTAAAGAGATATCTTTCTTGTTTTTATTTATTTATTTATTTATTTATTTTTGCCTGCGTTGGGTCTTCGTTGCTGCGCGCGGCTTCTCTAGTTGCAACGAGTGGGGGCTACTCTTCGTTGTGGTGTGCGGGCTTCTCATTGCGGTGGCTTCACTTGTTGCGGAGCACAGGCTCTAGGTCTCAGTAGTTGTGGCTCGCGGGCTCTAGAGTGCAGGCTCAGTAGTTGTGGCGCACGGGCTTAGTTGCTCCCTGGCATGTGGGATCTTCCCGGACCAGGGCTCGAAACTGTGTCCCGTGCACTGGCAGGCAGATTCTTAACCGCTGTGCCACCAGGGAAGTCCAGTCTCCTCTTTCTCAATAACTGCTTCAGTTCAATGTCTAGGGTAGGAATTAGTTATTAGCATTTTTCAGCTGAGGACACTAAGACGAACTTACTCATGTGAAGTCACAAGGCCACTTGAGATGTGATAGAATAGGGCACAAACCGGTCTCTGCCAGGCTGCAAACACCACTCCCATTCTACTACCCAGGGTAAGAAATACCCTTGACTATACTTCTTGTGCCTAGTTCAGAGATGCTCAAAAAGGGGGAGAGAGGAAAGCAGGGAAGAAAGAGAGGGGAAGACATATCAGAATCTGATTTCATTTCTACACTTCAGAGAGTGAAATGGAGATTTGACAAGTATCTAATTAATTTGATCTGGGTAAACAGCTCAAATGGGACTTGGCTTAATACAGAAGTTCTCAAAATGTGGTCCCCAGACCCGTATCATCATCATTATCGTCACCTGAGAAACTTCAAGATATGCAAATTCTGACTTCGCTCCAGAGCTACTGAATCTGAAACTCTGGCAGTGGGTCCCTGCAGTCTGAGTCTTAACAAGCCCTCCTGGTGATTCTAATGCAAGCTCAAGTCTGAGAAACAGACTTGGAACTGGCTTGGTAGAAATCTGGTGCTGCCTCTATAAGTTGTCTGAACTTGGGCAAGCCATTTAACCTCTCTGAGGTTTAATTCCTTGATCTGTTAAAATAAAGATAATGAGTACCCCTCAAGACTGTTAAGGATATGAAAAACAAGGAAAGACTGAGAGACTGTCACAGACCAGAGGAGACTGGGGAACATGATGACCACGTGTAATGTGGCTAGAATCCCGGAATAGAAAGAACACTGCTAGAGGCTGAATATTTGTGTTCCCCCAAAATTCATATATTGAAATCCTAACCTCTCATATGATGGTATTAGGAGATGATGCCTTGGGGGAGATGGTCAGGACATGAACGTGGAGCCCACATGAATGGGATTAGTGCCCTTATATGAGACTCCAGAGAGCTCCTTTGTCCCTTCTAACATGTGAGGACACAGCAAGAGGATGGCCAGGTATGAACCAGGACACGGGTTCTCACCAGACACCGAATCTGGGGCACCTTGAACTCGGACTTCCCAACTTCCAGAACTGTGAGAAATAAATTTCTGCTGTTTAAACCACCCAGCCTATGGGATTTTTTGTTATAGCAGCCAGAGTGGACTAAGACAAGGACATTAATGGAAAAACTGATGAAATTCAAATCAAGCCTGGAACATGGTTAATAGTAACCTAACAATGTCCGTTGCTTAGTTCTGACATGCCCCTGGTGATGTAAGAGATTGACGATGGGGAAAACTGGGTGAGGAGGATACTTGAAATCTCTGCACTATCTTTGCAACTCTTCTGTAAATCTAGTCTAAAATGAAAAGTTTATTTATGGGACTTCCCTAGTAGTCCAGGGGTTAAGACCCTGCGCTTCCACTGCAGGGGGCACAGGTTCGATCCCTGGTTGGGGAACTAAGATCCCACATGCTGCGTGGCACAGCCAAGAAAATAGTAATAAATTTAAAAATAAAGTTTATTTTAAAATTAGAGATAATGTTACCTAACTTGCACAGATACTGTGATGATTAAAGATAATACCATAAGGAAACTGCTGGGCACATAACAAATTCCCGATAAAGAATAGCTGTGATTGCAGTGACTTCACCTTGGGCTGTAGATATCTTTTCTCTCCCCAGCAGTGCCTTTCAACAAACATCAGTGTTGGAAAGAGCAGGCACAAGAGCTTTTCATTTCACCCTGAGATCCCTTCTCCCTTTTCCCCCTCCTGCCAAACCCCCTCCCAAGAAGAGAGTAGCAGACGCCTTCCCACGCTGCTATGGCAACTTTCTAGTAGCTTGGACCAAGATTTATTGTCAACAGCCCAGTAAGTAACAGCTGTTTGCATTCCTTTCCCTCCATTGCCTCTTGAATGTCAAGTCTCTTAGCTGAGAGAGCATCCTTCATTTGGCTACGTTTGTTTTAAGAATTATTTTTTTGCACAGAATTATCTCCTCAGCCACCCGTCCTCCATTTCCAGTCTTCTTAGGTCAGAGACAAATACGAAAGGAATGACAGATGATTTCCAAATATTACATAGTTCAAGTCAACTAATTTACCGCACATTTGTTTGCCCATAATTGCTATTCTGGGAGACCCCTTGTATTTCCCTTTCCTACTGCCCTGTGGCCTCGTTTTGTAAATATGTAGTAATCAGAATTGAATTTGTCTCATTTCACGTCCTTTTTGGAGCCCAGCTGGAGGAGATGCCACCCCCGCATCATTCTAAAGCCACTTTCTTTCCTTTCAGAAGCGTGTTTTGAAGATCCCAACACCGTTCCTCATTTGTAATCTTTCCCAGGTGGACTAGCTGAATAAGTTCAACACCCACGTGGTGCACATTTGTCACTGAAAGGTGACAGCAAAAGCACCATCACAGAGAAAAAACAGCAGCAGGAGAAAGGGAGAGAAAGAAAACCCGAGGGCATTTCCTTCCCCATCAGAATCAGAACAATGAGGCACCTTGAAGAATCCATGGCTGGGCTTGTTGCAGAGACAAAGTAGACAATAACCTCCTGATTTATTTTTCCTCCTGCAGGTTTGTTTTGTTTTGTTTTGAATACATCTGTTCTGACTATGCCAGCATAAAGCAAAAATTTATACCCAAAGTAAACACTGATTTATCGCTGAGCCACATTAACTATGATCTCCTGTATATCTCTTTCCAGACTTATTTCCCTCGCGGCTCCTGCCCCCGCCCACTGGAATCTCTTTAAAGGGACTGAAAAAACGCCGAAGCACAGCCAACAATGTCACCGTGGAGTGGCCCAGCGCCTGTGTGTTGATGTGTCTACCTATCCAGCGTGAAGTTTCCAGCAAAGTTCAGTGAAGAGCAACATCTCTCAACTAAGGGTTTAGGCTCAGAGGTTGGTGATGTTGGCATTTCCATCTATGATGAAAAAGCACAGGATTTACAGGGCGAAATGTTCTGCTCTCAGACCTTCCTGCCACCTTCCTGCCAGAAGCTCAGCTCCCTGCTGTTGGGACCACATCGTGCCTGTTTTCCCAACAACCGGCACAGAGTTAGGCATTGACTGGCATCTGTAAAAGCAGCCCACGCGTATACTGGGAGCCAGATCCTAGCCATCGCTCCAAGTGCTCTTCATGGGGTAACTCATCAAACCCTCCTGCTACCCCTAAGAGACAGAGACCACTGTTATTCTCATTTTACAGAGGAGGAAACTGAAGCCCAGGGAGGTGAAGTACGTCCCCAGAAACACACAGATGGGGATGACGGAGACAGGATTCAAAGTCGGGCAGTCTGCACGCATCCTGCCTGTACGGAGCTTTGAGTTTGGGAGTCTCAAGCTGTGGTATAACGTGAGATGAGGACAAGGAGGGCAAATTCCCCAGCAGGCTAGAAAGAAAACAAATCAATTTCTACACAAAGCAAGCATCAGACAAGGAAGCGAAATGCTGGCTCAAAAAGAACCTTTTCTAAAAAAAATTTTTTTTTCTTTTGTTTCATCAATAGAACAAGAGGGACATTAAAGCTATACCAAAAGCCCAGACTGTATACAGTGATTACAGGAACCAGATTTTTTTTTTCTTTAGATTCCAATTAATAGATTTCAACTATGGACAATTCCACAAATGTCATGACAGAAGGGAGCAATATTCTGCATCTTCCTAAACCTATCTACATTTGCACGTGTCATTTTCTCTACCAGCAATGCCTTTCTTCCCTTCCCACTTAACAAGCTTGCTCTCACCCTAAAGACCCAACTTTGATATAGCCTCCTTTATGAAGTTTTCCCCAACTCAGTTCTCTGCGATTCCAAAAGACTCTGATTTTACCTTCTCTGTTGTACTCATTACGCTCCATAGTGCAGGGATTGCCAACTCAAATGCTGCAGGACCAAGCATGAGTAAACAAAGGGGATGAGGCATAAGACAGTAGGGAATAGTGGGGAGTGGGGTACTGGAGAGAAATTGCCCTACTAAAAGGAGGAGCTTCCACTCAGCTCCAACCAACCACTGCCACATGTGACTACCAGTCCTGTATTGCCAAATATTCTGAATTTTTTTAAGAGAAACCAGTTGTGATGGTTAATTTGATATGTCAACTTGACCAGGCTAAGGGACACCCAGGTAGTTGGTAAGACATTATTTGGGGGGTGTCTGCGAGTGTGTTTCTGAAAGAGACTAGCATCTAAATCAGTAGACTGAGTAAAGAAGATAGCCCTCACCACGTGGGTGAGCATCAGCCAATCCACGGAGTTCCCAAGTAGAACAAAAAGGTGGAGGAAGGATGAATTTGTCCTTTCTGTTTGAGCTGGAACATCCATCTCTCCTGCCTTCAGACATTGGTACTCCTGGTTCTGGAGCCTTCAGACTCAGATTAGACTTACGCCATTGGCTCCCCTGGTTCCCAGCCTCCATAATTGCATGAGCCAATCACTCATAAATCTCTTTTTATATATCTATATGTATGCTAATGGTTCTTTTTCTCTGGATAACCCTGATAAATATATGTATGTGGTGAAAATCCCTCAATATTTAAATATTGGCATTTAATATTTTAATGTTTTAAATACTGTGTAGGCCATCAATAAGCTCTGCCTACTGGTTAGTGCTTATGTGCGTGCCTCTAAAACTAAATAGTAAGCCCTTTTGTGGTTCAACAGCAGTTGAGAACATGGACCCACACTGAAATCATGACACTGCCACTTGCCAAGCTGAGTGACCTCAGTATATTACTTAACCTCTCTGTGCCTCAGTGTTCTCATCCTTGACAGATTTAGAGGAATAATAACGCCTATCCCTATGATTGCTGTGAGAAGTCCATTAGCTAATGAATATATGAATATGAATAAAGTACTTAGAATACTGCTTTGCACAGGGTAAGTGCTCAAGAAGCATTAGTCACCATCATCATCATCATCATCAACATCATCATCACCATCATCATCATCATCACCATCATCACCATTATTCTCATCTTTATATCCTCAGTACCTGGCACTATGCCTGGCATATAACTGTTGTGCATTAGAAGTGTATCAAGCTGAGCAATATTAATATTCTTCTGATGGGCTAAAATTAAAATATCAAGATACTCAGTCAGTTAGGAAACTTCGAATCTGATATATGTCTTCCGACAAGATCTTCTGGGCAAATTGGCTCTGTGGTCAGGTGTCTTTCTAGATAATTGAGTAGGAACACATTTATTAAACCAAGTTATCTCCAGAACTTGGACCTGTTACAACTCACTCAACAAACCTGTAGGTGATAATGATAGAGTACTAACTAGCAATGTGCTTGTCTAAAATACTCACCTTCTCAGACTCCCTTGCAACTAGAGATGGCTGTGTGGTATCATTTTAGGCAATGGATATAGATGGATGGCCCTGGGGAGCGTGCCCCTTCCCAAGCAAAGATTCTCAAGAGAAAGTACTTTCTCCCTTTACACTTTATCCTCCCTTCTTTCTGCCTGGAATATAGAAATAGTACCTGGAAGTGCAGCAGCCTTTTTGAGGTCATGAGAACAAAAGTCACACACACAAGTTTGCAGAGCAGGAAGATAGAAGGAGCCTGGTTCTTGGATGACTTCCTTGAGCAGCTGTACAGTTAATTCTGCTATAACGCTTGTTTTGTATTTGTTCCAATGTGACTGATATCATAGGGAACAATCTGAGCATAGTGCAAATGTCACTTTTGCTTGTATGTAATTTCATCCATGATAATCACCAGATAAGTGCAGAATACTGCACCTAGCTGAACGGAGCTGTGTACCTGTCCAATACCCATTTCCACAAGCAAGCTTCAGCCCTTTTTCAAGGCAAGTGCCATATTTATAATATTATTTATGTATTTCTTAGCCATTAACATGTTACTATTGTAACTTATTTTACTGAGTTTCTGTCTTATGTTAATATGTTCCTGATGATGTTTTTGAATGTTGTGCCGCAATCTCATCTTTCCCCTAAGCTTGTGGTTTCTATTGTGCAATTTTGTATAATGCAGTGATTTTTAGTGCTTATGTCCTATTATAGTAGATCTGTATGTACTCTCTTTGGACTGCTTATGTCTGGGCTTTTTGTAACAGGAAAAACAGTTACAGTGTTTAAGCCACTATTTGCTACATGCAGCCAAACACATTCCCAATTGGTACACTTATTTATAAAATCTAGAATTAGAGCTTCTGAAGTTTGTCAAGGGTGCCAAAGGATCTTATTCAGGGTTTAATTGGAATACCAAATTGCTCAGGCCAAAAGGTCAGGGTCTCTTCTGATAAATGTCCCTCTCTCCACCACCCCCCATGACTAACCCTGATCACAAATGAATGGAAGACTACCATGTTATACTGAGAAGGAAAAAGAAATCTTGGGAGAGGACTTTGGACACTATCATAATTTGGAACTTATAAAATCTTTGTGAAAGCCTCTCTCTCTGCGTAATGCTTGGGCCAGGACATTTCATGAGCGCCATGTGGTGAGATGTTGGAATTCTTCCTAATGCAAGGGGTTCTCCTTGGGTGATTCAGGGAGTGTAAGGCTTTTCCCACTTCTGACACCACTCTGCCACTTTAATGGTTCCCTGCCCTCACTGCCACAAATGCTAGTGACCTAAGAAATGCATCAAGGAGTCTTCTAATATGGGTTTTCATCTGAGGTTCAACTTTTCAGTAATACATTGAAAAAGCTGCCTGTGATGGGAGTCACAGTGTGGGCCCTGAGCCCACTACTCTCACCCCATGTCCTGAGAGCTGGGTTAAGATCCTAAACTCTCCTGATGTGAGGCATCTGTCTCATTTTCCCAAGTCAGATATGCCTCCCAGGCACCAATAGTTATAAGGAAATTTATCCTTATTGCTCTTGTTCCTGTTTCTCATTGATGGGGGAATAAAACATATAGACATTTGGAGTTTTGCAAGAATGATCACATCAGAATTTTAAAAGTTTTAGACAAGTCTTCACAAGCAATGCGCACCACCTAACTGAGTGAGCTTTCCAGCCCAACTCTGAGCTCAAGACGTGGCCCAAAATGAGCAGGTTCTATAAATAGACCAATCACTTTATTCTCTCAACTCAGTGGTCTTTGTCTTAATTTACAGTGCAATAGCTACAATGGAGGTCTGGTCATAGGAGCCATGACAATTATGAAGTCAAAGTTTTCCATATCCTTCCCACCAGTCTGTCCTGCCAGCATCTGCCTTCTCATTTTCAGCTCCCCTGCTTTCCCCACCTGCCAGTTAAACAAGGCAGGGATGAAATAATGACCATGATTTGTCCCACATGCTGCTCCATTTGAAGGGGGTCATTTCACAAGAGGCAGAAATTGTCCCTGATGGTCAGGAAAGCCTGTCCAACAGTGCAAGCCTCAGTGGTTTGAGAGAGGTGGGAAGGCAGGAAGGCATGCTGAGAGCTGACAAAGCTGTTGGTCTCAAGAGTCCTTGAGCAAATAAACCCTGATTAAAGTTTCTCTGAAAGGGATGAGGGAGGACAGCCAGCAGCCTCCTTCCTGAAGTGGCTCCAAGCAAGTGTGCTATTAGAAATGAGAGGTGAGGAGTTGATGATTTTCCTTTTGAGGGATGGAGTGGGGAAGTGAAACCGCTTGACATGGTCTCCCACCTCCCACATGAAGTCGCTGGTTTGATATGCACAGCTTCCTTGGGAGCAGAGTGACAGAAGCCTGATCTTCAGGAAGAGCTGTGCAGAGCTTGGAGCCAACCCCACCACTGATGTGCACTGCCCTGAATCCCACTATTAGGATTTTGTTCATGGGAGCTAGCGTCAGGAAGTGGGGAATATGCCCCCACAAATTTAACTCATCTGTGAACAATTTTACATAATAGCCATTTTATAAAGCCTGACTATTGATTTAATTTTTAAAAATCATAAAATAACAGTTTGGGGAGGATGATGATAAAAAGTTATAAAAGACCCAAATTCTCCTCTACGATAGCGGAAAATCAATGACTAATGTTTCAAATTGATAAATCAAAAATAGAATAGTAATCATATGCATATTATTTAGAAATATGGAAGTAAGAAAGACAGTTATACAAACACAGAAGCTCTGCTTTAAAATCTTTTCTTTTTCCTTTTGAAGTTTGGGTTTAGATTTATTCTACAACATGAAATATTCATAGCCACATAAAACTAATAGCAATAGTTTTGTTTGTTTCATCGTTTTATATTATCTGTTTCATTTTATTTATTTTTTATTTATTTATTTTACAGTAGGTCCTTGTTGGTTATCTATTTTATTTTATTTATTTATTTTTTAAATTAAACATACTTTTTTTTAAACAACTTTATTAGAGTATAATTGCTTTACAGTGGTGTTGAGCTGCAGATGAAGCCACAGCCCCAGCTGACATCTTGATCGCAGCCTTACAGAAGACCCAGCTATGCTGTGTCCAGACTCCTCAGCCAGAGAAACTGTAAGATAGTAAATGTGAATTGTTTTAAGCTCCTTAGTTCATGGTATTATTGCCATGCAGTGAAAGATAACTAATACATTAAATATTAATGTACTAAGTATTAATACATTAAGTATTAAGTGGTAATACATTAAGTATTCATGTATAAGTAGTAACTTACATTAAGTAGCAGAAAGAGTATAGAAGTAATGGTCTAGATAAGAAGGAAGAGAAATGTGACTTGTAGTTGATTCCTAATAAATCCAGAGGAGCGATTCGTCACACATAAAACCACAAAATGTTTCATTTCCCCATTTTCCAAGGACACTTTGCCTCCTTTCTGCTTCCCCCCAAATAAGCACTGCTTTTGACTGTCAAAGAGAAGTTTCATGAAAATGAGACATCCCACTGGAAAGGATGGATGATCCCAGGGTAGGAGACCAAAGAAGAAATCTTATTTAGTGGCTTCTAACCAAGGTGCTTATGAAGCCAATATTTCAGGGCCTAATTTATAATAAAACACCCAGCTGGGACTTGATAAAGTGCATCGCTGGAGAAAGAAAAGAGAGGGAAAGAGTCCCAGCCCTGCAGCTTCTGCATAACCATGTGTAGAGCCATAAGTGCAGAGATTAATGGCTCCTCACAGCCATAAATACATATTTTTCTCTTTGATGAGTCCTAGGGGACAGAAATCTGGTTATAATTGGATGTGGTGCAATATTGCTTTTCATTTACAATTACAGTACTGAGAAAATTAAAAGGAATAGCATAAAGCTTGAGTGTAGTGGTGATTGAAAAGGATGCTCATCAAGGTGCCAGATTTGCAGCTCTTCCCACCCCACCCTCCCTTTCCTTTGAGCAGCACCTGCTCTGCCCGGACGCGGGCGCCTTGGGACCAGGCACTGGGAAATTGAAACTACCTCCCTTCCTTTGGCAGACGTTCAAGACAGGGCACGTTTCATCAGCTTCTGCTTTGTGTTTTGCCCATCTCAAACAGATTATGACATAATTATCCAAGCTCAGGCATCAAGAGGAAAATGAAACTCTAATTTCTCCTTCCTTAGCTCTGCCATCTTCAGTTGTCCGCAGTGGAGTAAAACGGTCATTCGCCCAGACCTTTTTTTTTTTTTTTTGGCCTCGCCTCGTGGCTTGTGGGATCTTATTTTCCCAACCAGGGATTGAACCCGCATCCCCTGCAGGGGAAAACGCGGAGTTTTAACCACTGGACCGCCAGGGAAGTCCCTTCCCCAGATCTTTGTGTTTGTTTCCATGACATCCTCTCTGAATGCATTTACCCATGAGAGAGGTTGCTAGAGGAAACAGTATATGTAAAATACTTTGCACTTAATGTCCAGCGCATTATAGGTGCTTAATAAATGGAGTGCTTCCTTCACTCCTTCATTTTGCCTTCAGATCACTCCCCTCCTTCTAACCCTGGCCTCACTCACATTCTCGCTGAGATGCTTTGGAATTGATCCCTGCCTCTAACCTAGCCATTATCAAAGCCCGAAGTGCGGTCCCCAGACCAGCCACAGCAGCCTCACCTGAGAACATGTTAGAAATTCAAAATCGCAGGCCCCAGCTCAGAGCGACTGCATCTGAAACTCTGAAGGTGAAGACTAGCCATCTGAGTTTTAACAAGCCCCCCGGGGGATTCTGAGGGGGGCTCCAGTGTGATAACCACTATTCTAACCCCTTTCAATGTCTGATGGATCACCCATGTCAATTTCCATCACCACAAACCCTGAATTCACTGGAATTATTTTTTGAAAAAAACGGAAGACCAGTTGCCAGAGTTTAGAAATCTGTTTGAGAAATTTCTCTTGCTACATATGGGTTGTGAGAGGATTTCACTTGAATACTAGATATAACTTATTGATGAATTACTCTAGCTCAACTCTGGATCTTTTGTGTTTGTATATACCTACTCTCAGAGGGGTGCTGGTAAATGTTTAACAACTGGCTCTCTGTGGAGAGGATGCCCCGGTGTGTAGCATTTGCCAGTTTCTGTGGTGTAAACACTACCATCAAGACATCAACAGATGCAGAGTTGGGAAAAGGCAAATACGTTGGTTCTCACAAGCTGGCACCAGCAGGTTGCAGCACCCCATGGCCTGCTTTCCAACTGGAACCAACATTTCTCAGGGTAGAGCATATGTCTTCAGCATCTTTGTCATTGCCCCCAAGGGCCCTGTTTGGGGAGGAGGGAATGTTTATGCCTCAAGCCTTAAGAGAGTAGGACACTTGACTCTCTCTGCAACAATTCTGTCCCCTCTGTTCATGCCAACCCTATGGGAGGAGGACTTGCTGATTGGATGGTGACAGCTTGAGACAGTCTGCAGGCACATTTTACAAGTCAGCGAGATCCTGTGATAAAGGTAGGAACCAGCCAGACCCCTCCTCTTTCTCCTCTGTGCCCATGCATGATGGGCCCCTTCCCACTTCCTACATCTCTTTCCATGTCGTGAGACAAGAAGTCAAAACAGCACCTGGCTCCTTCTCCAGTGGCTGTTGGGGTCTGTGGACCCAGAGTGGCTCACACAGCAGACACTATGAATTCTAGGGAGGATGGTCCAGGAAGCCCTCTCGAACTTTCTCACCCAGACACACATACAAGGGAAGTCCAGTCCTGAGGACAGAGGAAAGAAGGCATCGGGCACAGTGTTTACCATTGATGCAACCTGCATTTCACATCTCTCTTGACTATCATCCTTGTATGGCGGGACAACCTTATTCACAAACCCTGAAGCCCTAACCCCTAGTTCATTGCTCTGAAAACAGCAGGTACTTAGTTCTTTATGGTATAAGAAGAGCCTGGGTTTGGTGTCAGGCAATCCTGAATTCAAATCCCACTCTTCCACTTATGGGCCAATGGCTCCTGAACAACCACTCAAGCTCTCTGGGCCTCAGTTTCCTTGTCTATAAAATGCTAATAGTAAGAGCTACCTCTCAGAAGGATTCAAACCAAAGGGGATGATGTACATAGGCAGCTTGATTGGTGCCTGGTACATAGTAGGTGCTCAATAAATGAGACATGAGTCTTGTTTCATGGTGACTTGAGTCAAAAGGTTCAAGTTCAGCCTGTGTCTTAAGTTCAGCCCTTTAAGAGCTCCTCAGCCCCTAGAGACCCTGGATGTCTCCCCTGCCAACTCCTCCTCAGGACAGCCAACCCTGCAGGAGAAGTTGGGCCCCAAGATGATCAGGACAGTACCATGTGGTAGCTGCCATACAGATCTCTGCACCCCAAGCTAGGCCCACTCAGGCCAAGTTTTCCTCTACACAAAGTAATTTGTAGTCAGGGGGCCATACTCTCTCCCACCTAGCAGACCTCCTTCAGGGAACTGGAGCCAAATTCTCTTCCTCTCTGTCTAAGGGCCATGCAAATCAAACGATGTGGCTGAGCTTTTGTTTCAGTGCACTTGACATTTAAAGATATCCTTATGTAAGGATGGGTGGGCCCAGGAGCATAGAAGGAAGCAAACGGGTGATGTGGTTGATGCCTCAGCCTTAGTTCTGGCAGCCCAGCTAAGGATAGATTCTGGTCCTTCTCACTTAATGTGCATGCAAATCCCCTGGGGACTGTGTTAAAATGCAAATTCTGATACAGTATGTCAAGGGCAGGGCCTGAGATTCTGCATTTCTATCAAGCTTCCAAGTGAGTCCAGGGCTGCAGGTCCGTGGGCCACACTTTTAATAGTAAAATATTGGACAGTAGTGAGACTGCAGGCTGGGAGGCTGAGGAAATACTGGCCTGCAGGGTAGAAAGCTCCAATCTAAGAATTTTAAAAACAAATGAGGTTTTCTAACATCTCATTGCAAGAGAAGCATTGAATCCAGTCATAAATTATAGTTATTGTGATTTTGAATTTAATTGAGAATTTTCTTTTATGTTATAATCGTGCTTAGAAGGAAATGCAAAATCAATATATCATGCTCTTGTGTTTTATTGGCTAGGGTTTAAACACATTTGTTCATTTGACTACTCACTGATTGCATTTTTAAATATAATCTATCTCAATGATATTTTTCTCTACTGCACACAAAATATTTTAAGGCCATAAAATTTTGTGATAAATAGTAACTCCTCTTAGAAGCCAATGCATCAGCAATTTATTTGAAAAATTTCTTGAAATTGACTCTTCAAAGATGCTATAATGGGGTTGTGTCTATGTGACATCCAAAAACATCTGAAGCAAAACTGTTTTGTCTATATTGAGCCAAGTCTTGGGATATTTACATACATTTGAAGACATAGAGGAAAAAGAATCCTGGCAAATAACTGATTTTCACCTCACACCCTGCTCACAACAAGGAAAAAAGGAGCTCAGACCAAATAATGCTTAATTAATTAAAGTAAAAGCTCATATCTGACTTACAAGCATTACTGGACAGCCCTATTAACCCATAGCCCGTAGTTTCCCACACCAGCCAGAAAACCTTCCAATTTCAGAGAGAATGGAATGAAAACATAACTAAATCATGTCTTTAAAGGAATGCTAGGACAAAGCAGGAATTAAAACATCCAAAGATAAATAGGAAGCCAGCAAAAGCCACAAAGCATCCAAACATCCTGATGAAATTATGGTTCACTTCAATCTAATTAGTGGTAGCCACCAATGGAATCCAGACCAGAGCTAGAAATAGAGGCAAAAATACTGCAAGGCAGATTTTACATCAGAGGTGGTGATCCTGTCGAGTTTAAAGTAGCGTTTGGTAAATTCTGTTGTGATGAGCCCCAAATTTTAAAAGTGGAACTGATTATTTCAAGGATCAGGACTCCACTGGGGGGACCCCCATATGTATCTGGCAATTATTACCATAATAATGCTGCAGAACAAATCCCACCCCCCAAAAAATTTCAGTGGCTTACAAAAATATGTATTTATTTTCATGTTCATGGGTCTTCAGATTGGGTGTGGTTTGGCTGATCTAGGCTGCAACTGGCTGGATGCCTCCAGGTTATAGGTTCCGTTCAGGTTTGTTACAGGGGCCCAAACTAAAGAGACAGTGGTTTCATGGTCACCAGGACACAAGAGGACAAGTCTAACTACATAAGCACACTGCAAGCCTCTGCTCACTTCCCAAACTCTAAAATCCCATTGACCAAAGCAAATGACACTGCTGAACCCAAAGTTAAGAAATGGGATCACGGAGTGAAGAACTGGGACCAATGATGTAACCTAGCACACTAGATACACCAGTGTTTTTCAATCTTGTATTCATTGTCACCCCCAGGCAGCCATTTAGAATTTCTTTTTCTTTTTTTTTTTTTTTTTAAAATATTTATTTATTTATTTATTTTTGGCTGTGTTGGGTCTTCGTTTCTGTGCGAGGGCTTTTCTTTCTAGTTGCGGCAAGCGGGGGCCACTCTTCATCGCGGTGCGCGGGCCTCTCACTATCGCGGCCTCTCTTGTTGCGGAGCACAGGCTCCAGACGCGCAGGCTCAGTAGTTGTGGCACACGGGCTTAGTTGCTCCGTGGCATGTGGGATCTTCCCAGACCAGGGGTCGAACCCGTGTCTCCTGCATTGGCAGGCAGATTCTCAACCACTGCGCCACCAAGGAAGCCCCAGAATTTCTTTTTCTGATCTCCCCTTCTGCCATGAAATGTTATGAGCACATAACATATATATATATATATATATATATATATATATATATATATATATATATATATATATATATATATGGGTGTTATGAGCACCCATATAACATATATCAGTTTGTGTACTATATCTGTGCCTCATATGTAGAAAGTAAGATTTGTTTACACACCCCACTCAAGAATCAGGTTGCGCCCCCCTGGAGGCAAGAGCAGCCATGAGATGCACTTTATGAGAAGTAGAAGCAAGGTCCACTCATCCCTCTCCACCTGCTGTTGCAGTTTGAGTACATCTCCTCTGCTTTATGAGAAGAAACCTGGCCACAGGTTGGATACATACAATGATTTCTCCCATTACATTTTTACTCCCAGTCAGTTGGTTGTATATCTCTACTCAAAGTGCCCCCGTGGCCTGCTTCTCACTTTGGCATGCACCAGTTTTATTCAAACGAATCACCCTATTTTACGCACGAAAACCTCTCAAATGCAGTGTAAACTTCTCAGATGCAGTGTGACTGTTATTACCAATTCATCCAAGTTCGTATGGCCTCTCTAACAACAGACAGATCCTACAGCTGCCACCAAGATCCCGGCTGCGACTGGAAATGTCATCTCCTATTAGGGTAATGACAGATTGCAGCTATCTTCAGAGCATACTACAAATGCCTATTATTGATATTACCAGCTTAATGTTAGAGTCTAATTCCCCTTAATAAAAGCACTGCAGTTTTTCACATTAATTACAACAGTGATTAATGTTCCTACAAGCACATAACACTCCTAAATAGCAAAAGATGGTTCTGCATCAGTTAGGAATTGCATTCAGCAGCTAGCGACAAATCCCTAAAAGATAACAGTGGCTTAAACAAATTTGGGGTTTATTTTTCTCACACATAGAAGAAATTCAGAGGTAGACAGACTAAGGCTAGAAGTAGATGTACCTTATGAAAGTAAGCTCCTGCTTTCTTTTTACACTGTTGTCTTTAGCATATGGCTTCCATCCTCAGTGTTGTGGAAAAATGGTCAAAAAATGGCTGCTAGAGCTCCGGGTATCACATCCATGTACCAGGCAGAAAAAAAGGAGGAAAAGTAGAAGGGCAATGGGTGTGCTTTTCAACTGATTCAACTGAGTTAAGTATTTTTAGGCGCTATTGATGTTATTTTTGTGTACTATCTAAAATCATCTCACGTATCTTGGGAGGAATGTGTTGCCTACTTTGCCCACAAGTACTTGGGTGCATAATGGTCACTCTCAAGTCTGTCTGCTTTGAAATACTCCTCTTTCCCTTATTGCAGTGTCCTTCATTCTCCCCAAGGCCACCAACACAAAGTGTGCAGATACAGTATTGTCGTCATTCTTTATTGATGACCTGGGTCAGTTGCAGAAGGAAACTTTAATATAGGAAGGAAATGTTTAAAGTTCTCACTGCCAGAGCTTTCCTTTGAGTTGCAAAAGGAAGCCATCTAAAGACATGAACCCTTCACAAGTAGCAAAATCCTTCAGGTGTTATACTCCCTGCTTCTGATCTGGCTTGCCCAAACTCAGGTCTGCAATTCTCCCCCAAAACTTCTCCAAATCTCTGTTCAAATCTTTATCACCTTTCTAGAAAAGGAAGGAGAAGGACAGCCACTATCTTCTTCCAATTTTCGCTTCCTCTCTTCTCTACGGAAAGAACCTCAATTTTATTTCAGGGGCCAATGCAACCAGCAGGAGGAAGATTTCCAGGCCTCTCTTACCACCAGAGTTAGTGAATATTATACAAGAATAACTTGTTGGGTGGAGTTTCCAGGAAGGCTTCTTAAAGAAGGCTGATTCATCTAGGAGTTGTACCTTTTTCTCTCCTCCCTTGCTTCCTACCTCCTGCCTGGAAAAGCTGATGTAATTGCAGGAGTTCCAGCAGCTATTCTGAACCATGAGTCACTTTGACTATGAAAGCTGACATTTTAGTAGAGAAAAAAAATGTAAGGAGCATGGGTCCTTGATGACCATGAAGCCACACGACCAGTTCTAAACTCCTACCTCTGCACTTCTTCTATGTACAAGAAAAATAAACACCTACCTTATTTAAGCCACTGTTATTTTGGTTTTCTTTTACATGCAACTGCTGAACCTTATCTTAACTGATAAAGCAATCCTTAGCTTAAAGATTTTATTATGAATATAAATGAATTCACTATCTCAGTGGTTCTCAAACTTTGGCATGCATCAGAATCACCAGGGGGTTTGTTAAAACACAGAGTGCTGGGGCCCTACCCCAGCGCTCCTGATTTGGTTATTCTGGGGTAAAGCCTGAGTATCTGCATTCCTAACAAGTCCCAGGTAGAGCTGATGCTGATGCTTTGGCTACCAGATTTTGAGAACTACTACAGTGGTTCATTCCTAATTTATGTGGATAATTTTCTTCTTCGAGACTGTGAAGAAAACAAGCCACTGGGGACTGAGTCATTCTTGTTTTTCCCTTTCTGCCTTTTTGGGCCAAGAATTCTTTCCCCAGACATAGCAAACTGTACCTTTTGCCTGATTTTTTTTTCTTTTTTGTCAGCCTGCCCATCCATGTCTACCATTATCAGAATCCTTGCCAACTTGCTAACATGGACTTTGGGTCCTGGCAGAGATCCATGTAATTAATGTAAATCCACCATTTGTGAGCACTTTATCTCGTGCATTTTCTATTTTCCCTTGATCTTTAATGCCAGAGGTTTCACAGACAATAGCTCAAAATCGTGTTGCAAAAAAAAAGGGGGGTGGGGGGTTGTGTTTACAGCTTTTGGTTTTGCTGTTTTATTTTGCACTTGAAGAGAGACATATTTTTTACTCTAACATACTGTTTTGATTCATTATCTCTACAGCAGGTCAGGTCACCCCATCGCCCAACATGAATTTTTTCTTCAGGGTTCTTTCCAATCGACCCATACATTTTCCTCTTCTAGAGGATTCAAAGCAATGATAATATATCACTGAACAATTTGTTTACCACCCAGCACCCATTCTCCTGTATTTTGGTGATAACATCCTGGTTTCCACTTAAAAACTACCTCCCCTCACTCTTAGCCTTCCCCTCACTGTAGAACATGTGACCCAAGTCATGACCTATCAGAGCCCATATTTTTCTTGTCATGGACTGAATTGTGTTCCCCGCCCCCCCTGCAAAAAAAATTCATATGTTGGAGTCCTAATCCCTAGGACCTCAGAATGTGACTAGATTTGGAGATGGGGGTCTTTAAAGAGACAATTAGTTTAAAATGAGTTCATAAGGGTTGGCCCTAATCCAAAGTGACTGGTATCCTTATAAAAAGAAGAAAGTTGGACACAGACACATACAAAGGGAAGACCATCTGAGGACACAGGGAGAAGACAACCCTCCACACGCCAAGGAAAGAAGCCTCAGAAGAAACCAACCCTGCTGACATCTTGTTCTTAGACTTCTAATCCCCAGAATTTGAGAGAAGAAATTTCTGTAGTTTAATCTACCCAGTCTGTGTCTTTGTATGGCAGACCAAGCAAACTAGTACACTCCTAGACCTGGGGTTGGCAAACTTTTTCTGTAAAGGGCTGGACAAAAGATATTTCAGACTTTGTGGACCATATGGTCTCTGTTGCAACTACTCAGTTCTGCCGTTGAAGCATCAAAGCAGCCATAGGCAACACTCTAAATGAATAGATGCGGTTGTGTTCCAATAAAACTTTATTAACTTGGACTGTGATTTATTTCCTCCTGCTCTAGATGATTGGTTCAGGAGTAAGCATGTGACTGAGACCTGGCCAATCAGCATGGTTCCATTCCTCTAGCCAGAATGTTTCAGTGACCAATTAGGGTGACTCTTGGAATTTGCTCCAAGCTCATGGGAAAAAGACATTCTCTTTCCACTGGACTATAATTATGAGAATGTGAGGCTGCAACAGTTGTTTTCAGAATAAAACCCTTCGCATGGATCCAAGGCATCCTGAACTTCAAGCACATACCTGCCATTTTTCAACTGTTTTTACCAGAGGCCAGAATTCAGTATGTACATACAAATGCCTAAAAAACAAATGAGTAGTAATCAACAATTTAATTTTTTAATATCCAAATTAATGGTCTTGGCTGCTTGCGTGGATCTAGTTAACTAGCAAACTGTCAATTGCACTGTTTGAAAACAACCTGAAGTAACATACCATGCTGTTTTTATCTTAAACCTTATGTAACAGGAGCTTTAAAAGAATAACAAGACCCTGAGGGAAATGCAAAAGAGAAGTCATTTATTCAGGTTCTCTGAAAGTGCCCACAAACAAAGCAGCTTTACAAAACATCTGGTCAATAATAAAGGAAATTCAGGGCTGGCTGAATTTTTTCCTCTAAGTTATGATATTTTAATTTAGATCATTAACAGGAGAATTCAACATAGTTTCCCAGTGTGGGTCAGATGGAAGAAAGTATTGGAGTTTTAAAAAATAAAAAATTGAAAGTCAGGAATTATTTTCTTTTCAGACTGATATTTATTTCTATGCAGTAATTATTAACAAAATCAGATGTGAGCTTGCTTGGGTCAAATAGGTCTTGGTGCTGTGCTGGTGTTGGGTAGAGCAGACCAAGTTACACTGCAGTAAGAGGAAATACCAACATCTCAGGGGTTTTACACAAGTTTATTTCTTGCTCCTGCAAAGCTCTCTGTGTCTAGGCAGCTTTCCAGGGAAGCCACCCTCCATGTGGTAGCTGCTTCCATCTGTGGCACTTCCACTTCAACAGACATTTCACTACAGAGGGAGAAAGAGGATGGAGAATCACACAGTGGCTCTTAAATACTTTCACCTAGGAGTGACAGATGATATTTATGCTTCCAGCCCATTGGTCAGAATTAGTCACATGTTTATCAACCAGAGGAGGCTGGGAAATGTAGTCTTTTAGTTGCCCAGGAAGAGAAGGAGGATGGGAAACAGTGACTACCACAATGGAATAACTTTGGTGCGTGGAGGGAAGGCGATAGATTTCTTGAAAACCAATGAGGGGCTTCCCTGGTGGCGCAGTGGTTGGGGATCTGCCTGCCGATGCAGGGAACACGGGTTCGAGCCCTGGTCTGGGAGGATCCCACGTGCCGCGGAGCAGCTGGGCCCGTGAGCCACAATTACTGAGTCTGCGCGTCTGGAGCTTGTGCTCTGCAACAAGAGAGGCCGCGATAGTGAGGGGCCCACGCACCGCGATGAGGAGTGGCCCCTGCTTGCCGTAACTGGAGAGGGCCCTCGCACAGAGATGAAGACCCAACACAGCCATAAATAAATAAATAAATAAATGGATCATCACGTTTTAAAAAAAAACCAGTGAGGAGGAAGCAGAGAGGAATAGAGGATGCAGACAAGTGGAGAGGAGACTATATGCAGTTGCTACTCAGTTCAGTTGTTCCTCAAAATGCACCTGTGCACCAGCCTGTCCATGACACTGTGCACTGGCCTGTGTGGCATAAGGGAAAAAATAAGGAACATGTCACAGTAAAGCTAAATTGACAGTATGGTCCGTCATTATTGCTAGGTTGACAATAATGAATGGCTTTACATTTTTTGGTTTTAAAATGTCTTTTCTTTTATGAAATGATGGTGATCAGAGCTAGTAAGTGCTTATTTAATGTCGTAAGCTGGCAAAATTAAAAATTGGCACCTGCCCATAACTTTCCCCATTTTTAAAAGTTACTGTGTCAGTCTGTGCAATGAGATTCTGGGAGCCACTGATCTAGTTAATGGTTTTGCCTAGAACTTGCTTTAGCTCTTTTTGAGCACCCACTCTGTGCTGTTTAGCATATTTCCTCATTCATCCCTCACAACAACAAAGAGGAAGGTTTCATTATCCCAAATTTACAGATAAGGCCACAGCGACTGAGAAGAAACTGCTCCTGGTTATAATTTCTCAGTTGTCCCACTTTTCAACCCTATAACAAATTCTTTTTCTCATATTACTCTTTGTAGTTCTGCCTTTCTGACTGAATTCTTGCTGATGCCCACTGCGATCTTTATCCCAGGGTCTGCTTCTGGGGAATCTGACTGAAGGCAAAGTGCTTAATAAATGATGGCTACATGACCTTCCAAGGTCACATGGTTAATTAAGGCAATGCTGGACCTCAGTCCAGATCTACATGACTGAAGTCCATGTTCTGTCCCCAGAGCACACTACCACTTTAGACACTGAGCTACCCCAAAGCAGCAAATTAAGAGGAACTTCTAGGTCACATTCACCTAGATCATATTGGCAGAAATTCCTCCAGATATATAAGAATGATATTTCATATTTAAGCCCATTAATCAAGCACGCCCTGCCTGCACACTCTAACCAGGAGTTGCCATTGCAGACTCACGCATCACGGTGCCTGAGAGCAGAATCCGACTAACTCTCAGCACGGGTGCTCTTGTCGAATACTGATAGCTGTCTGAAGTCAAAATAAAGTATCTCTGGCTCTTCTTACACCAGCAGGTGTCTCTCACTCCTGGTGCCTGAAATGTATGTGCCTTCTAAGACTGTTTCTAAGTGTTAGAAACAAACAACATTTGGAAAGCTGCATACATCATATAAAGTTGTTCCGCTTTTACAAGGGATTTGCTAAGTCTGATGTGTGAGCGTAGATATTTGTATATTCATAAATTTCTGGTACTGATGCACTTAAAATTCACTGTTCCTGAGAAAGGCAGGAAAAGGCAGGACAACTATGAAAAAGCATGGCTTTTTTTGAGAGTTCTCCAAGAAACAAATTTGTAAATATCCAAATTTCTTTGTCATTAAAACCCACAAGTGTTATGAATTAGATTAAAATATCAAACTTTCTGTAGGGTATTGGGAAGCCTCAAAGAAAACTTTATTTTTCTAACTTAATAAAACATTACTACCAAAATGAGGTAATTTTTATACCAAATATTTTCCATCTATATAAATTTCTAATAATCCCTCTTATGTCTATACTTTCTTCTCAGTAGATGAGAATAAGTTCTAGAGATCATAAGTTATTTTAAAACTACTTTTATTCTGGGACTTCAAAAAACACACGGAATATACTTCCTTTTGAGTTCTCTGTAACTTGGGACCCATAATCCGTTGCCATAAAATATCACAGGTCTTATTATTCATAAGCAATATTTTGGTGGAATAGTTAAATGATGCAAAGATTTGCTTCCTCAAAATTATGATTCACATTTGAGGCCTATAAAAAGGCACTGAAACGTATGGAAAGATAATATTACCCTAAAGGCTCAGAGAAAAAGCATAACTTAAAAGTGATTTTCTAAAAGAAATGGAAAGAATTTTTTAAAATACTTGTTGGTAAATAGCAAGTAAGTTTACATTTATCCTTAGCTGATAGGTAGATAGATAGATAGGTAGAGAGATAGATAGATAGATAAGGAATCAAAAATCCTCTATAAAACAAAAGTAGGGAGCCTCAAAAGAAAAAAGCCATATGAAATTTTAAAAAAAGAACTCAAGGAAATCTAAACTCTAGTAAAAGAATTAAAATCCACACTGAAGATAACTTAAAGCATAAAGGACACTAGAAAACTGTGCTATAGAGAACAAATTTGGAAAACGCTCAAGAATATAGAAGAAGAAAAAAACGCAGTGAAAATCCATATTTTTGAAAGATAGAAGTACAAAAGCAATAACCATAAAACAAAATATCAGATATAAGACCAAACATGTTTATTGTGACAGTAAATATAAATGGGTTAAATTTCCCTGTCAAATGGTTAGGAATTTCAAATAAGGTTTTAAAAACTAAAACTCTATTTTGCTTAAAAAAAAACCCTCTATTTTGCTTAAAAAAAAAAAAAAAATATATATATATATATATATATGTATGTATATATCGGAAAGGAAGAGTAAAGTAACTGAGGAAGACCTATCAGGAAAATGCAAACAAAAATGAAGCATGGATGAGAGATAGAGTAGGTGAGAATTCAGCATGTAAGCATACATGCATGGACAGATTGTGCTGGGGGCATCCTGTACCGGCCCACAGAGCTGAGTGGACACACCTCTTCATACCTCTACCTTTGGAGATCTGGTTTGCCAGCAAACCACTGTATACACTTCTTTCCTTCAGTCTACTCCTTAACATTTCCCAGTTTTAAGAATACAGTTTCTCCTTTTAGATCTTGGTTATGATCATTAAAGAACTTTCATTTATTGTGATGGTTAATATTTATGTGTCAACTTCACTTAGCCGTGGGTACCCAGACATTTGGTCAAACATTATTCTGGGTGTTTCTGTGAGGTTGTTTTTGGACAAAATTAACATTTTAATCAATAGAGTAAAAAGATTGCCCTCCATAATGTAGGTGAGCCTAATCCAATCAACTGAAGGCTTGACTAGAAAACAAAGAACAACCTTCCCCCTAGTAAGAGGGAATTCTCCAGCAGACTGCCTCTGGACTTCATTTGGACCATCAATTCTTCCAGATCTCCAGATTGCTTGCTTTCAGACTGGAACTGCACCATTTGTTTTCCTGGATCTTCAGCCTGCTGGCCCACACTGCAGATTTGAACCTGCCCAGACTCCATAATCAGGTGAGCCAATTCATTATAATAAATAAATATATATATACACACACACATCCTATTGGTTCTGTTTCTCTGAAGAGCTCTGATTAATACACTTATACATTACGTGCTTCACTTTAAAGATTTTTAAAAAATATTTGTGTTGTAATATGGGCAATAATTATTTAGATTTAATGTAAGCATTAGTAATTTAATTATTTGCCACCAATTGTTTTATACCGTGAATTCCACATATTTGGTTTCTTTAATTTGATTCATTTTTTGGTTGTCTGAAATATGATGGCAGGTAATTATTTTCAGGAAGTGTGTGTTAAGGGTATACATCTTGAGCGTGTCTGAGAATGTCTTTCTGTTGCATTCTCACATGAACAGCAGAGGAGGCAGATATCACGATCTTAATGCAATATCTCATCCTCTCCAAGTTCTGTGCAAGTTGCTCCATTGTCTTTGATCATTGGTTTGCAGATAAGAAAAATCTTAACCTTATCTTTTTTCCTTAATAAGTAGTGTTCTTCATATTCTTTTTCTTCTCCTTAAAATGCAAACATTTCACTAGATTAGCCTATTTCATTGATTAAAGATGATTTTTTTTGCATTTTTATACCCTCTGGAGTCAAGATACACCTTACAGTTTCTGTCTACCATATGGCAGTAGTGTCATCATTCTGCAAACCCTTCTATCGACACCTCTGAAAAATATCAAGCATGAAACCCTCTTAGACTCAATACTGTATGGGCTATACTCTTTGTTAGTCTATTTTCATTAGTCTATTTTTGCCCATGCTTAGTAAACCATAAATTTAATACCTAAATCTTTATTCAGCTAAAAATCAAACTATCTTCTATTATTTATTTAAAATATTCCTTCTCTATTTACTGTTTGTTCCTTCTGAAATTCTTCTCCTTCTTCTCCCTCTGTCCTACATTTCCTTTATCTTTTCTTAAGTCAATGTCCATGTCTTTATCTTCTTCTTCTGAGTTTTGGGAGAAATTTTAGAGCATGTCTCTCCCTTCACTGATTGCATTTCCTGCAATAGACAACCTATAAATACATGATTGTGTCATCACAGATTTTAATTTATCCATTGTGTATGTTTTCTCCATACAATCTTTCCTAATCTCCACCTCTTTCCTCTTTAAGATCACCCGCAAATATAATGTTTACAAATGCAATGCTCCAAAGAATTGTGTTAAAACATAATTTAGAAAAATTCTAAACATTGAGTATTCTCCCATTTCTTGCAGCACCTCTAGCTCACCAGGCAATTTTTGTTCTGATGGTTGAGTTTGATCCCCCTCTTTTGAAATCTGATATCCTTTCATATACCAGCTGGTTTTTCTTAGGTGCTTGCACATCTGTGGTGATGAGCAGCAATGTCAAAGCCATTGTGTCTGGTGTCAGTGGTGTGTCTGCCCGGCTCAGAGTTTGAGTAAAACATGGTTCACCTCCTTCACAGTCAACTTTAGGCAGCCTTTCCCCCACTCTTTCCTTCTCCTCATCCTGTAAGCGAAATTCCTCCCAGAGAATGGAACTGGCCAGTGTGGCTTTATTAAAGAGAAAGCCAGTTCATCTGGCCCTCTCCACCCTGTCCCTAACGTCAGTCCCTCTTCCTCCTGGTAACCAGGGTTTTCCCCTCTCGCCTCCAACAAGCCACTTCTCCAGGGTCCAGTCAACAGATCTGACTTGAGTCATCACATGTATTTCTTTTTGAAGAATTTGTTACATGACTGCACAGCCATTCTCTAAACCCTCATCAGTCATTATTCCTACCAAGGCAAAGTACACCCCAGAGGGACATTTTGTATTTCCTAAAATGATGTGAGATAATTAAGATGCTATTAACTAGTCTTGAATCATTTTGGAGTCTTTTAAATTCTTTACCTAATGAGATTAGGGACTCACACTAATATTATGGGAAGGTAATTTATTTCCTTCATCAAAATAAACAAGCAATTGCTCACATCCCAAAAGATGGTAAACACTATCTATATTTGTGGAGTTATATTTGGGAATAGGATATGAAAAGATGAGAAAGCCTGCATAACTTATTGTTGATTTCATCAAGGTGGAAATCTGTATTTATGCAAGTCAATTAGAACAAAAGTAATAAAGCACACTAATTGTTATATGCGCACAGATCAAGAATAAGTTTTTGCAGCTATATTCACACATGCTGTATGTGCTACATATTGACAAAGCTCAAACTCATTGATCTACAGTATATATTATATAGATATTATATATTGATCTATATAGATATATATAATTATATATAATATATATAATATATTATATAATATAATATATTAATATAATGTATAATATAATATATATATATTATATTATATATAATATATATATATTATACATAATCTATATTACATATAGATCAATACAATATATATACATACATACACATATAATCTAAAATGCATCTATATTTAAACTGAATTGAATCCATAAGTCTATTTTTCAGTTCCTTCCCTTGGATTTAATGCTTACTCAAAATAAATTCACCCAAAAAGTTAATATTCAATTTCCATTTATTTGCAATCTTCTTTCTTGGAACCATAGTAATTTTTCTGGAGGAAGAAACAAGGAAACGTTTCATCTAAATACAATTTCTTTATTTAATTTTAATAATATATTTTAATATGCAACTGGTGTTAGGAATAAAATGTGTGGTGAATAAAATGATTGGGGGAGAAATGTGTATTTTCTCAGAGTGCTAACAATTTGATATGAAATATAGCTCTTTGAAGCTTCAGCTCACACTAACAAAACTACCTCCATACTGTCTTTTGACATCTATGGTTACCAAGTTGCTCTGTTCTTGCAGGTATACATTTCATTCAAAAATATCTTTTCCCTAATATTTACTGAGCTCTGTCTATGCAGCAGATTAACTCAGTTAATCCTCAAAACATTTTCATGAGTTAACTTTCATTTCTGTATACCCATTTCACAGGTGAAAAGTCTGAGGATCAAGAAATTTGCCACAGCCATATAATTAGTAAGATGCAGAAGCAGGACTCAAAGATACAGCTCTCTGGTTCCAGGGCCTGTGTTTTTGCCAGTACATTGGGCTGAACCTCCTGGAATGAGGCTTCTTTTTGGCTACCATGGTTACACAGACACATTGTTATAGACTTTCCAAAAGTGCTGTTATCCAATTAGCTAAAATGCTTATGGAAATCAAGAACGGATTGTTACCAGGAAATCTAAATTTCAACTTTTTTCAATAAATCAAGGAAAAAAAGTATATGATCATACCAATAGACGCTTAAGAATATTTGATAAAATCCAACGTCCATTTCAGAATTTAAATAAACTACTAAAAAGGAGAAATAACATATATGAAAACTACCCCAGACCATAAGAAACATCTTAAAATGGAAACAAACAGTTCCACTAAAGCCAAAGGCAAGGCATGACCATTATTAAACTTTGTTCTGCAGAAACCTCCCAGCCAAGTCCCAGAGCTCTGGAAACCAGACTCATGTGTCCCCAGGTAGAAACCTGGTGGATTCTTCTCCCAAAAAACAACACTTCCTAAGAGGAAAGTCCTAGAGAAGGTGAAGTACGGAGATCCCTCAGTGAAACCAATTAGTTCACCAGCCCCACTCACACACACAGAGCTTTCAGTCATCCCTTTGGTGCCCCACTCTTTAATATTAACAGCGAGCCAGTGATCACCAAGCATGTGAGGACAGCCTCTAACAGACAGGATGGAAGCAGGAAAAGGAACATCTAGGAGACAGAGACTGGCTGTCACATCTCTTTACAGACCATGAAAAGGCCATTTACACACTTTTGCCACATCCTAGCAGCTGGGGATATGGACAGATATCTCCATTTTGGGCTTTGGATTTGAAACAAGTGATACAAAGAAACAGAGACAGAGGAGAATGTGTCCACCATCCAGTGGTGGCCACAGTGGCTCGTACTCCTCCTGGGGAGTAGCTCTACCTATGGTCTTGGTCCCTAATTTCCCTGGTTTCTGTTCTTAGTAACCTGATTCTCTAGCCTTCCTGGCAATTCTGTGAACCACGGAATAGCTTTCAACAAAAAGCTTTCTGCTTTTTAATAAACCAGAATCAATTTCAGTTGCTCACCCTCAAGCACCTATCTTACACTGATCTCCAAATTATATTGTTAGGTGAAAAGCAATATGATAAGTATAACATCATTCAAATAAAAGCAAAAGCTATCTACAAAAAAATAGTTATGGTTAATTTTTCTCTTCTTCCTTTTACTGTTCTGTATTTTCCCATTTTTATACACTAAACATACATATAATAATGTTAAAATGTGCTTAATAATTGATAAATGCATTTCCTGTCTGTCACAAGTCAGATTCTCCAGGAAGCAGACTTTGAGAAAAAGATTTCCATACAGGAAATTCATTGGGGCGTTCTCAACACCTATAAGGAAGTAAAGAAAGCAAGACTGATCAAAAGGAGAAGTTGAATTGTGATGTGGTCACAACAAAGGCCTCAGCTGATCCTATAAGGTGTTCTGGAGCTGGGTTGGCCTGAATTGGGGCAAGAGAACTTCAAACCCCTGCATCAACCAGTCCTTAGTTGTGGCCACCCCTGTAAAGAGCCATGGGGTAATCTTGAGCAAAGCACCTCTTTTTAGCTGAAGGCAATTCTTAGAAACGAACTCAGCCAAGAGCTTGCAACTGCCAATATTCCCAGCAGCTGAGAGAATGAATGTTTCAGTCCTGGAAGGGAGTGATCTGGTCAGCACATTACAGTATCCACTACAGTCTACCCCTTGTCAGATCCATGTGTTTCACATAATTAAGTCTGTGAGCAGCTTCTCCAGGATTCTGTCGGGTCTCTTTTCCTGGGGCAAATTTCCACAGGATAATTAATGTGATGAACTATTACTAAATAGTTCTAAAATAGAACTATTAGAACTAAATAGTTCTAACTATCAGAACTAAAATAGAACTATTCTAATAGAACTGTTACTAAATAGGCCCCCATCACTAAAGCAGGTCCCATTGCCAAAACTGCTTCTCTTTATGCCCCCTCCTCCAACCAGCCATTCTAGATTCCCCTCACCCATGGCTAGCACCTCTGCAGGTCAAGGTGGCTTATCTGGTGGAGCAATCTAGACCCTCTTCTCTGAGGAGTCTGAGCACCTGGTCTCATGTGTTTCTCAGGCCAACCAACATTGCCATCAAAATTGGGCCAATGAGTATCAAAAGACACCCAAGGATTTCTTTAGTGAGAAATACATTTCTGTTGTTCATAAGCTACCCAATTTGTGGTATCTTGTTATAGCAGCCCAAACAGGCTACAACACATAGATATCATACCAATGCTTCCAAAGTACTTGCCACTTCTTGCCCATTTGGTATGTCAATGATGTCATCAGTAGAGTGGGCCAATAGGATGTTCTATGGGATGTCCAGATGACCAAGGACTTTTGGGACTATATTTTGACAAAGGGAAGGAAAGTTAAGACTGGGGCAAGAAAATAAATGTATACTGTTGTCCATCCTAAGTAAATGCAAACTGTTTCTGGTCCTCCTTTCTGATAGGGGTGAAAATCAACACATTTCTTCCATCAATAGTCACATGCCATGTACCTGAGGACATATTGATCTCCTCCAGCAAAAGATACCATATCTGGCACAGCAGCTATGTTCCAGTTACCTACTTGTAACAAACCATTCAATGCCTTAAAACAATAACAAGCATTTATTTTGCTCTAATTCTGGAGATCAACTCAGCTCAGCTGGGCAATTCTCAATCAGGGTCTCTCATGTGGTTACAGTTAGTCAGTGCCTGGGGTCAGGGTCATCACAAAGCCTTTTTCACTCATATGTCTGCTCCCTGGGCTGGGATGACTCAAATAGCTACAGGTTGAAACATCCAAGGTTGCTTAGACAAGTCTCAATCTCTCTCTCTCTCTCTCTTCTCTCTTCTCTCTCTCTCTCTATCTTTTCCCCTCTCCTCCCTCTCTCTCACCCATCTCTCGAAGTAGTGTTTTGACATGGTGGACTCAGGGTAGCCAGACTGGTTACATGGCAACTGAAGGCTCCCAGAGTGAGTGTCCCAAAAGAAACCAACATGGCCTTTACTAAACTAACCTTGGAAGTCACGCAGCAGAATCACTTCTGCCACATTTTAATCATCAAGATAGTCACAAAGCCCCCTCTATATTCAAGGACAGGGGATCTGAACAGCACCTCTTGATGGAAGAGTGTCAAAGAATTTGCAGGTAGGTTTCAAAAGCACCCCACGCTGCAACTAGGGCTACTACTTTGTTGAGTTTGCAGTATCCACTCTCGCCTACCAGGATTCATCTAACTTTTGTAGGGGACAGACCAGTGAATTAAATGAAGATATGATGGGGATTGCTACCCCTGCGATATTGTTTTTTATATACTATTCTGGCTGAAGTGAGAGAGAAGGGTCATTTTAGACACTTGCTGCTGGCCTGCTCCCACTATGGTAGTTTTTACTCCACAGGTCAGGGAACCAATGTGGGGCTCTCCCAAACACCTAATATATCCATTCCAATCATACCTGGCTAGCCCCAGGAAGGAGAAGGGACGAGGCAGCTCTCTTCAGCTGAGAGCAAGACTTAGAGACAGGTGAGAACTGTTGGCCTCCAACATTTCCAGCAGATGAGGAAATAAATATTTCTGCTTTGAATGGAGTATGAGGAAGCACACCACAGCATCCACTACACTGACTATAGTGTATGATAAAATTTGATATGGTTAAAAAATTCAAGGATTTATCTGGAAGTGGCATAGGAGAGAAAAGAGAAAGAATGCCATTTATTCTTTTTTCAAGATTGGGTAAAGAACCAACCTTTTGATTTATTAGTCCTAAAGAATAATCTCCATGAATAAGCTATTCACAATCTCATTTCTCCCACCAAAATGATACACAAACTATCACACTATTTCCTCCTTTCTCTTATTCCAAGCACTTGTCTTGACTTCTAAACATCATTCTCACTCCAGATGTCAATGCTGTATATCATATCTCCCTGTGGAGGCAAAACTAGGCCTGATTAGATTTATGTTAAATAACAATCAATTCTACTTTTGAAATGAGCCAGCTTTGAATTCTCTAAACCTATTTTTTATTGGGAAAGTACCTTCACCTAATGGCATTTCTTAGAAAAATATAAGAAGCAGACTCCAAATCAAGCATCTCAGAGGTCAAGAAAGGACCAGGCCATGAAGAAATGACAAAATGGGATTTTTTCTCAAATGGCTATAATTTAGATTCATTTATTTAATAAATTAATGCTTTTAACCCCAAAATTTAGTTCAATGTATAATAACTGACTTCTTATCTTTTATTGAATTACATTTTTATTTGTTAATTTTATTTAATTTTTAATACATTTTTAAACTATATGATTCAAAATAGCAAAACGAATTAAAAGATAAACAATGAAAAACAAAAATCTCCCTCTCATCCTGAATCCAATCTGCCCAATTTCCTTCAACAGAAAACCAACTATCTTAGTTTCTTATATCCTGCCAGATTTTTTTATGTATATTCAAGCATAAATCTATATTCACAAAAATTATCTTACACAAAAGGTAGCATATTTTATACATTGTTCTGCACCTTGCTTTTTTCACTCAACAAAATTAATTGTTTTTGATTAATAAAAAACCACAGGGTTTGGGGAGGATTTTTTACAGTAAAATATTATTATTTGGGATTTTTGGATAATCATAGTATTATTGCAAGTATGCTTAAAATGATAGCTATGTATTACTTATAAATTGCAAAATTAAGTCTGTATACATGCCCCACCCCAATGACAAGGTCCTACAATAAAATTACATGATTTATTTCCTTTTAATACTAAGTCAAAGGTCGCTACAAGCAATGTGGTCCAATCATCAGACCGAAATTTAATGTCTTCTTCTATCATCCCTGCCCTCTTCTACAAGACTGCAGGTAGAACCACATTTGGAGAAAACATCAAAAGTCTACATTTAAGATCCTTGTGAATAGGTCCCCAGGGAAATGGCCCCTCCCATCACTAGCCCAACTTTCCCCCACAAGACTAACTCCAAATCAGGCAAATGGATTACAACAGCAGAGTCATCAGTGCCTACTAACAAAGGCAGATAACTCTTAGAGCATTGTCATTTGCAAGGTCAAACCTCTTTGCCAGAGCCAGTTCCAAGGCATGTACAGTCACACAGGCTCAGGAAAGCCCCGTGCTTGGTAGAATGCTCTGCTGTCACCACCTTGAAATTCTCAATTTTTTTAACAAGATGCCCTGAATTTTTATTTTGCACTGCCCTCTGCCTCTTCTCAGAATGCATTCTAAGACAGAGGGTGCAGTAAGGGAAAAAGAATGTCTCCAAAAATAAGGAAAAACACACTCCACAAAACTTGCCGGATTTAAGTATTATTTTCCCCGTGGGAAAGCCTCCATGGGGTTCCTCCTAAATCCCTACAAAAGGTTAATTGCTAATCCATAGGAACCACTATCATTTTCACAAAAGGCTACTTGCTGCGAAGAGGGGCAGGTAATTGCTTTTTGTGTTCCACATCATTCTTACTTTTTTTTTTCCTTTTCTGTTAATGATGAATGGCTTGTCAAAACAGCAATAATATTTTTATTTTTATTACAAGCCCTTGAAAGTCCTTGTTTCCAAGAGAAAAGATTAGTTTAATGATTAAACTCCCTCTGCTTCTATGAGTAAAAATTAGTCAACCAAATACTGTCTTCTTCTAGTGGACTTAACAATATAGCATTAGTACGCAGGTGACTTCATTTTCAGACAATTGATATGTGTGATACGCACCAATGGATCTCCCACGGACCTTAGGTCGTGAGCAGAACTCTACAGGTATTGCAACTGCTTCCCCAGTCCTGCGTGTACCAACCATTGCGCACAGACAGAATCAGTAACAGAAGTCATATGCTAAAGTTTTTCAAATGTTTGTAGATGCTGTTGGAATTAATAAGTCAAAAATCTATATGAAATAATGTCATATGAAAGCATTGCTGAATTCATAGTAACTTTTTAAATACATTGTCCCAACCAACAGACATAAAAAATCCGACTGCCTTCCTGAAGGATCCATCCAAGAGTATTTTGAGTTTATGTTAAAGGGATGCTTAAGCGTGGAAAGGATGGGGACCATCTGAGCCACATGTTCAAATCTAAACAACTCAGGATGGCATTCAAGGCCTTCCAGTGTCAAGCATCTAAGGAGGCAGTAGGTGTGAAGAACACAGGTTTAGAAGTCAGGCGGACTGTATTCCATGCTTCACGATTAGCTGGGTAGCCTTGGACAAGCTAGTTAACTTCTATGTCTTCTTCTCTTCACCTGTAAAATAAGGTGAACATAGCAGTACCTACCTTGTTATCTCAGTGGACACCACCCCAGGACACCTTGATCTCAAAGGAGGGGGATCGTGGTGGTGGAGGGAGCCCCCACTCCCATCTAAGGGGAGGAAGGAGCAGAACAGAGCAAGCTGGGGCTGGAACAGTGCTTAGTGATATGCCCTGAACAGGCATGTAATAGTCTGACCATAGTGTCTGCACATAGCAAACCTACAATAAGTATCATTTAGTTATTTTTACAATGGTTAAGTCACTTGCCCACCTTCTTTAGCTGATTGGCCATCCTAACCTGTGTGATGATTAAAAGCACCTTCTAGAGCAGTGCTTCTCAATCTTTTTGTTCATTACCTTTTAAGACATTACTTTTCCTAATTGCCTTCCCCATGATATTTTAATACCACAGATATATTGTAATTCTATTTATGAGGATTAATTTCATGAGCCAGCTTGGCTGAGCCATGGACAGGATGCTGGGATTGCAAACCCCACCCCTGACATATAGACTGAGTGGTGAGGGGAAGGTTGTAGGCTCTGGGTGGGAGGTTCCTGTGACTCATGGCCTCGTGGGCCTTTTCCTTTAGTCCTGTCCTTCCAGGCAGTGGGCTGGACATCTTTTCTGAGAGCCGGTCCCAGGATTTCAGGTCCCACCTAGAAACCTCCTTGATTGCCCCTCATTCCCCACATCCCCAGTCAGTCTTCCCTCAAGTTCTGAGCCTACACCCTCTTCCTTCCTCCATGTAAATATCTTCTTTTCCTCTCACAATCATCCTTAAGGTGTTTTAAAGCTAGAACCCAAAAGATTAGCAACCACAGGCTACTTTCCCCTTATTGAAGGGCAGGGAGGAACCTCAGAACGTTTGGTTTCCACCCTTAGAGTACGTGTGCCTCAGAGCCTAGAATGGGTTGGATCACTTAAAGCGGTTGTCATTAAGCTTCTGATTTTAAATTGGTTGAATATTCATATCCTGCTATATTCCTTGGCTCAATTAATCTCTACAACAACCCCATGAGGTAGGTTGTATTATCAGCCCCATTTTATTTTATTTTATTTATTTATTTTTTGTATAGTTGATTTACAATGTTTACAATGTTATGTTAGTTGCTGGTATACAGCAAAGTGATTCAGATATAAATATAGATATAGATATAGTTTTTTTTCAGATTATTTTCCATTATGGTTTATCACAGGATATTGAATATATTGGGTTGACCAAAAAGTTCGTTTTCGAAACATCTTACGGAAAATCCCAAACGGACTTTTTGGCCAACCCAATAGTTCCCCATGCTATACAGTAGGGCCTTGTTGCTTATCTATTTTATATATAGTGGTTTGTATCTGCTAATCCCAAACTCCTAATTTATCCCTTACCCCCTTTCCCCTTTGGTAACCATGTTTGTTTTCTATGTCTGTGAGTCTGTTTCTGTCTTGTAAATAAGTTCATTTGTGTCATATTTTAGATTCCACATATAAGTGCTATCATATGGTATTTGTCTTTCTCTGTCTGAGTTACTTCACTTAGTATAATAATCTCTAGGTCCATCATGTTGCTGCAAATAGCATTATTTCATTCTTTGTTACATCAGCCCCATTTTAAAGATCAGGCAACTCAGGCACAGAGAGGTTAAATAACTTACCTAGTTCACACAGCTGGTAGCTAGCTGAGCTGGTTTTCAAGCCCAGGTCTTTCTGATACAGACCAGGGTTCTTGGCCTTCCGCAATCAATAGAAATTGACCAGAGGCCAGACAAGAAATGCAGGCAAGGCTTTACTGGGGCCTCTGCTGCAGCAGGGAGGAACAAGAACAAGCAACGGGTTCCCTTGCTTGCTGCTCCCCAAGGGGGTGGGGGCGAGCTCATTCCTTATATGGGGTGAGGGTAGGGGTGTGTCCAGGGGTCAGGCCGGAGGGGTGGCTTAGGTGTTTTGCCCACCCCTCTGGTGATGCTGAGTGCAGGGGGCATGCTCAGTACCCGGCTGTTGCTCCCAGCACCCTGTTTTTACTCCAGGCTCTTCAGAAGTGGCAGTTGGGTTTTTTGGTCTCTTTGTATCCTTTGTTCAGAATTTGCCCTAACTGTGCATACATGCAGGCATTTTTAGTCCCATATAGTTTCTTTGTATTTTGTTGCTGGAGGAGAGGTGTGTCCAGGTGCAAGCATTGCAATGCTGCAGCAAAGGGACCTGGGACCAGGTCCCAGGCCTGTCTCATTTCTGACTTACAGCCTGAACGCTTAGACCACACAAGTAAGCTCTAAGAGGCCCAGTGGTGATCTGGCCCCAGCAGAGGAGCTAAATCTAGGAAAAGTTCTCTTTATCTTTTCCCCAGCCTCCAGATTTAGTAGGCATTCCCCATACGTATGTGAAAGACTGAGGTTGCTAAGAGAAATTACAGTGGCCTACGTACAGCAGTCAAGCTAGGGTTAACTGAGGTGTGTTGGTTTCTACCTCCGGTCAGGCGGAAAATGATGTTTAATCTCATTCCCAGCCCCATGCCGAAGACCAGAGGACCGCTGCCTGAGCTGTGTCCTCGTGGGCAAAGCTGAAACTTGCGAAGTGATCTGGAGGGGAGATGGCTCTGAAGATCAGAACAATCTAAAAATAAGGAAATGTTTGAAGAATTGTTGTGACAGTGACATAGGAAAAAAAAAAAAAAAAGAATCCTTTACCTTAAGTGGAAAACTTTTGCCCACGGACAAAACTACAATGTCTAGATACCTGTTAGAATTTACAAAAGTCTGTTTCCCCAGATACCAACTTTTGACACTGTGGGCCAGCACACACATATTAAATCTAGAATTCACGAGGTAATACTATGCAGTGCTGATGAAGTATTTATTTAGTACCTGGGAAGTTTTTTCTTTTGTTTTCACTATAAAAGCAATATAAGTTCATGGTAAGAAAGTCAAACAGAACAGAAGGGAGTAAACTGAAATGTAAAGGTCTCACCCTACACAAACCACCCATTTCAACTCCCCAGAAGCAATTCCTTTTGTTAAGAGCTTTTCTATGCAGTCATAAGGAAATAATGTCTGTTGGCTGATTTTTTAAGCAAACGGGACCATCCTATACATCATTGTTTTGAAATTGCTTTTTTAGTATGTAATAGCATGGATTGGGTATCTTGTCACCTACAGCTTATAATTGTTGTATGATATCCCACTTATGGGATGCAGGAAGAAGTTCTGACTAGTCTCCGAGTATTGGAAATTCAGGAGAAATACCTGAGAAATAATGATAGTTCACAAAATTATATGATGAATAAACACCTTCATGCGCAAGTTCCCCATTAGAATATAAGTTCTATGGTGGCACAGATTTTACCTGTTTTGTTTACTGACACATAGTGAGTGCCAAATAAACATTTGTGGGGTAAATATCATGTGTATATGGATCTATATTGACATTTTAATTTCTGTATATATTGACCAAGCACCCTTCAAAATTATTGTATCGTTATATACTCTCATATGCTTTGTTTTATTTTGCTTTGTTTTGTTTTGTTTTCACCAGCTGGGGACTTCATCTTTAGAGCTCAGTGTAGTAGAAATAGTGAATGTTTGTGTATTAGTTTCCTGTTGCTGCTGTAACAAATTACCACAAATGTCGTGGCTTAAAACAGTTCATTATCTTCCAGTTCTGGGGGTCAGAAGTGCAAAATGGGTTGGCAGGGACGTGTTCCTTCTGGAGGCTTTACAGAATTCATTTCCTTGCCTTTTTCAGCTACTAAAGGCTGCATTCTTTGGCTTGTGGCCCCTTCCACATCATTCCAACCTCTGCTTCTTGTCACATCTCCTTCTCTGACTCTGACCCTCTTGTCTCTCTCCTTCCCTTATATGGACTGTTGTAATTACATTGGGCCCACCTTGATAGTCCAAGATAATCTCCCCATCTTGAAATCTCTAACTTCATCACATCTGCAAAGTCCCGTTTGCCACATAAGGTAATATATTCACAGGTTCCAGGGATTAGGACATGGACATCGTTGGAGAGCCATTACTTTGCATATCACAGCTGCGGAATCATGTTTGAATTTCAGCGTTGTCACTTCAACATGCCTACCCTACATATGTGTTGAGTCCCTACTTATCATGTCCTGAACTAAATCTAAGAAATACACTAACTAGCTCGGTAGTCTTGCCCAAGTCACATAACCTCCCTGAACCTCCATTTCTCAGTTGCAAAAGTGGAGGGATTCATATCTGTCTCATAGGAACTGCTGTATGGAGAATGTCTCCAGAGTCTTTTCCATTTGACCAGCATTTAGGAATTACTATATACTGTTTTAATCTTGACAAAATGTAAATGTAAAACACTGGATTAAGCAGTAAGAGGTAGAGAAACAGATTTTCTTGTAAACTTCTGATGTGAATGTAAATTGGTACAGGCTTTCTAGAGGGCAATGTGGCACTATGAATATAATGAAAAGCCTTATATATGTTTGTTCTCTTCATCCTAGTAAGTATCCACTTCTAAAGTGCATATTAGGGGCATGGTTGAATTTATGTCCAAAGATACTCAGTGAAATATTATTTATAATATGACAGGGGGAACGGAAACAGACTAAATGTCCACTAATAAGGAGCTGGGTAAATAAGTATGGTACATCCTCATTGCAGAAATCTCATCAGCCATGTAAAAGGATTTTGTAAAAGAATATTAAATACCATGTTCAGAGGCTTGTCAAATAATAGTGACAAGCCCGGGATTTAAGTCAGGGTCGCTTATTACATCAGCAAAAGAATTCTGTGTGGTGAGAGAACTTTTATATACCGAAAAAAAAAAAAAAAAGACTAAAAGTGTAGATATCATGATGTTACAGTGGTTATTTCTGGGTAATGGAATAAGAAGTGGTTTTTATTTTTGCTTACTTATACAGTATTTTTAATTTTCTAACAATGAAGATTGGGGAAAAGGGACGTCGACACGGAACAATTCCTCTAGTTAGGTAACAGGCGTTTCTAGGTATACCAATACTACCGAAGGTGTCCCCCTAGTGGAAGACGGGACGCGGCGGCCGCTGGAACACCTGATTGCGACTTTTCACATAGCTAATTGTATTCGAGACTTTCCGAGAGAAACAAGAGCCTAAAATTAGTAAGCTATGCTGCTTATTCAAAATTTTTTTAAAAGAGGGGCCCATTGCAAAAGAAAGAAGCAAACCTCACCCTGGGAAGCAGGTGCTACCAATTCTAGGCGCAATCCTTAGATTGACAATTAACTTTTTCAATTGTCAAGGTCGGGGAACTAAGCTTCTTGGGTTTAATTCTCCTCTCTCGCTTTGTGGTAGCTTGTGTTCTAGGTCCAGGTCTAGGTCTAGGTCTAGGCCGCCTGACTCTCAAATCGAAGGTACAGACAAGGTGAAATAACTGAAGACTCCTGGGGCGCAGCCTGAAGCCTGGAAGAGACACCTGTTGGGAGCGCTAGCACCTCCCCGCGACTCTACGAATCTTCGGTTCCTCTCGGCTCCTCTCAGCTCCTCTTCGGCTGAGTTCGGCCTCGCTCGTCTTCCAGGGCTCGGCTCTCTTCGGCTGCGTTCGGCCGGCTCTCGTCTCGGACTCGGCTCTCTTCGACTGCGTTCGGCCGGCTCTCGTCTCGGACTCGGCTCTCTTCGGCTACGTTCGGCCGCGGCCCTGAAGGGCGCCCATGGAGGCGGGCTTGCCGGCTCGAGAGACAGCAATGGCGCCGCTGCTGGAATATGAGCGGCAGCTGGTGCTGGAACTACTGGAGGCGGACGGGCTGGTAGTGTGCGCCCGCGGGCTCGGCGCGGACCGGCTCCTCTATCACTTCCTCCGGCTGCACTGCCACCCGGCGTGCCTGGTGCTGGTGCTCAACACACAGCCGGCCGAGGAGGTGCGGCCGCCCGCGCGGGGGGAGGGGACCCCGGGAGCGCCGGGGGCCTCCGGAGCAGACGCAGGCCTCGGCGCGGAGGCCAGGCTTCTGAGGGCGATGCGGGTCCCTGACGCGGGCGGGAAGGCGTTGAATAGGGGTCCCTGAGACAGATGCAGGCCCCTGACGCGGGTGCGGGGACGCTGAGACGTTGGGCGGGGTCCCACGGAGGAGGCAGGACCCTGACATGGGTTCGAGGACCTGAAAGGGTTGGAGGGTCTCTGAGAGGAGTAGGGGAGTCATTTGAGAAGCGTGGAGGTGGGAGGGATTGGAGGTCTCCGAAGAGGGTGGGGAGTTGCCTGGTGGAGGATGTGGAAGGGAATGACGCGGCAGTCCTAAAGTTGGGTACTAAGGGACTGGCTGGAGGTAGAGGAGTGAGGTCCCAAAGGGAAGGGAAGACGCTGAAGGGAATGGGGAGACGCTGAGGCTGGGGAGAACCCTGTAGGGAAGAGGAGGGACTGGGGGTTCACCCGGGCTGTGGGAAGAGGGGCGTAGCGTCAGAAGGGAGGGGAGCTGGAAGCTGAGGGCATTGGGGAAGGGTACCTGGGTTAAGGAGAGTGGAGAACACTGAGGAAGACAGAAGGGGGATACACCTCTGCTGAGGGGTAGTGACAGGTGACACAGCTTGATCTGACAACTCTGATGAGCCCTTAGATACCTAGAGCAGATGGCCGGAAGGAAAATGCCCCCTGAGAAGAGTGACCACACACTCCTTGACTGATCCATCTAGGTATCCCTAGTGCTTGACTAGGGCTTAGCACAACACAGGGCCCCCCAGGAAAGGTGGTATCAAACTTAAAGGACCAAGGGTCCCATTGACATGATGAAATCCCCTCTAGGGTGGAGCAGGACAGAACTAATAGTCTAAAACACCACCTGGGGAAAGGATTCCCTTGTTGTCTTCTCACATGGTATTTACACTTGCTTGCAAAGTTGCCTCTGGTGGGCAGTATTTTCTAGGTAGCAGAAGTCTTTTAACTCAGGATTTTAAAAGTCTTTTTTGTTGTCGTTAAACTGCTAATAACATCTCAAGTGCAATGAGTCCTTAGTGCAAACCCTAAAACAAAAACAGAACCTTAGATAAATGTCGATTGTTTGGTTGATCAGCGTAAAGTAGTAATTTAGTTTGTATGTTCATTATTAAGTTCATGATCTCTGAAAAAGGCAGCATATCATTTTAAATACAAATACTGGTAACCTAATAAAAACTTCCCTCTATTAGACGGTCTACTAATCAAGTTTGATTTAATTTAGGAGTATTTTATCAATCAGCTGAAGATAGAAGGAGTTGAACATCTCCCTCGCCGTGTAACAAATGAAATCACAAGTAGCAATCGCTATGAGGTGTACACACAAGGCGGTGTGATATTTGCAACAAGTCGAATACTTGTGGTTGATTTCTTGACTGACAGAATACCTTCAGATTTAATTACTGGTAAGAATTTGAAGCCTTATTGTTATTTGTATGTACGTTTGCACTTTCTTTTTTTCTGTATGTGTCTGTTCCCTCTGCTAAACTCTAAACTAGAACCTTCTTGTGAACAGCATTGGATGTTTTTGTTCAACATTGTGCTTCCAGGTGTTAACACAATACCTGACACATTTTGGATGCTTAGTAAATATTTATGGCCTGAATAAGAAACTAAATGTAAGATTGACGTTTCCTTGTTTTCTAAGCTCATATTCAGTAAATACTGAGTAATTGACAGGCATTTGCTTTTAGAAACTACTCAGATTTGAAATGTTTATAAATATTCTTGATATGTTTCCTAAAATAGTTTGGTTTTCCTCTTTAAAGAATATTTTTTTCCCATGATTTGAAATTTTCAAAAAAATTTGTTTCAGTATAGTGAGCATACAATATTATATTGGTTTCAGGTGTATAGTAATTCAGTATTTTTATAGATTATGCTCCATACAAATTTATTATAAATATTGACTATATTCCCTGTGCTGTACATTACATCCTTAACTTGTTTCTTTTATACCTAATAGTTTGTACCTCTTAATCCCCTTCACCTCTTTTGCCTCTCCCCCCATCCCTCTCCTCACTGGTAACCACTAGTTTGTTGTCTGTTTCTGTTTTGTTATATTTGTTCCTTTGTTTTATTTTTTGGATTCCACATGAAAGTGAAAACACAGTATTTGTCTTTCTCTGCCTGACTACTTCACTTAGCAAAATACCCTCCAGGTCCATCCATGTTGTGGCACATGGCAAAATTTCATTCTTTTTTATGGCTGAGTGATGTTCCATTGTATATATATTCCACATCTTCTTTATCCATTAATCTATCCATGGACACTTTAGTTGCTTCCGTATCTTGGTTGTTGTAAATAATGCTTCTATGAACATTGGGGTGCATATATCTTTTTAAGTTAATGTTTTTGTTTTCTTCAAATAAATACCCAGGAGTGGAATTGCTGAATCATATGGTACTTCTCTTTTTAGTTTTCTGAGGAACCTCCATACTGTTTTCCATAGTGGCTGCACCAATTTACATTCCCACCAAGAGTACACAAGGGTTCCTTTTTCTCCACACCCTCAAAAAACACTTGTTATTTCTTGTCTTTTTCACAACAGACATTCTGTTAGGTGCGAGGTGATATCTCGTTGTCTGTGTCTGTTGGCTATCTGTATGTCTTCTTTGGAAAAATGCCTATTCAGATCATCTGCCCATGTTTTAATCAGGTTCTTTGGTTTTTTGATGTTGAGTTGTATGAGTTTTTGGTATATTTTAGATATTAATCTCTTATTGAACTTATTGTTTGCAGATATCTTCTCCCATTCAGTAGGTTGCTTTTTCGTTTTGTTGGTTGGTTTCCTTCGCTGTGCAAAAGCTTTTTAGTTTATTTTTGTTGTTGTTTCCCTTGCCTAAGGAGACAGATCCAAAAATTATTGCTAAGACAGATGTCAGAGAGCATACGCCCTATGTTTTCTCCTAGGAGTTTTATGGTTTCAGGTCTTACAGTTAGGTCTCTAATCCATTTTGACTTTATTTTTGTATATGGTGTGAGAAAAATCTTCTAATTTCTTTCTTTTACATGTAGTTGTCCAGATTTCCCAACACCAGTTATTGAAGAGACTGTCTTTTCCCCATTGTATATTCTTGACTACTCTGCCGTAGATTAATTGATCATGTGCATGAGTTTATTTGGGAGCTTTCTATTTTGTTGCATTGATCTCTGTGTCTGGTTTTGGGACAGTACATGCTGTTTTGATTACTGTAACTTTGTAGTATAGTCTCAAGTCAGGGAACATGATACCTTCATTGTTGTCCTTTTTTCTCAAGATTGCTTTGGCTATTTAGAGTCTTTTGTGATTCCAATCAAAATTTAGGATTATTTGTTCTAGTTCTATGAAAAATGTCATAGGTATTTTGATGAGGATTGCATTAAATCTGTAGATTGCTTTGGGTAATATGGACATTTTAACAATATTCTTCCAATTCATGAACAAAGGATATATTTCCATTTATTTGTATTGTCTTCAATTTCTTTGATCAATGTCTTATAGTTTTCAGAGTACAGATCTTTCACCTCCGTATTAAATTTATAAATAATTTAATTTACTTAATTTAATACCTAAATTTATTCTTAGGTATTTTATTCTTTTTCAATCAGTTGTAAATGGGATTGTTTCTTGATTTCTGTTTCTGATACTTCATTCTTAGTGTATAGAAATACAACAGATTTCTATATTAATCTTATATTCTACAACTTCACTGAATTTACTGAATTTATATATTCTAATCGTTTTTTGGTGGAGTCTTAAGGGTTTTCTATATATAGTATGTCATCTGCAGATAGTGAGTTTTACTTCTTCACTTCCAGTTTGGATACCTTTTATTTCTTCTTCTTGTCTGATTGCTGAGGCTAGGCCTTTCAATATTATGTTAAACAGAAGTGGTGAGAGTGGACATCCTTGTCGTGTCCCTGATCTTAGAGGAAAAGATTTTAGCTTTCACCATTGAGTATAACATTAGCTGTGGGTTTGTCATAAATGGCTTTTATTATGTTGAGATATGTTCCCTCTATACCAACTTTGTTGAGAGTTTTTATCATGAATGGATTTTGAATTTTGTCAAATGCTTTTTCTGTATCTGTTGAAATGATTATGTGATTCATATCCTTCATTTTGTTAATGGTTCAATATCCACAAATCAAGGTTCAATATTGAACTATCCTTGCATCCCTGAAATAAATCCCACTTGGTCATGATGTATGATCCTTTTTATATGTTGTTGAATTCAGTTTGCTAATATTTTATTGAGGATTTTACATCTATGTTCATCAGGGATATTGGCCCTTAATTTTCTTTTTTTTGGTAGTATCTTTGTCTGGTTTTGGTATCAGGATAATGCTGGGCTCATAGAATGAGTTGGGAAGTGTTCTATCCTCTTCAATTTTTTGGATAGTTTGAGAAGGATAGGTATTAACTCTCCTAAAATGTTTGGTGGAATTCTCCTGTGAAGTCATCTGGTCCTAGACTTTTCTTTGTTGGGATTTTTTGTTAGTGATGCAATTTATTACTAGTAATTGGTCTCTTTAGATATTTTATTTCTTCCTGATTCAGTATTAGAAGATTGTGTGTTTATAGGGGTTTATCCATTTCTTATAGGTGTCCAATTTGTTGGCATATAACTCTTAGTATATTCTCTTATGATTATTTGTATTTCTGTGATATCAGTTGTAAGTTTGTTTCTTTCAATTCTGATTTATTTATTTGGGCCCTTCCTCTTTTTTTCTTGATGAGTCTGGCTAAAGGATCAATTCCTTTAAATAGAAAATTAGGTTGTTTATTTGAGTTTTTTCTTGTTCCTTGAGGTAGGCCTGTATCACTATAAACTTCCCTCTTAGAACTGCTTTTACTGCATCAGATAGATTCTGGAAAGTTATGTTTGTTTTCATTCCTCTCAAGGTATTTTTTAATTTCCTATTTGATTTCTTTGTTGACCCATTGGCTTTTTAGTAGCATCTTATTTAGTCTTCATGTGTTTGTATTTTTCCATTTTTCTTCCCAAAATTGATTTGTAATTTCATACTGTTGCGGTTGGAAAATATCCTTGATATAATTGCAGTCTTCTTAAATTTACTTAAGTAAGGACTTAAGTCTTTCTAGGGTATGTTTCATTTTAGTTATTGTATTCTTCAGTTCTGATTGGTTTTTTTAAATATTTTTCTAGTTCTTTGTTGAAGCTCTCACTATATTCCTCTATTCTTTTCCCAAGTTCAGTGAGCATTTTTATGACTCTTGCTTTAAACTCTTTATCATGTAAATTACTTATCTCTGTTCATTAGGGTTTTTTCTCAGGATTTTATCTTGTTCTTTTGTTTGGAACATATTCTTCTGTCTTCTCATTTTATTTGACTTTCTCTGTTTGTCCCTATGAAGTTAGGCAAAACAGTTACCTATCCCAGTCTTGAATCCATGTCCCTGTGTGGGAGTGTCCCTGTGCAGTCTGCGTGTGCCCAGTGGTTTTGGTGAGAGAGCTGAATGTGAAGAGGGCACAGGCCGCATCTTCTCCCAGGGTCCACTGGCAGAGCTACCTTGGTGGGGGATAGGGATGGAGCAGGAGGGGCTGGAGCAAGAGCTTGGTGTAGGCTCGGGTGGTCAGGCAGGGCCGCCAGAGCACCAGGCAGTTTTCAATCTGCTGCCTCTGCTGCGACTGGGAGCAAACAAGTCTGTGCTTACTCACTCTCTTCAAGAGTGGAGTCTTGGTTTCCTACAGCCCACTGGTTAGCCCCACTGGTTTCCAAACCAGCCAGGGGGGCCTGTCTTCCCAGTGCTGGACCCCAGGCTAGGGTATTGATGTGGGCCTCAAACCCCTCACTCTTTAGGGAGGATCCCTGAGCTTGTGACATCCCCGTCCTTTACTGGGTCACCCACCAGGGGCGTGGGTCCAACTAGATCTCTTTTCCTCCCCTCCTACCAGACTCCATGGGGTTCTTTCTTCACAGCCTTGGTTGTAAAAGAGCCGTTCTACTAGTCTTCAGGTCGTTCTCAGAGAGTTGCTCTGCATGTGGTTGTAGTTTTGATCTGTTCATGGGGAGTGGTGAGCTCAGGGTCTTCCTACTCCACCATCTTGATCCCACCTCTCTCCCATGATTGAAATTAAACCAATTAGTTGCTTAATTATTTTGAGAAGAATGATTTAATTTTAGCCAGAATTAATATAGAAAAGGAGTCATTTTTCATTATTATTTGTCCTTTTGGAAACCTTTTCTGATTTCCCCATGCTTCTCCCCAGTGAGAGCACTTCAGAACACCACACTGTATTTGCCTATTTATTTGTCTGTCTCGCTCATGAGATGATAAGCTTCCTAAGAGTAAGGAACAACTTGTTCATCCCAGGACAAGTAACTGGTACATAGTAGGCACCAAACACATACATATTGGGTGAGTGATGCATGTATTTACAACAATTTTTAATGAACTTTCGAAGGGCAGAGAGGTTCTGGAATTCATAATTGTCCTTCCTACCATATCTTTCACGTTGCCCTGAACCTAGAAGACCCTCAAGAAATATTTAATGCATAAATGTATGAATGAATGTTTTATATGGTTCATGGTGAACTGATTATTGGAAAGTTTTGTTATACTTTTGTATTTATCATTGTTATAAGCCCTGGCAGGGCTGTACAACTGAGGTCAGACTCACTTGACTTTGAAGGGTAATGCCACTGCTTACAAGCAAGTTACTGTACTTAATTTTCACAAGCCTCAGTTTTCTCATTGCTTAAATTGAGAAAATAGTGCCTTGTAAAGTTATCAAGGATTAAATGAGGTAAAATAAATAATTGCTTAGTATACTGCCTGGTACATAGTAAATCATAAATAATAGCAAAAAATTGGCTCTTTATAACTAGAAATCTTGATACGTTGTAAAGTCTTTTACTGTTTGCTGCTTTCTTATAAATTTAGCTTTATGTTTCCTTATTTTTTCAGTTGATAAAACGAAAAAAAAAATGTATCGAAATGACCACTAGATGTCAGTATTACTCTGTGTCTCCCAGTAACACTTCAACCTAATTAGGCAGAGAGCAATCTGAATCAAAGAAATATCCAAAGTATAGTTCATAGGTAGTTCCTAATTAAAAAGTGCAAAATGCCATTCCTGTTTCTGACCAAGTCCCAGCCAGTAATGAAGCTGGAGCTGTTACTGCTGCTTGGCTGAATGGAATGCAAATGAGTGGCAGAAATGAATTACTTCAAATGCCACACCCCCTGGGATCATCCTGTACCCCCTCAACCCCCCAGCCCCTGGAGGAACTTTCACCATAGCTCTTACGGACCAGAGTGTCCCAGAAGCATGGAACCCCCTAGAAAATCTTGAATGTACCAGCCCTAACTTGTTCCCCTGTCACTACCCAATGTCACCACCATACCCCACCCTAGGCGTCCCTGCCAACACAACTCCTCAATAGTGGGAGAACTGTGAAAATATCTCCCCAGATTGTACGTTCAAAAGAATGGGGCAGGAGGATGCTTTCATTGTTAAAACAGATCCTGACATCTCTAAATAGAACTCAGAACACACTTTCCGTGGGAAACTTTAAAAAAAAAGGTTACATGTTAGATTTGTGTACCCGGTGCTGTAATTCAGCTTTATATTCATTCAACGTTATTAACATTAAATGTTAGTAAACGTTTCGTTGAGTAACCGTCCCTTATTTGGCAGGAATGAGGTCGGTGCTGAAGACAGAAAGACGACAGGACGGTAGGGTGCGCTCCCGAGTTAGGCGGCTTCTGGGTCTGAGCTCACCTTCACCAGCTGCCAGCTGTGTGACCTTGGGCAAGTTTCTTCATTTCTGTATGACTCGGTTTTCGCATCGGTAAATTGGAGACAGTAATAGTACCTTCCTCCTAGGATTATTGTGAGGATGAACTGAGATAATGTATGTAAAATTCTTAGCATCACGCATGGCACATAGTAAGCATTCTCTGATTACTACTTATGATGTTCTGGTCCTCAAGCAATTTAGTGGAGGAGACAGGTGTAAAGAAGTAATTACAGTGCAGCATGAGATACAAAGTGTTGTGGGAGCATAAAAATGTGGGACTAGAATTGCCCCAGAAACCTAACCTGCATGTATTTTTTTAAAGGGGGCGGTGTGGTCCTCGGATGATGTCACTTAACAGGAAGGACATGGCTTTGTTCTCAGGCACTCATGATTTGGAACCTTTGGTCTGCCATTTACTTGCGAAGTGACCTTGGTCAAGTTGCTTCCCTTTCCTGGTCTCATAGTAATACCTACCCCATAGAGTTATTGTGAGGATTCAATGAAATAAAAATCTATAGAAGTACCTAACCCCAGTGCCCGGGATAGAATATTAGTTCTCTTCTCCTCCTCCTTCTAGATTCCAAAAGAAATGACAACCTTTTGGAGCACACCATTTTCTTAACTTGAGATTCACCTTTTCTTTTGAAGTCCATTTTTATTATTTCTAACTTTAGGTCATATTTCAGTCCAGGACAACAACTCTGGCCCAATAGAGTACTTGGAAAAACCTACCTGCTAGGTACAGAATATTTTATGAGCAGTAAATTAGTTATGTACACATACTGGTGTTACTGAAAATCTTTTGTCTACAAAGTCCTAAATAGCACTGTTAATTTTTACCATATTTGAAAAACAATTTGCTTAGCTAGAATAAATTTTAGCTCCATCCACCTCAATCTAAAATTTAAACACCAAAATAGTAGAATCTGAATTGAGTCTATTGAACTACTAGGAGTCTTGGGTTACTATTGGTGTCATTTTCCAGATCCTAGGAGCGATGAGAGTGGGAGCAAAAACATGCGAGTGCATTTATAGCAAATATATATGGTAACTGGCTTGGTTTAGGTCTAAAAGACTGAGAATTGTCATAGAATAATTGAGTTTTTGATCCAGAAATGACATCTATGCACTCTTATGTCATCTCATGTCTCTCCCTAATTTTCCATGAATCCCACTGCACCACAATGGCATGTGTGTATCATACATACGTATGAGAGATCATCTGGTCCAGTACTCTAATTTTATAATTAAGGAAACACATATGGTTGTCCTTGTTTTTGAGATTCAGAGGTGTCATTATCACACCCACCCCACAAAACAGATGTTTAAGCATATTCGTTAAAGATTTTTATTTCAGATGGACTAATTTACCTTTCAATTGAGCATACTCTGATTCTGAAAGTTGAATTCTTCTAATAAGTGATGGAGATGTTGCCCAAACTTCTGAAAGGCAGCTATTTTGCATAGTTCACATCTGACTCATACATAAAAGAATGAGTGACCTGCTTTGCTTTCAGAAATTCTTCCTCCACCAGGCCAGACATGCCCCACCCCAGGGCCTTTGCTCTTATCATTCCCTTGCCCGGAACTCCCTTGGCCCACATGGTCACAAGGCTCACCTCCTCGTCTCCATCCAGGCTTTACTCACTTAAGACCTCAGTGAGGTCACCCTATCTAAAATTGCAAACCCTAAAAAATACAACAAACTAGTGAATATAACAAAAAAGAAGCAGACCCACAGATACAGAGAACAAGTGAGTGGTTACCAGTGGGGAGAGGGAAGGGGAGGGGCCAGATAGGGGTAGGGGAGTAAGAGGTACAAACTATTATAAGCCACAAGGCTATATTGTACAACACGGGGAGTATAGCCAATATTTTATAATAACTATAAATGAAGTATAACCTTTAAAAATTGTGAATCACTATATTGTACATCTGTAACTTATATTGTACGTCAACTGTACTTCAATTTTTAAAAAGATTAAATAAGAGAATTGCAAACTACCACCCCTCACATACTCTCTCTCTTCTTCCTCTGATCCGTTTTTTCTCCTCAGCACTTATCCCTTCTAACCTACTAAATATTTAACTTATTTGTATTGTTTATTGTAAATGCCACAGGACAGCTTTACGTGTTTTGTTCATGGCTGTATCCCCAACCTCGAACAGAGCTTGCCCATGCTCAAGTAGGCATTCAAGAAAACTGTGATGAATCAATGAAAGCGAGCATGAAAATGACACGTCTTTTCTGTACTTTAAATTATGATTCCCCCCTCCACCCTGCCCAGGCATGTTGGTGTATAGAGCTCACAGAATAATCGAGTCTTGTCAAGAAGCATTCATCTTGCGCCTCTTCCGACAGAAAAACAAACGTGGTTTTATTAAAGCTTTCACAGACAACGCTATTGCCTTTGACACCGGCTTTTGTCATGTGGAGAGAGTGATGAGAAATCTTTTCGTAAGGAAGCTGTATCTGTGGCCAAGGTAAATAGCATTATGTGACCAGTTTCTGCGAGAGAACCTGCCGGAATTTAATTTTGCCCTGTAATGTAAAATTTACTGTCATTGCACTTGATACACGCTAGCCAGGTTCATAACAAGTGCATCCAAATATAAATAAATGGTCACCACATTTGTGATTCTTTTAACAGGAGAGAGAGATTTGATAGTTATTTTTCTGGTAGCCCAGGGCTATCACTTTCTTGTACATTTAGTGAAACCACCCAGGGATCTAGAGGCTCACATACACAACAGCTTTAGGTGAACTGCAGATTTACTGGCTAAGATTCCAACTTCCACTTTGAGGGAAATAAAGCACCAAGATTTTGAAAAATTTATGTAAATTTCTAGGAAAAACATAAGGTATCAATTTTCAAAACATTTTGCAACCTATGCTAATATGTATTTTGGTTATACTGTATGGTATTTGAGAGTAGTTATTGCAGTCTTTTTCCTTTTCTGATTATACCTTACTTCAGGGATTGACACACTTTTCCTGTAAAGGGCCAGAGAGTAAATATTTTAGGCTTTGCAGGCCATGCACCTGTCACAATTATTCAACTCTGCTGTGACAGTGTGAAAGCAGGCATAGACAATACATAAACAGTGGGCGTGGCTGCGTGCCAATAAGACTATTTGTAAAAACAGGCACTGGGTTTAGCGCAGACCATAATTTGCTGATCCCTGCCTTATTTGAGTAATACTTCCATTCATAGAGGTTGAAAGTATTCCTGAAAACACTGTCATTTGGCTTTCCGTTTTGTTTCTTAATTGCAGTTACAAAAAGCTATTAGAGTATTAAACTGAGACCAGAAACACATAGCTCTTGCAACTCTAGAAAAAATTTGAAAAATGTTTGTCTCTTTAGGTTCCATGTAGCAGTAAACTCATTTTTAGAACAGCATAAACCCGAAGTCGTAGAAATTCATGTTTCTATGACACCTGCCATGCTTGCTATACAGACTGCTATTCTGGACATTCTAAATGCATGTCTAAAGGAACTAAAATGCCATAACCCGTCGCTTGAAGTTGAAGATTTATCTTTAGAAAATGCTATTGGAAAACCTTTTGACAAGGTACTCTATTTTCCTTTTTAAGCACCGTTTGTTATGTTGTAATTTTTAAGAATGCAAGTTATTTTAATATTTACAATGTTCTTAATAGGAATTTGCTGTTATTTTTAACTTAAATTGGAGGTGATTTAAAGTAGTTTCTTTGGTTTACTGGAAAGTAATTTGTAGTAGAATACGTTGATTGGCATATAAGCACAAATTTTTGCAGTTATATGGTGATTATCTCTTATTTTAAGTATATGTAAGAGAACGCTGAATAACATTTTGCTCTGAAATGGCACCATTTGGATAGCTGCAGGTAGAAAAGTTTACATAAGATTCCTTCAAAATTTATGATCTCTTATTTGGAATAAAAATAATTTGGATGAGTTTTGATTACTGAGGAATGTGAAACTTGCTCTGTCTTAAAATTACATTCTGAATTGAGAAAATGGTAAGACTTTAGTGCAAGGAATTTTTATCTAACTAATTTTTTCATCATAGATCAATATTAATTCCGATATGTAAATGTCTAAGATTGAATTGTACCTACAGAAAATGCTGACTTTTAAAAAATTCCGGGCAGCTTTTTTTTCATATTTTGATAGAACAAGTTCTTTTCTTTCAAACTCTGAATCAACCTCTTTGTCACTGGAAGTAATGCATATTGATTTTTAAAAAAAGAAAATTTAAGTCCTCATTTTTCTGATTCTGCCAAAGTCATTTTACTATGAAATAATGATACATAAAAGTAATTCCATGTGTTGTGTGCCTCTGTTTTTAAAGTAAAGTTTATTATAATTTAGTGCATTGTATACCAAAAAAAAAAAACTCTGACATTCTTTTGGTAGAATGTATATGTCCCTAGAAAACCAAAATATAACCAGATATGTTTTGCACTAAATTTCTGTTTATCATCACCTGCCCAGTGAAAGTCAAAGTATTGTTTTAGGTGTTCTTTTAGTAACCAAAACAAAATATAGACATAATTTGCACTTGTTAGAAAATTTTAGATGATTTTACAAAAGAAGCATGTAGATGATTTTTACAAAAGATGATATACAAAAGATGATATACAAAAGATGATATACAAAAGAGTTATATGTCCCAGTTTATCTAGGACAGTCCCAGTATCTGCCTGTTATCCTGGAGTAATTATTAATAGTATCATTTCATTTTCACAAGAGTTCCAGTTTGGACAATAGATTATTTGGTCATCCAAATATATATTACTCCTGCTCAGTATTAAACATGTTAGACAAGATGCTATGTAGTAAAACCGCTTCTGAATCATGCTACATTATCCCTTTTAGTTACAGAATCAGCTTGTGAAGGAAACGTGCATATGTATAGCTGTGGATATGTAGATACCTACATAGTATATACATAAAGCTGTTCTGTGTTTTAGGCAACTTCAGGATCTTAAAAAGTATTCAAATTTAGTTAGTTGTTAATTTAACAAATATTTTCCTATACATGAATCACACTTAAAGAAAAAAACTAAATATTTTATTATACCAACAGACTAAGGTCCACTGTTATTTAATTTGATTCCATGTAGTTTCCCTAGTTTATGTGCTCTGCTTCCTCGTGCAGCTGGATCTCACATCTCTATCCACCCAGGATGGGGGTCTCAACCAAACTTGGCAGAAATTGAATGTATCTGAGCTACATGCTTTCATTCTTCATAAAAGCAAATAATTGATCATCTGATGTTTATCAGGCCTTTTTTCTCCTAATAATGTAAATATGGGTAACTATGAATTGACTCTATCTGATCATAAAGATTCTAGTGATGACACTCTGCTCTATATTTGAAAAATTAAACATTATTATTAGAATCTTATGAACTTAAATTTTCTATCCACTTCCTCAGGAGATAATGTTTTATTATTGTGGCAAAATATACATAACAAAGTTTACCATTTTAACCATTTTTATGTATACAAGGGATAATGTTTGTTGAAAGTATAATTTGTATTATAGCTATATTGAACATCTTTTAGCAGTCCTAATTTTTTTCTTGTTTTAGACAATCCGCCATTATCTGGATCCTTTGTGGCACCAGCTTGGAGCCAAGACTAAATCCTTGGTTCAGGATTTGAAGATATTACGAACTTTGCTGCAATATCTTTCTCAGTATGATTGCATCACATTTCTTAATCTTCTGGAATCTCTCAGAGCAACAGAGAAGGCATTTGGTCAGAATTCAGGTGGAAGATAAAAATACTAATATTATCCTAAGAGCTCATTTGAATGAAGTACTGGGTTTTTGGGGGGAATCAGGTGTGGGGAGTGCTATATTCAGCTATATTCAGCTATACTAAGATTTCAAATTACCTCATATGTTCATAGCACAAGGATGTAGGTTTTATTGATAGCTAATGTTTCCACTTACTTCTGTTCTGTATAATAATAAATATTCATATCCATTCCAAGCAATTTTATTTCTAGAAAAGACTGTGTATATCACAGGCAGTCCCCAACTTAGAAATAGGTTGTGTTCTGGAAGTTTAGTTGTTATGAACTTAAAATTAATATTCCCCGAAGAAACAGGAAGGGAATATGGAGTTTCATCAGCTGAAGTGCTGAAGAATGAGAAGAAGACGTTTGTAGGGAAACATACATACGCGGCTGTCCACCGTCTTGTTTTTCTACCAGTCACATCCTTCCCCCACTACTGTGATCTTTCTCACTGTCTGGGTAAACCAGTGTTTTCTAAAGTGTGGTGCAGGGACCCTGGGGCCAAGATTTAATACAAATAATATTTCTTAACTGCTTCACCAGGAATATTCTTGAGTAATAAACTACAAATGCATAGCATTGAGGAACATACTGACTGCTAGTACGCTTTGGTTCCACTGCCTTCATCTGTGCTTGGGCACCAGCAGCGATACCCGCCGATGCTTTTGCACCATCATTGGAAATGTCAACACAGTGGAAAAAAGTCAAATAATGAGTTAGTATTATTATGAGAGTAGTTTTGAGGTCACAGACCCCTTCCCCCCCTAAAAACATCTTGGGGGCCCCCAGGGGTCTATAGGCTGTACTTTGAAAACCACGGTCTAGCCAAACAGTGACAGAGGCCATAACAAGGGAGAAGGTGTGGTTGGGAGACGAATAAGCTGGTGACCGGTTGATAAACAGATCATGTGACCTTCAGAGATTCTCTGAAGTAAACTATAAATTGAAGGCTTTTTTTTTAAACTTTCCTTATTAGGTTGGCTGTTTCTTGACTCCAGCACCTCAATGTTTGTAAATGCTCGAGCAAGGGTTTATCATGTTCCAGATGCCAAAATGAGTAAGAAAGGCAAACTGCCTGAAAAACTGGAGATTAAAGAAGAGCAAGGTATCTTGTATGCTTAAGTTTTCAAACGTGTCTTTTATTTAAGTATTTGGTGTGGAAATGCTTATCAAGTTACTACAGTATAACTTTAAATCTCCTTCGGCTGTGTGAAAAATGTGTGACTGCATGTTAATTATATGTTATATGTAACATATATAATGTATGGTAAATACATTACATTCCAAATAACAAATGCCAAATATCAATCAAGAGTATTCTTGCTAGGACTTCCCTGGTGGTCCAGTGGTAAAGAATCCACCTTCCAATGCAGGGGATGCGGGTTCAGTCCCTGGTCAGGGAACTAAGATTCCCACATGCCGCGGGGCAACTAAGCCTGCATGCCACAACTGAGCTCGCACGCCTCAACTAGTGAGCCTGTGTGCTGCCAACTACAGAGCCCATGCGCTCTGGAGCCCTTGCGCCACAACGAGAGAAGAGAAAACCACCACGCCACAACTAGAGAGAAGCCCGCACACCACAATGAAGAGCCCGCGTGCTGCAACGAAAGATCCCGCACTCTGCAACTAAGACGTAATGCAAAAAAGAGTATTCTTACTACTACGTAGGAATTATAGATTTTTTTTTTTAACTTCGGAATAATTACTATTTGGGGACTTGAAGTCTTAGTGGGACGTTTTAACATCCGTTTTAGCTTTTAGGGGACATAAATACTAGAATGAGGCAAATAATGGATTTTATTTCACACTCATCTAGTAGGCATAATAAATATCGTTGGTTTTTTAAAGCATGGGATAGGGTTAATGTTTACTTTCTGCCTAGTTCAAAGGTCTATTTCAAAACTTAATTAAATACATTAGTGATATGTTTGAGTACTTACAGAAATAAAAGTTTTATTGTTGTCTGCTTATATCCCATGTTCAGGATTGTGAAAATCTTGGGTATTTTAGAAATAATAAATACTGTTATTTTAGAAATAAGAAATACCAAGTCCTTTATTTTGTGTAGCAGTTTATATATAATGTCACAGTTGACAACTAACACATAATCATCTCTTATTAGTGACAACGCATATCACTTTCTCTCAAGGCATTATGGAACCTGTGTTAATGTTGGTTTGAAGTGTCTTCATTTAGACCATAAGGAGACCTTTCTCAAAGAAGCAGATTCTATCTATAGAGTATTATGAAGGAAGCTCAAAGGAGTGGGTTTATGGAATGATGCCTGTGTTATCTGTTGTTTTAAAAGCCTTTGGAATACTTTATGGATAAATATTATCACATAGAATGAGGTTGTCTTTTATTTCTATACAGAAACAAGAAAGGAACTGGTCCTAGAAAGCAACCCAAAATGGGAAGCACTCTCGGAAGTATTGAAAGAAATTGAGGCAGAGAATACGGAGAGTGAAGCCCTTGGTGGTCCAGGTAGGAAAAAAGGAGATGATGATATTTGCGTTCAGAATCTAGCAAATGAGTCTTTTTGATTAGCTCTTTGCAAATAATTTATACTATTATCTTCTTTATCAAATGTAGAAGAGTAAGTGCCACATGAACACTGAAGTCTTAGTGACAAGCGCCTGTCTGTTCATTTGATGTGATTTTCTCCAGGTTGAATCATTGTATATTCATGAAAGCAGGTTGTTTCACTGGTTGGGTTCTCAGGACTTCTATTTAAAGGTGCAACTAATCAACTATTATATATAGAATGGATAAAAACAAGGTCCTACTGTATAGCACAGGGAACTATGTTCAATATCCTGTGATAAACCGTAATGGAAAACAATATAAAAAAGAATGTGTGTGTGTGTGTGTGTGTGTACAACTGAATCACTTTGCTGTACAGCAGAAATTCACACAACATTGTAAATCAACTATACTTAAATTAAAAAAAAAAAAAAGATGCAGCAAAATCTCTACATACATATTTACCAGGCTTTAAATCTGGAATCCTCCAGGAGAAAGCTAATGGGCTTAAGTTTTAGGTTCTTAGCAAGTGTCTTTTCAAAGAAGCCTCAACTGTATTATGGAATGACATTGACCTAGTGCTAAAAAAATTTCAAGTTTTAGGGCTACTCTCTTCAAACACAAGTATACTACTAGTAGACTGAACCTGAACTGTAGACTGAACCTGAATTAAGTTTTAAAAATAAAACCAGATAGAAAATAAAACTAAATTTTAAAAAGTATCTATTGAGGGGAGTATGTGGCACATATACACAGTGGAGTGTCGCTCAGCCACGGGAGGAGACGCAGTTGAGCTGTTTGTGGTGGGTGGACGGCCCTGGGGTCTGTCGTGCGGGTGAAGTGGGTCGGAGGGAGAGGAGCAGGTGCCGTGCGCTGGCGCATGTGTGTGGAACATAGAAAAAAGAAAGAAAAAGGGGCAGTTCTGAGGAAGCTAGGGGCAGGACAGGAGTGGAGACGCAGGCGTGGAGAGTGGACTTGGGGACACGGGGAGGGGGAGGGGTGGGCTGGGACGAGGTGAGAGAGTGGCACTGACATGTATACACACTACCAAGTGTAGGATGGATAGCTGGTGGGAGGTGGCCGCACAGTGCGGGGAATCGGCTCAGTGCTTTGTGACCACCTGGAGGGAGGGGTGGGATGGGGAGGGTGGGGGGGAGGCACAGGAGGGAGGGGATGTGGGGATGTGTGTGTGTGTGTGTGGCTGATTCACTTTACTGTGGAGCAGAAACTGACACACCATTGTGGGGCAATTGTGCTCCAGTGAAGATGTTAAAAAAAAAAAAAAAAATCGGGCTTCCCTGGTGGCGCAGTGGTTGAGAATCTGCCTGCTAATGCAGGGGACACGGGTTCGAGCCCTGGTCTGGGAAGATCCCACATGCCGCGGAGCAATTGGGCCCGTGAGCCACAACTACTGAGCCTGCGCGTCTGGAGCCTGTGCTCCGCAACAAGAGAGGCCGCGATAGTGAGAGGCCCGCGCACCGCGATGAAGAGTGGCCCCCACTTGCCGCAACTAGAGAAAGCCCTCGCACAGAAACGAAGACCCAACACAGCCATAAATAAATAAATAAATAAATATTGAGACTTTGAACCCCTTTAAAGCAATAAAGGCAAGCACATAATCCTTATATGAGTAATTATGCTGTGATATTATCCCAGAACTTATGGTGCTATGATTTTAGACCCAAAGTCATACATGCGCACTTAGAAAAAAAGCATAGAGAATAAAGAAGGGGAAAAAATTACATCTAGCAGCCACTGTTAACATTGGCATATTTCCTTCCTGGTTTTCTTTTGTGTATTTTCTGTTTCACATTGTTAAAGTTATAGTGTAGATATAATTTCTGGATATAGAATTAATGAGCCAAATGATACTGACATTTTTAGAGTTCTCAAGACATATTACCCCATTGATTTATAGAAAGTTTTTATCAATTTTCATTTCTTTTGGAAGTATAAGAGCTTATCTTTTTTCACCCAGCTAGCAATGACTGGCGATTCTGTATATATTTGTGTGTGTATCTACATATATTACATATGTATAACAATTTTATTCATTTGCTCAGAGAAAAATGTTATCTTGTTTCAAATTTTGATGCTTGGGGAGCTCAGTTTTTTCTCAGATGCATTTCTTCTTTTGTGAATTGTCTTAGTTTGCTTTGCTGGTTTAGAGTGTGTCCTCAGTTTGTATCAGCTTTTTATATATTAAAGATATTAACATTTATCATAGTTGCATAAAGTTGATTTTTTGTGTTTAGTCTTCTTTTTTTTTTTTTGGCAAGAAATGGATTTATTTAGAGATGCACATTCCATAGACAAAATGTGGTCCATCTCAAAAGGCTTGGGAGCAGCCTGTCTTTAGCTTTTTTAATGCAGTTTTTTATTCTCATAGAGTCAGTCAATTGATTGATCAATTGATATCTTCTCACAGATATCAGTCTTTTCTGAGGTTTCTTCCATTGCTTGTAAGCCTGGAAAATCATCCTCATATGGGGAGATGGAGAATAGTCATCTTTTTTTTCATGATGTATCATTTAACATTTGACTGTATAATCCATTTGGAATTTATTTTGGTATTTCCAGATCCTCTGGAAAATTATTAGTTAAAAAGAGCTTCTTTAAAGCCTCCATTATACCACAGCTATACTTCCGTAAGACACTAAATATTTCTGGCTTCACCTTTACCCAGAAGATTTAAGTAATCCTGCCAGAGAGGTGAAAGCCTTTGATAAGCATCCGAGACCCTTTTTAAACAACTTGTGAAGTATCTTTAGCGCCAAGTGGTGAGCTGTGTCTCTGTGGGGGAAGGGACGAGGGGGTGCGTGGGGTAGGGCGACAAGTGAGGTAATCAGGACATAACGCTGTTTCTAATTTTAGGACACGTTCTCATTTGCGCAAGTGATGACAGGACCTGTTCCCAGCTGCGAGAGTACATCGCTGTCGGAGCAGAGACCTTCTTGTTGAGGCTCTACAGGAAAACCTTTGAGAAGGACAGCAAAGCCGAAGACGTGTGGATGAGGTTTAGGAAGGAGGATGGCTCAAAGAGAATTATGAAATCCAACAAAAGGCCCAAAGGCCTCCGAAACAAAGACAGGGCTTCTGCCAAAGAGAGGGCTCTCAAAAAGAAGAAACCAAGGCTGACTTTAACTCAGATGATGGAACAATCTGAAGAACTTGAGGAGGAGGGGGCTGTCGAGGAGGGCTGTCCGAGAGACCTAAGCAGTAGCCCTGAAAGCTGCTTAGAAGAAATTAAGCACGAGGAGTTTGACTTAAACGTGTCCTCTGATGCCGCGTACGGAATCATGAAAGACCCCCTCACCATTATCCACCCACTCCTGGGCTGCAGCGACCCCTACGCTCTGACACGGGTGCTCCACGAGGTGGAGCCAAGATACGTGGTCCTGTACGACGCAGAGCTGACCTTCGTGCGTCAGCTTGAAATTTACAGGGCAAGTCGGCCCGGGAAACCCCTGAGGCAAGTTGTAAGGAATATGAACTTCGATCTCATGGGCTTCAATTTCACAGTTCTTTAGGATTTAGCACAGATAGACCAGTTGCCCATGGGCTTTCTTATCTTTAACGTTACATTGTTATGATGTTGGTTGAGTTTATGAAACCTTACTTGGCATTCTGATCAGTCTGGGAAGTACCAGTCTGGAAAGTACGCATGGGAAGGAGGTCGAATGTTGTAGTGGATCCAGGAATCTTAGGGAATGACCCCCTTCTTGTTACTTGCTCTTCTGCTGTTCTGTGCCATATTCTTTATGCATCGGTTGTAGCCTATAGGGCACCATCTCTGAACAAGCCTAGGAAATTTACAATATCCTAACTTCTACCAAATGTTAATGTAATTATGACTCAGCTAAATTTCATAATTCTAAAACATCTTTCTTGTAAATCTGAAAAAGTGACTCTAAGTTACAGCCACATAAAACTAAAGTATTTGGGGAATTATTGTACCACGTTTTCTTGAGTTTCAAGAAATATCAGATGAGAAAATGATGCCTCCCAAAGAATATAGTGTTCTGGCTCTCCAATTATCTGAGGGAAATAAACGGCAAAGTTAATGTCCTGAACTCAGCCTGAACCAAAAGCAGAGCCAAAAGAAACCTTTCTAGCCAGTTTAACGAATGCAACCTTTCAGAGTAGAGGTGAACAGAGGAGGTGGACCAGAAATAACGCAGGATGAAGAGATGAGACAAAGCTGGTGAAATAATTATAGGCTGATAAATTTTTCCTGCTTTGCTGTTGATCAACATTGGAGATAGCTTGTGTGCACAAAAGTTCTCTGTTGCCTGAATATGGAATAGTGTGATATTTAGAAACAAAAGGTCAGAACCAGAAGGGACCTCAGAGTTCAACCACTTGATCCATCAATGGGAAACTGAGGCCCAGAAATGGTGAATGACTTGCCCTTGGCCACATGATACATTCGTGGAAGAGCTCAGGTCTCGGGACTCATTGGCCAATGGTTTTTTCCCTGCCCGCACTTCAAAGAAATATAAACTAGGAAAATGAAGACCAAAAGAAAAATCGAGGGCTAAAAAGGGAAAATGTCTCTGATAGAAGGTGAAGAAAAGGGGCAGAGGAGGTGCTTCATTCAGCTTCTTAGCAACCAACAAGATAGGGAAGCTGGCTTTTTCTAAAAGAATATGTCAAATTATTTCTTGAGGAGCTTGATATAATCCATGTCTTCTCTGTCTGTGTGTTTATATAAAATGTGTGATGACTCGGTTCTGTTAAGACATGAATAAAAAGGAACTGAGAAATTACTTGTGAAGATAAAGGTCATATAGATTTCATTTGTTTATTTTTCACTAACATGAACTTTCATAAGCTGGCCTTTATAACCACCATCCAACTTTTTAAACGATTGTTTGGCAGAGATGCAAAGAAAAAAATTGAAAAAAGAGAAGCCGCTAAGATTGTGTTTTCTGATTTGTTTATAGTTATGAGGAAAGAATTAGTCTATCCCTCTTTGTTATATTTCAGTGTTTACCTAAACTCTGTTCCTCCTTTTGATGAAAGAAGAAGAAAAAAATAACCCATGTGGTAATGAGACCTTTAACAGGTGGGGTTTAGGCTGCTTAATTTTAGTAAGTGTGTGATTAATGGAACCTTTTCTTCTCAGTCAAATATTTATTATTTGAACACTCTAGGTTGCTGATTTCAAATGCCATGCTCTTCCTTCCAGGGATTAAAAATTATGTGTTTGCAGCCTAAAAGAGTTCTGTGTTAACTTGCAGGGTTTACTTTCTTATATACGGAGGTTCAACCGAGGAACAACGCTATCTCACTGCTTTGCGGAAAGAAAAGGAAGCTTTTGAAAAACTCATAAGGTAAATACTTAGAAGATCAGTATGAAGGAATCAAAGGCCTTTGAAGATCCAGAGGCTTCTCTGAGTGGGGGAATATCTACTAGCCCTCAGGAAAGATGGAGAGAGGAAGCTGCTGGGGAGGGTCACATCAAGATACACCTGTAGTCTGATTCACTCCAGGGTTTATATACATCAACACACATTTCCTTTTCTCTTCCCCTGCTTCTCCACCATCTCCAGTTGCTTTTCAGGGGTTTAATAGAATATTAGAAATGTGAAGAAAACTGCTTTTATGTTTATAAAGAAATATAACATAAAACACCAGCAATAGAACTGAAACACTCTCTCCCCCTCCCCCATGTACAAGATTTCTCCCTTCCCTTGGAATCATGATTTTTTTTTTTCCCTTGTAAAATTTCCATTGTCCATGGGTGGGTGACTGCTTTACTGTTTACTGGGAAATATTTTTATGACCTGGTCAGTTCAGATCAATAGAATCACTCTGGGAAAATATTTTTTTAAAGGTGTGACATTGGTCTGAACAGATGTGTGTTTTTTGAGAATGAGTAGCCTTTAATGTTCCAAATCCAAATAGAAAAAGCTTTTGGTTTAATGTAAGGAAAATGTTTCTAATTGAGATATTCACAAACTACATGGCTACCTCTTACTCCTGCAAGCATTTGAGAAATCGAATAGCCTCCCCCAAGGGATGTCATCAAGGAAATGGCAGCTTGGTGAGAGAAGATGGATCAGATGCTCTCTAAGGAGCCCCAGAAGCCAGGGCAGGGGCTGGACAGGGCATCCTTGATCTGAGCCAGAGAAAAGGCTAGGCCGGAGGAGACCATGGCCTGACCTGGCAGTGACTGGGCCAGACCAGTCTTTCAAGCCTCAGACATTGGCAACATATCAGTGACAGCGAGAGGGCAGAAATCATTTTTAGTGGCAGTTAGCCAGCCAGGACCTAGACAGAATTTCAGAATGGACAGCCCTCCTTCAACACTGGCTGTGGGCTCTCAGTATACGCTTAAAATATGCAGATACCCCAGTTCATCCAGGGCATGCGTTCCCAGAAACAGGAGTGCTTATTGAATCAGTGTCATTGAGTCCCTTTGAAGAAACTCAGCACGGTTCGTGGGCAGTTCCCTTCCCTTCCTATCCTCTGTGATTGTGGCATGCCTTAGCCATGGATTCTTACAGCTATTGGTCCTACAATTATTGGTCAGTCCTTTCAGCTTATGAAAATATGTATATTTTTATTTTCAATTTTGATTGAAGCATAGTTGATTTACAATGTTGTGTTAATTTCTGCTGTACACAAAGTGATTCAGTTATACATATATGTACATTCTTTTTCATATTCTTTTCCATTATGGTTTATCACAGGATATTGAATATAGTTCCCTGTGCTATACAGTAGGACTTTGTTGTTTATCCATCCTATATATATACTAGTTTGCATCTGCTAATCCCAAATTCCCCAAACTTCCCTCCCCTAGCCCCCTCCCCTTTGTGAAGTCTGTTCTCTTGTCTGCGAATCTGTTTGCATTTCATAGATATGTATTTTCTATTAATGTGCTCTGTGGGATAGTTTATATGTGTGTACATATGCTTTTTGAAAAAGTATTCCGGAAAGTGTTGTAACAAACCAGGTATCATGCAGACTACCTCTTCTTGTCTAGAGCCTTTAGCGCCTCTCTGTGTCTCCTAGACCTTCATCTCCCAAGACTCAAACAGTCAACAGATATTTTTTGAGCATCTATTATGAGCCAACCCCTGTGCTAATGTTAAAGTGCTGGAGTCACAGTGGTGCAGAAAAAGGCTCTGTCCTGCCTCCCAGAGCTTATCCCCTAGTGGAAAAGACAAACATTGAATGATTATGAATAATATCATAAATAGACATGGGCAGAGGGCGGCGGGCTGCAAAGGTAAAAGAAAAGGGTATCCTACGAGAGTCTGTCAAAGAGATCTGACCCAGTGTGGGATGTCAGGGACGGCGTCACTGAAGGAGTGACCTTTAAGCTGACCCGTGGAGCATGTGTGCTGGTTGCTAAGTGGACAAGGTAGGCCGGGGTTTCTGTTGAACGAGGGTGTGTGTGAAAGCTCAGAGGTGCGCAAGGCCTGTTAAGGATTTAGAACTTGACTCTGTAGCCAGTAAGACGGCACTGAAGAGTTCTAATTAGGAAAGTGACATAGAGTATTTTTTAAAGGCTCTCTCTGGCATCAAACTGAGGAATGGATGGAGCAGGGAAGGAGTCAGGAAAGCTGTTGCAATTGTCTGATAAGAACCGGTGGCAGCCAGGATTAGGTTGATGGAGGGAAGGGGACAGATTTAAGAGACATCGAGGAAATGGCATCAAAGAATTGGTGCTGCTGGATGTGGGCCAGTACCTCCTAATTGCTCCTTCACTCTTTTTAAAATATCCTTTGCCTAAGGCTTCTCTGATTAAAGTAACTGTCTCTAAATCACAAATGAGCCCATGGAGCTAAAATATTCAGATTAGGTTGTTGATGTTCATGTTGAGGGTCCCCAAGACCACCCTCAGGCTCAGTGATTCACCAGAAGGACCCACAGGAGTCAGAAAAACTGGTATTCTCACAGTTATGGTTTATTACAGGGAAAAGGACACAGAGTAAAATCAGCAAAGGGAAAGAACACACGGGGCCAAGTCCAGGAAAATCCAGCATAAGCTGCCAAGTGTCCTCTGCCCGTGAAGTCGCAGGAACGTGCTTAATTCTCCCAGTGGCAGCGTGTGACAGCACACGCTCAGTGTCGTCCACGGGAAAGCTTACCCAAGACTTGGGATCCAGCGTTTTTATTGGGAGTCAGTCATATAGACATAGTACTCAAGTGACAGACTCCAGCTCCCTGGAGCAAAAACAGGTATTCACTAGAAATCACACTGTTGGCGTAAACCATCTGATCACACTGGTGCCGTGTGGTCCCAGGCATATAAAAACCCTCTTATCAGGCGTTGTATTCCAAGAGCTCAGACCTCAACTCCCAGAAGCTGGCCAAGGGCTTCTGGGAAGACAAGCTGAGGAGACAGGCCTTTCTTGGGAATGTGCAGGGGTTGAGCAGCCCAGGCCTGCTCCCTTAACCCTTTCCTGCACAGTGTTGTAGCCAAGGGGGGCCTGGTAGGCTCTGAGTAGGTGAGTTTTATGCTCCAGGCCTCCTTCCCGTGACTGCCTCTTCTCCAGTGCATCAGAACCTGGCCTAGAAAAAGAGTGGATTGTAGCCAGGTATCGGGGACCACATGCCATTCCCGGCTTATACAAGTGATTTTACACTCGAAGGGCTCAGTGTCAAGGCTCGGGTAAGCCTGACACATACTGGAAACTTCACTCAGCAGAACCGGGGGTACGGACTTTCTCCTATGTTTCAGTCTCTACGGTAATTTCCATACCAGGTTTTGATGTCATTTTATCTATGGTCTGGCATAATTTTATAAACTCTCAGTGGTGATTGTCTACTTATTATGTTAGATCTTCCCATATTACACAGATAGTTATGCCGTTCAGGATCTTAAGATATTTACTTTCCCAGAAAACTTGGGGAATTTGAGAAGTGTTTGTTTTGAAAAGCAAAATATATGTGAGGTGCATGGCTGAAAGAGCATTTGCACTAAGCCTGGACTTAGAGAAAAATTTAATGTGAGACCGAGGGAATGTGCTTTTGCCAGGACCTCCATGAGTGATGTTGTAAGAACAAAAGCAATGCTACTATTTAAAATAACCAGAGAGGAATGAATCAGGCGAACTGGCAGTGAAAGGACTGTGTGACTGGACCAGAGATCAGTAGGTTACAGATGTCAAGTAAAGAGAAAGAAGGTTACGCTTGTAAGTATTGCTAATAAAATGCTCCCTGCGTCCAAAAATTCGTAATAACATTCTGAGTATACATAGTTTTGGAGAGGTCACCACTTTTCAAAGAAAAAGGTTATTAGCTTATTTGAAATTTTACAGTTAGAAAATATGATCACAAAATGGGTTAGCGTGAGGGCTTGACTAAACGCCCATTTGAAGAGACTTTAGTCCAGTGTCTCCTCCCTGTGTTGTCACGTTGTACAAGCTCTTCAAATATCACTGAAGATGTTAAGGCAAAATTAAGAAACCAAAGTACTTTAAGTGGAAATAGGGACCTGAATTGTTTAATTATTATTTTGTGTCTATCACATAGAGTAACTTGAAAAATTATGCAAATGTAGAAAGCAAGAGACTGAATGTAAGTCTGGCAAATTTCTGTTAAACTAATTTGAGTTACTGATTAGGAAGACTTACTATTTTCTTCACAACCCTGGTTTCATTTCAGGAGTATATTTTTTTCTCAGATTCAATTTGCAGTTATAATATTTCATAGCAAACTAGCTGTTTTTTAACAGTATTAACTGAAACAGTTGTGGAATCATTTGAAAGAAAATCTGTTTTTTAGCATATCGTGGATAATTAGGGGATGAGGTTGCTACATTGTAAGAAAAGTATGGTTATAATAACAGCTGACATTTGTATAGTGCTTCCTGTGTGCCAGGCACTCTCCTGAGTGCCTTACGTATATTATGTGATCCTTGTAACAGTCTCTTTGAGGTTAGATTTTAGTATCATCCGCACTTTACAGACGAAATTGAGGGACAGAGCCATTAAACAACCTGCCTAAAGTCACACAGCCGGTAAGTGGTTTCAGATTCACGAAACATGGGTCCAGAGTCTGCATTCTAACTCACTGTGCTCTACAGCCACAATTACAAATTAATCAGGAAATGAGGATGCCCTCACGTGTGATAGCTTAGCGAGTAAGGTAAGTGGAGATAAAGAAGAAAAAAAATCCCCCATGTTGATCCCAAATATAAAAGGAAAAGAAATTTAAGAGCAGTAAGTTTTTTGAACGGTTTGCCCCTTGCCCCCAGCTGGAGTCTAATAGGTTTAACGGGGCCGTAATGAATGGCTGCCAGAGCCATTGTCACTGCAAAGAATCCTTCATCAGCAACACTTGACACCGGTACTGAGAATGACGAGGGAGCACGGAACTGGAACTATTGCCTGCCTCCTTGCGATCTATTCATAAAATGTTATACTGGTAATAACTTTGCATTTGTATATTGTTTCAAATAGTAAAGAATTTAAACTTGGAGTTTCTGTTCTCTGGTGGAATCTCTTCATGGTACCCTGCCCTAAAACATCACGTATCCAGAGTGGTTGGGGAATTGCTCCATCTGATTTTATTTCCTTTCATTGGAAAACCCTTTTTGTTTGAGCCCTTGTTGAAATCATTAGTTGCTGATGAAGATTCCTCTTGTTTCACCTTCCCCGGCCTCTTTCATTGCAGTCAGTCAGTTCCACGGTTTTCACGTTGCCGTGAAACTCAGTTGCAAGCCCAGCGAGGGCAGAGACCCAGCCTTATACATCTTTTCTGTCAGCCTGGCACAGAGGAACACACAGTGCTTGCTCTTTCCTGAACTGATTATAACATCCTTTACGGGTTTTGAAAAATAAGACTATGGCAAACCTGGCCTACTCTTCCTGTGGTTATTGAGGATCTTGCCATGATTCTGGTTCCAGATTACAAATCTGAGTTAGGATTGTACAGGCTTGTCAATCTACCGGGTTTAAGATACTGAGCTTCCTTGAAGACAGGAATTATCGGGTAACCATATTTGTATCCAAAATACCTCGCACAACATGTGGGAGCCCTCTGTAAATGTTTTAAGTAAACGCACAAGTGAGTGAATTGATGCTGCTCTACTGCATAACCTGAGATGCTGATTTTTTTGTTTAAATCTTTTGTTGGAAATTTGCTTTCTAATATTAATCTTGATTTTCCTTTAAAACCGAGGGTGTTTAATGGGGCCTCCCACCTGGAGTTTTTTAAATCAAAGCTTAACCATGTATTGTTTTCATTTCTTTAATCATTGATTTTTTATTATTATTTATTTAATTTTTTTTTGGCTGCATTGGGTCTTCGTTGCTGTGCATGGGCTTTCTCTAGTTGTGGTGAGCGGGAGCTACTCTTTGTTGCGGTGCGCGGGCTTCTCATTGAGGTGGCTTCTCTTGTGGAGCACGGGCTCTAGGCGCGTGGGCTTCAGTAGTTGTGGCACATGGGCTCAGTAGTTGTGGCTCACAGGCTCTAGAGCGCAGGCTCAGTAGTTGTGATGCACAGGCTTAGTTGCTCTGCGGCATGTGGGATCTTCCTGCACCAGGGCTCAAACCCGTGTCCTCTGCATTGGCAGGCAGATTCTTAACCACTGCACCACCAGGGAAGTCCCTAATCATTGATTTTTAACGATCCTATTTATGATTAGTCTGAAAATATTGGGATATAAATTATCTGAATCCTTTTCAATGTTCAGTAACACATTTAGCACATTTTTATAAAAAGTCTCAATAATCTCTCTGTGGCATTTTTCACATGCTTCTTTCATGCCGCAAAGTGTTTAGAGGACATACAGAATAGAAAATAAATAACAGTATTTTTTAACTCTGGAAGATGAGCAGGAGTACCCAACCAAGAAACTCTTTCTGCTTCCTTTACACATCACTTGACTGTGCATATTTACTTCTAATGTTTCCTGTATTCTCTTTTACCACTACAGTTATGTGGATCATTTTGTGTATTATAATTAACAAAAGATTAAAATCTGGAATTTTAAAATTAGCTCAAAAATGTTGAAGATGTTTTTCTCCCACCCCCAGGGAAAAGGCTAGCATGGTTGTCCCCGAAGAAAGAGAAGGAAGAGACGAAACGAACCTCGACCTCGTAAGAGGCTGTGTATCTGCAGGTGCTCCCACCGACACACGCAAAGCCGGTGAGTCCTGCCCTTTGCCGAACACTCCTGCTGCCTGTGCAGGAGGCTGTGAGATTCCAGAGTTTCTCTGCAGAAGCTTGGTTTTTCTCAGTAAGCTCTTAAACGTGCGTGTCTGCTCCCATACCCTGGTCTCAGCTGGCCGTTTACTAGCCACGTGTCCTTCCTGGATCTCGGGCTCCTCACCTGTAAGATAAGTGGGGTTGTGATCTACGCATCGGCATTGGAAATCAGTCATGCTCGCGCACTGGTTGAGATTCAGAGTGTACTTTTGCCAAGAAACTTTTGTAAATGGTGATTAGGTTCTTACCTTTACCTGAAGAGGCCAGTTTGCCCATAGATAAAGAGTCAGGATTGTTTGGGGTGCGTTCCCACTTCCCTGTCTGTGTTTGTTGGTTGCTTCTTGGCGCTTTTCCAGATCCCAGGTGTGTGGTGCTCTCACTGCCATGCAGCCTCCCAGCAGTGGCTTCCACCAAGACCTGCTGGATGCCACATGCACCATGGTCCAGGGTTAGCCATGTCCCACGCCCCAGGCCCCGTTTCCGCATGTCAGCAGCTGCTTTCAGCCAAGAGGTGTGGGAAAAACAATACAGTTGAGCCCTTTTCTCCTTTGGTGGGGTCCAGTGCAGTTAAAGCAGTGGGTCTCAGAATTTAGCGTACTTAAGAATAACCTCTGATGCTTGTTAAAACTGTGGATTCATGGACCCCAGTCCATAGAAATTCCAAATCAATAGATCTGAAATGGGGTCAGTGTCTGATGGACGTGGTCCTTGGACCATACTTTGGGAAACACTGCCTCAGGGTATCTTTTGAAGAAGATTCTTATTAACGCAAATAGGTTGGGGACATGTCATGCAGAACAACAGAATGTCAGGCAATATGAATAAGGTAGTTTGGAGCAAGTAGGTACCACACAGAAAGCTGTTCAGAGAAATCTGCCCTTTCGAGTTCAGTCCTCTAAGCGCTTGTGTTAGCTTTCCTTTGCTGCTGTAACAAATTGCCACAAACTTAGTGTCTGGAAACAACACACATTTATTATCTAACAATTATTATTTTACAATCCAAAGTCCAAATGGGTTTCACTGAGCTCAAATGAAGGTGTGTGCAGGGCTGCGATCCCCCTGGAGGCTGCAGGGGAGAATCCCTTCCTCTTCCAGGTTATCCAGGCCGCCTGCATCCCTTGGCCCATGGCTCCTTCCTCCCGCTTCAAGGTCAGCAGCTCCAACTCTGAGCTTCCTGCTTCCCTCTTTCATTATAGGGACCCTTGGACCTACCTGGATAATCCAGAATAATCTCCCAATCTTGAGATCCTTAATTTAATCACATTTCCAAAGTCACCTTTGCCGTGTAAAGTAACATATTGACAGGTTTCAGGGATTAGGACATGGACATCATCAGGGGGCCACTATTCTGCCTACAACAGCACTTCTGAGTCCTTCAGCCAGCAGCGTTGGCATCACCTGGGAGCCTGTTAGAAATGCAGGGTCTTTGACCCTATTCCAGACCTACAGAAACAGTAGGTACTTTAACTCCATCCCAGGTGATTCATATGCACGTTAGTGGGAGAAGCTCTGTGCTCTTGTTTTTCCCAGCTTCTCCCATTTTCCCATCTCTGGACTCATTGATACAAGCACTAAAAGCTCCAAATTTTTTCACAGCAGTCCTCAAGGCAGTTTATTCAGAGAACATTTCTAAGCATCTACTATGTCCTAGGAATTGGGACGACGATGATCAGTAAAATGTGGTCAGTGCAACAGTGAGGGGCCATAAAGCAGGGGTCCCCAACCCCTGGGCCACGGACCGATACTGGTCTGCAGCCTGTTAGGAACCGGGCCGTCCAGCAGGAGGTGAGCAGCAGGTGAGTGGAGCTTCACCTGCCGCCCCCCGTGGCTCGCATCACCGCCTGAGCCATCCCCCCGCTCACCCACACACCCCACCCCCGTCCATGGAAAGACTGTCTTCCACGAAACCAGTCCCTGGTGCCAGAAAGGTTGGGGACCGCTGCCATAGAGGAACCACAGAGGGAAGATGATGGCAAATGCGGGTATTTGTGAATTCTAAGTAAGGAAGTACCAAGAGACCCCAATTTCCTACTAGCTCTATTTAGTTTAAGGAAAATTGCCTTAAACTCTAAATAAACCTTTCTATAATATGGAAAAGTGTGGAATAACATGTCATACTGTGTAACCAGGCATCGGAGATTAACAGCAGAAACATAGATTTTTAACTTTGTGCTCTTCCATCTTTGAGAGTTATTCCTCAGTGACATTAAAATGCTTCTTTTTCTTCATAGGCGGCCAGGAACAGAATGGTACCCAGCAAAGTATCGTTGTGGACATGCGCGAGTTTCGAAGCGAACTCCCATCTCTGATCCACCGTCGGGGCATTGACATTGAGCCAGTGACCTTAGAGGTCGGAGACTACGTGCTGACTCCAGAAATGTGCGTGGAGCGCAAGAGCATCAGTGATTTGATTGGCTCTTTGAACAACGGCCGCCTCTACAGCCAGTGTGTCTCCATGTCCCGCTACTACAAGCGGCCGGTGCTTCTGATCGAGTTCGACCCCACTAAGCCCTTCTCTCTCGTGTCCCGAGGCGCCTTCCATCAGGAGATCTCCGGCGGCGACATCAGCTCCAAGCTCACGCTCCTCACGCTGCACTTCCCCAGGCTCCGCGTCCTCTGGTGCCCCTCCCCGCACGCCACCGCGGAGCTGTTTGAGGCGCTGAAGCAGAACAAGCCACAGCCGGACGCGGCGACGGCCATGGCCGTGACAGCCGATTCCGAGACCCTCCCCGAGGCAGAGAAGTATAATCCCGGTCCCCAGGACTTCTTGTTAAAAATGCCAGGGGTAAATGCCAAAAACTGTCGCTCCCTGATGACCAACATTAAGAACATCGCCGAATTAGCAAGCCTGTCCCTCGACAAGCTGGTGCTCCTGCTGGGGAACGTGGCAAATGCCAGGCAGCTCTATGACTTCATTCACACCTCCTACGCAGAGGTCATCTCCAAAAGGAAAATGGAAAAATGAACGGTGGTGCCTGTTTTCTTATTCCGTGACTGTGCTTCTCAGCTGCTCCTTGCCTGCCCTCACAGGTCTTTATTAATTATTAGCCCAGTAGCTCATTCTCTGCCAGTCTTTGAATGATTAGGCTGTTTCCTGGGTCAGGGGGCCAGAGGCCAAGGCTGGGCTCTGAACTTTGCGTTCAGGAATCATTTTTACTTCCCACGCCTGCTCTCCTCCTTCCCTGCACCATCCATGCCAGGTCTAGTACGTTCCATTTTTACGTGAGGTGTTGTCAGGATCAGGGAAAGTGTCTGCAGGTGTTTATAGAAGGCCATTTCTGAAACATGCAAAAACTTAGGTTTCATCCACAGACTGAAAACGCACCATCGTGCTCTTACACTCTGTCTACAGAGGGGCTCCCAGGACACTGAGAAGGGAACATCTCTGCCATTCCCGACCTGTTCTCCCCTCCAGGTTTTCCTCAGCTGCGTGCTCCTTCCACGTGTCTGCCTCTGGGATACATTCGTGGGGACTTCCTATTGCTAATTGAAGAAAGGCAGCCACCCTAAGCCCGGCCGACCGGTCTTCTGAACACCTGGAGATGTGTAGCACGTACTATAACTGGATTGTTCAAAACATAAAATGAATTACCTATTTACAGAATTGGATGACGTGGGTGAAGGAGCCCTGAAAATGCTCAGTTTTTATAGCTATTTATCCTCCTAAGTCCCAGCAGAGTCTCTTAGACTTCCTCCTTCCCAGCCTCTCCTCCCCTGTCCTGGGACCCCCAGCTCGGGTCCTCTCCCGGGTCTCCGCCCACCACATACATCCCTGTGCCAGAGCAGCCTCCTGCGCCTCTGTGTGGGGACTGCCACGCAAGCAAAGGAGGGACCCACAGCGTTTAAGATTTGATTTTCCTTCCTTGAGTCAGAAGGGTTGTAAGGAGATGGAAGGTCAATGCATAGAATATATAAAAATCCTAAAGAAATATTTATATATTTTAAAATCCATAAAGAAAACCGTCTCATTCCAAACCTCCTTCTGGTCCTTACTGAAGTATACGTACAGGACATTCACAGCATCTTTGTGCAGTTTTTAAACTTTTATATTGAAACATTATGAACTTAGGTATGATTCACATGTTTAGTGATGAGTAGTAAGTTTTCTACCTCAAGAGCTGCTGTAGACATCAGTTCTGCTGGCCGCATCGCATAGGGTCACGTTTTGTCAGCCATGTTTTTATTTGTTACACTGTTGGAACTCGGAGTCGACAGTGGACCATGTAACGCAAAGTGGTCTTCAACTTCAACAGAAGTCTTTCAACTGTCATCTCCAAACCGAACCTTTCATCTTGATTTCTTGGTATGTCGACATACGTTGAAGTGTATGGATTTTGAACTCTATACAAGGATACCACAAGAATGAATTAAGGGGTATCCAGGAACCATATTTGTTATCATCTAACTCTGTAGAGTGATTTGGAGAGGAGAGAAGAAGACAAGAAACAAAAATTAGTTTAAGGCAGAATAAAGATTTGGGCTAGTAATTTTGTCCCAGGGTTAAAAATATACCCTTGAGAATAGGAAAACAAAAATGTCAGGCACATATGTTAACTTTCACTTTTGTATGCATTTCTTTCTTTAAGCATTCGGTCATAGTTGAAAGTACATTAAAATAGATACCACCTCAAATAGTAATGGTTATTATAATTTTGCTTCACTCTATCCTAGCACTTCTGCTTGAGAAATGTAATTTCTGTTTTTTTCTCCTGGTATAATTCCACCTGCCTTTTATTGTTCTTTCATTACTTAAAAGGAAAATCCAAACAGAGCATATTCTTTGATAAGGGTTTCACTCCAAGTTAAGTTTTCAAAAATAAGCTCTCAAAGCTACCATTTTAAATAGTCCTTGTTATCTGCTACAACATAGAAAACAGTCTTAGTTGTATTTAGAGAGCCAGTGTCTTCTGGCTCCCAAATTCTGTTATTTGCTGTTGTACCTACTAGACATCTTAAGACAGTGCACCAGCTCATGTGTGTTTGAATTATGAACGATAGTGTCTAATGAACTCTAAAATGGTCATTATAGTTGAAAGGCTCTCACTGCCACTTCCTCTCCCAACTAAATAAATATATTTTAGTGTCTCCAGTTGTGGAAAGCCTTCAATACAACCGTCATGTATTTACTTTTGCCAGATTCTTTTACAATTTTTACAATCTAAGAATCTTTGGCAAAGAACTAGAAATGCGTGCAGTTGCAAAAAACTATATCACTTTATTTTCTAGCATCATTTTATTAACTTTGCCTTTTTCTTTCAAAATCACGAACATCCAGTTTACTTATGAACTCATGCTGAGCTTTTTAAAAACCTTTTTTAAAAACTTGGGACCAACATTATTCTAGTTTACAAGTTTTTTGCATAAAACTTTGAGCATATGAAATATTGTGAGAAGTCGTTTTCAGTTTTGTTTAACTCACAGTGTCTCTCTTGATACTTTCTTAAAGTTATATAAGACGAAATCATTTTTAATAGTGGCCGTAAATAATATCCTTTTGGCAGTAAGTTACTGTTTCTTTAATCTGAGGCTTAGTATGTCTATATGTCTACGTATGTTTGGGCACGTCCAGAATGCAGTTTCCCAGCTCATGAGGGACTGAAAATAATTGTCTCATTTATCAACCCACTGAGACACAGAGGGTTAAGTCTAGATTCAGTTGTGTTGAGATAACAGAATATAGAGTTAATAAATGGCCTCCAGCAGGAAAACCTACACTGAAGCAAATCTGGAGAAGTGGGTGAGGAGAGAAAGACAGGAATTATTAGTCTTTGCTTTAGTTTTTCAAGCATAATTTGATTTTCTTTTGGCTCAGAAAACTTCTTTAGGGAAATTCCCTTTTCTTTTGTGTTCAGTTTAACCTACAAATGTCCCCTTAAGAACCAACATTTTAGGAAAATTCTTTTCTCAGGCTTGGGCATATTAAAATTTACCCAGACTTTGACATGAGTTGTCACTTTTCTACATTATTTTGCTTTCTATTTTGGTTTATAGCTATTTCCTGTCTGATTCTGGACTTCAGTGCTTAAGTTACCATCTTTATCCATGGGTATTCGGTGGCCTACACCACTGTTGTTTTTTTGATGTAAGGGTATATAAGCCAAAATTTGTATGGGAAGGAGACCTAACCATTTACATCAATTTGTAACAGAGTTGTTTGTGTGTGTTTTAATAACGTGTATTTATTCGGTATTCTCCTCAGCATTCTGTGGGCAAAATAAAAATAACCATGTATAGTGAAAGGGAATATATTCCCAGTGCATTATAGTTACCAGTGTGTTGGTAAATATAATTTAAAATTCAGAGAATATTTAATTGGTTTTTTTAATGCAGAGTAAACGATTAAAGCTGAAAGGTGCTTTGAACCACTGCTTTGGCATTTGACTTGCTTGGTAAACCCAGTTTCTAAGGCATCAGAGTATTTTTCTTTTGGTTATTTTCCTTTACTGTTTTTCATTTTGTAGCATGTGTCCTTAAGGAGGGGGGAAAACCATTCTCCTTCTGAAAATACTCATTTGTTGACAATGTAATGAATATGGGGTAAGTATAATGCCTGGGACACCTTAACGAAGATTAATTTCCTGCCACCCCTGACTCATACATCAAACGTTCCTTTTAAAGTTAAAAGAAGTAAATTACTCTTTTAACACATTGCGAATTTATTGTAGCCTCTTAAACAAGTTAATCGTTAGTTTACTAATTGACTCATTTCGATGATTTAGGTATTTTGCTTCTGCTTTGAAATGTAGAACCAAAACCCTCTTTAACATAAGGTGTCAGACAGTTTATTTCTCAAAATGTTTTAATGTCCGAATACTCTGGTAGAATGATGAACCCTTACTCGGTAGTAATATAACTCACATTTATTAGCATTTGTGCTTTATCTCATTTAATCCTCATGGTAAAGCCATAAAGGTACTATTACTTAAAATCCTCTCTTACAATGATGAAACTGAGGCACAGAGAGGTTAAGTAATTTTTCCAAGGTCACCCAGTAGTAAATGGTGGAACCATGATTGGAACTCAAGCAGTTTGACTCCACAGCCCATGATGAAAAACTGGGGGCAAAGGAGGGCCGGTGGAGAGTGGGAGACTGCTTTGTGTCCCCTTTCATAAATCTAATGACACATACAGAAAAAGCAGATTGGTTTGTTTCCATGCCTGTCAGAGAAGCGTCAAGAGCAGGTAATGCAGAACTTGGAAAGAGGTCCAAGAGAGTACTGAGTGCCCGTTCTCTGTAGACCTGGATGTTGCCTAGTGGCCTCTGCTGCCCAGGGATTATCTGATTTTCTAGGGCTGGGAACCTTTTGCTGACTGATAAGGAAGGCTGTTTTGCAAGCTTATAAGAATAGGGGTTAATCTGCAGAAAACTGATAGCATTACAAATGATGCTTGTACAGTAACACCACAAAGAACATTGCCTAGTGGGACATTAACCAGTTTTGCATTTGTTAGCAAATTTATTCAGCATTCCTTTGACCAACTACAAATCTCCAGGTCCTTGAATTTTCTCTTGAATCAGTCTTGACATCTTACTGGTTTCCTCATTAATTGAACTGAAAAAAATCTTTGACTTCTGTAATTTTTCTATTTGTATGAGAGTCATGTTTTTAACCTTTTGAAAATTGTGCTTTGCAAATGGTGTTGCCAACATGAGCTCCCATGTAATGATGAATCCATATTTCCAGCCTCATTCATCCTAAAATGAAACCTTGTAAACTAGAAGGTGGATTTTATTACATATATATATATATATATATATATATACACATATATACATATATATATTTAAGAACTGTACTTTGGAACTAAGACATTAATATTAAAAACTATAAATTGATTAAATATTTAAGAACTATAGACACATTTTAAGATGCTGGTTCAGTGGCCCTGTCTTTCTCATTCTGTTTACAAAAGCTCAATGGAATCTTTAATCTGAATTCCTTTTCTGTGTCGTATTATCAGTGTTAAAGAGACTTGATTCATGAATGAGAAAAAAGAGAAGTTTCAGATATTCCCAAGGATCCATTTGCATGAAGCAGGTATTTCTACACGGAAAGAACAGTGCTCCCTGAGGGCCTGGGAGACAGGTAAACAAAATCAACTTGTGATTTCAAACAAGGGAATTTCCTGGGGTTCATGAAAATAGTAAATAAACTGGGTCTGATGAAATGGTGACACGGTATATTTGAGATGATATTTAGGGACACTTTTCCTGTAATGATAAGCTCCAGAATTTTGGTGTCAATGAGAGAATGCCTTTCACTGAGTAAGAGATCTGCTTCCCTGTGCAACTTTGTTTCTGGGAAAAGTGACACCCGGCAGAAGCTTAGGGAAGAAGAAAGCTCAGTAGACCAAGGGAAGCGTGACCAGGCAGGTTTGTTTTTGGCATAAGGCGTTTATTGCATAAGGCAGAGGGCTCTCTCTGGGTTCAGTGCTGTAACAGTCCGTGCCATCAAGGACATTCAGTCGTGCAGTAAAGAGAAGTCAAACAAAGAACATGAGCAAGTAGAATAATAAAAATGCCACAAGAGAGGGTGCTCCAGGGGCCAGAGGAAGATGTCATATCCAATGGTAGGGAGCAGGGATGGCCTCAGAAGATAGAATTCAAGATGAGTCTTAAAGAACAGCTATAATTTCATCAGACGGAGATGCAGACAGCGCACTTAAGTCCCAGTCCAGAGCACTAGCAAAGAAGCAGATGGGAAATAGAATGGTGTTTAAAGAAAGAGTCGTGAACAGCAGAGTTGGAACACGACACGGGGGCCATACCGTAGGAGCCTCTCAAGTGCTAGGCTCAAGGAGTTTGTGCTCATTTCAGTAGAAAAACGAATGCTTGAGTAAGGGAAGGACGTGACCAAGAAGTCTGTTTTAAGATTTTGGTCCGGCAGTAGTGAGTTTGAAATGGAAAGGAACTAACATCAGTTGAGCACTTAAAGTGCACCAGGTATTTTATGTATGTTACCCCATTAAATCCTCACACCCCGAAGTATATGGATTATACCTGCTTTACAGGTGAGAAGACTAAGACTCAGGGATTAAGAAATTAAAGTCACAGTGGAAGTAAATGGCAGAGATGGGACTCCAACTCAAAGCCTGCTTTCCTTCTACCATACCTTGCTGCCTCAAAGGAAGGGCTGGAGGTGAGAACACCATTTCAGAAGCTGTTGTAACAACCTCAGCAACAGGTGCCGATGGCCAGAACTCAGATGATAGCTTTGGAAATGGATAGAAGGACATAACTGGAAGAAGCATCAAAGGACAGTCTCTGGAACATAGCAAAGAAAATATCTGCCTAGCGAGAGTCTAAATAACACTTAGCCTTTAAGCCTCAGGAAATGATGAAGCCATTAACAGAAACAAAGAGTCTGGAGAAGGATCCTATTGTGTTGGGGAGATTAAGCTCAGTTTTGACCAAGTTGGTTTTGAGATAACCGATAGTCAGGTGGACAGTCTCAGCTGAAGATGTAGTAGACATCTGCTTAGAAGTGAGAACTGAAGACATCAGATAAATGGTTAAAGCAAGTATGAAACAGACAGGACTTTAGAAAATGCCTAAATTTAGGAAGTGAGACAATAGAGGAGACAGACTATAAAAAGAAGATTCTGAATCATGCAGCAACCAGAATCAAAAGCAGGAGAGAATTTCAAGGGAGTGACCCACAGGGTCAGGAGTGGAGCAGTACGAACACTGGTGGCCTCAGTTTGCAGCAAGGCAGAGAGCTCTGGGCATCCTGGGACACACACCAGACTGAGGGGCCAAAGGAAGCCCTGGACGGTGCAGATGAAGAGAAGAATGGGCAAGCCCCACGGCCAAGGTGATTTTGTAGGTGATCAGAAGGAAGGAACAGAACCAAGTGAGAGAAGGAAGATGCTAGAGAGAGAACAGATAATTAATGGAACCAGAACTCGGTGCTGGCGGTCCAGGGGGTGGAGGGAAGAAAGAGTGGTTTTGCTTTTCTTCTTTTCACACCTACATAAAACCTGTTTTCATTCTGATTTGGCTCTTCTTAAAAACCAGCATTTAGAGTACCATCTACTCCCAACTTGGAACGGAACTGGCAAGCCACAATAAGTAACAATGAGCCCTTTCCCGAAGTCTGTTTTAAGGACAAATGCTGCTGTTTGGTGGTGACGTCTGCTTGTGTTTAAGCTGGAGGGGGGGATGGCCCAGAGCCCCTCTGTTTGTAACCTGGCTGGATAGTTTTATTATTATTTAAAGCATCCCTTTCAGTGATTTAGGAAGCCAAAATACGTGCTGGCTCATGCCGTCTGGAAACTGATATTCTGTTCAGCAGCTCTCACTAGCCAATCCTGTGACTTGGTAAGGATTTTTATTTTGGTCGTCCTGCGCCTACTGTAACTGGGGCAGCTGAGTTGCTATGGTGATTTGTTCTCCAAACAGAGCACTTTGCCGCAATACCTTGAAACGGCAGATCAATCTACTTTACGTTGACTTGATCATGACATTAATTCTAGTTGAAACATCCCCACTGCTCCCATCAGGACTGTGTGCAGGAATTTTAAATCGGGGCCAAGAAGGCACTGGCTAAAGGAATCACAACTTGGGCTTTTTAAACCCCGGCCTTCACTACTCCTGCCACTGAGACTTGTTGGCTCACAGCCTAAAGCTCTACCGGGGGAGGCGGGTTGCAGCTGGGGGAAGGGTCATCACTGAAGCAATTATGTGGTTAATCGCTCCAGTGTGGGCACCGGCTGCAAGCTGTGACTCACGCCCCACTCTGTCACTAATAATCGGTGAACAGGATGCACAGAAAACTCAGCTGCTTTTTCCCCAAGTCTCTTGCAAATCTGCAAGTCGCTAAGATCTGGCCTTGAAGTGTGGGGAGAAAGGCAGACCTCCACTCCACGACGTGGCCCTCTCTGTCTCCACCGGTAGGGGTCCCCATTGAGTCACCGGACACTTTAAGGAGGACGGCACTTTGAAAGGGGTGTATCTCTGCCTCTGATTCTTGTCCGTGACATGGGAGAGAACCGTGACATGGGAGAGAGAAAAAAAGGAGCTGCCTGATTTCCAGCATGACTCATAAACAAACGGAGGACAGACTGACTGCTTCTTATCAGAGCCTGAGTATGCGCCCCCGGACTGAGGGTGAGTCATACTGGAAGTCCCAAGTCTTTTGTTGGTCAGAGGGATTGTTTTCCCTGCGGAAGTGGTGGATTTGGGGAGGTGGAGGGGCGGGGGGGGGGGTGCTGTGTTTTGCTATTAATTTCTTCAATACTATCAGTGACCCCATGCTAAGCCCTGGGCTCCTAGGTGAGATCTGATTCCCTCAAAACCAAAAAAGCTTCCAAATTGAAGATAAAAACTGGCCATATCCACAAGGAAACTCATTTGGAGTTGATGGAAATGTCTGGAATACTGCAGTGATGGTGTCACAACATATACATATACCAGTTATCATTCAAAGTATACACTTTAATTATGTGCGGTTTATTGTATGTAAATTACACCGCAAAGATTTTTTTAAGAAATAAACACAGTTAACAGTTTGGTGGAAAAAAAAAAAAGACCTGGCCAACCCATTTTTATGGTGATTTATTCTTAAGCTCTCGGTATACGCCCTCACTACCCCATCCATACGCATCTGTTGCTTTGTATTTGGATGCAAACACAGAGGAAGTGTACACGCAGGAAAGGATGATGATGTCATACCACCGAACACTGGTGTGCTGATCCCACACTCCCAGAGTAGTGCTGGTAGGTGAGTTATTTATTTTTACTGACCCAAGACAGCAGGGATAGGTAAAGCATAGACTGGCAACAAATTTGGAGAGGAGGGTAGATGCTGGGTAGCAAAGGCAAAAAGAAGGACCTGCCATGCACCTGCCTCCACCTGCTCCCCGGCAGCCTCGAGACTGGAGACGTCTGTTTATGCCCTGGGTGCCTTCCCATTTCAGCAAATACAAGTCAGAGCAAGCCAACAGCATAACTGCGCCCAGGAGTTTCGCCGATGGGCGGTGCCGACAGATCCCACACATGTGAAATGACTTAACACTTGGACGCCGGCAAACCCGAAAGCAAGTTAATTTAGGGGAAAGGAACACATATGTGCTTAGATGGCAAAAAAAAAAAAAAAAAAAACACCAAGTGGTTTGGCAGGTGGGGCTAATCAAGAAAGAGCCACAATGAAGGGAGGGGCGGCCCAGATGTTTTTAGATGTGATCGACCTCAATTGGGAAAATATGAATATGAGTTTATGCAGGGGCTGGCTCACGATCTTCTTCTGAAAAGTATGTGATATTTTTCTGCTTTCAGATGACATGCCCGTGGTGGACAGGAAAAGTGACTTTTCCTTCCTCCTCCTAGAGAGATTCTCTCGATAATACCTGCTTCTGGCTGATAACCTTGTGGGTAAGGTTTTAATTATTTCTTTCATTGTTCCATATGTCGGCTGCTGTCTTTTGGTGAACAAATTCAAGGGACACAACAAAGTGATTTGGAAAATTTGTCATCTTTACAAGAAGGTCATTAATATAGGAGGGCTTTGTTTTAATCTCATCTCTCTGTTACTAAGTCTGTGGCAGGGGGAGATGCTTGTGTGTATGTGTGTGTGTATTTTCTGACTCCCTGGATTCTACATATACTTTGAAGGTATGTCCTTGCCACAGAGGCTGATCTCACATATACTAGCTGTGTCCTTAATTTCCAAAGACAGTCCCAAATTTCATCTATTTACCTGACATACCCCCATAAATGCATTCATTCTTTTTAGACTGTTTTTTGCTATACAGGCACACCTTGGAGATGCTGCAGGTTTCGTTCCAGGCCACCTCAAGAAAGCAAATATCACAATAAAGCAAGTCACACAAATTTTGGCGGCTCCCAGTGCATATAAAAGTAATGTTTACACTGTAATGTCATCTATTAAGTGTGCAATAGCATTATGTCTAAAACACAATGTACATACTTTAGTTAAAGAATACTTTATTGCTAAAATATGCTTACCATCATCAGAGCCTTCTGTGAGTCATGGCAGTAACATCAAAGATCACAGATCACCACAACAAATATAATAATGAAACATCTCGAAATATTGCCAGAATTACCAAAATGTGACACAGAGGCATGATGTGAGCAAATGCTGTTGGAAAAATGCCAATAGACATGATTGATACTGGTTTGTAAAAAACGCAGTAACTGCAAAGCACAGTAAAACGAGGTGTGCCTGTGTAAACACGATCTGTAGAAAGGATGACTCACTCAGCAAGTGTTTACTCTCGAAATCCAGGGTCTTCAAAATCATTATTTGGAAAACAATGCCAGTTAACTCAACAAACACTCATGAAGCACCTACTGTGTGCCAGACGGTAAGCAGAACACAGCCCAGGGGCTGGAGTTACAGGTTGTTGTTTTTTCCAGATCTTAAAAGAATCTGAAAAGCAGAGCCAGCTTTTGAATTTGTAATAATGGAATTACAGTAAATATTACTTGGATTAAACACACACACACTCATTGCCTGGAAATGTCCAAACCTTCCAAGCACTGCGATGTGCATTACAGAGTTCTGGGATGCCATGAGCATAGGTTACAGAGGCTGTAAAAGTAGACTTCGTGGCAAACTGCCCAGCAAGGCCTTCTTTCACATTTAATGCCTTGTAGGAATAAGATAGCATGAGACGAGTCTTTCCAGCCGATGAGAGAGCTGAGTTGTCTTGAAAAGTCAAGGAACCAATGTCCTTAGCTGCTGAAGGTCTTTGGGCTATTCCCTGGTTTCGCTGAATGGTGTCAGAGGGTGGTTTTGAAATGGAAGAGAATTTTTATAAAATGAAAGACAAGCCCCAGGTAGGTCTGTATAACTTACTCCTTAGAGCAGTTTAGGAGATACCTTTGCATGTGGTTTGTAGTAGGTGCTTCAAACCTTCCATCTATGCCTTCGAACTGAATCTTCAATCTGTCGTCCAGATTCAAGCTTCCTATGTTTCCTCTGGTTAATAATTGTGTTTTCTTTATCATATTCTAATTTTCGTTTAACGTAAGTTTTTTATTTCTTATTGGACTCCAGTACACAGAAGTGCATAACTAATTAATAATCCTTGGTTCATGAAACACGTCGCCATTGATCCATGTATGACCTGCTTTATTTAGTTTGTTATTTTTAATAATGAGAAAGTACTCATGAAGCTACCACCCCACCCCCCCCAAAAAAGCTAGAACCTTGACAATAAGATTATAACTTACATCTAACCACACAGATCTACCCCCAGCCTATTTCCCTGCTTCTCCCAAGCCAAAGCGAACCCTCATCCTGATTTATGTGTTCAGTATGCCCTTGCTTTCTTTTTTATCTAGCCTCACGGTTTTATATATATAATATGTATTCAGAAAAGTGTATGTGTCTATATGTGTGTATATATGTTGTTCTTAATTTTATAGAAAAGACGTCGTGTTATGTGTAATTTTTTAGGACTTACACTGTTAAGATTCATCTACTGTTGCATGTTGCTGTCTTTCGCTTGTTTTGGCTCCTCTATAATATTTTATCATATAAGCTTCCCACAGTTTATCCAGCAACCCTCTCATTACTGGTCATTTGGGTCATTCACAGATTCTTGATATTGTAAACGGTACTTTTATGAACATTCTTGTACGTGGTCTTACACACATGCAAACATTTCTCTTGGGCACGTACCTAGAAGTGAAATTGTTGAGTTGGATCGTGCACATGTGCTTGATTTCAGAGTACAAAGCCAAACTGTTTCCCAAAATGGTTGCCCCAGTTTACACCCGCATCAGCAATGTGTATGAGAAGTGATGGGTCCACACCCTCTCCGACACTTGATGTTTTCAGGCTTTTTCATTTTTGCCGACTGATTGTGTGTGAAACAGTACCTCACTGTGGCTCTGATTCGCATTTTTACCTTTGATGGTGAGCATCCCTTTGAATATGATTGGCCAAACATATCTCCTTTCTTCTGAAAAGTGTCTGCGCGTGTTTTCTGCCCATCTTTCTACAATTGCTGGTGCTTTTCTTATAAAAGCGGTCCTTATTATGTTCTCAATACTAATCCTTTGTTTGCTGTACTTCTTTTCACTTTCTTTAAGGTACCTTTTGATGGATAAAAGTTCTTAAGATAATAAAATAGATCAATCTTTTCTTTTGTAGCTAATGCATTTCTTTAATCTTTATTGGAGTATAATTGCTTTACATAGTTGTGTTAGTTGCTGCTGTATAACAAAGTGAATCAGCTATACGTATAAATATATCCCCACATCCCCTCCCTCTTGCGTCTCCCTCCCACCCTCCTTATCCCACCCCTCTAGGGGGACACAAAGCACGGAGCTGATCTCCCTGTGCTATGTGGCTGCTTCCCATTAGCTATCTATTTTACATTTGGTAGTGTATATATGTCCATGCCACTCTCTCACTTCGTCCCAGCTTACCCTTCCCCCCCTCCCCGTGTCCTCAAGTCCATTCTCTACGTCTGTGTCTTTATTCCTGTCCTGCCCCTAGGTTCTTCAGAACATTTTTTTCTTTTTTTAGATCCCATATATATGTGTTACATACGTTATTTGTTTTTCTCTTTCTGACTTACTTCACTCTGTATGACAGACTCTAGGTCCATCCACCTCACTACAAATAACTCAATTTCGTTTCTTTTTATGGCAAGTAATATTCCATTGTATATATGTGCCACATCTTCTTTATCCATTCATTTGTCAATAGATACTTAGGTTGCTTCCATGTCCTGGTTACTGTAAATAGTGCTACAATGAACATTGTGGTTCATGACTCTTTTTGAGCTAATGCATTTTTTAATTTTCTTTTTTTTCCAATTTTTATTGGCATATAGTTGATTTACAATGTTGTGTTAGTTTCTGCTGTACGGCAAAGTGAATCAGTTATACATATACATATATCCACTCTTTTTTTAGATTCTTTTGCCATCTAGGTCATTACAGAGTATTGAGTAGAGTTCCTGTGCTATACAGTAGGCCCTTATTATCTATTTTATATATAGTATTGTGTATATGTCAATCCCAATCTCCCAACTTACCCCTCTCCCCCTTCCCCACTGGTAACCATAAGATGTAACTAATGCTTTTAATTTAAGAAATCTTTTTTTAACTTGTCTAATCAATCTTTTCCTATTGCAATATCTAAAAGATATTTATCTGTATTTTATACAAAAAAATGAAAAGTCTCTCCTGGCAGAAGAAACTAGGAAAGCAGAGGTGGGAAAAAGGAAGCAATAGAACCCCAGGCACTGGTGCACAGCAACCTAGGGAGGGATGGGGGTGGGATATGGGGGGTGGCAAGACCAGGCCCTGGTAGGATTTATAGCCCTGGTAGGGTTTGTTTTATTTTTTAATGACATTTTGTAGTTTATTTTTATTTTATTTATTTATTTTTGGCTGTGTTGGATCTTCGTTGCTACGCATGGGCTTTCTCTAGTTGCAAGGAGCAGGGGCTACTCTTCGCTGTGGTGGGCGGGCTTCTCAGTGCGGTGGCTTCTCTTGTTGTGGATCACAGGCTCTAGGCGTGCGGGCTTCAGTAGTTGTGGCACACGGGCTCACTAGTTGTGGCGCATGGGCTTAGTTGTTCTGCAGCATGTGGGATCCTCCCAGACCAGGGGTCGAACCTGTGTCCCCTGCATTGGCAGGCGGATTCTTAACCAGCACGCCACCAGGGAAGCCCAGCCCTGGTAGGCTTCTATAATATTTACCAGTTGTATTGTGTTCATCCCCTCTCCCCCAATTATAAACAACACATAATCTCATCATATTGGGGTTTTTTCTATACATATTCATATGTTAATCTCCTGATATATACATATCTCTTTCTCCTGAAAGGCTGTAACCCTTTATGTCACTGCCAGTACCCTGACCCTAGCCATGGACACTTTCTAGATGTGACCATCCTTGACCCAGGAGTAGCCTCCACCAGAGTTGACAATTACTTTAAAAAAAAAAAAAAAGAACTTCTACTAAAGAAACTAAGAATCTTGTGCAATTATTAGAAAATAAGAGTAGGCAAAAAACTACATCTAATTTTACTAGCCAGAGATATCGTTTCTGGCATTTTGACATGTATCCTAGCTGTTTTCTGTTTTGGAATCTTCCCATAGATGCTATTGTATATAGTTTTTCAACGTGATAAATGTTCTTCCACATCATTATTCGAGCGGTACAGAGTATATCCTTGTGTGGGTGGAAATTAAAATATTTATCAAATGTGCATCAGCGCCACCAACCAATTCAAGTTGCTCTCCCACACTCGTATCAGCCCCAGACTTTATCAGGCCAGTTCTGTACTGTCGACCCTTATGTTTCCAATGGTTCCCTATTAGAAGAAATGGTGACATGCGTCTCATTTACACTAAGCCTTTGTGCACATCCATGATAATGTTCTCAGAATAAATTCTGATACGTGGGAATTCCTAATCAAAGAGTAAGAACGTGTTTTCACTTTTTGATATATCCAGTGGACTTGCTCTCCAAAAAGGTTTTATCAATTTATATTCACATCAGCAGGATGTGAGAACCCATTCTCCTACAAACTCACTAAGAATAGCAGCATTGTGACTTCTATCAAAGTACTCTTTTTTTGTTTTAATTAATTAATTAATTTATTTATTTATTTTTAGCTGTGTTGGGTCTTCGTTGCTGCACACAGGCTTTCTCTAGCTATAGTAAGCGGGGGCTATTCTTTGCTGTGGTGCGCGGGCTTCTCATTGTAGTGGCTTCTCTTGTTGTGGAGCACGGGCTCTACACGCACAGGCTCAGTAGTTGCGCGCACAGGCTTTGTTGCTCTGCGGCATGTGGGATCTTCGCGGACCAGGGCTCGAACCCGTGTTCCCTGCATTGGCAGGAGGATTCTCAACCACTGCGCCACCAGGGAAGTCCCTATCAAAGTACTCTTAAGTTCAATGTCACTATTTTAACTTGTATTTCTTCAATTATTATTGAGATTAATTTTTTCATCTGTTTCTTGGCCATTTGTTTCTCTCTCTTCAACCCCCACCCTCCTCCCCAGCCCTTTGTGTGTGTGTGTGTGTGTGTGTGTGTGTGTGTGTGTGTGTGTGTGTGTGAATTGTCTATTGGTGTCATCTCCCCTTTTATCGACCCAATATTCTTTCTCTTATGTCTTTGTAAGAACTACATCTGTTGAGGGTTTTAACCAGTTTCATAAACATTGCAAACATTTTTCTAAATTTGTCTTTTATCTTTTTTTCTACGCTTTTGCATTTCAGATTTTTTTAATCTGATATGTTTTGGTATTTTAAAAATTCCCTTTTCATTTGAGGATATGTACAATTCACCTGAATTTTAGGGGGGTATTCTTATTTCATTTTTTACATTTAAATCTCTGTTCCATCAAAAACTGATGTCAGTTTATGATGGGAAGTCTGGAGCTAACTTTTTCAAAATGGCTAGCTAGTTGCCTGACATCATTTCTTGAAAAATGTTTTCATTTTAAAAAATTTCATTAAAGTATAGATGATTTACAATGTTGTGTTAATTTCTGCTGTGCAGCAAAGTGATTCAGTTATATATATATATTCTTTTTCATATTCTTTTCCATTATGGTTTATCACAGGATATTGAATATAGTTCCCCTGTGCTATACAATAGGACCTTGTTGTTTATCCTTTCTATATGTACTAGTTTGCATCTGCTAATCCCAAACTCCCAATCCTCCCCTCCCCCACTCCTCCTCCCCTTGGTAACCACGGGTCTGTTCTCTATGTCTGTGAGTCCATTGCTGTTTTGTAGATATGTTCATTTGTGTCATATTTTAGATTCCACATATAAGTGATATCATATGGTATTTGTCTTTCTCTTTCTGACTTACTTCGCTTAGTGTGATAATTTCTAGGTCCATCCATGTTGCTGCAAATGGCATTATTTCATTCCTTTTTATGGAGTAATATTCCATTGTGTGTGTGTGTGTGTGTGTGTGTGTGTGTGTGTGTGTGTGTGTGTGTGTATATATATATATATATATATATATATGCCACATCTTCTTTATCCATTCATCTGCTGATGGACATTTAGGTTGCTTCCATGTCTTGGCGATTGTAAATAGTGCTGCTATGAACATTAGGGTACATATATCTTTTCAAATTAGAGTTTTTTCCAATATATGCCTAGGAGTGGGATTGCTGGATCATATGGTAACTCTATGAAAAATGTTTTCTTGGGCTTCCCTGGTGGCGCAGTGGTTGAGAGTCTGCCTGCCGATGCAGGGGACATGGGTTCGAGCCCTGGTCCGGGAAGATCCCACATGCCGCGGAGCAACGAAGCCCGTGTGCCACAACTGCTGAGCCTGCGCGTCTGGAGCCTGTGCTCCGCAACGGGAGAGGCCGCGATAGTGGGAGGCCCGCGCACCGCGATGAAGAGTGGGCCCCACTCGCCGCAACTAGGGAAAGCCCTCGCACAGAAACGAAGACCCAACACAGCTATAAATAAATAAATAAATAAATAAATAAATAAATAAATAAATAAATAAATAAATTTATTAAAAAAAAAAAAAAATGTTTTCTTTACCTGCTGATTTGAAGTAGGACTTGTACTATATTTATGTGCACATTTGGATCTGTTTTTGTGCTTTCAAGTCTCATCCTGTTATGTTGATTGTTCCTATAGTCATATCTTATAAGTTTAATTATCATTTTATAATAAATTTTAATTATTTGTTGGACAGATGCTTCCCTATTATTATGCTCTTTGACATTTTTATTGGCTAGCTGGCTATCCTCAAGCATTTATTCTTCCAGACCATCATTTAAGACTCTCTTGGTCAAGTTTCCCCAAAAAAGTTATGTTTAGATTTTTATTGGAATTGTATTAAATTTATGTTATTTCGGTAATAATGGACATCCTTACAACAATATTAGGAAAATGGTATGTTTTACTTTACTTGTGTTGAAGTCATTTTCCTGTTCTTCAGCAGTATCTTGCAGTTTAAGTCACACAAATCCTGCACATTTCTTGCCAAGTTAATTCAAAGTTATTTGTTGTTATTGCACATGGTGACTAAACTCTCTTCCCTCCTCCAACCCCAAGTCATTCTGCTATATTAATTTTTATGGATTTTGTAACTGGCCATCTTACAGAACTCTTATTCATTTTAAGGGTTTTTCATTGATTCTTTTGGATGTTGCAGGTAGCTCATTACCCCCCAAATGATAATTTTGTCTCCCTTTCCACATTTATACCTCTTTTTCTAGTTCTTGGCTTCAGTATGGGTTCAGGAATTCAGATGCCTATGGGGCCCAGGCAAGTAACATAAATGAGAGAACTGGGCCCGGTGAGGCCTTTGGCAAACAGGAGAGCACAAGTCTTACCTAAAGGGAGAAGTTCTTACTCAGCCCCAGCCATTTTGTGCCGTTTGAGAAACAGGCCTGTGTTGACAGGTGGTCAGATTTTTTTTAAAGATATACCAAAAATCAGGTGTTTTTAAAAATGTGAAATCTATAAGTCTTTTAAGTGTTGAAAATGAATTCAAATGTTTTAAACAACAGGCAAGTCAAATACAGAATATCTGACGGTCAGGTTCAACCCAGGCTCAGAGTATGCCCCACTTTGGCTGGAACTTCCAGAATATAAGAATGTATTGAGTTGGAATATGAGGCAAGAATGCCTCATCCTGGTTTAGTAAAAATACCTCCACTATTTGACCAGTTAGCTATTTTGTAGACTCCTGATTTATTCTTTTTCACGTGAAGCCTCCGTCTCTCTCCAATCTAACAGGAGTATTATACGAAGAGAGAATTTTGAATTCTATTAGCTGATATGGTTTTCTTCTTTGATGGATGAATGTGATGAATCCATACATTTTCTAATATTGAACCATCCTTGCCTTTGTGATTTGTGGAACTAAGCTATAATTAGTCACATTATGTTATTCTTTTATTATACAGTTGTATTCCATTTTCTGTCTTATTGAAGAGTTACAAAACTAGGAGGGAAAAGGTCTATTTTGTTTTGTTTTTGCAGCAGAACTCACCTATTGCCTCCATCGCACCACCACCACTATCCCCACCTTGTTTTCTTGGGTAAATAGTGTGACACTTAGAGGGAAGGGAGAGGTAGTAAAACTTCACCATGGCCACCCGGACATTCTGGAGGATTGATGGATGATTATTCAGCTTTTGTTTTGCTGAGGGAGAAATGTTCCAGCTCGATTCTTCTCAGTACAGAAATCTTGTTTTTTTAGAGGCTCTTTGAGGAAGAGGGGGAAAGAACTCTGGGGGGAAGGGACCGAGATGTCTAACAGTGTCTGCTGTGGTTTGTAATTTGGTTCCTTTCTCTGATGTCTCATAAAGCTATTAATAAAGTATCCATTGTCTTCAGTGTACTGTAGAATTGGGTCTTTCTTTGCAATGTGACAAACTATTAAGCAAAACCACCCTTAGACCCAGGCAAGGGCAGTTCCTGCCTTTGCTTTACAGGGCCCTGCTCTGTCCCTCTTTTGGCCACACTCTTCCCCAAAAGGTAAGGAGACCACAGGGTGAAGGTCTTACAAGTGGGTGCAGGCCTGTTTGGGTTGGGAATTCTGGATTACTGAATGCCTGGGCTCTGTGCTCCCTGCCTTCTACCTAAATGGCCTGAGCCTGCACCCAGGGCCTGTGCAGGCCTCTTTCCTATGTCCGTTCTTCCAGTGGAGGACAGCACAGCAGGTGTTTGCACTCCCAGGCCTGGAAGAATGACCAAGGACAAGTGATTTTTTTTTTTTTTTGCATTTGTTTTTTTAATTTTTAAATATTTATTTATTTATTTATTTTTGGCTGCGTTGCTGTGCACGGGCTTTCTCTAGTTGTGGCGAACGGGGGCTACTCTTTGTTGCAGTGCGCAGGCTTCTCATTGCAGTGGCTTCTATTGTTGCGGAGCACAGGCTCTAGGCACATGGGCTTCAGTAGTTGTGGCATGCAGGCTCAGTAGTTGTGGCTCGCGGGCTCTAGAGCGCAGGCTCTGTAGTTGTGGCATACATGCTTAGCTGCTTCATGGCATGTGGGATCTTCCCGGGCCAGGGCTCGAACCCATGTCCCCTGCATTGGCAGGAGGATTCTCAACCACTGCGCCACCAGGGAAGTCCCAGGGACAGCTGATTGTGTGGAGGGTGGACAAAGCTTGGACAAGTGGGCTGAAATGTCCACAGTATTCCCATAGGCCCGTTATGATGTAGGACGGAGCTGGGGACCATGAGGAAAGGGTGTTCAACTGTCCTTATGCCACTCAATAATGTCTTAGAATGCCAAGGAGACTGGGAGAATTCTCAGTTGAAACTTGGCTTCCCAAGTGGTTATAAAAGTATATCCATCAAAGTAGAAGTGCAACAATTTTTAAGCACAGTTAGCTTACTTATATCTCTTAATCACTCTGGCCATATGGTATACGGGCCTCCCTTCAAACTCTTGCTCCAGGTCCCATAATTGCTTGGGGAAAAAGTATTGCTGAGTCTAAGTCCTCCAGGTGATCATGAGACCACCAGGGTAGACCCACAAGAGGAAGCAATGTAGGGACTTCTGTATTCATTTGTTTCCCAGATAGTAAATTCAGCCCATATATTCTCTTCCCTTTCAAAATGACTCAAATGACCAAAGAAATAGAAAAATACCTGCATCCCTATCTGTCTTAGTCTCTGAGAGCTGCCATAACAAAGCACCACAAATTGGGTGGCTTAAAACAACAGAACTTTATTCTCTCCCAGTTCCAGAAGTTGGAAATCCAGGTGTCATTGGGGCTATGCTCCCTCCAGAGGCTCCAGGGGAGAATCTTCCCAGCTCCTGGTGGCTGCTAGCATTTGCATTCGTTGACTTGTATGTAGCTACATCCTTCCAGTCTCTACCTTCATCCTCACATGCCCTTCTCCTTCCGAGTGTATCTCTGTGTGTCCTCTCCTCTTCTTAGAAGGACAGCAGTCACCGGATTTAGGGTGCCCCCTAATCCAGTATGATATCATCTTAATAATTACATCTACAAAGACTCTATTTCCAGTTAAGGTCACGTTCTGAGGTTCCAGGTGGATATGGATTTTGGGGTGACACTAGTCAACTATCCCTAAATAAGTTTGGTCTAAAGCTCTTGTTTTCTGTCTCTGTCTCTTTTTCTCTCTTCTCAGGATTTGGTTACCAAAGCTGGGTTAGTTTGTAAAATCATCTGGGACACTTTTAAACATTTTTTATGCTCTGGAACCAGCTCAGTCATATAGAAATTCTCTCTTCCCTTAAGGTTTGACAGAATTTGCCCACTCCCCCACCCCCACCCAAATCATCTGAGTTCTCATTTCAGCAAAGTTGCAGAAAGCTCTTTATCAGCTTCTTCTGTGATTTTTTTTGTCTTGAATTTTTCTGCCTCTTCTTGAGTGGATTATATTGTCTTATTTTGGTTAATATTTTATTAGTATAAATTTGAACAGAGCGTGCTTTTAACTGTAATTTTCTTTCATGTCTTTGTTTCTCATCCCTTTCATATTTCTAGGGCTATTTACTTGCATTTTTTCTTTTCTTCTCATGTAACCTTGCCAGAGGATTGTCTGTTTTATTGGTCTTTTAAAAGAGCGAGTTTTTTAATTTATCTTACCAATCCTATCGTTTTTGTTTTCTAATTTGCTTATGTCTGCTTTTATCTTTCCTTATTTCCTTCTACCGTCCTTAGATTTATTAGTTTTTATCTCAGTTGTTTAGTTAATTGCTCTTTTTATTTTCATTTTTATTGAATAACAAAACCACTTAAGCCTTATCTTTTCTCCAGTGAGTAGCCAGAGAGATGGATGCACTGTAAGAATGTCGTAGCTAGGACTGAGGGCCTGGAAATAGAAGAGATCAAAACCACATTTCTCTGTTGGGGACCTGGCTATGGGTCCAAAATGCCAGTTGTTCAGATGATGCTGCTATACACATTATCTCTTTTCTACTGTTGCTCCCTGCCGAATGTTAACCAAAGGGCCATGGTGGTCTCTAGTTGCTAGAGACTAAATGTTTATATCCCCTTAAGTCATAGTTGGGGGCTTCCCTGGAGGCACAGTGGTTAAGAATCTACCTGCCAATGCAGGGGACATGGGTTCGATCCCTGGCCCGGGAAGATCCCACATGCCATGGAGCAACTAAGCCTGTGCGCCACAGCTACTGAGCCTGCACTCTAGAGCCTGCGAGCCACAACTACTGAGCCCGTGGGCCACAACTACTGAAGCCCACGTGCCTAGAGCCCGTGCTCTGCAACGAGAGAGGCCACTGCAATGAGAAACCTGTGCACTGCAACGAAGTGTAGCCCCTGCTCGCCACAACTACAGAAAGCTAGCACACAGCAACGAAGACCCAATGCAGCCAAAAATAAATAAATTAAATAAATAAGTTTAAAAAAAAGTCATAGTTTGAAACCTAACCCCAACTGTGAGGGTATTAGAAGGCAGGGCCTTGGGGAGGTGATTAGTCATGAGGGTGGAGCCCTCATGAATGGGATTAGTGCCCTTATAAAAGAGGCCCCAGAGAGCTCCCTCACCCTTTCCACCATGTGAGGTTACAGTGAGAAGATGACAATCTATGAACTAGAAAGTGGGTCCTCACAGACACAAAATCTGCCAGCACTTTGATCTTGGACTTCCTAGCCTCCAGAATTGTGAGCAATACATTTTTGTTACTTATCAGCCACCCGGTCTGTGATATTCTGTTATAGCAGCCCGAACAGACTAGTGAAGGGCTGGATTCCATCTTTCCATCAGTGATACTGTAACTGTGACCCTTCAAACTTTAACCCACTAGGATTCAAGGCCTCTCTGAATCAGTTTTGTCTTATCTGGGGAGCCTTAAGGCCTAAGTCGTAATTGTTTGGAGTTTCATCAGCTGGTCTGCAAATGCTACAGCTGTGCTTGACAGACAGCTGCGTGTACCAGGCAGGTTTCCTGCCCTTCTCCCACTCCAGCTTTTTTTTTTTTTTTTTGGTTGTACCAGGTCTTAGTTGTGGCAGGCATGCTCCTTAGTTTTGGCTCACCAGCTCCTTTAGTCGTGGCTTGCTGGCTCTTTAGTTGTGGCATGTGAACTCTTAGTTGCAGCATGCATGTGGGATCTAGTTCCCTGACCAGGGATTGAACCTGGGCCCCCTGCATTGGGAGCGCAGAGTCTTAACCACTGCACCACCAGGGAATTGTTGTTGACAATACAGGTTTGAGGATAGGGTGCAATGGGGAGTGAAACACTTTTCAGCCAGACCAGTTTAAGTCTGCTTGTAGCATCTTGAAAAGGCTCAGTTTCAAGGCATCCTGGAATGTCAGCAGAGGACAGCAATGGTCTGGGGCTAGGATACCTGACCCTGACCCCTGGTATCCAGGTGGAACTTGGTGCAGGACAGTGTAAGTATCCACTGGCCTGTTACAAGTGGTGGTCAGCATAGAGGACATACAAAATTGGGGGATATAAGAATGGGGGTCTCTGACAAGCCCCAATCGCCAGACCTCCCTTCTTCACTAAGTGCAAATCTTTACTCCTAATTAATTCATTGTAGAGGCTCAGTCCTAGCATTTCATCCCTAAAATGATGAATAATAACAAACATTTCCTGAGCTTTCCCCATGTGCCAGATATTGTGCTCAGTTTTTTCTTAATGGCTCTAGTGGGATAGAATTTACATACCATAAGATTGACCCATTGTAAGCATACAGTTCAATGATTTTCAGAAAATACATAGAGCTGTGCAGTCATTATCACAATCCAGTTTTAGACTATCCCATCCCTTCCCAACACTCCCTCAAACCTGTGTACAGTTAATTCCCACTCCCACTCTCAGCCCCAGGCAACCACTGAACTTTCTGCCTCTCTACAAATTTCTCTTTTCTGTACATTTTATAGAAATTGAATCATGCAATATGTAGTCTTTGGCTTTTGGCTTCTTTCACTTAGTGCAATGTTTTTGACGTTTGTCTGTGTGGTAGCATATATCAGTACAGATCTTCCTTGACTTTACAGTGGGGTTACATCCCAATAAACCCATCATAAATTGAAAATCTCATAAGTGGAAAGTTCATTTAATACACCTAACCTGCCAACCATCATGCCTGGCCTAGCTTAAACATGCTCAGAACACATATTCACCAACAGCTGGGCAAAATAATCTAACACCAAGCCTATTTTATAGTAAAGTGTTGAATATCTCATGTAATTTAGCGAATACTGTACTGAAAGTGAAAAACAGAATGGTTGTCTGGGTCCAGAACAGTTGTAAGTGTATTTGTTGTTCACCCCCACGATCGCATGGTTGACCAGGAGTTGTGGTCGCTGCCACTGCCCAGCATCATGAAAGAGAATCATGTTGCATATCACTAGCCCAGGAAAAGGTCAAAATTCAAAATTCGAAGTATGGTTTCTACAGAATACATATCAGTTTTGCACCACTGTAAAATCGAAAAATCACAAGTCAAACATCATGTCGGGGACCATCTGTATTTTGTTCCTTTTTTATTGCTGAGTAGTATTCCATCGTATGGATATACCACATTTGTGTATAACGAACATTTGGATTGTTCCAACTTCTTAGTTATTGTGGTATAAAATAATGCTGCTGTGAACATTCAAATACAAGTCTTTGTGTGGAGATATATGTTCATTTCTTTGGGGAAGATACTTAAGAGTTCAGTTGCTGAGTTGTACAGTAAGCTTATGATTAAATTTTTAAGAAACTGGCAAACTGTTTTCCAAAGTGGCTGCACCATTTTACATTCCTACCAACAACATATGAGGGTTCTAGTTTCTCCACATCATTGCTAACACTTGCTATTGTCTCTCTTTTAGTTTATAGCCGTTCTTGTGGGTGTACAAAGGTATCTTAGTGAAACTTCATTTTTTTTATATCTAATCCACCCACCAACCCTGTAATAGTCAGTATAGGCTAGGTTATTCTGTGGTAAGAAACAATCTTTAAACTTCATTGGCTTAAGACAAGAAAGATATATTTCTCCCTCCTGCTACATATCCAGTGGTGATTAGAACTGGGAGGAGGGACAGTGCTCATCAAAGACCCTCAGGGTGGGGGCTACTGGAAACACCTGAAGTTAAAAATCAAACTGTACATCAATTCTTAAAGCTTCCTCCAGTAGTGAGAAATCACTTTCATTCTTATTTTGCTGGCCAGCAAATTACACAGTCATGATTAACTTCAAAGGGGATGAAAAATATAATAATAACTTTATCATGTACCTAGAGCGGAAGGGGAGTTGGAATATTTGTGAATAGACTAATGACTTTCATAAATACCAAGAAGAAGATATTGCATCACCATTTTACAGGTTAGGAAACCAAAGTTCAGAACCTAAGTGCTTTGATGGAGGGTGCATAGCTAATGAATTGAACCAAGGCAATCTGACTCCCAAGGCTGTGTTCTCAACTACTGCACTAAAGTTGTCATCTAGATAGTGTCGATAAATAGTTTTTAGAGACATCCCCACTGTGGGAGTAGGTGAAAAACTTTGGCACTTGTTTTGCTTGATCCCATAGTGGGATAGATCACAGGTCTAGAGAGATCCAGATCATGGTCACCAAGTTCTACTGGATGTTGGCTTCTGCCTTAGACTACGTTCCATGTACTCATGTCCTGAATAGTAGAGAAGACCCTCAGTCCTGTCACCACCTTCATAACTACAAATCATATCCCTCTGCCCATCCCCCAAGCACGCCCCATGTTTTTGCTCTCAAAAAATTCAAGATCTGACAACCTTGTGTGACTGGGTCTGATCAAATAAACTTTTTAATTGGAAACCAACAAAAACAGTGTGAGAGGGTCGATTTTAGTGAATAGGGCATAGCAGCAGGAAACTCCCTGCAGGTAACTCCCAGCCATGAGGGGAGGGTGGCTGTGAGGTTCCAGGGACCCTGGCTAGAAGTGCAGCTCCAGTATCAGGCCTGGTTTGAAATCTGGCTCTGTTAGCTGCCTATGCATCCTTGTGTGACGTGCTCCTCCAAGCACCAGTGCCCTCCTGTGTAAGTGGGGCTAACACACAGGAGGACCCATTGCCTGGGGTTGCTAGGATTTAATCAGAAAGCATGTAAAAAGCACTCATCCTGGTGCCTCGAACTTAGTGAGTCTCAGTGATCATGCTAATAATACCAATATCATCATAATCATCATCAAAGCACTTGGTAGATGGAAATAGGAAACTCTCCAGATTTGGTGCTCAGGGATTTGCTGGTGTTTGAATCATATTATTTTTAGAAAAAAATTGTAATTGAACTATAGTTGATTTACAATACTGTGTTAGTTTCAGGTGTACAGCAAAGTGATTCAGATATATATATATATATATATATATATATATATATATATATATATATTCTTTTTCAGATTCTTTTCCATTATAGCTTATTACAAGATATTGAATATAGTTCCCTGTGCTATACAGTAGGTCCTTGTTGTTTACTGAGTTATATTCTTCTTTTAAAATTTATTTATTTTATTTATTTTATTTTTGGCTGCATTGGGGCTTTGTTGCTGTGCCTGGGCTTTTCTCTAGTTGCAGCGAGCAGGGGCTACTCTTTGTTGCGGTGCGCGGGCTTCTCATTGAGGTGGCTTCTCTTGTTGCGGAGCATGGGCTGTAGGCGCGAGGGCTCAGTAGTTGTGGCTCACGGGCTTAGTTGCTCCACGTCATGTGGGATCTTCCCAGACCAGGGCTCGAACCCGTGTCCCCTGCATTGGCAGGCGGATTCTTAACCACTGTGCCACCAGGGAAGCCCCTATTGAATCATATTCTTGATTGAAGTCGTCCTTGGATGACCTTACCTACCTCTGATCATGCCCTGCTCTGTCAACACGGGTCCAGGGCCATTTATGATAAGTTGAGGAAGGGGAAGGGAATTCAAAAAGAAGATGATGAATAACAGAATAGGATAAGAATAGGCCAGTTAGGAACAGAAGAGAGAGTAATTTCCTTGAGGGTGGAAATAATTTAATAATATGGTTAAGAACATGGTTCTTCCTTTTTCACTGGCTCTGGGACCCTGAGTAGGTCACTTAACCTGCCTGGCCTTCTGTCTAGGAGAACTTAGGGGATGAGATCACGAAGCCAACTTTAGTTTTGCCTCCTCTTATCTCTCTGCAGTTTCAGTGGGTTAAGTCCTTATCTTGGCACTGGATGGAAACTTCAGGGGGGAACCACGACTTTCCTTTCACTCGTAGTTTTTTTTTTTAAGTCCTATGATTTCTAAGTCACAAACTGGTCTCATTTCCAAAATTAGAATGTCCCATCCAATTATGAATAATACCTTGCACTATATTTAAAGATAAACCTGTTTTTCCTCTTCCTCCATCCACCCATCATAACGGGCTGCTGACCTTCAGGGAAGAGGGAAATAGACACTCACCATCTTCCCCCAACAAACACACACAAGGGGGTAGAAGAGAGAAAATTCAGGACAAATAAGCGTTGGGGAGGAAGGTAAAGGCAGACCTCAGAGAGATTGTGGGTTCGGTTCCAGAACACGGCAGTAAAGCCGATATTGCATTAAAGAGAGTCACATGAATTTTTTGGTTTCCCAGTGCATATAAAAGTTATGTGTACACTATACTGTAGTCTATTAAGTGTGCAATAGCACTATGTCTAAAAAACTGTACATACATAATTTACATACACACATAATTTTAAAATACTTTATTGCTAAAAAATGCTAACCATCATCTGAGCCTTCAGCAAGTCATAATCTTTTTGCTGGTGGAGGGTTTAAACTATTGCGAGAATTACCAAGGTGTGACACTGAGACACGAAGTGAGCAAATGTTGGAAAAATGGTGCTGATAGACTTGCTCGACATAGGGTTGCCATAAACCTTCAATTTGTAAAAAATGCAATTATCTGCAAAGTATAATAAAACGAGGTATGCCTGTACTTACTTGACGATTAGAATCAAAAGAAGATGTTGCGTCCTCTGGGTATGCTTAGGTACCACACAGGGTCATGGCCGAGGGTCATGTTCATGGGTATTAGAGAGTCCCCAGCATGGCTTAATGTAACTCATACCACCAGCCCCTTCACACCCCCAAGAATCTGGTGATTCATCTCCAGCCTCTGATGAGGACTCACTGCCCTTCTCAGCCACCCTGTGAGACAAAATCTAAGATGGTCCATCAGTCAGCTCGCTCCTGTGAGGTCCATTGACATTTAGGAAATACTCATCCTCTTCTTGGCTTTCTAGCCACATCTCTCACCCTCTGGACTGCTCAGGGGATAGCCTCCATCTCCCCAGATACAGGAACCTCTTGGCAAACTCTCCGCAGTATCTCGAAGAAGCTGCTCTCACGAGACTTGAGGTGCAAGAACGGGTTAAACACGCCCACCTTCTGCGTGTGTGTTCATTGGGAAGCGAAGGACAACAGGGTATTCACCCCCCAAAAAAATCATCATAAAATCCTGTCTGAATACCTGTCGATTCTTTTTTATCCTCTTTGTGGATTAGGGACCTGTGAAATTGGAGAGTTTAGAGTTGTGAACCTAATTCTAAAGTATTTGCTGTGAAAATCTATATCTTCATCTGGTAACTCCCTTTGCAATTTCCTACCTATTTGATCTCTGTATCTCTCCGTAACTTCCTAATTAACCATCCTGTTACATGTAAAGTGGAGATGTTATTTGTACTTACCTTGCGGGGGTTTTTTAGGAGATGTGATGGCATAATTGATGCATGTGAAGTGCTAAGCACAGTGCCCGGCACTGAGAAAGATTTCAGATACGTGCTGATATTATTCCTCCGGAATCCCCAGCACTTAGCTGAGGATATGACACGTAGGAAGCTTTCAATAAATGTTAACGAATGACTTGTAAATAGCTAACTGTATTGCAAGTCAGAATAACGTAAGTGCTAAATAAGTGTCTAAGCTCCGTATCATGACAACCAAGTGAGGCCGTAGGTAATTCTGAGAGATGCGACCGAGGAAGCCTAAGCAGGGAAGCAGTATTCAGGATTTCAGTAAACGGAGAATGGAGCCATTGAGCACGTGCATGGTCGCAGGATGGTATGTGTTTCTGGAAGAGACCAACAGGGTGAGAAAAGGGAGTGCAGGATTAGCTCTTACTTCTGGATGGGACTGGGAGGTTAGTTTACCCAAATGATGTTTTCTTCTGGGCCAGCGTCTCTCAGTGACGGATCTCTCAACAACAAGTGAGAGAAAATCAACTCTGACAGGCCTGCCCAGCAAAAGGAAAATATTGGCTCATGAAAGTGCAAAGTTGAGGAGTAGGTTCCGGCATCAGGTCCAGCTGGATTCAGGGTTCAGATGATGTCAGCAGGCTCTGTTCTTCAGCTCTGCTTTTGCTCCGTGCTGTTTTCATTCTCATCCAGGCTCCCCCAGTGCAGCAGGATGGCCATGGGACTGCCAGAGGCTACCCTCCCCTCCAGAGGCAAATTCAGCACCTCTTCATCCTAGCATGCCCAGCAGAAGTCCTGAGATTCATTGTCATTGGCCTGTCCTGGGTCCCATGTTGATGGGGAGTTACAGGCTTAGGCCAGCACCAGGCGGTATAACCAACAGATTTTACTCCAAGTACTCAATTTCTACCGCAGGAGACCAGGCTCTGGAGCTAAACTGCCTGATTTCCAATCCCAGTTTACCAGCTGTGTGACCTGGAGCAGGGGCCATAATCTCTTAGTGCCTCCGTTTCTCCATCTGTAGAATAGGGATAATAATGGTCCCTAACTCGTAAGGTTTTTGGAAAGCTTACATGAGCTTTTACAAAGCGCTTATTATTGTTTTTTGTTTTTCATTTTTGGTTGCGTTGGGTCTTCATTTCTGTGCGCGGGCTTTCTCTAGTTGCAGCGAGCGGGGGCCACTCTTCATTGCAGTGCATGGGCTTCTCATTGCGGTGGCTTCTTGTTGCACAGCCCGGGCTCTAGGAGCGTGAGCTTCAGTAGTTGTGGCTCAGGGGCTCTAGAGCGCAGGCTCAATGGTTGCGGCGCACGGGCTTAGTTGTTCTGCGACATGTGGGATCTTCCCAGACCAGGGCTCGAACCCATGTGCCCTGCATTGGCAGGCGGATTCTTAACCACTGCGCCACCAGGGAAGCCCCTACAAAGTGACTAGAATAGTGTCTCAAATGACCTGGCCAAATGCAGAATCCATGGTTGCTCTTGTTACTATAGTGATTTGACATTGCTTGATGTTTATTCACAGTTATTCTAGATGTTTCCACCCCCACTGGTCTATCATGGAGAGGTGATTACCTTTCAAGCACACAGCTCAATGCAATTCAGAGCAAAGCCCCGCCAGTCCTGGAACGCATACTCCGCACCATAAAGCTGGCCATGCTTAAAAAGGGTCCTTTAATTCATGGCTCAAGGTCTGAAACCCTAGTCATCCCTGTACTTGGCAGAATGGGGAAGACCAAGAAGAAATCTGAGCACTCGGTCGCTTCCCTTAGGGAGTTTGCAATCTAATCTAAAAGAACAGAACGCTCTGTCAAATGCAGCCTGAACCGGGATCCATTCCCAGAGGGGACCTGCCCAAGCGCCCAGCCAGGGTGTTTACAGAGCGACATCCTTCCTCTGTGGCTCCCTCTCGGTTATGATGTGAATGAGCGTTTAGAAAAAGAGATGAAGAAGACAGAGATGGGCCGAATCCCAATGTCTGACTCACCCGCTTTTTTTCCCCCTCCTAAACCACGCTTACAAAGAGGGCAACCCTTCCCCACGTAGTACCAGCAGGGTAACCTGAGAACATCCATTTAACGCATCTGTCCCTGTGAAAAGGACCTTCCAGTGACACCGAGCTGAGTGTATCCCGCTCTATTTATAGGCACTGTTTGTTTAATTCGAGTCCCGTCTCTAAGAATAAATAATGAACTCATCCTGGGGGCAAGCCAGAGCCTACAACTCTGAGACAAACCGTAAATCCTTTCCCTTTCCTTCTGGTTCTGGAAGGGATTCTGTAGTTCAGAGGTGAGCCACTTTTGTTTGCTGGGCTGGGGTGGGCTGGAGACCCAGGCATGTTTAGAAATTTGGTTTTGTGGTGGTTTTTCATAATGGTTTGGGGGAGGTGTTTGATGTTTGATTTTGGATTGGTGATCGAAGAGCAGATCTTGGACCTCTCTCACCCTCAAAGGAGGGACACCAACCAAATATCTGCGCCCCTGGTTGCTTAAACTTCAGACACAAAGAGACCCATTTGGACTCAGATCCCTCAGTAAGGAAGATGTGGCAATGGAGAAGAAAGATCCCTTTCCGTACCCTCCCGACCTGGTAGCAGAGACTGGGGCAGGCTATCTCATAAGGTACAGTACCATTCCTGGCTTTGTTTTTTTTGGTTTTTTTTTTTTCAGTGTGTGTGATGAGGACCAGGAGCCATAACTCACTTAAACTTTAAGTATGTAACCCCAGAATGTGGTGCACGACAGTCCAAAGGCACATTATCTCAAGAAAACTAGTTTGGTTTACAGTGCATCTGTCCCCATGCTGACCTGCTGGTTTAGTGACTCCTAGAGCCAGACCCACTGAGTCTGAAGGGAATGACCTAAATGATGCCTTTGGGTCTAATTCAGGATATTTGCATATTGTAGCTTCCTCCATTCTCCCTTTCCAGGACTTTATCTTAAGAAGGCAACCAAGCTTCTCGAGGAAGTGTCCATTCATGTATTAATTCTCCCAATATGTGTTGATCCACTACTCTGTGTCAGATACTATTCTAGGCACAGGAGATGCCTTGATGAAGAAGACAAGGCAATCATGTGATGACAAGGTCTGATTTACATTGAAAAAACTTCAGCCTCTTTACTCTCTTCCAGCTAAGTCAGGCTGGCTGTGAGGTGTCTTCCCAGCAGGCCCTGAGCTCCATTCATTTATCCATTCTTCCATTCAGAAAGTACATAGGAAAAATACACGGGCTACATGTTAAGAACAGGTGGAATGCCTAGGTACAGTAATGAGCTAAAGAGATCTATCCCTGCCCTTAAGAAGTTTGGAGTCCAGTGGGGAAGATGGATATTAATCAAATAATCACCTAAATATAGATTATTTATGATTTATTATTATTACGAATGTTGGCCAGTTCTATAGAGCAAAGTTCAGGGTGCCATGAGCAAAGTTCAGAGCCTAAGAGAGGGATCGACCTGGTTGGGTGAGCAGAGAATTAGCAATGACTAAGAATCCTTGTGTTGCCCCAGATGGTGTGCTGTCTACCAAGTAATGAGACAATGATGTCTATGTGTAGGAGGTGTGTTTTCGAGTTTCCATTAGCTGCGCTGGGCCATCCACACTGTCACCTGGCTGTCCTAAGGACTGTCACGGTCCTCCTTGGGGAGAGTTTGTGTCCAGGGAGAGCATGGGGGTTCCTTCCGAGTCATCAGCTCGCTGAGGTTTTTTTTTGTTTGTTTTTTGTTTTTTGATTAATTAATTAATTAATTAATTAATTTTATTTTTGGCTGTGTTGGGTCTTCGCTTCTGTGCAAGGGCTTTCTCTAGTTGCGGCGAGCGGGGGCCACTCTTCATGGCAGTGCGCGGGCCTCTCACTGTCGCGGCCTCTTTTGTTGCGGAGCACAGGCTCCAGACGCACAGGCTCAGTAGTTGTGGCTCATGGGCCTAGCTGCCCCGCGGCATGTGGGATCTTCCCAGACCAGGGCTCGAACCCGTGTCCCCTGCATTGGCAGGCAGACTCTCAACCACTGTGCCACCAGGGAAGCCCTTGCTGAGGTTTCGACATTGATTTGTGGGTCTGCAATGGACAGGGTGAAATCTTCTTTTTCTCATGGGACATTCGTCTTACTCTGTCTCATTGGGTCAAGGAGTAAAGAGTATCATCATCACGTGTGGTTTTGTTTTGTTTTAATTTCATTTATTTTTGGCTGCATTGGGCCTTCGTTCCTGCACGTGGGCTTTCTCTAGTTGCGGCGAGCGGGGGCTACTCTTCATTGCAGTGCGTGGGCTTCTCATTGTGGTGGCTTCTCTTGTTGTGGAGCACAGGCTCTTGGCGCGCAGGCTTCAGTGGTTGCAGCACGCAGGCCCTAGAGCGTGCGGGCTTCAGTAGTTGTGGCGCGTGGGCTCTAGAGCACAGGCTCAGTAGTTGTGGCACATGGACTTAGTTGCTCCGCGGCATGTGGGATCTCCCCGGACCAGGGCTCGGACCCGTGTCCCCTGCATTGGCAGGTGGATTCTTTACCACTGTGCCACCAGGGAAGTCCCCACATGTTGTTTTCATGCTTTTACTTGAGCATGGTAGTAATGCCACCATACTCAGAGATCTGAATTGGAAGATAGCCCCATGTCCCTCTTCATACTTTCATGCCTTCAAATGTTCACATGCACTGCTTTGGAAAGGAAATTCCTCAAAGAAGCAGTCAGTGCTCCCAGGTATCTTTCTGGACTAATTTGGGTGCAACTTTGAGCAAATCCTTTCAGCAAATCCTTTCAAATCTTTATTTGAAAAATAGTATTGTGTATCATCTTTTTATGCCCATTGTTTTTGTAGGCACCAAGTTAAAGCCAAGGAAAAAATATAAGAACTTGCCCTGCCCTGTAAGAGTTTCCAAGGCCATTCAGAAAAGATTTTTCATGCATTGATCCCAAAATATTTATTGAGTGCCTACAATGTGTCTGCACAGAACCAGGAGGGTACACATATCAATAGGACCAGCACAGCCCTGGCTTTGTGGAGCTTACAGTCTAGTGAAGGGAGAGAGCTACTCAAACCATCAAAGAACAGGAGAATTTCAGATGGTTTTACATGCTAGGCTGAGCAGAGAAGACCTCTCAGGAATCGTGACATTTGAGCAGAACCTGAATGATGAGATGGAGCCAACTGTGAAAAGATTTAAGGGAAGAGCATTCTAGATGGAGAGAAAGAACAAATAGGAAAGCTCTGTGGCACAAGGGTGGTTGGTTTGTTTAAGGAATAATAAGTAGTTTATGTGGCTAAACGTGTACCAGGGAGGTGAGTGATGGGTAAGCTGGGGTGTAGAGTGTGAATTTTATTTTGAATTTAGAGGAAGCATTTGGCATGTAAACTGATGGCATTTCAGCCTGGGAGAGATTCTGTTGCCTCGGTGAAATTTTGAAAGTGACAGACCTGGAAGTCTTAGAACTCAAAACCCCATGTAAACCTATAGATGGAAAGAGAAGAAATTAATGTTGGCCTGTTTCTGGATAAGAACAGTCACCCCTAATCTTGGAGGCTTTCCTGGGTAGGAGAGGATGAAAGTACAAAGTAAATAAACCACAAAACAGTCTCATGCTTGTTGTTCAGCATCCATTCCATCACCTTTTGGGGGCAGTGCCTGAAATCTCCTTTGGGAAATCATTGCTTCCCTATTCTTGGCAATCTAGTTTGTCTCAATCTAATCAGTGCATTCTTCACATCCTGCCCCTACACCCAAGTGATTGGCTCAGGGATGGGCACAGAACCCAGTCAGAGCCAACAAAACACAAGAAGACATTTCTTGGGACCTTCTGGCAAAAAGAACTTTCCTCTCTCTTCCTTGGGAGCACCAGTCTATGGCTGTGAGGTCTAGGACCACTGCAACCATTTGTGACCATGGAGGAAGACTCTGGAACTGCTAGAGATTGTGGGGGAACACAGCCTTCTGCCTTAGCATGAAGCCAACACCACAAAAGGCAGAGCCAAAAGGAGAGAAATGAGTCCTTGTGATGGCATCAAGCCCCTGGATCAAGCCTCGCCTGAAGCCTGACCTATTGCTGGGCTTTTTAGTGGCCTCAGCCAATTAAATGTTCTTTATTATATAACCCAACTTAAATAAGGATTTCTGCGTCTTGCAACGTAAAGAGCCCATGTGATGGAAATCTTAGAATAGGTACCTGACAGTGCCAAGGGCCTCCTCTGCACCCCGGGCCTCTAGGAGGAAGTGAGCCTGTTCCAGAACCCAAATAAAAGGTCTCTCCTCCCACTTCTCTATTTCAGGGTTTCCATGCCTCCCGTCGCCATAGCACTGTGACTCTTTGGAGAGGCAGAGGAACAGAGGAGGAGATGGGGCCCGTTTCCAGGCTGTGTTGCCACGTTTAATGGCTGGGGAGGGTGGGGGGCTGGGGAGTGAGGTGGCTCCACGCTTGACATTTCAGGATAGAGATAACAGGGTAAAAATAAACCCCCAAGCGCCTGTAGCAGCGCTCGCTTCTCTTGCTTCACAGTTCTTATCTCTCCCTGCTTTGGGGACAGAAAGGTTCCTTTCAGGTCACCGCGTGGCTTGCCTCCCTCAGGCCCTGGATGGGGAGGAGGAGATGTAGGTGGTTGGTTTACATCTGTCCACACCTGCCCATCCACCTCTGGGAAATCAAGTGATTCCTTTCTTCCTGCAGACCCACTTTTTATTTTGCAAATAATCTTTCACATCTTTGCCCTCGTTTGATGCTCCAGTAGCTGGGTGGGATGAGCGAGGCTGGGGGCTGGAGGTCTCCACTTTCCAGATGAGAAAACCAGTGGGGCTTGGAAAGCTTAAATGTCCAAAGTCACCCAGCTAGTGAGTACAAATGTGTTCTGATCTAAACCCAGGGCCTTTTCTGCCTGTCCGCTGGTGGCCAGGGATAACAAGAGTTTGATTCCGTTTCTGCGGCCCCAGCCCTCCCCCGACAGCCATGTTGGCTGGGTACCATGGGAGGGGGAGCGCTCACATCACCTGTGACAGGAACATCGCCACGTGCTGCCTGGCGGCACCGCCCCCTCGGTTCCCTCCCAATCACATAGTCTCAGAGTTTTGTACAGTCCAGTGAGCAAACTGCTGTTTACTGTGGAGGGGTGGCTGGGACTACAGAGTTTTTTTGTTTTTTTTTTTGCAGTCTAGTTGATTTACAATGTTGTGTTAGTTTCTGCTGTACAGCAAAGTGAGTCTGTTATGCATGTACCTCTTTTTAAGATTCTATTCCCATATAGGTCATTACAGAGTATTGAATAGAGTTCCCTGTGCTATACAGCAGGTTCTTATTAGTTATCTATTTTATATATAGTAGTGTGTATGTGTCAGTCCCAATCTCCCAATTTGAGGAACAAGCCTTGATCTGCCACTAAAGTGCAAGGAGGCTCCCTGAGCCCCAATCTTCTCAACTATAAAATGGTGATAAAAGTATTCATACACGCTACGACTGTTACAAGGGTTAAATAAGCCATTGCATGCAATGTACTCAGCCCGCATCATCTACACAATGATCTGAAATTTGGAGTTTCCTAGTACAATGACAGCTTTTCCTGTGCCGGTGTTTGTGTATAGTGACAATGCCACTCACCCACATCTACTGAACATGCCCTTTGAGTTCTTTTTCTTTCAGTGGCCAAGGATTTGCACGAGCCATTTCATCAGTTAAGACTCCTGTGGTTGCAAGTGACCGAAACGCCGATCCTAACTGGATTACATGAAGGGGAAATTTGTTGGCTCAGAAGGGAGCTCTAAAGGCTGCCAAGGGTAGAGGCTAACTTCAGGCACAGCTGGATCCAGGGATGGAAGCAATACCATCAAGATCAATTTTCTCTCTCTCCCAGTTTCTCAGCTCTCTTCCCTCCCTGCTGGCTCCCTCCTCGTTGTGGCAGAAATGGCTGTAGGAGCTCCCGGCTCATCTTCTTAGGATCAAGGCCAGCAGGAAAGAACCAGCCCCAGCATTCCCAGCAAAAATCTCCATGCATCTCACTGCCCAACCCTGAACCCATCCATCACTGTGGTCAGAGGAATGAGTTGCCCAGAGGGAGACAGGTCCGGATGGCGTGCCAGCCCCAGAGTCAGGAGTGGGTCTGCTCCACTCAAACCCCAGGTCCGAGAGGAGAGAGCAGTGGTGTCCAGAGGGGAATCAGGTGTCTGATGTCTGGCAACAGCCCACACTTCACAGCCTGATATCCCAAAGTGGGCATTGATGTGTGGACTTCTGTAATCCCAGGGAACAGAGCGGACTACAGCTGGGCTGCAAAGCCAGGCGGACTGGCGCCAACCAAAATTAAAAGCTCTCATCCGCGACTCCTTCAGTGCCAGCTGCTGACCAACTGGACCAGCTGAACTCAAACAGGATCCTTCCCGGAGCCTGACCTGCAGCCTGCCAGGTGCAAAGCCAGCATCCTGGATGGGAGGCTGACAAACCGGAGGCCTTTCCAAAAACCTCCATCATTAATCCTTGTTCCACCTCCATTGTGATTTACTACTTATTTGTCTTTCCTCTAAAAAGGAACCAGCCATAATGCAAATGTCCCTTGATGTGCCCCAAAATAAACACAATGCAAAGCAACACTGTTATTAAATTGCAGCCAGTTACTCTCCTGTGCTCCAAGCTTGAGGTCTGCTGTTCAAAGGAAGGTTAGCCAGTGTCAGGGAGACATTAAGGACCCACCCAGCACCAGCTCCAGACTTGACGAAATTAAGACAATTGAAACAAATTAGAAAGGGAATAACTTCCCACCAGGTGATTTCGTGGTGTTTAATGCTTTTGAAGTGCTAGCACATCGAAAATTCTCACTGCCAGGGAGTGGGCCAGGCCTCACAGCTTGCCCACTATTTGATACTGGTTGATCTGTAACCCCAAAGGCACTCTCGAAACTTCCCCTCTCCCCCCTCCTCCCCAAGCCTGCAGCAGAAATGGAAAAGAAATGGATAAGAGAATACAAACAATTTTTAAAAAATAATTATGGTTATTATGTATGCATTTCCAGTGGGAGATTCTGGGAATTATTCCTAAAAGGCTGGAAAGAATTTCTTCTTTTGATCTCAATTCTGAGCCAGAGAAAATCAAATTAAGAAAGAAAAGCAACAGAGAATTCTCAGTGGGGCGGAAGGAGCAGGGTCTGGGCTGCTCATAGTGTCCTGAAGAAAAGAAAATGGAAGGAAAAGTCCCCAGACACCTTCGTGTCCTGATGTCGGCAGCCTAGGAGGAGGGGCAGCTGGAGGAGCCACACAAAAGCTGGGAGGAGAGTGAGGCTGTGTCCCCACATCTTCCGGCGAGCCTTCCTTCCCTTCCCTTGAGGGGCTGGAGAATGTTCCCCTAGTTCCTGTGGCTCTTCCCACCGCACACGTGGCCGCCAGCCTTCCTCTGATGGCCCTGACTTCCAGAGAAGCCCAATTCAGAGCAGCCACAACAGACCAGCCAGTGTGGGCGTGTGAGCAGTTCTTTAAAAAAAAATCCTGCCTTAGAGGACCGGGAGAAATGGTCCTGCCACTTCCCTAAATCTTCTGCGGTTGCTAAGCAGCCCGCCTCCACCCCTTTCCACTTCCCTCTGCTCTGTGCCTTTGTCTCCCTCCACCCTCCACCCCCACCCCAGCTCTTCCCTGCCTCCCTGCCGGGCTTAGAAATCAGAGAACAGTCCCTGAGTGTCTCCCAGCTCCGAGGGCCACAGCAGTGTCATGGCACGTGACCTCCCTCCCTGTTCTGCAGATCGTGCTCTTATGGCCTGGCTGGAAAGACCACTGCTGGACCCTTCCCATTTTCCTTCCTCCCTGCCTCCCTCCCTCCCTCTCTCTCTCCCTCCCTCTCTCCCTCTCTCTCTCTTTTTCTTTCTTCCTTTCTTTCTTTCTTTCTTTCTTTCTTTCTTTCTTTCTTTCTTTCTTTCTTTCTTTCTTTCTTTCTTTCTTTCTTTCTTTCTTCCTTTCTTTCTTTCTTTCTCTTTCTTTCTTCCTTTCTTCTTCTTTCTTCTTTCTCTTTCTTTCTTTCTCTTCTTTCCTTCCTTCCTCCCTTCCTTCTTTGCCTCCCTCCTTCCCTTCCTCCCTCCCTCCCTCCTTCCCTCCCTCCCTTCCTCCTTCCACAAATAACATCAAACACTTACCATGCTCGGAGCTGAGTGGGGGGCGCAGGCACGAGCAGCTGGAAACCATGGGAAGCGCTAGGAGTCGGTCAGCTGCCCCATGTGCAGCCTCATCCTCCCATCAGCAGTGGTGCTCTGGTACCTCTTCCCAGGGCTCCCTGAAGGCATCTGTTTACCCCTACACGCTGGTGAGGGCTGTAGGTGTTCCTGAGGATGTCACAGGAGCATCCAAAGAGGAAGTTGGCAGCCACTGCTCCAAATATCCCTTGCACATTTCTCTTTTCTTGAAGACCTTCTCCACCTGGGTCCTCACTCTCTGATCCTTTTCTGACAGCCTGTCTCCCTCCTCCGGCTTCTGTTCTCGTCCCCTCTCCCACATCATCCCTCCCCACCTTCCCTCTCCCCTTTCTGCTTTTTGTGCTATGCAGTTTATTGCTCTTCTAGTTTTTGCCTTCAAAGTTGCAGGAAGTTTCACCCACTGCTTCCCATACTCATATCGCCACCACCCATCAGGAAAGGGCCATCCAATTTTCTGGACTCAGTCTGGTGTGTGTGTGTGTGTGTGTTTGTATGTGTGTGCACACGCATGTGCAAAACAGCACTCCAATATCATTTAGGGATTGATTAAAGTATAAAGAAAGACACACAAATGGTAACCCTCAATTTTTTAACGTCTTTATTGGAGTATAATTGCTTTACAATGGTGTGTTAGTTTCTGCTTTATAACAAAGTGAAATAACCCTCAATTTTAATAAATCAATGGTTTCCTCTGATGGGAAGCTTGGGGGGTTATGATTTCAAGGAAAGAGTATACACAGAGGTGAGGGTACAGGAGGGCTGCTCTAGGGTGATCCATCCTGGTTTGCCCAGGACTGAGGGGTCCCAGCATGCAGAACTTTCAGTGCTAAAACCAGAAAAATCTGGGCAGATGGGGACAACTTGGCCACTCTAGGCAGTGCTGTATCTACAATGCTTTGTCTTTTAAGGATGGGTGGTCAGAACATGGGACTTTGTTGTATTATCTCTGTACCTTTCTGTAGACTTAGAACATTTTATGTATTGTAAAAAGAGAGAGAGAGACAATCATCTCTCCTGAGAGATATGTGTCGAGGAGCATCCAAGAGAGAGTCACTGATTATACGGGGAGATCAGAAAAGATTTGGAGGAGGTACTATTCGAGGGGAAGCTTGAAATAAAAGTGAGAAGTCCTCCTGCACTTATTGCTTATTTTGGAATTCTTTTCCAGCCTCTCTGAATACCCTGCTGAGTTGTAGGCTCCAGGAGAGCAGGGGTTGGATGTGATGGCTAATTTTATGTGTCAACTTGACTGGGCCATGGGGTGCCCAGACATTCAGTCAAACACCATCCTGGGTGTGTCTGTGCCGGTGTTTCTGGATGAGATTAACATTGGAATCAGGAGACTGAATAAAGCAGATTGCCCTCCTCAGAGTGTGTGTGTGTGTGGCAGGGGGGACGACGACTCATCCAATCCATTGAAGACCTGAATAGAAAAGGGTTTAGTAAGAAAGAATTCTTTCGCTCTGCCTGACTGAGCTGGGACGTTGGTCTTCTGCCTTTGAACTTGGACTTGAACTTATGCCATTGGCTCTCCTGTGTCTCCAGCTTGCTGACCGCCGATCTTGGACTTCTCAGCCTCCATAATTGCATGAGCTAGTTCCTTATAGTAAGTCATCTCTATCTATCTATCTATCTATCTATCTATCTATCTATCTATCTATCTATCTATCTATCTATTTATCTATCTATCCTATTAGTTCTCTCCACTGCCAATTTTTAGTGGAGAACCCAGACTAATAGACTGGGCCTTATTATCTTTCTATCCCCAGTACCTGGCTCGGATCCACCATACATAATAGGTGCTCAATATATATCTGCTAAATGAAGATATATAGGAGTACAGATAGTGGAAACTGCGTGGAATGTAGAGCTGTGTTGGTACCTGGCTGGTTTGGTGAACGAAAAATTGGTGTGGCCAGTATGCTGGGGGGTAGGGCCGGTGGGTAGGGCTGAGGGGAGGGAGGAAATGGAGGGCTGAGCAGGAAAGCAGACAGAGGTCATGTCATCTAGTGCCCCTCCAAGCCTTTGCCTGGAGACTAGAGGAGGAAACTCAAGAGCATGCAGGTACCAGGTAGGTCATGTAATGAGGAAGGATACTGGCTGTAAGACAATAGGGAGTGGTGGAGACTGTTCCCCAAGGAACACCTGCCTAGAGAGGCATCGTGCTCAGTCCAGCCAACTGTGGTTATGCAGGAATAGGGCTCGGTGTCTCAAAAAAAAAAAGCTGGAAAAGCCAGCTTTTCATGCAAAACTTAATTTTTAAAAAACTCAATGCCGACCAAGCAAAAACCCATCTGGGGGCCTCCAGTCCATGGAGGGAGCCAAGCAGGGTTTTGAAGGCAGGCCTGTGACACAGCCCCATTTGAGATGTATCAATAGATGGATGGCTTTGGCAGCAGAGTGGAGGAGGGACAGGAGGAGGGCCGGTGGCTGTGGGTCGTAAGCTGCAACTCCCAGGAGCCCCTTGGAGAAGAAAAGGGCTTGGTGGCAGCCCTGGACCCTGACTTCTGGAAGGCCCTCATCTGGGGGGAAAATGACCCAGCTGGACCCCTGAGCAATGACTGGGAGTGGGGAGAATGAACCATCACTTTTCCCTTGGTTCCCAAAACCACCCATCCCATTCCATCCTGGCCCGCTGTTGGCCAGGAAGGCCACAGGTTAATAAGGGTCAGTCACTGGACAGATGTGGTCCCAAAGGACCATGGGAGAGCTACAGCGATGCAGCATTTTCCAGGCTAAGTCGTGACCCCAGGGAATCACAGTGGGGTAATTGCAGCTCAGCCGGAAGTGGAGCAAACAGGGCCTGTGCTCTGACGTGCGTGGGCGCCGTTGGGGGCCACACTGGGCAGTGCACCACCCACTGGGCCCCATGGGGCCCTGCCACCCTGCTCCCCTTTCCCATCAGCCACAGACCTTGGGTAGCCCTGAGGCCTGACCCAAGCGCAGAGACCACAGCCCTCCCCAAACCAACCAGCTGAGTCTCAGAGCAATCAAAGGAATGGCCCCCTGCCAGGTCTCTGCACTGGAACGGACATTTGGAGGCAGAAGCTTTGAGCCCAGAGCTCCGAGAATGCACTTCCCACGTTCTGTTCAGTGGCTGGAATTACCTCCATGGGACCAATTCCCCAGCAGCTCCTATGGTTGCTCCAGCGCAACCGGCCAACCTGGTCAGCTCCCAGCACAGGCCCAGATCCCTTCTGTCCGCCTTGCCTCAGGCCCCCTTTCTGAGGCCCGGCTCTCCCCGCAGGTTCTGGGCTGCCCTGGTAGGGAGGGCTGAGATGCGCTTGGATTTTACCTGCCAAGGGCCTGGACCAAGGCATCCAACCTTCTAGCCTCCAAGAAAGGCTGAGAGAGCCCACATGGCTGTATGGGGGAAGGTTCCAGACAGATACACACACACACACACACACACACACACACACACACACACACACACACACACACACACACACACCCCATCATCCTTTCCCTTGGCCGCAGGGGGCTGGCCCTGCCCTGCGAGCCTCCGGGAATTGATGAACAACAGCTGGGAATACAAAAATGACCCATGGAGAATGACACAGCCAGCTTATTTATACATTTCTTCATTTTTAAGAGCAGTGAGGGGAGCTCTCTTCACAGGCCCTTTCAAAGTAGTGAGGAAGAGAGAAAGGAAGCCTGTCTCTCAAAGTTAGTTCCACTCAGCGAGTTTTGACCGATGGCCGATCACACACCCTGCAAAGGAGTGAAGGATGGAACAGACGGGAGGGGAGTGGGGTCCAGACAAAAGCCTCATCCAGAGCAGGCGGGGCATCTGGGCACCTTGTGCGGGCTTATGCATTCAATCTGCACCAGTTTTGAGGAGTAGGTGGTATTTTTCCCATTTGGCAGATGGGAAAGTAAAGCTCAGAGAAGTCAAGTAATTTGCACAAGGTCGGGACCCTAATGACGGCAGAGTGGACATTCAAGCTCCAGCTCTTTGCTGCAGAAATGCCAGCCAGGATGCTCCAGAGATGGTACCCTGTTTGATTCCATTCAAAAAACGTCTCCTGGGTGTGGGGGACCCACAGAGGACCAGCTCTCTTCAGTCCTGCCCTGTACTCACCCAGTCCGGGGCTCCTGAGGCCAGCCTCCCGCCTACCTGCATCAGACATACATGGCCAACTTCCAAAATGTTGGCGAATGTCTATGAAAAGTGTTTACAAAGCATTTAAGTAAACAAAAAACGTATATGAAATAATATCAGGAACGCCCAATCGCCAAGCTTAAGAAACCAATGTTACAAATATAGTAGAAGCACCCTGCATTCTCCCTCATCCACTAACCATCCCCTCCCTGGCTTGTAACTACCATCCTGAATTTGTGTGTTTCTCACTCACATGCATGTCTTCATGTTTTCACTGCATTTGTACATGGTCCTAAAAAAGAGTGTTGTTTGCACGTTTCTATTTTTAGAAATAAATGATACCATGTTATATGTATCCATCTGCAACTTGCTTTTTGTAAACAGCTTTATCTATGCCATACAATTCACTCATTTATGATGTACAATTCAATGTATCCGTGTGCAAATGTTTAGTATATTCACAAGCTGTGTGTCCATCACCACAGTCAATTTTAGAACATTTTCATTACCTCACAACAAAACACTGCCACCCCCTTAACCATTACCCCCCTTCCCCGCCCCCCTCAGACCTTGGCAACCACTAAGCTCCTTTCTGTCCTATAGATTTGCCCTTTCTGGACATTCCACATATGTAATACTGTAAATGGAATCCCTGGCCTTTTGTGTCTGACTTCTTTCCCTTAGCCTAATGATGTCAAAGTTCATCCACATTGTAGCACGCATCAGTGCTTCATTGTTGACGCACAATATTCCATTATATGGATATACCATATTTTATTTATTCATCTATCAGAGGATGGACATTTGGATGGTTTCCACCATTTGGGTGACTATTATGAATAATGTTGCTGTGAACATTCATGTATAAATTTTTGTGTGGACATGTTTTCATTTCTCTTCTATATATCTAGGAGTGGAATTGCTGAGTCATGTGGTAACTCTATGACTAACTTTTGGAGAAACTGCCAAACTGTTTTCAGAAAGTGGCTGAACCACCTTGCATTCCCACCAGCAATGTATGAGGGTTCCAATTTCTCTATATCCTCACCAAAACTGGTTATTGTCTGTCTTTTTTTATTATAGTCATCCTAGTGGGTATGAAGTGGTATCTCATTGTACTTTTGATTTGCATTTCCCTGGTAGCTAATGATGTTGTGCATCTTCTCATGTGTTTATTGACCATTTGTTTACCTTCTTTGGAGAAATGTCTATTCAGATCTTTTGCTCATTCTGTAATTGAGCTGTCTTTTAATTATTAGGTTGTAATACTTCTTTATATACTCTAGATACAAGTCCCTTATTAGATATATGATTTGCAAAGATTTTCTCCCATTCTGTGGCTTGTCTGCACTTTCTTGATGTTGTCTTTGAAACACAAAATTTTTCATTTTGAAGAAGTCCAATTTATCAACTTTTTCTTTGGTTGCACGTGCTTTGGTTGTTATATCTGAGAATCCATTGCCTACTCCAAGGTCATGAAGATTTACCTTATGTTTTTTCCAAGAGTTTTGTAGTTTTAGCTCTTATATTTAGGTCTTTGATCCATTTTGAATTAGTCCTTGTTTATGATGTGAGTTAAGGGTCCAACTTCATTCTGTTGCATGTGACTATCCAGCTGTCCCACCACCATTTGAATTGTCTTGGCTCCCTTGTAAAAAATCAATTGACTATGAACGTGAGGGTTTACTTCTGGACTCAAAATTCTATTCTGTTGGTCTGTATGTCTATTCTTATACCAGTTCTACACTGTCTTTATTTCTGTAGCTTTGTAATAAATTTTTAAATCAGGAAGTGTGAGTCTTCCAACTTTGTTCTTTTTTTTCGAGATTGTTTTTACCATTCTCGGTCCCTTGAATTCCCATATGCCTTTAAGGATCAGCTTGTCAGTTTCTGTAAGGAAGTTAGCTGGTATGTTGATAGGGATTGCATTGAATCTATAGGACAATTTGAGGAGTATTGCCGTCTTCACAGTATTAAATCTTGCAATCTGGAACATGGGATGTCTTTCCATTTATTTAGGTCTTCTTTAATTTCTTTCAACAGTATTTTGTAGTTTTTCAGTTCAAAAGTCTTATGCTTCTTTGGTTAAATTTATTCCTAAGTATTTATTCTTTTTTATGCTATTGTAAATAAAACTGTTTTCTTAATTTCATTCTCAGTTTGCTCATTGTCAATATATAAGAAATATAACTACTTTTAGTATATTGATCTTTTATCCTGCAACCCTGCTGAACTCATTTAGTAATTTAAATAGTTTTTTTTTTTGATGGATTCCTTAGGATCTTCTATGCACAAGATTATGTCATCTGCAAATAAAGATAGTTTTACTTCTCCCTTTCCAATCTGTATGCCTTTTTTTTTTTTTTTTTTTTTCCTGAATAATTGTCCTGGCTAGAATTTCCAGTACAATGTTGAACAGAAGTGGCAAGAGCAAGAATCCTTGTCTTGTTCTTGATCTTAGGGGGAAGGATTCAGCCTTTCACCATTAAGTATGATGTTAGCTCTGAGTTTTTCCACAGATGCCCTTTATCTGGCTAAGGAAGTTCCCTTCAATTTCTAGTTTGTTGAGTGTGAAGCATGAGATTTGCTTTTTCCTCTCAACATTGTTTGTGAGATTTATCCATGTGTCACTATAGTTTGAAACGTCTACTTTTACTAAAGATTTTATAGGGGAGATAGAGGAAAAGGTTAAGTCACATATCACTTATCTCCTTTTTTTAAAACTTAATTAATTTATTTTTGGCTGCATTGGGTCTTCGTTGCTGCGCGCGGGCTTTCTCTAGTTGTGGTGAGTGGGAGCTACTCTTTGTTGCGGTGCCCGGGCTTCTCATTGCAGTGGCTTCTCTTGTTGCGGAGCACAGGCTCTAGGCGCGCAGGCTTCAGTAGCTGTGGCGTGCAGGCTCAGCAGTTGTGGCTCATGGATTCAGTAGTTGTGGCTTGCAGGCTCTAGAGCACAGGCTCAGTAGTTGTGACGCACGGGCTTAGTTGCTCCATGGCATGTGGGATCTTCCCAGACCAGGGCTCGAACCCGTGTCCCCGGTGTTGGCAGGCGGATTCTTAACCACTGCGCCACCAGGGAAGCCCATCACTTATCTCCTTTAATTAAGTCTTCCTTATCTCTCTCACACCACTCGCCAAGCACCCGTGCCACAACTCTCTCCCGCCAGGCAACTCTCTCCTCTCTCATCTACTTGCTCACCAAAGGGCTTTCAGCAATACAAAAATTCTCCTCTTTCTCATCCATCTGGGGACAAGTATAGGAAATGTGGGCATTCCATAGAAGAACCCCTTCACTCTGCTTGATGATAGAAAAATAAATCATCAAACTCTTCCTGAAGGAGGATGCTTTTGAACCTAGATTAAAAGGATGGGTAGGATGTTGCCAGGGAAGGGAGGAATAGGTTTGAGCAAAGGTGTCCCAGGTTGTGCCCTGCCATTAAATGAAAGTAAATGGTGCCCCTAACAAGGGCCAGGTAGTTTAGACTCGATTTTTATCACAAGGATCTTCTACTCATATGATAATTGCATGGATTAGGTCTATGGACTCACTATGATTTCTGGTCTCTAGAGTTGCCCTATCCAATATGGTACCCACTAGCCACATGTGACTATTTAAGTGTAAGTTAATTAAAATTAAATAACATTAAAAATTCAGTTCCTCATTTGTACTAGATCCATTTCAAGTGATCAATAGCCACATGGAGTTTGTGGTTAGCAGAATGGACAGCACAGATATGGAACATTTCCATCATTATTTCAGAAAGGTCTGTTGGACACATTGCTCTAGCTCTGGAGGGAGGGAAGATGGAATTAAAGAAGATGGCTGAGGAGCTTGAGCCAGACATGTGAGCCCTAGGTGTTAGGTAAAGGCAGCCAGGCTTGGAGGTTAGTAGACTCGGTGCCCATTCTGGCTCTGCCACTCCTAATTCTTGGGAAAAATCACTTCCCCTCTCTGGTTTTCTCATTGCCAAGAAAATGAAGTTGTTGGGCAATGTAATCCTAAGAGCCCATCCAGTGATTTATAGATTCTGTGGTTGTTTAGCCAGAAAGGGATATATTAAGCTGTTTCTTCCAGATGTGAAGAAAAGAGCCTTGGACTCAGAGAGAAAGCAGCTGGTTCTGGCGCTACCCAGCTGGACCATCATGGGCAAGTCATTTAACCTCTCTGAACCCCATTTCTGCATCTGTGATGAGGGGATTATTGGGAGGATGACCTGAGAGGATGAAAAGGAAAGCACTTAGAGAAAAGACCAGGGATAATTGGATGCCACTAGATCAGATGAAGTGGGAAACTTACAGTAAACAAAGCTAAATGAAGTTATGTGCTGCATGATTCCTTCAGTGCTTATGTGCACTGTGAATCTCTAAGTGTTTCCCAAATTGATATGACTGCAGAATTCCATTTTGTTTTTTTAATTCTCCCAAGAAATGCTCACAGGCATTAGTTATGATTACACAGAACACACTTGGGAATCGCCATTCTCAGGGATGGAGCGCTTTCTGGGGCCACAGCTTATATTGATGGCCATCACCCATAGCGGTCCCTGAACAGCGTGTGACCTAAGGAAGAATGTGAAAGATCGGGGTTGGATGACATCACAGAGATTGCTCAGGGTGGGGGCAGCCACAAGAGGAAACCAGAGAAGCGAGAGAAGAGGGCAGATCTGGGGAAGGTGCAGAGCAGCACGGAGAAGCTATGGTTACTGAATGCAGATGCAAACGACAAGCCAGGCACTGACCTTGACATTTTCATGTGCATCATCTCCCATCCTCGGAGCAAATCGGAGAGGCCGGTGGTGTCATGTCCATTTCATAGATGAGGAAACGGAAGCTCAGAGATGTTAAAATATTTACACATTTCAACATGTAGTAAGTAGGTGATAGAGCTGGAATTTACACCCGGGGCTGCCTGAGTCCAAAGGCCCATACCCTAACCCTTCTGCCTTAGAGTCTAAAATGTAGCAACCCTGGAACATTAATCCTGTAGGGGATGGGGTGGGGGGGTCGCAATCTGCCTGAGGTTTATAAACCTTGTACTGTCATCATCTGGCTTTGTCCTTATATCTGAGTGAGCTCTTTTAAATGGAATGAGCTTCATCTATTATCCTCCCCCAGTCTCTCCAGCCTTCAAAGATGATTCAAGAGGCCCCAAAAGCAGAGCTAAAATCAGCCTTTCATCCTTTCCACCTCCCACTAACTCCCCCGGGAATCGCCAGCACTTAAGAGGCCAGTGTGAATCCTGAGATTTCAGGAACTGTTTTTGAGGGCCCAACACCCATATCCAGAGCCCTCTAAGTGAAGCCCAGAGGCACGGGCTGGTAGGTGGGAGGCTGGGCTCTCAGCAAGGATGAGGAAGCAGGGCATGGAACAGTAATTGCATGAATGGAGGGTATCTATTGGTGGATTGTGCAGTCTCCAAATCTTGGGGACTGGATACAGATCAACTGTGATCAAAAGCAGTTGTACCAATTTGTTTTTTCACAGACCTAATGTCCTAAGGGCACTGAACCTTTGCCTGTGTGGTGATCAAGCCAAAACAGCAAACAGAAACCCTCATGTCATGTCACCAGCACTTTGGCATTCAAAAATAGAATGGCAGGTTGGGGGGGCCTTACAAAGAGAAAAGAGGGAAAACCATTGTAAATACTGTGTCCTTGTGACCGTTTTGGCTGAACTTGAAAACAGCCCTCTTCATTTGCAGTTAATTAGGTTAACTCAGCTGAGGTTACAGATGGAATCCCTTTGCTCTGGTAACAACCAACGTTGGCTGGACATGTGCTGTAATCTTGCCTTTAAATACAACCACATGTATAACATATTTTGTTTTCTCTTGGCCATTGGACTGGAAAACTATTAAGACAACATCTGCTTTGCTTTCCGATTGAATCAGGGGCAAAGAGTAGGCCTCTCTAGTGTCCTTGAGATTATGCCTGGGATATCAAGTTACAGCCACTAACCACTTTCCCACTCCTTAAGAATCCGATCCTGAACGTGTGAGTTTTCTACCGGAAACTCAGCTTTCACTCAGTCAAGGACCAAAGTGTCTTCCGACCTTGGCTTCAGGATGTGAAGTCCACCCTTTGTACATCCCATGCCTCTACAATTCGCTATTGCAACACTTTTCGTTTTTTTATTTTTTTGTTTGTTTAGGGATACTCGATCCAATTTGAAATTATTTTATTTTCCGTGTACTCGTTTGTCTCCCCCATGAGGATTTCCCCAGCCCTATGTCTCTTCCTCGCACATACCCATTCCTCTGGGGCCAAGAACACTTAGCAGACAGCTCGATAAAAATTTGTTCAATAAATCATGGTGTTCCCAATCCTGGTGGCGAATGAAGTAAGAGTGAACCATTTGGTGAGAAAGCCATTGCCTTTGCAATCATTGCAGTCCCTCTGATAACATCAAGAATCCAAGTTTGGTGTTAATGCATCTCTAACATCTCTTTTACACTTGTTATCCCCTCCCCACCTGCCTTACCACCCACCCCCACCCCCCCACTTTACTCTCCCTCCTCTTTTTTTTGAACAGAAAGAACATCTCTGGGCTCAGAGCTAAGTACAGTTACCATGACCAGCTAGGATTTAATAACACTGTTTGGTTTTCTGAATGTTTCATTTTTTTTTCAAATAACAGTCATGGCTCTCCATTTATGGTAGGGATAGAAAGTTTCCTTTTAAAAGAAATTTAAGTTCAAGTGTATTGTTTTAGAGAAAAATTGTAAAAGTGCAGGTGGAATGAAGCCAAAGTTTTGAAGGTGGTACCTGCGTGATTGACGTTTGGGAATGAATAAGCACGCGCCTGTCTGAACGCAGCCTGTGTGCATGTTTATCCCTGGGAATAGCCACTTCGAGTTGTTTGGCCAGTGCCTTGTGAAAGGCAGTTCAGTGAAGAGCACTTTGTTTTCCTCTCTTCCGCAATAATTTAGCTCTGTGCTGTTAAATCCCACCTCCTAATCTCCTCCCCTTCTTTTTTCCCCAAGGCTGTCTTTATTATTGAGAAAGAGACCAGGAAAGGTAGGGGACTTGGGACAACATTAGGCCTTGATGGGGGACAACACTAGCCCCGCAGGACACTGGGAGGAAATACCTAGAGCTATAATCTTAGCTGAATCCTGAATTGCAGACAAATCGTGCCCTATTCTGGAAGGAAGGTCGCCATCATTCATCAGGTTCTGACTGTGCCCTAAGACGGTCTCAGAAGGTCCTAGAGGTTCCACCAGGAATGAATCGTTGCTGTGGAGTTCTGACTCTTGGTTTTCTGCCACACACAGCTGGTCAGTTAATAATGCAGCAAGTTAATAATTAAAATGGGGGTTATGTGATCCTTAAAGATGCACACTTGCTCGTTCCCGTCTTCCCTTGAAGATTGCTGTCGCCATCGAAATCGGCTGGATTCTCCCAGAGGGCTCTGTGCTTACCTGCGTCATAAGTGCAGGGAACAGTAGGGTGTGCTTCTTTGTGCCCACACCAGACTTTGAGCTTATGCATACAGGGACCAAGTCTGTGTGGTTCACCTTCTGCCTTCAGAAACTTTCGTGTTTAAATTAGCCTGTCATCCTGCCTCTCCCCTCTCCTATTTTCCCCATATCTCTTGTTAGCAACCAGGATCAGAGTGGGTAGACCCACTGCTCTGGTTATAAGCCAGAAGGCAAGAAATCTGGGGTGGCTGTGTGACTTAAGCAAGTTACTTAACTTCTCTGGCTCATAGGAGTGTTGTTAAATGTAGATCAAATAAAGGAACAGATGTAAGAGCTCTGTGGAAAGTTAGAAGAGTTATAAGGTGTAAAAGATCTATTCAGAGAGCAGGATTCAAGTCACCCTCATGAGGAATAACTACTAGAAGCCCCTGGATTAAGGCTCCTCCCATGCAGAAATAAGATGTGAAACTGGGACTTCCCTGGTGGCGCAGTTGTTAAGAATCCACCTGCCAATGCAGGGGACATAGGTTCATTCCCTGGTCGGGGAAGATCCCACATGCCACGGAGCAACTAAGCCCGTGCACCACAACTACTGAGCCTGTGCTCTAGAGCCTGCGAGCCACTACTGAGCCCTCGTGCCACAACTACTGAAGCCCATGTGCCTAGAGCCCATGCTCCGCAACAAGAGAAGCCACCGCAATGAAAAGCCCACGCACCGCAACAAAGAGTGGTCCCCGCTCGCCACAACTAGAGAAAGCCCGCGCGCAGCAACGAAGACCCAACGCAGCCAAAAATAAATAAATTTATTAAAAAAAAAAAAAGACGTGAAACTTGCAGTGTTTGCAGCATTTTTAAGCATGATTTTGTTTTTTTTTAAAGATGGGTCCCACTTACATTTTTCAAAGCATAGTAAATACCCTCTGTCAGTAACTATCCATGGTGGGTGTGTGTGGTTGTTTTAACTACTCCTTTTATATGTGTAAACCACCCGGCCCCATTTCCAGTCCAAGTGAATGATACGGTATTGATTGGTTCCAGATATGGTCATGTGACTCAGAATTGGCCAATTAGATCATCACATTCCCCCCTCAAACTATGTCATTAAGTTTGGGCCAATGAGATGCAAGGCTTTTACAAGAATTTCTGAGATGCCACCATGTTCCTTTCACATAAATCAAAACCTAGCTTTATATGGGGCTGAAGCTGCTGCAGACCTCATGTCAACAGGAAGAGGGAATTTGTCTGAGGATGGCCAGCTAGAAATGGAAAAAGAGATAGAGTTGTGATTTTATTACTTGAGTCCTTATATCCAACTGTTTCTGAATCATTGAGCTTTTTAATGATACGAGATATAAGTTGTATCGTTTTATTCTGAAGCCACTTTGGCATGAGTTTTGTGTCGCTTGCAACCATAACACAGTCCTGACTGACTACACTATTCATAACGTCCTTGTCAAGAGCTGTTCCTCTCTTAATGTTGACTGTTTCCAACCTGTGGCCTCAAGTCCCATCTAAACCCACTGACCCACTGAAATTATTTTTTTTAACTTATTTTATTGAAGTATAGTTGATTTACAATGTTGCATTAGTTTCTGGTGTACAGCAAATTGATATATATATATATATTCTTTTTCATATTCTTTTCTATTATGGTTTATTACAGGATATTGAGTATAGTTCCCTGTGCTATACAGTAGGACCTTGTTGTCAATCCATTCTCTATGTAATAGTTTGCATCTGCTAATCCCAAACTCCCACTCCATCCCTCCGCCTCCCCTCTCCCCCTTGGCAACCACAAGTCTGTTCTCTAAGTCTGTGAGTCTGTTTCTGTTTCACAGATAAGTTCATTTGTGTCATATTTTAGATTCCACATATAAGTGATATCATATGATATTTGTCTTTCTCTTTCTGATTCACTTCACTTGGTATGATAATCTCTAGTTGCATCCATGTTGCTGCAAATGGCATTATTTCATTCTTTTTTATGGTTAGGAAGTATTCCATTTTATATATACATCATATCTTCTTTATCCATTCATCTATCAATGGACATTTAGGTTGCTTCCATGTCTTGGCTATTATAAATAGTGCTGTTATGAACATAGGGGTACATGTATCTTTTTGAATTATAGTTTTGTCCGGATATATGCCCAGGAGTGACCCCTTGAAATTATTCATCTTAATTTCCATTTGTTTTTTGCATCAGTTTAGCACCACAAATATGGTGAGAACCATCTATCACATTTATTCAGCACTTTCCAGTTTACAAAGGGTTTTTGCCGGTGCTATGTCATATAACCATGTATTATCCACTTTATAGATGAGGAAACTGAGGATCAGAGAAACTGAAGTGACTTTTGTGCCCTAGGCCACACAATTAGCAGGTTGTGTGTGGTCTCCAGCCCAGGGCTTCTGGTTCTCAAGAGTATGTTCTTTTGTACATACCAGTGGCAGATGATTTAAGGGTCTGAGGAGATGTGGGTAACACGCTAACTTCATGAACAAGGTGAGTACTCTATTCACGATCCTCCTTATATGTCCCCATAGCCCTAATTTTCTGTTTGCAGTAGCAGGTGCTCAATAAGCTCCTGATAGTGTCAGGAATACCAAAGCAACCCTAAGGCTTGTTTGCCCCCAAGCTGAAGATACTTCCATCTCAGACTTTGGCAAAATTGGCATCCTCAGCTGTTATGTTCTCTTTGCCACGTCAGACTATTTTTCACCCCTGTGCATAGGCTCCTTTCCTGCTTCCTTTCCTACCTTTTCCCTCTACTTACTTAATCATCCTTCCTGTATTTGTCAGAGCTCTTGGTTGCAAACAACAGAATTCATTTTAGCTACTTTGAAAAGAAAGGGAACTCACAGAATCTCCAGCAGGACCAGATAATTGAGCTTGGAGGGTACCCACATCTTATTTGAAGGAGTCTAGGAAAGTGAGTTTCTGGCTTCCACCTTTAGGGGAAGAGACCCTTAAGTTGGAAAATTTCCCTAGGCATTGTATGTAAGAGGTGCAGCCAAAAGCACAAGAAATTGTACATTAAACTTCCTAATTCTGATAAGATGTCACTACTACCACTAACTCACCCGTGACACCTACTCAGAGTTAGGTGCTACCTCTGTGTTCTCATGGGACCTGTGTCTACAGCTATGATGACACTTAGTTCTCATTTGTCTACTTCTCCCCCAAGTTGAGGGCATTCTTTCTCCATTCACAGGGCCATGCAGTTCACTCTGCCTGAATTGCTCTTCAAATCCTAACCACCATCTTTCTACCTTTTCATCTAATAACTTTGAATTCTTCATGTCTCACCTCAAAAACAGTATCCTAGAAAAGCAAACACTGATTTCTATCCTGAGTTATACACCGCCTTAGTCCGTTCAAGCAACTATAACAAAAATACCATAGACTGTGCAGCTTAAACAACAGAAATTTCCTTCTCACCATTCTGGAGGCTAGGAAGTCCAAGATCAAGGTGCCATGAGATTTGACGTCTGGTGAGGGCCCACTTCATGATTCATAGACAGCTGCCTTCTCACTGTGTCCTCACATAGTGGAAGTGGGTGAGGGAGCTCCCCACCCACTTTTATAAGGCCACTAATCCCATTCATGGGGGCTTCACCCTCATGACCTAATCACCTCCCCCAAAGCTCCACCTCCAAATACCACCACATTGGGGTGAGGTTCCAACATATGAATTTTGAGGGGGACACAAACATTCAGTCCACAGCATACATTCATAGTATCTTGTCCCTTTAAATTCACCCACTACTCTTCATAGTTTATGTGTTGTAAAAATTGTCTTCCCTACCAGGCTCTCGATTCCATGAGGACAGAGAAACCCACGTGTTTTGACTACCCTCAGCCCCTAGCCCAGTGCAGGTACTCTGTAAATAGCTTGGATAGAGGAATGAATTGAGTGGATGTATTCATCCTAGACTGAAGTCAGGATGTACTTCAGAAGGTTTCTGTCCCAACAAGAGATGATCACACAGTCTGTTCCTGTTAGAAGTGGTGCTAGGATACCATTGAGATCAAATGAATCTGATAATTATGCCAGAAGAACAGAACATGTGTGAGGGGGACAGGGAGGCTGTTTTCCTTGGAGAATGCAAAGAGGCAGCTACCATTTCCCAGTTTTGGAAAGAAGCAGAAGTTGGATGGTTGTGTAAGCGACATATGCTAGCAGATCCTCTGAGCGCACTGACCCCAGTTCTTTCAGCGTGAGGGGGCTGCTGGCAGGAGCCCCATGGGAGAGCAGGCCAGGGTAGGCAGGTGAGAAAAGCTGTCCAGCTTTACTCCTGGGGAGGGGGCGGGCAGAGAATAGGAGGGAAGCTCCTCCCCCTTCGTGAAACCCTGTTTTGGTTCAGCTCAACCAGCCTTCTTGGGATGCTCAAGCTTGAGAGCCAAGGATGGCTATTTTCCTTGCTTTGTGAGAACCATAAATCCCTCAGTCTCTCCCTCCACTCTGGCCGCCTTCCTCAGCAGACAAAAAATGCCCAGGTCTCCTTTATCTTAAGAAACTTCCCTTACCCCTGCTTTCTCTTCAAGTTACTCTCCCCACTCTCTCTCCCTCCACCACCAATATTCTAGAAAGGGCCCATACCCACCATCTACAGCTGACTCTCTCTTTGACCCATGACCATCCAGCTTCTGCACCTTAGTCTATGGAACTGGCTTCTCTGGCCCAAAGTTATACATGGTCCTAAATCAGCTACTCCTCACCTTTTGAATCTCTTTGGGAACTTAATGAAAGCTGTGGACTTCCTTTCCAGTGAAAACACACTCTTGTATCCACATACAAATCTGTAAATAATTTCAGGAGTCCATGTGCCTTCTTAACCCCACCCTTAATCCCCAGGATAATAACCTGTTCTCGAGTGTGGAATCCAGAGGTCTTATCTTAACCAGCTCTGGGGATGAAGAACCCAGGTTCCAGAGTCAGACTGCTTGTTATAAATCCTGGCTCCACTCTTCCTGGCTACATGAACATGAGCCTCTCTGAGCCTCTGTTTCCCCAGTGATAAAAAGGAGATAATAATATCTAACTTTACAGGGTTGTGAGAAAGATTAAATGAGTTCATTCAGGTCAGACATCTAAAACAGTACATGGCATATATTAAATATTCTCCTGTTCATCATCATCATTTTAGGTTCATTATGTATTATTCTCACTGACATCATTCATTCTAGATCAAACATGGTTCCATATCTGACTCATAGATATGTCTTGTGGGCTAAACATTATTCTAAAAAAAAAATGAATTCATTGACAAAATTTAGAAATTAAGAGTTCACACAAAAATCTGACTTTTTGGCTTCTCTTGGAAAATCGGATCTGACCATCCTCGGTCCACATTTCCATCTGACATCGTGGGCTGGGGCTGAGTAGCTAGAGTAGTTCTCCAGTTTTCCACAATCCCCATCCATCCTCTGCACTGAAACCAAGAATCCATAGCCCAGGATCATTTCACATACTTAGTCGTATTCCTTTCAGTCAAAAAAAATCATTCTTGTATCTGGGAAAATGAAAGCTAGACCAAGGAAGCTGTATATTTTTTAAAAGAAAATGTAAATGAACCTGTGTAAGTAAAGACTATGATTATGAGTTTTATGCTATAAACACCCTCACTCACTCACTGAACTGCTCGATCCTGCAGGCATTTGAGTTTTCCATCTCTGGCTCTGCGAGATGTCTATCCGTTGGCCACTGTTTGCTTCTTGCTCACATTCTGTCCCCCACCAGCTTCCTTGTCACTGACCCCAAAGCACTTTTTTCTCATCTCATTCCTCTTGGGTGGGAATGACATGGGTTTTAGAGCAGAATAAACCCGGGTTCAATCCTAAGTGCTTCTGAGCTTCAGTTTTGTGTCTATGAAAAGGGTACAGTATTCTTGCCTTATAGGGTTGTTTGAAAATGAAACCAGAGAGTAAACATCCAGCCCTTTGCACAATGCCTGGCAAATAATGCTAGTTCCTTTCCTCCGGTTAAATGAGAATGATGCTCAAGGTTCTGTCCTCTGACCTTTTCCCTCACTATCCAGCCCTCTTGTTTTAGCAATTACTCAACTATATGAGGAAGTGACTGTGAACTGCATAAATATAGCCCACTCAACCCAAACTAAATGTATCCCCCACTCAACTTCCCTTAGCTAGGTCCAAAAAATACCCACGGAAACTCCAGTGCCCCCCAACACAAGAGGAAGTGAGATGGGTGAGGCAGAGGGAAGTCAAGTGGAAAGAAACATTGGTCTTAATTGATTGAGGTGACACTATCATATACCTGCAAATTTTACAGAAATGTACAATCATGTGAGCTCCTTGCTAGGGCCTTGGAAATTCCCATGCAAGTGATAAACCCTGAAGCTTAACCTTAACAAGCTTCACTCTTCACTCTGGTCAAACTAGATTGACACCCATTGCTGAGACTTTGCTTGCGTTAGTTCACCTTCCTGTGGACCAAATCCTATCTAAGTCAAACACCATGAAAGCACCCCCGTCCTTTCCAGTGAGTTCTCTTCCATCCTCCTCTATACCCTTATTGAATCTCATCCTTTATGTCTTATTGTGTATGGCAGACATTACCTTGAATTTTAGTGTTCCATTCATTCAGCAAATACTTGCTGAATGCCCATCATGTTTCAGCCATTGTTTGGGCACTGGGGATACCTCAAAAGAGACCAAGTCTTAGCATTCTTGGAGCTTATAGCTGGTTGGGGTGGGAATTATAAGCACCTTAAAATGCAAAGAAGATCATTTCAGAGGTGCCATGGAGAAAATCAGAGTGACTAGGGGAAGGGGACGCTGCTTTAACTGGATGGTATGGAAGGCCTTTTTGATGAGCTGGCCCTGGATGATGAAAGGAAACCGGCCCCAAGGAGAGCTGAGGAAAAGGCATTCTCAGCATAGGGGAGAGCAGGTGCAAAGGTAGTAAGGCAGGATACTGCAAGACCATGGTGACTCCAGATAAATTATACTGGGGGCGACTCTCCTTCCTGTTTCTAATGTACCCTTAGTCTCTGCATGCTGTTCGGGACTCACTTATGTCTCCTACCTAGATCTTTCACTTTAGAGCAGTCTCTTTTTCTGTTTGGAATTTCTGGTCTCTGCATCAAAACATGCCTGTTTCATGTTCCAGAGCAGGAAAAGCCTCTGGTTGCGTGTTAATTAGCAATAGATCACTAATGTATTACTTCGTCTCAGATAGTGTCTGTGATTCTCAACAAGACTTTTGAAGAAAAACAAATGCCTTAACTTCAAGACGTGCCTCTGACAGCAGGAATATCAGTCAGTGTGGCAGGTCCGTAGAAGAGATATTTTTAGACCAAGTTAGTGCTCAGGCCCTGCAAATTGCCTGAGGTGTGGTGACACCAACACTGGGTATATTCGTTTTCTATTGCTGCTCTAACACATTACCATACCTTTAGTTACTTAAAACAATATCTATGTATTATACGACAGTTCTGTAGATCAGAAGTCCAAGTACAGAGTGGTTCGATGAGTCTTTTTCTTAGAGTCTCACCAAAGTATCGGCAGGACTGCATTCCTGTCTGGACGCTCTGGGGATGAATCAATTCCAATTCATTCAGGTTGCTAGCTGAATTCAGTTCCCTATGGTTGTAAGACTGAGGTACCTGCTTCCATCTGGGGGCTGGTCTTTGCAACTAGAGGCTGCCCGTATTTCTTCTCATGCTCTCCAGGTGTCCCCGCGCCAGCAGCAGTGGGATGGCTCTCTCTCATGCTTTGACTCTCTCTGCCTTCTTCTGCCACGTCTCTCTGCCTCCAGCCAGACAAAGATCTCTGCTTCTAGGGACTTTTTAAAATCATATAATTAAATTGAGCCCATCAGGAAAATCCAGGATACTCTCTCTATTTTAAGATCTATAACCTTAATCACAGCTGCAAAGTCCCTTTTGCCATGTAATGTAACTCTTCACAGGTTCCAGGGATTATGGTGTGGACCTCTCTGAGGGGCCATTCTGCCCACCACGATGGGCAAGGAGGCAGAGTGATGGAATTTGCACTCTTGCTCTGACATTGAGTGTAACTATGAGCAAACCTGTTAATCCCCTAAATTCCAAGTTCTGCCTCTGTAGAGGAGGGATGAGAGCCAGGGCTTAGCAACCCTATCATCACCCCATTTTACAGTTTCAGTTGAAATAAAACTACAGGCACAAAAGCACTCCATCAATTCAGCATACATACATGAGTCATTGTTATTTTTATTGTTCTTATGTCACATGGTGCTATCATTGCTCTTATGTTGTCTGGTAGCCCCTCTGCCACCTCCAGTAATTCTCCAGCAGGAAGGGGCAGCTTTGGCAGAGCTGGTTAACAATCTGGGCTCTGGAGCCATATTGCTTGTGCTTAAATCCTTGTGCCTCTGTTTACTGTGTGACCCTGGGCAGGTTTTTAAGCTGCATGCTTCAGTTTTACCATCTGTAAAATGGAGAGAGAGTAACACCTGCCCCATGTGGTAGTTACAAGGAATAAATGAGTTTACACATGCAAAGTGCTTGGGACTGGGCCTGACACGTAGTGGCGGCTGCCGTCATCTCCATCATCCACCTTATCATCAGCACCCACACCACATCCTGCTGGGGTCCTTCACAGCCCTTTTTTACACTTTGCAACCACAATTTTTGTCTGTGTGTTTGCTCAGTGTATATTACTTGCACTGGATTTAAGCTCCAGTGCTATTATGTTGAGGGGAGTTGCTTATGATTAATTTTTAATTACATTAAGTCATCAAGAATACATTTTGTAAACAAGTGGAAACATTGAGGATAAAGCTAATGTCCCCTTTGGAGACTGTGTTTCCTCCTGGCCCTTCCTCTCCTCCCCAGAGAGAAATAGCCTCAAGTCTGACAGTATCAAGTATTGCTGCAGGTGTGAAAAATGGAAATGCCCAGACATTGTAAATTGATATGGCCACTGAGGAGGGCAGCCTGGCAGCGGATATTAAAATTAAAAAATGGGCACTTCTCATGCCTCAGCAGTTTCACTTCTCGGAAGACACCTTAGAGCCACATTGGCACACACGCCGAAGAAGCCACAGAGAAGGATGCTCATGGCTGCATCCTTCATAATAGCAAAACAGAGACAACCTAAACCCTCATCAAAAGAGGAGTGGTTAAATAAAACATAGCATCTTCTGAGAGGTGGTGCAAGAAGTAAATGTAGAACTTCTATCTCTATTATTAAATTTCATATTTTTTATACTTTACATGTGTTAATAAGAACAAACTTGCTATGAGTCAGACCCTATTTACTCATTTAATTTTCACAACAACTTTATGAGGTTGGTACTATTACTATCTCTATTTTATAAATGAGGAAAGTGAGACACACGGAAATTAAGTAATTCCCCCAAGGTTACCCAGTGGACCTGATATTTGAATCTAGGCAACCTGACTCCCAAATAAGTGGGATTAATCACTACGCTAAGCAGCTTTTCTTTTTTGTAATGTACGTAATATATTCATATAGTGGCTCATGTCTTAATGTGTAAAAAAGCAATATGCAACAGCTGAGGGTTGTTTAAAGTTTAAAACTTTCAGGATTCTTGATCACAAAAGTTTTGAGATAGTTATGGAGTAGTGTATAGCCATAAAAAAGGATGAAGTAGGTCTCTTTTTTTTTAACTTTTTATTTTATACTGGAGTATAGCTGATTAACAATGTTGTGATAGTTTCAGGTGCACAGTAAAGGGACTCAGCCATACATATACATGTATCCATTCTCCCCCAAAATCCCCTCCCATCCAGGCTGCCACATAACATTGAGCAGAGTTCCCTGTGCTATACAGTAGGTCCTTGTTGGTTATCCATTTTAAATAGAGCAGTGTGTACATGTCAATCCCAAACTCCTTAACTATATCCCTTCCCCCTACCCTTCCCCCCTGGTAACCATAAGTTCATTGTCTAGGTCCATGAGTCTGTTTCTGTTTTGTAAATAAGTTCATTTGTATCATTTCTTTTTAGATTCTGCATGTAAGTGATATCATACGATATTTGTCTTTCTGTGTCTGACTTTGAAGTAGGTTTTATGGGCCAGTTTTGTCTTGTTTACTTGTGTTTCTCTGGTGTTTATTAAGGTACCTTGCACATAGTAAGAACTGGCCAGGAGCTGGGGAATAAGTGAATGAGGTTAGTGCATGTCTGTCCTCGTCTGACTCTGAAGGTAGGAAAAGGGAGCCCAGTCTCTGTACTCCTTGCTTCCCCTCCCCCAGGCCTGTGTCCTAGGGTCCTACCTGGGCAGGTGCAGGGAGGCTCGGGTTGTCCTAGGGTCCTAGCTGGGCAGGTGCAGGGAGGCTCGGGTTTCTTGAGCATGGAGATGAAGGTCTTCAGAGCTGGGGATTCCTGGAATAGCAATAAGCTACCTTTAAAAAAAACTTCTAGAACAACTAAGTGAGCATAACAAGGTTACAGGATGCAAGTGCAACACACAGAAATCATTTTTCCATGACTAACAATGATAGCAATGAACCACTGGGTCCAAGATTTAAAATACAGTGCCATTTAACATTGCTCCCAGGGCTTCCCTGGTGGCGCAGTGGTTGAGAATCTGCCTGCCAATGCAGGGGACGCGGGTTCGAGCCCTGGTCTGGGAGGATCCCGCATGCCGCGGAGCAACTAGGCCCGTGAGCCACAACTGCTGAGCCTGCGCGTCTGGAGCCTGTGCTCCGTGACAAGAGAGGCCGCGATAGTGAGAGGCCCGCGCACCGCGATGAAGAGTGGCCCCCGCTCACCGCAACTAGAGAAAGCCCTCGCACAGAAACGAAGACCCAACACAGCCATGAATAAATAAATAAATAAATAAAATTAAAAAAAAAAAAATTGCTCCCAAAAAGTAATAATAAAATGCTTTGGTATAAACCCAACAAAACATGTACAGAAACTATATGCTGAAAGTTTTAAAATATTGATGAAAAAAATGTAAAAAGACCTAAATAAATGGAGAGATACAGCATGTTCATGGATTGAAAGACTCAACATAGTATAGATGTCAATTCTCCCTGAACTGATTTATAGGTTGAACACATTTCCTATCAGAATCCCAGCAGTGTTTTTTGTAGATATAGACAATATGATTCTAAAATTTACATGGAAAGACCAAGGAATTAGAATAGCTAAAACAAATTGAAAAAGAAGGAGAAAGTGGGAGGTTATATGCTTACTCTGATGCTAAGGCTTATATAAAGTAATTGAAATTGTGCAGTAATAGCAGGGTAGAGAGATGAATGGATCAGAAGAGAGAACTCAGAAGCAGACCCACACAAGTATGCCCAACTGATTTTTGACAATGATATGAAAAAAACTGGCCGTCCATAGGCAAAAATATGATCCTCGATCCAAGTCTCACACCTTGTACAAAAATTAACTCAAGGGCTTCCCTGGTGGCACGGTGGTTAAGAATCCGCCTGCCAATGCAGGGGACAAGGGTTCGATCCCTGTCCGGGAAGATCCCACATGCCGCGGAGCAACTAAGCCTGTCCGCCACAACTACTGAGCCCGCATGCCGCAAATACTGAAGCCCACGTGCCTAGAGCCTGTGCTCCACAACGAGGGAGACCACTGCAATGAGAAGCCCGCACATTGCAACAAAGAGTGGCCCCTGCTCGCCGCAACTAGAGAAAGCCCGCGTGCAGCAACGAAGACCCAACACAGCCAAAAATAAATAAATAAAATTAAAAAAAAAATTAACTCAAAATGGATCCTAGATCTAAATGTAAAGCAGGAAAATGTAAAACTGGCAAGAAAATACAGGAGAAAATCTTCGTGATCTAGAGTTAGGTGAAGAGTTCTATACATAACACCAAAAGAACAACCATAAAAGAGAAAATATTGTTAAGTTGGACTTTATCAAAACTTGAAACTTTAGTTTTGTGAAAGAACCAGTTATGAGAATGAAAAGACAGCCACAGACTGTGAAAAAATATTTGCAAAATTTTGGATCCAAAATATGTGAAAGACTTGGATCCAGAATATATAAAGGACTTGGATCCAGAATAGATTTTAAAAAACTTTAAAGACTCAAAAGCGGGAAAAAAAAATCCAGAAAATGGGCAAAAGATGTGAAAAGACATTTCACTAAAGAGGAAATACAGATGGCAAATAATCACATGAAAAGATGTGGCCATTAGGGAAATGCAAAATAAAGCTACAATGAAATATAACTACACACCTATCAGGAAGGCTCAAATAAAAATATACTGACATACCAAGTGCTGGTGAGGAAGTAGAGCCCTGGATCTCTGCTACATTGCTGGTAGGAATGTAAAATGGTATGGTGACCCTGGAAAAAAGTTTGCCAATTTCTTATAGTTAAACATGCGCTTACCATAGGACTCAGCAGTTGCGCGCCTGCACTTTTAATACATAAGAGCCACACAAAAACCTATACATGACTGTTCATAGCAGCTTTATTTGTAATCGCCCCAAACAGCAGCAACCCAATGTCCCTCAACAGGCAAATGGATCAAACAACTACTACTCAGCCAGTGTGTGTGTGGATAGATAGATAGATAGATAGATAGATAGATAGATAGATAGATAGTATCTTGAAATGACAACATTATAGAGATGGAGAACAGGAGAACAGATCAGTAGTTACCAGAGGTTAGGGTTGGAGAGAGTCTAACCATAAAGGGGTAGCATAAGAGAGTTTCTTTATGGTGATGGAACAGTTCTTTATCCTGATGGAGATGGTGGTTACACAAATCTGTGTATGTGTTGATATTTATGCTAAAAAAAAATAAAATGAATGCATGTGAAAACTGCTGAAGTCTGAATAAGTGCTGCAGTTTCATTTACTACTGTAGTTTAATGAGTTTCTGTAGTTTAGTTTCCTATTGTACCATGGCCAGTTTCCAGGTTTTGAAAGTATACCATGGTTATGTAAGGTGTTATCACTGGAGAAAGCTGGGTGAACGTATGCGAGAGCTCTGTCCTTTTTGCAACTTCTTAGGAGTCTAAAAATTATTTCTAAATTAAAAACAAAAACTTTAAAGGGGCTTACTCATGAAAGTTTGGGGCCAGTGATAGAGCAGTATACAGCCATAAAAAAGGATGCAGTATCTTTATGGAGCAGTCCTGTCTTACGTACTGTTATTTCCCCACTACCACAGTGCATAGCAAATCACAAGAACTTAACAAGTGACTGGGGAGTAAACGAAGAAGCTTAGTGCAATGTCTGTCCTCGTCTGACTCCGCAGGTAGAAAAAAGGAGCCCAGAGCTTCGTGCTCCTTGCTTCCCCTCCCCCAGGCCCTGTGTCCTGGGATCCTGGCTGAGCAGATGCAGGGAGGCTCGGGTTTCCTGGAGCCAGAGATGGATGTCTGTGAGGCTGAGCGACAGAGCTGGAGATGCCTGGAAGAGCAACAAGCAGGTGAGCGGAGGGCACCAGCGCTGGCCCAGGCCTGGCAGGGGACACTCTTCCCAGGGTTCCTTTCTGGCCATTTGGTTGGGCAGATGGCCCCGGGGAGAAGGAGCCTCTTCTCCTGGCACAAGCTTGGGCTTTGGGCTCTTTGAACTGCCTGCCTGCAGCTCTTTGAACTGTACTGCCCCGCTCGGAGACTCTTAGGCCTGGGTTTCAATCCCCATTGCAGCTTCCCAGTTGGGTGATCTTGAGACATGTCACCATCTCACTGAGCCTCAGTGTTTCATTCTGTAAATTGGGACTAATATCCCCTTAACTTGCCAGACTCTTGTGTGGACATTGAGATTATTCAGTTCAAGGACTGAGAGCTGGGCAGGTTCTTGTTCAGGGAAGAGGACGCCTTTCACTTTCCTGTTTGTAACGTGCAGCAGGCACCAATGGAGAAGGTGGGCCCGGCATTCTGGGTGGGTTTGTTCTTCCCACTGATCCACTGCACTGACTTCTCTCTGTATCCGGCTGCATGTAAGTTAAAACAAGCATCCCAAGCAATCTCAAGAGGCTTTACAGGGCAGGGGTGTGGTCAGGGCTTTGGTGAGGGTGCCAGGATGGTGCGTACTGGTGGTGGGTCAGGCTGCCTGGATTCCTATCCCAGCTTTGCTCTGTGTCAGCCCTCAGCACCTTATTTAAGGCCTTAGAATCTCAGTTTCCACACTTTAAAGTGAGGACAAAGGCCCCCAACTCAGAGGGCTATGTGAGCATTAAGTATTTGGAAAGAAAAAAATACTGCATGCAAAACACTTAGCACCATGCCCTGCACCTGGGGGTTCTCAGTAAATGGCAAGGATGCTAATTCTCAATCATCGCCATTGTCTTCTTGGTTACTGCATGCACGCATGTGTAGGGAATGGCATTACAGAATTTGCAGGTGTTTGGAGCTGTAGGTACTGCCTCCTCTTCCCCCGCCCCCCGTGGCTGTCGTGAGGAATCCATGGCCAGCCATCACAGCAGAGCTGAGGCCTCTGCCCTGTGTGCTGTCCCCTGGGCAGCCTCCTCTGGGGACCACGCAGACAGTGGCTGTGTGGGTTACCTGCAGCCTCACCCGACTCATTCCCCGGAAACTGGGCCCCAGCGTCCTGGGCCAGATAACACTCTCCTGGTCCTCAGATGCCCTAAGCTTCGTAGGGTAGATGCCTGGGCCTGGAGAGGGCAGGACGAGGTTTGAAAGCCTGCCTGTGATCAGCCAGCAGGCTCTCAGCGGGCACAGTGAGGAGGAGAACTCAATGTTCTGGAAGACAAGCTTCTGCTGCCTTCGCAGGGCCACTGACCTCCCCTCTGGCCCCGCTGCCTGGTCTCCCTGAAGATGCAGGTCTTAGGAGACAGCAGGAGCCTCAGAAAGCGTTCAGTCCAAAGCTCTTATTTTCTGATGGGGAAACTGAGATCCACAGAAGGTCGGGAACGTCCCTGCACAGATAGGAGCAAATCAGCTTCCCAAACCTGGTTTCCCAGTTCCCAGTTAGTGCTCTCGCCTCCCCCTCTCACCACGTTACCACAGAGTCAGATCTAACAGGGTTCAGCCCCTGATTCCACCGCTAGTTTGCTGCGAAGGTAAAGCTGCGGAGGACATCACTCTATGCCTTCATTTTCTCACCTGTGAAATGGGATCATAGTATGAACCTCACAGGACTGCTTCGAGGATGAAGTAAAGTGTGCAAGGTACACAGCTGGAACACGGTAGACAATGAAACTGTGTGGGTATTAAGCTGACCTCCTTTGCTTCCTGTGTACCAGACACCATTTAGAGGCTCTGCGTGTATTAACTCACTTCATCCTCCCGACAGGCAGGTGCTAGTTCAATGTCAATCTACAGAAGGGGAAATGGAGGCGCCGACTCACTGAGTAGCTCCTCTGCCACTGGGAATTAGAGCTGATTATCTAAGGTTATGTCATGCTGTGCACATACATCGGCTTCTCAGCAAAATGGTGAGACTTAGAGGCTGGGCATCACGGGGGTGAGACCAGGAACTGGATTGTTTTGACCAGGAGACTCCTAGGAGTGGTTCTCAACTGAGGGCCTTGGATATGTGAATGGAGAGGGGGGGTCTGGTTGTCATGATGACAGAGCCCACAGCGGGCATGTAATGGGAGAGGCCCAGAGATGGGAAATGTCCCGCAGGAAAGACACAAAGAATTGTACTGCTCCAAATGCCAATAGCCCCCAACTGAGAGACCTGAACGTTACGAAACATCCAGGAAGAGGGGACTATCTTGTGAGGACAGACCCAGGAGCAAGTCTCTAATGAGACATTTGGGGCAGAGCATCCAGGGCGCCTGCAGGATGGGGCAACGCCCTGGAGCCCTGGGCCTCTCTTTGGGTCATCTAGGGAAAAAAATAAAAGGGAGAAAGGCCAGGATTAGATGAGGTCTTTGCTTCCCAATCTTTGGTAGGTGGAACAACGCATCATTTCAGTAGTTACATATTTCAATATGTACTAGAAAAATGACTAGCACATCAGATCCACGATCAATGAATATGATATTTCAGATGAGTGTAAAGGAAGTATTTAAGATTGTTTTTGAAGCGGATAGAAAATGTTCAGTAATAGGGCCAGTGGTAAGTGGGTTTGCAGAAATCAGTATAGTTATTGTTGGGGAATGACTGACAGTTGGGAAACTCTGGACCCGGGGTCCCCCAAGCCCTTGTGTTCTTAAAATAGGCATTAAAAACCACGATGGGGCACGAAGTAGTTTAAAAGGGAAGTCCACTACTACTCAGGGGACAGACAAGAGGATGAAGGGGAAGGTGCCCCGTATTCCTCTTCCCTGTTGTGTGGCTGTGAGCCAAGGTCTGTTTTGGCACTAACAGGTGGTCCTACCCTTCCCCTCTCCTCGCCAGGACCCACCAAGGCAGAGGAGGGCCCAGGCCAAGGGCTTGCCACTGCTCTTTGTCATTCAGGCCTTATATTAGTTGATGAGGGCTGCTGTGGCAAAGTACCACCAGCTGGGTGACTTAAACAACAGAAATTTGTTGTCCAACCGTCTGGAGGCTACAAGTCCAAGGTCAAGATGTTGGTAGGGTTGGTTTCTTCCAAGGCTGGGAAGGAAATCTGTTCCATGCCTCTCTTCGCTTCTGGTAGCCTCGGGCGTCCCTTGGCTTATAGATGGTGCACTTCCTGTGTCTTCACATGGACTTCCTTCTGTAAGTTTCTTTCTCTGTGTCCAAATCCTCCCTTTCCACAAGGACACCAGTCTCCGTGGATTAGGGCCCACTGTCATCGAGTACGACCATATCTTACCTTGATGATCTGCAAAGACTATTTCCAAACAAGGTCACATTTACAGATACTGGGGGGTTAGACCTCAACCTCTTTTGGGGGGACACAATTTCAACTCATAATCAGCCTGTTTCAGTGAGGGGAAGGGAGGACCCCACACCCGCCGGCCTCCCTCTCCTGGCCCCAGTCTCCTCTATGCTTTCTGCTGGGTCTACCCTGCCTTGGCTTCCAGGAAGGGTATGTTTCCCTCCATCAGTGGAGACAAAAATATGGTCAGGAAGTAGCTGGCCTTGACCCTTTGGAGATTTCACTTCTGGGGTGGCCATACTCCAGGATGTGATCCCCCAAACCCAAGAGAAGTCAAAGCTGCCAAAGGATGCTCAGTTACACCCTAAACAACTGTGGCAGCCCCTGCGTTGAACTTGACCTGGCAGAGCATGCATTCAGGTGTGCTCCTCCCCGCCTGTGTGATAATCCCCTTCCTAGAAACCAGCAGGTAGAGGAATAGAGGAGTTGTGTGACCGCGGCGGGGCATAGCTGACGGGTGGCGGATCCCCAGGCGTGCATCTTCTGACCCCCAAATCCGCTTTTATTCCAACCGATCTGCTCCACGGCATCCTTCCTGCCTTTCTTTCTTGACAATTTAGTCAATTGTTGAATAGGCAGTTTAAATAGACTTGGTGCAAAATGCACAGCTGCATCTTGCCTTTTGATGGCTATGGGGCAGTAGTAATACTGTTATAACTTCTATCACTTCTACTGATATGCTTAGATCGTGTTACTAAAATGTGTGCCAGACACTTATCTAAATGTTCATCCTATATTAATGCTCAGTGACTCCATGGTGTAGGTACTATCATGTCCCCACTTTCCTGATGAGAAAACTGAGGCCCTGTGGTCACCTGCCCGAGGCCCCACAGAACTAGAATCTGCACTCATGGTCTGCACTCTACTCACTGTGTCACAGCCTCCCACATAAGTGTCTGGTTGATAGACGGGCCTAAATGTATTTGATCAGCATCCAATCTTTTGCTACTATTATACTGCTATGAATTTCCTCAGACATGTGTGATTTCTGCATGCAGGTGAATATATCTTTTAGGTAAATGCATCAGAGTAGACTTCGTGGGTCGAAGGGCCTAGGCGTGTATTATTTTATCTTTACCCTGATTCCTTGCCTCTCCTGTTAGTGAATGGAACAGCAGCCAGGCTATAAACTAACTTTGCCTTGGTCACCAATTCTTATTCAATGTGATGTAACAAACATGTACGGGACCGCCCCTGCGGAGGCAGAGAAAGGATGTCTTGAATGCTAGCCTCACAATCTAGCAGGGGACACAGACCAATCTCTGGTCCCTGGATGACCTAAATCTGTTATGGTCTGGGACTTCACAGGCTTACTGTTTCAGAATCTGGCCTGGGACGGCACTCCGGCTCCAATGTGCGTGGTCCTGGCCCACCATGAGTGTACAGTAAACATTCACCATTGCTAGCATCCTGACACTCTGGGCCAGCCCCACCCCACCTCCAAACACTCTCTAGTGCTAAGTAGCAACTGCTTCCTTTTTACTATCCCTACTGAGTCCAGAGAAGTTAATGATCTTGTCAAGCTTACACTGCCAGATCATCTTTCTCTCTCTCTCTCTCTCTCTTTTTGGAGACTCCAGAAATCTGGCTTTTTATGTGAAATGTCCTTTTTTAATGTTAGCAACTAATTAGGATTAAAAACAAAAAAGCAACAAAAACCCACTGTCAAGGCCAAACTAAACCCATCTGCAGACCAGATGTGGCTGGTGGCCCACCAGTTTGCCTTGGAGTCAGGCAGGCATGGCTTTGTGTCCCAGCTCTGCCACCTAGGAGATCTGTGACCACGTCATCGTTGGAAGCCTGGGTGTCCTCATCTGCAGAAGGGCAATGATAATCCCCACTTTGCGTGATTGATTTGAGGGATGGATGATTCGTGTAAATTACCTGACATATTGCTGGCACTCAGTAGGTGGTAGATCACAGTGATTGTTATGGCAATGACATTAAATGAAGTCAGGGCTGTGGTAGGCAGAGATGTTCCAGCGAAGCTGATTCCATGTTGAGCCTGTCAAGTTTTAGCTGTTGGGGAGACACCCAGATGGAGTTGTCCAGAGGTAATTGGAAATGTTTGTGGGGCAAGGAGATTTTCATATGGGGGAGGGGTGTGTTCTATTGAAGACAGTTTCTCTTTACATAGAGGTAAGACATTTTTTTACTCTTTATATACTTTTCTGAATTCTGAAAGTTCATGGTCTTCTGGCCACACCTTCATGTTGGATGGTCTGAAAGGCTTTCTGTCATTGCTTCCTGGAAAACAGCACAATTCTCCGATGGCTAATCTTCTGATGGGAGGTGAACCTGGGGAGAGAAAGTCAAACCGGGGCTGGTTCTCAGACAGAAATTGCAGCATGTGAGGCAAAGGTGATGGAGGCTGTCGGCAGAGGTTCTATCATGTACAGGAGCTCAAATAATGCCAACAAGCATTTTCTGAGAATTCTCACTTTTTGGAAGAACCCCTGGACTCCAGTTAGGGAGATACGGGCTCTCATTGCTGTTCTACTCTATATTCTCTCTGTGATCTTGGCCAAGTCACTTCCACCCTTTACACCTAGGGTCATTATTTGCAAAGCAAATGTGTTAGACTGTGTTTTAGTTTGCTAGGGCCACCAAAACAAAGTACCATCAATGGATGGCTTAAGCAACAGAAATTTATTTTCTCACCATTCTGAAGGCTGGAAGTCCAAGATCAAGGTGTCAGCATGGTCAGGTTCTGATGAGAGCTCTCTCCTTGGCTTGTAGATGGACGTCTTCTCCCTGTGTCTTCACATGGTTGTCCCTCTGTGTGTGTCTGTGTCCTAACCTTCTTGTAAGGACACCAGTCATATTGGATTAGGGCCCACCCTAATGACCTCATTTTAACTTAGTCACCTCTTTAAAGACCCTATCTCCACATACGGTCACATGCTGAGGTATTGGGGATTAGGATTTTAACATATGAATTTGGGGAGGGGGCCCAATTCAGCCAATAACAGACCAGATCAGTGTTTCCCAAAGTATGGTCTCCCGCTACCGTTAGAATTGACTTTACATCAAATGCAGAAATAAGCCTTAAAGAACAATCAATTCTTCTGATTACTTGAGGAAGACCGTATTCGGTTCAGTACTAATGTGCCTTTAATGCCTTTCTGACACTTGCCAGAGCAAATGGAAAGCAGGCCTCAGGCACAGAGCCATAGGCAGGCAACCATATCTGTATTATTCACCTATTGCTGTGTAACAAGCTACCCTCAAACTTACTGGCTTAAAACAATTCACATTTATGGGTCAGGAATTCAGAAACAACCTAGCTGGGTAGTTCTGGTTAAAGGTTTCTCATGAGGTGTCATCACCTAAAGGCTTGACTGGGACTGGTAGATATACATCTTGAAAGTGAACCAACTTGGTGCTGGTTGTTGGAGGGAGCCCTCAGTTGCTTGTCACGTGGCTGTTTGAGCATCCTCACAACATGGCAGCTGGCTTCCTCCAGAATGAGCAATGGAGAAAACAAGAGAGCAAGGAGAAGTCACAGTGTCTTTGGTGTCCTAGCCTCAGAAATCATACACCATCATTTCCACAGCAATCCTATTGGGAGATTGTGAAATGAACAAAGCACAAGCCAGCCCTATTCATTGTGGGAAGGAACCACACAAGGCATGAATACCAGGAGGAAAGGATCATTGAGGGCTAGCTCAGAGACTGACACAATAGAAATGAATAAGAGTTTTATTTTCTGGTTAACTATTTTTCTGGTTACCTTATCTATATTTGTGCACAGAGAAAATATATATTAATATGTTGTGCTCATTTAATTTCCATGAGTGATATGCTACATATAAATATATAATCTGCCTTTTTTTCCGCTCAATAATATGTTTTTGAGATCAGTCTGTGTTGCTCTAAATAGATTTGGTTCATTCCCTTAAATGATCATTTATCCACTCCCCCATTAATGGCCATTTAGATTGTTTCCAATTTTTTGCTTTTGTAACAATGATGGCTGAAACATCCTCGTACATGTCCTAGGATAGATAATGAGAAGAGAAATTGCTGAGGTATAGAATATGTGTATTTTATATTTTGCTGAATGGGGCCAATTGCCCTTTAAAACAGTTATACTGATTTTACTGATTTACACTCCCCTACAAAACAGTGTTTCCATTTCTCCACAATATTACTAACTCTGGATGTTGCCAGCCGTTTTAGTTTTGGCCAATCTGATGGGTAGAGAAATGGTATCTCAACGTTTTTTGTTTTTTTTCAATTGTGGTGAGAAACACATAACATAAAATTTACCAATTTATGTGTACAGTTTTGTCATGTTAAGTCTATTCACATAGTTGTGCAACAGCTGTCTAGAACTTCTTCACCTTGCAAAATTGAAACTCTATACTCCATTGAACAATAACTCCTTTTACTCTCTCCCTCCAGCCCCTGGTAACCGCCATTCTACTCTGTTTTTCTATGAGTTTGACTACTTTAGATTACTCATTAGGTAGAAACATATGGTATTTATCTTTTTATGACTGGCTTATTTACTTAGCAGAGGTCCTCAGGTTTCATCCATGTTGTAGCATGTGACAGGTTTTCCTTCTTTTTTGAGGCTGAATCATATTACATTGTATGGATATACTATATTTTCTTTATCCATTCATCTGTAGGTGGATATTTGGATTGCTTCCACCTCTCAGCTATTGTGAATAATGCTGCTATGAACATGGGTGTACACATATCTCTTCTTTTAATTCTTTTGGATATATACCCATAAGTGGGACTGCTGGATCTCATGGTAATTTTATTTTTAATTTTTTGAGGAACCTCCATTCTGTTCTCCATAGTGGGCTACACTATGTTACATTCCCATCAACAGTGCACAAGTGTTCCAATTTCTCTACATCTTTACCAACACATGTTATTTTCTGTTTTTTTTTGATAATGACCAGTCGACATTTTCATTTTACACCTTCCTAAGTTGAGAGAGGTTGGATATTTTACATAATCCCACTTGAGCAATGGAGACATTATGGTTCTGGGAGATTAAGTCACTTGCCCTAAAGCACAGAGCTAGTCAGTGGTGAAGCCAAACCAGAACCCAGGGTTATGAGGTCCATACCCCCATGTTATTTCCAGTACCTGACCCTGCCTTTAAACTTTCAGTGCTTCTTTAAGAAAAGAAAGGAGATGGGGAGAGCAGCTCCTTGTTTCTGAATTCCTGCCTGATATACCTCTGACGAGTGGGGAGTCTACAGAGCAGTATTGTTCTTGGATCCGCAGGCCAAGTGGCGTTACCTCCACCTAGGAGGAAGTGGTGTCTAAGCTAATACCCTGGACGGGAAATGTGTGCCCAGAAGATTAGCTCCATTGTGTGGGGCTGGACGCTTTCCACCAACTTTGTTTATGGGACAGATTGTTTTTGTGAAGTTGTTTGCTCCGGTGAGTCTCCGAGTGCTTGAGGCCTGCTGGCCATGAAGAAGGCCAGATTTACGGGTAGCCCAGAGTGCAGCCAGGAAAGGCCCACAAAGGCACAGATCCCCTGGGGGACTTCTGGAGTCTGTCTGGGGCTCCCTCGAAAAGCAAAATTGTGGCTCTGTTTTATTTTATTTTATTTTACCTTATTTTATTTTACTTTACTTTACTTTACTTTTATTTTAATTTAGCTTTATTTTACTTTACCTCACCTTATTTTTGTTTTATTTTAATTTACCTTTATTTTATTTTACTTACTTTATTTTACTTTACCTTACTTTATTTTTTAAATTTTACTTTACCTTCATTTTATTTTATTTTACTTTACCTTTATTTTTATTTTACTTTATTTTATTTTAAAAATTGGCTGTGTAATGTACCCCAATGTTCATTGCAGCACTATTTACAATAGCCAGGACATGGAAACAACCTAAATGTCCAACGACAGATGAATAGATAAAGAAGATGTGGTACATATATGCAATGGAATATTACTCAGCCATAAAAAGGAACGAAGTTGGGTCATTTGTAGAGACATGGATGGACTTAGAGTCTGTCATACAGAGTGAAGTAAGCCAGAAAGAGAAAAACAAATATCGTATATTAACGCGTATGTGTGGAATCTAGAAAAATGGTACAGATGAACCTATTTCCAGGGCAGGAATAGAGACGCAGATGTAGAGAATAGACATGTGGACACAAGGGTTGAAGGCGAGGGTGGGACAAATTGGGAGACTAGGTTTGACATAAATACACGACCATGTGTAAAATAGATAGCTAGTGGGAACCTGCTGTATAGCACAGGGAGCTCAGCTCGGTGCTCTGTGACGACCTAGATAGGTGGGATGGAGGGGGTGGGAGGGAGGTCCAAGAGGGAGGGGGTATATGTATACATATAGCTGATTCACTTCATTGTACAGCAGAAACTAACACAACATTGTAAAGCAATTATACTCCGACTAAAAAAAAAAAAATTGGCTGTGTAACAGGATGGTGGACTTTTCCTCCCTCTTGGCTCTTGGTTCTGACATTTTTGTGTTACTGCCTACCTTCCACGTCAGCTCACCTCTGCACACTTCCATATGTGTTGGGATTTTGAGGTTGTTTTTTTCCCTAATTATTTCTGCCAGAAGCATCATGCTTCTAACAGCACACGTTCCCTTGCACCCATTTGTTCCAAATCAGTGAGCAGACGACGCCTGTAGGGCATGTGTCTCACACTCCTCTCCGAGGCCACTGGGCAGCTCTCCTCGGGTGGTCTGGGAGGATGCCTGGTGTCTGGCAGGTGGTGCAGATGCCAATTGCTAACATGTGTTCCCTCTTCCTACTCACCCAACCAGCCACCCACCCGGACAGACCGCCCCATCACCCTGAGCTTCCATTCTGTTCCCAGACCTCAAGAATCTAGGCCAGGCACTCTGGCAGAGAAGGATGCAGAAATAAAGAAGAGAGAGAAAGCTTCTTAGCTTCTCTGAGCCTCAGCTTTCTTAACCGTACAATGGCATGATAAGGCCATCCGGGCTCCCGAGGTTATTGAGAGTCAAGGACATTGGCAACTAAAGCACGTTAGTGCTTTGTACTTGGAATGCACTCAATAAATGGTTCCTGTTATTTCCCCAGTGCCCTCCTTGGGCCAGACTCTGTTTTAGGGACACAGGAAGATGAAATGAGCCAGAACCTTGTCTCTAAGAACTCACCTTCAATTGAGAGAAACACAGTGAACAGACCAGTATATATAGTGCAATGAGAGGCAGGAGCACAGAGGAGGCACCTAAACCAGGGTGGGGGTATCAGGGAAGCCTTCCTGGAGGAGGCAACAGCTGAACTGAGACTGAAAAGTGACTCCCTCTGCTATTTAGGTGATCCTGCCAAAAGCATGCCAGAGCCTCGTATGACATCAGTGGCAATATCCAGTGGAAGGCCTTTCCTATCTGCTCCAGCCCTGGCTGACCTCCTTTCTTGAACCCCCTCAGTTCTGTGCTGGAAAAAGAAATTTACACTTAACTATTTCTTCTCTCCTATAATATGTTTTCAATGCATATGAATGTCTCTAAAGACACCATCTTAAATGTTTCCATGACTCCCATATTCTCCAGCAAAGACCTTAATCGTTCATTCACTCATTCATTCACTCAGTTAATCAATCTACTAAGTCTCAGTCAACACCGATTGGTGACAAGATGAGGAAATCAGGTCCAGGTTCATTAAAGTGAAGTCTGTCTGAGGAATGATTAAAGAAGATGTGGTACATATATACAATGGAATATTACTCAACCATAAGAAGGAATGAAATTGGGTCATTTGTAAAGACGTGGATGGACCTGGAGAGTGTCATACAGAGTGAAGTAAGTCAGAAAAAGAAAAGCAAATATATTATAGCATATATGTGGAATCTAGAAAAATGGTACAGATGAACCAGTTTGCAAGGCAGAAATAGAGACACAGACATAGAGAACAAATGTATGGATACCAAGGGGGAAAGGGGTGGGGTGGGAGGAATCTGGAGACTGGGATTGATACATATACATTATTGATACTATGTATAAAATGGACAACTGATGGGAACATGCTGTATAGCACAGGGAACTCACCTAGTGCACTGTGGTAACCTAAATCGGAGGGAAGTCCAAAAAGGGAGGGGATACCTGTATGTGTATGGCTGATTCATTTTGTTGTTCAGTGGAGGCTAACACAATATTGTAAAGCAACCATACTCCAGTAAAAATTAACTTAAAAAATAAAATAAAAATAAATAAATAAATAAAAATTTGCATATTAAAAAAAAGAAAAAAAAGTGAAGTCTGTTTCTTTCCTGTCGCTGAGCTGCCATCTGGGTCCCAGTGGCTCCAGGCATCACTAATGGCAGCATCCATGGCAAGACAGCAGGATAGAAGGGCGGCTGAGTCTTGAACTCCCATGTCTAGTGTGTAACCTTTGTCATGCTCCTTCCTGGCTCTGACCCTCATTTTACGCTCATAATCCTGGGAGGTGGCATCTTTTATTCCCATTTTGCTGGTCACCGTCCCAGCAGGTCATGGTTGGGACAATTGGTGGTCAGCTCAGTCCACTCAAGGCGCCCGGCTGGCCCTACCTCAGCCCTTTCTGGTGCTGAATTTCCCTCTGGGGTCTGGCTGCCACACCCATTTGCCCCTGGTCATCTCTAGTCACTTTGTAACTCTGTATCTCAGAGCCACTTTACCCCTCCCGTGGCAACTCCTATTAATCTCACCCACAAGAACTGTCAGCTGTTTTCTGTATTCCTCTACAGGGCACACGGAACCTTCTGGATACAAAATTCAAGCCCTCCCTCTGTCTAACCATTGTGTGTACTGATTCTATTTTAATGTGGTCTCTTCTCAGAGTCCCGTATGGGAAATGATGTAAAATCTTCTCTGCTTTTGGCTTTTCCCACACCCTATCTAACAATCCTCTCCTAGGAGTCCTGCCTAGATGGACATCCCAACACAGCTGACTGCTTCCCGGCCTCTCTCCCCCTTCTACCCTCTCCACTCCACTGGGCTGGAAGGGGGTTACTCTAAGGAGTAGGGAGGAAGGTGGTTCAAGAAAGGAAGCCAGCTGACTGATTAGGAAATGTATCTCAGCAGATACTTGAAAATCTTACCTGTTACACTACCTGCCAAGGGTCTTGGGGGGGTTAAATGGGAGATGTATATGCATGCTATCTGTACACATGGGAATAGATTTTTAAAAAATACAGAGCGGATAGATTCTAGAATCAAACTTCTTGGGTTGACATTCTACCCCCACCAGCTAGAAGCTGGATAACCTTTGGCAAAACACTTAAACTCTCTGAACCTCAGTTTGCTCAACTGTAAAATGGGGACAATATTAACCCCTACCTCACTGACTTATGAGAAGTAAATAAAAGAATGCCCCGTGTTCATTAGGATGTGTGTTTGGGTGCTAATAGTAAAAATTGGGTGCCAATTTTATTTGAGGATATGTGCTCTTTCGTGTTAACCCTGAATAAAAATGAGTTTTTTTGTTAATAGGGAAGAAGAAAGTGAGTGTTGGTAGGTTTCTAGCAAATGATCTTTGCCATGGTTAGTGAAGTCATCTCAGCATAGTGCCTAGTACTGAAAAATGCTAGTTAGTAGCAGTGATATTGGTCATGAACTACATCCATGGGACCTGAAATTTGGACTGGCAACTACATGGTTACAAGGCAATTAAGGGAAGAAAGGCTGTGGGGTCCTCTGGATTCACCCAGTTGTCATCATTGCAGACAACTCGGTACTCATCATTTCCTTGCCAGATCCCTCTTTGCATGGCAGAGACTAGGTGCTTAATAAGTATTTTGCTGAGTGAATGAATGAATGAACCCCTTTGGTTTACCCTTCCCAACGCATGTTGAATCTGTCCCCACAATCTCCTACTGACCTCTGAGTGGCTTTGTTTGAGCACCAGTGGCAAAACCCAGCTCTGTACTTCCCACAGTGCACAACAGCAAAATCTCATATTAGATTTCACTTCCAGCATTTCCTGGCCTGAACTTTGGAATATGCCAGGCTTTATGCACCCTACCCTTTTGTGTGCCAGTGTCTGTCTCCCTCACTACCCCCTAAAGGTGCTAATCCAGCCACTCACTGTAAATGGTGTGAATTTCTTCCAACTGCCACAGTCATGTTTCTTAATCAATAGCCCGACTTGTCAGCACCAAGTAAACACAGCTTTGATTTGAAGAGGAGGAAGCCAAAGGACACTGCTGCAAAAGCACACAGAGAAGGAACCCTTTCTTCCGTACATTAATTAGTTAAGTCAACAAATAATAGCAATCTTTGAGCGATGATTACGTGCCAGGCACTGCTCTGAGCATTATACACGTGTGGACTCAGTTTATCCCTACAATCTTTCAAGGTATTGTGACTGTCCTATTTTATATGTGAGGGAAGAGATAGCTTAATAGTTACTGAAATGTATCATGAGTCAGGCACCGTGCCTGGGAGCCGAAGACGTGGTAGTGAATAGGAACAGACATGAATTTCTGTCTCATGGTGCTTAGACTCTAGGAGAAGGACATGGACAACAAGAAAAGAGCAAGGTCAACACACTCATTTCAAACACTGTTTCAGCTGGGATGCTTTTGGCTGCAAGTACCAGATAACCTAATACAGTGGTATAAACCCTAGGGATTTATTTTTCTCCGTGGAAGAGATGGTAAAAGGATGCTGGTGCTGGTTCTATGGCTCAAGAATCCAATATTTGCCAGGTCTTTCCCTCATGGTCGTGGAATTGCTGAACAGCTCTAGTCATAGCCCCTGTGATTCAGCAGAAAGGTGGAAGATGGGGGAGGGGCAGTGCCTGCATCTCTCATTGGCCAGATCCGGGTCAGATGGCCACCTCCACCTGGATGGTCACTAAGGAGAAGGATGCTGACAGTGGAAGTCAGGTCAGCCAACCAACAGTGTCTGACACAGACTGTGCTATGGAAGAAACCAAATGGGATCGTGGGAGGGAGGGCTCCTGGCTTGGGGAGGGGGACATTTGAACAGAAAGTTGATGACTAGGGGCCAGCCCTGCACAGATCTGGGGACATAGCAAAGCAAAGAGCCTTATTCAGAAATGAGCATGGTGAGGTGTTGGGAGAGAGAGAAGTCCAGAGTGGCTGGAGCATGCGAGTCACGGGGAGCAAGACAGATGGAGGGTGTGTAGGAAGACAAGAGTTAGATCATGCGGAGTCTCTTAGGTCCTTTAAGGAGCTTGGATCTTACTCTCTGTGTGATGGGAAGTTACTGGAAGCTTTTAATCAGGGGGGTGAAATGACCTGATTCATGTCTTAAAATGAATTATTGGAGCAGAAGAAGTGTTTGAGGGTCACGAGGCTTAAGGAGACTTAATTCCAGGGGACGGTATTGTTTTTCCCAACTCCTTCTTCTTGGGTTTACTTTTTCTGCCTTTTGGACCTCTTCCATCCCCACTTTTTATTTCACAGCAGCTGCTGGAGAGCTGGACTGTGTCATCTCTGTGCCCCCAGTACCTAGGTCAAGGCCAGGAACGTGGTAGCACTTGGTAAACATCACTTGAGCTGAACAGGATGGAGGCAAGCACTTTACTCCAGGGTTCCCAAACTTCTGCCACTCACACCCCACGTTTGTGGGTTTTGGCTAGATCAGTGGCTCTTAACCAAGGGAGTTTGCCTTCCAGGGGGCATTTGGCAATGTCTGGAGATATTTTTGGCTGTCACAACCAGAAGGAGTGAGGCATTTGCTTCTGGCATCTAGGGGGTAGAGACCCGGCATGCCGCTAACCATCCTACACTGCGTGAGTCAGCCCCCGCACTGCAGGATCATCTGGCCCCGAATGCCAGCAGTGCTGAGGCTGAGGCAACTTGGACTAGATCTACATACCTATTCTATTATTTCCTTAATCTTTCCCTTTACATCAGTTCACTTTTTAATTTTAAAAAACCTTTAGAGAAACCATTTATCATTGCACAAGAAAGAAACCAGTGTCTTTCAAATACTGATTACATCCTAGCTGGACATTGTTACTAGTCAAGGCTCTGAGTTTTCTTTTGTTAAAAAGGGAGTCTGGGGACTTCCCTGGCCAGGGAACTAGATCCCACATGCATGCCGCAACTAAGAGTTGCATGTCTGCGTGCCGCAACTAAGACCCGGCACAACCAAATAAATAAATAAATAAATAAATAAAGGGAGTCTGGGGACTTCCTTGGCTGTCCAGTGGTTAGGATTCCGAGCTTCCGCTGCAGGGGGCACAGGTTCCATCCCTGGTCAGGGAACTAAGATCGTGCATGTCGAGGCGTGGCCAAAAAAAGCGGGGGTAGGGGAGAGTTTGGTCAATGTCTTGAAAGACTGAGGAACTGTTTCAGATTAAATGGGAGTTTAGAGAAGGAACAGATAAATGCATATAATTCTGGACTGGATCCCGGATCCGAAAATCGAAAATTACTGAAATGACTTTATTGGGACAATTCACAAACTTTGACTATGGACTACGTATTAGATACTGGCGTAGTATCAATATTAAATTTCCTAAATTTCGTAGCTCTATGGTGGCTATGCAAGGGAATGTTCTTGTTCTTAGGAGATACATGAAATATTTAGGAATAAAAGATCACAGTATTGGCAACTTATTCTCAAATGCTATTTTTGAAAAGTGTGTATATGTGCATGTTTGTGTATATATATGTATACACACATATATATGTATGTATATATGTGTGTGTATGTACACATACGTATACATAAACACCCACACAGAGAAAGCAAAAATGCCACAAATGGTGAATCCAGGTGAAAAGTATAAGATAGTCTATTGTATTGTTCTTGCAACTTTTCTGTAGGTTTGGCTTTTTGCAGAATAAAAATTAAAAGCAAGAAAACAAATGAAACATCTCTCTTGACTGTACCTCTAATATGACAAAGTTCTCGAATTTTTTAAAAGCTCAGGAGGGCTTCAATATTAGTTTCTAATGAGTTGAACACTTTGTAATTTACTCCTAAAATAGTTAACAAAAATTAAGATGTCTACCAAATGGAAAAATACCATGTTCCCTGCCATCATATTTATGTTGATAAGATAGGCAAGTTAACTCAAGAATGGTGCTGGAATTGTTTGGGCGGGGGGGTGTTCTAATGTCATGACATCACTTGTCTGGAGAGGTTAGTTACATAGAACTTTGAGAGTGTGTTCTTATCAGTGTGCCTGAGGTTGCGATGCTCTTGGTAAGTGTCGATTGATAAATAAAGGAAAACATTTTATTTAAAAAAAGATTAGCAGGCGTCAGCCAGGTGTTAAAGATAAAGGAGCACCAGCAAGAGACTTTCTCAGCAGAAGGACAGACAGCCAGTTGAAAGAGGGGTGATTTTCTTGCTCTGTGAGTCAGGATTTTCAGCCCAGGGCCAGCCACCCTGAGGCCTCTGGAGGCTCAGCCATTGGTATTTCTCTTCAGTCCCATGAAAGTACAAGCTGTGAGACTCAGTTTTCTCAGCTGCAAAATGGAGATAACACACCACAAGCCAGGTGCCAATCTGGAGACGGGTGGTCCTGCGATCTGTGGTCTCTCAGCAGTACTGACTTGACTTGCCACACCCACCCACATTCCAAGTCCCGAGGAAATTCCAGTGTCCTTGCAAAGACGTCATCAGATTCCTGGGGCCTGACACTCTCGCTGTCACCGGGGTGGGCCTCGACTGCCTCCTGTCTCAGCCCACTTTTCATTCTCCCTCTGGGTCTCATGGCAATCATCTCCACTCTGCAGGAGTTCGGTCCCCCCTTTTGCTGTGATTTCTGGCATACACACAAAGACAAAGACACACACAAACACACCCAGACACAAACACACACAGACACACAGGGACATACACAAACTCAGAAACAAAGGCACATGAAAACAGACACGCCCAAGCATAGACAGGCACAGCGATACGCACAGACTGAGACAAAAGCATTCACAGAGACACACACAGATGCACGTACAGACACACATACAGATATACACAAAGACGGACACATACAGACACACCAGACCTCAGTGTGTGGTAGACTTTACAAGGGACTGGGGGTCTGGAAGGAGTTTTCAATGCAAACAATTGGTAAATGTGTACTTGATATCTTCCATACAAGTCTCCGGAATATCCTTCTCTTCCTCCCTTCTTTTACCCTCACCCCACCCCCAATATTCTTCTCTACTTTTGTTTCTTAAAGGAACAACTCCTTTCTTCTCAACTTCATAATTTCACGCTCTGCTCTGGACATCCCCGCGCATGTCTTTTCTCTCACGAACGTGCTCTGCTAAGGAACAGGCCTTCCGGTCTGGCCTCTTCCTCTCATAGCAGGTTTCATGAAGGAAAAGAGCAGCAGAAAGATTGATTTCCTCACTCATATGAATTATGCCACACGCCCTCACACGACCTTAAAATACCAGCATGGTGTCTTAGTCTGTTCTGGCTGCTATAACAAAAATACCATAAACTGGGTGGTTCCAAAACATTTATTGCTCACAGTTCTGGAGGCTGGAAGTCCAAGAGCAAGTTGCCGGCAGATTTGGTGCCTGGTGACAGCCCATTTCCAGGCCCACAGACACTGACTTCTCACTGTGTCCTCATATGGTGGAAGGGGTGAGGGAGCACTGTGGGGTCTCTGTTACAAGGGCACTAATCCCATCCATGGCGCTCCACCCTCATGACCTAATCACCTCCCAAAGGTCCCACCTCCTAACACCATCCCAGTGAGTGTTAGGTTTCAACATACGAATTTGGGGTGGGGGAGACACAAATATTTAGAGCACAGCACATGATTATGCTGTCTGGTATTACATTTAGGGAGGGTTTGGCCTGGTCATGGTGGTGATGGTTTCATTCATTGCTGCCCAGTAGGGTCGCTGGGAGGACCACGTGAAATGCAGTGGTAGTTGTGGTGGTGGTGGACACTGTGGGGTTAGGATTCTTTTCTATGTCGACTTATGGCCTAGTGTTCCTGGTGGTCGGTGCCTCATCTCCTCAAACACACCAAGACCTCTCCTGGCTCAGGGTTTTGTACATGTTGTCCCCTCTGCTTGGGGTTCTTCTTCTCCATTTTTGACGTGTTTATCTCCTTCTCATTCCTCAGGTCTCAGCCTTGGTGTCATCACCTTAGAAATGTTTTCCCAGACCTCTTTGTTGATTTCCTTCATGCTATTTGTCACGCAAATAGCACAGTTATTTTCACTTTCTTTTGTACTTTATTTCTGGTCTCATCCCCTAGATGGTAAGCTCTCTGAGGACAGGAACCATGCCTCATGTTCACCATCATATCCCCAGAGCCCAGCACAGGACTTAATATGCATTTGAGGTTGAATGAAACACCCCCTCAAATCTCTCTTCCAAGAAATGGATAGCTCTTACGGGCCTTACTTTTTTTTTTTTTTTTAACATCTTTATTGGAGTATAATTGCTATACAATGGTGTGTTAGTTTCTGCTGTATAACGAAATGAATCAGCTATATATATACATATATCCCCATATCTCCTCCCTCTTGCGTCTCCCTCCCACCCTCCCTATCCTACCTCTCTAGGTGGTCACAAAGCACCAAGCTGATCTCCCTGTGCTATGCAGCTGCTTCCCACTAGCTATCTATTTTACAAGGGCCTGACTTCTTATACCAGTTTTAGAATGGACTATTTCCAGGTTGCTCCCTATCAGCAATAACTAGGTAAATTCAGCACCTCGTTTTTAAAAACTTTTTCTTTCAGACCTACAGAAAAGTTGCAGAAACAGCAGAATATTCGCATATACTCTTCACCCTGCCTCTCCTAATGTTAGCGTCTTTTACAACTGCAGTACAATTGTTGAAACTAAGAAATAAACATGGGCACAATATTATTAACTAACCTATAGACTTTGTTCAGATTTCACCAGTTTTTCCTTCTGACGTCAGTTTTCTGTCCAGGGTCTCACATTGCATTTAGTCCTTGTGTCTCCTTGGTGACCTCCTATCTGTGACAATTCCTCAGTCTTTCCTAGTCTCGTGTGAATTTGATATTAAAAAAAAAAAAATACTGGTCAGGTATTTTGTAGAATACCTCCATTTTTTTTTTTTTTTTAATGTTTTCTCCTGATGCGACAGGGGTTTGGGGTTCTGAGGAAGTGTACCACCAAGATGAAGTGCGCTTCTCATTGAATCGTATCAGGGATAACTAAAAACATGACTTACTACTAGTGATGGTAAACTTAATTGCTTGGTTAATGTGGTGTCTGTTGGGTTTCTTCACTGTAAATTTACTACTTTTTCCCTTTGTAATTAGTAAATATTGGGGGAGAGATACTTTGAGACTATCCTGTTTCTCCTCACAATTTTGACAGCTTAAATTTTAGTATCCATCTGTGGATTTTACCTGAGGCAATTATTACTGTGGTGTTCTGGAGGTGATTTTTCTACTTCCCTTATTCCTTCTACATTTATTAATTGTAATTCTTCTTTAAGGTAAGACTCCCTTCCTTTCTTCTCTCCTTGCTTCCATCAATATGGACTCATGGGTATTTATTTTATTCTATGGCTTATAATCCAATCCTGTCATAATTTTCTTGCTCCAATTGTTCCAGCTTTGACCACTGGGAGCTATTTCAGGCTGGTTCATATACCCTTGCAATAAGCCCCCAACCTTTTTTGAGCAATTCCCTATTTTCTGGCGCTACGTGGTGTTCAAGGCTCATCTTGTATTTTCCTTGCCCCAGCTTTGGAATCAACCACTTTTCCAAGGAGCCCTGGCTCCTTTCATTGAAGAATGGTGTTTAGAAACCAAGATCTTGGTGGCAAGTGTGCTCATTGCTACTGGGGAATCCTTGCTTCTAGGTCCTCTCAGTGTTCGGAGCTTGGAAATATATTATGTATGCTAATCCATGCATACACGCTTCTATATTTATATCTGTATCTATCTGTCTATCTATCTATCTATCTATCTATTTTTTTAAACTTTAGTTCATACTGATACTACTGATTTCAGTTCATCACCATAGGGTCATTCATGCCTCCCTCCTTATTTGTAACTTTCCTGATTTGTAACTTCATTTGTTTTTTAATTGAAGAATTTGATAAATTGTGAAAAATGTTCCCTTCTCATGCCTACCCTCTTCTTTTCTCCCCCGGAAATGACTGACATGAGAATAGGATGTTGAGTGCTAGAGGTTGCTGTCAGAAGCTAGACAAAAGAGAACCCAGTAGATTTCATGGTCCTTCTTAGTGCAAAAAGCACTAATTACACACTTTATACTTTATCAGCAGTGGGGTGCAGGAGGGTCAGCCCAGGCTCTGGAATGTGAGCTCATTGTTCCAGCCAAATGAGTCAGATGGGAATGCAAATTTTATTCGAGCAGTTTTGTATCAACATGGTTATGGAAAAAAAAAATTTGCCTATTTTTTTTCTCTCTGGAGAAAACTCTCACGCAGTGATCCTCTTACCCTGACCACTGTCCTTGCTCCTGGAAGCACCTTGCCTCTTGCTGCTGCCCTCTTACCTCCTCATTGATTTCTGCCCTCTGTCCCTCCCAACATGCATGCTGTCCTCTTTCCCTCTGACTCCCCATTTCCATTTTCACAGACTTTGTGAATTTTCACTTAAATGCAGATCCCAGCAGAAACCATTCATGGCTGGGTCTTCAGAACCTTCTCAATCAGAAAATCCAACTTCATATTTTTCAAAATTTTGTTGTCTGAGGTTTGGTTTTCCTCTTCCGTTCCCTGTTCTTGTAATACTTCGGGTGTGGGGGAATGTTCTGTTTTTCCGTCCTTTCATAACAGCTTGGAGTTGTTCAGCATGAAACCTCAAGAAATTCTTTGCTGAAAACCCATGTTTTGCCCTCCACACTCCGAATAGGTGAAAGATAAGTAAGGAAGAGCAAGAGTGGCTCACTCTGATGGCATATGAAGCACTTTTTATTTGAAATTCAAAAGCCTGACTCTTTTAGCTCCCCCACGAAAAATAAAATAAGCCCATTGGAGGTATTATTCCTTTTGGTGTTATCAACAATTCCAGAAGCCCACAGACCTATTTGACTGGTACCCTGTCATTCCCATAGCCAGGGGAGGGGACACCCTCGCAGTGGCCTGGGCTGACCAAAAATGAACCCAGAATGAACCCGGAGGGGGATGATGTCAAGTCAGTGAGACAGAGCACCTCGGGAGAGCCCATATTTTCTTAGCTGTATCCAGGAAGCCTGGATGGAAAGGTCTTGGCAGCCACAAACTTCCTGAAGAGCCAACTGGGCATCTTCCTAGGGAGTAGCAGGGATGCTAAATCATAGTGGGCACTGAACCATCAATGAGACAATGAAGAACTGCTTTTGAGAATCCCAAGAATACTGTCTATTCTTGGAAGGAATGCTTAGCAAAGTCACTTAGGGCTGGCGGGAAGGGAGGAGGATGTGGTGAGTAATAATATTAACAATGATAGCTATGGGGGCATGCCGAGCCGTAGTAATAGTAATAATAAGAAGGAGGCGATGACGACAGTGATAACAACGATGAAATCGGCTGGAAATTAATTCAGCTCTGCCTTATGAGCTGGGTGGTGTACATAAATTTATTGTACGCATCATATCTCATTGAATTCTCAAAACAACTGTGTGAGGCAGGTACTGTCATTAGCCCCATTTTTCATCTAAGAAACTGAGGCTCGCAAGATACTACGTACGGGGCTTGCAGTCCCAAAGCTACAAAGTGGCTGGATTAGAATCCTGAACCTGCTTTCTGAAATACTCTGCTGTGTTGTCTTCTTGGGAGGGTCTGTCCTGCAAGCTGTAGGGCCTTGGTTTCGCTGAGCTAGGTATTCGGACGGTTGTGGCGGATGCATCAGCAGGAGTGCCCACGATGCTAGTCACACGGCCTAGAGAAAGGAAGCGAGGGGCCCTCCCTCCATAGGCTGCAATCTAATGGAGGAGGCATTTGCAGGGCCACGTGTAAGACCTACTGCGGGGCATGGTCAACCACGGAGGATGGGTTCATCAAACCATTTATCTAAAGATCTGGCAGCTGTTTGGAGACAGGGTAGTAGGAAGAGAGGGAAGGCACGTCAGGCAGTGGGGCCAGCAGAAGCCAAAGCACAGAGGTGTGAAATGGTAGTGTGGGCGAGAAAGGCAAGCAGTTTGGTGTGGCTAGAAGCTAGGGTTCTAGGTGAAGGGGTAGACAAAAGCTATAGCTGGAGAGACAAGCAGGGGGCCTTGTGTGAACCAGCTACACCCAGTGTTTCAGAACGTCAGCTCTAGATACAGAAGAACCTGGGTGTGGATTCCAGTTCAGCCTTGTACTAGCTGTGTGACCATGGGTGATGTTTTAGAACTTCTCTGAGTTTCAATTTTCATCTTTGGAAAACAGAGAGACAAATAATACCATCTACGTTAGGACGAGGAAATGGAGAGCCCAAGTACCCAATCTTGGATCACACCATTGATGAATGGATTTGCCAGGATGCACATCTGCTTTCTATTACACATACAACTTTACAGTTCATATAGCTCCTATATATTCTCACTTAATTTTACAGATTTCAGGTCACTAAACTATATTTGCATTGTAATTTTTCTCTCTGTAATTGTCATGCCTAGTCTACGTGGCACTCAGGGGTAAGCATCCTGTCTGACTCTACCATGACATGGTGGGTCAATAGTAATGCAAGGGTCTCAGGTTTGCCAGTGCATCAGAATCACGGGGGAGCCCCAGAAAACTGCAGCGGTCGGGGCCCCATCTCAGCATAACTGCACCAGAACCTTCAGGACTGCTGCTTGAGCTTTCTCTTTTATCCATCTGTGATTTGAACCATAGCAGAAAAGTGTTTCTTGAGTAAGTGAGTAAATGACCGTACTGTATGTATCGATCAGTATAGGCTAGTACATGCTATGACAACCAGCAACCCCGAACAATAAAGGTTTGGTCTTTGCTCACATTATATGTCCGTGATGGATTGGCTGGGGGCTCTGCTGCTCAATAGAGCAGCAGCTCAGAAGTGACACATACTCCCTCCATTCACACTCCTTGGCTGGGACTAGTCATGTGACCCCACCCAAGTGGCCCAAGAAGTGGGTTCCAGTGTGTGCCCAGAAGGTGGGGAGCCAGAGGTGAGCCACACAGATGAATGCCAGATTCTATGAAGCCAGCTTCATTTTCATTTCAAAATGAGACTTAAGAAGCTTGCTCAAAGCCAGATAGCAAATATGGAGCTGGACTTGAGCTCTTTTTCTGTTTTTCTCCTGGCTCAAGACCATACATTTTTTTTTTTTTTCAATGGAATGAGGCTGGATGGTGCATGGCATTAAACATAGTGGTTAAAAGCCTGGGATCTGGATTGCCTCCAGACCTTCAGCTCTGCCACTTACCAGATGTGTGAGCTGGGCAAGTGACAGAACCACTTTGTGGCCATCAAAGAGACAGTCAAAGGCTGGGAAGGGCAATGGAAGGATATGTTTTCTGGAATGAAGTGTTTGGGGCCAGGTAGGGCTTACCTGAGTGGGATTGATATTGGGTGGGGATGAAGGAGGTTGGTGTCAAAGGTTCCCAGGACTTGGGGTGGCCCCTGACACACCCAGGAGAGAAGAGAGCCTGTCCCCCATAAGTTGCTTCTTTCCTCCCTGCCCCAGTGGGAATGTCTGGGCTGCAAGGAACAGAGAAGCCAACTCAGGTTGATTTAACCACATGCATTAGCTCAGAGAAGGGGATGTCCAGGGCCTTGTAGGTCTGGGATCAGTCCAGCAGCTTGGTAATGTAGTCAAGGACCCAGGATCTTTTGCTTCCTCTGCTCTGCCTTGTAGACTCTACCTTATCCAGCAGTTACGGAAGAAGCCACTGATGGCAACTGAGATTCCATGCCAGGCAGGGAGAGCGAGCTGGCTTCCCGGGGCTCTCTCTTCCAGCAGAGAAATTTCCCTTTGCCACTGCCCCAGCGAGTCTCTCTCCAAGTCTCACTGGTTCCAACCAGCTTCAGCCTATGAGAGGTCAGCGTTCTTGGTGGAAACGCTGGCCGATTTAAGCAGAAAGGGGAATGTAATAAAGGATGTTAGGTAACCCACAGAATCATTGGGAGGGCTGGAGGAAAGAAATTGAGGCTAAGCTTCTAGGAAAAATGCCCCAAACCACACTGCAGGCCTGGCCTCATCAGCTAACCATCACCCTGCCTGAGTTTGCCGTCACTACAACCATCGCTGCCGTCAGCACCCGTGCGGCTTCTCCACTGGGAGCTCGGCCCTGCAACCGCCATCCCCAAAGCTGGTTGCTTTGGCCACTGGTCACATCAACAGAACCGAGGCTCACGACCAGATTCAGCCTCACGTGGTACATCTGGCTGGCAGAGTTTATGTCATATCCCTTGTCCTAGTTGCAAGGGAGGCTGGAGATGTGCAGCCTGATTTCTACTCTAGGGTGGTGGGATGTAAAATGTGAGATCTCCTCAAATACAGATCGGCTGGAGATACATCAGCTGTGTCACGACAGCCTGCCCATCCTTGACAGAGCACTGGTGGGGCAGAGGCGGTAGGAGTCCATAATGAGCTTGGATTGACCCATGGGGAGGGATGGTACGTGGAGACCAATGGTGTTGCCCGGGACACACATCTGTCTCCAGGCGGGTTCTCTCCTCTCTACTGTCCCCATGTGATCAGGGTGTGTACCTGCCTGAGATGCCTCTTAAGGCCCCAGTCCACCCAGCTCTCCCAGTTACCTACTCTCACCTATTCTTTATGGACCCACCCCTATCTCCGCAATGCTCTCCCCTCTCCTCCTTGCCTAGTTCACGCTAATGCATCCTCCAGAACTCAAGTTCAAGGCAAATTCTTTCCTACCCTTCCATCCAGCCTCTTTTTTTTTTTCCTGGTCATTTGCTCTTCTTTTTTTTTTTTTTTAATTTTTTTTTTTTTAACTTTTTGGGTTTATTTTTTTATTTATTTATGGCTGTGTTGTATCTTCGTTTCTGTGCGAGGGCTTTCTCTAGTTGTGGCAAGTGGGGGCCACTCTTCATCGCAGTGCGCGGGCCTCTCATTATTGCGGCCTCTCTTGTTGCAGAGCACAGGCTCCAGACGCGCAGGCTCAGTAGTTGTGGCTCACGGGCCCAGTCTCTCCGCGGCATGTGGGATCTTCCCAGACCGGGGCTTGAACCCGTGTCCCCTGCATTGGCAGGCAGATTCTCAACCACTGCACCACCAGGGAAGCCCCATTTGCTCTTCTTTTTCGTTCTATATATCACATGACATTTCAACATTTATTGGTTCAGTTATTTAATTAACACCTCTCTTCCCTCTAGGCCATCAATATGATGAGAGCATAGGCTGTGTCTTGCTCACAGCTACTAACACAGTAATTGGCACTTAAGTGCTTAAGTTTTTATTGACTGAACGAGGGTTAAACAAATCCCATTATGGGCATTTATAAAGTTCCTCTTGGATCAAAGACATTTTAATAGCGCTTTTTGGAAACCACAGGTTAAACCCTTAGAGGTATACATATTAGAATCACCCTGATTTTTTTTTTTCCCCATCTATAATGCCCTCCATGGATCCTATTACATCCACCCCTGCCCTGTGAGAATCACTTCCACAGTGAGCCATTGCCATTGATGGGAACATGTGACATGCCTTGTATCAGGGTAGAAACCTAACCTGGGGTACCATGGCCTGAGGGTAGGGGCAGCTTCAGTTCCTATAAAAACTTTCCTCATGATGTCACAGTGATTATATTAACCCCCAACCTGACGAAAATTCTCTTAACAAGTTTCTTTTTGTTTTTGCCAACAACTTAAAAATATTTGGGTGGCTTTTCCTATGTAAGGGGAACCTTTTGTAAAACAGGCTGCCAGTCTCCCAGGAAACAGGGAAGAGAGAGCGCATCAGAGCTTCAGGAGAGCCTGGTCTCTTTCCACCATCAGGAGGAAGGGTGGGGGTAATTCTGTCCGATAAAGAGCAGTGGATTGTTTCCAGTGTGCTAGAAACTAATTTTATTTCCATATCTGAGCATATAAGGTGACACCCTCCAAATTGATTTGGAATTTATATTGGGAGATGGGGAGAGAATAAAATAACTCAGACATGTAATAATAGCTATAATTTACTGAGTGCTTAATCTGTGCAAGGCACTTTTCTACATGCTTCACATACATTAACTGGGTCCTCTTCGCAGCAAACTATTTATATCTTTATTTTAGATCAGCAGTCCTCAACCTTTTTGGCACCAGAGACTGGTTTCATGGAAGACAATTTTTCCACGGACGGGGTGCAGGGGGAGGGGAGCGATGGTTCAGGCGGTGATGCGAGCGACGGGGAGCGATGGGGAGCGATGGGGAGGGGCAGATGAAGCTTCACTCGCTCACCTGCCGCTCACCTCCTGCCGTGTGGCCCGGTTCCTAACAGGCCGCGAATGCAGCCCGGGGGGTTGGGGACCCCTGTTTTAGATGAGAATATCAAGGCACAGTCCACCCAGATACGTATGGTATCTTAGATTGGAGTCCTGACCTCAGGGGACTTCTAGCTTTTCAGCTTTATGAAGGCTTTTGGGGTAGGGAGAAACTTGTTGGTCCCTGAGGCCAAAGTTTGCAGGTCTGGGGACAGCCTGACCCGGTGGAACTCCAGCCTTCCCACTTACCACCTGTGTGTATCTTTGGGCTGGGCAACTTCTCTCTCCTCTTAGGCCCTTGGTTTCCTCACCCGCAAAATGGGGACAACGATACCTCCCTCCCGATGGGATTATTGGGAGGACTAAATTAGCTAATGAATGGACAGCACCTGGAGCAGTGCTTGGTACCCTGTAGCTGCCCATCAGATGTGATTTCCCTTCCTCTCTCACTTCCTCCATCAGGTGGGTTGGGTGCTGTTCACACCTGGAGGGCACCTATTACCTCTGGCCTGCAGGAAGTGGCATTATTTCCGGAGGGAGTGAGCAGGCTTGCAGGGTGGGCAGGCCAGAGTTTGCTGAGATGGATGTGAGTGTCAGGTGGCCTGGGCAAGCCCCTGCAGACCCTGATGCAAGGTAAAGGAATAGCTAGAACCTCCAAGGCTTTTGATTTTACAGCAGCTTGTTGGCCCAGATATGCTAGCTCATGGGACTTTAGTGCAAGGCAGTACTGGGTTCTGGATTCAGACCCAGGTTCACACCCTGTCTTACTGTGGAGCCTTAGGCCAATTTCTTCATCTCTCTGAGTCTCCATTTTCCTATGACTTGACTTGGAAGAATATTGGTAGTGACCTTGAAATGCCCTCAATAAATGTTAGCCCCTCTTTTTTAGAAACAATTATATGTATAAGGTTAAGATTTTACCCCTAGGAAGAAGTCACACCTTTCTCTGCGCCCCCTGACATCCATGTACATTCTGGTTCTGTGTCCTGTGTCCCATTCTACTGTGCTTTCTACCGTCAAAACGCCACCAGTCTAAAGAGGAGACAATCGAATATAAATAGTTTTCAGGGCCCTGTACAGGGTCTGGCACAGGGAGGTTTAGGAAGTTCGTGTAATGGGGGAGAAGGATTTTCCTGACAGCAGCTCCATAAAACCAGAGGGACGGTAGCAACTGCCCTCCTAGGAGCGCCTCCTCTCACCTTGGTGAACCTTGGGAGGGAAGTAAAAAAGGGCTGAGATTTAGCGCCCTCAGCGGAAGGAACAGGGACAGGGTCTGGGGATTGTCATGGAGGCGGGAAAACTGGGCTTTGGCTTGAGCGTCAGACAACCCCGGATGCCCACTCCTAGCTGTGTGACCTAGAGGTAGCAGTTGTTAACCTGGCCAAGCCTCCATTTTATCCTCTCTGGAACGGATAGGATGGTAATACCCACTTCCTGGGGGCTCTTGTGAGGACCCAGGAGGAGTTGTAAAAGTACTCGGCACCCAGGAAGCATTCCAAGACTGGCTGCTAGGATTATTGTTGTCACAGTGGTCAAAGCCTTTGCAAAGTCTCCAAGGTCCGGGGCCCCGGGCGCGCGCATGCGCACGCGCACCCGGTCAGCCAGGTGAGAGGGAGGCTGCCGTCCCGCACCTGGCTTTTAACCCTTCACCTTCACGGAGCGGAGGTGGGCGGAGCGGATGCAGAGACCGGGACGCGGGGTCGCGAGCCCGGCTAGACCTAACCCCAGGGCGAGGGGTCGGCTCTTTGGGAGCGCGCCTACAGGCCGGGGTCCGCGCGCGCCGCGGAGGGGGCGGGGAAGCGCGGAGGGGAGCGAAGTCTCGCGAGATCGCGCGGCGGCTGTAGCGGCGGCGGTGGCGGCGGTCCGGGAGGTGAGCTGCGGGCGGCGGCAGCTGCTGCGGCGGCTGCCGTTGGGGCTGAGGAGCGGGTGAGAGCGGCGGAGACTGAGGGCCGGACGGGGGAGCCGGCCGGGCGGGCGGCCCGCGTCCTGGGCGGCCTCCCCAGCCGGCCCTGCGGCTGCAGCGGAGCCGCCGGGTCCGCGCCGTCCCGGGACCCGCGCGGGCGGGGCGGGGCTGCCGGGCCAGGGCCGCGGGACCGCAGGGCCAGTCCTCTCGCAGCCAGTCCCCGCACGCGGGTGCGACCGCGAGGCGCGCCTCAGTTTCCCCCGGCGGCGGGTTGGCGCCGTGGACGCGGCGCTGCTGCCCGCGGCAACACCATTTATTGAGCCTTAACCGTCTGCCCGCGCTTACGCGGTTCCACTGCTGGGCTGCACGGAGAGTTGAAGCGCCCTGCCCAGGGTCACGCTGCTGGGACACGGTGGAATCGGGGTTTAAGCCCAGGCACAGCGAGTCCAGCGCCCCGCCCCGTACTTGCCTCCCATCCTTCTCCCCACCCCCACTCGCTGGGTTTTAGGGCTCGAGTTCTACTCCTCCGGTCCCGATTGGGCTGCAGAGGGTGTGTCTGGGGACCCCCCGCCCCCTACTTGAATGCAGCATGGCATATGAGTTTATTGGGTGAGAGTCCTTGGCTTTTGTCGATTTCCCAAAAGGGTCCCTGCTCCCGAAATGGTCAATAACTTTTGTTTGGCCCTGTGTTGAGGGCAGAAGTGGGCTTAAAAGCAGCGGTGTGTGCCGGGGGTAGGGCGTCAGATCGAATGGAAGTGGAATATTGGAGCCCAGGGCTTGCTTTAAGCAAAGGAAACTCAAGTTTGTTTTTGGTTAAGCACGTGATTCCACTCTTTGGAGCAGTGGTGCTCAACTTTGTCAGACCAAGGCTCCTCCCCTTTGCAGCAAGAGTTTGTAAAGCCCCCATTACAGCTCTGAAATGAACTTCGTCAGTAATGTAACCTACCTACATACATAATTGAAAATCAGTGTGATGCTCCGATTTAAATGTAAGGGAGAAGTAAAAGGAGAACAATATATGACATGCATTGCCACATCACATCTAGCACATACTGCTGTGCTGTACCTGCTTCTAGTGAATAAGCTTGGCTTGAAGAGAGGTAAAAATATCAGGAGCTATCTCATACAAGAAAAGGAAAGATCAGAGAGGTAGACACAGGGGTAGGGGACGCCTAAGTGTTGGGATAAACTTTTTATGATAATGAAGAGAGAAACAAGTCCAGGTTGAATTAGGAATAACATGCCAAGATAAAGTACAGACTCTCTCAATCAACATGCAAATAATATTAATATAACCCCTCCATGCACGCCAAATTTTCAAACGACATTGTAGGGCAGCTTTTGTGCCACAAGCTTGGAGGTACTGCTGCTTCGAGGCACCGTGCTGGATTCCTACCGCTTATCACTGATAATAATGAATAAAATATTAGCTAGATTGAAGGGTTTTTTTTTGTTTGTTTGTTTTGCTTTGTTTTTGGTTCGGTGCCAGTACATTACTTAGTAGTGTAGGTATGCTCAGTATTGTGACACTGCAATTATATGTTGAGTTAATGCATGGTGTGAGGAAATGGTCACTAATTTTCAGACACGAGTTATTATTCAATCTCAACTTCTCTCACGTTAGCTACCTTCCCCTGAATTACTGGGGTTTTTCCATAGTTTCTTGTAAAAACTGTTCAGTATTGTGTTCTAAAGTAACGCCAGTTATGGTGATAAATCTGGCTGGTCATTGAAAAGATTCTCAGGACCAGGATAAATCTTCATTATGTAGATCTGTCCCATGCATTGTGAGAAGTTCGAGCATCCTGGCTTCCAGACACTAAATGCCAGTGGTGTGCCCCAGTCACTTGACAACTAAACATGTCTCTTAGAGGACCGTACTAGCTCCCTTGAGATCCACTCTATAGTCGTCGTTGTCTAGTCAGTTATAACAGGGAGGGGGGCCGAATTTAACTGACACTCAAACAGTTTTTATTGGGAACAGTTTTTCCCTGTTCTTTCTTTCTACTTACTAATATCCATATTAGAGAATTTGGTCAATGCATATTGTACAAGGGTGAAAACTAAAATGACCTATAATCACATTGTCCTCAGTCCTCCTAATATGATTCATTAGAAATTCTTTTCATTTGAAACTCTATTAGTCTTGCTGCTATGGGGAAAATGCAAATTGAGTTAAGAAAGTTCATCTCCGACTATTATATAGGTACAGTGTAACATGATGAATTTCTTCAACTTTTGTTAAATCTACAAAGGAAGTTTATTTTTCCTTTTCCTTGGATAGATAAATTGCTTCTTTGCTATAAGATGTTTGTTTATTGTTCATTGCTTGTTACTTTTGAAAGGTGCTGTGGAAACAAGCATGTAAGTAAAGGCTTTTGTCAGAAAAGAAGGATATATTTTGTACCTGCTTTTTGTATTTGGAGAGAGTATGGCTGTTGAACTTGAAACCTTTTATCCGGGCTTGGTAGTTTCTGGTGGGATTAATCGGGTGAGAGGGAAGAAGGGAGTTGGGGGCCTCCTTCCTTTCAGAACATGAAGTTTCTCCCACTGCCTCCTCTCCAGAGGTCTCCCAGGTGCCAGACCTAAAGGTTTTTCCTACAGTGATCCTCTGATTATTTTTACTTTCCCTTGACCCATATGTTTTAACAGGACTTTAACAAACTGCACTTATTAAGAAATGTGTTTGCCCTGTTTTGTTTTGTTTTTGTTTTGTTTCAATAAATGACATGGCACCTCCTAGCAGGAAGGAAGCAGGGTTTCAACCCTGAAGTGTTACTGCAGTTGGCCTTTAATTGGGGCGGGGGCCTTTTCAGGTGGACATTATTTACTAACTCATTAAACACTTATTGTGGGGGGAAAATAAATAAATAGCCTAGAGATAGCTACATTGAATACTTTTAGATTGGAAAATTATCCAAATTGAGTGATTAATTTGTATTACTTTGTGCGAGCAGTATCATGTTCCAGGGTAAAAAGAGGTCACTCTTTTTTAATCACTACCTTTTAAAAAAATACTCATATGTACAAAAATGAACCAAATAATATTGCGTGGAAGTTGAAACCGTTCCAGTGTTTAGGCGTGGGACAAATTGTTGTATGGACAAAAATCCATGCCTCTGTGGATGAAAATGCATAATTTATTATATGCATATCTCTGAGATTTATAATTAAGCTATTTCATTGATTTTTTTTTTAAGATGCGTACCTGAGATGGACTAGTATCTTAAAATTGACAAGTCATGGTTTAATTGGCAACTTTTGTTCTTTCTTAGTGGTACATAAAATAATAGTGTGTCTGGAAATGATGGCATCTTATCGATAGATGCAGTAAGATAGGGATATGTAGAAATTTCAGCACATTGATTAATGTTTAACACCAAAAACTTTATACAAAGGATGACTTGCAAAATAAAGATAACAGTTCCAGGTCCTTCCATCTCAACTAGAATTCTTTACTTGAAAGATGCCTTTAAAGATTTTCCCCCCATGTAAAACAAATGGAGAATCAGTGTTTGTAAATATAAGAACCATTTTCAAAATGTTTAGAAGGAAACAAACTGGTGATTTTTCATGGAGAGCAGATGGTATGGTTAATGTGTTTGAAATAAAGTTAATCAGACAGTATCACCAGGCAGATGTATGAATATGCCTTCTTGGGTTTTTTTTCCCCTTTCTGGAAGGTTCATAGGTCCACTTATAAATGAAAGTTGTCTCAAACGAGACATCCTTAAATTGAATTTCAACAATTCACTGTTATTTTAATAAGACATATGCTTGAAAGTGTATTTATTCCGTGTTAAAGACAGAATTTATATGGGAGGCTACATGATGTCTCCCAGCCTGGAAATCTGTGTATGGGCTCTGCTACTGAGGGCAAATTTCATAGGAAACTCAGCCACGTGAAGACTGTTTGCATACCTTCTTCCCCAGGTGGATTTGAGCTTTTCTTCTCAAGTGCACTCCCCGAACCTGCAGCACATCAGCAGCTTCCTGGAGCTTGTTTGAAATGCTGACTCAGGGACTCACCCCAGACTTACTGAACCAGAATCTGCTTTTTAACAATATCCTCCTCCAGGTGATGCATGAGGATGTGTAAGAAGCATTGGACCAGATCACTGGCTCTCAGCCTTGAGTGTGTATTACCAGAATTGCTCCCTACCACTCCCGGAGTTTCTGGTTCAGTAGGTCTGGGCTGGGGCTTGAGAATTTGCATTTAACAGGTTCTCAGGTAATGCTGATGCTGCTGGTCCAGGGACCATACTTTGAGAACCATTAGGCTAAAGCGTCCTCGTTGCACTTTCCTATTCTCTCTTCTGATTCCTTGCCCCCCAAATAGCACTTTTATAGATTATTATCATCATGTGCTTTAGCTTGATTAAAGAAAAAAAAATCAGATTGTCTTGTATGATTTTGTGATGGCCACACTAATCTTGCTTGTTAATATCTAATTTCAGAGAAAAATTCTTTTATTTTTATTTATTTACTATTACTTTTTTAGTTGATGTATAGTTGATTTACAATGTTGTGTTACTTTCAGGTGCGCAGCAAAGTGATTCAGTTATACATACATACATATATACACACATATATATATTCTTTTTCGGATTCTTTTCCATTATAGGTTATACAAGGTATTGAATATGGTTCCCTGTGCTATACAGTAGGTCCTTGTTTATCTTTTTTATATATAGTAGTGTGTATCTGTTAATCCCAAACTCCTATTTAGGAAAAAATTCTCTTTTAATGCATGTTGGATTTTGACTCTAGGTGCTAAGTAGTTCTCTTTCTCTTCGTCCTGTGAGTTATACTTTTAACACTTTAAAACTCTTTTTATGTATATAAAATGTTCCTGTGGTTCAAAAACTAAAATGGCGTATTTTGAGGAGTCTAATTTCCAACTCTCTCTTGCTCTAATATGCTCCCTTCGGCCACAGATAATTTTTTCTATTTGTTTCCTATAGATGTCTACGGTTTCTTTGTGTAGATACAAGCAGATACCAGTATACTCTATATATCCCCTCCTTTTTATATAAAATGTAAATTATTCTGACCCTGGTTTTTTTTTTTCGGTTAGTATACCTTTAGTATCTTTCTACATTAGTATATAGAAAACATTTATTTAACAGATGCAGAATATACCATTGTGTGGCCTGTGCCAGAGTTTATTGAAGTAGCCCCCATTGATGGATACTTGAGTGTTTTCCAGTCTCTTGCAGTCACAGCCTGTGGTGAATAACCTTGTGCACATATCACTTCGTATATGTGAGGTGTATCTGTGGGATATCTTTCCAGAAGTGGGATTGCTGGGTCAGTGAGCAATGCATTTATAATTTTGATAAATGCTGCCCTCTTTCAGGGTTGTACAATTTTGAACTCCTGCAAGTAATGCTTTAGAGTACCTGTCTCCATAGCCTCTCCCAATAGAGTGTTTACCAACCTTTGGATTTGTATCAGTCTGATACGTGAAAAGTTACTCGTGGTTTTAATGTGCATTACTTTGATTATGAATGAGGCTGAGCATCTTTTCATATGCTTAAAGGCTGTTTCTGTTTCCTTTTCTATGAACTATCTGTTCATGCCCTTTGCGCGTTTTTCTTTTGGATCGCTTCTTATCAGTTTCTAGGAATTTATAAATTAGAGAGATTAGCCCTTTGTGATGTGAGTTGCAATTTCCTCAAGCTTGTCATTTAAAAAAAATTTACTGTCATGTATTTTGGTATAGAGAAGGCTTTAAAGTTTTTTCTTTAAATTTTAAGTAGTTAATATTTTATGGTGTCTGGATTTTGAGTCACGGAAAGGCCTCCAAGAATTTGGATTTGGCCCATTTTTTTTCTTTCAGTGTTTTTTTCTTTTATGGTTTCATTTTTACACTTAAACTTTTGATCCATTTAGAATTTATTCTGGTGTTCAGGAGTGATATATAGATTCAATTTTTTCCATATGGCTACCAGTTATCTTTACCTATTTGTTTCAGAATACAATACACCTTCATTATATTCTGAATTTCCAGATGTATTGGGGTGCATCTCTGGACTTTCTGTTCTATTCCATTAAGTCTTTCTATTCCTGCACAAGTACACATTATTGGTTTTATAAAATGTCTTAATGCCTTGTAAAACTAGTTTCGCCTGTTGCCCTTCGTTTTCCTGGCAATTCTTGCTTGTTTATTTTTCCATGTGAACTTTAGAATCATTTGTCAGTTCCAGAAAAAAAAAAGCAAATTGAGATCGTGTTAAATTTATAAACATAGGGAGAATTGATATCTTTTGGATATTGAATTTTCCTATCCAAGAACATTGTGTATTTTTTCATTTGTTTGGTTTTACTCCCGAATCCTTCTGGAGCATTTTCAAGTTTTTCTCATATAGGTTTTGCCCATTTCTTATTAAATTTATTGTGTGTGTGTGTGTATATATACATATACATGTGTGTATATATATATATATTGTTTTTGTGAGATCTTCTCTTCCTTTATCTTTTCTAAGTGGTTTTGATTGTTTGTATGAAGGCTGTCTATTTCTGTGTAAGTACAGAAGTTTGTATACCCTGAAGTTCTAAGTAGTTTTTAACAGACGTTAAATTCTGCAGAATCCTTTATACGTTTTTGCCTAAGAGAAAAGAAAGCCTTGGGAGTCAGGCTTACAGTTAAACTCTGTGGCTGCATTTATGAGCTCTGTGGACATCTGGGGATCTATTTGACTACTCTGAGCCTCAGTTTCCTAATCAGTAAAAGGAACATTTCTGGCTTGGTAAGAATGTTGGGAGAATTAAATAGAGCTTGGGACTCATCACTTAGTGCCACTTCCACCACCATCACTGCCAGCGGCAACATGGGTTGAGGTTGCTGTGCTCTTTTTCTTCTTCCTCTTTCCCCTCTCCCCTTTAAAAGAGAAAAAAAGAAAAGAAGAAAAATAATAAAACGATGCTAGACTTGAAGTTAAAAGCAAGTTGTGATTCACTCCTCTAGCCTTGCTGCTGCTTGCCCTCTCCGATGCACCCTGACCAGAGGCTGCTTAGCTTTCCCCAAAGGCCCCGTGTTTCCTCTAACGCCATACCTTCCACCCAGAATGTTCTGCTGCCTAATTCTACCAGTTCAGATATGTGCTGCCCTGCACCCAGTAAAAAACACGATCTGTCTCCACGTGTAGCTTGTCGGTTCTATAGCTGGGCATTGATAGACTGGAAACTGTGAGGAGGGAAACTATGTCCCTCATGTCCACCAAAGAATGCAAAATACCTGGCAAAGAACAGACACTCAGATGTTTTAAAATAAGTAAATGAATAATTAACTTTGATCTTTCTTTTGCCTCATATTATGTGTCTGGGTAATTCATCTGTCACCCAGTACATTGTAAACCCCTTGAAGATAAGGCTTATGCCATTTCTCAATAATAATAGTAACAGTAATAATAATGGTGGTGGTGGAGGTGGTGAGAGGCAAATGGATTTATTTTATGTAAGAACATGTAATAATAAAAGCGAAAATTGATGTTCATTGAACATTTATTATGTTACAGGAACTGTTTTAAAGTCCCCGATGTGGATTATCTCACATAACCCTCAGCAGTCCTGTGAGTTGGATCCTGTTATTATGCACGTGGGGAAACCGAAGCACATGGGTTTATGGACTTGCTCAAGATCAGACAAGCTAGGAAGTGGTAGAGCTGAGACTCAGATGCAGGTGTTCTGAGTCTAGCAACCCAGCTTTTCACCTGCTGCAAGGTTGAATACAGTCATGTGTAGGTCCTCCAACCATTTAGGAAAAGTTATTTACTCCACTTGCACCTGCTCATTTTCCTTCCCAGTCATGCCATTTTAGTAACTTGTATTTTATTCTTTCCGATTCCTCTCAGACTTCATGTTCTCCACGAGGCTTTCTCTGACCACCCTGCCTGGCATGAGTAGATGTTCAATTAAAAGTAATTTTAACTTTTTTCCCCCCTAGGTTCACAGTAAAGGTGCTAAGAAAGAGAATGTAAGACAGGAAAATAATTAAATATTTTTACTGAGGTAAGTTTTTTATGATTTAATTTTTTTAAAGGAAATGTCTCTTATTTTTTAAAAATTCCTCTCCATAGCCTGCTTTCTTAAGATGTAAGAGGGAGATTGTTTTAGGAGTGTTTAAGTTCATAGAACCTGAGGTTCTTAAGGTAGACGCCAGGAAATGTGGGCTGTTTGAATAAGGTCATTTGGCTTCCTTACTTCTTTGACTTGAATCTTTAAATTTCCATCATCTCATTGTTTTAAAGCGTGGTGCTGAGAAGGAGGTCCCACAGGTGGAAATCCATAAGCTGTTTGGTGATTATATATACTTGCAACATTCCGTGAAAACTTTGATTTTAAAGTAGGGAGTTGAAGGGATTTGAAGCCACTTGGTGAGATTGCAACACTTCATTTTCTTAAACGAAAATGTGTTGTTTATTTTCTTATTATAATAGTGAGAAAAAACCTCCCTCAATGACACCTAATTCCTGCCACCCAGAAATGGCTGCCATTAATATTAATATTTTGGTGAAAATCCTTTTAGAAACGTATCTATGAATATAGAAGTATTTATATACAAATCTTTAAATAAATTGGTTTACACTCTATATGGTGGTCATTTTTTTAAAAAAATATTATTTATTTATTTATTTATTTATTTATTTATTTATTTATGGCTGTGTTGGGTCTTCGCTTCTGTGCGAGGGCTTTCTCCAGTTGCGGCAAGTGGGGGCCACTCTTCATCACAGTGCACGGGCCTCTCACTATCGTGGCCTCTCTTGTTGTGGAGCACAGGCTCCAGACGCGCAGGCTCAGCAGTTGTGGCCCACGGGCCCAGTCTCTCCGCGGCATGTGGGATCCTCCCAGACCAGGGCTCGAACCTGTGTCCCCTGCATTGGCAGGCAGATTCTCAACCACTGCGCCACCAGGGAAGCCCCTGGTCATTTTTAAATGCAACAGTATTTTTATATATCTCTACACATGAATTGTAAAAGACATGCATAATCATAAATGATCATTTTACTGACCATGTAATATTCCATTGTTTTAGAGGCACCATACTTTATTGAATCATTCCTTTGATGACCATTTAGATTGTTTCTAGTGGATAATAGTGTGTTGATTAACCCTGTACTTATATCATTGTATACATGTTCATTTATCTTCTTAGAAGTATAACTACCCACACTGAGTTTTGTTCATCTTTTTAATCCTTGCCAGTCCAATAGGAGAAAAAAATGGTGTCTTTTTTTTCTTTTTAATTTTATTCCTTTATTTATTTTTGGCTGCATTGGGTCTTCGTTGCTGCGCACGGGCTTTCTCTAGTTGCAGCGATCAGGGGCTACTCTTCATTGCGATGCCCGGGCTTCTTATTGTGGTGGCTTTTCTTGTTGCAGAGCATGGGCTCTGGGCACGCGGGCTTCAGTAGTTGTGGCACGCGGGCTCAGTAGTTGTGGCGCACGGGCTTAGTTGTTCCGTGGCATGTGAGATCTTCCCAGACCAGGGATCGAACCCGTGTCCCCTGCATTGGCAGGTGGATTCTTAACCACTGCATCACCAGGGAAGCCCCAGTATCTTTTTTGAGATAGCAGGGTTTTTGACTGGAGTAAACCTTTTATGTTTTAAAGACCTCTTTCATTTGATAGTCTTGCATAAAGGATTTCCTCATCGAGAACATACCTGTGATTCTCATGTGTAAGTGAGACACTCTCTTGGACTTTAAATGTGATGAAAATGTTAAAATATGTTGAGTTCTTTGTGTTTAGGTCTATTGCCCTGATTAACCCATTATAAATATTTTAAAATTATTGGCAACTAACTAATTGTCTTGGATACTGAAAGTTTTCCTTTATAGAGAGTAATACCTTTTGTTTTTTCTTCACTTACAGTGGAGCTTAAAGAAGCTTTAAAAACTAACTTCTTAACATCTTTCAAACATGGATAGCATACAGAATGTGATTTACAAATTTGCGTGATAACAGAATATTACTGAGTTATGTGAATATGTATTCACGTGTAAACCTATGAATATTGATGTTGAGTCTCATCTGTCCAAAGGATTTTGCCAGTTTCTGATATGAATGTGAGATCTAATTTTATGTTTGTTTTAGATTTTATTTCAATCAAATAAGGGTTACCTAAGGAAGGTCTCACATGAAACAGATACCAACTGTGTTATTGACCTACTGTTTGTTCTTTGACTTAATAAAAAGCCAGTTAAAATTCATCTCTTTTTCCTTGACATAAAATGCATCTTATAGAATGCCTTTCACGTGGGTGCTTTACTTTTCACTCCAAGTTAACATTGTTGAGGCTGGGACCAAGTGTGTTTTATTCACCATCTTACATCCAGCAACTAATGTGATATCTGGCATGTACATGGCAGACACTCAGGTCATTTTTGAAGGAATTAATGATTGGTGAGTATCATCATTGTTAAGTTAGAATTAAGATGTAAATGAGAAGTGCCTTAAATTTTAATTAAGAAATTTAATTTCTTGGAGAATAAAACTAGCATCTGTGATTTTTAAATGCATCTGAATCTAGACATGCATAATTGTAGTGACACTTGCTACCGTAACATTTTGTGATGTTTTGTTTGGACTGTTGATTTGGATTCTGTCCCGTTTCTTTGCAGAATCACATATACTACTGTGTTTTAAATCTGCTTTTTTGTCTGTTTTTTGTTGTTGCTGTTAAGGGCAAAGTAAGTGAAGTAGGTCAGGTACTAGATCTTATTAAAGAATCCATTTGTGTTTCATATTACAGACATGGGAATATCTTTCAGTTATGTTATTTGAAGACAAGGATAAAGTAAATGCCCCCAAATATATTTTAAGTTATAATGGAGAGAAATTGAGTTATATTTTAATTGGGGTTCAGCATTTATTAAAAATAAAAGTAGATAAATAGATTGCTAGCCATTAAGAAGAATGTGTAAATCTTTGTGAAGTATCCTGCCTATTAAGCTTTTCTGACTCATAACCAGCTTTTCACAGCCAAAATAAACAGAGAGAATGGAACAATTATCTAATAGATTAAAGCAATGTTGAGGACTCTTGTTTCATACATTTTGTTTCCACTGGAGTATGGGATTCTAAAGAATGCATGTGCTAGTTTTAATCAGTATTTTAGCAGCAGTTACTGCATGTAAAAAAATTTAACTTATTAAATAATCCCCTAGCAATTTTTATTTGTACTTTAATTTTCTTAGCAACTCCTTCCTTAATAAATAGTCTAAAGTTAAATCTAGGCAGACTTGAAAGGAAATTATTGAGTCTTCATTAGTAGGGTCTAAATTAATTAGATTTCCTGGACTTTACCCTCTGATATCATATTGTGGCTAACGGTATGATCCTGTATTCGTTTTCTAAAATAACCAAAGTTCTGGGTTCTTATATCTCTTTTCTGCAGTGGTATAGGGATTTGCTTATATTGTAGCTTTCATTTCACTGATGAGTTAATTTCTTTAATTGCATGCTTTAAAACCCCAATTCTAAAAATACTCCTGGAAAGTGAGGCATTACTAGTAGTAGTAAAACTGGAGTCTTAATTAAACTTAAGACTTCATCATTTATTTCTCCTTTTAGCTGCATTTGTAAAAATTTTTATACTGTATTTAAACAGATTTCAAGACATTCTTAAGTATTTAATGGGTTGGATTCTGTGCATTTGCAAGTTTCTTCCTATTTTAGGCATAAAGCTTAAAGTTTAGACTGGCAGTGTAAGTGGTTATTTGATTGGAAAGTTAGAAAGAGGAGAAGTTCTGTCTTCATATACAGGGTTTGTGGTGGTAGAATATTTAGATGAAACTGTTTCATGGTCAGGGTGAGAGTACTGAACTGCAGTAGGAGGGCAAAAAACTTGTTAAGTGCTTATATGCGATATGGATAACAGCTCCCTAGCAAAGCCAGCACTCTGGCCTTACTCCTGTAGTATCTGTAATGAGTTGGTCTCTCACAGAGGTTTTTGTTGTTGTTGTTTGTTTTGGGGTTTTTTTTGTTTTGTTTTTTTGTTTTTTTTAAAGGACTGTATTATTTTTCACTTGTGAGATCAATGTTTTATTTTTTATTTATTTTATTTATATTTTATTTTTGGCTGCATTGGGTCTTCATTGCTGGGCGTGGGCTCTCTCTAGTTGCGGTGAGCGGGGGCTGCTCTTCGTGGCGGTGCACAGGCTTCTCGTTGAGGTGGCTTCTTTTGTTGTGGAGCACGGGCTCTAGGCGCACGGGCTTCAGTAGTTATGGCACGTGGGCTCAGTAGTTGTGGCGCACGGGCTTAGTTGCTCTGCGGCATGTGGGATCTTCCCGGACCAGGGCTTGAACCCGCGTCCCCTGCATTGGCAGGTGGATTCTTAACCACTGTGCCACCAGGGAAGCCCCCAGAGAGGTTTTATTAAACTCTTTGAGTCTTAAGGGGAGAGTTTTGGAAAGAGGGGTAGAGAACAATAGCTTTGGGCCACAAGTTCCATAATGAACGTGGTGCTTAGTGAAACTCTCCAGGAATAGCTGTCTCCAGCCTCCGAATGTCCCATTGCCCTTGAGACATTTCCCTCCTTGCTAACCCTAGAAACTTTTCCTGGTGTTTTGGTGTGATGGAACATTGTCTGGAGCTGGGCGGAGGAAATCTGACCGTCTACCGCTGCAGAGTCTAGATGCTCTCTTTAAGTAGACTTCCAGCATGGGAGGATGGCATGTCCTAGCACTGTGATGACAAATATGGGAAGTCCATACAAGCTTTACCTTCGTTCCAGTTTGTTCAGAGAGGACACCTAGTTCATGGTGAGGGTTATGTTTGTGTCTGCTAAACCCAGTAAGTTTTGTTTTAAGTAGATTTCAGTCTATTCTAATGTAACAAAGTTTTTCAGTCTGAATGTTCTAGCAGCCATCACTCAAACGTTAATTGCTGTCAGTGGGAAGGGATATCCTCCTACATCTTTTCTGGAGCACTTGAAACCATCCCACTTCCTTTTTCTTTTACCTTAAGAACTGATTACTGACACTTGGGAATTATAATCAGATTGCATCAATCTTTATGGAAAGGTTACCAATTATTGCACTGGAAAATAGGCATTTGTCTCTCATAGTAAGTGTTTCTCTTGGTGTGTCTCTCTCAGTTCATTGCTTTTAAATACCTCTTAGGTGAATGAATGCTTTGTGTCATGCCCTGATTTAATACATTTAAAACAGACTTTATGGATGGCTTTCTTACTTTCAGTTATATGGGAGGGGGAATAATTTATTCAATATGGAATTTTCATAGGATATTTCAGTTGCTTAGATGTCCTTGGGGTAGAAAAGAAAGGTTGATGTCAATTACTTACACTGTGATACAAGCTCCAGAATCAGTATTTGCATTGAAGAGTTGAGAGCAGTGAGGATTTTTATGGTGGGGATGTACACATAGAGCACTGGGCTCTACCTCTTGTGTGTGTTCTCTCATTTTGTTCTCTAATGACTCTCTGAGGCTAGATACAGTCACTCCAGTTTTAGAGAATAGAAGGCCTTGGTTATGAGATTTGTCCTTGGGCACTCGGCTAGTATGCTTAAAACAAAAAACAAAAACAAAGCAATGACTTGAATCCAGATCTCTCTGGCTCTTCTTGTGTACACCAACAGAGAAAAGGGTCTCACAGTTGTTAGAATGTTTCCATTATTGTAGATTAGTGAAATGTTGGGTGGAATGAAGACACAGCTGCTTTATTACCACCATCACCATCATTCTTACCGTCCTTTTTATTTCTAATGTTCTTCAACATTAACTGGTAAAGTTTAGGAGCCTGCCAGGGTATCTGGCTCATTGTGTTCAATACAACATAGGCTTGTTTAATTTAGCAGTGCTCTGAGATGAAAGGTTCATGACGGCCAAGTACAAACAGACCTTCTGTGGGATGTTAATTTTGTTATAGGAGAGAATGCTTGTTTTTCCTTGCTCTGTGCTAATAAAGAAGCTGGCACATTTTCTCATGAGTTAAAAAGGACTTGAACTTGTTTAAATCTGTGTAATCAAAGGGAAGTGAGTGGTTCTGATAAACATTTTTCTTTGTGCAGTCTTTGGTTAATTCCATTTCATACCTGCCAGAGAATTGCAGTGTGCTCTTTCATTCTTTCCTCTTTTTACTTCGGATTTGATATTATGGTTGGTCATTGTAGGGATTTGGTGGTAGGAAAATAAATCATTTCCTCATTTGAACAGATTGTGTGTTTTTTTGGTTTTTTTTATGACAGGTTATCCTGTAGCAGACAAAGTGATTCAATCAGACCCCTACACAGAGGTGTCACTATATGATTTTGTGCAGTAATTTTTTTTTTGTAACAGCTCTATTGAGATGTAATTCACATACCATAAAGTTCACCCGTTTAAAGCATAGAATTCGGTGGATTTTAGTATATTCACAGAGTTGTGCGCGGATTCCCACTGTCTAATTCCAGAACACTTTCATCACTCCAAAAAGAAACCCAGGCCCAGTAGCAGTCACTTTCCATTCTTCCCTCTCGTTAGCCCCTGGCAGCCACCGTTCTACTTTCTGTGTCTGTGGATTTGCTTATTTAGAGTATGTCATATAAATGGAATCATAAAATATGTGTGACCTTTTGTGTCTGGCTTCTTTCACTTAGCATGTTTTTGAGGTTCATCTGTGTTGTAGCATGTATCAGAACTCATTCTTTTTTGTTGCTAAATAATACTCTATGGCACGGATATATACATTTTGTTTATTCATCCCTTGATGGCCACTTAGGTGGTTTCCATGTTTCGGCTATTATGAATAATGCTGCTGTGAACATTCATGTACAAGTTTTTTGGGTGGACATCTGCTGTCGTTTCTCATGGATTTATACCTAGGAGTAGGATTGCTGGGTCTCATGGTAATTCTATATTTAACTTTTTGAGGGACTGCCAAACTGTTTTCCAAAGCGGCTGTACTAGTTTACGTTCTGATCAGCAATGTTAGAGGATTCCAGTTTCTTCACATCCTTGCCAACACTTGTTGTTTTTTGTTTTGTTTTGTTTTTCATAGTAGCCATTCCGGCGGGTGTGAAGTGGCGTCTCGTAGCTTTGATTTGCGTTTCCCTGATGGCTGATGAGGTCGACATCTTTTCATGTGCTTCTTGTCCAATTGTGTATCTTTTTTAGAGAAATACCTATTCAGATTCTTTTCCCGTTTTTAAAATTGGGTTGTCTTTTTATTGTTGAGTTATAGGATTTCCTTGTATATTCTAGATGCACCCTTCCCACCGCATATGTCCTTATCAGATACATGAATTGTAAAAATTTCCTCCCATTCTGTGAATTGTCTTTTCACTTTTTTTTTAATGTTCTTTGAAGAAGTTTTTAATTTTCATGAACACCAGCTTGTCTATTTCTCTTTGGTTGCTTATGTAGTCTTGTCTCTGTTTGAAATTTTCTGTAAGTTAAAAAAATCACACCTTATTTCTACACATCTCTCATTTTAAAAACTGGTGCAAAATTAAATGGTCAGCTGTTAACTATACCGTGGGTTAGAGGTTTTAAATATCTTTCGTGTTTTTCAAATATTCTCATCTAATTCAAAGTGAGAAGACCAAGTTTCCTAACCTAATACCGAATGTGCCTTTTTCTAAATTAGAAAAATGTCTTTCAGTGTTCTGCCTAGCTCAGAATTCATGCGTCATTCTGTGAACATTTTTAAGTGTTTTGTATGTACTGAGCACTTGATTGGGCTTGGGGATCCAGAGGTGAGTGAGACATGGCCCTATCCTCATGTGAACAAGAGCTCACATGCCAAGCTAGAAGCATCCACAGAGGACAGTGGAGGTCCACAGAAGGCAGGAAGGAGTAGTCTCCTGTATCTGGGTGAGAATGCCTCACTGAAGAGTGGACACTTACAGCAGCTCTCTTGAGATATAATTCACATACCGTGAAGTTCACCCATTTAAAGCATACCACTCAGTGGATTTTAGTATATTCAAAGTGTTGTGCTCAATTCACAAAGGTGGGTAACAATCAGAACTTTTAGTTAGAGTCATTGATTCTCTCCTTCAGTTTCTTGCTACTGTGTATACAATATATCTGGGACCAGATATCTTATAGTAGCTGTATTTAGCATTCTTAGTGTAATAAAATGTAGGCAAATGTAGGCATAGGTGTGATGACTTTGATGCCTAGAAGTGAGCCTAAAGAAAAGCACTTTTCTTTAATTTCTTCAGGTTTTCTACGTTTTCAGAAAGGAAAATATCCTGCTTACCAATCAGTTCAGCATTGATGTGTGTGTGTGTGTGTCTGTGTGTGTGTGTGTGTGTGTGTGTGTCTAAGCCATAGCCCAAGTATTTCCATATAGTCAGAGCATGAAATGTTGCTTGCCTGGAGAGGAAGATTGATTGTAGAGAGCTGGGTGTGTCCTGTTAAGGAAGTTAGATTTTGCCCGTATTGATGCTGGAGCCACTCTCCAGCAGGGGGAGAGTGATGTGGTCCCTCTGGCTGCTGTATTATGGATGCTAGATGCAAGGGCAGGACTGGGGACAGGAGACCCATTAGGCTGTTGAACTAGTCCAGTAAGAGGTGATGAGGACCTGAACTAAGGTATTCGTGGCAGAGTTGGATAAGACACAGGCTGGAAGTGTTTAGGAGCTATTAGTCAAGAATCCTGGCTACAAGTAACAGAAACCCTCCTCAAACTATCTTAAGTTAAAAGAGGGATTAATTGGAAGGTTCCTGGAGAAGGTTGTAAAAGGTATGAAATGCTGCAGAAACCAGGAAAACCCAGAGACCCTGTGGATTGGAACTGGTCTCATCAACACAGAGATTCTTTCTCCCATCTCTGCTCCCTCGGGCGTCTGCATATGGCAGGGGCCATTGTCATACTCTCCAACCAAGAGGAGGAAAGAGCTCCTCTTTCACAACTTTAGTTTTTAAAATCCCAGGGGCTCTCTTGGCCTTGGGTTTTGTGCCTTCACCTGGCACTGGGCTCTTTGGAAGCTGTCTACCACCATCTCATTGGGAGTTCCCAGAAGAAGTGGAAGAAGGTTGTTCTGGGCAGAGCCAACCATGTACATCTACTCTGGAAATACTGAGATTAAGAAGATCTGAGGAGGAAGGGAGGGCCAAGCATGCCTCCCACATTTGTGACTTTGGTAACCTGTGATGGCACATTTCCATCCGAGAATGAGTTCAGGGAGCAGGCAGACCGGAGTGCAGTGGGTAAACTGAGTTCAGTTTTAGACCAACTTAGACTGGAACATAGAACTAATCACAGTTTGTATGTTACATGTTTTTATGATTATTAGACTGGTTTGGCTTTCTTCACAGTTGGAAGCCCCTTGAAGACAGGGACTGTCTTGTTTTCTTCGCTCTGAACCTTCAGAGCCCAGGATGCTATACTTGGCACATAATAGGTGTTCAGTAAATATCTTTGTGAATGAATTCAGGAGAACAGGTTCAGCAGGCAGCTGGACGGACAGTCTGGATCTCAGGTGAGGACAGGAAATATGGATTTGGGAGTTATCAGTACAGGGCTACATAGTGGACAAGCTTACCTAGTGGCTAAAGGACTGTTATAAAAGCTCAGATATTGTACAGACCTGTAATTTTCACGTCCAGGTAATGAACTTATGCCTTTTCCTTTTTTTTTTTTTTTCTTTGTCCTGCCGAGTATTTAATGTCAGTAATTATCTACTGACAATTCTGCTAATTATTTTTTAAAATTTTGTGATTAGAATTAGATTTGTGATAGATAGGGAAATAAAGGTGATAAAGACATTCTATTTCCTTTTAAGAATAACTGACTCATAGGATGAAACCTTGGATATGATTTCAGATCACTCCTGTAAACTCTCACAAAAGATGTTTATAAAACACTTGGAACAATACAGATTGTACTAAGAAAATGTGCTTTGATCAACTCTGGAGATACAAAGCAGGGAACTTAATAAATCAAGTCCTATTTGTGAATGGAAAAGACTGGAAGTTCACCTTAAAAGTAAGAACTCAGTTCACGTCAAGACTTACATTTTGTATTCTGAATAGCAGATGTTAATTTAGTTTCATCTTTTATATAAAAATAAGATGAATTGCAGATTTCAGATCTTGGCATCTTGAAATCTGACTCCTGATTCCTATCTCTTAATAGCCGTTGGAACACTAGTGTAGAAATGGAATTTGACTTTGGTTTTTTACCCTTTAATTTTGAGGTGAGTGTGCTTCCAGCTTTGTCTTCCCTCTATATTCAAGAAATCCAAATCACTGGTAGCTTGGATATGGCATAATTTTTAGTATTTAAATATTAGAAAAATAGGGCCTTGTTTATCTAAAGTAGTAATATTATGTTGACACTTGGGAACGATGGTTTTTTGGTTTTTGTGCTTTTTGTTTTCATTTTAAGGCGTAAATACAATTGTATTACTTTTGTGGGCTAAACACTCTTGTCCTACTACCTTGCCATATGACAAGATATTCTAGTAAATTGCGTATATTTTAAGTGTCTTTGTTTACTGCTTAGATTCCTTTCTTTCCCCCCTGCAGTAGGGGTGAGCCATATTTATTTATTTATTTAAATTTTCACCGAAGAACTTTCACTAAATTTGCCTGACTCCCAATGCAGGCAAGTGTCTTTTAGCAAGTTAATCTAAAGGAGCATTTCTAAAAACTCAAATTGAGTAGATTATAGTATCCCAGCTTTTTAAATTACTGTAAGGTATATATTTAAAATATAACACAGATAATTTTCTTTTGGTTTATAGATTAATGCTTATTCTTTCAAATGGAGTTTCAACATATATCTAATAGACTAAGACTGTGCATTCTGAATTTTACCAAAACTGCTCAAAGACTGGGAAAGAGAATACATTTCAGATTTTAATGATCAAAATTATGGATTTGACTCCTGCATAAATTAGTGAAATAATACACGGAAAAATCTCTGTGCTGAGACCCCAGACCCCAGCAAACTGTATCCCTGTTGAAATCAGTTACAGAGCTGAAATTAAAGAATGTTGATTTTTGGAGGTACCCCTTATCAGCTCCTGGGAAAAAAATAGTTAATATGCCTCAGATAGAGTTTAGCTTATTCTGTATTCTGAAATGATTTTTATTAAGAGGTACTTAGCTTCATTGTTTACTAATTAATTCTTCAGAGGTAACATCATTCAAACTAGAAAAGTTCACAGCCTAGCTGTCAGAGAAGGAGTCAGCGGCCCTTACAGATGTTGGTGAACAGCGGCCCTGAAGAAAGAGGCCTGAATCCTTTATGCAGCTGGGCTCGGGGTTTGTCAGGGTCACTCTTCTACTGCACCACCTAAAACAACAAGATCGCTTTCACATATGTACTATTTCCTTCCATTAATTTTTGGATTTTTTGATGACTGATAAATACAGTTAAAAAAGGAGCATTAAATTACGGGGGGGTTGGAATCCAAATATTTTATTGCTACTCAGATTTAGTCTAATTAGGGAAAAATTTGTCTGAGTTATGGAAAGTATGTACAATTGAAACGCACCTCTGATTAAGTGTGTGTGGAATTTAGGCTAACGTGTTGCCTCGCAGTTGTAAAGAATCTGGTAAGTGATTCTAAGTAATAAATACGTATTCTGTATGTACACAGACATTTCTAATGTACTTCAGCTGTGGTTTCTGTACTTTAAGTAGTGACAGATCTTGATTATGCTCTCACTGAATAGTCTTTCTTACTAGACAGAGAATGCAGAAGGTCTTCAACCAGTTCTTGCTCCTGTGTTCGTAACGCTTGGATTTAAGTCAGTTATATTCTTCGTCTCAGAGATAGCCAAACAGTGTGCAGAAATGCTGTAAGGGTGGAAGCACGTGGTTTGTAAACTTCTTTACAAGCGTGTTGTCCATGAGACTCTCGTACAGAGAACAGCTCGTCTTCAGAGGGCAGCGGAAGGCTGGACTGGTGCCCCAAAGGGGCTCCAGGAGCACCACTTGCAACCGCTGTTCAGGCTGTCGTGAATCAAAGGTCAAGCCTGGGGAGGAATGAAGGATAAAGTACTCATTCCTGTATCCTATTTATAACTTTATGCTGTATTATTTACTTATATGAAAAACACGGATACGCTTTTAAATCAGAGTTGTTTTAAATGTTCAGCACCACTTTACATGTGGTCAGAAGTAATAATCACAATTCTAGCTACTCTACCCCATAGCTCTACGGCAGTCTTGTCGTCTTAGAAAAGAGACCTTGCCTGACGACAAGATTACGATAACAAAGCGTGGGAGAGAAATTGTCATATACACGTAGTCCTGTCACGACGTTGTTTCTCTTCCGTGTTAAAACTTACAGTCCGATTAAAGTGAATGAGAGAATAATAACCACACTGAGAAAAAACAAACACCAAGTGCTCACGGTTCCAGCAGTCCACGCTCTCAGACAGGTGTGCTCCCGCTTGGGGCCTGGCTTGGGAGACTCACTGCCGAGGAGTTCAGGATTTCATCTGTGCTGTTTGTCAAGGGAAATAGCTCTGTGACCTTGGGCAGGTTCTTCAGGTCATTAACACTCTACCAAGCTGTGAAATGCTCCATCACAGAACTGTTGTGTGGGCTCGTGGAAATGCTGCCTCTGAAGTGGTTAGCACAGTGCCTGGCACGTTATAAATTGTCGGTAGATGTTAGGTGACGGAACAATACTTTCCTCCAAAAGGGAATGTAACAGGGCAGTAATGGACAGTGGAGGTGTTGTGAAGAAACACAGATTTGGTTCTCAGCTTGAGTGGAACTCCAACTGCAACAGGTGTCATTTCACCATTTTAATTAAAGTAAATATTGGAGGAGAGATGGAAAAGTTCCATAATGGGAAGTTTATGTTAACAGCTGTTGAATGTCTCTACTTTTTGGACATATTTCCTACCATTTTACCTAAAACAAAATCATTTTCATTTTTACAAATCTGTAAAACAAAAACCAGAAGTTAAAATGACTGAATACTCTGGTTTGTTTTTCATCTTTTGTTTTAATGGTTATTGCTTCTCTATGGGAATGAGAATATTCACAAACTATGCTCACAGAACCTGTGGTCTGGAATGCCGTGGTTACCGAATATTTAGGAGATTAGCAGTGTTTAATGTGGGTATGAATTTGGGTATGATGTGTTTAGAACATGTGACAGGGAATCATTGTGTCAGTCAAAATTCACTAAAAGCTTATCGTTTGGTAAAATTGTTCCTTTGAGAACAGAAAACATGATAGTTCAAAGGCAGCCTGAAAGTTTTAGGAAAGGAATAACAATGTCTAAGGGAATCTGAAGCACAATGCATCAACAGTTTTCTCTAACAAGGGATAATTATTGATTTTTTTGTCCATTGCATGAGTTCATTGGATTCTTTTATTAAAAAATCCTAAAAGAGAAGTACCACTGGAGGGGAAAAAAGACGGTATAGGTTTTCAAATGGATACCCTTGATAAACTAAAATTTTCCTATATATTAGTGGCAAGAGACGTGGACTTACTGAGTTTTATTTATGATGATTAAATAAGCTTATATCTTCCATCAGATGTAATTACCATCCTTGGTCCAATAGGCATGGAATTCTCTAAACTCTAAACAATAGAGAATGTGCTGTGGTAGAATGTCATCTCTGCTACTAACAGGAAATTTACTTAAAGTTGCCTAGTTGTTATATATAGTTAGTTAGTTAGTTAATGAATTAATTAATTATGGGTCTGTCTACCTGTTTTTCACATCTTTTTATACTTCCAAGCTGGCAGGAGCTCTTGAAGATGACAAGCTCCACTCTGGCTGTGTATGGAAGTACTTTTTTTAGTATTTGTCCTGAATTCACTTAGGTTTCAAGATATACCTTTGTTCTGTAATTTTAAGCTGTCAGTGTACAATTCTTTAATCATCTTATCACTGGCATTTATTATTTTAACTTTGACCGTATTAGAAGAGTCGTCCTATTTCCATTGATATTCTTTAGTTGTATTATTTAAATGCAATGACTAAAACCTTACAGAATATTCCCAGGCTAGATGCAGAATGGCTTTGTAATTTGGTACTGACCGTGCTGCCTGAAATTTACCATGTACAGCAATGCCAGACAGAGTACATGTGCAATAAATGTTTATTTGAATTAATGAATTGCTCTAGGGTGGGTTGTGGTTATAATATTTTCAGAATTAAGTGACCAAGCATTCAGTACTGGTAATTTAGCTAAACATTCGGGCTTTGTTTGAAGCCAATAAACAGACTGCTGTGTAATCCAGGGAGACCAGTCTGTTCACTTTTCCATCCAATAGTAATTTACTTTTACAGTTGTGTTTATATAAAGTAAAGGTCAAAAGAAAAGGTGTTTGACGCAGTTATCTCAATTGCTTCGCTACAGTGAAAGATTTTCAGTGTGCTAATGAAAAAAGGACAGTTTAAAATGGATATTGTAAAATGTAAGCAGTTATTTTTCCCCCAGCTTTATTGAGGCATAATTGACCTGCAATAAATGGCATGTGTTTAAAGTGTACAATTTAATCTATTCTGACACACATATACACCCTTGAAACCATCACCACAGTAAGGGTAATGAAAATATACATCACCTGCAAAAGTTTCTTTGTACCCCTTGGTAATCCTACCCTCACGCCTCTCTGCCCCCATCTCCATGCAGCCACTGATCTACTTTCTGTTGCTTAGATTAGTTTGCCTGCTCTAGGGTTTTATATAAGTGGATTCATGTACTCTGTACTCTTTTTTGCCTGGCTTCTTTCACTCAGCATAACTATTTTGAGATTCATCCATGTTGTTGAGTGTATCAATAGTTTTTCCCTTTTTATTCCTGAGAAATATGGGTATTCCACAATTTGTGTATATATCTGTTCACTGTTGGTGGCCATTTGGGTGTTTCCAGTACTGACTATTTTAAATAAAACTGATCTGAAAGTTTATATACAAGTCTTTGTATGGACATATGCTTTCTTCTCTCTTAGGCAGATACCTAGGAGTGGGATGGCTGGATCATATGGTAGGTGTATGTTTAACTTTTTAAAAACTGCCAAATTATTTTTCAAGTTGTTGTGTCCTTTTACATTTCTCACCAACGGTGTATGAGAGTTCCAGTTGCTCCACATCTCTGTCAGCAGTTGGTATGGTCAGTCTTTTTAATTCTAGCCATTCTAATAAGTGTGTCTTGGTATCATCTCATTGTGCTTTTAATTTGCATTTTCCTAACAACTAATGTGTTGAGCAAATTTTCATGTGCTTATTTGCCATTTCTCTGTGAAATATCAGATCTGTTATCCATGTATTTATTGTATCTTTTGTTTTCTTATTATTGAGTTCTGAGAGTTCTTTATATATTCTGGATATAGATTCTTTATCAGGTAAATGATCTGCAAATATTTTCTCCCAAACCGACTTGACTTTTAATTCTCTTAACAGTGTCTTCCAAAGAGCAGAAATTCTTAAGTTTGATGTTCAGTTTATCAATTTGTCCTTTTAAGGGTTATGCTTTTGGTATCATGTTTAAGAAATCTTTACCTAATCCTAGATCATAGAGATTATCTCCTGTTTTCTTGTAGAAGTTTCACAGTTTGAGGCTTTACATGTAGGCATATGATCCATTCTGACTTGATTTTTGCACATGATACACGGTGTGATCAGAGTTCATATTTTTTGCATATGGCTATCTAGCTGTTCCAGCACCGTTTGTTGAAATGACCATTCTCTCTTCACTGAATTGCCTTTGCACCTTAGTCAAAAATCACTTGTGGGTCTATTTTGGAGTCTGTTTTGTTCCATTCATTGTTTGTCTGTCTTTATGCTACTATCACACTGTCTTAATCACTACTGTAGCCTTATATTATACTAAGTCTTAAAATTTGGTAGTGTTAGTCCTCCAACTTTGTTCTTTTTTTTTCAGTTGTTTTGGCTATTCCAGGTCCTTCACATATCCATATGAAGTTTAGAATCAGCTTATCAATTTATACAAAACAGCCTGCTGAGATTTTGTTGGGGATTATATTGAATCTATATGTCAATTTGGAGAGAATTGACTTCTTAAAACAGTGTTGAGTCTTCCAACCCATGAGCATGTTATTTCTCTCCTTTATTTATGTTTTTAATTTCTCTCAGCAATGTTTTAAAGTACAGATCCTGCACATCTTTTGCCAGATTTAGCCTGTTTCATATTTTTTGGCCTTATTATCAGTGGTATTTTTTAAAATTTCAATAAAAAATTGTTCATTGCAATTCAGAAGTACAATACAATTTATAGAAATACAATTCAGTTTTGTATATAGACCTTATATCCTCCAACTTTGCTAAACTCACTTATTCCAGTAGCTTTTTTGTAGAGTCTGTTGCATTTTCTATGTAAATAATTATGTCATTCCTCATCTTAGAGGGAAATCATTCAGTCGTTCACCATTAAGTGTGATGTTAGCTGTAGATTTTTTTGTGGATTCCCTTTATCAGATTGAGGAAATTCTCTCCTATATTTAGTTTGCTAAGAGCTTTTTCAGGAATGGATTTTGCTAGATATGTTTTTGCATTTATTGGGATAATTGTATAGTTTTTGTTTGTTTGTTAGTATGGTAAAGTACATTGAATATATTTCAAATGGTAAACCAGCCTTGCATTCCTGGGATAAACCCCACTTGGTCATGATATATTATCCTTTTTATATATTGTTGGGTTTGATTTGCTAAAATTTTGTTTGAAGTTTTTGCATCTGTGTTCATGAGGGACATAATAGCTTCTTGTAATGTCTGCCTGACTTCAGTATCTGGTTAATGCTGGCTTCATAGAATAAATTGGGAATTATTTCTTCCTGTTCAATTTTCTGAAAGAATTGGTAATATTTTTTTCTTTAAATGTTTGTTAGAATTCACTAACAAGGCCATCTGGATCCAGAGTTTTCTTTGCGGGAGGATTTTTAAACTACAAATTCAATTTTTAAGATAGTTGTAGGGCAAAAAAAAAAATAGGTCTAGGGCTATTCAGGTTATCTATTTCTTTTTGAGTGGGTTTCAGTATTTTGTATTTTTCTTTTTTTTTTTAATTAATTCATTTATTTTTGGCTGCGTTGGGTCTTCATTGCCGCATGTGGGCTTTCTCTGTTGCAGCGAGTGGGGGCTACTCTTCGTTGCGGTGCGCTGGCTTCTCATTGCGGTGGCTTCTCTTGTTGCAGAGTATGAGCTCTAGGGCACATGGGCTTCAGTAGTTGTGGCTCGTGGGCTCAGTAGTTGTGGCTCGCAGGTTCTAGAGCACAGGCTCAGTAGTTGTGGCGCACAAGCTTAGTTGCTCCGCGGCATGTGGGATCTTCCCGGACCAGGGCTCGAACCCGTGTCTCCTGCATTGGCAGGTGGATTCTTAACCACTGTGCCACCAGGGAAGTCCCAGTATTTTGTATTTTTCAAAGATTTTGTCCATTTCATCTAAGTTGTTGAATTTATTGCCATAAAGTTTTTCATTACAGTCCCTTATTATCTTTTTCATATCTGTAGGATGTATAGTAATATCACCTCTGTCATTCCTTATATTGGTTTGTAATTTGTGTCTTTCTTTGTTCCTGATTAGTCCATTTGGAGGTTTATCAAATTTATTTACCTTCTCAAAGAACCAGCTTGTGTTTCCTTTGTTTCTCTTTTTAAAAATTTGGTTTTCTGCTCTGATCCTCATTATTTCCTTTCTTCTCCTTACTCTATGCATGTGTGTAATTTTAATTATTTTTCTTTTTGCTAAATTTTTCTAATTTTATACAATATGGTTCTTTAAAGATCTTGATTTAAATTGTTTCCTCCCCAAGGTAAATGAGGCTATTGAGGCTCAGAGAAGTTGAGACAACAGTTAAAATTCATAGCCTTATATCCATTTTCTTAGTGTCATAAATGCTGTGATAGAGGCAAGTAAAAGTGCAGCGGGACCACATAAAAAGGGGGTGAGACTGTGAAGAGTGCATAACAGGACCTCTTTGGAGAATTGGATGTCTAAGGGATCTTATTTTGTTGAGGTCTAGGATAAATCTATGAGACCAAATCCAGAGTATTAGTTTATTTTACATTGGTTGCAGATCACTCTCTTGGTTGCTGTATTCTGGAAAATGAGTTAGAATATTCCAGGAGTTAACTCTGCATACACCTAATGTTCCCTTGGGTTTAATTGACAGATCTGCTTTTTATTTCTATTAAGACTGTTTGCGGTGGTCGTGGTAACTCTAGCTGTAACAGTGGTGGCAGGTTTTGCTGACAAGAGTATGTTGAATAGGAGGAAAATCTGGGGGTGGAATGTGGGGGGATTGTTACAAAGATTTACATCAGTATCTCACTGCAAACTTAGTCTCACTTAGTAATGAATATTTCTCTAACAAACTATTCCTTGTTTAACACATTATAACTTTTTTAAAAAGTACTTTTATCATTAAAAAGCCTTAATTCTATAATTATTTTATAAATAGAGTGAAACCAACATGATGTGGTAACATCTCAGGGTCCATATTACAAGGTTGAGTTCCCCTCCAATCTGAATCAAGGTACTATATTTAGGGATTTTGAATAATACATAACAGATGTTTGCTGGGAGGCACTAGTAGGGCTGGTGGTCAATTGTAGGGAAGAAACAAAAGGGAAAAAAGTAGAGGAGTTACTTTCAAATGGCCATGAGGGCCAAGAATTACGCGTATTATTTTATTTTTTCTTAAAAAAAAAAGAAAGCAATGTGAACCTGAGCCTTTTTAAAAAAAAATTATGGTTGAGAGAGCAAGCTACTCCTTTAACTGTTTGCTTCTCAAAATTATCAAATTTTCCATCCTTTAAGACTGTAGAGGAGAAAATAAGCAGTGAGTTGTGATGGTGTCAAGACCAGAACCCAGACTCCTGGGTCAGAAAACCTGAGTTCTAACGCATCCTCCTTCCTTTGGTCTCTGTGTAACCACGAGTTTAGCTTAATGGTACTTTTCTTCTGGTGTGGTTTAAATGAGAAAATGCGTGAGTTATCACTCAGACGTTTAATACTATTTTGGGTAGGGGACCCATTTTCCTCTTCTCAAGGACTAGAGGAAATAATTAAGAGTAATATGAAGATAAGAAGCTACTTAGAGTTTTTGTTTCCTAAAGTGATTCCACCTCATGCACTCTATCTACTTTTATTTATTTTTTATTAATTTTTTTATCGAAGTATAGTTGATTTAAAATGTGTTAATTTCTGCTGTGCAGCAAAGTGACTCTGTCATACACATAGGTACATTCTTTTTTATCTTCTTTTCCATCACGGTTTATCCCACGGTATTGAGTATAGTTCCCAGTAGGACCTTGTTGTTTATCTATTCTATATGTAATAGTTTGCATCTACTAACCTCAGACTCCCAGTCCTTTCCTCCCCTACCCACCCTCCCCCTTGGCAACTACAAGTCTGATCTCTGTGTCAGTGAGTCTGTTTCTGTTACGTAGATAGGTTCATTTGGGCCATATTTTATTTTATTTTTTTATAAATTTATTTATTTTGGGCTGAGTTGGGTCTTCGTTGCTGCGTGAGGGCTTTCTCTCTCTAGTTGCAGAGAGTGGGGGCTACTCTTTGTTGCGGTGCGCGGGCTTCTCATTGCGGTGGCTTCTCTTGTTGTGGAGCACGGGCTCTAGGCGCGTGGGCTTCAGTAGTTTTGGCTCGCGGGCTCAGTAGTTGTGGCTCGCGGGCTCTAGAGCGCAGGCTCAGTAGTTGTGGCACACGGGCTTAGTTGTTCCATGGCATGTGGAATCTTCCCGGACCAGGGCTCGAACCCGTGTCCCCTGCATTGGCAGGCGGATTCTGAACCACTGCACCACCAGGGAAGTCCTGGGCCACATTTTAGATTCCAAATATAAGTGATGTCATATGGTATTTGTCTTTCTCTTCCTGACTTTCTTCACTTAGTATGATAATTCTAGTTGCATCCGTGCTGCTGCAAATGGCATTATTTTGTTCTTTTTTTAATCTACTTTTAGAATTATAATTTTTTTCTAATTGAACAAACGTAACTGAATGTCCATGCATTGATAATCGCTTTAAAACCATCAAAGATTAGCTCTTCAGTTTTGTTTGACCTCAGACTTTGTAATGATGTGACCAGCAAACAGTATGTTCTAAAACAAGTGTTGGCGCACGCGCGCTCTCTCTCTCTACAAGTCTTGAAGTTTATATAACATTGTGTGTGTGGGGGCGGGGGGAGGGTGCTCGCCTTTCTCCCTCTCATGATAGGTACTTTGGAATGTGCGTTTTCCTCTAACTGAGGACTTCCCGTTGAGTGGTAAGAAGTCTTGGTGTAGAGAGATCATTTGCAAATCATCTCCCTTTGCGTGGAGTGGCCCTCCTTCCTCACCTTCCTGTCCTTCCCCTGTCTTACTTGTTAGGATTTAGCTCCATTCCTTATTTCCTCTGGGATCCCTTTGCTGATCCTCTTGCCCAGTTGTGTTAAAACGCCTCCCTCCCATGCTCCCATCACACCTTGTCTCATCTAATGTTCTTTACCACACCATGTTGTGATTGTTCTGTTTTCTTGTCTGTCTTCCTAACAAACTCTAAAGTCAGGGAATTGATCATGTCCATATCCCAGCACCCAGCAAAAGCCTGATTAAAGGTGCTCAGGGAAATTGTGTTCGGAAGGAAGCCTTGAGTTTGGTGCATTACATTCAGAGAATGATAAGAATACACTATTTATCTAACAAAGGTATTTCTTCTTCCATATTCAAGCCTCATCTCATTTATTTGTTTTTGTTCTTTGTTTTTACTAAGGAAACATTTGAGCTACAAGAATGAGCTCAGGGGTTTTCTTAGTGTCATCAGCACCCTTAGTATTACTGACACCCTATTGCTCTGTGCTTTTTAGATCCAGGGACTTTAGCGGAACCCTGGGATACATCCATGAATTCCCATTTCCACTGCTTCAGTTAGGAGAACGGAATCTTACAGTAATAGCAAAAAACTATACTTTTGCATTAGGCACATACATAGGCCAGCTGGCTGCAGCTGCAGTCTGCTTATAATACCTTCACAAAGCCAATCCAGCAAAGCTGCAGTGACTTAGGTGCTGAAATTGAAATTGAGATTGAAAGAGTAGCAATTTTAAAGAGGCACTGGTCCCTGCTCCCCTTTTCCGTACTATGGAATAGTAAAGAGGATTAAAGTACTGCTGCTGTCAATCAGGTGATACTTAACTTCCCTTCAGAACTTCTGTTCTGTCTAGTTTCTGGATGCTGAGGCATAGAAACCATGATTATTATTGGAAGAAAAAACAATGAAATCACATGATGACGTGACATATGTATTATTTGATTTATAATCTACCTAGTTAATGGATGACAATTTCTTTTCAAAAGGTGTTCTCGAACCAGAATGGGGGAGAAAAACAGAACAGATTACAAATGAATTTTGACATGGTATAGAACAGCGAGGTCCTGAACCAAAGTTTAGCCAGAAAGACTAAAGATTGTCTGTTTTTGTTTATTTGGTTGGTTTTTTTAGTCTATTTTTTATTTTATTGAATGAAAAATTCTTTAAATTCTGTAGTGCTTTACAATTTTCAAAAGTTTCACACACATGATTTCATATAATCCCATAATAACCCTTTTTTTAACCCCCTACCACTATGCTGCCCCTCCCCCCTTCCCTCTCCCCACTGGTAACCACTAGTTTGTTCTCTATATCAGTGAGTCTGCTTCTTTTTTGTTTTATTTACCAGTTTGTTGTATTTTTTAGATTCCACATATAAGTGATATTATATGATACTTGTCTCTCTCTCTGACTTATTTCACTTAGCATAATGCCCTCCAAGTCCATCCATATTGCTGCAAATGGCAGAATTTCATTCTTTTTTATGGCTGAGTAGTAGTCCATTGTGTGTGTGTGTGTGTGTGTGTGTGTGTATGTGTGTATACACACCCCCATCTTTATCCATTCATCTGTTGATGGGTACTGAACAATGTCTGTTTATTCAGATCAGGAGGAACCTGTAAAGGCCTAATTTGTTTGAATTATCTGGGCTGAGCATATTTTCTCATTCTTCCCTTTTCACCATTTCTTAGAGATTCTGATAGAGACTTCACAGAGCTACATGACACAGTCTCCTAACTTATTCCTGAAATTCATGTTCATCAGATGGCAGCAGCAACCTGACGAGTGAACGTGATGAATGAAGCTCATGGGGTAGATGGATGTCTCTATATTTTTCAGTCAGCAGGACAACATAGTGAAGTTCTGTTAGTCTATTCATCTAGCTGAATCTTAGCTCTTAAATGTATCAGTGTTACATGAAGTCTTCATTAACTAAATTGTTGGGCTTTCACCTTACAAACCAAAGAGCATCCCATTTGTCAAAAAGAATCAAAACCAAAAAAATGAAAATTGTTTTTGTTAACACACAATTATTTCCAGTGGTGAAGTTTGAAAAAGACAGGGTTTTAAATGTAAGCTTTGAGAGACTTAGTAAATTTCAGATGAGAGCTTTTCCTTTAAGATTTAATTAACTCATGGACTTAGGCACCACAGTCCATTTTCCCTGGGTAGCTGTCCCATTCACTGGACAGCTTTCCTAGTTAGGGTAGGTGATCACTATGTTTTGTGGCTTCCATGCTGCAGAAATTATAGCTGAGTATAGTTAGCCCACCTTTGAGCTGAGGTGTATTTACATTTCTACATTGTTATCCTTTTAAGGACTTAGGGCTGTCAAGGTAGCAGCAGTGCTTTTTGTTGGTCAGATAATTAGGGGTGGAGGTAGTGGCTAGGAGGAAGGAGGCCTTGTATTTTTTTTTATAAAAGAAAAAATAAGATGTGAATGAATGCCCAGACGTTGAAATTTAATATTGTGGAAATCAGCAAACTTTCAGAAAGTAAGCAGCCTAATTAAGAATGAAAAATTGAACCCATTTTTCCTTTCCTTTGAGTTAAAATGACTGGGCTGGTAGAGGCCTTCAGAGGTTGTCTTATTCCACCGCCACCATACCCCATTGCCTCTTTTAGGCCGTGTTTTAAATTAGCCCATAGAGGTCTCTCCATAATCTCTTTCTTATATATAGAATTGTCCATGACATATTTTATAAAATGTCGGTTGTCAGAAAGGAGTGGCATTTGTTACTTTAAAAATAAAATGTCACAATTCGTATCTTTTGGTCTGTGGGAGTCTGAAATACAGCTATGGCCTGATTAGGTGTACTGTTCTCGAATAGATATTTTAGATTTATGAAGTAATAAGATTCTGTCCTTTTGTTTATGGAAATTATAGTCTAGTTATGTTTGAAAAATTGTTTTGATTTATTGTTAGTAGTAAAGCTAGAGTGTTCTTAAAGAGAGAGGAAGTTACAGAAAGTTAAATGCTGTCATTCTCTCTCTTCATACTAAGAACAAAAGCAGATGACTGTGAAGTATTTCAGTGAGTTGAACCTCAAGTTAGAACTTGCCTTTCCCAGTATTGTAAGAAGTACTTTGCCTAGTTGCTATGGAATCACATTTAAATTATTGAGTTGAAATTTATGATGTAGATCTCTGTACAGATCTGCTGTGAAAGATAGATGTTGCAAACTAAGAATCTTTTTTTTTTAAAAATTATTTATTTATTTATTTTATTTTTGGCTGTGTTGGTCTTTGTTTCTTGTGCAAGGGCTTTCTCTAGTTGTGGCAAGTGGGGGCCACTCTTCATCGCGGTGCGCGGACCTCTCACTGTCGTGGTCTCTCTTGTTGCGGAGCCACAGGCTCCAGATGCGCAGGCTCGGTAGTTGTGGCTCACGGGCCTAGTTGCTCCGCGGCATGTGGGATCTTCCCAGACCAGGGCTCGAACCCATGTGCCCTGCATTGGCAGGCGGATTCTCAACCACTGCGCCACCAGGGAAGCCCCGCAAACTAAGAATCTTAATGCTACTCCTACAACTATTTCAAGAACAAATATTGACCACACACTTGCTGTGTGGAAGGTACTGTGTGGGAGCCCCGGGTGCACAGCTGGAAAGACAAGGTTCTCAGCCTTGAGAAGCTCAGATTCTTGTAGGGAAATAGTAAACAGCCACATGGACCAGAGCAGGACCATTGATAGAATGTTGGTGTGTGCAAGGTGCAATGGGAGGGTTGCTGAAGGGAATACCTGAGGTAACTTTAAGGATGTGTGGAATTTCCTGGTAGACAGGGAGGTGGGATGAGGGTTGTGCTCCCACAGAGGAACTGCCTGGATAGGGGCTAAGAGGCGAAGAGTTGTTTGTTTGTTTGTTTTTAGTCACTACACGTCTTCTTAGCCATACTGTTAGGAAATATTCGGGGAATCTTAAATTTTTGAATTCATGAGCCAGTTGAATGTAGACTCTGGAGTCAGCCTGCCAGTTGCCCCACTTGACTGTGCAACTCCAAGGTATTTAACCTCTCTAGACCTTGTGAGGATGAAACGAGAGACTGTTTGTGAAGGGCATAGTTCAAAGTCTGACATTTAGTAAGCTCTAGGTAAATGTGAATTGCTGTTTAACAGCATCAACATTATCAATGTTCATTCTAGCCTTCTGGCAGTTTTGAATGCTTTCTGTTACTGAGGGTTCTGTGTCTATGCTTGCTTGTCCGTAGTGTCCCGTTGAGTAGTGACCGAGTGCTCAGCACTGGGCTGGGACTCCATGTGGGGAAGTGTGCTCAGGCAGTGTCCAACTAAGCTGAGAATGAAAATGGGAAAATCTGACAAAAAGCGAGTGCACACTGAACTGTACTATATGGCTGTCTGTGCACATGTTCAGTATATTAATTAAAGTACAGGCATCTCTTGTTTTACCGCGCTTCACTTCATTGCACTTTGCAGATACTGCATTTTTTTTTACAAACCGAAGGTTTGTGGCCACCCTGCATCGAGCAAGTCTATTGGTGCAGTTTTTCCAACAGCATTTGCTTACTTAGTGTCTGTGTCGCATTTTGGTAATTCTCATAATATTTCACAATTTTTCATTGTTATTATATTTGTTACAGTGGTCTGTGATCAGTCATCTTTGATGTTATTATGACTCGCTGAAGGCTGAGATGATGGTTAGCATTTTTTAGCAATAAAATGTTTTTTAATTAAGGTGTGTACGGTTTTTTAGACATAATGTTAGTATGTACTTAATAGACTACAGTATAGTATAAACATACATTTTATATATACTGGGGAACCAAAAGATTCGTGAGGCTCGCTTTCTGGCGATATTCGCTTTACCATGGTAGTCTGAAACTGAACCTGAAGTATCTCCGAGGTCTGATTGTGTAGTTGCTTACGTGGCCCAGTTACCCTTCAAGGGGGTATAGGCATAGTTATCAGAGAGAGCACAGAGGGTAGAGATAGTAGTTCGGCAGAACCAAAGTTACCGATGACTCAGAAAAAAAGAAAAAACGGAAAAACTTTTCTGTGTGGTGGACCTGCTGGATGTAAGAGGGAAGCAGTTGCCCCCATGGTGTGATTCCAGAGCTGCCGCCTAGATCCTCTCTCCCATTCACATCTGGGTAATTGAACTTCCCTCATTTTGCAGGGCCACTTAAGAGGTCAACCACATACCTGTCATCTTTCTTTTAGAATGAAATGATTTATTGTATCCTTTGCTGATAGTAGTTTTTGATCAGATATAGGAATGAGTGCTAAGTATAGAATAGGAGGTGGGTGCAGTTGAGGAGGGGGGTGAACATGCCAGAAGTCAGACTTCGTTTTGGTCTCTAACAACTCCCCAACAAAAAGTTCAAGGACAAACTGCCTTGCACCATCTGCTCTGCTAGAAACAAGGGATAAACACAGAGATGAAAAGATGAGAGCGCCTCACCTCAGTGACCTTAGAATCTTATGGGCAGGTGAAAAGACAAAGGTAAACAGGTAAGTGTAGTGCACATGGGGTGCAGTTACTGGAGAGGAAGGTGCAGAAAGGTTAGTGGCGAAGTACACCAAGGAGAGGGCATAGCAGGGGACTTTGGGAACTCTACAAGACACACTTTCCTTTGTTGTCGTCTCCAAGTGTCTGATTCCAGGCAGAGACAGGATGCCCTGAGCTCTCATTCCAAACATCTGCCACCACTGCCTCTCCTCCAGGCACCCCTTTACTTCAGGGGGTCCAGGGCACAGCAGTGAACTGCAGTGCTTCCCGAGTGGGAGCTTACAGTGAGTCCAGCTGCTGTCCACTGGCTTCAGTCCCCTTGACGAGGGCCATATGCTTCTCTGAGCCCTGGATTTGAAATAGCTGCTGACCCTGATGTTGGGTGTTATGAAGGGGTAGGACTGGGGCAGGTTAAAGGATATCCAGGGAACCATAGTATCTATAGCGTCGCATGTCTGTATTGCTCTTTCGTACATAGTCCAAGTGTTTGGAATTCTCTTAACACACTTGAATCTTGAATATTTGAATATGATGAAAGGTTAATATTCAGAAAAGAATACTGTGAGAATGGGAGGTTGAATTTCATTATAAGCTTGAGTTCATTTAACAGCCCTTGGTAAAAATTCCTAAATGCATAGTAGTAACATACTGAATTACGCACAGAGGGAACTTAGAGCTGATGGACTGCGTAAATGGCTTTCTGGCTGTGTACGTTGACTGTTGAAATCCGTGTGAGAGAGATGGCCACGGAAGCAAGGCACCGTGGGTGACTTGGCCACTTCATAGAAGTTTGGGAGACAACATTTAAGGCCTGTACCCTGAAGGGGTTACTTCTGTCTCCCCTGAGATTCAAGATTTTGAATACCTTTATTTTTATTTTTAAAGAGAATACTCAATTATCTCTCATTCAGTTAGAGTCTGAAAAGCTGTGTTTAATAATAAACTTAGTGTGTGTATGTGTGCTAATGTGTTTCAGTCAAAAGTTTCATAACAACAATAGCAGCAACTACACCAATAAAGAAAAGCTTCGTCCCATCATCTCTACCAAGTACTACAGTAGCTTGATATCTGGGACTTTTAAAGCCAAGAGTCTTAATGTCTGTTATTTACTATAAGAAAATGTGAAGTCCTTATAGTAATCTGAAATATGTATAATCCATTTTAATGGATTATAGAAATATGTACCACATTTCTATTTTATTAGTCTCTTTTTCTGTTCCTGGCTTGATTTAAATATCAAAATTATGGGAAGAAATTGTTTAAAGGATTTGCAGCTTAACTGTCTAAAGGCTTAAATATAATTTCTTCATTGTTTCTTTGCAATTTCTATAAAAATACAATACTATTTTCATACAGGAAGCTGAAAAAGCAGGCTGTTCTAAAGGAAGCTGTTCTGTAGTTCCTTCCTTTCTAAACTTTAAGCTGAGTGCTTTTCCTCACTCCAAGTTCAAGGGCTTAGTTTACGTGCATGAAAATAAACTGAACAGCACCTGCCGCTTAGTCACAAAGGGCATGTCTTGAAGCTGCGAAGCAAACAGATGTACTCAGTTTAAGCTTTTGAGATGCTCAAAGCATGTGGTAAAAAATTCCAAAATGAATAGTGTGAGGAAATAAAGTCAGAAGAAAGCATAAACAAACCAAGGGGTCAAGTTTGATACCTGAATTGTGTACATTTTAATCCCAATACTGTCATCACTACAGGGACTAGTACTTTGAAAATCTGTCCTTGAAAACACAGAATTGTCACTATTTTCCCAAAGAAGGATTTGGCGTATTTTATAGTTTTTTAAATTTCTTTCTAAAAATTTTTTCGTTGCACTCTGTGCAATAGCAAGAGGAGAAAAATAAACAATACTAAATAATTCTGCTGTAAAATTACTGAGCTTTATCTGTTGACTTCAGTTGGTTCAGGCAGTCACCTCTGCTTTAGTATGGACAAGTATCTGCTTGCTGAAGTCCGTGGTAGCTTGCTAAAATTCTTCTTGACACCGATAGAAGAAATGAGATAGCCAACTTGCCTATATTTTTTTTAGTAATTGTGCTTGGTTTACATAAAACACTGGAACCTCTATTCATGTTAACTTCTGTCGAGGCTCAAAGTTCACTAGCAAATTACCTAGAAACTCCTATTTTACTAATTGTCTGGGAAAATATGTAGAAGCCTTGCTAGAAATATTATGGCTACATTTTGTTATCAGCAGAGTTCTATGCACTGACAGTATGAGGAATAACAAACACAAATTCTGGTCTTTGCTAAAAGGAATCATACAAGATTTCCATCACAGATGAGGCAGACAGCGTCTGAAATTCTGTTACTGAATCAGAATAGGAGGGGAAGAAGGAAACAATAAGGGTCAGTATGGTTTGCCCTTTACTCTCGAAATCATTTTAATGACCCTTAGGGTAGGGCTTGTGTCTTAGTTACTCTGTTGCCCTGAGATTTACTAGAAACTTAAAAACAGTGCCTGAGCTGGGCTCCCCAGGAAAGGACAAGGCAGGCTTATCTTCAGGAAGGTCCTGGATGGAGTCAGTCCAGCAGCTTTGAAGCTCTGGATATTTGGATGTTTGCAGAGGCCAGAGCCAGGTGGCTAGTTGCATCGTGTAGTTTTTGTCAGTGAAGTGTGGCACCAAGGGTCTCAGTGGGCAGATAGAAAGGTCTGTCGTGGAAGGAGCTCCGAAGGCAGACAGGAGACAGGTCCAGTCCCAACTCTGTCAGCGACTGACTAGTTTTGTGACTTCAGACAAATCACTTCACTTCCTTGGGCCTCTGCTTCCTCATGTGTAAAGTGAGGGAGCTGAATCCCATGATCTCAGAGGTCCTGGCCCCTCCCAGCCTCCAAACCAGCCTCCAAATGCTGTCATTCTAAGAACTTCACCAGTGTAGCACCGTGTCTTCCATCTTGTGACAGTTACACAGCCCCTCTCCTGGAATTTGGGTTGAAATTGTTCCACAGTACGCAGTCAGTCACCAGGTTCTGTTCACTTCTCTTTGAGAAATGTCTTTTTTCTTTTCCTTTCTTCCTTCTCACTACCTCCACATTTGACTAGGCTCTCACCATGCTCGTCAGGATGGTTGCCTCACCCTCTTGCCTTTCGCCCTCCTTTCCTCCAACCCCCATCCTATTTCTGGTCCAAGTGTAAATCCCTCCTTTCCCATCCCAGACCATCCCAAACCATCCCATCCCATCCCATCCCATCCCATGCGTGGGTCTTATCTCCCTTAAATCCTACTTTCATCATGAGCATTTTCTTGTTTAGAAATCATCAGCCCGACACTCTGTGGTAAGATACTCTGTAATCTTGTCCCACCCTATCCATCTAACTTTGTTTTCTACCACTTTCCAACACACCCCACTATGTAATAAGACTGGTTTTAGCACTGTTTGCATAAGCATTCCATACTCTTTCTTGCCTGTATAACTTGTTTATTTTGTTTCTTTCATCTGGAATACTTTTTTCTTGTCATAACCTATACATTTAACAAATTCAAGATGCAAGAAAGGTAGGGTAACTGAATAAGGCTCAGTAGCTTGGAGATGGGAGTGGTAGAGAGAGAGGTGGGTTAGCCATAGCATGAAGGAAAGAACATTCAGGAGCCAGGGGGAAGGACAGGTAGAGCTTAAACATGCACAGATTTTCAGTCCTCGAGAAAGGAAATTTTAAAGAAGCTCACATACATCAAGTGGCCTTTGCCTTCAGTAAAGTAGAAGCCAAGTTCATCTGCTGAGTGATGGGGACAGGGGTGGGGGGAGTGATGCTAGGGACTTGAAGAAAGTAGAAAAACACCACCTGCCTTGGGCTTTGGGATGGGCCTTACCAGAGGTGAATAAAGTATTTACTGACATTAAGAATCCAGTTGAAATGAATCATCATGAGTTTGTGATGGACTCATTTCAGTTTTCTGAATTTGTTCAGCAGTGCTTGGTTTTAGGGATCTACATGGGGAAACCCTGACTTGGATATTATAATTGTTGAAGTGGCTCTGTCCCTCTGCTGCCCTCCACCCAGTTCTAGGCTGGATGCAGAGGCAAGTGAGGGCAGAGGGGCTGGTTAACTTAGCAGAGGGAGGAGCTGCAGCCTCAGGGATGTGCCACGTGTGCTCGTTCTCTCACTCTGCTAGTTTCTCCTTTTCTCAGTCCTCTAACACCTCTCTCCTTGCCTCACAATCACTTCATGGCCTCGCTCCCATTCACTGAGAAGCAGCCAGAAGAGAAGGTCCTCAACCTTTTCCTGCCGAACCTGCACCCGTCAGATGTGTGCCCCGCACCCAGCCTTCCCCCACTCACCGTGCGTGCAGTTCTCCACTCACGTCGAAGGCATTCCTTCTGTACAGGATGCCATCCTCTCACCTGCCCAAGGGCTCTGCTCCACTGGCTTGCGGCTTCCCTCCCGCCCATCGCTTTTTCCCTGTTCAGGGGCAAGTGTGGAGTGGGGGTGGCATGGGTTTAAGCAGCCCTGAGGGTCTGCCGAGCGGGCACAAAGAAGCAGTGGAGCTGAGTGCCCGACCGTGACGTAGAGGAGGGGAGAGACCATCAAGGTACGAGGGGCAGTAAAAAAGGTGGTGGGGTCAGTGGCGCGGAGACCCCAGGAGGTGAACGGATTGTTGGATCCAGAATTTGAAAGAAAGTGAGCTGGGAATCTGAGAGGTGGTGGTCAGAGGGTAGGTGCCAGGAATTGTGATGCCAGAGGCTAAGTCCTGGTTTGGCGAATGATCGTGAGGACAGGTGGCCCAGGAAAGATGAGTTGTTGGACAGCAGCCACGGTAGTCGCGACAGAGTCTCATGATAGGACATTCAAAGCCGAGAGACTTAGGGAGGAGGGAGAGAATGGTTTGGAAACCACAGGGATGACCAGGGTGATGCCACCTTGCCTCCAGCCCAGTAGCGCCAGGGCTGTGGGAGGGACAACCGGCACCACATGAAAGAGCCGCGACGAAGCCAGGTGAGAGCCAGGCCTCCTGCTTCTCCTCCCCCTCCTCCCGGGTTTGCTCTCAGAGCTGTGCTTTTACAGTAGAAGCCGGTGTTCTCATCCCCATCTTACTCAGGGCACCCTTTGTAGCTTGACCCTCACCTCCTTCAGGGCTAGGTCATTCAGCTGTCTCCTTCTTGGGGCATCTCTGACCACCCTGTTTGACACGGTGTCCTCTTGCCAAGCCCTCACACCCCCTTCCCTGCCTTTCTGTTTTCCTCTACAGCATTTATCACTACTTGACAGTACATATTATTTACTTATTTGTATATTCCATGATGGCAAAGATTTCTATATGGGTTATTATATTTTAATTTTTAATACTGCTTTTCCCCCTGTACCTAGAGCAGAACTTGGCAAAAGGCAGCTATTTAGTGAATAGTAGTTGAATGTAGAATGAATGAATGGATGGATGGATGGATGAAAGGAGGGGTGATGGGACAGGTACAGGAGGCACGAGGAAACAGTGTATTCACAGGAAGTTGTTCCAGAATTCAGGTTCTAAGATGGGTCTAGGATGTGATTGTTCTTGTGGGAGGTTGGAGAGAATGGGAAGGTGCCTGTTGTTGAGGAAATTGAATTACTGGGACAGTGGATAATTAGAGGGAATTCCAACTCCTCTAGCATGATGGCAGAGATTACATAGAAAGAAAAAATACAAATCAGGCCCAGTCACCAAGGAATTTAGGAGTGTCTGGGCGGTCAGTGGATGACCCTAACGGAAATTGGGGAGGAGAGGGTTTTAAAAAAAAAGATACCCACAAAGATACTGAGTAACAGTTGTGAGGTATTATTGCCTCCTTTTATATCAAGCTTGATTTTTTTCCCCAAATTCTCCCAGCTGTATTTAGTCAAATGGGAGTGCCTTTGGTTTAGTAAATCTCTTGAATTTTTTTTAGGATAAAAAGTATTACACAGATAGAACGAAAATGTGCTAACACTCGTTTTTAAAACTCTGGTACTCTGGCATGGAGTAATGAGTCTGTCAATGAAAATAGCTACTATAGATGGCTAGTTCCTTCGGGTCTTTAGGGTAGAATACAAGCAGTTGCTTTTCAAACTGTCATAGGTTCAAAATATAACGTATGACTTACGTATTTGTGGTTGGAACCTTTAATGTTGCCAAAGTCTTCTCAATTGACATCTGAATATCTCAATTATGTTTCTGGTAAATTTATTATTTTAAAATACCCTGCCAGACCATAGTGCTTTACAAAGTTGGCAGCATATTGCTGATGACCTAATTTATTATTCAAACTCATTGTAAGTGTTCTAAATGTTTCAATATACAACTACTCAATTTATCTGTTGGAAGTGCATTTTAGGTGTATTTTATTACATAGAAAGGTTGTTTTCCTTTAGTCTAAATAAGCATAAAATAAATGTTTAAGTATTTTAAACCCCACTTCCCACATTTATTCTATCTTTAAGTGCAAAGTGCCTTCCAGAACATGAGAAAATGTAGTCCAATTTCCAGTAGGATTTCTTCAGGGTAATAGCTTCTTTCGAGCCTACACTTGAGGCTGCAGTCTCTGAGTTCAGCCATTATTTTCTTCTATTCTCTGGTTTTCTCCAATTTTCTGATTTGCTTCAGTTCAGTTTCTTACTCTCTTTCTAGTCCCTTTAGATCCCTTTAGATAATTTTTAATTATCCTTTAGGTCTTAGCTTCAATATCACTTGCTCAGAGAGGTCTTTCTAGATTCTTTTCTTCCTACTACATTTGGTCCCTCTGCTGTATATTGTCATCATGCTTTCCCATCATAACTTTTTACACCTGATTGTAATTGTATGCTTCATGTCCGTGTGCCCCTGTAGAATCCATAACCTCTGAGGGGTCTCATGAACGCTGTATCCCCAGCATCTAGAACAAACAGTGCCGGGCACACAGAAACCTCTTCGCAGATGTGTGTTGAATGAAGGAATGAATGAACGAGAGTGAGTGCCTCCTTGCCCCTGCAGCTGTGGCCTGTGACCACTTGACACAGCTATTCATATTTGCAGTACTCAGCCCAAGTACAAAGCAGCCAGGTCTCCTTTATCAAGCAAGCGTCAGGCAAGTTACTGATGTGTTTGCGGCTGTGCTAACAGCGATTAGGAAGGCGACCTCAAGTCTCTTTTAACTTCCAACTGGCTTTACTTGGAATTATTCTACTTAAAGGGAGATCTGGTTCTTGCTACTGATTATACCTACTCTTCCTTCTGTGCGGCAATCCCAGGAGGAGGAATTGTGAAATAAATAAGTTTTTGTGAAATAATTTTTTTAAGTTCTTTCCCCAAATCCCACTGCTGTGAGTCTGCTAGGATCACATGCCAAATTTCTAGGTTTTTTTAAGGCAAAGTTCCATAAAACGTATGTGTATGTATGTATGTGGTATCTGGAAGTTTCATACTGTTTTTAGAAAAATACTTTGAGCAAATAATAATTCAGTAACTTACTTTGCCTAATTTCATGTAGTTTGACAAAAGTTTCTTCAGCACCTTGTATAGAGGTCCACAATCCCTTATCTTAAACCCTTGGGTCCAGCTGCATTTTGGAATACAGACTTCTTTGAATTTTAAAAAGTGAATATGCTACCCAGTGAGGTCCAGGGCAGCATCCTGCAGTCAAACATTAATCCTCTGCCTTGAAACATTCACATTAAATAGGATAAATGTACTATAAATAGCTTCAAGTCAGTTCAGGTTCTGGTTTTGCTGCCACATAATTCTGGTTAGGTTGGGCCACAGATGAATTGCAGAAAGCTTAGCTTTGGAATTTGAGGGCTCTGGAATGGCTAGTTCCAGAACCGTGATAGGTACACATCACAGCCTGTGTCTGAGCATCCCTGAGTGCCTCCCTCCGCCCTCAGAACCACCATGCGGTCAAGCCACGCCTCTGTCACCTGAACCACAGGAGCCCCTCCTACTCAGTTTCCTAGCAGTTCATTCTCTGGGGCGGTTGTCCTAAAACAAGTTTTGTCCATATCCCTCCTCTGTGTAAACCCTTTCGGTGGCTTCTTATTGCCCTAAAGATAATGTCTGCATTTCTTAACCGGTCACGCAAGCTCAGTATGATCTGGGCCCGTTTATCTTCTCAGCCCTTCCATAGCCACTCCCCATGTTCCCATCAAACGAACATTTTTCTTCTATTGCATAGTCCCTTGCCTACTGGCTGTACCTTCTGTCTGGAAGCTGCTTTATCCTGCTTCTGTCCTTTCATCCCATACTTAACTCATCTGTTTTTCAGGTTTTGAATTAGATGTCACTTTCAAGGAAATCTTTCTTACCCCTGGTTCTATACTAGATACCTCCTCACCTTCGTATGGAACACCTTGTACTCCTGTTGCATTGTGATGTAATAATGCTGCTAATTCTCTGGAGCAGGATTCTCAACCTCAACACTATGGACATTTTTTTTAAAAATACACCTGTCTAACCTCGGCACTATTGACTTTTTTTTTTTTTTTTTTTGCACCTGGTGTTTTATATTCTCCTAGGCCTCTGACACTCGACCTGCTTGGCCTCTGGCCATCGTCCTCTGACATTTGCCCTGCTTTAGCAGTCAACTTATAGACGTGGTTCTAAGTAACCTGTACCAGGTCTCTCTACCTTGGCATTACTGACATTTGGGCCAGATAATTCTTTGTTGCGGAGGGGCTGTCATCAAGCATCATATAGGCTGTTTAGCAGCATCCCTGGACTCTACCCCCTGGATTCCAGTAGCACCCCCCTCCCTTCCGCCCCATGTGACCACCAGAAATGTCTCCAGGCATTGTTAAATGTCCCCCGGGGGACACGGTCACCCCCAGTTGATCCACTGGTCTAGAAGGAAAGCTCTTTGAGGCAGAGGCTATGCTTGTGTGGATCTTCATAAACCTAGCTTGGCACACGTAGGTCCACTTAAATGTATTGAATTGAGTAACTAGGGGATGAAGGTACTGGGCAGGGAAGGGGATGGATGGATGGAAGATTGAAGAGAAAGGTTAGCTCTTTCAGGATAGGAGGATGAGAGAATATATGGCAAGTGCTTTTTGAGGAACTGAGCTACCACACAGTGGGCTCAGACTCTGTTCTGCCTCTTTGAACGACTACTTCTTTTGCCTTTTGGGCCATCCCGCAAGTACTTCTTTCTTGCGTTAGAGCTATAGGCACAGAATCTCCTGATTGCTCAGAGGCTTCTTAGAACCAACCAAGAAGCGTTTGTTAAAGCACCATGAAAGTAGTGGGCATAGCTATGGGTCAGAAGCAACCCCTGCCATCATTGCTTCAGGCTAGTGGGAAAGACACTAGTGGGTTTTGTCTCTGTCTGGAGGCCCTTCCACCCCTCCCTTCCTGGCATATTGCTATTTCTCCTATGCAACGTAAATTATATTAGGCCTTTCTATTATGTGGTCCCATGGCACCTATTCTTTTCCTTCATAGTATTCCTCACAGTTTTAATTCTATATCAATAGTTTTTTTCTATGTTTACTGTTTCTATTCTTTGAGACTATAAACTCTATGGAGGAAGGAACATCGTATGTTTTGTTCATTTATCTTTCCGTAGCTCCTGGCATGGTATCTGGTGCATTGTAGGCATTCAGTACATAATTTTTGTAAAAATGAGAATGCATGTGATGGGCCCTCCAAGAACCCATATTCCAGTGTAGGAGACAGTGCATACTGCAATACCAAGTTCTGTACCAAAGGAGCAAGAAAGTACAGTGTTGGTTTTGGGAGTAAGATGGGAGAATAAATTGGACTAGAAGTATCTGGTTGACTTTATGGGAAGAAAATTAGAAAATATGGAAAACTAAGAAGGAAAGAAGAAAAGTTATCCATAGCCAGAGGCTCAGTATCAGAAGACAACCATTTTGATAAATTTCAGCCTCTGCTTCTTTTTGTCTTTCTTTAAAATACAAGTTACTTCATGCTTTTGAAACATTTCATGAATACAGAACAGTGTATTCAGTGTAGAGAATAATATAATCTTTAAACAGCTTAGTCAAATTTTAACATTTTGCTACCTTTGCTTTACATTAAAAGCTTAGGATGATATAAAATAAAATATTGCACATGTATCGTATTTGATGCTTCCTGTGTACCCTCCCAGCTGACATTTCCCCATCTTCCTTATGCAGAGAACCATCATCCTGAAATGGGTGTGTGTCATTCCCATGCTTGGCTTTCTACTTACATTACATGCATATGTATTAATTAACAGTGTATGTAGTTTGTGGATCTTGTGTATATATTTCCGCAACTTGAGTTTTCATTTAACATTATGTATGAGATATATCTGTGTAGAAGTGTGTAGCAGTAATTCTTCCTTTTTGCTCCGTGGTATTCCAGGATTATACTATAGTTTATTCCTTCTCTGTCAGTGGAAGTTTTGGTTATTTTCATGCTTTGCTATTAAACAGTGTTACTGTGAGCATGTCTTCTTGAGCATATTTAAGACCTTCTCTAGCGTTTGTACCTAGAGGTAGAATTGCTGGTGCATAGGGCATGTGCATCCTTGACTTCACTAGATGTTGCCAGATATTCCCCAGTGTAGTTGTACAAATTTCAGCCCCTAACAGCACTGTCTGAGAGTTCCTGTTGCTCTGTATCCTTGCCAAGCCTTGGTATTGCCAGACTTTCACATTTTTGCTAATTTGAAATAGTGCGTTTCCTTGATTTCTGGTGTGTTTGAGCATCATTTCTTATGTTTATTTGGCTGTTTCAGTTGCCTCTTTTGTGACTTTGTGTGTTTCTTTTTTTCTCTTTTGTGACTTGTATATTTTTTTATTGGTTTGCTTTTTTTTCCCCCTTGTATATCTTTAGTACTTTATATATTCTGGCTATTTATCTTAGTTGATATTTTGCGTTTCAAATATGTTCTCCCAGTGGCTTATCTTTCCACTTTCTTTATGGTGTGCTTTGTTGTGTACAAGTTTTACATTTTAAACAAGTCATACTTATTAGTCTGTTCATTTATGGTTGGTACTTTTTATACCATGTTTAATAAATTCCTCTGTACTCTGAGTACTTTGGGGTCATAAAGAGATCCTACCATATTTTCTTCCAAAAGAAGAGTTCTGCTCTTCAGCATACGTCTAATCCACATGGAATTTATTTGTGTGTGGGTATGAGATAGGGAACAATTTTCCATGTGAATATAAACTAGTTGCACGGGCCAGCATCTCTGATTGCAGAGTCTGTCTTCTCCCCCACTGGTTTGTTATGCCACTTTGTCTTTTGTATCCAGATTGCTACTATGCATGGGCTCTGCTCCACTGGTCTATAGTGTATCCATGTGTCACTTCTGCACTGTCTTAATTACTGTGGCTTTATATCTTTATATATTATGCATGACCCTGTGGTAAGAACCTTGAATAGATGGTTATGATTGGAACTTAAGGTCTGGTGAGAGACTAGTGGGTGGTTGCACTAGGAAAGTAGGTGGATGTGATCTGTGGAGGGTTTTGAGGAGAACTTTCAGGGTACAGATTAGATCTGCCGTGGGACCCTGTGGGTTACTGGATGCTGACGGGGATCCCAGCAGGGACTGAGGCTGCGATCTTCCAGCAGCAGTCAGTGGTTTTTCAGAGGAGACTCAGGGTCTCAAAATGGTATTACCTGTGCATTCCCCACAAACTTGTATATGTGCCTTATGTTTTTTTCTGGAGACCTTTCTATTAACTTTTCTTTAAAATGTTACCTGCTTAAAACCTCACCAGATGCTTCAAACTTCTATTACATGAGAAAGCCCTGAGGAACGGGTTATTATGAACATTCACCACTTGGATGTTACAGCCTTCAGTTGAAAACTGGTTCTTAGCATTGCCATTCTCTTTTTCAGTTAAAGTGGCACTTTTTTTTTTTTTTTTTTAAGCTTTAGGCTGTTTTTTTTTTTTTCTTCTCTACTTTGTACTGAATTGCATCAGAAAAAAAATGAATTCTATTTTTAAGTGCTATTATTCTTTTGAAGAAAACCTTCAATTTAAAATGTTTGTCTAAACTGCAGAGGGTTTCTGTCAACTGTGCTTGCCTCTACTAAGAATGAGTGACGAAACCTTTTTTAGATTTTAGAGAACGAGAGCAATGTCACGATGTTCCAAATATATGTCGTTGTCTTCCTTCTTTTGGTGGCATCTGAACTCTTGTTAAGTAGAACTGAATTAGTAAGAATCAAATAACTTGGAGAAAATTGGCAGAATAAAGGTCATAAAGCCCTTATGAAACCTCTGGTGCTTCTGTGGTGTTTGAAAAATAACTATTAAAAGAGATACAGAATGAGGAAAAAAACCCCAAACCTGTTTTTTTTCCCAAAGTGGAAATATCTTTATTTTCTTCGCAGACTAGAAAAGTACAACACACTCACTATAAAAAAATTTACACAACACCAGAGCGTATAGAACAGCGCTACCCAGTAGAGCTTTGTGCAGTGACGGGAACGTTCTGTCCTGTGCTGCCAGTACTGTAGCCATGACTCACATGTGGCTGCTGAGCACCTGAAATGTGACTGGTGTGACTGCAGAACTGAATTTTTAATTTCATTGAATTTTAACGATTTTAAATTTCAATAGACACATGTGGCTAGTGGCTACTGTATGGGACACTCAGAGCAATAGCCATTTTGAGTGTATACTTCCATGTCTGTCCCTGTGCATCGCTTGGTCTCTCTTTGCCTCCTGCCCATTTCTTCTCTTTCTTTGTCTCCTGCCCCATCTCTTCTCTTCTCACCTTCTCTGTTTCTTTGGCATTCCGCCTGCCTTACACACACTCTCCCTGCCTGCCCTTGGCTGCAGCCTACATGCCACTCTCCTTACCTGCCCCATTCTTTCTCTTGACTGCTCTGTGTATGTGTTATCTGTACACATAATCCATTCTGTTCAGTAGCCACGTTTTTCTACTTAATTATATATATATATCATAGACATTTTCCCTTTTCAGTTCGTATAGCTCTATGTGGTTTTTATTTTCAGTTATAGCATAATTTCAGTGAAATGGATGTACCAATATTTATTTAACCTACTGATGGGCAATAGATTATTTTCAGTTTTTCTCTATAAATATTTTAAAAATAACTACACTTTTCCCCGTTTTTTTTTTTTTTCCCTCTGTGTGTTCTTTGAGTACTTTGCTGGTGTGCATGGGCTTGAGTCGTTCAAAACTGAGAAATCTGCCTTTTGTTTTGTATTTTGGTACTTACTGGAATCCCCTTAGCAGTTCAGATAAAGACCTCTCTAGAATCACTTACCTGCAGCCTCAAGGACCATTTAAGGTTGACAGTCTTTAACCATGCAGCGTGTTAAGGAGAAAGAGACTGTATGTCGTGCTAACAGGGGTGTCTGCTCACTGCTGTCTGCCTCAGATAAGTCGGCGAGGGCAGCTGCCTCTACCTTACCTGGGGGCAGGTGTATGTAACAGCTGTACCTGGCACACCCTCTGCCTGGCCCTTCCATAAAGGCCATCTTTGCTTCATGGTCAGAATTCCATTGGGGATAAATACTTGGGGTTCCAGGTCTCTCTTGGATTCGAAAGGAAATCTTAATTCCTACCCAAGGTTTAATGGAAATCCTGGCCTGGCGAAGAAAGAATGGTTATGTCAGCCAACAGGGGCAGCTTGGAGGGGGAACCTCAGAGGAGTAGAGGGCAGCAGTAGGGGTGGGTGAGGGTAAGCAGAATCCCTCTCTGGCTAACACCTCAGTTCTCTCCAGATGGCAGGTTTTTTGTTGTTGTTGCTTTGTTTGTTTACCATATCTCCCAGAATTTTCTGAAAATACTCTGTTGCCGCTCATCTGATAAAAACTCTTAAGTCTTTTTCTTTTTAAAACAATTTGATTAATGAAATTCCGTTTAACAGTTGCTTTTCTTGTTTGGCAAATGGGTTTTCATGCACTAAATCTGTTTTAGAAGGTTTGTAATGCGCTGAGGTCATTTCCAAGTGATGTTCCAAGTGATGATTAAAGATTTTTAATCTTTATCTGAAAAATATTTTTCTTAAGGACAGTGATATATTTATAGGAAATAATTAAAATAATGCTGCTTGAAAAACAAAGGGCTTGCGGAACACAGAAACCCAAGCTCCTTCCCCTGCATTGGTTTAGTCATTTCCAGTACAGAAATTGTAACCCTAAACAATTACTTTCAAGGACTAAATTCTAAATCCTGAACTTTTCTGGCTACTTTAGGAAACAGCTAAAGAGATAACAGTGTTATAAGGAATAAAAGTACATAGACAGCTTTTATTTTACTGATGGTACTTAAAAAAAAAAAACTCTGGGAAATTCTTGTAATCACCAAGATTAGTTTGGGTACCTAGTTTTGTTTTGTTTTTTCTTTCAGAAAAAAATTGGTGTATATATATATATATATATATAGCCATGTTATATTGCCAAGTATCTAGAAATCCAAAGCCTGGTAAATCTCAAATGTTAGAGAAAACAATACAAAGTATGAATATTGATTTCAACCTCTGTTACTTTTAGAGCTAGCCTGTATTATGCCTGTATTAGGGAAATCTAAAAACCCTATTATCATTTATTCATCAGAATGTTTGTGTGTGTATGTGTGTCAGAACAGTTGGTAGGAATAAACTTTTTTTATTTGGAAGTTTGAAGTATAATTAAAAAGTCAAGAGAAGCTAGAAATGAGATTTAGCATGAAGTTTTTACGAAATTCAGATAATAATTGCAATACTTCTTACGTTATTTCACATAGTAGGGAACCAGGAATGTGGTAGACAAAATAATAGTACCAATTGCTAATATTTATTGACTACTTACTATGCGCTCAAAGCTCTGCTCTGCACCTCAACTCCATTCAATTCTCCCTTTAATCCTGTGAAATAAGTACTGTTGGCTACCCCCATTTTAAACTAAAGATCGTGTGGCTTTGGAAGTTTAAGTGGTTTGCCCACCAGCTAGAAAATTTCAGAGCTGGAATTTGAACCCAGGCAGCCCAGCAAACAGAAGAAAGCTTTCACCACCACAGGTCTTGTATGACAAGGTCTCTCATGAAATATGGGCTGAATGCTGTGACGGTTAGATGAATGCATCAGCCAGGAAGCAACCATAACTAAAAACGAAGGCAGTGAGCAATTATTGAATGCCTGCTCAGTGCCAAGCATGATTCCAAGCACTTGACATATATTGCCCCATTTAATTTGCACCCCGCAAGGGAGATATCATTTACACCCATTTTACAAAGAAGTTTAGGGAAGTTAAATAACTCTCCCACAGTTGAGCTTCATGCAACTCATGAAGTCGGGATAGTGTGTGATAATGGATTAATATTAATTTAAGAAAGATTTTTATTAGTTTATTGCAAGGACTTCCCTAGTTCTCTTCAATATTTTAATCACTGACTAAGAAGAATATACAAAAGGCGAACAAATTTCAGATGACACAGCGTTGAGAGTATGTATATATTGGAGGATGGAACAATATTCAAAAAATTCTTTCTGTTTTGATTTGTTTCCTTTTTACATTCACATGTTCAAAGATAATAATAAAACAATACTAAAAATCACTCTCACCTCTGGCAGCAGCTACCGCATTGCACACCCCATTCACACTCACTCACATAGTTGAAAACGGCTCTACTGCTTTCTTGTGTCTTCATTCAGAGTTTCTTTTTAGCAAAAATGAATATGTTTATATTCTTCTTTTTCTCTTTTTCTAATTCACTGTTTCACTTACCAGTAAATCAGATATCTTTCCATATCAGTATTACCCGGAGAGCTTCTCATTCTTTCTTACAACTGTGTCGTATTATGTTGTATGGATGTACAATAATTTATTTAACCCGTTTCCTATTGATCGTGACTGGAGTTGTTTCTGATTGGTTGCTATTAAAAATCATGCTGCAATGAATAATCTTATACAACATCACTAAATTTATTTTTAATATACACATATGTCAATGTTTCTGACGTACAGTTCTGATTTTTGACAAATATATAGGGTCGTGTAACCACACCCACAGTCAAGATACAGAACAGTTCCATCCTCCTGAAGCTCCCTTGGCTTCCTCTTTGGTATCAGCCCCACTCCTGGCAGCCAGGGATCCGTTCTCTGTACCGGTAGCTTTGGCTTTCTTGCAGCGTCCCTGTACTGAAGCCCTCTGAGGGTGGCTTCTTTGACTTAGCATAACGCATCTGAGATTCTGCCTTAATTGTTGCAGTTGTCAGTGGCTCATCCCTGTTACTGCTCAGTGGTGTTCTGTGATACACATGCACCACAGTGTTTTATTCCATTCAAATTGAAGGGTGTTTGGGTTGTTTCCAGTTTTTGGCAATTATAAATAAAGCTCCTATAAGCATTCACACACAGATTACAATACTTTTTGAAAGCAGCCTTACTGAGGTATCATTTACATACCATAAGATTCACTCATTTAAAAGTGTAAACTTCAATGGTTTTTGGTAAATTTACAGAGTTGGGCAACCATCACTACAATCTGATTTTACAGTTCATCACACCAAAAGGGAATCTTTGACCATTTACAGTTAATCCCTATTCCCATCTCCAACCCTGGAAAACCACTAATCTATTTTCTGCCTCTACAGATTTGTTTTTTCTGGAAATTTCATATAAATGGAATCATACAACATGTGTTCTTTGACATCTGGCTTCTTTCACTTAGCATAATGTTTTTTGGTTTTGTTTGTGTTATATCAGTATTTCTTCCCTTTTTTTTGGTGGCCGAATAATATTCCATTGGGATATACCACATTTTGTTAATCCATTCACTAATTAATGGACATTTAAGTTGTTTATAGTTTTGAGCTATTATGAATAATGCTGCTATAAACGTTTGTTTACAAATCTTTGTGTGGATTTTATGTTTTCGTTTCTCTTGGGTAGATAACGAGGAGTGGAATTGCTGGATCATGGTAAAATTATATTTAACACTTTAAGGAAATACCAAATGAAATGGTTTTCCAAAGTAGCTGTATCATTTTACATTCTCACCAGCACTGTGTGAAGGTTCCTGTTTCTCCATCCACATCCTTGCCATCATTTTTTATTGTCTGTCTTTTTTACTGTAGCCATTCTAGTGTCAAGTGGTATCTCATTGTGGTTTTAATTGCATTTTCCCTAGTGACTGATGATACTGAGCATCTTTTCATGTGTTTATCAAGCATTTGTATATCTTTTGTGAAATGCTTATTCAAATATTTTGCCCATTTTTAAATTGGAATTTTTTTGTCTTTTATTTTGAATGTTAAATCCTTTATATTCTGGATGCAATCAGTTCCTTACCAGGTAGATGTGATTTGCAAAATGCCACAGAATATTTTTTTTTAAATGAAGGTTCAGTAGTTTTTTTATTGAATAAATGTTTCTCTGTTTGGTATATGCCTTTCGTCAATTTCTGGAGTTTTGAAAAGGTTGTTTTTGGCAATTTTGTCTTGTTTTATCATTGCCATTAGAGACAGGATTTGCTGAGCTCTTTTCTCTGCCATTCTAGAAGTCCCACCTACAGTTTCATTTTGAACATGTAAATTCCCAGACGATAAATTGCTAGGTCAAAGAGTTAGTGCATTTGTAATTTTAATAGATGTTGACAAATTTTTATCCATAAAGGTTGTACCATTTTATATTCCTCTAATTTACGAGGTAAGGCCTAGTCTTGCCTATCTGTGTTACTAAACTTTCAGAATTTTGCCAATCTAAATGAAATCGGTTTCTCGTGGTAGTTTTAACATTTCTTTCTTCGTGAGGAGGGTTGGGCATCTTGTCATATTTTAAAAGAACATTCCTTTTCTCTGAGCTTTATTCATATCCTTTGCTCATTTAAAAATCTCGATTATCGATCTTTTCCTTTTCTGTTTGTAGGAGCTTATTTCTGTGTATTGTAAGTTGCAAATACAGACTTCCTGGTAAGTCACTTTTCATCTTGTTTATGGTTTTCTTGGCATGTAGAAGTTTATATGAATATACATATAAATACATATGCATATATAATTATATAATTTATCCATCTTTTTTTATGGCTTCAGGAGTTGGAGTGATGGAAAGGTTTTCCCCACTCCAAGGCTATGGAGGACTTCCCGTATTTTCTTCTATAACCTTTTTCGTCTCATATTTTAACCTTTAAATCTCTGATTCATGAGCCATTTATCCTGCTGAACTATGTTAAGTTTGGTTCTAACTTTTCTTTCCCCCAAATGGCTACTCAGTTATCCCAGTACCTTTCTTCAAAAAGTCCATGTTTTTAACTCTAATTTGCAATTCCAACTTTATTATATACTAAATTTCTATGCATATATGTATCTAATTTTTAGACATTCTCTTCTGTATCATTTGTCTTCCTGTCTCTCACTTTGTATACTAATATCATACTGTTTTAATCATTGAGGCTTTGTAATATATTTTAATATATGCTAGGTCTAGTAGCACTCTCTCCTCTTTTTCATTGGTTTTCCAGACAACTTCTGCTTGTTTTGTTTTGTTTTCTTCTTTTCCATAAGGGCTTTAGAATTAACTTGTCTAGGTTCCCCACCCCACTTCCAAAGGAAAAATAATCTTTTTTGTATTTTTATTTCAATCATTTAAATTTTATAAGTTGAATTAGGCAGAACAGACATCTTTATGATGCTGAGTCTTCCTATCCAATAATATAATACACTCTAGTTCTTCAAGTCTTCTCTGGAGTTCTTCAGTCATGTTTTAACATTTTCCTTATAAAGATTTTGTACATTCCCAGTTACATTTATTTCTAGATATTTTATCTTTTTGTTGCTATCGTTAATGGGGTTTTTTCTTCCACTACATCTTTTATAAACGGTTATTTGTGTAAAAGATCATAAGTGAGTGAAGCAATGGGCTGTATATAATAAGAGCTACTTTAATAGAGGTAAATGTGAGGCCCTGACCTTGGATCAAAACAAACAAAAAATCAGTTCAACAGGAAGAGGATGAGGAACATTGTGATTGGAGAAACCATTATACCAGTAGCTACTTGTGTGCTTACGTTTAACCTTCGTCATAATCCCATGAGTTGGGTACTGTGACCCCAATTTATAAATGAAGAATTAAGCTTTATTGAGGTTATACACTTTACTGAAGGTCATATAGCTTCTTAGTGATAGTGCTGAATTTTGTCACCGTATTTGTCTAACTCCAAAACCTTAACTCTGAACTGATATCCTGTACTATACCATTCCCTGTGGAAAAGGATTTTATTCAAAGTTTATACATATGAACTCACACCAAATTAATAAAAGCCTCACCAGTGAGTGACATAGTCTTCCTGCATTTCTCAACAGTTCATGTATACCGTCATTGGAGGACTGGATATAGTTCTGGGTCTCATAATTAAGAAAATGTAGATAAACTGTCTTTTAACTAATTCAGACTAATATGACCAGAATTGTGAAAAGTGAAACCATGATTTAAAATAAAATTGTCAAACGATTTAATAAGCTCACAGAAGACTGAGAATCAACTATGATTTTTTTTTAGTATTTCCAGTCTTGAAAAATTAATCGGACTTAGTCTTCATGATCCCAGGTGCAGACTCTGGGATTAAGGAGTACATGTCGCCTAGAGTAAATATTCCAGTTGCTATTGTTGTGTAGCACATCACCCCAAAACTTAGTGGCTGAAACCCACAACAGTTACTTATCTTCTATGACCTCTGTGGATCAGCGATTTGAGGAGGGTTCAGCTGGGCAGTTCTGGCTTGGTCTCTGTTTTGGTTGCAGTCAGACAGTGGCTGAAACTGCAACAGCAAGGGAAGGTGGCTGAAGTAGCTGGTGATTGGCTGGGCATCTCTGTCTGTCTCTTCACTTCAGCTTAGTCATGGGCTAGTTTTGGTTTCCTCACCGTATAGCAGCCTCAGGGCAGTCAGATGGCTTACGTGGCATCTCAGCAGCTCCAAAGATGAATATTCCAAGAGACCTAGGCAGACCTATTATGACCTAATCTTGTAAGTCATGTAACATCCCTTACCCTGTAGCACAGAGTAGCACAAATTCAAGCAGAGGCAGCTTAGTCCCCACCTTTTGATGAGAAGAATGCCGAAGTCACATTGTAAGAAGAATATGTAGGGTTGAAGATAGTGTCGTGTCTTCTTTTTGAAACTACAACCTACTGCAGCGATGGTTTCCTTTCAGTGTGGGGAAGGGCATTGTGGTAGAATTCTCTGAGATGAAAAGGACTGCCTGTGGAGGAATGAGACATTTTCATCATTGGGTATGTTCAGAAGGTGGTGAGGTGTGCACAGGGTATGGTGGTTCTGATATCTGAAGCGATTTTCGTCCTCTTATACTCCAGTGTTGTAGAAATGCTTCTGGGAACGTTTAAGCTTAACTAGTTTGAACATAATAATAAGTGCTTTTTGAAATTTATGAATACCACACATTGTAAGGATAATGTGGATACTGTGCATTAAGATGTATATTATATCACTTTGTGAAAAGTCTGGAACTTTAAGAATATCTTTTCCAAAAAACTGAAATCAGTAACCTAACTTGCCACCTTAACAAAACTAGAAAAGAAGAACAAACTAAACCCAAGGCAAGCAGAAGGAAGGAAATAAAGAATATTAGAGCAGAACTAAAAATTAAAGAAAATAGAGAAAATCAATGAAACCAAAAGTAGGTTTTTGAATAGATCAAAAAAAGGGGACAAAGCTTTAGTTAGACTAAGAAAAAAAGAGAAAAGATTCTAATTACCAAAATCAGGAATGAAAGTGGGGACATTACTACTAATGTTACAGAAATAAAAAGAATTATAAGGGGATACTATGAACAGCTGCATGTCAACAAATTAGACAACCCAGATGAAATGGACCAATTTCTAGAAAGATGCAAGCTACCAAAACTGACTCAAGAAGAAACAGAAAATCTGAAATAGACCTATAGCAAAGAAATTGAATGAGTAATCATACAACTTCCCAAAGAGAAAAGCCCAGAACCAGATGGCTCCACCAATTTAAAGAAGAATTAACTCCAATTCTTTGTAAACTCCTCCAAAAAATAGAAGACAAGGAAACATTTAACTCATTCTTTGAGGCCAGTATTACATTGATACCAAAACCAGTTAAAGACAGCACATGAAAAGAAAATTAGACTATATCCCTTGTAAATATAATGTAAAAATCTTCAACAAAACACTAGCAACCCACATCCAGCAGCTTATAAAAAGGGTTATATACCATGGCCAAGTGGGATTTATCACAAGAATGCAAAATTGATTTAACATCTAAAAATCAATTAATGTAATACACTATATAGCAGAATAAAGAGGGGGGAAACCCACAATTATCTCAATGAATACAGAAAAAGCATTTGACAAAATCCAACACCCTTTTATGATAAAAACACCCAAAACATTAGGAATAAAAGAGAACTTTCCCAGCCTGATAAAGGGCATCTGTGAAACACCTACAGCTAGCATCATACTAATGGTGAAAGACTGAAAGCTTTCCCACTTGGATTAGAAACAAGAAAGGATATCCACTCTTGCCACTTCTATTCAACATTGTACAGAGTGTCTAGCCAGGGAAATAATGCAAGAAGAGAAATAAAAGTCATCCAGATTAGAAAGGAAGTAAAACTATTTAAATGAAATGTCTAGAATAGGCAAATACATAGAGACAAGAAAGTAGGTTAGTGGTACCAAGGGCTGGGAGGGGGTAGTAACTTCCTGGCTGGGAAGTGACTACTAATGGGGGTGGGATTTCTTTTAGATATGATGAAATGTTCTGGAATTAGGTAGTGATGGTTACATACCTTGTGACTGTACTAAAAATCACTGAATTGTACACATTAAAATGGTGAATTTTATGGTATGTGAATTATATCTCAATTAACAACAACAAAAAACACTTACCCACAACTGTTGTTTCACAGCTGATTGAAATTGCTGTTTTATGATGTATACCAAAGTGTGTTTAATGGAGAGAAGAATTCACAAGTATTTTGAAAGGACTGTGATACACTGAGAATAGATTATTTCGTATTTAACTAACGGCATTAGAAACTTATGTATAATTGTACTATCTGCTAGAGTACTGTTATAAAACTCTGAATATTAACATTTATTTGGTATGTACTCTGAACTGTTGTCTCAGAGTACAATATTAACATATTTTGCATGAAGTTAGACAGTAATGAAATAATATCTATGAAGTAATTTGTATTAACAGACTCCAGAAAACTTAAAAAGATCGTTTCCAATTTGAAGTGCCCTTGGCATCAGCATCAATTTTAAAATGTTTCGGAGTGGAACCTGTCTTATCCATCCTAAACTTGTTCGGCTTGCGGGATTACCAGCCTTCTCCAACCCCTTTGTCCCAGGACACACTGAATGGGCGTGATGAGGAGGTGACACTGAAGTCTGGTGATGCATTTCTGCTCTCACTAATGAAGTTATGTGCTAACCAGAAGTCAGCTGTGTTTATTCCTAAATATGTTTATGCCAGTAGTAGTAGTAATCATAATTATGCAGGTTAACTAAATATTATGTAAACTGATGAACTATGAATGCAAAAATGTTACGTGTCTGGGACCACAAAGCCATGTTACTTAATACTATTGAATCGGGTGTGGGCGAGAAACTAAATAAATTGGGTTCAGAATTGTAAAAATATAGACACATGCTGTGCTCAAAATCCTTTAAATTTTTGTTCTACTTTAAAGAAATGGAAACTAGGAGTCATAGATAGTGGTGGTTTATGCCAGAGAGCTGACACATCTGCAAAGAGATGGCCTTGACCCTGTGTTGGAATACTGGCAAACACATGGACATTTCTGCATTCTAACTTAAAAGAAAATGTCTTAAGATTTATGTGTATCAGTTGTAATGACTCCTCTATTAACTGAGTTTTTCAGTTTACCAACTTACTATCTGGCGTGGTTGCCTCAGACAAGAGGGTTTCTCTTCTGATTAATTAGGAACCAAAGAACTAGATTATAAGTTAAGGGGACTCGTACCCAGGAGGACTCATAGTCCCAGCTCCGCTACTTAACTAGTCAAGATAGCTTGGACAAGTAAATTAAACTTCATCTTTCTTCATGTATTTTAGAATACTTTGTTTAATATCTTTGTTTAAATTTAAATTCAGATTTCCTGATTTCTAATATCAAGAAGTGTAAAGAGCTAGAAAACAGCAAGAAGAGACTGCCCTCCTTTTAGTGGCCCTTTCTCTTCCCCTTTCTTTCTCTGTTTTTCTCTTTCCTTCTTCCCTTCTTCCTCTTCCCTTCCACCTCCTCTCCCTGCCTTAGAGAACTCAGAAGTAGGAGTGCAGTATATTTTTTATCTGTTAAGTAAAACATTTGTTTAATCTGTTTATAAATATTTACTTCTTAGCATTTAGATCAAAGGCTAATTTATGGTTCAACAAAACTAGAGTTTGTTTTTAACCCAGTATTTGATAAATATGAAAATCATCTCAGCTTAAAATTAATCCTCCAATCAATTCTTATTCTCTGAGAATCACTCATTTTGAATAAACTTGGAAAATGCAATTGTTCAAGCTAAAAAGACTTGGGTTTTGGGTGTTTTACTTGGGGAACAAATAAAATTTTCTAGTTCTTTGTGTCTTTTTAGATAGTAATTTAAAAGCCACATGTGTTTTAAACTTTTGCTAATTCAAATTTTTATTTACAGATGGCTTACAATGAGTATTTCAGAAACATTCTTTACGTAAATGTTACAGTACCTCAGAATGTCTCACTGTGGAGAGTGTTAGGTATGCATTTTGCTCCATGTTACGTTCGTTTGAAACATGTCTGCAGTAAACAAGTTAAAAAAAACCAAATCATCACATTGGCATGTTTAGAGCTATAACAGCCACTTCAGGCACAGAAGAGCAGTTATATAACTTCTGTGTAGTGTATTGTCAGTGTTCTGTATATTTACAGTACATTTCGGCTATGTATTTAATGGCTACACATAAAAATCCAACCGCTACAAATAAAAACCCTGCTTAGAAGTTGTTTATTTGAAAGAATTATAACCTGATGTCAAAAACGTGTCCTGTTTATGTGCAGTACATCTACAGTTTTAGATTTCATCTTCTACCAGTCTGGCGTGTAATTCCAGCTGCACCTTGAGTGTTTGCTCGAGGGGCACAGGAGGAGCAGAGTGTTTTCTTCACGTGCCCCGAAGCGAAGCCAGGGTGGGGTGGTGCTGCTGTTCCTGTTCAGCCCTGGTCGCCGTAACTGCCTGATCGACAGGGTCTGCACGGAGCCGTGAATGAGCCCACCCTGGGCCTTCAGTGCGTGTGTGAAGGATCGTGCCCACGGAGCCTTCCACAGCCGCCTCTCCCCTCCGCACCACTGCCTCCTACCCCAGTAACATCTGTCTCTCCCAGTTATTTGCTCCAACTCATTTGAGCTTTGGCACATAACTATATTGTTTTAGGAGGACTACGGGCTCTGAAGTCAGAATCCCGGCTTTTGCGCTCATCTCTCACTTCTGTTTAATCTTTCCAAGCCTTGGTTTTCTCATCTGTAAAATGAGAGTAACACCTGCCCACAGGGAGGTCATTAGGGCAAAGTTAAGGAAAGCATAGAGCAAACTTAGTGCCAAACTGAGTACATAGAAATGTAGTAAATATTCTTCCCTTTTCTTCTTTTCATTTGTCATTTCCCTTGTTTTGAATTAGGAAACCAGATCCCTGAGAGGTTAAGTGATTTGCTTCAAACCAGATATCTGTCCCGTCAGCCACAGCCTTCCTCAGAGCTCCCTCTGAGGGGCCTGTAGTCTCTCACAGTGAACACGCACCTTCCCCACTACATCCCTGCCTGCCAGCTTTTCCAGCTGCCTAGGTCAGCCACCTTCAATTCTTTATTCTCCTTTACCTTTCAAATGAGCCAGTCATTCAGCCTTGAAATGTTGTCTCTGAAATATTTTTTTTTTTTTTTTTTAAAGATTTATTTATTGATTGATTGATTACTATGTCGGGTCTTCGTTTCTGTGCTAGGGCTTCCTGTAGTTGTGGCAAGCGGGGGCTACTCTTCATCACAGTGCGCGGACCTCTCACCATTGTGGCCTCTTTTGTTGCGGAGCACAGGCTCCAGACGCGCAGGCTCAGTAGTTGTGGCTCACGGGCCTACTTGCTCCGTGGCATGCGGGACCTTCCCAGACCAGGGCGCGAACCCGTGTCCCCCGCATTAGCAGGCAGATTCCCAACCACTGCGCCACCAGGGAAGCCCTGAAATATTTTTTGAATTTATTCCCCTTTCTGCATTTCCACTATCTTAACTTAGTCTGTCAGCTTTTCAGCATGAGATTTTTAAAAATGGGGTTGGCCAAAAAGCTCGTTCGGTTTCTTTTTCCGTTAAGATGGCTCTAGTAGCGCTTAGTTGTCTTTAACTTCATTTGAAACAATTTTGTTAGATTGTATGTGACAGCTGTCATATCAGCGTGCATTTAAAAAAAACTTATCAAAATTGGTGAGTTTTTGTGTAGCCATTTTAATATTGAAGATGGAAGAAAAACGATGGTTTCGGCATATTATGCTTTATTATTTCAAGAAGGGTAGAAACGCAGCTGAAACGCAAAAAAAGACTTGTGCAGTGTATGGGGAAGGTACTGTGACTGACCGAACGTGTCAAAAGTGGTTTGCGAAGTTTTGTGCTGGAGATTTCTCGCTGGACAATGCTCCATGGTCGAGTAGACCAGTTGAAGTTGATAGCGATCAAATTGAGTCATTAATTGAGAACAATCAATGTTATACCACGTGGGAGATAGCCGACATACTCAAAATTTCCAAATCAAGCATCGAAAATCATTTGCACCAGCTTGGTTACGTGAATCGCTTTGATGTTTGGGTTCCACATAAGTTAAGCAAAAAAACCTTTACTGTATTTTGGCATGCAATTCTCTGCTGAAACGTAATGAAAACGTTCCGTTTTTAAAACAAATTGTGACGGGCGATGAAAAGTGGATACTGTACAACAATTTGGAACGGAAGAGATCGTGGGGCAAGCGAAATGAACCACCACCAACCACACCAAAGGTTGGTCTTCATCCGAAGAAGGTGATGTTGTGTATAGTGGGGTTGGAAGGGAGCCCTCTATTATGAGCTCCTTCCGGAAGACCAAACGATTAATTCCAACAAGTACTGCTCCCACTTAGACCAACTGAAAGCAGCACTCGACAAAAAGCGTCTGGAATTAGTCAACAGAAAACGCATAATCTTCCATCAGGATAATGCGAGACCGCATGTTTCTTTGATGACCAGGCAAAAACTGTTACAGCTTGGCTGGGAAGTTCTGATTCATCCACCGTATTCACCAGACACTGCACCTTCGGACTTCCATTTATTTCGGTCTTTACATAATTCTCTTAATGGAAAAAATTGCAATTCCCTGGAAGACTGTAAAAGGCACCTGGAACAGTTCTTTGCTCAAAAAGATAAAAAGTTTTGGGAAGATGGAATTACGAAGTTGCCTGAAAAATGGCCGAAGGTAGTGGAACAAAACAGTGAATACGTTGTTCAATAAAGTTCTTGGTGAAAGTGAAAAATGTGTCTTTTATTTTTACTTAAAAACCAAAGGAACTTTTTAGCCAACCCAATAACATCTTGGACTAATCAGTAACCATATTTCATTTATTAACTTTTTTATTGAGATATAGTTGATTTACAATGTTAGTTTCAGGTGTACAACATAGTGATTCAAAATATTTATAGATTGTACTCCATTTATAGTTATTATAAAATATTGGCTATATTCCCTATGCTGTACAATATATCCTTCTAATTTATTTTATACAGAGTAATTTGTACCTTTTAATCCCCTACCCCTATCTTTGTCCCTCCCCCTCTTCCTTCTCCCTGTTTGTAACCTGTATCTGTGAGTCTATTTCAGTTTTGTTGTATTCACTTGTTTGTTTTATTTTTTAGATTCCACGTATAAGTGATAACATACAGTATTTGTCTTTCTCTGTCTGACTTATTTCACTAAGCATAATACCCTCCAGGTCCATCCATGTTATTGCAAATGGCATTATTTCATTCTTTTTTGTGGCTGAGTAGTATTCCATTGTGTATATATACTGCATCTTTATCCATTTGTCTGTTGATGGACCCTTAGGTTGCTTCTGTACCGTGGCTATTGTAAATAGTGCTGCTGTGAACATTGGGGTGCATGTATCTTTTCAAATAAGTGTTTTTGTTTTCTTCAGATATATACCCAGGAGTGGGATTGCTGGATCATATGCTAGCTCTGTTTTTAGTTTTTTGAGGAACCTCCATACTGTTTTCCATAGTGGCTGCACCAATTTTACATTCCCACCAACAGTGTAGGAGGGTTCCCTTTTCTCCACATCCTTGCCAACATTGGTTATTCAGCATGAGATTTTTATCAGTACCATACCTCTGCCAGAATGATCTTTCTAAAATACAAATCTGATCATATCACTGTTTCTTAACACTTCTTCACAATTGTGCTTTAACTCACTGCACCAGCCTTGTCTTCTGCTTCTCCATGTTATGCTCTTTCTACACTGGCCCCATCAGACTTTTTGCTATTGGATGATAGCTGTTCATGCCACTGTACTTTTACTAATGAGAAAAACTTCTGTGTCTGCAAAGTCCTTTTCATCCTGGGAGACTTTCCTAACTTACCCAAATACAATTAGACATTTAATTCTTTTGGTTTCCACAGCACTTTGTACCTACTTATATTCTCTTGTTTTCACACATGCTATAATAATTTGGTTCTGACCTCTCTTCTCACTCATTGGGCAAATGATTTATCCTCTCTATAAAATAAGGGGGTTCCACTAGGTCAATGATTCTCCGCACTGGCTACGCATTAGAATCACTCTTTTCAAGTAACTGTATCAAAATCTATGGAGAGACTCTCCTTTACCCCTACCCATTAGGAATTTTTTTTTTTTAAAGTTCTTCAAATGATCATCATATTGTGAGGAGGGGTGAGAAGCACCTACTGGGCATAGATTCTAAGATACCTTTCAGCTAAAATGTTCTGTTAGTCTATGAACTTCCATAGTCTTTGAAAATATAAGTGCATTCAAGTAATCAAAACAGGAATTAAATTAGAAAAAATAGGGGAACAAAAATACTTTTCATAATAATAATAGTTAATGAAAACAGTATGTAGTAAAATAATATTTGTGTAGAAACATGTGCTTTTAGAACTCTGATTTTCTGGTTCCATCCTAATTGTTAAGAGTGAATATGGACAAATTGGATGAAGTGTTCCTTTTTGTGATTGTTTTTTTTTTTTCCCCAGTTATAAAACTGGGAGGAGAATGTTACTTATACAAAAATGTAAACAGACTTGATCCTGAATTCCTGATACCATTAAGAAATTTTATTTAGAGCACAATACAGAAACAGCTGTATAATATTTAGAAAATATCTTTGCATATACAGTTGACAGGAGTTTTGTTCTTATATTCATAAATAAATTTTGAGCTCTAACATTATATGTTTAACAAATTGCCACCAGGAGCTTTGAAGGGAGAATTGATAGAATAAAATAATCAATTAAGGTTGATATCACTAATTTACCCAACCCAATGACAAAAAATTCTGCTTCTCAAAAGTGCATTTGATGTGAAATTTTCAATTTGTTTGATCATGGGACTTAATAGTAAATACTCTTCTAATGCAGAAATTACTTTTTGTGTGTGGTCAGCTTTGTCTTTGAACTTCTTGATCCAAGTTTTATCTTGTTTGAATGTAAATAAATTTTTGCGGGCTGTTAGCCAGGTGTTTCCCTAATATTTGTAATTCAGGGGAGCTTTAAGGGCAGGGACAACAGTTTTGCTGTTGCTAAAACATTTCTTGTTGAGTGTATTTGGATATTCTACCTGTCTGCATTTGGCTGATTATATATTAAACTTCTTAAGTTTGATATTGATATTCTTTGAACTCCTTTATTATTTAGCATTTCTTTTATATAACAATGATTATATACTACTTATTAATATTTCACACGAATTAGTCATTATGAGCAGTAAGGTACAGTGGAAAGAGATCTGGCTTTGGACTTCACTTGGTTCAAAACAAACGTTAGCACTGATTTGGGAACTACCTTAGCCCAGCATCTTTTTAAATATAAGATCATTATTGGTGTTATCTTGACTCCATTGAGAAAAAAAGATACGAGTGAATCAATAGATGGACAAATGAAAGTGTGATGCCTCTTGTTTTTTCCTGTGTTATTTTCTCTGTCTCTGGTGTAGTATCTGACAATGAAGTGGTTTGTTTTTTGAGAGCAGGTTGATCTTATACTAGTGTTGTGCTGTGCTTTGACCTAGCGTTGGATTAGTTTCATTTTGGAATGAAGTTGTATTATTGGGACGTGTCAGATATTAACTCCATAGTCATTCATTCTGTCAGTTCTAGACAAATTAATATTTTATCACAGTTTGTATTATTAAAGCTGAATGATTGCCTTACTTTCATAACTAGATTATGACCCAATGAAAAAATTCATTCTAATGCCATTTCTTTAACATCTCAATTAGAGACTGTTGGACAGAGAGTGTTTCTTTATGTTTGATGTTGAATTTCAATTTCAAAACAAAATTATCAAGCATTTAAGTAGATATTAGATGACAGCTTGCAAATTTGGTAGTAGAATTTCAGAATAGAAAGAGTCTGTACTCTGTTAAAAATGTTCATGAATATTAAGTTAAAAATTTTGAACACTTTTTCTTTTGCTACATTTTGTAAAGATTTTCTTAGCTTATAATGTTCTTAATTTGGAGGGATGTGTGGGAGTTTGAGGTGAGCATAATGTCAAGGAATAATAGGTTGAAAAAAATTCTTCGATATGAAGTGCAGATAATAGTGCATGAAAATATTTTTAAATTGTATGCCTAAAGGATCTTCCAAATCATTAGCGCTAATGTTCAGAGTTTGTACATCTTGCCATTAAAAGGGCATTATGGTACTTGTATCTTAGAATTAATTTGCTATTAACAGATTTTATTTTATATGAATAAATAATTTGAAATGAAAATTCATAATTTTGAAAAAATCTAAGAGTCATATTTTAATATTTCATAGCAAAATAAGTCATTTTACGTGCAAATTCACCTACCTAACACATCCTTTTGAGGTCTACTTTGATTGATGTTAATGTAGTCATTCCAGCCTTGCTGGGCATCTTGTTGTGTGACCCGTCTTTTTCTATCTATTTACTTCCATCCTATTTATGTCTTCATATTTAAAGCATGTCACTTATAGACATACATTTTTAGACTTTGAAAAATCCATCTGTCAATTTTTTTTTTTTTTTAATTTTATTTATTTATTTATTTATTTTTGGCTGTGTTCTTTGTTTCTGTGCGAGGGCTTTCTCTAGTTGCGGCGAGCCGGGGCCACTCTTCATCGTGGTGCGCGGGCCTCTCACTATCGTGGCCTCTCTTGTTGCGGAGCACAGGCTCCAGACGCGCATGCTCAGTAGTTGTGGCTCACGGACCCAGTTGCTCCGCGGCATGTGGGATCCTCCCAGACCAGGGCTCGAACCCGTGTTCCCTGCATTGGCAGGCAGATTCTCAACCACTGCGCCACCAGAGAAGCCCCAATCTTTCTTTTAATCATTATGTTTTGTCCATTTACATTTGATATCATTATTGATAAGGTTGGATTTAGGTCTACTATTTTACTATTTGCTTTTGTTTGTCCCATCTCTTTTTTGTTTCTCTATTCCTTCTTTTTAAGTTGAATGAGTATTTTTAGAATTCCTTTTTAATACCCCTATTGGCTTTTTAGCTAAAACTATGTCTTTTTTTAAATGGTTGTTCTAGGAATTACAACGTACAACCTTAATTTCTCAGTCTACTTCAAGTTAAAATGGTACAACTTCCTTATAATGTATAGAAGTATTTATAAGAATGTTGTAATATGGTTACCCCTCCCCCATCCTTTATGCTATAATTTTCATATATATTACATCTACATACATTATAAACCCCATAACACGGTGCTATGATTTTTACTTGGAATGGTAATGTTAAAGAAATCAACAGGAAAAACTAGTCTTTGGTATTTATCTACATGTTTACCATTTCTGATGCTTTTCATTACTGAGACCCAAGTAATATGTGGCATTACTTTCCTTCAGCCTGAAGAAATTCTTTTGACATTTCTTGTAGTGTGTGTCTGCTGGTGACTATTTTGCCTTCATTATTAAAGGGTATTTTTGTTGGATATGGAATTCTGGACGGACAGTTGTGGAGATTCTGGACTCTGTAAGTTAGAGTATTATTTTATTTTAGCAGGCAGTTAACTTTGCTGAACTCACCTTTGCAAACTCTGTCTTTCCAATGGTGAGCAGCAGCTGAGATCTCAGTTCTGTTATTTATGCTTTAGTAAAAGGAGTTGGGAACCTGTCCTGCATGTGCATAGTTTAGGGGTCAGCCAGAGACTTGGGCAGAGTTTATACACAGAATTTAGAGTCTCCTCCTTTGTGGTTCTCTCCTTTCTGGGAACTATATATAGAGTCAATAAATAGATCCACATATACATGGTCAGCTGGCTTGCAACAGAGGTGCAAAGACAATTTAGTGGAGAAAAGATAACCTTTTCAACAAATGGTGCTGGAACAATCAGATATCTTTATGCAAAAAACAGAAAACTTTGATTCATATCTCACAGCAGATATAAAAATTAACTCAAAGTGGATCATAGACTTAAATGTAAAATATTAAACTATAAAATATCTAAAAAAAAACCATAGGAGATCATCTCTGTGACCTTGGGTTAATCAAAGATTTCTTAGCTACAGCACTAAAAGCATGATCCATAAAAGAAAAAAATTGGTAAATTGGACTTCCTCAAATTAAAAACATCTGCTCTTTACAAAACACTATTAAGAACACAAAAAGGTAAGCCATAGACCGGGAGAAAATCCAGGCATACCTCACAGATAATTGCAGGTTTGGTTCCAGACCACTGCAGTAAAGCAAATTTCATAGAAAAGCAAGTCACACAAATTTTGGGGTTTCCCAGGGCATATAAAAGTGATGTTTACACCATACTGTAGTCCATTACGTGTGCAATAGCATTATGCCTAAAAAACAATTTATGTATCTTAATTAAAAATACTGCTAAAAAATGCTAACCGTCATCTGAGTCTTCAGTGAGTTGTGATCTTTTTGCTGGTGGAGGGCCTTGCCTCAGTGTTCATGGCTGCTGACTGATCAGGATGGGGGTGGCTATGGCAATTTCTTAAAATAAGACAACAATGAAGTTTGCTGCATCGAATGACTCTTCCTTTCATGAACAATTTCTCTATAGCACGCATTGCTGTTTGATAACATTTTACTCAGGAAAACTGTCAAAATTGGATTCAGTCCTCTCAAATCCTGCCACTGCTTTACCAACTAAGTTTATGTAAATAAAGTAAATTTTTTGTTGTCATTTCAACAGTTTTCACAACATCGTCACCAGGATTAAATTCCATCTCAAGAAACCATTCAAAAGAAGCAACTCCTTTATCATGAGATGGCAGCAGTTCAGTCACATCTTCCAATTCTAGTTCTCTTGCTCTTTGCACCACATCTGCAGTTACTTCTTCTGCTGAAGTCTTGAACCCCTCAAAGTCATCTATGAGTGTTGGGATCAACTTCTTCCACATTCCTTTTAATGTTGATACTTTGACTTCTTCTCATGAATCGCAAATGTTCTTAATGGCATCTAGAATGGTGAATCCTTTCCAGGAGGTTTTCGATTTATTTTTTGTCCAGATCCATTGAAAGAATCAGTATGTATGGCAGCTATAGCCTTACAAAATGTTATTTCTTAAATAGTAAGACTTGAAAGTTGAAATTACTTCTTGATCCATGGGCTGCAGAATGGATGTTGTGTTAGCAGGCATGAAAACAACATGAATCTTATTGTAAATCTCCATGAGAGCTCTGAGGTGACCCAGGTGCCCTGTCAATGAGCAGTAATATTTTGAAGGGAATTTTTTTCTGAGCAGTAGGTCTCAACAGTGGGCTTAAAATATTCAATAAACCGTGTTGTAAATAGATTTCTATCATCTAGACCTTTTTGTTCCATTTATAGGGCACAGGCAAGAGTAGATTTAGCATCTTTCTTAAGGGCCCTAGGATTTTCAGAGTAGTGAATGAGCACTGGCTTCAACTTAAAGTCACCAGCTGCGTTAGTCCCTAACAAGAGAGTCAGCCTGTCCTTTGAAGCTTTGAAGCCAGGAGTTTGACTTATTCTCTCTGGCTATGAAAGTCTCTAGCTATGAAAGTATCCTCCCAATATAAGGCTGTTTTGTCTACACTGAAAATCTGTTATTCATTGTAGCCACTTTCATTAATTATCTCAGCTAGATCTTCTGGATAACTTGCTACAGCTTCTACATCAGCACTTGCTACTTCACCTTGTACTTTTATGTTGTGGAGATGGCTTCTTTCCGTAAATCTCATGAACCAACCTCTGCTAGCATCAGACTTTTCTTCCGCAGCTTCCTTACCTCTCGTAGCCTTCATAGAATTGAAGAGAGGCCTTGCTCTGGCTTAGTCTTTGGCTTAAAGAAATGTTGTGACTGGTGTCATCTTCTGTCCAGACCACTAAAACTTTTTCCATATCAGCAATAAGGCTGTTTTGCTTTCTTATCATTCATGTGCTCACTGGAGTAGCATTTTTAATTTCCTTCAAGAGCTTTTCCTTTGCTTTCACAACTAAGCTAACTTTGGCTAAGAGGCCTCACTTTCAGCCTGTCTCGGCTTTCGGCCTTCCTCACTAAGCTTGATCGTATCTAGCTTTTGATTTAAAGTGAGAGACATGTGACTCTTCCTTTCACTTGTAGGGTTAGGAGCCATCGTAAGGTTATTAACTGGCCTAATTTCAATATTGTTCTGTCCTAGGGAATAGGGAGGCCCAAGGAGAAGGAGGAGACAGGCAATGGCCGGTTGGTGGAGCAGTCAGAACACGCAACATTTATCAATGAAGTTGGTTATCTTATATGGGCATGGTTTATGGCACCCCCAAACAGTTACAACAGTAACATCAAAGATCACTGATCATAGATCACCATAACAAATTTAATAATGATGAAAAAGTTTGAAATGTTTCAAGAATTATGCAGAGCCAAGAAATGAGCATATGCTATTGGAAAAATGGTGCCAATAGCCTTGAACAATGCACGGTTGCCACAAACCTTCAATTTTTAAAAAATGCAGTATCTGCGAAGTGCGATAAAGTGAAGCACAATAAAACAAGGTATGCCTATGTTTACAAATCACATATCTGATAAAGAACTTTTGTCCAGAATATGTAAGGAACTCTCGAAACAATAATAAGAAAATAAACCACCTATTTTAAAAAATCAACAAAATATTTGATCAGATATTAACCGAAGAAGATATACAAATGGCAAATAAGCACATTAAAACATGCTCAACATCGTTAGGAAAATGCAAATTAAAACCACGAGATATCGGGACTTCCCTGGTGGCGCAGTGGTTGGGAATCCGCCTGCCATTGCAGGGGACACGGGTTCGAGCCCTGGTCCGGGAAGATCCCACATGCTGCAGAGCAGCTAAGCCCGTGTGCCACAACTACTGAGCCTGCGCGCCTAGAGCCCATGCTCCGCAACAAAGAGAAGCCACTGCGATGAGAGGCCGGTGCACCACAACGAGGAGTAGCTCCCACTCGCCACAACTAGAGAAAGCCTGTGCCTAGCAACGAGGACCCAACGCAGCCCAAAATAAATACATACATACATACATACATAAAACCATGAGATATCACTACACACCCATTAAAATAACTAAAATTTTAAAAATTGACCATAATCAAGTGTTGGCAAGGATGTAGAACAAGTAGAATTCTCATTCACTGCTGGTAGGAAAGCACAAGGGCGCAGCCATTTTAGAGGATAGTTTGTTAGTTTCTTTAAAATTAATGCATGCAGCTGCCAAACAATCCAACCACTTCACTCCTAAGTATTTACCCAAGAGAAGTGGAAGCATATATACATATAAATACTCATACAAGAATGTTCATAGCATCTTTATTTGTAATAGTCAAAAGCGGAAAGCAACTCAAATGTCCATCAGTAGGTGAATGGATAAACGCACTGTGATGCGGGATGCTGCTAAGCAGGTAGCCTGTCAGGTGCTTTGCCGTCGCATAACACGGACCACCATCCTTCTAGCTTTTGGCTTCCCATAACAGTTTTCTTACTGCCCACTGCTCATCCCCACATAAGCCAATGTCACGTATTTAGGGTTTTTATTGTGTCTTTGGTACTTCTGTTACCAATTTCTATATCAGTCAGAATGGGCCAGGTTATGCTGTGATAGTAAACAACCCCAAATCTCAGTGGCTTAAGATAAAGTTTTGTCTCTTTGTTGTGAACTGTATGTCCATTGTGGGTTGGCTGAAAGTTTTGTTCTCTGTTCTCACTCTGAGACCGAGGCTGACAGAGGATTCATTATCTGAAACATTGCTGTTGCTGGGAATGTTGACTTCGTGTAAAGTTGTTTGATTTGTAGGAGTTGAGATAGATTTTTCAAACCAGACTGCTTTTTTATTTTCATCAGCATTAGTTGACTTTCGTCTCATTTTAGGATGCATTAAAATCTTTAAGTAATGACACCGATAACTGTAACTTTCTTTGATCCACAGTATAAAAAATTATACAAAATACCTTTCAACTTTTATTTATCTAGTAAGCACTTTTTTAGACGGGAGGTATATTCCTGTGTGTTAGACAAGGAACCTGAATGCAGAGAGGGTAAACGAATGGCAGTTGCCACATAGCAGTGAAACTGAACTAGAACCCAGGGTTCCCATTTTAATACTTTTGTGCAGATCAGAGAAAAATAAAAGTACCATCTATTTACACATTCTTTATTTTGACAGTCTCTTCAACAGACCACATTTAAGAGGCGTCTCGTACCCTCTGCTGCCGGTGGCTGGGACACAATGGATCACACAGGGGCACTGGACACCGAGGATGAGTTGGGACCTTTAGCCCATCTTGCTCCAAGTCCTCAAAGTGAAGCCGTTGCCCACGAATTCCAGGAACTCTCCTTGCAGTCCAGTCAGCACCTGCCCCCTCTGAACGAAAGGAAGAATGGTGAGTTCAGCGTGTGTGGTGGGAGCTTACCTCTTTGTGAGCTAAACGTATCCCTCTTTGGTAGTAATTTTTTGGTCCGTTCCATTGGGCAGCCTGTCACGAAGGAGAGAACCTCAGGGGGTGCTGGCTGGTTTTGAGGAACAGGCAGAGTTTCACTTTCTATCCAATTCTTTCATTATTTCCCCAGTAAGTATCTCTGGTAGCAAAGTTATCTTTGGAAATAAGCTTTAGGTTCAACCATTTTAGCACGAGCAGAAGATTTCACGCTAGCATGGTACTGGAAAGCAGCTTCCTATGTTGACTCCAGGGAAAATAGATGGTGGATTTGACTAGATTCTCCTGCCATGTTCCCCATCTCCAATGTGTTGCACCTTAATTTCAGAATTGGCAGAATTTGAGCTATCTTAATGATCACTAAGAAAGCAAGAATTTCTTGTTTGAGTATTTTTTGTATTAATGAGTATAGGATATGGCCATATTCTCAATCTTCGGCTGGCTCATACTTGTATACAAAATGAATATCTTCTGTTCATTTGTTATCTATTGAGGAAATTCTCCTGATTAATCAGAAGCATCCCAGAGTCTCCAGAAAACACAGTACTGTCAGTTTTTAACAAAAATGAGTAGAGATAGACGATATACGTCTATTTTTAATACTTAAAACATAAAAACAAAGTATTAAAATTTACAAACACACCAAGCATACGTATTACAGGGGAAGAATTAAGAATTTCAACTGGATTTGCCATGCTTTCCACAGTTCTGATGAGTCTTACAATCCCAAATGTGTTTTTTTAAATTTCAGTTTTAAAAGCCAGAAGAAATAAAACTCTCCCTATAGAGCACTTCCTTACGTATCTTGTTACTTATTTTCTGGGTTCTAAGTGTTTCCTGATCCTTGTCAAATAATGGCCTTATCTTATTCAGGAAAATGGATTGAAGACTTATGCTGCTATTCTCAGTTCTTCAGTGCATGTCTTTGGGGTGTACTTGTTCTCCCTTCCAACAAGATATCTGATACTTGTGTCTGATGCTTGTTGGGCACAACCCTTGTGCAGTGCGATTGGTATAAAGCAACATCTTGCTCGGAGCTGTCAAAGCCTTCAGGAGGCTGTGGTTGGCTGGTGATGGCTTTAGAACCTTCCGTCAGTTAGGAGCCTAGCTTCATCTTAGGCAGTGGCTGAGAGAGTATAACCACATTAACCGAAACATGACTAAATTGGTCAGATGTACACAGTATACTTGGACAAGTATAATATTCAAATTATTTCCCTCAAAAAAAAAAAGACCAAAATAAGAGTTGAACTGGTATAAAATTGCAATAATATACAGTTGCTCAAGAAAATGGTCATACGTAGCAGAGGAGGGACGTGTAAGGGGAAAGCTTATGCTTTGTGGGGATTTTACTTGATATAGCTTGCCACATTCTCTTGCAAGAATGTTCTTTTGAATATGTATGCCTGAACATAAGGTAAGCCCAAATATGAGGTAGTCTTCCCCTTATAAACTTTTAGAGGGAGGTAGATGAATGGTAAAAATTAGAATTTATTAATTTAGTTACATGTACGTAATTAAAACCACATATTATGAAGCAGTGCAATAAAATAAAAGGATTGCTTTATCCACACTCATATTTCATAAAATTATCTTGCCCAAACTCTGCTTGTGTATCTGTGTGGTGTTTTTATCATCAGTAGAAAACCTCTGCATCATCCATCTAGCACTAAAATCCAGGGTGTATCTTCATTTCTGTCTCTCTTGTTTGAGTTACAGCAGTTTTTAGATGCATGCACGATCTGACACTGAAGATTTTATGTCTAAACCACAAGTACCATTCACAAAACAGTGGGGCTGTTTTTGGTTTTTTGTGTGTCTTACAGTGTGGTAGTCATAATCACTCATGTTTGATTTGTGATCGGTCGTAACATTTTATGAGGCTGTAATTTCTGTTATAGAATTTAATCACCTTTTTTTTTTTTTGAATAGGTAATACATTTATCTGGCTTGAAATGTAGGGGGTACTAATGGGTACATAGTGAAAAGTAGGTCACCCTCCCAGTCTTGTCCCTCAGCTACCCAGTTACTTCTCCAGAATTAACTACTCTTACTTGTGTCCTTTCTGAGAGAACAGTATTTGACTACTTTTTTAGTTTAATTTGTTTTTTGAATTTTATTTAATTTATTTTTTTATGCAGCAGGTTCTTATTAGTTATCTGTTTTATACATATTAGTGTATACATGTCAATCCCACTCTCCCAATTCATCCCACCACCACCATCCCCCCTCCACTTCCCCCCTTGGTGTCCATACGTTAGTTCTCTACATCTGTGTCTCTGTTTCTGACCTGCACACCGGTTCATCTGTACCATTTTTCTAGGTTCCATATATATGCGTTAATATATGATATTTATTTTTCTCTTTCTGACTTGCTTCACTCTGTACGACGGTCTCTAGATCCATCCACATCTCTACAAATGACCCAATTTCGTTCCTTTTTATGGCTGAGTAATATTCCATTGTATATATGTACCACATCTTCTTTATCCATTCATCTGTCGATGGGCATTTAGGTTGCTTCCATGACCTGGTTATTGTAAATAGTGCTGCAATGAACATTGGGGTGAATGTGTCTTTTTGAATTATGGTTTTCTCTGGGTATATGCCCAGTAGTAGGTTTGCTGGGTCATATGGTAATTCTATTTTTAGTTTTTTAAGGAAATTCTATACTGTTAACCTTATGGGAGTTCCCTTTTATGTTATTTGTCGTTTTTCCCTTGTTGCTTTCAATAATTTTTCTTTGTCTTTAATTTTTGTCAATTTGATTACTATGTGTCTCAGTGTGTTTCTCCTTGGGTTTATCCTGCCTGGGGCTCTCTGCGCTTCCTGGACTTGGGTGGCTATTTTCTTTCCCACGTTAGGGAAGTTTTCGACTCTAATCTCTTCAAATATTTTCTCGGGTCCTTTCTCTCTCTCTTCTCCTTCTGGGACCCCTATAATGCAAATGTTGTTGCGTTTAATGTTGTCCCAGAGGTCTCTTAGGCTGTCTTCATTTCTTTTCATTCTTTTTTCTTTATTCTGTTCCACAGCCGTGAATTCCACCATTCTGTCTTCCAGGTCACTTATCCGTTCTTCTGCCTCAGTTATTCTGCTATTGATTCCTTCTAGTGTATTTTTCATTTCACTTATTGTATTGTTCATCCCTGTTTGTTTGTTCTTTAATTCTTCTAGGTGTTTGTTCTTTAATTCTTCTAGGTCTTTGTTAAACATTTCTTGCATCTTCTCGATCTTTGCCTCCATTCTATTCCCGAGGTCCTGGATCATCTTCGCTATCATTATTCTGAATTCTTTTTCTGGAAGGTTGCCTATCTCCACTTCATTTAGTTGTTTTTCTGGGGTTTTATCTTGTTCCTTCATCTGGTGCAAAGTCCTCTGCCTTTTCATTTTGTCTGTCTTTCTGTGAAGTGCTTTTCCTTCCATAGGCTGCAGAATTGTAGTTCTTCTTGCTTCTGCTATCTGCCCTCTTGACTACTTTTTTAAAAGCAGTGTTTCAAAATCTTCTTTGTAACAACATCCAATGCTTTTAATTTTAAGGTTACTATCTGGGAATAATTAATGTGTTGGTTCTTTTCTTCCTTTTTTTTCTCCCCCTTGTTTCTATTAAGACGTTTCTATAAACATCCTAAAACTAGCTTCGAGTGAGGTTGATTTTTAAGCTAATGCATTTTCCTCAAGTACTTTTTTGTTCAACATTAAGTAAACGAAAGAGCATCTCATGATACGAGTTACTGTGTAAGGACTCAAGTATGAGACAATCTCCTCTTTTCTAATTAGTGACTTCAGGAAGTTAAAAACCTTACCTTATATTCAGGCATATTACACTTTAATTTCAGGCTTATGATATGTTAGCCTAATTTGCGTATACATTCCAAGGCGTAAATGGAATTGTACAGCTATCAGAAATCTAGGTTTTTGATACAGGAATGTGAGCGGAGTAGAAAGAACCACATCAAGCCATCTATAGATGGAAGAACCATAACTTTCTTACCTTAGTGATTTTTTAATGTTTATTCTTCATCTTTTCAGGTCTTCTTAATGCCATGTTTAAATCATATCGTGTACAAGAAGTAGATGTTAGCCTCAAAATTAATTAGCACAAAGTACTGTTTAGATATTATGAAATAATTGAACATAGATAGTTTCTTGGTGATTGTGTTTTATTGTTGTTGCTAAGCCTTTGAATTTCACTTGTTAGAATTACTTTCTTTTGGGAAGGAAATGAAGATACTTCAATTTGGGATTGGTGTATAGAAGGATTATATCACCAAATAGTTTATAATTAAACTTCACAAGGAAAATGAAGTTGATATTTAAGTACAGTAACAATTCTAGGATCTTCCCTTATTTTTGGTTAATACTTCTATTGGCAGTGGTAGTGGAGTGACAGAATATTCCCACTACTGGAGTAAATAAGAAAGATGTTTAGTAAAGATAAGCTAGGGCTTTCCTTTTACCCCTGAACGTGGCCAAAATATTTCTATAGTTAGTGGCACCTCAATAGTAAGGCAACCATTTAGGCAATGGACTCTTCCCAACAAGATAGTCCTTCATAAAGGAAAGTGGGTGTACTTTTACTAAATAATGTACCTTTACTAAAACAATGCATACACAGGAAAATTGAGCTTTGTTTTGACATTTTATGCACGGAATTAGATCCATTTTCATGTTTCAGCATTAACATTTTCAGTATTAACACTGGGAATAAAAGGGAAATCAGTCAAAGGGAGAGTTAGTCCTTTTATTGTTTAAAAAGGAAAAGCTCAGGTGCTATAAGGTGAATATAACTTTATAAAAGTAGGGAAAGGCAAAGTAGATGGAAACAACATACCTGAAAGAGCTACAGCTCTTTGTGCCGATACTTAGATGAGACCATGAGGAAGAAACTTTTCATTCATGAGGTCATTTGCAAGACTGATAATTAAGTATGCTGGTTGGCGAACTTAAGCTTTTAGGTCATTGCCAGCATTATCACAGAGTAAGCCAATAAGTTGACATAGATTCTCTCTTTATGAAACAGTTCGGTATTTTAATACTTTTTTGCACATCTCTGAAGATGAGGCTCGTCATATTAACATGGCCACGGACATACCACAGGCTAGCTGTTAGTAGTATCACGTAGGTGGAAAATGAGTATCTGCCACCTTTCTCTTCCTGTATTAGCAGGCTTTTTGAAGCTATATGTATTATGAAATAGTGTGTTTTAGGCCTCCATAAAGAGGAGAGACTTGTTATTCATATTTTAAACTTCGGTATCATTGGTTACTGCACTTGTTAGGTTTTTGAGCTTATAGTCCCATCTTGAAAACTTTTTTAAAGATTTTCCATCTGTTAAATGGGTCACTGAACAGTTTTAGACTTCTCTTGTTCTGTTCCAGGTGACCACTTACTAGAGAGAAACTAATGTATTCCAAAGTTTGTTGCACACAAGGGAGTCAAGGTGGCTCTTTGCATTGGATTCAGTACAGGTATTAATATATTGGCAAACAGTCAGATGAACTTTGCCTAGCCATGGAGCCCAGCCAAAGGAAACTGCTCGCCTTGTACCATAGTAAATAAATTGTATGTGTTTGCAGCTGGTCTTTTTTTGGGGTTTTACTTTGAAAACATTTACCCACACCTCATTAACCTGTTAGACTTACTGTCAGTCTAGGTGTTGGGAATAGTAGAATGGTGTTGAGCATTTGTCTTGAGTAAAACCCTGTTCCTTAGAATGTACATGCGCTAATATGGACTAATAGAGGTTGGTGAGGGAAAGAGAGGATAGTTCTATTTTTCTCTGGAGCAAACAGCCAGACATGAAATTCTCATAGTGTCATAAATGGGAAGGAAATAAATAGATGCTAAATAGCCAAGACGTGGAACTGTGGGATTCTTGCTTTCCCTTTCTGTAACTGAACGTAATAGAAATGAATACTTTTATGTAAAATTGTCTTGTCATTGGCTTTATTATTAACGTATTGAGGTTCTTGAATATTTAAAATAATTCTGAAGGATATTAATAAACATTCTGATACATTTAGACAGTTTCTTTTCCTGCTCTCAGGAGTTACTGAGGAGTACTTAGACTGAGAAGAGAAATATATACTCCTTGACTGTAATTTTCCTTAGTTTCTAATACATTTTTTAAATAAGGCTTTAGGACTTACACTAAACACAATTAAACGTTTAAAGTTAGCTATGAATTTCCTGGCAGCTGCAAATGAATTTCTTGATTAATTGTGCCAGCTCTCATACTTTTTGTTTGTGACAGCTTCTTTAACCCTTCAAAATGAAAAGGAAGCCATGTAAGTAGCTTAAGGGTGAGGTACTCTCTTTCACAGTGGTCTTTATAAAGTCTCCTATTAAATAGCATGTTTTGTTTCACAGTGTAAATAAGCACCTGTAACCCTGTCCACGTTCTTTTTTCTACTATCGGTTTCTTATTTCGATAGTTTTGCTGTTACTGAGAATTTCATTTGCTTCAGTGCATTGCTGGACACACCCAGGCAGTGTGTATGTGGACAGAGGGAAGGCGGGGGCTGGGCATGAACTCACAGCCTCTCCCGTTTGTAGCCGGCAGTGTCAGAACACTGACTTAGGAGTGCTTTAACTTTTGCTGAGGGGGTGCGTGAAGCTTATAACAGTTTCAGAAGTGCATCAGCAAGACCATAGGCCCCAGTTATAGCACCCTTGAAGCCTCATTTTGAGTTATTTATCCAGTCTTTAAATTGTGTCCTCTTGCAAAAATGCCCTTGGAGCGTCAGCAATTAACATTTATTTAAAGTAAGATTTAGAACATAATAGTAATTAGCAGTTTAATCCAGCATGAGACCTCATCATATTAAACTTAACAAAAATGTTTACCTAAAATTTTTACAAGACTTTTTTAGAGTTACTAGAGTCATAGAAGTACTTTTTTTTTGTATAGATTGATGTAGTTTTCATAAAACTAGAGACCACCATGTGATGTATATTTGGCACTGGACCAGTGAATAAACTGAAACTAATTTATTAAGAAACAGTCTTTCCTGTTCCTCAGCAAGCAATTTTTAAAATAACATATGTGATATAAATGCTTAGTTAGTAAATATTACTCAACTATAACCCCTTAGCTACTTAGGCCCTTCAAGGCTATTTGGAATTGAATAGTTAGTTTATAATCAGACCTTGTGCTGGGCCGGGAGACTTTGTAAAATTAAGTCAGGGCTCTTCTTACTTATGTCTGCCTCTAACCCAACTACGGTGACCTCTTCTAGCTACAAAGGAAGAGAAAGGGTTGATATGGGACACCGGCTCTCTACCATAACTCTATAAAAACCTGATAAATACACGGAGTGTACTGAAAAAAAAGTGACCCATGATTTTTTCTTTGTTATTTTAAGACATCAGTGATAAAGTACTACTGTGACAGAAAGCAAAAGGACAAATATGTTGGAGTTACAAATGAACTGGAATTTTCTCTTTGGTTTATAGTTAATAATCACCCAAATTAATTAACAAATATCATACCCAGTGTTTTTCTAACTCCTTTAAATTAATCCATACTGCTGGCTACCCTCACCTGCTGCCCTCACTATTATTAACAGGAAGTATAGTCTTTTGGGAGTCAGGACTCCAGTCTCCTCTGCTGACTCAGTCTGTGAGCATGGGTAAGTCTCGAGCTCTCTGTGTCACGGTTATGCCCATTGTAATATACGTATGGTAGCTTTCAGCCCATGTGTCTTTCTCTGGCTGCCCTTTCTCATTACATCATGTGTTCTTATAGCTCATTATCACTTTTGCCTTGTACTATTCATTGGGCAGCAGAAACAGAAAGAATGGAAGATAACTTCCATCTCAGTTAACGGATGGAATTTTCCATAGATATGAATTAATGTCGCTGTTTAATACGTTCCTCACAGATGTATTATTAAACATACATGCCAGCTCTCTCAATTAGTCAGAATTTGCCCCCCATATTTAAAAGTAAAAAGAAATTGACTCAATTTGTGTTATCCTCAAAAAAATATATCTAACTTAGAATACGCAATATCTTTCTGTTCGTGGTTTTCAAGGGTTGGCAGGTATGTGTTAACATTTTTATAACAGGATCAGACTCAGTTAAAAGACACTATTTTAACTTTTTTTTTTAATCCTAAATTATTCATGTCCTTTTCTGGTTGTTTATGTTGTTTTCATTAAGAAAATGCTAATAGTTGGGTATCTGTTTCACCAACTTAAATTTTTGATGTGTGACCTCTATGTTTAGTAAAGATAGAACAAGAAAAGCAAAAAGTCTGATTCACAACTTGCCTTTGGTTCTTGTAGGTTAAGTTTAAAAACTGACAAATGTTAGAATTTGTCAGCACTCTCTGCAGATTTCAGATTCATAGCTACAAAATAGGAGATGCTCTTTGACAATCCCTGTTCCCGACATAGAAGTTAAGAAATATATCGATTAGAGTACTTGATCAGACAGCCATCATGTACTATGTAAAAGAAAAGTTTACCATATCAGAATGCTCAGCTTTCCCAAAGTTTTAAAAGAAATCAGTATTTCAAGAGTGGAAATGGGTTTACTTTTTATTATTAGAAAACATTTATTGAATGATCATTGTGTCTCTTACCCTAACTAATTCTTAGATCTTATACCTCTAGTATAGTGTTGGCAGTTCAAAATGTAAGATATTCTCATAAAATTGTTGGATGCATAGATCTTTGAAAGTAATTCTCTCAACTAAAGAAAATTAATTTAGAGATGGTTCTCCCAGATAACTGGGAGGAAGAAGAACCTAATTGTAAAGAAAGTGAGTGCAGAGACAAGCCTAGAACCTGCCCCGTGGCACTAGACGTGTGGTGTGAGGCCACACAAGCCTGTGTCTGTCATCTGTAAATAGGGGTCACGCTAGATGTACCTCCTAGGTTATTGGGAGGCTTAAATGAAATAAAGCGCTGATGGTAACTACATGTACATGACACAGCGTAAGTACTCAGTGGATGCCATAGGCACCCAGCCCTGCATGCTTGATGTAAAATACCATGAAATAGGCAGTGGTTAAGTATGCACAGTGGTTAAGGACACCAACTCTGGAGCCGTCCCATCTGGCTCTACCATTACTAGTTATGTGAACTTAGACAAATTAGTCGTCCTCTCTTTGCCTCAGTTTCCTCCTCTGCAAAATGCGGATCATATAGTACCTGCTTCGTGGGGGTTGTTGTGAAGATTAAATGAGTTCATATAAATCAAGTATTTAGAACAATGAGGGCATATAATTAGCAGTTTATAATTATTTGTTATATATATTTTGAGAATTCAATATTTAAATTAATCCTTAGCGAATATAGTTTTTCAGGGTTCCATCGTGGTGTTTTATACCTTAATGTTTCTTTCAATAGTCCCAGTAATTGTTGCCCCCATTTCCACAAGTGTTTCTTTTTAAAAACGTCAAAATGACATGCAGTTTTTTAATGTCTCGCCATGGACCTACATAACATTTGAAGAGCACTTACCCTATGGGAGCTGAGAGGGCAAATGTAGTAGGCACGGATTTCCCATGAAGTTTGTCTCTCTTGTTGGTACTGCCAGTTCCCACAATCCTAGCATTCCCTGGGCATCAGTCAGTGTCTACAAGGAATGATTTTCAAATATTAAAGCATGTGAAAAGACAAACAGGCCAAAACTCAGAGCTCTCTAGGGACTATGACCTCCAAAACAGACTCTGTTCTGACATTTTCACAGGCCGCTTGAAGGAATTCCAGCAGGGTCATTCCATTTGGTAAACTCCTAAACAAACCCTCTGTCATCAAGGACTGATTTATAGATTTTTCTCCTTATGTACTTGTTCTGAAGAGATTAAGATAGTAGATATGGTTGCTGAGACTCTTTTAAGGCATCTGATGTATATGATAAGTACTATACAGAAGACTTCTGGTATTTTGAAGTAATAAAACAGTTATTTGTTATGTTTAAAGAGACTTCTTGCTCTGAGTCGTCTTTTAAATTTTTTTCTTTTTTGTTTTGATTCCAGGAAATCTATGCCATAATCACATCTCTAAACTAAAATTCTTTCATTTATGAGCCCAATTATTTAACAAATTCATTAAAATCAGAAACGACCTTTTAAAAAACAAATATACATATTAAAATATGTACATGTATATGATGACTTGTTTCACAGTGACCTTTGGAATGTGTGAAAACAGAAACAGATCTAGTGTTGTAGAATATTCTGTGATATCTTGCTGTGATGACAGTTGTTCATATGATGCTTTAAGGTCATGGGGTGGGGGGGCAGATCTATAAATTGATTTTCAATTAATCTGAATTCTCAAAATATTTTGTATATTATTATACATTTCTTTAAAAAAAGAATATAATGTTAAAAATAAATGAGAAGGGCAGAACCCAGGAGATTTGAAGGCTGGACAACTTAAGGAAATGGGTAATTAGGGTTATTTGGTTTATAGTTGGCCTTAAATGCTGTATAGCCTCATGGTTATCCCAGTCTGAAGTCTGAGTGGCATGTATGAAATTCCAGGGATGAGCAGCATTCCACATTTGAAGGATCAGGTTTATTGGGGGATTTTGTATGGTTTGTTTCCTTCTGTGCATGTTTCTTTTCAGTGAGTTAATCCTTTGGATGAATGTACAAAGTTTTAACTATTAAATAAAAGAATTGTACACAGTCAAAAATTTCTTATGATTTGATATCTGATTCTGTCATAGGATTGTAATACGTTTTGAACAGATTTTTAATTTTTTAATTAATTTATTTATTTTTGGCTGTGTTGGGTCTTCGTTTCTGTGCGAGGGCTTTCTCTAGTTGCGGCAAGCGGGGGCCACTCTTCATCGCGGTGCGCGGGCCTCTCACTATCGCGGCCTCTCTTGTTGGGAGCACAGGCTCCAGACGCGCAGGCTCAGTAGTTGTGGCGCACAGGCCCAGTTGCTCCGCGGCATGTGGGATCTTCCCGGACCAGGGCTCGAACCCATGTCCCCAGCATTGGCAGGCAGAGTCTCAACCACTGCGCCACCAGGGAAGCCCTGAACAAATTTTAAAAAGAAACACAGGAAGTAAATTAATATATGATCTCAACCAAGCCTCTTAAAATTAGTAGTAAAAAGAAAACTTATTTTATTACATTTTAGTAACCTGTCACAAACCCAGGATGTTTAAGAGGTCTCCTTAGTGGGAATTCCCTGATGGCCCAGTGGTTAGGACTCTGCGCTTCCACTGCTGGGGGCCCAGGTTCGATCCCTGGTTGGGGAACTAAGATCCCGCAAGCCACATGGTGTGGCAAAAAAAAAAAAAAAAGAGGTCTTCTTAGTAAAATGGAAATGAAAATGAAATAGAAAGTTGGTTAGTAATTGATCATGAATAGTTATTGAATGTACTAAAGAATTTTGTGGCTCTTGAGGTATAAAATATATATGATGAAAAAGATACATATGCTTATATTATCATTTTTCTCAAGCCAAGAATTAAAAAGTGATATTTTAACTAGATATGCTTTTAGGAGAACGTAGTACTTTTCTAATACGTTTTTCAAACGTAGATTTTTCTATCGCTCACTGTTTCTGTGAAATAGTCTCTTTTTCAAAGAAAGGGAATTTGGTTAAATAACTTGCTAATAAAGTAGTGAAATCTCTAGTTGTGTAATTGTGTGCTTGTTTTGTTTCTTTGTGCATAGAAGGGGAGAAGCTGCTTGCTTGACTGCTTTCTCCACCCCCAACTGAAACAAATGCATACACCTTCAAAAATTTGAAGATTTTATTTGGACACCCAAGTATTTTAATTTGGAGGATTTTCCAAAGAAAGGAATTTAAATTTACTCCCATCAGATCAAATTAGGATTGAAAAAATTGAAATTTAAAGAAATCCAAGAACTTAGTCCTAAACTCTGAATTTCAGAGTCCAGGGGCTTTAGACAATACTTTGGTTTTTGTTTTTATCACCTGTTACACTGAAACTATTTAAAGTATACTCTCTCATTAAAATGTATTACATTTCCTAAATGACCGTGAAATTTTATATACCATTGATAGTGGAATGTTATGTAAATTCAATTAGGTCCAGTTGGTTTATAAGGTTGTTCAAGTCTTGTATAACCCTTACTGGTTTTTTTTTTTTTTTTTTACCTGTTTTATCAACTACTCAGAGAGATATCTCCTGTTGTGGATTTGTTTGTTTCTCCTTTCAGTATTGTTTTTGCTTCATGTATTTTGAGCCTGTCTTATGTGTTCTTGATGAATTGATCCCTTTACATTGTGAAATGTCCTTCCATTCTTGGTAATGACCCACTCCTAAAGTCTACTTTGTTGATATTAATGTAGCCCCTCTAAGTTTCTTATGTTTAGCATTGCATGATATAGTCTTCCCCAGCTTTTACCTTTAACCCATCTGTACCTTTATATTAAAAGTACATTTCTCATGGACAGCATAGAGCTGGATTTTTCTTGTTTTACTCTAGTCTGACAATCTCTGTCTTTCAGTTGCGATGTTTAGATCATTTACATTTAAGGTAATTATTGATATGTCTGGTATATTAGTTACCTATTGCTGTGTAACAAACTACTTCATACCTTAGCAGCTTAACACAGGATGCATTTATCATCTGACAGTTTCTGTGGATCAGGAATTCAGGAACAACTTAACTTGGTACCTCTGCCTCACAAGCCTGCAAGGCTCAGGTTTCATTTGAAGGTTCAACTGAGGAATGATCCATTTCTAACCTTAGTTAAATTGTTCTTGGCAAGATTCAGTACTTTGAGGGCTGTTGGACTGAGGGCCTCAGTTACTTGCTGGCTGTTGGCTGGAGGCTGCCCTCAGTTCCTTGCCATGTGGGCCTCTCCAACATGGCAGCTTACTTTATCAAAGGCAGTAAGAAAGAAGAATGCTAGCAAGACAAAATTTTTGCAACATTTCCTTAACATTGTCCTATTCTATTGATTAGAAGCAAATTGCTCAAGGGGAGAGGATTATTCAAGGCCATAAGCATCAGAAGGCTGGGATCACTGGGGAATGTCTTAGAGGCTACCTACCACAGTTGAGTTTAAATCTATCATTTTGTTGTATGTCATGTTTGTCCATTCTGTTCTCTGTTCCTTTATTTCTCTCTTCTTGCCTGTTTTTTTTTGTTTTTTCTTTTTTTTTAGTATTTCATTATTGTTTTTACATCTCATTAGCTATGCTTCTTTTTTTTCTGGTGTTTACTGATCTTTTCTAATGCAAGTGTAATATGCTGCTAATGCTATCCAATAAAATGTTTATCTTAGATATTTTTATCTCTAGCTCTTTTTACATTGTCCATTTCTCTTTTCATTATATTTATGTTTTCCTTTAAATACTTGCACGTAGTTATAATAGGTGTTAATAGTTCCTTTTTTTCTGTCATTCCTGGGTCTGTTTTTATTGACAAAATGTTTCTACTATTAAAGACATTTTCCTGCCTCTTGACAAGTAGTCTCATATTTTTTTTGTTGGAGATAACATTATGAATGTTACATTGCTGAGTGGCTGGATTTTGTCTTTGTTGTCTTCCTAAGTGTTAGGCTTTGGTTTGGTAAGAGTGCTGGACTTTTGGATCACCCACAAGGCCTTTTTAAAGCTTTGTTAGGAAAAATCTAGGGTCGCATTCATTGCACAGATGGTACCTTAACTACTAGGGCTTGAACCCCTTTGGAATCTTACTGAATGCCCTGCTAGGTGCTCAGGGAGGACTTTTCACTATGGCTGATTGGAGCGCAAACATTCCCAAACCTTGTGTGCACTTTGGGAATCGTTCAGTACAGTTTCCTGGTCATTTCTTGCCCAGCCTTATGAAATTTTACTTTGTAGACTTATAGCTTAGTGCTCAGCAAAGACTCAGAGGCACCCTTATGCAGACTGCTGGAGCTCCTTTTCTACACTCAACTTCCAGCTGCCGTAGCCTCCCTAAGCTCTCATCTCTGTCTCAATTCAGTGAGCCTGTTTGAGTTACAGTCTAGATATTGCCTCCAGACAGAAAGCTAGGGCGGTTGTAAGGCTCATCTCATTTGTTTCCCTACTCTTTTTTTTTTTAAACATCTTTATTAGAGTATAATTTCTTTACAGTGGTGTGTTAGTTTCTGCTTTATAACAAAGTGAATCAGCTATACATACGCATATATCCCTGTATCTCCTCCTTCTTGCGCCTCCCTCCCACCTTCCCTATCCCACCCCTCTAGGTGGTCACAAAGCACTGAGCTTATCTCCCTGTGCTATGCGGCTGCTTCCCACTAGCTATCTGTTTTACATTTGGTAGTGTGTATGTGTCCATGCCACTCTCTCACTTCGTCCCAGCTTACCCTTCCCCGTCCCTGTTTCCCTGCTCTTAAGGGTCACAGTCCTGTGTTGCCTGCTTCCCAATGTAGGAAAGCAATTGTTTCGTGTATTTTGTCCAGTTTTCCAGTTTCTTATAGTGACAGGTTAAGAGCAGTCCTGTTATTCCATAACAGCTGAAAACGGGAGTTGGGATTGGGATTTTAACACAAGGCCTGTGCTTTTCCTCTGAAGCATGCTTCCTCTCTGTATACAGGTAACTTAGCTTTCTGACTAGACTACAGCAGCAGCGTCATTTTAACTTTGGAATCCACCTAAATATTCAGACCTTGCTGGGCACACCAAGGTGCTCCTGGCTATTTGATCAGTGAATGAATGAAACCAAATTTTTGGTTAAAGACTAAGGCTGATAGTTATGGTTGGTTCTCGTGGCAAGTAGCTTTCCAGCTGTTGCTCTTGGCACAGAATGGTCAGCAAGATTGTCATAAAAGATAACATGTTAGACCTTAGATCACTTGGAGCCAGTGACATAGTTATTCATTTGGTTCAAGAACTTATCTTTTTACATGCACCCCAGGGTTCATAGCAGCATTATTTACAATAGCAAAGATATGAAAGCGACCTAAGTGTCCATCAACAGATGAATGGGTAAAGAAGATGTATACACACACACACACACACACACACAATGAAATACTACTCAGCCACAAAAAAGAATGAAGTTTTGCCATTTGTACAAACATGGATGGACCTGGAGGGTATTATGCTGAGTGAGATAAGTCAGCAGAGAAAGACAAAGACTGTATGTTATCACTTATATGTGGAATCTAACAGATAAACTAGTGAATATAACAAAAAGAAACAGACTCACAGATAGAGAGAACAAACTAGTGGTTATCAGTGGGGAGAAGGAAGTGGGGAGGGGCAAGATAGGGGTAGGAGAGTAAGTTAACAGACTACTACGTGTAAAATAAATAAGCTACAAGGATATACTGGACAGCACAGGGAATATAGCCAATATTTTATGAAAACTATAAATGGAGTATAATCAATAAAAATTTTGAATCACTGTGTTATACACCTGAAAACTAATATAATGTTGTAAATCAACTATACCTCAATTTAAAAAAAGAGTTATTAAAAAAACTTGGAGCCTCAAGGAGAAAAGTTTTCATTGGTTGGCAGAATTCATTCTTCATATTATTTTCTCTTTATAATATTGAAATTAAGAAAAATTCTCTTCTCCTCGGTATTTGAATTTTATCCAACTTGGCAAAATGCTGTATAATGGGGAATATCATAGTGATTTGATGGCTCACGATTATATAGATATTGGAGGGGTTCTACTTAGAGCCGAGCAAATGTCAAGTTGAATCTTCACAACACGTCACAGATCCTCATCCTTTGCTGACGAACAGAGCTTCAAATGAGACTTGATGTTGATAAAGAGTTTTATCATGGTGGTAAATGGTGTAATAGAAATAAAGTAGACTATCACTGAGGTCATCTGGGAATCATAGAAACACAATTTGATGAAACTCTCTGTAGTCCTGCTTCCTGTAGTCCATACTTGCTCCTTTACCCTTGGGCTCAGTGGCTGAAGGCTCCCACCTCGGTTCACAGGGCCACCCTCGCTGCCCGTCTGTGCCCTTGTGTGGCTGTCTCAGTCACTGGGAAGCCTGAGTGGGTTAGGAGACAGAGAACAGATGGGAGTCGCTGGTAGTGGGTGGAGTGAATGAGGCTGAAGTGTCAAAGCTGGCCCCAGAGACCCAGAAGGACAAGGCCTGGAGCAGGTGTGCAGCCCCATTGAAGAGCTGTCAGGGTTGGTTCTCACTCTTACTTGGTCCAGGTGACCTGTTGATTATAACAGATAGAAACCAAATAAATAAGATACTACTGAATAACTGAAAAGTAAAAAGACTGATTATTTTTTTGAAAATTAGAATCATCAATATATACTCATATGGTATACTTTAGAATATACTATATTTGGTTTTTTATCAAATGTTTCATATATGCAACTCCATTTTCTTGTCCCAAATGTTTGAAAACGTAATTATTTGAATTAATGTGTTAAGTGGTTTAAATATACTAACACAGAACTTTTTCCAATAGAATTTTTATTTTTAAGCTGTACACTTTATATAAAGTGCTGTTCCCTACCTTTGCTTTTTTAAGAAATATAATCATGTAGATTAAATACCTAACACTTATAATCTGACCTTCTTAGTACCCTGTGTCTTCTCAGGAAAACAAAACACTTTTTTTCTCACTCCCTTTTATGATATAACCAATCAGCGCATAGTTTTTTAATCCACCTACACCCAGGGCACTGTGTGTGTTCTTCCATGTGTTTCTGCACTTCTCTTCATTCTTCCCCCTTGCTCACACAGTGGGCCTGGAACCCAAATTGGTAAATAGCCAAGTTAAAGTACTAAATTCTGCCAGTGAAGAGAGGTTTTCTTCCCTGAATAGGTAAAGACATTTTACTTTATGAGGTAGGTTTTAATTGTTCCCATCTTATAGAACCTGTAAACTGAGGGTCAGAGGGATTAAATAATGCAAAGATACGCAGCTGAAAAGGAGTAAAGTTGTAAAGATGGAGTTGGCTCTAAGGCCTAGGGTTATAAAGACCACTATTACAATAGGAAAGATAAGTTTTATTTGGAAGAAAGACAGAAGTATTTTTAAGGTAAACTATTGCTTTTAACTTTCATATAAAGAAAATAGTTACAAAAGGTATGCATGTAACCACATATAAAGCTAAAATTTTAAATGTTTAAGATTTTACTTGAACAGAATAGTTTTACCTAAAAAACTTGTTGAAGATTAAGACATTCTACAGTCACCATCAATCTCATTGAATCTGTCAGGATCACCTCCTGTTTCAACTCAACCAGCATGTATAACGGGCGCTGTAGAAAGTTTCTTCATGTGGACGTTCATACAAATAAAGAGAAACTCAGGCATGTTCAGTATTTCCCTCTCACGTCATATTTCACTTTATACCCGTCTCAGACATTGCCACGTGAGGAAGAATGACTTTAGCAACACGCACCTTGATAGTTTAGAACAGAGAACTCTAGTCAATTTTGTGTCTCTCTACATTCTAGCCTAGTACCTTTGAAGGTACTCAGCTAAATGAATAAGGAAAATTTAAAAACTCCTCTAGTGGAAGATATCCACGTAGTCATTTTGTCCTTTTTAATCTTTTAAATATATTTTCGGATTTGCTAGTAAAATTGAGAACCTAATAATAGATCATCCTGTTAATGGCAATTCATTTCATATTAAAGTATTTGACATTAAAAGATTAAAAGAAAGATCTACTTGCTATAAATCACTTGTATCTTTTCTATGGAAAAATATAAATGGACATTTTTTCTCTTCTAGTTTCCTAAATAGGGTAGCAATCTTTTTATGTGTTCTTTTTAACTCCTGAACTTAGAGCAGTTTATTAACTTTTTATTTAAGAACCATTTACTAGTAAGTTGTAGGCGTATTTAAATACGGCAGCATGCGTCTTCTAAGAACAAATACATTCTCACTTTGCCAAAATGCAGTTATCACCCTCACAAAAATTAACATTGGTACAAAAGTATATTTACTATATAGCCCATGTTCATACTTCCCCACTTTCCCCAATAATGTTCTTCATTGTTTTTTTAAAAAACAGGATCTAATCAAGTATCATTTATTGCATTTAGTTGTCATCTCCCTTTAATCTCCTCTAATCTAAAATAGTTCCCCTACTTCTTTTAAAAAAAAAGTTTATTTTTTTCAAAGCAGTTTCACATTTGTAACAATTGAGAGGAAGGTGCAGAGATTTCCCGTATACCCATAACCCCCCCACATGCATAGCCTCCCCTAAGTGTACCCAGAGTGGTACATTTTTACGAAGGTTTAACGTATGCTGACATCAGAGTCACCCGAAGCCCATAGTTAACCTTGGGGTTCACTGTTGGTGTTGTATATTCTGTGTGTTTAGACAAATATATGATGACACGTATCCATCATTATAGTATCATATAGTTTCACTGCCCTAAAAGTCCTCTGTACTGTGCCTGTTCATCTCTTCTTTCTCTGTCCCCCCTCCCCGAACATAGTCTCTATAGTTTTGTCTTTTCCAGAATGCCATGTGATTGGAATCATACAATATTTCACACTGGCTTCTTTCACTTGGTAATATGCATTTAAATTTTCTCCATGTCTTTTCATGGCTTGATAGCCATTTCTTTTTAGCACTGAATAATATTCCATTGTCTGAATGTACCACAGTTTCTTTATCCAGTCACCTAGTGAAGGACATCTCGGTTGCTTCCAAGTTTTGGCAGTTATGGAGAAAGCTGCTATAAACATTTGTGTGTAGGTTTTTGTATAGACATAAGTTTTCAGCTCCTCTGGGTAAATACCAAGGAGCGTGATCGCTGGATTGTATGGTAAGAGTATGTTTAGTTTTGTAAGAAACTATCTTCCGAAGTGGCTGCACCATTTTGTATTCACAACCACTTTCTTTTTTTTTTTTTTTTTTTTTAATCTTTCGTTTGACATTTCTGGGGAGTCCAGGCCAGTTATTTTGCAAAATGACCCTCAGTTTGGATTTGTCTGTTTGGGTCCTTGTGCTCAGTCCAGGTTAAACATTTTGGTGGGAATATTACACAGGTGACATTGTGTACTTGTTGGATCCCATCAGGACGTACATGACAGTTCCATTATTGGTGATATTCAGTTTGGTCACTTGGTTAAGGTAGTGTTCCCCTTCAACTCCTATTTCTATGTAAATATACCCTGTCCTCTTTGTAATTAAGAACCATAGGTCAAAAAGAGTCATGTACCAAAATGTTCATTGCAGCTCTATTTACAATAGCCAGGACATGGAAGCAACCTAAATGTCCATCGACAGATGAATGGATAAAGAAGATGTGGCACATATATACAATGGAATATTACTCAGCCATAAAAAGAAATGAAATGGAGGTATTTGTAATGAGGTGGATGGAGTTAGAGTCTGTCATACAGAGTGAAGTAAGTCAGAAAGAGAAAAACAAATACAGTATGCTAACACATATATACGGAATCTAAGGGAAAAAAAAAAAAAAAGGCCATGAAGAACCTAGTGGCAAGACGGGAATAAAGACACAGACCTACTAGAGAATGGACTTGAGGATATGGGGAGGGGGTGGGGTGAGATGTGACAGGGTAAGAGAGTGTCATGGACATATATACACTACCAAATGTAAAATAGATAACTAGTGGGAAGCAGCCGCATAGCACAGGGAGATCAGCTCGGTGCTTTGTGACCACCTAGAGGGGTGGGATGGGGAGGGTGGGAGGGAGGGAGATGCAAGAGGGAAGAGAAATGGGAACATATTGTATATGTATAACTGATTCACTTTGTTATAAAGCAGAATTTAACACACCATTGTAAGGCAATTATACTTCAATAAAGATGTTTAAAAAAAAAAAAAAAAGAATTAATTATAAAGTAATGTGTGAGATAGTATTTTGAGACTATCTGACTATTCTGTTTCCCAGCCGTCTTCCATCCATGGTTTTGATGATCATTCTTGCCTAAGTTATTATAAAGCTACTTGAAATGGATGTTTCTCTAACATTCCTTCTTTCTATTAGCTGGCATTTTTCTGGAAATACGAACCTTTTTTAAGGGAAGTATCTCTATGGACTTATAGATTTATTTTTTGAAATTGGAAAGGTACAATCCACTACTGTCATCATTTTTGATACACAAATTGCCCAAATTTGGCTAAAAAAGAGCCTGTTAAAGGTGGCTTTTGTATCTCTTTGACTTATCCCCCTTAATTTTTGAGCACTTACCTACTTTCTGGCCCAGGATATTTCAGGATCTCCTTATACTTTTCATTGCCTGAAATGAGCCCTTTTTCTAAGATCCCTGGTTCCTTTTAGTGAGGAAATCAAGATCTGAGAGCTAGGCATACTTCTTGTTAACTTGGCTGTCATTGCTTCTAGCCCCTTTCAATAGACAGAGCTAGGAAATTTTTTTAAAATTATGAATCCAGCCAGGAATAGCCATATAGTCTTGAAAAAGATGAATAAAACCAGAGGATTTATATTACCAAATATCAAGGCCTACTATAACACTATAGTATAACAGTTTAGACAGATAAACAGCCTGACCAATAGAACAGAATAGAGAAATCAGACAATATTCTGTCACCTGATTCATTACAAAGGTGACCTGTACAGGCAGTGAGGAAAAGATGGTCTTTTTAAATAAATGCTTCTGGGTTAGTTAAATACCCAGTGGAAAGAAATTTACCTGCAATTTATACCATAAACAGAAAAAAATCAACTCTGAAAGGTAAAGAAAGCTTTTGGGGGAAAACATCTCCGTAACCTTGGGGTGAACAAAAAGTTCTTAAATAGAACACAAATAGCACTGTTCATAAAAGAAAAGCGTGATAGATTGTGCTATATTTCTTTATTTTAAACTTTTTTTTTTTTTTAATTTATTTGTTGGCTGCGTTTGGTCTTCATTACTGCGTGCGGGCTTTCTCTCTAGTTGTGGTGAGCAGGGGCTATTCTTCGTTGCGATGCGCCAGCTTCTCATTGCGGTGGCTTCTCTTATTGCGGAGCATGGGCTCTAGGCACATGAGCTCAGTAGTTGCGGCAAGCAGGCCCTAGAGCGCCCAGGTTTCAGTAGTTACGGTGCGTGGGCTCAGTAGTTGTGGCGCACGGGCTTAGTTACTCCACAGCATGTGGGATCTTCCCAGACCACAGATCGAACCCGTGTGCCCAGCATTGGCAGGCGGATTCTTAACCACTGTGCTGCCAGAGAAGTCTTGATTGTGCTATATTTAAATGAATTACTCTTGTGCACCTAAAGACATCACTGAGAGAGAAAAGGCAACCCACAGAGTGGGAAGAGATAATTCGTAACACATACGTTTAACAAAAGATTCTTGTCCAGAGTATATAAAGGTCTCCTACAAACCAGTATAAATACATGGACAAAAGCCTTGACACAAACTTCACAAAAGAGAAATCCAGATGGTGTGCATGGATATGGATATATATTCATTAGTCATCAGAGCCGTGCAAATGAAAACCACAGTGACGTATTATGCATAGCAACTAGAATGGCTGCAACAAGAAAGAAAACACCAGTTCATCAAGGATATAGAGCAATTGGTGGATATGTAAACTGGTATAAACCATTTTAGAAAACGGTTTTGTGTAATTCTAAATATCAGCAATTTCACTTCTAGATTTTACTCAACAGAAATATATACATATGTTCATCAGAAGATGATGTATTAATTTGAATTATATGAAATGCCATTTTTTGTAGGTACTATTAGCAATTTCACATGGTTCAATCTACTGGAATACTCATAGCAGCACTACTTGTTATAGGGAAAGACTGGAAACTCCCCAAATACCCATCTACAGTAGAATGTTATAATAGTGATATGTCACACAGTGGAATATAGCCACGAGAATGAGCAGACTACAGCTACATGTAAGAACATGCATGAATCTCACAAAAACAACATTGAGCAAAGGCAGCTAGTCACAAAAGAGGACATGCTATATGATTCCATTGTATAAAGTACGAAAACAGGCAAAACTAGTCTGTGATGTTAGAAATCAGAGTAGTAGTTATCCTTATCGCAGGAGAAGAGAATAGAAGGGAAGCAGAAATCAGGAGCTCTTAGGGTACGAGAAATATTTGGTTTCCTAATGCTGGTTGCATGGGTGTGTTCAGTTTGTAAACACTCAGCAAATTGTACACTTATGATACGTGCACTTTTTTGTATGGATATTACATTAAAATTAAAAGCTAAAAAATAAAAATCCTAAGTCTAATTTCAGTCTAACACCATTGGCTTTTTCCTCTCTTTCCTCCATTTCTTATTTGTATATCTTTTCTCCAAAATGAAAACCTTGATTCCCAAAACATCAATCTATTTACTCATTAGCTCAGTCCTGCAATATACAAACTGATTTCAGGATTACACTCCAAAACTACTACTGGCAACAAACCCATGAAATTCAAAATTTCTTTGTAGTTTGTTTTTGTCCTTAGACTGTATCCCATTGAGGGTGGACAATCATGACTGTGTTTAAAAGTTTCTTGGATTCTTTTCTTTCTTTTGTGATATTATCAGTTTGATATATAATTAGGTTCATTTGTTTCTGCTTGTATTCATTTTTAATTTGTTCCCAATCCTTATTGATTTAATTTCATTTTTTAAAATATGTAAAAAATTACCATGATCCAAAGAATTAAGTAAAAAGGGTACTCAGAAAAGACTCGTTCCCTTCTGTTCTTCTCCCCCACTCACACTTATCCTTTTGCTTTTTTTTCATTATTATTCCTTGCACATTATTATTATTATTATTTTTTTAAATGAGTTTTTAATTTTTATTTATTTATTTATTTATTTATTTATTTATTTATTTATTTATGGCTGTGTTGGGTCTTCGTTTTCTGTGCGAGGGCTTTCTCTAGTTGCGGCGAGCGGGGGCCACTCTTCATCACGGTGCGCGGGCCTCTCAGTATCGCAGCCTCTCGTTGCGGAGCACAGGCTCCAGACGCGCATGCTCAGTAATTGTGGCTCACGGGCCCAGTTGCTCCGCGGCATGTGGGATCTTCCCAGACCAGGGCTCGAACCCGTGTCCCCTGCATTGGCAGGCAGATTCTCAACCACTGCGCCACCAGGGAAGCCCCACATTATTATTTATTGTTGTTGAAATAGGTAATAGATTTCATAGTGTACCATTTTTTATATTTTTATATCATTTGGATAGATTTTCTTGGGACTCAGTTGGGAGCAAGTCAGGCATGACCATTTTGAAGAGACTTTTTAAAGAGGGGGTTCAACTTCCCAAGGAAGAGAAATATTTTAATTTGCAGGGAAATCAATAGTCATTATAGCCTTGACTTCTGTTTATACATTTCCCTATATTTTAGTATTATCTATCAATTTATTTGAGATCTAAGCCCAAGGTACATTTTAATTTAATGAGGGTGTTGAGAGAGAAAGCCCATGTGAAAACCATTTTACAAATAGTTCACACATGTTTATGTTGTACTTGAAAAAGCAAACCTTTATTCTCTTTCTCTTAGTTATTTTCACTGGAAACTGTAGGTATGAAGAAGAATGGAACGGGCACCCATGTTTGTTGACGGCTTCTTACAGTGTAGACACTGCTCTGGGTGCTTTTACTTGCATTACCTCATTTAATCCTCCCTGCAATTGTGCAAGATAGGTAAGAGTTATCTTTCCTGTTTTACAACTAGGGAACTTACCTTACCATTACCTTATTATTTGGAAACTTACCCAAAGTTACATGGCTGGAAATGGCAGGTTGGGATTTGTCTGAATCCAGATCTTTATGATTCCAATGCAGATGCTCAGTTATGAGCATCTTTCGTGTTCTTAGAGTCAAATCATTTTTAATTGAGATTTAGGATTGGCTCTGTATGAAAAAGAAAAAAACTGAAGACAAAGAAAAACAATATTTCGAATTGTGTCTTCCTTTCTTTTCAAGTTTCAGGATTGAGATTTTAGCACTTCTTTCCAAGCTAAAAAAGATCAAACTGTTGCTTGCTCTCTTGACTTGAAATATAGTTTTCTTGATAATTACTGATCTTTTTGTCCTAATACTGAGTTTCCTTTAAGATAAGGATGTATATAGTATTAGTAGGTGGAAAGTTTAGATAATTTAATTGCTTGTTATATTGCTCTGAAATCTAGTCAGCACTACCAGTTGAGGATAGATCCCATGGTTAATAGAAGGATTATCTGAGAAACCATAGGAAAGTGACTTCTGTTCCTCCTCCTCCGTCTTTGCTGCCTTGGAAAATTCCAATAAGCTGCTCTGTTCCTCCTCCCAACCACACAGCTGCCAGACCATCTTTCTGCTTCATATATTTAGGTGTGACACCCTTGCTCACTGCGGAGTGACTCCACATCGCCTTTAGGATACAGTACAGACACCTTATGGACTTTTAAGTCCTTTTATGGCCCAAACCTTGCCTAGCTATCTGATCTTTTCTTGTGCCGTTCTGCACGCTGCATTCCAGCCCTGCTGAACCTCTAGCTCTTTCCCGTGCATTATTCACTCTTGGGACTCTATATTTTTGTACATGTTGTTCTGTCTGCCTCTTATACATGTTCTGCCCCTCTCACCCGCACCTTATTCGTGTTGCACCATCTTCCACCACTCCTACTTCTTGCCCTGCACCATAGAACGGCTTTCATCCAACTAGATGATTCAGAGTCAACTGCTGTTAGTCATTCTGTGCAGTGAAACGGTCAACAATCTTTGCCTTGAGTGTTAAACCTGAATTTGGGTGTCTTCTCAGTTCTGGTATACTTTGCTTTATAAAATATTTAGTGTTCCCTGTTTTTTAGGTACTATTTTGTAATTTAACCTTCTCTGAGTATTTTACTTTAAACGACAGGAGGCACAGTTTTTCTGCAACTTTCTTTCTATTTCTCCTTCCCCCATCGTTGAAAGTAAGAAGTAGAGCGTAATAACTTTGAAGGAAGAAATTGTGATATTTGCTATCTGTGCAAAACAGAGTGGCTCTTCCCAAGTGTGCGTGTCAATCTTATCATTAACAAGAAAAATTAACAAGAATAGGATGACATATTATTCTCTAATTACAGAAATTAAAAGATATCCTGGGTTTTTAATTTATTTTTCGGCCAACATTTTATTTTGAAAAAATTCAACCATACTGAAAAGTTGAAAGAATTATACACAAAATACCCGTCTAATAAATACCTAGATTCTGTAATTAACATTTTTTCTGTACCACCTCTATTCATTTACCAATCCATCAAATTTTTCGTGTACTTCAAAAAAAATTGTGGTCGTTATTAGTACACTTTAAACACTTCAGAATGAGCATCAAAAGTTCAAAAGTGATTTACATTTTCTAAGGCAAAATACATATCATATGTAGGTGTAATGAAATGCACAAATCTAAAGTACACCATTAGATGAGTTTTTGCATATGCATAGGTACCCCAAACCCATGTCAGTCAGGATACAGAACATTGCCGTCACCCCAAAAAGTTTCTTCATGCCCCTTCCCAATCAGTCTTCACCCCAGCCCCTTGGAGACAACCACTGTTCTGGTTTTGTTCACCACAGGTGAGGTTTGTCTTTTGGGGAGTTGTATATAAATGGAATCATACAATATATACTCTTTTGTGTAAGGTTTCTTGCACTTGGGGTTCATGGTATGTATCAATACTTCATTCTTTTTTATTGCTTAGTAGTAGTCCATTGTGTGCCACGAAATTTGTTTATCCATTTTCCTTTTAAAGGACACCTGAGCTGTTTTCCAGTTTGGGGCTATTATGAATAAAGCTGCTGTGAATATTCTTGTACAGATATTTATTTCTGTAGCTATAGATGTGGGAAGATAATTGCTGGATGTTTGTTTCATTTTCTAAAAAGCTGCAGACCTTTTTCAAAAGTGGCTGTACGTTTTGCACCCCCCAAAATGTATGAGAGTTCTGGCTGGGCCACATCCTCACCAACGTTTGGCAAAGTTAGTCTTTTTTATTTTAACCATTCTGGTGGGTATGCAGTGGTGTCTCATCGTAGTTTTAATTTGCATTTTTATAATATCTAATGATACTGAGCACTTTCTAATGTGCTTACTGGCTGTATGTGTGAAAGATTTTTTCCAAAGCTTTTGTGCATTTTTCCAAGAATTGTACAGTGAGCACTCAAGTATACACCACTCGGGTTCTACCATTAATAGTTCACCATGCTTGTTTTATCTCATGTGTACTCATGTGTCTCCCTCCAGCCATCAGTCAGTCTTACCTTTTTTTTATACATGTTTCAAAATAAATTGCAGGCATCTGTACCTGTCTCCCTAAAGACATCAGCATATATATCATTAATGTAGAGCTCAATATTTATTTTAAATGCCCTTATTTTGAGAACAAATTATCCATGTTTCTCCGTCCCATTTTCCTTCACCTCAATCTATTGCCTACCCTCCCTGCCCAGATGTGCTATGAGATGATAATCAGTCCCCCTCAGGCCTGATTCTGAATATTACTTAAAACACAATAGTAGTGCCTGAAGCACGTCTGTTCATTTTTAAACTGGGTGGTTTGTCTTTTTATTATGAGGTTGTTGGAGTTCTTCATATATGCTTTACACTTGTCAAATAATGTGTTTTGCAAATATGTTCTCCCAGTCCGTGGCTTACTTTTTCATTTTCTTAAAGTGTGTTTTGATGAGCAAAAGTTTTAATTTTTGAAAAAGTCTAATTTATCCGTTTTTTGATGATTGCTTTCTGCGTCCTGAGAAACCTTTGCCTACCCCCAAGCCATGGAAGTATTCTCCTTTATGCCCTTTTAAAGGCTTTATCATTTTTGATTTTACATTTATGTCCATGATGCACTTCAAATTGACTTTTGTGTCTGGTATGAAGTAGGGGTCAAGGCTCATCTTTTTCCAATGGATTTCTGGTTGTTTCAACAACATTTGTTAAGAAGTCTCCCTTTTCCCATTGGGATGCTTTGGCACCTTTGTTTAAAATCCAGTGATCATTTAAGTGTGGATCTGTTTGTGCGCTCTCCATTCTGTGCCATTGATCTATTTCTTAATCCTTATGCCAGAAACACTGTCCTGATTACTATAGCTTTACAGTCAGTCGTGAAATCAGGTAGGGTAAGTCTTCCAGCTTTGTTCTTCTTTTACAGTATTGCTCTGGATATTCTAGTTCCTTTGCATTTCCATTTCTATTTTAGAATCAGCTTGTTTTAAAGGAAAAAAATACCTAGCAGGAATATGATTGAGGTTGTGTTGAGCCTATAGATTAATTTGAGGTTAATTCCAGTCCATCAGTATGATAGCTCTCCATTTATATAGGCCTTCCTTCATTTCTCGCAGCAAAGTTTTCTAGTTTTTAGTGTAGAGGTCTTATACATAAATTTATTTTTAACAATGTTGCCAGTGAAATGGTTTCTCAAATTTCATTTTAGATGGCTCTGACTTTATGACCTAAACACTGCTTTCTGTTTTGCTTTGCTGATGATTTTCTAGACTTCTAATAACCCTTAACTAATTGTTATTGAGGTGGGAAGTTACATATTAATTTACGTTTCTGTTGAAGCATAAGTTGAAAACCCCTTTGAAAGACATTTCATTCTGCATCAATTCAGATTAGGATTTATTTTGCCGAAACTGCTAGAAACCTCTAAAAAGAGTGAGTTTGTTGGTGCCTGAATGTTATGGTCACTTAAGTGTGTGTAGGTAATGGATATTTAAAAAAAAACAATACTAGATAGCTGTCGGTGGATGCATTTTGACCTTACTGGTTTTATGATTATTGTTTATTGACATAGCAGATATTTATTAAGTGTTGGACTTTGTGCTAAATGCCAGGGCTGCAAAGGGGGAAAACTACAATCTCTCCTCTCAGGGAACAATCCAACAGTTTAGTTCATTCCACAGCCATTGGTAAGTGTTATTGGGGTTTGTTTGCTATGGAAACAGATCAACCAGATACAAAGAAACCCAAGAAAGTTGGTTTAATTTTCGTCATATATTTTTGAAAATATTCCTTATCTGTTAAAAAGAGGGCTTCTGTGTTATTGCTGAACAGTATACTGTTTGTTTCATTGCTTAAGTATATATATTGCCATTTGTGACTGAAAATTCCTGTCATTGAGCTAGCACATGCTTTAGGAAATCTACGTTTTTTTCCCGGTCTGGCTCACAGAACTAGCACCACACTCTGGAAATGAAAAGTCCCTGCTTGGGCCCTAGAATATATTCAGGTTGTGTGATCCTCATGAAGTTATATGGTATTATGAGTGTTCTGAAGTGGTAATGAGCCTCATTTTGAAAAGAATTGTTGATTGCTGGAAACATTAATATCATTCTGAGCTATATGTATTTAATTATACACAATTTAGTGCTTTACAGATCTCCATGTTCAAGGATTTGCCCTGTTATTTTAAGATTATTTCTAGAATATTCTGGTTTCCCATTCTTTGTTTTCTTGGTTCATTTGAAAATTGTATGTACTTTAATAAAAACAGTAGAGATGTACTTTGTCATGGTATTTCCCAAGGTTTCTTGTCTTTCCTTATTAAATAAATTTACGTATACGTATATATAAAATGTTCATAATACATCTAGTATCCCACTTCTCATTTTTCTCTTAAATTTTTTGGTTATATTTGTATTCTGTGTATAAATAGTATCTAACACTGTGACTAAGAAAATGATTCTCCTTGACAGTGCTTTGCCCTGCTATTTCCTATTTTCTTTCCTGTTTATCTTTTCCTTGTTAGAAGTTCTTACCCTTCTCTTTGAAACTTCATAACTCTTAGGTTAGCATATAAGTAGTGTTCTCTAAGGTTAAAAAAAAATTCATGTTTCCAAAAATAGTATATAGGGGGAAAATTTGAACCACAACAAACATAATACTGGAAAAGAAACCATTGTGATCATCCATAACTAAAAAGCTGATATCAGTTTTTAAGTGTTTTCATTGTCAGTCATTGTTTGCACTTCTCATTCTTGGTTTTGCATTTTCTTTGGTTTGCGTGTGTGTGTGTGTGTGTGTGTGTGTGTGCATGTGCGCTGCTGAGCTACTTAGCTCTTTTGAAAATAGTTTGATTATTCGTTCTCAAAATGGCAGTGGTATATACTTATGGTAAATTTGTGAGAAAGAAGAGGAGAAACAAAAAAGTTAATACCTATTCCCACTACTCAGATAACACTTAAATTTTTTAGTATCTCCTTAATCTTTTCTGTGTAGGCTATTTTGGTTTTAAAATGTCATTTATATAAATTTGTTTCCTGGGTTTGTTTGTTCATTTTCAATTTCACATACTGTTTTTGGTAATTTTTAATATTTTGTTTTATAAGCATCAGTTTAATCATTTCATATCCACTCAAGTAAGTGCATCAGATAGTAGTTCAGTTAACCAGATCCTCACTCTTGGACACTTAAATTGTTTTTGTTTTTGCTTTTTTTGCCATAGGTTAAAATCTTTGTATACGATAATACACTACCACTTTTGAAATTGTTAAAATACATTTTAATTCCATTTGTTAAGGTGTGCCTTATTAGCTCATGTAAAGTCTTCAGATGTATCCTGGCTAAGACCAGGGAATTTGGGCACAGACAGCTCTGAGGTTAAGAATCCCAGCCAGTTACCTTACCACTGTTTTGGTTTCGTTATCTGTAAATTGGGATGAAAGTAAAATAAACGTCCTTATCTGTTAGGGTTGTTGAGGAAATAAAACAAAGTTCTTAGCATAGTCTTTTTTTTTTAATTTTTAAAAAATTCTTGTTTATTTATTTACTTATTTATTTTTGGCTGCATTGGGTCTTCGTTGCTGCGCGCCCGGCTTTCTCTAGTTGCGGTGAGCGGGGGCTACTCTTTGTTGTGGTGCACGGGTTTCTCATTGTGGTGGCTTCTCTTTTTAGGGAGCATGGGCTCTAGGCGCGTGGACTTCAGCAGTTGTGGCTCGCGGGCTCTAGAGTGCAGGCTTAGTAGTTGTGGTGCACGGGCTTAGTTGCTCCGCGGCATGTGGGATCTTCCCGGACCAGGGCTTGAGCCCGTGTCCCCTGCATTGGCAGGTGGATTCTTATCCACTGCGCCACCAGGGAAGCCCCCTAGCATAGTGTCTTATATACAGTTAGTTCTCAATAAATGTCTCTAATAATTACTATTATTTAATTGTTTCTATTTTATAGGAATAAAGGAGTTACAGTGAAATTTAGTCTCATTTATATATTATGCCTAGAATGTCATCTGCTCTGTTTGAGTGGTTCATCAAAATATGTTTACATGGTAAACAGAATTTCAATTTGTGAGGTGGTAAAAGTCCTCTTGTTGTAAATTAATTTTGTAGCTCAAAATTCTGGAGTGCTTGTTGTTCTTATAGACTCTTCATTAAAATGTTTTTCTCTAGTGAGCATTACTAGACTGCTTTATTGAGTTGTGGCTTTGGGGTTGGTAGTATGTCATCTGACTCTCCCTCAGACGCTCAAACTGGGTGCAATCCTCGATAATGTAGAAACTTTTTTAAAATTTAATCTTGTTAATTCTTTTCAAGTGGCCTCATTCTTAATGTTTTAAAAGAAATGTCAGGCATAACTTATTTGCCAAAAATCATAGAGAATGACGATAGTGTGTAACATATGAGTCATTTCCTAGAACAATATCAGAATCATATGAGGTAAGGAAATACCTATTTTGCAAAGAGTCAGAATATAATGATTTGCTGACAGGTCTGATGAAATAAAATACTCATTTCTTTTCAATTTTAAATCTATAGAAATGCTTTAAAATTGTAATAAGTATTTTCTCAATAGTTGTCTTGCTTCTTTTTATAAAAGTCTATATTTGCTTATCTAGAATTACAATACCTTAAGATTTGTTGAAGTGAATTACATACAGGCTGTTACTATGAGGAAACAGTTTGGATTACCAATTCAAGATATTTTAATATAAGAAATATCTTGTTAAGGTTTAGTTTTTCCATCATAAATATAGTGCATAATCATTTTAGACCATTTTTAAAATTTGAAGGATACAAAGCAGAGCATGTAAGTAAACTGTAAGTCCTACCACTCAGAGTATTTTGTCCTAATCTTTTTTTTCATTCATATAAGTTTTAGAAAAACAAAATGGGGACCATAATGAGCATCCATTTTTGTGGCCTCCTTTTCTCCCCTCAACCTCATAGTGCACATTTTTCCATGTTATTAAATATTCCTCTGAAAATGAAATCATTTTTTACTTCTTTGTCTCGCTGTAAACATCCAATAATTATTTTTTTATTTTGAAGCCATTATTTCAGTGGCTGTACAATATATCATTATATATTTGCTATAATTTAATCACCCTTTATTGATTAACATTTAAGATCATGTCCTGGACTTCGCTGCTGTGGTTAATGCTAAGATGAATAGCATTGCACGTAAGTCATTTTATTTCTATATATATTCCAGAATATTTCTTTAAAATAAAGTCATAGATATTGAATTACAGGGTCAAAGAGTTTAGACCTCTTTCTGGGTTCTTTAACATGTTTCCAGGAGCTTTCTAGAAACATGATACCAATTTACACTTTTATTGGCAGTGTTTGACAGTATTCACAGCATTCTTATCTATTTGAAAAATGTTTGTCATTAAAATTTTTTAAAGTTGAAGTTATGTTTTGCATACACTGAAATGCACAGCTCTAATATGTACAGCGGGATGAGTTTTTTAAAACTTTATTTTGAAGTAACTTCTGACTTAAGGAAAGTTACAAAAAATAATACAAAGAATTCCTGTATATCCTCCATCCAGATTCCTCAAATGTTCATGTCTTAATTAAATTTGCTTCATCATGCTCTTTCCATATCCATACACAATGTTTTTTCCCTGAACATTTGAGAGTAAGTTGCAGACATGTTGCTTTTTTACCTGTAAACACTTAAGTGCGTGTTTCCTAAAAATAAAGATATTCTCTTATTTAACCACAGTACAATTATTTAAATCAGAAAGTAACGTTGATACAGCATTATTAACCAATCCCAGACCTTATTCAAATCACGCCAATAGTATCCTTTGTAGCAAAAGAAATAAAATATGTTTTCCCCGTTTCACAATCCAGTCCAGGATCACATGTTGCATTTAATTGTCTGGTCTCTCAGTCTCCTTTAAAATAGAATCTTTTCTGTAATCTTACACTTTTTCAGTTTTTTGTCTTTTATGTTTTTGAAGAGTATAGATCAATTATTATGTGGAATGACATTCAATTTGGTTTCATCTCTTGGCTTCTTGTGATTAGATCGGGTCGTTCCCCTTTGGCAGGAAGACCACAGAAGTGATGCTGTGGCTTCTCAGCTTTCCATTTGTAATTTTGTAATAAATAAGTATGTTATAAGGAAATATTTTTACATTATGTAAACTCCTCATCCAACTCTCACCTATACTAAATAGTTTTAGTATCCATTGGTAACTGTTGCCTAAAACAATTATTATGCTGGTAATTGCTAAGTGGTGATTTTCTAATTTCATCATTCCTTACATTTATTAGACAACGTTCTACTTTAAAGACAAGCTTTCTTTTCTGCCACTTTTATCTGTTAATTTATATCATTGTGGAATCATGGAATCTTATTTTAATCTAATTATTAGTAAATAATAATATGTATTAAGAGCAGTTCTCTTACTATCATTTATTTTATTGCTCAGATTGTCTTAGATTTGGCCAGTGGGAATTCCTTCAAGCTGGCTTCTATGTCCTTTTTTTTTTTTTTTTAACATCTTTATTGGAGTATAATTGCTTTACAGTGGTGTGTTAGTTTCTGCTGTATCTATGTCCTTTTGACAGGTTCCCTTCATTCTTTGAGAACTTATTTGCTTTCTGGCACAGAAAGATGTTCCAGTCTCAGCTTGTACTTTGCCCTAGCCCTGGAATCAGCCCTTTCTCCTGGGAAGTCTAGTTCATTTTAGTGCAGTATTTATAAACCCAGATCTGGGAGCGAGCTGTATTCATTGCTACTGTTTGTTCTGTTTGTTCATTGCTTCTAGATCCTCTCAGTAGGCAGAAATAGGAAATACATGTGTGTATTCACATTTACACACATACATCTATATCTATTCCTGTCTGTCTTTGTCACTGTATATATTAAAAATTAGGCATCCTTACTGATATCTCCAGTTTCAGCCCAGCATCACAGGGTTCATTCTACCCTTCCCCCTTTCCATGTTTTTAATGCTCTTCTCTGACAGTGAAGAACCCCTTGTCCCACCATCCACAATATATTTTCTTATGTGTTTAATTCTTGAATCCACATAAAGTAGTTTCAGAATTACTAACCCATACCACTGTGGAAAATAAATTCACAGTGTAAGTTTAAGGTGTTCAGCATAATGATTTGACTTATATACATCATGAAATGATGACCACAGTAAGTTTAGTGAACATCTGTCATCTCATATAGATACAAAATAAAAGAAATAGAAAAAAAATTCTTTCCTCTTGATGAGAACTCTTAGGATTTACTCCCTTAACAACTTTTTTTAAAAATTAATTTATATATTTATGGTTGCATTGGGTCTTCGTTGCTGCGCGTGGGCTTTCTCTAGTTGCGGCGAGTGGGGGCTACTCTTCGCTGCGGTGCATGGGCTTCTCATTGCGGTGGCTTCTCTTGTTGCAAAGCACGGACTCTAGGCGTGTGGGCTTCAGTAGTTGTGGCGCGCGGGCTCTAGAGTGCAGGCTCAGTAGGTGTGGTGCACAGGCTTAGTTGCTCTGCGGCATGTGGGATCTTCCCAGACCAGGGCTCGAAGCCGTGTCCCGTGCATTGGCAGGCGGATTCTTAACCACTGCGCCACCAGGGAAGTCCACAACTGTCCTATATAACATAGAACAGTGTTAATTATATGTATCATGTTGTGCATTACATCCCTAGTACTTATGTATCTTATAAGTCGAAGTTTGTACCTTTAGACGGCTTTCATCCAATTCCCCCTCCCCCACTCCCACCTCTGGTAACCACAAATCTGATCTCTTTTTCTGTGAGTTTGTTTTTGAAGTACAGTTGACCTACAAAACTATGTTAGTTCCTAGTGCACAATATAGTGATTCAGTATTTCTATACATTTCAAAATGATCACCACAATAAGTCTAACAACCATCTGTCACCATACAAAGATATTACATAATTATTGACTCCATTCCCTACACTCTACATTTCATACCTGTGACTCATTTATTTTGTAATGGGAAGTTTGTACCTCTTAATCTCCCTTACCTATTTCCCTCATCCCCCACCACTTACGCCTCTGGCAACCACCTGTTTGTTCTCTGTATCTGTGACTGTGTTTCTGTTTTGTTGTGGTTTGTTCATTTGTTTTGATTTTTAGATTCCACATATAATGAAATCATATAGTATTTGTCTTTCTCTGACTTATTTCACTTAGCATAATATCCTGTAGGTCTATCAGTGTTGTCACAAATGGCAGTATTTCATTCTTTCTTACGGCTGAATAATATTCCTGTGTGTGTGTGTGTGCGCCACATCTCGTTTATACAGTCATCTGTTGATGGGCACTTAAGTTGCTTCCACATCTTTGTTATTGTAGATAATACTGTAATGAACTTAGGGGTACATATATCTTTTTGAATGAGTGTTTTCATTTTCTTTGGGTAAATACACAGGAGTGGGATTGCTGGATCATATGGTAGTTCTATTTTTAATTTTTTGAGGAACTGCCATACTGTTTTTCTGCAGTAGTTGCACCAGTTTACATTCCCACCAACAGTGTACAGTACTAGAGTTCCCTTTTCTCCACATCCTAACCAACACTTGTTATTTGTTGTCTTTTTGATAATAGCCATTCTGGACAGATGAGAGGTGATATCTCATTGTGGTTTTGATTTGCATTTCCCTCATGATCAGTGGTGTTGAATATCTTTCCATGTGTCTATTGGCCACTATATATGTTCTTTGGCAAAATGTCTACTCAGATCCTCTGCCCATGTTTTACTTGGGTTGTTTGTTTTGATGTTGAATTGTATGAATTATTTGTATATTTTGGATATTAACCCCTTATTAGATATATCATTTGCAAGTATCTTCTCCCATTCCATAGGCAGCCTTTTCATTTTGTTGAAAGTTCCCTTTGTTGTGTAAAAGTTTTTTAGTTTGATGTAATCCTACTTGTTTACTTTTGCTCTTGTTGCCCTTGCCCGAGGAGACATGTCCAAAAATATTGCTAAGACCCATGTCAAAGAGCAGACTGCCTATGTTTTCTTCTAGTTTTATGGTTTTGGGTCTTAACATTTAAGTCTTTTGTCCATTTTGAGTTAATTTTTGTATATGGTGTAAGAAAGTGGTCCAGTTTGATTCTTTTGCATGTACCTGTCCAGTTTCCCCAACATCATTTATTGAAGAGGCTGTCTTTTCCCCATTCTACATTCTTGCCTCCTTTGTGGTAGCTTAATTGACCATATAAATGTGAGTTCATTTCTGGGCTCTCTATTCTGTTCCATTGACCTGTGTGTTTGTTTTTGTGCCGGTACCATAATGTTTTGATGACTGTAGCTTTGTAGTACAGTTTGAAATAGGGAGCGTGACACCTCCAGTTTTGTTCTTCTTTCTTAAGATTGCTTTGGCTATTCAGGGTCTTTTGCGTTTCCATACAAATTTTAGAATTATTTGTCCTAGTTCTGTGAAAAATGCCATTGGTATTTTGATAGGGATTGCATGGAATCTGTAGATTGCCTTGGGTAGTATGGTCATTTTAACAGTATTATTTTTTTTAATTCATGAGCACAGTATATCTTTCCATCCATTTGTGTCATCTTCGATTTCTTTCAATTTCAATTTCTTTATAATTTTCTGAGTACAGGTCTTTTACCTCCTTAGTTAGATTTCTTCCTAGGTATTTTATTCTTTTTGATACGATTGTAAACGGGATGGTTTTCTTAATTTCTCTTTCTGATAGCTTGTTGTTAGTATATAGAAATGTGGCCGATTTCCTTGTATGAGTTTTGTATCCTGCAACTTTATCAAATTCATTGATGAGCCCTAGTAGTTTTTTGATGGCATTTCTAGGATTTTCTGTATATAGTATCATGTCATCTGCAAACAGTGATGGTTTTACTTCTTCCTTTCCAATTTGGATTCCTTTTATTTCTTTTTCTTATCTGATTGCTGTGGCTAGGACTTTGAATACTGTGTTCCATAAAAGCAGTGAGAGTGAGCATCCTTGTCTTATTCCTGATCTTAGAGGAAATGCTTTCAGCATTTCACCCTTGAATATGAGATTAGCTGTGGGCTTGTCAAATATGGCCTTTATGATGTTGATGTATGTTCCCTCTATACCCACTTTGTTGAGAGCTTTTATCATGAATGGATGTTGAATTTTGTCAGAAGCTTTTTCTGCATCTGGTGAGATGATCATATGATTTTTATTCTTCAGTTTTTTAATGTGGTGTATCACATTTTTGTGAATATTGAACTATCCTTGCATCCCTGGAATAAATCCCACTTGATCATGTTGTGTGATCCTTTTAATGTATTGTTAAATTCAGTTTACTTATATTTTGTTGAGGATTTTTGCATTTGTGTTCATCAGTGATATTGGCCTGTAATTGTGTGTGTGTGTGTTAGCTTCATCTGGTTTTGGTATTGAGGTGATTCTGGCCTGGTATAGAAGCAATCTGGTACAAATTGGTACAGAGTTCAGAAGCAATCCTCTGCAATTTTTTTGGAATAGTTTGAGGACAGTAGGTGTTAACTCTTCTTTAAATGTTCGGTGGAATTCACCTGTGAAGCCATCTGTCCTGGACTTTTATTTGTTGGGAGTTTTTATTATTACTGATTCATTTTCATTTCTGGTAATTGGCCTATTCATATTTTCTTTTTCTTCAGTCTTGGGAGATGGTATATTTCTAGGAATTTGTACATACATTCCTTCTAGGATGTACATTTTATTGGCATGTAATTGCTCACAGTAGTCTCTTATGATCCTTTGTATATCTGTGGTGTTGGTTATAATTTTTCCTTTTTCATTCTGATTTTATTGATTTGGGCCATCTCTCTTTTTTTCTTTATGAGACTGGATAAAGGTTTATCAATTTTGTTTATCTTTTCAAAGAACCAGCTTTTAGTTTCATTGATCTTTTCCTTTTTTTTTTTTTTTTTTTGTCTTTTTCATTTATTTCTGCTCTGATCTTTATGATTTCTTTTCTTCTGCTAACTTTGGGTTTTGTTTGTTCTTTTTCTAGTTCCTTTAGGTGTAAGGTTAGGATGTGTATTTGAGATGTTTCTTGTTTCCTGAGGTAGGTTTGTATTGCTATAAGCTTCCCTCTTAGAACTGCTTTTGCTCATCCCATAGATTTTGGATTGTTATGTTTTCATTTTCATTTGTCTTCAGCTATTTTTAAATTTCCTCTTTGATTTCTTCAGTGATCCATTGATTGTTTAGTAGCATATTTTTTAGTCTGCATATGTTAGTGGTTTTTTGCAGTTTTTTCTTGTAGTTGATTTCTAGTCTCATGTGTTTGTGGTCGGAAAAGATGCTTAATATGATTTCAGTTTTCTTAAATTACGAAGGCTTGTTTTGTGGCTTAACATATGAGCTAACCTGGAAAATGTTCCATGTGCACATGAAAAGAATGCGTATTCTGTCACTTTTGGATAGAATGTTCTGTACCTATATCTATTAAGTGCATTTGGTCTAATGTGTTTCTTAGGCTAGTGTTTCCTTATTGATATTCTGTCTTTATGATCTGTTCATTGATGTAAGTGGGATGTTAAAGTCCCCTACTATTAATTGCGTTACTGTTACTTTCTCCCTTTATGTCTGTTAATATTTGTCTTATATATTTAGGTGCTCCTATTTTGGGTGCATATATTTTTACAATTGTTATCTATTCTTCTTGGATTGATCCCTTGATCATTATGTAATGTCCTTTTCTGTCTCCTTTTACAGTCTTTGTTTCAAAGTCTGTTTTTTCTGATATAGGTATTGCTACCCCAACTATCTCTTCATTTTCATTTACATGGAATACCATTTCCCATCCCCTCACTATCAATCTCTGTGTGTCTTTAGATCTGAAGTCTCTTGTAAGCAGCATATGTGTATATATATATATATATATATACATACATATATATATATATATATACATATATATATATATATATATATATATGTATGCGTCTTGTTTTTGTATCCATTCAGCCATGCTGTGTCTTTTGATGGGAACATTTAACCCGTTTACATTTAAAATAATTATTGATGTATGTACTTTTTGCCATTTTTTAAAATTGTTTGGGGTTTGTATTCTTTTTTGTAGTTCTTCTGTGTTCCTTTCTTATTTTGTTCTCTTCCCTTGTGATTTGATGACAATTTAGTGTTATGTTCAGATTCTTTTCTCTTTGGTGTGTGTATCTATTATAGATTTTTGTTTGTGGTTACCATGAGCTTTATATATATGTATATACACACACACATAATTATTTTAAGTTGCTGTTCTTTAAAGTTCAAACTCATTTTAACAACCCTGCATTTTTATTCCCCCCATCACCACCCACATTTAATGTTTTTGACCTCATATTTTACATCTTTTTGTTTTGTATGTCTCTTAACTACTTACTGAGGATATAGGTGATTTTACTACTTATGTCTTTTAACCTTCCAGCTAGCTTTATTAAGTGGCTAATCTTCTACCTTTATATTTGTCTTTACCAATGAGATTTTTCCTTTTGTAATTTTCAAATTTCTAGTTGTGGCCTTTTCTGCTTAGAGAAGTCCCTTTCTTGCAAAGCCAGTTTCATGGCTTTGCTTTGCTTGTCTGTAAAACTCTTGATCTCTCCTTCAAATCTGAATGATAGCCATGCCAGGTGGAGTATTCCTGGTTGTAGGTTTTTCCCTTTCATCACTTTAAATATATCATGCTGCTCCCTCCTTGCCTATAGAGTTTCTGCTGAGAAGTCAGCTGTTAGCCTTCTGGGAGTTCTCTTGTATGTAACTAGTGGCTTTTCCCTTTCTGCTTTTAATATTCTCTCTTCATATTTAATTTTTGCCATTTTAATTACAATGTGTCTTTGAATTGACTTCTTTAGGTTGATCTTATTTGGGATTGTCTGTGTTTCCTGGACCTGGATGTCTGTTTCTTTTCCCAGGTTAAGGAAGTTTTCAGCTGTTAGGTCTTCAAGTACATTCTCTTCCCCTTTCTCCCTATTTTCTCTTTCTGGGACTCCTATAATGTGAATGTTAGTACATTTGCTATGCCCCAGAGTTCTCTTAAACTGTTCTCATTTTTTTTTTCCTCTTCTCTGTTCAGTTTGCATGATTTCTGCTACTCTGTCTTCTAGCTTGTTGATCTTTTCCTCTGTGTCATCTAATCTGTTGATTCCTTCTAGTGTATTTTTTATTTCAGTTATTGTGTTCTTCAGCTCTGTTTGGTTCTTTATATTTTCTAACTCTTTTTTTAAATTAATTAATTAATTTATCCATGGCTGTGTTGGGTCTTCGTTTCTGTGCAAGGGCTTTCTCTAGTTGTGGCAAGCGGGGGCCACTCTTCATCGCGGTGCGCGGGCCTCTCACTATCACGGCCTCTCCTGTTGCGGAGCACAGGCTCCAGACGCGCAGGCTCAGCAATTGTGGCTCACGGGCCCAGCTGCTCCGCGGCATGTGGGATCTTCCCAGACCAGGGCTCGAACCCACGTCCCCTGCACTGGCAGGCAGACTCTCAACCACTGCGCCACCAGGGAAGCCCCTGAACATCTTTATGAACGTTACCCTGAACTCTTTATCAAATAGGTTGTTTGTCTCCATCTTGCTTAGCTCTTCTGGAGTTTTGTCTCGTTCCTTCATTTGTAGCACATTCCTCTGTTGCCTCTTTTTGCCTAATTCTGTATTTATTTCTGTGTATTTGGTAGATTGGTTACATTTTCTGATCTTGGAAAAGTGTCCTTATGTAAGAGACATCCTTTGTGGCTATATGCTCTAGGGATGGCCTCTAAGTGGGCTGCATGGGCCCTTCTGTCGTGCCGGGTTGAACAACTATGGGCATGATGGTAGGGGTGATTGGCCCCTGACCCAGTTGCTTGCCTGGCCCTGCCTTGTATGGAGGCTGCCAGGCACTGATGAGTGGGGCTGGGTCCTGGCATGGCTGGATGCACAGCCCGCGGAGTTCTGGTGCTGGTGGGCAGGTTTGGGTTACAGGGTGGCTGGCTGCAGGGCCTAGGCATCCTGGAGGTGGTGTCATCTGCTTGTGGGCAGTCCTGGGCCCAGGGCTAGTGCTGGCCCAATTTGGATATTCCTTCATCCTTGTAGATTTCATTAATTTATTTTTTGAGTGTGTGATATATTCACAAGGTTCTGAAAGTCAAAACTGTACCAAAAATGATGTTCTCAGAAAAGTGTTGCTGCCTACTTCTCCCTCCAATCCCATTTCCATCCCCTAATTCTTCCACCCTGTTTCCCCACCCATGGAAGGGGATTAATCTCATTAGTTTCTAGTTTACCCTTCCTCTCATATTTTTCCTCCTGAAGCAGCTATAAGTATACATTTTATTGTTCTCCCTTCTCTCTTATGCAAGAAGTAACATTGATACTGTTTTGTAGTTTGCTTTTTTTTTTTTCCCCCACTTAACATATTCTGCAGGTCTCCTGGTATCAGTTCTTGGAGATCTTCCTTAGTCCTTTTTACAGCTGTGTAGTATTCTGTGGTGTGGATGTACCATAGTTTATTCAACCATTCTCCTGTGTGTGGGCATTTAAGTTGTTTCCAGTATTTTGCAGTAACAAACAAATTGCTATAGTAAATAACTTTTGGCATATACCATTTTATAATGTTGGAGGTGTATCCTTCAGGTAACTTCCTAGATGTGGAATTGCTGAGTCAAAAGGTAAACGCATTTGTAGTTCTGTTAGATATTGCTAAATTCCTCTTTCGAGGGGATGTACCAGTTTGCACCCCAATCAGAAATGTGTGAGAAATAAACATTTCCCCCACAGCCACACCTACAGAATGTGTTGTCATACTTTTTTGGCATCTGATGTAACTTTAATTGCACTTCTCTAATTATGAGTAAGGTTGAACATCTTTTCATATGCGTAAGGGCCATTTCAGAATCTTTTTTCGGAGAAGAGTGTGAATTATCTGTTCATTTCTCTGTCAGGTTTTTAAACTCTTTCATTTTTACAGAGTTATTTATGTATTAAGGAGATTAACCCTTCCTCTTCAGTGTTTTTGTTCTGTTTTTAACGTGGCGAGAATTTATCAGTCTTTTCTTTTTATTGCATTTGGATACGGGGTCATAGAAAACTTTCCCGTATGTCCAAGGATCCCATCAGTATTTACTTACAGTACTCATGGTTTGATTTCTTTTTATTTTAACATTTTCATCCCTGATCTACTTCAAGTTTATTTTTATCTAATCAGACTCTTTCTTCCTCCCCTATGTGCCACTTTTTTTTTTCTGTGTTTTCCTGGTTTGCCTTGGGTGTTTTTATTTTTTCCATATGAACTTAAGAATCACCTTTCTAGCTCAATTAAAAAGCCTGTTGCTATTTTTATTGAAATTGCATTAAATGTGTAAATTAACTTAGAGACAACCAACATTTTAATAATGTGGTATTTTATCCTATTCATGAACAAGGATTATCTATGTGTTCAAGCTTACTTTTGTGTTTTTCAGGAGTTTTGTGCATTTCTTGTTAAGTTTACTCCTGAGTTTTTGTCTTTTTGCTATTATTAATGGAGTTTTCTCTACTATTATGCTCTGTAACGGCTTGCTTATGTATCTGAAGCCTATTGATTTCTGTATGTGCTTGAATTTATCCTGCTTGAAAGTTTGCCAGGTTTCTTGAATCTGTAACTTTATGTATTTCATCAAATTTGGGGAGTTTTCAGGCATTATATTTGCAGTTATGTTTTCTGCCTCATTCTCTCTCTGCCCTCCTGGAACGCCAGCTGCGCATGACCTTATGATATCATCCCAAGGGTCTCTAGGACTCTATTCTTTGTTTTTTTAATCTTTTTTCTCTGAGGCACATAGTTTATTTTCATTCTTTCATTTGTACTGATATAATGGTTTATGGATTTGAATTTTTCTCTGCTCACCACTTTAAATATTTGCCATAGATTCTGATTCTACCCCCCAAAACTATCTTTTTTAAAAAAATTCTTTCTTTTCAGTTTGTATTTTTCCTCTTTTCTGTGAGTTAATAGAAGATGTTATTAATTTCCAGGTAGACAAAACTTTTTAGTTTTTTATTTTATTAATAATTTTTAGTGTTATTACATTGACATCAGAGTGTTGTTTATAATATTTTTTGTTTTATGGAATTCACTGGAGTTTTCTTTGTGACCTAATATATGATTGTTTTTTGAATAGTCCATGTTTTTTGAGAAGGTGTCTTCTCTGTCATCAGGGTGTGAAGTTCACTATATAGCAATAAGATCTCCTTATTGATTATGCTGTTTTGGCCTTGTATATCCTTACTTATTTTTTGTCTACTTCATCTGTCTTGTACTGAGCTTGGGAGATTAGAGTCTCCTGTTATTTGTGTGTTTTTGTCTATGTCACATTGCATCTCCTGTCCTTTTTGTTTTATAACAGTAGTTATGTTGTTTTGTACATAGTCACAGCTGTTATAGCCTCATTGTTGAATCCGGCTTTTAGCATTAAAAGATGTCCTTTGTCGTGTAAAATGTTTTTCTCTTGAATTTTATGTTTTCTATGTTCAGGATCACTACCCCTTCACCATCCTCACCTGTAACACACATCAGTCCACCCAAATCATGCAGGCCTATCAGTCACAACGCTCCAGGTCACACCACTAGCATGCACATGAGAAATAACGCAGTTATTACACATGGGACTTATTTTATTTTATTTTACTTACTTTAGTAGGTTGTTGTTTTTTTGTTTTTGTCTTAAGATTCTTTAGAGCAATTCTGCTGCTCAGTTGTTTTCAGAGTTCAGACACCCAGGAAAATAATCTTCTACTGCATTAAAGTTTGTAAATAGTAGAGACTGTTTCAAAGTTATCATATCACATCAAGGAATTTGTCTGTTTCCACAAGTGCCATTGTCTTAAAAAAAACAAATTTATTGAAGTATAATTGACATACAATAAATTGCACATATTTAAAGTATTCAACTTGAGGAATTTTGATATCACCATAATCAAGAACATTTTCATCACCCTTAAAAATTTCCTCATGCCCCTTTGTAATCATTCTTCTTTCCACCACAGTCTCCAAGCAACCACTGATTTGCTTTCTGTCACTATAGATTATAGTTTGCATTTTCTAGAATTTTTTATAAATGGAATCATGTGCTCTTTTTTTTGTCTGGCTTCATTCCTTCAGCCTAATTATTTTGAGATTTATCCATATTGTTGTTTATTATTCTTTTTTGATGATTAGTATTCTATTGTATGGCTACACCAAAATTTATTTATTCATTTACCTATGTATGGATGGTTATTTGCAGTTTCTGGCTATTACAAATAAAGCTGCCAATAAAGTTCTATTGAAGAAACCATAGTTTCAAAAGCTAAGCATATACCTACTATATGACCAAGCCTTTATTCAAAAGAAAGGAGTATAATTATATACACAAAGATTTACACAAAAATGTTCATGACAGAATTATTCATAGTAGCTCAGAACTGAAAAGTACCCAAATGTCCATCAACAGGTGAATGGATAATCAAAATATGTTCTCTCCATACAACAATGAATTATTGCTCAGTAATAGAAAGGAACTAACTACTGATGTATGCAACAACGTGGATGACTCTCAGAACCATTATGCTTAGTGAAAGAACTCAAACACAAAAGACTACATACTGTATGATTTCATTTACTTGCAATTCTGGAAAAGGCAAACTATTCCATAATGATAGAGAGCAGATCAGTGATTACCTGAAGCTGGGTGTAGCAGAAGTATGTACTGCAAAGGGGCAAGAAGAAGCTTTTGGGAATGATGAAAATGTTCTGTACCTCACATGGGACCATGGTTTCACAGGTGTATACCTCCATCAAAACTCACCAAATTATACACTTTAAATGGGTGTATCTCATTGTCTTTATACCTCAGTAATCTTGATTTTTAAATGCCTGTCAGATACAACCAAAAAAATATAACAGGTAGTGTTAGTTGTTAGTTTCCTGTAAGGAAGGTGCTTATCAACTAGCCTGGACTACTGAATGTAAGAATTTACTTAATTAAAGAGAAACATGACCATGTGAACATGATTTAAACACTGGGATGGCTCTCATAGGAGACAAAGATGAATGAGATGCAGTTGCAGCTTTTGAAGATTGTAAGGTTTACTAAGATGAGGAAGGGATATCAGGAATACGAAGAGCATCCAGACACATTGAAAGAAAGCATAGTGAAGCAGTGAAAAGCATCCCCTCCCCCAGAGGAGTGCCCTCTGGGTCTTCCAACTAGAACTGTTTACATGAAGATACTTGCTGTTCGTAAATACACTTGATTGTCAAGGATTAAGACCTATGCAATATTTTTTACTTTCCTAATTGAAAAACAAAATTGCTAAAACAACTTCTTTTTCAACCAGGGTTCTGTGAGAAGATTAATCCCTATACATGTGATTAGAGTGACTATTTTCTTAATTATCCCAAGGATGACATAGCTAGTACCATTCTAGACACATAGGAGAGAAGTTAATTCATTTTATACAGTGGATACCTTTGGATATTAGGGCTTAATTCTCTCACAGAACCCACTGAGAAAAGCTAGTAGTCTGCATCCATACTGCCTAGGTTACAAATCCATCTTCTACTCCTTAAAAGCTGTGTAGCTGGAAAGTTACTTAACCTCTCGGTACCCCAGTATAAAAAGGAGAGAGTAGTAGATAGAGTTATTGAGAAGAGTAAACTGAGTGGGTATATGTGAAGTGCTTAGCATCATGTATAAATAAAGCACTTCAGTACACAGTAAGTGACACATAAACGTTAGTACCAGCGTCGTCATCATCTTCATTATTATTCACAGAAGGCTGAGTCCTCCCATGACAGGTATCACGAGTGTTCGATCTGACTCTTTGCGGGTGTTGAGAGACATCCTGAAAAGCTTCTGAAAGAGATTGATACTGGAGCTAGTTCTTGCTTGGGTACAGTTTCCATGGGCAGAAATAGAGAATTTCAGGCAGAAGAAAAAACTTGAGCAAAGATAAGGAAAACTCAGAGTGTATCAGGAGGTAAAAGAAGCTTGATTTAGCTGAAGCATAGGGAACATGTCGGGGGTTAATAACGCTCCTCCGGAAAGTGGGAGACAAAGCATCAGTGGCTTTGAATGCCAAGATAAGAAATGTGGGCAGAATTACGTTGGTAGGGAGAGGCCTGGATGAATGTGGGTCAGTTGAGTGACATTCTTTTATTTATCCAGGCACCATTAATTGAGCAGGCAGTGTCCCAGGCACTGAGAGTGTGAGGATGAGTGAGACAGCTTTGGTTTTTAAGTGCATTGTCTGGAGCTGGACCTACCTGAGGTCTAGGCTAAGCCCATTGCTTCCCTTTAAAACAAGCAAACAAACAAACAAAAATCTTTGTTTTCCCAGCAAAGCCTAACTTACAAAATTAGAGATGATTTCGTCCTGAGTAGAGCATATAATCTTAACATCAAGGGTATTTTAACTGCAGAAGGAAAACTCATTTAGGAATTGCTGTTTAGAAAGCAAGAAGCTCCTGAATCCAAAGTAGGGCACGTGTGTTTCTGTGTGCAGTGGTGGGTTTAGGGTTGACAGTTGATGCCAGTGCAATCTCAGTGGGCACAAGGATCCTCGCGGAGAAGGTTCATTCATTGATCACAATTTTGTAAGTAGGTGGGAGGGAACTACAGTCCTGTCTGGATTCCCCTCTGCAAGAAAAAAGATTGCTTTTTCCTCAAAGACAGGAGGTGGGATGGGAGTGGGAAGGTGGAGTGGAGTTTATGTCTGAAGACCTCAATATTCATAAATCTTAGTATCCCAAGTTACTTGCTGAGAAAGGTATAAGGGTGGTTATGTAGCGTGGCCTTGAGGAAAATGGAGATGCTTTGGAACAGTGGCGCAGGTAATTCAAAGTAGAGTCAATAAGAGATAAAGGAAACATTTTGGAGCAGGGGTGAGGGCATGACATGATTTTATATTGAAATTGCATAGTCCTCTTGCCTCCTTAATTTCTCAAGCCATGCTTGGTGTTATCTCCACCTTTTGTCATGACTCCCAAGATGGCAAAATAGGATCCCCAGTCAGATTAGGTAAACAAAGGCAAATGCTTAATTCTCACCTCAGGAAAATGTTGTGGAAGGTAAGCAGCAGAGTAAACGGGTCCCCTCTCCCCATTTGAGTTATACGGTAAAGCAGTGGTTCACAAACTTAAGAAATGTACTGACCCTTTAAGAACAGGTAGGAGATGACTTAATGTTTATTAGTGTAATGTTGCGGAATTAGGTACAACTGTAAAAGAAGTATAAACTCCTTGTGCTTAGTAGCACTTACACAACTACAAAACAAGAACACTTTTGTATGTTACTTACAGAAATCTACAAAGCTAATGAAATTCAAATCGGTGTTAATTTCCTGTGACTCCTGCATTTCTGCATAAATGTGACTGCTGGACACCTGACCGTGGTGCTCACTGCTCTCGCCTAGGCTCAAGCCTGTGCTGCCCCCTGCCATGGTGCCTCGCTTCTCCCACCCCCTTCTCTGTTCAGGCCGCTGCAGGCTGCTATCACTTTGCCTTCTCTAGGCCTGAATATGTCATCACCACAAGGTCCAGCTCTCTTTACTTTGCATTCTTATATGGCAACACTTGATTCTTTTTTCAAGGTTAACAAAATGAAAACACGAAATTTTAAAATTTTCCGCAAAGAACTCATCCAAGAAGACATCCTTGGATTCCTGAAAGTATGTCCTCGGGTTTGTTCTACCCAGTTCTCAGAGCCCATGGCTGACTACTTGGCTGTGATTAGTCACCTGGGGCGGTTTTTCTATTTCATTATTCCAGTTAAGTGAAAAAGTATCAGCAGGGTTCTCTGCGAGTATAAAAATTTCAAATTTAATCTAATACATGAAGTCTCAAGTAGTAGAAAGACACCAGAAGGTGTTAAGTGCCAAACCAAAAAATGATGAACTTTACCTGCACCCCGCTGCAGCCTCAGAGGGTGGGGTTGGAAAACAGAATGTGTGTGGTTTGGTGGTTAGCGTGGTGGTCTGCACTTATGTCTGTGTGTGTATGTCTTGCCGAAGAAACCGCAAGCCTAGCAGACAAGCAGCCATGGGGAAACAGACAAAGGAGATCATTCCAGAAATGAGCCCCGACAGACTCCACCGTTTGGGGAGTGCCAGTTGTGCCTGTCCTAGGAATTTTATATGCATTTTTTCCTGATTTTTATAATCACAGAAAACAGCTACTGCTATTGTTATCGTTAATGCACTGCTATAGATGAGGCAGCCGCGGCACAAAGATGTTGCCACTTTTCCAAGACCTCATAGATCTCACAACCGAATTATGTTTAACCCTGAAGTTGTGTTCCTTCCACAAAACCATCCTGGCTCTAACCTTCATAAAATCCATCTGTGATCTTATATCCCCCTGAAATTACCAATTTTTCTTAAATACATGCCTCTGAAAATCACATGTCAGTTTAGTAAACAGGAAAAAAAAAACCCACAGGCTTTTGCTTTTGGTGAAAAGAATGTTGGAGTGAGAAAACCAGGATTAAGGATATGTGTTCACCAGCAGAGCAACTTGAGAACACATCATTTCGTAGCTGAGCTGCACTTTCTTTTTTAACAAAACAAATATCGATACGTGTTTCCCTCAGAGCTGCTGAGGGTCAGAAAGATCCTCAAGATCCTGCTAAATTTACTTGTGATCTAAAAACCATTATCACAGATGGTGAACATTTGTTATTTTCTCACTGAGGGTTTCCTACATACAGTTCATTCTTATTATTTTTTTCCTCAACAAAATAGGAAATACTGGCTTTCCCTCTTGTAAATTAAGCGTTCTCAACAGGAATGAAAATTGGCTCTTGGGGTACAGGCAAAGAAATCTTTTTAATGTATAATGTACAGATACACATAGAGTACATAAATACATACAGTAAATCTGTGATACTAAAATTTCATGGAAAGTGATTTTAAAAATTATATTAAAAAGGGTCAGGAGCTATGATGTAAAAAAGGTCGAGAAACACTATGGTAGTCAGTTTCCTTGCTACAGGCGCTGACCTCAGCATCAAACTGGTCGTAACTGGATGATGTGCCTTCCGGTCTTCGCTAGGACTCGATCCTCTTAACTTGTCACTCCTCCCATCTGTGCTAAATTCTCAAAGCTGTAGTCATTTCATTCTCCCTTATAGTCCATAACTCAGAATTCAAGGAAGTCTGCTTTGAAGAAATATAATCTAAGGAAGGCTCTTGGTTGTAAATCTTCCAGCCAGTTGTCTGTATTTATACATTTATAAGTAACTCTCAGGCTTAGAAGTAGAGAAAGGATTTGGATGACTTTCTCAAAGCTGATAAAGTATATCCTCTCGTCTCTTGATTATCCGTACTAAAGATCTGGGGTAGGGGGGAGAAGACAAAGGACACCAGTAACTGAGATGCTGTCAGAATGCTGCGATTGAGTGGTGCCACTGTCACGTGAGGACCCGCCTGAGGAAGAGCTAGGAAACATGTCCTCTGCCTCCCCCACTGGTTGCCCCGCCCCAAAGGAAGTTCCCTCCCCTCAGTGTAAGCAGAGGTCAATCAGCAAGGAGGTTAATGGTCCAAATTCAGTCCTGAAAAACCTTGCCAGGGTTGCCGTTCACATCTTCAGAGAGGATAAGGCAAGCACAGGAGGGAAGTGCCTCCGTGCCAGTCATGGCTACATTCTAGGATGAAAGATTATGATAAGCACAGATTACAAACGAAACTATCAGGCTGTTTGGCCCTGTTGTAGTGTTCAGTTATGCTACAATACTTAGTTGCTCAAATCATTGATATTCTTTCAAAATCTTATCTTAGAAGTGTTAGAAAAATGTATCCCTCCTCATGAACCAGTCGTTTCCATAATCTCTTTATATCTGCAGTACTATTCAATATCCATGTATTTAAACAGTGGTAAAAATGAAGGACTTTTAAGATATGCTGTCTGATTTCACAGATAGCACTCTGTACTTGTCCTTGTTTACAAAAAATATTTAAAATTATCAGTATTATCAAATTGGGCTTAATAATTATGAAATTATTGGAATTTACCATTCCATTTAGTTTGTCTAAAGATATATTTTATAGTGGCATTTGTAATGTTAAAAAGGAGAAAATTAAGGATCAAATGTGTATTTTACTGAAAATATGACACCCTTAGGAAAAAAATTTAGGTGTAACCTGGACTGAAATTTTTCTCCCTAAATGCGTCCAATCTGACTGACTACGACTCCATAAGTGTTGTAATACTGTGCTCAGACTGTGTGAAGGAAGCCCCAAAGTGCCGGCATTTTCTTCAGTGAATGGTCACCTGAGGACCTGTTCCAAAGCACCAAGAGGTGGAAGGCAAAAAGAAAAGGGCATCGTCCTCAATCCCGAGGTCCGGAATGCTGCAGGAGAAGTACAAACAGTACTTAGTATTTAGCAGTCTCTTTGCATTCTGTTACTAATTATTTTATTCATTACTTTTGAGTATTTTTACGTTGGCGCAACATTGCCCAGTTGGTAACATCCTCAGGTTTTTCCTTATTGAAGCACAGCATCATCACAATGATAGTCTTTCTCGTCAGCAGTTTTGTAAACGTATGTTGACTCTGCCAGGTTTTTGTGTAGGTCCCTTGAGCCATGTTTGTTTCTGTTCTGATTCCCTGAGGCCTTTCTTGGATTGTTCCGAGTCTCCAAGCCATACAGTTTTTCTCACGCTTATTAAATATCTATGCTTGGGGTAGTGGGAAAATTGACTTGATTTATGGTACTCTCTTTCATACTAAAACAGCTCTTTTGAGTGTAGACACAAACACTGTGGAAGCATATTTATCATAGCCAAAGTGAATTTAATCACCTATCATTTGAAGTTAAATGCCACTCGTGACAATAGAGCCAAGTGCCACTGAAGATGATGTAGCACATTTAGTAAGGAACAAAGGCAGACCTACCGGAAAGCAGTTCACATGATAACTGTGGGCTTCTCCTACCAGGAGAGAAGGCAGATCTCCTTCCTCCCTCCAGCCCTAATTCAATCCAAGAGACATTATGTGGGGCTGAGCAAGGCAGCTGCCCCGTGGGAGTGGGGGCAGCAGTCCAGTGCCACGCTTCAGAGCCGGTGGGTGAGCAGACATCTGCCTTAGGTTTGGCCACAGCAGTGACAGTAATGAGGTGAACGGGGTATCCATGAGTGGGGTGGCAGAGACCATGGGACAAGATTCTCACTATAGGAGGAGGAATTTACAAATATAGAAAAGAAAGAAACTGAGAATGACCCTGTGGGGTTGGACTGGAATTGGAGGCATTGGGGTGAACTCATGGTTTTCAATATATATAAATATAGATGTACATACTTAAATATAGGTCTGTATTTACATCTGTTAATAGTGAGAGATGTAAATATGTTTGTGTTTACACACACAGAGACATAAACTCACACATATTTCCTACCTCTGACTACAGAAAAGGCCTGGGAACAGTGACACCCAAATAGCATTGAGCACACCTAGCTTGGTTTCTCAACAGAGCAGGAAAAGTAAAAGGTGAGCCTGGAACATCTTATGCCAAAAAGTAAGAAAGTGCTCAAAGTGCTCAGAACAATAAGACGCTGAAGCCAGCTCAAAGGGATTCCCACTGGAATTCCCAAATCTGGAATTATTTGAATTATTTGAGCATCAAAATAAATAATGATAGGAACATGTTATAACCCATTGAAAGAAGGAGGAGTCGCTGAGTCCATGCTGATATAAATAGATAACATAAACTGAATAAAGAGAATTTTTTTCTTACAGTAGGATGTGCCACTAATAAATGTAGAAGGAATGATAGAATTTTCAAAATCATCATTTGGAGTCATTCTAGTAATAAATAACTCAGCCCCATGAAATAACTAATTACAGAGAGAAAAATTAACTTTGCAGTGAAGAAACCTGGCCAATACCATTTTAATAAATTAAAATAAACATCATCAGCCATGAGACAAATTGAATTTGTACACCACCTGATGGGATGCAAAGAACACATTACATTGCTTCTATGGTATTCCTGCCAAAAATATTCCTGCCACGACTGCTATGTAATCATGAAGACACATCAAACGAACTCAAACTGAGAGTAACTCTACCGAGTAACCAGCCTGTAATCTTCAAAAGTCAAAGAAAGAAATATCAAGAAAGACTGAGGAACTAACTGTTTAAGATGGAAGAAAACTAAAGAGACTTGAAAACTCGATGCCATATGTGATTCTGGTTTGGGTCCTTCTGCTATAAAGGATGTTGTTGGGACAACTGGTAGAACTTGAATGGAGTCTGTGGATTAGGTGGCAGTGATATATCAGTGTTAATTTCATGATATTGATGGTCATACTGCGGTTATGTGGGAGAATAGCCTTGTTTGTAGGAATTATAAACCAGAGCACTTAGGGTAAAGAGGTATCGTGTCAGAGCCTTCTCACAGATGGTTCAGGGGAAAAAGGCTTTTTGAATTTGAAATTATTTCAGAATTTTTTAAAATAGCAAAATAAATGTTCTTTTAAGCATATTCACCACTAGAGAAATTATTATTGCCTTTCAAAACTACAGAGGCAAGACTTTTAATATAAATCTACAGCCAGAAAATGTTTCCTTATTGAGATCTTTTATATTTATCAGAAACAAAAATAATAAGACTACAGAGGATCCTTAAAAGAGAATTGTATTACTTTTTAACATACTAAACACACACACACATACACATGGCCAATAAAGAATTTTTAAATGGATGGTGTAGCTCTGTATCTACTCAGGTTTCTAAACTTGTGGCCAAAAAATTGGGTACAATTTTATAAACAACATCCTGAAAAGGAGAATGTTGGGGTTTATTGTTTTTGTTGTTCTTTTTGCAAAGCAATTAAAAATGTAGGCTCTGGAACCAAGCTGCCTGTTTGGAATCCTGGCCACCACTTATGAGATATGTGATCTCTGACAAAATATTTGATTTTCCTGTGCCTCAGTTTTCTCATCTGTAAATTAGGATAACAACATTGAACTCACAGGTCTGTCAACAGAATAAATGAGATAATATATGAAGAGCACTTAGACTGTGCTGTGCACTACAACTTTGTTTAGAGCACTAAACAAAGTTGGCTGCTGTTGTTATTATTTCAGGAAAAGTTAAATTGCTTTCATAAAAGCACTCTAGTATGATTATGTTGCCTTCCTTCTCCCTCACCAGGAGTAGAATTACCTGAAGGCAATGAAAGTAATGGTCTCTGCTCTTAAACCTGTCCCAAGATCAAACTAAAGCCTGGAAATGGAGCATGCTTTAGAAGACAGCAGGCATTGCAATGCCATAGAAAAAAGATGTGGGCTTTGGAGAACTAAGATGTTGGTTGAATTCCAGATCTGCTGCTTACAAGCTCTGTGACTTTGGTCTTGGTCTGTAAAATGTCTAGAATGTACAAATAATCATAGTGATCACAAAGGACTATTAGGGGTTAAATGAGATAAACTTGGCAAAACTTTCTGCAGACCGACCCAAAGAATGTCCGCAGAAAATGTTGGGTTTTTTCCTTACTCCTTTAAAGGTGTAGGAACAGTTAATTTAGAAGAATGGAGGCCTTAGGATCAGAAATAGTAGCAGAGCATTTGAGGGCATTTTTTGAGAAGTGTGTTAAGGTCGTCGCAGTTTGTTCCTGCAGGGGTTTAGACTACCAACGATGGACTTAAATTGCCTCAGAAGGAATTTCAGTTGACAAGAAGCATGTCATGTGTTGTGTAATCCCATTCTTGAGAGACGCTGGAGAAGGATAGATAACTATCTTTCTAGAACAGCACAGATTTAGTGCACACCAGCCTTGGAACCAGGGACAAAGGAAAGAATCTTCACCCAGTCCCCATCTCTGTTATATGATGAAGAGAATATTGATTTTTCTGGCTGTAAAAATGTAAGCCTTTCTTTATCCCACAAAAGGATCATGTCACATGCACATTCAAAGTGTATGTGTGTATTTTCTTTTAAAGAGAAAATGTGCTTCCTTTAAAGAACACGTAGCTGTTCATCTAAAAATTAGTGACTCTTGGTCACTGACCTAGGACTTCTTTAGAACTCTGAGTATTATCAAAAGAAGAGCTCTGAGTATTATCTTCTGCTTTCATTCATTCACTTAGTCATGCAACAAGTATTTGTTGAGAACTCCCTAATATTCCAGGCACTCTGTTAGATGTTGATTATTTAAAAAGTGAACAAAGCAAAAGCAGATCTCTCATGGAGGAGGATTCAGTCTCCTGCTCTTACAACCTCTAATGGGTTTTATGGGACCTCTTTGCAAAGGAGCATACTTCAAACCATGCAAATCAGATTCTTTTGGCTACAGCTATAGACAGACAGATGTTTGGTGTGTATGAAAGCAGGCATTTCCACTTTGCCTGGAGTTGCCTTACCTGCAGATTTCCTTCAGGCAGCGTCCCTGTGCCTAGTGGGCGGCAGCCAGTGACCTGGGGAAACGGTGCCCGTTGTTGATAGCTCACGTGAAATTAAACTTGGCTGCTTGCTGGTGGAACCTGTTATGAACTAGAAGCTCTCAGTGTCTGCCTTTAATACAGGGGAGGAGATTTTCTTCCTTAGCACAATCATGGCGATGTTAACTCTCTCGGCCGACTAGCGGCACAAAGGAAAACTGCCGCCCGGGTCTGCGTTGGCGAAGGCAGAAAGCTGCAGTTACGGGCATTCCCTGTGACAGAGAGAACCGGCTGTGCCTGGGAGAGCCGGGAACGGCAAAAAGCACACCACGAAAGCAGTGTGGTGGTGACATGCTTCTGTTTTTATCCAGATATGCTAGTAACATGTTTATTCAGTGTGGTGCCTCTGCTGAGATAAGACCCTCTTCCTTCGGGTGCCCTAGACCGCCGTTTGTTTAGCTGGAGAACTTAATGAGTAATGGATGTGCTTGGCTGGCTGATAGAAAGTATTTCCACAGCCTGTGGCTGTGTTTATAGAGAGCCAGAGAGAGACCACAGGCAGCAATTTGTCTTCTAAGGTATCAGCAAAGTCTTCTCTTTTAACAACTAGAGGATTTATTTTTAACTGCTTGAGTCAGTGTTTGTCAGATGACGCGGACCATCAAACTGCAGATTGAAGTCCCCAGTGCGGGGGAAGCTGGGCTGGCTGGGAAAAGGGGTGGGATTTCAGCATCATCGTGCTTCCGTGGCTCTGCCTCCCAACGTGGGAGAGAGTTTCGGGCTTGCAGCAGCAGGAGTCGATTTGCAGGTCCAGCTGGCAACTAAAGGGTAACAGCTCCTTCAGCTGCTTAAAGACATAATTGCCCGCTGATCGGGGTATTGTGAGGAGGCACCCAGGACCCAAGGACCAGAGGATTCTGAGCGCTGGCCTCTGCTGTTTGGCAGATTGAGCTTTTCTCTTGCTTGATGCTGCCTGTCTCCAGAAGCCTCTCACCATGATCGATAGCTCCAAGAAGCAGCAACAGGGCTTCCCGGAGATTTTAGCTGCTGGCGATTTCGAGCCACTAAAAGAAAAGGAATGCCTTGAAGGGAGCAACCAGAAAAGTCTCAAGGAAGGTCAGTCTGTCTGTGGACAGGGGCAGAACTGCCAAATTCATGCTCTCGTCCACCAGGCTGAGCGTGTGTGTCTGCTTCCCATGCCGTGTGTCTGCTCTCTGTCCACTCACGTACCTTACACGCTCTCAGTTCTTTGAAATGAAAGCTTAAGGCTGTTCTTGGTAGCTCTTTCTGAAGACTCACTAACTGATAGGACTCCAGGGAGGTGGCAGTAATTGCTAGAGTAAGGGGACTTACGAAGCCAGTCCTCATTTCGGTGAAATCCTGCCAGGTTCGTTTTGTCGATTTTCTCATGTCCTCTAATTTTTTTGCTTCCCCCCACCCAACTTTAGGAGAGGCCATTTCCTTTCCAGTGTTATGCAGAACCCTGCTTCTTTTACATTGACGAACACGTAGTTCCAGGGAAATGATTTTTTTTTTCCAATTAACATGTTTATGGTTTTTATTGTTTAAAAGCAGGAAGGTAGCTAGCTCTTTCTTAATTGTATCTTTAAACGATTGGTTTAATTGGTTATAATGCACATTACACCATCATTTTGTTTTGTTTTTTAGGCACGTTGCGTAGTTTTGTGGTTTTTTAACAAAGCAAAGAGTAAGCTTAAGAATGCTGTCAGTGATTGTTAGTGGCCACCACGCAGGTACCTCCCTGACTGATTTAAGAAAATGTCCAAAGTTCTGGGCACTGCTGTCCTGTGTCCTGGTACACTGAAGTGTGGCAAGACCAGTGCCCAGCGTGCTTTACTACAGCAGCAGGAGACCAGGGGCCATGGAGTAAGAAATTCAGAATCTTCAGAGAATAAGTTTTTTCTGAATTTGAGATATGAAAGTCACCCCTCTCAATGCTTGTTTAATTTGAAATTTGATTTTCTAGTGTTCTTTGGGAGGAAAACCCCCCACAGTAACCATCAGCTGCCCCCTCACCTCTCCACTGGCTCTTCCTCATCTTCTGGAGACCCAGACAGTAAATACAGTTATCTGCCCAAGCAGCAGTTTGAGCTTCTTCCAAAATGATATTCCTTCTTTTCTTTTTCATACATTTAGAAAAGGAGAATGTGATGACAGATTGTTGCATATTTAAACAATAAGAAGAAGGAACAATAGTTGTTTTCTTATTGGAGTTGAACTTCTTTTGGGTACTGGTTGAAAAAAACATGTAGATGGAAACAAAGGACACACAATGAAGTATCAATAGCTATTGCCAGGAACCAGACGGTGGGGTCGCCCCCGCTTGTGCGCTGCAGATCTTGTAGACTCTCGTAAAATCAACACCAGTAGAGCTTCTAGGGCATGTCCTAGAGACTCACTGAGGGGAACTTAATTTTTTTAAATCATTAACTTAAAAAGGGGATTATGTATGTATCATTTAAGTCAAGTTCTAGTGTTAAGCTCCTATTAACATAAATTTTTAACAATTTTTACGCTACTTGAAAAACTGGGAAAAGTGGAGGAAAATGCAATTGGAGAAATAAAAAGATGTTATAACAACAGTATGATAAGGTGTATAGAGAGCAAGAATTAAAAATATAAAAACAGGATAGGAGAATTATCAACAGGAACGGCAAAACTGCCTTGAGATGATTACATAATGTATCGATTCTTTCCCGAACAGTTGTGACCATGCTTTGAATTTATACATGTGCTGTAGTATAATGTCACAAAGCAAGAGCATGGACTCTCTGAAGTGATATATACTTGGGATCAAATCCCATTTTCTAGCTCTGTGACCCTAGACAAGTTCACTGCTCTAAGCCTTAATTTCCTCCTTCGTACAATGAAGATAAACAATACCTACTTCATAGTGTCTTTATGAGATACCCAGTTTCATGCCAGTTTGCCATCCCTCTTCTTATTTTTTTAACCCTTTACTTTTTCCTTCTATTTAAAATTTAATTTTTAAAATCTCGTGTATATTGACAAAGTAGAGAAGTGTTTATATGTCTTACTGTCATGTAAATTCATCAATATAAAGAGGTGTACAGGGAGAGAACTTTCATATTTTTAAACACTCCACAGAAATGACTGGATGATAAAATTCATCTGCCTCACCACAGTTGCATTGAACTAGGCTTCGCTTTCTATCTCAACAGACTGTATTTCTACTTATTTTTGCTAGCGATAGGGCTGAGGGGGGAAAAAAAAATAGAGACATCAAAGGTGATCTGTTACCTCAAAGGTAGTGACACCGAAAGAGGATTAGACCAGAGTTTAATTAGAATAGAAAAAATAGGAGAAATTTTGCAGAAAGCTACTTTTTTTCCTTGGCGTCCTCTGAAAATGACTACGTTCCTTTGCAGGGTTGAACTCCTGGAATTCAGTGTGTCACAGTCACTGCCTGCAGATGAGCACCAGCGGTGACCTTATCAGACTCTTGGGACAGGCCACTGCTGAGCTCCTTCTGCTGCTAGGTCCTGGGTCATATGTCAGTTTTATTAATCTGTGAAAGCTTATTGATATGGCAGCAGTGTTCAAACGCTAAAATGCCCCAGAGTCTAATTAGATCCTATGCTGTCTTGTCAAAAGACAAATTTCTGACTATTTAGTCATGTCTATGGTTTATGCCTTGTGTTAAGGGATACTAATTTAAAATACTGTCTTTCACATGAATAATATTTGGTGTTCCACTCATTTGTGGCAGTGTCTGAATCACAAGTTTTCAGGTAATGAAGGAAGGATAGATTTTGGTCCATTCCATTCTAATCGTAGCAACACAGCCGGGTCTCTGGCGTTTGTGATGGTGTCTGCTGCGAGGGGTGGGAGGTCTCCTCTGCTTCTCAAGTAGTTGCTCTAGTTCTTGCTTATTTGGGGACATTTTAGAATTCCTGTTATTGTTGACAGTGCTAATTAGCTGAAATTATTATTAGGGGGAAAAACAGATTTTGTAAGCAGATAATCATAGGTTTCAAAGTTTATGTGACACCTTAACAAGAAAATTTAGTAATACCTATTGAAAATTTAAGGGAAAAATGTTCCAAGTGTCAATCGCCTGTGAATAGTTGTCACTACATACCAGAGAATTCTTTGGATAATAAAGCATATCTCCTCACAGTTTTGTTAATGCTTATATAAACTTTTTGATAAATACCAACCCACATATGTAGTTGGAGAATTTAATTACTTTCTGCTTCAGGTGAGAAATAGCAATAAATGGCATGAATTCTGATCAACTTCAAAATAGGACATTTTCCTTAGACTAGTTTCTTTTGTCAAAGCAGCAGTAGGGAATCTCAACTTTTGACTTATCCACAAAAGGTTTAGAACGTTTTTTAATAGCGCTCATCACAGATGAGATTTAAATTTAATTTCTGGTTCTGACAACTAAAGGATATTACAAATCACTGACTTGAAAACTTACAAATTAATAATCATGAAACTTGAGGGAAAAATCAAATAAATTGAGATGTTTAATTCAGATAAGTGGTTTAATATGAAGCGTTATTGAGATGATGAATCATAATGCCAGTGCTACCAGCTAGTTATGTCCCGTATTTATCAAAGACAAAATGCAGCAAATCAATTTAAAGAGGAAAAATTGATGTTCAACATACAGAGCTCTCTAATGGTGAAAATGAAACACCAAAGGAAGAAAACTGGCTTGTGTATTAATGACTTTGACTAAACTACCTGCTCTAACAAACAACCCGCAAACTCAGTGTTTTAACCAATCAAAGCGCATTTCTTGCTCAAAACATAGTCCCAGGTGGGTTGGGCAGCTATCCTAGTCAGCCGTCCTCTAAGAAATGACTCGGGGATCTGGGCTCCTTTTATTGTGTGGCTCAGCCGTGGCTGGTGGGGAGAAGAGCTACTGCTTTGGGGAACCACATTCCCAATTCTGTCATAGACTGGGTAGTAACAGTTGCGATAAAGCATGTGAAAGTTTGTGGCAGACTGCATCATAGACAGCGGAGTGGATTAATGTGGTGCGCTGGGACATGGCTATAGGAGATCTATGTATGGAAAAAATGCACATTTGTCTGAGATATTCTGAGCAGTTCAACCTAGGGAAAATAGACTAAATAAATACCTTTATTAAAGCACCAAAACTTTTCTAAGTGACAGAAATTATCTCATACATACTTTACCTGCACTGTCCATTAGCCTCATATGGCTGTTCAGATTTACATTTAAAATCATTAAAAATGAAGTAAAGTTTTTAAAATTTTACCTCCTCAGCCACATTCTCCACATTTCAGTTACTCAGACGCCACACCTGGTTGGTGGCTTCTGTATAGAGCCATGCAGATTATGAACCATTTCCATCACTGCTGGGCGTTCTCTTGGAAAGCTGCTCACCCCAGCTTTGCAGGTCCAGAGTCTCTTAAAACCCAATCCCTGTGCCATTTCCTAAAGAAAGTCACCTGATCCTATCAGCTAAAAATAATTTCTTCTCTATCATATACTCCCAGTAACTTGCTCTGCATCTTTTTATGGCATGTCACCTTTTGCTACTGTGGTATGTGTCTGTACTATCTTCACTATTAGACCATAATATTTCTTGGAGATAGTGTCATTGTTTGGATGATTTTTATACCTCACTCCCAGTGTCCTGCATCTCAAAGATACATTACTATTATGCAATAAGTATTTGAAGAATATTATACCCCTCTCTGCCTTCTTAAACAATGTAGTTTGAACTATTACCTTCAGATATAATTTAAAATTCAATTATAAATTAATGGCTAACCCGAAATGTATTGTATGTAATGTATTGGTGCCTTAAGTCATCGTTGAGGTGTATAAAACCGTTTGCCCATGCACAGAATGATCCCTAGATCATTACTAGATTACTAGAATCATTGTTTATTATTTGATTTTTGTCATCTGCCACGTTCGGCTGCTTTTCCCTTTTCTGACTTGCTGCTTCTAATCTTCAAAGTAAGCAACAAATAAACAAAATGTAATAGTGGAATCCTGATTCTGTTGTTGATTCAACTAAAATTTATTGAGTCATACTGGGAGAAGCAGAGAAATAAGCAGTTAAAATAGAGAATGCTACCCAGCCTTCTTCTATAAGTAAAGCACGTGAACTTTGCAACATCTATTTTTATTTCTTTGGGAATTTCTTCTTTCTTTGTTTTCTGCCAGTGTTCTACATAACTGAAAGTGTTGTACAAGTGAGGTATTGCTAAATTAATGGGTTTTTTAAAAATAAATTTGAAGTGTAAGATACGGTCCTTAAAATAAATTCAAATAACATACAGGTATGAAGGAAAAAGTAGAAGATTCTTTTTCCCAGATGTAATTCAGTGTCTTTTAAAAATGGGTATATGCTGCCCTTGAGATGAAATTATATAATTTAACTTTTTATTGGAAATCATTTTATTTGGCAGAAATTTTGAGTGCTTCTCCACAGCATCATGCTGGAAGTTGTAAACCTCTATAAGCAATGGCATTCAAGGAGCTCACAGCCTGGAAAGTGGGAAACTGAATGATAATATAGACGTTAAAATACACACACACACATAAAAGAGATAGCAGAAGAAACCTCTGTGTGCTCTGGTCCAAATGAGTGAGGATCACCGACTGTGAGCGCCAGGCGCCTCTCTTGTGCTTCAGGCCTGCACGGTCATCTGCATCCCTGACGGCTCCAGTAGGCCCCTTACTTCTTCCCATGAAGCACATTCCTCCAGGGTTTCCTGTCTTTCGGTCAGTGGCACCTCCTTCCCCCCATTAGCTCACGGCAGGAACCCAAAATGGGAGTGGTCCCTGACACCTTCCTTGACCTTCTCCTCATAGCCTGTCACCAAATCTGGTTATCGAATCTGTCAATTCTACCCCAAAAATATTTCATTTCTCAACAGCACTGTTTCACCACAGCCCCACCCTTATCCAGGTCCCCTTCCTCAAATAGAATCTCAACAGGAGTCTTGACTCAAGTAGAGATAGAGCTGCCCAGCTGATCTCCGCCCACACTCTGGCCGCCTTCAGCAAGTGAGGCCCTGCCTCTGCACCACTTCTCTCTCCCTTCGCAGCTGTTCTCTCCCAGAAGGCCTCTCCCTGCCCACCCGTCCCCACCCCATCCCCACCCCATTGGCCCGAACAACTGCAGCTCATCCTTTGATCTGCATCATCATGCACAGTTGCTCTGACATTAGGATCGCACACAAGTTGTGTCACAAGTTCTCTGTTCTCCTTATGTTTTGTGGGCAAATTGGCACATGTGTGTGTATACATATATATACATATATAACGTTGAACAATGTGGGAGTTAAGGGCGCCGGCCTCCCACCCCCGCCCCACCCCCCGCCATGCACAGTCACAAATCCGAGTACTGCTATCTCTGCCTCAGAAACAAAGGAATTGACAAATGACTCAACCAAGGGCAGGAAACCAAAACAGTTTGGGTAGAATCAGGACTCAGACCCTAATTCTTATGATTCCACATATCGTGATCTCTAATCAAACACAAACATCCCCCCCCCCCGCTTAGTTAAAGATCTGTAAAATGAAAATACAGGTAACTATATTTATTGAAAAAAAAGTCCACATGTAAGTGGACCTGTGCAGTTCAAAGCCATGTTGTTCAAGGGTCAACTCTGTGTTTGTGTGTGCGTGTGTGTATGTATGTCCCACTCCTGAATCCACAAAATGGGAAGAAAAACCCCAAGATATTGAGCCAGGATCAAATGACCTCAAGAGAGTAGCATGTGCTTACTATTCTGGGAAAAACTGGAGGTAAATAATATTCCACTGTTTTCCTGTTTCATTGTTAATTGTCTTTTTATTCAGAGAAACTGCCTTAGGAATTTACACTAAGGCATTTCAGAATCTTTTATACAACATACATTTTCCCAATTTAGAGGGATTAGGAAAGAGCTTTAAGCTGTCAGCACAATGCAATATATGGAATCTAAAAAAAACGGTACTGATGAACCTAGGGGCAGGGCAGGAATAAAGACACAGACGTAGAGAACAGACTTGAGGACACAGGGGGGAAGGGGAAGCTGGGACAAAGTGAGAGAGTGGCATTGACACATATACACTACCAAATGTAAAATAGATAGCTAGAAGGAAGCAGCTGCATAGCACAGGGAGATCAGCTCAGTGCTTTGTGACCACCTAGAGGGGTGGGATAGGGAGCGTGGGAGGGAGACACAAGAGGGAGGGGATATGGGGATATATGTATACTTATAGCCGATTCACTTTGTTGTACAACAGAAACTTAACACTGTAAAGCAATTATACTCCAATAAAGATTAAAAAAAAAAAAAAGCTGTCAGCACCTCTGCCTATAGCTGCACACTGAAATTCTAATGCAGCAATAAAATGTAGACTTTTTGATTACCCCCAAAATAAGAAAAATAAACATTATCTTCTTTTGGAAACATGGAGGGTTAAGAAATCTAGACATTCAGGTATAGAACCAGCATGGTCCTACAGATTAAAAATTAATTGTCTGAAAAAACAAATCAAGTTTTTTTTAAAGCTCTTTACATTGCTGGTGATCAGGCAATTAAGTGGATGATTTTACTTTTGCAATGCCTATTATTTGTGTTATACTTCCATTTATTCCACTGTGTAATTTATTTCCACTACTTTTTAACCAAGTGAGATTTTTTTAGATGCACATAGCTATGTATATAATATCTTTCTGTATGTCTGCCACAGGCTAACGTTGTCCCTGCTATTCTGTACCAGGTCCCCTGGCTTGACATCACGTTGTCATACCATGAGAAGCATACTTAATTCATTCCAACTTTTGACAAAAAGGAGAGGGGAATTTGTGTGAAGGTATGATCAGTTTAAAGAAACATGCCCCATTTTTAGCAGCCTGTTTCCATGGAAACAGAAGCAGCAGCCAACCACAGAGTTATCAGAGTACCTGTAAATTTCCAAGGCTGAGTGTTGAAAACATTGTCTTCCTGACCTCATGGTGCAGATTAATGCAGGAAACCTACAGTGCATTAGCCTGGACTGCTAGCATTTTTAGTTTTTACTTCATTTTTGCTCTTTAATTCCTAATAGAGGATAAATGTTGCATTCTTGACTGTGACCTCCCTACCAGCAAGGGACAGTGGTTTAGAATTCCACAGTTTGTATCACCTACCTCTTCCCCGACACCCCTCACCCCAGTGGACTTCAAAGGATGCAGTAGACTTTCTGATATTGGATGAAAGGCAGTATTTCCTAGGTAGTCTAAGGCCTAACTTTCAAACACTGATTTGCGCAGTTTTTTTTAAATTAACTTAATGTTGCCTCTCCTTTTCCTAAATGGAAAATAATCACAATATAAAAATTCCTGATCAGAATGCTGTTTGCGCTCGGTAGTGTCAGAGGTTTAGATTTATGTGCGTACTGTGTTAACTCTGCTTTGGCTTCAGACAGGAGTGTTGACGGGAGTTTGCTTAATCAATGCAGATAGCGTGGCTCTTATAGGACAAACCACCATTTTATTTTTGGCCTCTTTGCATTTCATTATTTTAAATTACTTGAAGAAGAACCTTATTTTATAATTGGCAAATTAGACCCCTGAAAATACAACCCAAAGTCTGTAATCTTCGGTTGCTACTTTTTATCATCTACGAGAGTGCTTAAGTGCTTGTACGCTTCTCTAATGCAGCCTAAATTTCACATTAACTGTAAATGGAGATGAAAAGAAATTACTGTCTACCAGTTTTTCATGCTCTTCTTTACTCCTTTGCCCTTAGTGTTCCCTTTTTCAGTCTTCTTTTACCCTTCGAAACAATATAAATAGATTTTGTCTTCTGTTCTGCCACCAACATCAATTCAGAAATATCTGAAGCCTCAAAGTCATACAACTAAGCAAGACAAGTGTTGGTTCTGTCCCATGATAATCACTTGCCCATACAAAATCCTCTTGGTGATTTATTCTTAAATTTGGCTAGAATTCTTTTTCCTTAGAAAATAGTAACTCAGTTATATACTTGTAAGTATACCGTGCAAAATTAAGTAAAACATGTTTATTAAAACTTCTATATGGTGAGCATTGTAGAAGGTGCTAGACTATAAGGATGAGATCTAGAAGGGGAATTAGAGGCCCCCAGAAAACCAACAAAACCTAGAATTTGGTGTGACAGGGAATATGATATAATATATAGCTGTTATTGTAGTTATCAAATCCTTAAAAGATGAAGTCACCGTTGGTGGTTAATGGAATTATGATGGTGAGGGGGGCTAGCTAGCGATGGGTGGGAAATAAGAAATTTGATTATTGAGTAATTCGTTTCTTAAAGTCAATTGCTCTGCCAACTGTTCCGTTTTTTCCATTGAGGTAAAATTCACACAACATAAAATTAACCATTTTAAGTGAACGATTCAGGGGCATTTAATGTATTCACAATGTTGTGCAAGCACACCTCTATCTAGTTCCAAGACATTTTCATCAGCCCAAGAAAAAACCCTGTAGTCATTAAGCAGTGCCTTCCCCCCAGTTCCAGGTAGCCACCAATCTGAGCTCTGTCTCTGTGTATTTACCAATTCTGGATATTTCACTTCTATGGAATCATATAATATATATGACCTTTTGCCATCTGGCTTCTTTCACTTAGTGTAATGTTTTTCAAATTCATCCATGTTGTGGCTTATATAGTACTTCATTTCTTTTTATGGCTGAATAATATTCCACTGTATGGATGGACCAGGATTTGTTTATTCATCTGTTGATGACATTTGGACTGTTCCCACCTTTTGGCCGTTGTGAATAGTGCCGCTGTGAACATGGGTGTACATGTGTGTGTTTGAGTACCTGTTTTAACTTCAGTTCACCGAGAAGTGGAATTGCTGGGCTGCAACTGTTCTGAACTAAAATTTTATATAATGAGCTTGAGAAAGAACTGCCAAATGTTCTAATTTTGTATCTTGTGGTCTTTTTCTCTGATGAAAATGATATCGTTCACAGCCAGTGAGTAACTTGCCGTTTCCTAACTGACTTCTCTCCCCCAAGCTGTTGCCATTATTAGTTGGAGCATGTCAAGAAAAAATAACCATGTTTCTCTTTTCAACTTGTTCTTCACAGTCTGCAATGATTATTTCAAACCTCCTTCACTAGCCTCAAAACTGACGTTTCCTTCATTCATCTCACTTTGAACAGATGACCTTTCTTCCTCCTTCTCTGAGAAAAGAAAAGCCATCATCTGGGAACTCTCTGGACGTCCCAGACCACATCTATAAACCTATCTGCAGCTGTATCCAGTCCTCATTGCCTTCCTGTCATGATAGAGGAAGTGGCTCTTAACAAGGTTGTTCTTGTTTGCTCTGAATCCCCTCCCCTTCAAGGGATCTGCTACCTCTTATTCTCTCCTTTATTCTCATTCATATTCATTCATTCCCGTTCTCTCCCTCTTCTCCCCTCCCCTTTTCTCTCTTGTCTTCATCGCTTGTAAACCTGTTCAAGTATGTTCCAGCCTGAAGTTCCACACCCCTCAAGCTTTCGCCTCTCTCCTACCCTTCCTGGGCAACATCTTGAAAGCATTGCTTCCATTACTATCATTCTTACTCTTACCCCTCCCTAACCTCTTCCAGCCTGATTTCCATCCATCACTCCAAAAAGCAGCTCCTTCATGTATTACAACAGCAGCATTGGATCCAGTTGGTCATGACCCCTTTCTAGAAACACTTTTATACACACTCTCCAGGCTTCTCCTCCTCCTTAGGCAGCTTCCTCTCACTTCCTTTTTTGGACCTTCATCCCCTATCTGACCCATAAAAATGGGCTTTTAATTGTTGGATTTCCTAGGAACTTGGTCCTGTGCTTCTTCTTGCCTCCTCTTTCTATATTCTCTACTTGGCAAACTCCCATAGCTTCAAATACTACATAAGTGACAACTTCCAAATTTTAGTCTCCTGCCAAGAGCTACCTTCTGAAATCTGGACCCATAGAGCCAGTTGTCACTTTGACATCTCAGCTTCTAATTCAGACATGTCCAAGACTGAACTCCCTAAACGGCCATGATGTATTCTTTATTCAGTCAGTGGTCCACCCACGTGCTTAAGCCAGAAACCCAGGCACCATCTTTATCTTTTCTCCTTCAAACACAACATCCAGTCCCTCAGCACATAGTGTTGATTTTGTTCTGAGTATTTCTCAAATCTGTCTGTTACATCTCTCAGCTGTGTTGGAATTGAAGAAAAAAGAATGAGAAGTCTTATGCTTATTAGGTTTCTGTCCTGGAACATGAGAAAAATTCTACCAAATTTATAAATAAATATGTGGTTTACAAATGAAAGCTTAACCTGAGCTTCTGACAACCACTGTAAATATCTCTGCATTCAGTCAAAAACCCAGCCCCATCACTCTCACTAATTCTTTTGATATCTATTGGTCCCTTACTGCTTACTAGTTATTTCAGATTTTTCTTTGGCATAATATTGCTGATAGCCTTAGGTAAGAGTAAGTGATCTTTGTTCCTGAATTTTAAATTACCTTAAAGCATGATGATGTATATTATGGGGAAGGGATGAGCAAAAAGGTCCTCTCTTGCCTTGTAAGTGGGGATATAGATTGGTACAACCACTTGGATTGCAAAGTGTCCCTATCAAAATTTTCAGTGTGTGTGCGCGTGTGTGTGTGTATTTTAAGTGTGTGTGTGTGTGTGTGTATATAATATCTTTAAGTGTTTATATATACACACACACACACAAACATACACACACATGATGACACAAAATGAAGATAATCACTGCAACATTGTTAATAATAACAATAATAGCAGGAAATCTAGAAACTTAAGTGTATATGATTGATACATCCATATGTTAGATACAGCCACTAAGATAGCCAGAAAGAAGAATGAGCTGGATTTCATGGGTGGTTTTTTTTTTTTAAGCAAATTATCGAACTATGTGAATGGTATGATCCCTCCCCATGTATTTCCTTTGCATGTTTTATACTTAACATTGCCAGAATATTCACGAAACATTCTCCAGAGCCATAGAAATTTAATAGTGGTTACCTTTATGCAGGAGGGCTGGAGGTCTCTGGTGGGATGGACTGACTTTCACTTTTTTTTTTTATTGAAGTGAAGTATAGTTGATTTGCAATATTGTGTTAGTTTCAGATGTATAGCAAAGTGATTCAGTCTTATATTTTTTCAGATTATTCTCCATTATAGGTTATTATAAGATACTGAATATAGTTCCCTGTGCTATACAGTAAATCCTGTTGCTTATCATTTCTTATAGTAGTTTGTATCTGTTAATCCTGTATATACCACATCTTCTTAAATCAGTCATCTTGATTGTCACTTGGGTTGTTTCCATATCTTGGCTTTGGGGTGCATGTATCTTTTTGGAATAGTGTTTTCATTTTTTCCGGATACATATGCAGGAGTGGAATTGCTGAATCACATGGTTACTCTGTTTTTAGTATTTTTAAGGAACCTCCATAATGTTTTCCATAGCAACTGTACCAATTTACATTCCTACCAACATTGTACAAGGGTTCTCTTCTCTCCATACCCTCTACAATTTATTATTTGTAGACTTGTTGTTGTTGTTATTGGCCACGATGAGCAGCTTGTGGGATCTTAGTTCCCTGACCAGGGATTGAACCCTCGGCAGTGAAAGCACAGAGTCCCAACTACTGGACCGCCAGGGAATTCCCTGTAGACTTTCTGATGCTAGCCATTCTGACCAGTGTGAGGTCATTGTGGTTTTAATTTGCATTTCTCTAATAATTAGCGATGTTGAACATCTTTTCATGTGCCTGTTGTCTATCTGTATGTCTTCTTTGGAGAAATGGCTATTTAGGTCTTCTGCCCATTTTCTGATTGGGTTGTTTGATTTTTTTTTGATATTGAGTTTTATGAGCTGTTTGTATATTATGGATATTGTTGGTCGCATCATTTGCAAATATTTTCTCCCAGTCCGTAGGTTGTGTTTTCATTGTGTTGATCGTTTCCTTTGCTGTGCAAAAGCTTTTAAGTTTGATTAGGTCCCATGTGTTTATTTTCGCTTTTGTTTCTTTTGCCTAGGGAGACTGATCTAAGAAAATATCTCACTTTTTTTTTAATGTCCTTTTTTATGTGCATGTGTCACTTTTATTTTAACAAATAAATTGAAAAAATTTTATAAAATATGGATTTTTTTAAACTTTTTTTTTTTTTTTTTTTTTTTTTTTGTCTGTGTTGGGTCTTTGTTGCTGCGCGTGGGCTTTCTTTAGTTGCACCGAGCCGGGGCTACTCTTCTTTGCGGTGCGCAGGCTTCTCACTGTGGTGGCTTCTCTTGTTACGGAGCACGGGCTCTAGACGTGCAGGCTTCAGTAGTTGTGGCACGTGGGCTCAGTAGTTGTGGCCCACAGGCTTAGTTGCTCCTATGGCATGTGGGATCTTCCCGCCTCGAACCCATGTCCCCTGCCTTGGCAGGTGGATTCTTAACCGCTATGCCACCAAGGAAGCCCAAAACATGGATTTTTAAATATAGGTGTTAGTGGTACATATACTGTATATTTCTGAATCCCAGGCTTAGAAGGAAAGCCTTCAGGATGTGACTGCTTACCCTGTGACTACAAAATACCCATTCACAGCAAAGAACTAAAAATATGGGAATCTTGATGGAGCTAAATTTTTTTAATCCTGTTGATGATGGGGAGGCTCAGTATGTTTGATGGTAGGGGGTGTATGGGAAATCTCTGTACCTCCCTCTTGATTTGGTTGTAAACCTAAAACTGCTCTAAAAAAAGTTTTTTTTTTTATCCTTATGGTATTATGTTTGGAAAAAAAAGTGGTATCTTCACCAATTATCTAAAGTAGTAGTAGTAACAATAATAATAACCACCACTAGCTTTTTAAACATTTACTTTTGAGGAACAGGAAAAGTAGTCCATCAGTCTTTTGCTCTTTTGATACAGATTTTTTCAAGATGTCATTTGCCCCTACCTGATTGAACAGATGCAGTTGTAAACTTTACTGCTGAACTGCTGCTTGATAGAACACTGAAATCAGGGTTGAATGGGGCCCCCAAATGTAACTGTTCTAAGGTATTACTTAGGGGCCAGTTAATCCCTCCTGTATCTAAGTTCAAAAGATAATATGAAGATGCTGGCTTTTCTAAATTGTCTTGTTTTTTATAGGACCAGGCCCCTAAATTAGCACTCTTTAAACAATGCATAATAAATTTTTGCCAAAGTACAACTACTTCATTCTCTTAACTACTCAAACATCTTTAAACAAATTTTTAAAAACTGAAACCAGGGTCTGTTTTTTGCCTAATATTATCTTCAGAGTCAATACATAGTCAATTCTAGAGTATTTTTCAGTTTCCCATCTTTGCTTTTGCCACTCATTTACCCAGCCTTTACTTGACTGGCTCAGGGTTTTGGGGTGTTTTTTCCTGCCCTCATGATCCTGCAATTTATTCTGTCCAGTGTCCTGTAATTAAATAATATACATTGGATCTTCTCTTTGACTTGCAGGCAGCTGCTCATCCCCACCCCCACGCCCCGTCCCCACTCATCCCACCCTCCTTCATACCCCATAACTGAAACTAGCTATTTATAAAGAATTTCTAAGACCATGGCTGCCTGCCATACTGCTTCCCAGAAAGTGTCATTTCTGCCTTGTTTTTGTTATATACGTTCCTCAGATGTCCCCTTGCAAATCCCCTGGCCCAAAACTGTGCTTTGTTTTGGCTTGTCCAACTCATGCTAAATTGCTATATGTTATTAAAATGCTGCATAACGTGGGTTTTTTTCTTTAGAGTAAAAAGGCACCTTATGTCATATTATGGAAACATTTCAAACATTCTACTTATAGAAACAAAAGGGAAAAGACATATCGGTTCAAAAAGCAGCTAAAAATTTTGAAGGGGTTGTAAATATTATGTGAAAGACATTATTCCATTTTGAGATTTTTTTTTTTTTTTAATGTTGGAAACTAATCCTAAAATTTTGCTCTAAAAGCACTTTATTCCATTTAAGATTCAGGGGAAAGGAACTAAGAGACGATACTTTTTAATTCTAAACTATTTCTGATGATGAATAAGAATGACATTTCCTCTTTGCCATTAGATGAGCTACCTTTCATTTTTCGGAATGGTGGTTAAAATTAAGTTTTTACTTTTCTTGTATTAAAAAAAGAGCAAGTTGAAAACATTTATGTTGACAGAATATTGTTTCTGTCTTTTGTAACAAGGCATAACACTTAAGTAGAATTTTTTAAATTATATGCATTTTTCTCTTTGTTGAAATGTAATCAGAAACCATGAATGTTAGCCCTAAGAAATAATAACACACATCATCTTGGAAAAATTCAAAAATTAATTAAAATTTTTTCTCTAAATGCAACAGATATAAAGTAGTCTGTATCCATGTTTTCACACGTCTACTATAATTTCAAAGATGATGGTTTGCATACAAATTAGTCCCCTTACTTTATGGCCATGCCTTATATGGACCACATAGGGATATTCCTCCTTTTAGGAATTAAGGAAATAACTAAAAATAAGGAATAAACTTTATACACAAAAAACCTCACCATAGCATTAGTTATAGTAGTTGCAAAAATTGGAAACAACCTAAGTGATAAATAATAGGGGTATATTTAGTAAACTATGAATGTCCACCCAACAGAGTATTTTACATAGCCATTGAAATAACAATGTTTATCATTGTACAGTGCGATCATAGTATATAGAAGCAGAGAATCAAAAATTATGCTTAGCTAAGAGACAGAGGAATACACCAGTATGGTAACAGTAGTTGTATGTCTCTCTGGTTGATGATATTATTGGTGATTTTCTTTTTTGGTTTCTTCCTCCTCCTTTTTAAAATTTCCTTATTTTCTGTAATGAACATATATCACTCTTTTAATAAGTAAAGAGATTTTTTTTTTTTTAATGAAAAATAAAAACCTTGGACTCAGGCTAGTTAAGAAAGATGTGACACAAAGGGTAAGCAAATGACTCTGTAACCTCATCTCCTTCTGTTAATGGGGGTCCTTTGTGTACCTCTTGTGAGTTTTGTCATCAGGAAACACAGAGCTGTCATAGACTTCTCAGCCTGTGGTAACGGTTTTTTGCACAGAGAATACAGTGCTAGCTGTATAATGAGATATGCTGTTAACACCTGTGTGGCACCACCCCCACCCACCTTTTTGTGAAAATGAAACAGATTTAACCCCACCCATTTTAAACGTAAGAACTTCTTAGGTCCATATATCGGATTATTTTCATTTCTACATGTTTCAAAGATAAAGACATTCTTTGAAAATGTTCAAATGTGAGCAGTCGTAACATGAATTCTATTTCAGTGCCATTATTACTGTGTCCTTTGTTTTCTGAAAGGATGTAGCTGCTCACTCACTGAGTGTTTTGAACTCTTTTTTTTCCTTCCAGAATTCTGTAGATTTACATGTTTTCTTTTCTGGCATGTAATTATTTGTAAGATGGCCATGGAGTTGCTGAATTTTAGTCAGTTTCCTAATGTGTTGGAAGCTATGATGTCAGCCCAGTAGCACAGTATCAATTCAGCAAGGCACCGGGGGCGAATGCTCTCAGGTCTGTTTTCAGACACAAGGCCATTGCCCAGAGGTTGGCTTCTTAGGCAGCCATACACTACCACCACCCACTGCTGCCACAGGAGAGCAGTGCTGGACCAGCGTCTGGTCTTCTGTCCGTGGCTACAGGAGTGCAGTCTCGTGAACGTGTGCAGAGTATGTCAGGTTTCCAGAGATCAGCCAGCCTACTGGGTTATCCATTGGTCTTAAGAACTGCAACTGTGCAACAGGCCCAGTGGCATTCAGTGATCTGGGCCTTCCTGCCCTCCACACAGACGTGAGTTTGGAGGCTGCAAAGGGAGGAAGATGGTCTCCAAGGTTAGCTTGATAAAGCTTCTTGAGATGCTCACATGCCCACAACAGTGAACGCCTCTATGATCGTTAAGAGTCAGGCCCTCGGGCTTCGCTGGTGGCGCAGTGGTTAACAATCCGCCTGCCAATGCAGGGGACGTGGGTTCGAGCCCTGGTCCGGGAAGATCCCACATGCCGTGGAGCAACTAAGCCCGTGTGCCACAACTACTGAGCCTGCGCTCTAGAGCCCGCGAGCCACAACTACTGAGCCCACATGCCTAGAGCCCGTGCTCCGCAACAAAAGAAGCCACCGCAATGAGAAGGCCACACACCACAACAAAGAGTAGCCCCCGCTCGCCGCAATTAGAGAAAGCCGGGCGCGCAGCAACAAAGACCCAACACAGACAAAAATAAATAAATAAAATAAATAAATTTATAAAAAAAAAAAAAAAAGAGTCAGGCCCTCTCTATTCAGGGACTCTTCCCCTTTCACCGTCTGGATAAGCTCTGCCCAGCTCTGGGCAGCTCTAGCGTTCTAGTGTTGCAGGACAGTTAAGCTGTCTACATCATTCAAGCCTTGTTCTTCCCGGCCTGGGTGGTCTGCCTTTAAGGGACAGGTATTGCATGTCATTTATTGTGTTAACTTTTTTTTTTGTCCACTCATTTGATGAGTGGAAAAGAATAAAAGGAAGTTTGCTATTGTCCAAAATTATGAGCCTGTACCTATCTGATAGGTACTTTTTATAACCATTAGTTCTCAGAAGAGCCTCCATCAGGTTGCGAGTGATTGGTTGTATTTGATGTGAACGAATACTATAATTGTGTTTTAACATTGACCAAAAGTGGCAGTGTACCCAAGTCTCTCGATAAGGCATAGTGCCTTATATTCAACATAATGTGTCCCGTGCTGCCCACCTTTTGGTATAGATGAAAACTAAATCAAGCTGGGTAATCTGCAGTCTTAACAACGTGACTAGTTATTTGCCTCCTCTTCCATTCATGTTCTTCCTAATGTCTTTGCTTAAAAACAGACCTTCTATTCACAGCTGCTGCTGTTCTTTCCCACGTATCCCATGCACGCACCCTGCAGTCACTAACAGACACCTAATAAATAGGCTCTTAATGAATGAACATGCCTGGGGAAGGCTGCCTGCCACACCTGCTTTGAGTAATATTTGTAGTGTGAGGATATTGCTACTTGGGAAAATTAATAGGCAATGAGAGCATTGATTGGGAAGATTATTCTCTTAACCTTCGAGCAGTATGAAATAAATAGGATTGATTGTTTTGTCGTGAAGAAAACTGGATGGAAAACACAATGGTTTTGTTTTATTTTAACAATTGGTGGTTGGTGACATGCATTCATTTTGTGTGTTACCCTCATGGCAACAGATACCTTCACACAACAGCATGAAAATGCAATTTCTGGTGAAAGATAATACAGCTGACAGGACTGCTGTGAAGGCGCATGAGGGCAGCTGACCAGCGTACAGTCAGGAGATGCTTCAAGACTAACAAGCTGTTGTCATCACGTTGTTGCGAATGTATCTCTCACTCCAAGATGCCATTCGCCTAGAAATATGTATTGTGTTTGACACATCTGTCTCACTAGTATGGTGCTTTGTTTGTTTTAAACCAAAAAAGAGGCTGTTGATATTTTCATTACCCTTTCTATTTTACTCCTCTCTTTGAAGACTCCCGTGGGAGAAAGGAAAAATACTACTGCTAGAGATTCTGCAACAGACATGGACCACCGTGTTCCAGAAGTGTCAGCCTTTGAACTAGAGATTGTTCTGACCCTTTTCTCCCCTCAGTATTCCTTTTCTTGGTATTCTGCCTCTTGAATATGACCACCTTGATTTCAGACAAGAATTAACTTCGGCATTCATAGAAGAATGTCGGAGTATGCAGGCATTTGGGTGCTATCAGATCCACAGGTCATCTCCTTGGTTATTTTTGTTCCTAGTAAAGTACAGTGGGAACACACTATTCTCAATAAACTGTAAGTTATCAGGGAAAAGATCTTTGTGTTAGAGCATAATTGATTCAGAGAACCACAAAACATTTTAATGTGAGAAACGTGCATATATTTTTTTGACTCTAAGTTTTTCTTTTGCTGTGTGTAATAGAATCTTATGTCAATTGCTTCAGTTCTAAATGGGATGTCAGTGAAGCTTTGTGGCCCCCAAAAGAAGCAGATAAAAATTTTTTTCAGTATTAAATAAAGGATAACATTCATATCTAGCAATGAATATGAAAATATATTTAAAATATATCTAAGATTGGGCTCTGCTCTGCAGTCAGCACAAGGGCAAGCAGAAAGCAAAGGATATGAGGGCCACAGGCCCTGCATCTTCAGGTCTTGGGGTTAATTGCAAGTAGGAGCCGTTATGTGCCTTGCATTTGAGCCTGGTCCAAGCCAGCCTCATCATGCCCTTGCTAAAAAATTGTCTTCCTTCCCTACCATTTAAGAAATACACATAGCTAATTTTTTTTTTTCTTCATATTGACAACCCTTAGGCGGACCCTTCATAATCCTAACCTTGGTTTTCATCCATGGTTTGAAAGAAAAATTAAAAATGGAAACTTAAAATTGAACGTAAGGCAAACCAAGGAAAATATTTTTCAAAGTTACTTCATATATTACTCTTTTTTGAAATCAGCTCACTTTCCAGACAAAAACATAGAGATGCTATGAAAGGAATCTGCTTGAGAAATCTAGGGGAAAAAATATATTTTATTAAATTTGGCAAGCGGGATTTCCACGTTTTGTGATGTATACCTTGTTTTCTACAAGTTTAATGATTTATTTACTCTTTTAATTAAAATAATTAGGTACCAATTGAGTTGTGGCTTTCTTAGAACTTCTGGAATGAGATGCAGTGTTATGTTTTGCAAAGATTATTAAACTTCAAAGTCTTAATTCAGAAATTTTCCTTTGGGTCATTAGTAATATCTCATAGGTCTAATTTTTATTATGAAGTTGGCTTTCATTAAAGCTATTTAAAATTTGTTCCAGATGGAGTGAGTTCCTCCAAATACATTAATCTTTCCTTAAAATACATTTTTGCTATTAACTTGTTTTTTAAAAAACTAAGGAATGTCAAGGTGTCTCACATTTCTCTTTTTATTAATAAGAATATATAAGCCAACTATTTTTATTTGCTGAGTACGATGTGATTGTATTTAAACAACAAATACTTAGCTTTAATCATCAACTTAAGATTATTAACTGACTAAACAAAAGATAAGCTGAGAGAACTTCAGAGTTCACCCAAAAGGCAGAGATCACAAACTGATTTTTTTTTTTTTTTTGGACAGGTTGAATGGTGCCAGGTAGTATCCTTATTCAATTACGAAACATAAGCTTTTTAAGTAAGCTTAATTGTATCTCCTCTGGAACTTTGTAAGTTGGACCCTACAGTTGCCTGTAAACTCCAATGGTGATTATTTCCTTTTCACAGTGCTCCAGCTGAGGCTGCAACAAAGGAGGACGAGAGAACAACTAGTGGACCAGGGCATCATGCCACGTAAGATTGAAGTGTCACTGTCATTTCTAATGTGATGTAACAAAATGGGCATGTCTAAGAAGAAGCTGTTTCACACTCTACTTTCAGTGGAATCCATTTAATCCATATACAATTTATAAGGAAAAACCAGGCATCAGCATTGCTAACCTAACAGAATCATTTAAAATACATTTTGGAAACCAGATGCAACTTAAAAGATAGACATGAATTTTATATTATCAAAGAATACCTTTAAAGCTCTGTAATTAGGCTAACATCAGTTCTCACTTCAAACTTCAGCATTAGTTTTAGTTTTAAAATAAGTGAAATAATCACTCTAGATAATGAATCCAATGATACTGGCAAAAGTAACATGATAAGTTAATTCAAAACCTGGTTCTACTTTAATTTAATTCAAATTAATTATCTTTGATGCTATAGTATAGTCTGTATAATTATGTATCTCAATTACAGGACTAATAAACATTCTATTTATAATTAATAAAATCTTTCTTGCCCAAGTACAGATATTTTCCCAAGTAGCTCTAGGCTTCATTCCTTCATTTTTGAGAGTCTATTAATTTTAGAATATTTGTCCAAGTTGTCTTCTTTACCTTTAATCACCAAATTTGGAGGTGATTTTATATTTTAGAGGAGAAGAGTGGTGGTTTTGTATAGGCTGTTAGCATTATTTTGGGATTTTTGTCTAAAAATTGATTTCTCTAAGAAGTAACTTATTTGGCTTAAAAAACTAGAAAGAAATTACAAAATGCACTTATGCTTCCCAGTCTTCACAGTCACTGCTATTGCCTTTTTTTGGTTTGTGATAAGGAACGATTTTTCTCTGTGATAAGGAGATGTTTTTCCCTGTGAAAACTTTTTTTTCTGAACTACTATTAATTGAGTATCTACATATTTTAAATCTAGCATTGTGATAAAACCAGTTATCAGAAGCTGGTTTGATAATCTGCCAGATTTCTCCACCACTATATTCCTGATATGAACCAATCAAACAGGATCAAAGTGTGGTGCTTTAAATACCACTGTGAAGCCAGCTGTAGTCTGCTTTTAGGAGCTGGTCCCTGGCCAGACCTGTTTGGGCTGGGCTTCTGTGGGTCTTTGCAATGCTTTAAGTACCAGAATTGAAAAGAATGTTACCAAGAGCTGATTGGCCAATATTGGGAGGTGATAGCCCAGGTGAAGCCTAGTTCTGCATTCCACCCACATTCTCTGACTGCCCATAGTGATAAGTGCAGGGTGTAATCAGACAGCAGTGGACATACACACAGAAGATTTTGCAAAGATAATTGATAGAAATACTGTAGTATGTGATGTTTTAATAAACACTGCCTCTGTCTCTCTGGGACTTTGGAATAAGGTACTAGCAGTTAACATATTAAGGAATCACTGTGTCTTTAGAGTGAGTTGCATTGTGGTATGGTAGAAAGAGCATGAACCTGCCAAATTCAGAATTCTAGATGTAAATCCCGCTTTGACCACCATCTAGCTGTATAACTTCAAGAATTCATTTAACCTCTTTTGAGCCTTTCATCTGTACTGGGGCTAATACCTATGTCACAAGGCTGTTGTGCTGATGAGCAGCAATATAACTGCGATGGGCCACAGAGCATGGGGCTCAGTGTGTTGTGGGTTCTCAGTAGGTGGTAACTCTGATCTCTTAGACATGAACTGCAGAGTGTCCTCAAGTTCAAGGCTAGATCACTCCAACGTTAAATGCCCTGAGGACATGTGGGCTTTTCCCAGTAACTTGTAGGGCCATAAGAGCAAAGACCTGTTAAGGAACCATCAAACAGTTCCCTTGGTAATGGTAATTTGCCCCAACTATGGGCTGGAACTAGTCTGACCTGATATATGCATTGTCATTTTGTATACAACTGTGTTGTGAATGTTCAGTTGTTTTATTTGTGAAACACATAATTTTAATTCTGAAACATTTAAGGTTTCAATTTTGCAGATCTCCTAAAGGAACTAGGAAATAAATGGAACTGTAGAGGCACACTAATCAGATTAAGAGGAAACATCACCATGATATGCTGTAACATTTGACTGAAGTATTAACTCCTCTATTTATACCACAGAAATGATTTCTTTTCCTCTCACAGCCCTGAAGAGCCCAGCGGCATTCCACGAGCAGATAAAAAGCTTGGAACGAGCCAGAGTAAGAAATTTCAGTTTAAAATATTCTGCTTCTCTCTTTTGTATTAAAGTACCTGTGGACAAGTAACAATCTTACTCCTACGTATATCAATAGAGAAAATATAGTGTATTTTCAGGATACATGGCATATAGAGTAATGTATCCTGGGGTAGTTTTATCTTGGAGGTTTATAGAAAATACAGGACATTCAAATTTTGTTCTTTTAAAACTAGTAAACTACTGTTGTACATAAAGGACAAATCACACTTTTTTCTTACTTTTGGAGCATAACAACAGTTTTTAGAATAATGATGGAGTAATTCTGCCATTTGTTACCTCTGCAGACGGATAGCCCAAGTGATGTACTGACACCGGATCCTTCCTTCGTTTCCCTCCTGGGTCTATGTTAGCAGTACATTTGACCAAGGGTGGGAGAATTTGGCTGAATGAGGAATATTGCCGTATTCAGCTCTGTTTTATTCTTTGAAATGACTCCATCATAGTTGCACACTAAATTGGTGTTTATTATTTTTCTTTAAAAGTGCCATTATTTTTGTTTTAGAGGAAACTTCTATCATGCAATATGAAAATAAGCATGTTCCAAATATTCCTTAAGAATTTTCCCAGGATGCAATAATGATCTCTTAGAGTCTTATAAAATACAAAACCCATTTTAAAGCCTTACTGTTTAGAATTGAGTACAGTTCTGAATAAGAAAGTATGATTAAAGATAGGAATTCATCACAGAAAGTACATTAGGATTTTTAGGAAATGTGTTATCTTAGATGGATTTTTACTTGACCTGAAGTGTAGATTTTATTGATTTTAGATATTTAAATGTTCAAATCCTCTGTTCAAAAGTCATCTTCAAAATTATGAGCCTTTGCCTTTTCCAAGTTTTAAAATAAAAGTTTATAAAGTGCTTACTTTATACCAGCATACACTTCAAATCCCTGTACAGCTTTGAAGGCTGCAATTTAAATCATGTATTGGATAATAGTTTTTCAAAGTACTAATTTCTACTCTTCCTCTCAAAATCATGATCAAAAGAGTATACAATTTATTTAAATAGAGTACCTTGAGGAAAAAATGTAAAACTACAATAAATCATAAACAATTTATGGTAAGAATTTTTCTCTCTCTCTCTTTTTTAAAGACCGAAAACTTTTTGAAGCATAAGATTCGGAGTCGACCAGATCGTTCTGAACTTGTCAGGATGCACATTTTAGAAGGTAAAAATTCTACTTCTGCTTCTTCTGCTACATTTTCTCAAGAAAAGAAGTGAGAATTCCATCATTTCTGTTTATTCCCATTTTAATAACTTTTTACCCCACAGGCTGACATCCTCCAAACTGGATAGCAACATGAAGACCCAAAGCTAAAAATGTTATGTTAGATACATGGGGAAGGTTTGATTCTCCAAACAGCCAGTTGATGGACTGACTCTTTCCCGCCAGCTGGGGGTGCTATAGGTATCTCTACCATACTGTTCTGGAAAAACATTTTCGGTCCAGAGAATTTCTTCATCAGTGAGGGATGTGCGCCTGCTCATTAAGTCATAAGGGGTATGACAGCCACAAGTCTAACCCTAGATTTTCAACGACTTGGACCCTGTTATGTCTACCTGGGGCAAGGCCCATACCTGACATTTTCTCTTTGTTGCTACTTAACCCACAACAATCCAGCTTGATCTGACCATTATCACAAACTAGCTCCACCTGACCCACCAGATTTTCTCGATGACTGAGCCTCATCTCTTATGAAGCTAGTAAGGACAGTTCCACTCCATCTTTGGTGAGACATGTGGCTCAGGCCGTGATGTTTTTCTCTCTAAAAACAGAGCAGGGGGCTTCCCTGGTGGCGCAGTGGTTGAGAGTCTGCCTGCCAATGCAGGGGACACGGGTTCGAGCCCTGGTCTGGGAAGATCCCATATGCCGCGGAGCAACTAGGCCCGTGAGCCACAACTACTGAGCCTGCGCATCTGGAGCCTGTGCCCCGCAACAAAAGAGGCCGCGATAGTGAAAGGCCCGCGCACCGTGATGAAGAGTGGCCCCCACTTGCCACAACTAGAGAAAGCCCTCACATAGAAACGAAGACCCAACACAGCCAAAAATATAAATAAATAAATAAATAAATAAATAAATAAATAAATAAATAAATAAATAAATAAATAAATAAATGGGAAAAATTATTGTGAGCATTAAATAATTTCTGTAAAGTACCTACTACGTGCTTGACACATAGTAGGCACTCAATAATCGATAATTCTAAAAAAAACAGAGCATTCTCGAAATCTGGTATCTCCACTGTAAATTCCTGAGTTACATTTTCTTCCATTGTTTTGCTTTACTGACTAATTTGTGGAGGAAGACTGGGAGCTTGACCCTGTGATAATCTTGAGAGGGTTAAACCTGGAGCAGAAACAGAAACTTCTCAAACATTTAGAGACAGTTATTAGGTAGGAGGAAGAATTAGATTTGTTTTCTCTGGCCTAATGATAGAGTTAGTATTAGAATTAGGTTGATATTACAGAGTATTAGATTATAGCTCAGCATAAAGGTCGGTCAGATATGTCCAAAATAAAATCTTCAAGAAGTGATACGGTTGCCATTATTAGAGCTGTTAGTTCACTGGCCCGCAAGCTAGATACCAGAGACCCAAGTGAGCCAGATGGATGCCCACCTTCATGGAGCTTACATTCTAATGGTACAGACAGATAATACACAGGCAAAACAAATAAATTACAGATTGTGAAAAGTGCTCTATAGGGAATAAACAGGCTGCTGTGATAGGGAATAAACACAGGCTGAAACTACATTAAGGATGTTGTAAAGAAGTTCCAACTATCAAGTTGGCCTCTATAACCCCAAGTAGGGTCTCTTCTAATCCAAATAATCTATGATAATGTAACCATCTTCATGTCTGGGATGGGAGGTGAGAGGTCTGTTCCTGTCTACTTTGGGTTGTGAACTTCTCAGAAGTCTCCTGGACTAAAAAAGCTTTTCCAGAACTCCAGTGGTAGGGTAGGAGCAGCTACCAGCTGTCAGGGATAAGTGAATCTTCAGAGAAGCATATGTGCTGGTAAGTAACTTAGTAAATGGCTCCTTCTGTGCCTCAAAGTATCTTGACCTATAAGGAACATTTTTGTAGGAACGATGGTGTCTGTTTCAACTTGCCTTCTAACTGTAACAGGCTTTATTAATATAATTAAAACTAAGGCAAATACATTTAACTATCAAAAGGAATCATATCTGCTTTTTCCAAAAAGAGACTACTCAGCATTTAAAAACCTAACTACGTATATGAATGAACCATAAGTGATGTTTTTAGGACATCTCTTCTAAAGTAGAGACTTTTGAAGTAAGAAAGAATGTCTCATCTATAATTTCAAAAATACCTTAAAACCACCCCCAACTTATTATAACATTATCCCAATTTTGATTGAATTGGATGTTTGGCAGGCAAAAGTCTAAATTATTTCCTGAAGTTCAGCAGCCGAAACCCAGCCTCGGCCTCACGGAGGTGATGAAGCAATCAGACCAGGAACAGAAGCATACCAAAATGCCAGCCTCTAATTATTTACTTTTGGAATATTTTCTTCCCAAACATTCCTGATATCACTTGGATAATGTCAGTGGAAGAGAGGAAAAGGCAGAAGACTCTCCTGCCTAGATCTTAAAAGCTTTTAAACATCAACCTAAAAGTGATTTGCACGATCTACTTCCCCCCACCTATCATCTTCCTATGTGGCTAGAAGGGTTCTGTCTAATAAGATTGGGGCCAGAGTTGTTTATACAGGAAAATTATAAAAATGAGATGGGCATACATGTTATTTTAACTTATAGAAACATGAATTTATTTGCCAGTATTCCAACTTAGGGGTAGGACCTTCACGTGTGGGGAAGGCTTTAACGAATGGAGCTCACATCTTTCTTGTATAAAGCGTAGCCATTGTACATCATCTACAATTTCCATTCATGGTGGAACAAAACTCAAAGACGGTTGAAAAGCAATCTGAGTTTAAAAATCCTAGATTTTATCATTTTTCCCCAAATCTTTTACCATTGTTAGTTGCCCTAAGTAATGTGACAGTGATTTTTTTTTTTAATGGCTTACCTTTATCAAGTCATTCCAAAGCATTTAACTCAGGTTTCCAAGAAATAATCATTGTATTTTTGAAGTTTATGATTTCCCCATAACATCTGGTTAAATTATTTATTGACAATAGCAGTCACAATAGTGGTGAACTATTTTGTAGACAATCAAGATTGATACTTGGTAAGCCCATAACTTAACCGGTAGAAAGACAAGTGATCAGCTGTGCTGGAGGGTAGTTTATTGGCCCTGGGGTCTCAGTGCTCTTTGGGCCTCAGCCAGGCCATCTAACCTACAGAATGAAGGACATCAGATAATCCTGAGGTTACTTACAGGGAATTTCATTAAAAGACCTTATACTGAATAATTTAAGGGGCAAGCAACTTTCAACTCAGTACTGGGTTAACACCTCATCATTATCTTTAATCAATCATAAACATTATTTAGAACAATGTAATAAAATAATGAGAGTTACCAGAAACACAAGTAATTGACAGAATTATGCTAATGAATGAGTTATGATATTTATAGTAGTTTCACATCTGTTATACAACTTTATGCATATGTGGGTAGATGAGTTGATGCTTCTATATGACTATTAATTACTGTGTAATTGAATGTCCCAAGGTTATGTATTCAGAAGTAAACCCAAATTCTTAATTATGATGAAGGACTGAGAGGCACATGGATCGATCTAAGGATATGATTTGTAGCTCTTCCCACTGACTCCTGCAGAGAAGCTTATATCCTGAGATAACAGTTTCTCCCCTTCTACGAATTGACTTTCCAATGAAGCCAAATCTAAAACTGCAAACTTCTTGAGCCATGAACCACATCTCTCTTGTTCACCCTCTGTATCCCCAATGCCTAATAAATATGAATTTGACTCTCCTGCCATAAATGAGCAATAGCAGGACCCCATTTTTGGCTTGAGTTCATATTAATTTGAGTCTAAGGACATCCACATTGTATAGACGGTATAAAGCTATCTAGGACTAAAAATGTAAATTGTATACAAGAGCATTCTTAAACAGTCATTGTCTCTCCATAAACATGTTAGGAACACATAAGTCTGTTTATACGAGTTTAAATTAGTTGGCCTGAAATAACATTATGGAATAGAAACAGTAATTCAAGTAATGGTTAAAACTGTGTTTCCTGTTTTAGAAACATTTGCAGAGCCATCCCTGCAGGCTACTCAGATGAAGTTGAAAAGAGCTCGACTAGCTGATGATCTGAATGAAAAGATTGCTCAAAGACCTGGTCCTATGGAGCTGGTAGAGAAAAACATCCTTCCTGTAGACTCCAGTGTTAAGGAAGCAATTATAGGCAAGACTCTAAAATTTTACTGTTTTCTGGGAGAAAAAGAAACTTGGAAGTTTTAGATAAGAAAAATTTAATTTAAAAAGCCAGCACTAATCATGACTATTGTTTTCTGGGTAAATTAGAAATTGATTAACATTTGCACTGATTCCCATTATTACTGTTAGTGTTATTATATTATGTATTACAAGACAAGCATCTTTTACCAGTTAACACAGAGATTCCTCTTGTTACATCTGAGGTTTAAGTCTGTCTGTCTTTTTTTTTTAAATTAGGGTATAGTTGCTTTACAATGTTTAAGCCTTTAAGTTCTCATTTTGTTACCATGTTTTCTAAGTTTAACTTATTGTATTATGTTTAGTTTCTGTTGTTTTAAGATTTTTACAGATTTTTCATTATTTTAGTTCAGTTTACTTGTAGGAAAGATAAAAAGTTTGTTCAGTCTTAGTTCAGCAAGGTGAATAGCAGATGCGTATAGATGTATTCATTAAGAATGGTAGAATCTGCCCATTTTATCCCAGTCTTATCATACTTAGTTACTAATGTTTACCGTTTTTTTTCTGGCATAAACTTCAGCAGAAAAAAAATTTTTTCCAGAATAATGCCACTTTTTCAGCAAGCAATTTTGAAAAGTTAATATCCTACTTAAAAAACTATTATAGTTTCCATTACTCAGGGGGACTTCATATTTTGCTTTAGTATGAATTTAAATCTTAGGTAGTCTGTAGTCAGTAATTCTAAGTAGTACAATTCACTATGATTCCATTCAATTCCGAAGAAATGGGCCCCAAAAGGTAAGATGTCAGTACAGCAAGGCTGCTCTGTGAAGTGGGACTTATCAACAGATACCCAGTCAGAGCCCCATTTTGCCTTATAATGTTTTTTAACAGTTGGATTCCCAATGTTGGATCCAAGTTGGATCCGAACAAGGTCCACACATTGCCTTTAGCTGATGTATCTCTTAAGTCAGTCTCCTGGGTGGGTCTTCCTCCTCCTTTCTTTCCTTACTTTTTATTTGTTGATGAACAGGCTTTTATCCTCTAGCGTTTCCACATTACTAGATTTTTCTGAATGCATTTGCATCCCTAGGTGTCATTAAAAACTTTCTTGTCTCCTGTACTTCCTGTAACTAGTATTTGGATCCAAAGACTTGATCTGATTCAGGTTGGGTTTTTTCCCCAATTATTCATCTTAGATAGTGGTGTGTTCTTCCATGGGGAAGTACATTATGTTCAGTTTTGTTTTTAACCAGCTTCTTAAGTCCTTATAATGAATAATATTTCTCCTTTTTCATTTTAACCTTCGTATTCCAAGGCCAAGATAAATTAAGAATCATTTCTTTCTTTAGGTGTTGGGAAGGAGGACTATCCCCAAACTCAGGGCGATTTCTCATTTGACGAAGACAGCAGTGATGCTTTGTCTCCAGACCAGCCAGCCAGCCAGGAGTCGCAGGGGTCAGCCGCGTCCCCAAGTGAGCCAAAAGTTAGTGAATCGCCATCTCCTGTGACTACAAACACTCCAGCCCAGGTATCACCTTTCTTGTTTTTACCCCTCAACAGAGAAAGTGCCTTGTTTTTTACATATCAACGTAATACGTTTTCACCAGAGGAAAAGTCTGAAAGTGAAGAAAAATACAGGTTTGTCACGTGTAATCCAACTACTAACATTTTCAATAGATTCTTACATTATTTCTGTTCTATATACATATTTTTATTTTACAGTTTTATAACTCACTTTAAAATTTTTTCATATAACTTTTTTTGAGATGTAACTCACATATCATAAAATCCACCCTTTTTCTAAACATCTTAACCACTTTAAGTATACAGTTCTGTAGTGGTACATATATTCACATTGTTGTGCAACAGATCTCCAGAACTTTTTCGTCTTACAAAACTGAAACTTAAACCCATTAAACAACAACTCCCCATTCCCCCAGGCCTGCTAACCACCATTCTATTTCTGTCTCGATGAATTTGACTACTTTGAATGTCTCATATAAATGGAATCATACAGTATTTGTTTTTGTGACTGGCTTATACCATTTAACAATGTCCTCAAGGTTCATTCATGTTGTAGCATGTGACAGGATTTCTTTCAGTTTTAAGACTGAATAATATTCCATTTTATGGATATTCCACATTTTATTTATCCATTCATCAGTGGACATTGGGTTACTTCCATCTCTTGGCTATTGTGAATAATGATGAGTACATGAATGTGGAAATATCTCTTCGAGACCCTGCTTTTAGTGCTTTTGGGCATATATCCAGAAATGGGATTGTTGGATCATATGGTAGTTCTATTTTTAATTTTTAAGGAACCTCCTTACTGATTGCAACATTTCACACTCCCACCAACAGTGCACAAGTGTTCCTATTTCTCCACATCTTCACCAACACTTGTTAATTTCTGTTCCTTTGATAGTAGCTATTCTAGTGGTGCGAAGTGATCTCACTGTGGTTTTTTTTTAATTGAAGTGTAGTTAATTTACAATGTTGTGTTAGTTTCAAGTGCACAGCAAAATGTGTCAGTTATACATATAAATATATATGTGTGTATATATACTTATATTATTTTTTCAGATTCTCTTCCATTGTAGTATTACAAGATATTGAGTATGTTCACCTGTGGTTTTGATTTGCATTTCTGTAATCATTAGTGATGTTGAGCATCTTTTCATATGCTTGTTGGCCGTTTGTATATCATCTTTGGAGAAATGTCTATTCAGATCTTTTGCCCTCTTTAAAATCAGGTCATTTGTTTTTCTGTTGAGTTGTAGGAGTTCTTTATATGTTCTAGATATTAACCCCTTATCAGATATATAATTTGCAAATACTTTCTCCCATTCCATGTGTCACCTTTTCACTCTGTTGATAGTAACCTTTAATGAACAGAAGTTTTTAAGTTTGATCTACTCCCACTTGTGTATTTTTGGTTTTGTTGCCTGTGCTTTTGGTGTCATACTAAGAAATCACTGCCAAATCCAATGTCATGAATTGGATTGTTTTGGATTGATTGGATCCTGTTTTCTTCTAGGATTTTCATGGATTGGGGTTTTATATTTAGGTCTTTAATTGGTTTTAATTTTTGTAATATGGTATAAGCTAAAGATTCAACTTCATTCTTTTGCATGTGTATATCCAGTTTTCCCAGCACCATTTGTTGAAAAGACTGTCCTTTCCCCCACTGAATGGTCTTGGCACTCTTGTCAAAGATCATCTGGTCATATAAAAAGGAATTTATTTATGGGCTTTCTATTCTATTGCATTGGCCTATATCTCTGTCTTTATGTCAGTACCACACTGTTTTGATTACTGTAGCTTCATAGTGAATTTTGAAATCAGGAAGTGTGAGATCTCCAACTTTTGTTCTTCTTTTTCAAGACTGTTTTGGCTACTTGGGGTCCCTTGAGATTCTGTATTAATGTTAAGATGGATTTTTCTATTTCTGTAAAAAAAAAAAAAAATGGCACTGGGAAAATTCACCCTTTTAAAGTGTATAATTCATTGCTTACTAGTATATTCACAGACCTGTGCAACTCTCACCATTATCTGATTCCAGAACACTTTGATCTTCCCCAAAAGAAGCCCATACCCCTCAGCAGTCACTCCCTGTTATCTCCTCCACTCAGCCCTAAGTAACCAGGAGTCCACTTTCTGTCTCTGGATTTACCTGTTCTGGATATTTTATATAAATGGAATCATACAATATCCGGCCTTTTGTGACTGGCTTCTTTCACTTAGTGTAATGCTTTTAAGGTTCATCCATGTTGTAGCATGTATCAGTACATCATCCCTTGTTATGGCTGAGTAATATTCCATTGTGTTGATATACCACATTTTGTTTATTCATCAGCTAGTGAATATTTGCTATTATGAATAATGGTGCTATGAACACTTGTGGACAAGTTTTTATGTGAACATATGTTTTCACTTCTCTTCGGTATATACCTTGGAGTGGAATTGCTGTGTCATATGGTAACTGTATGTGTTCCTTGCTTTTATACCTCAGTATTTAATTGAACCGATACACTGTATCTCTTTTAACCAATTACCTGTTATTGGTTACCTAGAGTTGTTTCCTGTTTTTCATTCTTACACACACAAGTGCCCCTGTTGTATTCTCACATTCTTGCTACATGCTGGTTTTTTAATACGTGCATTGTTGGGCATTTGTCTAATTATTTCTTTGAATAATTACTAGATAATGAAATGGATTTCAATCTTTTGTTAAGCAAAAGGTAGGCACTCAACTGCCTTCCAGGAAAGTAATACAGTCTTTATTGCACCATCACTATGTCTTTATCACAAGTAGGTAATATCATTACTTTAAACCTTGCACACTGGAGATTTGAATGTCTTAATTGGCCCCTTGATTTTGGTTAGATTGAATTCATTTGTTCAACAAATATTTATCAAGCACCTATTATGTGTCAGAAACTTAGAATCTAGTGCACGCAAAAGATCTAATATTTTTTGATAATTGCATTGGAAATTTACATTTCTTATTTTTCACTGAGTGTTAGTGTTTCTTTTGGTTTTATAAGAACTCTGTGCTGCACATAATCTGTTGTTTTTTCTCTCTCTTTATGATGTTTTTACCTTACTGAAATTTTAATAATATTTAGTTATATTAAAGTCAAAACTATTGAACTACTTAACAGGATTGGTCAAGTTCAGTAGAAAATGTTCTTGTTAAAGCCCAGCATCATAGAATTTTTGAATTGGAAAGGAATTTAGCAATTACCTGCCTTAACCCTTTCATGGGAGGAGGCCTGGGTTCAGAGAAATATGGAAGTTTGGGGATTAAAAATGTTTGCACATTTTCTTATGGCATTTCTTCTCATTCATGAATATCTATTTGTTAGGGACTGTGTCTTTCAGCATTATCTTCTTCATTGCACTTATCACCATGATCTGAAATAGGGGGGCGGGGGAGGGGGGGGGTTATCTTTAACACCTAGCACAGGGCCGGGTACGGAAAGAGTGCTCAATAAATGTTGAATTGCATTCAGCGCCATAAGCACTGACGCCGGCTTGTAGCAGCAGTGTTTGTGTTCTCTCATTTGCGAGTAGAGCCTCTCCCTCTTGGAGTCACAAGAGGTAGTGTGGGTAGCTACACTTCGTATTCTCCTGTCAGAGTTTACAGGGCAAGTGTGACTGGCCCCTCAGCTTCGCTGGAACCTGGCCTGGAGGAACGATGAGAGTCAGCGACCAGCCCATGGTCTGAGGTCTAAGCAGGCAGGAACGGAGAGAAGGGAGACCAGCCCCTACTGTTCTCACCGTATTTGCTGCACCCTGGTTTTGAGCTTTAAAAATAGGGCTAAAAAGAATGTCAAATATGTAAGTACATACCATTAGAAAACAGTTCTACTTATCCACTTGGGTTGTTTGTTCTGTTTCTGTCTGAGTAGGTCAGGACATCAGACAGCTATTAGCATGGCCTTAGCATTTTAGTAATAGAGAATTTTTGTCACCTCAGCCATCTACCTGGTAATGGCTTCATGACAGTTCCACCTGTATAAGAGACTATCATTCTCCTTTTCCCTGCATTGCTTGTACTATTAGGTTCTTAGCTTTGGTCTTGAAACTTGGTCTCCAGCTAAGTTTATAAGTGAGAAACTTTAACCGGAGGCTGTCCCACCCAGTGGGCTGACATTCCAGAATTCCTTGAAGGAAAAAAGGAATAGCAGTGTTTCTTGAAGAATAAATACAGCCTATTTATTGCCAGTGCAGCACACACTAAGCCTCAGGTCATCCATGAACTTAAACATTAGTTTTTATAACACTCTTTAGTGTTGCTGCAATGCCACTTCTGCCTGTTACACACAGACCATTAATAGTCTGCTTTTTATCTGTCAATAGTGCCTTTGGGAAAAGACCCACTTTAGAGAATGGTGCACTCCCTACTTACACGTTCAAGTAAAAGAACCTAGAATCAGGGCTGGCTTACTGCACCTTTATCCATTACACATTTCCTGCACCGTATATCTTGAAACCTTTCTTAAATTGTGTCCTTTATAAAATTCCTTTCAATTGTGTTTTAGTATTTATAAGTAAGGACTCTGACAAAGATTCTTAATATTATACTTTTATTTGTGCAATTAAAAAAGCATCTCCATGTTAACTGTGCTATATTGATGTCAGATCGCAAGTTACGTTGTAGGTATTTGTTTTGTTTCTGTTTGCTTAATCAACTGCAGAGGCCAACTTTATGATGCCTGTAAAGTCTTTGGGATTTTTGTGTCTAGAAGTGATAATTGGGTTTTGTTTTGGCAAATTTTATACTTTAATTATATTCACTGTTATCTAGTGTTTGTCCAGGCACCTCACTTGATATATATGTAAAATATATTTATCTCCCTAAATATAATTACTTTCACATATGGAGTTTAAGGGAAAGTACCTGAAAACATTCCTTCTCATTGGACATCAAGTTTACAGAGGGAAGGGACAGCCCCTCATTTTAAAAGAGCAACATAAACATCTTGTGTTTTGGGTGTTCTTTGATATTCTTAGTTTTTAATCTTTAAAATGGAAACTCAGTATACGAGTTTGATGGTGAATTTAGTTACTGTAGACCAGTGGTCCTCAAACTGCCTGTAGTGAAGGAATAATATGTTTGTTTTGTTTTGTTTTGTTTTGTTTAAATCACCCGTAACTCCTCTTACAAACTTTCCTAAGTATACGTATATTCCTTTTATATTTTATTTTTACAATTTGAAATTCTGCTGTAAACACTACTAAACTGTATTCTTACCATATCGTGAACTTGGCTGTATGTTAATCATATTCTTAAATCATTTTCTTTTTTTTTTTAATTTATTTATTTTTGGCTGCGTTGGGTCTTTGTTGCTGCATGCAGGCTTTCTCTAGTTGCGGCGAGCGGGGTCTACTCTTCACTGCAGTGCATGGGCTTCTCATTGCAGTGGCTTCTCTTGTTGCAGAGCACGGGCTCTAGGCGCAAGGGCTTCAGTAGTTGTGGGGCACGGGCTCAGTAGTTGGTGGCTCGCGGGCTCTAGAGCACAGGCTCAGTAGTTGTGGCGCACGGGCTTAGTTGCTCTGCGGCCCGTGGGATCTTCCCGGACCAGGGATAGAACTCGTGTCCCCTGCATTGGCAGGCAGATTCTTAACCACTGTGCCACCAGGGAAGTCCCAATATGTTTGTTTTTTATATAGTTTAATTTCCAATGCGTTGTGGACTGATCCTCTTGTAAAATAAAATAAAAGTAGTGGGATGACATCAACTTTCCTAAGACTTCCTGTCCTTGTCACTGGCAGGTAACAAAGGTCCACAGACCACACTTTTGAGTGGCTCTGACATAAATTTCACTTTGCTTCTTGTTTACCTGAACCAAGTTTTTTCATATGGTGATTAATCATCATTTTATGCTGCGCATTTAATCCTATGGCTTAAACACATTTTTCTAATTTTCCTGTTCAATTATTTTCATACTTGGCCTACTGTAATGTTCAAGACCAATTCAGGGAATTTCTTCTATGTTCTTTAAAAGTTATACTTACAGATAATTAGTTGGGAGAAAATTAGGCTCAAGATTTCCATATGCCTTGCTTTATTCCAAAATGTCTTATGACATATAGTCTCCTTAATTCTTTTTCAGAACACACAGATAGATACCAGAAGTTTAAGTCCTACAGGAAAGTGTTCAAATAAAAGAAACATTCCCTACCAAAAATAAAAATTTTAACACATAATATCTAGGCAGAAAACAGATTTTTCAGGCACTTGTTTTACAATCCCAGTGCTAAAAAGCTAATGACCTCACAATGTGAACAGTGTAATACACAACCACGACCTTCCTTCAAAATGTAGATTCTTTGAAATATCTATTATTTCTTTGTGGTCTGTAAGAGACTAAAACTGCTTTTCCTTGAACTTTCCTCTTGTCTTTTCAATTCTGATCAAAGTACAGCTGGAAAGGAATTTGCCAAAATATTAATGAAACACACATCACATATTGGAGCTCAGTTTATTTTTATGCTGAAGCAACTCTTGAACAATGGAAAGCTGTAGAAAATTAAGACCAGCAAGCCACACATGGGTACCACAAGCTGTGACACTGGTCCTTTTAATCTGAGGACTTTTTTTCTCTCAATGATTTCTTAAGTCATTTAATTAATCATTTATTGTAAACACCCAGATGTTTAACTGTAAGTATGATCTGACAGGATCTGTGTTCATTTTCAAATTCAAAGTAGTACTGAAAGGAACCTTCTTGGACACTTACTCTGTGTATTTTCAGGAAGACAAGCTTAGGAGAATTTGGCAAACTATTTTTTACCATTGTTTCAAGTAACTTACAGGTAGATGACCTTTTGCCAAATAATAGAGAAATTTTAGGTTTAAGCTAACAAAGAGAATGAGCAAGGTCTAGTATGTAACCCGTGTACATATATACTAAATAATCAAAATTAGACTTTTATTGCAAACACTTATCAGTAAAGGCCTGAATAGGACATCAAAGATATTGACTGTCATTCCTATGATTACCCCTTCGGTTATGCTTTTTATAACTTATATATCAAGAGGAGTCTGCCACTATTAATAGATTTTTGAGCTGGTTTTCAACATTAACTGTGAAGCTGTGTTCCATCCCAATTCTTAACTCAGTTCTCCTGTGACCAACAGAAAAGTGCCAAAAATGGTGCATTATGCAGAATAGGCCTTTCCTATTTATTTATTAATAAATAAATCTTTATTGAATATAACTGAGATGATGATAAATAATGGCCAACATCTGCTGGCCATTACACTTACTTCAGTGTTGTTCAGGCACTGAACGACTTACTTTATATGTATTATCTGGGGGCAGATATCATGAAAAAGCATCTCTCTGGCCTGCAGGGGATTTGAACTAATGACTTTGTTCTTATTAGGCCAACAGTGTGAGATTCTTCTTAAGACTATTTTCCAGCACATCATCCTGTTTCATCCTGTTATGACTCATAGTGACAACTGGTATTTGTATTACCCAAGAAATAACATACATAACATTTTTTTCTCTACTATATAGTCTACTCAAGTAACATCATTCACTTACCAAAAATGAATAACGGTAATTTTAATATTTATTATGCTTCCACATTCTGGCCCCTAATGGTCACTTTAACTAACTTGTGAATCACCAACATGGTCATACAAAGGTTGTAATAGACATTCTACATGATTCTGGAGACTATAATAAATAATATGTGACAACTTTATAAAGAGGACTGTATTTAAATAAGGTGGACATTGGCTCTAGGTTTTCCAAAGTTGATCCTAAAGTATTAATGAAATTTTTATGTTATGAAGTTACCACCAAAAGTAACAAATTCATTAATGATTAGTTGGTGATACCCTGACTAATCATCCTTCTGCTGTGTGGCATTATTTTAATAGTTGTAGTATTGGTTATAATTGAACTACTAAAAATTAGAAGTACTAAATAAATAGGCTCACATTGAGATTTTTGTGCATGTATTTGCATACTTGACACTGTCTCACTATAAAAGATACTGCACATCAACAATACAGCAGAATAGGAAGGTCCAGGCCCTCATTCTCTCACAGAAGCATTAAATAAACTACAGACTGACTAGAATAACTTTATAAGAGCTCTGAAAACCAGTCAGATATCTACACCAACCAAACACCCAATCAAGAAAAAGCCACATTCAAAAATGTAGAAAATGTCATGGTGTTTTCACTCACCCTTGCCCACACCCTTCCCAGCATGGCATAGTCAGAGGAAGTGGCCCAATACCCAGTTCCCTCCCTCAGGATGGAAGGAGTAGAGCAGAATTTGTTTGCAGTATTCTGGCCTGTTGTGGGCTGGCCAAGGGACTAGTTTCTGACTTGTTTGACTCAGAACTCAGACAGGGGAAAGTGAATAGTTTGGATCTCAGGCTAGCAGAAGCTGTAGAAGGTAGTGGCAGGAGCCACATCATGTGAAAATTGTAGAGGAATTGCAGACCCAGACACCTGAGGGCAGTAGATTGCAGGCCAAAGAATGCAGCAGAACTCTTTAAGGCCCTGAGAAGAAGCTAGGGTGAGACTCTGGGAAATTAAGACATTTAAAAGCAGCCATGCATGAGGGGAAATTTTTAAATTTAATAAACAGAACCAAGCAAAAATAACATGCACTTAGGCCCAGACAGGACACATGCTCCGAAAAGACTTGACAAAACCTTAAGCCTCCACCCAGAGTTAATCCCAAGGCCCAGAGGCCCATAAAATTAGTGAAGGTCTTCAATAACAGTCTGCAAAGATTGGGAGAGGTGGATGTTTCTTCACATGCCCAATTTTAAACCAAAGATACAACGCCCCCACCACCACCAAAAAACAAAAAGGCATACAAAAAACAGGGAAATACAGCCCATTCAAAGCAACAAAATAATCTTCAGAAACTATCCCTGAAGAAACACACACATCAGACTTCCTAAACAAAGACTTTAACTGTCTTAAATATGCTCAAAAAGCTAAAGGAAAACACAAGCAATGAACTAAAGGAAATCAGGGAAACAATATATGAACAAAATGAGAATATCAACAGAAATTATTTTTTTTTAATTATGGAGCTGAAAAATACACTAACTGAATTGAAAAATCCATTAGAGGGCTTCAGCAGCAGACTCAGACAGCAAAAAATATCAGCAAACTTGAAGACAGGTCACTTGAAATTATTGAGTCTGAGGACAAAAAGAATGAAGAATAGTGAACAGAGCCTAAGAGACTTATGGGATGCCATCAAGCAGATCAATATGGGCATTATGGGAGTCCGAGAGGAGAAGAGAGAGAAAGGGCAGAGAAATTAATTGAAGAAATAATGACCCAAAGTTCTGCAAATCTGGGGCAAGACATGGATATACAAATCCAAGGAGCTCAATGAATGCCAAAGAGAATAAACTCAAAGAGATCCACACTGAGACACATAAAAATCAAATTGTCAAAAGTCAAAGAGAGACTCTTGAAAGCAGCAAGGAAAGTCACGTATCACATGTAAGAGGAAATCTCCCAGTAAGAATATCAGTGGATTTCTCAGCAGAAACACTGCAGGCCAGAAGACGTATTGTGATGATATATCTAAGTGCTCAAAGAAAAAACTGTCAACCAAGAATTCTATATCCAGCAGAACTGTCCTTCAAAAATGAGGGAGAAATTAAAACAACAAAGCCAGACAAACAAAAATCAAAGGAGTTCATTATCATTAGACCTGCCCTATAAGAAATGCTAGAGAGCCCTTAGGTTGAAATGAAAGGATGCTAGACAATAACTCAAAGCCATTCAGAAATATAAAGTCCTCTGGTAAAGGTAAATACATGGACAAATATAAGGAATGGTATTATTGTAATTTTGGTGTATAACTCCACTTTTTATTTTCTACAGGATTTAAGTAACAAATGAACAAAAATTATAAATCTATGTTAATGGCTACATAATATATAATGATGTAATTAGTGACATAATATAAAGTGGGGAGACATGGCTGTAAAGTAGTTCTTGTAAATAACTGAAGTTGGTGTCAATATAAGTTAGATGTCATAGCTTTAGGATGTTATGTTGTAATCCCCATGGTGACAACAAAGAAAATATCTATAGAATGTACACAAAGGAAATGAGAAAGGAATCACTACAAAAAAAATCAACCAAACACATAAATGGAAAGACATCTCACACTCATGGATTAGAAGACTTAATATTGTGGTGATGTCAGTACTACCCAAAAGCAATATACAGATTAGGTACAAATTCCTATCAAAATCCCAAGGACAGGGCTTCCCTGGTGGCGCAGTGGTTGAGAATCCGCCTGCCATTGCAGGGGATACGGGTTCGAGCCCTGGTCTGGGAAGATCCCACATGCCGCAAAGCAACTGGGCCCGTGAGCCACAACTACTGAGCCTGCGCGCCTGAAGCCTGTGCTCCGCAACAAGAGAGGCCGCGATAGTGAGAGGCCCGCGCACCGCGATGAAGAGTGGCCCCCGCTCGCCGCAACTAGAGAAAGCCCTCGCACAGAAACGAAGATCCAACACAGCCAAAAATAAATAAATAAATAAATAAATTTAAAATAAAAAAAAAAAAAAAATCCCAAGGACGATTTTTTGCAGAAGTGGAAAAATTTATTCTAAAATTCATTTGGAATCTCAAGAGACCCCAAATAAGTCAAAACAGTCTTGAAAAAGAATAAAGTTGGAGGTCTCATACTTCCTGATTTCAAACTTACTACAAAGCTACAGCAATCAAAACAGTGTGGTTCTGGCATGAAGACAGACATATAGACCAATGGAATAGAATAAAGAACCCAGAAATAAATCTTCACATATATGGTCAAATGATTTTAGACACAGTGTCAAGGTTACTCAATAGAAACAGGACAGTCTTTTCAACAAATGGTGTTAAGAAAATTGGATGTCCACAGCCAAAAGAATGAAGTTGGATCCTTACCTAACACCATATATGAAGATTAACTCAAAATGGACAAAGACCTAAACATAAGAGTTAGAACTATAAAACTCTTAGGGAAAAAACATAGGGGAAATCCTCATGACATTGGATTAGGCAATGCGCTCTTAGATATGACACCAGGAAACAAAAGAAAAATAGATAATTAGGCTTCATCAAAATTAAAAACTGTGCAGGACTTCCCTGGTGGCACAGTGGTTAAGAATCCACCTGCCAATGCAGGGGACACGGGTTCGAGCCCTGGTCTGGGAAGATCCCACATGCCGCGGAGCATCTAAGCCCGTGTGCCACAACTACTGAGCCTATGCTCTAGAGCCCGTGAGCCACAACAACTGAGCCCGTGTGCTGCAACTACTGAAGCCCACGTGCTGCAACTACTGAAGCCCACGTGCTGCAACTACTGAAGCCCACGTGCTGCAACTACTGAAGCCCACGTGCCTAGAGCCTGTGCTCCGCAACAAGAGAAGCCACTGCAATAAGAAGGCTGTGCACCGCAACAAAGAGCAGCCCCTGCTTGCCGCAGCTAGAGAAAGGCTGTGCCCAGCAACGAAGACCCAATGCAGCCAAAAATAAATAAATAAATAAATAATTAAAAACTGTGCATCAAAGCACACTATCAACTGAGTGAAAAGCAACCCACAGAATGGGAGAAAATATTTGCAAGTCATGTATCTGATAAGGGGCTAATATCCAGAATATATAAAGAACTCCCACAAATCGACAACAGAAACTATAAATAACCTGATTTTAAAATGGGCTAAGGACTTTAACAGACATTTCTTCAAAGAGGATATATAAAGACCAACAAGCATATGAAATGATGCTCAACATCACTAATCACTAGAGAAATGCAAATCAAAGTCACAATGAGATATCACCTCATACTGTTAGAATATCAAAAAGAACAGAAATTAAGTTCTCAGCAAGGATCTGGAAAAATTGGAACCCCTGTGCACTGTTGGTGGAATTGTGAAATAAATGGTGCAAACCACTATAGAAAATGGTATGGCAGTTCCTCAAAAAGTTAAAAATAGAATTACCATATGATCCAACAATTCCACTTCTGGGTTTATGGCCAGAAGAACTGAAAGCAGGGACTTGAACAGCACTTTGTACACCCATGCTCATAGCAGCATTATTTACTATTTGGCTATTATTTAATAGCCAAAAGGTAGAAGTAACCCATGTGTCCATTGACAAATGAATGGATAAACAAAATGTGGTTCACATGCAGCAGAGTATTATTCAGCCTTAAAAAGAAGGGAATTCTAACACAAGCTACAACATGGATGAACCTTGAGGACATTATGCTAAGTGAAATAAGCCAGTCACAGAAAGAAAAATATATGATTCCACTTATATTAGGTACCTAGAGTAGTTAAATTCATAGATACAGAAAGTAGATGGTGGTTGTCAGGGGCTGCAGGGAGGGGAGAATGGAATATTGTTGTTTAGTGAGCACAGAGTTTCGGTTTGGGGTGATGAAGAAGTTCTGGAAATGGATGGTGGTAATGGTTGCAGAACAACGTGGATGTATGTAATGACATACAGTTACACACTTTAAAATGGTTTGACTGGTAAATTTTATGTTATGTACATTTTGCCACAATTTTTAAAAATAATCGATTTTTTAAAATGAGGGATACATGAAGATCCTCAGTACTAATCAGGTATTCAAGTACCAACTAAAAGTCCACTAGCTATTGTGCCAGTGGTGCTGCGCGGCATGTGGAACTTCCCCGACCAGGGATCGAACCTGTACCCCCTGCATTGGAAGCTCAGTCTTTTTTTTTTTTTTTTTTAACTTTTTAATTTATATTGGAGTATAGCCGATAAACAATGTTGTGATAGTTTCAGGTGCATAGCAAAGCGATGCAGCCATACATATACATGTATACATTCTCCCCCAGACTCCCCTCCTATCCAGGCTGCCACGTAACATTGAGCAGAGTTCCCTGTGCTATACAGTAGGTCCTTGTTGGTTATCCTTTTTAAATATAGCAGTGTGTACTTGTCAGTCCCAAACTCCCTAACTATCCCTTCCCTTCACCCTTCCCCCCCCGGTAACCTTAAGTTCATTCTCTAGGTTTGTGAGTCCATTTCTCTTTTGTAAATGCGTTCATTTGTATCATTTCTTTTTAGAGTCCCCATATAAGTGATATCATATGGTATTTGTCTTTCGCTGTCTGACTTACTTCACCCAGTATGACAATCTCTAGGTCCATCCATGTTGCTGCAAATGGCATTATTTCATTCTTTTTTTTATGGCTGAGTAATATTCCATTGTATATGTATACTACATCTTTTTTATCCATTCCTCTGTTGATGGGAAGCGCAGAGTCTTAACCACTGGACCACAGGGAAGTCCGTGCCAGTAGATTTTAATGTTCAGCTACTTGTTCTATAAATGAAACACTTAAACTTATAACTGTATATTACAGAAACAAGGGGTAATGCTAGGTGATATGTTTTAACAAAGCTAGAATTTTACATAAAATATCCATCCACTAAATATACAAAGCATATGTTTTTGATTTGTATTCAACTCATTCATTTTATTTGAGGATTGGAATATGGAAATATTTAAAGAATAACTGCATCTTGAATTTCTAATTTGCATACTGCCATCTTAATTAAGATCTCTGCTACATCCTAAATGAAAAACACATTTATTGTAGATTTGAAATCTACAGTACAAAAAAGTTTTGTTTTTAAGTATCTAGTTTCTATCCCTCTAGCCTGCATAAAGAAATTCTAATAAAAAAGGAACTTCCCAGAGAAGAATGATTGGTCTTTGGCAAATGTATCATCTTTTCAGAAGGAGCCAGTGCAGATACCTGAAATATTATAAAACTCTAGTCAGCTTAAACATTTGCTCTTTTTTCTTTTGTAGCAGAACTTTTCCATAGTAATTTCTAATAAGAGAAAGATCAGTCTTTAAAATTTAAAGTGCTTTCTTTTGAGTTTTGTTTAAAGCATAAATATCCACTGGTAAACAACGTTTTCCTGACATTTCCTTTCATGGTGTTATGATGACAAAGAACTGTTGTCATGAGACGAAGTTATGATGAGAACAGTGTATTAGATCCAGTAAAACAAAGCACAGTTTGAAGCTTTTTTGTTTCTTTGGAGAAAAGATCATTTTGAGATTAAATTTCGGTAGTCCGTAAGGTGAATTTAGATCTTGGTGTCAATTTAAACATATTTAAAGAACTCTTTTAAGATTTTAACATATTGCTCAACCTACTGTGGAACAAAATAAGTGTAGTATCCTCTATGCCTTGGATATTCTTGTAGTCCTTTTTGGAATACTGTCATTTCAAAAATATTAGTATTTAGACTTTGGGGGTAATTCTAGCCACTAGAATTCTAACATTTAGATATGATCTAAGATTGGGGCGGGGGCAGGGGGCGGTCCTTTCTAAGGCACATAAAAAAGACCAGCAAAATGTAAAGAAGCGTTCAGATATTTCTCCCTATTTAACCAGAATTTATCTTCAGATTAGGTAAAGTTAACAAATCAGTGCATCTCAGTTGAGCTATTCTTGTGTTATGCTGAAGTCTGTGGTTTTCTGGGTAGCAGAGTCACACTAAAATACCAAAGTAACTAATAAGATGGGAGTGTTAGTAATCAAGGATGAAGTCAGTTAGGCAAAGTCTAGAAATATAGGCCAAACGTTTTCATAAATATTACAACTGATACCACATTCACATACCTGGGTTATTTTTCAGATTATTAAGACTGCTCTCCAATAAATCATTACTATCATTATCAGTCAGCAGGGGCTGGGTTGGTAAAAATAGCTTGCCAGGTTAGTAGAATTGATTTGCAAGGAAATATATACATATATATGTTTCAGAATTCAAATATCTGGTTCTGCTTCACATGCCAGCTATTTAATAGCCAAAGAATGTTCTTCCCCTGCGTGAAAACTGACCGAGAGATAAGTATCCTCGTTTCCAAAAAAAGTACAAAATGAAAGGAAAACAAATAACATAAAACCATATCCCTTAAAGCAGGGATCAGCTGGCCGTCATCGTTCACTGAACATCTCAGAGGTTCACTGGGGAGCCGGCTGCCTCGGGGCTGTTTGGGGACAGAAGTCACCTTGGAACATAGGTGTCAAGACTCGTGGAGGAGCTCCTTCATTTCTGTTTAAAAATGAAATTGAGTGTGGCCATCTTTAAAAAGTCTTTTATACCATCAACACTTACTAACAGTTACTTAAAAACTGAAATCAGGGGCAAAATGAAAACAAAGCTCAGGGAGAGAGGCGACATGGGCATGGACAGTCAACTGCACCCACACACATCTCCCAGGCTCAGCAGGGCTGGAGGGCGTGACCCAGCGTGAGTAACGCCACCAGGAATTTCCATTCACCCATTAAACAAATATTTATTGAGTAACTAGTATGTGCCAAGCATCATATTTCTTGCTGCTAATAGCCCTCTGAGTTTTCAGGTCATTTATTTTAAGGAGGGAAAATACAGTTTGCTATTTTTTAAACCCAAATACTTCAACAAGAGAACCGATTTTGATTATTATAATGAATTGGACAGTTGTTCGGGGAAGCGGAAATGATAAAGCCATTCTCCTTTAAGATAAGGCTGTTGGGTCCAAGTAGCAATCAGTGCAACGTTTAACTGATTTATTACAATAGTACTATCTCTTTCCAGTAAGTGAATACTTAAAATCTACTTAAAGAAGATTGCTAGGGGGAATAGTCTGTTGGGTTGTTGATGCTTCCTGTATTAATATATGACCCCACACTGAGATTCAGTAATTGCTTATTTTGGCCTAGGCAACGAATTCACTTCTTGCTTTAAGTGTGAGGGGACTGTCAATGCACAGGTCAATCCTATCAGAATATATTCTTCAGGTTTTCTCCTGCTGCAAGAAATGGGAGGGGCGGAGGGCGATGGGATGGTTGACAAGAGTGCTGGTCAGGTTTGGAGATGGGAACAGAAGCTGTAAAGCACATTGAAGGACACATGCGTGGAGTGTGCCTCCGGGAAGTGGAAGCTTTCTTACCAGAGGCTTCCTGACGGTGGATCTGGGGTGTGGTCGAGGGGATTCATAGACTAAATATCATATCTGAATTAGCCCAGATTAGTGTGACCTTTAGGGCAAGAAAACCTTTCAAGTACCATGTACTGTTTTGATCATTTTTACAGGAGTCTTGGACTTTTTTTCCACCAAAAAAGGGCAGTTCTGGCCATATTTCTGAGAAAACACTAGAGTTTTGTCAATCTAGCCTTATTTAGCTTTAGCTTTTCATTGCTATCGGGGCAAAGACTAAATCATTGGCTCGACGGACGTAAAGCATGTTATTCCACCATCTGGGTCTCAGACATGATACTATATTTTTCTTTTGTTTCTTTTCTAGTGGACTTTTTAAAAAATGAGGTCATTCCCTTATAATTTTGGTTTTTCTCTTTTCACTGTCATTGATTTCACAGACTTGTCCCCTTTCTGCCTTTTCCACCAGTTTACTTCAGTGTCCCCAGCAGTTCCTGAATTCTTGAAAACGCCTACTGCAGACCAGCCCCCAACACGGTCCACAGCACCTGTCCTCCCCACCAACACCGTGTCCTCAGCAAAGCCTGGGCCAGCACTGGTGAAGGTGGGTACCCTGCATGCACGCCGCTTGGAGCGTCTTTAACTTCAACTGTGGTGTGTAGCCATGAGCACAGAGGACAAAGGCTGTGTCCACATTGCCCGGCCTGCCTTTTAGCCTGAAGCCTTGAAAACAAAACCACAGAAGGACTTGCTCACTCAGGCCTTCATAACTGAAACCACCACCACCTTCAACAAATGACCTCTCGTTCGATGGTCACAGAAGAACAGCACAAAATTCAGTCTGTATAAAATGACTGCAGCAGTGCAGAAAGACTTTAGGAATCATTTTATCAGCAGTTCCCAATTCTGCTTCCACCCAGGCCACTAAGATGAAACAAACAAGGGAGAGAGAGAGAGAGAGAGAGAGAGAGAGAGAGAATCTATAGCACTTGGGATTCATGAATCTCACAAGCAAATGCCTGTAATGGTAACATGATTTTGGGCTTTATACACAAGGTCAAACTCAGTGGTACTGCAGATATGTGACAGGTTAAAGGTTTTTGAGAAGCAAATACATTTTTTTGATTTAGCAGTTGGGCCTGATACAGCTTGATTTGTTCTTCAGATAAGCTGCAGATTTGTGGCCCTGTTCCATGCATTTTACTTGGTCAAAATAATTCAGTTAGAAGTTCTGAGGAAGATTAAAATTTTCAATATATAACACATTTTTTAAGTTTTTTAACGTGTATTTAGAACTGGTAAATAAAGGGGGGGGGGCGGTTATAAACTGAGGAATAGTTTAACCATTTCCGATGTGACTTTTGCCAAAACTAGCAGAACACAGATCTCAAACTTTTAGGACTAAAAAAGGACCTCAGAGGGCTAGCTAAGCCTCTCAGCGCCTTTCAGATGAGGAGACTGAGGCCCAAAGAAGTGAGGAAGTGACGAGGCCAGAAGGACCCCGTCTCCAAATCCCAGTCTGGCCTTCATCCTTCCTTCCCAGCTAGCCGTTGCAGTACTCCTGGAAGGCAGCTAGCCTGGGGCGTGTTCCTCACTCCCCTCGTCCCCCAGACCTGTGCTTGTCCTGACCTCCCTGGAGAGAAGGCGCTTTCGTTCATCCGTGTGCCCAGGTGTCCATGCCTTCAGGGCACATACCAGTGTATTTCACCGTCTTCACCAGAAATCCCAAAGGGTGGCAAGTGTAACTGTGCCAATAAAATCAGCTCTTAACCTCCTCTTCCCACGACCCCCAGCATGTCCCACCAGTAGCACAAAGGGGGTTCGAATGCCAACCCGTCTTTCCCTGCAGATACTGAGAATTTGTTCGCTGCCTCTCCTGGTCTCTGAATTTCTGCTCCTCACTAGTGTCTGTCTTTAAGGAGGGCTTTAGTTCTAGAGCAAAAGGCATTGTTTAAGAATGTGAGACTGAGGGCTTGAGTAGACTACCCGGGGAACTCTGCCAGTAGAGGAAAGGATAGGTACACATTAGGAAACAGACCACAATTCTTTGGGGTTTTTCCATGAGGAAAGCTATTTCCCATCCTCAGTCCTAAGAGAACAGACATGTGCAGGCTAACAGGTAACAGCCGATTTAGTCTGAGGAATGCTGGTTATTATATTTCTGTCCCCTTCCTGACTGTGTCTGGGTCCATTGTTTTATTACATAACAATTATAGTCAACCCTTCTTAACCCACACCCCATTCATTTTATGATCAGTCTGAAAAGATTAGAAATAAAATTTATTATTGATAAAATAAGCAGATGACAGTGAATTGATTACTATTGTGAGATTGCAGCAGGAGGCTGTTTAGCGACAAGAATATTTTCTCACATTGTGGTGTATTTTAAGTGCCTGTAATTCAAGTGGTTTCTAATTAGCATACACATCTATCATTCATTAATTCAGCAGATATTTATCGAGCACCTTCTGTGTGCACCAGAAGGTGCCAGCCAGGTGCTGTTCTGGGTACGAGGAGTAGATAAAACAGTGAAGAAAACATCACAGTACCTCCGCCTTGGTTAGGAGCTGGAGGTGAACAGACGTAAAACAGAGTGTGCCGGGTGGTGAAGAATAAAGCCAAGATCGGGGATGGAGGCAAGGGGAGATGTTTGTTTTAAATAGAGTGCTCTGGTCAAATAAGCAGATGACATTTGGGCAGAGATCTAAAAGGGGTGAGGGAGTAGCTGTGAGGACATCTGTGGGCAGAAAATTGAACATCACTGAACAAGGAAGCCAGTTCAACTGAAGAGAGATGGCCAAGCAGTAAAATGTAAATATTAATAGTGACGATTTCTGATATACAGAATATGGTGACTTTTCTTTTCTTCTTTATTTCTGTTTTCTGGGTTTTTTTGCAATTTCCTAATTCTTTGAATGTGAACTTATATAACATGATCACACTGATAGCTGTATTTAATTTAGTACTTCTCAAAGTCTTCTTACTAAGTTGAGTATTTTACCTAAAGCATCTTAGAAATAATTTTCTATACCTTGTTGTTTTGTGCTGTCTTGTTTTGTTGGTGGACTTTTTTTTCAGATGAAGTTATCTTACAATTTGAATACTAAAAAGTAGAAAGTGATCTGATAACTTATAAATGGAGGAGGTAAAAAGAACTCAGAAAAGTCATCTGATTCTTAATCATAAGACAGGGTCTCACACCCCATTTTCAAAATAAAAATGTAATATTTTGGAAAATTTTTTAAAAATTCATATTCACATTACTCAGTATTCTTTTTTCTGCATATTTGCCATAGAAATTCATGGCTTTATATTCTGCTTTATTCTCATTAGAAGCATTTTTCTGCTTTTACATATTCACCATAGATTTTTTTTAATAACCATAAAATATGACATAGTTATGGTGAAGTATACTTAATCTTTTCCCTATTGTATATTTAGTGTGAGACCTGTTTTTCACTAGGAGATAGTATATGTAAGTACTAGGCAGTATCTACACAGGAGACCCAAAGTAAATGTTTGTTGAACTTGAATAGATAATGCTGAGCTGAGCATCTTGCCCTTAGTCTAAGGGACCAATGCATCAGGAGAAGTAAGTCCTTAGGAGCAAGGTTTTTGGTCACAGGGAGTGCACGAACGCTCTCACAGCTCTTGAAATGTATTTAGTATATTGCTCTCCAGAGCAGCAACACCGATTTCCAAGGTGCGTTGCGTTTTCTCTTCAAATCAGTCAGGCACACAGTACAATGGATTGCATTCTCTTAGAATTTTCTTACTGTCTTTTTCTCGAAAATAGCAAAGCCATCCCAAGAATCCAAATGACAAGCACCGTAGCAAAAAGTGCAAGGACCCGAAGCCCCGGGTGAAGAAGCTGAAGTACCACCAGTACATCCCGCCAGATCAGAAGGGGGAGAAGAGCGAGCCGCCCATGGACTCCAACTACGCCCGGCTGCTCCAGCAGCAGCAGCTCTTCCTGCAGCTGCAGATCCTGAGCCAGCAGCAGCAGCAGCACTACAACTACCAGACCATCCTGCCCGCGCCGCTCAAGTACGGGCTGGGCTCGGGGCGGCTCCGTGAAGCGGGGTGGGCGTGGTTGTCACGAGGGGCCATTAGGTGCTAAAGGTTGGATGCTGTGATTTACTGGTGCTCCGTGATTCTTTTCATTTTATTACCATCAAAGCTCACACCGTGTCTGTCTGAAATCAGCACAGTGAGAATAGCCTCCCTTCCAGTCCATTTTTTGTCCTCCAGAACAGGTTCTGAACTTTTCAAGTTAGAAATGACTTTTCACAATTATTCATCCAGGAAAGATCTGCCTGTTCTGTACCTGAGTAGTATGAGATGCTATGAGAAAAGCATAAAAAGTGTAAACCTGGTATAAACAGTTAAAAAAAAAAAGGACGGATGAGCACAAAAGCTGCAGGCTGCAGTGGTCAGGGAAAGCTTTACATGGGAAAGGGCCTGAAACTTGGGAAGGAGCCTTCCAAGCAAAGAGGAGTGATCTGAGTGCAAGTACAGAGGAAGTTAGAGCAAACAATGCCTGTTTATTACATGGTGAGGAAACAAGGCCTGAATAAAGAATGTGGTTAGTTTTTAAGAAAAGTGGAAGACAGATTTGAGTAGAGCCAATGTCTAGAGGAACATGAAGTTGGGACGACTTTAATCCTGATACAGTGGATGTTTCAGAGGGCCACAGTGACATGGTAAAATCAAAATGCATGAAAGAACAGTTTGACACCAGTATTGGAGGGGAGCCTGGACATAGGAAAACCAGTTAGAAACTCTGCGATAAAGTAGATGCAAGAAGTTGAAAGGGCACTGATGATGGGAAGGCAGGAACAGGTGACAGATGTTTCAAAAGACAGTAAAAGGTCTTGGTGAGTAATAAGTGTGAAGAAGGAACGTGTTTCCAAAGTTTGAGCCCCAGTCAGGAGGGACAGAAGGGAGTAAGTTCTGACGACTTCTGAGACTGAATTCATAGCAGGACATGCACAGCTAATTTTAATTATGTACTAGAGGAAATCTCTAGATACAAATCCTCAGTACACTTTTCTGGGAAACAGATAAAAATGCAAGGACTCTTGTCCTTCATTTCATTCACTTTTCAGGAAAAAGGAATATTTACAGTCAACTCGAGAAAAGGAACTCTAGAAACTAAAGATCCAAAATCTCATGACAGGGAAAAGTGATACTCTGTGATCCACGCACTCAGTTTATGATTACATGATCTGTAGAAGCTTTACTTCTGTTTTCTACACGTAGGCTGAGCACTCCCCCATGGAGAGCCCCTATTTTCTAGGAGGAGAAAAGGATTAAGACTTACTAAAAAGCTTCTCTTTAAGAAATATCTCCTCATATGCTAATAATTATCAATTCACTTTTTTCTTTTAAGATACAAATATCTTGAGGAAGATTAGACCTATTAGTCATTCGGACCTTCCTGTGAAGTACTTAAATCGAAAACATCAGGGCACAGAGATGAAGGAAGAAAGAATTTCTGTAGCATGTTATTATTTTAAGAGCAAGCAGGCCTGAGAGAGCTGTTGACATTGGAAGGGACCCAGGGAAGGCCAGAGAACTGGACGAGTATCAAAGACAAACCACCACTGCTTTACAGCTTCGTCCAGGACGCAGGGAGGCAGCCCCCACCGTCCCCACCGCTGGGCACCAGTGAGGATAACGGCGGCGGTGGCTCACACGTCGGTGCCACTCTCGGTGCCTGACCGTGTGCTCAGCATCCTCCTCCTCACAGGGACTCTCGGAGGAGATGATATTATCACTGACCCCGTTCCCAGATGAGGAAACTTAACTGAAAATCCCATGAAAGGTGGTGTCTGTCCATGAAATAGTCTTTTCTGTAATGCAAGAAATTGTCTGCGTGCGGCCAGCTTTGTCGATGGGAAGAAAACATCTGAGGTGTGAGGTACCTGAACTCTGAAGTCCTTTGTCTTTCCGTGAAGGCTTCAGTCCCCCTCTCCTCCTCAGACATTCCTGCCACTGAAGTAACCAAGCCTCCTGACCCAGGAAGGCATCATCCAAAAAGCTCCAAGAACTAGGAGGAAGAAGGAGCCCTCATTTTTGTGTCTTATTGCACTAGCCAAAGATGGGACTCCAGTTCTGTTTAATTTCCAGGTACTAAAAATGGAGATGTTATTTTCTGACACATTGTTTATTTTTACCAAAATTCCATACAAGAAACTGAATGTGGCAGTTCTCTAGTGCCAGCAGTGGTGGAATTTTACTGATAACACAGCCCTTTGGTATCTTGGAAGAAGCAAGAGCCTGAAGGCATGGGGCTCTAGTCCCGGAGTGGCCACACGCTGACGGAAAGGAAGGGTCCTGGAGGGTCCCTGGACCTCAGGATCCTCAGCTACACAGTGACCACATTCATCAGGCATCCATCCCCCTTTATTCCCTCTGGTTGATTTGGGAAAAAAATAGACCAACTTATTTCAGTTATTTTAAAAGTTGAATTCAACACTGTACTGTTAATCGTAGTAACAAGTAGAGTATTGTAGAATCTCAACCAAAAAGACAGCGTGAACAGAATAATTAATTTAAATCGTGCATTCTCAAGGAGAGCATATCATTCGCAAAGGAGCAAAAGTTCCTTGGGGGGAATTTTACACTTTTTATTTAATAAAATAATTTTTTTGTGTGACAATTTTTGTCACATACATAGTACGTGGACAAAAATGCAGGACATCTACGGTATTAAAATTTCATAGGGGAGTGATTAGGGAAAAAAATGTCTAAAAAGGCTCCTTGGGGGGAGAATAATGAATATAAGGCTGAGAATGAGTAAAATAAAATGCTTTTGTAATTCTAAAATAAGATTTAAAAGTTGAATTTTTAGAAAGAATAGTGATACATTTTCAAATATTTGTCATTTCCTCCAAACTTCAAGAAACTTCATTTCAAATACTTCAAGTATTTAATTTCAGCAAAATGCAGGCAGGTTTAAAAAGACTCAAATGTATGTCAAGAATTAGCTGTTGGGGCTTCCCTGGTGGCGCAGTGGTTGAGAATCTGCCTGCCAATGCAGGGGACACGGGTTCGAGCGCTGGTCTGGGAAGATCCCACATGCCACGGAGCAGCTGGGCCCGTGAGCCACAACTACTGAGCCTGCGCGTCTGGAGCCTGTGCTCCGCGACCAGAGAGACCGCGACGGTGAGAGGCCCGCGCACCGCGATGAAGAGTGGCCCCCGCTCGCCGCAACTAGAGAAAGCCCTCGCACGGAAACGAAGACTCAACACAGTCATAAATGAATGAATGAATGAATGAATGAATGAATGAATTTCAAAAAAAAGAATTAGCTGTTGACAAGGCCAGAACTGGCTTCAAACACAGGCTTCCTAAAACCCATTTGAGAAAGCTCATCCAGCCGTGGACCTCGCCCCACAGGCACCATGACCTAGATCCCTATTTCAGAACATGGAATTCCAGGTCTCCTTGGCTTCAGTACCAAAGCTCATGTTGACAGTAAAGCCTGAGGCTGCGCTGGAATTGGCTGTGCAGTATCGACCACCATGTGCACCTTTCTTTAATGAATATCAACCAGCCAGAAAAGGAAATGCCATTGTTGCCAGGAGTATTACAGTCGGAAGGAGTTGGGAGGACCTGGCTTTGACATGGAAAGGAGTTTCGGCGAATTAGTGCAACAGGTTCACCACGAGTTTTCAAATAAGCTTTTAAACATGTAGTACATGGTAGAGAAGTCCGTAAATCATAAGTGAAGCTCGATGCCAAAGTCAGCACACTCCTGTAACCACCTAAATCAAGAAATGGAGCACTGTCATTTCCATTACCGTTACCCTGCATCCTCCCTCAGTGACGATATCCTGACTCCTATCCCATAGATTAGTTCTGCCCAACATTGTGTTTGTGAGCTGCGTCCTTCCTGATGCAGACAGCAGCACTTAATTTTTATTGTTGTCTATTCCGTAATTCATACCCAATGAGGTTGAGCACTTGTTCACATATTTATCGACCATTTGGGCATACTTCCTTGGGATAACGCTTGTTCACGATTTTCCCAATTTCCCACTGGGCTTTTCTTTTTCTTACTAATCTGCAAGACTTCTGTGTGCATTCTAGATGAGGCTTTTGTCAGAAATACATATTACAAAATCTTCTCCTGGGGCTTGACTCTTCACCCTCTGAAAGATACCCTTTTCAGCGCGTACTTTTTGCGTCCTGCCTAAGAAGCCTTTGCTTATCAAAGGCTATGAAGCTGCTGTTATCCCAAGTTGTCTTCTCAAAACTTGTTTTCCAAGTCACATTTAGGTTTTGGGATGGTGTGAGGGTAGGGGTTGATCAGAAGCCCTGTTCTGCTCTGTGTGAATATCCAGTTTAGCCTAGTACCATTTATGGGAAGAACCACCCTTTCTCCACCACACTGCAGTGTCGCCTTTGTGATGACTCGAGGGTCCTTGCACTTGGGGGTCTGTTTCCGGATTCTCTAATCTCTCCCATTTGTCTATTGTTCTGTCCTTGCATCAGCATCACCATAAAGTTTGATACCGGGTGGCATGATGCTTCCAGCTTTGCTTTTTTACTTCAACGATGTCATGGCCGTTCTTGGTCCTTTGCATTTCCATATAAAGCTTTGAATCACCTTCTAAATTTCCACCAAGCAAGCAAACAGCACACAGAACCTGCAGGGAGTTTGACTGGGGTCTAATTTGACTGACGTCTTCACCATATTGAGTCTGCCAATCCTTGACCAGGTATTTTTCTCTTCGTAAGTTAACAGATTGTTAGCAGGAGCAATGTCAACCCCAGAAATTATTTTATTGGAAACTCTAACTTTCTTTTTCTTTTGAAGGCCACTCAATGACAAGAATAACAACAGTGGGAATCCAGCTTTGAACAACACCACATCTAACACACCAAGACAGAATACATCTGCTCCTATGAGAAAGCCAGGGCCTCTGCCTTCTAGCTTGGATGACTTAAAGGTGATCATTGCAAGTGGGGTTTATTCACCCATAAGTACCACAAAAATGTAAATGATTTGCCTAGCAGGTGTAGGTAGTTCCTAATAGATATTCAACTTTACCGCCAATAGGACAACCTTTATAGAGGTGCTTGCTTTTTACGTCCATTAAGTTTCCTTTAAAATGACCAGGAATAAATCTCCATCTATTGAGCAAATGCCATGTGCAAGCACCACACCACTCCTAACTCCAGAAGCAGATCTTTTTCTTCCCTATTCGTTGCCAAGTTTGGGAGAAGCAGGAAAACGTTAACAGTTGAGAACATGATCGCCAGGGCCATCCTTCCTGGGTTCTACCCCCGCTCAGCCTGCTGTTATCTGCGGTAGCTTGCACCAGTGATGCACCCTCTCCCCATCTGTAGAACGGGAATAATAATACCTGCACCTCATGTGAAGATTAACTGAAAGAATAAAGCACTTCTGGCAGTGTCTGGCACATGGTAATTACCCAGTAAATGTAACTGTTAGTAGCATCACCATGTCTGGTAATAAATCTTTTGATATAGTAAAGGAGTTACCCTCTAATAACCCTTGCTTTATCACTGGCCTTTCAAGTCCTTTAGGCCTACAGCTCTGTGTGTTTTTGTGTGTTAAAAAAAAAAAGGAACTGTCCCACTTTCATATATGTAGTAATACGGAGATGTCTGACAGATGGAGTCACCTTTTCCATCTCAGAAGTGCACTGAAGATTTGTGAGAACGTCATAACATGAAAAAAGAGATCTTATCTGTTTGTACTTCAGGTGTCGGAGCTGAAGACAGAACTGAAGTTACGGGGTCTTCCAGTGTCAGGCACCAAACTGGACCTCATTGAACGCCTGAAACCCTACCAGGAAATGAACAGCGGTGGTGCTGCTACTGGTGGCATCGTGGCCCTGTCGACATCTGCCATCGTCCCCGGTAACCCAGAAGTTACCCTGGCCCTGCCAGTGACAACACTGCAGAACTCCGTGACCAGCTCAGGGTCCACGTTCAAGGGAGAGCTGCCATCCGCTGGAACCGGCCACACAGCCCACGTGGACAGTGCTGCCTCCCCGCTGCCCATCTCGCCCGCTCCCTCTGAACAGTCCAGTCTCGGCGCCGAGGACGCGAGCGTGGCGGACACGTTCACCGAGATCATGACCATGATGTCCCCGACGCAGTTCCTGTGCTCGTCGCCTCTGCGAGCCACGAGCGCCGAGGACAGCCTCAGCCCCGCCAGCAGCACGCTGTCCACCCTGGAGCTCGACGCGGCCGAGAAGGACCGCAAGCTCCAGGAGAAGGAGAAGCAGATCGAGGAGCTGAAGCGGAAGCTGGAGCAAGAGCAGAAGCTCGTGGAAGTTCTGAAGATGCAGCTGGAGGTGGAGAAACGAGGGCAGCAGCAGCAGCAGCCGCAGCGGCCACTGGAGCCCCCGCCCGGCACCCCGGCCCCTCCGGTCGCCAAGTCAGACCAGGCTCGGGGCGGCACCGCTCCCGCCGCCAAGGACGAGGCCCTGGTCCCCGACGGCCCCAGCCTCGTGGCCAGCCAGACCCTCGTTGCCAAAAAGGCCATAGTGATCAAGCAAGAGGTCCCCGTGGCCCCGGCCGAGCCGCCCAGCCTCGTCCCGCAGTTTTACGTGAGTTCCCAGGGCCAGCCACCCGCCGGGGTGGCCCAGCCACAGGCTTTACTGACCACGCAGCTGCTGCTCCCCGTGTCCATCCAGGGCTCCGGTGTCACCTCAGTGCAGCTCCCAGTAGGCAGCCTCAGACTCCAGGTGTGAAGTGTGTCTTCTAACTCCTTTGCCTTACAGTTTGCATGGGCCAGAAATTGCTTATGGAGATTTCAGACCTGAGCTGCTTCATGAGTGCAGCCAAGTCTGGCTTCACGGTTGCAGGAAACGTGTGCACGTGTTGGGGGGGGGTTATTCGCAAACGCGAACAGCTAGCACTGTTTTTATATAGTAAAAACAAACAAGGGGTGCTTTTCCCTTTCTGCTGCCTTTCAGCCTTAGCACAGTATTATTATGTGTAGACATTTTAAAATACCAATGGCATTCTCATAATGATGACAGCCACTGTCCTGAGTGCTTTTTGTGTTCTAGGCACAGCATCAGATACTTTAGATGGCATGCTTCATTTAATCCTCCCTTCTCCCAGAAGACCCAAGTGAGAAAGCCCCCTTCTAGAAAGGAAACCGAGGCCTTCAGAGGTTTAATAAGTTGTCCAGGGTCAGAGGTGGCATTCAAGCCGAGGCCTCTTGACTGCAGAGCTCTTGCTCTCACGCCCACTCCTGTGGTCTGCCTCCTAAATGTAGTCCTTAAAAGCCACCACTGAGGTGAATGAAGATGCCTAAGCTAAGGAGAATGCGACCACAGATTCAGGAGTGAGGCTGGTATTGAGAAACGATGAAACACTGGTGAGCATGAAGTTTACTTTTATGCCAACGTTGCCTGCAGCCGTCTCTGTGCAACTCGATTTTGGAAGGTTTTTTTAAACAAAATGTGGGCCACAGTACACAGAAACCATTTGGAGTCCTGCTCCTGTACCTTGACCACCCAGAGGGGAGCAGTCTTATACCCCTGGGGTTAGGAGGCATGACCCAAGGGCCCTTGGCATGTTCTGAAGTCCTAACTCCCCTGTTTCATCTTTAGAGTGTCTGAAACCGAAAGTCTGCTCTGTGATACAGCTTTCCTAAACATTTGTTTTCCTGTCCAGCTCTTCCATTAGAGTTGACGTTTGAGGGACAGGAATTGCGTTTTATTCTGGGCCTGTGAACGCCCAGCCCGTGGCTGGCTCTCCCATAGGGAGCACATACTGCAGCTTAAAAGCAGGAATTTGCACAGTCAGGCCTCACAAATTTCCTTACTGCTATTAAAATTATTATTGTAACACCTGACCGTAGAGCTGCTGTAGGTTCTTTTGACTTCAGTCTTCTATTTTCCCCAAATTTTCAAATGAAAATCTTAGCCACTTACGAAACAGTAAGAGCATGGAAATAACTGGTCTGGTGTTTAATTCTCTGGTTTCAAACGAAGGTTCAAATTTATGTGCCAGTGAATTGAAGTATGTATCTATAAACATTTTATCTTATTTTTTTTTCAGATGTGATTCCCCAAGTGACCAGTTATTCCACATCTAAACTCTTCATTCTACCCTTGATTTTGACAATTCGTTTGAATTTTTTTTTTTTTCCTCCTAGACTCCACCACAAACAGGCATCCAGACTCAGCCTCAGATAGCAACTGCCACCTTGTCCTCAGGCCTGGCCCAGACTGCACCTCAGAAACAAGACACTTTCACGCCACATGTGCTCAGTCAACCTCAGCAAGTCAGAAAGGTTGGTGAATGCTAATAAGTGACAAACTGTTGCTGATTTTTATACTATCGTCCGCTGAACATTCAACAAGCATCTTTATAGGAGCCTCCTCCGTGGGAAGCTCCTGTTTGTTCTTTTCTGTGATCCATCTCCCACTGGGCGAGCTTTGGGTCAGATGCCATTTGGCTGCAGAAAGAGTTCTTTATTACTAAAAGATGGCTCAACTTAACAGTTAAGCCCCTTTTCCAAGAAAAGTTTCAAAACTATTTTTTCAATCCTCATATGTAGAATTTTCTAGGTTTTAAATTTTCTTTTCAAAGTAATCATTTTGTGGGGGGAAAAAAAAGTGCACTGGGAAAAGGTATTTGAAGGTGAAAAAGACACTTGTTAAAATGTTTATCTTGAGTGAGATCTTTATATATTTTTAAGAGTTTGCCTTCTCAGGGATTAAGAGCCAGGCGGCCTAGGTCTGGCTGTCGTTCTGGCTCACCACTTCCTCTGTGTTATGCCTCATGCAGGATTCATGTACCGTCTGAGTGTCATTTTCCCCATCTTTAAAATGATGGTGCTGATCTAGGGCTCAGTGTCCTCTACAGGACTTCTACTAAGAGTTCTGCTGAAGAGCCCCAAAAGTCATCCAGACTCCCTCTTATCCAGTAGGTGGAGCTATGTGCCCATCTCCTCGCCAGAAAAATCTTAAGGCCTCAAAAGTAGGTCTTACTATTTTAAACCTTGAGAATGATTAATCCCAGAGTTTTAATCTTCAGTGTAAAAGAACCTCGATAACTAGGTGTACCTGTAGATATGCCCCAGGCTGGTGTGAACTCTCTGGGCTAAGACAACTTGAGGAACAGACGGAAATGACCTCTTGGGACAGCGACAGTCATGTTAACACACATGCTGTCTTGGAATCTCCTCTGGGGAGCGCAGTGAGCACGGAGTTAGAGGTGGCCCCAAGATAACAGTTCAGTAAGAAACTTAGTGAATATTCAAATGGTAAGACAGTTTTCTTTGAGGGAGGAGAGAGAAAAACAATATATAGATGGATAAATAAGAAGAATATAGTTATAGAACTCATCACCCAGAGAAGTTGTACTGTTTGGAGGGATACACACACACACACACACACACACACACACACACACATACACATACACATATATTTTCATGCTTAAGGAATACTTATACACATTTATAATAAAAATATATAGGTTAAATTTTTCTCTTTCAGAATACTAGTAGTATAAAGTATATTAAAATTTTTATGAGCAAACCAGTTCTGTGAAATACATTTGCAAAATCAACATTATGGCCATACATTTGCAACAGGCCGTAAAACCTTTGGCTCTTGATGGGAGCTAAACAACACACTTCGTAATTCCACAGGAAGAAGTTCTCACCTCTGCCTGACAAAGCAGAAAACAGCTTCTCAGAAGGGGGCGGATTTTAAATGAGGCCTTGCAAGGATTTGGAGAAATTTTCAGAACAGTGGAAAATTGAGTGTGGCCACAGCCCATGTGGCCTTTCAGTTAGTTAGGATGGAAAAGGGGCCAGGTAGTGAGAAGGTTGACATGCCAGCCAAAGATGAGGATTTTACCCCAAAAAAAGAAGAGCCAGTGAGTGTGTGTGTGTGTGTGTGTGTGTGTGTGTGTGTGTGTGTGTAGACTGTCATCATGGCAGAGGGCTGACAGGCAGGTAGGCGCAGGTAGACAGCAGTGGCAGTTTTCCAGTGACGGATAGTGAGGACCCAGATCAGGGCAGCAGACCACAGGTCCCGACCCAGGAGGTGTGTCTGAGATGTGTGAGCACTGAGGGCTCCCTTTACCTAAGTTTCAAAAATAAATGAAGGCAAAACCAAGAATTTTTGCCCAGAGGCTGGGGGCAGTGGGAAGAAAGGGGAAAGTTTAATTTGGAACATATTAAATTTGAGATGTCCCAAATATATGTTTGTAAATGTTATAAGTGTGGCTTTGGCACTTGGGAGCAAGGCTGGAAGAGAGAGGTGGGCTTGGCAGCTATGAGCTAAAGAGCCATGAGAGCAGGTGAGGAGAATCATACTGAGCTTTCCCACAGCGCACTGCCCCCGCTGCTGTCCAAGACAGAGACCGCTGACGCTGGGGAATCGCGGCCTGTGGGCCACACCCAGCCCTGCCCGTGTCTGTAGGTGGAGCTGTCCTGAGCCACCCACGCTCACTCTCATCCGGGCTGTGTCGGGGCCGCAGGGCAGGGGCAAGCAGTTACAGCACGTGCTGCACAGTGCCCAACCCCTAAACTATATGCTCCGTGGCTTTCACAGAAAAGATTTGCCAACCCCTGTTCTATTTTTTTTTTTTTTTTTGGCTGCACTTGGGCTCAGTAGTTGGGCTCTAGAGTGCAGGCTTCAGTAGTTGTGGCTCACGGGCTCTAGAGTGCAGGCTCCAGTAGTTGTGGCTCACGGGCTTAGTTGCTCCGCGGCATGTAGGATCTTCCCGGACCAGGGCTCGAACCTGTGTCCCCTGTATTGGCAGGCAGATTCTTAACCACTGCACCACCGGGGAAGTCCCGAACCCCTGTTCTAAAATGTGGTTTTCTTTATTAGGAAGAGCAGAAGAACAAATTGATGGGCAAATATTTATTCATTACAGGTTTTCACAAATTCAGTATCCAATACAGTTGTTCCGTATCAGAGACCACCCGCTCCAGCGGTGCAGCAGCCCTTTATCAACAAGACAAACAACAGCATCCTTCAACCCAGAAGCACGCCACTTCCGTCCCTGCAGAACGGCCCCAACCCTCCCAACAAGGTAACCAACCAGCCCACGGGGCAGCTGTGCCAGCACATACAGGGTGCAGGTTCATCCCAGAGCCCCAGGCTTCGGTCCTGGACGGCCGAGAGTCAGCATTAACGGGGGGAAACAGCCGAAAGTCCCGGGATGGTACTTGTTCTGGGGCAGCTTAGCCATCAGCACAGTGAGGGTGGCCCGGCCCGCCGGCACCTCAGCCTCACCGCCCAGGATCCCCGGGAGGCCAGCCTGCCGCCGGGCTGACTCTCCTCCTCTGTCTGCCGCAGCCTGGCTCGCCCCCTCCGCCCCAGCAGTTTGCGGTCCAGCACTCTCTGTTTGGGAGCCCGGTCCCCAAGACGAAAGACCCTCCCCGCTATGAGGAAGCCATCAAGCAGACACGCAGTGCCCAGTCTTCCCTTCCAGAGGTAAGGAGGCCGCAGCTCTGATGTGGTGGGTCCTCTTCAGCTTGAAGCCCTGGTCTAAGATGGACTTGCCTCAAGAGAGAGACAAGTTTCATGACTAGGAACCTTGCTTGCCTTTTAAATGCTATTTAAAATCAAAATATCATTCACTTTGGAGACTCCCAGCGGTTTTCAGCAGCCGTATAACCTGCAGTTCCTATTTACTCAGAATTTCAGTGTTGGTTTGTCTTTAACTTCTCCTGGGGGCCAGAGGCGGGCTGTGTTGGGGATAGATGTGAGTGTGTGTGACCAGGGCACGCATTTTATACAGGTCCCTTTTCTAAAGCCACCATTTGTCAGGCCAGCATCAAACTGACCCTCTCCTGCCCGGATGGCCTTCCAGACTGCCCAGCACCCTCTGCTCCAGCAGGCAGGCTCACGCAAGCAACTCTGCTCATGTTCTGAGCAGATGCACTTCGGAAGGGACAGACTGAGGCCCTCCCGGCCCCGCCATGTACTGATTCCCGCCTGGTAACCGTGCGTCCCTCTCCTCTGAGCCTGCCTTGTTGCTTTGATGAAATAGGAGGAGCCGCACCTATTCCAGAGATGGAAAGAGGTAGAGCTCCTGCCTGTGAAAGCATCTGGCCTCCGGTGGGCGCCGAGAAACGACAGCCTCGTCAGACCTTACCCTGAATGCTCCTCCTGGGCTCGCTGCCTATTTAAAGCTGAAAACTCAACTCACTTTCAAGAAAGAACCCCGGCCTCACAAGAGGATGCAGGGGGTGAACGTGACGCCACCGCATGGGTGCTGACTGACAGTGGAGGGAGAGGTGTGCTGATCAGGGGCAGACCTGCTCGCACAGCCACAGCAGGCGCCCCGGCAGAGTCGCGCTGCTTCCCTCGCTCCCACAGTCCCCATGCAACTCCCTGGGGCCTCCTCGTGCAGGGGGGTGTGCGGGGCCGAGGACTCAGCACTTCCTGCGCAAGCGGCAGCCGTGCCGTGGCCACCTCGACCACGTGGTCGCCCCAGCGCGCAGCTGCAGACACTGCGCCATCGTGGCCGGAGCGCCCAGCCTGGCACACTCAACACAGGGCACGCAGGGAGCCCAGGCAGACAGCCTCCTCGAGGAAGCAGACAGCTTCCACGTGCTTCTTCGCGTCCACTTACTGCCGAAGGAAGGTGACTGATTGATTGTAAAATGTTCCTTCGGTTCCAGGCTCAGCCGGGGCCCCTATATGTGAGGAAAAGCCACATTTCAGAACTAGGTTTAGACATTTGCAAAAAGCATTGAAACAAATGGTGCTGGCCTAGGCTGTGCTCTCCTTGGTCCATCCAGAAGGAACGTATCTTCAAGAAAATCCTTCCAAATCTGGCTCTCACATACAGGTTACTCTGTACCATTTACTTCACCAGTGTGACGACAACAAAAGAATCATCCTCTCACCTTAAACCTAAGAGAGCTGACTGATCGGAATCTGGGCCCTTTGTCTGTCTCTGGTTCATGCATACAGACTGAGGGAGTCAAGTTCTGTTCAGGTGCGGAGCTAGCTGAGCATCAAAGTCCAGGGATTCTGAGGTTTTTAAAATACATTTACTCGGACTTCCAATTCCACTATTGGCTAATAAGTAAGGCCCTGCCAGTTCAGTCTTCCCACAGATAACAGCTATAAAGCCTGGTCATAACACATAAAGCAATTCTATGAAGTCACTGAAGAGTGACTAAAGGGCTTCCCTGGTGGCGCAGTGGTTGAGAATCTGCCTGCCAACCCGGGGGACACGGGTTCGAGCCCTGGTCTGGGAAGGTCCCACGTGCCGCGGAGCAGCTGGGCCCGTGAGCCACGACTACTGAGCCTGCGCGTCTGGAGCCTGTGCTCCGCAACGAGAGAGGCCACGACGGTGAGAGGCCCGCGCACCACGATGAAGAGTGGCCCCCGCTCGCCGCAACTAGAGGAAGCCCTCGCACAGAAACGAAGACCCAACACAGCCATAAATAAATGAATTAAATTAATTTTAAAAAAAAAGGTCTTCCAACAAACAAAAGCCCAGGACCAGATGGCTTCACAGGCGAATTAAAAAAGGAGTGACTAGAAAGAGTCATACTCTGATGAGGGGTCTGCACTGAGAGGAAGGGAGTTAGATGGCATGAGTTCCCTCTTTTTGCTGCTTTTACTCGGGGGTCAAGCTAAGTGGTGAGGTTACTGGTAGAAAAACTGCAGCCTTTATGCCTCGGGAAACCAGAGGACTGGTTCTTTCCCTTCTGGGTTGCTCTCAACTGAGAGAGGAGATGCCCAGGTTCTGTCTGCCCACATCTCTGGCTGAGCCCCAAGCCACACAGGTATGGAGTAGAGTCACAGGAGATCAGCTAAAGACAAAAGATCTGACCTGAGATTGGAACTTCTGCCCAAGAAACATTTTGAGGTTCAAGTCCAACCCAAGTTAACCGCCTACTAAAACAGAAGAAACCGTTCATCTGAGAAAAATGACAGAATACAGTCTCCACAATTTGATATCCATGGCAGCCATTCACGACTCGGCAGTATACAAAGAATCAGGAAAATGTGACCCTTTCTCGAGGGAAAAAGGCAATCAGCTCAGACCAACCCCCAGCTGATTTGAATGTTAGAATTCGCACACAAAGATTTTAAAACAACTATTATAACTATCCTCAATAATGTAAAAGAAAATATACCTGTAATGAAGGAAAAGATAAAGAATGTAAGCAGATATAGAAATGCTTTTTTTTAACGAATGGAAATTCTCAAACTGAAAATTACAGTGTCTGAAAGGAAAAAAATTATAGATGATCTTAGCAGAATGGAGATGGCAGAGGTAAAAAAGCGAACTTGAAGAAAAATCAATAGAATTTGTCCAATCTGAATAACAGAGGAAAAAAAAAAAAGATTTTAACTCATTATTGACCATGGGATTTTTGCAGAAATTAATGCCTGTGGCTGGCAATTTTTATTTTGGCCAGCCAAAAATTAATTCTGTTATTTCACTAACACTTTGTGGGTTATTACATTCAGTATTTACACCTGACACACCTGTAAAGTCTTCTAATTTTCATGAAATGTTGTCTTCAATCCACTCTTCCGTAGGAGCAAAGGAGCATTCTCCAGCACCGTGAGTTTCATTTTCACTTTCCACATCAGTATCAATCACTAAGGTTTTTTGTCTTTTTGTTGGTCTAATAGTCACATCATCTGAATCAGAACTATATTCTGAAATACTATCAGAACTTCTGAGACACTAGTATATATGTCGCTCAGACAATCAGAGAAAGTATCTGCATAAAATTCACTGAAAACTGCTTCACTCAAAATTTCGCGATGCATCATTTTTGAAAATTTACGTTTATAATAGACACAAGGTTGGAACAAAAACCTAACAGAGGAAATGTGAATGATAAGGACAATCATAAGTTGTATAATGAACCCTTGATCAATTTTAAGCTCTAACAACTTCACACAGTGATATTAATTGTATCACTCTCTAAAAATGTATTAATACATCTCTAGTCAATAATGTTCAGGTAACAAAAGACGTATTAATACATCTCCAGTCAATAATGTGTTAAAAAAGGTGAACAGAGCCTCAGAGACCTGTTATTTAACATCAAACAGTCTAACATGGGTATGATAGGGGTCCCAGGAGAGGAGAGAAAGGAATGAGGCAGGTAAAATATTTTAAGAAATAAACTGGTCAGTTTTTTTACAAATATGATGAAAGACAAGTTTACAGCTTTGAGATGCTCAATGAACACCAAATGGGATAAACAGAAGGCCTCATCATATCCCAGTCAAATTGCTGGAAGCCAAATTTAAAGACCAAATCTTGAAAGCATCAAGAGCAAAGCAGTACAATACACACAGGGTAACAACTACCGCTGACCCTTTAACAACCACCTTTGACCCTTGAACAACACGGGTTTAAACTGCACAGGTCCATTATACACTGATTTGTTTCAATAAATACATAGTACAGTACTATACAATCCATGGTTGGCTGGAACCATGGATATGGAGGGCCAACTATAAAGTTACACATGGGGCTTCCCTGGTGGCACAGTGGTTAAGAATCCTCCTGCCAATGCAGGGGACACGGGTTTGAGCCCTGGTCCGTGAAGATCCCACATGCCACGGAGCAACTAAGCCTGTGCACCACAACTACTGAGCCTGCGCTCTAGAGCCTGCGTGCTGCGACTACTGAAGCCCGCGCACCTAGAACCCATGCTCCGCAACAAGAGAAGCCACCGCAGTGAGAAGCCCGCGCACCGCAATGAAGAGTAGCCCCCACTCGCCACAACTAGAGAAAGCCCACGCGCAGCAGCGAAGACCCAAGGCAGCCAAAAATAAATTTAAAAAAATAAATTAAAAAAATTAAGTTATACATGGATTTTCAACTGCTCGAGGGTGGTGGGCAGTGTCCCTAACCCTCATGTTGTTCAAGGGTCAACTGTATTTGATTTATGGCTGACTTCCCATCAGAAACTATGGAAGCATGAAAAGAATGGAACGACATCTTTAAAGTTCTTGTGGGGGGCTGGGGCTGGGGCCACTGTCAACCCACAATTCTATATCAAGTAAAAATATCCTTTAAAAATGAAAGTGAACTAGAGAGAATTTCAGGTAAGGAAAAATTAAGAATTCATTACTAGAAAACCTGCATTATAAGAAATGACACTGTCTTGAGGGGCTTATAAAATTTATAGCTATAATACTTAAAATAACTAATAAAAGGATGGAGGAAATAAATGGATCTTTATGTTTACCAGGGTTTTATATTTTATATGGAATGGTACATTAAGTAGCCTATGAAAAATTTAGGGTGTATATTGTATACCTACAGTAATAACTAAATAAGTATCACTTTTTAAAAATAGAAAAATTAAGTTAGAATTCCCAAAAAAAAAAATCAATCTTTTTAAAGGCCAAGAAAGGAGGAACAAAACACAGGACAAATAGAAACAAATAATAAAATGGTAAATCCAAACGTAACCATATCAGCGATTATACAAGACATACTAGTGAAGTAAACAATACAATTTAAAATGCAGAAATTATCAGAATGGATAAAAAAATAGACCCAACTGTATGCTGTGAGGTGCTTTTAAGATACATCTGCAGATTCTTTGACATCCCTCCCTGGGCTGAACTTAGTGACTTGCTTCTAACATATAGAACTGGCAGAAGAGATGGTGTGTGGCTTCTGAAACTAGGTCATAAGAGCCACCCCGCTTGCGCTCTCTTGGACTGCTGGCTGTGGGGACCATGCTGTGTGGAGCGTCCAGCAGCGCTCTCTCTGCAGAGGCCCGTGTGAAGAGGAACTGAGGCCTCGCATCAACCACCACCACCTTGTCAGTCATGAAGTGAGTCACCTTTACAAGGACATTCTCCAGCCTTGAGATGGCTATAGCCCAGCCAGCATCTTGACTACCACATCCTTTAAGACCCCACGCCAGAACTACCCATCTAAAACCATTCCTAAATTCCTGACCCTCAGAAACTGTGAGAGAAAATCTGTTTAGTGTTTTAAGCCACTAAGTTTTTCCGGACTAATTTGTAATACAGCAATAGATAACTAATATATGCATCTGCAAGAGGCATACTTTAAATACAAAGACACAGGTTGAAAGTAAGTGATTGGAAAAAGATATACCATGCAAACAGTATGCATGAGAATTTCTGGAGTAAGCAGAAGATTAGAACAGACATTTTACCAAAGAAGATACACAGATGACAAGCAAGCACATGAAAAGATGCTCCACATCATTAGTCGTTAGGGAAATGCACATTAAAACCACAATGCAATACCACTACTCACCTGTTGGATGTCTAAAATTAAAATGACTGACCATACCAAGTGTTGACGAGAATGGAGAACAACTGGAAATATCCATTGCTGTGGAAATATAAAACAATATGATCACTTTGGAAAACAGCCATCTCTTAGAAAGTTGAACATATGCCTGCCCTATGATTCTGGCATCCCACTCCTGAATATTTACCCAAGAGAAAAGAAAGCGTGTGTCTATACAAAGACTTGTACACAAATGTTCACAGCAACTTTATTTGTAGTAGCCAAAAAATGCCAACAATCCAAACAAACTGATATTTCCATACAATGGAATACTTCTCAGCAATAAAAAGGAATGAACTGTTCTTCAGCTGTACTCTACAACATGGTTAAATCTCAAAAATTTATTACGTTGAATGCAAGAAGCCTCCTCTACCCTCCCCCTGCTAAAGAAAGTACATACTGTATGACTCCATTTACATAAAACTCTAGAAAACGTAAATTCATCTGTAATCAAGGAAAGCAGATCACTGGGTTGCCTGGGGATGAAAGGAGCATTGCAAAAGAGCATGAGGAAACTTTAGGGGAAACGGATATGTTCATTATCTTGATTGTGTTGATAGTTTTGTCGATGTATACATATGTCAAAGCTTATCAAATTGTATACTTTATGTAAGTGTAGTTTTTTGTATGTCAGGTAACTCAATAAAGCTGAAAAAATATAGTATGAGCACCTTTATACATACCTTGTATTTTTACATAAATGCAAATGAATAAAGACATTTTTAAAAGAAAGTGTCAGAGGCCTCTCAAAATGCAACCAGTGATAGAAAATAAGTGTATAAGTCGGCTGAGCTGGGTAAAAAAAAAAATCTTAGATTTTTACAATTTTTTCACCCCGTTCTCACTCTGTCAACTTACCAGCTGTGACACATTGGGAAAATGGCATAATGTCTCAGGTGACCTCAGTGTTTTCAAAATTATCAAATGAGAGATTAGGCTAGATGTTCTCATAAGGTCCGTAGTGCTCCCAGCTGTCTTAATGCTTCCAGGTTTGTACGAAAGAAAGCTAACGTATGTTCTCCTTTGTTGTAGATTTCCAATGCACACAGCCAGCAGATGGACGACCTCTTTGACATCCTCATTAAAAGCGGAGGTGGGTCAAAGTCACATCAGACCCCGTAGGGGTCTTATCACAAGTTCATGAAAGTTTTCCTCTAGAGCTCACAGCGTATCTGAGTAGTGAGAAACATATTCTTCTAATTCTACCTCAGTTTACTCTTTTAAATCTGTTAAGTTTAGGCGATTAAAATGAAGGAAAAGCCATTGTTTCACTATGACACAATAATTTAATAGATTTAGAAATAGATGTATGCCTGTTGAAAAAGATAGACTACCTCAAAATAGCACAGCAGAGCCAGATAGCACAGGAGAACCAGATTTAAAGTCCACATTGAAAAACTTCAAAACCTGCTCCACGTAAATGTTGTTGTGATGGGATAAAAATTCATTGTGCATTAATTTCATAAAACCTAGTTACCTAGCTTGGGCTCTAGTAACTTTATTAAAATTCAAAGGCAAGCACTTTCTACATATGATTGAAAATCTTAGATTTATACAATTTGTCATCTTAAAAAGGGATAAGGGACATTAACCACAAAAAAAAAAAAAAATCAAGGATCTCTCTGCCTCAGCTTACATATCTTCAAAAATAAGTGTAAAATCAGTATTTCAAAACTTCAAATGCTATTTTGGAATATTTTTAAAGTATTCTCAAATTACCTTGGTGAAAGAGTTTTATTCAGGTTTTTAAAGTGATCAAAATTTCTCCATTCATAGCAGGATTCTATTTGATTTTGAGGTTAATGATTTTGTCGTAATGTTTGACAAACATAGAAAATTCTTCATATTTGACTATAGATCTACATGTGCAAAGAGCATTTTCTCGCTAAGAACTATGTTGGCCTTGCAAATAATTTAAACTCATGATGTATATCTAAACTATGGAAATTAAAGAAATAGATACACCATGGCCTGAATTTAAGGTTAAAAAAAATAATAAAATGCTTTTTGCCAAATCTGGTGAAAATACTTTTTGAAGTGATTAAAAAGAATAATGTTTACAGCCTAAACTTGGAAATTAAAATATGACAAAGTCATAGTAACAAAATAACAATTGAGTTATTTTCTAAAAGGGATGATTTTTTATGGCAAAGTATCCAATGAGTATATTATTTTATCTTATTGTATACTAATACCAGTAATAATGAGAACAGAAATTTAAATAGTTGATTGTAAAACTAATTATTTAGACTGCACTTTCAGCTTTCAAAACAATTCTAGAGATGACAACAGAAAACGAAGAGCAGCGTAACTGTCCTAAAACACAGGCAGTGCACAGCCTGCAGTTCACGTACAGCAATCAGATTGCAGGTTCTTTCTCTCACCTATTTATGTATCCTAGTCACTGAATTGTGAGAGCGATTATTAAATACATGTTTCCTAATGTATCTGCATATAAATGAAACCAGTCAGATACTCATAAGAAAGTGAAAAAGATACTTTATTCAAATACATGTAGCTCAGTGAACACTGGTATCTATAGCAGATGGTCCATTAATTTGCTACGTGATCTGGCAAGGAATAACACGTAATTAATGCTTATTAAGACATTTACCAAATCCTCAAGATTTTATATGAACTCAGAAAATGAGACAAAGAAAAGAAAAATAAGGTAATCCACACCTCACCTTGGAAAAGATGTGTTAGCTTTAACTCAGAAATGACATAAAGAGAACATGGTATCTTTTAAGGACTTTATATAGAATGTGTAAATGGCTAAATTCAGCACACAGTTCAACTATAATGATAAAAAAAGAATATAATTAGAGCTTTCATAATATTAAGGATGTACTTCATGCCTGCACAAACTCAGGGTATCCACTTTGACATTCACTGTAAGGGTGGTGTGCCACTGTAACAGCAGATTCAAGGTAGAGGGTAAGACAGGAACCTGTCTTCAGCCTGGAATGACTGAGAATAAGAACCCAAGGATCAAATAATCTAAAACCATCGATTCCCACCTGGCCGTAGAGACTGCTTTTAATGCTTACTCTTACTAAAGAGAATTGAAAGCATATCAGAATGTTATCAGCTTAAATGTTTTATCTATTTAACTAAAATATCCATCATCCTAAAGGTTACCCAGGACTGTACCTGACCAACAGCATCCTCTTCCTAACTCTAAGGTGGACTGCATATAAGTCATCACAAAAATACAAAATAATTGCCCTGGTAATTAATAAAAAACGTTTAAATAGTACTAAATCATTATTAATTACTTCAATTATTTTGCAGAGATTTCCCTCCCTATAAAAGAAGAACCTTCTCCTATTTCCAAAATGAGACCAGTGACAGCCAGCATCACCACAATGCCAGTCAGCACAGTGGTGTCCCGGCCACCACCCCAAGTCCAAATGGCACCACCCATATCCCTAGAACCTATGAGCAGTTTATCCGCCAGCTTAGAGAACCAACTGGAAGCTTTCTTGGATGGAACTCTGCCTTCAGCCAGTGAAATTGCTCCACTGCAAAGCAGCAGCGAGGACAGGGAGCCCTTCTCCCTGATAGAGGATCTCCAGAACGACCTGCTGAGTCACTCAGGCGTGCTGGACCACTCACACTCACCCATGGAAACTTCCGAGGCCCAGTTTGCCGCGAGTACTCCCTGCCTGTCCCTTGACCTTTCTGACTCGAACCTGGACAACATGGAGTGGTTAGACATTACCATGCCCGGCACGTCCTCGGGACTCACTCCTCTCAGCGCCACTGCTCCGAGCATGTTCTCTGCCGACTTCCTAGACCCACAGGACCTGCCACTGCCATGGGACTAACGGCACAGATTTCTCATCCCAGATTCCATGAGGGTCAAGAAGATGAAGATGATTGGAGAAGGTCAGTTTTTAGAGACAGATCCATAGTTGCATCATTGCAATTATAATATGTTGTCACAGAAAGAATGGAGGGATGGTCAGAGGCTGGAAACCAAGTTTGAAAACATTTCATTGCATCCAGCAGTGAATGAATGTCTACGATTTAATATAGCACAGAGCCTTCTGAAAAAAAACACTACTCCAAGAAGACTTATGTGTTTCTCCAGACTTCAGTAAAGAATGAAAGGTACCTTTAGATAAAAACATGAAGCAGAGTAATGTGTGCAGGGCGGTGATACCAGGGCCTCTGGTCATCAGCTACATTTAAACCTCTGTGGTCACTTTGAGACCCTAAATAAAAGGCAAACGGCTCCACTCAAAAAGAAGGGAAGTGAGAGACCACTGCACAGGGTTATTTCCTAGAAATGGCCTGAGCCCAGCCCAAGATGCAGCAGGGGTCAAGGGCAGTGGTCAGCACCAGCCAGTTCAGTGACAGCTTCCCACTGAAGACTTGTTGGTTCCATTCAGAAACCAATGTAATTTTTTTGTGTGTTATAGTTTATTTTGTGATTTTGGGGAATCTTACTTTAGATCTCCAAATTTAAATTGAAATGGAAGATCTTCCACCATAACCAGACAGTGTCTACAAAATACTGTCATAAACAATCCACTGTAAGAAGTCAGGTGTACTGATAACACTGAAAATTCTACTCGCAGCCCTCTGGGTTGATTAGGTTGATTTTAATGTGTATCTTAGACATCTGTATGTGTGCTCTGACATTGTGATGTGTACAGCCTACACTGGAGTAAGGCATGAGGTACCCAGTGGTCCTACTTCTTGTAATAACTCGAATATTTCTGGAGTACTTGAGCCACATGTATTTCCGTATTTAAAGAATTGCTGACTAACTTTCAGGTAACCAGACCCATCTCAAAGAACCAAGAAAAGGCTTTAGCATAAAATACCTTTCTGAGCTGGTAAGTTGCAAAAGAGAAGGCAAGGGAGAAGTCTGTCGTCAACCTAGGACATTCCTACAACGGTTACAGGTGAGACAGTGTCGCCAGGTTGGCCAGTGGACCCAGCCCTGGCCGTCCTCTTCTCTGTCGCTTACCCCTGGTTACTGTTTTACAGGCTTGTAACTGGATGTCATACCTGAGCTCTCACTGTATCATCAAGCTGAAGATTGAAAAACTGGAGGTTTTATTAGTAGTTTTTTATATAGAAAAAAGTTGTATTTGTTGAGTAGTTTCATAATTTTCTACAATGCCAACTATCACAGGATTTCCAAGATTATTTCAATCAAGCTAGTCATTTAAGTAAGTATATGATAAAATATAAATACCTGAAAAAAACCCACCTGAAATCTACCCCAAAGTGCGGAGGTTTTTATTAAATAACATCACTGTGCTCTCCCCCTCACCTGTGTAAACCCTACGTGTGGTCAGGTTTTTTCTCTGGGTTGTTAAATGGTGAAAATTGCCTCTTGCAAGTCACTGTGGGAACCTGACCCACTACTTGGAAAGAGTCTGTGAATCATTTCTGGGTTTGTGTTTTGCCTAAGAACTGATCTTACTGTATATTTTTATTTCAGTTTGTAAATTTTACTACATGTAAGAAAAGTCCATTTTCCCAGTATTCAGTTGCCCACAGCCCTCGAGCCCTCAGTTGAAAGCCCTCCCAACTGGAAAGTGCTTCTGGATGATTCAAGCAGAGGCAGTCATGCACAGTGTGGTCTGCAGTAGGTACTTCGAGTGTTTAGCAATTGGTAATCCAACATGTAGGAGCCAGGAACCGTTAACCAGAGCGCCGCCATCTGACCAAGCCCAATGGGACAGTTAACGTCCTGGGCATGACGTGCATCTTGAGTCAGTTCCTTTCAGAGGGCCTGTGGCCAGGGGCAGGGCTATTGACCCGGGAAGGTACTTTTCTTAGGGGAAGTCTGGGTTTTTGTCTGGGGCTTATATGGTCCACACTTAAGACTCTAAGCATCGTCTTCATTCAGATTTAAATGGCTTATTAAGTTAGCACCAAATATCAGTGAGTCAGCAGGAGGCAACTGCACAGCTAGTGGTGCTGGCTCTTGTTGAGTAACTTTCTGTTTCCATCATCCCGAGTTGTGTACATAGATTGTTCTCTAGCCCTCAGCTCCCCTTAGTTGCTTTTTTAAAATAGATTTGAAACATGCCACAGGAAGGTTGCTCTCCAAAAATACACCCTGCATTGCAAAGAATGCCATCTCATGAGCCTGCTCTCTCGACTACAAATTGCTGAAGTGCCCACTTCACAGGTGTGTTCAGACCTTCACGTACCAGCATTTCCTTTAAAGGCAGGCCAGGGGCCTCTAGTACTGACCCTACCAGCCACCCACTCGCAGCATTCCACCCGGCCCTCCCGTCCTGGCTTGAGCAGCCAGCTGGGCCTCTGTGACACCACTGCTGCTCACCAGGGTCTCAGCTAATGTCCCAGGTTAGCGTGAGGACACAGACCGTGTGCAGCGACCAAGGTGACATTCTGTGATCACAGCCCCTCTGCCCTAACTCAGTGAACGTGACGGTAAGCGCAATGGGAAAGGCGTGTGTTTACCAGAGAGGACGGTTTTGGGTTTGAGGTGAGCTTCACAGCCCTTTAAACAGAGGGCAGAAGCGCTGGTTGGATTTTCAAGTGTTCATGTGTGTGGTTTAGAAGTGGTGCTGTTGTACACCATCCTGTAGAATAGCATACTGCCAAGCAGAAAACCAACTCCTAGAAACATTCTCTCATATCCAGTCTTATTTCCTAAATATTCCTGAAACCCAGTAGTATCAAGCTTACCCTGCTCGTGTATACAGGTATCAGGTCTTGTCATTAAGGGTGGGATGAATAGAAAGTTACACCGAAGCTTCAGGCGTATGTGGTCATCTTGTACATTTCAGCAAAGCATGTACTAGGAAACCTCTTAGGACAGTGTGAGTGCTTCACGTTCTAGTGTTTTTCCTGAAATGTGCAATCTACTGTATAGTACCTGCCACATATTTGTACATAGATGTAGTCTGAATTCATGGAACTTCTTGCTCAGACACTATTTGTGTTCGTTTTATATGAATATTTTTATGGCACTAAAGAGATCTTACTTAAAATTTGCTTTTTACAAACTGCACGGTTGTGTGATCTATGGAAGTGCCATTTCAGAATCGTGGCAAAGGCAGTGCGGTGTTGCCCCCTAAGCTGCCACCTGTAGAGGGCACCATCACAAGCTGTGCAGTCGGTGGACCCCGAGTGATGATGGATCAGGAGCGTTACCCATTTTGTCACCAAAGCTGACTCAGGCTTCCTCTACCCCAGATCATTCCAGGCCACACAGCTTTCTCCAGAGTCCTTTCGGAATTCCCAAGCTGAAACCAGCCACAGCAGTGCCGGGACCGTCCCTTTACTGTCCGCAAACAGCCTTTGGCCGGGTTTGCGCCACACCCTCACGCTGTTTCTGGGGCCCATCTGGTGGCTCCTGCCATGAGCCAGGTGGAGGGCGGCAGCCAGGGGCTGTTTCAAGAACTTCCAAGAGACTAGCTGTCGGTGTCCAGCAGCAGAGCCACCCGGGGCTCCACAGCAGGTTCACAAGTAGCCCTCTGCCTGTCGCCATCCGTCACCACCACATCAGTCCCGACCACTGGCACCGGAGCAGGACACCAGGCAAAGTGTCCCCTGCCTGGAGGCCACAAAATTAGCCCACACTCTCAAAGAACACTAACTGGAAGGTCAGGGTTATCAAGGAACCCAGCTCACAAGTGCAGAAATGTGTATTTGGAGAGCACCCTCACTGCATTTCAGCGCATCTTTTAAGTGGTTTCAGTCAAAACTGGAAAATAACAATTAATACATAGTCATTCTTCTTCCTGGTTCAGACCTTTGATAACTTGCTCATTCAGCGATGTTTCTGAGCTACGTTTTTACTTGTGAAGTGACTGCATGGCAATAAGCAGGTCTGTGTTTGTCCCCATTCACCCTTTCTTGCAGTATTTGAGGAAATGCATCATTGCAAAGGGTTTCTACCTGAAATCTCTGATTTGAGGCCTGTAATTCAAAAAGCTGCACATGTTTACAAAAGAGCTCTTCCCTTCCATGCAAACACGTTGCTCTGTGAATCATTGGAAAATGTCACGATTCTGTGACAAGAGGGTGGCAATCTCGGATCTGCAAGGTGCTGTCTGGAATCAGATAAAACATGTCATTGGCGATCTCAACATAGCTGTCGTGTTCAACAGAGCTTTGTGCCAACTACTAAGACAAAGCTTTAACCAAGTTCATAGAATCACCGAGACTCATAACGATTACCTCTCCACATTATGCTGTAAGGAAACTTGCTGATTTAGGAGGAGGAGGAGGAAGCATTTAGGAAAGGGTTTAGTTGCTACCAAAAGCACTTAACCTCGAATAACTAATAGTAATGCAAACTTGCTTCAATGGAACCAAAGGCATTGCCAAGTATCTGCCAAAAGGAGGCACTTTTTATTTAAAATTTGAGACTAATGAGATCTCAAAAATCAGTCCCAAAAAGGTATTATCCATTTAAGGTTATAATTTTCACAAAGATGTAGATATTTCTCTATTGTTTTCATGTAAAATAGTATAGATTTGTTTTGTTGGGTTAAGAGTAATACGTATTCAGCAGTAATACAGAGTTTTTTCCTTTCTACGTACAAATTAGTTTTCTTCTCTTGCTTGCAATAGAAATGCGATGTGATAGGTGTTTCTCTTCTTATTTTCATTGTCACATTATGTCTTAGCATCTCACTTTATGAAAAAAAGGAGAAAGATACCAATCTGCAGAGCCCTGCTTATCAAAGCACTAGTTTAATAAACAAAAAATTATGGCAATCGGGGGTCCATTCATGTATTGCCTTTATGTTGTTTTTTAAAAGAAAAACCATGATGCCTTTGTATTTGCTGTTTGCACCCCTGAAATCAATTCCATATCATGTTTGAATGCCATACATTTTGCACATGTACTGTACATAGGTAATGCATACTGTATTTTTATATGTGTGCACATTTATCATCAGATCTTTTGTACATAGTGGCCGTATTGTAGCTGATCGGGAAATGTTTGATATCTCAGCAATTTTGCATTTTTGTGTCTCAAATAAAAACATTTTGATGTACTATGATTCTTGCTATGCAGAGGAAAGACCACATGCTATGGGTCAGGAGAGCTGAGGGGGGCGGGCAGGGAGGAGACACTGCCTTCAGAGCAAGCCTTACAGCAGTCACCAAACACAACGAGCGGGCGTGCTGAGGCAGGTTTTGTGAACCACACATCCAGTGCACACATCCCCTTCCCCAGGTCCAGGATCGTGGGATACAAAATAGAAACAGGTAACTAGCTGAACTTGACCATGATGAGATTTGACACCAAAACCGTGTGCATTCTCCCACAATCATAAGGAAACCCCGAATGAGAGACGTGGCGAAGGCCGTGGTCCCCCGGGGTGGGTGTGTACACACATGCCTGGGGAAAACTGGCTCACGCTTTGACAGTAATAAATGAGCCACCAACAACATTCCCAAAAGACCCGGGTAATCCTTCAGTTCAGCCACATTTCAGAAGCAACTATTTATATGAGGTGCTTTTATAGACCAAAAGAAATGGTCTTTAGAATTCAGTTTATTTTAGTAAGATGGCATTTGATTTTCAACCCAGAAGCCCATGGTTAAAATAGAGTTTTGATGACATAAAATGGTAATGGGTAAACCTGACTAACAGCCAAAACCTTCATATCAATATCTGACTATGAAAGTGGGTATCGTATCACCCTCAGAGAGGGAGAAAAGAAAGGTCACTGGTTACCTAACTACCGCAAAATGTGCATTATCCGCTACCTTTAGGGACCAAGGGAGCAGCCTCAACAGACCCGTAAGTGGACGATGCTTCCAACGGACTAAGACATTTGTAACATCACATGTTACCAGCCAAGATCCTTCCCTCAGGGAGAGAAAATCATGTCCGAGGGAACAGAAAGTGCCCCAGGCAGTCCCAGGAATGAGCAAGGGACAGAACTGGGAGCTTTAGGGAAGGTGCTGGAAGAGATGTGTTAGGACGTGTAAAGGACATTCCAAACAGAGAAAACCACTTGGGTGAGGTCAGAGTAAAGAAGAGATTTTGGCTGAGGCCCTGCTCTGTGCCAGGCCGAGGGCTAGATGCCGGAGTTGGGCTGAAGGACAGAATCTGGCCAAGAGGTGCTGGGAAGCAAGGTCTGGAAGGGTCGACAGCGGAGCATTTAAGGATCCCAGACCTCAAAGGGCTTAAGACTTCTGGAGATGATTCTGTTTTCTTTGGGTAATACAGGCCTTCGAAAGCCTTTTAGATAGTGGACACAGTCATCATTTAGCACCTTTGTAATCCTCTGCAGCACACTTGCTCTAGGATCGACAGGACTACAAAAGCACTTGTAAACACAGACACACCCACACACTTCGTGATGGCTGGAAATGAATGACACCTAGGGAAGACCAGCTTCAGGACAGATGTAAACTACATGTCACCAACAATTCTATGTGCCACATAACCCTCTTGAAGATTTCCCAAGTCACCCAACGACCATTCCTTTGCCCCTCAAATAGCTTAGCTTCCCTTTCTGATGGATATTAACTTTCAGAAAGAAACCCTATTTGGACATCCTGGCTATCTCTTCTGCTAATTTTTATGACAAGTTATTACAACTAACCCCACAATGTGTACTTGGACAAAAAACGAGGCCACTAATCAACTGTCTGACTGCCCCTCGTGGATATGACCGTGTGACAGATCACTCCAGGAGGAAGCTGCTGACATGGCCCTGTGGGTGGTAACCAAAGTGCGTACACTCACCCTTCTCCCCACGTCCCTGGTACACAGCGCCAAGGCGCAGGAATGCAAGTGGAGACAGGTTAATAGAAACAGCAGCAAACGTAGTAAATAAATGCTGCTAAATGCCAGGCCCTGTGCCAAACACTTTATGAATAAAACCCTCGTTTAATAAGTCTACGAGCAAGGAACTCTTCCTATCCCCATTTAATAGATGTGGCAACTAAGGACAGAGAACGGAAATGTCTTGCCCGAAATTACAAAGAAAGCAGAGTGTGGATCTGAGACCAAGCTTCTGACATCCCAGAACCCAGATCACTTCTGTAGACTCGGTACATTCACTCCAACGTCTTTGTTCAGATACATGACAAAACCAATTGATTATAGCAGACTTAGTTCATGTCAATCATGAGGTTCACCCCAACTGGGCGTCGCTCAAGTCTCCTCAATCTCACACATTTTACAAAGTAGCTACTCACATGGATGGTTAACAGCATCCACAGTGCGGCTTGTACTAGGTTAACTCCAACCAGAACCTGGGTTACAAGACTGGGGCATCTTAAGTGAAGCCCACGGGTGGGGCCACACACAATGACTCACAAAACTGCCTACCTGGGCTGGGTACCTGGAGCCACTTGAGCACACCCAAACACCCAGCAGTCATAGAGCAATTTTACAATATCTAGTAAAGTTGGAGATACAAACTCTGCAACTCAACTTTTCTGATACTCATCCTTGAGAAACATGCCCACAGGCAATCACGTGCAAGAATTAACACAAAAGCATAGTTTACAAAGCAAACACTGAAAACGACCTGTATGCCTTTCATTTTGCGGACATTTAAACATAGGAATTTACACAAATGAACTAAATCTAATGTGCCAATGTAAATCAATCTCAAAATAAAATGCTGAGGGAAAGAAAAGTGCAGAATGAAGCCTACATAATTCAAGTAACATTTTAAATCAACAATGCTGTTCACTTTTTTATATAAAATATAAAAATATGGGTGGTAAGGACTCATGTCAATACCAAGATTCAAGATACTTGTGGAAAGAAAAGGAATTAGATTGCAGAGAATGTAAAGTAGGCTTCAATTAATATTGAATGTTTTATTTATTTTTTTCTATATTTTATTTCTTTAGTAATTCTATAGTCATCTAGCAAAATATTAACACTTGTTTACTGGCAGTTGATTTCTTTATTCTCCCTATTCTTTTCTGTGAGTTGGAAATAGTTCCTATTCCAAAAAAAAAAAAAAAAAGGACTTCCCTGGCAGTCCAGTGGTTAATAAGACTCTGCGCTTCCACTTTAGGGGGCGCAGGTTCAAACCCTGGTCAGGGAACAAGGATCCTGCATGCCATACGGTGCGGCCAAAAAAAAAAAAAAAGATAACCTTAAAAAGAATATTACACAGGAATACATTGAACAACTGCATGCCAATAAATTAGTTAACTTAGGTAAAATACATAAATTCCTAGACAGACACAAACTACCAAAAATTGACTCAAGAAGAAAGAAAAGCTGAAAGCTTTTCCTTTAAGATGAGGAACAAGACAAGGATGCCCAGTCTTACCGCTTATTCAACATAGCATTGGAAGTCCTAGCCAGAGAAATCAGGCAAGAAAAAGAGATAAAAGTCATCTAAATTGGAAAGGAAGAAGTACAACTGTCACTATTTGCAGATGACATGTTATTATATAGAGAATACCCTACAGAGTCCACCAAAAAGTGTTAGAACTAATAAATTCAGAAAAGTTGCAGGATATAAAATTAATATACAAAAATATGTTGCACTTCTATACACCAATAATGAACTATGAGAAAGAGAATTAAGAAAATAATCCTGTTTAGAATTTCATGAAAAAGAATAAAATAATGGGTTGGCCAAAAAGTTCGTTCCATAAGGTGTTACGGAAAAACCCGAACGAACTTTTTGGCCAGCCTAATACTTCACAATAGATTTAACCAAGGAGGACTTCCCTGGTGGTGCAATGGTTAAGAATATGCCTGCCAATGCAGGGGACACAGGTTTGATCCCTGGTCCGGGAAGATCCCACATGCCGCAGAGCAACTAAGCCCATGCGCCACAACTACTGAGCCTGCGTGCTGCAACTACTGAAGCCCGTGTGCCTAAAGCCCGCGCTCCACAACAAGAGAAGCCACCACAATGAGAAGCCCGCGCACAGCAACAAAGAGTAGCCCACGCTCGCCACAACTAGAGAAAGCCCATGCGCAGCAACGAAGACCCAATGCAGCCAAAGATAAATAAAATTTTTAAAATAAATAAATTTAACCAAGGAGGTGAGAGACCTGCATACTGAAAACTATAAGACACTGATGAAAGAAACTGAAGACACAAATAAATGGAAACATATTCCATGCTCATGGACTTGAAGAATTAATATTGTTAAAATGTCCATACTACCCAAAGCAATCTACGGGTACAATTCCGATCAAAATTCCAATGGCATTTTTAATGGAAATAGAACAAACGATCCTCAAATTTGTATGGAACCACAAAAGACCTCCAAATAGCCAAAGCAATTTTGAGAGAGAAGAACAAATCTGGAGGCACATCACATTTCCTGTTTTCAAACTATACTCCAAAGCTATAGTAATCCAAACAGTATGGTATTGGCATAGAAACAGATACATAGGGGAGTTCCTGGTGGCCTAGTGGTTAGAATTATGGGCTTCCACTGCCACAGCCCTGGTTCAATCCCTGGTCAGGGAACTGAGATCCCACAAGCTGTGCAACACAGCCAAAAAACAACAACAACAACAAAACACAGACACACAGATCAATGGAACACAACAGAAAGCCCAGAAATAAACCCACACATATATGGTCAACTAATCTATGACAAAAGAGCCAAGAATATACAGTGGGGGGAAAGACAGTGTCTTCAATAAATGTTACTGGAAAAACTCAATATCCACATGCAAAAGAATGAAATTGGACCCTCACCTCATCTGGCACCACACACAAAAATTAACTCAAAATGGATTAAAGCCTTAAATGTAAGTCCTGAAACCATAAAACTCCAAGAAGAAAACAGAGGAAAAGCTCCTTGACATGGGTCTTGGCAATGACTTTTTAGATATACCAAAAGCACAGGAAACAAAAGCAAAAATAAACAAGTGGAACTCAATCAAACTAAAAAGCTTCTGCACAGCAAAGGAAACAATCAAAAAAATGAAGAGGCAACCTACAGAATAGAAAATATTTACAAACCATATATCTGATAAGGGGTTAATATGCAAATCATACAACTCAATAGCAAAACCAAAAACAAATAACCCATCTAAAAATGGGCAAAGGATATGAATAGACATTTTTTCCAAAGAAGACACAGGCATACTTTGTTTTACTGTGCTTTGCTTTGTTGCACTTCACAGATAGTGCATTTTTTACAAATTGAATATCTGTGGCAACCCTATGTCAAGCAAATCTATGGGTACCATTTTTCCAACAGCATTTGCTCATTTCATGTCTGTATGTCACATTGTGGTAATTCTCAAAATATTTCAAACTTTTTCATTATTACTGTATTTGTTACAGTGATCTGTGATCAGCAATCTTTGACTTTACTACTACGGCTCACTGAAGGTTGAGATAATGGTTAGCATTTTTAGCAATAAGTATTTTTAAGGTATGTACATTGTTTTTAAGTGTACATAATGCTATTGTACACTTAATAGACTACAGTATAGTGTAAACATAACTTTTATATGCACTGGGAAACCAAAACATTCACGTGACTCGCTTTACTTACTTTGCAGTGGTCTGCAGCTGAACCTGTAATACCTTTAAGGTATACCTGTAAAAATGGCCAATGGGTATATGAAAAGCTGCTCAACATCACTAATCATCAGGGAAATGCAAATGAAAACCACAATGGGATATTAACTCACACCTGTTAGGATAGCTCTTATCAAAAAGACAAGAGATAACAAGTGTTGATGAGGATGTGGAGAAAAGGGAACCACTGTGTACTGTTGGTGGAAATGTAAATTAGTACAGTCTTTATGGAAAATAGTATGGAGGTTCCTCAAAAAATTAAATATAGAACTACCATATGGTCTGGCCATCCCACTTCTGGGTATATATCCAGAGGAAATGAAATCAGTATCTCAAAGAGATATCTTCACTTCCATGTTCATTGCAGCATTATTTACAATAGCCAAGATACAGAAACAACCTAAGTGTCCATCAACAGATGAATGGATAAAGAAAATGTGATACACACACATGCAAGAATATTATTCACTCTTATAAAAGAAGGAAATCCTGCCATCTGTGACAACATGGATAAAACCCAAGAGCATTATACTAAGTGAAATAAGTCAAACAGAAAAAGACAAATACTGTACATGATCTCACTTATATGTGGACTCTAAAAAGGCCAAACTCGCAGAAACAGAGAGTAGAGTGGTGACTATCAGGGGCCGGGGTAGGGGAAGGAATGGCGAGATATTGGTCAAAGGGAACAAACTTCCAGTTATAACATGAATAACCTCTGGGGACCTAATGTACAGTATGGTGAAAACAGCTAACAATACTGTATTGTATTGTATTGAAATTTGCTAAGAGAGTAGATCTTAAGTATTTTAATCACACACCAAAAAAAAATTGGTGACTATGTGAGGTAATAGATGTGATAATTAGCTTGTCTATGGTTATCCTTTCACAGTGTGTAGGTATATCAAAATATACCTTACATATATACAGTTGATTATACCTCAATAAAGCTGGGGGGGGGCGGGAAATGAAAAAGTGCTGAACAAAAAAAACTGTCAACCAAAAATTCTATATACAACAAAGTGTCCTTCAAAAGTGAGGAAGAAATTAATACATTCCCAGATAAAAGCTAAAGGAGTTATCACCACTAGACCTGCCCTGCAAGAAATGCTAAAGGGACTCCTTCAAGTTGAAACGAAAGGATGCTAGACAGTAACTCAAAGTCCTATGAAAAATAAGGTTCTCTGGTAAAGGTAAATATATGGACAAGTAAAAACCTGTATTATTGTCACTTTGGATCTTAACTCCACTTTTTATTCTTTCATAGGATTTAAAAGAGAAAAGCATAAACATAATTCTAAATCTATATTAGTGGGTACATAACATGTAATGATGTAATTTGTGACATCAATAACAAAGGTGGGTGTAGAGGAGCTGTAAAGAAGTAGAATTTTTGTATGTGAGCAAAGTTAAATAGTTATCAGTTTAAATAGATTGTTATAACTTTAGGATGTTAAATGTAACCACTACAAACAAAATACATGGAGAATATACACAAAAGAAAATAAGAAGGGAGGAGATTGGTTCAAGATGGAGGAGTAGAAGGACGTGCTCTCACTCCCTCTTGCGAGAGCACAGAAATCACAACTAACTGCTGAACAATCATCGACAGGAAGACACTGGAACTCACCAAAAAAGATACCCCACATCCAAAGACAAAGAAGAAGCCACAATGAGATGGTAGGAGGGGCGCAATCACAATAAAATCAAATCCCATAACTGCTGGGTGGGTGACTCACAAACTGGAGAACACTTATACCACAGAAGTCCACCCACTGGAGTGAAGGTTCTGAGCCCCACGTCAGGCTTCCCAACCTGGGGGTCCGGCAACAGGAGGAGGAACTCCTAGACAATCAGACTTTGAAGGCTAGCGGGATTTGATTACAGGACTTCGACAGGACTGGGGGAAACAGAGACTCCACTCTTGGAGAGCACACACAAAGTAGCATGTGCATCAGGACCCAGGGGAAGGAGCAGTGACCCCATAGGAGACTGAACCAGACCTACCAGCTACTGTTGGAGGGTCTCCTGCAGAGGTGGGGGTGGCTGTGTCTCATTGTGAGGACAAGGACACTGGCAGCAGAAGTTCTGGGAAGCACTCCTTGGCGTCAGCCCTCCCAGAGTCCGCCATTAGCCCCACCAACGAGCCCGGGTAGGCTCCAGTGTTGGGTCGCCTCAGGCCAAACAACCAACAGGGAGGGAACCCAGCCCCACCCATCAGCAGACAAGCGGATTAAAGTTTTACTGACCTCTGCCCACCAAAGCAACAGCCAGCTCTACCCACCACCAGCCCCTCCCATCAGGAAACTTGTACAAGCCTCTTAGATAGCCTAATCCACCAGAGGGCAGACAGCAGAAGCAAGAAGAACTACAATCCTGCAGCCTGTGGAACAAAAATCACATTCACAGAAAGAGAGACAAGATGAAAAGGCAGAGGGCTATGTACCAGATGAAGGAACAAGATAAAACCCCAGAAAAACAACTAAATGAAGTGGAGATAGGCAACCTTCCAGAAAAAGAATCCAGAATAATGATAGCGAAGATGATCCAGGACCTTGGAAAAAGAATGGAGGCAAAGATTGAGAAGATGCAAGAAATGTTTAACAAAGACCTAGAAGAATTAAAGAACAAACAAACAGAGATGAACAACACAATAAGTGAAATGAAAAATACACTAAAAGGAATCAATAGCAGAATAACTGAGGCAGAAGAACGGATAAGTGACCTGGAAGACAGACTGGTGAAATTTACTGCCACAGAACAGAATAAAGAAAAAAGAATGAAAAGAAATGAAGACAGCCTAAGAGACCTCTGGGACAACATTAAACGCAACAACATTCGCATTATAGGGGTCCCAGAAGGAGAAGAGAGAGAGAAAGGACCTGAGAAAATCTATGAAGAGATTAGAGTCGAAAACTTCCCTAACATGGGAAAGGAAATAGCCACCCAAGTCCAGGAAGCGCAGAATCCCATACAGGATAAACCCAAGGAGAAACACACCAAGACACATAGTAATCAAACTGGCAAAAATTAAAGACAAAGAAAAATTATTGAAAGCAGCAAGGGAAAAACGACAAATAACATACAAGGGAACTCCCATAAGGTTAACAGCTGATTTCTCAGCAGAAACTCTACAAGCCAGAAGGGCGTGGCATGACATTTTAAAGTGATGAAAGGAAACAACCTACAACCAAGATTACTCTACCTGGCAAGGATCTCATTCAGATTCGATGGAGAAATCAAAAGCTTTACAGACAAGCAGAAGCTAAGAGAATTCAGCACCACCAAACCAGCTCTACGACAAATGCTAAAGGAAATTCTCTAAGTGGGAAACACAAGAGAAGAAAAGGACCTACAAAAACAAGCCCAAAACACTTAACAAACTGGTAATAGGAACATACATATAGATAATTACCTTAAACGTGAATGGATTAAATGCTCCAACCAAAAGACACAGGCTCGCTGCATGGATACAAAAACAAAATCCATATATATGCTGTCTACAAGAGACCCATTTCAGACCTAGGGACACATACAGACTGAAAGTGAGGGGATGGAAAAAGAATTCCATGCAAATGGAAATCAAAAGAAAGCTGGAGTAGCAATACTCATATCAGATAAAATAGACTTTAAAAAAAGAATGTTACAAGAGACAAGGAAGGACACTACATAATGATCAAGGGATCAATCCAAGAAGAAGATATAACAATTATAAATATATATGCACCCAACATAGGAGCACCTCAATACATAAGGCAACTGCTAACAGCTATAAAAGAGGAAATTGACAGTAACACAGTAATAGTGGGGGACTTTAACACCTCACTTACACCAATGAACAGATCATCCAAACAGAAAGTTAATAAGGAAACACAAGCTTTAAATGACACAATAGGCCAGATAGATTCAATTGATATTTATAGGACATTCCATCCAAAAACAGCAGATTACACTTTCTTCTCAAGTGCGCACAGAACGTTCTCCAGGATAGATCACATCTTGGGTCACAAATCAAGCCTCAGTAAATTTAAGAAAACTGGAATCACATCAAGCATCTTTTCTGACCACAACACTATGAGATTAGATATAAATTACAGCGGGAAAAACGTAAAAAACACAAACACATGGAGGCTAAACAATACGTTACTAAATAGCCAAGAGATCACTGAAGAAATCAAAGAGGAAATCAAAAAATACCTAGAGACAAATGACAATGAAAACACGACGATCCAAAACCTATGGGATGCAGCAAAAGCAGTTCTAAGAGGGAAATTTATACCAATACAATCCTAGCTGAAGAAACAACAAACATCTCAAATAAACAATCTAACCTTACACCTAAAAGAACTAGAGAAAGAAGAACAAACAAAACCTAAAGTTAGTAGAAGGAAAGAAATCATAAAGATCAGAGCAGAAATAAATGAAATAGAAACAAAGAAAACAATAGCAAAGATCAATAAAACTAAAAGCTGGTTCTTTGAGAAGATAAACAAAATTGATAAACCATTAGCCAGACTCATCAAGAAAAAGAGGGAGAGGACTCAAATCATTAAAATTAGAAATGAAAAAGGAGAAGTTACAACAGACACCACAGAAATACAAAGCATCCTAAGAGACTACTAGAAGCAACTCTATGGCAATAAAATGGACAACCTGGGAGAAATGGACAAAATCTTAGAAAGGTGTAAACTTCCAAGACTGAACCAGGAAGAAATAGAAAATACGAACAGACCAATCACAAGTAATGAAATTGAAACTGTGATTAAAAATATTCCAACAAACAAAAGTCCAGGACCAGATGGCTCCACAGGTGAATTCTATCAAACATTTAGAGGAGAGCTAACACCCATCTTTCGCAAACTCGTCCAAAAAATTGAAGAGGAAGGAACACTCCCAAACTCATTCTATGAGGCCACCATCACCCTGATACCAAAACCAGACAAAGATACTACAAAAAAAGAAAATTACAGACCAATATCACTGATGAATACAGACGCAAAAACCCTCAACAATATACTAGCAAACAGAATCCAACAACACATTGAAAGGATCATACACCATGATCAAGTGGGATTTATCCCAGGGATGCAAGGATTCTTCAATATAAGCAAATCAGTCAATGTGATACACCATATTAACAAATTGAAGAATAAAAACCATATGATCATCTCAATAGAGGCAGAAAAAGCTTTTGACAAAATTCAACACCCATTTATGATAAAAAACTCTCCAGAAAGTGGGCATAGAGGGAACCTACCTCAACATAATAGAGACCATATACGACAAACCCACAGCAAACATCATTCTCAATGGTGAAAAATTAAAAGCATTTCCTCTAAGATCAGGAACAAGACAAGGATGTCCACTCTCAACACTATTATTCAACATAGTTTTGGAAGTCCTAGCCACGGCAATCAGAGAAGAAAAAGAAATAATAGGAATACAAATCGGAAAAGAAGAAGTAAAGCTGACACTGTTTTCAGATGACATGATACTATACATAGAGAATCCTAAAGATGCCACCAGAAAACTACTAGAACTAATCAATGAATTTGGTAACGCTGCAGGATACAAAATTAATGCACAGAAATCTCTTGCATTCCTATACACTAATAATGAAAAACCTGAAAGATAAATTAAGGAAACACTCCCATTTACCATTGCAACAAAAAGAATAAAATACCTAGGAATAAACCTACCTAGAGAGAAAAAAGACCTGTATGCAGAAAACTATAAGACACTGATGAAAGAAATTAAAGATGATACAAGGGGCTTCCCTGGTGGCACAGTGGTTAAGAAACTGCCTGGCAGTGCAGGGGACACGTGTTCGAGCCCTGGTCCAGGAAGATCCCACGTGCCGCAGAGCAACTAAGCCCGTGTGCCACAACCACTGAGCCTGCACTCTAGAGCCTGCGAGCCACAACTACTGAGCCCGTGTGCCACAACTACTGAAGCCCGCACGCCTAGAGCCCACGCTCTGCAACAAGAGAAGCCACCGCAATGAGAAGCCCGTGCACTGCAACGAAGAGTAGCCCCCACTCGCCACAACTAGAGAAAGCCCGCGTGCAGCAACAAAGACCCAACGCAGCCAAAAATAAATAAATAAATAAATAAATAAATAAATAAATAAATAAATAAATAAATAAAATACATTTTTAAAAAAATGATACAAACAGATGGAGAGATATATACCATGTCCTTGGATTGGAAGAATCAATACTGTGAAAACAAATATACTACCCAAAGCAATCTACAGATTCAGTGCAATCCCTATCAAATTACCAATGGCATTTTTTACAGAACTAGAACAAAAAAATCTTAAAATTTGTATGGAGACACAAAAGGCCATGAATAGCCAAAGCAATCTTGAGGGAAAAAAAACGGAGGTCAAGGAATCAGGCTCCCAGACTTCAGACTATACTACAAAGCTAGAGTAATCAAGACAATATGGTACTGGCACAAAAACAGAAATATAGATCAATGGAACAGGATAGAAAGCCCAGATATAAACCCACGCACCTACGGTCAACTAATCTATGACAAAGGAGGCAAGGATATACAATGGAGAAAAGACAGTCTCTTCAATAAGTGGTGCTGGGAAAACTGGACAACTACATGTAAAAGAATGAAATTAGAACACTCCCTGACACCATACACAAAAATAAACTCAAAGGGCTTCCCTGGTGGCGCAGTGGTTGAGAGTCTGCCTGCCAATGCAGGGGACACGGGTTCGAGCCCTGGTCTGGGAGGATCCCACGTGCCGCGCAGCAACTAGGCCCGTGAGGCACAACTACTGAGCCTGCGCGTCTGGAGCCTGTGCTCTGCAACAAGAGAGGCCGCGACAGTGAGAAGGCCCGCACACCGCGATGAAGAGTGGCCCCCGCTCGCCGCAACTAGAGAAAGCCCTCGCGCAGAAACGAAGATCCAACACAGCCAAAAATAAATAAATAAATAAATAAATAAAAATTAAAAAAAAAACTCAAAATGGATTAGAAACCTAAATGTAAGACTGGACACTATAAAACTCTTAGAGGAAAACACAGGAAGAACATTCTCTGACATAAATCACAGCAAGATCTTTTTAAATCCACCTCCTAGAATAATGGAAATAAAAACAAAATTAAACAAATGGGACCTAATGAAACTTAAAAGTTTTTGTACAGCAAAGGAAACTACAAACAAAATGAAAAGACAACCCTCAGAATAGGAGAAAATATTTGCAAACGAATCAACGGACAAAGGATTAATGTCCAAAATATATAAACAGCTCATGCAGCTCAATAGTAAAAAACAAACAACCCAATCCAAAAATGGGCAGAAGACCTAAATAGACGTTTCCCTAAAGAAGACATACAGATGGCCAAGAAGCACATGAAAAGCTGCTCAACATCACTAATTATTAGAGAAATGCAAATCAAAACTACAATGAGGTATCACCTCACACCAGTTAGAAGGGGCATCATAAGAAAATTTACAAACAACGAATGCTGGAGAGGGTGTGGAGAAAAGGGAACCCTCTTGCACTGTTGGTGGGAATGTAAATTGATACAGCCACTATAGAGAACAGTATGGAGGTTCCTTAAAAAACTAAAAAATAGAATTACCATATGACCCAGCAATCCCACTACTGGGCATATACCCAGAGAAAACCATAATTCAAAAAGACACATGCACCCCAATGTTCACTGCAGCACTATTTACAATAGCCAGGACATGGAAGCAACCTAAATGCCCATCAACAGATAAACGGATGAAGAAGATGTGGTACATATATACAATGGAATATTACTCAGCCATAAAAAGGAACGAAATTGGGTAATTTGTAGAGACGTGGATGGATCTAGAGACTGTCATACAGAGTGAAATAAGTCAGAAAGAGAAAAACAAATATCATACATTAACGCATATATGTGGAACCTAGAAAAATGGTACAGATGAACCGGTTTGCAGGGCAGAAATTGAGACACAGATGCAGAGAACAAACGTATGGACACCAAGGGGGGAAAGTGGTGGTGGGGTGGTGGTGGTGTGATGAATTGTGAGAATGGGATTGACATATATACACTAATATGTATAAAATGAATAACTAATAAGAACCTGCTGTATAAAAAAATAAATTCAAAAAAAAAAGAAAAATAGAAGCAATCTGAAAGATTAGATTAAGTTGGTAATCTACTTTCCTTCTTGTCCCAAATTTCTTTTTTTAATAAATAAATTTATTTATTTATTAAAAAAAAAGAAAAAGGAAATGAGAAGGGAATCGAAACATGTCACTACTAAAAAAATTCATCTAAACACAAAGGAAGGCAGTATGGAAGGAAGGGACAAAAAAGGTATAAGACATACAGAAAGCAAATAAAATGGCAATTCCCTATCAGTAATTAAATGTAAAAGGATTAAATTCCCCCAATTAAAAGACACAGATTGGCAGAACGAATTAAAAAAGAGAATCCAACTAGATGCTGTCTATGAGAGACTCACTTTAGAGCTAAGAACCTGCATAGATTTAAAGCAAAAGGATGGAAAAAGTTATTCTGTGCAAATAGTAACCACAGGAGAACAGGAGTAGCTATACTAATATCAGACAAAATAGACTTTAAATTTAAAAAACTATTACAAGAGATAAAGAAGGACATTATATAATGATAAAAGGGTCAATTCACCAAGAATATAATTACAAACATATGCAAACATCAGACCCTAAATATATAAAGCAAACATTGACAGAATATATCAAGAATTCCTGCAACTCAACAACAAAAGACAAAAACAACCCAATTTAAAGATGGACAAACAACTTAAACAGACATTTCTCCAAAGAAGGTATACTAATGGTCAATAAGCACATGAAAAGACGCTCAACATCATTAATGATTAGGGAAATGCAAATCAAAATCAAATGTGATATCATCTTACACCCATTAGGATGGATACTCTTTCAAAAAACAAAATAACAGGTATTGGTGAAGATTTGGAGAAATTGGGATCCTTGTGCAATCATTGGTGGGAGTGTAAAATGGTGCAGCTGCTATGGAAAACAATATGGCAGTTCCTCAAAAAAAATTAAACATAGAATTACCATGTGATCCAGCAATTCCACTCTGGGTATATACCCAAAAGGATTGAAAGCAGTGTCTTGAAGAGATATTTATATACTCCTGTGCATAGCAGAATTATTCACAATAGCCAAAAGGTGGTAGCAACCCAAGTGTCCACTGATGAATGGATAAACAAAATGTGGAATATACATACGATGGAATATTATTCGCCCCTACTAAAAAGGAAATTCCAGCACATTTTACATGGATGAACATTGAGGACCTTATGCTAAGTGAAATAAGTCAGTCACAAAAATATATATACTGTATAATTCCAACACATTCTTTTCAAGTGCACATGAAACATTCTCCAGGATAGATCACATGCTAGGACACGAAACAAGCCTTGGTAAATTTAAGAAAATTTAAATCATATTAAGCATCTTTTCCGACCACAATGCTATGAGACTAGAAATCAACTACAAGAAAAAACTACAAAGACCCCTAACACGTGGAGGCTAAACAATATGCTACTAAACAACCAATGGATCACTGAAGAAATCGAAGAGGAAATTTAAAAATACCTGGAGACAAATGAAAATGAAAACATAACAATCCTAAATCTATGGTATGCAGCAAAAGCAGTTCTAAGAGGGAAGTTCAAAGGGATATAAGCTTACCTCAGGAAACAAGAAAAATATCAAATACACATCCTAACCTTACACCTAAAGGAACTAGAAAAAGAAGAACAAAACCCACAGTTAGTAGAAGGACAGAAATCATAAAGATCAGAGCAGAAATACATAGAGACTAAAGAAACAATAGAAAAGATCAGTGAAACTAAGAATTGATTCTTTGAAAAGATAAACAAAATGGATAAACCTTTAGCCAGACTCATCAAGAAAAAGAGAGGGCCCAAATCAATAAAATCAGAAATGAAAAACGAGAAGTTACAACCAACATTACAGAAATACAACAGATTATAAGAGACGACTATGAACAACTATATGCCAATAAAATGGACAGCCTAGAAGAAATGGACAAATTCCTGGAAATATACAATCTCTCAACACTGAACGAGGAAGAAATAGAAAATATGAACAAACCAATTACTAGTAATGAAATTGAATCAGTAATTTTAAAACTCCCAACAAATAAAAGTCCAGGACCAGATGGCTTCCCAGGTGAATGCTACCAAACATTTAAAGAAGAGTTAACACCTATCCTTCTGAAACTACTCCAAGTACTGCAGAGGAAGGAACACTTCCAAACTCATTCTATGAGGCCAGCATCAACCTGACACCCAAACCAGACAAAGATATAAAAAAAAGAAAGAAAGAAAATTAGAGGCCAATATCACTGATGAACATACATGCAAAATCCTCAACAAAATGTTAGCAAACCAAATCCAGCAATACATTAAAAGGATCATATACTATGATCAAGTGGGATTTACCCCAGGGATGCAAGGATTTTTCAATATCCACAAATCAATCAATATGATACACCGCAATAACAAACTGAAGAATAAAAATCATATGATCATCTCAATAGATGCAGAAAAAGCTTCTGACAAAATTCAACGTCCATTTATGATAAAATCTCTCCAGAAAGTGGGCATAGAGGAAGCATACCTCAACATAATAGAGGTGATATATGACAAGCCCACAGCTAACATCATACTCAGTGATGAAAAGTTGAAAGCATTTCCTCTAAGATCAGGAACAAGACAAGGATACCCACTCTCACTACTTTTATTCAACATAGTATTGGAAGTCCTAGCCACAGCAATCACAGATGAAAAAGAAATAAAACGAATCCAAATTGGAAAGAAGTAAAACTATCAAAGTTTGTAGATGATATGATACTATACATAGAAAATCCTAAAGACACCACCAGAAAACTACTAGAACTCATCAATGAATCTGATGAAGTCACAGGATACAAAATTAATATACAGAAATCTGTTGCACTTCTATACACTAACGATGAGCTATCAGAAAGAGAAATTAAGAAAACAAGCCCACTTACCACTGCATCAAAAAGAATAAAATACCTAGGAATAAACCTACCTAAGGAGGTAAAAGACCTCAACTCAGAGAATTATAAGACACTGATGAAAGAAACTGAAGATGACAAACAGATCAAAAGATATGCCATGGGGACTTCCGTGGTGGTACAGTGGTTAAGACACTGTGCTCCCAATGCAGGGGGCCCGAGTTTAATCCCTGGTCCGGGAACTAGATCCCACATGCATGCCACAACTAAGAGTTCCCATGCCACAACTAAGGAGCCCGTAAGCCACAACTAAGGAACCCGTGAGCCACAACTAAGGAGCCCATGAGCTGCAACTAAGACCCAACACAACCAAATAAATAAGTAAAATAAAATAAAATAAAATAAAAGTAATTTTTTAAAAAAGATAGACTGTGTTCATGGATTGGAAGAATCAGTATTGTTAAAATGACCATACTACCCAAGGCAATTGACAGATTCCCTATCAAAATACCAAGGGCATTTTTATGGCGACAGAAGTCCCAAAATAGCCAAAACAATCTTGAAAAAGAAGAACAGAGTTGGAGGAATCATGCTCCCTGACTTCAGTCTATACTACAAAACTACAATAATCAAAACAGTATGATACTGGCACAATCACAGACACATAGATCAATGGAATAGAATAGAGAGCCCAGAAATAAACCCATACACTTATGGTCAATTAATCTATGACAAGGGAGACAAGAATATACAATGGAGAAAAGACATTCCCTTCAATAAGTGGTGCTGGGAAAACTGGACAGCTACACATAAAAGAATGAAATTAGAACATTTCCTCACACCATATACAAAAATAAACTTGAAATGTATTAAAGACCTAAATGTAAGATCAGAAACCATAAAAATCCTAGAAGAAAACATAGGCAGAAAACTCTTCAACATAAATCAAACCAATATTTTTTTGGATCTGTCTCCTAAAGCAAAGGAAATAAAAATAAACAAATGGGACCTAAGGAGACTTAAAAGCTTTTGCACAGCAAAGAAAACCATTGACAAAATAAAAAGACAACCCATTGAATAGGAGAAAATATTTGCTAATGCTATGACCAATAAGGGGTTAATATCTGTAATATATAAACAGCTCATACAACTCAATATCAAAAAAACAAACAACCCAATTAAAAAATGGGCAGAAGACCTGAATAGACATTTTTCCAAGGAAGACATACAGATGGCCCAGGCACAGGAAAAGATGCTCAACATCGTTAATCATCAGAGAAATGCAAATTAAAACCACAGTGAGATATCACTTCACGCCTGTCAGAAAGGCTATCATTAAAAAGACCACAAATAACAAATGTTGGCGAGGACGTGGAGAAAAGGGAACCCTTGTGTACTGTTGGTGGGAATGTAAATTGGTGCAGCCACTGTGTAAAACAGTATAGCAGTTTCTCAAAAAACTAAAAACAGAACTACCATATGATCCAGCAATTCCACTACTGGGTATATATCCAAAATCATGCCGCGGAGCAACTAAGCCCGTGCACCACAACTACTGAGCCTACGCTCTAGAGCCTGTGAGCCACAGCTACTGAGCCCAAATGCCACAACTACTGAAGCCCACACTCCTAGTGCCTGTGCTCTGCAACAAGAAGCCACCACAATGAGAAGCCCACACACTGCAGCGAAGATAGCCCCTGCTCGCCACAACTAGAGAAAGCCCACGCACAGCAACAAAGACCCAACGCAGCCATAAATTAATTAATTAATTTTAAAAAAAGATGTGGTGTATGTATACAATGGAATACTACTTAGTCATAAAAAAGAATGTTATTTTGCCATTTGCAACAACATGGATGGACTTGGAGGCACTAAGTGAAATAAGTCAGACAAAGACAAATACTGTATGATATCACTTACGTATGGAATATGAAAAATAAAACAAACTAGTAAATATAACAAAAAGGAAACAGACTCACAGATACAGAGAACAAACTAGTGGTTACCAGTGGTGACAGTGAAGAGGGAAGGGGCAAGACATGGGTAGGAGAACAAGAAGTACAAACTATTAGGTATAAAATAAATAAACTATAAGGATATATTATAAGACACAGGGAATATAACTAATATCTTATAATAACTATAAATGGAGTATAACCTTTAAAAATTGTGAATCACTATGTTGTACATTTGAAACTTGTATAATGTTGTACATCAACTATACCTCAATTTTAAAAAGTATTTTTTAAATACTGTATGCTTCCACTCATATGAGATACCTAGAGTAATCAAATTCACACACAGACAGTAGAATGGTTGTTACCAGGGACTGCTGTAGGGGAAAATAGAGAGTTACTGTTTAGTGAGTACAGAGTTGCAGTTTTACAAGATGCAAATAGTTCTGGAGATGATTAATGATGATGGTTACACAATGTGAATTTCTTAATGCCACTGAATTGTACACTTAAAAATGGTTACAATGGTAAAATTTATGTTATGTGTATTTTATCACCATTAAATAGGTTTTTAAAAAGCAGACGGGGAAAAGACACATTATAAATAATGGAGCAAAGATAAGGATGATGGCAGATTTGTTGGAAATGATACAGGGTAGTGGAGTACCACCTTTAAAATTCTGAAAGAAATCTGTCAACCTAGAGTTCTATAACATGCAAAAGTATCTCTCAAAAATGAAGGCAGGGTCTTTCTTAGTGGCACAGGGGTTAAGAATCCGCCTGCCAATACGGGGGACACGGGTTTGAGCCCTGGTCCGGGAAGATCCCACATGCCATGGAGCAACTAAGCCCGTGCGCCACAACTACTGAGCCTACGCTCTAGAGCCACGTGCCACAACTACTGAGTCCCCGTGCCTAGAGCCCGTGCTCCGCAACAAAAAGAAGCCACCGCAATGAGAAGCCTGTGCACCACAACGAAGACTAGCCCTTGCTCAGCGCAACTAGAGAAAGCCACACGCAGCAACGAGGACCCAACACAGCCAAAAATAAATAAAAATAAAAAATAAATTTATGAAAAAAAAATGAAGGCAAGACTTTCTCAGACATACAAAAGCTGCAACAATTCACTGTCTTCAGATTCTTATAAGAAGAAATGTTAAAGGAAGACTTCAGGCAGAAGGAAAACAGTGCCAGATGGAAGTCTGGATATACACAAAGAAATGAAGAACACCAGAAATGGTAACTATGTAATAAGTATATGACAGTTTTTTTTAGTATTTAAATCTCCTAAAGGTTAACTGACTATTTAAACAAAATTAACAACAAATGTTGTATGGGCTTTATAACATATGTAAAAGTAAAATATATGAAAACAAAAACATAAAGGTCAGGTAGAGAGAATGGGAGCATATTATTGTAAAATGTTTACGTTATATGTTAAGTGGTATAATATCACTTAATGGTAGACAGTGATAAGTTAAAGATATGTATAATGAATCCTACAGCAAACACTAAATTAAAAACAAAAACCAAAAAACAGAGTGATAGCTAATAAATCAAACAAGGTGATAAATGGAACTATAAAAACTAACAAAATCAAAGCTGTATAAAAAGAGAGAAAAGGGAAGGAAAAACAGATGGGACAAATAGAAAACAAGTAGCAAGATGATAAATTTAAACTTACTCATATCAATTGTCTCATTAAATGTAAATGGTCTAAATAATTCAATTAAAAGGCAGAGATTTTCAGAATGGCTATAAAAGCAAAACTCAACTCTATACTGCCTATGAGAAACACGCCTTAAATACAAAAACACAGATATAGGTTAAAAGGAAGCACGTAGAAAAAGCTATACTATGCTAATACTAATCAATTATTGGAATGGCTATATTTATATAAGACAAAATTTCAGAGATTTCAGGACAAAGAATATTACTAAACAAGGTCATTTCATAATGATAAATTCATTAAGAAGTCAAAAGAATGCTAAAAGTTTATGCACCTAACAACAAATTCAAACTACATGAAACAAAAAAATTACAGAAATTCAGGGAGGGACAGACAAATCCATAATTACAGCCAAAGATGTCAATACCCTCTCTCAGTAATTGATTGAACAAGTCAACAGAAAATCAGTAAGGATTTAAAAAAGAAACAAAAAAAAAAAACGATACTAGCAGCCAACTTGACCTTATTGACATTTATACAACACTTCACCCAACAAGAGAATACACATTCTTTTCAACAGCACATGTTCCCCAACCACAGTGAAGTTAAAGTAGGAATTAATAAAAGGAAGATCCTTTTGAAAATCCCCAAATATTTAGAAAATAACACACTTTTGTGTAACCTGTGGGACAAAAAAAATAAGCCAAAGGAGAAAATAAGTATTTTGAACTGAATGAAAATAAAAACACAATATATCAAGTGGCGTGATAACCTGCTAAAGTGGTATCTGAAGAGAACTTTTATAGCACTAAATGCCTTTATTAGAAAAAAAAAAAAGTTCTCAAATCAATGGCCTCAGTGTCCACCCTAAAAAAAAAAAAAAAAAAAAAACTAGAAAAAGAAAAGCAAATTAAACCTAAAATAGAAGAAAGTAAATAATAAAGGCCAGAGCAGAAGTCAATGAAATAAACAGAAAAGCAATACAGAAAAATCAACAGAAGTAGAAACTGGTCCCTGGAGATCAGTAAAATTGATAAACCTCCACCAGACAAATCAGGAAAACAAAGCAAGAGGACACAAATTACCAATATCAGGAATGAGAGAGGTGACATCACTACAGATTCTACAAATATGAAATGGATAATAAGGCAATATTATGAAAAACTTTATGTCAATAAATTCAACAACTTAGATGAAACAATTCCTTGAAAGTCAAACCATGAAGTTCACTTAAGAAATAAATAACCTGATTAACCCTATATCTATTTTTTAAAAAAGTTAAATTAATAGTGGAAAACCTTTTCATAAGGGAAACCGCAGGCCCAGATGGCTTTCCTGGTGAATTCTACCAATCATTTAAGAAATAAACAATACCAGTTATATGCAAACTCTTCTAGAAAACTGAAAAGGAGGCAATACCTCCCAACTTATTCTATGATGCCAGTATTACCCTGACACCAAAGCCAGACAAAGACATTACTAGAAAAGTACATTACTGACCAGTATCCTTCAGGAACATAGAACATTTCTAAACAAATTTTAGAAAACTGAATCCAACAATATATAAAAAGGATAATATATCCTAACCAAGTGGAGTTGGTCCAAGGAATGTAAGGATGGTTTAATGTTTGAATAATCAATCAGTGTAATTTACCATATTAACAAACTAAAAAAATGTAAAACCATGATCATCTTAATAGACACAGAAGAAGCATTTGAAAAAAGCTGACATTCATTCCTGATTTTTTTAAAAATCCCTCACCAATTAGGAATAAAAGGGAACTTCCTAACCTGATAAAGCCCATCTATGACAAACCCACAGGGAACACCATGCCTAATACTGAAAGACTGAATGCTTTCTCCTTAAGATCAGAAATAAACTAAGAATGTCCTCTCTCACCACTTCTACTCAACATTATACTGGAAGTTCTAGACAATAAGGCAAGAAAAATAAATAAAAAGGATTCAGATTGGAAAGGAAGAAGTAAAACTGTCACTATTCACAGATTACACGATTGCCTATATAGAAATCTGAAGGAATCTACCAAAAGACTACTAATAAGCGAGTTTAACAAGGTGGCAGAATAGCAGGCCAATACAAAAAATTCAAGTGCATTTCCATCTACCAGTAATGAACAATCAGGACTTGAAATTTTAAAATAATATCATTTATAATATACTCCAAAATATGAAAAATAAATCTGACAAAATACGTGAAAGGTGTGTACACTGGGAATGACAAAAACACTGCTGAGAGAAATTAAAGAAGACCTAAATAAATCAAGAGATATATCACGTCCAGGGACTGGAGGACTCGGTTGTGTCAATACGCCAGTTCTCTCCAAACTGACCTAAAGATTTAATGCAATCCCGATAGGCTTCTTGTATAAATTGTTACCAGATTCTAAAACTCACATGGAAATATAAAGGAACTAGAATAGTCAAAAGGAAGGACAAAGTTGGAATACTAACACTACCTGATTTCAAGACTTATTATAAACCTGCATTAATTAAGATAGTGTGGAACTGGTGTAAAAATAGACAAATAGATCAATGGAACAAAATAGAGCCCAGAAATAGACCCACACATATGTGGAAAACTTATTTTCAACAAAGGTGCAAAGGCAATTCAGTGGAGAAAGGATGGTCTTTTCAACAAAAGACACTGGAACAATTTTATATCTATATACAAAAAAGCAAACTTCCATTCATAACCCACAATATATACAAATTTAACTATAAATGGGTCATTGACCTAAATGTAAAAACTCAAATTATAAAACTTCTAGAGGAAAACATAGGAAAAAACCATTGTTACTTTGAGTTAGGCAAAGTTTCTTAGATATAACAAGAAAAGAATGATGCAAAGGGGAACAAATAGATAAATCGGATTTTATCAAAATTTAAAACTTCTGCTCTTAAAAGAACACTGTTAAGAGAAGGAAAAGAGCCACACGGGGGAGAAAATATTTGGAAATCATATATCTGATAAAGGATTTGTATCCAGAATATATCAAGAACTTTCAAAATTCAATAATGAGGGGGCTTCCCTGGCGGTCCAGTGGTTAAGACTCTGCACTTCCTTGGGACTTCCCTGGTGGCGCAGTGGTTAAGAATCTGCCTACCAATGCAGGGGACACGGGTTGGAGCCCTGGTCCAGGAAGATCCCACATGCTGCAGAGCAACTAAGCCTGTGCGCCACAACTACTGAGCCGGCGTGCCACAACTACTGAGCCCACGCACCTAGAGCCCGTGCTCCACAAAGAGAGAAGCCACCGCAATGAGAAGCCCACACACCACAACGAAGAGTAGCTCCCACTTGCCGCAACTAGAGAAAGCCCACGCGCAGCAACGAAGACCAACGCAGCCAAAAATAAATAAATAAATAAATTTATTAAAAAAAAAAAAAGACTCCGCACTTCTACTGCAGGGGGCATGGGTTCGATCCCTGGTCAGGGAACTAAGAGCCCACAAGTCACGTGTCACGGCCAAAAAAAAAACGAACAAAAAACAACCCAATAAAAAATGCATAAGGCGTATGAACACTTCTCCAAAGAAGACAGATGAATAGTAGATAAACACATGAAAAAATGCTCAACTTCATTAGTCATTAGAGAAATGCAAACTAAAACAATGAAATAGCACTGCCCACCTGTTAGAATGGCTAAATTAAATTAAAAAGACTAACCATACCACATGTTGATGAGAATGTGGAGGAACTGGAACTCTCCTACACTGCCAGTGGGGATGCAAAATGGCACAACCACTCTGGAAAACAGTCAGTTTCCTAAAAATATAAACATCTGATCCAGGCATTCCACTCCTATGTATTCACCCAAAAGGAAGGAAAGCTTTTTAATGTCCTTTCAAAGGTTGGTACACAAATGTTCATAGTAGCTTTATTTGTAATAGCCCCAAACTGCAAACAACTCAAATGTCCATACCACTCATAAGTAACAAGGAACGAACTCTTGGTTCACAATAATGTACAACATGGATGGGTCTTGAAATAATTACACTGAATGAAAGAAGCCAGGAAAAGAATACATAAAACAACAAGTTCCTACTATATAGCACAGAGAACTATATTCAATATCCTATGATAAACCACAATGGAAAAGAATATTTTTTTAAAAAGAATGTATGTGTGTGTGTATATATATATATATATATATATAACTGAATCACTTTGCTGTACAGCAGTAATTAACACTGTAAATTAACTATACTTCAATTTTACATATATATTGTTTTGGCTGCACCACGCGGCACGGGGGATCTTAGTTCTCCGACTAGGTATCCAAACTGTGCCCCCCTGCATTGGAAGCATGCTGTCTCAACCACTGCACTGCCACGGAAGTCCCCAATTTTTTAAAAAAAGAAAAAGAATACACACTGTTTCTAGTCCATTTATATAAAATTCTAGGATATGCAAACTAACAGATAGTGACAGAAAGCAGAATGGTTGTTGGAGGGTGGGGGAGATGGATTACAAAATGACAGGAAGAAACAACCAAAAACCAAAAACCAAAACCCCAATTCAAAAGAAAAAAGCCACCCTGGATTTCTACAGGTGTTTTTACCTGAATGGAACTAGTGGCTTTTATTTGAGATAAGCTGAGATCTGGATGTAGTGTTTAAACTTTCTCTAGATATTTCCCATCGTGTTATTTTTAGAGCTAGCATGGGATTAAATAGCACTCACTAATATACCGTGACAACTGGCAAACAAACAGAGGTAAACGCCAGAGGAACCGTTCACACTTCCAAGGCCTCTAGTTGGTCCAACGAGCAGTTACAGAGACAGAAAGCATCACAAGAAAACACAGTGACAGCTTTTTAAGAACCATGAAAGGAGAGAGAAGAACAGCAAAATGTTTCCAATAAAATCTTACTCATGTTTCCAGAAAAGCAATTCTAACTTGTCCATAATGGAACAAGGAAAAAGCGAAAAGGTCGTCTTTCACGTTCAACATTTTTCTACCTAAGTTTTACGTGTATATGTACAGTTTTACAGCACTAAAGTGAAACCACGAGGGGAAAATGCAAAAGGTAGGTTCTGCTCTGTAAGTAAATTTATCATCACATTTGCTCTCGTTTCCTTCCACCCATTTATCTTTTCAAGTTGCCAAGAACATCCCTGGGAATAATCACCTCCTACGTCAAAAGCTGGGGATAGGATAATTGGCATCTGATGATGGGAGATGACATCTTTAAATAGTTACTTTTAACTTCATAACATATATTTCATCTTTAACCATGTATATACTGCTTCAACTCCTAGCTTTAAAAGGCGGGGGGGGGGGGTGTATATTGGAAGATGCCCCAATAACAAGCATAAATTCTCCAAAACTTTGCAACGGCTAAAAAAAAATTTTTGAAACCCATTAGATCAAGTGTCACTTATGTAACAATGATCTTAAAATACAAGGCCTAGGAAAAGGTCAACATCCATCCTATCTATCTATCTATCTATCTATCTGTCTGTATGTCTGTCTATCAGAATGACTTCCTGGTTAATGAGTAAAGGTTTGAGTTTTTGAAATATCATATACTATGAATAAACCTAAAGGAAAATAAATGATTCTTTGCGGTACTAATAAACACACACCATGTATCATTCACGTGAGATGCTGGTACTACTTTATACAAAGTGGCAACATATGTGAAGGAACCCATTTGGGACATTCACATAATGTTACTTACAAGCTCGTAATACTGGAAACCAAAGGAATTTGTTCTGTTTGATACCAACACACTCACACCCATAACACGTCTCCACCACATTGGGTGGACCTCGGCCAAGACATCACACAAAGTGTGTGGCTGATTGTTTCTACCTCATCCAAACCAACTCTGCACAAAGTTGAAAATGAGAGCCTCAAGCAAGAGCAAATGCAACTCCCGTAGCCCAGTAGCACTGATGGCCGGCTCACTCACCGGCAAGCAGATGCTTGCAGCACTGTTTGCTTAAGGCTGCTACAGTACGGCAGAACGTTATCTTAGGAAAGCAATGACCCTGACATCTATGCTAAAGAACCTTCCACATGTGTGCACTGGGAGCCACGTGCAAAGATGCAAGAGCAGCTCTGCTTGTAATGAAGAAAACTTGGAAACAACCTAGGTGGCCAGCAATAGGGGATTTATTAAAACTGTGCTACAGTCCCCCAAGCAGACTAGAACACAGCAGTTAAAAGGAATGAGCTAGAGCCATAGGGAATGACATGGTTAGACCTCTGATGCTTTGTAGAGTTAAAATCAAAAAGAAGACATGTTTACAAAATATGCACAATATGTACCATTTGTTGGGGAGAACATCCCCCCCAAAACACTACATTTCCTATGTATAAACACATACCAACAGAAAAAGATGTGGGAAGATCCAAAAAAAACTCCTAAGAGTGGTCACCTCGAAAAGGAGGAGGAGAGAGAGGAGGGAATTGAGAGCTGAGAGGGTGGGAGTCCTCCACCTAATGCAGGACAAGTAATAAGAGAAACAGCGATTTATCCTGTTACTGTCGACTGCTTTTTATATCCATAAAACCGTCACCAACTCTGCACACTAATGTTTGTGCCTCAGATAATCTGGTTGACCTTTTCAGAGTGTATCTGAAAGAAAAAAAAAAAGGGGGGGGGGGAAGAGAAAGAACAAAACTTTTTATTGTTCGTAGCTGCCAACTTGATCTTATTCTGGTTCTGGAATGAACCAATTTAAACTTATTTTTCCAGGGTTAGAGGTTCTAAGATTGACTTGATGAGGTGATATCAGGGCATTCTATACAGCTGTAATTTTTCTGCAGAATTCATCTTTGTACCATTTTCTGTCTGGTTGGCATTATTTGTGAAAGGGAGTTGAAAAAACTACTGCCTCTCTTTCCAAGCTGGGAGACCTTCAGTTTTTCAGAGGTTACACAGGCAACACATCCTGCTTCAGTCCTCACCTTGCTATGTTCTGCAGGGGCCTAGACACTGCCTCTATGTGGCAGGGATTCCTGCTTGGATGGAGTGCCAAAAGAAGGTAAACACAGGTACCACGAACTTTCTAGCTGCTCTTCCACTGAAAATCACAGAAATCTCACATGATGAAATGCCAACAAAATGAATTTAGAATCCAAGACTTATAGGCACCAGCAACAAACAACTGAAATATTCATAGATGGGGGGACTCAATAGTGTTAAGACATTAATTTCCCCCAAATTCAATTATAGCTTCACTACAATCGCAATCAAAATCCGAGCAGGCATTTTGTAGAAACCGATGAGCTGATTCTAAAAAGTATACAGAAAATCATACGGAAACAAAGGACTAGAATAGGCAAAACAGTTTTGTAAAAGAAGAACAAATGTGGAGGATTTACAATACGTGATTTCAGTACTCTCCATAAAATACAATCAAAGACTGTGTGGTAATTGGCATACAGATAGATATACAGATCAATGGAACACAAACCACAGGAACAGACCACACGTACACGGTCAAGTGAATTTTAACAAAGGTACCACGGCAGGTGAATGGAGAGAGGATAATCATTTCAACAAGTGGTGCTGGATATGGGAAAAAATGGACATCAAGCCCAACCTCACACCATACACAAAAATTAACTCAAAATGGATCCTAGACCTAAACATAAAAGTTAAAATGATAAAAATTCTTGGAGAAAACCTTTGTGACCTAGGTAGACAAAGCTTTCTTAGGACACAAAAAAGCATAAAAGAAAAACATTGATAAATTGGACTTCATCAAAATTAAAAACTTCTGCACTTTGAGAGACCCCACTGAGAACATGCAAAGGCAAGCCACCAAGTAGAAGAAAATACTAACAATGCGTATATCTGAAAAAAGACTTGTGTCCAGAACATACAACGAACTCTGATGATTCAAAAATAGGAAGGTGGGCTTCCCTGGTGGTGCAGTGGTCAATAATCCACCTGCCAATGCAAGGGACATGGGTTCAAGCCCTACTCCAGGAAGATGCCACATGCCGTGGAGCAACTAAGCCCGTGAGCCACAACTACTGAGCCCGCGTGCCACAACTGTTGAAGCCCGCGCGCCTAGAGCCCGTGCTCCACAACAAGAGAAGCCACCGCAATGAGAAGCCCATGCACGGCAATGAAGAGTAGCCCCCACTCGCCACAACTAGAGAATGTCTGCGTGCAGCAACAAAGACCCAACACAGCCAAAAATAAAACAAATAAATTTATTAAAAAAAAAAAAAAAAAAGGACTGGGTTTAAAAACAAAAATAGGAAGGCAAACATGCTATAAAAATGGGCAAAAGATTTGAGCAGACATTTCACAAAAGATGTAACAGGGACTTCCCTGGTGGTCCAGTGGTTAAGAATCTGCCTTTCAATGCACGGGACGCAGGTTGGATCCCTGGTCGGGGAACTAAGATTCCCACACGCCACAGGGCAACTAAGCCCATGCACTGCAACTACTGACCCGCGCACATCAACTAGAGAGCCCACATCCCACAATGAAAGATCTTGCGTGTCGCAACTAAGACCCGATGCAGCCAAAAATAAAGAGATAAATAAAAAAGACGATGTAACAAATGGCCAATGAGCGCATGAAAAAGTGCTTAACATCATTAGTCATCAGGGAAATGCAAATTAAAATGAGGTACCACCACATACCCACTAGAGTAGCTAAAATAAAAAAGACAAATGGACCCAGAGATGATCATACTAAGCAAAGTAAGACAAAGACAAATATTATATATCATTTATATGTGGAATCTAAAAAAAATGACACAAATGAGCTTATTTACAAAACAGAAATAGACGCACAGACATAGAAAACAAACTTATGGTTATCAAAGGGGAAAGAGGCGGGAAGGGATAAACTAGGATTTTGGGGTTAACAGATACACACTACTATATATAAAACAGATAACCAACAAGGACCTATTGTATAGCACAGGGAACTATATTCAGTATCTTGTAATAACCTATAATGCAAGAGAATCTGAAAAAGAGATATATATATATAAAATTAATCAGTTTGCTATACATCTGAAACTAACACAACATTGTAAACCAACTATACTTCAATAAAAATAATAATAATAAAAAAATAAAAGACAGGAATTGAAAGATGTGACCCAACTAGAACGCATGTATTTCTGGCAGGAATGTACAATGGCACCACATCACCTGGTCCTCGGCCCCTTATTCCATGTGTCCTCCACGCATTCAATTCACAGGTTCATATAACCTGCCTGGCCCCATCAAGCCTGCTCTAAAACCCTGAATTTATGAGATAAAGCAATGACAGGGGGCTGTGGCCTCTGGCTCTGGGTTCTAAACTGTCCGTCACCAACCACTGCAGCCGCAGGGATGCTGTGAGTAGCTAAGGGAGCCTTCTTCAGGCAAAGTCTTGATTTAGGTTATCAGAGAAAAGCCTGCTGTCGTCACCTCAGGTGACCTAAATATCCAAGCCTGAGGGGTTTTTCTTCCCTCCTCTGCAAGAAAATTAATTTCTGCAAGAACACTTTAAAGCAGTGGTTCTCAAAGCGAGGGCCCCGACCAGCAACACCAGCACAGCCTGGGAGGTTGTGAGAAAGGCAGAATCTCAGCCCCGCTGCAGGGTCCATCTGCATCTTCCCAAGATGGGCAGGTTCAAGTGCCGAGCGTGCTAGGCCACAACCAAGGCGCCATGGAGCTAACGCAGGTGAAAGCCCTTCACACACTGTGAAGTGCTGCTGAAATGGATGCAGCCCTTGCTGGGGAGGGGTGGGGAGGCGGGGTGGCAGGCCGCAAGCAGGGGTGAGGGTGTTGAGGGGGGCCCCGACAGAGGAGCCGGTGGCCGCAGGAGTCCTGCCTGGAAGGAGACAGTGCCTCCAAGACACCTTCATTTTTTCAAGCAGCCTCAACTGTGGTTAATCACTTTTAGACCCACTGCATTTCAGTGGGGTTCGGGTGAATCATTTCAGAGGAGTGAGGGAGTAAAAAGGCTTGAAGGTTTCTAGGACCCTCAGCAAGCCTTTCTGAAAACCTGATAAAAACTGTGACATCCCTTTCCCAGAAACACACACATACACACACATTTTACATACACTTTTGGTGAATTCACAGATTTCTTAGTCTTGAGTGCAGTGGGCACCAGATTAAAAATCTCGGGGAAGGGCTTATCTAGGAAGTTCAGCACCAGGACTCTGCTGGCACCGTAGCTGGAGGGCACTGGCCAAGGAGGTTCTCCAGAACCACAGGGAGGACCACACTGAAAGGAATCGCATGTTTATTTCCTCTACAATACTTTTTGAAGACCTACCTGTGCAGGTACCTCTCTAAGACGCTGGGGCCAGGAAAGACAGATCCTCCATCCAGGTGTCCAAGATTTGTGGCTTCTCAGGGCTCCTTACACCTGTGAGATAAGTAGGATCAGACCTGTGTTCTCTACTTTAGGGCTCACAGAAGGTCACAGGGCCAGCCTCCCTCAGGACACCCCAGACCCTGCGTACCTCAGGCATCCCACCTGCCCATCAAGATACAGATGCACCTCTATCATTCAATCCACCCCCTCCCCTCAGAAGACAAAGCTGAAAAAAGCACCTGTTAGAATCTCATTTCCATTCCACCTGCCAGTTAGTTCTGGGCTCAGCTTACATGTGATGTTCTCTCATTTGCTAATCTCTTTTCACTTTTTATAAGCCCTATCACTTCTGCACAATAATTCCAACAACTCAGTGAACACCAAAAAATGGAGGGGGACAATGGAACCAATTTTATCATCAACCATTCAAAGGCAATGCTCAGTAATACATTTTAATTCTGAAAATGTTCAATTTTTTTTTTTTTTTTTTTTTAAATTAAGGAGCTGCAGTGAGATTTGCACATAGATCTCAAGCACTCCGGGAACAGTATCTCAGAGTTCCTGTCTGAGGGTAAATGTCAGGGCCTTTTCCAGTCACCTGCCCAAACCGTGACATTTAAAGCAACTTGGTGAACACAACTTCCTGGCATGTATAGGTTTCCCATTTGCCTATACACTTGCACAGTGGGCTGTGGACATTCTTAATTTATGTCTCCTTATACCCTGCGAGCATCACTGGTACCAGGCGGCAAAGGTGCATGTAGCAGAAAGTTTTGTGCAGCTAAAAAGCTGCAGACAACCCAAGGCCTTACTCCCAGAAATTGATTAAATCAACTGTGATAGAGCCACTGGATGGGGAAACTGTGCAGCTATTAAAGAGAATAAGGTATCCCATCCATGCATTATATTATAGTATATAATGCAGTATATATAATTTACGATGCATTATTGTAATAGTACACATCACATTAATGTATAAGAGAAACTGTTCATTTTAAAAATAATATATGCTATCACTTAGTACTACAAGCCACTGTATTAGTTAACACATCCATGCATTAATTAATGGAGAATCAAAGTGCACTTTAAAGTCAGTCCATTTGAATAAAAATAAAAGGGCACGTTTGAATGCATAAATGTGAATATGCGTATCAATTGTCTAGAGCATTGGGGCTCAGCCTTTCCCGCGCAGCGGCATCACCTGGAGGAGAGCCTGTTAAAGCCCAGATTGCCCGGCTCCCCCAGCAGGTCTAATTGGGCAGGCCTGGGGTGAGCCGGAGAAGTTGCATTTCTAACCAGCTCCCAAGTGATACTGCTGGTCCCGGGGCCAGGCACACACCCAGGGCTCAACCGTGGCAATCTGGGGGAAGAGGAGCTTTGGGGCTTTTTATTTCAGAAAACTTACACATTCATTCAACAACCCTCGTTGAGCGTCAGCTCCATGCAGGGCAGCCGTGGACCGCCCGAGGGGTCGGGCTAGTAAAGGAACCGCAACCTTTTCCTCCGCCTCCTGGATGCCTCACCCTAGAGGGGAAACTGAGGCCCCGAGACCGGTTGTCCAAAGTCGCGGAGTCTCTCTGGTGGAGCTGGGATTCGAACCCCAGGCTCTGAAATGCCTGCGAGCGTCCTCAGCGCTCCCGAGCTCCAAACGAGTTCCTCCCGCCGAGCCTGTGGGGACTCTGGGGACTCCGGAGACGAGGTCCCCAGCCGCACTCGGACACACAGGGGCGGACGAACCTCCCTGCCCACTGTGCTTCCCTGAGTCCGCGTCGAGCGGCCGGCGCGCGCACGCTTGAGCCCCGCCCCGCCGGCCGCCGCGAAGGGGCGGGGCCGGGCGGGTGCGCTGGGGCCCGCGCTCGTGCCCGTGGGGCGAGCGCACGGGAGTGGCGCCAGAATAGAGGCTCGCCGAGCCGCCATTGTAACGCAGGCGCGGTGGCCAAGTGGTAAGGCGTCGGTCTCGTAAACCGAAGATCACGGGTTCGAACCCCGTCCGTGCCTAGCGTTCTCCTTTCCCTCCAAGGGGCGACTTTTTAGGGGTGGGACAACTTTTCGAGAGTAATCATCGACGTTCTACCCTTCCTGGATCCCGTATTGATCAATAGATCTTCGCCCCTGGGTGCCGACGGAGCCAACTGTTTTCACTCAGTTTAAATTCAGGCTCTCTCCGGCCCGCGCAGGTCAAAGTTCGGGTGGTCCGGCCTCTGCACTGCTGTGCCGCCAACTTGACCCGCGGGGCGTTTGGCTCCCTGCAGACAGTACCCCCTGCAGTCCCCGGACGCCTCGTCCTGTGCGGGATGGAGGAGGGCTCCGGGTGGGCGGGGGCCTTAAACTCCAAGGCCCCGGAGGTCACGTGAAAACCGTGGCCCGAGCAATGATTTTAGCGCAGAAAAACCTACAGCGGATGGCCCTTGGTTCAAGAGCCACTAAGCATTTTTCTGAACATTAAAGTCCAATTGTTTCCACACTAATGAGAGAACTGCCGTTGCCTGACACTGAGCCCACACCCAGAGTCAGCTGGTGTCTGGCTTGCTATTTTTAAAAGGAAATCCATTGTAGGCACTGCGTTAGAGAGGAAATCCTGCCCAGACTTGGAGCTGGTCCGACATGAAAATCTAAAGCTCTCTCCTCTCTCTCTCTCTCTCTCGGAGCCTCCGTTTGCCCCCCAGTAAAATGGATCTCTGGTTAGCGCTGGCGTTTGTAAAGCAGCTGCCGAGAGACTGGCTGTAGAGGCGGCTTCAGTAAACGGAGCTACCGTCGTATGGCACCTGTTTTCTTTGCATCACCACGGGGCTGCTCGAATGCATTTAAAGATGTTATGCAATTACCTCAACCTCCAGGAGCTGGCATATTGTATAATCTGGAAACCAGCTTGACCTAAATTGGGGAAACCTGTATCAGCGCGAGATTCCTACTGGAAGAAAGCATTAATGGAACTCTCGGTGTGTGCCTAGTGGAGCTGGAGTCTGGGGCAACCTCGGTGAACAAGGGTGGGTTCACTCAGAGAGAGGGGGAGATGGATGCGAAGGGGATCGGAGCGGCGGGGGGTAAAGGTCCTCCTCTGCAGCAGAGCGCTCACACTTGTGAGCAGTTCATCAGCGTCCCCTGGAGGCGTAGGTAAAATGCCGAGCGCTGGGCCTCAGCCCCCCCAGAGCGTCTGCATTCTGTTAGTTAGCGGTGGGGCTTGACATTTGCATTTCTAACAAGCTCCCAGGTGATGCTGACGGTGTTAGTTCCGGGACCACCCACTGAGAACCATTCCGCTAAAGAGAGCTATATTCTAAAGCCACATTCTAAACCCAGGAGCAGGTGTGTATGCATGTACACAAACATGTGAGTTAATGCATATAAAAACAGTGAGCACCAGTGCTTCTCACACTTCAGCCTGAGGATCATGTTAAAATTGAGGTCTGACTGTGCGTCTGAGGTGGAGCCGGAAAATCTGCGTTTCTAATTGGTGTTTTAGTGATGCTGATGCCGCCCACACCTCGCTGAGTGTGGGGGGAGGGGGGAAGAAGGATGCACACAAAAATAATGTAACGGAGCAGGACCCTATGGGGCCTTCCCGGGGCAGCCTTCCCCCACATCCTCTGCTTTAGCTCCTCTCTGAAGTACCTAGATAAGTGTTTGATGTGAAAGTGTTTCACAGATGTGAAAAACCCCCACCAAATGGAAGATATTAACTACTTGATGACCATGAGCACGTAGCCCCCAGGCCTCCTGGAGCCTAAGGACTAATAAAGTTAACTCCTGTGCCACTGCCCTGTTACCTCACCATCAACCAACCAGAGACCCGTACAGGAGCTGGTCCCGTACCCTGCGGCCCCCTTCCCTCACTTGGCCTTTAAAAACGCTTTGCTGAAACCCTTCAGGGAGTTTTTGGGGGTTTGGGGGACACGAGCCACCTGTCTCCTTGCATGGCCCTGCGATAAACCCTTCTCTGCTCTAAACCCTGACGTTTCTGTTTGTTTGGCCTCACTGTACATCTGTCACATGAACTTGGGGTTGCTAACAATAACAGTTGTTGCCTCTCTGGAGGGAAGTAGGATGGGGTAGCTGTTGAAAGGATTCCTTCACTTCTTACCCTGTGAACTTTCACATTGTTGGGATTTTCTACCAGATGATTGTATTACGTGTGTAATTTTTTTCCCCCAGAATCACCTCCAAAACCCACAAAGGCAAAGAGAACCTATTAGAACACAGGCAAATTATAACGATCCAGAATTAAGTCATATAAATGCTTGAGTGTTCTCTGCTCTCCACTGGAGTGTTTCATCATTTCTTTTTTAAGTGACACAGAAGTACACTTATGTTCCTCCCTATTAAAAATATCCCCAAGGCTTCCCTGGTGGCGCAGCGGTTGAGAATCTGCCTGCCAATGTAGGGGACAAGGGTTCGAGCCCTGGTCTGGGAAGATCCCACATGCCGCGGAGCAACTAGGCCCGTGAGCCACAACTACTGAGCCTGCGCGTCCGGAGCTTGTGCTCTGCAACAAGAGAGGCCGCGACAGTGAGAGGCCCGTGCACCGCGATGAAAAGTGGCCCCTGCTTGCCACAACTAGAGAAAGCCCTCACACAGAAACGAACACCCAACACAACCAAAAATAAATAGAAATAAATAAAAATAAAAAAAAAAAAACCCAATAATTAAAAAAAAAAAAAAATCCCCAAATAGTCCTCCTCATTAAAAATAAAAAGACCACACTGCCCCCAACAGGCGGGCCAGTATCTGTGGAGCTGGTTAGCTGTCCACACAGATTTTCCTGTCCTTCCCTCCAGAAAATGAAGCAACACTCCTCTGGGACACCATCCCAAGAAAGAGCCCATTCTCATCCACCCCCACCGCTGCCCACACCCCACCCCACCCTACACAGGGTGCTCCTCTCTCTGCCCCAGGTGAAGAATGGACTTTAGAAAATTTATATAAGGTGCTGTAGGTTTCCATTTACACACACAAAAAAAATTGCATAAAATATCTAAGGGTATATATTCATGTATTGCTGTTTTATTTGTTTTTTGTTTTTAAGCCTGGAAGATTACACTTGAATCTCAAAACCACCACTGCTGGTTGAAATCTGGGGATGCCACGGAGCTGTAGGACCAACGTGGCACGGGCTGCAGGATCAGAAGCTAGTGAGCAAAATGCTGAATTCAGGTCCTGTTTACACTTAAATGGGTTAAGCTGATTGTGTGTCTGAGTAAGTAAGACGTTTTGTGTTGATTTAAACTGTTTGTGTTCATGAATATATAAAGCCGTGTTTGCATCTCTGTAACTTCTGTACGAATTTCATGTCTGAAAGTCACCTTGAAGTCAGAGGTCTTTGTTCTATAATCACACCCTAGTCTCCCTTAGAAACGTAAAGAGAAGAGAAGGCCCCTGATGCTGGGGTTAGGAGGAAAGAGAGGTGGGTGTCACTGAGCCTAGAGGGACCCTCTGAGACCTCACTGTGCAAACTTGACCACTGGGGAGAAGGTGGATTTGCATAAGGAGACCAGGGCTTTCTGGGAAAGAAGAAATTAAACTCTTCCAACCCACCTTCCTGTTATCCAAAGTTAGAGAGAACTGTAGGACAAATCTTGATAGTCAGTGGCAGAAAAAGGTTTAATAGGAATTTTTTTTTTTTTTTTTGGCTGCGTTGGGTGTTCATTGCTGCACGCAGGCTTTCTCTAGTTGCGGTGAGCAGGGGCTACTCTTCGTTGTGGTGCGTGGGCTTCTTATTGCTGTGGCTTCATCTTGTTGTGGAGCACGGGCTCCAGTAGTTGCGGCGCGCAGGTTTAGTTGCTCCGTAGCATGTGGGTTTAGTTGCTCCGCGGCATGTGGGATCTTCCCAGACCAGGGCTCGAACCTGTGTCCCCTGCATTGGCAGGCAGATTCTTAACCACTGCGCCACCAGGAAGCCCCTAACAGGACTTTTGAAGTCAAAGAGCGAGCTACAATCCTAGTGTTAGCAAAGAAAGGCTATTTGTCAACAGAGGCTGCGCAGGAGAAAGCTTCAACTGTGACACCATGTGGCAGCATGAAGCAAGAGCAGCACTAGAATGACTTCTCTGCCCCACATCTACGAGAACCAGTGGGAGACATGGCCTGGCCACATAACCTCTCTGCGCCTTGGTTTCTCCATAAAATTGGAGTGACACACATTCACTGGCTTCCACTCTCATGGAGTTCGTCTGATGACAATATTGTAAACATCCACCAGCCAGGATGGTTCAGTAAATGGAGAGCCATCCCTCATGCCATCATGGGCAGCCATTGAAAGAAATGATCGGGACTTCCCTGGTGGCGCAGTGGTTAAGAATCCGCCTGCCCATGCAGGGCACACGGGTTCGAGCCCTGGTCCGGGAAGATCCCACGTGCCGCGGAGCAACTAAGCCCGTGCGCCACAACTACTGAGCCTGCGCTCTAGAGCCAGTGAGCCACAACTACTGAGCCCACACGTCACAACTACTGAAGCCCAAGCACCTAGAGTCCGTGCTCTGCAACAAGAGAAGCCACCACTATGAGAAGCCCGTGCACCACAACGAAGAGTAGCCACCGCTCGCCGCAACTAGAGAAAGCCCGCGCACAGCAACAAAGACCCAACGAAGCCAAATAAATAAATTAAATTAAATTATCAAAAAAAAGAGAAAGGAATGATTGATTTATTGATCTGAAGGGGTGATAATGAGATACAGCTAATTGAGAAAAGCTGACATCCTGTTTTTTGGATTTTGTCTTACAGCTTTATTGAGGTATAACTGATTAACAAAAAATGGCACATATATATCCAACTTGATGAATTTGGACATATGCATACACCTGGGATACATCCCCACATTCAAGGTAACAGATATATCCATCACCTTCAAGTTTCCCGCATCCCTTTGCTTTTTTGTGTATGTGATAAGAACATTTAACCTGAGATCTACCCTCTTAACAAATTTGTAAGTATACCGTACAGTACCGTTACCTATAGGCACTATGTTGTACAAGACATCTCTAGAACTTATTAATCTTTTTATCTTTTTATCTTTTAAATTTATTTTGTATTGAAGTATAATTGATTTACTATGTTGTACTCATTCATCTTGTATAACTCACTCTAACTGATGTCCTGTTTTTGTAAAAATAAATAAGCATAACTACTGTATATAAAATAGGTAAACAACAAGGACCTACAGTACAGCACAGGGAACTATACTCAATATCTTGTAATAAACCATAATGGAAAAGAATCTGAAAAAGAATATATATATGTGTATGAATATATACACATATATATATCTGAATCACTTTTCTGTACACTTGAAGTTAACACAACATTGTAAATTAACTATACTTCAATAAAACTTTTTTAAAACATATAAAAGATGCAATAAATAAATAAATAAGCATATTTATCAATACACGTAGTGGTGTGTATATTGTTTTTTGGAGTGTGAAGGATGCCCATACCCCAGGCACAAGGCTCCACGTCATGCTACTGACAATGAATACCTCCAGGTGGGGCAAGAGGTGGAGAGGAATTGCAGGAAAAATTACTAATCTTTTCTCCTAATATTGTGGCATTGGAAAGAAAAACTGTGTTCCTTTGGATTCACTATTAACAACAGAAAAAAGAGAAAATGTAAAGAGGAAAGAGATGGCGGACTCTGGACAGCACAGGTGTTAACACAGAGCTGGCACCACATCCATGAGATGCCAAGCGTCCAGTGGAAAGGCTCGCTCTTGTCCTCCACTCCAACCATCTCCAAGGGGAGCCTCCCCTCCACTGCCCTGGCACATCTCCCATCTGGGCTGACATCATGCGCTTAGTAAACCTACATTAAAGAATAAAAAATGGGACGCTTCATAAAGGAGAGAGTGGTTTGTAGCCGAGCATGAGCTGAGAACCACATTTCAAAACCAGAAGCGTATTTCAGGCGTGAGTAGCACTTAAAAGAAAATATTGTGGCAGGCCCCTGGAAGCAACAGACGTTGTTTATGTCACATCGACTTGAGTTTTGCTTAGCAAATCACCAGGCTGGCGCGTGACGCAGATTTCCTGAGACTGTGTTTCCTTCTGCCCCTGCCCTGCCCTTCTAACTCAGGTGAGCTGAGCTGATTTTTACTTACTGAGGGGTCAAAAAGAACCCCTGAACCTGGGGCCCCACTGGATGAAAAAATCTGTAATAATTCTTGAAACAGGCCCTGATAAGAAAGCCCATATGTCCCTTTGAGAAGTGTTGGTGAATGGACTCTAAGGAACTCATTACCCTTGCCTTCTAGGATTCATGCCCTTGTGTAATCCCTTCCTCTTAAGTGTGAGTGGGGCTGTGACCTGTTTCGAACCAACAGAATACAGTAGAGGTGGCATGATGTCACATCTCTGATGGTCACATAAGATGGCAATACCCATCTTGCTAGCAGACTCTCTCTTCTTGCTGATGTGATAAAACAAGTGGCGGTGTTAGGGAGGCCCACGTGACAAGGAACAGAGGGCATCATCTAACCAAAACCAGGAAAAAACTAAGGCCCTCAGTCCAACAGGCTGCAGGGAACTAAATTCAGTCAACAGCCACATGAATGTGAAAGCCAAGTCCGTCCCTGGGTGCTGTGGACTGAATGCTTGCATCCCCCCCAAATTCATGTATTGAAGCCCTAATCCCCAATGTGATGGAATTTGGAGATGAGGCCTTTGGGAGGTGATTAGGGGTAGATTAGGTCATGAGGGTGGGACCCTCATGGAATAATTAACCCCTTACCAGAAGCTCTCTCTGGGCTGTGTGAGGACTCAGCGAGAAGGCAGCTGTCTGTAAGCTGGGACGAGAGCCCTCACTAGACACCAAATTTGCCAACACCTTGAGCTTGGAGTCCCCAGACTCCAGAATTGTGAGAAATAAATCTTTGTTGTTTAAGCCACCCAGTTTGTAGTATTTTGTAATACTGAACCAACAAGGACGTTGAGAACTCAGCCCCGGCCAACACCTTAACTGCAGCCTTGCAGAGGACCCAGCTAAGCCGTGCCTGGACTCTGACCCCAAAAACTGGGAGATTATGCACGTGTGTTGTCGTAAGCTGCTAAGTTAGTGGTAATACTATTATGCAGGAAGAGTCCGATAGAGAACACCAAAATCTGATCGTCGGAGTCCCCACGCAGTTCACGGTGACATCTACACAGTAGCCCAGCAAGAAACCTGGGAGTCATCCTTGTGTTCGTTTTCTCCTCCTGCTGTGCCAAGTTCCCACAGCCTTAACGGCTTAAAAGAGCACAGTTTCTGTAGGTCAGAGCTCACGTTAGCTTGGCTGGTTACTCTGCTTGGGGGTTTCACAAAATCAAGGTGTTGACCGGATGGGCTACTATCAGGTTTATCCAGGTTGTTGGCCAAATTCAGTTTTCTTGCACTTGTAGAATGGAGTCCTCTGTTTCCTTGGCTCTACAGGCTTCTCTGCAGGCAATGCACATGGGGTCCCTACATCTGGGCCAAATCCTTCTCATATTTCAAGCCTCTCTGACTTCCCTTTCTGCATTGTTCTCATGTGAGCCAAAGAAAGTTCTCTGCTTTTAGAGCTCGTGGATTTAGATTGGGCCCACCTGGATAATACAGACTCATCACTCTATTTAAGTCGAAAAACCTTAATTACATCTGCAAAATCCCTTCTGCCATGAAACATAACATATGGGTTCCAGGGATTCGGGTGTGGACGATATTTGGCAGACCATTATTCTGCCTACCCCAACCCGCGACTCACCCCTCCTCCCCATCTGCTCATGTCATTGGTCACTGCCCAAACCTCTCTCCAAACTGTCACCTCCTCTGTGTTGCCTCCCTGTCCCATTTCTCCTTTGATGTCTGGGGTCTGGACTATTGCAGTAGACCCTAATTGGTCCCCCTTGCTTTCAGCCTCGTTCCTCTTCCATCTCCTCCCACTGTCACCTGACCTCTGTCAAACACAGCAGTGAACATGTCACTCGCATCCTTTGGTCCTTCACGAGAGGCCCACCACCGCCATCAGGATAAATCCCAACTCCATTCTGGGCCCCAAGCGTCCCTCCTACCGTTCTCCCCCTTGCTCTTGCCACACCAGCCTTTGTTATTCCTTCAAGTCAGCTTGATTTGTGCCTGTGCATATGCTGTTCCCTTGGCCTACAATGCCCTTCCTCCACCCCCATCTTGGAAAACTCCTACTCATGCCTCAAAACCTTGCCTAACTGTTACTAACTTAACTATGATTTTGAATCATTCCTCAACCTCTTAGTTGAAGTTAGTTGCTATTTCCTCTGTGTACCACCAGCACCTTGGGTGTATCATTTTGATAGCACCTATCACAAGATGTTACAGTTACTTGCTCACATGCCCATGTATCTCCCAAGAGCCCAGAAGCTGAAAGCCCAAATGCTCACAGGAGCCAGACAGATCATGTGAACATTGAAGCTGCTTGGGTACAAGAAAACAGGGACTAGTGGGGACAGAGGAAAACTTGAGAGGACATGCCAGGTGAAAGGCCACCACAAAAAATCCCATGTAGGGGCTTTCCTGGTGGCGCAGTGGTTGGGAGTCCACCTGCCAATGCAGGGGACACGGGTTCAAGCCCTGGTCTGGGAGGATCCCACATGCCGTGGAGCAGCTGGGCCCGTGTGCCACAACTACTAAGCCTGAGTTCTAGAGCCCATGAGCCACAACTACTGAAGCCCGCGTGCCACAACTATTGAAGCCTGCGCGTCTAGAGCCTGTGCTCCACACGGGGAGAGGTCACTGCAATGAGAAGCCCTCGCACCGCAACGAAGAGTGGCCCCCGCTCTCCGCAGCTAGAGAAAGCCTGCGCACAGCAACAAGGACCCAACGCAGACAATAAATAAAAGTCCCATGTAGACGAGACCCAGGAATCCTACTCTGAGATGTAAACCGTGTGGAAATTCTCATTGTATCCACCAGGCTGCTCGGAAAAACATTGCTGGGAACAGCTAAGTGTCCATCAAGGGGAGTGGAAGAATAAACCATGGTGGGTCCACAGGGTGGAATCAAGTTCAGCAGTTCAAATGCATAAACTGTAACTCCATTGCGTGAGGCAGATAAAACTCACAAAAAGAGGAGCAAAAAAAGGCAGGCATAGAAAGAGGATACAACATGATACCATTTATACAGAATTAACGTTACGCAAACAATACCCTGTTTGTTGTTTCTGGCTACATAGGTAGTAAAAGCATAGAAACATGCCCGAGAGTGATGAAGTCTAGACTCAGGACAGTGTCATCCGTGGGGATGTCAGAAGATGGGCTGAGACAGAGAAAGGGCACACGAGGGTCTTAGTTGAATCTGGATGTGATTTATGTATTAATTCAGCTGGGTGGTAGGCACACGGGTGTTTGTTAACTTATTTCCCATCCTTTCCGGTTGACCTGAAATAGCTCATAATTAAAAACAAAAACAAACCAAAATAAAAGTGGGTCAAGTGTGGTCTAACCCGCATCTCACCACCTAGCTCACAGCCTGGCACAGAGATGATGAGGGAAATACTGCTTCCACTTTACAGATGGGGTAATTGAGGGAAAGAGAGAGGAGGTACTCACCCCGGGCCCCGGAGGAATTATTGGCGTTGCGTACCGGGCTGGAGAAGCGTGGGCAGATGCAGGAGTGGTTCATCCCTGGGCAGCTTCGGAGGACTCCCCTGGAACCAGCCCTCCCTGGGTCAGATTTACTCTGATTTTTGCAGAATGTGACATTTAGAGGCAATACCCGTCCAATATCGGAAAGGAACTGACCAGCTGTTTTGGCAACACTAGGCAGCATGCAGCATCTTAGTTCCCCGACCAGGAATGGAACCCTTGTCCCCAGCAGAGGAAGCGCGGAGTCCTAACCACTGGACCACCAGGGAAGTCCATGACCAGCCATTTCAACCTTCACTGTGGGCTGCCGGAAGGTATCAGAGGGGTGGGGGTGGGGAGCGCTCCACTAATAACACAGCTCGATGGCTTTGAAAAGACCCCCGCCTTTCTCCACAGCCCGCCCATCCCAGTAGGAAGCTGCCTCTGGCCTCTCCCCAGACTCTACATCAACCCAGCCGGGCTGACTCCCTTCCGTCTGACCAGCTCCACACTTGTCACACACACCATCTATTCTCTTCCTCAGACTCTGTCTCTTCCCAGTGTATCTCCAACCTGTCTAGGTTCCTTTTGACCCGTCCCCTCACCTATTATCCTGATGGACATACCAGGAAACCTTGCTCCCAAGGCTAAGGTAGAATTCTTCTGAGTCTTTGGGGAGAGGCTGTGGGTATTGAAGAAACACTACTTTCTTTCTTTTCACAAGGATGACCACTCTCATTGACCTGAACCAGCAACTCTCTGCTCCTCCCAAATCCCCAGTCCAGGACAGCCAGGGGGGCCCACCATCCCCATTCGCCTGGGACTGTTACTGTTTTATCACTGAAAGTCCAGTGACCCGGGAAACCCCCCAGTCCTGGGCAAACCAGGATGCTGGGTCTCCCTACTTTCCCTCCTTCCTCCCTTCCAAAGGAATTCAGTTTGAATGTCATCTCAGGGACTGTCTTAAGAGGCCTGGGCACAGGCTGCCACAGCTCTCGTCACTCCTGTTAGGAATGACCGCCAGCCTCTGACCACCCGGAAAGGCCCTGCTCCTGCTGGACCCCCAGGCCCCATGGTTTTCCCTGATAAGCCCCCAAGCTCGAGTCTTTCACAGCCTTTCACCTTCTTGATTTCCGCCATACCTTGTACCTCCTGCATTGTATTCCACTAATATTTTTATTTAACTTAACTCACCTGGATAACCTGGACAATTTTATCTCAGAAGAAAAATGTTATCTCACTTCCTCAAGTGGAAAAAGAGCACCATCTGCCATAAATGGATGATAATTACTTTCAGATGCAACGAAAACAAAATGATCTTTGTACATTGCATAGCGATACCGCTACGATGAAATGTTCTGAGCCAGAAGCCTGGGCCCCCTTCCAGGGGGCTTAGTAAGTGTTAGGAAGGTGTTAAACATGAAGCAGCACCCAACTGAGATTTTCTCCTTCACAAGATCAGAAAGCGTGTAAGAAGAGTGAAGGGGGAATACATTTCTACTAGGTTATTCAGAGCTATCTAATGCCTTCTCCGTGGAGGATCTAAAATCAACCTTGCTCTACAATATGGGCCTTGTACTTTAGGGCTACGTCTCCCCAGTGAGCCAACAGTTGGAGCAAACCATCTGATCATTCAGTGGATCTCAGCAGCCGGGCAGTGACCACACCACCAGCCAACATCTACTGTGAACCCTCTGGGTGCTGAGCCTGGGAGAAGAGCCTTTACATGTCAAGTCATCGAATCGTCCAGCAATGCTCTCAGCAATCAGAAACTGAAGCTCAGAGAGGTTCACTGGCTTGTCTAAGTTCACCCAGCTAAGAAGTGATGGAGCCCGGGCTCAAATCCATAGCTGCTCATCTTGTGGTCGGTGTCACGCATGGATTGCTGCATCCCTGAGGTGCGGGTGGAGACGAAGACCCTGGATGGGCCCACGTTGTCCCACGAAGCACTGATAATAGCATGTTGCATCCTTAAGTGGTAGATGCTTAAGGCCGTGAAGATCAGCTGGCTGATTGACCTCAGCTCTGATTGGAAAAAGAAAGCATTTTAGGTCAAGAGGCCAAAACTCAAATACATACATGGCCAGGCGGGTGACCTTAGTGAATCTAGCCAGGCAGCGATCTTAGTTTGAATACTTTATTCTACAAGGAACAGGAATTCCCTGGCTCAAACTGGCTTAAACAATAAGATAATTTATTATGCATTTCTCAGGAAGTCTAGAAGTAGGGTAGGTTTCTGGATTAGTTGTTTGAGCAGCTCCATCAGGCCACCAGAGACACGGGTTCCTTCCATCTCTCTTTTCTGCCATCACTGTGTTGGTTTCACCACAAGACTGGTCCCCAAATGGCTGCTGCTGTTCCAGGCATCATATCCAAATCCATCTTGTCTCATTGGTTGGGATTGTATCACATGACCATTCTCCAACCAATGACAGAACGTTTCCCCGGAGCCAAATGGCTGAGCTGGGGAGAGGTGAGGAAGAACAATGGGAAGAACAGAACTTCCATGACCAAGTGGAGAAAGCATGTGGGGCAGCCACTTGAAACAGAGATGCTGCTGCTTATAAGCTTCTGTGTTCTCCTCTTCCTCCTGGGCCCTGAGCTAGGCACCACATTTCACAGCCCCCTTGGGTCCCTGTTGGGCCTCATGACTGGTTCTCACCGATGTGGGACACTTCCCAGCTGATACAGTTAAAAGCTGGTCTGCTTTCCCACCACCTCCTTCCCCATCCTCCAGCTCAGTGTAGAAAGAATGAATCCCTCGAAGATGTCAGAGCCATGAAGTGGATGACATCTGTTTCCCTAAATAATGTGTGGACACCCCCACCCCCCACTTCTTGGACTGTGATATTGTAATAAGGAAGAAACTTTGTATTCTATTACAAGTTCATCACTAAAGGGATGTTGTCTATAAGCTTAAATCATACATAATGGCCCATCTCTGGGAACCCTGCATCTCAGGTAACGAGCATTAAGCTAAAATACCTTTGTTTAGCTCACATGAAACATCCTGACCAGGCCCACCTGTGAATGACTACGGGAAGGAAGAAATTAACATATCCCCTCCAGAGGCTGACTGGAACCAGGAAATGTTTGACTTTACTCCCTCCCCTTTTACTATAAAAGAAGCCTGAACCCTAACTCAGGCAAGATGGTTCTTTGGGACATGAATCCGCCATCTTCTTGCTCTGCCAGCTTTCCAAATGAAGTCGCTATTTCTTGCCCCAACGACTCGTCTTTCGATTTACTGGCCTGTCAGTGAGCAGTACGAGCTTAGACTTGGTAACAATATGAGCAAGAAATGAACTTGTATTGTGGTAAGCCACTGAAAGCTTGGGGATGTTCATTACAGCAGCTAGCCTTCACTGACTAATATATCCTGTTATCCACTATTCTGCTCCAACCAACTGTTGCTCTGCAGGAAGACAGGCCCACGGCTGCCAAATCTTTTTTTTTTTTTTGATGGGTGGGATTGTGTTTCTGTCTTACTGGTTGTTTGGCCTGAGGCTTCCAACACTGGAGTTTGTAGGCTGTTGGGTAGAGCTGGGTCTTGGTGCTGAAATGAGGACCTCTGGGAGACCTCACTCTGATGAGTATTCCCTGGGGTCTGAGGTTCTCTGTTAGTCCAGTGGTTCGCACTCAGAGCTCCCACCGCAGGAGCTTTGGCCTGACCCCCGGCGACTCGCTTGGGGGTTCCTCCCATCTCCTTGGGCATCGAGGTCCCCCACCAGTAGCCGGCAGGCACCCTAGTTGTGGGGAGATGTGAACTCCTCATCTTCCCGTGCCACCATCTTGACTCTGCCCCCTGCCAAATCTTTTGATCACCTGATTTTTTTAAGAGATACCAGAAATCTGGATTATTTAAATATGAAATCTCCTGATTTAAAAATGTTGGCCACCAAATCAAATTTATTTTTATTATTTTAAAGGCTCTGTAGGCCAAATGAAACACATCTGTGGGCCCTGCTCAGCCTGTGGATTGCCAGTTGCAACCTCTCATCAAAAAAAACTCCAAATCCAACAGCATTTATTTTAAAGTTGGTATTGGTCTGAGAGGTGGTGATGGGGCCACAGTCATGTGGGTTCCAGAGAAGAATTCTATGCTGATGGAGATGTTGATCAACTCTTTCATTTCCACCTGGGCTGGATGTGGAGCATTCTACTAGTTTCGTGACACAATTTGGCCACCCTGTTGAAATTCCAAGAAGCCAACTCTGGGTGACACTCTTTCTGGGTGACCAGGTCCAGCTCAGCTGAGCTGGCCCACCCACCCAGGCCCTGGTGCTGCTTCCGCTTTGGTTTCCCTGGGCTGAGGGGTGAGGATGAAACTGGTGCTAGGGACACCAACCACATCTTAAAGGAGAAGCCCTCGCACTTGTAAATCTATTCCTACAATCCAGGCACGGCCGGTTCAAGACCCCCAATGAATAGCTAATGATAATCCCTACAATTTATTGAGCACTTGCTATGTGCCAGACCCAGACAAGCACTTCATGCAAATCATGAAATTTAATGCTTTTTACATCCCCATTGTTGTCAATGAGGAAACAAATTCAGGAGGACTCAGGATTCCGGGGTCATGACCCCCTTAGCAGGTGAGGACCTTGTTCCCAGCCCACCAGGAACCACAGACCCCTTGGTCTCACCAATGGCAGTTTGTCTTTCTGTCTACTCAGTGCCTGGAGTTCTTCGCCTCCTGGGAAATGACATCCCAGGCTCACCCCCTCTCTTCCAGTACTTTTCCTTCTTTCTTATTCATTTTCTAAAAAATCTTTAATTTGCCCAACCATGTGCCAGACAAGGCAGGGTAGCAAGGCTACAGGTCCTGAGCGAGTAGGTTGCCCCCGTGTTTTTCCGTTTCGTAAAAAAACACGAGGCTCCAGGCCCACAGGGACCTGTGGCTCTGGGTGGCCTTAAGAAAACCCAGGCAGGCCAGGGGCTGTCTCCACCTGACATCACAGAGCCTGAGGGGCAGGGCCATGGAAACTGCTTTCCCTTTCATCCTCTTTGCTCCCAGTTCCTGTTGTTCCCTATGGGGCACAGGTACCACTGCGGCAGGTGGGCAGGGCCAGGTGAAAGGCCCTGGAGTTGCTCCTGCCACTCAGCATGCTGTCGAGGGTCCGAGGCCAGGGTAGGATGAGGGTGGGGCGACCTCTGGCTTTCACGGAGCTTTGGACCTAACTTGTAAGGACCACTGGGCCTAAGTCCTGGTGTTCAGGAAGATTTTTTAGGCTAGATTCTGAACATTATCTCCAGCAGATATCACCAGGGTGGTCACAGCCACATCCTGATGGGGTTGAGGGAGGAACACAACCATCGCGCCACTTCAGACTCATGTCCCACGAACCTCGGTGGACGCACGTTAGAAATTATTTTCCGTAAATCCTGATTCTGTCCCATATCTAGCATAACTACATTGCTATGATTGCATTCCTGTTTGTGTGTACCTGTTTTTTAAGTCCACATCTGTTCGATGCAAATGTTTAAAACCTATTGCACAATAATTTTTATATGCTTGCTTGGGAAGTTTTTCATTTTTGATATTCTAGGAGTCTTGGGAGATGGCAGTGACCGGGCGCTGGCATCCTCCTCTGGTCTCCCTCCTGTACGCCCTGAGGAAAACCTACAGAGAGGCAGGGTGAAGCCTGCTCTCTCTCTCTCTGTCTCTCTGGGCCTGCGAGCCAGGAGTCCAGGCCTTTCTGGGAGGCTCCCTCTTCCTGGTGTGGCCTCCCTGCACTTCTGGCCTAGGCCTTGGCATCCTCCCTGGGCCAGAAACCTGGGTGCGGGTGGGGTTCCTTCCTGGGAGAAGGCCAGAGTGGGCCTCTGGGGCTTCCGGCCGAAGAGCGGGTTGTTTTCCGGAGTCTGGCAGCGCTTCCGGTACTTAACTGGATTTCAGGCCCGCCACTAGCTTGAGTCATGGGAAGCTGAGCCAGAATGGGCAAGGGCAGCCCTCAAAGGGATCGGGGGCATCTTTTAAAGTGCAAGGTAAAAAGGCAGGGCCCTCGCTGCCTTTGGTGGGACCTTGCCCATGGGCCTGCCTTCTGCATCCAGCTCGTAGGGTCTGAACTGGGGGTGATAAGGTGAGCTTCCAGAATCCTGGGGCTCAGCGCACAGATGTGGGCGGGGGCGTCCTACAGGACCTTGAACCAGGCTACTGTGGCTCCAGGGAGCTACTACAGCTCCCCAGAAGGGCCGGCTTTGCACAAGCTACACCTGTGGCCTGGACTCCACCCCTCTCGCTGGCCCAGTTTTTTTCCTCTTTCCAGTCTCAGCGCAGACATCCCCTCCTCCAGGTAGTAACACAGAGCACAACCAACCGTCTGGTGAATGTACTCAGAGGCCCTTCTCGATCAAATGTTAAGATTCTAAGAGAAATCCAGTTCTCAATTTTGAACTACATATGAATTTGGCAAACTGGTTTCCTCCCACAAAAATGAGAGCAAAAAGAGAAGAAATCTGAAATATAACTCTGAAGCTGCAGGAAGATCAGAGCAAAGAGAAAAAAGAAGCATAGGGACACTTACTCAACAGAAACATCTTTAGACGAAGGTACAGAACAGTATGTCAGCAGGATCTCAGAGCGACCATTTCTGATGTTTGTCAGGATTGCATTCAGAAACTGAGGGATTTTCTACTTTGGGTATAGATGGTAAAGAACTGAAACGCCCCCCTATTTAGACTGATTTGGAAATGTTAGTGTTTGGATAAAAGTCTTATCAATTAAAGCAACCGTATGCCAATAAAAATTTTAAAAATAAATAAAAGTCATATCACTAATTTCCAATGGAGTATGTATTAAGTAAATGTCTAAATATGTTAATGAGGCCAATTTTTCCAGCAATGTTTTTTTCCCACTTCTTAGGAAGCTTTTGTTATGTATGTTCTGTCAATATACTTAAAACTGCAGCTTCTAAACATAAAATAAAAAGAAAATATTTACAAGAGAAACAAATTTTTTGATCGCCAAATTCTCCTACATGGACTTTGTCTCATTTAATCCCCCTACAAATCCCATAAGGCGGGTATTATAACTCCTGTTTTACAGATGAGGAAACTGAGACCCAGAGAGGCTAAACCAGGCGCAGGGACTTGCAGCCAGTCCTGGCAGGGGGCAAGAAGTGGGAGGGGGCGCAAAGCCTCTCTCTCTGGCTCTACCCCACAAGAGGGGACTGACCCAGAGGACAACGCAGCCTTGATGGAGGCAGCACTGAGTGGGACAGTAGGGAGGCCCAGGAGGGATGTCCCGGCCCAGCCTCAGTATCTCATGGTGCCCTGACCCCAGGCAGCTGGGCTCCAGCACTCATGCCCTGGACCACGAGGGCAGCATGGTAATCCCTTGCTGACGTGGGTCTCTCCCTGAGATGATGAGTTCCAGAGGGCAGCGCCTGTTCTGTTTGCCACTGTGGCCCCAGCATCAGCAGAGGGCAAGCAAGCATTAGTTCAATGAACAACTGACCTCTGAGCCTCAGTCTTCTTGTCTGACTGCCGTAAGGTAATGCAGTGAGTTTGGTAAGACAGTATATTCCATGTGCTCGGCACATAGTAGGTCTTCAGGAGGAAATGGGGATTGATGATTATCAGTGATCAGTCCTCTGCCTTAAGAGGGGTCTGACCTAGCCCCCCTTTTTCTCACCACCCCTTCAAGCTGCTATTGGAGAAACCATCCCCTGGGGGTCCCCCCGCCCAGAGTGAGCCCAGAGGGCCCCACAGCAGACATCCTTGCCTCCCCGTGAGAACAGCCCTCCAGACTTCTGGAATGGGGATCCAACGAGAGAGAAGGGACATGAGCCACAAGGCCAGTGGGTCAAAGTCCAGGGCAGTGGCTGCAAGCCAGGACCGCCCCCTCCCCCCACAGGAGGTGGGGGCAGGGTAGGACTGCAGCTGAGGCAGGAGGAGAGGAGGGGGCTGTGTGGCTCACTTCCTCTGACTGGGGCCCCCGGGACCCCCCCTGATGGCATCAGGAGCGCCCACTGGGTTGGGTGATGTGTTTTCTGAGTGTGACACCCGTCGGCCAACAGAGGACAGCAAATACATTTTTTATGATCCTGGGAGGCTCATGCCAGTCACGTTTACTTGAAAAGAGGCTGGGCAGTCGAAGGGGACAAGTCATGTCTCCGTTATGTGGATCCTCTTTGGGCAAGAGGGGACACTTGTGGGATGATGTGGGGTTCTGGGAAAGGGATGCGGGGTGGGGGGGCAGATTTCAGGAAGGGGGCGGGCTGTAGGGGGTTCCCCCTTACTGTTGGAACCTCATGTACTTTATGGAGGGGGAGGAGCTTATGGCGGGAACGGGTGTCAGCACAAGAGGCCAGATCTTTGCCAGGTGGAGAGGGTACCCTCAGGCCCCACCCCCCAATTTCCAGCCTATCTCCCAGAGCCTGGGACCATGAAAGCAGCAACAGAGGGACTTTGGAATGGGGAAGGGGAAGCACACCTTTATGTTTTGGCCTGAAGGTGGGTTGGTATTTTGGGGAGTTCTTGGGAACAGAGCATGTCCATCCAATTTCAGACCCGGGGCTTCTGAGGGACTCCAGTCATCCCAGAGGAGGTTAGGGGCCGCCAAGGGGTGAGCGGCCAGGTGTGGAAGCCAGACTTGGTGCAGCTCCAACTTCTACTGTTTGTTCATAGGGGGTAGGGAGGAGTGAGAAAAATCGGAGGAAGGGCTAAAAGCGCCGGCTGGCACTGTCACTGAGTGTTCCGAAAGTGGGGGGGACGGATCTGGGGGCGAGTCGGAATCTTAAGTAGATGCGTCCCCATTCAGACACCCCCGGCTGAGGGATCCCTGGAGCGCATGTGGAGGAATCCTGTCCGCCCCCCAGGAGGGAGGCCCAGCCTAGGCTCCCTCCTCCGGGCCACCGGGGTATTGGAAGTGGGGAATCTCCCCTCTTCCCCGTCCCCGCCGCCCCCCTCCCCCGAGTTTGGAGAACCCCAGGCTCTGCCCCCATAGGTCGAGGCTGACGTCGCCGCCGCATTTCTAGGAATGCCCCTATCCGCTGACTATATTTGGCGAGGGTTTCTAGGAAGCCCCCCCCGCCCCGCCTGGCCCCGCCGCAGCCCCCGCCCCGGGCAGGCGGGCGCGCTCGGCTTCCAGGCTCTCACCCTCTCTCCCCGGCCGGGGAGGAGCCGCCCCGCCGCTTGAGCCGCCGCTGCCTCCTCCCCAGCGCGGCCAACCCCGGGCCGGCCCAGCCCCCGCCCCGGGCCGGCCATAGGGCGTGGGGGGGTGGGGAGCGGGGGAGGGTGGGGGCCGGGCCGGGGTTGGGGGGAGCGGGGGCGCGGCTTTGTGGCGGCAGCGGACCGTGGAGGCCGGGAGCAGCCCCGTCGGCTCCGCGCTCTCGGCAGAAAAGGCTTTTATACGCCCCCTGCCCATCACTTGGATCTGATCTGGGTAAGGGGGGGATTTTTTTCTGGAAGTACCCCCCCACCCACGGTGAAGGATTTGAGGCTGGGCTCCAATCGAGGAGGAGGCTGCAGGGCCCGCGGGGCGCCCCCCACCCCGAGCACGCCTCCCGGGAGCCCTGGAAGGCGCAGCCCCGGGGGGCCTCCTGCACCCCCGGAGGAGGCAGCGGCGGTGAGTCTCCCCCTTTTTCCTGCACGGCACCCCTCCCCCGGGCCAGGGGGCCGCGGCAGGTGGGTGCCCAGGCCCCCGGGACAGAAGGGGGTGCGGGGTGGCTGCCTGGGGGGTGGGTGGCGACACGAGCCGGGAGGGAGGTGGCGGCGGGGGGGAAACGTGCGGCTCTCCCGGGACCCGGCGCTAGACGCTTGCCTGGGAGGGAAGCCGCCGCCGCTGCCGCCCCCCGAGGCAGCGGGGCTGGGCTCCTTCCCCCCCTCACCCCTCCCTGGATCCCGAGAGGGGCGTGTTAGGCGTGGAGGTGGGATGGGGGCGAGGCAGCCCCCCACCTCCCTAATGCCGGGGCTTGGAAATTAACGAGGCGGGTTGAAAGCCTACCACCCCGCCCCCACCCCGGAAAGCCGGTTCGGGAAACTGACTCGCTGCGTGACCCCGATATCAGTGCCGCGCGGAGAGCAGGCCGCCCTGCTCGCGCGTCCGCGCCCGCCGCACCTCGTCGTCACTCCACGTGCGCCCGGGGCCGCGCTGGCACGGGCAGGGGGGCCAGCGCCAGCCTCCGGGGGCCGGGCCCTGGGGACGTCCGGAACAGCCGGGAGCACAGTCCCCAGAGAGTTACCACCTCCCCGAAGTAAAGTTGGCTGCCCCCTCCCTCCGAGGAGTAGGCGGCCATAGCACGTTGGCTGTAGCTTTCGCTGGACAGGAGTAAAAAAAAAAAAAAAAAAAAAAAAAATGTAGGTTCCGGGGTGCGGATCGGGGTGTCAGGGCCCAAGACCACACCAAGTTGCTCTGGCAAAAGTTAGGAGGAAAAAAAGGAAAAGGCATTTTTGATTTGGGGCTGGGGTGGGGGGGAGTGGCGTTTCTGGTTTCTCCTGCTTCCAAGCCCCACCGTGGGGAGCGTTGGAATGTGCCGCTCAGATCCTCTGAGGACACATCCATATTTATAATTTATTTTTAGGAGAAGTTGTGAAAAAGGGAGGGGGTTTAAAATGGGGAGAAAAGGTGTGTGTATCGGGGTGGCCTTTCCAGAACCCAGAGGCTAATTGAGCTATTAAGATGGAAATCACTTCCTCCAGTCTGGGCAAGCTGCAGATTTGACTTTAATAAGACAATTAAGTGCACAAATAACTAAACTTTAGCTGGATTTGGGAAGGGGTGGGGGTGGGGCACTGCAGGAGTCGCCCCAGGCACTCCTTTTGCGCTCCCCTAAGGGCCATTTTGGACGCTCAGCGTCTTCCCTGGGACGATGTCAGGCCCAGCTATGGGTCTGGGGGCAAGGGAGGGAAAAGATACCCCCATGGGGCAGGCAAATACGCCCTCCGTCCCCACCATGCAACCCTGGCTTTTGGATGAGATGAACTGTCATCCCATCATTCCTGCAGGAAAACCCAGTAATGATTCCTTTAATTATCCAGGATTCTCCAAAATCCTGCCTCAAAGGCAGCCTGCCCCAGTGCTGTGAGCTGAGAAGGGGGACACCCTTCTGGAGAAAGGAGGTTTTGGAGGCTGTGGTCCCAGAATCGGGGTTTTGAGGGCGAGATGAGTTTATGTTTTATCCAACTGGCCCACAAAGTCCCGCTTTTGGGGTCATTATAAACGGCGAGGGATTCAGGCCCCAGCAGTCCCTGGAGGGAGGGGGCAGAGAGCTAGCTGCCCTCCGAAGGTCGGTCGGAGGAAAGGGGGGAGGTTTGCTTCTTTTGGTAAAACTGAAAAGCCGTCTGGGGGATATTCTTATATATGTTTGTGTATGTGTTCTCAGTCTGTTGAACCTGCTGTTTTCAAGGGCCTTTCTTTGGGAGGCCAAGAAGGTATGAGAAGGCAAAAGTACTTTCCCCCCCCCCCCCCCCCAGTGGTTTAATGAGATGTTTTAAACAGGATTTTAAGGGAATGAGTGACATATGGGTCGTGTCAAACCATTTGACACCCTCAAAAACCAAACATCACTGACATCGTGAATTGCAGTTACATTAGATTTGCTTGCTTGCTCCCACGTGGAATCGCAGTATTTCTTTGCAATTCTTTGCTACGCTGATCTTAGTCATTTTATAAGAAACGCTGGATAATCTGTCGTCAGGGAATTCTCTAAGGCAAGGGTGGCGGGGGTACATATGCCCCTCCCATTAACCTTATTAAGTTCTGTTAATTTACACACACACACACACACCCCTACCCTCCAGTTGTAACCTATATAGACATCCACATACCTTAAGTTTATTTATTTGCAAACCTGGATGTCAATCAAGTGTTCACAGCAGGGCATAGAGAAAAGTGAGCTGTACCTGAAAAACTCTGGAACACCAAGTCCCTGATAGAAGATTCGTGTTGAATAGACATGGCACATAGACACACTGGTGACATTCATGACGTTCCCGGGGCCTTGGCAAAAAACAGTTCTTTACTTTTCAGAGTTCTTTCCCTTTGTTATGGGACACGATGAAACAGCACAATTTTCAGGAGTCCACAATCCCAGCGTGGCTGGGTGTTGGGAAACTGTCACGTTGTGAATTGCTGAATCGTCACCCCCATCGTAGCGCCAGAGAGCTGACTGTCAGGTCCTATTTGCTTTGCTAAATAAGGACATCTCACCAAATTAGCCTCTAATGATACTTCTACAAATAGGGTGTTTTACGTGAATTAACGAGACCGGAACACCAAATGTCGCACCAAGATACTGAGCTATAATCGTGGCAATGAAGCAGCATGTTAAAATTACTGAATTGTCAAGTGTGGAAAATCAGAATTTAGTGCTGAATGTGAACCGGGGGCTGCTTTAATTCAAGCACAGCCCCTGCTTACACTCGGCCCTCCGCAAGGGTGCATGTAATTATGAATACATTTAGCAAACTCCCCCTGCCCCTGAGTCTGGAAAACAGGCAAAGTAGTATGGTGAAGAGATTGTAAGTCAGTACTTCGCAGTGAGAAGTGGTCACTAATTCAGCAAAGAATCACAGCTTCTTTTCATATTCTGACCACTGCTCTCCCCCACCTCCCCCCGACCCTATCCAATAAGAAAAAAAAAAGCTCAGCTGTGGAACTGCTGAATACATTTTGGCTTTTCTCCTTTTGCCCCTCTGTGTGAAATTTCACGAAGCAGTTGCTACTTTTCCCTCCAAGGAAGTGTGGATGGATTTCTAAAGAAAAAAAAAAAGCAACTTTGAATGTCGGTCTTAGTAGTACACAAGCCATAGCCGACTCTCACAGGGAAAAAAATGTTTCAACAGAAAGAATATGGAATAGCTGGGGGGGTAAAATATTTAGGAGAGGGGCTGCAATGAAACTCCTACTTAAAAATAAAACATGCGTTTCTGACCCAAACCAATGAAAGTTGGAAAAGTCCCTAAGGGAGCACTCCCTCTATTTCTTGCTTCCCAGCCTCCCGCCCGCTTATATTAAGAGCAGAAAGACGATTCTTGCCAGATAAACTTACAGCTACCTTATAGTAGAGCAACTCAGCCTCTTGTAATTGTGATATTGGAAATACGGCTATTTCAGGCATGAGGATAGAAATGGGTCTGATGAAAGTGAAGGCAAACTTGGTTCTTAGAACCACTTGCCAGAAAGGGCATACCCAAACAAAATAATCCATTTTCTTTCTTGCCCAGCATCCCAAACTTGGGAAAATGTAAAGTCCTTTTTGCTTCTTATATGTGGAACAAGGTGAAAGTAAACGCTGAAGAAAAACACCGACGCGAACGTGATATAAAACGATCACAGACTTTAGGCCTAGTAGCCATGCAGGCTTTTCAGGCAAAAGGGTACATGTTAAAGAGAGTTTGGAAGGAGGGGACTTTGGGGTCCCTGTCACCCCAAGCCCCCCACACCTCCTCGGGGTCTCTTTCCAAAGCACCCAGTTCTCAGAGGCTGCTTTCCCAGCGTCCTCCGTTGTACGGGGGGTGGGGGGGAGCGTGTGCAGATATTTACAAAGCTTTCAAGTCTCCGATTTTACATCATCTTCCTTATATAAAACATTCAAGTTGAAGGAACCACAAAGCAAACTCCTTCTCAGTGTCTCCGGAAAGGCTGCACCACTAGCATGAAAGGGAAACACACCTAGAAAATGAAAACTGATGTTGGTGTCCCAAGATAGCCATTGTCAAAAGGGACTGGGAAGAGGGAGGCAAATTTAGCCTTTGCTGGAGGATTTGGCCCAGGCGGGGAAAGGAGCCTTAAGGTAGCTGTGCAGTGTGGTGTGAAAGTTTTCTGAGAGACGTGCAGAAAACCAGGCTCTCTTGTTGGAATCATGCGTGAGATCAGTGCCCGGGTCTGTTGGCATCTCTGCCCAAAACAGCCTGGACCGCTGCCAGCCCAGGCCTGAACGTGGCCTTGGAGCCACCACCAGAGCCCAAACAAGCCCCAGACAGGTGCTGGGGTGGGGGGGGGGTGGGGTCTTTCCTCCTGGGGACCTCGGGGCCCGCAGCATTTCTTGGCTAAAAGCAGGGAGCGGGGGTGGGGGGGCGGGGGGGTTGTTAGGCTCCCGAGAGCAGCCTCCCCAGAGACTCTTGACTGTCCCGGTTACCACGTGGCCTCCGGTGAGGGCAGAACCCAACTTTGCTAAGACCAGGCTAGCAGGTTCCAGAGCAGAGCTGTGATTTTGCAGCCCGGGCTGAAGCTCTCTCCGCCCTCCAGCAACAGGGCTGCTATCCTGCCATTTGGGGTGGGGCGAGGGGGTGTGGCACGGGGCCAGCCACAGAGCAGGGACACATCTAAGCTACCGTGCAATCTACCCCCTGCAGGTGTGTGTGTGTTTTCTCCTGCCTTCTCCAGCCAGCGGCCTCCCGTCCACCTGGGGAGCTGAGCCCTCTTCTTTCAATCAGGGTGCAAGGAAAACCCGGGCCAGGGGGGAAGGCTGCAGCCTGGAAGTGGGGAGAAGGTTTTGGCAGGCCATCAGAGGGCCTGGAGGGAAGGCCAGGGATGTGGATGAGGGGACCTACATCTAGGCCACCCTGGGGGCCGGCAGAGAGAGAGAACCGTGTGGGCATTCCGGAATAAAACATGCAGGAAAGAAGCCTGCTCAGCCTTGGCACCGGGACGCATCCTCTGGGGGAAGCTGCACCCAGCCCGGAGTCAGCCAAGCCCACGGGCCTCCCGTTTGGCCTCAGTAACTGGACTCCAGGCCACCAAAAGGCCCCATGGGTTCCTGATTGTATCTTCGAGTGGCATTAAAAGGTCCAGACCAGGCACTCGTAGGCCAGGCCATATTTAGCCTCAGGTTCACCCGGAGAATATTTTAGGTGCTGCTTGAAAGGCGAGATCTAGGCCCGGTTGCCGGCTGTCACATGGCAAGTGTAGAATCGCTCCCTCGCAGGTCTGGCCGAGGTGGCCGGGGGCTCACCGCCACAGATGCCCGGAGTCCCTGCCAGAGCTTCGGGGCCACGCGACAGGTGCCGAGGAGCCAGCGAGCGCCCAGGTCGCGGGTTCTGTGTTGGGAAGGCTTTTTGCCCCGTTTTTCACTCTGATGGCGATAAGGCCGCCTCCATTCACAGAACTCACAGAGGCTGTTTTCAGCCCCTCTCTTCCGCGATGGCCCAGTGTGATATGCCAGCTTGCTGACTGAGCAGCCTTCTCCTCGGGTGTCAGCACTGGTGGAGGTGTTAACCCTTTCAAGGCGGGCGGGAGGGTGCTGGCTGGCTTGGGGGAGGGTCTTGTCTGCAGAGACCTTGAAGGCCACACACCCTGGGGAGCCCCTGCCCTTGACTCCTTAATCCTCAGTCGTTAGTGGCTGGACCTGAGAGTCGGCACCCTGGACCTTAGCTGTGATTTTCCCCCTTTGGCCCCGTCAGTGATAACCGCCAGGCTCCCCGACCCAAGCTCTCGCCCTTCACTTGTTCATACAGCCCTGGAAACAGCTGCTTGCTTTCCAGATATTTTCATCCGGGTTTCCAAGTTGATAACTTTCCCACATTCCAGAGGAAGGAGGGATTGAAGGATCTGTGATTCACTTGGGTTATTAACGAGGGTTTGGAATAATCATTCGGGGTCTTGGGGAGATGGCACTGGCCCTTGAGAGTCACCTGGCCTTAGGGACTAATCCTCATCACCTGCTCTGGGATTCCAGATCCTGGTTTTCTGGGCACAGAGGAGGCGCATCTATATTGAAGCCACTGTGTGGAGACACATTTAGCCAATTATCAGCCTTTCGGGAGCCTGGGTGGAGCCACCGCCTGTGCACCAGGAAAGCGTCGGCTTGTTTAAAGTTTGCTCTAACTTTGTACATTTTTTCCCTTTTAGTTCTGGCTCTTGGAGTTCCGAGAGCCACCACTTCCTGCCCAGCTGGTTCATTACCGCAGGGAAAATGAGGGACTTTTGGGGGCAGATGTGTTTCCATTCCGCTATCATAATGCCCCTAAAAATCCTTATTGCTCTTGCAGTATTCCTCGGGGGTCCCTGGGCCAGCCGTGGCAGCTGAGTTTCTCCAGCAACTAAAAGAAGAGACAAAGATGTTCCCCCAAACCTTCCCTTCCGGTCCCTGGTAGAGCTCCCCTCAACCGTGCTCAGAACTGGTGATCACCATGAAAAATAAAAAGATGCCATCCGCAGACACCAGTTCCGAAACATGCTTTTTGCCCTCCAGGGGCCGAATGTTGGAGATCAGGCTTGGGAAACAGGGCAGCTGAGGCTGCTGTCAGCGTTTGCTCTGGGGGTTCATGGTGGGGGAGGTGGGGAAAGCGGGGAAGGAACAAGTGTTACCTGTTTGACGAGGCGATTCACATTCAGCCTGGGCCTTCCAGCAGGGCCTCTGGGATCCTCACCTTGGCAGGGGCTCTGGACAGTCCTGATTGGCTCACCAGCTCCCTGAGTCAGACCACTTCCCCACTCTCTGCCTCGGTTTCCTTCTCTGGCAAGGGAGGGGCAACACCCCATGCTCTGTTCTGAAAGGGTTCTCACCCGTACCTAGAGCGTTATCATGAGTTCAAGTGATAGACAAGCTCAGAAGGTGCTTTGAAAGTGGGGATGCCAAAGCATGAAACATGGAAGGTGTTAGTGCTGATACTTACTAATACACACTTCGTATGCTAAGACAGCTCGGACGGGAGCAGAGACTACAGCCTAGCAGTAAGCACAGGTCTCCAGAATCATGGAATCAGGCAGCCCCAGCCCTGTGACTCTTTCGCAGTGTCACCCCCAGGCAAGTGACTCAACCTCTCTGGGCCTCCTATGTTTTGGAATAGAAGTTTCCCAAGTCTGATATGCACATGATTTTAAGTGGTACCTGGCTAGAGACGTAAATTATTCTAACCGGTATTTCTTTGTACAGCAGATTTCTACTTATGGCAAGCAGTTGGCTTTCAGTTTAGGGTAGGGGTAGAAGGGCTCTTTTTTACATCAATTTATTTAAGATAAAGAGGGTGAGTTGCTTGAAAGAAAAATATTAAGTAGAGTACGGGTGGCCTGAGGATGGGACAGAACTCAAGATGATACTTTCTAAAGTTTCAAAGTCTACCTCTTTTTTTTTTTTCTTTTTGGCCGCGTGGCATGGCTTTTGGGATCTTAGTTCCCCGACCAGGGATTGAACCCAGCCCTCGGCAGTGAGACGCGGAGTCCTAACCACTGGATAGCCAGGGAATTCCCCATAGTCCATCTCTTAAGAATTCTTGTTTGTCTTAGAGATTTTCTGCACCCTTGGAGTTGGTGTGAGGAGGGGTAGGTTGCCAATTCCAATCTGCAGGGGGCTTGACCTGTGACAACCTGGGAGTCATGTGTCTTCTCCCCCCCGCCCCAACTCCTGCCCTGCTCGCCAACACCACTGAGACCCCTTGGATCTCTGCCCCTATGCCCACCCATAGCTCTGACTTGTCTTTTATTTTAAGATCCTGCTGCCCCAGCGCCCTCCTTCCTGGCCGAGGCACCTCTCTGAGCCTCAGTTTTCTCAGTGAAATGGGGAGAATAATTAACCCCCTGTCTCAGAGCAGTGTGAAGATCAGGGGTTAATGGGACTCAACTGAGCAGCTATGATGGTTCACAAACAGGGCACGGCTCAGAAGGCAGTGGGCACCGGAGGCCCTGGGATGGGCAGGGGGCACAGCGGCACCCTTGGCCTGGAGGGGTATTCCTTGGACAGGCCACCCGGTGCCAGGCCTGGGCATCAGCTCCCCACCCACCCCCTGGGATGGGGAAACAGCAAGCACTGGGTCCCAGCCAGCAGGGGCGGGCTCTGGTTTCACTTTCTGCTGTGTCATGGGGTGGGGGGTGGCATCAGGGCCCAGCTGGCCAGCTGGGGCAGGCACCGAGAGGCTGGCAGACAGCTGTGGCCCAGCTGCCAGAGCACAACCCGTGCCCTCGCCCTGCAGCCTGCCAGGATGGGGGCTGGGCCCTAGGGCACCCCTTAAATGCCTCTCACCCCCTTGCCTTGCACAGTGAGAGGACCCCAAGTGAGAAAAGCCAGGAGGGGATGAAATGGTTCCTCTAGCCACGAGATCGCCCCCAAACAAGTTCTTAAGGCCGCAGTCTTGAGGTTCTAGGAACTGCGTCTGTTGATTCTGGATCAGAGCGCTCTGGCTGGATGCCTGCTTCCCACCTGCCTTCACTGGCACATGTCTACTGAGGGCCTACTGTGTGCTCAGCACAGTGCCAGGTGCCAGAGGTACAGCAGGAAGCAAGACCGTGCCTGCCCTCATGGGGCTCCAAGTTGAGTCGCAGGGGACAGACAAAAGAGCAAGTAAAGAGAGAAAAAGGGACTTCCCTGGTGGCACAGTGGTAAGAATCCACCTGCCAATGCAGGGGACAGGGGTTCAATCCCTGGCCTGGGAAGATCCCACATGCCGTGGAGCAACTGAGCCTGTGAGCCACAACTACTAAGCCCATGCGCCACAACTACTGAAGCCTGTGCACCTAGAGCCTGTGCTCCGCAACGAGAGAAGCCACCGCAAAGAGAAGCCCGCGCACCGCAACGAAGAGTAGCCCCCGCTCACCGCAACTAGAGAAAGCCCACGTGCCGCAACAAAGACCCAACACAGCCGAAAAATAAACAAATTAATTAATTTTTTAAAAAAGAGAGAGAAAGAATCCCATCTTATGGGGACAATTCCACACTGTACGCTTTGTGGTAGCATCTCAGAGAAGGTACGTGTGTACATGCGTGTGTATGCAAGTGTGCGTGTCAGGGATGTGTCCACTCCTGGGACACGTAGTCGGTTGAGAACACAGACCCAGGGACCAGATGTCCCATGTTTGAATCTGGATTTTTCCACTGACTGGTGTGAGATCACAGGCAAGTTCCCTCTCCTTTTTGGGCCTCAATTTCCCCATCTCCACATGATAGGGTTGTAATGAGGATGAAGTGAACATCCGTAAAGAACTTAAGACAGTGTCTGGCATCAACCATCTGCTGTCTAAGTCTTAGCTATTATCTAAGAATCATAAATGTGCGCTCTTCTCATAGGATGAAATGCAGCCGTCACTGCAGGCTGAGAACAGCAGTGATATTGCTGAGCCTGCCCTCCCTGCTCAGCGCTGTACCTGCCTCATCTCACTTACTAGCCACAACCAGGCCTCACATTGGCCTTAGCATCTCTTTGTTCACATGGGGAAATGGAGGCTCAGACAGGTGAAGAGATGTGTCCAATGGTACCCAGCTGGAAAGCAGTTTGACCCCAGGGGCAGGGCCAGCCTCACAGTGTGCGCCCTGCATAGTTCCGTGCTCTGCTGTTGTCATCCTGAAGTTTTGAATAATTTTCGAACAAGGTGCCCACGTTTTCATTTAGCAAATTACAGAGCCAGTCCTGCCCAGATCTGACTTACTCCAAAGCTGGCACTCTTAACTCCTACCATCCATCTATCATACAGCTGGCCCAGAATGGTTTTCCAATTCATTGGTACAGTATTTAGTGTGGGACTGAAATCCTGGGGAGAATACAGGACTTATTATGGGGCCAAATTGCCCAGATGCCTATTTGATTGTCAGTTGCCCCCATCAGAAGGAAGGGGGGCAGTTGCCAAGGGCAGGGGGTGAATCATTCATTGCTGTATCCCTAGGGCCTGGCATGTATTAGCTGCTCAGTTAATCACTGTGAAACAAAGCAAATGAATGGGAGGCTGCTGTATCTCCCGAACTAAACCCGATTTAAATAACACCGTCCAGGAAAGCAGGTCATCAATGGTGGCTATCCTCAGCTGGCTTCTGGACAATCCCCTGAAGGGTGTGGAGACAAAGGTCTCTTCCCTCCCCTGGCTGCAAACCCAGGCCGCAAACCTGCATGCCAATACCTCGTAGCAGATTCCTGTTTAAACAGGTTCTGGTGGGGACCTCAGAGGCAACACAAGTGTTTAAAGACATGCAGGCCTGGATTCCTGAGCACCTGTTATTGGGGAAGATGCCGAGCTCAGCCAAAAGAGTACTTGAGTTCTGGGCAGGTTCAAGTCCCAGCTGAGGATCAGGGGGTACAGTTTCCTGGACTGCTAAATGAGAGAGTTTGGATTTGGGGGTTAAGGGTCCTCTTTTCCTCTGAAATTAGAGTTTTTCTACACTCTCACAGTTCCAAATTTGCTCCCCCAAAAAAGTTACTTAGGTTTACTAAGAAGCAAAGAATCCTCTCAAAAGCCTTTAACATATTTATAACAATAATAAATGTGTTTTTGGCCAACTGTTTTCACAGGCTTGATCTCCATCGCTTCACATAACTACGATACGAAGTAGGAGTTACTGCCCTCATTTTCTAAATAACATCGTAACCACCAACATATATTGAGTGTTTTATACGAAGTAAGCACTTTACAGGTATGAAGTCATTTTCATTGCACAAGCAACATATAAGGGAGGCACTGTTACTGCCTCTGGTTTTCTGATGAGGAAACAAGCTTAAAGAGAGGAACTGACTTGTCCAAGGTCACACACCCAGCATGTGATGAGCTGGAGTTCAAGCCTGGATCTTCCATGTCAGGGGTCAGCAAACCTTTTCTGGAAAGGGCCAGATACTAAATATTTTTAGACTTTGCAGACCATACAGTCCCTGTCACAGCTACTCCACTCTGCTGTTGTAACAAGAAGCCAACCAGAGACATTAAGTAAATGAATGGATGTGGCTGTGTGTTCCAATAAAACTTTATTTACAAAATCAGGAAGTGGGCTGATTTTGGCCCACAGGCTGTAGTTTGCCCACCCTGTTCCAGACCCCAAAACCTGCAAGAACCTGGCCCTGGCAACCATCTTCCTCACCCTCTCTCCCCACCTGTGAGGTGACTGAGTTACGTTTCAGAACAGAGACCAGTGGGGCTTGGGAGAAGTTGAGTTGGCCCCGCTTTCCTTGGGATTATGAAGCTCTTGGAATTTACAACTATTAGGACTTGTTAGTGACTGCCATGATAGATCACCACGGGGACTTTAAAATCGTAATTTTAGTAGCTGTCAAGTGAGTAACTTTTTTATGCCATAAGTTTATTTACAAACATATCTAGGATGCTGAGTTCAAGAGTTTGATCCTTTTTTCAAAGAGACTGCACACTTAAAATGCTCCTCTTCGTATCTGTCTCATGGATTATTTTTTAAGCCGTTGGTGTCTTACTATATAGAAAGGTGCAGCAAATCCAGACCCAAAGTACAAAGTCATCATAGCTAGTAACCACCACTTGTTTTCCACTGAAAATGGTAAATTCTTCCCTGGACCCTCCTCACAGTGGCTCCTACAGACCACAGAGGTTGTGAACCTCTGGATGCTTTGTCCCAACATAGCGCTGTTGGAAACCCCGTGAAAGGCGCAGAAACCGAAGGCGGAAGAAGTAGAGGCAGCACACCTCGTGCTCCTTTCCTCACGACCTTGTTCCCCTGCGTGCAAGGACCAAAAGGGAAGTGAGTAACTTTTAAAGAGCAAAGTGTTTAGGAAAATACCTCTATGGGGCACTTTGGCTGTGGAAGGAACTTCTCTGTAGTTGGTGGGAATGGCAATAGAGTGAAAAATGTCTTAAGGCAGAAGAAGGTAACGAGAAGGGGAGATGGAAAGTGTGTGTGTGTGTGTGTGTGTGTGTGCGCACACGCACACATGTGCAGAGAGAGGGTGGAGGAGAGAGAGATTTCCCAAAGGCAGGAGGCTGGAGCCTAAGGATTCCTGGCAGGAGAAGGGGGTCGGAGGGAGGACATGACTTTTTCCCCCAACAGTTTTATTGAGATATAATTCATTTACCATGTAATTCACCCATTTCAAGTGCACAACTCAATGGCTTTGAGTATATTCACAGAGTTGTGCGACCATCATCACAATCAATTTTAAAACATTTCTATCCCCTCAGAAAGAAACCCCCATACCCTTTAACAGTCACCCCCCCACCCCAATCTTCCAGTCCCTCCCCCAGTCCCCACCCCTAAACAATCACTAATCTACTTTCTGTCTCTGTAGATTTGCCTGTTGTGCATATTTCCTACCAATGGAATCATACAGTATGTGATCCTTTGTTACTGGCTTCTTTCACTCAGCATTTGTGTCCTCAAGCTTCATCCATGCTGGGCTTCCCTGGGCACAGTGGTTAAGAATCTGCCTGACAATGCAGGGGACATGGGTTCGAGCCCTGGTCCGGGAAGATCCCACGTGCCGCGGAGCAACTAAGCCTGTCACCACAGCTACTGAGCTTGCACTCTCGAGCCAGCGTGCCACAACTACTGAGCCCACGCATCACAACTACTGAAACTCACGCGCCTAGAGCCTGTGCTCCGCAACAAGAGAAGGCACCGCAAGGAAGAGTAGCCCCCGCTCGCCACAATTAGAGAAAGCCCGCGCTCAGCAACAAAGACCCAACGCAGCCAAAAATAAATAAATTTTTAAAAAATTTTTTAAAAAGTTTCATCCATGCTGTAGCCCATATCAGAACTTCATTCCTTTTTATGACAAATAACATCCATATTTTATTTATCCAGTTGTCAGTTGATAGACATTTGGCAGTTATGCATAATTCAGCTATGAATATTCATGTGTTTTTGTGTGGACGTATGTTTTCATTTCTTTGGAGTAATATATCTAGAGTAGAATTGCTGGGTCATATGGCAACTCCATTTTAACATTTTGAGGACCTGCCGGAGGCACATCATATAGTGCCTTTTTCAATTTTGTATTATAGAAGTTTCCTACCATACTGAAAATGAGAAAGCACCCTGTACCCATCATCCAGGTTCAACAACAATCAACCTTTTGCCAGTCTTGTTTCACCTGCCTTCCCTCCTCCACCGTTGTTTCCCACTGAGTAGTTTGAAGCCAGTTCATACGTTGCACTTTATGCCATTAACTTGGCTGAGAGGTCAACATTTCCTTTCATCCCAAACCTTCAGGCCAAGTCTCCTATACCCATATCCTTGTGTGGATGGAATTTGGGGACAGTGGAGGAATTGGGGCATAGTCTAGAGTGAGCCAGCGTGGGGTGGGAAAGGAACGCTCCTGAGTGAAGCAAGTCTAGCTACAGGATTTGCAAAATGAAAATGTGGAGCCCTTTGTTCAGAAATTACTAAGAAGTTCAAGATAACAACAGTAGAACGTCAAACTTAACGTAGACCCTGTACAACAGCACAAGTCATGTGCCCATGAGGCCAGCAAAAGGGCGCCCAAGCAGAACTGAGAACTGATTCATTGGCTGCAGGAATTTCGAGCTTTGGGTGCCTAGGAGAGACACAAGCATCCCTCACCCCCAATCTCTGGAGAGTTGGGTCTCTCATGGCATGTGGGACAGCGTTTAAGTCCGTTCCATTGGAATCTCCAAAAATAAGATGACCCCAGCTGACATGTGGGTTATAAGTACTTTTTAAAAATAGCCATTTGTCTTAAGCCTTCTTCCCTAAGAACCTGCGGTTGTTTTATTTGGCCACACCATTTTGTCCTGGACTCTTTGAGTGTACCGTGATATCACGGCAAATGACAGGGCTGCAGGACAGAGGTCTGCTGGTGAGCAAACAATCCAGAGCAGCAGCAGGACCAGGGATGCCCATTAGAGGCAGGTGGCCATGGCAGACACTGGCAACCATCATGGCACCCAATCCCTCCCAGCTCAGACAGAGCTCCATTATCCTTCTCAAAGGATAGCCTCCACCAAGCAAATGAAACTTATTTCTCGTGCTTATCTAGACTTTCAACCCAAGAATTCACCTAGAGATTCAGAGCCTGCAGTTTGTGTTGGGATGACACTGCAAGGATGCACTTACACTAACGGAACCTTGTCACGAAGGGGAACGCAACACGACTGAGAAGGAGGGAGAGAGTGGAAGAGAGGGACTCACTGAAGAGAGCAGATAAGGACCTTGCAGCGCCTCCTGTTCTCTGTGGCATGTTCAATGAATGAGTGAACATTCATTCATTCGTCCAATTATTTGAGGACTTATACATAAGAGACTGAATACCGGGCATGAGCAATATAGTAGTCAACAAGACAGACACAGTTCCTACCCTTAGGGGCAGGAGAGGCAATCATAAACCAAAGAGGAAGAAAACATTTTACATTGGATTAAAATAATATAACAACAACGGCAAAAAAGCCCACAACAGGTCTGAGTAAATTCGGCCGGCAGCTTTGGGGTTTATAGACAGTGGATCTTAAAGCAAAGCCCAACTCAGGATTTTGGCAATTCTCAGCAGAGTGAATGTGGAAGCAGCACAACCAGGAGAAGGCTCCGGAGGAGGTAGATGGCTCAGGGTTTTATTTTTGTTTTTTTACCTGCCAGCATTTCCTCCCCCCACTTCTGTTAACAGACACAATGCCCAGTGGGAATATGGCCAAAGATGGCCGCTTACAGCACCCAAGCCTCAGCTATAGTAATTGGTCCAGGCACAGACACGTGACTCAAATACGACCAATCACAGCAGCCTACTTCTGAGCTGGGCTGCAGTGATTGGTCCAGGTGTGGTCATGTGACCCAAGCAGGGCCAATCCAGGATTACCCTGACTAGAGCTGGTGAGAAGGCTGCATTTCCCACCCCGTCTCCAGCATCCAGAGCTATCTGTGACCACAAAGACTGAGGCCAGTATGGAGAAAGGGAGAAATGAGGATTGGGATGGGGGTATGGGGCGGAGAGAGAGACTGGCGCTGCGTTCTGTCCCTGGATCCAAGAGCAACTCAGCCTCTTTTGTTCTTCATCATAGCTACCTGAGTAATGAATCTCCCATCTTCCTCAGTCATATCAACTCTGGTTTCTGTATGGTCCAAAGCATCCCAATTCAGGACTTGGGAACTGTTTTTCCCTCTTCATGGATTGTGTGAATCTAAAAGGGGTAGGTTATCCTCAGAGCTCATTCTCCCCTAGGTTTGCCTGCTGTACTTGGGAATGAGAGATTCCCCAGACACATCTCCATGCTCCCCCGCTCCAATTAATTTACCACTGAATCAGAGCTAAACACTTATTCTTGGACTTCAAGTCCTGCCCTCTTCCTGCTTGCTTGCTTCTCCCCGACCTCATTCCCAACATACACCCACCTCCCCTCCCCACCCTGCTCTCCACCAAGGATGGAGCCTGCAGCTTGCCCTGGCCTCTGCTCCTATGCCCACCACATTATATTTGCAATGATTTACTTATGACTGTTACCCCCCATGACCTTGAGCTTGGGGACCCGCGTCTCACTCATCTTTGCACCCCCAGCAGCTGGCACACAGCAGGTGGGCAGCAAATGCGGGAGGGAGGGAGGGAAAGGAGGAGGAAGGGAGAAAGGGTCACTCCTTCCTACTGAGTCTGGTCAACAGATGGATCACTCAGAGGGTCAAGTTCTATACTTGTTTCCTCCGCCAGATACTCTTCCCTCAGGTGGACACACAGCTCGTGGTCCCAACCCCTTCAGGCCTCTACTTCAATGTCACCTGGGAACTGCATTCTCCCAGTCCCCTTCTTGACCCCTGCCCCTCTTCCATGCTTTCTTGTTCTCTTTCTTGTTCCCTTCCACCACCATCAGTCTTTCTCCATGTTCTATTTATTTTATCTCCTCTCTCTCTCCCCCTCTCTCTCTCACTGAAATGTCAGCTCCAGGTGGGCAGCCATCTTTGATTTGTTCCCTGCTGTATCCTCAGCACCTAGTGGATGCTCAATAAATATCTGTGGAATGAATGAACCAAAAACCAGTCTTGCCAAATTTGTTTCTCCCTATGCACTTCATGTGTTTTACAGGTGTCAGGTGATGTATTAGGTTCCTAGGGCAGCCATAACAAATTACTACAAACCGAGTGGCTTAAAACAATAGAAATCTATTATTTCAAAGTTCTGGAGGCTAGAAGTCCAAACTTTGGCAGGGCTACACTCCCCCCAGGTGCTCCAGAGGAAAATCCATGCCTTGCCTCTTCCAGCTTCTGGTGGCTCCAGTGTTCCTTGACTTGTGGTTGCATCACTCTAATCTCTGCTTTCATCTTCCTACGTTCTTCTCTCTGTCTGTCTCTGCTTCTCTCATACAAGGATGCATGTAACTGCATTTAGTGCCCATCCGAATAATCCAGGGTAAACTCCACCTCTCAAGACCCTTAACTTAATCACATCTTTTTCCATATAAGGTAACCTGTGAAGGTTCTGGGAGAGAAGTGGACATAGCTTTTCTCTCTCTGGGGGTCACCATTCAGTCCACTGTATGATTGGCATAAAGACCAGAAAAGCAAAGATTCCCACAACCACTCCACTGGCCTGACAGATATGTAATGAAAAAGAGTATTATTGTTGTATTACATTGCCCTGGTCAGAGAAAATAGGGGAAATAAAGGAGCCCCTTTGCATTTTTTCTCTAACTCCAGTTTCACTTTTTAATTAATTAATTTATTTATTTATTATATTTATAGCTGTGTTGGATCTTCGTTTCTGTGCGAGGGTTTTCTCTAGTTGCGGCGAGCGGGGGCCACTCTTCGTTGCGTTGTGCGGGCCTCTCACTGTCGCGGCCTCTATTGTTGCGGAGCACAGGCTCCAGACGCGCAGGCTCAGTAGTTGTGGCTCACGGGCCTAGTTGCTCCGCGGCATGTGGGATCTTCCCAGACCAGGGCTCGAACCCGTGTCCCCTGCATTGGCAGGCAGATTCTCAACCACTGCGCCACCAGGGAAGCCCCCAGTTTCACTTTTTAAATGTAACCACTGTATGCAGTCTGCATAATCTTCATAAATTTTCTAACCATATTCGAGAGCATATACTTTTTTGGCTCCTAACATTAAGAAAATTGGAGGGGGTGGGCGTTATAATATATCCTGAAGACATGACAGCCCTCTGACCCACCACAATCTTTCTAATGACTTCTAGCAATGCACCATACTTAACCTGTCCCCCACTGGCCAGCATTTCAGTTAACTCCAGGATTTTGCCGTTGTAACATATATACTCTCTGGCATGTGTCCCAGTATCCTCATCAGATACATTCCTAGAAGTGGAATTTCTAGGTCAGAGGATATGTGCATTTTTAAATTTCTACAGCTATTGCCCAGTGCCCTTCACCAAGGTGGCATCATTCACACGCCCATCAACAATGCACCAGTGAGGGTGTCTGTCGCCCACCTTGGCAAGGATGCAGCATGGCAGGAGGAAGCAAATCTCAAACTCGGGTAAGTGGACTTTCCATGTGGACCTGGGCGAGGGTGGACACGGCCTCCAAGGTTGTCCCTGTGGCTTTCGGAGGTGCTAAGCCATTCACAGTTCTCGTCTGGGTTTTATAAACAAAGGCAGAGTTTGGGGAGGTGGGCCAGAACCCTGCAGCGGATGCATTGTGCAACTCAGTATTTATTTCTTTAGTGAGGTCAGAACTTAAATATGGTCAAAACATATTCTCCTTTTAATTTACACAAACAAATATGTTCCCGGGCTGACACCTCCAGTGCCAAGCTTCTAGGGGAAATGAAATTCTACTGTGAGAGGATAAACCACTAGAGAGAAGATGAGGGTGGAAAAGTCGCCACCGTTTGCTTTGCACATCCGAACTGGGCTGCTGAGAGGTGTTTCAGAACTGGGCTCTTGCCTCTTGGTCTCTTTCTGTCTTTGCTGCAGATAAACTTGCCAGTAATTTCAGCGAATGAAACATGGAACGTGTCGAGGCCAGAGGATGGCAAACACTCCGGTTTTGATAAAAGGAGGTCTGCTCGGCTTGGAATCCTCCATCCTGCTAGTCAGCAGACGCAAAGACTTATCCAGAGAGGGGCTGATGAATTGAGAAAACAGAAATGAGGCCAATGTGAGTTGCCTTTCAAGAGCTGTGCTAATATAAAACCAAGCAACTTGAATTTGTTCCAAGAGGGGATTAAAGCAACATGTTATTTTGAGTGATTGCTTAATTTATTGAGCTGTGGCTAGATCTGTAATGAAATACAGCCCTTGCAACTGATAACCTCCTGCTGTAATTGAACTTCTACAATTAAGGAGTATTTTCTGAGAGTTTCTCTGGAACAGCTCAGAATTTTTAGTCTCTGTGGTGGGGTGCCTTTGAGCACTCATTTTCCAGGCAAGCTTTTTGGTTTTTTTCTTTAAGGAGTGACAGGCTGATGTTAATAAGGAAAATAAGCAGCATTTTATTGAATGTCTTATGTGCACCAGGCACTTAATATACATTATCTCTAATCCTGACAACAGCCCAAGGAAGTCACTCTTATTTGTCCTTATTTTACAGAGATGAGGCTCCTAGATGTTAAGTAATTCTGCAGAGTGGCGCTGTCCAAGATGGTAGCTACTAGCCATTTGTGGCTATTTCTGTGTAAGTTAGTTAAAATTTTTAAAATCTAAAAATTCACTTCCTAGGTTGCACTAATAACCATATGGGGCTAGTGGCTAGCACATTGGACGGTGCAGATATAGACCATTTTGATGACTGCAGAAGGTTCTGCTGCTCGGTGCCATTCCAGATATTTCACAGGTAGAAAGTGACAGAGCTAGATTTCAATCCCAAGCTAATGGGCTTTGAAGGCAGCATCTGCCATACCCCTCATTTCCTTCTCTTCCTTTGGCTGAGAAGCAAGGTCTAGAGTAGTGATTCTAAACCCTGGCTGCACATTAAAATTACCTGGACTGCCTTAAAAAACAATAGTGATGTTAGGGTCCCAGGCCCAGAGATTCTGACTTAATTGTGATTGAGAGGGGTTTTTATAATTCCCCATGTGACTCAAGTGTGCAGCCAGGATTAAGAGCAGTTAGATGAGAGGATCCACACACAGGATGGTGGAAGGAGCTGGTTCGTCTGCCATGAGAATGTGGTCCCTTGTGGATCCTGACATGGGCTTCTCTCACAGCCACTTCTAAGCCTCCTCATCAGAGACCTCAGGTTCCCTTCTGAGGGAAAGACTTAAGTGCTTTCTCATATGCTTCCTGCTTGGTGGGAGACGCAATGGGGAGCTCTGCTTTTAGAAACAGGCTTTGTCACACTGTCGTGGAAGAAAGGAGATGCGGATGTAAGATCACAGAGATGAAGTGAAAAACCTGGAGTCCCCAGTTTGAATGGGAAGCATCAGTATTTTGCCTTACAAAATAAAGCACGTGTTTCCTACCCCTGTCCACTGGAAAGGTTAGAAATAATGGGCAATTCACTAACAGTGAGCACTCCCAGCACCCACGTTGTGGTCTCTAAACACCACTTCCAACTAGAAGTGCTCTCTGCAGGTTCTGTGGAGATAGGGCTGATTCGAGGTCCGGGGCAGGAAATATGCAAAATGAGCCTGGAACACCTTATCATCCAAGTAGCTCAGAAGCTATTATGGGGACATATCAAAAAGGAGGCAGGAAGACAACATGAAGAGGCTCCCACTGGCCAAAGATGGGACATTTTGAGCATCCATAAGAATAATAACTGCAATGGATGGAAATGTGTTATGTATGTCCAAATCTGTAAGTTCACAATGATACTTAGAAAAACAGAAAAACATAAACTCATTTGTCATCTTTGGAGGATGTTGGGACCAACTTTTTTTTTTTCTTTCCTTTTGGCCACACTGCATGGCTTGAAGGATCTCAGTTCCCAGACCAGGGATTGAACCCGGGCCATGGCAATGAAAGCCCGGAATCCTAACCACTAGGCCACCAGGGAACTCCCTGGGATGAACTTCTTATTTTGAAAACTGTCAAATACAGGGGAAAGAGTCAAGCATTTATCCTTTCTGGTATGAACCATACTTTACAGTAACCAAATGGCTGATCAGGGGAAGTTTCTTTATAGACATATTCCAGCTGACAAACAAAGACAGAAGGATAGAATTAGTAAGCCACCATTTTCAACCTCTACTTGATCTAGACAGTGATCATCAATGGCTACTAACATCATGAAGAGGGACAACCACACGTTATGTGCCTTCAAATAGAAATACAAAACAGCCACTAGGAAGTAGTCAAACACAAAAAACCAAACATGAATCTAAGTGAACTTCTAGATCTAACTACTGATTTACAAGAAACAGAGTGGGGAGAGGAACACGTATAACACCAGCACGGGGATGCAATAAGCAAAATCCAGACCGGAACACTCTACAGAATAACCAACCCGGTTTCCCCAACAAATAAATTGCAAGAGAAGAAACAGGGAGGGAGGGAGAACCCGCAGATTAAGAAAGGCGTAAGAGGCGTATCAACCAGTCACAATGTATGAACCTTATATGAATCCTGATTTTAACTGTAAAGAAAACAGTTATGAGACAACCAGAAAATTCTGAACACTGGATATTTGCTGATATTAAAGCATTACTGTTAGTTTTAGTAGGTGTGATGGTGGTAAAAAAAAAAAAATCCTTTTTTTTTTTTTGGAGTCATAAACGAAAATATTTTCAGAAGAAATGGTTGATGTCTGGAATTTGCTTAGTATCTGAGTATCTGGGATGAGGGAGGAGGGGAAGGGGGTATAGATGGAACAAGGGTGGCTGAGAGTTGGTGATTATTGAAGCTGGGTGATGGATAGCTGGGGTTTATGGTACCATGTACTCTACTCTTGTGTGTACTTGTGTATTGGTTTGACCTGCCCACCACTGCTGGCATCTCTGGGCAAGCCTGGGTAGCAGGTTTGAGATACATCTCAGCGCATGCATGTGTGCACACCCTCTCCTGTCTCCATGGCAACCACTGAGGTGAAAAAGCAGCATCCAAAAGGTTCCTGTCCACATGAGGATACGGCCAGGCTGCTGGTGTTGTGCTCGGCCCACCATAGCTGCTCCCTTTGGAGAATTCCTAGTCAGATCTTCACAGTCCCACCCACCCGCACCAGATCTGCCTCCTTGCACCCCTTTGCCATCACTTGTGCTCTCCCTATGCACCCCCTGAGGAAGTAGAGACCAATTTGTGGAGAGACAGGACCCTGAATCAGATCCAAGTTCAATTTTTGATTTCTCCACTTAATGGCAGGACCTTTAACCTCCCTGAGTCTCAATTTTCTCACCTGTAAAATAGGCATGATGTGACCTCAACGAACTCAACAAGTCTTTATTATGGGGGGAACAGTGGCAAAAAGGACCTAGTCTCCACCTTATGGAACTAGACACCCGGAGGTAAAAGGCAATCTTAAGAGTATGTACTGTGATAAAGTACATGTTTAAAAAAAATTTTTTTGAAAACTGGCAGTCACTACTTACGAAAATATCATAACTCTAAATCATACTTTTCATTAACCAGGATATCCACACTTTCCAACTACTGACTATCCGCTATGCCAGACCTATAGAATATTTTCACTTAACTGAGTGCTCATATTTCCATGAAGTAAGTACTATTATCACTACGATTTCATGGAGGAGGAAACTAGGCATTAGAGGTGAGATAACTTGCCCACGGCTGCACTGTGGGTGCATGGCCCTGTCTTCTTTGCTCGGCCCTCCGCATTGATTAAGCTCTGAAATGCAGCAGCAGGGCTGGGAAACCAGAACTACCAGGAGGCCAAAAGCTCTCCAGGTCAAACCCCATTTTGCAAGTGAGGAAGCAGTGGCCCAGAGAGGCCAAGTAACTTGTTCCAAGCCACAAGCTGAATTGGCTGCTTAACCTGTGTCCAGGCTGCTTGGGGAGAAGGTACAGGGAAGCCCCACATGGTAAGGGAGGCTTATTTCCCCAGTTCATCCTATCCCAGGGTGGGGTGACCAGTCATCCTGGGGTTTCCCAGGACTGGGAACTTTAGGTGCTTAAATCAGGAAAGTCCTGGGCCAACTGGGATGAGTTGATCACGCTGTCTCACAGCGAGGCATCTAAATGGATGTTTTCTAGGACATGAGAACCAGCACCAAGTCCCCACAGAAGTACTGGGGTTTCATGCCTTATATAATTAACTGATTATTAATATCTAGGCCCCCCCCCCCCCGCCCCAGCTAGACTCTCCACCCACGGGGGCAGGGACCAGTCTGTGATACTCACTTCTGTTTTACAGCCCGTGACTCAACGGTGACCCATGAATGACGCTCAATAAACAGGGATCGAATGGACCAACCAACGCTATCATCACCTCTGACTGGGCCTCCATCTGAAATTGCAGAAACCCTCTATAGCTGCCGTGACCTTCAGTTCCCATTTCAGACAGGCTGGTATCCATGATGTCACATGATAGAAGATGATTCCAGAGAAAGACTGGCCAAGAGGCTCCTGGAGGGAGCTATAGCAGACAAGACTGGGTGTGGTTTTTCTTTAATTATTGTACCTGTTTTGTCTGTTCTTTCTTGGCTCTGTTCACATCCCCACCCCAGCACCAGTGCAGGAAAGCAAAACAAAAACAAAACATTATCTCAGAGTTTGAGACAAGATGGCTGGCTGGTTCCCTCTCTGCTTGTAATTAATGCCAAAAATGTTCATGACTTGCCTTGGCCACAAAGGTAAATAAAATCAGGCAGTCTGATTATTTGGCTACTAATTTCCTTCTTCGTTTTTTTTTTTTTTTTTCCTCCCCGTGTCCTTAAATTAATTCCAGAGTTCCTCCAGATTTCTCGTTGCTAAGCTATAAAATTCCAATTTTTCAGCGCCCATGCTGATTGGCAAGGAGGCTCCGGGCAGTTCCAATCAGAAGCAGGTTGCTGAAAGGAACATCCACATTGTAGCTTGCCCTGGGGTATTGGAATTTTCTGCCTGATGTTATGAACCATCAAAGTCTTTGTCTAACTGTGCAAAACCCGTTCTCTTGATCTTGTCTGCCTCTCTCTGGAGTGCAGGCTTTTGGGGGGATGCCAGAGGTCCTGGAATTTCCCACTGGTCCTGGAGGAACAGGGAGTCCCTGGGTCTCCAGGTTGGGGTCAGCGACAGAAATGCCCATGGCCTGTCCATGGTTGACCAAAGATGACAGCATGGTGCCCTGCCATGGGCTGGGACATGCCTCAATCCTCCCCTGACTGACCTCTCCCGTGCCATCTCTTAAGCTTGGTGAAAGGCTGAAGGGGGTTGAGGAAAAGTAGGTGCCATTGGATGTGGGGTTGTTGCAGAGAGGCTGCATTTGTAAAGGACTTTAAAACATGTAGACGGTAAGGGCACCGTGGAGGGCCATTCTGGTGTTTCACCTCCAGAATCCTGATGCAAGCAGCCACCGTGAACTGAGCTCCTATTTTGCACCAGAAACTTTATTTTTATTTTTTAAACCACTTTATTGAGGTATGATTGACATACAAAAAGCTATCTATATTTAATGTATACAACTTGTTGAGTTTGGAGATAAGTATACACCCGTGAGACACAGAGAACAGACTTGTGGTTGCCAAGGGAGAGAGGGGTGTGGGAGGGAAGGATTGGGAGTTTGGGATTAGCAGATGCAAACTACTACATGTAGAATGGATAAACAACAGGGTCCTAGTGTATAGCACAGGGGACTATATTCAATATCCTGTGATAAACCATAATGGAAAAGAATATTTAAAAAAGAATGTATACATATGTATAACTGAATCACTTTGCTGTACAGCAGCAATGAACACAACATTGTCAATCAACTAGAGTTCAATTAAAAATAAAAATAAAAAATAAGTATATACCTGTGAAACTACCATCACAATCTATGCCATAAATATATCCATCACGTTCAAAAATTTCCTCCCACCTTCTTTACTATTCTTTTTTCTTGTGATGGGAACATTTAACATAAGATCTACCCTCTTGGTGAAATTTTAAGTGTACAATACAGTGTTGTTAACTATCATTATCGTGCTGTACATTAGATCTCCAGAACTTAGTCATCTTGCAGACCTGAAGCTTTGTACCCCTTGACCAATATCTCCCTATTTCCCCCTCCTCCCACCCCCTGGAAATCCCCATTCTATTCTCTGGTTCTCTGAGTTTGACTATTTTAGGTTTCTCATATAAGTGGTATCATGGAGTGTTTGTCCTGTGTCTGGCTTATTTCACTTAACCTAATGTCTTCAAGGTCCATCCATGTGTTCACATAGTTCAGAATTTCCTTCTTTTTAAGGCTGAATATGCCATTGCATGTACCACACTTTCTTTCTCCATTCATCTGTCAGTGGACATTTAAGTTGCCGCCATGTCTTGGCTATTGTGCTAGAAACTTTACACACACATCTCCTCCCATCCTGAAACTCCCACCGGACAGACAGAGAACATGATGGACGTCTGCTGGTTTTCCTTGCACAGCTTTATCTTTCACCGACAGGGGAGCCGTGCCACAGGGGAAATCATGTGACCCAAGCCTGGCCACAGTGATTGGCTCTAGGATGGGCACATAACCAAAGTGGGCCGATCAGAATCGTCCTTGTGCCTTTTTGTTTTGCCAGAACTATAGGAAAAGAGCCCCTGCTCTTGCCACTGGATTTGCTGAGCTTGTGACCACTGTGAACACACGTGGAAGGTGCCTGAGGGAGATAAGGAGCCCCTGTGACAATGCTTGAGTTCTGCATGCAGCTCTGGGGATCTCAGATCTATTTCTTGGATTTTAGTTAAAGGAACAATAAATTATTTGTCTGTTTAAGCCAATTTGCCTTGTGTGTCTGTTGCTTCTAACTGACAGAGTGAATAATACTGACACATACTTTGCTCCTCATGGTGCCTGGCTCTGGGTTGGGCAATTTGCATGTATTCCCACAGAGGGTCCTTATAATCACCTGGTGTGGTATTCTGTTTTGCAGATAGGAAAACCAAGGCTCAGAGGAGTGAGGGAGCCTGGTGCAGACAATACGGCCAGTATGTGCTCAGGGATTCAAACCCGGTCTAATGGATGTCTTGGTGGCTTATCAAATTCAACTTGTCCAAAGCTGAATTTAAGAGCCTCCCCTCAAGTCTGATTTCCCCCAGGGCCCCCCACCTCAGGGATTGCACCTCCTTCAGTCTGGTGAGGCTAACCGGAAACCAGGTGTCATCCCTGACCCCTCCCAGCCTCACCCAAGCCTCACTAAGTCCTGTCCATCGACCTGCTCGGCAGCCCTGGAAGCAAGCAGTTTACTCCTTTCCCCGTTCACCTCTCCACCCCTACCCAAGCTGTCCTCATTTCTCAAAACCTCGGCCTCTTAGAGCCGCCTCCCACATGGTTCACCTATATACACTCCTACGTACACTCGTGCCCCCTCCTCCAATATGGCTCTCCTTGGCATCCAGAGGAATTGGCTCAAAATGCCAATCTGGTCATAAAGCGTTGCTGGGAGAGCCTGCGTTTATTGATCTGATGGCACACATTTGCCGCTGGGGACGTTTTGAGAATCATGCAACCCCTTGGTCCAACCTGGCTTTCAGGCACAAAGTCAGCAAGGCAGAGAGCTGGGGAGGACACAGTCCCCTGCATCCTCAGCCGCTCCGTCATTTATTCCACAAACCATTGCAAAGCACCTCCCGGGCACCCTCCCCTGTGCTGGGGCTCCAGAGACAACCAACAGCAGCCTGAGCAAAGCTCACAGGGCGCTCGCTGAGGGCCGGGCCCTGCACTCCGGGCTTCACATCCACACGCTCTCTTGCTCCTCTGGTAACTCTATGAAGGAGTGACTATCATTATTATTATTTTTGGCCGCGTTGGGTCTTCGTTGCTGCGCGCGGGCTTTCTCTAGTTGCAGTGAGCGGGGGTTACTCTTCGTTGCGGTGCGCCGGCTTCTCACTGTGGTGGCTTCTCTTGTGGTGGAGCACGGGCTCTAGGCGCGCAGGCTTCAGTAGTTATGGCACGTGGGCTCAGTAGCTGTGGCGCACAGGCTTAGTTGCTCCACGGCATGTGGGATCTTCCCGGACCAGGGATCAAACCCGTGTCCCCTGCACTGGCAGGCAGATTCTTAACTAGTGGGCCACCAGGGAAGTCCCGCAGTGACTATTATTAATCCCACTTTACAGATGAGAAGAAAAAGGTCCCTGTTTTCATGAAGCTTATATGCTAGTAAGGTAGACCAACAAAATGTTAAACACAAACACACACACACACACACACACACACACACACACACACACACACACGACATAACTCAGGGAGTGATGAACCAAAGGTAATTCTTGGAGTCTGAGTTCAGAGGCTCCCAGACGCCTCCATCTCAACTCACAGTCTGTAATGTGTGCAGGGCCCAGAGCAAGAGCCCATGTATACTATATGTCTACAGATTTAAAGTTAGATATCAAGCTAAGAAACCGTGTAAGTAAAATATGTTCTAGCCTCCCTCTTTAAGGAACACACCTTCACCACGACCTGGAAAGCCAGATCTGAACTCAGAACTCTCCCAGACTCCTTGGAGTTCCACAGACCACCCGCTTCTCTCCCCACACTCTCCACTCTGCCTTGAGGGGCCTGTGAACACACCCCAGGCTAAAAGTCCAAGTTCTGTCCTAAGCCCCACAAATGCCTGCCCCTGAGCCCCCCCTTAGGTTTAGGGGTGCACACACTGGAAGCCAGCCTGCCCTCAGCAGGGCAGAGCTAGGGGAGACACCTGAGCAGCCTTTGGAAATGGTTCAGTGCTGCTGAGGGAGGGAGTTCCAGAGTTCTGGACACCTAGGACTTGGCCCAGAAGTGGGGAGTCGTGGGGACCATGTGGGCGCATCTCCTTGGCTCCATGGCTCCTTGCCTTGTGGGAAGGGGCCTGGCTGGAGAAGGACCAGGGTGGGCCCCTCCAAGTCACAGGGCCAGACTTGCCCGAGTCTAAAGGCAGTGCTGCTCTGCTCACAGCCTTCCAGTTTCCACTGTGGAAGCCTTGCTACCTGCATCCTGACCACCCCCCCCCGATCCCTACCTGTCTGCCTCTGCCTTACCTCCTGTACTGGCTTGCATGGCGCTCCCCCCCCCAGTTCACATCCACCCAGAACCTCAGAATGTGGCCTTGTTTGGAAATAGGGTCTTGGCAGATGTCATCAAGATGAGGTCATACTAGATTAGGGTGGGCCCTAAACCCAGTGACTGATATCCTTAGAAGAGGAGAGGACACACAGGGAGAAGCCATGTGAAGCTGGAGGCAGAGACTGGCGGGATGCTGCCACAAGCCAGGGACACCAAGGGTTACGGGAAGCCACCAGAAGCCGGAAGAGGCAAGGGAGGATTCTTCCCTAAAGCCTTTGGAGGGGGCACGGCCCTCCTGACACCCTGATTTCAGACTTCTCGCCTCTGTGAGGGGGTAAATTTCTGTTGTCTTGTACCACCAGGTTTGTGGTGATCCATCATGGCAGCCCGAGGAAGTTCACGCACTTCCCTGCCCACCCACCTCCCACCTCTCCCACACCCGGCGTCGGGCTGGTGTAGGAAAAAATGTCACTAGCAGGTCCCCCTCACAATTCACCTGGCCAATCCCAGAGGCAAAATGTTCTTAAAGACTATCTTTTCCAGGAAGATTTTCTGCACCCTTGCCCGTGGCAGCCCTGGGGACAGGCTCTGGCTCCAGGGGCATGTGCCAGGTCCCTGAAGCAGGATCTAGAAGGAGGCAGGCTCTGCTCTGGGACAGCCAGCTGGGGAGCCCCTCACCGCCACCCGTCCCAGCCTCACCCACACCGGCCAGCGCCTGGGGGAATGTATGTCAACAAACCCCCCTGGGCTGCAACTACATGTGGTTTGTTGCTCAGCGGTCCAGTGGGAAGCTTGGCTGTGTTTGTCACAAGTGTTAGTGTTTGGTTACATCTAACCAAGGCCGAGGAGGTGGGGGTGTGTGTGTGTGAGAGACAGAAAGAGAGAGTGTGCACGAAGCCTGCTGTAGGACTGCCTGACCTTCCCCTCTTCCCAAATACAAATGACAAAAAGGTAAACTGAGCAAGAGGGCAGGTCTCTCTGGAAATCAGTGTTTGAACTCAACAGCAAAGAGCTGCTGTTTATTCTGAACTTCATGAAATGAGATGACTTCTCAGCTCCAGATAAGTCATCAGGGTTACGTACTGTTTGAATACCAAAAGCCATTTGTCTGTTCGTCCACCTATCCATCCACCTCCCCCCCCATATCCATCCATCCTTCCATCCATCCATCCATTCGTCCGTCCATCTACCCACCCATCTATCCATCCATCCATCTGTCCATCCATCTATCCACCCATCCATCCATCTATCCACCCACCCATCCATCCATCCATCATTTGCTAAGTTCCCACTATAAACACTGTAATAACATTAACAGCAATAATAACAGTTTCTACTCAATGGGCACTTTCAATGAGAGAGGGTGTGTGCTAAGCACTTTGCGTGCATCATGTTTCATTCTCACAAATAATTCTATAAAATAGATGCCAATAGACCCAGTTCACAGAGGGGGGAAAGTAAGGCCCAGAGAGGTTAAGTCACTTGTCTAAGGCTTTACAGCCTACTATGGAAGATCAAATATGGCCAGAAATTCCCTGTTGCTCTTCCCACCAAGAGGCAGATTCTATTTCTCCAATCCCCTAAATCCAGGCTAGCCTCATGACTTGTTTTGACTAATAGAATGTGCCAGAAATAGTGTTGTTCGAGCCCCAAGCTCAGGCCTCAAGAAGCCTGGCAGCTTCTGTCTTTGCTGACCCGAAACCTCCACAAAAGGAAGCAGGTCTCACCCACTGGAAGATGAGAGGTCAACTGAGGCCACCCAGCCAACAGCCAGCACCAGCTGCCACACATGCGAGGGAGGCCATCTGGACCTTCCAGCTTGGCTGACCCTCCAGCTGAGGGAACCCAGTCAAAACCGACAGATGAGGCACTAAGCTAATCACAGAATCATGAAAAGTAATAAATTGTTGTTTTTAATGCATTATATTTTGGGGGGTGTTTGTCACGTAGCCAAGGCTAACTAAGACATGTTGTAAGAGGCGAAGTCAAAGTTCTAACCCAGGTCTCCCATTTCTAGAATCTGGGCCTCTCAGAGGCAGAGACTGTGACCACAGAGCTGAAGAGGATGTAACCCCTGACTGCGGGGACCTCGGGGAACACACACTCCAATAAAGACCCTGCTGGGTCATCCATGTGAAGGAAGGTGTAGGTTCCTGGGACACTGACTTACGTGTTTCACTTATACAGCAACCAAGTGCTGCATACCTACCAGGTGACAGGCACTATACTAGGTGCTGGGTATGTGGCAGCAAGCAACAGATCTCTGATCTCAGGAAGCTCGAAATTTAGGGAAGAAGACAGACAAAAGTAAACCAGTAACCAAGCCATGACAAGTTGTGAAAAATGTGAAAGAAACCAAGAGGCCTTGAGGAGAGAAAATAATGGAATGAAGTAACTTTAGATCCGGTGATCAGGAAAGATTTCTCCACGAAGGTGATGTTTAAGCTGAATCCACCAGAATGGCAGAGAGACATGCAAAGAGTTACAGGAAAAATAATCCAAGTTGAAGCAACTGCACGAGCAAAGGTCCTGAGGAAGGACGGAGAAATGGAATTTCTAGTAAGGTGGGAGCAGAGTGGGTGAGGAGGAGAGTGGCTGAAGACAAAGAAGGAAGTGTGGGTCAGGCCAGATCATGTGGCCTTGGAGGCTGTCTAAGTCCCTTTGGGCTGCTAGAACCAAAATACCACAGACGGGGTGCTTTATAAACAATTACATTTATTTCTCACAGTTCTGGAGGCTGGGAGTCCAAGGTCAAGATGCTGGCCAATTGGTGTCTGCTGAGGACCTGCTTCTGGTTCATAGATGGCCATGTTTTTACTGTATCCTCACATGGCAGAAAGGGAAAGGAACTCTGTGGGTCGCTTTTATAAGGGCACTAATCCCACTGGTGGGGGCTCACCCTCATGGCCTAATCACCTCCCCACAGGCCCACCTCCAAATACCATCACACTGAGGATTTGGTTTCAACATATGAATTTTCAGGGGACACAAACATTCAGTCTAAAGCAGAAGTTATGAGAAACAACTGGAAATTTTCTCTAAGTGTGATGGGACAGCAGTAGGAAGTTTTGAGCAAAGAGGAACATGATTTTATTTAGATTTCAATAGATACCTCTACCGTGTGGATGACAGACTGAAGGGAGGTCATGGAAGGGGGGACATTCACAAAGATGTCCCTGCAGTTGTCCAAGAAGACATGTTGTCTGGGGCGGTGGCTGTGGAGTTGAAGAAGAGATTTGAGATGTGTTCTGCAAAAAGACTTGATAGGACTTAGAGATTGCATTGGGCATGAAAAGAAGTATCCGATGTTAGCTTGAGCTTCCCAGAAGCAGATGCCGAGACAAGGATTAGAGCAGTAGAAGTAATCTGTGTACAAGGGGATCTGAGGTAGCCTAAGTGGGGAGGGGGAAGGGAGACAGGAAAGGAAGACAGTGGGGGTGTGTCACAAAGCACGTTACTTCTGTGGGTAGCCAGTGCTCATTCCCACTGAGGAGCCTGGGGGAGATGATGTTGAACATATGCCCTAGCATGGATCCATCTGAGAGGCGAGGGAACTGGGGTATTTATACACCAGCTCTCTCCAGTCACTGGTTGAGGGCTGGTTGTCACTGTTTACAGTAGTGACAAAATACCTTATTTCCCCATATGGTTTCTAACTATAACTAGATGTTTCCAACCACTCTTGACATAATTAGGTTCTAACTTTGCCCCATCTGGAGGTGAGCAAGTTGGCATGGTTCTCACATGCGACCCAGCCCCCTTCACACCATAGATATCCAGAACCATTTTCTGCAGCAGATATAGGTGCTCCCGCCCAACCCCTAGATAGGCAACTCTGTTCGTTCCTCCTAACCCTCTGTGGCCCCTCAAACATGGTACCTGGATAATGTGACGTGAGACCCTCCTCTGTCCCCAGGCACCAACTCTGATATTTGCCAGCTGTGCCCCCTTGGGCAAGTCACTCGACCTCCCTGAGCCTCAGTTTCTTCATCCGAAAGATCAAGGTGATAAATGCACCCACCCCATTGTGTTCATTACGGTCTCTGAGTGCCGAGTGCAGCCCCAGGTGCAGAGAACCCACCAGGTAAATGCAGCCACTACTGCTGCTAGCAGAGAACCTAGTTTGGTACAATTATAAAAATATGTTTTATTGGATTTTCCTTCCAAGCTACAGAGGCAATATACGTTCCTTAAAACAACCCAACCCACAGAGGTGAACAAAGAAAAAGCCAGATCTCCTTCTGTGCCTTTAGTCTAACCGTACAAGCCCCTTCCATACACCCCACGTGTCCCTAGAGGAGGTAACAGTGGGCATTTTTCCTTCCAAATCTTTCTTTGCAGAGTCATCCATTTGCCTATGTGTGGTTTATTTCTTTCATTTGTGCAGCTATGAGCTAATTCCATTCATATTTTCCCCGGCCAGTGCTATAGAAATCAATCCTGCTCTTATTAGCAGCTTCCTAATATTCCTCGTTGGTGATGTTGCAAGCTATTGCCCCTCCCCCCTCCATCGATGGCTATTTAGGGTGTTTCCAGCGCTTCACTCAGCCAGCCATGCTGCACTGACCCCCCCTGCATCCACCTCTTCGTTTCTATAGGAGAGGTTCCCTAGAGTGAGGTTTAATGGGGTCCATGGACACAGTTTTGTTTTGTTTTGTTTTAATAAAAATGTGCTGCTGAAAGAGTGCGTGTTGAGTGACTGAATGACGGTGGGCAGCCCCGAATTTATTCTGCTCTCTCCAGAAGCCCACTAGGGTCCTGATGGCCTCAGCAGGGCAGACGTCCACTCCGGCCAACAAAAGGGACATGGTTTCACCCACCAGGAGGAAAAAGAAAGCTCTACATCCTACTTTTGGAGCTTAAGAAAAACCTGGGGAAGTAGGAAGAACCACGAGCACAGGTGGGCACTGGAGGTGACCCCGGTTCTGGATTTTCACGGGGCATCACTCCCCGACACAAGGCTGGATTCATGGCTGTCTCCAAGCTGGCACAAATGAAGACAAATGTCACCCTCGTCCCTTGATCGTGCTCCAGGGGACAGGCGGTGGCTCCAGTGGCAAAACAAACAAGATTAGGAGGCAGCAGAGGGCTGCCTGCCCCGGGGAACCAAGTGGTCAGAGAAGCCTCCAGACAAGAATTCCTTGACCTAAGGAGCCAGAAGGCCTGGTGCAGGCTGAGCCCCCGGAGCACCGTGGTGCATAAGGTTCCCCAGCTCACTGGCAGGGAAGGGATCTCATCCCTCGTTTTATAAATGAGAGACTGAGGCGTGACCTCAGGCAAGTTGCTGGATGTGTCTTTATGCCTGTAAAGTGGGGATAATAATAGTGTGTCCAGCCCTCCCGGGTTTGCTGTGAGGATTCAGCAAGAGGTGGTGGGTTGCAGCTGGTCCTAAGTGTTCCCACACACCTCTCTCCCCACCTCCACTCTGCCATCTTCCTTGTTGACCATCCATGAGCCTCTGGGGTCCTTGATCTTCTTGGCTCCAGCGTGCCATCCTTCTCCCCATCCCAGCCACCTACCCCTGGGGTTAATCCCTACTCCTTACCATCTCCAGTAACTGGATGTTATACCCCCTCATCAATAACTCCACCTCCACTCTCTCTAACTGCCCCACCCTGACTTCTGTACCGCTTCCCTTACTGCGGGACCCTCAGCCCCCAGAACAGCGGCTGACACGTAGTAGGGCCACAATAAAGATCTGTCAGATGGATGAATAAATGAACAAATGGACAAAGGTTTGGCAGCTACTACTAATAAATAAGAATTGTTGTAATACTAGGCACACATTCCTGTAGGAAAATGAGGGAGAGGTTCATTAGAAAGGGGGTAAGGCTTCCTGGAGAGTCAGAATGAAGTGACACAGACAAAGCCTGTAGCAGAAGAGGTATTTAATGCCTGCCCTGTCATGTATTCATTCATTCAAAACACATGAGCTGCAGATGAGCAAAATAAACCCAGAGCTTCCCCAGGAAGCCGGGAAGACAAGGAAATGAGCCGTCCAAGGACCAAGAAGGTGGTCAGGGAGCTGAGAGGCAGCAGGGCTAACACTGAAAGTATCTGACCTTGACGCCACAGATACCTATCAGAGTGTGTGCTGTCACTGTCCTGGGCCCTGCCCCATGCTGAGCACTAACCCTTTGGTGCTGGTCATGGGAGCTCCAGGGATGGGGCCAGGGTGGCTGGGGTGATGGGGGTGCTCTGGGAGATCTCTGGGCTGCAGCTATTCGCTGAGTCTGGAAGTGTTTCAGTATTTCAATATCAACAAGAGTGACCCAAGAGAATAGTGTGGCAAGAGAGCGCCAGGTGGAAGGCCGCCTTGGGCAAAGGCTTTATGCCAGGCGCCTCTAGCTAGCTGGTCAGCTGGGCCCTGGAGGAGACCCAGACCTCCCGGCTCTGGCTCCAGGGCCCCCTCCCTGGTTGGTGCTTGGTGTTGCCCTGGCACGGGCTTTGTGGGGTCAGCCGTAACGTCCCTGGGAGGTTTATTCTGGGGGTGATGGGCACGAATAGCTGAGGCTGTGGGCCGCTGAGGTCCTCAGAGGTTAGGCTGCTCTGGGAGTGCCCAGGTGCCTCCTAGGGGTCCCCTGGAGGGACACCCCTGGAGCTCTCTGTCTACCCAGGGTGAGGTGGGAGGGAGCCTTCCTGGGCTCCCACGGCTACCAATGCCCCCCAGACATCCATCTAAGGGACAAATGGCTCGGGGGGGAGGGACGAAGAGGTGGAGGGGACCCAATCTTCCATCCTGGCATGGGGCCGGGCCCCTGCTTCAGATGGAATGGCCGACTTCCCAGTGTCAGCGCTGAGGATGGAGCCGGGAGGCTGACTCCTCACACCCAGAGGCCCGGGGCTGGGGCTGGGGCCTGGGTGGAGGACCCGAGGGGGTGGCTTGGCAGGGAGTGGGCTCCCTTTTCACAGTCCTGTGGGCTGACTTCCAGAGCATCTTCCAAACAAGCCCTCTTCTCCCAGTCACCCTGGACGCCCTCACCTGCCCAGCCTCCCAGCCCCTCTCCCTAAAGCCACCTCCACCCCCCAGGCCACCAGGAACTCCATGCCCCTGCCCCCTCCTCTCGGAGCCTGGCTCCTGAAGGTCTGCGTGCCCTCGTCCCCCTCTCCCACCTCGTCCTCCTCCCAGGCCTTTGCCTCTGCCCGAAGCTCTGGGTCCCGTGCTCTCCACGTGGCTCCTGCTTCTGTCCTTCCAGCTGGGCTGGAACGGGACCTGCTCGGAGAGGCCTGGACGAGCCTGTCTCGGGGGACCCCTCACCCCTCAGCTTGCTGTCCTTTTCTCACAGTGCTTTGCTCTCTCTGAAATGACCTCGAAGCGTCCCTGCCTCTTCCTCTCATCCTCTAACCTCTGCACGGGCTGTGCTGAGTGCCCCCTGGGAGATTCTGAATGTCAGGCGCACAGGGACTCAGCCAGCCTTTCAGCTGCACTATCCCCGGACTCAGCACAGCGCCCGCATGCAGTCGGTGCTCAGCATTTGCTGGAACCAAAGGAAAAACCGTCGCACGGCTGGTGTGAGGAGGGGCCAGGGGCTTCGGGCTTGACCTCCAGGTCACGGCCCTGACCTGTGTCCTTGACTCTTCCTCTAATCCACAGTACACGCTGAGTGACCTCCAGGTCCCTGGGTTGCTGCCTCCCCACCGTGATGCAGCACCTCTCAGAGCGTTGTGATATCACGGTTGCCTCACTGGTCCCGCCCCCATCCAACAACCCCCAGAAGGCAGAGGAGGGTGACCCTGGTGGAGAGGAGGTGATGGTGTAGGGGGAGGAAAGCAAAGCACATGTGTCCTGTGACCAGGCAGCCAAGGACATTGAGGGCCACCAGGAACACTGGGATGACTTGGTTTTTTTTGTTTGTCGATTTGGCTGTGCTGTGCGGCTTGTGGGATCTTTGTTCCCCGACCAGGGATTGAACCCGGGCCCTCAGCAGTGAGAGTGCAGAGTCCTAACCACTGGACTGCCAGGGAATTCGCTGGGATGACGTGGAAAGGCCAAGGACCACCAAGGGTGGCCCACGATGGGAACTGGCCACCTTCTCTGGGCCTCTGTCACGTAAGGCCAGCTTCTCAGTGGCTGCTACTCCCACCCACACGTAGAGCTCCAGCCCAGCAAAGTGACTGTCCAGACCCTGCCCTCCTTGTCCTCACACAGAATGCTCCAGCCATGCACAATGCCTCATTCATTCATTCAATTATTTATTGAGCACAATGCCTCATTCATTCATTTATTCATTCATTCAATTATTTAGTGAGCATCTACTCTAAACTTCCCAGGTCGGGGGACTGCAACGGTGAGCAGGTAAGGCCCTGCCCTCCAGCTGTCACGGTGGTGGTAGTCCGAATAATGGCCTCCCAAAGATACCCACATCCTAATCCCTGGAACCTGTGCATATGTTACCTTAAGTGGTAAAAGGGACTTTGCCGATGTGAGTAAATTAGGGATCTTGAGATGGGAGATAATCCTGGATAATCTGGGCCCAGCCTAATCACAGGTCCTTTTAGGAGGGAGGCAAGAGGGTCAGAGTCAGAGAGAGAAGATGTGATGATGGAAGCAGAGGTCACAGGGAAGAGAAGATGCAGCACTGCTGGCTTTGAAGATGGAGGAAGGGGCCGCGAGCCAAGGAATGCAGGCGGCCTCCAGAGGCTGGGAAAGGAGGGATGAGGATTCTCCCTGACAGCTTCCAGAAGAAACACGGCCCTGCAGCCCCATGTTAGACTTCAGACTGCAGAACTGTAAGATAATAAAAGCTGTGCTGTTATAAGCCCCCAGCCTGGTGGTAATTTGTCACAGCAGCCCAGGAAACTAGTACAACAGTCCAGCAGGGGGAGATGCTCAGCCCATGAATCCCACCATGACCAGCTACATAATTGGTGGGGGGCCCAGTACAAAATGAAAATGCAGGGCCCTCAGTTCAAAAGTTATTAAGAATTTCAAAATGATGACATCAGGGCATTCAACTAAGTATGGGGCCCTTGAGAGCAAGGGCTGTGAACCAATGAATACACAGGAGGCCCACCCACATGGCCGGCCCTGAATCCCACACAGAACTCATTCATCACAACGGTGAGATGGGCCGAGAAGTGAAAGGACGGGGGCCCCTGAGGGCATGTGGCAGTGAAGGGGACCCAGGTAGGGAGGCAGGAGAGCTCTTGAGGGGCTAACACTTGCTTTGAACCAGATTAAGGGAAGGAGGTGAGTAAGAGCAGCTCCAGGTTGGGGAAAACAGATGCAAAGGCCAGGAGGCTGGGAAGGGCTTGCTTTCCTGCTTCCTCTCCCAGAGATAGCTGTTCCCTCCTCCTTTTCTCCTCCGAGACTCAGCCTTCCTTTTCTCCGGGAGGCCTTTCCCTAATTTCCTAAGCTGGACTCAGCACCTCCCTTCTCTGATTATAGCGTTTGGCCCCCATTCATTTTGATGTTTGTAAATAAACTTTATTTTGGAGACATTTTGGATTGACAGAAGAGTCGCAAAGATAGTACAGAGGGTCCCGCACATGCTTCACCCGGCTTCCCCTAACGCTAACATCTCACGTGACTTAGCTTCTGTCTAAACTAAGCCGTTAATATCAGTACATTATTATAACTACATACACTCCAGACTGTATTCGGATTTCCCCTGTTTTTCCACGAATGCCCTTTTTTCTGTTCCAGGACCCAATCCAGGACACCATATCACATTCAGCTCCCCTCCCCACCCTAAAAATTAACACCTGAGTGTTAGACGTGCCAAGCCTTTCATGTGCTTGACCTCAATGAATTCTCACCATCATCACCTCCCACGTTTTGCAGATGAGGAAACTGAGGCTTGGAGATGTTAAGTAAGTAGAAGTCCTTGAAGTATCACCCTGTCCCCCTGCAAAATCTGGGTCCTATTTCACCATCCCCGATCCCCTCACCACGTTTACCCAGGCCTGCTCTCTACGCTATTCCAGGCCTTCCCAAACTTGAATCACGTAAGATTTTTCCTCCGGTACTCTTTCTTTGCTTAATATTTTTCTTGAAACCAACTCATTTTTTTTAAACCAAGAAAAAATTCTTAAAGGACTCAGAACACATCTATCACGGTGGAAAGCCTGGACTATTGGCCATAGGTAGCGCGTAGCTGTGCAAACAGAGATGATGAAGATGAAATGATTTTATAAGTTCCAGCAGATGCTGGTGTCCAGGCTCTGGGCGAGTGAAGCCTCAGCACAAGACACTCTCCCTGAGTGATCCGAGGGATGGAGCACCCTCGCTGCTCCAGCCAAGACCTGGAGCCTGTCTACTGGGGTTACTGGTTGCTAGGGAAACCCGGATGAGTCAACGTAAGCACAAGGCAGTGAGGAAGGGACCCAGCAGAGGTTAACACTAAACAGTTCCCAGTTATTAAGCACCAACTGCATGCCAGGCACTGTGCACTGTTTCACTGAAGTCCTCCAAAAGTTGGTCCTCTTCATTATCCCCATTTCACAGATGCAGAAACTGAGGCTCAGGGAAGTTACATAGCAAGCCCACAGACACACAGAAGGAAGCGGGACTTGAATGATTTCACTTGCCGAATCCTGCCATTTCTACTTCTAAGCATCTCTCTTATTGGTTGCCTTAAAGTCTCTTCCCAAGATAATTAAACGTCAGGCTGGGTTGTTAATTCCCATTCGTTAAACACCCACCTGCACCAGGCTCAGTGCCGGGCATCTGACAGATACTGTGTCATGTGAGCCTTGGGAAAACCCTGAGCAGAGGTGGTGTGGCTTTCCTCAGTTTACAGATTAGGCAACCAAGACAAAGAGAAGCAGGGTATCTTGCCTAATGTCACACGGCAGAAAGTGATGTGACCAGGACTCCACCCCAGACTGGCTTTAGTTGAGAGGCCTTAGTCACACATCTGGGAGTGCTTGGGACTTACCAGAACTGAGGATGGTCACAAAAGAGCTTTTGAGAATCTGATGACCCCAGATCAAGCACAGGTAGCTTTAGGCAAATCACTGTAGGAATATGCATCACCCCCTCCCCACCACGCCCCCACCGAAAGGTAAACTAGGGAGTATTTGACTTACAGAAGTCTCAATACTGGGGCTTCCCTGGTGGCGCTGTGGTTGAGAATCTGCCTGCCAATGCAGGGGACACGGGTTCGAGCCCTGGTTTGGGAGGATCCCACATGCCGCGGAGCGGCTGGGCCCGTGAGCCACAACTACTGAGCCTGCGCGTCTGGAGCCTGTGCTCCGCAACAAGAGAGGCCGCGATAGTGAGAGGCCCGCGCACCGCGATGAGGAGTGGCCCCCGCTTGCCGCAACTAGAGAAAGCTCTCGCACAGAAACGAAGACCCAACACAGACAAAAATAAATAAATAAATAAATAAAATAAAAATAAAGGAATTCCTTTAAAAAATAATAATAATAAAATAAAAAATAAACTTTAAAATTAAAAAAAAAAAAAGTCTCAATCCTCTGGGCATTTTCTCCTTTTCCTTTTTTCTGAGCAAAGAGCCTGCCCTTGCTCATGGCCTCCAGGAGAAGTACAACGGTACTTCGGGAGCACTTTCTGGGTTTTTACATAAAGGCTTTGGCTTGCAAAGGTTGAGGCCAGGGAACAGCCAGCTACAGCCTGATTTGGGTTTTCTTGTGTGTTTTTGTTTTTTAATGTGGTAAGAACACTTAACATGAGATCTACCTCCTAACAAATGTTTAAGTGCACAATACAGTATTATTAACTACAGGCACTATGTTATATAGCAGATCTCTACAATTTATTCATCTCGCACGGCTGAAACTTTATACCCACTGGACAGCAACTCCCACTTTCCCCATCACCCTAAGCCCCTGGCAACCATCCCTCTGCTTCTGTGAGTTTGACTATTTCAGATTCCTCATATAAGTGAGATCATGCAGTATTTATCTCTCTGTAACTGGCTTATTTCATTCAACATGTCTTCCAGGTTCATCCACGGTGTCACAAATGGCAGGATTCCCTTCTTTTCTAAGGTTGAATAATATTCCATTGTATGTATATTCCACATTTTCTTAATCTAGCCACCTGTCAGTGAACACTTAAGTTGTTTCCGTATATTGACTGTTGGGAATAAAGCTGCAACAAACATGGGGCTGCAGATAGCTCTTCGAGACCCTGATTTCAATCCCTTTGGATATATACACAGAAGTGGAATTGCTGGATCACTTCTAGTTTTGTTTCGTTTCTTAGTTTTTATTGGAGTATAGTTGATTTACAATGTTGTGTTAGTTTCAGGTGTATAGCAAAGTGAATCAGTTATACATATATCCACTCTTTTTTAGATTCTTTTCCCACATAGGCCATTACGGAGTATTAAGTAGAGTTCCGTGTGCTATACAGTAGGTGCTTCTTAGTCATCTATTTTACATACAGTAGTGTGATATGTCAATCCCAATCTCCCTGTTTTTAACTTTTTGAACTGTTTCCCAAGTTGATTGCTTCTTTCGCTATGCTATTTTTGTAAATAAAGTTTTATTGGAACATAGCCTTGCCCGTTTCCTTATGTACTGTCTGGGGCTGCTCTTGACCCACAGGGGCGGAGTTGCTACAGAGATTATACTACGGCCTGTAAAGCTTGAAATATTTACTATCTGGTGCTTTATAGGAAGTTTGCCAACCCCTGTTCTAGCCCTCTGGGCCTCCAGGGAATTGAGGCCAGGCCACCATGTTTGGACCAGAAGCATGTTGGAAGCAATAGGATAAAGATTATGCTGAGTAGGGGAAGAAGAAGAGGAAGGGACACCCATTCTGACTCCTGAGTGTCAGAGAGACCACAAGAGAGAAAGCGGATGATCCTGACCACAAGGTCCTGTTCCAAGCAGCTCCAAACCTCCAGATCTCAAGGGGCCACTGACACGCCCCGTGCATCACAGCATGCACTCCCGCAGGTGGGTTAGCCCTGACAAACCGAGGCTAAACTTTCCCGCCAGCCTGGCAGGATGGAGGCATCAACAGAAATGGAACAAATTTATACAAAACTCAAATTCCAAGACACCTGAGTCTGGAGCTGTGTCTTACATGTCTACACATAGTTGACAAGTCCACTTTATTTTAAAGAGCAGTTATGTGACAGAAGCCACATTGACTTGGACTTCAGGACCGTCTCCACTGAGTAAAGGCAGGGACTTCCCTGGTCGTCCAGTGGGTAAGACTCCACGCTCCCAATGCAGGGGGCCCAGGTTTGATCCCTGGTCAGGGAACTAGATCCCGCATGCAGGCCACAACTAAGAGTTCGCATGCTGCAACTAAGAGTCCACATGCTGCAACAAAGACGCCTGCATGCCGCAACTATGAGCCCGCAAGCCACAAATAAAGATCCCACGTGCCGCAACGAAGATCCTGCATGCTGCAACTAAGACCTGGCACAGCCAAAATAAATAAATAATTAATTTTAAAAAAATAAGGCAGACACGCAAATGAGGGCACAGGTCCCCTGGTCCCTCCAAAGTGACAGTCAGCCTCACCTTATCCTCAAGAGGAGGAGGCAGGAGGGCAATCACCCCCATTTCACAGGTGAACAAAGTGAGGCACAGGGGCTGTTTAGTCAATGAAACCAGCCCCCAAAGCCATGGTGGGTAGAACCTTCTGGAAAAAACCCTCCCTGGGCAGGAGGTGAGAAGGCCTCTGACCCAAGGGCTGGGGTCTGGCTCACTCTGTGTTCACGGCTCAACTTTGGGCAGGCGGTGCCCTCTCTGCTGGCGTCATCCATGCAGCAAGAGGGCTGTGGGCAGTCGTGGGGTTCAGTGCAAGAACTACACCCTGGGCTCCTCACACTTACGGTTTCCAGGAAGTAGAGCCAATGGGTCAGACAGGGCAGGAGGCCAGAGCCAGGGGACTCTCCACTCTGAGTCCCTATTCACAGCAACCCAACCGATCCTCACATGCTTGAACTCAACCCCTTCTCCCTGCTTCCCAGAAGATGCACACTCAGGACTCAGGGCTGTGAGATCTCCCCAGGCTGCCTGCACTGAGCAAGGGGACGGGAAGGAGGCAGAGACTCCACTGTCACTTAACAAGCGGCTCCCATCAGGCCAGGGCCCCTGCGGCAGAGGGAAGACACAGACACCAGAGAAAGAGGGCTCACAGCAGCACTAGAGTTCACATCCTGCTTCCTGGGGCCTGTTCCAAACTGTGCTGCTTTCAGAAAGCCAACCCTCTGCCACCATCAACTCACTCTTGTTATTCGCTTACTGCATGCCAGGCACTGGGCACATTGATCTCATTTAATCCTCCCAACAGCCCGAAGTTGGAACTGCTATTACCCCCATTTCATGGAGGAAGGAACTGAAACAGAGAGGTTGAGTAACCTGCCCAAGGTCACACAGCTATCAGAGGCTGAAGTGAGATGCAATGGGACACCTGAGCCCAAGCTGCTACTTTAAAATGTGCTTTGTTTCAAAGATGCTACTTCTTTTTTTTAATTAGCAATTTTGAAAACTAGAAAGTTCACATGGGTCCCCAAAAAAGAAAACAGGCTATGAACAAATCTGTGTCCCTTCCCCTTCCCATGTGCCCCAACCACTAAGTTTCACCCCCACCTCCACAGGTAACCTTTAGTCATTCGGTGGGTAGCCACAGTTTCTTCATGCAGATATTAGCTGATACAAATATATACTCAGCTATCCCTTTTTTATGCAAAGATGTATATACTATATACTGTCTTGAATCTTGTTTTTCTCAGCTAATAAAGCTTAGAGACAGTTCCTCACTGTTCTTTACAACAGCAGAGTACAGTATTCCATTATATGGATTGGGCCAGTGTCTCTAATCAGCCCCCTACTGATGGAGGGTTTAGGTTGTTTTCAGTATCTGGCTTTTACAAACAATGTTGCAAAGGATAACTTGTACATAAATAATGTCCCAGGAGTTCCAGTTTATTTGTAGGATTATTGTTGGGCAGCAGCCCAGCTGGGACAGAGGGTTTCTGCATTTGTAATATGGACAGATACTACCAAAGGAAAGACCAGGTTCCAAATAAGGCACAGCTCAAACTCCAAAGCCCTCGGGCTGCGGGTCTGGCGGAGCGAAGACCTGGCGAGGTACCACCTCCAGGGGCGTGGTCCATGGCAGTGGGTGGGGCCCATGGCATTGGGCGGGGTCTGGAGGGCAGAAAGAAGAGCTCCTCCCCCTCACCCCACCAACACTGGCTCTTCTAGGCCAGCCACCTTCTCACCTCACCCCCACCTGCCCCCTCTAAATCTTCCCGTGATGACTTAACCGTCATGGCAGCGCAGGGCCTTAAACGCGATGAAATAGCACACAGCCGCAACAGGTAAGGAGGCCAGCAGCGGAAGCGCACCAAGCTGTATTAAAAGGGGGCAAAACGGGAAAGCATGCCGGGAAGGGAGGCCCCCATCACCCCCGACCATTCCCCAGGGATGACCACGTGCAGTGGGGCGAGGTCTCATTTACTGGACTTTCCCTGACCGGCTGAACCATTAAACTAGGACACTGAGATGCCTGCCACCGTACCCTGCGCATTTCCTAATCAGGAGGGTATTCGTGGCAGCCCCGCCCTGTGCAGAAGGTTTCACGTGCATTATTCCAATGAAGCTTCCCAGCCACCCATGAGGTCAGTTCTATTATTACCTTCATCCTCCGTCCGGAAGGGGACACAGGTGAGGTAACTGCCAAGCCACAAGCTCCAAAGAACGTCTGTTGGGATCATCAGAGCCACAAATCATTAGCAGGACATTTGAAGGGAGTGAATAATGAGGCTAAAAATATTTATTTGGAACAGATTCTAAGGGCAGAGGCCAAATTCCTGTTAAAACCGCACCTCCTGTTACAATAGCTTTGGGTTCAGAGAAGGACCGGTGAGTAAGGGTTCCATCACAGCTCTTCTTTTACGATACACATGGATTTATTATGCAATAAAGTTAACACATGCTTATGGCAGAAAATTTGGAACATCCGGGGAGAAAATGAAATTAATCCATAAACCCATCACCCAGGGGAAGCCTCTATTAACATCATGGTACAGTGGCTGCCAGCCTCTGTTCTCGGCATGTGTGTATATGTTAACGTGTTAACTGAAATAGAACACATGTGCAGAAAAATGCATGGATCATAAATGTATAGCTCAATTTTCAGAGTGAAAACTCCTGCGAAACAGGCATCCACATCAAGAAACAGAACGTGAGTGACCATGTGTGTGTTTTCGAAACAAAATCAGGATCCTCTGACGTTGTGGGATGATTGTGTCCTCCCAAAAAGATATGTCTGCGTCCTAAGCCCGGGTACCTGTGAATGTGGCCATATTTGGAAATACGGTCTTTGCTGATACAATCAGGTCAAGATGAGGTCGCTGTGGATTAGGGTAGGCCCTGATCCAATCACTGGGATCCGTATAAGAAGAGACACAGACAGAGGGAAGAAGGCCCGTGATGTGATGAAGGAGGGATGCAGCCACAAACCTAGGAACACCACGGATTGCCAGCGAACACCAGAAGCTAGAAGAGGCAAGGAAGGGTCCTTTCCCTGAGCCCTTCAGAGAGAGCGTGGTCCTGCCAGCATCTTAATTCAGACTTCTAGCCTCCAGAGCTCTGAGCAAACCAATTTCTGGGTTTTTTTGTTTTTATTTTTTATTTTTTTAAACACTGAACAGTATTTCTTCCGATTTCTGTTGTTTTAAGCCACCCTGTTTGTGACAGTATGTCATGGCAGCCCAAGGAAATGAATACATATGATGTATGCAGTTTAGTATTTTTTATGGTTATGGGAGTCATATGAGTTCACCTTTCACCTGCCGCTCCTGGATGGATCTAAGAATGTCACCTCCTGCAGGCTGGTGACCATGGCAGACACATCAGATGATGTCACCACCTAAAGCACTTCAGTGGCTCCCCCGTGTCCCTGTGGTCTGGCTCCTGTACCCTCCCACCTCATCTCATACCTTGCTCTCTGTTCGGCCACGCAGGCCACATTTTGGCCCTTCTCCTCTCTGTCTCTGTGGCCACAGGGCCTTAGTACATGCTGTGCCATCTGCCAAAGATGCCTCTACTCTCCCCTCGACATGCGCTCATCATCATCCTTCAGATCTAAACTATTCCCTGCGTCCCTACATCATGTACCTTGTAACACCAGTGATCTCGGGACCTCTTCGTAGGGTGTTTGGGGGAGAGGCTTCCAGGGAACTGTCCCTGAGTCTGTCACTACCAAGGTCTTGGCTCTGCGTCCCCACCTCCCAGAGAGGAGACCTCCTACATCCCCACCGGCCAGTGGTCCCCAGGGCTCCTTCTAAAGCTCCTCCTCATCTCGCCTCCCCTCACCACCCATGCCCACCTCTTGGCATTGCAATGGTGCTCCCCACCCTCTACTCTCCATACCCAGCTGAGGGCTCTATAAAATGCACCCAACTCCCTTCCTGAAAACCCTTTCATTGCTCCCCACTGGCATCAGGGTAAATTTCTAGCTCCTACTTCCTGAGCCTCTTGACAAGGCCATTTTGATCCAGCCTCCAATGAGCACTTACTGCATCAGCCTGAGCCCCCGGTGCCAATTAACCTCAGTCCTCCTGTCCCCAACAGGCTGGGAGCCATCATGCCCTTTGTCCCTTCTGTTCCCTTTGCCTGGGCCCCTTCTCCTTTGGGCTTCACCTGGCGAAATGCTCACTGCATCCTTCTCAACTCCCACCAAGGTATCACCTCCTCCAGGAAGCCTTCCCTATGCCCCTGTGTTTTCCCTGAGGCAAGAATGGTGTTTTGATTGAACTGAGGACCCCCAAAGTGGGTACACAATGAGCATTTATCAGAGAAATTATGTCCCAAAGACAAGGCCTGTGATAACAAAGAGTCAGGTTTCCATTACGCATCCAAATTATAGTGACTTTACCAGGATCCCCCCAGGATCAAAACTTCACCCACGCTGCCCAAGTTAGGCTTCACCCCATGTACCCAGGGATCGGGGCTGGGAGGTACCGCTCTGGCCCTTACCAGCCACAGACGGTGCTCTGTTCAGAGCCCCCAGGCCCGTCTTCAGAGCACCTCTGAAGCCCACCTGTCTTAACTCTGAACCCACCTCCCATCTCAAAGTGGGGGGGGCACAGTTCTGCCCCCTGAGATCCAGGCCCACAACACCCCAAAGCCTCAGGAGGTCACTTCTGACCCTGCTTCTGAGGCTTACCTTCCCCATGCTGTGTTCTCAGCCCAGGATGGATTTATCTCCAGGTTGGGGGACAGGGAACTCACTCCCTTACAGGAAGCTCACCCCTCCCAGAAGGAATGGTCGGGCCCTCCAGCTGAAATAAAGCCACCCCAGTGGGCCCCAACCCTGCAACGTCATTACACCAGGGGTCACCAAGAGCACCTGCAGGAGGCAGCGCTGTCCCTTCTCTCTTGACCTTGACCAACTCAGTCCTGCCTCTCTCCACTCTTTTCTCCATCATGAAACAGGATACCAGGGAGTCCACATTCCCCTAAACAGGCAGTCCTGCTGGGCCCCAGCCCCCGTCCCCCAGTAGGCTGGCACTTGGGCGCAGTGTTGGCCAATCCTCCTGTTTACAGGACAAGCCAGATGTTCACATTTCTGTGTGAAATGGCCCTACTTTACAACAGGACTCAAATTTTCCAAATCTCTGAGTGGCCAGATAGGAGCCCAGGTCATGGACCTCTGGGCTCAGGACGCCAGCAGGGATGCACAGGGAGGTTAGTGATAGCTCTGGCTTTCCCAAGCACCACTGCTGGGGACTTGCTTTAAGTCACATAAGTAAAAAGGCTGCTCTGAGGCTCTGGGACCAGCTGGGATGGGCTACCGAGATGCTGGATGGCCAGCGTGAGCATTTAGGGTTTTGTCTGGAAACACAAAGGCCTGTGGTGGGGAGACAAAGCTGAAAGCGTTATCAGCAGTGACTCAGCGAGCCCGGGGTTAACATCCCTAGAAAGGCAGCCAGGGTGGGGTTCTCAGCAGGGTGGCAGGAAGCCCACATCCTTGCGGGGTGTGCAGCTGTCTGTGATCTGGGGTGATTTCCTCACCCTCGTCTGAGGAGGTGACGCTCTCAAGAGCAGATTGTCAGGGACAGTTTCCCAGGCTGGGAGCCGAGGGCCACCTCCCTCCTAACAAGAGCAGGCAGCCCAGGACCGGGAGGGAGGGACTCCAGGGGCAAGTCTGCGCCCGTCTTGGGAGCGAAGCAAACCTCAGCTCATGTCTCCTCATCACCTGCCCTGCACCGCCCCGGAGAAGGCTCTGCCCAGCAGGGCCTGGCATGTCGTCAGCGCTCAGTAAATACTTGTTGAATGTATGGCTGGCTGGCTGGCTGGATGAATAGATGGTTGGACAGATAGACAGACGGATGCATGGATGGATGAACAGATGGATACACAGATGCATGGATGGATGGATGGATGCATGGATAAATAGATGAATGGATGGATGGACGAACAGACACATGCATGCATGGATGGATGAACAGATGCATAGATGGATAAACAGACAAGATGGATAGATGGATGAATAGATGACTAATGGATGAACAGAGAGATGGATGCATGGATGGATGAATGGATGGGTGATGGATGAACAGACAGATGGAGTCATAAATCTTTAAGGATAGACAAAGACACTTCGCAGCCCCAAGGTGCCAACTGGGCATGACAGAAGCAGCCCAGTCTTACGGTAAACCTCAGCCTGCAGCAGGGAAAGCACCGTGGATGGTGATGTGGGCAATTCACACAGCTGGGACTCATGGAGAAGCGGGCGAGGGTGTGACTGCACTTACATACCTCCAGGCCTTGGCCTGTGCTGTTCCTTCTGCCTACAACACCCTTCTCCACTTCTTTGCGTGCCCGTCTCCCACTCGATCTTTTATGACTCATCTTGGACTTCTGTGTCCCAAGGAAGTCACCTGAGAGGTCCTCCTCTCCCTAACCTGGCCTGCCAGGTTCCCCCCACAGACCACCCTGTGTCATGATGGTCCGTTCACTCCTGACCCCCCAGTGGGCTGTGGGCCCCTGGCGGGCAGAGACCATGCCCGGCTCCCGTCTCCATCCCCAGCGCTGAGCCTGGCACTCAAAGTACTCAGGAAATGCCAGTGAACTCAAAGCCGGCACACAGAGGGGGGATTCTGTTCCCCACTCCCCCAGCGTACAGAAAATGTGATCTGATCAGAAAGATACTTGCCCAACTCAACTTTAAAAAATGAAATTGGAGTCACAAAAGCAAAGCAGGCTCAGAAATAAAAACACAGAGCCCTAGACTTGTGGTTTGATAGAACAGAAAAGCTCCATATTTATGTCGTGTATCGTGGTCCACAAAGAGCCGTCACGAGTCAGCTCAATCCTGTCGTGGTAGCCATGTTTGCTAAGTGGAAACAGAGGTCCCGAGCTAAAGTGACTTGTCCAGGGTCACAGGGAGTGTTGGGATCCCAGGCAGGGGGCTCACCTGCCAATCCACTCATCCTCCTTCTAACAACTGGCTACTTTCCAGGTTAGGACCTGTTGGGGGCTAGGCCAGCCCAGGAGGGGAAAGGCTGACTTCCCCACATGGAGGCGATAAGGAGGCTCAGAGAGTCTAAGTCACCTATCTGGGCTCACACAACTAGGAAGGTAAGAAGTGGCCAGCTGAGGAGAAGGGCAGGCCTGGAACCCTGGGCCGGGCAGAGACTTCATCCCTTGGGCCCCTCCACTGCCACCTGGACCACCATGGACCCACAGCTGGGCAGACGGGCCCCCCCACCCCCCATGCGGAGTCTAGATCTCTCAAAGCCCCAGCCCCGCCCATTCTGCGCTCAAAAGATAAGACTCCTTCAGCAGAATTGGTGACAGGCTGTCCTAACTGGCTCAGCCAGGAGATGCCCAGGTTTTGGTCAGAGGGCACGGTTCTGACTCCCAGCTCTGCCACTTGTGAACTAGGGGAGCTTTTGCATGCGTGTCTCTAAAGCGGTGGTGATAAAGCCTGCCGACAGGGTGGTCATGCCCATCACACGAAATCGTGTATTCAAGCACCAGCCACAGTGCCCGGGAAACCGTAGGTGTTGCCATCCTCGCCACCAATAGCATCTTCATGACACCAAAGCACAGCAAAGAGGCTCAGAGTTTGCTGCAGGGGAGGATGAATTGCAAAGAACGGGTCTTCTGTGCTTTACCCTTCTCAGGCTGATAGGGGAAGGCTGGAGGTCCCAGGGTGCAGATGGGGCTGGGGGGGAGACCCCTCCTGCAGGAACCTACATGGCAGGGAAGGCAGGGCCACCCACTGGGGCCAAGGAGACCCAGCTAGCAACAGATCAACAGCCCCATCTGTGATGGAGAGAGGAAGGGCCAGTGTGAAGGCCAGGAGGCGGGAGCTGGTTCAGCCTGGCAACGAGAGAGTGGGCAGGTTCTGTCTCCCCTCCTCTCACCAGGGTCTGTGCTCGCCCCGCCAGGCTCTTCCTCCCCAACTCCCTTGGTCTGCTCACTGCTCGCTCCCCAAGGCATTCCGCACCGATTCCTGCCACCCAGCAAGGGAGGGTACCAACCCCGCAGCTTTGGAGCCAGACGGGGCTGGAATCAAATTCTGATGTTCCCACTTGCTACCTCTGGGCTTTGGCTGTCTCTTCTGGAAAGAGGGGACTAAACACCCCCCGTGGGAAAGGAACTTAGCACAGCACACAAGCTGCTCAGGATCCTGGGGCAGCCTCACTGGGTTCCTCCTAATAGATGCCTCTCTTCCAAACAATAAACCTGTACAGCTACTTGGGAAAAGCGCTTGTCCATTTCTCAAACTAAACATAAACTCAGACATTTATACAATCCCACTCCTGGGTGGGCATTTAGCCCAGAGAAATGAAAACTTATATCCATACAAAAACCTGCAGCAGCTTTATTCAGAATAGCCCCAAACTGGAAACAGCCCAGACGCCTCTCACGAGGTGAACAGTTAAGCAGTCTGTGGCATGGCCACATCGTGGGTTACTCCCCAGCCATAAAAGGGAATGAACCACTGACACACAAAACAACTCAGATGGATCTCAGGAGCATTGTGCTGCGTGGAAAAAAAAGCCAACCTCCGAGGGCACATGCTAGATGATTCCATCTATATAACACTCTCAAATGACAAAATTATAGAGATGGAGACCATATTTGTGGTTGCCATGGGGTCAGAGGTGGTCAGGGGCAGGGCAGCGGGTGTGACTGTATGGGGAGATCTTTGTGATGATGGAGTAGTTCTAGTCTTCATTGTGATGGTGGTGAAGTGAATCCACACATGTGACAAAATGGCACAGAACTATGCATGCACACAGGTGCACACACACGCACTCATGCACACACACTCGCGTGTTCTCTACCAATGTCAATTTTTATATTGTAGCATAATTATATGAGGTGTAACCATTAGAACTGGGTGAAGGGTATGTAGGACCACCTTGTACTGTCTTAGCAATTTCCTGCAACTCTAGAATTATTTCAGAAGTAAAAGTGTGTGTGTGTGTTTTTTTTTAATGGCACGCATGGTATGATGTCTACAATTGGCTTTCAAATACTCCAGCCATAAAGGGAAAAAAGCAAGAGAGGGAGCCCGCAAGGAGGTGATAAAACAAGATTGCAAAACATTGCTGATGATGACGCCGAGGGGTGGGGATGAGAGAATCACTGTCTGGTCCTCTTGATTTCTGTACATTTTTGACATTTTCCATAATAAAGCTGTTAAATTTTAAATGCTGATATGCACGGATGGGCTCACGTAGGCCCAGACACCAGCGTGCAGGCGTGCTCCGAGAGCCCTGACTCACACCCGCTCTGAGCCCAGGAATCCTTCCAGACAGCTGTATGTGTATACATGTGCATTAAGGAAATAAATAACGCTTAACCACCGTTGCGGAATCCAGCCACACCGGGTCGCATGATCGTCAGGCCATCTGCAGGGCAGGGCTCAAAGGGGTCCAAGGGCTGTTTTTAACTCCCATAGAGAATTTTCTGGAAACTGGGGGCGGTGGAGGGGTGGTGTGAGTGAGATGGCTCCTTATGGGAGAGGGTGTTGGGAGGGGAAGACTCCCAAGAAGGGGTTAGATCCACAACAGTTTCCCCAGGCGGCCCCAGAGTCTGGGGGCTGGGGAGGAGCTGGCTCCTAGGCAAAGGGAGGCCTGGGGAGGGGGCTTGTCACTGCAGGGGACGGGGCGTGTCCCTCAGTGTGCCTGGGCGGGCGGCTGTGCCAGTCCACCCTGCCTGATCCCTTCAGTGGCATTATTATTTCCTGAGATGTTTAAGTGATGGCTTGACCTTGGGGGAAGTCACTACTTGCTCTGAACCTCAGTTTCCTCACCTAGAAAATGGGTCCAATGACAGCACAAATCTCACAGGGTTTCTGTGAAGGTCAAGTATGGTGGCCACAGCCTTACACAAAGCTGATTTAGTGCCAGGCCCTGCACTAAGGACTCTGTGCACATTAAATCCTTCAATATATGGCACTGTTACCACGCCCACTTGCCAGATGAGAAACCAAGGCACAGAGAGGTTGAGAAACTTGCCCAAGGTCACACAGCTGTTACGTTCAGGAACCTGTAGGTCAAGCATTGAGTTCTAGGCCCTCGGTACTTAAATGTTATTTATGGGGATGATTTTAAGTTTTAAAGCATGTTCATAGCTGAAGCATGAGTTGGGAGGGAAATACAGGGTAGAAAACGCCTTTCTGTTCCCCGTTGAAGACCTGCCACCAGCTGGGCTGGAAAGATGACTAGAGGGCCCAGTGAGCCCAGGCCAAAGACCAGCACTCCACCAGAAAAGACCAGTCAGACATGGCCAGTCGGGGTGGCGGAGGAAGGGAGCCCCCGGCCAGCCCACCTCAGTGCCCGGCCTTCTCAACATGACATGTCACAGAGGACCAAGGGGATGACAGTGGGGACTTTGAAGTGGAGGCGAGGACTCCTGCCTGTCAAGCTCAGAAACAACACCTGCTTGTGCATCACTGTGGGACTGAGCCTCAACTTCCCCCTCTGTATAATGGGGCTAGCCAGGCCTACTGCCTGGGAGGCCTTGAGATGCGGCCAGTGCCCACCTCATTCTGCAGCCATCCATCTCTCCTTTCTCCCTGAAGCACTCCTTCCTCACAAAGAAGGCCACACCCAGCAAGAACACAAGGGCAGGTGTGCGAGCAGAGAGAAGTAGCTAGAAGCATGTAGAGGTGACTACAGCACTGAGGCCCACAGAGCCCCATGCCACTCTGCTCCCTCCATGCCCCCTCCACAGTGCAGCCAGGGCAGACCCCAGACTAGAAATGACATCTTGGGCCCTACAGGCTCCTTCTGCAAAGCTCTGGGGAACTTTGGTTTCCACAGTCGGCAACGGAGTGCTGAGTCACCGGGAACCCTGGTCAGTGGTTCATGACTAAGGAAGAAGGAGCATGCAGGCGTGGGGCGAACGCAGGGGTTGCGATGCCCTGGGGACCGTACAGAGGCCTCCCTGCCACCCACGCGTCCAGGAAGGAGGCTCCCGCGCGGGGGGTGGCCCCGGTGGGGGTTGAAAGCCTTCAATTGCTGCTGATGACAGCCTTCCGGCCAGCTTTACGGTACAGTTTACGGACAGTCTGATCCAGACATGAAGAGGTCCCTTGTGGGATGAAAGGTCAGCTAGAAGGGCATGATGGGGCAGGGGATGGAGACAACCTGGGAAAAGGAGACAAACTCACGGAGTGTCGTCATGAAACCAGTCTGGGCTGGAGGCTGGCACGTGCCATCCTTCCATCCCGTGCCCACTGCCTGGGCTCAAGACTTGTTGGCACCTGCGTGGGGGGGGGGTGGTGACCACCACGCCCCGGGCTCCTGGCGCCCCTCATCTCCTCCAAGTCGCCACTCTGGCCTCAATGGTTCACCCCTAATGTGGCTCCCCACTGCCCCCAGTAACAACCATAAACTCACCTGCCCTCAGGGACCAGGCCAGGGACCGAGGAGTGAAAGGAGGCTGGCGGGAGACAACAGGGAGTGGTGGAGACTGTGGGCGATGGGACCTCACAGGCCCCCGACACTGGGCAGCTGTCACTCAATTCCAACTGGGGCCTGTCAGGCAGGAATGTGGGTCCAGGGCTGCCAGAGTTTCCCATTGTTCAAGCAAGTCAGAATTCTGGATTATTTTAAATCCTGGTTTTTAAACATTGCAATTCATATATATATAGAGAGAGACAGAGACAGAGAGAGACAGAGAGAGACAGAGAGAGAGACAGAGAAATTAGGTGCTGTACAAGCCACACAAAGTTGTCTGAGGCTGGCTCTGCCCTTCAGCCTCAGATGAAGTGGAGCCCTAGTGGCTGGCCTCTGGCCACCTCCCCAGGTCCCCCTCTCCCTTTTCTCCTGTCCTCCTGAAGTAGCAGCAGCTCCCCTGACACAGCCAGTGGTTTCCAGCTGCCTCCACACCCCTCACCCTGGGAGCCTCGCCTCATAGAACAGCATCCCTGAGCTCCCCAGGGTGAGCGGACTTGGTTCCCCGGGGCCCCCAAGAGCCTCTACTGAAAGCACACGGCACACGGGGCTAAAGTAACCCCCTTCCTCCATTCTAAGCCGCTACTGATCTGATAACTGCATCTAGGGAGACAAAATATATATAGATAGATAGATAGATAGATAAATATATATATATATATACATATATATATATATATATATATATATATATATATATATACAGGTTCAAATCCCAACTCATCCCCAAGGCCTACAGGTCCAGTAATGACGTGGCCCCTGGCAACCTCTCTGAGTGTTACCCCCTCCTTCATTTCACTCTGCAACAGCCTCACGGACCCTCTTTCATCTCCTGAATGTGCCAAGCTCCCTCCTGCCTCAGGACCTTTGCACATGCCATTCCCTCTGCCTGGAATGCTTTCTCAGCAGATCTTGCCACAGCTTGAGCTGGGGGTGTGGGTGGTGGGCAGCACACATCTCTCAGCAGACCTCAACTTTACTCCTTAGTAAAGTGACACCTTCATTGGCTTCAAGCCACCCAATCGGGCCAAACTTGCAGGCTATTTTGTACCTCAGGGCCTTTGCCCAGGCAACTTCAGCTGGGGATGCCTATCTTTGGACCCTGTATTAATTCTCCCCCTTCAGGGCTCAGTTCAAAAGTCACCTCCTTAGAGAATCCTTACCTCCAAAATTCTCCAGGGCAGGTCTCCCCAAGGTCCCTCCCCGGTTGCTCTCTCTCTCTTTGCCTTATTTTATTTCCTTCTGGAACTCATGGCTCCCTGACATAATCTTGCTAATGTATTCCTTTCTCTCCACCTCCCCGCACCATGGATGTGAGCTCCACAAAGCCAGGGGCTTCATCTGTCTCCTTCTCTGCTGCATTCCCAGGTGCCCCACGAGCACCTGGGCACCAATAAACACATGCAGTGCCAGTGCCCATTAAACAGGGGTGCTATTTGGAAGACACTCAGATTTCAGAAACTATTCACATCTGAGAAAAAAAAAATATGTCTTAGTGGCAAGGCAGTGCTGTGTCTGCAATAGTGCCTCCTGGGCGCCCCTGCACCCCACGGGACATGCCTGTGTTGATTCCCTCTGCAGAGGTTGAAGCACTGCCCCACACCCAGCTGCCTGAGTCCCAAGTCCAGCTCTGTGGGCTCCAGGCAAACCCTGCCTCGTTTCACACTTGTAACAGACTCGGGGAGGTGGGGGGCAGGCTGTGGTGTCCTGATATTTCAGATGAGGAAACTGAGGCTCAGAGAGGCCAAGGATCTCCCATCAAAATTACACAGCAGAAAAGGCACGAGACCCACTCCCCCAATTTACCTTCCCCTATATGCCCCAGGGGAGGGGAAGGAGATGAGGAAAGAACCAGCAGGAAGCCAGGAGCCTTCCCACTGCAGCCCCAGCCACAGGCCAGGGAGCAGCTGCCCGCGGCCCTGTTGGGGTGGCCCCAGAGGCGGCCTGGGGGGTGTCTTGATCCACATGTACAGGCCGTGGGTCAGCACGGCCTGGCACACAGACAGCTCTGCTCACAGGGGCCAGCCTACAGGGGACCCAACCTTTGCCCCCAGACCTGGGGAGGGGCTACCCTTCTGGCTGGTCTGCAAACATGGGGAGCACTAAGAGGCTCAATCTTCTTCCTTAGACCCCAGATGACAACATTCCTCAGGGAGAGAAAGCCACTGAGACATTTTCTGCAGAAACCGTGATCTTCCAACCTGCGCTGGGAGCAGGGAGACACACAGTGCCCAGCGTCCCAGAAGGGCAGCCCACCCATCTCTCAGCTGACCCCAACCTTACTCCATCCATAAAGCAACAACAGTTTGATGAATTTCATGCCACCCAACTGGGCTGACATCACAGTGCTTTCAAACCCCAGGGCCCTTGCACAGGCTGCTCCCGCCACCTTGTGGGGACGTAGTATAAGTAGCCCTTTAGACTGATTTTACTGCTTTGTCCCAAGTCCTCTGCAGACATCTCACCCCTGAAACTTTCCCTGCCCCCTTTCCACCCCCTCTTCCCCCAGTAGAATTAGCTCCTGTGGACCCAGTGTCAATTCTATCATGGTGCCTCTAAAAGTGGATCCCATTCAGTGGTATATAAGCCTGTACCTTTAGCCATGCTCCTGACACCTGGAAGGGGTCAAGGGCATGTCTGCTATCAAATCATTCCCACAATGGAAGGATGGCACACTGTGCAGCGTCCAGGGATGGCACGCCAGGTCTCCACGTATCCCAGGGATCCCCCTCCTTCCTCCTGGCCTTTAGCTGGGGACCGTCCCCTAGAAGAAGCACCTCAGAGCCACAGAGTGAAGCACGGACAAGGGTGACCCCTCCCCCCAGCCAGAGCTGACCCTTCGTTAAGACAGTGCTTGACCCCAAGGGTCTCTGTCCCATTTCTTGGTCTCCCAGACATCATATTCCATCACCTGAGCTTGGCCCAGGCCCGAGCAAGGAAGGAGCGGAGGGTGGGTGGAAACACCACCTTGTCACCTGCCTTCCTCCCTGAGGACACCTGGCTGGGCACCTGGCTCTCTACCCCTCCAAAGCCTGATGTCTAGGGACATTCCCAAAATGCGTGTGAATGAAGGACAAAGGAAGACCAGAGTCTGAACAACAGCAACACCAAAAATATGCACTTATCTGGCGCTTGCTGTATGCCAGGCCCTGCTAGACATGCCCTTCTATTTTATCTTATTTAATTTGTACAGGGCCTCAAAGAGACTCGGCGAGGAGGTAGCAGAGCTGGAACCCAGTCCCCTGCAGTCTGAACTTCACGCTACTTTAGACACACCAGTTGGCCAGGAGACATCTGTAAAATGGGTCACAGCTCGCACCACCTTGCCCCCTAGAGTCCTGCCAAGAGGATGAGAGAGCACACGTGGGCCAGATGCAAGCAGTGGGGGGACCCAGAGGGAAGTTGATGCAGCCCTGAGGGGTTCCCCCAGATGTCAGCAGCGGGAGTCTGTTCCGTGGGGCCCCAGCCTAGGGATGGGGAGCCCCTGGCCCCTGACCCACATGAGGGCCACGGGGATCAAGCCCCAGGGGCCACAGGAGCTGCTGGCCAGGACAGGTGGGCATGGCCGTGTGGCAGGCACAGGGTCCCGCTCACGGTCACCCTGACCTCTGAGGCAGGCCAGCTGGGAGTCACTCTTTCCAACCCCATCAGTAGAGCTTGGCTGCAGACACAGCCAGGAAGTCCAGGGCGTAGTCTTTGGCTTCTAGCTGCTTCCACCAAGGCCACTTTGCCCAGCGTCATCACTGGCTCCCTAGCCTTTAAGGTCTGCTGTATCCACACATATCACTCCATCATCACTTACCTAATACCCTTCATAATAGGACCACTTTAAAAAAAAAACATTATTTATTAGAAATGGAAATATTCTATCACTATCTGGTAAAATCACTCTGAGGGGCTACTTATACTTCTCCCCTGCCTACAGCTTTATGGTAAATTGATAACTATAAACATAAAATACGGCTCACCCGTGTACATCTAAAACCATCATATACCTCACCAGGAATACAAGTGCCCCATTCCGTCCAGCTTCCGAGAAGAGGGTCTCAGTTGCTCTCTCCTCAACCCCGGACCCTGGAGGTCCCCTTTCCAGGCTTTCCAAAGGTGGGGGGAGCCCCAGCACATTCCTTCAACCCAGCACTCAATGTGGGGTTACAGTGCTGAGGGCCCCCATATCTCCCTTGGGAAGAAATCTTGAAACCCAAGTCCAGCGGGCAGTGGGCTGTTGACTAGAAAGAACCCCACTTAGATTAGAAGCCAGGAGCCCTGGATTTGAGCCCCAGCCTTATGGCCAAGTCACCATGTGACCTGGGCTGGTGGTTTCCTGAGTCTGAGCTTCCACTGCAAGCAGGAATAACCCTCCCACAGGGGATTTCACTTCCTGAAAGCTCCCAGGATGGCTGCCGGCGCATCTTGGGCCCCCAGGAAGGCACAACAATGACTAGCAATGCCCTCCTCATTCCTGGACAAAAGTGGTGGGTGTTCAGACTCTCACGGTTGATAAGCACGAATAACACCATCCAGCCCTGGAAAAATTCCAGATGCTAACAGATGAAGAGATGCCAACAGGTGCTGTTCAGTGGTCCCAGTGTCAGAAAAGCCACAGCCATCCGGCTGGCCACCTCCCTTCCCAGGCTCCCTGCCTCAGTCTCTCCATCTGTGAAATGGGTGAGACTCCTGTTTAAAGAGGGACAAGGAAGGACTGAGATTCAGACGTCGCCTGAATTTCTAGACTTTTCATTCTAGGTGAAGTCTCTCTCTAGGTGGGCAGACACGGTAACTGGCACCTTCCCAATTGTGGAGAACCAGTGTGATCTTGCCGGCAGCCCCTTCAGGCCAGTGGTTGTGAGAGATGGACCCCACACCCATTCCCAACCCCAGCCTGAACCTTAATTAGCTTAGATCCATCCCAACCCTGCACACCCTAAATCAGTTAGCCCAGGGCTGGCCCCAGGCCCCGGCTGGGAGTGCAGCCCAATCAGGACAAGATTTAGCAAAAATAAAAATACAGGACGCGGAGCTAAATCTGAATTTCAGCCCAACAACAAATACATTTTTTTTTTTAGTATAAGTATATCCATGTAACATTTGGGATATACTTACACTAAACATTTACTCACTGTGGATCTGAATAACCGGGTGTCTTGTAGTCTATCTGGCAACCCTGCTTAGGACTCTCATTAGCCAACTGTGGGAAGAAACGCTTCCCCAGCCCAGGACAGCGAGCGAGAAGCAGATGGCGCCCTGGCCGCTGGCTGTCACCTCACATCCGTGCGGGAAGGCAGCCACAGGACAGCCAGCACACCGAGCACTGCAGGAAGGCCCGCAGAGCCAGGGCTTTGCAGGGGCTGCTCCGCTGCTGCCTGACGCCTTCATTCGCTGAGCGCTCGGGGACCAGGCACCACACTGAGCGTGCCTTACGTACATTATGACTCTGTACCTTCGAGGGAGAGCCAGAACAGGCGAGGAACTGAGGCTCAGAGAGTTGCCTGGTGACGGTCCGAGGTCGGATTCAAACGCAGGCAATTCAGCTCCTGGGGGATGGGCCACCACACTACCCCCTTAAAATGTATGCACATCCCTTATCTTGGTACAGGATGGGGGGATGGGGGTGTTGACTGCTAGTGATTAATACGCATTTGATCTCAACGTTACAGATGAAGAAACACACAGAGTGCGACGGTGCTGTGACACCCGCTGAGTTTGGGACGGGAATAGGGAGGTTGGGCCACCCACCCAGGTCCTGGCTGTACACACCCTGTCCTGGTCCCCTGCCTACCAGATTTCATTCCTTTTAGGAAATGGAAGGGTCGTGACAGCAAACCCCAGGGCCGGGGGGTGCAACTCCACTGGGCATCTAGTCTGGCAAGAAGGAGCCGCCAGCCACTCAGGGCTGGGCTGAGCGGGGAATCCGCATCAGTGCCAAGCCAGGATGGTGAGAAGCCCCAGGCCCCAGAGCATCAGCGTGCAGATGCACCCAGCCCAGGCTGGCCTTGCTCTGAGAAAATCCCCGCCCACACACCGGCAGGGACAGCAGAGCGAGAGGTCAACCCCGCAGGCTTCCCCTGCTGGCCCTGAGGCCAGCCTGGCACCATCCCCGGCTACCTAAGACAAGGATGAAGCCCACCCATCCTGAGACCCTGTGCCCGGCCAACAGAATCCTTGAACCCACGATCACCAGGGGAGGAGGGGTTGTTGGTTCAACCGTTCGGTCCTGGTCACCCACTCTGGGACAGGTCAGATGAGAAGCTAAGGACACAGAGGTGAACGTGGCATACCCCTGCCCTCAGGAGCCCCAGATCAGCCACGGAGACAGACGGACAAGGGTAGACAGCGTGACCAGCGTTGCGACCCAGGCCATACATGGGGCCGCAGAAACCCAAAGGGCAACTCCATCACCCCGCCTGGGGGGGGTGACGGAGGCGACGCCCAGGTGGGGCTCAGGGAGGAGGAGTCAGGTGATGAACGGGGTCGCCCCGGAGCCACCGTCTCAGTTATCTCTTAGCCAGGCAGACTCCCTGGTTCCTTGGCCACAGCCAGCACTACGGGATGGATCACGTCCCATCGTGCAGGAGAAGAAACTGAGGTGCAGAGAGTTAACAGTGTGATCCGCCAAGGGGCAGGGAGGGGATCTGAACCCAGGGCTTCTAACGCCATCACTCTGGGACAGGACCGCGTCAACTGTTCAGGTTGCCTCTCACTGCTGCTCTCAGCCAGCCCACATCAGGTGCCAGAGCAAAAGCCAGGCCTTCTGCCCAGGCCCTGGGGGATTTTCTCCAGCAAAGGGTCACACGTTCACAGAACCCAGGCCCAAAGCAGTAAGGGTGGACCTCAGCCCTTGGGGGACAGACACACCCCCTTCTCCCCGTGTCTGTGATGGGTGAACAAAACGGGGTCTGGTTGCCTCTGGGCTCACATGGGCATCTTCAAAGCAGCAGCTCCTAATGCTTGGGGGGCCAGGTGGGGGGAGGATGGAGGAAAGGGTGTCCTGGAGAGCTGACGGCTCCCAGACAGGGGTTCTGTAGCTGGGCATGAACCCCAAAGGCCACTTTGAGGCCCTCTGGTGGGAGCTGGGGTCAAGGTCAGGCTTGGAGGCTCTGAGGTAGACAAGGCCAGGGTTACAGAGACCCCCTCACTAGAAGGGAGAAGGTGAGGAGTGAGGGGTCAGAGGTGAGGATCTCCCCATCTGTCAGAAGAACAGACCCCCACTTACTCCCGACTCTGGCCACAATCACAAGCCAGCTGGGGCCCATAGACCCCGGGAGCCCAGAGGTTTTCCTCTGAGCCCTCCCCAGCTGAGCCAGCTGGGACTCTGGCTCCAGAAAGAGCTGACTCAGTGGCCCAGGCAGAGACCCACTGTGGGTTCTCACCACCCCCAGGACCTGCACTGGAAACAGACATTCAATGCCCTCCTGGGATTTATATCCAGAATATATAAAGAATTCTTACAACTCAACAGGAAGAAGACAAATATCCTAATCAAAAGTGAGCAAAATATGTGAATGGACATTTCTCCGAAAAAGCTTTACAACAGGCCAAGAAGACCATGAAAAGATGCTCAGCATCATTAGCCATCAGAGAAGACGCAAATCAGAATTAGAATGAGATGCCCCTTCACACTCACTCAGATGTCTAGAATCAAAAAGACAGATAATAAAGACGTTGGCGAGGATATAGAAGGAACTGGAAACTTCATGTAAAATACAGCAGCCATTCTGCATGGCCGTTCAGGTTGGCCGTTCTTCAAAAAGTTAAACAGATAAACAGCAAGGTCCTATTGTACAGGACAGGGAACTATATTCAATATCCTGTGATAAACCACAATGTCAAAGAATATATATAAAAAAAGAATGTCTCTATGTGTATAACTGAGTCACTTTGCTGTACAGCAGAGATGGGCACAACATTGTAAATCAACTAGACTTCAATTAAAAAGAAAAAAAGTTAAACAGAGAATTACCATATGACCCAGCAATTCCACACCTGACTATCTACGAAATGAAAGAGTAACGAAAACACACATCCGCATAGACTTCTAGGAGCATGTTCATAGCACCACTGTTCACAATAGCCAAAAAGTGGAAATCACTCAAATGTCCATCACCTCATGAATGGAGAAACAAAACATGGTCTATTCACACAAAGGAATATTATTCAGCCACAAAAAGGAGTGAATTCTGATACCTGCTACAACACGGATGAACCTCAAAGACACACTAAGTGAAAAAAGCCAGTCACAAAAGACCACGTATTGTATGATTCCATGTATATAAAATGTCCAGAAAAGGTAAATCTATAGAAACATAAAGTAGATTAGTGGTTGTCTGGAGCTGGGGGTAGCTGTGGGAATGACTGCAAATGGGCACGGGGTTTCTTTTTGGGGTGATGAAAGTGTTGAAAAATTAGACTGTGGTGATGATTGCACAACTCTGTGAATTTACTAAAATTGGTAGAATTGTGCACTTTAAACAAGTGAATTTTGGGGGATGTAAGTAAATCTCAATAAAGCTGTTAAAAAGAAGGCCTCCTGGGACCCAGAGAGGTAGCTGGAGATGCCCTGGACAGACCCGGCCTGTGTGACGCCCCCAGTGGCCTTCCTACTTTTCCTTGTCTGTAAAGCAGGATGAAGGGGCCTCCCTTTTGGGGCGACCGTGAGTGTGGCCCTGCCCAGCTGTCCCCTCCTGCCTCCCAGGCCCTCTAGCTGAGGACAGACCCCAGGGGGAGGCAGGCAGGGGAGCCAAGGGAACAAGGGGCACAGCTGTTTGGGGAATCAGCTCATTTTCATGTTCCCGGAAACACAGCCATAGCTAATCAGCCAGATGGCTTAAGCAACATGAACTGACATGGGAGCCAACTGAGACGAGGGGCCTGGGGCAGGCCCCTCCCCACCCCTACTGTCCCCTGGGGTCACAGACATCAGCAGCGGAACTCCACCCCGCAAGTTCTCGGAGCAGAACAGGAACCCTGTACCTATGAGATGCCAGAGGGCAGAGGGGCACCTCAGTCCCTACCAGCTCAGGGACAACAGGTGTTAGCAGTGTAGACTGGCGGTTACGAGCACAGACCCTGGGCTCAGACAGTCTGGGTTCAAATCCCAGCTTGGCCACCACGTAGCTGTTTGATATCCAGTGAGTTTTATCATTTCTCAGAGCCTCAATGTTCTTTTTTCTTTTTTAAATAAATTTATTTATTTATTTATTTTTGGCTGTGTTGGGTCTTCGTTGCTGCGCACGGGCTTTCTCTAGTTGCAGCGAGCTGGAGCTACTCTTCGTTGCGGTGTGCGGGCTTCTCATTACAGTGGCTTCTGTTGCGGAGCACGGGCTCTAGGCGAGTGGGCTTTAGTAGTTGTGGCTCGCGGGCTCTAGAGTGCAGGCTCAGCAGTTGTGGCCCACGGGCTTAGCTGCTCCACGGCATGTGGGATTTTCCCAGACCAGGGCTCAAACCCGTGTTCCCTGCAGGCGGATTCTTAACCACTGCGCCACCAGGGAAATCCAGCCTCGATGTTCTTATCCAAAAAATGGCCATAATATTATAGTGCCCACGTGGTAGACTCTGGCAAGGATTAAAGCAATGGACATGGAACTTTCTAGGATCCTCATCCTCTCTTCACTCTGATCTCCTCCTGACATCAGAGCTGGTGCATTGCAGGGCCCAGAAGGTGGGGCTGGATGTGAATGGACAAACAGGCCTGAACAGTCCATCAGGCTGTAGAGCTGGACAGAGGGCCGCTTTTCTTCTTAACCCCAGGAACTCTAACAGAGGAGTTAGGAAAACTTGAATGGAACCCTCGGTGGAACAGTCAGGTGATTCCTCAAACAGTTAAGCACAGAGTTAACCTATGACCCAGCAATTCCACTCTTAGGTATGTCCCCAAGAGAACTATGTCCACACAAAAACTTGTACATGAATGTTCACTGTAGCCTTATTCATAGGAGCCAAAAAGCAGAAACCACCCAAATGTCCATCAACAGACAAACAGACAAACAAAAAGCAGTATATCCATACAACGGAATATCATTCAGCCATAAAAAGTACTGACACGGGCCAGGACATGGATGAACCTTGAAAACGTGATGTTAAATGAAAGCGGCCATTTAGCATTTTCTATGATTCCATTCATGTGAAAGTCCAAATAGGGAAATCTAGGAGACAGAAGGCAGATTGTAGTGTCTGGAGCTGTGGAGAGGGGGGTAGGAGGGCTGATAGCTAATGGGTACCAGGTTTCTTTTTGAGATGTTGAAGATGTTCTAAAATTGATAGTAGTGATGGTTGCACATATCTGTAAATATACTAAAACCCACTGAACTGTACTTTTAAATGGCTGAAATGTATGATATATGAATTATATTTGAATACAACTGTTAAAACAAAAATGGGGGGACTTCCCTGGTGGCGCAGTGGTTAAGAATCTACCTGCCAATGCGGGGGACACGGGTTCGAGCCCTGGTCTGGGAAGATCCCACATGCTGCAGAGCAGCTAGGCCCGTGCACCACAACTACTGAGCCTGCGCTCTAGAGCCTGTGAGCCACAACTACTGAGCCCGTGTGCCACAACTACTGAAGTCCTTGCGCCTAGAGCCCGTGCTCTGCAACAAGAGAAGCCACCGCAAGGAGAAGCCCATGCACCACAATGAAGAGTAGCCCCCGCTCGCTGCAACTAGAGAAAGCCCGTGGGCAGCAACGAAGACCTAACGCAGCCAAAAATAAATTAACTAATTAAAAAAAAGAAAAAAGAGAATCCTTGAGTTTGGACACTGAAGGACCTTCAAGACCACTGGATCCAACTCTGTCCCCAGAGATGAGCAAAGTGAGGCCGGGAAGGGGAGAGATTTGCCCAGGGTCACCTGGGGCTTCCTGTTGCCTGGGGCCGGAAGGAAGGGTGTGGGTGTGTGTGTGTGAGATATGCTTAACCTGGGCAGGGGGATGCCAGGGGGACAGGAATGGCGGGCGTCTGTTGGTTGAATATCTGGCAAGCTCTATGCAGACCTCCTAGCCCCTACTCTGATCCTTCGAGCAGTCCAGGGTCCTTCATCTCTGCCAAGATAAAAGGGCAGGAGGGAATTGTGTGGACATCCCTGTGACTGTGTACAGAAGGTAGGCTATGTCCCAGACATGTCAAATAATCCCCTTATTTTATGGGGGAGGGGGTGAAAGAGACTCAGAGGGGTGATGGGGCTCACCTGGCAGGACACAGCCTGGAATGGAACCGGGTTTGTGTGACCCCAGACCCCACAGATGGAAGGGGCACCCTGCTCCCAGGCTGGGATGGGCAGGGGCGGGGCGATTTCTCCACTGAGCTGGCACATCAAGGAACCAGTGTTGGGACAGTGAGTCACAGGAGCCCCTGCACCCAGGCGGAGCCCCGGCAGCCCTCTCCGCCCTGCCCTGGGCCCTCTGTGGTCTCTGTAATAACTGGTGGGGGTGGGGCCTGGGAGCCACCTTGCTCCTGTCTGCTCCCCTCAGAGGCATTTCTGCCCTCACTGTCACCACGGCCCTCGGTGAGTCCCCAGGCTCAGATCCCCTCCTGGGCTTTGGAAGGGGGGCTCTGGGTTGGGCGGCTGCTCCCAGGTGCTCCCCCAGCTCCTCAAGGGCCCAAGGTTACATGCCCCCCAGCCCACTGGGATGATCCCACGAACACACATCAAGGCTGCAGCCAAGAGGCAAGAAGGAGGTGTGAGCTTGAAGGTCAAGTCCCCACAAGTGGGCACATCATTTTCATGGGCCTAGATCTTTCTGGAGGTACAGGGAGGCCCTGGGGTGGAGGATGGGTGGAGGAGGACCTCAGGCCACAGGGTGAAGACACTGCCTAGCCCATCCCAGGGGCAGGAGGGGAGAGAGAGGCCTCAGGACACACCAGAGTTGCCCTCGGCTCTGAAGCTAAGAGCCCAGAGGGAGTTCCGGGAAATACAGGCACCTCTCAGATATGCCTTTGCTGCCCCTTCCCAGCCCTGGATCCATCACTAAAGCAGATCCACCAGGCCACTCTGCAGCTCTAGAGCCTTCAGTGGCTCCCTAGCACCCGGCACTGGGGACAGCACCTCATCCCACAAAACCCACATGTGGGTTTTTTTCCCCACATTTTTGTGGGTTTTGTTGGTGATTTTGCTACTTAAGATGGCCTCAAGTATAGTGAAGTGCTGTCTAGTGTTCCTAAGCCCAAGCAGAGGCTGTGATGTGTGTTGTAGAGAAAACGTGTGTTAGATAAGTTTCACTCAGGCATGAGATTTTGTGTTGTTGGCCATGAATTCAATGTTAATGGATCAATAACACATATTAAATAAAAAATCTTTTAAACAGAAACACACATAAAACAAGGTTATATAGTGATCGGTTGACCAAAAGATTGTGACCCAAGGCTCACAGGAACCTAACCCTGTATTTCCTCTAAGAGCCATGGTTCAGTGTTTAAGGTGACCCTACAGAACCTAACTACCATGAATAATGAGAATTGACTGTACTTAAAAACAAAAAGTGGGGGAAAAGCTCTTTCTATAGAAGAATACCAGCTAAAAACATAGAAGGAATGATAGAAAAATCAGTTTTGAAGACTCCAGTGCAATAAGTGATTTGGGTAAGGATCTCTACTGGCTGTGGAAGCCCGTGGTGAAAGGCCATTCGGGTACAGGATACTCACCTGGAGCCAAGACATCACCCCATGGGTTGTCTATTGCACAGGGGACAATAGAGTGTATGTGAAGAAACTGGGAGGCAACACCAAAATCAATAAACTCAGCATCACTGATATAATGATATAAACTGCTAGTGTGAGTTCCCCAATATGATGCAACAAAACGTCACCCATGGGGTATTCTTGCTTAAAAAGTTGCATCAGAATCCAGTTAAGCCTCTAGGCTTAAGCCTTCCAGGTTATAGGACATACGGGGACAGAGGAACATTAAACAAACTCAGGAGCAGACAATTAGACAATATGAATTTGAGATCATCTATAAGATGAAAGACCTAGATTCTTCTAGAAGTCAATGTCATGGGAGAAAAGAAAGATGGCAGGATGAAAATACACTAAAATACTGAAAAGACAAAACCAAATGCAAGGTGTGAACTGGGTGTGATAGGATCCTGGTTTTAAAAGGCAGCTATGCAATATATTTTTATAGATTGGGACAACTGGGAACATCTGACTGTACACTGAATACTGGATGATATTGAAATTCTGTTAATTTTCTTGGAGCTAATAATGTAGTCATCTCCCATAGTATGGTGCACTTTGTGTCCACACAGGCCTGGGTCCAACTTTTGGGAAAAACACACCAGCTAATATTACTACCACTTTCTGCCAGGCCCTGTGTGAGGGTGCTGTGTACATGGAATCCAGTTGTCCAGTTCTGCATCCTTCTTGCTGGCTGTGTGACCTTGGACAATTTACTTAACCTCTCTGCACCTTATCTGTAACATGGGGGAAAAAATGGTACCAAACTCACATGACCGTTTGAGGAATAAATTAAGACTCTGAAGGGCTTAGCTCAGACTGGCACAAAGCAAGTTCTCAGTAATGTTATAGATTTTTAGCTGCAGAAGAAGCAAGTAATCTTTCTGTAGGCTGCTTTGGGCCAATGACTGAGCACAGTGGCGCTGCTAAGACAGGCCTCTTCCTGAGAGGGAGATTTTATATATATTCTATATTTATGTACATATATATACACAAATCTTCCTCGGTTTACCATAGGGTTACAACCCGATATACCCATCATACATTGAAAATATCGTAAATGGAAAATCCACTTAATCTACTAAACATCATAGCTGAGCCTTACCTACCTTAAACGTGCTCAGGACACTTACATTAGCCCACAGTTAGGCAAAAGCATCTAACAGAGCCTATTTTATAATAAAATTGAGTAACTCACGTAATTTATTGAATAGAGTACTGAAAGTGAAGTACAGAACGGTTGTAAGGGTGTCGGTTGTTTACCCTCGTGATCGCGTGGCTGCCGCTGCCCAGCATCACAAGACAGGAGCGTATCATGTATCGCTCACCCAGGAAAAGATCAAAATTAAAATTCGAAGTATAGTTTCTACTGAATGTGTAGTGCTTTCACACCACTTAAAGTAAACAATTTAGGTCGAACCATTGTAAGTAGAACCGTTGTTAAGTTGGGGATTGTCTGTCCGTGAATATATACCAATATATACATACATGCAATTAATATGTGGGACATTTCACCTTGAATTTTAGAGGCCAAGCCTTGCACCTCTGAGCAAGCTCGGGGAGGTGGGCCTTGTCTCCGCCCATTTTGCAGATGAGGAAGCTGAGGGTCAGTGCTGTGTGCCCACTACACACAGGGCTGGGGTCCTGGTCAGGGACCTTCCCACTGCCCCTCTTCTCTCTCCTGCTGGACCTGTCGTGTGAACCTGGGGTGGGGGAGGGACACTGGGGCTGCCCAGACTCCCTGGGGGACAGAGAAGAAGATCAGAAGGGGCCCTGGCCTGTCACACACCTCTTTTTTGTTTGTTTCTTGCCAGTTTCTGCCTAAAGTGAAGAAGATAGATGGGGCTGGGCACTGCCTTAGGGGTGTCTGTTCTGCAAAGGCTTCTCCACCCTCTACCACATCTCAGGCACTAGGCTAGACAGAGAGACATGTGGATGTTGCTACCCCAGGAGTCCACAGTCCAATACATCCATAAATCCCTGTGTGTAGGAGGTTGTGAAGCCAAACAAGAACATTTTTATATTGGAAGTAGAGCACTGTAGCAGTTTTTACCTGCAGAACTAGCAAGTTACCTGGGAGGAGACCAGGTTTCAGGTGGGTCACGGTGGGGAGGGTGTTCTATTAGTCACACAGCGGAGGGCAAATAAGGGGAACCAGGGGGTGGATGGAGGCATCTTAGAGAACAGGGTTCAGCAAACTATGGCCCCCAGGCCAACACTGGCTCACTTCCTGTTTTTATAAATAAAGTTTTATTGGCACACACCATGCCCATTCATTTACATATTGCCTATGGCTGCTTTTCTGCTACCCTTCCCTCTCTCTCTCTCTCTCATATCAGACTCTTCGTGCCAGACAGCATCCAGGGCATCCTTTCTCCCTCTGGCCATGACCAGGCTCCCTCCCAATCCTCCTGCCCATGGGTTCCTCAGTGACCTGGAAACAGCCGCTGCTCCCTTCGTTCCTCCCAGCTTTTTTGTAGCTATTTATGTAGCAAAATCTCAATAAAACGTCTTTTCCCTTAAAAAATAACAGCATAGCTGAACTGCGACAGAGACAGGAAGGCCCACAAAGAAGTTGCCAGAGGTCAGGGCTCTGTCAGTCCTGTTCTCTGCTGCTGTCTCCCCAGCACCGAGCATAGTGTCTAGCCCAGCGTGGGTGGTTATAAAGTGATGTGAAGCTGCTCATAACATCACCTTCTAGTTCTGTTACCGTGAGCCCTTTTCAAGCACTTGTTCAAAGTATCCAACCCTTGACAGAACAGATGACAAAGAGGGGCTGCCTGAGGTGGCCCTCAACCTCTTCTAGCTTTCCTGTCCCTGGTGTGGCTGATCTCCTGCCCTGCCCTTGGCGGCCTGGGGCTGCCCTGCAAGCCCAGCCAGGCCTGTGAATCATCAAGGGCTGACTCACGTACTGTCTAAAAATATATACTGTCTCACGTTGGCGGGCGTTGCTTTGATCACTGTTTGCACTCAATCTGGTCTTTTTCTGCTCAACTTAGAGCCCTGCGCGGGCAAGGTCTGGGTTTTCACCACTCTGGGTCCCCAGGTTCCTCTTCTGTCCACCACCCGCAAAGGCATCTGGGAGGAAGAGCTTGGGTGTTTTGTACAAATTGTGCCCTGCCTCTCATTTACCGTGTGACACTGGGCAAATCACCCAACCACTCTGAGCTCTCATTTTCGTCATCTGTTGCCAGGATGAAACAAGAAAAGGAGGCTCTGCTGATGCACTCTGCTTCTTCCCTACCTGAGTAAGGGGCGGGGTGGGGGGTGATCTGCCCACTAACCCCCAGCTGGGCTTTTCTCTGCCAGTGAAATCATTTGACATCATCTCAACATCCAAGGAAATTGGGAAGCTGAGACGATGCTGAGTTCTGCATCTCAGTGCCAAGCGCTGGGGAAGCTCCGGTTACAGAAAACAAGTGGAAACCACAGGCCCTGGGCTGAACGTGGAACTAATTTGGGAGGCAGTGAGGAACAGTGGAACATAACCCGGAGCCTGAAGGCTGATCTACCCCAAGCCAGGCCACTGTCCAGGTGGAGCATCTGGGGCCCAATGGAATTCTCCACCTCCTACTTCTTTCTGCAGAGGGCTGGGGCCAGGACAGGGACCCACCTCAGGATGGCTGGGTGGAGATTCAGAGCATGGGCCTTGGAAGTTGGAGCAACTTCAATCGGATCCTGCTTCCTCACTCCATGCTGTGTGACCTGGAGCCTGTGGCCTCACCTCTCTGAGCCTCAGCTGCTACATCTGTGAAGTATGGGAACTAGGGATACCTTCCTCATAGGGTTGCAACATAGAAGGTTTAGCACCGTGCCCAGCACCAATGAAGCCCTCAGTAAGTCAGAAATGTGGAAACAGGACATGGTGGTGGTGGGGTATGGGAGCAAAGACTGGTAATGTCCTCGTTCATGTATTCATTCAACAAACATTTATTGAGCATCTGTTCTGTGCCAGACACAGCTACAGAAGGGAACAAGACAGACCCAGCCCTGTCCCCAAAAGAAAATGAACAAATAATGAATATGTAACTGTAATAATCCTGTGAAGGAAAAGAACAGGGCACTTGGATGGAGAGTAATGGGGGGGTGGTCAGGGGAAGACTCTGGAAAATCGGCATCTGAGCAGAGAGCTGAAGTGTGAAGTGGATGCAGTGAAAGGAGGATAGGAGGAGGGGGAATTCCAGGCAGCAGGAACAGCATTGCAGAGGCCCCGAGGCAGGAGAGAACTGAGGGGATGGGGGAGGGGGTTAGAGATTCACCAGGGTCGGGCCGTAGTCAGGATTTTGGATTTTATTCCAACAGTCCTGGGAGTGGAGCTGGGGCCCGACAGCATCGTAAGCGCTCCCTCTCGGGGGAGGCTCTCTCTCTGGAGTGCAGGGCTGGTCCAGGTGCCCGCACACAGGCAGCACGTCCCGAGGCCAGATGTAGGAACTGCCAAGCCTCCCCTAAAGGGCAGGGTGAGGCCCACAAACCACCTCGGGGCCTCCGGTGGCCAAAGACCAAGAATGGACTGGGGTGGGAGGGGTCAGCTCAAGATGGTAGACTGAAGGAAACTTAGGGATTCCCCCTCCATCCTACAGAGGATGAAACAGACACAGAGGGAAGAAGTGACTTGCCCAGGGTCGCATGATGTGTTAGTCCCATTCTTATATCCATCCGTGTAGAAATGATTTGCTGAGCACCTACGATGTGCCACGCCCTGTGATAAGCTCGAAGAATACGGGGGGTACATAGTAAGACATGGTCATTGTCCTAAGGTTTCCCACACTCCCGAGACAAGGACATTTAAACTGAGAGCTGCAGCCAAGCCCAGAGCTGCCTGCTCCCCAAATCCTCCACCTCCCAGTTCACTTCTGGTTTTACCACCTGCCCCTCCCCCAGGCCTGCTGATTTGGGGGTTTTGTTCGGGGGCAAACAGTTCACACCTTCCCTCTCCCCAGATACACTCCTGGATACTGCCTGGTCCTCCTGCCTTATCTTCAGGATCCTTGGGCTAGGCAGTAGAGTCAGGGAAATAATGCCTCCTGGACAGAAGGACAAATGGAAAGACAGATTAAAAAAGTGAGCCTCTCATTAAAAAGTCTACAAATAGGGACTTCCCTGGTGGCACAGTGGTTAAGAATCCACCTGCCAATGCAGGGGACACGGGCTCGATCCCTGGTCCGGGAAGACCCCACATGCCGCGGAGCAACTAAGCCCGTGCACCACAACTACTGAGCCTGTGCTCTAGAGCCCGTGAGCCACAACTACTGAAGCCCACACGCCTAGAGCTTGTACTCCGCAACAAAGAGAAGCCACCGCAATGAGAAGCCCGCGCACTGCAACGAAGACCCAAGGCAGCCAAAAATAAATAAACAAATTTATTTTTGAAAAAGTCTACGAATAATAAATGCTGGAGAGGGTGTGGAGAAAAGGGAACCCTCCTACACTGTCGGTGGGAATGTAAATTGGTACAGCCACTGTGGAGAACAGTATGGAGGTTCCTTAAAATACTTTAGTTGCCATATGATCCAGTAATCCCACTCCTGGGCATATATCCAGAGAAAACTCTAATTCGGAAAGATACATGCACCCCAATGTTCATAGCAGCACTATTCGCAATAGCCAACACATGGAAGCAACCCGAATGTCCATCGACAGCTGAATGGATAAAGAAGAGGTGGTATATATATACAATGGAATATTACTCAGCCATAAAAAAAGAATAAAATAATGCCATTTGCAGCAACATGGATGGACCTAGAGATTATCATACTAAGTGAAGCAAGTTAGAGAAAGACAAATACCATGATATCACTTATGTGTGGAATCTAAAATATGATACAAGTGAACTTATTTGCAAAACAGAAACAGACTCACGGACATAGAAAAATTTATGGTTACCAGAGGGGAAAGGGGGTGTGGGAGGGATAAATTAGGAGTCTGGGATTAGCAAATACAAACTACTATATATAAAATACATAAACAAGGTCCTACTATATAGCATAGGGAGCTATATTCAATATCCTGTAATAAGCCATAATGGAAAAAAATAAGAATAAAGAATAAGAACATATATATAAAACTGAATCACTTTGCCGTAGACCAGAAACTAACACAACATTGTAAATCAACTATACTTCGATAAAATTAAATTTTTTTAAAAAAGCAAGCCTCTCACCATTCACCCCACCTCACGCCACTTCTCTACTGGGGGTGTAACCCAGAATCCCCCCCCAGTGGGAGCCTGGCCCACCCCCAGCTCTCTAGACACAGTGCACAGATTCTCCTGAATCTTGAACAGCTAAGCAGCTGTCCCCTGACCTGACCCAGGGATGATGTCAACTTTGCCCTTGGAAGGAGGTCCCAAAGGGAGGGGCATTTAAGGCACGAGTGGAGAGGTGGGAGAGGCACCGGAATGGACGCTGGGTAGGTGGCAAGGAGCCAGGCTGCCTGTCTCTCTAAAGCCCTGTGAGCTGGGCAGCGGCAGGCTGGGTGGGTGGATTGGAGCCCCTGTTCCAAGACGTCTGTCTCAGCTGCCGGGCCCCAACCAGGCAGGTCAGCACAGGTGCGGGATGAGCTGGCCCTGGGTGCAAAGCATCTCTGCTAGAGGATTCCGGCATGGGCAGTACACACCTGGGCCATCTCCTCCTTCTCCTCCTCTCCCCTGCCCCCCCAGCAAAACAGGAGCTCCTGGGCTCCCACTCTGTGCCACTGTCCCTCCCTCAGCCCCATGGTCCAAGTTCAGGGGCAACAGGAAGTCATGGTGATAACCAACCATCCCCAGTTTGGGACTCAGGCATTTCCTGGGACATAGGAATTTTGGTGCTAAAACCAGGACAGTCCTGGACAACCCAGGACCTTTGGTTACCCTACCAATTGCCCACTCAGTGAGATTTGAGGGTATCCAGAAGATTCCTGATTCCCAGATGATCCCACCTCTTGTATTCCTCTACCACAGGCACCTAGAATTCCACTATTACAGAGGAAGATTTCCTAAAGTTGTTCAACTGCACTGGTAATCAGAAAAGGCAAATTGAAATAATGAGATACGATTTTTTTTTCTCCTAAGATTGGCCCAAATGAAAACGTTCACTAATACCAAGTTGGGAAATGACCCTTTCAGTGATAAACAATACAGACCTTCAGGAGGGCAGGTGAGGTATTCACTGCTACAGCCCAGCAACCCTGCTTCTGGGGGTTTCCCTAGAAGAACATTTGCCCAAGGAGCCACGGGAAAGGATGCGCGCTGGGAATGAGCTCCTGACACAGGCTGGACACAGATGAACCTTGAACACATGATGCAAAGTGAAAGCAACCCAATGCATGGGCCACATGGCATGATTCCATTTATATGAAATAGGTCAGAATAGGTCAATCCATAGAGACAGAAAGCAGGTTAGTGGTTGCCAGGGCCTGGGGGCTCGGGGGATGGGGGAGCTTAATGGCTACAAGTTTTTTGGGGAGGGTGATAAAAGAACATTTGTGAACTAGATAGAGGTGGCTGAACTGTTCACTTTCAAACAGTTAATTTTCTTATGTGAATTTCCAAAAAAGTGCCTTGTTAATAATACTGAGACCCAGAAGCCACCTGAATGTCACTCAGGGGGCATCTTGGGTCTCTGGTACAGAGGCTGAGAGAGGGAGGTGGGGAAGGGAAGTGGGAAGACCTCCAGCTTAACCTGTGCTGTGGCCTGGTCTCCACGTGCAAGTGTCCAAGGCCTAGGCTTGCAGGGCAGGTGCAGAGGAGCCCCTCAGGGTGGGGTGGTTACTGCCCGACCTGCTGGGGCCTGGCTACCTCCGCCTCTCCTTATTCCACAATCCGTCTGGGCCAATCAGTTCAGCCCCGCCTACCAGACTGGTGGGCTCTTGGAGCCCATTACCCAAGAGATAACCAAAGAGGACTCTCCATCAAAACTTTGCATGAAATATCTACAAGTAAAAGGATATGGTGTCTAGCGCAGACATAGAGAATGAACTTGAGGACACAGGGAGGGGGAATGGTAAGCTGGGATGAAGTGAGGGAGTGGCATGGACATATATACACTACCAGATGTAAAACAGATAGCTAGTGGGAAGCAGCCGCATAGCACTCGGTGCTTTGTGACCACCTAGAGGGGTGGGATAGGGAGGGTGGGAGGGAGACACAAGAGGGAGGGGATTATGGGGATATGTGTATACGTATAGCTGATGCACTTTGTTATACAGCAGAAACTAACACACCACTGTAAAGCAATTATACTCCAATAAAGATGTTAAAAAAAAAAGAAATGCTGCCTCTAGTCCTCAGAGGTTTAGGGCCACTTCAGGGACTCCCAGATTCTGGGGGAACACCTGGTCACCCAGCTTCTCCTGGGGGCTGGCAGAGTCTCCTGCCTGCTTATTGGTGCCGGGGCCTCTCAGCCCCTTTGGTCATTCCTTCACTGGTCCAGCAACTCTCCTCTCTGTGCCAGGCCCTGTGCTGGGTGCCAGGAGCCCACGTATTGAATCTAACAGTTCTTTGCTTTTAAGGAACCCCCTCCAGTTCCAATCCAGTGGAATAAATGCTCCAAGTTAACTGAGCCCAGAGCCCAGAGCAGCAAAGCCTGAGAAAGCCAGGCTGGTTAGCAAGCCGGCTCCATGGCCAGGCCTCGGGACGCTGGCTCCCCACTGGGCCCAGAGGAGCTGGGGCCTCAGCACAGGGCAGCCCTGGAGTCGGCAGCCCTTCCTCCCTCCTCAGGGAGCCAGCATGAACCCCCAGCCCTATGAGGGCAGAAGCCCCTCGGCGGGTCTGCAGCTGCTACAGTGAAAGGCAAAGAGATGCAGATAATCCCTCAAGGGAAGAGCAAAGGCAAGAAAGGGAATACAAGTGATCTCCTCCCCCAGGAGCTGGGCTGGGCCGAGATCCAGTGCCCTGAATCAGAACACCTCCGAGTGGCCCCCACAGTTTAGCGATCTGATTCCGCCCTCCCCCATTTGGCCACCCACACAACTGCGTTCTCCTTAGTGAGGCCCGGACGCGGAGTTATGCTTGGGGTCTCGGTTCAGAGCCTCAGGAGGGAGGCCCCATCATGATTCCCCACTGGGTAGAAGGGTCACCCAGAGCCAGCCCCCAGCCACCAAGGTCGGTAATGGTGACCACCCACAGTGTAAGCCACGTCACACACATCTTCTCATTGAAGCCCCACCACGCCTTGAGGAAGGAAAAGCATTCTCTCCATTCTATGGAGCAGGAAACTGAAGGTCGGAGAGGTTCAATACTTTGCCTGAAACAAGTCAGTGGGTGGATGGCCGAGCCAGCACTCAACAAACAACAACAACAACGACACTCATAATAATAGTAAGAGCAGCTCTAGCGTTCTCCTATCGCTGCTGCAACAATTACCACAAACTTAGTGACTTAAAATAAGACAAATGTGTTCTTACAGTTCTGGAGGTCGGAAGGCTAAAATCAAGATGTCCGCAGAGCTGCACACCTCCTGGGAGCCCCAAGGGAGAATCCGTTTCCCTGCCTTTTCCAGCTTCTAGCCTCTGCACGGCCGCTTCCTCCCTCTTCAACTTCTGCTTCCCCCATCACAGCTTTTTCTCCTTTGATCCCCCTACCTCTTCTTAGAAGGACGCTTGTGATGACATGATTGGGCCCACCGGCGTAGCCCAGGTGTATATCCTTCACCTCATCTGCATCGCCCCTTTAACTGTGTAACTGACAAAGTCACAGGTTCTGGGAATTAGGATGAAGTAATCAGCCTACCCGCAGCAGATAAGATCTATTGAGCTCTTACTAAGCGGCCCTGTGCTTAGCATTTTAGGTGCATCATTTTAGGGCAGCACGCCTCACACTTTAACAGGGGCAGGCATCTCCAGGGAATGTTGTTAAAATGCAGATTCTGGTTCAGGAGCTCTGGATTTCCAACAGGCATCCAGGTGGTGCTGATGCCGTAGTCCAGAAATCACACTGTGAACAGCAAGATTCTAGAAGAGGAGCCGACAAACTTTTTCCATGAAGGACCTGAGAGTAACCATGCTCAGCTTTGCAGGCCCTGTGGTCTCTGTTGTGATGGCTACAGCCCCAAAGCAGCCACAGATAATACAAGAACAAATGGGTATGGCTGTGTGCCAATAAAACTTTACTTATGGACACTGAAAATATAGCTTTCCCGTGTCATAAATTTTTTTTTTTTAATTTTCAACCATTTAAAAATGCAAGAACCATTCTTGGTTTACAGTCTGTGCAAAAACAGATGCCTGGCCAGATCTGACCCTTGGGCTGTAGTCTGTAAAACCCTGATCTGGAATATCTGTTCCAAGAGAGCATGTATTTCTGCCTTCTTTTATTTGCCGTGGTATCCCTTTCATCTGGAAGAGTGCCTGGCACCTAGTAGTTGCTCATAAAATATTTGTTGAAAAACAGACATGTAGACACAGAGAACAAAACAGTAGGGTTACCAGAAGGGAAGGCAGGGAGGTAGGGGAGGCGCGAAATGGGTAAAGGGGATCCGTGACAGTGCAGTGACCTATGGAAACTAAACTGTTGGTGGTGAGCATGCTGCAGGGACCCAGAAGTAGAAAAATATGAAACATATTATGTAATAAACCAATGTTATCTCAATTAAAACTAAAATAGAAAATATTTTATAGATAAACTATAAAAATGTTACAAAAATCCTAACTCCAAAAAGTAAAAAAAATAATAATAATAAAATTAATTTGTTGAATGAAAGAGTAAATCATCTCATTCAATTCTCACAGCTACTTTACCAAGGAGGTATAATTCGGAACTCTGTTTACAGAGGTGGAGCAGATGAAAGTAATTTCTCTGGATCTATTGATAGAAGAAAAGGCATGGAGGTGGCATGTCCTGGGCCACGCAGCTGGCCTCCTGGAGAAGCCAAAACCCCTCTGGCCTCGCCTGTGTCCTTCCCTGCAGCCAGGGCCACAGAACTGCCTGCCTCTCCAGCTCCTGCAGGGAAAGTTCTGCTCCCCAAACCGCAGGTCTGGCGCCCTCCACACATCTTCAGCCGGGTCTTGCCGAGCTCTCACAGAGCCACGAGAGTCAGAGTGAAAGTCTCGGCTTTGCTGGTTGGGAACGGCGAACACCCGGCACTTCCAGCCTTGCGCCACCAGGCACAAGCTCCACCAGGTCAGAGGATGCTGGCCGAGGCTCGGGGCAGGTCAGAGCCTGGCAAACAGATTTCCTTCAGGGGCCAAAACTGGTAACACAAAAAACATGTGAAATGGGAACGGGTAGGGCTGAAACCATAGGTGCCAAATCGCTGCTACTGCCATGAGCAGTGACACCTGGCCAGTTCTGGGGCTTTTTAAAGCCTTCTGTGGCCAAGACAACACATCAGAGACCCATATGGCTTGAAGCTGCCGGGGGTGTCTCCCCTCAATTTTACAGAGAGTACCTCTTACCCCAGGACCTTTGCCGATGCTGTTCCCGCAGCCTGAAATGCTCTTCCCATTTCATTAGTTAACTCCTTCTGGAACTTCAAGTCCCAGACAACCCTTCCCCAACACAGGCACGTGGCACATCCCTTGTCACGCCAGCAATTACACGTTTGTGTGCTGAGTTGATTGCTGTCTATCTACTCTTGTATCCATTCCCCTAGGGCTGCTGTAACAAATCACCACAATCTTGGTGACCTAAAACAACAGAAATGTATTCTCTGACAGTTCTGGAGGCCAGAAGTCCAAGATCAAGGCGTCAGCAGGACTGGCCCCTCCTGGAGGCTCTAGGGGAGAATCCATCCTATGCCTCTCCTTGGCGTTCCTCAGCTTGTAGACCCATCCCTCTGATCTTTCTGTCTTCACATGGCCTTTCCCTCTGAGCTTCTCTTCTATGTCTGAGTGTCTCAAATATCCCTCTCCCCTTCCTTCCTTCCTCCCTCCCTCCCTTCCTTTCTTTTTTGCCACACAGGGCAGTTTGCAGGATCTTAGTTCCCCGACCAGGAACTCAGGCCCACGGCAGTGAAAGTGCCAAGTCCTAACCACTGGACCGCCAGGGAATTCCTTCCTTTTTCTTATAAGTACACGTCACTGAATTTAGGGCCCACCTTAAATCCAGAATGATTCCATCCCAAGCTCTTTAACTTCATTACATCTGCAAAGACCTATTTCCCTATAAGGTCACATTCGCAGCTGCCTGGGACTCGGGCATGTCTTTTTGGGAGGCCACTGTCCAACCCACGGCAATCCTTCTAGACTGTGAACTCCATGAGGACAGAGACAACGTCAACTTTTTCCACCAGTTTATCCCTGGTACCTGCTGCATGGCCTCATACACCTTCAATGCTCAGAAAAGATTTGTCAAAGGCAGGACTGGCTCTGTAATCTGTGGAGACCAGCGAAAAATGAAAATGCAGGGCTCCTTGTTCGAAAATTATGAATTCCAAGATTGGTGACAGCAGAGCATTCAATCCAGGGTGGGATCCTTCTCAGTGGGGGACCCTGCCCTGGTCGAGGGAATGATGAATACTGAAGATTACTTACCCTGCCAGTCAGCCTGGGGAATGGCTGGTGAAACCATCTCCAGTCCAAGCCCCAGGCGCCAAACCCCAAGTTCTGTCCATTTTGCAGATGGGGAACTGAGGCCTGAGAAGTTAAGGCTGCGTGAGATCAGATGAAGCCGAGCCAGGACCTGGGTCTCCTGACCCCCGGTCCCTTCCTCCCACCTGGCCTTTCCGATGACTCTTTAGTGGGAGTGTCCCACACTCAACCCACTCAGTGCCACTCAGCGCTGGCCCCCTCACAAGTTTGGGGACACTTCAGAACATGTGCAGTGGGGCCACTGATGGACCAGAAGAAAAAAGGTTGTGGGAACTTTGCCCACAATTTAATCACAGGCTTGGCCCGAGACTTTGTGTCAATCCGATGAACATTTGACGGATGCTCACCCCGGAGCTGGCTGGGGTCACCTGCAACAGCCTGTCCCCTTTCGTCTTCACATCTGTCCTATGGGGGAAGTGCTGCCTGACCCCCAGCTTACAAATGGGAGGCTCAAGTTCAGGGTAAAGTGCTGCCCGAGGTCACTGCTGTTTGCACCCGGCTCCCTCTGACTCCAGGACCCAAGGTCCTCTCAGCTCAGGACCCAAGGACCTCTCAGCTCATAACCTCTTAACAAGAACCCTGACACCTGTGCTATAACCCCACGCAGCCTTGCAAGGAGGATACTATCGTTACCCCCCCCCCCCCATCTTTTAGACAAGGAATCTGAAGCACAGAGCAGTGCCTTGCCCAGGGTCACACAGACAGCAGGCAGCCGATCTGAATTTAAACCCAAGCAGTAAGCTCCCCGAGTCCTTGCTGCTAACTGCTCGGCAATGCCGCTCGGGAGCCTCAGGTGGGATCCTGAGCAGGGGCCAGGCAAGGGCGATGTTAAAGGGAGATGCTGCTGCAGGGTCTGCAGGGGACCCTGATCCGCCAGGTGAGGGGGTGTGCGGGGGTCAGCCTTCCCCACTGGCACCCCCTCCAAGGTGAGTCCGCTGCCGCGGAGAGGGCACGGAACACGGAAGCCGGAGAGGGCACGGAACACGGAAGCCGCCGGCCACACTGGTGCAGCTGGCGTAGGACCTGCCGTCTACACGCCTGGGACTTACCCTCTCTTGGAGCCTCAGCTTATAAAGCGGGGACAACTGTAGCACGCGCCCCCCGCCACGTTATGAGGATCAGATAGTTCGTAAAGCACCGGGCACAAATCAGCACACGATAAAGGCTTAAAAACATGCCTATGGGTTGGGACTTCCCTGGTGGTCCAGTGGTTAAGACTTTGCCTTCCAAAGCAGGCGGCGAGGTGGGGGTTCGATCCCTGATCAGGGAGATAAGATCCCACGTGCCTCGGGGCCAAAAAACGAAACCGTAAAACAGAAGCAATATTGTAACAAATTCAATAAAGACTTTAAAGATGGTCCACATCAAAAAGGTGTTTAAAAAAAAAACAAAGCCCTATGGGCATAAAGGACACAGTCCCCCCCCCCCCTGCTCCCAAGGAGCTAAAACCATCCCCAGCCCTATCGAGAGGCACCACCCTTCCTGGCTTGCCCAGAACCGAGGGGTTCCTGGGATGCAGAGTTTTCAGTGCTAAAACCAGACAGTCCTGGGCACACAGGGACCCGTTGGTCACCGTAGCTCTAGCTGCCCGAGGTCACTGGCTCAGTAGAGCCCTCTCTGGGCTTTCGGTCTTGGAGCAGCTGGCGAGGAGGGGAGTGAGGACCATGCTGACCACTGACGTCCTGAGGGAGATGAGCGGCTGGGCTCTGGGGCTGGGGAAGGGCCTTCCCTTTGAAGTGGTCCCAGCTGCAAACACAATGTGGCCTTTTCTGCTAAAGTCTTTCATCAGCCGAGAATTCCTTCTCCTCCTGGAAGGGGGCCAGTTTCCCATTTGAAGTCCTTGGGGTGGGACAAGAACGCTGTGGGCTCAGGAAGGCCCTGTGTTAGATTCCCGCTACTGTAACAAAGTATCACAAACTGGGCAGCTTATAATAACGGAAAACTTATTCTATCACAACTCTGGAGGCTAGAAGTCCAAAATCAAGGTGTCGGCAGGGCCATGCTCTGAAAGCTCTAGGAGAGAATCCTTCCTTGCCTCTTCCCAGCTTCTGGAGCTGCTGGCAAAGCCTGGTGTCCTTGGCTTGTGGCAGCCTCACTCCAGTCTCTACCTCCTTCATCACACGGCCTTCTCCCTGTGTGCATCTGTGTCCAAATTTCCCTTTTCACATAAAGACAGTGGACATTGGATTTAGGGCCCGTATTAATCCAGTATGATCTCACCGTAACCTGATTACATCTGCAAAGACCCTATTTCCAAATAAGGTCATATTCATAGGTTCTGAGTGGACACGAATTTGGGGGGCATACTATTCAACCCAGTAGAGACCTCCCCCCGAGGCAGGGGATCCACCTGTACCATGCCTGGAAGGTGAGGCAGGGCCTGGGCCCCAAGTGCTGAAACACCCGCACCCACTCCACTTCCTCAGCCTATGCTGGGGTGGAGGTAGGTGAAACTGGGCAGGAGGAGGTGGAACAATTTATTAAGGACCCCAGTGGCCCGGCCAGGAGCTGATGGTGAAGGATGCTGCAGTGGCACTTGATGTTGTAGTCTGCCTGGCCTCCTGTCCTCCTCTTCCTGGCAACAGGGCCTGGATTTTCCTTTGAAGATTCGCCCCTCCCCCACTCTCAATTCACAAGGTTTGGGTAGAGATGAAGCCATTCCTAGTTCAGAGGATGGCCATGGGTCGCAGGCCCGGCCAATCAAAGCAGTGCATTCCACTCAACACAGTGATTGGCTCAGGACTGGACAGGCGACCCAATCAGCAGCACCAACAAGACTCAACCTGGACTTCTGTTGCAGCTTACCCCTGGGAAACTGAAAACTTGGGCAGCCATCTTGCCACTATAAGGAGAGAATGTGCACTTGAATGAAACCACCACAGAGAAAACTAGATTCACAAGACACTGAAAGGGATTCCTGATGCCACGTTTGAGTACCTAGGTCCAGCCGTTCCTGAAGCCACAGCTCCATCTGCATTTTTCAGTAACATGGGCCAATTTGTACCCTTTTACTGAAGCCAGTTTGAATTGGTTTTCCATCAGGGACAAGGGAAAGAGAACCGACACGTGGTGTCGAAGCACACTGGACCTCAGTACCAAACTGAGGTTCAGTATCGTTGGGCAACTTTCCCAAGGTCATTGCTTTCACTTTATAGCAGGTACTGTGCTAGGCAAAGCTGGTCCCTGCTTAATGGGCGATAAAGAACAATTACAGTGTCAAGGGGCAAGGCCAGTTTGAGCATTTCAGCCCACAAGCACACGCAGGAAGGTGAGCCCCAAGAAGGGAACACTTCCCTCTAGGATGCTGGAGGGAAGAGTTTTGGGGTGAGGGGAGACACAAGTGGGCATGGTGGAGGGAAGTTTCGGAAGGGCCTGGGGCCTTACAGAGCCCCCTGAGAGGAGATGGGGGGTGAGGGCCCTCAATACTAGGAACACGGCTCTTTCTGGAGCCTGGGAGAGACCCTGGTCCCCAAGCTTGCCTCACAAGCAGTGGAGCTGCCACCTTTGAGGGCTCCTGATGCTTGGGTCGGAGCACAGAGCAGTCTCAGTGTGGATTCAGGATGGGAGGGCATTTCTGTACATGTCTGACCCCATTTGCTCCTGAGACCTTCTCCTAAATCTGAGGAGCAAAGGTGGGAAGCCCCAGTACTGAACAGATGGTGGCTCACAACACATTCTATTTGATTGAGAGGAATAAAGAATTGTCACATTTTGTTCATGCTACCCAAAGCCATCTATAGGTAGATTCAATGCAATCTCTCTATCACGATTCCAGTGGCATTTTCCACAGACATAGAAAAAGAAGGTCCTAAAATTTGTATGGAACCACAAAAGACTCCAAAATAGCCAAAGCAATCCTGAGAAAGAAGAACAAAGCTGGAAGCATAACACTTCCTGATTTCAAACTATATTACAAAGCTATAGTATCAAAACAGTATGGTTTTGGCAAAAAAGAGACACATAGACCAATGGAACAGAATCAAGAGCCCAGAAATAAACCCTCTCATATATTTGACAAGACTACTCAATGGGGAAAGGATAATCTCTTCAACAAATGGTGTTGGGAAAACTGGATAACCATATGCAAAAGAATGAAATTGGATCCTTATCTTACTCACAAAACTTAACTCTAAATGGATTAAAGACAAACGTAAGAACTGAAACCATAAAATTCCTAGAGGAAAACATAGGGAAAAACTCCTTGACATTGCTCCTGGCAATGATTTTTTTGGAAATGATATTAAAAGCACAAGCAAGAAAAGCAAAAATTAGTTAAGTAGGACTACATCACACTAAAAAGCTTCTGCACAGCAAAAGAAAGATGAACAAAAGGAAAAGACAACCTATGAAATGGGAGAAAATAGTTGCAAATGATAGATCTGATAAGTGGTTAATATCCAAAACATATACAAACTCATACAAATCAATAGTAAAACAAGTGAAAAACAATTTGATTTTAAAATGGGTGAAGGGGACTTCCCTGGTGGTCCAGTGGTTAAGACTCTATGTTCCCAATGCAGGAGGCCCAGGTTCGATCCCTGGTCAGGGAACTAGATCCCGCCTCCCGCAACTAAAGATCCCGCGTGCCACAACTAAGACCCAGTGCAGCCAAAAAAATAAATAAATATTTTTAAAAAAATGGGTGGAGGAACTGAATAGACATTTTTCCAAAGAAGACATTCAAAAGGTCACAGGTACATGAAAAGGTGCTCAACATCACTTGTCATCAGGTAAATGTAAATCAAAACCACAATGAGCTATCACCTCACACCTGTTAGGATGGATATCATCAAAAATGTAAGAGATAACAAGTGTTGGGGAGGATGCGGAGAACAGGGAACCCTTGTGCGCTGTTGGTGGGAATGTAAATTGGTGCAGCCACCATGGAAAACAGTATGCAGGCTCCTCAAAAAATTAAGAATAGAACTACCACACGATCCAGCAATCTCATTTCAAAAGAAATGAAAACATCTGCCCTCCCATGTTCATCACAGCATTAGTCATAATTGCCAAGATATGGAAAAAACGGAAGCATCCATCAACAGATGAATGGAAAAAGATGATTTGGTTTATATGTATATATATACAATGGAACATGATTCAACCATGATTCAACATGAGAAATAAGGAAATCCTGCCATTTGTCACAACATGGATGAAACTTGAGGGCATTATGCTCAGTGAAATAAGTCAGACAGAGGAAGACAGATACTTCACGATATCACTTACATGTGGAATCTAAAAAAGCCGAACTCACTGAAACAGAGGGTAAGAATTGTGATTACCGGGGGCTGGGAGTTGGGGGAAATGGGGAGATGGTCAAAGGTTATGCTTCCAGTTATAAGATGAGTAAGTTCTGGGGATCTAATGTACAGCATGGTGATTATAGTTAATAATACTGTGTTATATACTTGTAAGTTGCTAAGAGAGAAAATCTTAAATATTCTCACCACAAAAAAGAGATGGTAATTATGCGATGTGATGCAGGTGTTAGCTAATACTATGATGGTATAATCATTCTGCAATATAAGTGTATCAAATCAACGTTGTACACTTTAAGCTTACACAATGTTATGTGTCAATTACATGTCAATAAAACTGGAAAATTTTCTAAATTAAAAAAATTTTTTTAATTAAAAAAATTTTTTAAAGATTGTGACATTTTAAAAACCCATGTTTGTGGAGTAAAACTCATTCGTCTAACTAATACTAGGGAATCCCACCGGGGAGGCTTCCTGGCTACCTCCTGCCCAGCCTCTGGACCCTCCCCTCTGCCTGTTCTCAGCCAGGAGTCAGCTCTTAAACACACGCAAAGGACTCAGAACAATCCCTGGCTCACAGCACGGCTCCATTAGTGCCCACCCTTATTGCTGTTAGGATTCCATCTAGCGCTTTACAAGCTTCAGGTGAGAAGTCCTAGTTTGCTAAAACACCAGCATGGCCTCCTGAGATGAAAAATCTCTGAGAGTGCTGAGCATATGACAGAAAAAAAAAAAATCAACAAGTTTTCCTCCAAACGTGTAAGGAGAAAAATGTAAAGATGCACTGGTGAGTCCCAGACATAGCCCATCACTAACCTCTCTCCTTGAGCCACTGACTTGATGACCAAACAGCCTACTCTTATAGTCACTCACTTCCTGTGTGTCATTGCTTTTAGTAACCACGTGCCGTGGCTACCCCTTTCCTCCTGCAGAAGCCAACTGGTGCCTTCCCACAGAAGCCTCTTCAGGGTCCAGGTTTTTCCTCCAGCTTCACACAGCAAATCCTGTGACCCACCCCATGAACCAGAGTGAGCCCACCGTGTTCTCCCTGACCTGGATTGCCCCGTCCAGCCCGAGACAGCCATCCATCCAGACCCTGGTTACTCTCCAGCTGAGGCTGGACTCAGAGAAGAATATTCACGGTTCACTGCAAACACATGATCGCCAGTGAGACTGAGAGCCACATGCCCAGACAGGGAAGCCATCCACAATGAACCCTGGTGTGCGCTGGGTCCCCACACAGACACATTTTGACCAGGGACCTTTGTACATGCAGTTTTAGCTCTGGGGTTACAAGGCCACCCCCTAAAGTCTGAAAAGGTGAATGTCAGGGAGTTGCCACCGGCTAAATACTGATGCCAGGGTCACAAAAACCCAATGGTAATGTTTCCTGTGGATGACACTACCTGAAAGAGGCCCATTGTTAGCAAACAGTCAACTCACTCTATCTTTTGAGCATATCAAATTACTAATAGAGAATATAATGGCAGAGCGGGGTGTAAAGAAAAACAGTCACCCACGTACCAGTCCTAACTCTGTCGCTAAGCTAAACAGCTATCAGTTACTCATCATGAAGTCTTAAGCAGGACACGTACCAGCTCCCGACTGTGTAATAAATGCTCCTGTTCCTTATCACAATAAAAGTATGAATTTCCTCCTTAACACTCTTCTCCCACCCAAAGCCCCACCTTCTCACACATGTGCGCGTGCACACACACACACACACAAACGCTCACACAGCTCGGTTGGCTTTCCCTTTCAAGGGAGGGCATTCAAACTCTCTGTGCATCATTTTGTTGCGACAACTTTCTAAATGAGAGTGCTTGTCCTCTCCATGCTTTATCCCTCCAGCTCACGTTGGACTTTTCAAGTTAGGTGTTCCTAGGGACGTTAGGGACCAGTCTCTGCTCATACAGCTTTGACATTGGTTGGGTTCCTTTGCATTTTACAAGCAGGACGCTGATAAGCACCTGTAACTTCATGCTAGAAACTTATGAGAGTCAATTTTTTTAATTTATTAAAAGCATGTTAACCCAGCATTAAAGAAGAGTAATACCCCACATGTGCATCCGTTTCCGCTCACACTCACTGATTTTAAAGAAATTGCTGCTTTTACAAAATTCAAAGGCCTGGGAAAGAAGGCTTTTAATAATGCAGTTAAGCCTTCTGTGAATATTTTATTAAGTTCTCGTATATCCTAGCTCACTAATAAAAATCAGGAGCAAGAATACTGGTACATTTTACTTCCCATCATGATAGAAGGAGATTAAGAAAAAAAAGTCTTGGGACTTACTATTAGTTTTTTTCCCTCCCCAGAACAGTTGTTTTCACTGAAAGCCCTTGGTCTCAACCTGTTCTGAAAAAGTGGGAGTTCATTATATGTGAAATGATTTGTGAGTACACATTCTTCCAGGGTGACAAAGTCCCTACGTCCTGGGAGAAGGGTGATCACACAAGGGGGAGACAATTCTTGCCTCAGTTAGGTGCACACATTACTATGGGACCCAGGGGATCAGTCTCTAGATTTTTCTCCCAGTTACACCCACAAAGGACAGGCTCTTGGGGGACTGCAAGGACTTCAGGTCTCTCTAGACAGACAAGAGGAATCACTTCCAATTGCCTAAAGGAAAACTGGAAAGAAATACGACACTCATTCACTCAAAACTACCTCATACACCTGACCTCAACTCCTCTTGGGGAAAGAAATTTCGGTTGAACTAGTACCGTCTTTTTATAGGAAACTCTCTAAATGTTCCAAATCCTGGGTTCTGCCTCAGCAACAGTGGTGCAAAAGAAGGTGGAGCAGAGACCTGGGGTATCTCTCCTTGCTGGGGCGGGGGTGTCCAGCTTCCACCTCTGCCTTGAGGCTGAATGATCTCAAGCAAGTGTCTGGTTCAAACTGTAAATGCGGGGGGAACTGGATTCCAGGGGCTCTCAGCCCCTTTCCCTCTAAAATCTCACTGTTGTGTGAGCCCACCAGCTGGCTTGGGGATCTTTGGTTTTGCAGGAGTAGTCATTCTACTGGTTGGATCTGTGGAGGGGGTCTGAACTGTCTGAAAGGGGAGAGGGAGGCCGGGAAAATCACATATTAGACACAGCACAGCCGTGTCTCCTAGAAGAGCTTGGTGAGAAGCCTGGCAAATAGACCCTGGATGGTGGCCCTTCACCAACCACCTCTCCTTAGGCACTTCCTGGGTGCTGGTAGATTGTAGGTGGGCACTTTGTAGACTTAACTCACTTCATCCTCACAACAGTCCTGTGAGGTAGGTACAGGTGACAGTGACTGTTGTTTGCCTCCCAATTCCATCTTCCCCTTCCTTCTTACTAACAGAACCCTGGGAATGTGTCCACCTGGAAAAGTATATTAGTTAGTTAGTGCTGTGTAACAAATAAGCCCAAAACTTAGCTGAAAACAACAAACGTTTATTATCTCACAGTTTCTGTGGGTCAGTTTTGTGGGTTTTCTGGATCAGGTCTCTCAAGAGATTGCAGTCAGGATATCCACTGGGGCTGCAGGCATCTGAAGGCTCAACTGGGGGAGAATGTTCTTCCAAGCTCACTCATGAGGCTGCTGGACTGAGGGCCACAAGTCTTCACTAGCTTTTGACCAGAGACATCAGTTACTTATCTCAGGGGTCTCTCCACAAGGCAGCTCACAACATGGCACTGACTCTCCTCAGAGCAAAAGAGCAAGAGAGGGCACCCAAGACAGTAGTCACCATCTCTTTGTAACCTAATCTCAGAAGTGACATCCTATCACTTTTTCCATATTCTATTGATTAGAAGAAAGTTACTAGGTCTGGCCCACACTCAAGGGGAGGGAATTACACAAGGGAGTTAACACCAGGAAGCAGGGAGTAGAGGATTCCTACCACAACTACCTTTCCCAGACTCCTTTGAAGCCAGACATGGCCATTTGACTAAATTCTAGCCAATGAAATATAAGCAGTTTTGTTGTGGACTTTAGGGAAGGCTCCTAAAAAGGGAGTCAGAATGTAGCTCTTCTTTCTTGTAATCTGGAACATAATGGCTGGAGCTCTAGCAGCTATTTTGGACTATGAGGTGACCTTTGAAATGGAAGCTAACGTGGGAAAACTGAAGGAGCCTGTCTGTGATGACTTCATAGGCTCATCCAAGTAGCCCCGACTGCCTGCCTTGGGAGTCTTGTAATTTGGGGTGGGGAGCAGGTGTTTAATCCATCTTTTTTTAAAAACATTTTTATTGGAGTATAATTGCTTTACACTGGTGTGTTAGTTTCTGCTTTATAACAAAGTGAATCCATCTTTTTTTAAATTTTATTTCAACATTTTATTGTAAATAAAATGTTTAAATTTTATTTAAACATTTAAAAAATTATTTTATATTACTTTTCGAGTTAAAATACACATAACATAAAATTTACCATCTTAGCCATTTTATGGGTACAGTTCAGTAGTATTAAATACATTTACACTGTTGTGCAACCATAACTCATTTCCTCTTGTAAATCTGAAACTACATCTATTAAACAATAACTCCCCATTCTCCCCTTCCCTCAGCCCCTGGCAACCGCCATCCACAGGAGTCTTTCACATGAGTGTTTTAAGCTACTGAGTTCAGAACTCTGTCACTCACAACTCAACCCAGTCTTAAACACTGCAGTGTTATTATTCCCACAGTATGGAGCAGAAAACTGAGGTTCATAGGTCCACAGAACTTATCCAAGGTCAAAAGCAAGTAAGTGGTTAAGCCTGGGCTTGACTTCCAATTTGTTTCATTATAAAACATCCTTCTTCCAATGCTTCTAGAAAGAGATCATCTAGAGTTCCTGCCCATCTCCTAGACAATTTTCATCATGTGAAATCAAATGGAAGACACGAATAGCATGCATAGCAGCCTGGCAAAACAGTCCTTTTACTAGGGCAGGGAGTAAAGATTGCTGTTTTTATCCCATGTGTTCCCTGTCTCTCCTGTAGGGACACTCAGCAAGGAACACTGTGGACCGGGCAATTGTCAGTTTGGGAAACATGCCCAATTTCAGAAGAAGTGATAGGGAAGGCTGGACTGAAAGAGTGAAAGGTCTGCGTGACAGATGGTCTGTGTTTGAAGGCCGGCTGCCCCAGGCTACCGGCAGAGTTTGGTTAACGCCCTCTCAGATCAGGGTCAGACAGACAGACGCCCTCAGGCACAAAGCCACCTCCCTGTGGAGAAGAGCCTAATCAGACCCCCACTAGAGTACGAGGGAAAGCTCTGGCAAAGACGGGCCATCCCCTAACCAGGGAACTCCATTTCAAACCCCAGGACCTGCCAGAGAAACCAGCCTTCCGCTGGTGGTTAAGCGATGCTCATCAACTCAACGTCTGTGTGGCCCTTTCGCGGGTGAGGTACTTTTTTCTGCTTTCATTCCCTCACCCTGACCTATAGCAGTAGCTGCAGACAGAACACTAAGGTCAAAAAGTGCTCCTCGGGGCTTCCCTGGTGGCGCAGTGGTTGAGAGTCTGCCTGCTAATGCGGGGGACAGGGTTCGAGCCCTGGTCTGGGAGGCTCCCACATGCCGCGGAGCAACTAGGCCTGTGCGCCACGGCTGCCGAGCCTGCGCGTCTGGAGCCTGTGCTCCGCAACGGGAGAGGCCGCGATAGGGAGAGGCCCGCGCACCGCGATGAAGAGTGGCCCCCGCTCGCCGCAGCTGGAGGAAGCCCTCGCACGGAAACGAAGACCCAACACAGCCAAAAATAAATAAATAAATAAATAAATAAATAAATAAATAAGTAAAAAAAAAAAAAAAAAGTGCTCCTCAAGGGGCTGGAGACACTCGACTTTCTCAAGTTAAGCTAAACATTTCTGTTTTACTCTTGGTGCAAGGCTACAATAACTACATACCAGCAAGCTCTTTCACAGACTGTAGGGTCCTTCCTGTACCCAAATATTCCTTGTAGTAGTCAGGGCTTTCGTGGTGGCAAGCGCCAAAAATGTAGCAGACCAAGATAGAGAAGGTTTATTGATTTACTTACTGGGAAAGGATGGGGTGGATCTGGCACTGGGCACAGATGGATCCTGGACTCCAGGGCTGCCATCCATGTGCTCGCTCAAACTGGTTCATCTGTCTCTTGTAAGTGGGTTCTCAATGCGGTTGGGAGAAGGTCTGCTGCCTGCAACCCCAGACCACGTGCTTCCAGTGCCCCGCCCAGAATAGGCACGAGACACTTCCCTGCGACTCCATCTGCCTAGGAAGTGATTGGCCCATCGCAGGTCGAGGGAGCACTGGCTGGGTCTGGGTCATGTGCCCACCTCCTGCGGAGGAGGGCGGGGTGCTGTGAATGGTAGGGCCCTACCAGAATTACGTGATTGGACAAGCTCGGCTCAAAGAAACGGGATGCTTCCGGAAAAAAAAGGAACCCGTTTTTACTCAGTCCAACGTTGTAAATATGTGGATGAAGGTTTTTCTGTGCATGCGTGCAAAACCAAGTGCCCTACTGAATCCAGCTTGCAGGTGGATCTCTCAATGCACTGGCCCTCCTGAGCCTGGCTGAGGGCTCCTTCCCCCTCAGTACTCTCTGTCCTGCTTTCTTTCTATCTTCCTGACAGCCTTCCTCATTCTCCCACCTGCTTTGTTTGAATGGGGATCTCAACCAGCTATAAAGGTCCTGGGGCAGATCCTGCCATTTTCGCTCCAGGATGGGTGAGCTTCCTCCGTTGGCAGAGAGGGAATCCCCTCTCTAGTCCCTGCCTAAGCCCTCTCTCTGAGAGCTGCCCTCGTGTTCTCCGAAGACAGAAGAGCTGCTGGTAAGCCGGGCTGCTAATTCCAGATGACATTTGACCCTTCAACTCCAACAGGCTGAGTGGCAGCTGAGTGCAAAGCCGCAGCTGGACGTTGACAGTTCTTGGCTGAAAAGAGAAAAGGGAGGGAGGTGCAGACCCCACCCATCTCCTGGGGGAGGAGGGGCAAGCGGGTTTGATTGACGTATCCCAGTTCCAGCTGAGGAGACATGGGGTATAAGCTCCTTTTCTCGGGCCATAAGATAAAGCAACACTTTCCAAGAAGCATAACTCTGTCGGTGACCCCGTACATTTATGTCTGTTCATAGCAGCCTTAACGTGGCCAGGAGTCCTGGAAAATGTGGCGGGGTTACTCAGGACCACCCAGAGCGCCTTCAGGCTTGTTTCCACCGTGATGTCAGGCATCGGGTGGACGTCTGCAGCTGGTGGTTTCTGCCCTCTCGCTGCTGCGGAGAGGCAAGGGCAGCCCTCCTAAGAGAGTGGAAGTTCGTGCCCAAGAGAGGAGTCACATGAGCCCCGGAACAGACAGAGGGCAATGGCAGACCTCCAGAGTCAGGGGAGGACCTCAGGAGTCTGTCTCTTTTTCTCCTTTCATGGTTGCATCTTAACCCCTCATTAGGCTGTCAGCCTGGTGTAGTAAAGGAGGGTCTCCAGACCAGCCATTCTCAGGGGTCCTGTCTTTGCTCCCTTCCGGGTCTATATTTTCTGTCTAGCCACACTCCCTCCTGCTGCTGCACGTTGGACCCTATTTTCTTCCTTCCTTCCTTCCGTCCTCCCTCCCTCCCTCCCTCTCTCCCTTTCTTTTCTTTTTCATTTTTTGCCACTCCACGGGGCATGTGGGACCTTAGTTCCCCGACCAGGGATCGAACCCGTGCCCCCCTGCAGTGGAAGTGCAGAGTCTTAACCACCGGACCGCCAGGGAAGTCCCTGGACCCTGTTTTTTCAGTCATCTCACTCATTTGGAGGCAAAGGAGAGAAAGAACATAGTGATGGGGAGCCCGGTCCTGGCAGACATGGACTGTGGCCCCATTTGGTTTCCAGGCACTTGTATGAAACCCTCCTTTCGCCCTGTGTTTCCAGGGGCCCCATTTATGACAGGAAAGACATGGCGATACTCAAGAGTTCATTTCAAACTGTTTAGCTTTTGTCTCTCTCTCTCTTTTTGGTGCTGGGGTTCAGAGGGAAGCAGCAAAGAGGAGCAGAGCCTCCCCTACTCTTGCTCAAGCTCTCTTCCTCTGCAGAGGGGCATTGGCTTCCAGAATTGAGCCGTTTCTCGGCACCTCGGTCTATTTTTACAGTCGAGCCGGCTGCCCCATGCCAACGTTTCTTACCACAAATAGAACTTCTGGAAAGGCCTACCGGTTTCCTCGGGGCTTTCAGACACCTCTTCACATTTTGCTTGGCTCCCCTTCCGCAGCCCCAAAAGGGAATATCTGGAGCCTCTCGTGATCGCAGGCCCCCCCCCAAGGCTCTGCAGGGGACCCTCTGGGGTGGCAAGAGCCAGGCCCACCTCGTCCACTCTGGCTGCTGGTACACCTGCCGCCATGGCCCACATGCTGAGCCAAGGAGCCCCAGGGGTAGCCAGGTGCCAGCGTGAATCCCAAACTGTAGGCTCACCCCTGAGTGAGACGGTGGGAGCAGAGGAGCCACCCTGGCCCAGCCTCGGTGTCCCTGTCCCCTCAGAGCCCCGGCCCTGCCAAGTGCCTCCGGCCCCCACCTGTCCTTTGAGACAGGAATTGAGAACTCACCACAATGTGTCATGGGCAAGTAACACACACTGAGACACTTACCTGGCAGGGGATGCCTGGAGTCTGAACACTCCAGAAGCAATTCCTACATGTCGAACTATAACAAGTGGAGGTGTAACTTACTGACATGTGGGAAGGAAATAAGTATAAGTAGATGAAAGACAATTAAAGCAACATTATACAGTGGAGGCGGGAAACGTAAAGAAAACAATACCTTATGCACAAAAAATGCCCATGTTAATTTATTGTTTTATGTATATAATGTAATACATTCTGAAAATTATTATGTAAATATTTAAACGAAATTGGAATGCTAGATCTTCCTACACACACACACACACACACACACACACACACACACAAAGTAAGAGGTCACCTCATTAACGTGCTAGGGACTGTCAACCAGGCAGGAGCTATGTGTGCCCAAGACCCGCTTTGGCTTGTCAGGGTCTGAGGTTAGAAGATGCAGGGGAAAGCCACTTCTCGAGGTACTGGAGACCAAGCTTCAGAACATTCCAGAACAACAGCAACAAACCCAATCATTTGAAAGCCTCCCACATTATGTAAGTATCCCCACTGGCCGCTCAGAGCCCAGTCTCTGGCAGATGGATGGGGTTCCAATTTCAGGGCTGTCACTTATTAGCTGTGTGACCTTAGGAAGTTTCTAACTGCTCTAAGCTTCCCTTTCCCCTCCCGAGGGAAAAAAGGGGATAATAATAATGTGCCTGGCACATAATAAACCTCTAAGTCTGAATAAGAAGTGTCTACGAGAGCTAGACCCTTCACATGAAAGAGTGACATTTTCCACATGGTCCCAATTATCCAAAGTAAAGATACAAAGGAGCTAAGAGGTATCAACACTTCGGGTGAACTAGAGATGGGCGTGACCTCGCCCTGGGCTGTGCCCCAGCTGGCACAGGTTTGGTTTATCAACAATTATGTTCCTTTCCCCTGCAGCTGAGGCAGCTTCCCCAAGATCAGTGACTCCCAGACCTGGGCAGGCACCAGAAACACCTGAAGGGCTTGTTTCCAGACTGCTGGTCCCCACCCCTGGAGCTTCTGACTCAGTAGGACTGGGGCGAGGCCTCAACATTTGCATTTCTAGCAAGTTCCCAGGGGATGCTGATGCTGCTGGGAACGGGGAGCTTCAAAGACCCGGGCGTGTCTCTTCACGGCTCTGTGGACTCCTCTGTGAGTGAGATGATTCGCTGGCTCACGAGGAGGGCGAGGGCGTTCTGGACGCTGCTACTCAGGATTCGTAGTCCTTTGGCAGGAGTGTAAATTGGAAAGCAATTCGGCTGTACATATCAAGGGCCTTTGTGCCCAGATGAGACTCGGGTGTGTAAAGGGATTCTGGCCACCCGGGTCCCTCAGCACTTCCACAACTGCCATCTCTCTCTCTCTCTCTCTTTTTTTTTTTTTAAATATTCTTTTCCATTATGGTTTATCACAGGATACTGAATATAGTTCTCTGTGCTATACAGTAGGATCTTGTTTACCCATCCTATATATAATGGTTTACATCTGCTGATCCCACACTCCCAGTCCTTCTCTCCCCAACTCTCCTCCCCCTTGGTAACCACCAATCTGTTCTCTATGTCTGTGATTCTGTTTCTGCTTTGTAGATAGGTTCACTTGAGTTGTATTTTAGATTCCACATATAAGCGATATCATATGGTATTTGTCTATCTCTTTCTGATTTACTTCACTTAGTATGATAATCTCTAGGTCCATCCATGTTGCTGCAAATGGCATTATTTCATTTTTTTGGGTTTTTTTTTTATGGCTAAGTGGTGTTCCATTGTATACATGTACCACATCTTCTTTATCCATTCATCTGTCGATGGACATTTTGGTTGCTTCCATGTCTTGGCTGTTGTAAATACTGCTGCTATGAACGTAAGGGTGCATGTACCTTTTTGAATTATAGTTTTGTCTGGGTATACGCCCAGGAGTGGGATTGCTTGATCATATGGTAATTCTATTTTTAGTTTCCTGAGGAACCTCCACATTGTTTTCCATAGTAGCTGCACCAACTTACATTCCCACCAACAGTGTAGGAGCGTTCCCTTTTCTCCACACCCTCTCCAGCATTTGTTATTTGTAGACTTTCTAATGATGGCCATTCTGACCCCACCGCTGCCGTCTCTGTGTCTCCCCTCCAGGCCACGGCCTTCATGTGGACATATGGCGGTATCAGGTCTTGGTTAGGCACGTCGGCATTGTAGTCAGACATCCTGGGGTTTGAATTCCAGCTGTGCCACTGACTGTGACCTCCAGGGCAAGTGACTGAACCCACCTGAGTCTCAGTTTTATCTTCAAGTGGGGATGAGAGTACCTACCCATCGTAAAGTTGTGAAATGTGCAGAATAGAGTACACCCAATATACATCTCCCATGATCAATTACAGAAAAAACACACAGTGCAGTAGAGAAGGTTTACTTTCAAAAAGCAAGGATTGAATACTGGAGGGGGAGTTTAAAGTGGAAAGTTCTAGAGAGCAGAGGGGGTGTGTCTTCGAGAGGAGACTCTTGGTTTTTCCTAGTGAAATTGAACAATGGCAGTGAATGGGGCGGGGTGGGGGGGAGACCATGGTGAGCGGTCACTCCCTGTCATCTCTCAGCAGCTCGCGGTGACCCAGTGAGGAGCAGGCGGGGGTCTGGTCTGACTCACCAGGAACTCAGCCAGCATCCCCGAGCTCACACAGCTGGTGAGCGGCAGTGCGATCAGAGAGAGAAGACACCATGCACCCGAGCAGGCTGCCTCTAATGTGTGGTTTCCTCAACACCTGTTATTAATGGAAACTCTTCTAGAGCCTGACTGGGCACGAGAGGATGGAAAAGGGAGACAATGAGGGCTCTGAGGCTCCGTAAAGGGGGGTGCTCCTATCAGGCATCCATCAGGACGCCAAGTGCCTGGTGATTCACACACACCCGGAGGAAGATGAAGTCACCTGGACAATGGGGAATTCCGGGGCTGTGAAAACAACCCAAACACCCAAAGGACACTCCATTTTTTCCCCACTTAGACCCAGCCTTCAAAAGTGGGCGGAAGACTAACCTTCCGAGTCACGATCATTTGTCGAGGTCACTTGTAGGCACGGCGCTCCAAGATGCTATTTAATTTTTACCCCATTCAACAAATGGAGGGCCACCTCCTGGGTAGGATTAGTCCTTCCTGAGTAAAATGAACGACTCTGAATTCCCAGATTCTGGGTATTGGTCATGAGACCGGGCCAACTGGACTGCGGTGCACAGAGGGGAGATGTGCAAAGAGATTTTACTCTCCTCATCACCAGCTGGAACGTGGTAGGGAACCATTTTCAGCCAAGTGTTTCCAGTGGTCTGGCCATTGCCAGTAAGGAAGATTCCACCGTCCGGGCTTGAAGCACCTGCAAGGCAACCGGGCGGAGGACTACTGGCCCCCACCCATCCTCCTGGGGGAGGAGGTAAGCGTCAGAAGGCAGGTAGCTAGCTCTCCGGCTGGTCTCAGAAATATGTAAGACTTTCCACCCAAGTCTCACAAGTTAGGCGTGGGTGCGTAAGCCTTCCCACCACCCAGGGCTCTGCACAAATCCACAATGTGCATACCAGGCAAGGTACTCTGCCTTCAAGCTACCTGGCTCAATATTTCCCTATGTTCTCACTTAAGAAAAATAGACAAGGGGATTCAATCTCTTTTCTTATGAAACACAGATTAAGGTCCATCCCCCCACTCCCAAAAAAAGAACAAAAGGGGGGCTCTTGTTTGGGGTCCTTTCTTTTTCAATGGGATTATCTTATCTAAAACATTTCAATTTTAAAAGCACCTCCCAGCCGCTGGATGTTGTCACCAGGCCCAGCGACACCAAGAGCTTTATCAAGTTCAGGTTCACAACATGACCGGAAAAAGCAGGAGGCCGAGGCAGAAATGGGCAAGTGGCTGAGGACAAACTGAACTGCTTTCTGCAGGGACCAGACAACTTGGAAGAGAGCATGGCTCAGCAGGAGGAACAGGAACTGGCCTTCAGGTATTCTATTTCCCCTCCTCGACAAAATCAGATGCAGAGATTTACTCCATGATCATTTGGGGAAAAAAAAGATTTCAATTGAAGTCATGAAACTTAAGTCATGAGATTTAAAAAAAAAAAAAAAAAAAGGCATTAAAAAAGATGGCACTATTTTCAATGAGCACTAGCTTCCCAAGTCAGGAGAGAGTGGCCTGGCCTCAGTAGAAACCCAGGGTCATAGCATTTTCCTCTCCCTATCAAGAGAAGGGCTGCAAAATTGTCTAAGTGGGAACTGCACACGCAGGAATGGTGAGATCCTCTCTGTGCTGCTGTTCTTATCGGCAATAATAACAGCACCCCTTTAAAACACACACTTAAGACCCACACTTGTTATTAGATCAACAGATTTTTGAGCAAGGCACCAAAGCAATTCAACTGGAAAGGTCTTCTCCACAAATGGTGCTGGAATAACTGGATGTCCACATGGAATTAGGGAACCTCAACTCCCATCTCATACCATATACCAAAAAATTCATTCAAGATGGATAGTAGAATTAAACATAAACATTAGAACTACAAAGTTTCTAGAAGAAAAGCAAAAGAATATCTTTACACCTTAGAGATTTCTCTAAAAATTGGTAAAATAGACTTCATCAAAATTAAAAACTTCTGCCCAGTAAAGATACTGTTAAGCAAACAAGTTGTTTGGGAAGATGGGTGAAATAGGTGAGGGAGATTAACAAGGAGAAACTTCCAGTTATAAAATAAAGTCACAGAGATGTAACGTATAGCCTGGGGAATATAGTTAATACTATTGTAATCAATTTGTATGGTGACAGATGGTAACTAGACTTAGCATGGTGATCATTCTGTAGTGTATAAAAATATTGAATCACTATGTTATACACCTGAAACTAATTTAATACTGTAAGTCAATTATCATTCAATTTATTCAATTAAAAAAATTAGTTTCTGGTAGAGTGGATCCCGAATGTTCTCACCACAAAAAAAAAAAGACGTGGTGATCATGTGATGTGATGGCAGTGGTGGTGATAATTTTGCAATGTGTGAGTGTATCAAGTCAACACGTTGGAGACCATAAGTTTACACAATGTTATTCGTCAATTGTAACTCAGTAAAACTGAAAAAAAAAGAAAAGAAAAGAAACAAGCAAGCCATAGACTGGGACTAAACATCTACAAAACAACTATCTGACAAAGGACAAATGTCCAGAATACATAATAAACATCTACAACTTAATAGTAGAGAGACTTACGACTTGACAAAATATAGGCAAGAGAATTGAACAGATACTTCACAGAGGAGTATACACAAATGGCCAATAAGTACCTCATCATTAGTCATCAGGGAGATGCAAATGAAAACTGCAGGGAGATATACTATCGGGCTAAAGACCAACAATGCCAAATGTTGCCAAGGGTGAGAGCTACTGGTGAGAGTTTAAATGATACATCCACTTTGGAAAAAGATCTGGAAGTTTCTTATAAAACTAAACATACACCTATCTAGCAATTCCATTCCTTGGTATTTACCCTCCACAGTGAAAGCTTTTGTTCTCAAGAAGACTTGTACTAGAATGGGGACTTCCCTGGTGGTCCAGTGGGTAAGACTCCGTGATCCCAATGCAGGGGGCCCGGGTTCAATCCCTGGCTGGGGAACTAGATCCCGCATGCATGCTGCAACTGAGAGTTCCCGTGCTGCAACTAAGAAGCCCACGTGCCGCAACTAAGAGTCCGCATGCCGCAACTAAAAAAAAAAAAAAAGATCCCACATGCCACAAAGAGGATCCCGCATGCCGCAATGAAGATCTGGCACAGCCAAAATAATAAATAAATAAATAAATATTAAAAATAAATAAACAAATAAATAAAATAGAAGATTGTACTAGAATGTTCACAGAAGCTTTATTCATCATAGCCCCCAACTGGAAACAGCCCAAGCATCTGTCCATCATGAATGGATACACAGACTGTAGTATGTGCATACTCAGTGGTAAAAAAGGATATACACGGCTACATGGATGAATCTCAAAAACATCATGCCGAGTGAAAGATGCCTCACACCAAAGAGCATGACTTCATGATTCTATTTTCATGAAGTTCTAGAAAAGGTTAGACTGATCTGTGATGAAAAAATTCAGCCCAGTGGTAACCTCTGGGGGTGGGAGTGGGTAGGGATGGACTGGAAAGAAGCAGAAGGGAGTATTCTCTGGTGATGGTGATGTGATGTTCTGTATCTTGATAGATCCTGTTGCATTACTTAGAACCTATCAGATGGTACACTTAAGATCTGAGCATTTCACTATAAATTTTATCTCCAGTGATCCCCAAATATAAACACGTATTAAACTCTGGCTCATGACAAGCATGCTCAAGGATCTGGGAGGGGGTGTGCTCTGATGTTTGCAACTTACTTAGAAATGCATCCAAAACTAAGATGAATTGATGAGTGGATGGAGGGATGGCTGAATGGTTATGTAATAAAGCAAGTATAGCAAAATGGTAGCTGTACAATCTAGGTGGGGAGGAAACGGGTGTTTGCTGAACAATTCTTTCAACTTCTTTGTATGTTTGAAATTCTTCATAATAAAATGTTGGAGGTGGGGAACAGGACGAATACAAAGTTAGAAAAGGACAGAGCCGCAGCACTCAATCTCCATCCCAGTTCTAAAATCAAAGAACTACAAAATGACTTGAAAGGAAACACCAAGGTCCCCATATCCACGCCCACCTCCAGGTTTGGTTACAGTATTTAAGGAACCCCAGAACCACAGCCGCATCATCATAATATGCCCCTGAGCCTCCGTATCAAAAATCCAAAGCAGCATCCTATGGTTTCAGGCCCAGAAGAGCCATCAGCCTGCGTGTGTGCGTGTGTGTACCAAGAAGATGGCCAACTCAGTTCACCTGCTTTAAGTCATTTGATACAGTTGGGAAAACAGGGGTCTGGGCACATACCAGGGCTCAGCTGGGTATTTAATGCTAAGCCAGACACCCATCCCCCAACCATGCGTATGTCAGCTCCAAGCAGGGTTTCAGATCGAAAGCATCATCTTCCAGTATCAATGTGACTCATTGTGCACTTGTGTGTGCTGGGCGTTTGACATGACTTCATTTAATCCTCACAACCACCCTATGAGGTAGGTTTATTATCTTGCTTTTATGGTTGAGGAAACAGCCTCAGAGAGGGTAAATAATGCCCAGGAACACACAGCCGGAGCTGGGATGCAGGTACATTCAGTGGTCTAGGGCAGAGGCCCTTTCTAGAAAGCACTCCCCCCACCCCCGCAAGCCCCTCTGAACCAGTACTGACAGGGGTGCAACCTGTCTGTCTGTATAGCTTTTTGAGCAGGGAGAACTGGGCTTCAGGGGACAATGAAAAATCTCATCACCTGAGAGCGACGGGCCCTATCTCTCTCCCTCCGAGGCCCTGCACGCGTGGACAGCCTTAGGCCACCCCACACTCTGTGTTTCTATGCCAGGTGTGCTCATTAGGCTAGATGTACATCTCATATGTACGCCAATCGCAGCCTTGCACTGGTTTTCCCTCTTGTTCATTCCGTTAAAAGAAGTGTCAGGTACTACCTGTTTCTACCTGTAGGCTTTAATTACTCAGAAGAGTCCAGCAGCGCCCGCTAACCGCCTCCTTTGTCTCTCCCCTCCTGTCACACTTTCCCACTGGGCTGTGCCTGGCGACCGCGTTGAGCAGGGGCGGGAGCTCCTCGTGCCACGTCTGGGTTTGCAACTTTGGGGACAAGGGAGAGGGGGAAGGGAAGATGTTAAGAGGCCCTTAATTGGGGACAATGTCTTACAAATCTGAATTCCCACGACACCTGGGATTCTGATCAGAGCTGTAAGAACTCAGATCCTTCCCACCAGAAAAAGATGCAGCCCCTCCTACACCATTTACCACGGGCTCCACTCCAGCACCAGGCATCTGACTCATCAAGGCAGGTGAAAGGGGTTAGAGGTTAAAAAAAAAAAAAAGAAAAAGAAAAAACCATAAGCACCAGGCTTAGTGACTTACCAGGGCTTTTTCAAGGGTGATCTTTAGAGAGAAATATGTCTATGTAGAGATTAAGTATGTCATTCACTTATAAAAGAAGAGAAAGGAAAAAACCAGAATCCTATGAAAATTTCTTTAATTTTCATCTTTTGGAAATACATTTTTCATTTTTATTTCCACGATACAAAAATGTTAAATATCTAACAATGATCTATATGAAGCAGATCTACTGAAGTAGATCCATGAGATTCTGTCCCTGTTGTGATCTGTTTCAACAGAGAAAGGGCTGGTACATGGTGTCGATTTGTCATGATTTCACACACATGCACACACGCCACCTCACCCCCAGACGCCACCAAACAGAGAAGACACCAGGCTAAGATACTGAAAAGTGAAAGCAGCGCTACATGGGAAAACAGAAATTAATTTTTCACTCCTACACTCCACCATGAGAAACTCACATCTTAGGGGAAAAACTCTAAATAAATATGCCCCAAAGGTCAAGGCAGGTGTTGACAGCGGTAGACATTTTCCTACTGGGAAAACAAGCTTGAGAGCCTCATATTTTCGGGCAGCGATGATGGAAAGCAGGCAGACGCAACCGAATTCTCTACTGGGAGACACACCCATGCGCTGGGGCTGCCCCCAGGCCTGAGCGTGAGATGGTGGGTGAGAACCTCTCAAAGCAGGAAAGAGTTCAACCCCAAATTCAGGACCACAGCACCCAAGAGTGTCGGCTCTTTCTGTGAAATCTCACGGCCAACCTTCCCCATCAGGTGGATTCTTAAACACAGATTCATGACAGGAAGGGTTTCACATGAGCAACAAGTAATGACCTGGTTAATCACGTATACATGACAGCCGACGACATGTTGAGCGCCAGCAGACAGGTGATGCTGAAGAGGAAGGAACACAGCCTTGACGATAAAAACTGGGAGTTTTCAGGAGACGCACACTTGGTTTCAAACCCCTCCTGCACCACATTGGATTCAGTTAAACACAGTATGGCTTCCAAAAATGCCGGCTGCTTCTTTCCTTCTCAGCAACAGCACCAGCGGTTTGTTCCACTCAGGTCTTGGTTACCACGTGTCAGGGACCTCAAAGAGCTTGGCTGAGCTGTCCGAGATGCTTCCTGGTGGGAGAGGACAAAACAAGGTGAACAAGGAGAGGACCATCCCGGGGGGAGAACAAAAGCACCAGCTGCAGAGACAGCTTCGACCAGGGCCAGAGCCGGGCGGTGGCACGGCCACAAGTGGAGAGAGTCCACGGGTGGGCCTTGCCTACGGAGAGCAGTGCCCGGCGGCAAACAGAGGCCACACTGCAGAAACATCACAGCAGGGCCGAGGAAGTGCCTCCCTGCTTGGGTGCCTCTCTTGATTTTACAGGAGTGACAGTATCTCTCAGTGAGAACACACTCTGTATTCTTTGCCAGCCAGCATGCTGGGCACTTAGTTCATTTAATCTTCATAAAAGCCCAGTTCAGGGGTACCAATATCCCCATTTTACAGACACAAGACATCTAGCGAGTGGCTGAGGTGGGGTCTGGATCCTTCCGCAGCACCAAGGTGGCTGGGTTCCTCTGTGCCGTGGTGACCGGCGCCCAGATGAGAAATCTCAGGGGCTGGCGGCTAGACAGTGGCGGGAAGCTGACCAGTGGGAGTTCAGAGATCCCAAAAGGGGCAAAAGCAGCTTGTAGCTTTTTCCAATTTCAGCAACACTGGCTACAGTCTTCTGGGACTGAAGGGGTCTCTTCTGTTACAAACAGTTTCACCCCGAAGTTAGAAGCCCTTCTCCCTTCAGCTACTTTCTGCAACAGCAGCAGCAGCACTGGGTCAGGGCCTGGACCACAAACGTCCAGATCTGAGCGAATGGGAATTAAGTCAGGAAACAGCGTGTTCACGATGGAAAATGCACGACCGGGCATTGCCGTACCCGTGGTATCACGCATTATTTAAGCCCTAGAGCAGGGCTGGCAGGGAAACGGGCAAAGCCAGCCCCAGCCGCTAACACTCCAAGAGTTCAAAAGGGGAGAGGTCTGTGATGACGCCTGAAGTGGAAAGTAACTTCTAAAAACAGAGGGGAACTCGCTCAGCTGGCAGTGGCTACTGCCAGTGACAGGCATGCCTAAAGGTAACTAGGTCCGAACACATGAAATAACACAGGGAATTCCACTAGAGTGAGAATTCCCACTTCTGCTCATTTATTGAGATCAAGTCCAGACAGACAGGATAAGAAGAGCAGGCGAGGGGTCATTTGAAGTGTTCTGCCCCAAGTCTCGTGGCTGTGTTGCCCATGCATCTCTTGGGACTGCGCCTGAGAAGTGAAGATGGGCAGGAGATGGTCCATGTGACAAAGACTCCCATGATCCAGTTAGAAAAGGAGTGAAGGTTACTGAAAAACGGAACAAAACACAAACACAAACACTCCTCTCCCCAGAGCAACTAAATACTACAGACGGCCCATGGTAAGACTGAACCAGCCTGAGCCCTCCTCCATCACACGTTCACACAACACCTAATTGTAGGGAGGAAAATAAACATCAATAAGGGCATTTTTACAATTCACATATCAAAGAAATATTACAGCAGCCAATCTGCCATTCTAAAGGTAAAAGCCACAACGCCAAATGTGGGGAGCTGAAATAAATTAAAACTAGCTGGGAGGAAAAAAGATAAATGGCTAAAGGCAACTGCGTTGTCGTATTTATAATCGCACCCGCGGTTAGCGGGATGGGAGTGCATGTGAGTCTGGTGGTACGCCATCAAACGCACAGGAGCCACTCTGTGAAGAGCTGGTGAGAAATAACAGAAAAAGCAAAAGCTGTGAAGTGAGGCAAGTCTGGCCTGACCATCTCACTAGCTGTAAGACTCCCAGCAACTCTCACTGCCTCATCTATAAGATGGACTCGATGCTACTTTATGCCACCCAGGACTTCTGAGATTCTGCCAGGTTCCTGGCACAGAGCAAGTTTTTAATGCACGTTAGGCCCCTTCCCTTAGCGATAAGGTGGCCCGACGCTGAACGTGGTGGCTGCCCAGGAAGCCAACAGCCTGCAGTCAGAGAGCCGCCTAAAATGTGCAGCTGCCGAGCAAGAAGGACGTGTACAGAGGAAACAGAACTTTACGAACCATCTAAAGGAGACCCAGACCGGAGGGGAGCTGGAGGTCACTGCTGGTGTTTCTTCTAGCACCTTCCAGAAAGGGAGAGCTGTAGACCGTCGAAGGATCCGTCTCAAAGCTAACGGATAAAGAGCTACGGTCGGTTTTCCGGGGAACTCACTTTCACAGCCCTGTTTAGTTACTAGAGTGCAAAGAATTATTCAGGAACAATTTTTCTTTTTAAACAGATACTTCAGGACATCTGCCTCCTGCTATGATGGACCATACCTTGCATCACATACAAAGATTAACTCAAAATGGATTGTATGTCTAAATGTAAAACCTAAAACTGGAAAAATTCTAGAAGAAAACACAAGAGAAGATCTCTGCAATCGAGTAAGGCAAAGATTTCTTAGATATGACAACAAAGGCATAATCCAAGGGAAAAAATTGATAAATTGGATTTCGTTAAAATTTAAAACTTCTACTATTGAAAGATACTGTTAAGAGAATGAAAAGAAAAGCACGGTCTGGAAGAATTTGTAAAACATCCAAAAGGACTTGTATCCTGAATACGTAAGAATACATAAGAACTCATAAAATTGAATAAGGAGAAAACAAACAGCCCAATGAAAAAATGAGCAAAAGATTTGAACAAACATTTCATTAAAGAGATTTAAATGGACAAATAATCACATAAAAAGATACTTAACATCATTAGTCATTAGGGAAATTCAAACCAAAGCCATAATGAGATAACCAGTACACACCACTAGAATGGCAAAAAGGACAATACCAACACTGGTGAAGGTACAGAGCCACTGAGCCCTCATGCCCGGCTGGTGGGAATGCAAAAGCTGCAGCCACTTTGGAAAACACTGTGCCAGGTTCTTATCAAATTAAACATACACTTACCACATGACCCAGTAATTCCAGCCTTAGGTATTTTCCCAAAGAAATGAACACTTAGTTCACACAAAAACTTATACACAAATGTTTATATCTGCTAGATTCTTAGTTGCTAACAACCTAAATGTCAACAGGCAAAATGGATAAACAGTGATATGTCCATAAAATGGACTGCTACTCAGCAGAAAGAAGGAATGAGCCAGTGACATGGGCAAGAACACAGACTAACGTCAAATGCATTACGCTAAGTGCAAGACTCAAGGAGTTACTTATTGAATGATTCCATTTAAATGACCTTCTGAAAAAGGCAAAATTACAGTGACAGAAAGCACATCAGTGGCTGCCGGGATCTATGGATGGGAAGGGGCTTATTGCAAAGGGGCACGAGGGAATCTTCTGGAATAACTGTTCTATTTCTTGAGCACAGTGATGGTTATATGACTGTACGCATTTGTCGAAATTCATCAACTGGTACATCTAAAAGTAATGACTTATATTATATGTAAATTGTATCTTAATAAAGCTGACACTGCAAAAGGTATGAGGAATGTTGTTTTTAAAAAATCCAACAAATTTTAATATGAAATATTATGCCGATAATTAAAATTATTTTACCAAGAGTTTTTTTTTTTAAATGGGGGGAAAACAAGATACTAAACGACATATAGAGTATGATGCCAACTATGTATAAAAATGACAGGCAGAGTAAAATACTTGTTAACAGAGTATCAAGTAACTGTAGGGTTTAATGTTCTTTCTAGCTTCCTTCATTTTACTGATTTTCATAGTGAGCACATTATTTTTATTAACAGAAACAACAAAAGAAACTAACAAGTGGTAAACACAAGGGGTGCATGTTTCTGCTGACTTACCTTTCACCTAACTAGAGTTGAAAGGGAGAAACTGAGAGCTAAGACAGCTCTTCCCTCACGTGAATCTGAAAAACTACACAGCCCACTGGAAATCTGCTGTCGTATTGTTTCCGACAGAGTGGAATTCTGTATAGGGCAAGATTCTTTGGGGTGCCATACAGGAGTTTTTAAGTAGGAAATGCTCCAAAGGGCCTGGTCGTGGGGTGGTATCCATACCAAGAAAGCAGGGCTCCCCTGGATGGTGTGTGGGCAGCCCCCGAGGTCTGCCTGGAGGAAGAGGGAGGCGCAGGGAGTGTGCCGCCCCACAGGGCAGCGCACTCGGTTAGGCTGAAATCTGCATTTTAATTGAGGAATTAAAAAGTTCTTTGGGAGGTTGCTGGGCATTCCTAGCCTGGCCACTCAGGTGACCGACAGCACCAACTGCAGATCGTGTTCCTGACTTCAAGAGACCTCCAATAGCACAAGGAGACCGCTGTTCTAGGTAGACTCCCTACTTTTATACTGTAACCCTAGGGGTTTAAGCTGGAAAGGTTCAGCAGATTAGTCAAGACTACAATAAAACCTGCGGCTCTTGGCAACCATGTAAAGCTCTAATGTGTTGGGTTGTTTTTTTTTTTAAATAAATTTATTTATTTTATTTTATTTATTTTATTTTTGGCTGCGTTGGGTCTTTGTTGCTGCGCATGGGCTTTTCTCTAGTTGCGGCGAGCGGGGGCTACTCTTTGTTGCGGTGCACGGGCTTCTCATTGCGGTGGCTTCTCTTGTTGAGCACGGGTTCCAGGCGCGTGGGCTTCAGTAGTTGTGGCACGTGGGCTCAGTAGTTGTGGCACATGGGCTCAGTAGTTGTGGCTTGCAGGCTCTAGAGCGTGGGCTCTGCAGTTGTGGCACATGGGCTTAGTTACTCCACAGCATGTGGGATCTTCCCAGACCAGGGCTCGAACCCGTGTCCCCTGCATTGGCAGGTGGATTCTTAACCACTGTGCCACCAGGGAAGCCCTGTGTTGGATTTTAAATGTAAAGTGGAAAGGAAACTTGGAACAACTCTATCACGTGGCAAAGTCACCAGGAACAGTCCACAGCTCGGCCCTGTTCCGTGAACACTGTCTAACAGGCGCTGCCGGAACCTCTGGCTAGTGGATAGTCCATCTTTATTTTGAGACTGGCCAGTCCGGTCAGCATCAGGCCACTGGAACACAATTCACTTACTCAGCAAGAGCAAGTGCGCTGTGGACACCCATCCGTTACTGTCTGGGGAACATTTCTTAGACAGTTTACTCCAGCATAAATGGCACACAGAACTGTTTCCTTTATGTACCAATGAAGAATATACCTTGAATGCCCCAGTGGAGAGCAGACAGCATTACCAATCTACACTAACTGCAATAAATATAAAGAGAGGGGATTTATATTATACATTTGCTTCCTGAAAATAGGATAGAAACAACTACAGTTATGAGAAATATTTACTAAGTGCATAACATGTACATAAAAAGCTCCAAAAGAGAATAATGTCTCGGACTTTTACTGCATGACTTCATCACAAGAAAATCCAGGTTGGTAGTTGTTTCTGATCTAGAACAGATGCCAGAAATATTCACCTTTGGAAAGAATCCTTTGTTTCCTCTAAAGTTTGGATAAACTTCACATTTTGCAGAATGGTACGAGGCCTTTGCTCTGGATCAGACAGCCCTCCCCACCACCCCCAATAACAGCTGTATTTGACTTTGCATATTTGTGATTCTGTGAGCCTTGGTTTCCTCTCTATAAATTAGATATAATGATATCTACACCTTACTCGGTTTTTATAATGCCTAGACCATAAAGAACGTTCCTAGCACAATGTCCGGTATATAATATCAACTCAATAAATGGTCATTTCTTCTATAACTTAAGTGATTTTGTTATCTGGGAATGTGTCCAGTACTTAACTCTTAGTGTATCTTTGATATTAAATTGTATAACTAAGAAAAATGACACTGTTTTGTGTGGGATTTATCGAGCATCAGTGTCCCGGGATTGCTACGGTACATGATATTCTATGGCCCTACTTTTTGCTACTTTCCCCTCGGAAAACAGAACATTTCCTACAGGTGGAACGCTGTCTTTTATGTTTCTCATGTCTTCACTAGCAGTGCACTGGGCACCCAACGCACCCTAGTGAACCATCTGAGCACCTGTCAAGATACTGTCCCCAGTAGGAACGCTCAGGCTAGATGCCTTAGAACCCATCTGTGCAGGACAGACGGAGCCACACTGTACCAGACACTCTAATCCAGTTCCTGCCGACCTCCATCCAGGCCCTCTCTGCTCCCGGGACACTCTGAACCTTTGGGAGGTTCATACAGACCCTTTAGAGTCTGAACTTTGTACTGTCGCTCATTTTAGGACCTCCTTAAAGTAAATGAGCGATCAAAATCACATGACGCACCAGGTCCAGCACCCGGTATCTCGACCTACATCCTGCTGATACTATTAGGACTACACGCTTAAAACAAACCAGCTAAAGAGGATCCAGGAAACTTCCAGCCTTGCGTCAGAAGGTCTTAGTGAATGATGCTCCAGAAGAAAACTCAATGATCTCAAGTTCTCTGATTCAATTAAAAGTTGTCAAGATGCTTCTCTTTCTTTTTTAGCTGGACTGACAAAGAAGTACAAAAATCTATCTTTCCTTTTTTTTTTAGCTCAAATCTTGTCGCAGTGACAGCTCTACTGTCAATGGGAGGAAAAAAAAAAAAAAACTATTTTAATGATGGTATTATAAATTCAAAATCCCAAATAACTCATAGAAAGTTTTCACTTAAAACGATGGAAGTTATAAAAGGAGCTAATCTACTGATGCAATCTATTATTAGGTATTTTAATACCTTTGAGATTGTGCTGAGATAGAAGGGAAAAAACCTAAAATCCTGTCCCCAAGAAGTAATAGATAAGTGAAAAAATTAAAGAGAATGATATGAAGGAAAGCTATACAAGAGGGGAAAAGCGCCCCGCCCCCCAACATGCTTGGGGTGAGCTCTGAAAGTCATGCTAACATTTAATATTTAAGATTTGTGAAGCAGGTACAATGTGGCAGTGGTAACACGTTATCAAAGATGAAGACTAAGTATGTTACAGATTAAAAACTTCTATAATACTTAAATGAGGGAAAGGAAGGGAGACTCACAGATTCAAGAGACAGCTAAAATACACGACCCAGACTTCAAACAAGAGTTTAAGTTTTCAGTTAAAGTTAAGCTTTAGCATAATGTATAAAAGGCGTCTGTGACATTTTTGCTGCTTCTTTGATTTCATTCATATCAATGAGATTCAGAAAACGCCCTGCAGGCAGATGGAGCCACATGTAAAAAGAGGAATTAACTGAAACACGATGGATTCTTGGCTTGGGTGTGAATCAAGTTCCAGGCTTCCACTCCCATCCTTTGATTTGACTGTTGGTTCCACTAACGGGGGTGACTATCAGGAAGCGAGATACAGGAGAGGAGTAATTTTGGCTTGCAGGCATCCCCCTCATCATGTAACTGTGCTTAAAGGTACCCACTTTCTTGCAGGCCTGACTTAAGGGCTCTGTGATCTTGGGCAAGTCACATAACCTTCAGGCCTCCGCTGTTTCCTCACTCCCTTTTCTTTTCTTTTCTTTCTTTCATTAATTTTTTTTTATTGAAGTATAGTTGATTTACAGTGTTGTGTTAATTTCTGGTGTGCAGCAAAGTGATTCATTTATATATATATTCTTTTTCATATTCTTTTCCATTATGGTTTATTACAGGATATTGAATATAGTTCCCTGTGATATACAATATGACCTTGTTTACCTATTTTACATATAGTAGTTTGTATTTGATAATCCCAAACTCCTAATTTATCCCTCCTCCACCCCCTTTCCCCTTTGGTAACCATAAATTTTTTTCCTATGTCTGTGAGTCTGTTTCTCTTTTGCAAATAAGTTCATTTGTATCATATTTTAGATTCCACATGTAAGTGATATCACATGGTATTTGTCTTCCTCTTTTTGACTTACTTCACTTAGTATGATAATCTCTAGGTCCATCCATGTTGCTGCAAATGGCATTATTTCATTCTTTTTTTTTTATGACTTAGTAGTATTCCATTATATACATGTACCACATCTTCTTTCCATTCATCTGTTGATGGACATTTAGGTTGGTTCCATGTCTTGGCTATTGTAAACAGTGCTGCTATGAACACTGGGGTGCACGTATCTTTTCGAATTAGAGTTTTCTCCGGATATATGCCCAGGAGAGGGATTGCTGGACCACATGGCAACTCTACTTTTAGTTTTTTAAGGAACCTCCATATAGTTTTCCATAGTGGCTGTACCGATTTACATTCCCACTAACAGTGTAGGAGGGTTCCCTTTTCTCCACACCCTCTCCAGCATTTGTTATTTGTAGATTTTTAATGATGGCCATTCTGACCAGTGTGAGGTGATACTTCACTGTAGTTTTGATTTGCATTTCTCTAATAATTAGTGATATTGAGCATCTTTTCATGTGCCTGTTGGCCATCTGCATGTCTTCTATGGAGAAACGTCTACTTAGGACTTCTGCCCATTTGTTGACTGTATTGTTTTTTTTTTTGTTGTTGTTGTTGAGCTGCATGAGCTGTTTGTATATTTGGGAAATTAAGCCCTTGTTGGATGCATCATTTGCAAATATTTTCTCCCATTCTGGAGGTTGTCTTTTCATTTTCTTTATAGTTTCCTTTGCTGTACAAAAGCTTGTAAGTTTGATTAGATCCCATTTGTTTATTTTTCTTTTTATTTCTACTGCCTTGGGAGACTGACCTAAGAAAACATTGCTACGATTTATGTCAGAGAATGTTTTGCCTATGTTCTCTTCTAGGAATTTTATGGTGTCATGTCTTATATTTAAGTCTTTAAGCTATTTTGAATTTATTTTTGTGTATGACGTGAGGGAGTCTTCTAACTTCACTGATTTACATGCAGCTGTCCAGCTTTCTCAACACCACTTGCAGAAGACACTGACTTTTCTCAGGCATCAGTTTTCTTAATTGTAAAATGGACCATCATGCCTACTTCAGAGATTTAAACGAAAGCATTTCCATCAAGCACGAAGTGCAGGAGCGGGGGGGGTGGATGAATTGGGAGATTGGGGTTGACATATATACACTACTATGTATAAAATACATAACTAATGAGAACCTACTGTATAGCACAGGGAACTCTACTCAATGCTCTGTGGTGACCTAAATGGGAAGGAAATCTAAAAAAGAGGGGATATATGTATACGTATAACTGAATCACTTTGCTGTACAGTGGAAACTAACACAACATTGTAAAGCAACTATACTCTAATAAAAATTAATTAAAGATAGGATCTGAACATGCCACATCTAAGGAACTCAGGATGGTGGAGTGGCTGCCTTCGCATGTGATGTTGGCTCCTATGTCAGAGAAGAGGGGAAGGCTCTAAAAGTCCATGTTTTTAGGGCAGACAGCAGAAGCAAGAAGAACCACAATCCTGCAGCCTGTGGAAAGAAAACCACATTCACAGAAAGACAGACAAAATGAAAAGGCAGAGGACTATGTACCAGATAAAGGAACAAGATAAAACCGCAGAAAAACAACTAAATGAAGTGGAGGCAGGCAACTTTCCAGAAAAAGAATTCAGAATAATGATAGTGAGGATGATCCAGGACCTCGGAAAAAGAATGGAGGCAAAGATGGGGAGGATGCAATAAATGTTTAACAAAGACCTAGAAGAATTAAAGAACAACAAACAGAGATGAATGATACAATAACTGAAATGAAAACTACACTAGAAGGAATCAATAGCAGAATAACAGGCAGAAGAACGGATAAGTGACCTGGAAGACAGAATGGTGGAATTCACTGCTGTGGAACAGACTAAAGAAAAAAGAATGAAAAGAAATGAAGACAGCCTAAGAGACCTCTGGGACAACATTAAACGCAAAAACATTCACATTATAGGGGTCCCAGAAGGAGAAGAGAGAGAGAAAGGACCCGAGAAAATATTTGAAGAGATTAGAGCCGAAAACTTCCCTAACATGGGAAAGGAAAGAGCCACCCAAGTCCAGGAAGCGCAGAGAGTCCCATACAGGATAAACCCAAGGAGAAACACGCCGGGACACGTAGTAATCAAAGTGGCAAAAATTAAAGACAAAGAAAAATTATTAAAAGCAACAAGGGAAAAACGACAAATAACATGCAAGGGAACTCCCATAAGGTTAACAGCTGATTTCTCAGCAGAAACTCTACAAGCCAGAAGGGAGTGGCATGATATACTTAAAGTGATGAAAGGGAAGAACCGACAACCAAGATTACTTTACCTGGCAAGGATCTCATTCAGATTCAACAGAGAAAGCAACTGCTTTACAGACAAGCAAAAGCTAAGAGAATTCAGCACCACCAAACCAGCTTTACAACAAATGCTAAAGGAACTTCTCTAAGTGGGAAACACAAGAGAAGAAAAGGACCTACAAAAACAAACCAAAAACAATTAAGAAAATGGTAATAGGAACATACATATCGATAATTACCTTAAATGGGAATGGATTAAATGCTCCAATGAAAAGACACAGGCTCACTGAATGGATACAAAAACAAGACTCATATATATGTTGTCTACAGGAGACCCACTTCAGACCTAGGGACACATACAGACTGAAAGTGAGGGAATGGAAAAAGATACTCCATGCAAATGGAAAACAAAAGAAAGCTGGAGTAGCAATACTCACATCAGGTAAAACAGACTTTAAAATAAAGAATGTTACAAGAGACAAGGAAGGACACTACATAATATCAAGGGATCAATCCAAGAAGAAGATATAACAATTATAAATGTATATGCACCCAACATAGGAGCACCTCAATACATAAGACAACTGCTAACAGCTATAAAAGAGGAAATCGACAGTAACACAGTAATAGTGGGGGACTTTAACAGCTCACTTACACCAATGGATAGATCATCCAGACAGAAAATTAATAAGGAAACACAAGCTTTAAATGACAAAATAGACCAGATAGATTTAATTGATATTTATAGGACATTCCATCCGAAAACAGCGATTACACTTTCTTCTCAAGTGCACATGGAACATTCTCCAGGATAGATCACATTTTGGGTCACAAATCAAGCCTTCATAAATTTAAGAAAACTGAAATCACATCAAGCATCTTTTCCTACCACAACGCTATGAGATTAGAAATAAATTACAGGGGAAAAAACGTAAAAAACATAAACACATGGAAGCTAAACAATACATTACTAAATAACCAAGATATCACTGAAGAAATCAAAGAGGAAATCAAAAAATACCTAGAGACAAATGACAATGAAAACATGATGATCCAAAACCTATGGGATGCAGCAAAAGCAGTTTTAAGAGGGAAGTTTATAGCAATACAATCCTACCTCAAGAAACAAGAAAAATCTGAAATAAACAATCTAACCTTACACCTAAAGGAACTAGAGAAAGAAGAACAAACAAAACCCAAAGTTAGTAGAAGGAAAGAAATCGTAAAGATCAGAGCAGAAATAAATGAAATAGAAACAAAGAAAACAATTGCAAACATCAATAAAACTAAAACCTGTTTCTTTGAGAAGATAACAAAATCGATAAACCTTTAGCCAGACTCATCAAGAAAAAGAGGGAGAGGACTCAAATCAATAAAATTAGAAATGAAAAAGGAGAAGTTACAACAGACACTGCAGAAATACAAAGCATTGTAAGAGACTACTACAAGCAACCCTATGCTAACAAAATGGACAACCTGGAAGAAATGGACAAATTCTTAGGAAGGTATAACCTTCCAAGAGTGAACAAGGAAGAAATAGAAAATATGAACAGACCAATCACAAGTAATGAAGTTGAAACTGTGATTAAAAATCTTCCAACAAACAAAAGTCCAGGACCAGGTGGCTTCACAGGTGAATTCTATCAAACATTTAGAGAAGAGCTAACACCCATCTTTCGCAAACTCTTCCAAAAATTGCAGAGGAAGGAACACTCCCAAACTCATTCTATGAGGCCACCATCACCCTGATACAAAAATCAGACAAAGATACTACAAAAAAAGAAAATTAAAGACCAATATCACTGATGAATATAGATGCAAAAATCCTCAACACAATACTAGTAAACAGAATCCAACAACACATTAAAAGGATCATACACCATGATCAAGTGGGATTTTTCCTAGGGATGCAAGGATTCTTCAATATACACAAATCAATCAATGTGATACACCATATTAACAAATTGAAGAATAAAAACCATATGATCATCTCAATAGATGCAGAAAAAGCTTTTGACAAAATTCAACACCCATTTATGACAAAAAAAAACTCTCCAGAAAGTGGGGATAGAGGCAACCTACCTGAACACAATGAAGGCCATATATGACAAACCCACAGCAAACATCATTCTCAATGGTGAAAAACTGACAGCATTTCCTCTAAGATCAGAAACAAGACAAGGATGTCCACTCTCACCACTATTCAACATAGTTTTGAAAGTCCTAGCCATGGCAATCAGAGAAGAAAAAGAAATAAAAGGAATACAAATTGGAAAAGATGAAGTAAAACTGTCACTGTTTGCAGATGACATGATAGTATACATAGATAATCCTAAAAATACTACCAGAAAACTACTAGAGCTAATCAATGAATCTGGTAAAGTTGCAGGATACAAAATTAATGCACAGAAATCTATACACTATACACTATCCTATACACTAACAACGAAAGATCAGAAAGAGAAATTAAGGAAACACTCCCACTTACCATTGCAACAAAAAGAATAAAATACCTAGGAATAAACCTACCTAAGGAGGTAAAAGACCTGTACTCAGAAAACTATAAGACACTGATGAAAGAAATCAAAGATGACACAAACAGATGGAGAGATATACCAGGTTCTTGGATTGGAAAAATCAATATTGTGAGCATGACTATACTACCCAAAGCAATCTACAGATTCAATGCAATCCCTATCAAATTACCAATGGCATTTTTACAGAACTAGAACAAAAAAATCTTAAAATTTGTATGGAGACACAAAAGACCCCGAATAGCCAAAGCAGTCTTGAGGGAAAAAAACGGAGCTGGAGGAATCAGACTCCCTGACTTCAGACTATACTACAAAGCTACAGTAATCAAGACAATATGGTACTGGCACAAAAACAGAAATATAGATCAATGGAACAGGATAGAAGTCCAGAGATAAACCCATGCACCTGTGGTCAACTAATCTATGAAAAAGCAGGCAAGGATATACAATGGAGAAAAGACAGTCTCTTCAATGAGTGGTGCTGGGAAAACTGGACACCTACATGTAGAAGAATGAAATTAGAACACTCCCTAACACCATACACAAAAATAAACTCAAAATGGATTAAAAACCCAAATGTAAGACTGGACAATATAAAACTCTTAGAGGAAAACATGGGAAGAACATACTTTGACATAAATCACAGCAAGATCTTTTTTGACCCACCTCCTAGAGTAATGGAAATAAACAAAAATAAACAAACGGGTCCTAATGGAACTTAAAAGCTTTTGCACAGCAAAGGAAACTACAAACAAGATGAAAAGACAACCCTCAGGATGGGAGAAAATATTTGCAAACGAATCAACGGACAAAGGATTAATCTCCAAAATATATAAACAGCTCATGCAGCTCAATATTAAAAAAAAAAACAGCCCCATCAAAAAGTGGGCAGAAGACCTAAACAGACATTTCTCTAAAGAAGACATACAGATGGCCAAGAGGCACATGAAAATCTGCTCAAAATCACTACTTATTAGAGAAATGCAAATCAAAACTACAATGAGGTATCACCTCACACCGGTTAGAATGGGCATCATCAGAAAATCTACAAACAACAAAAGCTGGAGAGGGTGTGGAGAAAAGGGAACCCTCTTGCACTGTTGGTGGGAATGTAAAAGCCACTAAGGAGAACAGTATGGAGGTTCCTTAAAAAAGTAAAAATAGAATTACCATATGACACAGCAATCCCACTACCAGACATACACCCTGAGAAAACCATAATTCAAAAAGACACATGTGCCCCAGTGTTCACTGCAGCACTATTTACAGTAGCCAAGTCATGGAAGCAACCTAAATGCCCATCGACAGATGAATGGATAAAAAAGATGTGGCACATATATACAATGGAATATTACTCAGCCATAAAAAGGAACAAAATTGGTTCATTTGTAGAGACATGGATGGACCTAGAGACTGTCATACAGAGTGAAGTAAGTCAGAAAGAGAAAAACAAATATCGTATATTAACGCACATTTGTGGAATCTAGAAAAATGGTACAGACGAACCAGTTTGCAAGGCATAAATAGAGACACAGATGTAGAGAACAAATGTATGGACACCAAGGGGGGGAAGCAGGGTGGGGGGGTGGGGAGGTGGTGGTGGTGTAATGAATTGGGAGATTGGGATTGAAATATATACACTAATATGTATAAAACAGGTAACTAATAAGAACCTGCTGTATAAAAAATAAATAAATAAATTCATTTTTTTAAAAAACAGAAAAAATAAAGATAAAAAAAATATAAAAGCATGAAGTGCAGTGCAGGGTCGTCAGCAAGCACTCGGTCAGCAGTGGCTGTAATTTCTGTCACCATCACTGCTAGCTGACCAGGTTCTGGCCTGATCTCCTGAGCAGGGCCTTTCACAGATGCTGGCTTCCCAGCAAGCCCCTTCCTTGCCTGGCACTCGGGTCCTGCAGAGGGTCTGTGCACCAAGGGCTGGGTTAGCTCATGGGGCCTCCACAGCATGTCTGGGGGACAGAGGGGATACGGGACTTGGCTCACCTTCTCATTCTGCTCTTACTAGCTACCTGGACCTGCATGTTTCTTCGCCTCTCTCAGTCCAGACTTATGCATCACTAAAACAAGGATGAGTCCCTATGTCAGGGCTGTTGTGAGAATGAAATTCAATCAGGAAAGAGAAGGCTCCAGTGTCTAGCACACAGTAGGCATACAACATGTGTTCATTTCCTGTTTCTTTTACTCCTTATATAATTCTGCTTACGAGAGAAATTCAGGCGGCCTGGAGTTTTGCTGGGAACAGTGAAAACTCTGCTACTGAAAATAACACATGTAGGAGTAGGCCTCTGTGCAAATTCACATATACATTTAAAATACTGAGGTGACTTTACATACATCAGCAAAACCTCTAAACCATGGAGGACAGAGAGAAGGTTACCAAAACAGACTAACCGTCTTTAACAAGTAGGCCCCCACCAAGCCTCACTCTATCAAGAGCCAGGGCTTTTCGGAGATTCCTCAAATTAAATTAAAATGATCTGAAAAACATCTGGTCCCGTTTTAGGCTACATGGGCTTTGTTATCAACTGAAGCCCTGCTATAATCTCTCCCCCAAAATAAGAGTTTCTAAAGCATTAAAGAAGACACAGCTCTAGAACCTTAGTGAGATTCAATACACACCTGTCGGAGAAAGGTCCTTCTTCATCCTTTTTAATTTCTTGGCCTTTTTCCTTCCCTCTGAGAGGGATTCTGCACAGGGATCTGTCTGCTCAAGCTCAGTGTCAGAAATCTCCCCCGATACTCTGGCCTCCAGGCCACCTTCTGCTTGACTGGGACTCAGATTTCTCTTTCCTACTGTGCTGGTGGCTGTGAGACTGAAATGCAAGTGGAACAACATGAAAGGTGTTGAGAGTAACTGGAAGACTAAACCTATAAAAATATTTTAACACTCTTAATTCTATTAACACTTAACTAGCAATCAAACAACATGGGTAACTGCCGCCTGGAGGTGCAAGTTAGACCTTACTGTGAACTGAAGTCTAAAAGTTTACCCACAACAAGCTTATTCAGAAGAAACTTCTACACCAGGCTTGTGCACGGATATACACAAATCTAAGCTGTTCGTAGTGTTTAAAAGAAAAAAATTTTAAAGAAAATTCCTGGTCTTTATTTTGATAGAGTTACCCTAACAGAAGAGTAGAATAGTAGAGCAACCATAACAAAATAACAGTCTGGATTACATTAAATCACAAGATAGCATTGTTACTTGCATGCTGCCTGATGGATACACAGTAGAGCAGGAGAATTCTTGAGTCTGCCGGCTGTCACACCACTTGTGCATTTGAATACACTTAAAAGGTATACCCCACCTTCATATAATTCTCTTCCATTCCAAAAAGGTCACTTGTCAAGATTATAATTAAACCTGGCTTCATTTTAAAAGCTTTATAGGATTTGACATGTTGAATTAGATCAGATTACATGTCCTGATTTTCCTTAAGAAAATATGTTCCCTGAATCAGAACTTGATAATAACAGAGACCACAGGGCCAGTGTGAGTCCTGTCTCCTCTAAATGAGTCTTTTTTTTTTTATAGCCCCCACGTTATGAAAAGCATAAAGAATCTAGTCATTCCCCCTAAGGGAGGCCATTCAGGCACAGAGCGGGGTGCGGAGAGGGAGAGAGAGAACATGAGCAAGCCCCTGTGTCAGCCTTCCCTAGGAAGTGAACGCTTTATTTTATTTTTAAATATATTTATTTATTTACTTTATTTTTGGCTACGTTGGGTCTTGGTTGCTGTGAGTGGGCTTTTCTCTAGTTGCGGCGAGCGGGGGCTACTCTTCGTTGCGGTGCGCAGGCTTCTCATTGCGGTGGCTTCCCTCATTGTGGAGCACAGGCTCTAGGCATGCGGGCTTCAATAGTTGTGGCACGTGGGCTCAGTAGTTGTGGATTGCGGGCTCTAGAGTGCAGGCTCAGTAGCTGTGGTGCACAGGCTTAGTTGCTCCATGGCATGTGGGATCTTCCTGGACCAGGGCTCAAACACGTGTCCCCTGCATTGGCAGGCGGATTCTTAACCACTGTGCCACCAGCGAAGTCCCGAAGTGAACGCTTTAAATTGTTACATATCAAAAACTTGGGGGGCTTCCCTGGTGGTCCAGTGGTTAAGACTCTGCGCTCCCAATGCTGGTGGCCGGGTTCGATCCCTGGTCAGGGAACTAGATCCCACACGCATGCCGCAACTAAGGGTTCACATGCCACAGCTAAGGAGCCTGCCTGCCGCAACTAAGACCTGGTGCAGCCAAATTAAAAAACAAGAACAAAAACAAAAACCTCAGGCTACCCGATGATTCAAGTTCTGCAATGTTACTCTTCCCTGTTCTTACATCTTCCCTGTTCCTTACACTTCCTCACTCATGTGAAGAAGGTGGTGGTGCTCAAAAGCCATAGGAAGCAGAACAGAGAGAGCTCAGAGCAGATGGCCTGTTAAGCCTGGCTGGCCAGCCTCCCGCTGTCATCTCTTCACCTGTGTTATATGCAGCTTTTGGAAACATCTTTTATTGAGGGGATATGAAGAAAAGGAGAATACCAAAGGTAGTATTTTGGGGGGAGAGTTATTAGAAATTCATGCTAAAGTTTACTGTTTAAAAACTGATAATACCTTTAAAATTTTCTTAAAGACTAAAACAATTTTCGGCTGGTTTCAGAAAATTTGGAAAATTCAGAAAGTATTAAGTAAGAAAATAGTAAGGACACACCTTTCCATTGTGAAAGGGTAAGAGGCCTAAATATTCCTCTGTGCTGTAAACCCTGGAACCTAGCAGCCTCTGAGATGTAAATGTTTAATGAAAACTCAGCTGGAACCATCAGCATTCAAAGTACTTCAAGAAATACAAAGTCCTGAACTAGCCCCAACTGCACATAGGAATCTAGTGGATGATACAGGTGGTATCAAATTACCGGGGCAGAGATGAACTTCCAAAACAATGGTTGTGGGACAACAGGAAAAAGATAAGTTAGGCCCATTCTTCACCCATAAAAAAGAAAAAAATGCCAAAATGGATTAGATACCTAAATGTGAAAAACGAAACTATACAAATACTGAAAGAAAACATGGATGAATTCCTCTAAAACCTGGGTGTCGAAAAAGGCTTTACTATAACTCACAATCCAAATTTATAAGAAGATTTATAAATTTGATCACATAAAAATCCTTTGCATGGCTATCAATAACATGAGCAAAGTCAAAAGACAAATGACAAACCAGGAGAAAATATTTGTAACATATATCACAGATAAAGGGCTAATGTCCCTAATACACAAGTAACACTCAAAATTGAAGGAAAAAAACCCAAAATCCTATAGGAAAATGGGCAAAGCTATGAATAAATAGCTCACCACACACACACACAAACACACCTAAAACACACGAAAAGATGTTCAACTCCATTCATGATGCAAAATAAAATGACACTGAAATATCATTTCTCACCCACTAGATTGGCAAAAATATCCAAAAGATTGATGAAATATTCTGTTGTTGAGAGTGGGGAAACAGGCACTCATATATTGCTGGTGACAATGAAAAATGGTACAACTCACTCTTAGGGAAGGGAATGTGGCACTATTTAACAAAACTTTATATCCATTTACTCTCTGAGCCAGCAATCCCACTTCTAGGAATTCAGAAGATGCACCTCCAACAATGCAAAAATACTTATGTACAAGATTACTCATTGCAGCTTTATTTGTTATATTACTGCCAAATTCCTAAATGTCTAAGTATAGGAAATTGGTTGAATAAACTATGCTATGTACAGTCAATGTAACTAAGCAGTTACAAGAATTAATGAAGATCTCAAAGAACAGATATGAAATTATTTCCAGTGAAATAAGCAAAGTGCAAAAGAGCAATTTATTCCAGTCTTGGGTGAAATATCGGGGGGAATACCAAAAAAAAATCCTGAACTATTTAGTAGGTTTGCTTCTGTAGTTGAACGAGTGAAGCAATTCTGAAAATATTTGGATACATGATAATGCTCAGCAAATTAGTAAATGTATTCATGTAGTTGGAAGACAGATATGGGGGAAGGCAAGGGAGAACGCTGTGGGGATGTAATGGAACTGGAGATACAGGTCCGGGCTGGGGATTTCTAAAATAAGTATGTGTGTATATGTGCACCTTTGTGTGTACACATATATGTATGGGAAGTATCTATGTATATCCATGCCCCTATTTCCCAGCTCTGCCCACTGAAAGGACCTAAAAAACAAAAACCAAAAAACCCAATGGCCATAAGCACATCTAGTGTCCAGATTTTAATGTCTAAACCATACCCTACTGAAAAAACACAGGGCTCCTCGAAGAAGCGCTTGATTCCAGGGCTGGGGTAAAAGTTGCACAAAATGAGCTCGGCTGGGGTAAAAGAGGCACAAAATGAGCCCGGAACATCTTGCAATACCAGAAAGTAGGAAACTGCTCAAGAAATGACGGGGCATGTCACAGGGATGTAGGAACCAGGTGGAAAGGGCTCCCACTGGCCAAATATTTGAGCACCAAAATAATTAAGGGGCAATAATAAATTCTAAACCATTGAGAAACACAGAAATCCATGGGTCTATATCAATACATAATACAGAGAGACAGAGAGAGGAGGGAGAGCTCTTAGTTCTCGTTGAATGCTGAGTAGGAAATGGTAAAGGTGGAGAGAGAGATGGAGTTGGCAAATCATCCTTTGGCAACCATCACGTGAAGAATGACTTATGCAAAAATCATCAAGAGGTGCTAAATCAGGGGAGATATTTTGAGGAAGAGTAGGCTATTTGCATGGTCTTAAAGTGTCTCTCCTGAGACTGATATCCTGAGAAGGACATAGCGTCACTTTTGCACATTCTAGTCAGGATTGTATAACCTGAACATAATCATGAAGAAACATCAGACAAACCCAAAGGAAAAACACCTTACTGAAAAAAAGTGGAGTGAGGGGCTGGTGTCCTTCAAAAATGTTGTTGTCATAAAAAAGACCAAAGAGACATTGAAAACTAGCTGCAACACATTATGACAGACTGGATCTTATACTAGAGGGAAAAGCCATAAAGATAATATTGGATCAAATAATAAAACTGGGATATAAACAGTAGATTACAGTATTATATCAATGTTAAATTACCGAGGTTGATAACTTTACTACAGTTATACAAGAAACTATTAAGGACCATGATGTATCTAACTTCCTCTCAGATGGTTCAGAAAACAACAAGTGTGTTGGGGGTTGCGGTATGGAGAGAAAAAGGGAGAGAAAGCAACACAGAGTGTGTATATACAGAGAGAGGAAGGGGAAGGGTGGAAGAGAGAGCGTGTGCACACAAAGCAAAAAACAGCAAAATGTTAACAATCAAGGTAGCCAGATAAAGAATATATGGGTGTTCTTTGTAATATTTGTGACTTTTATGAGTTTGAAATTATTTCCAAGTTAAAAGCAAAACAAAACAAAACAAACTGGAGGAAGCATGATGTTTAAACAAATAAGGAAAACTAAATTTCATCGAGGATTATCATCTTTTTGTTCTAATTTAATTTTTTTGGCCGCACTGCGTGGCACGCAGGATCTTAGTTCCCCAACCAGGGATCGAACCCATGCTGGAAGCGCGGAGTGCTAACCACTGGGCCGCCAGGGAATTCCCTCAAGGAATATCTTCTGGTGCCTGCTTGCTGTGGCACAATCTAGGACTGAAGTCTGTGTGCGCTTACACATGACTAATAAGTATGTCGCCAGCCTAGTGATACGTGGAAGAAGCTGCCTTGACCCATTAACAGAATGTCTTACCTGATACAACGGAGTCCCTTTCCAGCCAGCCAGGCTGGAAAGGATCCCGCGGAGTCGGCATCTGTGCCTCTTCATTCTTCAGTGCCTGAGCCCGTCAGCTCATCCCCTCATTTAACCAATATTCTGCCAACACGACGAGCACCTCCCATGGGCCACACCTCCAAACGCCCTCCAGTCCTGCTCATGTTACTCTCAGCCACCATTCCAGCTCTTTCCTCACGCTGCTGCCGGGCGCTCTCCCTATCTTGCCCCTTGACTCTTAAAACAGGATCCTAATTGGCTAGTCCCCCCGTCCTACTCTTCCCAGCCTCCCTTGCCCTTCAAATCCATTCCTCCCAGTGTTAGCGAACTTCTTCTGAAGCAGAGATTTGATCAGATACTCCCAGCTGCAAGACTTCCACGGCTCTCTACCGCCAACCTGAATTTTAACTGCTTGGCACAGCATCCAGGACCCTCTGTCATCTGGGTCCCCGTCGGCTTTTCTAGCCTTATCTTCCACAAGGCAGTCGAGTTGCAAAGACAGTATCTGTTCACCTTAATGAATTCCATGACATGCACTCTTCCAGCTGGTCCACCGTCCCAGCGGTGGGCTCATCAGCCCCCATACACCCTATATTTCCCATCGGACGTTGCTGCCCGTGCTCCGCAACAAGAGAAGCCACCGCAGTGAGAAACCCACGCACCGCACTGAAGAGTAGCCCCCGCTCGCCACAACTAGAGAAAGCCCGCATGCAGCAACAAAGACCCAACGCAGCCAAAAATAAATAAATAAATTAATTAATTAATTTAAAAAATTTTAGGGGTTAGCTCGGTTAAGTAAGATATAATAATAAATGTATGGGTTACTTTTTTTTTTTTTTTTTTTGCTGGGCGTGGGCTTTCTTTAGTTGCAGTGAGTGGGGCGGCTACTCTTCGTTGCAGTGCGCGGGCTTCTCACTGCGGTGGCTTCTCTTGTTGCAGAGCACGGGCTCTAGGCATACGGGCTTCAGTAGTTGTGGCTTGCGGGCTCTAGAGCGCAGGCTCAGTAGCTGTGGCACAAGGGCTTAGTTGCTACGTGGCATGTGGGATCTTCCCGGACCAGGGCTCAAACCCCTGTCCCCTGTATTGGCAGGTGGATTCTTAACCACTGCGCCACCAGAGGAAGTCCCTGGGTTACTATTATTATGAACCAATATACTATGACAAAATTATATATTTCAAAAACATGTAAAAATAATCTCTACCTGATACAGACATTTGATAACAGAAAACATTAAAAGAATAAAACATTAACACTAAATGGATGGCCAATAAATATCAGTTAAAAATTGAAAGATGTCACAGATATTTATTATTTAAAAGTTATTCTTAAATGAGATTTTAAAACACACAAGCATTAATATCTGTCACAAGACAATATTCCAGATGGAGAAAAGATTCTCTCATGTTATGCTGATGTTGATCAAACTGCTCCGAGTGTTTCCAAAGCAAATACAAGTTGGGTGTTAAACTACATATTGCTTTATATTAGCTCATTTCCTTTTTTATTTAAAAAATTTTTTTTAGTTGTGGCATGCGGGATCTTCAGTTGCGGCATGCGGGATCCTTAGTTGCAGCATGTGGGATCCACCTCCCCGACCAGGGATCGAACCCAGGCCCCCTGCATTGGGAGTGCGGAGCCCCAGCCACTGAACCACCAAGGAAGTCCCTCATTTCCTTTTTTAGAGATGAAAATATATTGTCTGCTTGCCTTGATTTTCGTTTTGCTGTTAAAATTGATACCGCTTGTCCTAATTCAGATTTTAGATCGAATGATTTTACACTGGAGTATTCCACAATGACATTTACATTTTGTCTCTGAATTTCATCTATAAAAGTATTTACCAAGAACTGTAGCCTACAGCAAATATTCAAACACTGAAACACTATTGGATTCTATTAAGACAACGTAACATTCGGATATCCTAGCAAGATTAACAGTACATGTTTCAAAACTGCCAATTTAAGGACTGCTTCCAAAACTTATTTCTTGGAACAAGATTCGCAGCATTTTTATAAAGTGTACTGCTGTATGTAATCTCATTAATATATTCTTATTTACAAGAATGATTCACTGTTAGTAGCAGACAAGGCCACGAACACACACTTAACAACATGGCAACAGTGACAAGCAAGAACAACTGATTTGATTGTGGCCCTTTCTCTCCTACCTGCTCCTGTCCTGATTTCAGAAATGTTGACCGTAACCTTTGACACTGATTCCATGCTTGCTTTCAACTTTATGTCAGAGAATTCCTTTGAACTAGTAATGCCTATGCTGATGGCTAAAGTTTAATTCCCACAGATTTTGCCCCTTTATCTTAATTTCTCAACTGATATTTCTCATGATTTGGAATAACACATAAATGTCCCCAGAGATGCCAGGGAGGAACTGGTGAATGGCAACCCTATTGGAAATCAACTGACCACAAACTGGACTCTATATTCTGTGTCATCATCTATTTGTCTTCCCTTATGCCAGCACCACATGGTTTTTAGTCCCGTAGCTTTAAAGTAAGTCTTAAAAACAGAATAAGTCCTTTAGTTGGCCGGGAAGTTCATGCTGCTGGATAAAATAATAACCACCTTTCATTTTAAAGGGCTGCCCAGTTTACAAAATTCTCTCATCTGATACTTGTCTATAATCCTTTGAAGCTGAACATGTGTTTTCACTCCCATTTAACAGGCAAGAAACCTCATCCTCAGAATGAGTGACTTCCCCCAGGTTGTGTGGCTGGTCTGGTAGATCTGAGGGTGTCCTCCAAGCCGAGTGCTCTTTGAAACACTTCACAGCCTTGCTCCCCACCCCATCTTCCCAGGGCAAAATGAACTGGAAAAATCTGGGGAAGTGGGAGCTAGAAAATGCATTTTTATTGTTTTCACAAACTCTCATGCTGAATTCAAATTCCACGAGCATGTGTGTTTTGGGGCACAGTCTGGATGGATGAGGGGAGGATGTCAGATAGCCTAGGCCCAATTCAGAAGGCAATTCCTCAGAGATCGCTGATCAACTGTGATGCTTATTTCTAATAAAGAAGTTGAGCTTGAAAAGTAAAATCAACATTAAGTATGGCATGTCTGTATGATAGTACCCAGGAATAAAGGACATCTCTTGTGGAATGAATGGTGGGGTGTGGAGAGAATATACAAATGTGTTGTATAGGTGACTACTCAGTTTACTTACAAATTAGCCTAAAGGAGAGAAAACTTGGTTCTGGATTACAAAGAAACCATGGCATTCAATTAGAAAAACTTTTTACAAGAATGTCGTTTGAACCTGGTTAAACAATCCCTTATTGCTAACTCACTTTAATTCAACACAGAAAAGATTAATCAATAACAAACATGAAAGACATTAATACAAATTCCTAAATTTAAGAACCGACACTCAACATACAACTAATTGAAGCTGAATTCGGAACATCTGAAATTTTCAGAGGCTAGGATGAAATTTAATTTTGCAACTAAAATTTACTTTTGGCTCCAACGAAAGGATTTACTGATCATGCCAGTAATATAATCAAACCAAAACGACTCCTCCCCATACCAAAAGCCCAACTATTTTAGAAAATAAACTGCTTTTTAAACATTTCCAGGAAGTTAAACACGACCAATTGAACGCAGGTATTTATCTGTAGAGAGACAGAAATATCCTTACAAAGGCACAGAGAACAGGAGAGGCAGCAGGAGAGGATGGGATGTCAGCTCACCTTGGAGATACTCTCTCTGGAGAGGACAAGTAAGGAGAAGAGTGCCAAAGAGTGTTGCATACAGGGGGAACAGAAATCTAAGTGCTGTATAAAAAGCTGGTGCACCCTAGAGAGCCCTGCAAAGTCTCAGCAAATAACAGGCACCAGATCCCTGGAAGAAGCAGATGATAAGGACTGTGCTACGCTAACAGGGGGAAAGGCTGTCCTCGGATCCTCACCCCCATCCCTGTGAAGCCAGGGGACCAGCACTCCCCCGAGGCCAATAGGAGCTGGACAGGAGGTTTAATCTCTGGAGAAACTGATCCCCTCAGAGAGGCACCAAGTCCAGCAGTGGAGAGTGGGATCAAGCAGGGCAATAACAACTTTCTAACTGGGGAAGTAGCATCTTCCACATACTGAGAAGTGAGGTCTCCAGCTTCCTTCCACCAATCAGTACCCAGAGCACCAGCAGTCAGGCTTATCTCCCCCAAGCTGCAAATCAGAAAATCAATTTCTAAAAGAACTGAGTCGTTACAGCTAGTATCATACTTAATGCTGAATGCTTTTGCCCTAAAATCAGGAACAAGACACAGATGTTGGCTCTTGCCACTTTTATTCAACACTGTACTAGAGGCCCTTGCCAGTGCAATAAGGCAAGAGAAAGAAATGAAATTCATAAGGTCCACTGGACAGAGATAAATACGATTGCCTTTTTTTTACAGATATGCTTGTCTAAACAGAAAATACCAAACAGTCTACAAAAAGTTATTAGAACTAATAAGTGAATTTAGTAAGATCCAAGGATACAAGGTCAAAATAGACAAATCAACTGTATTTCTTTCTATTAGCAATGAACGACTGGAAATTGAACTTTAAAAATATATGACTTACAATAGCATCAAAAAGCAAAATACTTAGTGGCAACTTCAATAAAGCATATGTAAAATTTGCATAATGGAAAATACAATACTCTGATATGAGAAATCAAAGAAAACCTAAATACGTGAAAAGATACACCATGTTCATGGGTGGGAAGACTCAATAGAGTTAATTCTCCGCAAAATGATATTATAGATTCAACACAATCCCCGTCAAAGTCCCAGCAAGCTCTTTGTACAAATCAACAAACTGACTCTAAACTTTTTGTGGAAAAGTGAAGGACTTAGAATAAGCATTGTTTTGGCTTCCCTGGTGGCACAGTGGTTAAGAATCTACCTGCCAATGCAGGGGACATGGGTTCGAGCCCTGGTCCGGGAAGATCCCACATGCCGCGGAGCAACTAAGCCCATGCACCACAACTACAGAGCCCACGAGCCACAACTACTGAGCCCGTGTGCCACAACTACTGAAGCCCATGCGCCTAGAGCCTGTGCTTTGCAACAAGAGAAGCCACCGCAATGAGAAGACTGTGCACCGCAACCAAGAGTAGCCCCTGCTCGCCACAACTAGAGAAACCCCGTGCGCAGCAACAAAGACCCAACGCAGCCAAAAATAAATAAATTTAAAAAAAAAAGAATAAGCATTTTTTAAAAAGAAGAAAATGGTTGAAGGATCTACTATATGGTTTCAAGACTCACTATAAAGCTTTAGTATAAATCAAGACAATGTGGAACTGGTCTAAGGAAAGACATATAGATCAATGGAATACAACAGAATCTAGAAATAGACCACATACAAATATGGCCAACTAGTTTCTGACAAAGGAGTCAAGGTACAGTAATTGAATAGAGAAAGGACAGTATTCTCAAAAAATGGTGCCAGAACAAGTGGACATCTATATGCAAAAAAATGAACTTGTACTCATGCCTCACACTGTACATAAAAATTAACTTGAAATAGATCGTATACCTAAACATAAAACCAAAAAACACTATAAAACTTATAGAAAAAAAAAAAGAAAATCTTTATGACCCTAGTTTAGGCAAAGATTTCTTAAGTAGGTCGCAAAAAGCACAAGCCCTAAAGAAAAGCATAAGCCTCAGAGAAAAGATCCATAATTACAAAGCCAGCTTCTCACCTCATCACTCTACAGAGCAAAACCATCAGTAAGTTCTGCCTCCAAGAACTTCTCATCCCTTTTTAGTTCTTTCTTAAACAATAGTGGATGCCCCAAAATAGTCACATTTTTGAAGAAAGGCTTTGAGAGACAAAAACCAAAAAAACCAATATTCAGAGAGGAAAAACTCTGAGGAAACAGAGACAACATAGGGAGCTGAGGAAAACTTTAAAAACAACAGGCAGTTCTTGCTTTGCACACAGTACAGTACCATAAAAATGGACTAGACTACTGTATTTGCAAGCCAATGGATAAACAGAAAAATGAAGAAGTGGCAATAAGTACATTACTTGGAAACAAGGTAAATTATCAAAAGAAAGAGTTGAAAGTGGTTGCCTCTGAGGGACAGAATGTGGGTGGCAGGGGACTGCTGATTTTTATTATAATTTTAAAAAATATTATTTGGCTTTAAAAATCAGTGCTCAAGAATTTCATTGAAAATATTTTAAAAGAAAAAAAAATGCCAAGGACTTCACGAAGATCCACTTAACGTGTGACAAACCACTATGCCAACAGTAAATCACTACTTGTCTGGTTATGTTAAATGGGTATACACAGCTCTGTTACTTAATTGGCTTTGTGACCTTGAGTAAGACACAGCTTCTCTGACCGCCCCCTCCCCAGTTCTCCTTTGTAACATCGTGGAGGGTGGACTAGATCACCTCCAGGTCCCTTCCAGTTCCACAAGTATGTGGCTTTATCAAGTAACACTGTTGTTCACACAGTTATAGGTGCCGCTCATTCTTTAAAAGAATGTATCTGCTATTGTACATCAACTATATCTCAATTAAAAAAAAAACAAAAGAACGTCCTACAATCTAGACTAATCTTCAGCCCCTGCTTCCATTCACATGAATTAGTGCAGTATTACTGTATTCCATTAGTTACTAGCATTTGTAAGTAGAAATGACACATAAGAAAAAAATTCAAAGACAGTTACCTAAAGAACAACAAAATTTATAGCATGAGTATCTTAATCCTACATGTTTTGGAAGAAATTTCATCTCTTTGGAAACTGTCATCCTTGGTTGTTTCTAGTTTTCTCATAAACCCAGTAAACCCAACCTGAGAAGGAATAAACCCCATAATGTCACCTGAACAGGCTCAAATTTGGAAGTAAACTACTGTTTCACAAATGATGACAGAGGAAAGGGGTAGGTGGGGTGTTCTTACTCATGAAAGGATCCAACTCTCCCTCTCTGCTTCGGCACCCAACCTTTATCTGATGCCCACTGTAGCCAAATGATCTGTGTTAATGGAGAGAGAGACACTAAGGATGAAAGAAGAGAACAGAAAGAAACCTAGTGACCATGTGGACAATGCTACTCTAAGTTCTAATAGCATCACTGTATTCACTAATTTAGCTATCCTAAATGGACATTCACATTACATATTTAGTCAAATTAATGATGAGATGACAAATTAAAGACAAGACCCAAATCAAAACCTCTGAATTTATGCTTTTCAACTGGAAAGAATCAAAGAATATAGCTATGATTCTAGAGTAGCATCAATAAAGTAAATATTATTCTTATGAGTATTAATGGACTATACTGAAACAAGGTAAAATATAGTACTCTTATTACTTGGTGAAGTATTGCCACTGAAATCAATTACAGATGTTTATCCTGAAAGATGCTACTATGAGCATTGCAGACTCAAATATTGCTAATGGTTATTCAAAATTAAATTTATGGTTGAATTGGAACCTGTGGACAGTTTTATAATATTCATTAGCAACTGTTTTTTAAAGACACAGAAGGCTACTGTTTTAATACAAATGAGTACGAGTTTCAAAATCATCTCCATTTAGTGCTTTAGCATGAACAATTTGATCTGACAAATCAACTAGGATGGCTTTACCAGGAGAAGAGAACAAGGTACTTCCTGATGGGCTGCTCTTGACATGGAGAACATCATTTCAGCTCCCTGAGGACAGAGGACCACCTACCAGATGTTCTGACACCAAGAAACCACATGCTTCTTGCATCCTGGTTTGGTTTTTGAAGATCCTTCTGGGGGTAAGTTGTGACTACAGCAAACTAGAAACTAATCCCTTCCAAGAATTTAGAATCATTCATTTAAGATGTTGAACTAATGTACCTCACAGTCATTCCCAAGAATTCCCCAATTCTTTACATCAACTATTTGACAACTGATTAACACTCAAAAAAGGGTGGTCTGAATACTGATTTCTGTAGCATCACATGAGTTTGACTTCCTTTCAAATTACTTTCCCTTAAAATATGTGATTAGGCAAGCATGAATGGACTTCTGACTTGAGATATTCCAAGGCATCCACAGTCAGTCTACTCCCACCTTCATATGGCTCTTTCACTCTAAGTAGCAGGTAAGACAATAAAATAAGCTGGATGCTGGTATGATTATGAAAAGAATGTCATCCCATCCCGCCTGACCTTTAGCAATGCAAGTGAAAGTATTCCAAGCATGGCCTTACATTGTTCAAAAGGGAAAAAGCAGTCTGCACGGCCTTCTCCAATCAGAAGCTGGGTAGGAAGACGTGTTCCTAGTGTATTATGGGTTCTCTTGTTCACTCGTTTATTTAAACCTTTTTCTGAGTGACCATAAGGCATCATTTGTTAGGTGCTGGAACGTTAATATGAGTAACAACAACTCCCAACTTCATCTTTTTACTCCTATAAGAGTCCCCAAGGCAAAGAAGTCCCAAGGATTCCACGTGGCATGGAAGGCATGTCAGAAGGCATTTCTGGTGGTAGGGAAGGATCACAAATGGATATGTGAGAAGAGAGCAGGCATTCTGGAAAGAGCATGAATGGGATCTGGGATGAAAGAGAGATGAGGGCTGGAATCTGGGTTCTGTCATTTACTGGTTTTGTGACTCAGGGCAAGTTCCTTTAGCTTCTGTGAGTCTCAGTCTCCTCAATTATAAAATAGGTTATTGTGAGGATTAAATAAGAAAACAAAACAAAATAGCACATGTCACAGTGCCTGGCACATGGCAGGCACTTAAATGCCAGTGCCTCGTCTGCTCCCTCCCTGTCCTGCGGTGGGCAAAAGGTTCACGTTTTTAGAGATGACGTTGATCCCAGTCTTCAGAGGTAGTTGTCCCAATCTTTGCAAAGCATCAGGAAAGGAGGTGAGGAAGAGAAAGAAGAGTAGAAGGAAGGTGTGAGCAGCATGAGTAGGTTGAACAGCATGGCTGTGATGGCTGGAAGGGTAAGAGGGGAGCGTTCCCGCAGCCCCCCGGTGGGTGGGTGGGGGGCCGGTAAGCCAGCACCTAGACATCCATTTGTTAGCTCACAGGTGCCTGGAACCTGCAGATCATCAAGAACCACCCAAACTGCCCTGCTCTGTTGGAAACATACAAGGTTTCTAGAAGGCACAGTTCCATTTTCCCCCAACATCAGGAAAACGTTAAATACATAGAAAAGTTTGAAGAACTGTATAGTAAACATCCATTTAGCCATTACTTATATTCTATAATTAGTTCTACATTGGAAGTGGAGATTTTAAAATATACTGCAGATTTTAGTTCTTTTGCATTTGGGGAAAAGGGGCACAAAAGGCAGGATCTGAAGGCTCCTATCTGGCAAGCATCTGACTTCTGAGCTACCAGTGATGCAGCGGAATGAAATGAAATCTTTTCTTCAGTGATCCTTGAATGGACAAAAGGATGAACGTCAAACCTGTAGACAGTATTTAAACATGGAACTCCTATCAGTACAATGACACACTTGGTGTTGGGTCACAGCAGCCATTCTGCATCCTCACACCAGCCCCAAAAACACAAGCACACTTTGGCTTCTGCTGGCTTACAGTGTACTAGCAGAATTTTTTAAAAGCATAAGTGTCAAAAAAGAACTGCCAGAAAAATGAACTGCCAGATTTCTACACCTGGAAATTAAATACAGGATTTACATATTTCATACTTTATTTTAGCTGAAACTATACTACAAATAGGAATAATCCTAACTGCACATGACCTGAGTACCTCAAATAGGAAATCTGTTTTGTATTTAAACATGTGAAAAATAGCATTTCACTTCCCTATCATGTAAGTGTGTTGAGGGCAATTTCAATTGTTAGCATCATTAAAAAAAATTATACTCTTATATGAAGAAAGAACGAATAATATAACACATTATTAGAAACACAGATAATTACTTTTTTTTTTTTTTAAATAAATTTATTTATTTATTTATTTTTGGCTGTGTTGGGTCTTTGTTTCTGTGCGAGGACTTTCTCTAGTTGTGGCGAGCGGGGGCCACTCTTCATCGCGGTGCGCGGGCCTCTCACTGTCGCGGCCTCTCGTTGCGGAGCACAGGCTCCAGACGCGCAGGCTCAGTAGTTGTGGCTCACGGGCCTAGCTGCTCCGCGGCATGTGGGATCTTCCCTGATGAGGGCTCGAACCCGTGTCCCCTGCATTGGCAGGCAGATTCTCAACCACTGCGCCACCAGGGAAGCCCAGATAATTACTTTTAATTATGGTTAATTAAATAAATAGCATGAAGCTATGGAAAGAAAACATTAATTTTCAAACACTACTGCTATTATAAAACACGAAAGCATCTACGACAGCACCAGCTCTGTGATCTGGAGCAAGACACTTCTGAGTTTTCTTACCAGAGAAACAAGACTAATAATGCACTTAATCCCTTTCAGGGTTCTTCCTCAGTCCTCTGCGAGGATAAAGGACCACTGCTCTTCTGATTACGGCATTTCATAATCCTGATGGTGGTTCCTACTGCCCTTTCCCTCCAGCTACTGTTCCAGGCTGAGCAGACTCAACACCTCCCCTTCCTTTCATCACTAAGTCACTTTCCTCTGGATGTGCTGCAGTCCCTCTACTTAAAATCAACCAAACAATCCACCAAAGGCCACTACTAAGGGGATGACCAGAACTGAGCATCCTAGAAGGATGACACCTCAGTACTTCTGATATTGGCTTGTACATCCCAGGGTCATTTCCGTTTCTTTAAAAAAAATTTAGGGACTTCCCTGGTGGTGCAGTGGTTAAGAATCCGCCTGCCAATGAAGGGGACATGGGTTCAATCCCTGGTCCTGGAAGATCCCACATGCCGAGGAGCAACTAAGCCTGTGTGCCACAACTACTGAGCCTGAGCTCTAGAGCCCGCAAGCCACAACTACTGAGCCCGCAAGCCACAACTACTGAGCCCACACGCCACAACTACTGAGCCCGCATGCCACAACCACTGAGCCCATGTGCTGCAACTAGTTAAGCCTGCGCGCCTAGAGCCCGTGCTCCACAACAAGATAAGCCACTGCAATGAGAAGCCCGTGCACCGCAACAAAGAGTAGCCCCAACTCGCCGCAACTAGAAAAAGCCTGCGCGCAGCAATGAAGACCCAACGCAGCCAAAAATAAATAAAATTATAAAAACAAAAAATTAAAAAACCAACAGTCTTACACTGATGATCTACGGGACTAGATATCTAAGCCTCTCCCCAAAGAAATAAGTTTGAAATTCGGATGTTTTAACCTTAGGGTTTCTTCAACCTAGGATTTTTTTGGTTTTGGTTTTGGTTTTTTAAAGAAAACCTGATTTATTAAAATGAGACAGCATCTTTTTCAAACACGCACACTCTTAGGTGTAGATGATGTGCCATGTTTCTCAGAGGCAACTTAATGCACTGGGCTATGGATCCAAAAGGCGTATAAGTCAGAATCCTACGTAACTTCAGCGAAATTGTTTAGCTTCTCTGAGACTCTACTTTCTCATAGATAAATTAGGAATAAACCAAGGGTTTCACTGAGTTGTTAGAGGATTTTTTAAAATGATGTAAAGCATCCTGCACAGTGCCTGGAATGAAGAATCTGCTTCATAAATGAGTTTTCTCTCTTGTTTTTCATTGTTCTGCAGATATTCCAAAAAGCATGCTGTGTGTCTGTGAGCTTTACATCTTTATACTGATGGAGACAGAGAAAGAGATAAGAAGATGAGAGAGGTTAAAGGAAGAATGATTCATCCAAACTAGAGCACTGGTCATGCATTAATTTTTCACAAAGCAACTTACTACAACATTCATGAATTTTGATACAAGGTTGATTATTTAAACTAGGATTAAACACCCAGGTTTAGCTGGTTAGTATGTTTTTTTAAGGAGATTGAAGAACAGTAAAACCATTTGCAGTGTAAGGAATCACATTTGAAGAGAAGGAGGCTAAGAGTAACTTCCAAGATACACAGCTAAATGAGAAAAGGAAGGTGGGGAAAAGTATGTGCGGTCCATTACCATCTAACAAAAGGTGGGGGTAGATAGATAGATAGATAGATAGATAGATAGATAGATAGATAGATACACAGTTGTTTATATATTTGTAAAAATGGAAGGATATACTGACAACAAAACTGGTCACCACAAGGCTGGGGCAAGGATGGCAGGTACAAGTTGGAGGAGGCAGGGAGAGAGGCTTGGGAGATTTGACTCTGGAACCACATAAATGTTTTACATAATTATAAGGCAAAGTTAAATTTTTAAAAAGGGAATCATTAAAAGTAAAAATAAAACAAACCTAAGTGTTTACTGAGTTGGCAGCTTAACCACACAAAAAGGAATTATTTCAAGTGACTTTAAAATAAGGTAATTTGACTGTTCATCTCTATGCTCTAAGGACAAAAATGACAGCAAAAAAATAAAATTCTTTTCAATAATTATATTATTAGTAATAATACTGAGAGTTATTTTGAAACTATTATATATGGTAGGATAAAACTATTATACATGGTAGTAAAGTTACAAATAAATAATTAATTTACTATCATTAGGAACCAAAATTTTCAGCCTAAGAAAAAAGAGAAACAAAATTAAAAGAAGTTAAATAAGTCCTGGGGTCTACTGGAATTGGAAATATCAGTATAAATTTACCTGAAAAACAAAAAAGGAAGGGAGGGAAGAAGGGAGGGATGGAGGGAAGACTTTCATGCTAGCTCTTTTCATTCAAAAAGGCTGTAAACAATGACAAATCCAATATCAATAAACACCCTTTGAACCCAGATTATGGTTTCTAAATACAGTTTCCCATCAAAAGGAACAGGGCCCTTGGAGAAATGGCTGATTCCAAATATAAGGTAGGAAATGTACAGAAAGAGCCTGGAATATCTTCTCAAGAATATCAAAAGTCATGGTGGTCCAGTGGTGGTCCAGTGGTTAACAATCTGCCTTCCAATGCAGGGGATGCGGGTTCGATCCCTGGTCAGGGAACTAAGATCCCACATGACGTGGGGCAATTAAGCCCACGCACCGCAACTACGGAGCAGGCGAGCCACAACTAGAGAGCCTGCATGCCGCAACTACAGAGCCCACGCGCTCTGGAGCCCGCACACCACAACTAGAGAGAAGCCCACATGCCACAATGAAGATCCCGCATGCCGCAACGAAATCCCTCACAACGAAGACCTGACAAGCCATAAATAAATAAATAAATAAATAAATAAATAAATAAGTAAGTAAGTAAGTAAGTAAGTAAGTAAATATTAAAAAAAAAAAAAGAATATCAGAAGTCAAAGAAGCTATTAAAGATTATTGGGCTATTAGAAGACTCAAGAGACAATTGGAAATGGTTCTCACCAGTCAGAAACAAGATAATTAGAGCATCAAAAAGAATGGCAACTGTAATGTACTAAAACATATATTTTTTAAAAACCCATGATTCAAACAAACAAAACAAACCTCATTGCTCACCTTTGGAAGGTGCTAGGAAACCAGCAAATTTTTTTGAAAACTGGTTTTAAAAAGGTGTTTTGGGGGGTGAGAATAAAGAGTTAGTTCTGCTTTTTCTATATGAACTATATCTGCAGGTAACCAAATAGATGATGAGAAGAAATGTTTTATTTTAAATAAGAGCATCTGGGATAATAAATAAAGGAGTAACAAACTATAATATTACCGTTTTGCAACCCTTCATGAAATAATGAATCTAGCCATTGATCATTAATGGCTACTAAAACCATCACGTGAAAAACTGCTAGGGGAACTTCATATTAGATGAACCAGGCCAGCAACATCTGAACCCACTTGATCAATCTTATCACAAAAATAGAGAAAAGAAGACTTTTTGTGTCACCCAATGTGATGCAACAGGAAATATACAACATCATCTAGGAAACAGTCTTGCCATTCAGTTCAGCCCTGAAGCTGATCAAGTGTACAGATCTAACTACCAGTTAATTACACAGTAGTAAGGTAACATGGTATACAACCTTACAAGAATGTTCCAGAATATGGGAACTTCTACAGAGCAAACAACTTGGTTTCTTAAATCTACTGCAAGGAGTGGGGGGTAGGGGAGAATTCAGAGAGAGAAGGAATTCAGAGATTAAGACAGAAATGAGACACATCAACCAAATGTAATACGTGAATTTGTTTAGAAACTAGAGGTCAAACAAAACACTTATTTTAAAAAGTTTGTGAACAGAAAATCTGAACACCGGATATCTGATATTAAAGAGTTGTTATTAATTTTTGTATGTGGTAGTAGTACTGTAGTTTTGTTTAAAAATGATTGCTTATCTTTTTTATCATGATCTTCAGACTCATGACTGAAATGATTTGCTGTCTATGATTTATTTCAAAATTATCTGAAGGGGAGAGGAGAGAAGGAGTACTGATTAAGTAGGACTGGTCACACACTGACTGTTGACACTTTGTGATAGCTAGACAGGCCTTCGTTGTGTTGTTTTCTCTACTTCTGTATATATTTGAAATTTTTCTGTAATGAAAAGTTTTGGTATTCTTTAAAGCAGAAATTCAAAAGGGCCTCTCTTCTGCTTCCTAGGATATCACTTTTAAATGAAAAGACACAAGCTCTTAGATGTTTTCTTAGATGTGTGGTGATTACAGTTAAGACAATAGTCCCCTATTTGGCGTGTACCTAGATGCAATCTGTTTGAGTCCTTTCTTCCCTTGAGGATAAAGCTGCATACCAGACCTGGAAAAATGCATAGGGGGCATGATGGATAGTGGAAAGAACGGGGCTCTGCAGATACCCTGGTTTCAAGCCCCAGTTCTTTGTCGAGAATTGTTTAATCTCCCTGAGCCTCTGTGAAATGGGGATAACCTCACCTCCCTCACAGTGCTGCTATGAGCATCACATGAGATAAAATATGAGAGACCTAGCTCAGAGACCGGCATTCAGGAATTTATTCATTCATTTAGTCACCAAACATCTGAGTACAGCCTCTGGGTCAGACTCTAGGTTATGTGCTAGAGATATAAAGACAGAGAAAACATTGCACCTGCCTTGAAGGAAAACAGGAAAGTAAATCAATGATTATAGTGGTGAAAGCAACATATTTTAAGTTCTGAAAGGATAAAATTTTGGATCTAGAATTCTATATTCAAGCAACATTATCAATTATGAACGTAAAACAGAGACACTGTTACAGAGTTTACAGTTTATTAACCATACGCTATATACGCAAAAAAGAAAAAAAAATCACTCAAGGAAAAGATTACTTCCCTCAAAAAAAATCTACACACAAAAGGCTGGGATATTTGGAAGATTCTCCTTTGGGTAGCAAAGCTTTAATGGCATAGGAATACATTTTCTTCTCTGTGGGCCCCATTATGCAACTTTTTCTCTTCAGAACACTGCATTTACACAGTCATATTATAGATGCTGTATACCTGTTACCATCTCTTGGAATCAGGTTCTCAAGAAAGCACAAATGTACAGATACAAAAAAGTAGTAAAAATAAATAAATTAACAGCACTAACCAAAGAGAGAAGGGAGACAGAGAGAGACAGAATATATACGTGTTAAATTTTTAATCTTTTTTAGAAGTGAACAAGATATATTAATCAAAGAAGATGAGAAATAGAGGTATAATTTAAAATATAGTGATAATACATAATGAAGAAAATGATAACAGTAGCTGCCACTGGGAAAAAGAACTGGGAGTGTGGAGCCAGGATTTTCCCCCCTTCATTTCATATTCTCCTATACTATGTGAATTTTTAAAAATTAAGTGCATTTATCACTCCAATGGTTTAAATAGTGTCACGGGAAAACACTTTTTCTGCTAAAATATATGTAACTCACAAGATCTACAGTGAATCTGCCAACATTTACTCTGCCCAAATACAAGAAAGATATTAAGGCAGCTAGACTAGATAATTTTTATAGTCCTTTCCAGAAGCTAAGGGATATGCAAATTGTGGAGATGTCATTTGGTTAATATAAAGACACAGATGTAAAGTCGGTTCCTAAGCTATAGAACCAAGAAGAGAGCAAGAACTAAAAAAAAAGAAATTTCCCCAGGAAAAGGCAGCTGAGAACCAAGAACAGAGCAGCAGTCAAAGCTAAATGGAGATTCCTGCGGTAGAACCAGGGGCAAGAAAAAAGAAACAAGGGAACGTCAACCCTGAGAGGGAGTGAGGGGCCCCCATGGTAAGAGGGGCGGGGCTCAGGCTGTAGCGAAACATTCTGAGATGGGGGGTGGGGTCTGAAGGTGAGAGGCCACCACTCGGAGTCACAGAAACACGAAAGCAATGAATGTGCAAACAGAGGACCAAGACACAGAGGACAAAAAGGGCTGAGTACAAGTTTCTTCTGCTACAGACTGAGTGGTATCTAACCATCTAGAAATCATGGGGAGAAGGAGCTTCAAAGAAATTCTAGTATACAGATGGTAGATGGGAATTTGAAAGACAGTACCCAGTGAAAGGGTCAATGATCTTTTCTCTATTTGGTGTGTTGTCATTACTTCAGTGTAGTAAAGGGCTTTCATAGGTTCACCCAATCTTATTTTTATTATATACCTCTTAAGCAAAAGTTCTCCTGCTACAGGGATTTTCAAAAACCTAACTCAAAGGGCCTCAAGAGTTTGTATCAGTTTCCTCTTCATGCCCTACACTGTGTACAGTGTAAAAACACTTGGAATTTAAGAGCTAGAAGGAACTTTAACATTCTTTCTGACAAAATGCCTCACTTAAGATGAGAAAACAGAGACAAATCCTGGGCTCTTGCTGGTATTCACTGAAGGGGAGAGTGAATGAGGTCTTTCCTCAGGTACCCTTGGGAAAGAACCGAAGCTAGAACCCTTGTTTGTCCAGCTGCCTAGAAGTCAGTTCCCTTTCCACTCTGTGGCCTTGGTTGTCTCTAAGGCATTTTTCAGTCGGAGGAGAGAAAACACTTGCTCCACAGGCCCATTTATGAATAAACGTGTAAGCAGTCTGACAAAGCAGTGGGTCCCGGAACACAGTCTGCTTCATCAGAATTCTTCTTTGTCTCTAAAGGGCTCCCCCCCGCGCCCCTATTTCCTAATGTAATATGCACATTCAATTACTAACTGCTAACTTTAGATGAAAATTATATGAAATCTGAAAACCATAGGTTTGATATATGCTTTAGCATTTCCTATATAAGCAGGAATTCCCAGGAGCTACTACATTTTCAAGGAAGGCTGAAATTTAGTTTCACAGAAAGGAAAGGCTAGAAGGAAGAGACTAACCAAAGGGTTTTCCCCAACAGTTGAAATAAGCCAAAGGGCACATAACCCTTAGACATGATTGAACAAATCTCTGTAAGGGCAAAGTGGCTTTGGAAAACCATTTTCTTTAATTATAGAACATCGTTAATAAAATGAGAATGGTAATAGCATCTGTTTTTCAGGACTGTTTCAAACATCAGTGTTTATTTATGGGGACTAAATATCTATTAGTGAGATCTTAAATGTTTTAGCTTCCACTGTAAAGGAGGATTCTTCAAACGCTGTGCCAACCTGTACTTATTCAGAGCTCTTGCCACCAAACCAAATCTCCTTTTTCCCTTCTCAAGCAAATTTATGTCCAGTCCAGTTTCCCGAAGCCCTATCTTTTGTCCAGTTATCAACTATAAACTACTTGAATATTCTGAATCTATCATAGAAAAGAAAAGAAGCCTGCTGCCACAATACCAATGCAAACAGCAGAAGAAATGGACATCCACCTCTATGGGCAACACTAACAGCCAACCCCAGAAGCTCGGCTGTTGTGACGTGTCTTCCAAGGTCTCAGATCAATTCTCTAGAGCCAAAGAAGTGAGTCAAAGAGCCAACCACAAGGGCCCTGCACAATCTTAACTGGATCCTTCTAATTATGCCTGAATTTTTATGTTTATACTTATGTCATCTCCCCCATACTTTAGTCCCTTATTTTCTTAAGAGTATTAACTTTTAAAGAAAGAGAGAGAGAGAAAAGGAACAAAAGCAACAACATATCAAGCTTACAAAACGTAGAAGCAAAATATGAAACAGGGGCTTCCCTGGTGGTGCACTGGTTGAGAATCTGCCTGCTAATGCAGGGGAGACGGGTTCGAGCCCTGGTCTGGGAAGATCCTACATGCCGCGGAGCAACTAGGCCCATGAGCCACAACTACTGAGCCTGCGCGTCTGGAGCCTGTGCTCCACAACAAGAGAGGCCACGACAGTGAGAGGCCCGCGCACCGCAATGAAGAGTGGCCCCCGCTTGCCGCAACTAGAGGAAGCCCTCGCACAGAAACGAAGACCCAACACAGCCAAAATAAAATAAAATAAAATAAATAATAATTAAAGGTGCTAATAATTAAGAAAAATATCTTTAAAAACAAATATGAAACAGAAGATCACAAAGGATGGGAGGGGGTTGATGGAAATATACTCCTGTAAGAATCTTACACTGTTCATGAGGCAATGTAATTTTCACCTGAAGATAAACTGTGATACATTAAAGAGGCGTATTATAATCTCTAGAGCAGTGCTTGGCCAACAGAAATATTCTGTGAGCCAGATACACAATTTTAAATTTTCTAGGAGCCACCATTAAAAAATAAATAAAAAGAAACAAATGAAATTAATTTTAATAATATGTTTATATCATATCAATATATCAAAAATATTATCATTTCTACATGTAATCAATTCTTCATAATCAGGTGTGTGTTTTAAATTTACAGCACATCTCAGTTTGGATTAGCCACATCTGAAGTACTTGTTAGGCACATGTGGTCAGTGGCTACCACTGGGCAGAGTAGCTCTAGAGCAGGGATCAGCCAACTTTTCTGTAAAGGAACAGATAGTGAACATTTTGAGTTTTGTGGGCCACACAGTCTCTGTCACAACTACCCAAATCTGCCATCGTAATGCAAAGCAGTCAGAGGCAGTATGTAAATTAATAGGCACTGCTGTGTTCCAATAAAATTTTATAAAAACATGTGGGCCTGATTTGGCCTATGGACTACAGTTTGCCAACCATTACTCTGGAGCAATGACAAAAAATAACACAAAAGCGTATAAGCAAAAAGTTGACAGGGAAGATAATATGGGAGGCTATAATATCAGTAAGTACTAAATAACACACAATTCATCCAAAAAGCGACAGAAAACAGAAGGACACAGAACAAGCAGGACAAGTAGGAAACAAATACCAAGATGGAAGACAGGCTCACCTGTATCATTAATTAGATTAAGTATAAAAGGCGGGGATTGTCAGAGTGGATAAAAAAGCAATACTCAACCATAAGCTGTTTATAAGAAACCTACTTTAATTATAAAGACAAATAAGTTGCCAGTAAAAGGCAAACACCTACAAGAAACAAGAGTGGTTATGTTAATATAGGACACAATAAACATCAAAAAAAGGTTATTTCTAGAACTGAAGAGAAATATTCCACAATGATAAAAGGGGCAATTCATTAAGAAGACATAACAATCCAAAATGGGCATATACCTATCAAAAGAGTTTCATGAAGCAAAAATTGATATAATTAATGGAGAATTAAATCCACAACCATAGTTGGAGATTTCAATACCACTCTCAGTAGCTGAAAGAAAAAGTAGAAAACCACCCCCCCAAAAACCCCCAACAACAACAACAAAAAACCCCTAACCCACAATCAGTAAAGATATAGAAGAGCTGAGCAAAACCATGAACCAACATAACTTAAAATGATATTAATGGAATATCACACTCACTCAAGTCCACACAGAACAACATGCACCAAGACAGACCACATGTCAGTCCATAAAATAAGTCTCAATAATTATCAAAGAAGTTCTAAATAACTCATGTGTTACAGAAGAAAGCACAAGAGAAATTAGAAAATATTTTGTAATAGATGACAGTGAAAAGACAACACATCAAAATACGTAGAATGCAGTTAAGCAAAAACTAAAGGAAAATTCACTAGAAAAGAAGAAACATAAAATCGAGGAGTTAAGTTCCCACCTTACAATGGGAGAATAACATATTAAATCCAAAACTATTAAATTCAAATAAGCAGAAGAAATAATAAGAGTATAAATAAATGAAAAAGCAAGACACAAATATAATAGAGAAAAACCAATGAAGTTAAAAGTTGTTCTTAGAAAGAATTAATTGATAAACACCTAGCAAGGAAAAGAGAGAAAACACAAATTACTAGTATTAGGAATTTTTAAAGGGACATAACTATAGATCCTACAGATACTGAAATTATAAGGGAGTATTTTGAGCTAATAATTTTATGCTAACAAATCTGACAACTTAAATAAAATGGAATATTCCTTGGAAAACCAAATTACTAAAAGTAATACAAGAAGAAATAGAAAAGCTAAATAGTCCCATATCTATTAAAGAAATTGAGTTCATAATCAAAAACCTTTCCATAAAAAACTCTTATGCCCAGATGTCTTCACTAGTAAACCCAACCAATAATTTAGGAAGAAAAAAAAAAGTCCTATACACACTGTCACAAAATAATAGAAGAGGAACTTCTTAACTATACTAGTTTTATGAGGTCAGCATAATCCTGAAACAAAACTTGACAAAGATGTAAAAAAAGAGAAAATTACAATCTAATATTCCTCATCCTCATGAACAAAGATAAAAAAATATTTAACAATATATTCAAATCCAACATGTAAAAAGGATAATACATCATGACCCAGTGGAATTTCTCCCAGGAATGCAAATCCAATTAAGCATTCAAAAACCAATCAATGTCATGCAAAATACTTATAAAGTGCAAAAACCATATGACAATTTTAAAAGATACAGAAAAAGCATCTGAAAATACCCAACATCTATTCATGATACAAAGTCTTAGCAAACTGGAAATGGAGGGGAACTTTCTCATCCTGAAAAAAGACTTGTATGGACAACCTAAGAATTATAGTTCAAGGGGAAACACTGAACTAACTTCCCCTCTCTAATACTGGAAGCAAGGCAAGGATATCTACTCTTCCCACTTTAACAATATACCAAAGGTGCTAGTTGGTACAATAAAGCAAGAAAAAGAAATAAAAGACATAAAGATTGGAAAAGAAATAAAACTGTGTAAATTAAAAACTCTGCAGAATATTAAGAAAAAACCCAACCTATCAGAATAAGTGAATTTTAAAACGTTGCAGGATACAAGGTCAATATACAACAATTAATTATATGTCTATAGAGAAGCAGCAAACAATTTGAAAATGAAACTTAAGAAACAATTCCATTTCTGATAGCATAAATAAGATAAATATTTAGGGGAAAATTAACATAAGACATATAAGACTTCTACAGTAAAAACTATAAAACAGGTCTAGTGAAGAAAGACAAGATTGTTCTAAAATTTATGTGGAATACAAAGGATCTAGAATAGTCAAAACAATATGAAAAAGAACAATGTTGGAGGGTTTATGCTACCTGATTTTAAGACTTACTATAAAGTCAGAAAAAAGAAAGTGTGGTATTGGCATAAGAATAGTATAAAAATGAGTGGAACAGAAGGGTCCAGAAATAGATCTAAACATACATGGTCAATTTATTTTTGACAAAAGTGCCAAGTTAATTTAACAAGGAAAGAAAAGTCTTTTTAACAAACGTTGCCAGAACAACTAGATATCCATATGGAAAAAACTAAACCCTGACTCCTATCTCATACAAAATTAATTTGAAATGGGTCAGACTTAAATGTAAAAGCTAAAACTATAAACCTTCTAGAAGAAAGGTTTCTAGAAAATCATTGTAACCTTAGGTAGGCAAAGTTTTGGAGTGGGGAAAAAACCCACTAACCATTAACAAAAAAAAGTCAACAGGACTTCATCAACATTAAAAATATCTGCTCATCAAAATACATCACTAATAAAATGAATATACTACCCCAGACTCAAAAAATGTATCTGCAGCACAAAGGATGTGTATCCAGAATATATAAAAGAACACCTACAAATCTACAGTAAAAAGACAAACAACCTAATTAGAAAATGGGCAAGCGACTTAAATATCCACCTCAAGCAGAAGCTTTTGAATGGTCAAGAAGCACACAAAAAGGTGGTCAACAAGAGAAATGCAAATTAAAATCACAATGCAGTATCATCTTATATCTTCTAGAATGGCTAAAAAAGACTGACAGCACTAAGTGTTGTCAAGGATGTGGAGCAACTGGAACTTTCATATAATACTGGGGGAGTATAAAATGGTACATCCACTTTAGAGAACTGTTCGGTTGTTCTTATAAAGTTTAACATACATCTATCCTAAGAACCAACAATTCTAATCTTAGATATTTACTCAACAGAAATGAAAACATATGCCCACAAAAAATTTTTTATAGAAATGTTCATAGCAGCCTGATTTATAATAGTCCCACCTGGAAACAATCCAAATGTCCACCAACAGGAGAACAGGTTAAGGCTGTATATTCATACAATGAAGTAATACTGAATAATAAAAATTAACGTACTTGGGCTTCCCTGGTGGTGCAGTGGTTAAGAATCCGCCTGCCAATTCAAGGGACACGGGTTCAAGCCCTGGTCCAGGAAGATCCCATATGCCACAGAGCAACTACTGAGCCTACACTCTAGAGCCCGAGCGCCGCAACTACTGAAGCCCACGTGCCTAGAGCCCATGCTCCACAACAAGAGAAGCCACCACAATGAGAAGCCCGCGCACCGCAACGAAGAGTAGCTCCCGCTCACCGCAACTAGAAAAAGCCCACGCACAGCAAGGAAGACCCAACGCAGCCAAAAATAAATAAATGAATAAATTTATTAAAAAAAAATTAACGTACTCCTGATACACACAACATTAAGGATGAATTTCAAAAACAGGTTAAATGAAAGAAGCCAAACATAATACCAACTGATTCCATTTTTTATAAATTCCAAGAATAATCAAAATTAATCCACAGTGATAGAAATTTGAAATAGTTGCTTAGGACAGTGGGGGCTTGGAGTTGCCTGAAAAGGGGCACAACAAAATTTTGAGGCGGGAGATAGAAATGTCCTACATCTTGCTTTCAGTAGTGGTCACCTGTGTATATGTAACTGTTAAAACTCTTTGAACTAAACATTTTAGATCTGTACATTTTATTATATGTTATAATATGAGGTATGTTAATTATAACTCAATTTTAAAAATCTCTAAAAAACCACTTAAAAAGTAGGGAGGGCAATCCAAAATATTAACAGTGGTTGCTTCTGGGTGGTGGGATTATGGCTAATTTTTTCTTTGTTAATTCACACTTCTCTCTGCTTTACAATTTTCTATAAGGAACTCCGCCCCCTCCCACCCGTTTTCTATACCTATGTTTTAGACTTTCACAAAGATTCTAAAATATCACCAGCATTTATCTTCTGAAAGTAGGAATACAGGTAAGTAAAGGAAGTGTGTATCAAGTTCTCTTTCTACAGCAGGCATGTGGTGCAGTGTCTACGTGGGATATGAAAGGGGTTCAGAAGCTCAGCCAGAAGCAACGTGGCAGCCTGGGAAGAGGAAGAGATCAGACGGAAGAGTTCACCTCTGACCCTGGCTTTCTTACTGAATGGTGGGCAAGTCATAGAGCCCCTGTTTCTTCGCCCCTAAAATGGGAGTAAGATGTATCCCCTTCTCTGTCTCATCAGGGTTTTGTGAATGTTAACTGAAATGGTCTATATAGCACAGAAGGAATTAATGGAGTAGTAACTTCTGATATTATTTGAAAAGTTAGAAAAAAGTCTCTCTCACAAGTCAGATTTACTACTTACAGTCCTATAAGAAGCAGCGAGAACAGCTTTGCTAGAACGACGCTGCCCTTTCAAATCGACAGCCAAGAACTCTTACCTATTGGCTTGGTAACAGTGATTCTGCAAAGCATAGGAGATGCACTGCGTGTTTAACCGCTTTCTCTCAACCTCCTTCCAACTATCTTCTGTCCACTTTCTCTTGATCTGCTTCTCCTCATGCTTTGTCCCCACATATTCAGCATAGGTCTGGATCCGATAGCTCTCTGCATATTTGCTGGTATTGACAGCTACAAGGAAAAGAAAAAATCCTTATCAAAGAGTCTGGCCTAGCCCCAGGATGTCACTTCGGAAAGATGGCCTGAGGGAGTCAAAGGAGCCCTGGGGTGAGGTCTGCACTCCCAACCCCGCTCGACGTTTAGAAGCCAGGTGGCCTTGGGAATGTCCCATAGGCTCTCCACATCTGAGTTTTCTCACCTGGAGAAAAGACGGTCACTGCTCCTCAATCTCCCTCACAGTGTGAAAATGCTCTGTGAACTATTAAATAACCAGAATGATGTAAGCAAAACGTTAATTTTTGGAATATTTGCAGGTAACATTACAGTCTGAAAATTACTCCTTTTCAGAGTAAGAAAATGAAAAACAAAACAAAACCACTAAGGGAAAACTGCAAACCCTCACTTATTCTGTTAAAAATAAAGATGACAAGAAAAGCAATGCTGACAGCAGTGCTGATCACTGTGTCAAACACCGAAGGTCTACCATACGTCTGCGTCCGGTGCTTTGCGTACATCATGTCTTATCTTCACAATGCGTTTGCAAGGCAGAATTGGCTTTATTGAATATGAGAAAGCAGGTGCACAGAGGTCGGGGGGATTACTGCAGGCCGCACCGTGGGCCAGCGGCAGTGCTGGGCGGCAAAACCAGGCTGCTTCGACCCTAAGGTCACACTTCGGCACTTCACTTTGGACTCTGCAGATTCAAGATATTCCCACAGTACTTGAGACCTGCCTCTTCTCCTTCTGCTTTGAAAGCCTGCTAATTCTCTGTACTGTGCCTCTGGCAGGAGTCCTTGAAAACTAGAGCTTGTTCCCTCTTTGGTGTTAATGCCTGACTAAGGCCGGGTCCGTCTTGCTGCCTCCTTCTCGGAGGGTGGGGGATGGAACGTGCAAGTGGCCCGGGAGTGAGGACCCACGGAAACCGGGAGGCTGGGCCCCCATGTGCTGGCTCCAGCTTCTGCAGTGTGAGCACACACTCCCCGGCCCACTATCACTGCCACTGGTTATTACCCACACTAGCAGCAAGACCATAAGGGCTGGGCCATGCTGGCAGGGGCTGCCAGACTTGGGACCCGGGCAGCTGCAAAAGCACTGTGACGTCTGAAATATCGAGTATACCCACTTGTAGCAAAGTTCTTGGATCAGAATAGTTCCCAGTAAATATTATGTAAATGAAGCATGGTAGAATGCAGCAAGAGGTGACGGACACACCAGAACTGGACAAGGGACTCCAGTACTTCAGAGACCTTAAACCACAGGGAAAGACAACTGGATGAGAGGCAGATACTCCCCACATACCCAGCCCCTGACACTTTCATCTTCACTCCAAGTGGACCAGATCTGCCTAAAACTTCTCAGCACAATAGGAGTTTATAGAATGTCATGCCCTAAATGTTTAGCCATCTAAAGAGCAAAGCAAAATAAAACAACAAAAAGAAAAATAAGAAAAGACACCCACTCTTATTATGCACCCCAATGTTCATTGCAGCACTATTTACAATAGCCAGGTCATGGAAGCAACCTGAATGCCCATCGACAGACGAATGGATAATGAAGATGTGGCACATATATACACTGGAGTATTACTCAGCCATAAAAAGGAACAAAACTAGGTCCTTTGTAGAGACGTGATGGACCTAGAGACTGTCATACAGAGTGAAGTCAGAAAGAGAAAAACAAATATCGTATATTAACGCATATATGTGGAACCTAGAAAAATGGTACAGATGAACCAGTGTGCAGGGCAGAAATAGAGACACAGATGTATGTAGAGGACAAACGTATGGACACCAAGGGGGGAAAGTGGCGGGGGGGTGGGGGGGTGGGATGAACTGGGACATTGGGATTGACATATATACACTAATATGTATAAAATGGATAACTAATAAGAACCTGCTGTATAAAAAAATAAAATTCAAAAAAAATTTTTTTTTTACTAAGAAGTTTGCTGTACTTTTCAAATATTCACTCTAGAGTTTAACAGGAAAAAAAGAAAAGAAAAGAAAACAACCCTAAGGGTATTAAAGAACTTTCACATTATCCCAAGGAAGTAGATTGAGTTAGTGAAATGTAAGCTCAAAACAGCATATGCTCTGACTCACTAGAAGGAGGGAAACAGAAAGTACCCAGCTCTGCAGATACACTATCGACCAAAGTCACTCAGATCAGAGAACCACAGAAACAGGATTCTTTCTTTAAAATCTTACTCCTCAGGACAGTTACTCTTCTTGCTTTCAACGGACTACACTTTTGACTTTCTTGGCTCATTTATCTAACCGCCCCACAATCTGTATACCCAACAAACATCAACCATCCGTGCCTCTGTCTAGCAGCTGCTCACTGGGTGTCTGTCCCAGGGACGATGCTAGATATTTGGTAAAACAAGACACAATTTCCACCCTCTTGAGCTCACCCTGTCACATGCAAGCTTTATGCAGTTTCCTGTAAGCTTGAGACTACCTACTAAAACAGGTTCATCTATCAATGCAATACATGAGAACCCACAGATTCTACATGATTATTCTGTCCCGATCGTTGGCAAATGAGCATCTCCTGGATTTTCCTCTTTAAGTTTCATTCCTTACTCAGGCAGGCTGATTCTGAAGTGTGCCCCACAGGGATGACATGTGCAATAATGTCTCTCTCGAGTTTAATTTGGATTACCAAGTAAAGGAGTAGGCTTGAGTCAACATTCCTCCTGAAAGCAGAGGTGATGATAGGGTCATAAAGGAGCCAAGATGATCTACTTAACAGCATTTGATTGTTTCCAGTAATTTAGCTCTCAGCCCCATGGACAAATGTTTCAGAAATTCCCTAACCATGGTGGGGAATTTATCTGAGCACATTTGGAATTAGGATCAGTTAAAGGGGGAAACAAATAACAAGCCACTTTCCACGGCTGGCCTTCACATGGCAATAATTTACCAGCATTCCTTCAAGTCCCAGCAGCTTTGCAGCTCTCGGCCTTTAATCTGGAAGCCAAGCTCTGGCCCAGAGCCACCCTTCTAATGGATGAATCAGCAAAATGAATTGGCTGTCAGCTGTGTCCTCCAGTGATTCCAGCTCGCCTGTCAGAAGCAGCGTGGCGCAGGCAGCTTGGTAACACCAACCTTTTCCAAATTTGTCAGGAAAATGATTCAAGGCCATCTTTCGGCCATGCCACTCTGTGAAAGCCGCTACAAAACCAAACACGGTGAAGGCCCTTCCTGGTTCCTTGTGGGTGAGTGAGAGCAGTTCCTCTCCCACAGTCTCACCCACCCATGGCTTCACTGTGCCGGGTCCGCTGTCTCGACACTTTGTGCATTTAATCTTCACAACCACCCCATGAGGAAGAGATGTTCTAGTCATCACACAGATGAAGAGACTGGGCATCAGGGGAGCCGAGCAGCTTGCTTATGGTCTCATAGGGTGAGCATCAAGGCTGGTTTGGAACCAAGACGTGACTTTTTTCTAAAACATAACACTGCCACAAGTCTGATATATATATTTGTGTATATTTATGTGTCCATTTAGATGGACGATTATCTTATAAAATGCTTCCTTTAGAGGAGTTTTAAAGAACTACTTAAAATGTTGAGTTTTTTTTCTAAAAATGTAGACCCTTCCATTACTGTCAAGCAAAAAATCTCTCCAACTAAGTTGAGAGATACATAATGTTCATGGACAAGAACACTTAACAGAAGACATAGAGTCCTTCCTAAATTTACCTCTAGATTTAATGCAGTTTCAGTTTAAAAAATTCCAACGTTTTAATAAAACAATGAAAAAATTTTAAATGAGATTAAAAAAAAAAAAATCTCAACAGAACACAGAGCAGTGGTAGCCAGGGACCGGGGGAGGAGGTCAACCGCCAAAGGGATGAGGGAATTCTGGGAGTGATGGAACTGTCCTGTATCTTGATTGTGGTGGAGGTTACATGATGATGTGCATTTGTTAAGATGAAGACCTGGGCAACAGAACAGTGTATATTTCACTGTATATAAATTACACCTCAATTATTCTGTGGAATTTGAAAGGTTGATTCCAAATTTTAAAGGGAAGACAAATGGCCAATGATAGCCCAAACATTTCTGAAGAAGAATAAGGAAGGGGGACTTGCCTTGATAGCTAAAAAAGCTTATTGTAAACCTGTAGTACTTAAGACAGTGTAGTAATGGGACAGAGATAAACAAACTGACCAGTGGTACAGAAGAACCTAGAAACAGACCTATGCATCTGTGAAACTTTGATTTTTGACAGAGGCAGCATGACACTGTGCAAAAGGAAAAGTTGGAAAAATTGTTTATCCACAGGAAGAAAAAAAGAAATTGGATTCTTACTCACACCAGGCCAAAAAATCAACTCCAGATGGATGAAGCACTTAAATGTCAAAAGCAAACTTTGAAAACTTGAAAAGAAAATAGAAGTGAATATCTTCCGGAGCTTGAAGTAGGAAAGAATTTATGAAGATACAAAAAATGTTAAGCATTAAAAAAAAGATCAATAAGTTTGGCTACATTAATACGAAAACTTCTGTCCACCCGAAGACACTTTAAAGAGAGAGAAGACAATCTACACACTGGGAGAAGATATTTGTGACACATACAACTGATGGAGGATTAGCACCAGAATACATAAAAATGCCTACAAATCAGTAAGAGAACACCTAACAGAAAAATGGGCAAAAGACACGAAAAGCATTCATATCGTTTCACAGAAAAGGGAGCATATAACGCCAATAATTATATAAAGAGTTGCTCAACCTCAGGCAAAGGCAAATTAGGAGCACAATAAGATATCATTTGGTAGATCTGTAGAGGGAAAGGGAGAGGGAGAGGGAGGGGGAAGGGGGATGGGGGGAAGGTGAGGGGAAGGAGAGAGTGGGGGAGAGAGAGAGGGAGAGAGAGAGAGAACCAAAAAAGCAAGAAAATGATGAGCATGACTTTCAGAAGAGTGACTGCCACCCACAGGGGATAGGGGGGATGGGATGGGGAGGAACAACAGGTAAATGTAATTTGTTAACAATATTTTAGCTCTTTGGTTGAGTGGTGGTTTCACAGATGTTCATGACATTTTAAACAAATTGTTTAGTTTTGCTGTTGTTTTACACTGTCCAACTCCTAAGGGCCATTTCTGAGACTAAGTTAGAAGGGCTCTGTAAGACGAGGTAAGAGTTACTCCCGTTTCAGTGTCTTCAGTGATAAGGAGGTGTCCCTGAATGGTTCGTGTGCTGCAAACAATCACAGCTGCTGAAACGCCAGGCTTCTCAGCCCTTCCAAGGGAGGCTGAGGACATTTGTGCAGCCTGGTTATTAAGCGGCTGCAATCACTTTACTGCAGCAACTGCTGGAGGGGGTGGGGTGGGGGGAGCATCAGGAAACTTCAGAAGCAGTCACACACCGTTAGTCCTGCATTTTCTGCAGTGTCTACCCTCAGCCAACATCAGGTTCTCAGTCAGTTTCTAAGGGAATTACCTATAATGCTTATCAATCCAATGGTTACAAGAAAGAGAAATATTTATTGGTTACTTATTCTGCCAGGTATGGAAAAATCCTGTAAGGATTATCCTGACTCTATAGATAAGGACACTGAAGCTCAGAAGAAGTGACTAGTTCAAGGTCTCAAAGATGACAAGTGTTGGGATCCAAACCAAAGCTACATTCTTTTCATGACACCATGTGCACTGGAAGGGTCCCAGACCGTGTCATTTAGAGTTAACACAGGCAAATGCCTCTGTCTGCAAGAGACTGAGAGTCTGTCCACCTCTCCATACAACAGTTATGTAAAAAGCAGAAGGAATCTCTCCGTGATAACCTGGTATGTTAACTGCCCACCCGAAGTGACGTGTGCTGACAGTGGCCTCTGCCAGCTTTGCAGACTCAAACCCTACACCCTACCCACCAACGTGTGCTTTAATGCTCTACGGTGCCCACTTCTGACACCCTTCATGACCTCTCCTGACCCCTCCCTCAGCCGCCAGCCTGGGGCCCTGCACCACTGTGCCCTCATTCTGGGTTTTCACCCCACACCAGGAGGGCACCAAACATCGCTTTGTGTTTGCTTGTTTATTTACATGTGAACATACCAGATTCAGAAGTTTTCTCATATTCCATATAATTTGATCAACTTTGGGTTTTCAACAGCATGACCATTTTTTGACTTTTACCAGAGAGAGAATGGAGGGTTTTATCTCAGATTCTACGGGAGAACTAACTTTACAAAAACACTCAACCTTGATAACGGTCACTAGGAACATTTGCCTGTGTTCAAAAAAACTGATCTTGGGTGTACCTCCCCTCAACCCACCCAAGGAACTAGGCGGATACTAAGGTGCACACAGAAATCGGCGGTCTGTCAGAAGCACGTGCAGTACTGCTATTTCCAGGGTGCCCAAGAGGTGAGAGTGTGCAAGCCCGACCAGGAGATGACAGCCCTATTTTACCCTTGCCAGTCCATCCTCTTCTATAAAACCCTGCAGAGTCTTCAAGATAAAGTGCAAACCTGCTAGAGGACATCAGGGCCTTTAGCTTGGTCCGGCCCTCACTTCAACGCTGACTCTTTCCCCACGTTTACCCAGGCGCTCTTGGGGGAAGGGACCTTGGCTTATTCATCTGTGTAGTGCCTGGGCTCTACCATGGTACTTTGGCAGGAATTTCATCTGACATTGTGGAAGGAGGGAAGAAACACAGCTTTTGTACCTGCTGTCAGCTTGTTTCTACTCAAGAGAAGAAAGCCAGAACCAGGATACATATTCACAACATCTTCAGTGAAAAATTCCATGAGGAAGGGTGGCTCAGCAGATGAAGAGCCCTGGGCTGGAAACAAGAAAAGCTGGCTCTGACTCTGAAGGGCAGGCTCCCTTGGGCGGAGCAGTCCGTGCACATTGCCACACCTGAGCCTCACAGCAACGCTGGGAAAGAAATGGCAACGGCCCTTGACAGCAGACTCGGCAAGGCCAATGCACCTGCCCCGGGCACACGGTCAGGACCCAGGGCTTGTGAGTCCTTGTCCCTTGTTCTTCATACATTGCATACTTACCTAATAAAGGGTTGCTTGTTTGTTTGTTTGTACAGTACTAAGGCTAGGGAATTCCCTGGCGGTCCAGTGGTTAGGACTCCGCACTTTCACTGCTGAGGGCCTGGGTTTGATCCCTGGTCGGGGAACTAAGATCCCACAAGCCTTGCACCGCAGCCAAAAAAATAAATAGAAATAAAATAAAGTACTAAGGCTAAAGAGTGAAAACTCAGGCACATGAAAGAGATCCAAGCGCTATCAAGAGCACAGCGGAAATAATGGAGTAAGAGGCAGAAGGGAGCTGGGTTCATTCACTTCTGCTTTCCCCAAGCCTCTATCACAGCACCTGACATATAGGAGACACTCAGGAAAGCAAATGCACTAAGGCCAAGGGAGCAAGCTCAGGCCACGATGCTTAAAAAGATGTGAAGGACAGAGTATGAGAGCAAGAACGGCTGAGCGTTCACAGAACCGGGCCCGTACCCCCCGGCACTGAGTGCTTGGCACCGTGCGGGCAGCTGCTGTGAGCCCTGTGACGGATAAGGACCAGAGCAAACTCAACAGGTGCCCAGAGAGGAAGTGGGTCCCGTCCTGGTTCCTCCACATACAAGTCACGCCTACGACTCCATGCCCCCTCCACGTCACCCCCTCAGTCTGCTCACGGCTCCCACACCTCATTTCACCTCACGGTCTCTAATTAAGGCCAAGGAAGTGGATGGGAATTCCCTGGCGGTCCAGTGGTTAGGGCTCCACGCACTCACTGCCGAGGGCCCAGGTTTGATCCCTGGTTGGGGATCTAAAATCCCACAAGCCATGCAGTGTAGCAGAAAAAAAAAAGCCAAAGAAGTGGAGATGAAAACACTCTCCACAAACTGGACAAAGGCTGACATGTAGACATGGTGACATTTACTTAAAATCTACGCAAAGGGAGGCAACGAAGTCAAGTGGGAAAACCACAGGTTCCGAGGCCACAGTGGCCTAGGTTCAAATCCTGCCCCGATCTTAACCTGCCTGAGGCAAGTCACCTGCCTCCCTGGGCTTCCCTTTCTTTATCCATAAAACGGGCATATCTACCTACCTCATAAAGCTATTAGGAAGGGCAGAGAGTACGTACGCAGAGCTCTCAGCACAGGGCCTGGCACACGGTAGGTGCCTAAGCAACGAGGCTATGGCCGTTAGATCACAAAATATATAGTTCAGACTAAAAGAACGGTGTCTAAGCCACATAAGATATTCTACAGCGAGACAGATTCAGCGAGCTGTAGAGCTCATCACACACTGGGGGGTGAGAAGTGAGGGGGGCCTCACAGACCTGAGTCTGCAAAGCTCACGCGATACTGCTATCGTTTAGAATTGGGGTCTTTCCCACGCAAAAACGTGGAAATAAAGTGGAAAATACAGGAACCGATACGTCAACCATACTGGACAAGTATAAAATCAAAAAGTCTGAACTATAATTTTTAAAAATTGAACTGAGACCAAAATTAGTCAATTAATTTTCACTAACTCTCCTGGCAACACCACAGTCCGCTTCTGAAACGTGCATCTCATTCATTCATCCCACAAACACTGCCTCCAGGTACTGTGCTGGGCACCGGCGCGTGGAGGAAGGGAAGAGACGGTCCCTGCCCGGAAGAAGCTTACAATCTAGAGGAGGAGGAAAGGAACAGCAGGGAGGCAGGAATCGAGGTGAGAAAGGATGATTTCAGCACGAGGAGGAGCAAGAGGTTGACTGTGGGAAGAAGCTGCTGCTTAAGCTCTCGCTCCCACGGCCTCTGCCACCTGCCTCCGCTTTTACTGAAGGGTGTCACCAAGGAGCACTGCTCACATTAACCAGCCTGGGTGGTTTTTTTCTTTTTTCTTTTTTCTTTTCATGGTTCCCAGCTGAAAAGTCGATTAAGAAGAAATAAAGCTACCATTTATTGAGTACTTACTATATATAAGAGCTGTGCTGACTGCTTTACAAACAAATGTATTTAGTTCTCGCTTGTTCATTTATTCACCCTTCCACCTGTTTGTGAACACAGACACTAATGTATGAAATTCTCACTTGTTCATTTATTCATCTCTCCATTCATTCATGAACAAACACACCATCCTCTATGCATGGGCAACTGGGGCTGAATCAGGGACCTGGTCCTTGTATTCGCCGGGAGGGAAGGACAGGGCACAGAGCCTCACACGTGTGCTGAGGGTTAGAAAAGCGCTCTGGAGTTTCCAGCGGGAGCTAGCTGGTCAAGCCCAGGACACAGAGACTGTTTCCCTAAGGAAAAGACATTCAGCCTTTCCTGAGACTGAAGGCTGCGAGAGCAGACAGTGTCAAAGACACTGGGGGTAGGGAAGCGTGTTCCAGGCAGAAGGAACACGGAGTGACCTGAGTGAGGGGAGACAGTCTTGACTGAGGAACTGAAACACGACCTTAACAGTGGAGACTAAAGAGGGAGCGGGGAGGACCTGAGGTGAAGCCGGAATGATGGACACACCCCCGAGGGCTCCGGCTAAGTGCAGAGGGAGCCACATGGGGTTTTAGTCACCAGGAGGGTGCGAGTGTGATCTGATGTGTGTTTCTACAAGATCACTGCAATTGAAGGGGAAAACAGGAATGGGAACGGAGAAAGCATGGAGTAAGAAAAGAAGTCCTAGTGGAACTCTGAGGAACAGCATACATTTAATCACCTTATAGATGGGGCGGGGGGAGCAGGCAGGGGAGCCTGGGACGCTGTGGGCCGAAGAGGAGGTGACTAACTTAGAAAGTCTGGGGCTGAGGAGCCCAGGAAGGAAGGATGGGTCAACGTACTGAGCAACCAGGCAAGAGGAGGCAAGGGCTCAGGAGCTTTATGGCACGGAGGTCACCAGGGACCTCAGCTAAATGAGAGGGCACGATGGCTAGGGTGATGAATCCAGACCACTGGAATCTGTAAAAGGAAAGAAATCATGGGGAGCAAAGGGAACTGGAATCTAGGAGTCCTTTTGAAAAGATGGATTAGCTTCGGCAGGTTTTCTCACTGTTGGAAAGAAGCAGCAGGTGGGCCTGGGGATAAGGGACAGCGAAAGGCCTGGAAAGGAAACGGGGCCCAGAGCACATGTGTGGGGCCCCACTTCCGAGAGAAGGGAGGACCAGGTGCAGAGCTTGATGAATCTGGGGTAGGAAGCCCCACCTGGAAGCCGGCTGTTTCCTGGGTGAAGGGGGTGGGTCTTCCTGAGAGCCCCAGAGCTGAGGCCGGGAGGACAGGAAGGGCAGAAAAGGCTGCGGAGCTGTGACTTACGAGGACCCAGCTGGAGACAGCGGCCTTCTAGGCAAAGTCACCAATCCACCCGTGCTCTTTTTCTCCTCAAAGCAACCCCACAAGGTGGGCAGGAACTCTATTTTTACAGACATGGAAACAGAGGCTGAGAGAGGTTGAGTAACCTGCAGAGGGCCAAGATAATGAACTGGCAGAGCTGGATTTGGATCCTCACCTCCCTGACTGTGACGCCAGGCTTCCCACGACGCTTTTCACCTGCCCCTCAAAGCTGGCAACACAGCAGCTGCTCGAAACCCAAGCCAGACAAAAAAAGGTTTTCACAAATGCTGACACAGCTCCTTAAAAGATGGGGTAGTGATGTGCAGGAGGTAAGAATGACTTTATGATGGAGTCAAACAGGAGCAGATGGAGTTCCAAAAAGTTTAGAATTGAGAGTCACTTAAAAAAAAAGACAGAGAATACCTTTTTTTGTTTTTTAAATAAAGACGAAAACACACAACTCAAAATAGGGAGCTGGGAAGCAATTCCATACTTAACGGTCTTGACGAACTTGACAGACAGCTGAAAGACCTAAGGCAATTTGCAACATTCTTCACACTTCATGGGAAAAAATTAAGATTGATGTCTCAACTACACAGGAATAATTTAAAGTAAAATCAAAGATCTCCTCCTAGAATGTGCGAAATGGCAGATCCTAAATGTCAGGAACGCTGAATAAATTGTACTCTAGGGAAGACTAAACAGTACATGTTTTAGTTATACTATTTTATAACAGTATCTTTAAGGTCTACATATATCACAAAGGAGTACAAATAAATAATAATCATGGTTTACAGAGGGGTTACCATGCACCAGATGCTGTATTAGCTCTAATCCTAATATATTACCATATGTTCTATAATATCCTAATATATTAACCCTAATATATACTCTTTCATCTCTAATCGTACCTCTACAAAACAGCCCTATTTTGAGTATGACAAAACAGAGACCCAGATAGGTTAAGCCCCTTGCCTGACATCACAGTGTTGGACGGTGGAAAATGGCCAGATTTAACCCACTGCTGATACAACCTCCCCCTACACGGGTACCTTTCACGCTCTAAAGGCATACAGTGTCCAGTAGGTTTTAAGTTGCAACAGTGTCACCAAACAAGACCTATCTTTTCTAGGCAACCCACTCTGATGTTTCCTATTCTGTTTCTTTTCTCTCTTCTTTTTTATTCTGGCGTCAACTAGCACTGATTTTCTGACCCACTGATGGGCCATGACTCGAAGTTTGAAACAAGCCACAGCTCACTGACACCCACCATTCAAAGTGGCATTTCTGTGCGACAATGTGCTTTGTGTTCTAAAAGGTTAATCAACAAAAGAACTTTGAGGACACAACCTATTCACCAACCAGAGCCAGTGTGTAAACTGAACTGCTGGCTCGAGGTAGTGGCCGGGTCTGCAGTCAGAGTTAAGAAGGGTTCACTGGTTCTCGTTAGCGATGTTTCAGATGCCAGACACAAATATACACCAAATATAAATGTCCCCACATACACCAAGACAACACTTTTGGACTGTTAACCTTGGCAGTTTGAGCTGTTTATGAAGCAGTAAATCTGCCACAATATTAGTGCTATTGTGATAACACATAAATGCACCAACTTTTCTCCACGTCCCAAGACCATGTTTACAAAAAGCCTCACAGAGCAGCATATTTTCAGACATAAAGGTTTCAATAGGTGAAAAGCTTAAAGTCTGTTTGTGTATAAGCCAACCAGATACGGGAGATGATGTACTGCAATATTTACACTTTCATTAAATGTCTCTCTGTGGATGTTTTGATGTGGTTTTCATTTGATAAAAGAATTTACTTACAGCTCATGACTAGGCTTATTCATTAACCAAGTGAAACCCAGGAGGGAAGGAGGGGACCTGGGGAGAGAATGAGAATGACAGGCCTTTATCAGCCAGGCAGGGCTGAGCTATCTTACCTGCAGGGTGAGTCATTACCCCTGGGAAGGAGGGTATCAGTCCCCAGAAGCAAAGTGGCCTCTCCCAGCCTAGTAAGAAGGAGTCACAGAAATTCCATATAGACAACTCCGTCTATGGTTCTCGTTAACCCTTCTTTGCCACGCTACCAATCTGGAACCTCTCAGGGTTCTCATGATGGCACCATGATGCTACCTATGAAAAGAGCCCTCTTCCTAGTCCTGCCTTGTTCTCTTCCCCACTCCCCACCCCTGCAATACATCTAGAGATGCGGAACCCTCTGAAATCTACATCAAATGTGACTCGCCTCTTCAGTGTCTCCAGCACACCCCGCATGTGATTTGTTACCACCAAAAAGGTCAGGAAAAAATTGCCAACACAACCTCCTTTAACACTCAGGCCAGCCTCCTTGGTGCCTGCATGGAGCCTCACTGGCACTGTGTCCAGCCTCTATGGAGAGAGAATCGATTCATAACAAAAGCAACGAAATCTGCTCTTCAGACCACAGGTTGCCTTGGGACGATGCAAGGTATTCATTATAACCGGCAATGTCTGACTTCAGAAAAGTATACAGAAAGAATCACACGCTTCTCCAATGAGGAAATAAAGAAAGAATGACGAAGTTAGCCTTATTTTCCACATCAGTTTTACTCTTTGCCTTTGCTGACACTATGTGCCCAATGACTAATTTATTTCACTGGTGGGTTCTGTCTGTAGACCACACAGTAAAACCCTACAGATCACCAAACAGGCCAAAGGGGCAGCACAAAGCTGAGTAAGAATTACTTTGGTTTTTAAAGTCCCATCCCATCTTGGCTTTTAACATATTCATTCTACACTTGTATTATTTTTCTCCTTTTAAGTCACCAAACCATTTCCCTATAGGCTTCAGGAGTTTAGGAAGACTAATCCACCTCTTTATTTTCTTCATCCTTAAGTCTGTCTCCCTGTTATGGGAGGTGGTCGCTGCCATCATCAGTGGTCAGACCTACAGGCAGCATTCGGCTCTGACACAAGCACGTTAAGCTGCCAAAAGCAGCTGAAGCAGCTCAGTGTCAAACACATACATACACAGGAGAGTGGGGGATGGAAAGATAAGAGAGAGAGGGACGAAGAGAGGGTCAGAGAGAGGGACGAAGAGAGGGACGGGGAGAGGAAGGGGGAGGGGAGGGCATGCCTGCCTGAGAGGCGGCCAGAGAGTGAGCTTCTCCCATTCGGTGAGGAAGTGCTTTTAGAAGATGGCAACTCCCCAAATTCAGAGAAGTAACAAGTTTTTCACCACTCCTGAACACGTAAAGAACCTGTGAAATATTGTGCCAGCAGGAGAATAAGGCAGATTTTCTTTTTTAATTGATACTGGCATTGGTCAGCTTTCCTGTCTGAAGTTGTTAAGATCTCTACATTGTTCTGAACAGTCATTTTGTTTTCTACATCCTAAGGAGAAGTAAATGTAGATCTTTTTGTGTGTTTGGACATCCAATGGAAAATCGACTAGTTAGAAAAAGAGAGTCAAATGTCACATTTAAAAACACTTATATGAAAAAAGAAACTGGATACAGTGGCAAGTGTTGTTATACTGCTACACTTTAAAGCAGCGGTCCCCAACCTTTCTGGCACCAGGGACTGGTTTCATGGAAGACAATTTTTCCACGGACGGGGGTGGGGTGGGGGGTATGGTTCAGGCGGTGGTGCGAGCGATGGGGCGCGATGGGGCGCGATGGGGCGCGATGGGGCACGATGGGGAGCGGCAGATGAAGCTTGGCTCACTTGCCCGCTGCTCACCTCCTACTGTGCTGCCCGGTTCCTAACAGGCCAAGGACCGGGGACCTGGGGACCCCAGCTTTAAAGTATTTTGGAGTATTTTATAACATTACATCTTAAAATTCCCAATGGCTCAAGAGCTTCCGACAACACCAAAATGCTTAACACAAATTGGGAAATTGAAAAACAACTTTTGAAAGTCATGTACCGGTAGAGCAAAACACAGAATGCTTTCTGATTGATAAGGGAGCGTTCAGGGATTTTAAAGTACTCTCTACTTTTATTTTTCCCTAGAAAAATATTATCACCCTTTAAATGATAACTCTGCAGTCCCACATCTAATGCCTCTAACATAAGTAAAGTCTCATTTTAAAGCATGTAAACTTAAGTTTAATGAATGAATTTACTTATCCTGCCTTTGCATAGCATTATGCTATGATTTCAATGAAGAAAAATATGAGTATCTGATAGCAGCTTGCATGGGACAGAGCTGCAAAGCTCCACAAACCACGTTTCTGCAGGGCACTCACAGACAGACTGGTCCCGCACCAGGTTAGGGCAGCAGTTAGAGGCCTTCACCAACAGGAAATGCACAAGCCACACTTGCTTCTAAGGCTACAACTGGATCCTTCTGTCAAAACCAAATCAGCAGCACGGAGGTGCATGGCTATGTACAACACACTCAGTGAAACAGTCCACAGGTCTGACTCACAAATGAAACAATTTTGACTAATGTAAAAAAAGAACATGTTTTCAGTAACGAATCCCCCTCAGGACTTGATTTGGGAGGCAAACTGTCCAGCTTCTACCTTTAAATGATAGACAAATGAGAACAGAGGAGAGAGCGAATGTTAAGATTCAGGCAGAGGTGTGAAAAATAAAGGAGAAAGTCGTCTTTCAGAGCCAAGTTTATCTCCTACTCCGCCCTGAGTAGTCAGCCAAGAGCTGATAGAGGGCTTTCTCCTAAAGTAGGTAGAAAAAAATCCCCACCAGCTGGGGGTTGCCAGGCAACCTGCCACATTTTACTAAAGCAGGAGCAGTGAGAATCCCCAGCGGGCAGCTGGAATGCTGCGTAATGCCTTCTCCCAAGATCCAGGCGCACACTTGTCCCACAAGCCCACCCTGGGGCAGACGCACACATGGGGAACAGCTATCTGAGTGCAGCCTGAAAGTCACGGACGTGGTGCAAAACTCACTCCAATCTCGGCCCGTTCTTCTCCAGCTCAGGCCAGAGCGCAGCCAGGATTCACTGCTGTCGCCAAAAAAAGCACAGGCAGACCCTGTAACTTGGTTCTCTGCAAGTCTGGACTAAATGCCGTTGGGTTTTTTTTTCGGCTGCACTGTGTGGCTTGCAGGATCTTAGTTCCCTGACCAGGGATTGAACCCAGGCCACGGCAGTAAAAGTGCCGAGTCCTACCCACTGGACTGCCAGGGAACTCCTTGTTGGGATTATTTAAATTAAAAAAAAATTTTTTCTTTTTGAGCAATTCGTGATTTAAAAGATTTTAATACAACTGTAGGAGCAGAAAGGCCCGATGGAATGAGTGTACGCTCTGGGGTTGGAAAGTCCTACCACTGGGCTCCCACTTCACCTCTCTGGGCAACTGTTGCCTTGTCCTTGAGCTGAGGTGCTGTCCAGAGGCCATTTCAGGGAAAGCACCTAGTAAGGTGGAGTTGCAACAGTGTGTGTGCAACAGTGTGTCTGTGTGGAGAAAACCAGCAGGGAGGCTAAAGGTGAAAACCACGTTTAGTCAAAGCTACCCTTGAAAATTCCCTTTGGAGGTGTCATGCCAGCATCCGACGTGGCTGTTTTCCCCTCCAGTGTCAGAGCACTCCGCTGCTTCTCCTCTTGCACACCAGGCTTGCATGTGAGGACCAGGTTACTGAAGACACACGTGGGTGAGCACACTTAATTTCTAATCGGCAGGGGTCACCCGATAGGCGGAACTTGAGAATGGATATTCTCGTGGGAAAAGCAGATCCCTAGCTCCCATTTCATCCCCGACTCACTCACTTTCACTGAGTGGACTGACAAGCAAAACCAGTCTCACTACCGAGAAAATAATTTCCCCAATGAGTACATTTGAATTCATGCAAGTTTAAAAATTTTATGATGCTTCTCTAGTTGCAACCGAGTGAATACATAACCCAGGGCTTTGTGCCCGTCCTCTGAGCGCACAGACCCCAGCTAGTCCTTCTAGATAGGAACATGTTCCAGTCACTTTATGTCACCGCTGATACTTCTCCCAGAGAGAGCGTCTAACACAGCTATTTCTCTCTGCTTCCCAGCAGCCTGGGGCTTGCGATGACTACAAGCCACTGAATAACCATGGCTTGACGTCCCAGAGCATGGATTTTACTGGAGAGCAGGGAGGAAAAGTTAAATAATTAATCTGGTCATTTAAAACATTTTAATATTAAAATAAAATGGATGTATTATAGAGTGGAATTTTTCAAATTTGCGAGGATGGCTTAAATAAAACACGAGACTGCAGAGAAATGCCAACTCGTGCACCCCCCCGCGCTCCCCTCCTCTCTCCCCACTGCACTGCCCCCCCAGGTGCCCTTGAGCATCCTGTCCACTCCCCTTTGGTGTTAGGGGTACTTTGTGGAGTTTAAGAATAGCCTCCTCCCACAGAGGCCCTTTGTAATAAATATTAACTGAATGAACGACCTATTCTTTCTGGTGTAGTGAGAGCACCAAAAGGGAAAAGAAACCCCTGCCTCCTCTTCTTGGCAGCCAGGTGGTAAATGTCATGTTCACCAGTGGTTTACACAAGACAACTCATACTCTCAACGCGCACAAGACACTCACGGACCTGTTAGTTCTTCATGGATAGGAGCAATCCTGGAAAGAGCTGACCGGTGTGAGAAAAGGGTAATGCAGTTATCTGTTTTCTCCTGCGAAGGTGACAGAAATGGATGTACCGTGTATGAGCAAGGAAAGACGAGGGCAGCCTCAGCTGAGAGGGTGTGCTCTCACAGTTCAAATCAATCTGTCTGAAAGGGGTGATAATACCCCTCTTTCTCTGCATACCTGTGGTCATAATGGGAAGGTGGGAATCCTATCCTGTAAGCTCACAGCCTGACCCTCATTCACCTGACAAGTATTTCATGGCCAAAGTGAAGTGGTCATCTTGCCTCCGTCAGCTCATCTACCAAATGATCTGGACCAGGGACTGGGTGAGCTTCGAGCAGCAGAGGCCACCTGCCCCTAGAGCTGCAGTTACCACCTCCTGAGACTACATCCCATGTGGTTACCCGCGCAGGCTCTGCTACCATCACTGTCTAGAGAAAACGGCAATCTGTTGAACGACTTGCCCAAAGTCCTGCAACTAGTATGAGGAGAGGAGCTGGCATTCAGCCCCGAAGCATCTTGCTCACCCTACCAACCAGGAAGAATGATGTCAAGGAAGCGACCAGGCACTCGCCACCTGGTCTGCTAGCTGTTCTCCAAAGCAGGGAACACAGGCGATGGTGTTGGTCCCTTCCATGTGCCATCTTCAGCAGACAGGTCCACTGACTGTCAGTGGGTGTTCTGTCTGAATGAGAGGGCGCACCCTTTGACCTAGTATTCCTCTTTTGGGAAACCAGTCTATGAAAACAATCTGAAATGAGGACTAATTTTTAATGCACAAAGATGTTTAAGGATAAAAAACAGATATATATAAAACCACAAACATAAACCTCCAAAATGTTCAACAGTAGGGGAATAGCTAAATAATTGCACTATTCAAATTCATCAAAAACTACGCTTTTCAGGGGGATAAGAACCAAGCAATAAATAATCAATAAATTCTCTCACTAGTTATTTGGACAAAAGTAACCTGAATGCCTACCTCACAGGCTACATCATTGATTCTTTCAACAAATATTTGCTGATTACCTACTATGTGTCAGGTACTATTTTAGGCATTGAAAATACATTGAGAATAAAAATCTTCGCCCTCCTGGAGGGTGGTTATATGGGTGTGCTCACTTTGAGGTAATTCATTGAGTGATATACTAACGACGCGTGCACTTTTCTATATGTATGTTAAACCTACATTTAAAAGTTAAAAAAAGCCTGGTATCATGGAGTTTATATTCCAGTGGTAGAGTGCAGACACTAAACAAAAAAGTAAAATACATTGTGTATATATAGTGCTATGGAGAAAGAGAAAAGCGGGGAGTGCTGAGATGGGAGTTGCAATTTTAAATAAAGTGGTCAGGGAAAGCCTTACTGATAGGATTGCCAAATAAAAACAGAGGACACCAAGTTAAAGTTGAATTTCAGATAAGCAACAAATCATTTTTTAGTATAAGTACATTCCATACAATATTTGGGCCATGCTTAGTTTAGGCAAAATCTGGCAACCCTACTTACTGATAAGATGGCATTTGAGCAAAACTCATTCCTAGTGGATTTAATACTTAATGCTTCTAAATAGGACACCAAAGGCAAAAACTATAAAAGAATAAATTGATAGTTGTTACTACGATAATATGTAAAGCTTTGTGGTAGCAAAATAGACTATATTAAGATGTATACAACAAACTGGAACAAATATTTGCAAAATACATAACTCAGCATTAGTCTCTCTAAGCTTCAATTTCTTCTGTAAAATGAAGGAGGAAGATGGTACCTGCATTTCATAAAATCGTTATGAAGATTTCAGAACAGTGTCTAGTAGCTAATAACTAACAGCTTACTAAATGTTAGAAATGAATAATCATCATAATAAAAGTGTACTCACAAATCAATAAGAAAAGTACACAACACACAAAATGAGAAGAACCAATTAAACTTCTCAAAATAATTCTAGTGTGCACTCTGAAGAACATAAACTAAAATCTGAATGGCATCCTTGCACAAGTATTACCCGTAGAATACTTGTTAATACAAAGTGAGAGAGCTACAATGGAGATTTCTGAGGCCACCATTTAACAAAATTATCAAACAAAACATCAGTAATAATGGAACAAATAGACAGTGTGTGTCCCTCAGTGTGACGTGCTAAGAGGACATCACCTATGTAGCCCTCCTGTCAGACACGTGTAATCCCAGGAGACAGACAAACCCGAATCGAAGGATACCACAAAACAACACCTGGTCTGAACTCTTCAGAAAGTGTTAATGCTGTATAAAAAACAAAAACAGGCTGGGGAACTGTTCTAGATTAAAGGAGATTAAAGAGCTTTGATGACTCCACTAACTTCGAAGATGAAGGAAGGGGACCAGAAGCCAAAGAATGCGGGTGGCCTCAAGAAGGTGGAGAAAAAGCAAAAAAATGGATTCCCCCCTCGAGCCTCTAGAAGGAACACAGCTTTGCTGACACCTTGATCTTAGCCAAGTGAAACCCATTTTGGACTTTTGCCCTCCAACTGTAAGATACTCCAACTAAACTGTAAGATAATCAGTTTGTGTTGTTTTAAGCTACCAAGTTTTTGGTAATTTGTCACAGCAGCAGCGGAAAACTAATACCAGGGTTTGCTTTTGTTTTTTTACAACCTGTAGAAGTTAGATTGTAGAAAATTGAGAGAAATACAAATGCTTCCTGTCCATAGTTATGCAAATGATTTCTGTTCACAGGACTGTAAAAATACATTGTCTAGCGTGTTAAGTTCTCATTTGAATTGCTTTTAACATCTTATTAGTTTTTTCATTAATTAATGAGTTGAATAAAATCTTTGACACTTGTTTAAAAAAAGAGAATTATGATGACTAAATGCAATACATGATTTTGACTTGATCTTGGATCAAAAAATAAAATAAAAAACTGTAAGAGACAGTGTTGAGACATTTGGAGAAATTTTATTATGGCCTAAACATTAGATCATATCAATATCATAAATCTACCTTAATAAAAATAATAATAATACATATATACGTGCTTATATATATATATATATATATATATATATATATAATGTATGCGTGTGTGTGTATAGGTGCAGAATGAGGGGGAGATAAAGCAAATGTAACAAATGCTGCCGTCTTACCTATAGGGTTATAGGTTTAAAAGTTTTCAAAGTAAAAAGTTAGAGAAAATATCAAAAATAAAATGAAAAGAATTGCTGATAAGAACAGTTTTAAAAAGATAAATACCTAACACTGGACGGATTATAAACTGATATAACCTTTATACAGGGCAACCTGACAATATATGAGAAATTCTAATTTTTAAACTTCTTTTTTTAAACCAATTCTCTGGCTCTATCATGTTATAGACAGAGGCCAAGTGAAATTCCAGAGATTTTATAATTTTGTATTTGCAGTTCCTCCTTTCGCACAAAATTCTTCTGCCCAAAGAGGTTTGAGAGTGTTGTTAAAATTAAACAATGCATTAAAAATGAAAAATCACCTAAAAATTCTATAATAAGAATATTATTGAGTAAATTATGGTATATCAACTTGATGGTTTATTTAACTAATGCAACCAGTTAAAATTTTTTCGTAGAGTTTGTAGGGGAGCAAAATTTGCCACCCCAAAATGTGTCTATTTAGCATGAGGATTATTTTAAGCTGATTATTTTTAAGAAACAGAACCCTTAGGAAGTCTTTGTTTTTAACCCCTTCTCCTCCTTTAACTGCCTAAAAGAATTTGGATAAAGGGCCTGATCTAGAAGGAGCACTACCGCCAGAGATGTCTGCAAAGATATGGGCAAAGTGAGGTTGGGGGAACTCGGCAGGGCCTGGAGACCACAGTCCTGTCTGTGTCCCACTGTCTCTGCAGGGCCCAGCAAACGTTTGCTTACCAAACATTTATTTTACCATCTCCATGTGAACTGCCTTCCTCCCCCTTTGAAGTCTCAAACCCCTACCCCTTTCTCCTCCTCTCAGAAGGCATATAAGCCTCAACTGCCTAACTTATCCTTGGGTCTCATGTTTCTTACAGAGCCTCTAGTATGTACGTAATTAAGTTTGTTTTTCTCCTGCTAATCTGTCTCGTGTCAATTTAATTCTTAGACCAGCGGGAAGAACCTAGAAAGGGTAGAGGGAAACTGTTTCCTTCCCCAACAAGCTTAAATAACTTGAGAAAACTTCTCAACAACTATTATTAAAAACAGAAAAAATTAAAGCATGCACAATTATACCCACATAAAATAAAGAGGCAAAATACTAAAAAAAAAAAACAAAAAAAAAAACCAACAGAATGTTATGATGATTATTTCTAGGTGATTTTATTTCATTTGTGTGTATGTTTCTCTCCAATTTTCTGTAATGAACATGTATTCATTTCATTTTTTAAAATACTTTTTAAAAATAAAAGACAAAAAATTTGGCATTCTTAGACTTGCAACACAGTGGAATATTTTTGTTACTGTAGTTACCCGATTAGACAATCTGAAAGCTGAGTGCAGGGAACACAGGCTCCTAGTCCCATAGTGCTGTGTCCTCTGTAATAACTAAGAGAGCCCTTAGTTAAAAAGAAAACTTTTTAACTGACCGTGGGATAGCAAAGTTTTTGATAATTACAGAGGAAGGTTATGAGCTATGAATATGTTTACACATACTATTATTTTCTTTAACATCTTTACTGAAGTATAATTGCTTTACAATGGTGTGTTAGTTTCTCCTTTATAACAAAGTGAATCAGCTATACATATACATATATCCCCGTATCTCCTCCCTCTTGTGTCTCCCTCCCACCCTCCCTATCCCACCCCTCTAGGTGGTCACAAAGCACCGAGCTGATCTCCTTGTGCTAACGCATACTATTATTAATACGCTGAAAATGTTATACTCAAAAGGCTTGATTCGATGCCAGCAAAGACCAAATAAATTTTCTTTGAGACAGAGCAGTCTCAATATTTTATTTAATTAATTTGGTGTTTGGCTATAGCTCAACCTCAAAAATCTTAATCTAGGCTGAACCAAAATTCCACAATTCATTTCATTTTTAACTACAGGCTTAAGAGAACAGTTATCACAAACTAAATGAAAATCTCGATATCATTTCTGAATGTAGGCAAGTCAACATCTTAAGCTGACAACTTTCAACGTTCGACAGAATTTTAAAATTATGCTTGAAAGTAAACTGTTCTGAGAATAATAAAATTATTCTGAGAATCCAGAAGGTAAAATTTTTAAAAGGCAAAATTTTCAAAGAATAAGCTAAATTATAAATAAATAAAATTATTCTGAAATAATTAAGTAAAATTATTCTGAGAAATAAAATAATCCACTTAGAAGACTTCACATACCTGGAATGACCTCTCAAGACAGCCATCTCCATTGAGAAAGGAACCTCTCCTACAAGACTACAATCTGACAAAGATATGTAAACAACCTATCGATCTGCTTATTTGACCTTACTGATCAGCCCCTGATGTGGCTTCCAGACAAGGTCCCCACCGCATGGATGGGCACTCCAACTTGTAGCCTGCATCTTAGAATACTCAGTCAGCTGGCCCTGCTCCCTCACAGAAAGCACAAACAGTGCACTTAAGAGTTACTGAATTGAGGGTGGAGAGAAGGGGAAGACCGAGCTTAATTCAATAAATATGACTTTCTGCATGATTGTTTAGTAATTTTTTCTTTGGCTATAAGTAAACAGATTATTTTAAAATGTTGTCATAAATGACAAAACAGTGTAATTACCAATACTTGTTTAAAAATTTTATTGAAATATAGTTGATTTACAATGTTGTGTTAATTTCTGCTGTACAGCAAAATGATTCAATTATACACAGATATACATTCTTTTTCATATTCTTTTCCATTATGGTTTATCACAGGATACTGAATATAGTTCCCTGTGCTATACAGTAGGACCTTGTTGTTTATTCATCCTATATATAACAGTTCGCATCTGCTAATCCCAAACTCCCAATCCTTCCTTCCCACTGCACCCCCCACCCAAACCAGCCCCGGCAACCACAAGTCTGTTCTCTATGTCTGTGAGTCTGTTTCTGTTTCATAGATATGTTCATTTGTGTCGCATTTTAGATTCCATATATAAGTGATATCATGATATTTGTCTTTCTCTTTCTGACTTACTTCGCTTAGCATAATAATCTCTAGATCCATCCATGTTACTGCAAATGGCATTATTTCATTCTTTTTTATGGCTAATATTCCACCATATATATGTACCACATCTTTATCTATTCACCTATTGATGGCCATTTAGGTTGTTTCCATGTCTTGGCCACTGTAAATAGTGCTGCTATGAACACAGGGGTGCATGTATCTTTTCGGATTATAGTTTTGTCTGGGTATATGCCCAGGAGTGGGATTGCTGGATCATATGGCAACTCTATTTTTAGTTTTTTGAGGAACCTCCATACTGTTTTCCATTCCAATATGTTTTCTTATGAAGAGATATTTGGGGGATCAAAATGTTAAACACTATACCCCATCCATCACTTAAGAGAGCTATCAAATGTATAACAAATAATAAAGATAAACTAATATCATCATCATTATTGTTTAAAACCCACAAATATGAAGCTCAAATACTTGGTCAAATATCACCAACATCTAAGAGCATATGAAAAGCGTTTTTATATGTAATATTAACACAAGTGTTAGGGCAAAATGTATTAAATCACAGAGATTTTTATAGCTGGAGCAAAAAAAAAAAAAAAGCCTACAGAAGCAACTGTTTCAGGTAGAATCCTGCTGCATAGGAAGAAGTGCATTTCCCAACCCTTGGGGGAGGGTGTAAATATTTTTCTATTCTTGAAGGAATAAACATTTTGGCATCGCATTTCTTTAGTAAAGAAGGAAGAACATGGTTAAATGTCCTTGTTACTTCTAGTCCCTAAGAAATGGGTTTCACAGCTCACCAGAGTTGAGATATACAACTTATCGTGCTAACATATTCCTCACAGTTTTCTTTCAGAGGAGTTTAAATCCTCACCCAGAGCCAACAGACAAACAAAAACACCCCAACAAAACAATGACCAAAACAACTGGTGGAAACATTACTCTTCAGAAAAGATTCCCAGACACCCAGCAATTAAATTTAACCTGCTCAGCGCTGCTGCAGGCTTTTCAAGCATCTCTGCAGCTGAAGACTCTACCCACAGGGGAGAACACACGGCAGAGGGTTGAAAGAATATGTTCATTTGTGAGGAAAAGGAAAAGGTCAGGGCCATTTCCAAAGTATGGGGTAATGAGTTTCACCAAACAAATTTCAACAAAGGCTGCAGGAAAACCAAGTGAAACAACATATCCTCCTAAAGCTGTAAACTGCCATCCAGGGTAGCTTTTTAAATCAATACATATGCAATAGCCAACTTAACCAGTACTGTATTTTTCTAACATTTTCACAAATTCTTGAAAAAAATGAAGGCTGGGAAAATGATCTACTTAGAGATAATTAAGTGCCTGTATAGAACCACAAATTATGTAGGTTTTATAAAAATTCACTTTTTTAAAGCACAAAAAGAAAGATTAATCTGTATGATATGAAGATGATCAAGGCCTTAAAGAGAAAAGAAACAGCTGCTTAATCAAAATGACAAATAAGGAAACCCAAACCTTGAGCTGGACTTAGTTTCTTAATTTGTCATTCTGCTTTTCCAAAGACCATACCAGGTCACTGCGTTTTAAACCCAGGTCTTCACTGACAACCACAGAAGCACACAGCAGCAGACCACCTAGCTACCACCATCTTGGCACACGGTGTTCTGACTTGCTATGCAGACAATGCTTATCTTCTAGCCAAGCTTGCTCTTCTGCTGTGCTAAACCAGGAAGGAGGAGAGACAGAAGAAATCTACACAGAGAGCAGAAAATGTAGAAAAGAACTGAACCACAGAGGGGGAAAAAAAAATTCACCAATGTCAAAAGTTCTGAATGCCACCCAATCATGGGGTTGCTCAATAAAGGTAGTTTCTGGAGGGAATTCCCTGGCAGTCCAATGGTTAGGACTCTGCACTTCCGCTGCAGGGGTGCCGGGTTCAACCCCTGGTTGGGGAACTGAGATCCCGCAAGCCGCTCGGTGTGGCCAAGGGGGGTGGGGGGGAAAGGCAGTTTCTGGATCATTTCCCCTTCTTACGGGTCCCAAGAACACACAGAAATCAGATGACAAGTTCTTAACTCTTCTATTATCGTCAATCTATACAAGTATTTCCTGTCAATTGTACATTAGTCTTCCCTTATTTAAAAAAATAAAACAAAATTAAAAATTCACTGCTAGCTCAAACCCTAAAAGCACACAGCTTGCTTATCTCCATGAGTTGACACAGGATGATAAGTCCAAGGTTCCGTTATCTGTTAAAGGTCAAGGATGAAACAGCTTGGCCTGTTCTAGGGACGCAGCCTATACCCCACACCCCTAACGCCCTGCTCAGAAGTGAATGCCGTTGTTCACAAAGGAGAGGGAAAGAGAGTCCAGACACATTAACAGAAATCCACTCCAACTGCTGAGAAAACCCCAAGCCACATCCTATTTGATGGCTCATTAAAAAAGGAAAAAATTACTTGGGAAGTGCTCAAGCAGCAGACAAATTCCACCACTAGTCAGAGAGGGAAGCTAATAATACATCACACATAACGTAAGTTTGAATCACCACGCTGAAATCATGACAAAACTATGAGACGAGATATCTTTGGCTCTCTTCTGCCTCCTGAATTATTAGGCTTAACAGATTCAAGTTGAGATCCATGTACTTAGAGGGTTAAGCGCATCTAGAAAGTAATTCCGAAAAGCCTTTAAGAGCTAAAAATAAGTGATTTTTCTTTTCTCCTCCTGGAAGGCATAAGTTAAAAAGCCACTAATTGTGTATAAAACACAGTAAGGCAAATAACATTATCTTCCACGCTAGAGGTAGAGCTGCCATGGAGTGGAGCACTTCCTAAGCGCCAGGCCTGCACCAAGTGTGGTACCAACCATCCTCTCATTCAGCCTCATCCATCCTGGGAGGCCGGCAAATGGGGCCTCCGTGAGGAGGAGGCTTGCTGACTCGCTACAGATGGATGAGCAAAGGACTATTTCAGCTTCGTTTTCCACAGGAGGAAAGCTAGGCTCAGAGAAGTCGGGATAAGCAACTGGCCAACACCGGTGAAGCGTGTGAAGGACCAGGCCCCGGAAATCAAAGTGAGGCCACAGCACACCAGACAGGCCTGCTCTCTGCACTCTGCCTTACGGTCTCTGATATCTCTTTTTATCCATACGCTTCTACAAAACTTTACCTTTCCAGGTGAAACTAACAATAAAAGCAGTCATCTTGCTCATTTTAAAGAGTTTTTTTTCTTTCCTTTTTTTTTTTTCTTATAACTAAAATAAATGCTTCTTTTCCAGGACCACCTAAAACATACTTTCAGAACTTCAGCAAATATACTATTAAAAATAAAAATATTACAGAACTGTAACCTTGTTAATAAATAATACAAATATGGACTATTTATTATATATATTCATTTTATCTGCGGTCTCTCAAAATCACTATGAGGGAGCCATTTGTAGGTCATGACAAATGGGTCCCATCATTAATCATTCTAGTTCCCTGCTGGATATCCTGTAAAATCCTGTATATACCATATATACTGTGATACACCACACTGTCTTGAGTTATGACCCAGCCTATGTGGCTGTGACTGGTACTACTGTTTAGGCAGCTCACTAAGAACAAAATCTGTAACTTGGCCTAAGGCCCTGCTTGATGGGGCCCTGCCCAGCTGCCCAGCTGCCCGGGCACCTCTCCCCCACTCCCTCACAGCGCTGGCCTTGCTCCCTCTGGCTGATAAGCCTTTGAAAAAGGTGCTGCGGCTGCCTAGACTGCTCCCCACCACAAAGCTCACACTCACTGCTCCTTCACTTGTTAGCTCAAAACTCTCTTTCTCAGGGAAGCCTCCCCTAGACTAGCTCTGTTTCTCCTGTTCTGTCCTCTCATCTAGCACTTTCCACACTTTATTAGACTAATTTCTGCCTCTCCCACTAGACTCCAAACTCCACGGGGGTGGGGTATGTGTTGCTCACCCCCTGCGTCCTCAGCACCCAGCATATATGCACTAATTTGATAAACTGCTGAGAGCCTTGTGTGTGTCAGGAACCGTTGTAGGCACTGGGGATCTATCATGGACCTCTGATTCTAATAAGGGGAAACAGACATGAGGAAGTGCACAAACTAAATGAAAAATCAAACAACCACAGTGCTTTGGAGAACAGTAAGGCAAGAAATAGGGGGAGGTGTGGAAGAGTTACTTTCAAATGGAATGGTAAGGCAAAGAAATGTGGGGCAATGATGTGACAGAGGTGAGGTGAGGGAGTGTGAATCACTGAATATGTGGGGAAAGATCATTCCAAGTGGGGGAAGCAGCTTGTGAAAAGGCCTGCAGCAGGAGTATGCCTGGAATGAGCAGGCATGTAGTGGGCACTTGATAATGATGTTTTGTATAAATGAGACGGCACAGAAAAGCTACATAAGATCAAGCTGTTAATGATCACAGATGCCAAGGGGAAGCTAAGTTTTCATCATATAACTTCTCTGTTGGTAATAAAACACCATGTGGTCCACAGAACAAACACAGAAAAGCATCTTTACAAATTCCCCAGATCAACACTTACCTGTTCCTTACTGTCTCCTCAAACCAAACTTGCCTTTGTTATCGTGTTGGCCAAATTCTAAAACATATACTTGCTCCTGTCTCTCACAGTTCAGCCATAAGCAGCTCATACAAAACTTGAACCTAAGTACTTGGAGATGTTAACTTCCTTTTTAAACCAATGTCCCCAATACAAACATGAACTGGCTTTAACCCATCTCAGGTAGCAAATTCTATGGTGTGTTTCATTGCCGTTAAATCACTAGGACTGACAAGTGAACTCAAATACATATACATGAAAATATTTTATTGCCAACATAATGTTTCTCCAGAGGTTTTAATAGTCTAAAAAAAAAAACAGTCAAAATGAGTAACAGAAAAGGATTGTGTTCAAATCCCATAGGAAGTTATTAAAAAAGAAGCAAAAAAATTATCCCTATGGCCAACGAAAGCATGCCAGAAAGACATGCCTACAAAGGGGATGAAAGCTGTGCCTAATATTTTGAAATAAACTGTAAAAATTTAAGAGAATGATATAATACATGTGAGAACAAAATCAGAACTAGAAATACTCAGAAATGAGGGGACGGTACTCAAGAAAACATGAGAACTCAAGAAAGAATTCGATATGAAAGAAATCATTTTATAAATGCAGACTAAATTAGAAAGAATACAAGAATGAATAGATGCAACATGCCTTAAGAGACAAAGATGATGAAAAAGAGGAAAAATTTTAAACCAAAAAGAAACAAAGAGGTTAAAAATGATTAGAAACTAAGTGACAGAAGACAAGCAAAGAAGATTCAAACAGATACAATAGCAGTTCTCATGGACAAAAACAAAAGCAATGAATAGAACAATACTGAAAGTTAAAATTCATGACAGGGCTTCCCTGCTGGCGCAGTGGTTAAGAATCTGCCTGCCAATGCAGGGGACGTGGGTTCGAGCCCTGGTCCGGGAAGATCCCACATGCCGCGGAGCAACTAAGCCTGTGTGCCACAGCTACTGAGCCTGCACTCTAGAGCACGCAAGCCACAACTACGGAGCCCGTTAGCCACAACTACTGAGCCCGTGCGCCTACAGCCCGTGCTCCTCAACAAGAGAAGCCACAGCAATGAGAAGCCCACGCACTGCAACAAAGAGTAGCCCCTGCTCACCACAACTAGAGAAAGCCTGTGTGCAGGCAGCAATGAAGACACAACACAGCCAAAAATAAAAATAAATAAATAAATTTATAAAAATAAATTTCATGACATGACAACTTTGCTGAGGTAACCAAAAAAACAAAAAAACAACAAAAAAGGCAATACTGCACACTGAAAGGACACACCACATACCTGGGAAAACTGATTCAAAACAACCAGCCTGAAGACATATCCTAGTAAAACTAGTAGACTTTAAAGCAAAAAATCTTTGGGGCATCCGTTCAAAAAGAGCAAGTCATTTAGAAGGGAAAAAAGTCAGACTGCCTTTGAGAGAAGCACTTCAAGCCAGAAGAAAATGGAATATCATATGTAAAATACTCAAAGAGGGCTTCCCCGGTGGCGCAGTGGTTAAGAATCTGCCTGCCAATGCAGATTGAGCGCTGGTCTGGGAAGATCCCACATGCCACGGAGCAACTAAGCCTGTGCGCCACAACTACTGAGCCTGCGCTCTAGAGCCTGCGAGCCACAAGTACTGAGTCCGCATGCTACAACTACTGAAGCCCGCACGCCTAGAGCCCATGCTCTGCAACAAGAGAAGCCACTGCAATGAGAAGCCTGTGCACCACAACGAACAGTAGCCCCCGCTCGCCGTAACTAGAGAAAGCCCGCATGCAGCAAAGATGATCCAACGCAGCCAAAAAAAATAATAAATACATAAATAAATTTATTTATGTATTTATTTTAAAAAAAAGAAAATAAGAATTCCAGAAGCATTCTTCCCATGACTTCCTAAAACATGTACTAGAGAAAAAGCTTCAGACAACCAAACCAGCTGAAGAAACATCATTATAAGTACTGATAGTGAGCATTAAATATATATTTACCTGTAAGACTAACACTAAATGATGGTTATAAGGGATAGAGTATAGTGCATATGGCTGATGGCTCTGACAATGTAGATATTAAAAGAGAAAACATAAGAATAAGGGAGGCATACAAGAAGAGTAGAATGTGCTGCCTTCTTTATAGTTAGTAATGGCGAGTAAAAGGGTATTTCCTCAAATCAGATGCAGAGGAGAGGGAAGGCAAGGAAAGTAAGAGATTATTAGCTAATTTCAGTATTGCTCATATTGGTAGGGAACCAATAAATAATGACTACAAATAGACGAGATTAAAATATTATATAATGTTAGTTGTGGCAGACTGCAAAATGGCCAAAAATTCTTCCTTCTTTTTGTGTACATCCTTTGCAGTGTGACTTTTCTGCTCTTCCCATCAAGAGGTGCAGTGAGTTTACTGCTCCCCTTGAATCTCAGATTGACATGGGACCTGCTTTGGCCAAAGGTGTTTTAACAAGCACAATGCAAACAGAGGGAACTTATGGACAGTGAAAAGGGGCATGGCTAAGGTATTACATAATGGCATTAGAATATGGTAGCCCTCAGGACAGAAATGTTAAATTGCTCTTTAAAAAAAAAAAACCCACAAAAACAATAAGCAAAACTTGAAAAAACATACTAAAGTGGAGAGAGAATAAATAAAACAGACATACAGAGAAAAACTATCCATATAAAAGACTTTTATACCTACATATATACTATAAAACAATGACAGAACCAAGGCCAAGCATTATCGGTTATATGAATAAATTTAAATGGGCTTAAACTCACCTATTAAAAGAAAAAAACTGATTGGTTAGCAAAGCAAAATCCAATTCTGTGCTGTATTATTGTGGTACTACTGTGATGTTATCTCCCAGATATCTTGGTAAATTAAAAAAGCAAAGTTGAAAAAAAAAGCAAATATAGATTACAATTTATCTAAGAAATAGAAGAATATAAATATGTCTACTTACCTGTTTATATTAAGAAAAACAAACAATGGAAGGATAAAGCACACACTTTTAAAAATAGTTACTTATAAGGGGAGGGAGAGAACAGGGTGGAGGAGACTGGGATAAAAACTAGACTTTTCTGAATACAGTATATCTTCTTTTTTAAATTTGACTTTGGAACCATGACAATATTTTAAATAATTACAAAATAATTGTATTTTGTAATTGTATTAAAAGAGATCCCTAAGAACTAAAAAGAAAACAAATGAGCCTAAATGTATCCAGCTTGGGGCATAAACTCACAGAGAGGGAACTAATCCAAAAGGCTTTAAAACAGCTATCAGACTGTACATCCCTCAAGGGCAACAGCTCAAGCCAAACAGAACTGCAAAAGTCTGAACTGTTCTGTATCACACTGGTAGTGATTGCACTGGTTGGTTATTCCAAGACTGCTGGGTATATACCATGAGATAAAACAGATGAATAATTATATGATACTTTACTGCCACCCTTCCCAGTATCACTGAGAACCAGGATTCTTGGTATAGGAGAAAGAAGATATATGTAAGACCAAAGAGGTTAAGTAAAAAAACTTCAGTCCTGATGCTGAGTCAGAAATGCCAGTTTGAACTCACGATGTACTTTTATCTGAAAGAAAGGAAGATGTTTTTCTTAGCTCTGTCTATTGTAAAGGCTCAAAAACAATGACCAACTCAGCACAATGAGCACTCTGGCACCTTGATTGTGGTCTTGAAATACCATTTTCCATGAAAAGTAACCAGAGCTCCATAGAGGAGTGTTGACTCCAGGCCTGGGGCAGAGCATGTACCAGATGAACCTGGAAGGTCTTGTCTGTCACAGGGCAGGTCAAAAGGACTTGGCCAACCTCAAGAGGCTCTCACTTGCAAAGCTGGGAGAACTGGATCATTAGTAAGGGTTAAAACTGCACCTGGGTGAATTGCATTGTAGGTGTTTATGTGCCATTACGTCCATGAGTTCACAGTGATAGCAAACCAAAATAGCTAACTGACTGGTCACAATTGGACAATTCTAGTAAATCAACTCACTTTTTAAAAGAGCAATAAATGAAAGGAAAGAATCAAACACATATTCTGCTTTTCCTACACCAATTGTAAACCACATATAGCAGATAAGTGAGAGTTCCTCTTTATGAATGTATTCCAACAAATAAAGGAAACAGGAATGCCAGAATTACAGTATCACCCTATTGCAACCTCTAATGAAATAATGGATCTAGGTTAATCATTAACAGCTGTCACATCACAAAACGAGAGATACCAAACACCATAGGCTTCCCGATGGACAAACACAATGACACCTATGAAGGGGTCTTGCATCCTGACCAAATCAAATTTTATTTGGATCAAGCCTCTAGATTTAATAAGTAGTTTACAGGAAACAGGAGGACAGAAGAATATATAAGACAACACAAGGGGATACAATCAGTAAAATCAGGGCTGCAAGAAACTCTACAGGACAAATGACCCTGTTTTTTCAACAAATGAGAGAAAGAGAGCTACAGAATAAGAGACATAATAGACATTTCAACAATCACAGTGTGTGGCCCTTATGTGGATCTTGACTCAAATGGAAAAAGAAAAACTCACGACACTTGTGAGATAATTAGAAATTTTAACAGTAAGTGAATATTTGATGATGTTAAAGATTTATTTTTTTTAAAAGCAGTAATAGCATTGTGGCTATGTTTTTTTAAAAAAAGAATTTGTCTTTGAGAGATACACTAAGAACCAGTGAATATGATATGGTGTCTATAATATGCTTCAAAATAAAACAAAAAGGGAGAGAGTAGGTATTGGTGGACATGAAATAGGACTGGCTATAATAGTACCTGAAAGGGGAGGGGGTGAGTACCCAGAAGGATTCATTATATTCTTCCATCTTTCCTGTGTATCTTTAACAGTTTTCCTCAATAAAAAATTCAACCAAACCAACAACTGGACTGCAGGAGCCTCTCCCCTCCCCACACCCCTCAGAGAGCCAACGTGAGTTTACCATGGCCCGAGACTCACCATTGTATTCCCCTGTCTGGTGACTATGCCACAATGGGTTACCCTCTGGTTTCCTAGCCTGGCTCCCCAAACGGCTTAATGAAGGTAAAAGATTTAACATAAATTCATTTCCACTTCCGTTGCTTTTCCAGCTCTCTCAAGCTGCTATAACAACACACTTTGACGAACCTAAATATCCCCTTTTCTTTTTCATATGGAAAACAAAGTAAAATAGAACATTTGACATGCCATAGACCAAATTCCTCTATTTTTTCCCCCAAACTCCTAATTTATCTGCCCCCCTTCTTCCCGTCCCCCCTACCCCCACTATCCCCTTTGGTAACCATAAATCTTTCTATGTCTGTGAGTCTACTTCTGTTTTGTAAATAAGTTCATTTATATAATTTTTTTTAGATTCCACATGTAAGTGATACCATATTGATATCACTTATATGTCAAATTCCTCTAATTTTATTTTTCTGGGATAATTAAGATGAGGTCTAAGCATAAGCTAAGACATCTCGACCAGAATTTGGCCCCTTTGGAACTTTCACTCTCATGGAGAGAAGGAGTTCAAACAATAAACAGAGCAAAGGTATCCCCAAACTCAAGATTTTGTGGCTGTTCTCTGAAAGCAAACCAGGGTTGCCAAAAAATTCAATGAACCACAGGTCCCATCCCCCTGCCCCCAATCCTCCAGCCTGGCAAACATCTGACACGTGGTATAATCTGGATGGAGTCACGCATCAGTAAATGAACACAAGACACCACACCAATCAGTTCACACCAACAGAGAAATGTGGCTGCTTTCCACTTGGAATACGTGTTAAATAATACAAAAGAGCTAAGTCCAAGGTAAAAGTAGTCCCCCAGGTAAGGACAAGAAAGGCCTGGGGCTTCCCTGGTGGCGCAGTGGTTGAGAATCTGCCTGCCGATGCAGGGGACACGGGTTCGAGCCCTGGTCCGGGAAGATCCCACATGCCGCGGAGCAACTAGGCCCGTGAGCCACAACTACTGAGCCTGCGCGTCTGGAGCCTGTGCTCCGCAACAAGAGAGGCCGCGACAGTGAGAGGCTCACGCACCGCGATGAAAAGTGGCCCCCGCTCGCCGCAACTAGAGAAAGCCCTCGCACAGAAACGAAGACCCAACACGGCCAAAAAAAAAAAAAAAAAAGAAAGGCCTAACACCAACATTACAGAAAGATCTTCAGCCACAGACGGGTGGGGCAGGGTGCCGAGCCCGGTGCAGAAACGCAGAGCCTCCTCCCACCAGAACTGCAGGGAGCACTCAAGAAAGGAAACCAAGACTTTTTTTCTTTTTTTTTTAACGTACAGCTGAGCTTAAAGGGAAGAAAAAGAAATCCTCAGGTGTCAGAAATGAGCGAGAATGAGCGAGAACTTGAAGCCAGGGGTTAAGAGCAAGAGCGGGCTGGGGCAGCCCCAGGGAGGATGAGACCTGGGCACAGGCCCCAACAGCCAGAAGCCAGAGACTCAGACACGGTTTCAGGCCCGTGTGGGGCAAGAAGCAGGACTGAGGGCCCTGCACAGAGCTGGGCACATAAAAGAGACTCACCAACTGGCCTGGAGATGTGGCAACCAAGTCTGTCCCTGCCTAAGGCCGTGGGTGGGAAGAGAAAAGTCTGTAAGAGAAATCACACCTCAAGCCTGCTCCACAAGGGGGTGTTAAGAACAAAGAAGCAAGCATGGTGAATAGCAAAGATAACTTGACCAAATTCACCATCTAAAAGACAGAGATTCTCTGATTGAAGAAAAGCAAGTGTGCACCTATTTGCTATTCACAAAAGACACATCTAAAGCGACGCAGAAAGGTTGCAAGTAAGAGGCTAGAAAAGATATGAAACAAATACTAACCAAAAGGGGAAAATTTGGGTCCGATTAAGTTATATCAGACAAAATTGAGTTCAGGGCAACAACAACAACAAACCACTAATTAGAACAATAAGACTAACCTGCCCCAAACCAAAAACTGACAGAATTATAAGCCAACAATTTCAAAACCACAGTAGGGGCTAAAAAAACCCCCCCAAATCCCAATTATAAACTTATAGATCAAGCAAAGGAAAATAATGAGTAAATAAATAAAAGATTAGAATCACATATTCAACAAGCTTGATCTGGACGTATGGAACCCTATACTTCAAGATTGGAAAACTGTACTCTCCTTTCAAACACACTTGGAATATTCATAAAAACTGACCAGGTCACAGAGCAAGACTCAACAAATATCATGGACTATCTTAACCACATTCTCTAACGTGAAGTCATAAAACCAGAAACTCTATGGTGGGGACTGGGGTGCAAAGAAAAATAATCTCCACTTTCTGCCCCTTTCCTCTGAGCACAGAGAATCTACCCTCCCACTAACCCAAACTTAATATTGTATGTGTGTAGGGAGTGAGCTGGCTTAGGAAAAGCTATACATTTCTGGAGAACATGGAATGATTATGCCACTTAATATCAAAGACAGAGTAGTAGCTAACTGCCTGGCCAAACAGAACCTGCTTGACGCTGTGTGCCTCCTAGGAGTGATGCAAGGATTAGGGAGATAAAGGACTAAGTCATTCAGGGGAGCCCAGATACAACACGGTAGTTGATTCTAACCTGTGAGTTTTAGTTAAGTTCTCCTTTTTTTAGCCTAAGAAATTGAAAACATTTCATGAGCTGTTGTTTTCCCAAGGCAACTACCTAGTTATGAATTCTGTTTGGGTTTGTTTTTCCTCATCAGTAAGTAAGTTCTCAAAGAAGAGCTGGGGCCTGAGGGCAAACCAGTATATTATCACACCCTTGGTCCACCCCTAGCAGTTTAGATAATCAAGATTCATTACCAGGTACACTTTCCTGTCCAAACATGAATTATGAAGAAAGATCTTGACTCCTAGGGGCAGCTGTTTGCTGATGCTACTAAATTGCGGCATTAGGAGTATTCGATTTATCAAGATAGAAGACAAAGATCAAGCTCTAACATAATCACTTTTCAAAATACTTGCAAGCATTTAAAAGGGAAGGGAAGGGGACTTCCCTGGTGGCGCAGTGGTTAAGAATCGCCTGCCAATGCAGGGGACATGGGTTCGAGCCCTGGTCCGGGAAGATACCACATGCCACAGAGAAACTAAGCCCGTGTGCCACAACTAATGAGCCTGCGAGCCACAACTACTGAAGCCCACATGCCACAACTACCGAAGCCCGCGCACCTAGAGCCCGTGCTACGCAACAAGAGAAGCCACCGCAATGAGAAGCCCACACACCACATCAAAGAGTAGCCCCTGCTCGCCGCAACTAGGGAAAGCCCGCATGCAGCAACGAAGACCCAACGCAGCCAAAATTAATTAATTAATTTATTTTTTTAAAGTCATTAAAAAAAAAGGTAAGGGAAGGACTAGACTAGGAGGGATAAAGCTCCCTTTACTCGAATTAGAAATCTAATGAAAATTTAGAGGAAAGTCTTTAAATGTACCTAAAATATTTTACTGAAAACATTTTTTTTTTTTTTTTTTTTTTTTTTTAGAAACTATTAGCTCCTGAGTGTTGTTCTTAAATCCTCCTCTAATTTTCTCCACTGGAGTTTCATATATGAATTTGTTTTTTTGTTTTTTTTGTTTTTTTTAATTTTATTTATTTATTTATTGATGGCTGTGTTGGGTCTTCGTTTCTGTGCGAGGGCTTTCTCTAGTTGCGGCAAGCGGGGGCCACTCTTCATCGCGGTGCGCGGGCCTCTCACTATCGCGGCCTCTCTCGTCGCGGAGCACAGGCTCCAGACGCGCAGGCTCAGTAGCTGTGGCTCACGGGCCCAGTTGCTCCGCGGCATGTGGGATCTTCCCAGACCAGGGCTCGAACCCGTGTCCCCTGCATTGGCAGGCGGATTCTCAACCACTGCGCCACCAGGGAAGCCCCTTACTGAAAACATTTTATCTCCACTTAAAAATATAATTTTCCAAACAGTATTCCATTAAAGTGTTTCTGTAGCAATACTAAAAATGACTACGAACTGCCTGTAAAGAGTTCTCTAAGGAGTTAACATCAACAAAATATAGCCATCGGTGCCATTCAGATCCTGCCCCATGGTTTTTATGTGTATATTTCCTCATTCAGAGGCATTAAATCTTTGTATCACCAGATATCATACTAGAATTTTATACATATATATAAAAACTGAAACTCTTACTTTATTTGTACATCAAAACGAATCTCTCCTTTAAATATAGCCCAACACAGTACAAGTACAGGTAATGGGGAGGAAGGAAGATCCTTCCTACATTAATTCTCAGTAATTTCATGAGAAAGAAGAGGATAATTTAAACAACAACAGATTTTTAAGAACAGTCTATGACAGATATTTTCCAGGACAAATATTACTACTACTACTTAAAATATATATATATACGTACACATGGTGGTCTCAAATGAAATTTCCTTGTTTCTGCTTGACTGAAGTTATCCAGAATACTTAGAGATAATCTCACTACGGAATTTCAGTTGAAAGATTTCTCAGAAAACCATGCAGATGAAGTTCCTCTGCCACTCTTACTAAATGTGACCCTCTACAGATGAGGAAGTAAAGGCACCAATGGATAAAGGCTGTTCTCTGCCAAGAAATGAAACAGATGACTCCCGCCCATCTGAAAGATAAGAATGTGTCTGGAAAGTGCAGGAAGCCATGTCTGAAGTTGTCCAAGACCTGTCAGTTTCAGTACTTAATACTGATACAGTCCCGTCAACACAGCGGTCACAGAAGGGGATAAGCCCTATGGGCCAGCGAGGCAGGGCATCCATCGCTCTCAGCCTGATGTAAGGCACACACCCACCCACATGAAAGTCAGAGTGGCCGTGTCTGTGCAACAAGCTCCCAGGCAGGTACGTGAAGGTAGCGATGTGCCAGCCATGCGATCTGCTAGGGCACAGCCTGTCCACCACATCCACTGCCGCCTGTCTTCACTGTCACCCAGCCATGAAGGTGTCCCCATGCCAAATGACTGGTCAGAGCTGCTCAGTGAATTCAGGGATCTGATTAGCCTAACAGATCTAAAAGTGACACTTTCCTTAACTGTGGGCTCCACTTGGGAAAGACTGGACTATGTGTTACGTGTACAGAGGTGAAAAGAAAGACTGCGTAATGGGACGGCAAGTGCCCTTCAACCAAATCTGCTGCACATTGCTTTCTCCAAGTACCTGCCAAAGGCATTAAGTGAATCTTCCATAGCTTTTTACTCTTCTCTCCCATCCCAGGCCCCTTCTCTTCTAAAGGGACCAATATGCAAGTTAAATTCTGCTGAAATGAAGAGGCTGCCAAGGTGAACCACACATCCTGGGTTTTCTCAAACCTCACCACACAACAGAAAAGGTAAGATGGAAATCTACAACGAGAGGATTCATCTGCAGAAATATGGTATCAAGAAAAAGAAGAAATAAAGACAAATCACCTTCAACGAAAGTCAAATTCAACAGCTGTAGGAATTATAGGCACAGATGTTCAACATACAGCCAAATTTAACCACCCTCGATCCTTTAGCCATACAACTGTAATAAGAACAAATGCCCAAAGTCACGATAAACTGAGGAGACGGCTCCTGGTTCTCATCTCACCAAATGAAGCTCCTCGGTCTCCATCCACCTAATTATCCAGCACTTGGAGAAGCCCACCGCCCCTGTGCCAGTTACTGCCCGGGCTGCCCGCTGGGCCAGGCAAGGCTGGGCGCCCTGCAGCAGCCCGTTTCTGCAGCAGTGTTCCTATCCGGCAGGAGCCAGGACTCTCTTGCAGCTCTCCCTGAAAAACAAATAACAAGTAGGCAGCCCACAATCCTTTTGCCTAAGGGCACTGGGTGGAACACCGAGGAGGAGAAATGAAGGCAGAAAGGAACAGAGTCTCAGTATTCGCGCTCCTTACGATGCTTTATCAAGCATCCTCCAACATGGAACCACTGCTCCCCAGGGGAGACTAGAGCTAGGTTCCTGCGAGCCTTCGGCCACAGCACTTTCTTAAACCAATCAACACACACTCCTGTTTTACGGGTACTTCTGTTTAAAGATACCTTATTTAACATACGTTGCTGACTCACTACTACTGAACTCAGCAACAACGGACTGTAACTCATGCCCGAATGCGGCTTCTCTAACGCATTTTCTCCGTAAGGCACATCAGTCTTCTCGTGCTGGGGAACACAGACAGCACTCTGGCCCCACGATTGGGGGGAGGGGGCATTTCAAATGGCAAAAATCGCCAACAGAAAGCATAAAAATGTGAAAAAAAGTGGCAATAAATAGACTGTGAAAAGGACCCTTGTTTACAGTACGAGCTGCAATGAGAAGCATCGCCTTGTTCAACCTCAACTGGGGACCGCGTGCGTTGGGAGACTCACATTTCCACCGCTCTGCGCATGTCCAGGAACGACCACAAAAGCTCCATGAGTGCTGATTTTGAGGTTACGAAAAAATTTTAACGAGTAGGTGAATTCACAAACACAGAATCTGTGCATAATGAGGACTGACTGTACTTTTTAAGACCATGCCCAAACCAGCCTCCCAAACTGACTCTGGGAATAAATCCGTAGACCGACCTGACAGCAAATCTTACAAACTTCTGTGTCTGTAGAGTCCTCGCATTACATGCAAACCTACTCTAATGCTGACCTCTGTAACAGAAAGAGGCTCCAGGAACTAGTGAAGTGGGGGCCCCGAGTAGGCTCCGAGGGAGACCCCTAACTGCAACTGGTAAACGACAAATTAGAACAGCAACGCAGGAAGCCATGGGAAAGCAAAGGACAGACAACTAAAAATCATTTGGGCAGCAGTTTTGGTCTTGTGTTGAAAAGGTGCAGGTGGGAGAAGACTTTAACAGGAGGGTACTTCTATCTGAGGGACACTTCATTCTACGAGGTTTACACCACAGTTTCCACGATGCGGCAATGCACGCTTTTTATAAAATCAATTCGGTAATGCTATTTTAATGTCTGGGTTTCTGAATGGGGATGGGGTAGGGCAAGAAGTGCACGTTAAATAAGCAGCTAGTGCCAGGCATTGTGTGAGAACATTACCTTTATTACCTCCATCAATTCTTCCCAGCCCTGAAAAGTGCATTTTCTCATCTTGATTTTACAGCTGAAGGCTCAGAGAAGTTAAGTCAAGCACCCAAGATCACACACCCAATTTTACTCCAAGTCCATCATACCACCTGGGTTTCTTCCAAAAGGCTAAAATAAGTTGAGACGTTGCTTGGGTAATTCAATTAATTGAGTATCCAGTGAAACATTGAATTGAGCACAGTATTTCTGGTAAACTTTAATTCATGAGTTTTCCTCTAGGTACTCAGATCTTTTCCAAAAAGAAAAGAGGAAAAAATATTTTCTCTCTATTCATAAATCTTCAAACCAAATCCTGGAAGACTACACACAGATCAAACAGCAAATAACAGAGGTCTTCATCCTGACTCCTACAAGAGTGTCACTTTACTCTGAGTGCAAAGGTGGCCCTGAGCAAGCGCCTAACGGAGACCCTTGTGGTAGGTTTCTCTAGGCTCGACTCTGAAGGTTTTTGATCCCGCAAATGTTGCCTAACTGCTGACGTACTGCATGAGGTTTACATTGTGGAAAGGGCATGCTCTAAGTGTCCACATTGCCTAGCATGAATAAGCATTTAGGTGACAAGTTTTACTAGAAGAGGGAAAGGCGGATTCGTTGCCAGCACGACAGCACCATCTTCTGGTCAGTGAAATGGAATGAAGACAGAGAAAGTCACACCTGGACTTAAAAAAGCACTTCAACAGTTTCGTAACACAGACGAGGGGCAAGCTAGAAAATTTAGTGTCTGCAAAATCCAAATAATGTCGGTAGTAAACAAACAGCCTCACGAGCCAATCACAGAATAGAAAAAACTTTAACTGTAGGTCATTACTGGTTGCCATTCTACTTCTGGAAACAGTGTAGCCACGGCCAGCCTCTCAGTTCTCCCACACTGCAGAACCCATCATCCTTATGAAAGAAATTCCTTATCATGTCATCACTCACACTCACACCCACACACCTCTGGGTGCACCAAAAGGCTCTCTGCTGCTCACACACCAAGTTGAAATTTGATGAGGCAGCGATCAAGGCCCTCAGAATCTCATCCTTTCCAACCGTATCTCCCACTAGTACCAGTTGGCACTTAGGGAACATCATCCTCTCTTATGCGTTCTAACAAGTTGTTGGAAAGATGGAGGAACTGACGACAACACAGCATCGTCTTTATGTTCCCCCAAAGCATAAGACCCCTTAGTAGATTGTGTTGGAGATGGATTTGGGGCCTGAGGTCCAAACAGGGCTTCCTACCATAGCCAATACCACCCCTACAGAAATCCAGACCAGGAGATCCCCATCAGTGAAAAGACCTGACAGTTGCTAGGAGCCTCTAAAATCTAAACTATTTCCTAATCTCAAGATTAGGAAGAGACCCCAGACGCTGGTTTATCTAGGCCTGCCTTCTTCAATGCAGTGAACCCACCACTGGTCAAAAAGGCCCTTGGGCGTCAGCCTCTTCCTAATTTCACCCATCAGATACGCCATTGGCCTCCTTCCATGAGGAAGAGCAAGCAAGGGGGATGGAGGGGGTCAGACACTTTAGCCACAATGTTCCTCTCCGGGTGAGAAGTGTGGATGTCTCCTCCCAGTCCACGGAGATGTAAGAATGAAGGAATGAGCACTCCTGCCAGATGCTGTCCACACGAATCCCCAGCCCCACACTGGTCTAGAGACAGGAAGCACCTGAGGATGGAGAGCTTTGTCAGAGTCACCTTTACTTCCTCCCTACTGCTAACACCTGCCACAGTGCTCTGCATAAATGGAAGAGAATACTCTCCATTACATAAAAACTTTACCTGTCTCCTAAACCATCTGAATTCAAACTTTTTTGACCATGAGCTACAATGATACATTTTTATTACAACCCAGTACACATACATGTATTCCTGCATGTACAGATTTATACCTGGAAAAAACTTACATTAAAAAAAGCAAGCCTAAGCCCTCAACACAAGGGTTTGTAAAAAAAAAAAAAAAAAAAAGACAAAAGAAAAAAAAAAAGCAAACCTATCTTTATTAGATGGGACTCACTCTGACATTTTCTAACTTTTTCCTTTTATAAAAAAGCTGGTCACACTCACTAAAATGATTTCACAACCCAGTGAGAGGGTGAGCCAGCCTGACAAATTGTGTCGTAAACATCCACATTCCTGCTGACATCGGCTCTGCCTGCACGATCATCTTTCTTCTCTGTTAACTCAGAATCAGCCTTCTCTCAAGGACCCCATCAAGGCCTCTTCTCAAAGCCTTCCCCAACTCTTCCCAGCACTGTCCCAAATACCAAGGATGTAAAATAATGACTAAGAGGCAGTCCCCACTTCAAAAAGTCAAGTCTCCTGGATGAGACAACTGAACACTATACAATAAGCCCTAGGTAAGCCATCTTCCCTTCCTCTGAACACGAAACACTTGCCATCTGTATGCACTGATTCATTCATTCATTCAATTATTCTCTCCCACCTTGACTTGCTCCAGTATCATTTGTGTAAGCAATATTTACATGTTTGTCCAAAGATGAATCCGTCAAGTAGGATTTCTTTTCTTGCAATCTTATTTGTCAAGGGATAATTTTCGTGAACTCTAAATTAGGAACTGAAGTGCACTGTCACCGATTCTTGGAAGCCAACGGCCCATTTATTATTCTGCGTAGCATTTGTAAATGTGACAGGTTCCCAGATAAATTCAATTTGGCCTCAGTCTCTAAGAGAAGGCTCTGAACTAGAGTAAATGCAAACACCAACCTCCTAGACACTTAAAAATAAATAGAACCTGCTCGAATATATCCATCGATTTTTGACCCTGTGCTACAATGCCACCAACACACGTGGAAGAGTGCCATCAGGGATGCCACCTCTGACAGCAATCAGGCTTTACAAGAACAGCTCAAGTTGACAAACTAAGCACTCCATACCTGGAAATTCTTTTGAAAGCCTCAGACCTAAAAGAAAACCAGTGAGATGCAATATATTATTTTGAAACTTGAATTAAAAGACTATCCCAAATCAACATTACAGAAGGCTTGTACAAGGGATAAGATGCAAACTCCTAATTTTAACACAGACATTTCATGTTTCCACCTTCTAACTTCCTCTCCAGCCACTGTACCACATGTACCCCCTGTTCCAATCAAACCAAAGGATGTGCTGGTCTCACTCTTTACCAGAGCTTTCTCAGGCTTCTTCTACTAGGCTACCTCCAACTCATTCTTAGGATCAGCACAGGCACCACCTCCTCCAGGAAGCCTTCCTTGTTAACCCTCTTCTGTGTCTCCATGTCAGTCTGAACTGGTTCTCCCTCTCTGAGCAGTGTACCTTATCACAGCCCCCAGTGTGTACTGATGCACTAGTTGTCTAGATATCAGTCTGCCTCACTAGACCATGAATTCTTTGAGTGCAGAAATGCTTATTATTTCATCTCTATTCCCCATCTAAATTCAGTCCCTTGGTTCTTCAACAGTAGACAGGCAAATATTTATGCAAAGATTAACACTGCAGCTTTCAAATGAAACCCCCCCTTTTTTTTTTGTTTGCGCCACTCGGCTTACAGCATCTTAGTTCCCCGACCAGGGATCGAACTCATGTCCCCTGCAGTGGAAGCGTGGAGTCCTAACCACTGGACCACCAGGGAATTCCCAGAAACACAGCTTTTTAAAAAAAACTTGCGAAATACCTCATAATTATTCTCTTCTCTGTTGTTACTGTAAAGAACACTGAACATAAAAATACAAGGTATCTAGCAATACACATTGATAAATTAATAAGGCTTACATCCATCTGAACCTATAATTACAAAAATGCACACCTAAATGTGACCCTGCTCACACTATAACGCAATTCATATTTGGGGAAACAACAATTACTAAAATCAGTAGATGTCCTATAAGTAGCTCATACGTTTTTGCTAAATAATACGCTACAAAAATTTATTTCCTTTTCCTTTAAAGTATCTATATAATACCAATAAAGGATTTGTGAGAAAAAAAGTCTCAGTTTCAAAGTTTTATTTTCGTATGTTGGTGTCTTTTCTATGTTCCTTTTCCCAATACTATAGCAGTTTGCTCCTCTGCCTTTGAAGCAATTAGAAAACAAATCTCTATGAAGTTCCCCACGTTACTCCAATTCACATTAAGGAAGAACAAAAGACATTCCTACTAGTTGACAGTGTAATATAAAGCCTTATTACTAAACAGTTATTTTAATCCATGCTTGCTTTTTATAATCATGAAACCTGAAAAACACTCTTAAATATCTAGTTATGTTGACATGAGGTGCAGAAGTTAAGGTAAAACCCTGGTCTGAAGTGCTAGAGTAACCACCACCTTAACACTTCAGTGGTCTAGCATTTTCTGGCATTTTTGCTCAACATGATGAAGTGACATTTACCCTGCTACTAAAGTGATGTTTGGGCTTCTTCCCAGGATAAACAAGAAAAGACAGGTAGCAAAAATATTCAACAGTGGAAATATTATCAACAAACATCACAAATCAAAAATGTTTCATATCCACCTTCCCAGAATAGCAGATTTAAACCAAAAAGTTGAAGAAGGAAAATCCAGAGAAACTAATTCCATATATTTCGTAATTAGAAAAAAGATACCATAAAATAACTACAGTCAACAACATGCTAGATGCCTAAGCATTTCAGAAGCAGGATGTTTCCTTTTGCTGTGCCCCCGCACATATAAAAAAGAAAGTACTACGACTTTATTCTTAAATTTAAATATTTTAGTACATAGGTAATATCTGTCCTAAAGAAAAACAGAAGACAGAAAAAAAAACACACGAAAGTAAAATTTTCCTGTAATTTCACCACCCCAAGAGATTCGCTGGTAACATTTTTTGTAACAAAGTAATATTCTGAAACAGCCACTGAAGTGGTGCAAAATCATTTCACTTATAGTATTTCAAATTTGCTAACACGAAATTTATTTCATTTGTTTAAAATAGTAAGGTTGCAGACAATAGGAATCATGTCTGAGAAAACAATGCTAACATGTAAAGACTAACACAGCTAGCCTATTTAATCAACCAATTCATTATTTCTGGTGAAAAAACAACAACAAACAGCATTTGAAGCCTCAAGAATAAGAATCAGAGATGCAGGGTCTGTGTTGAATTCTCAACCTTAGTCTCTCAGTGGCCTAAGAGCAATCAGGCCGATTAATCTCACTGCTTCAAATTTCCTAAAACCACCAGCATCCTAAAATACTTCCCGAGAGCTGACTGTGGCTGTGGTACTAAATCAGGCACAATGGAACCTGCTTTCTAACTTATTCTGCATAATCTTGAAAAGTATGTATGATAAAAACAACAAGAACGATGAAACATACAACTACATTCAAAGATGCACAAAATTTTCTGAGTAAATGAAAAGATACATATTCCTGGTCATAAAGACTGAATATTTCTAAATAAAGACATCAATGGAATTAATTTGTTAAAACAGCAGTGAAAAATCCCAGTGGGCTTTTTGAGTGACCCTGACAGAATGATTCTAACACTCAATACAAAGAATAAATAAAAGCTTATTTTGAAATAGGAGTCAAGAGTCCTAAAACTGTTTAAATTAAGTGTCCAGCAAAGAACTGGTTAAATAAACGATGATACCTTCATACGATGAAATGTTATTCAACTAAACACAAAAAAAGAGCTTATTACATAGACATGAAGCACTGGTAAGTTATAAGAACACACAGTAAAACAATATGCAAAGAATAAAATATTATAAGATGAAATATATACTTAAATATAATATACACAGTTGAAAAGTAAATCTCAAATACTATTGCAATTATCTTTGTTAATAAAGAGAGGGGCACTACAGAAATTTTTAATTTTTTGGTACTTTAACATTTTTCCATTAACAAAAATTATCACTGTTTAATAAGAAAGAGGTACAAATGAGTTGTTTCAGATTTTTTTTTTAAGATCATCGTTATGGACCCAATGATTTCATGTCTTCAGAATTTATTTTAATAAAATAATCAGAGATATAAACAAAGACAAAGATGCTCATTAAAGAATTAACTTAAGGACCTCCCTGGTGGTGCAGTGGTTAAGAATCCGCCTGCCAACGAAGGGGACACAGGTTCGAGCCCTGGCCCGGGAAGATACCACATGCCGTGAAGCAACTAAGCCCACGTGCCACAGCTACTGAGCCTGTGCTGTGGAGCCCGCTCGCCACAACTACTGAAGCCCACATGCCTAGAGCATGTGCTCTGCAACAAGAGAAGCCACCGCAATGAGAAGCCTGCGCACCGCAACAAAGAGTAGCCCCCGCTTGCCGCAACTAGAGAAAGCCTGCACACAGCAACGGAGACCCAATGCAGCCATAAATTAATTAATTAATTAATTTTTAAAAAAGAATTAATTTAAAATAGTAAAAATTTGGGTATAACTTAAACATCCAAAAGGGATATAGTTAAATAAGTTACATGTACCTATACAATGAAATATAATGCATCCATTAAAAGGAAACTCTTCTAGAAAAATGTGTAATCGCATGGAAAATGCTTGTGACATAATGTTAACTAAAAAAGCATATCCAAAAATGCATTTAAAGTCAGGTCTCAAGTAGTATTAAAAATGTTATGAAAACACTCATCTAGACAGAGTAAAACAACTGACAGGAAACACTAACCAAAATATTGTTAGTATTCATATCTACATGGAGAGACCATGGTTGAATTGTTTTCTTCTTTGTAATTTCAAATATTTCTCACATTTTCAACAGGGAGTTTGATTTACTTCTAAAACTGGAGGTGGGAAAGCACCACAAAAGCAATTTTTTAACAAATGACATTATAACTAAATTTGATAGGTTTCCTGAATATTCTGACAAAGCAAACATTCTTAGAGCCAGATAACATGGCCCCTAAACACAAAACACAAAAAATCAAACCCAATACTTTGGACAACAAGCAATTTAACAGAATATGAAGATTCAGCCTCTGAAGCACAAACACTGCATTTCTCCTGGTTACATTCTAACTGCCACAGGACTCTTCCTCATTGATGCTTTAATGCTGGCAATTATATTAAGAACCCGGGAAGCCTTATCTGGCAGTCAGGAAGCTTTCTGCCCTATTCTCACACCAGCTAATGCCTTAATTAGGAAGAGTCCAAGTTACTGTCACGCTCTTAAATAAATCTGCCTGATACAGATTTCATAGCAGAGATGCATAAAGCTGCTAATTCTCAAGATTAAACACATAAGGGAATTAGTAAAACAAGGAGGTTCTTAATAAATATTATTAAAAATTTCCACAGTGCCTTTCGTGGATTAAGCAATTTAGAGCAAAAGAAGAGTCAGTTGCTCTTACAAGTTTTCAAATGCGAAGATATCTACACAAAACATATAGACATGCATGCTTCTTACTAATAACGATTTTCCTTTACCAAACTAAAGTACTCCATAAGCCAAAACAATAAAAAAAATCTTGTCTATATAAAAACGAATATATTGTTTCCAGGTTTCAGTACTTATAGAATAAAAATCATGTAGCATTTTAACCCACAAGTTAAGTCACCCATCCCCTCTCTCCAAAACAAGCTTTTTATTTTAAAAAGTCATGTCTTGGTTGAACTCATTTATTTATTGCTATAAATTTATAATTCAATATAATTGTTGTAAGCCAACTCTACATACAGTTTAAGATTAGGAAAATTAACATGCAAGAAAAAACATCATTTGTTTTTTGGTTCTTTCTTGACTGTTTTGTGCATTTCCTCTTCGACAAGAATAAATATACAGTAACACACGAGCCAACTATGAAAAGTAGCACAGATGGAAGCAAAACACCAAATACTTTGTCAGGATATTGTCCCTCAGTATATATGTGTATTTGAAAGGAACTGAACTTAAGTCACTTTTAATTGGTTAAAGGAGGTAAGTAGCAGGTTTTTAATGCATTAACATTAGATTTTCTTAAAATGTTATTAAACAGAGAAAGAGATAGTACAGCATGGTATAATACGGCAGGAAGTTTTGTGTCAAATGTAGATGCTATTAGGGTAACAATTAAAAAGCAAAGGTAAGGCATTCCACCTCCTAACAAACTGACCTTTCCACTGATGACAACATAAGCTCTGGAAAAAAATGCTAAAAACAAGTATCGAAGGGCTCTGGAACAGAAGCAGAAACACGGAGATTTTGGAGCGGAGTCAAATCTTGGAGGAAGCAAACTGCCACAGAGTGAATTTCCTGGGTTGTTTTTTTTTTTTTTTTTTTGGATGTGACTCTGCCTTAAAGGGAATCTGTAGCAAAAAGGGCAAAGAGCATGTCTTTCTGGTAGGAGGAGTCAGGGGAAGATGCAAGGGGCAACCAGTGGCAACACAGAATGAGGCAGGAATCCTTGAAGAGAGGAAACCAGAGAATGGGAACTCCAAGTGTGGTGTAAAGATAGCCCACGTCCCCGGCTGACCCTTAACCATGCATGTGGCAGATTGAAAGCAGTCTGAGCTAAGATCTGAGCCACTTCCCACAAGCATGAAGGGGTTCGTAGTTTTAGCTAATTGCCCACTAAAACTAAAATGAAAACATCAACACTCTTCTGAGGAATATAAGTGAATCCAGAGTCCACAAAAGAACATTCAAAACGTCCAGGAAACAATCCCAAATTACTGAACATATGAAGAGCCAGGAAAATGTGGTCTATTCTCAAAAGAAAGGTAATCAATAGGTACCAACACCTAGGTGACACAGATGTTGGAATTATTAGACAAAGACTTTAAAAGAGCTATTCTGAATATGTTCATTGAGGTAAAGGAATATAGGCTCAAAATAAAAGAAAGATAGGAAATCTCAACAAGAAACAGAAAAGGTTAAAATAAACTGGATGGAAATATAGAACTGAAAAATACAATATATGAAATTAAAAATTCACTGGATGGGCTTAATAGCAGAATAATGATGATTGAGGGAAGAGTCAGTGCCCTTGTAGATAAACAGAAATTATCCAATCTGAAGAAGAGAAAAAAAAAGAAGGTAGAAAAAAATGAAGAGAGCATCAGGAAACACAGGAACAATAGCAAAAGGTCTCCCACATGTAGGTAGTTGAAGTCCCAAATGGAGAGGCAAGAGACTACAGAACAGGAAAAAAATATTTGAATAATGTCTAAAAACTTCCCAAATCTGGTAGAAGACATAAATCTATACATTCAAGAAGCTCAGTCAACCCCAATAGGATAATTACAAAGAAAGCCGTGCCAAAGTACATCATATTCAAACTGCTAAAAAATCAACGGTAAAGAGAACATCTTTAAAGTAGCCAGAGAAAAACAATCCGTTACATAGAGGGCAACAATGATTCAAATGACTGCAGCCTTGTCATCAGAAACCATGGAGGCCAGAAGACAACAGAACATCTTTAAAATGCTGAAAGAAAAGACCAGAATTCTATATCCAGCTAAAATATTCTACATGAATGAAGGCAAAATAAAGACATTTTCAGATAAAGAAAAACTAAGAGAATCTGTTGCCACCACACCAGCGCTGTAAGAAATACTGAAGGAAGTTCTTCAGGCGATACCCTGAAGAAACTTGGATCTTCAGGAATGAATGAAGACATCTGAAATGGTAAATATCTGGGTAAATTTTCTGAATTATCCTTTTAATTTTTAAAATATTTATTTATTTATTTAGCTGTGCCGGGTCTTAGCTGTGGCATGCGGGATTTTTAGTTGCAGCATGAGGGATCTAGTTCCCTGACCAGGGATTGAACCAAGGCCCCCCTGCACTGGGAGTACAGAGTCTTAGCCACTGGACCACCAGGGAAGTCCCCCTTTTAATTTCTTAAAATACATATGACTGCTTAAAGCAAAACTATAACACCACTTTGTGGGATTTATAATCAAAGCACGTGTAATACATATGCCAATTACAGCCTGGAAGACAACAGGAATTGGAGTAAATGGACCTATATGGATGTAAGGTTTCTACCTTCTATGTGAGAATATGAACTCTAAGTGGATATATATTGAAATTTCTAAAGCAACCACAAAAAAATAATGCAAATAGGTATAGCACTAAAAAGCCAATACAGAAATTAAAATGGAATTCTTCTTAAAAATTTCCAATAATCCAAAAGAAGACAGGAAAGGGGGAAACAAAGGAACAAAAAACAGAGGGACTAAACAAAAAACAAACTTTAAAATGACAAGCCTAACCATATAAATAATTACGTTAAATGTCAGTGGACTAAATACTCCAATAAAAAGTCAGAGTTATCAGAATGGATTAATAAAAAGCAAGACCCAACTATATGCTGTCTACAAGAGACTATTTTATATATACACAGATGGGTTGATAGTAAATGGCAGAAAAAGGATATACCAGCCAAACATTAAAAACACAAGAAGGACAGACTGACTATATTAATATCAGATTAGACTTAAAAATAATAGTAATACAAAAGATAAAGAAGGGCATTTCATAATGATAAAGGAGTCAATATACCAGAAAGACAAAACAATCATAAATGTGCACATACCTAATAACACAGCCTCAAAATATATGACAGGAAAAATGACAAAATTAAAGGGGGAAACAGACAATTCCACAATCATAGGAGATTTTAACACCCTCTCTCAAAAACTGGCAGAACTGCTAAGTAAAACATCAGTAAAGACACAATATCTGAACAACAGTGATATTTATATCAATAGATCAAACATTATACTGCAGAATTCACATTCTTTACAAGTGTACATAGTACATTCAGCAAGATAGGTCATATCTAATGCTAGGCCATAAAGCAAATTTCAGTACATTTAAAAGGACTAAAATCATATTAAAATTTCTAGTCACAACAGAATTAAATTACAAATTAGCAACAATAAGAAATTAGGAAAATTCTAAGTACTTGGAAATTAAACAACACACTTCTAAATAATCAGGGTCAAAGGAGCAACTAGAAAAATGTATCTAACTTAATGAAAATGAAAGCAACATATAATTGATGGGATGCACCTGCAACAGTGCTTACAGGATAATTTATAGCTTTAAATGCTCGTATTAGAAACAAAAAGAGGTCAAAATCAATGACTGGGAGAGAGTTTTAGCTACGTACACACTGTTAGCTGGGCTTGAGGCCTTGTGCCCTCACACCGGAGAATGGAGGTCCAGCCGAAAGTGAAAACTGGAGCAGACTGTGAACTGCTTGAAGGTTGGATGCTGAATGTTCCCCAACCTCGTTGGCAAACGGTGAGAGCTTTACTGGCTCCAGGTGTTCAAGCACAACACCTGACCAATCACGGGCTGACTGCTAAACTATAGGAAGCCAGGCTCAAAAAATTTTAAAGACTTAAAAAAAAAAAAAATCACATAACGTTCTACCTCAAGAAACTGGAAAAGAAGAGCAAAGTAAACCCAAAGCAAGTAAAAAAAAAAAAAGAAGAAGAAGAAAACAAAAAAGCAGAAACCAACAAAACAGACACCAGCAAACAACAGAGAAAAATGAAGTAAGCCAAAAGCTGGTTCTTTGAAGAGAGCAACAAAATCAGGAACCCCTAGCTAGAGTGACTGAGGAAAAATGAGAACACAAATCAATCCCACGAATGAAAAACAGTTATCACTACAGATTCGGTAAACGTTAAAAGGCTAACAAAAAGCACAGGTAAAGTTTAAAGTTATAAGCAGCCTTTTAGCAAATCCAGTACTGAATAATTGCCTCAAAAGTCGTATAACAACTCTAATATTTATCTGTTCAGCACATTCAAAAGCTAACGCTTTTAAAAGGATGATTTTATATAAGCACACTCATACTGTGGACTGAAGTGAAGCTGTGAAGCCAAGTACCTCCCCCCATCCCAACAAATCATCCTGAACAAGCTCCTAAGGCAGTATATCGGGAATTTCTATAACTCCCTGAATTGGGGCTGGCTTTACAAAATAACCATTAGGTTTTTACCTCTACTAAAGTGCCTTCATCAATTTTTGCTTTTTAATATTTTTCTGTAGTATTCATGGTGTACTCTAATCTCCGGCTTTTCAAAACAAATGAAAAGGTTATTTTCCTCAAGCTGTTTCTATAAAACTTACAGGCAGAGAGATAATGCCTTATAATGTATCTAAGGACACTCAAGACAATGTCTAACTATTTAGAGTATGACTAGGAAGGGCTAATACATTTGAAATATTGTTGAGCTCTTTTCCCCATTTAACAAAACTATATTAGATATATAAAAATCCTAAATGTGTCTGAGGTATTCAGATGTGACCAATTACAGGTGATTTCTTATTCGATTACTCTGAGAAAAATTCTCAAAGGGTGAGGCTAAGTGATCTCCTCCAGGGCATCAAGTCCCACACTGGCCACGTGCTGACTTCCCTGAAAAGCCAGAGGGAAAGAATATGAAAATATGGCTTGGATGGGTTTTCACTATCTGAACCCCAAAGCAACCAGGGACTCTTTTATCTTCACAGCAGCAGCAAACAAAACGCAACAGGAATCGAACTAAATGGCACTCAGTAGAAGAGTTTTAATAATTTCAATAGACCTGAAAAAGAGTTTTCATATTCATGAAAATGGCTTTAAAGAAATCTTGATTAGACTTAGCACTACCAAAAGAAAAAGGCAGGTGTCAGTTAAAAAGCAACCCCATAAGTGTAAATCAAAAATAGTTTGTAACCGAGCCAAAGAAGCCATTACAAGCTGCTATATAAATAGGCATTTAATGATTTTTCCAACATTACGTTATTGATCTAACAAGCCCTCTGTTTCCACTGAAATGAATAAGTAATTCGTTTAAGATAACATTAATAGGATTTGCGGCACATTAGATACCCTGGGTCTCTCTCATTGGTAAAATTACCACTATAAAAAACAAATTTTACATTGTCTTTCAGGGAAACATCTGCATAATTTCAGAAATCACAGCAAAAGGCGAGAGACATGAGATACAACCATCAGGCGCAAAACGGCGTTTCTAAGTCATAACACCTTGAATGTCATTTATTCAGCTCAACAACTATTTAACATACACTTACTAACATCAGACATTACGACCCTAAGCACTGAAAACACAATGGCAAACAAGAGATATGGTCCCTGCTCTCAGTCTATCTGGGAAGACAACCAAGCAAGGTATGTTAAGAAAGGATACCAGGCTAGCACAGAGAACGGGCGCTGATCCCCTGCAAAGGGAGCCAGAGAATACACCTGAAGACACGGATGTTTAGGCAGAGACGAGGAGGCAAGTTAGACGAAGCCAAGCCCCGGGGGTGGGGGTGTGGTTGAGTAAAAGATGGCTGCTGGCAAAGAAATTGCGGTCATAGGCACAGTATGTGCACTGCCAGGGATTTATGTTAAGAGTTGTCGTTTGTGTCAAAAAAGAGACTATCATGGAAAATTAGACTTTACTAGTACAGCTGCATGTATCAAAAGACAACAGTCATCTAACTTCTTTACCTAGGAGGAAAAAAGGTAAGAAGGTCACAGTTTCATCTTGGCCTACTCCCCACATCGCCCATTCACACACACACCTATCTACTCACGCCATGGCATGTGCCAGGCACAAGAGGAGGATCCAATAGAGAATAAGATGGGTAAACAAGCAAATCAGAGGACTTCTGTGCCTACATGATTCTGAAATGTAGCTCCCTGATTTCAGGTATCACTGAATAAAATACTGAGCTTAAAAGCTACTGTACTATTGAAAGACACTTTCAATAATAAGTAAGGGAGTAATCATTATTGCACGTCAAATATGGTATAACAGGAACAATAAAAGAAGCTCGGGCTTTCCTGGTGGCGCAGTGGTTGAGAATCTGCCTGCCAATGCAGGGGACACGGGTTCGAGCCCTGGTCTGGGGAGATCCCACATGCCACGGAGCAACTAGGCCCGTGAGCCACAACTACTGAGCCTGCGTGTCTGGAGCCTGTGCTCCGCAACAAGAGAGGCCACAACAGTGAGAGGCCCGCGCGCTGCGATGAAGAGTGGCCCCCACTCGCCACAACTAGAGAAAGGCCTCGCACAGAAACGAAGACCCAACACAGCCAAAAATAAACAAATAAATAAGTTTATAAAAAAAAAAAAAGAAGCTGACACCTCACACACATAAACAAGGAATTATACTTGTATTTTCAACTAAGCACTATTCACTAGTGTCTTACAAATTTCAGATTTACACACACTCATGTTTACGGTTCATAGCAAGGGAGGCCAAGCAAGTATTTCAATAATTACTACCAATTGTCAAGCACTGCTGGTGGAGTGCCAGGCTCTTTGCTGGGAACTTAACATCCATGATCTCATTTCACAAAGGAACTAACTATCATCATCTGCGTCACTCAAACAAGGAAACTGAGGCTTAGAGAGTTTATGCAACATGCCCAAAAATGCATGGCTGACAGGTGGTGGAGGCAGGTTACTACTCCCCGTGTCAGCGTGGCTTCAAAGCTTATGCATCCCCTTCTCTCCCACTGCACGGCTCCCGAGAGTGACCAGCGAGGAAGCTGAAGTGTGACACTGAGTGAGCAGGGGAGGCGTGACAAGATTTCGGGTGGGGAGTTAACATTCAGTGTTCTCTCATCTACACTGAAGTCTCACTACAGTCTTAATCTCAGGGTCCCTGCCCCCCACTAACAATTCTCTAATAATTCAATCCCTTTGGATTCCAGGTAAACTGTCTTTCTAAGGATTGTGGGGGGATGGGTCACAGAAATAAGCAAATATTAAAAACAATTTAACTAGCAATATCATTCACACCCTGGATCCAACATTGTTCCTGGTGTCATGAGCTCCTGAAGTACATTTCACATTGAAATCTACTGCTAAATAACCATAATAAAAGTTCATAGTGATGCCAAGCTTTATAAACATAATCATCTCATGCAGTCCTCATAATAACCCTAAAAAATCCATAACATCATCCTCAGTTTATAGAGATAAGCAGAAGCTTATCAAGGTTAAATACTGTGTCCAAGGTCACACAACCAAAGGTAGTATAGTAATATGACTCCAGAGCCTAAACTTTTCATTTCTATAACATAGCATATATTCCTGCAATGGTTATATAATTTTTTTTAAATACCAAAAATACTCTGACCTGAATTTGTGTATTTGCAGAAATTTTCATATAATTGCTCATATAGCTACATTATCAGAGTTATATAGTTTTAGTCTGTGGCACTTCATTTAATAAAAAGAAAAATTACATTACTAAGCACCAGGGAACTTGAAATCTGTCTGAAGAAGCAGCTTAACAATATATATTTTCTTCAATATTTAACTCAATAGCTTTTCATCCTAAGAAAATAGACTGTTTTGTGATGGTTAATATCAAAATCATTTAGGGTCCAACAATAAGAGAGGTAGCATTCCACCTTTTTACAATCCTAATTTAGAAGCAAATAAAATATCTTTCAGTTTATTTGTTCATAAAACAAGTATTTGATACAAGTTTAATGGAATAAATAAACCACAAAAATTTATAAATAAATGGGAAAAGTACAGAGGCAAACAGGTCAATACAGGGATCACCTTTTGGTGTCTGTCCCCTATTCCTCTCAATTTGCTATTTCTAACCCTCAAATAGTAAACATACGAATCATTTCAGAAAAAGGGCAATGGGAAAGGAATAGAAAAGTAAAAAGTATATGATATAGTATATCTAAGGAGTCAATACATTTGTCTTATTTTCTCATCTACACATGATACTTACTAATTATTTCCTTTATTTTAGAGACAAGCTCAAAACAAACCGGGCAGCAACATCTGTGAATCAGCTGACTGAACCCACAGCGTTTAGACTGGGAAGTGGGCAAGCTCCCACTTCTCATTAATACACAAAACAAAGGTCCAAAAGACTTACCAATTGGTACTTGTTCAGGTTGGCTGAGAGAAACAAATGCTGATGTGTCATTGATCCAGGATATCTGAATGTTACCTGTAACAGTGAATTAAAAGTAAGCATTTAACCATTTAGACAGCTATCAGATTCCATTTGTACATCTGATATATTTCAGAATATCCATCAATTTAAAGAGAGATGAGGTGCTAGTTTAAAATTTGATCAAAATCTCAGCACAACAGAGAACTAAAACTTAAATCTACCACTGCAGCTATTTCAGTTAAAACTTCAAGAAAGGGGCTTCCCTGGTGGCTCAGTGATAAGAATCCGCCTGCCAGTGCAGGGGATACAGGTTTGAGCCCTGGTCCGGGAAGATCCCACATGCCACAGAGCAACTAAGCCCATGTGCCACAACTACTGAGCCCATGTGTCACAACTACTGAAGCCCATGCACCTAGAGCCCGTACTCCACAACAAAGAGAAGCCACCACAATGAGAAGCCCGCACACCACAATGAAGAGTAGCCCCTGCTCACCGCAATTGGAGAAAGCCTGCACACAGCAATGAAGACCCAACGCAGCCAAAAATAAATTAAAAAAAAAAAAAAAAAAAAAACAACTTCAAGAAAACAGACAAACCAGGAAAAAAGAAGCAGCTTTAAAAATTTGTTTTAAAAACAAAAGAAAGATCCTTCTGGATTAAATCCTGAGGCAGTTTATCATTCAACCCAATCTCATGCCAGGGCTGGAGACTTTTTTCCAATCAAGGTCACTAACAGGGAGTTCCCTGGTGGTCTAGTGGTTAGGATTTGGCGCTTTCACTGCCGTGGCCTGGGTTCAATCCCCGGTCAGGGAACTGAGATCCCGCAAGCCGTGCAGTCAGGCCAAAATAAAAAAACAAACAAAAACTAATGAAGACCTAAATAAATGAAAGAATATACCACGTTCATGTACTAAAAGACTCAAAATCCATGAACCTGGTATATTAAAAAAAAAATCACTACTAAAAATCAGAGACCACGTATGTTAAAAAAAAAAAAGCACAACTATTTCTTTTTAGAGATTCAAACTCTGAAAATTATGAACAGGGAACATGAAATGAATCAATGTAACAAGAAATAAGAAAAATTCAATGATGATCTCAAGGTCAGATAAAGAAACCAGGTAAAGAAAACAGGTAGGGGATGGAGGACAAGGTAAAGACGGCATCGGAGAGAGGAAACCAAGACAGACTAATAGAGAAAAGAAAAACACAGAGCGACAGAAAGCAGTATAGTGGAACAAAATGATTTTCACATACAGAGACAAGTCCTCAATAAAGGTGAAACGCGGGACTTCCCTTGTGGTCCAGTGGTTAAGAATCTGCCTTCCAACGCAGGAGACACGGGTTCGATCCCTGGTCGGGGAACTAAGATCCCACATGCTGCAGGGCAACTGAGCCCGCACACAGCAACTACTGAGCCCGCAAGCCACAACTACAGAGCCCATGTACTCTGAAGCCCGCGCGCCACACTAGAGAGAAGCCCACGCTGCAACGAAGAGCCTGCATGAAAGATCCCACGTGCCACAACTAAGACCTGATGCAGCCAAAAATTAAAATAAATAAATAAATATTAAAAAAAAATAATGTGTGCCATTAATTACCAAAAAAAAAAAAAAAGCGAAACACAAACAGAATGGAATGCAGGAGACCTGAGGAGAGGCAGGAGAGGAGCAGTGGGGCAGGGACCTGGAGAAAACCAAGGGGAAAGCAGAGATCTATCCGCTACCACTCTTCCTAAAAAAATACAGAAAACTGGAATTTTTAAAAATGGGTAAACATCACCAGAACTTAGCAATGAAAAAAATGTTTTAATATCTACTAAAATTTTCAAAGGCTAGGAATACTTGAAAACTGTTTTGTTTCTCCACCACAGGAAAAAACTCTCACTGCCTGCTGCACAGTGGGGTGCCAGGACTTTCTCAATTATAAAATTTACTTACTATTATTTCCTTACCTCTCTACCCTGTATGTTTTTTAGATAAATAATAATATTTAAGATTTCTTAAGTAGTTACTATATGCCACATACTATTCTGAATGCCTTCCATGGATCAACTCATTTAATCTTCATGACATGCCTATGAAATAGGCGGTATCATCATCACCATCATCATCTCCGAGAAGGAAACACAGATACAGAGAGGTTACCTGTTCAATACCACACAGCTAATCTTTTTTTAATTAAAATGAAAAAAATTCTACTCAGAGCATTCTGCTTAATTTAGCCAATTAAAGTTTGACTAAATCGGGGTAAGAGCAATACAGAATGGGAAACAACATAAAAAGCTTTACAAAGAAATGAGCTGTGAAATTCAACTGCATTTCTGGACCTGCATTTAAATTAAAAAGCAGGAATAGGGGCTTCCCTGGTGGCACAGTGGCTAAGAATCCACCTGTCAATGCAGGGGACACCGGTTCGAGCCCTGGTCTGGGAAGATCCCACATGCCGCAGGGCAGCTAAGCCCGTGTGCCACAACTACTGAAGCCCGCGTGCCTAGAGCCCGTGCTCTGCAACAAGAGAAGCCACCACAATGAGAGGCCCGCGCACTGCAACGAAGAGCAGCTGCCACTTGCCGCAACTAGAGAAAGCCCGCACACAGCAACGAAGACCCAACTCAGCCAAAAAAAAAAAAAAAAAAGCAGGACTAGAATTTCAGAAGTCATTTAGACTATCTGCAAAGATTAGGATACCTTTCCAGAAATATACCTACGTTCACTTACTTTCCTGAAAATTAAGTGCATAACGTTTTGTACTTACAAAAGCTAATATATGCTTATTTTAGGAAATACAGAAAAGCATAAACAAGAAGAAAACAATCCTATCTAAAACATTCAGTGATAAGAGCATGATGCTCCCTTTCAGTTTGATTTCTACACAAAGTTTAAAAAAAAATAATGTTAGTTATACAGGAATCCTACTTTGTATCTGCTTTTTACTATAAATGTTAAAATATAAACACTTTACCATCTTTTAACAAACTCTTCAACTCTTTTTAAAATGGTTACATACTAGTCTATTGGGGAGACACATAAACATTCACTGAACATTCTTATGATTGGACATTTAGGTCTTTGCTGCCTCCACTTTATTCATGAATTTCCAAAGATGATAGCTTAAATACTTTATTTGTTAAAATAAAGAGACGTTACTGAAGACTTACAATCAGAATGGCCTTTATAAACCCTAAGCAGAAGACTGTTCAATTTAACCTAATCGCCTGACCTGATAAAAAGGTAACAGAAGAACCGCCCTACCTCATACATATCACATATCTTGGTCCTCTCAAACATCTGTGCTTGTCTGCTTGGACTATTCGATGTCAAGCAGCAACTGCCTGCCCTTATGAAACAGACATTCTCTCTGAATTTAATCTTAAAAACAATTTACCCTTAGCCCAGACTTATTTCCCATGGTTGGCAGTAAGGGGCAGTCATAGTAACTGTATCTTGCTTTCCATGGATTAATAATGGCACTCTATTGTGGGGTGCTAGCAAAAGTTCCTCAGATCACGTTAGCACAAAGACAGCAGCATACCAAACTCCAGAAATTCCATGAGTGAGATTAAAACCTTGCATATTAATCCTTGTTTATGCCCAAGCTAAAGTCATCTGTATACCTTTGACCATCTAGACCAAAAGAGGAGCAGGATCCTACAAGTACATCTGTACTTGTGCTTTACTTACCAAAGGCACTGAAAAGCTGGTAAAGGTCGCTGGTTTTCCATTCTTTGGGGAATGTCACATGGAGGACATGATCACGTTTAGGCTGCACTACAAGACAAATTTTTGATGAAAGGTTGGTAGCTGAAAAGTGGACAACAGACCAGTGGTTCTTTGACGAAACTAAGCCCTGGCTAACTTGGGGAATCGTTATGAATGCCTCATGATTACCAAGTGACCCCTGAAAGAATTCTTGGGATTGACTGGAAGGACACTGCCATCTGAGCTTAGGCCTCACGCTCTGATACTTTACAGAACCCACAACAATTTGAACCCTAGCAATTCTATGCAGAAACATCTTTGCTCATGAAGTTCCTGGGAAAATTATTTAAAGAAAAAAAGAAAAAGACTGCTCTGTTCAAGAAGTTTCACTAAACATTTAACTTTCTCATTTTAATCTAGTTGTCCATACGTTTATTTAGTTAAAATAATAATAATAATAATAATAATGCAGTGTCCAAGTTAAACGGACTGTGTTTGAGCAGAGGCAGTCCTGAGTCACAATCTTGTTTTCTAATCCCAGACCCACCACTTAACTGTGCAACTCTAAGCAAGAGACCTAACCACTCCAGCCACTCATGGTTATAAATTGGGGATGACGATATTCAGCTCGTAGAATTGCTGTGAGAATGACAGATTTAAACGTAAGTCTAATATGGAGTGCAACACAGTATGTCCTCAAACTATTATTACAATGATTATTATCATCAAGTATAAAGTGTAGTTCACTCATTTCTCTATGCCTATCGGCATACATTAAGGCAAATAAGCCAGGCTAGGAAAACAGCAATGGAAAAGAATAATCAGAAGAAGAAGCAACCACCTCCCAAATAGACTGGCTTTCTGAGGTTTTCAATGAAAAAAAAAAAAAATCCACCCACTAAACTTAAATATATACATACTCAAATAATTGGAAAATAGAAAATGTACTGTTATTGACATGGCTAGCACATCTTAAAATCTATTACATATGTATTTATAAAAAATTATGAATTTAGAGTTCTGAGTGAAAATGAAGTAATGATGAGAAGACGTATTTTTTTAAAATTCAACTCATGTATAAACTGGAAAATGTAAGTAAAGAGATGAGTTAATCAAGGCCCAAGGGTAACATTAACTTAAGCATACTATTCATATCAACCACAAAATCACTGGCTATTTTTAAGTGAATAAAACTCTTTCTTCAGTAATACTTTTCCTGTTATCCCTTCCAGACCACACACTTAAATATGCAGATGCAACGAGAAAATAAAAATTCACTTACAGTCTGGTCCTTCCAAGTTTAGATAGGGGATATCCATGACTCTCATGAGAAATAGCCTACCAAAAGAAAAGAAAAATGGATAATGGACTAACTTCTATTAAAAAAAGACTGATATAGGCATGTTTATTTAGCTAAAAAAAAAAATAAAGATATAAGCATCTATTAAATTCTTTTGTAGAAGCTTCTTAATTATATTACCCTATTTCTAAAATCATTTTAAAGGGTCTTAAGATTCACTTCACATTTTTTCTCTAGGGCTAAATGTTTATCATAAAGAGAAGAAAAAAACTGGTACCCCCAACACCTACAACAGCTCCTGGCACTCAGGAGCTACTCAATAAGTATTAGCTAAATGAAAAAAATTAGTAATCAAAGAGTCAAAGAGCTGCCTTGTTGGTCCAGAGAAACTGAGAGAAAACAAGTACTACAGAGTGCTAACCAACTTAACCACCTATGAACAACTGTTCCCACAACTGTAAAGGTAACCCCTATGGATTGGTGTTTTGTGAGCTAAGAATGTGTCACTGATGTCTTTTTTTTTTTTTTTAACTGAATGCAGTCATTGGATGAATACTAATCTTACTGGGTGAACTGCACAGTCTTAAATAAGTGACCGTCTCAAAAGCTCATGTCATTACTGCCATTTAAAACATATTAAGAGCGCAAAGCAAAATAATCCTTGCTTAAAAAAAAAAACAAACCTATCACACGGATATTAACCGTAGCAATCATTTATGTATACTTCCAAAATGGATACAAAGGCACTTTTAAAAGAGTACTTCTAAGTTACAACTCTCTGTAATGCCATTCGATTTGCTTTTATTTGCAAGATTATGGACAAGATATCAGGAATTCTGTTGTTTGTAAGATGATTTTAATGAGTTTTATTTAGATAACATATTGTGCATTTCTGGTAGGGACCTCATTATACAGCAAATTAAAAAGGCAATCCAAGTGCCCAACAAGCAATTAGTTTGGCTTCACTGACCCGCAATTAAGGCACATTATTACCAGGCATTCAAAAGCCAGGCAGGGCATGATCTAGTTTACAAATGGAACCATCAGCATGAATACCACTGTTCTGTTAATGCCAGAAAAAACGAAGTTCTGGTACTCTGTGGTTTGAGAACTTGTTGCCTAGCCTACAATTTAATAAACCAAATCCTATGGCTAAGAAACCAAATTTATTTTTAGTTCACTAATTTAGTCTCAAGTGTACTATTCTGGTTCTGGTAGCTGGTTTACCCAATTTAATGAATACTGCCTGCAATGTCAGAAGACAATGAGACATATAAAGCACCTAGCACACAGTAGGTTCCCTTCGAAAGTAGCTGTTATTACTACTGACAACCAGAACCTGAAAAGTTAGTCCTGGGTTATAAGGATCAATATTTTTATGCTTCACATAATTTTCAATTCTCCATCTAGTAAATTTAGAGATGGCTCCCAGCTTCAAAAACCATATCAAGAAAACTTTCAGTAAAAGTTAAAGGAACATATAAAAGTCAAGCACCATAAAAACAATTTAAAATGTGTACCCAAATTTCAACAGAAGAATAAAAGCTGAATCAACAAGATGTTCACTGCTATACCGTCAAATGCACCACTAATCAAAATCAACCTCCAGATTCAATTTATGAGGGGGTTGGTAAATTACAGTTCATCATTTCAACAGAATATTAAACGATCAAAATTAACTTCAAGATAATTTTCAAAAACTTCAAAACATCAATAACTTGTGGTACAATTTTAATTTTTAAAAAAGCACAAAATTTTATACTATTTTGACAGCTTTGTAAAACACTGATGTCATTAAACCAAAAATAAAAACTACTCCCCAGCCCCCGCCCCGAAAAAAAGCCAATTGTTTTGGGAAACTTTGTTTTTAAGAATTCCTTTTACTATTATGTTTTAAACTTAAAAAAGAAAATAGAGGGACTTCCCTGGTGGCGCAGTGGTTAAGAGTCTGCCTGCCAATGCAGAGGACACGGGTTCGATCCCTGGTCCGGGAAGATCCCACACGCCATGGAGCAACTAAGCCCATGCGCCTCAACTACTGAGCCTGCGCTCTAGAGCCCGTGAGCCACAACTACTGAGCCCACATGCTGCAACTACTGAAGCCCGCATGCCTAGAGCCTGCGCTCCGCAACAATAGAAGCCATCGCGAGAAGCCCACGCACCGCAACGAAGAGTAGCCCCCGCTCGCCTAAGCTAGAGAAAAGCCCGTGGGCAGCAACGAAGACCCAGCGCAGCCAAAAAAAAAAGAAAAGAAAAGAAAATAGAATAAGCAACAAGGTTCTACTGTATAGCACAGGGAACTATATTCAATATCCTGTGATAAACCGTAATGGAAAAGAAAATGAAAAAGAATGTATGTATGTATAACCAAGTCACTCTGCTGTACAGCAGTAATTAACACATTGTAATTCAACTATACTTCAATAAAAAATAAATTTAAAAAAAAAAAGAAAGAAAGAAAATAGAGGCTACCAGAACCAAGAGGCCCAGGGGAAATAACCAGAGATTTTCTTAGAGAAAGTCCAACTGAAAATGCTAGTAGAATCAATCTTGTGTACCCTATGCACTACCTCACCTGCTGTGGGGGAGACGAATACAAAGTGAAATCACAAGGTTGAGTCTGCCATTGCTTTATTTCTTTTTAAAATACTGTTTTCCTCCTAAGATCATGTGGCCTCAATGAGTTTAGAAAACCTACTGTCCTATAAATACAAACAAGGATGACAGTTGAAAAGCAGACTTTCCCAATTCTCTCACCATGCAAATATTTTAAAAAGAATTTTTTTAAGATATCTTTTGTCAAGTATTATACTGGCTATTTGTTCTCTAATATTTCATCTGGATTTTAAGTATCATTTCTGCTTAAACTAAGTAAAAATTTATTCTCAGTGAAAACACTCAAAAAGATTTTTTTAAGTTAGTTAATCCTACACTACCTTGTATGCTTACTCAATACTTTAATAGAAACCCCTTTCAAATTTCAGATGAATTATATTACTAGCCCTTCTCACTCATCCCCTATGCCTCCACCTTCATGCCTGGGCTTTACTGAGAAGTGAATCGTCCCAAACCCTGGAAGAACACGAAAACCAATTCTGTGTGTGACTTGGCAGACTGCACCCCATACAATTGGGAAACCAATTCTAAAACTGTAGCTGAGCGTCTGTGGAACAGAACCAAAGTAAACTCGCCAGGGCCTCCCTGCCCCCTTAGGTCAGACGGTTTGCAAGCCACTGCTCTGGTAGCACCCCTGCCCTTCTGAGGGAAAATTAAAACATTTCATTGCATGCATGCCTCATACAAACTGGCTGTCAAAAGGCCTACACTGACTCCCTAGAGTGATTTGATAAAATACCTCACGTGTAGATCATCTGACTGGACAGTTTTCATTTTAACATATGAGGAAATGCACTAGGCAAGCAGAAATGCTGATAAACACATGAAAGGGTGTTCCTTCCCTGTGATTGTATTGAAGAACAGTCTCTTTCAAGAGGCCTTTCATCTGCAGATATCAAAAACACATTCGGACCAAGGCTTGCATGAAACGTTATTTCTATTTCAGTGATGATTCAAGACGGCTGTAATTTGGTAAAGACACTCAAGGCTGTGTGGGGCCCTTGCCACGTTCCTGCAAGTTTCCTGGTGAAACATTATTTTAGCACTTATTCTCCAAAGGACTGACACGAACTCTGTCAAAGACTAAAATTAAAATCCCCATTTGATACAAGGGCCAATTTTACACCAGGATTCTATCCTGGTAAACTACATGACTCAAGTTCACATTCTAGATGCTGTAACACAAATTTTACTCTTTTTGGCATTTGTCAGTTTTTTAATGTTCTATGATAATACTGGTAATGCTGTTTATCTCCGCTTTCAAACATGTCTAGAAAGATCCAAGGGTAGAACACAGCACACTCGGGGTCATTCACTCAGCAGGCTGGGTGAATTCAGCTCAGCCTCTTTAATAGGCTACACAGAATAGGCTGTGTACAATGGCTTTATGTCCCAAACAGCTACCCACCTCTGCTGCCCATATGCTGCATGGCACTCATGAAAAGCCATCTGCTAACATTCTTTTCTGACCAGGGCGATATGACACTGTGACCTAGACTGTGTAAGAAGGCCCATAGTCACAGAAGAATTTCATTTCAGACATAAAGCTCCTCAGGAGCCTAGAACCTTGAGCACTTATCAAAATGTGCTTCCCTAGTCCCCAGATCGGCATCTGGACAGAAATGTAAATTCCTAGGCCCCACCTAAGCCCTACTGACTCAGAATCTGGGAACTGAAAATCACTGGGTTCACAGAAAAAGAGTATGTTCAAGACTGTGTTAATTGCCATTCGTGATGATTCACTAGTCAGATGGATAATAATGACTTGTGTCAACTTGTCCAAAAAAGTATTAGTCTTAATGATTTGTTTACAGTAAATCATTTTGGCTTAGAAAAACACAAAACGATTACAACAAACACCAAGGACTACCTCGAAATCCAGGAAGCAATAACATAAGGCTTCCACCACTCCCGGAAACCAGGAGCTGAACTGTGGCATGCAACTAGGTTCTCTGCAAGAGATAAATTGGGGAAAATTATTGCTGACAGCTGTCTTTCTCATTTTTAAGAAGAAAGTAAAAAAAAGATTACTTAAACTACTCTCTTGGCAACTCACTGGCAAAAGTCCAACCCTTTCTGTGACTTGGCCACAAATCAGCACCTCCAGCATCACAAACTTTAACCACTAAAGCAGCACCCAAGGCTGGCCAACATTGGAAGGAGGAACACTCACATACATACAAAAAATCAGATGTCTCCAACCTTATCAAAATTCTCCGACCTTACCAACAAGTTTCAGAGCCAGATTCTGGCAACCACAAAACACGCTGAGCAGCTCAAAAGAAATACACTAAGATCAAACGTTATTCTTTGATGACACAATAGCTTGCCTTGGACTATGGCTTATCTGAACCATTCCCTAGTTGTCCAGTGAATAAAAAAGGATTGCAAAACAGTGCCAGTATTAACCCATTTTATGCAGCTGTGCTCAAGAAAGCAAAAAGGGCAAAGGTGATATTCAAAAATGCACACAGGGGTACTTCCCTGGCGGTCCAGTGGTTAAGACTCTGTGCTTCCACTGCAGGGGGTGCAGATTCGATCCGGGGAACTAAGATCTTGCGTGCCGTGGGGCATAAATAAATAAATAAAGTGCTATGGAAAAGAAATGGCTGGATATATCCTTTGCAAAAAAAAATGCATGGGCTTCCCTGGTGGCGCAGTGGTGGAGAATCTGCCTGCCAATACAGGGGACACGGGTTCGAGCCCTGGTCTGCGAAGATCCCACATGCCACGGAGCGACTAGGCCCGTGAGCCATAATTGCTGAGCCTGCGCGTCTGGAGCCTGTGCTCCGCAACAAGAGAGGCCGCGATAGTGAGAGGCCCGCGCACCACGATGAAGAGTGGCCCCCACTTGCCGCAACTAGAGAAAGCCCTCGCACAGAAACGAAGACCCAACACAGCCATAAATAAATAAATAAATAAATAAATAAATAAATAAATAAAATTTAAAAAAAAAATGCACACAGGAAGTCCTGAAGGTCAATCAGGAATACTTTGCATGTAGGCTCAATCCTCGGGGAACCGAAAAGATCATTACAGCTTGTTAAAATTCTGCATGACCGAGTCTATATGTAAAGCCAATAATTCTATTCAGAAATGAAACAAAATACTTAATTTTGCTCCTGCAGCAGCATGCTTTCCAATGCTGTTAACTGATGGCAGAGAAAGACAGTGAATCAGTGAGGTGCACTGAGGGCCACTTTAAGAAGCAATTGGCAGAAAAACCAGTAATGCCCAGTGCAGTGCAGTGGACGTGCATCTGACAAAAGGCCCAACACAAAGGTTAGGTTATAAGTGGACAATGATATATCCACCTGACAAACCACTGCAGGCCAGTGACATGATGCTGCTAACCACTAGTTTTACTGTCTTTTGTAAAATCCTTTACTGTATTTTTTTAAGTTACAAAATTATATAAATAGTACAACTCAATTAATAAATGAAATAGAGATAGAAAACACACTAGTAGGAAATACACTAAAATGACAGCTTTTTCTTTTTTTTTTTCTTTTTGGCTGGTGGAATTACGAGTGGGTAATTTGTGTTTCAGTCAGGAAAAATATATATTACTTTTTTAAAGGACAAAGTCCCTGACTAAAATAACAGTATTTATTATGGCACATTCAGCCTCGTTTGATCCTCTGGAGTCTGGAGGACAGGCAGGCATCAGTCCTGTCATACAAGGAATGAGGAAGCAGGTTTTCCCAAGTCCAGTGGCTCACCCTTGGCCATCATGGGAGCAGAGACAGACTCAGACCCAAAGCTTCCCACTACAAGCCCTACACTAAAGTCTCCTGCCTTCTCTCTGCTGGGTACCCACTCCCACCGGGCTTTAACCTGAGCTACTTCCAAAGCCTCCGTGTGAAACAGTGAGCCTGCTGTCCATGGGGTTTTTTGGTAATGCTTTAAGATCTGATTAAATTATAGCTTTGTGTGATGGGGCAGAGTCCAGATACAAGAAATGATGTTGCTGTCTGAGAAGAGCTTTGGGTAGACTGAGGAAGGCAACCAGGATGACCGAGCAGAGAAGAGAGCCATACAGCCACAGGTCAAAAGGACAACCTTCCCATGTTTGCAGTGCAGAAAGAGCTGCTATCTGGGCTACCTGGGCATCGGGCCTTCCAGTCACACCTGCCCCCACACACCATGATCACCATCAGGAAAGCCAGTGCATCAGCACATCTCAGGGTTGAGCGAGACACTGAGGTGTATGAATGCTTACTTACGCAGGTCAGATATGTACACATACACACAGGCCTGAATGATCTAGAAAGACGTCTGATGTAACGGCATGTCTTCCTAAAGGAGAACAGTGTTTATTCTGGTGTCTTGCCTGAGCAAAAGGAAAATCCTCCAGCCTCCAAGCTTCTCATTCTTCCATCTAGAGACTCAGTATTTCAATAAATAAGTAAAAATTTGCATTTGCTCATCTGCTTTCATCAAGACTACACTTCTCTTCCTAAAAAGTTTTACCTCAAAAAAAAAGAGATTTCCAAGTAAAACTGCACTCCTCTTATACCATTAAAGACTGGAATACAGAAATGTCGAGTAAAATCTAATCTCAACACAATTTGAGCAGTGAATTAATTTGCACCTCACCCCAAGTCCCAAGCCTTCCAAAGGAAAATTGAAACCTTTAACGACGGCCAGCTCTACTGTACTTGCAAATGGTCTTGGTATTTCCTTCAGGGCACAGCAGTAAAAGCACTTCATAAGAACCTTGTATGCAAGGGCTCATCATTATACATATTTATGCACTATAAAAAACTAATTTTATCATCCAGGGTAGGAAGCATGCAGACATCTCTCACAGAATAAGCTCATTTGTTTTGCTCACTAAAGCCCTCGTGTAAAATAAGAGGGCAACCGCTGGCTACAGGAGCGTTACTGGGGCACCAGCTATTTCCATTTCACGCAGGGGGTGGGGCGCGTGCAATTTCCATCTAGCCACTTTATGTTTTGACAAATACAGCATTACCCGACATTTGTCCCGAAGCCAACTCATGTCCCTTCTCAAGCAGAGAAATAACGCAAGCAACAAGGAGGGGGGAAAGAAAGGAAAGAAGAAAGAAAGAAAGAAAACCAGCAGCTCATGTAAACAGTCTCCATCAAATGAACCATATCAAATTACATCAAATAAAAGTGTTAAACTAAACCTTGTACAAAGGCAACGTCCGCAGGGCCTATAAAACAGCAGATTGTAAAATGTCAGAGGAAACCAGTCCCCCACAATCCAAGGGTCAAAGTCAACGTCTTTTAGAATCACTGCTCAAACCAAACACAGAGAGAAAGAAATCTTTCAAAGATACTAGCGTTATCTCTTAAGAAAATGTGCCACTAACTGTAGAACTGTGTCTTCCATTCCCAGCTGCGGACAAACCTGGGTTATCCCTGACTCTGCGGTTTCTGCGGCCCTCAGCAGATGGCCTCAGCTCTCAAATGGGGACACTATTACCTACCCCCTCAGGGCTGCTGTCAGAAATTACAGTCAATGTGGGTGAAATCCTCTGAACCGTGGAAGATGTTCATTGGAGAAGATACTTGGTAGCTAGTCTAAATTTCTTAGAGTACAACTAACCCTTTTTTAAAAAGTATTTATTTATTCATTTATTTGGTTGCACCAGGTCTTGGTTGCGGCAGTCAGGCTCCTTTGTTGCAGCTCCCTGCCTCCTTAGTTGCGGCATGTGAACTCTTAGTTGTGGCATGCATGTGGGATCTAGTTCCCTGACCAGAGATTGAACCCAGGCCGCCAGCATTGGGAGCGTGGAGTCTTATCCACTGCGCCAGCGGGGAAGTCCCTCACTGCTAACCCTTGAATCATATAAATTAACTGTTAAATAGTCTTGGAAATAACTATTACCTACTTGTTCATAGCCAGGGCCAAAGCAAGGCAAGGAATACCTAAGAATGCTGACTTCACTACCAACATGTCTATTCAGTGGGCCTCCAAAATGATATATCCACATTCTAATTCCCAGAACCTGTGAACACTGCCTCATTTGGACAAAGGATCTTAGCAGATATAACTAGAAATTAGGTTAAGGACCTTAAGATGAGGACATACCCTGAACTATCGAAGTGGACCCTAAACGCCATCACAACTGTTCTTATAAAAGAAAGGTAGAGGGAGACAGGACACACAAAGAGGGGGAGGCAATGGGACAATGGAGGCAGAGATTGGAGTGATGCGGCTGCAAGCCAAGGAGGGCCAGCAGTCACCAGATGCTAGAGAGACAGAGCCTCTGGAAGGAGCACAGCTGTACCTATATCTTGATTTCAAACTTCTGGCCTCCAGAACTGTGAAAGAATAAATTCTGTTGTTTTAAGGCACCTACCAAGCTTGCAATGATTTGTTATAGGAATCATAGGAAACTAATATGATATCCTGCTATGGAGGAGGCAAGCTGTTTAAACAAATATCCAGGGATTGATTTTTTTAACCTCAACAAATTACTTGTTTATCGTTACGATAAACAAGTTATTAAGCCAGAGGGACATGTACTTTAAAGCAACCAGAGCAAATACAAGGCTAGAACGGGCCCACATGTGGACAGCCCGTGGGGGCCCACAGGGCTGGCATGCCAAGTAGAGGTATGTGGAGTGGGTGCCCTTTAAGGTTTCTCTAAAAAGTAGCCTTTTGACAAAGCCACGGTAGCAGCTTGCCTGATAAATCTTTTGGCAAACAAGATTGCAAGGCAGAAATTAGATAAGGCAAAATCAGCTTGAGGCAAGCACCCCCTTCCATGGAGAAGCCAACAACTAGTTTGGAAACACGCACTAAGTTCCCAGTATTGAAAAGCCCCACATTAAAGGCTTCAGGATATTATAATGTGCCCTAGACTTGCCTTGTCTTTCACCTTTATGAAAATCAGTGTACTAACTTTCAGGGCAATCAAACCAAGCCAATCCTTGGAGATTCTTTCCATCCTAGTAATTTGGGAAACCCAAAGTAAAATGAACATGAGTTGGGGCAAAATAAAGGGCTTTGGTTAAGGGATAGGAGGATAAAATACATCCTGTGTACCAGGGAAAAATACATTCGGTAAACTAGGGAGCAATTGGCTTCAAGTCTTCCAGAATCTGGGAGGCTGCTCTAAGCGTTCGTAATAGTGTGATTTTTACTCTTCATGGCGCCTGACACCAAAATTTGCACAATTTGGAAGAGGTTGAGAATGGACTCTGCTTCTATTAAAAGGCTTACTCCCTAGACTCTTAATAATTAAGAAGCAGCGTCCAGGGACTTCCCTGGTGGCGCAGTGGTTAAGAATCCGCCTGCCAATGCAGGGGACACGGGTTCGAGCCCTGGTCCGGGAAGATCCCACATGCTGCGGAGCAACCAAGCCCATGAGCCACAACTACTGAGCATGCACTCTAGAGCCCGCGAGCCACAACTACTGAGCCCACGTGCCACAACTACTGAAGCCCACATGCCTAGAGCCAGTGTTCCACAACAAGAGAAGCCGCCGCAGTCAGAAGCCGGCGCACTGAAACGAAGAGTAGGCCCCGCTCACCGCAACTTGAGAAAGCCCGCGTGCAGCAATGAAGACCCAACACAGCCAAAAATAGTAAATAGATAGATAGATAGATAGGTAGTTAGATAGAAGCAATGGGATAATATATTTTTTTTTAAAAAAAGAAGCAGCGTCCACAACAGTTCTAACTGGTTTAGGACGAGTGATGAGCTATGTTCCCTATCCCTGGCTGGAGACCCATTTTTGGTAGAACCGAGGGGACAGAGGACATTGCTCCTGTATTCAAGCACCATTAACATAAAATTAAAGGACAGCTAATACCGAGTTCTTGGGAAAGCCAGCCCATCGGAAAGGAAGGGTCCCATAATCAGCACTGCTATTATTTGCCTCCGTTCTGCCTCCCCTGACCTCCTCGCTCTGGCATGACTGGGGGCTCCGGGGGAAAAGGACGTGCTCAACACAAATGCTCCTGGTGGCAGACGAATGCAGGAGGTGTCCGCTTCACTCTGCTGCTCCCCAGTCACACAGCCTCACCAGCACCCTGAGGCTCAGCGCACACGAGTGCGACCAACACACAGAGACGTATTCTCTTCTCATTCACAACCCAGCCTCGCTGCAAGACCTTTTTAAGCAAGATACGAAAACAGTTATGAAGTGCTTTCTTAAGAGGACTTCTAGGTCACTGTTCTCTATAAAAAAAGATTTTATTGGCACCACACACTTCTGCCTCTTTCCTCCTGTCAACACAGAGAGACTGTCACCCAAGGATCTGAGGTAAGTCCATACAGCCCGCTCTGTTTATCTACCACTGTCCCCAGTACCGGGAAAAACGAGATTCACGTTATCTTCTTGGAAGTTCACTGTGGTGACGGTCACAGCCGTACTCAGCACAACCGCTCCACGCCATGTCCTATGCCAGCAGCCTGACCGACGGGGCTCTGCAGCCTCGGGGCGGCCCCCCAAGGTGGATGTTTACTACCCCCACTTCACAGAAGCAGACCCGGCTTCAGAAGGCGACGTAATGAGAACCCAGGCGGCCCCCACTGAGGCCCCTGCTGCCTTGCCTGTGAGCAAACCTTACGGAGGGTGTGGCACCGCTCCCCAAAACAGCAACGCAAATAGAAAAGAAAAATCCTCCAGGTGTTTGCAAAATAGCAATCGTTTTAATAGATTAAGATCTCACCGAAGCAATGAGTTGCTCAAAAAGAAACAGCTCACAAAGGGACAAATTTATAGAGACAGAAAAGTAGATGAGAGGTTTACCTAGGGCTTAGGGGAACGGGGAATGGGGAGTTATTGCCTGATGGTTATGGAGTTTGTTTGGGGTGAGGAAAAAGTTCTGGAAATAGATAGTGGTGATGGTTGCACAGCACTGTGCATGTAATTAATGCCACTGAATTGTACACTTAAAAATGGTTAAAATGGCAAATTGTATGTTACATGTATTTTACCATAATTTTAGAAAATGCATAATGTCATGTACCCAAAACCACTGAATTGTACACTTTAAATGGGTGAATTGTATGGTATGTGAATTTATATCCCAATAAAGCTGTTTAAAAAAATAAAAAAGAAAGAGCTTTCAAAGGGTCACTTACAAATGTTATTTCTTTACTTTCCTCTCCCAGTAAAAATCTACAACTGAAAATGCTACCCAGCCCAAAGACTGGGATATGACCATATGCCTCGGGGGGAAAATAACAAGCAAAAAAGATGCGCATGCAAATCTTCTCCCTGAGCACCATTTAGTTACAAGCATGCTTTTTCCTCCCCTCCCTCCCTTTTCTGATCAAGGCTCATAATTGAATACAAAGCCCTACTTATAGGGGGTGTACAGTACTAAAGGCACGATTATATGGTATTTTCTATAAAAACAAAAAGCTCCCAGCACTTGGTCAAAGAAGCAGGTCTTCAAAGTATAAACGTCCCCACAGCAGTGACAAGCTGACTGAGGCCCACGACATGCCAGGCACTGTGCATTTTACATACATTCTCCCATGTCACCCTGACAGCACACCTATCAAATGGGTACCAATGTTCTCAACTCCAGATGAGGAAGCTGAGGCACGGGGAGGGTAACTTGCCCAAGGGGGCCCAGGTCTAAGGAGTGGGGCTGGGATTCAAATCCAGGTACCTGACCCCAGAGACCACAACTGCTCTCTACTACATGATACCCTGAAGTGAAGCAGTTCTACTGTAGAAATTAATCAAATGATTTTAACATGTGAAATGCAAATAGAAACCAATTATGTGGTGCACTGTGACACTCACAGCTAGGCTTCCCAACAGCACAAACTGTGTTGTAACTCTTGCTTATGTTGGGAAATTGGAAGTCTCATGGGGCGAATTACTGTAACACTTAAAACAATAGACTTTACTGATAACCAGGCTGAACAGGATCTCAGTAAAGACACATTTGCTCCATCACCCAGGATGCTAAAACCCAACGGCAACTGCTGGGAACCAGGACAGATTATAGCCTTTTGCCCTCTTGTGGCTCCAGTACCTTCTGCTCCTCTGTATGAGGAGGGGCAGGCAGGACACGAGAAGGTGAGGTGAGGGCCTCCCTGCAGGGGGTCGGGCACCACTCTCGTGGGAGACAAGCAGGGTCTACACTTCCGGACACGTGGGTCGCCTGGCGAAGGGCAGCTGCTGGTAAATGAGGCAAATAAGCATGGGTCTGTCCAGTACCAGTGAAAGAAAGGAGGTTCAGCGCAGATCTTAAGTATTCTGTTTTCCTACAATCCTTCAGTTTAAAATCTCTCTGATGTTAAATACGAAGCACATGCAGATTGTAAGAAAAAAACCTGCTGCTGGAACATGATTGTTTTCCACAGAGGAAAAGGGAGAAAGTATTGGTGTGCTTTATTTCAGGTGCCGCAATGATTCCTCCCACTCTACACTTATCACTGTTTTATATACCTATACAACCTTCCATAAATTGCTGTCTTCATTTGAATAACAAAACTCTTTAAAATGCTCCATATCAAAGCAATCTTGCTCCCATTATGTACCAATCTGACATACTTCATCATCATCTGATTTTTCATAAGCAAACACTAAAAGGTGAGTACAGGAAAAGTGGACACTTCACATTTGCTCCAGTTTTATATCTGCATGGTAACAAATTTTCTTCTCTATCATGAAACTAAAAACATAAAATACATTCTGCTACCACATCTATTGTTTTGAATCTCCCAGTGTGTTAAATTCTCTTGTATTTCAAGAAAGGAAAATAATATATGCTAGCCACCTACTAAGTTCTAGGAACTATCAAAAATCCTTTTGCATCTCATGCGACCTTCATAATTTCCATGGGAAGGGAATAGTTCCACCCGTTTTTACAGAGGAAGAAACAAATTGTCTTACGGCTTGTTTCCTCACCTACAGCTTAGATAGAACATATAGCCATGTCATCCCAGGAAGACCCAGATTTCTTCAGGACTCCTGTTCAAATTCAAAACACTTGTGTCAAGCACCAGGCAGCCATCCTGTACAGTAAAGTGCAGGCAGTTCTTCCTTTTTAACTCCACTACTAGAAATTAGCCAAAATAAGATACATGCTCATTTCCTTCCTCCTTCTAAGAACTGAGGTAAATAGAAAATAACCTTCCCCCAAAACCCTTCAGAAAAGGTTATCTACAAAAGAGTTCAAGGTGTCTTGCAGAAACAGATGGCTGTTAATAAAACGTTAAGGCAAAAGCCTGATTTTGTGCTTTCTGTGGTGCAATAAAAAGTAAAAGCAGAGAGTATTTTTAGCTCCTTCTGGACTAAAAAGATTTCACCAAAGGCTCTTCTCTAAGTCTGGTTTTCCATGCATTGATGAAAACTGACCAAGGTCATAAAAGAAGGTAAACCACTTCCTGAGCAGAGAGCCCATGACATAAAGGAAGAGCAAAGTGCACACAGCCCATCATCAGCAGTAGTCTCACCCTGATTTCCGTCGCTCAGCAATCTTAGGACTTTCATTCTGAGTCCAAAAAGGAAGGGAAAAATATGGGAGGTGCCAAGGCCGTGAAAGAGACAAATGGTACCATGTGAAGTCCTGCTCGGAGATTCTCCTGGACAAACAGGGCTCAGAAAGCACCCTGTACTGCACTCAGTCTGCATTCTGCTCAAGCACCAACTGTCTCGGGATCTTCTCAATAGTTGACTCAGTAAAGCTTCCCCAAAAAGCACACCTAACACAGTCAGATGCTAATTTAGAATAATGAAGAAATAGGTGGAGTTTATCTCCCCTCAAGGTCTACTTTTTAAACATAAATCTGGTGAGAGCAGAACAAAATATTATTTGCATGTGTAACTGTCTCATGTCCATCCAAATTTATATTAGGGCTATGCATGTTTCGTTAAGCTGACATTGAGGAAAGGCTGGTGCCAAAACAAATAAACCCTCAGAAAAATTTACAGATTTTTCTAAAACCAACCACTTGAGATAACATTGATGGCAACTGCTGGATGTTTTTCTACAAGGGCAATCTTGAAGAAAAGTAATAAAATCAAGGTTTAATGTCATAAATGAAACCTGCATTTAAGTAAGAATGAGGTCAATATTAACACAAAAAGAGATGTCAAAAGAAGCAACTGCTTTTCCCACTTTCTAAATGGGTTAAGAATGGATGGCTGACTATGGAGAACAGTATGGAGGTTCCTTAAAAAACTAAAAATAGAACTACCATATGACCCAGCAATCCCACTAATGGGCATATACCCAGAGAAAACCATAATTCAAAAAGAGTCATGTACCACAATGTTCATTGCAGCATTATTTACAATAGCCAGGACATGGAAGCAACCTAAATGTCCATCGACAGATGAATGGATAAAGAAGATGTGGCACATATATACAATGGAATATTACTCAGCCATAAAAAGAAATGAAACTGAGTTACTTGTAGTGAGGTGGATGGACCTAGAGTCTGTCATACAGAGTGAAGTAAGTCAGAAAGAGAAAAACAAATACCATATGCTAACACATATATATGGAATCTAAAAAAAACGGTTCTGAAGAACCTAGGGGCAGGACAGGAATAAAGACGCAGACGTAGAGAATGGACTTGAGGACACGGAGAGGGGGAAGGGTAAGATGGGACGAAGTGAGAGAGTAGCACTGACATAGACACACTACCAAATGTAAAACAGATAGCTAGCGGGAAGCAGCTGCATAGCACAGGGAGTTCAGCTCGGTGCTTTGTGACCACCTAGAAGGGTGGGATAGGGAGGATGGGAGGGAGATGCAAGAGGGAGGGGATATAGGGATATATGTATGCGTATAGCTGATTCACTTTGTTATACAGCAGAAACTAACACAACACTGTAAAGCAATTATACTCCAATAAAGATGTTAAAAAAAAAAAAAGAATGGATAGCTGTACTTGACCAAGCTATTCCAACATAGAATAAAAACAGTCCTTATTTTGCACTTCAAATCCTGCTGGAATTTTTTTTCCCTTCGAAGATGAAGATTCTTCCTTTACAGATGGGGAAAAATAGAGCAAAAAAATCAAAGTGGCCAAGAATTTTCAGGGCAATATCACAGGAGGATTCCTCAATCCTCAACTATTTTTGATATGCATCTAGGTTTCAGCAAAAAATAATCTGAATAGACACAAGTCCCAATTTAAAGTGAAGTTATGTGTTTACTGCCCAGTTCTTCTGAGTAATATCCTTGCACATAATTAGCAATAATAAATTGATCTAGAAATATATAAAGTCTTATTTAAACTTTTAAATCAAAGCCTATTTTGACTGCTCTTCATTTTGGTCACACAGATGACTGATAAAACTAGAGACAGCCCCTATCTAACCCAGTATGTATCCATCACTTGATTTTATTAGAAGCTGGTTTTAATGGAGAAGCAGGATTGTTGTTTTAAATATTTAAACGTGAGTAAACATCTCCCAGTTGGAAAATATTGTTAAACAACGAACTTAACATCAAAAACACAAAAATGCAGGACTTCCCTGGTTGGTCCAGTGGTTAAGAATCCGCCTTCCAATGCAGGGGACACGGGTTCGATCCCTGGTCAGGGAACTAAGATCCCACATGCCACGGGGCAACTAAGCCCGCGTGCTGCTACTGAGCATGTGAGCCACAACTACAGAGCCCGCGTGCCACAGCTGCAGAGCCCACGTGCTCTGGAGCCCATGCCACAACTAGATAGGAGCCTCTGCACCGCAACGAAGAGCCCACGCGCCACAACGAAAGATCCGGCATGCCACAGCGAAGACCCGATGCAGCCAAAAATAAAATAAACATTAAAAAAAAACAAACATAAAAATGCAAGGAAAGGCCACGATCCAAACAATATTTAGTGTCACCTGCAGATTCCATAGTCAATGACATAACTGTCTTTCCTAAGATTTACAAAGATAAACACTACCCCCAAAATTAGAATTAAGAGCTAAGAAAAACCTATTTTGAGCTGGATAGACAGCTAGAACTCAACTGTTAGCAGAACTAATTTCCCATGCAGAAAAATTCAACTTAATTTTCAATATACACTACATTGTTACCCAGTCCTCTTTGAAAGATGTTTTGAAAAGTCAAACACATTTACCTCTGAACTTCCACAGAAAAGAGAAGCGAAGATTAAAAAAATAAGAATCCACAGTATGATAAAATTCACTAACTCAGACTACACAAATTCCAAGCCTATAGGAATCCAGATGGTTGGAATTAACATCTGTCTCTGCAGCATGTCACCTACAAACAAGCACTGTGATACTGGTATTTATACAGACTCTGAAGGAGACAGCATTCTTACTCGGTACAGCACTGATGGAAATGTAAAGTGCTGCATATAATGTAAGGAAATGATGTAACCAACCCAACACTGAAACAGTTCTTTCTCTCAGTGGTAGTGATCGATGTGGGCTGCCCTGTTCTGTCTGGCTTGCCCTCAATCTCCTAGAACCAACCCTATGAAGAGAGCTGGGGTAAAGACGAAGGTTTAGGGCTCTGGCACGGAGCCAAACTGTGGCCGGCTTGAGGATCACATCCATAACTTTAGCCTCAACTGTGCCAAGAAAGCACAAACCGCACTTTGAAATAACTATCTGAGATTCTTTGGAAATGCTCTGAACTTAGATGTTTCCCCGAAATCACAATGACTTCCTCCAACAATGAAGGTATCCGAGCAAGCTTTTACTTCATTGGATCCATTTAGATGAGGGTTCGGGATGCAATGATAATCAAAACTTCTCCATAGATTATCTTAAAAGCCATCTGTGTAACCAACATCATCTTAGAAAGAACATTATTTAATCAGATAATAATGCAAGCATAAATAATAATCTCACACAGAAAGCTTGTTAGGGGTAAGTTAGGTCTGACTGTGTACACAGACACATACACACAGTCTCCCTTGTGAGTCATTTAAATCCCAAAACCACCAGTTCTTTGTCTTGGAAGAGATGTGCTACCTTCGATAATGTTTTCTTTCTTTTTTTTTAGCCAATATATTTAATAAATTATTTTTGAAAAGGTCAATTTCTATTTTTCAAAAAACATCTGAGTCACCAGAGATGAAAAATATCTTATCTAAAAATGCCCTAGACCTCCCAATCACCCTTAATAGACATCCCAGATACTGGGCTCTTCCACAGTGAGAGAATGCTGGGGGACTGGGACCCTGATTACTTACTTGTTATAAAAAGGTTCGATGAGCTTTGATCTGGCAGACACATGAATCTTTGGAGGACTAAGAAAAGAACCTAATGAAAAAAAGCAGAATATTATATACAGTCAAGTAGACAAAGCCTGAAAAATATCTTTAAATCAATGGTATGGTTCAGCAAGGGTAAAAGGTACTTATCCAGGCCAAGTACACCACAGGTAAGCGGTGATGGTTCTCCCCGTGTACTCTCCATCCCCCGCCCTAACATCCTCCCCCTCCTCCCACTCTGACCTCAAAACCCTCTCACTTCTCACTGGGTGAGTGGATCCCAGGGAAAGGGCAGACAGGGAAGATCCACTCTGGACCACGGTGTGTCTAACAGAAACATGTACAGTGAGTACCTAGGTAGTTTGCCATGGAGATGAAACACAGTCCTGTGATATAAGCATCATAGCCTGCCTCGTGGAGCTGTTCAGAAGCTGTGTCATAACTTGGAAAACCTTCTGCACTTTCTAAAGAGGAAAAAAAGAAAAAAAAAAACAAAACAGTTTTCCCAAGATCATCACAAATCATGAAGACCGGTAAGTGCACTGCCCTGCCAAATCCAAATGGCATTAGTCTGTGCTGCAGAAACATCCTAAACAGGCAGAAAGAAAGCTATCTATTTCTAAATTCTCTCCACACAAGACCTTGAGATAACAGAGTCAATGAAAACAAGGGCTTTGCTCTAGACTAGAGAAATGCCTCGGTTACATTATCAAAGACTCAGCCACAGGCCTCGCAACTGCATGCAGGTGGGTGCTATTTACAATCATGCATAACTCGCTCTGTGACAATGATTCCTCTTCTGATTGGGACGCAACAGGTATTTCAGAGTAATGACTAACAGCATGGCCTCTGGCGTCCCACTGTCTGAGTTTGAATCTTTGCTCCACCACTTATTTGCTATGTGATCTTGGGCAGATCACTCCCCCTCTGGGCCTCCATTTTGGTAGAATGGAGATGATAATCAAAGCTCCCTCATTAGGCTTTTGTGAGGATCAAATGAGCTAATATAAGTAAAGCTCTTACACCATGCTTGGTACACGGTAAACGCTCTGTAATTGTTATCTGTCAATACCCCAGGTAACCCTCCCCAAAAGCAAAAGACTCCAATCAAGATTGGCAGCTCAATTCAATACTATCCTTTACTATGTCTCCAAGCTTACAGATCTAAAGATGAAAGCACAACTCTAAGTCCAAAAATAGATCAGAACTTGCTGTAATGCTGCCCTTGGAACGTGGGGCCACTTCATAGGAGAGACCATTTTATAACATGACTCTTTGGTCACACTGATATACACAGATGCTGAGAGAATCAGGTCTAAGAAGAGAAAGCTGCTTTAGAGTAAACTCTCTACCAGAATATTATACGGAAATAATAGGATAAAACTATAACTCATAGATAATTATTTCCTAGAACCATTATGGAAATGAATATCAAAAAGGTTACAACAGAATCAAAAGCATGAGTGGAAATTAATAATGAAAAGGCTATAATTGTTTTTACGTCAATACAGTGCTCTTTAAGCAAGAATTCTTTAACCTCAGTAAGTATCAAATATTAGACTTTAAGCTTAAAAAAAAGTCTTTTAACATGAGAGCCAACTAAGTCATAGCCTCTATCTACCCTGCCACCAGCTGAAACACATATTTCCAAAATCAATTATTTCCATTATATAGTTAGAGAAAAGGTCTAGGCTTTCTCCCCTCCACCAAGCCCCCCAGCCTTTTCTTAATTCCTTTTTTGGACCATTCCAGAAAGCGAAGCAAATAACTGTAGCCTTGGCTGCTTTAGTACCTTCCATTGTCAATTTCTGAACCATCAGTCCTGTTATCAAGGTCTTGGGAAGTTTGCAGGCTGCAGCTAAGGGAATGTGAGTTACGGTATCAAGCAGCACAACTAGGCTAAGAGGAACCAAGGAAGTAACACCTGGAAGGTTCACCAAATACCTGGGTAGGGGCCATGGCCAGACGTGGCAAAACATCTCTGCCCCCAAGAAACATTCCTCCCTTTTTGGTTTTCCTCACTGCTGCTGTTGGGTGCCTAAGCCACCTCTGAAGGAGGAAGGGCTGGGGCCCCTCCTTCCTCATCTGTAAACCCAGTTCTTGGGCTTTCCTGAGACAGAAAGCATATTTTCACTCTAGCCCTTGCAATTAATCACCAAGTTTGTCTCCTCTGAAACAAAGCACCATAAAAAAGAAAGACACATCGAGACTAGGGAGAATTCCAAGCATTAGGAAATAAAAAGCCCTGAAGCTTCCATTGCTAAACTTCTCAGTGAACAGGCTACCCAATCCTACTCACGTAAAATAGATGTAGGATTAGAAGACCACCTTTACCCAGAAAACAGTAATTCAACCCAGGGCATGAGCAAGTTAATTCAGCCAAAATCTACAAATGTACAATGTACGTAGTTTCTAGAACAGTTCCACCTTTCTTCTACGATAGACATCCATAATTATCACCAAGAGTTTAGGGCTTTTCAGGATCATTTTATATTCTTACCAACTTTAGGAGGGTTGAAAGGTGTCTCTTTTAACCGCTTTTCCAATTCCGCAAGGGATGTGTTGTTAATGATATCCTGCAAACCAGTAAGCAGAGAGTGATGAGCCTTCATCATCTCAGCGCAACATACATTAAAGAGATTCACTGAGTGTCAGGAAAAACAACAACAACAAAAAACATCTTGTACTGCCCCCTTGTGTTCTTTAAAGAAACACAGGAGTCGTTTTTTTCAATGTGAAAGAGAAACGGCAAGTTTAATTTCCACCATATGGAAAGTACAGCCGTATGAAAGGTTTTTACAGATGTGTTAAATATCTACAGAACTTTGGCCAGAAAGCTATACTGTTCTGGCATTCATTTCACTCAGCCATATAAAGTCACTTCAGAAAGTAGCAAATGATTATACTTTTATCTGAATTCTCTTGATTAAAATATATATCCAAAATATGTAAAATAAGGAAAAGAAATGAAGGAGTGTATGCATGTGTAACGTATTCAAAAATACATCATATAATATTAAAAATTTACATTCAGAAAGAATAAAGGAGAAAATAAACCCCACAATTCTACCACCCAAAGACAACTAACTGCTATTCACATTTTGATATATTTATTTCTAGTCTTTTTCCAATTTCCTTTTTCCTCTTTTGTTCCTTTCTTTCTTTTCTTTTTTTTGGGGGTGGGGTGGGGTTTGAAAATGACATTTCAATAGACCAGAATTCCAAAGCTCTTCGTAGTAATTCAGAAAATTTCAAACTATAGCTTGATAGTTCAGATTTTAAAAATACCTTAAAAGGTTGTGTGCTGGCCATCAATTTTGTATCCAAGAGTCTAAAAGCAAAAGAATTTTTAATAAGGTAAACAAAATGTATAGCAATGTTCAAAATGTATTTTACCCAAATGAAAGTCTTAAAAGTGGACAGAGGAATTAAGCACATCAGCCATTCCAACCTAGTGCTGGCATCTCTGCTACATTAGATGAGGACTCAGTCCCCTCATCCAGGGACTTCATCAAGAGACTGTGGGAAAGTCCACACCCAGAGCACAAGTTCTAGATTTGCTGAGAGGGCATGGGCTACACTGACCTCAAGGGTAAGTTAAATATCCTCATATGTTTTTACATGGATCAAATACTGTTGCAGGTCTAACACTCTCAAGCTGTTACCATCTCCTACCACCACCCAGATTTGTAGGATATAATTTCTTGGAGGGTCAAGATTTGCATTTGGCAGTTTCATACTATTGTTGTTATTTCTTACTATTCTGCTTCAGACACTGGAATACTAAAAAAAAAAAAAAAAAAAAAGAGAGAGAGACACTAATATGAAAACTGTTTCTTCTCACATAAATGTGAGCACTGCAGATAACAGGACAGAAATAGCCTGGCTGAAAGAGCAACTGTCCACCAGCCCTCTTCAGACAGGTCCTCATACGCAGACCCTTGCTCTGCGGGCTCCATGTGGCTGACGTGGACCTATCAGAACACACAGTACTAACCGTGGACATTAACAGGTTAAGGCACTGACTTAAAGCTGAGAAAAAGAAACTCTCTAGGCAGACAGTTCTTGACCGACTACAGAATACTCTCAACTGGACATATTCAACTCTGTCCAACTATATATTCAACTGTCTCCAATATTCAACTGAATACCCTCGACTGGACGCTTCACTGTGACAAGGTTCACCCGATATACAAGAAAGACAAGAGCCAACTCAAGAAGACCTCACCAGTTCCTCAGATAACGGGAGGTGGAATGAGAAAAAAGCAGCTGCTGTCCATTTTCACCCTCAGATCGTTTCTGATTTTTAATTTTTAACAACAAAACCAATCATCAATTGTAAAAGCAAACCATCACAAAGGTAGAGCTGTTAAGCCATTTCCCAGCTTATGTGAATGGGACTGTCATCATGACCTAATGGTTTTAATAAATTACTGAATACCTGTTTGTATTATGGATGCCCTGATGACTGTTTTAAATGAAAGACAGGGGCTTCCCTGGTGGTGCAGTGGTTAAGAATCCGCCTGCCAATGCAGGGGACACAGTTCGAGCCCTGGTCCGGGAAGATCCCACATGTCGCGGAGTAAGTAAGTCTGTGCACCACAACTACTGAGCCTGTGCTCTAGAGCCCACGAGCCACAACTACTGAAGCCTGCGTGCCTAGAGCCCATGCTCCACAACAAGAGAAGCCACTGCAATGAGAAGCCCACGCACTGCAATGAAGAGTAGCCCCCACTCGCCACAACTAGAGAATGTATGCGTGCAGCAACAAAGACCCAACACAGCCAAAAATAAATAAATAAAATAAATAAATTTATTAAAAAATAATAATAATAAAAAAAAATAAATGAAAGACAAATCCTCAAAGAAAGCTTACCTGGGGAAGACACATGTTGTCATCTCCTTAAACTCATTTAAGTCCTAAAAAACAAGAGGATGACCTGTTATGATTTTACTCATACACTCACAATATTTAAAACATAAATATTTAAAGTCCCATAGCTCTCTTCTCAAACCGTGATACCTCAAACAGGCCCTTTAGGCTAAACTGTCAGGCCCATATCTTGTTAATAATTACTTTCTAAAAATCTTGTCAATTTCCTCACTGATTGGGAATCATATGACCTGATATTAAACTTCTGCATAACCAAAATAGACAAATATGAACATTTTATGGCTGAAATAGGAGGGGAAAAAAGGTTTCTATTATATGTAGAAAACTGTCAGTAATAGCTCTATTACACAACTCATCATAATAGTGAGACTAGTAGAGTTATTTAAATAAAATGGTTCACAATATCCTGTAATAACCCATAATGGAAAAGAATATGAAAAGGAATATATATACATATGTATAACCAAGTCACTTTGCTGTATAGCAGAAATTAACACAACATGTAAATCAACTATACTTCATTCAAAATTTTTTTAAAATAAAGTGGTTCATGCAGGAAATAGACATATTGTAAATTAGGTTACACTTTTAATGGAAACACCATTGAAATACTGGTTAAAATGGCCACTAAAACACAGACTTTCCAATACACATGATTCTTGTTTAACTACTCAGAAAATTGCTTAAGTGGCACCAATAGCAAGTGCCTAAATTAGACAATTCATTTCCCAAGTTTATTTGCTCAGGAAGTCTGGAGCTGGAATGAGATTGCTCTCATTTTGAATCAACTCATTTACATACATAATTGCCACACTGTACTGCGTAGTCATACTCCTGACCCTTTGTAACTATACTTCTCTTCAGTGTTATTCATGCTTCATAGGCAACTGCCATTTCCCATTAGCTTTTCAAGCCTGTAAATAGACTGTATTTAGCTAGCGTGAAATATTTACCAGCTTTTCAATGGCTATCATTAAATTAATGAACAATACACGAATAAGTGGTTTCAATGCTAAGTCAAACAAAAATGCAATAAAGACTGTAACCTCTCAATACCATTATAAAGCCTCACAAGCAAAAAAAAATTAGAATTATGGCAACTTCCAGGGCCAGCATATAGCAGAGCTCTAAACCAGTGCCTTCTAAAAGGTCATGCTGAATGAAATACCAAGAAGACTTTTAAAAGGAGATTCTCCCCTAAAAGGCTGTTCCAAAATATGGATTCTTTAGTATACTTTTAAATGCAACACTTGACAACAGCATATGTAAAAGTTCTACCATTTTAAATAGGTCTTGCTCTCTACTGTCATCACTTCTTCTAAAGGTAGATGGAAGAAAACCATTTCCTCCTTCCAACAATGACAGAACACAAAGAAGTTAAATAACATACTCAGGTCACCTGAGTAATAAAACAAGGGATGAAACTGCTTATCCTAACCCACCTCCTACTTTGCAACAAATCATATGCTCTTTCTAGTAGAATTTGATTCAAAACTAGTTACATTCAAGATAACATTTATTAAGTGTTTACATGCTAAGTGCTATGCTAGGCATTTAGACACAGACAATAAAAAAGTTATAGTCCTTCCGGGACTTCCCTGGTGGCGCACTGGTTAAGAATCCGCCTGCCAATGCAGGGGACATGGGTTCAATCACTGGTCCGGGAAGATCCCACATGCCACAGAGCAACTAAGCCCGTGCACCACAACTACTGAGCCTGCGCTCTACAGCCCGCGAGCCACAACTACTGAGCCCGCATGCCACAACTACTGAAGCCCACACGCCTAGAGCCCATGCTGTGCAACAACAGAAGCCACCATAATGAGAATCCCGTGCACCGCAATGAAGAGTAGCCCCCACTCGCCGCAACTAGAGAAAGCCCACGCGCAGCAACAAAGACCCAACGCAGCCAAAAAATAAGAAAACTAAAATTAAAAAAAAAAAAAGGTTATATTCCTTGTCCAAGGAGCGAATCACCTAGAAGGAAAAGGGGCATAAGTTGTAAGGACAAAATTTATGCAACAAAAGAGGTACACAAACAAAAAGAAGTTTCTCTGAACTTCTGTGGGAGTTCAGAGAAAGGAAAGATCACTTCTTGGGCAAGGCAGCAGGCAGGGAAAACTTCACGGAAGAGGCGTAAGCTGGACCTTGGTAAGACAGGTAAAGCCGTATATAGCAAACACTGAAAAAAGCTAGAGAAAATTCAAGTTGGAGGAAATTATACACCCAAACCAAAGACATACAAAGACACTTTCCAGGGGTAAAAATGAGCCAGCCTTGCTGGGAATGAGGATGGTAACGAGTGACTAGATTACACAAGAAGGCTGGGCCAGATCACAGAAAGCTTGATATGCCAGGCTAAAAAGAATCAACTGTGTAGAAAAACAAAGAATGTGGGATTAATTCAGAATTTTGAGCAGGGTTAGTGATGTGAACAGAGCCATACATCAGGAGATTATAAAACTGACACAGTCGGAAGATACGCATTTGTTAAATCAATACTTAATGCCTCTTACATGCCAAGCTCTGTTTGGTGTTCAAAACACCTATAAACACAGTATTAAATACTTTCCTCTTTCCTTACAGATACCTTCACTGCTTTAAAGGTCAAAAAGTCGTGAGAGAGACTGCTACTATTCAGCCAATAAGGAGTGAATGATCTGCAATTAACATTAGCTCTTTAGATGTACACAATGCAAATTCACACCCATCATGTTTGTTTTGAGGCTCACAACTATGATGCCTTTGAGTCCCAGAGGGCGATACAGTTGTTATGAAAAGCAGGGACAATCTGAATGTTGCAGAAATAGGACAAGGGAAGCAACAGACCCACTGTATTCAGAGCTGTGTTGTGTTGGACTTTTCCAAAGAAAAGTAATCAAGATGCCGATGGAACGATGTCTCGTAAGAAATGTGAAGTAACTGAGGCTTTGCAGATGTAGAAAAGGCACTGAACTCTAAAGTAGGTATCATCCAATCCAGAAGTCATAAAAGATTAATCTGGTGGTAGTTTAAAGCAGAGGTTGGAAAACCATGGCCTGCAGGCCAAATCTGGCCCATCATCTATTTTTTAAATAAAATTTTACTGGGACAAAGCCACACCCATTTGTTTACGCACTGCATTCTATGGCAGTTTTCAGGCTACAGTGGCACTGTTGAGAGTCCTGACAAAGACTGTCCAGCCTGGAAAGCCCCAAATATTTTACTATCTGACCCTTTATAGAAAAAGTTTGCCAACCTCTGGTTTAAAGGATGGGCTGAAGGTTAAAGCGAGACAGAGAATCCTGCCTGGAGTTTGCTAACTCCAGATGAGAAATAAGGCTACTTGCTACTTGAAATGAAAATAATCCAGATGTGAGAGACAGCCTGGAGACAAAATTGCCAGGATTTTGTAACTGGCCAAATCTGGGGAACAGAGGAAGAGTCAAAACCGATGTTAAAACAGTATTGGTGACTGGGCATCATTTATAGTAAAGGAATCAGGAGAAAAAACTGGATTGGAGACTAAAGGAAAGAAAGGTTGTGTTAAGTTACACATCTTGTTTGCGACATGTGAATTTTAAACACCTCTCATTCTGAAGGCTATCCAGGTAGAGACATGTGGGGTCCAGCATGAATTACAACCTAGATCTGAGGAGAGATCCCAGCTGGAGAAGAAGATGTGGGTGCCTTCAGCTGAAGTCCTAGAAGTGGGTGAGATGACTAAAGGACAGAAAATATGGAGAGAAAATACAGGAGAGGAGAGGACAGAGTGACGAGGGGCAAACGAGACGAGGCCACGGGCAGTCAAGGAGCAGAAGAGGAGGAGATAGAAGAGAAGCTCTTTTCCCAAAGCTCATGCTTTGGTGCACTGAGATGGCTTGGCTCCAAGAGTAAAAAAACAAAAAAAACAAAACACCGAGGTCAACAGAGAACCTAAGGGAAGCAGCCTCAAAAGAGGTAACCAAGACTTTTGCACAACCGGATCCAGTCTAGATGACCTCTAGCACCACCCCACCTTCAACAGCCCTGCTATGTCTCATGTTAGCAATATCAAACTAGAAGACCACACCTGCGGCCCAGGAAACCCCCGCCTAGCACTAACTGAGCAAACCACTGGCGCCACGATGAAACAAATGTTTAACCGTGCTCTGGCAATGGCAGATGACCAAAGATCCCTTAAAATGGCTTGTAGGTACATCTCTTCAAAAATGTACAACCAAGCGCAGGAGACTGTCCCTCTGGGAGCATGCTGCAGACAAGGAAATGGCACCCAGCAGAGAACACTTTCTCAGTAATAAAGATTCATGAATTTTTAATACAGGCTGACAAGTCACTTACCGAGGGCAGAGGGCAGTAGAACTGATGAACTGTGTGCATGACATCCAAGAGCATATTGTGTCCAATGACAAGTTTCCCCTAAAAAAAGTCAAGATTAGGAAAAGACTTCTTGGTACAAAATTATATCAGGACTTGAGAGTGAAATGTGTGGTTCAGTTCCATAAGGATTTTGTACTAAACTTACTTTTTGACACTAAGGAAAAAAAATGTATAAAGATATGCAAATAAAGAAATTTGGGCTGGCTTCATTCCTCTTCTGGTGTTCAATCCAAAATGCAAAGTAAAACTCCAAATGACTTTGATTTCATTGATTTTTTTCTCTGGTTTTTATTCATCTTGCCACCCACAAGAATCAGTAGTAAAATTTTTATTGAAGCGCTCAAGAAAGTAACTGAAAATGCTAGGTACCTTGAACTGTTGAATAATTTGTGAACAAACTCCAAATATCTATTTTAGGAGTGTATTCTTTAAAACAACTCACTTATTTTCAAAAGATACATTCATAACAATGCTAAAAGGTAAAAATAACTAATTTCTAATTTTATTAAGTAGAATGAGTTTTCGTGTCCTTCATTATCTATGTCGAAATTCATGGGGCTCGTTCTGAAATATTTCCAATGAAATTCACTGCTTTTCAACCAGTAAGGTATAATATATGTGCAATAAATTGGTCCATTTTGATAAAAATTAAACTAGGAAAATGGAATATCAACTTGGATCTAGCTAGCCAGGTGACAGCATTTTTAACATAAAGCATCTGGTCACTACAGTGGAGCTTTTCACTGTCCAGTGGCCCTTCAGAGTAACACTACTTGACTCACAGAGCTAAACATAATTATTTGAAATAAATAATTTTACACAAAATCTCCAAAATCCAACAGACAAGCCGTCCTTTTGGCTCAGTGTGTGGGCACATTCTGAACATCTGTACAATGCTAAAATACCAAATATTGATTAAAACCACAGAGAAGACGTGGAAGGAACCCAAAATGGAATACAAACCTGAAAGACGAACCTAACTGTATTATAAATGAATCCCTCAACAACACTGAAGGAGGCTGATAAGAACAGAACTATACGGACTTCCCTGGTGGCGTAGTGGTTGAGAGTCTGCCTGTCAATGCAGGGGACGCGGGTTCGAGCACTGGTCTGGGAGGATCCCACATGCCGCGGAGCAACTAAGCTCGTGCGCCACAGCTGCTGAGCCTGCGCTCTGGAACCCGCGAGCCACAACTACTGAGCCTGCATGCAACAACTACTCAAGCCCGTGTGCCTAGAGCCCGTGCTCCATACAGGAGAGGCCACTGCAGTGAGAAGCCTGCGCACTGCAACAAGGAGTGGCCCCAGCTCACCGCAACTAGAGGGAGCCCGCAGGCAGCAATGAAGACCCAACACAGCCAAAAATATAAATAAACAAATAAACAGATTAAAAAAAAAAAAGAACAGAACTATGAAAACAGCATATAATAAGAACTGCATTTCCCAATGCTGGAGAAAAAAACGTACAAATAAGAAAAGAGAGCAGGTTGAAAATAAACCCTGGGCTTCCCTGGTGGTGCAGTGGTTAAGAATCTGCCTGCCAATGCAGGGGACACAGGTTCGAACCCTGGTCGGGGAAGATCCCACATGCCACGGAGCAACTAAGCCCATGTGCCACAACTACTGAAGCCTGCGCACCACAGCTACTGAAGCCTGTGCGCCTAGAGCCTGTGCTCCACAACAAGAGAAGCCACCACAATGAGAAGCCCGAGAACCGCAACGAAGAGTAGCCCCTGCTCACTGCAGCCTCAACTAGAGAAAGCCCACGCGTAGCAACAAAGACCCAACGCGGCCAAAAATAAATTAATTAATTAATTTTTAAAAAAAGAAAAGAAAAGAAACCCTGTGGTATTGGACTAGAATCTGAGGTCTATCAGTATAAAGGTATTTTTTTATATATATACATATGTGTCAGACACGGAAATGTCAATGTGTGTATACATGCATGGTTACACATGTGTATCATTCTTAGCTCTGTCCAGTGAGGGGACCTAGAAGCACTAATACCACAGTAGTAGCCCAGGACCAGATCTTGGTTTCTAAACACCATTCTCCAAAGGAACCAGGGCTCCTTGGAGAAGTCATTGATTCTACAGCTGAGGCAGGGAAAATAGCAGATAGTCTGGAACATCTTGTGATGTCAGAAAGTAAGGAGGTGCTCAGAAAAGGGTGGGGGCTTGTTCCAGGGGGAGTCAACCTGAAGAAACTCCAATGGCCAAGGTGGTACCATCTGAGCCCCAAAATAAACAATAAAAAAACTAGATTAAAATCTGTAGAATGAAATAAATTTCCCTGAGTCCAAAAAAATTTTAAAAAGAATTAACAAATAAACAGGGGAGCAGGGCCAGCTCTTCCTTCTAGAAGAATTCCAAGAACGAATGGAGAAAGAAAGAGGGAAACACAGACTCGCCACTAGAAAACCACAGCAATAATGGCTGCAGGCAAGATCCACCGACAGATGCTACGTTACAGGCAAAAGCTTGAGGAAAAACAGGATTTTCGGGACTTCCCTGGTGGTCCAGTGGTTAAGACTCTGCGCTTCCACTGCAGGGGGCAAGGGTTCGATCCCTGGTCGGGGAACTAGGATCCTGCATGCCACGCGGTGCGGCCAAAAAAAACCCAACCAAACAAACAAAAAAACACAGGATTTTCATTGTCTCAATCAAAGTATCTCCTCCAAAATATTTATCAGTCACAAAGGAGGTAACAGTAACACTACAGTGCACAAATCCAGCAGACATCACCTAAACCAAGTGATCCAGGTCAATATCATGAACCATCATTTCTGTGGTATTCCTGCCTCAATCAATGTATGTCCTCAATCCAACATGAGAAAAGATCAGACAAATCCAAACTGAGAGACAGCTGACAAAATTACAGTCAACACTCTTTAAAAATATCAAGGTTGGGACTTCCCTGGTGGTCCAGTGGTTAAGAATCCACCTTCGAATGCAGGGGACATGGGTTCGATCCCTGGTCGGGGAACTAAGATCCCACATGCCTGGGACAACTAAGCCTGAGCGCTCTAGAGCCCACGTGCCACAACTACTAAGCCCGCGCACTCTGGAGCCCACGTACCACATCTACAGAGCAGCCCGAGTGCCGCAAGGAAGAGCCCACATGCCGCAACTAACACCTGACGTAGCCAAATAAATAAATAAATAATTTTTAAAATATATCAAGGTTATAAAAGACAAAGAAAATTACAGACTGCAGAAAACTAAGGAGAAATAACAAGTAAATGCAATGTGGGATCCTAGATAGAATTGTGAAGAGAAAAAGGACTCAGTGGAAAAGGGTGAAATTCAAATTAGTTCATAATATTGTACCAATGTTAATTTCCTGGTTCTGATAACCATATATTATGTAAGATAATAACATTGGGGTAGCTAGGTGAGGGATATATGCAAGCTCTGCACCAGTTTTGCAACTTTTCTGTGGGTGAAAAATTAACACAAAATTTTTAAAACAGATTCACTACCGAGAGTGATGGGAAAAGAATTTGGTCTGATATAAAGAGTGTCTACTGTTCACTGGCTCTACAGAGCTTAACTATGTTAGTATTTTTAAGGTACGTGACTTTTAAATTTTAAATGTCTGGATCACTAATAAATAGGGCTTTATTCGCAGTATGCTTTGTGACGTGAACTACCAACGGTCAGCAACATACTATGAATCACTCTGCAGAAGAGAGACAACAGAGAGAAAAAATAAACAGAGGCACAGCAGGCTAAGGTATCCAAATTGTTTGTACAAGGCAAACAAACGTCCCAATCTTGGAAAAGCTACCTAAACCCTCACGGTGGCTATAAGAGGGCTCAAAGGCAACTGCGGCCCCACATCTCTGTGTTTCAGGGACAGCCTCAGTCAAATCAACCACTGCTCTAAAGGCTGCTAAGAGTGTATAATGTAAGCAAATGTGACTCTCTGCTTTTCTGGATACCCGTAATCTTAGCCACTTCTCAAGAGACTCACACCTTGGTTTTTCTCCAGGCTCATCCAACTTTCTATTCCGTTCTGATGACGTCACTTGAGGGAAAGAGCTCCAGGTGAGCCAGCCCTCCTCCTTCACAAGGCTCTCTAGCTTCTGTTTACCGGCCACAGCCCCACGCCCCCGCCGGGGACAGTGGCTGCCTCTCCTCAGGTGCTCCTGTTTGACAAGCCTGCACCTGGTGGTGAGACATTCATGCACTCCTGGAGTCCGGCCGTAAAGCTTCCCTGATGCAGAGTTCGGCTTCTAAGGGACAAGAGGACTCCTCCTCCAGGGGGACAATTTCTTCTCCCTAGGCCAGCTACTCAAGTAAAGAAAAGTCTTGGATTCCAGGCAATTTAGCATCCAGGCAAGCAGTCTGACTCGGATGCATAACTCACAAAACAACCAGCAGCAAGACCCAGTTTAATCTATTCAAGATGTGGGTGCCTCTTTCCTGAAAGGACTTATGAAACAAGGGAAAATGTCTATCCTATCTATTACAGAACCCTCCAGCATATTTACACAAATGGTCAACGCATTTTTTAAATGTATCAAATGTTATTAAGGCTATGAGGTATAAGATTCAATTACAGTTATGCAGAGAACTCAATACAATTATTTTTACCCTCTAGATTCTTCTAATTAAGGAATAAAACGCTTCAAACACTAGATTGTTTCTCACCATATTCTTTAGTTTGTTATTCTGCTTCTTATTGGTTTTGAGAATAATAAATATTAGTTCCATGGAGCCACATAAGGCCATCATTGTATAATCCTCCCCTGCGTTTTACAAGAAATGCTTTCTAAAAAAATGGTTTGGATATAATTCCGCAATTACGATGTCACACTAAGCGCCTTATAACAACAATCTGCCTTTATGAAGTTCTAACTTCTCCCTCCAGACCAGGTAAACATTCTAAACGTGACCAGATGATTAATTTGCAATGATAACTGGGCATTTCACCTTAAATGTTATATTCATGAAATTAGTTAAAAAGTCTGGTTCACTTACCGAATTAGCAATGGCATGAATGACTCTAGAAAACCCCACAGCATCATTCAGTTCTTCCTAATTTAAAAACAAAACAGAAAAACCACTATTGACGTATACATATTGCTTATTTGAATGGGTTAAAATCTAGGCCAAAAAAAAAAAGACTGAAGTTTTATATGGAGTTAGACAGCTTTAGTTTCACATGCTTTGAGTCTATCACCCCAAACAACTGCATCTGAAATGACCTATGCACATACATTTCTTCTGTTTTAAAATGAGCAAAGCGGCAAATTATTCATTAGTTACTAAAATAACAGTGCTAGGGTTTACCCATCACTTCCCATCAACTGTTGAAATTTCCTATTCTCTCAAGTTGCCTTAGAAACACAAACTTTTAAAAGCTGCCACCTGCTGGCCAAACTCAATACTGCATTCAATTCTGAGGAGACCCACCCAGCAGCTGACTGACAAATCAAGAATGCTCAGACTCTTTTTTCCTGGTCAAATGCATTTTTATAAAATTTTTATAGCACAGCACTGAGACTCAGCCCCATTCAGTTTCTTCTCTCCTGTTTTATTCCCAATGCGCTTAAATGGGCTCACTTTCTCTATCTTGAAACTCCTTCCTTTAAACTGAGCTCCACGCAACCACTCTCCTTTCTCCTTGTCTCTTCACAGCTAAATTCCTTAAAAGACTCCTCTCCACTCACTAGGTCCAGTTCAACTCCCAGGGACCCGCAAGCCCCCTGCTCTCCCGCTTCACCTTCACTGAAGTTGCTCACCTCTTTTAACTACTCTTAAGTCTAACAAGCGTTGGCAGGGATGTGGAGAAACTGGAACACTTGTGCCCTGTTGGTGGGAATGTAAAGTGGTGCAGTCACTGTGGAAAACGGTGTGGCTGGTCCTCAAAAAATTAGAAACAGAGCTACCATACGAGCCAGCAATCCCACTCCTGGGTATGTGCCCCAAAGAACCGCGAGGACTCAAAGAGATACTTGTACACCCATGTGCAGAGCAGTGTTATTCACAAGAACCAAAAGGTAGAAGCAACACAAGTGTCCATCAGCAGATAAATGGATAAACAAAATGTGGTACATACGATATTACTCAGCCTTTAAAAAGAAAGGAAATTCTGTCACATGTTACAATACAGACGAACCTAAACGACATTATGCTAAGTGAACTAAGCCAGTAACAGAAAGACAAATATTGTACGATTCCACTTACATGAGGCACCTAGAGCAGTCAAATTGACAGAGACAGAAAGTAGAACAGTGGTTACCAGAGGCTGGGGGATGGGGGAATGGGAAGTTATTGTTTAATGGGTACAGAGTTTCAGTCTTGCAGGATGAAAGGAGTTCTGGAGATGGATGGTGGTGACGGTTGCACAACAGTGTGAATATATTTTACAGTACAAAACTGTACAGTTTAAAATGGTTAAGATGGTAAAGTTTAAGTTATACATTTTACCAGAATTAAAATTTTTTTAATTTTTTACAGAATATTCTTTAAAAAAGAAGAAGAAAACCTACTCCCAAGGCTAAACCCAATGGCCATGTCTCAGTCCTCATCCTACTTCTCGAGAGCATCAGACCCTGTCAACATCCCCTTCTTCAAACACTCTTCCCCTTGGCTGCTGTGTCACAATAACCTCAGGCACATTTTCGCACTTCTGCCCATCACTCAGATGCTGGTGGTCCTCAGGATCCAACCCTGGGCCCTCTGCTCCTTCCTCATACACGCGATAGGTGCTCTCATCCTGTCCTGGTCTCTCTGCCAACGACAACCAAGTCCAGCCCTCACCCCTCTCCTGCACTCCAGCACGACAATCTGCTGACAGGACACCGATGCTCAGCCCCCAAAACACTGAAAACCTCATCTGCTCAAAAGCAGAATGTAACACCTCTGTCCACTGTAGGGGGACAGCCCTGCCACGGTGTCCTGGTGACCTTGCACATATCCAAATAGTCCACGCAGGCAAAGGCTTGAGATGTAACTAATGTGCATCTGGGTGGAACACCCCAGGAGAGGATGGGAGGCCACCTCCCTCTCTCGCCTGGGAGGCTGTCATGAGACAGTTTCTCACTGTTGCCCAGGTTCTGATGAGGCCTGGGGCGTCCTGCCCCACCGCCTTTTCAGAATAGAGCTACAGAGTATGAAAGCACTTAGCCGCAGTCTAGAGTTGGCTGCTCGGCGAAGGGGCATCCACAGCTCACTCTGCAGTCACCTGGCCCCTTCTGTTTCAGTGTTGTCTTTTTGGTTTGTGGGACAAGCACCACGTGCAGCTGTCACCTTCTCTAAGTCATAAACTGTCTAAATCTAACAGAGGCTTGCTGTGTCTTTCCTGGTTGCATTAGTCTGATGTGGCCCTGCTTTATGCATGGGTGAGCTGGACATCCACCCTCACCCAAACCCACTCCTGGCCTCCTCCACCTGTGTCCCCCCACCAACACCACTCCGGCCACCCCATCTAAGTGGACTGATGTCAGCCTACCCAGCTGCTCAACTTCCCGGCTTGAGCATCTTCTTTCTTCTGCCTTCCTCTTTCACCACCCACATCCAATCACAAATTCCACTGACTCTACCTTCTAAAGATTGCCAGATTCCACCTAAACTGCTACTAACTTTCCTGTTCCAGGGCACTGACATCTCTTAGCTGGTTACTCCGCAGCTTAACTGGTCTCCCTGCCTCCAGACTTACTCGAATCCATTCTCCAGAGGACAACCAGTGTGAGGTTCCAACGATGCAATTATGACCGTGCATCCTAATCTGTCGAATCATATCATCTAAACTTTGTTTTAGGAAAACTAGTAACTGTGCCTGAAGTTAGACACAGCAAGATGAGTTAATGGGCTGTGAAGCTCAGTGACACACAATCTGAATGATAACCACTAATTCCTTCTCCAAGACTGCTTCATGGAAGTGAAGACTGGTCAACCATGATGCCAGCCTCACTTTGTTGGCTGCATCTAATTACTTAACCTCAGGTTCCCCTCATTCTCTTCTAGGTTTTGCTACCAATTCGATTCTTCTCTAGTAGAAAAATATTCATTAAATTGAATCTATCACAGGATCTACAACTCTGTAGCCATTTCTCACCCAAAGGAAATGAACATAATCCAATCACCTGTTCCTTAGCGTGTTTCTGCTGCTCTCTTCTTTTACGTTCTTCTTCATCTACTTTGCTGATAACAATATAGCGCTCTTTCTAAAAGACATAAAGCAGATATACAATTTTCGGGAAGCTACCTGACCCCTACCCTCCAAAATTCAGATTCTGCTACCAGTAGAAGTTACAGTTTTTCTCACTGCACAGTCCTTCATGGGCTAAACACACTGAAAGTATTTTGAAATGCCACCAAAAGTTGAGTTGATGCTTTACAAACCAAAATCCACCTCCGTGTTTCCATGACATTTTCCCATGGTTTATTAATCACCCCAAAAGACAATTATAAATATCAACAGACTGTGAGAATAAGACACTCCATAATGAACACTAAGATGTTGCATTTGAACATGAATTTCTAAATAGTTGGTTTTAAAATAATTTCTATATAATCTATAAAAATGTTGAATCACTGTGTTGTACACCTGAAACTGTAATATTGTAAGTTAACCACACCTCAATAAAAAAATTTCTACATTTCACTAACATAAGAAAAAAAATCCTGGGGAATTCCCTGGTGGTCCAGTGGTTAGGCTTCCAGGCTCTCACTGCCAAGGGCCCGGGTTCAATCCCTGGTCGGGGAACTAAAATTCCACAAGCCGTGGGGTGTGGCCAAAAAAAAGGAAAAAAAAGAAGAAAAATCCTGGATTTTCTGGTAACTTGTCAGATAACTAGCACCTTCTTTCTCACATACTGCATTTTGTATCAATCAAATACACCACAAAACCTCCTGTGTCAAAGTTTGAGATTTTTCTTCTAGCAAGACTTAATTTACTTAATCTCTTATATAATTAGACATCTGACTTAACAACAAGAACTAAATTCTAAAATTCTGTAGAAGGAACACACCATTAGCTCACCATCAGCCCACCTTTACCCGTTACAGTTCTATCACTGCACCCTGGGAGTACATGATGATAGCTATGTTTATGCCCCAGATTCTAAAATTTAATTTTACTGGCCCACGTAACAGGAAGCGATTATTACATGGATACCATGTATATCAGCTTTCTGTGATGATTAAGAACATGTACTAACATTTGCATACTTTCAAGTTTACAAAGCATGTTCACTTCCATCTACCCACTTGATCACTATTTTTTAAAAAGCTGTGAGATAGGTATAGCTAATCATTACCATGCTCATGCCCAATGCACAAATGAGGAAAACGAGGCTGGCAGAGGGGAAATGACTTGCCCAATGTCACCCAGTTCATATGTAGCAGAGCCAAGGAGTAAACTCTGACTTTCAACTGCTCGATTTGATTGCATTTTGCATTTGCATATTGTTGCATGGGTTTAATGCGTTTGATGTTGGCCCTGGATAATACTTGAGGTTACCTTTTCAGTTTCTAAAGTCTCAACATGAATGCCTTTGGGATACCTAAAGAAAAGAAAGAAAACATGACATCAGTAGATGAGACAACAGCTAAAACCCTAAGTATTTTAAAAACAACTACATAGCTATAATTTCATTACTTAAGTTTTATTAAGTATGAAATAAATACCACTACTAGGAAGACTTTAGAGTAATTTCAGCTGCTAAATGTTTCCCTCTCTCTCCTCTTAAAACACAGGAATGTAACTGATTTCAAATTAATATTTTTAGGACTTAGGCATCTTCTGAAATGTCAGGCATCCCGTAATACAGTCAACTCATTACTACACTGTCAAATCTTGCTTCTAGATATCACAATGCTTACTTCTTAAGTGAAATTCTGAAGGTCTCTTTGGATGATCTGGGGCATGCACAGGGGAGATCTGAGATGAGTAACTCTGCTGTAATCTGGCACAGTAGTTACATCTGCCCAGGAGAGGAATCTGGAACCCGGGTGGAGTACGTGGCAAGGATAACGTGAGAGGAAAGGAGCCTGGTCAAACAACAATGGCCCTTTTCCTGTTTTGGTCAAAGTAAATTCCCAGTATACATGCCACTGGCAGACTCTAATGAAAGAACAAGAACCCCAAACAAAGTCAAGTGCAAACATCCATCTGTCCAATTCTGATACTCAATTTTTGAGTTAGAGATCCACTTGAAAATATAATTAAATCAATAGAAACACCTCCAGAAAAATACACGCACACAATTTTGGATATTGTTTCAGGGGATTCATAGGCCTCCTGAAACCTACCCATGGCCTAACGCCTGTTTTAGAAAAAGCATTCACCTGAGTATTTCCCAGGTCTTAAAACCAAATCTTTATCATATATTGATACTTTCAAAGAACAAAAACACTACACATCCAGAAGTTAATGGACAGGCCAAAGTGATAGTTAAAAGAAAATTGTAAAGGCTTTACAACATCTACTAAGAAGGAATAACAAGGAAATAAATTAAGTGGGTATTCAACTTAAGAAATTAGGGGAAAATAATAACAAAATAAAGCACTGCCCAAGAACACGGTATGGTCAAATAACCAAGAACTGCAGAATGTCAAAAATGAAATAAGAGCTAAAAAATTACATTTAGTTTTTAAATCCTGGGTCCCTCACAGAGCTCTCATGTATAATATAAACACTTACTTCCAGCTCAAAGTCTGATAAATTAGTTTTCTTTGGAACCTATAAAAACAAATGAAAAGGTATTAATTTTGGCTCATAAAAGGAAAATTCAAACTGACCAAGCACTGGTTGGGAAAGACATTTAATTTTTTTTTTTTTTTAAAAGATGGATTGGGGACTTCCCTGGTGGCACAATGGTTGGGAAACTGCCTGCCAGTGTAGGGGACATGGGTTCGATCCCTGGTCCAGGAAGATCTCACATGCCACAGAGCAACTAGGCCGTGCGCCACAACTACTGAGCCTGTGCACCACAACTACTGAAGCCCGTGCTCCTAGAGCCCGCAACAAGAGAAGCCACCGCAAGAAACCCATGCACCGCAACAAAGAGTAGCCCCCGCTTACCACAACTAGAGAAAGCCCACGTGCAGCAACAAAGACCCAACGCAGCCAAAAATACATAAAAATAAAAATAATAATGATAATAATAATGGATAAAATAAATAAATAAAGATGGATTGAATTTTTTTTAACTTTTTATTTCATATTGGAGTATAGTTGATTAACAATGCTGAGGTGGTTTCAGGTGTACAGCAAAGTGATTGAGTTATTCATATACGTGTACTTATTCTTTTTCAAATTGGGAAAAACATTTAATTTTTAAAGGAGACTTCATTAGAAGCGACAGGTAATGTGCAAACAAGAGCAGACAGGATGTCTGAGGTGGGAGGATTCCTCACCACTTTTCTTTATCGAAATACTCTTTATTATTATTATTATTATACTGCCTTTATAGAAGAGGCAGAAGTTCTTGTCTAACCAAAGTATTACTTCCTGTGGCTGTATGAAGAGAGCTTTAAGTAGACAGATGCATTAAAACACTTCTGTGAAGCTAGTCACAAAGTAAAAGGAAGGAAAGCAGGCTGTTTCAGTCACTGACTCTATGAAACACTGATGTTTTTTACTGCAGAGAGAAATTAAAAGGACAGGAGTAGCCTGACAGTAAATTCTGCTCTTCTGAAGCCTTTATGTATGAAGCACAAGTCGAGGCTACAATAATTATGCCACTCTTGAGCATGACTTAAAGCAAAGGTGCACAACAGTTTTCTCCCCTCCAGGACGGAACAAGGCATTCATTCAATGTCTCTATATACCATGGTCCCAATTGTGTTAACGCTAAAGTTAGTGCTGAAATATGGGGAACATACCTATAATAAAAAGACTATTTATGAAAGTGTTTTTAAGCGACCAAATGGAGCACATGCCAGAAATCATCTACCTTTCCAAAAAAAGTACACATGAAAATATTCAGGGCAACTGACCCAGTACATGGCTCTAAATCCAAGTTCTTGTTTTCTTCACTTTGTAATAAATCTTCTATTTTCTCTCTGAGGAATTAGAATAAAAACATGACCATCACCATCATTAAGGAATGAAGTTGTCAACCAACAGAATCATCATACTCAAAAGCAATCCAAATACAAGAACATACAACACTGTAATTTTACCAAATCATGTTATAACTTTTTAGTTCAGTAACGCTTAAAGAAAAATACTTTATTTTGGCATTTGTTGCTGTTATTAATGAGTTCGCAACAACTTCTCAAGGATTCAGCAATACAAGTGATTTGCATTTTTACTTTCCTAGTAAAGCAGTTATACTGACAACTAAACAGAGCAAAACCAGATGCTCCTCCGAGGGCATGTTTGCTTGTCAGAAACTTCACTGCAAGAGAAAAAAACATGGATGTGTTGCAAATATCTGGATGGGCCTCTGCCTTCACGGGAACTGGACGGTGGCTGTCAGGCCCGTGGTCCACGCAGGAGGCCTGACCACTTGGCCAAGATAGTCTCTTGCCTGGTGACACATGGGAAGTCTAAGTACAGTACACAGAACTCGATTTACAGTTGACAGCTGTGACACAAACTCAGATACACCACAGTTAAATCCTGCCCCTCAAACATCACACCTCTGTGTGCACTGTGCATGTGCAGCACAAGCCTGAGATACAGACGTCAGCCCTGCCCCAAGACACGTGACTCAATGCACGTTTGGTTTCTGTTTAGGAACTTACACCACTTGGTCAATAAACTTCTTCTGATCCTCAGGAATCGTCACGGGACATTTTGAAGTGTTAGGAGACGTGTACGACAAAGCGCCTGCACCATTGGACTGTAAACGTTTTTCATCATACTGCTCTCTTAACTGTCTTTCTTCTTCCTGGTTTAAGTATGGAATTCCTGAACAGAAATTTTTAAAGAATGCATTAGCAGAAGTAACCGTTTATCATAAAAATTTTGTAACAAACCAAAGAGTCTAAAAGACTCAGGAAAGACCATATTTAACTACAGCTCAAAAAAATCAATGGAAAAAGCAAATGATTTTGAAATGTGTTTGTCTATTCATTCACTCCATTCGCTCGTTCATTCATTCTCCTTTCAACAAACAGTGATTTGGCTCTTACGCTGTGCCAGGCACTGTATCAGGCACTAGTGAGCTAACAGTGAACAAGGTAGACTTGTCCTGCTCTGTAGTGAAGCGAACGACCTTAGGATGACCAGAGGAGGCCACCAGGAGGGAGGACCTCGGGGTAAGAATGAATCAGACATGAAGGAGCTGGGGAAAGAGTATTTCAGGCAGGGAACAAGCATAAATGCCCAGAGGATGGAAAAGGCTTGGACTGTTCCAGAAACAGCAAGGAAGCGTAAGCAGGAGAATGGCGTAATGTCAGGTTGGAGAGGATGGGGCAAGATTACATAGGCCCCTACAGGCCACGGTAAGAATTTACTTTATTCTACGAGCAATGGGATGCCATCAGGTTTTAAGCAAGATAATCACATTATCTGCTCCATGTTCTTAAAAGATCATCTGGACTCCTGTGAGAGTTGAAGTAAGGAGGTCAGCTGGAAGGAACTGTCCACTGCGGATGTCCAGGCCAGAGATAACTGCTTAGATCAGAGGTCAGCAGACTTTTCCTTAAAGGGACAAACAGTAGATGTTCTAGGCTTGAGGGCCATATGGGGATCTCTGTTGCAACTACTTAACTCTGACCTTTGTAACATGAAAACAGCCACGCAATGGGTAAATGAATGGGTATGGCTGTGTCCCAATAAAGCTTTATTTATAAAATAGGCAGAATGCCATAGTTTATGACCTTGGCCTAATCTACAGAGATGGAGAGAATGATTCTAGAGATAGGAGAGCTAGAACTTGCCAACATAGTGGGGGTGAGGGAGAAAGGGAAGGGCAAAATAAAAAACGACATCTAACTATTAGGTTTAAGCAGTTGGGACAACAGTAGGGCTACTTACTGAAGTGGGGAAAACTAGGCAAAGAATAGACTTGGGGCCCAAGGGGTGAAAATCAAAAGCTACCTCCTGGATATAATAAATCATCTAGGGATGTATATATAAATGAAGAGGTGCAGATATAAGCCTAAAGCTCCGGAGAAAGGTGTTGAGATATAAATGTAGGTGTCATCAGGACGTGGGGGGCATTAAAAGCCATGTGACGCTTAAAAAACTTTGTAGAAAGAATGATGGAATTAGAAAATCACCACTCGTCAGCAATAATAATTGTTTCAAGCAAGAATTATCAATGGATGCTAAAACTAATTGGCGAAAAAGTGATCCACATTAAAAACACCAACAGCTGTACAACAATATTAGTGTACTTCATACTTTACATACTATGAGTAAAAATAAAAGTTATCATCGTCAGTAAGGCGGCTAATTGATGTCATATGCCTCCTGATACGATGCACTGAGGAGCACAGACATTCACATCTGCAGTATTCCTGCCCGAGACGAACAGATGCATTTGGAAATGTCTGAGGAAACATCAAAAAAATCCAAACTGAGGGGCATGCTACAAAATAACTAGCCTCCACTATGCAAAAATGTCAAGGTACTAAAATCACAGACTGAGAAAGTGTTCTGGATTTTAAAAGAGCAAAGAGATAAGACAGTTTAAAGGCAACGTGTGATCCTGGATTGAATCTGGACAAGGGGGAAATTATTTTTCCTCTTTTGCTATAAGTAGCAAAACTTATATTAGGTTTGCAAATGAGGTAACAGTACTGTAGCAATGTCAATTTCCTAATTTGGATTACTGTACTATATAAGAGAATGCTCTTGTTTTTAGGAAAATTCACATTGAAGTAGTTAGGAATAAAGGAGCGTCATGGGTGCAACTTACTCTAAAATGGTTCAGGAAAAAAATTATATATACACATATATAATGAGAGAAAGGACGACAAAGCAAACATTATAATGCTAACACCTGGGAAATCAGAGGGAAGGTATCAGGAATTCTTTGCGATATTCTGGCAACATTTATATAAGTCTGAAATTATTTCGAAATAAGAATTTAATAATAAAAAATAAATAAAACCATGGAATATATGAGACCAACTAGGAAAGTAATATTTAGAAGCTGGCGAGACAAGAAAGAGCCAATCAGGACGCGAAGGAGTTCAGAGGGAGGTGGGACGAAAACCAGGAGAACGAAGTGTCTGAAAGCCAGAGGACAGCGTCTAGGGAAGGAGGGAGCAATCGACTGGGTCAAATTCCTCCAAAGGTGGAGCGAGATGAGGACAAAGAAGGACCTATGGGGTCTGAGATCATGGCAGGCACGGGGGACCAGCAGTGTCCTTGGAGGGGTGCAGATGGCAGGCCAGCTGGGGGTGGGTGAAGAACAAACTAGAGGGGAAGAGGAAGGAACGGTGAGAGCACACATCTCATTCAAGATGCTTTGCTCTGAGTGGGAGGATCACAGGCCAGAAGTGGAAAGGGGACGTGGAATCAAGTGAGGGGGGATGGTTTTGCTTTGGTTGGAATTATTTCAAGACGGGGATGTTCCTGCAGGCCTGCTTAATCTTCACAGGCCACCAACTCCTTTGGCGGTCGGGCGAAATCTACAGACCCTTCCCCAGAATAATGTTTTCAAATGCATAAAATAAAATATGCAAGATTGTAAAGAAAGGTAATTACATTGAAATAGTTACCAAAAATTCTTTTTTTAATCTATGATATAATAATAGGGGATAATAATATAATAATACAGGAAATCAGCTTCCTGGTCAACACATTAAATAACAAGACCTAATGGCAGGTGAAATAACTATGATAATTTCAAAGTACTGATGAAGGTAAACAATATTCAATATATCTGTCACAACTGAAATACCATTTGAAGATACCTGGGATTTCACTGAGGACAACCTCCCAGCAACTGCTAACACTGCTGGGTTGTTGCCTACATTCCTAACAGAAGAAACAAATTCAGTTCAAGGTTAGAGAAAATATAGATTTGAATTCCACAATGCCCTCCCCGAGTTCACAGACTTCTGAATTCTATCTATGGCAGGAAGGCGGCCCATGGCCTAGATTAAGAAGCTCTGCACTTTCACAAAGCATGTTTACAAAGGTTGACGGAATGATCAGAAGAGACGGGAAAATATCCAGGAGAGAGAAGGGCAAACTGGAAGAGCCAGTGCCTGACTAGGAGGCAGGTACTAGCCTCTGACCGGTGCAGGGACTCCTCTTCTCTGTAAGGAGAGAAACAAAAAGGCTGAGCCCGCGCTTGAGGGAGACCTGTGGGTCTGGTGGTGAGAACACGAAGTGGCTCTTCCCTGATAGCTTCTATTTTCATTGAGAGGCATGGTCATCAGTTGAGTGGGACAGACATCGTAGAGAGTTGGAAAGGGAATTTCTAAGTCAGAAAAGTAGGATTTTTGAGCATGACTGAGCCTTTTCTTGAAGCTTGTGGTCATGAATTTAAAGTGACAAATTAGCTCAGGTGTGTCACATTTTTCTGCAATCTTCAGATGCTCAGAAATAGAGGAGGTAGATGATAAGATCCAACCAGGGCTGGGACTTAGCTAGACCAGGGCAATGGAGGGAAAGAGGAGCAAGGGCAGGAAGAAAGGATAATGATGGACCAGGTGGACACGGAGAGAAGTCAAGACAGGAGAGTGGAAGGTAACCGATAGTGAAAAAGCAATGGAGGTCAACTGATCGCTGAAATGAGGTACCCAAGTAAGTGGAAGAGAAAGACAAGAGAAATGATGGAGATGGGCACAGTTATTGCTAATAAGACCCACGATGCTACCAAGGGAGTGCAGGGCTAAGGGGAGGCAGAAGTGAGGACTGCTGACCGCCTGGCCAAGAAACAGACAAGACAGAGCATTTGCTGGTTGTCCTAGTGGAAGCTGGAGTCACCCAGAAGGAGGAGAGAGGTAGGAGTGGAGAGAAAGACGATGAGCCGATGCCAAGGCTGCTGGTGAAGGCCACTCCCAGGAAGTCAGCAGAAAGAGGGACGGCAGAGCTGGTGACGCAGCCCTGGGAAGAACTGTGGCTCCTGAGAAGAGGGAACTCAAGTGGATTGAACGTGGCATGCCTACCACTGCCTGGCTGCAGATACAGAGACAGAGCTGAAACCACCTGTGCTTGGGAGGGCCGCAGGGGGAACGGCAAGAGGACTGACCTGGTTCCATTTCAGACAAGGAAGTCAAAGGCACTTCCAAGAAGACTGCCAGGAGAAAAGGGCCTGGTATTTGCAAACCCTGAGTGGAAAGATTTGATGAGAAAGAGAAGTGAAGGTCTAGGTCAGAATTACAGAGCATCTACAACAGCACGGGGTTAGAGTCTCGGTAATAACAGATGGCCTGGGAGCCCTGATGCAGCTGTGACTAAAATATTACAAGGTCTGACTACAAAACTAGAGAGTGAGGCATCCTCCAATTTAGCTGTTTCTCTCCTTTTATGAAAATAAAACCATCAGGCTGGAAATTACACACTCATATGAGTCTGGGTAAAGTAGTTCCTTCAAAAGATTTCTGCAACTAGTCCATTATAGGGCTCTAACTACATTTGGAACTTGTGTTTTATAATGGCTTTCAGAGTCAGGTATGAGCCAAAGCAAATAAATTATTTTATTATACCCAAATTGTGTTACCCAGCTGGCTCACCCACCAGGTTAAGCAGTTTGGATTCCAAATTTTTTTTAGTATTTACAAAAATCAAAATCATCACTAGACATGAAGACGCAGCACCACTAAAGCAATTAAAAAAACAACATGACATGGGTGCTACAGGCCCGGCAAGGATATCATGCTGAGGGGAAGAGACTTTAGCTGACGTCTATGTTCTAGAACCTTTGCTGAGAAAAATCTCCTTTCTTACCTCGCTCAATAATACATTCGCCATAGGAATGAATACAATTTACAAGAATAATTAAGTGAAAAGTACCTATTGACCTTAGAGCAGCAGGCGCTTAATACTGCGGAGAAAACCAGAGGCTTTCCCCAATACTTTTCGGGAAATAAATGAATGGAAGGAAAACCACTCTGGTGTGGTCTAACTTCCGGTGTTCGTTCATCAAATATTTAACGGTCACCTCCCTGATATGGGAGAGGAATCATTCGTGCTCTGCTCCGGGGATAAGGAAGGGCCGTAGTCCCTCCCCCCAGGCTGCTTGCCAGCCTATCATTCCAGCAAGTTAGCCATCAGGATTGTGCAGACTATGTAGACTTTTCTCCTCCAAAGACCATCTCTGTATTACTGGAATATGGCTGCTTTTTAAAATGCTACATTGTAGCACTTGTCTCACTGAAAGAAAACAGGGACGCATTCCCCCCTCCAGGTGGTGTGCCAGGAAACCAAGTCACACCAGCGACAGAAAAGCTCTACTCGGTGAAACCAGGAGCGTGAGAGGCCTTAGAGCTAAATAAAGTAGCAGCTCCTCTCCTGTTCAGTTCAGGCCTTAAAAAAAGGGCACAATAAAAACTCTATGGCTGCACATGATGGGCTGGGAATCCTAGATCCTGTCTCAGACAGCAGGCAGAAAAAGATAATTCTCAACCAAATCCAGATTTACAAGCTCTAAAGAGAGGTCACACATAGTCTTACCGTTGCGAAAAACTTTATTAAAATCAAATCCTTGGCTTGCTAGAAAGTCAATGCTTGAGCTCTGAAACAAGAGTAAACAGAACATGCATTTCGGTGATGTTCGTGGCAGGTGTATGACTAGAAGCAGAGAAAGAACTCAGGCGGGTAAACAAAGGCAACCAGGCAAGGAGACAGCATGCCAAAGGTCAGAGGACAAGGCATTTCTACTCCACCGCTGCCAAATCATCCATTAATTCACTTAAACTATCTGGGCTCTTCTCCTTTATAGCTTATAAAACAAATATCCTTTGTTTCACAACATTTAAGAAAATTTTACTTAGTGAACATATATTCTCCCAATAGGCAGGAAACTCCTGGTGGCTGTACTGACTATAAATAAAAATTAAATGTATTTCTATTATCTCACCCCAGGTTCAGGTTTAAGGTAGCAAACATGTGCAAGTTATAAGGTATCAATATTCACTTCAACTTAGATTCTGAAAGCCCCAAATCTTTGTTTTCTTTTTTTGGCCACGCCGTGTGGCATGTGGGATCTTAGTTCCCTGACCAGGGATCGAACCCGTGCCCCCTGCTTTGGAAGTGCAGAGTCTTAACCATTGGACTAGGGATGTCCCAAGCTCTTAATTGGATGTTCTTTACATTCAAGATCAAAATAGAGAAAAATTCCCAGTAATGAGATTTATTAAATACATATCTCAAGCCTAGGGTAAGTCAAAATATATAAGTAAATGTTAGTAAAAATATTAATTAAATAATACTACCCAAGAATGGGAAAATTTTCACAAAGTTCTTACTCAACTGACTGAAGAGTGGGAAACATCACTGTAGCTTCTCTAATTTTATTCTTGTTTTAAGTCAGAACATTAGAGGGCAGCACACTTGAGTCATTTTAATCTGACCCCACATAGAACTACCTTCCTGACTTGTACTTGACATTATACCATCAGTCTAGGCTGAGGGACGCTGTACCAGTTCCAGTAAACTCATTACCGTATTCTCTTGAGAGATGCCACTGAAGACAAGGTCTTCTACATTAGTGATTTCTTTATGATAACAGAAGGGGAAATGTTCTGAGGTCTCTAGTCTGAGGAAAGCTGAACTTCTCCTGAGCTCTGGCCTATTTCGATCCTATGGGCCACAGAACTGATTGTGTGTTCCCCCTATTCTTGGCTGGTAGGACGCTAAGAGACAAAAAGGTGAGACCTTCTTTGACACAAATTCTGTGTTCTAGTCATACACAGTAATCACATCCTCATTTCTCTTTTCTTCCAACTTTTCACTTACTTATCTTTTTAATCTTATGTTAAAAGCTTTCATATACTATATATACTTTTATAGATATAGATATATATATATACTTTTTACCCAACACAAATTCTTTTTAAAATATGATGAGATATAAAAAGGCAACCTTACCAAATACACACACACACAAACACACACACACACACAAACACACACACACGTGTGGGTACAGGCACATCATTTTCCATCATGTCCAGGTTTCCTGTAGTTTCAAATAAGCAACCAGTCCCCACCCACATCTTCCCTTTTTATCTTGTTCTGAACAAGACCCAGTGACTTCTGACTTGGGCCACAAGCCTTTTTATCTTCCATGCCTGAGCATTCTTATAACTCTGCCCACCTAATATTCCATCACTGACAGAGGCACCAAAAGATGGATTATGGAAAGGCATTTTTGTCCCTGCTGTCACTAGACTCCAAAACATCCTAACTTCCTTCTTTAAAAATCCAGAGTCAGAGATTCACCCCCTTTTTGAAGCTATTTACTTTCCACTCAAACAATACCCTCTAAGTTGCACCAAAAAAATGTACTTTATGCCACTGAACTGAAAGCCTCTTAAAATGGTAAATTTTAGGTTATTTATTTTTTACCATAATAAAGAAAAAAACCCATATAGAAAAATGGTACAGATGAACCGGTTTCCAAGGCAGAAATAGAGACACAGACATAAAGAACAAACATATGGACACCAAGGGGGGAAAGCGGCCAGGGGTTGGAGGGGGGAGGGTGTGGGATGAATTGGGAGATTGGGATTAACATATATACACTAATTTGTATAAAATAGATAACTAATAAGAACCTGATGTCTAAAAAAAAATAAAAGAAAATAAAGAAATAACACTTTGAACCAACAAAATCTATTTGTGGTTTACTAACCACTATCTTTGGTTGGTCCTAAACGTACCATTTTCAGGATTCAAAAGATGAGCACGGCTACTTGGGAGGACAGTTTGAGGCATCTATCAAAATGTTAAATATATAAGCTCTATGAGTCAGCAATTCCCCCTCTAGGAAATCTATCCTATAAAAACATTCCTACATATAACCAAGACATGCTGCACATAGACGCTGACTATAGCATTGCTTAAAATAGGTAACCACTGGAAAACTTCTAAACTCCAATTAAACAAATTATAACATATCCATACTATGAAATATGAAGACAGTGTGTTAAGTAGAAAATGCAAGTTATATAAAATATGAATATTATGATCCTGTGTATATTAAAGAAAAAAGCTAAAATTATGTATATATATGTAGAGATAAGAGTATATGTACATATGGACATAAAAGGAGTGAAATGGGGAAGGAAGTGGCATGGGGAAGACGGGATAAAAAAAGAAACTCGTTCTTTACTCTATAGACAGCAGCAGGGTCTCTATTTTGCACAACCACATATGTATTTTCTTCCATGAATTCAACTATAGATGTTCGGCCAGAAAAAGGAAGGAGAAGAGAAGAAAAAGAGGAGGTGAAGACAATGCCAATGCCATGCAGTTCTGCTGTCGCCCCACTGGACGGGCACATGCTCCAGGAGTGTGCCTGGCTCTCAGGCAGCTCACTCCTCCATATCCCGCCAAGTGTGAGCAGCTCACTATGTATACAGATGCTTATTTTTCAAAGAGCATATTAAGTTATTTTGCTCCCAAATTCTCCCTGCTTTAAGGGTAATGAGAGCTTTTCAAGATTGATTTTTGACCAGACACAATTTTCACCCTACTCGCTGACTCCAGAAACTAATACGTTCCTTATAAGATACAACTCTGCTGTCACCATAGAATTTTAAAGACAAAATCCACCTTAGATGGAGGACAAAAGAAAAAAATTCAAAGATACTATCATTTACCATATCCATACAATTCACAAGTTTACTTAACTGAGTCTAAACCTCTTCTCTGCCTTTGCTTTTCCAGAATAGAGAATTGCACCATTTTTATCCCATTGTCCATTTTAGACATTAGTCTCTGGCCTGTCTTCAAGTCTGTGATGTCTTTCTTTGTTTTAAGGAGTGGCTGGCTACTATAACTGCATTAAGTGTTCCAGGTGTAGCCCCAGAATGGCTTTGTACAATGGGTAGGTTCTTTTGATCTGTTTCCAATTCATTTCCTAGAATAACTGTGTTTGTGTTGGTCTTTTAGAACAAAGCATCATCCCCAAGGTGTCTCATTGCCACTGTCTGCATTTGTTTGATTAACCCCTGGCTAAAGCTATGGAATCCACTTTAAATAATTGTCTTTTCCTGGTACTGTTGGAAAACTACATCCATACAAATTTCCCAACTGAGCCTATTTTTCTCTCAGTAAAAATCTACAAATACTGTTTAATTAAGTATCCTATACTAAGTTGACTGGTAAATAGCTGTTAACTGGTTGCAGGGTAAAGAAATATCAACCATGGTTTATTTGTTAATTTAAGAAAAATTCAGGTTACAAGACCAAAATTACCTTCTCTTCAGCCCTAGATATACAATTAATGCTTAATTTCACTTGTTTATATCCTGCCTTATTACAGAAAGAACCTGACATGACTCAGTCACTCAGAAGCCTACCCTCCAGGCTTTCTTAACTGCATTACTACTTACATGCAGGAAAAGGGAAAGATGGGAAGACTCAAAGGAACTAATGTTGCTACGGGGAGAGAAGCTCAGGCATAAGATCATAAGGGAGAAAAGGCCAACATTCAGCTTTCATCACATATCCATTCGCTATACACTTATTCACATTCACCTTATCCATTGTATCAGATTATTAAGAGAGCAGAAAGGGGAAACTGATATTCACTGAGTGTCTACTAGATCAGCTACAACTCCGAACAGGGTGTTCTAAAGGGGAACCTCCTTGTATCCTTACCTTGGCTCATAAAGTCAGCCCTCTCCTCCTCAGGAGGAAACAGTTGTCTTTATCTACCCTCTTTCCTAATTGGTGAGCTTGGGAAAAGAAACTGAACATATATAGCTTAGCCCCTTTTGGGCTCTCTCTTTTCAAAGAGGATACACACATACCCTCCTCTTCCAGAAAATAAAGCTCTACCCTTGGAGATGGGTGCAATGAGAATGGGGTGGGAAGAAGCCTGAAGGTCCTGATCTGTAGGTTCAATTCAGGGGTAAGACATTAAAAATCCCCAAAAGAGTCACACTACGAAGCCATGGTCTCAGATTCAGCTTTACTAATGATAAAGCTCATGTCCTCATTTCCATCTGCCTGTCTCTTACATCTCATTCCTTTACTCATTCTCAAGTAAAAGGGAAGATGGGAGTGTCATTAATTTACAACCCTAAAACTGAAAGTCAGAGAGGTGAAATGATTTGCCCAAAGTGCAAAGTTAGTGGTAGAACCAAATTTTAGAGAGAATTCTGATTCCACATTTCCACACTGTCTCATCAGCCATTCATAACAGAAAAAAAACTCAATTATACTACTAACCTGACAAACAAATTTGACATCTGGTGAAGATCTATTGAAGGGTTTCGGGAAAACATAGAAGTTAAAAGACTTTGTTATATACCTGGGGAAAATAAGATAAAAGGAGACTTAGGGGGTTACATTACGCCATGACAAAAGAATTCCCACCACTTATTAAAACAACCTACTTTGAATCTGTGTAGTCATACTTAAAAGTGCAGAGGCCAAACTGAAACAGCAAAAAGTCCATGGAATGCTGGAAAAGGGAAATAAAATATCTGTCAAAACAGTGCTCTACAGTCGACATCAGCAACAGTATTCTCAATCAGGTGGGTTTTCTGATTACTTAACTTTGGCAGAATACTTCCAATTAGAACAGATTACACAGTATCTATCAGACGCATTATCAATTTATATACATTTCTTAATATTTTTCCCAACTTAGGCACCTATCCACCATCTGGACTATCATGGTAAACCTATTTCCAAATGATTAAAATAACCACATCACATTTCCTATAAACCAAATTAACACTGAAAATACTAAACCTTCCCCAAAATGTTTTCCAGCAAACAATTATTTTTGCTGTTGTTTTAAATACCACTAAAATACCATTTTATAGCTGGGGTTGAGACGTTAATGAACAAGTTTAATGATTATATTCCTCTATAATTCAATATATGCAGGACCAACATGGGAAAAAAATTTTTTTCTAGCACATCCACGTACCTTTTTAAGCTTCTGATACCTTTCTTCCGGAGTGTCAAAACCATTTGTTAATGCGGTGACCGAGGGTCCATCGCTGATTCCTAGATTTTAAGAAATGAAAGTTTTTAACTTGTTAATAAATGTTAATGGAAAAATGTCAGTCAACTATTCAATGGCGCTATAATCTCATATTTTTATGAATGAAAATTAATTGGAAGTGCTCCTTTCTTCATTTATTCAAAATTAGCATTAAATTCACTGGCTACCAAGCTAAACTCTATAGTAACGAATTTAGAGATGTGAATGTTTCAATTTGAGAATGGGCAGTTTCAGTGTCTAAAATAGATTTCAAATATAGAAAACACTATAGAGACCTCACCAAAAAACTATTAGAACTAATAAAGGAAGTTAGTAAAGTTGCAGGATACAAAATTAATACACAGAAATCTGTTGTAAATTTCTATACACTAGTAACAAAAACAGAAATTAAGAAAACAATCCCATTTACAACTGCATCAAAAAGAATAAAATACCTAGGAATAAATTTAACCAAGAAGGTGAAAGACCTGTACTCTGAGAACTGTAAGACATTGGTGCAAGAAATTGAAAACAATGGGAATAAATGGAAAGACTGTGCTCACGAATCGGAAGAATTAATACTGTAAAAATGTCCATATTACCCAAAGCAATCTACAGATTCAAAGCAATCTCTATCAAAATACCCATGGCATTTGTCACAGAACTAGAACAAATAATCCTAAAATTTGTATGGAACCACAAAATACCCCGAACAGCCAAAGCAATCTTGAGATGCCACCTCACGCCTATCAGAATGGCTATTCTCAAAAACACAAGAAATAACAAGTGTTGGCAAGGATGTGGAGAAAAGGGAACCGTCATGTACTGTTGGTGGGAAGGTCAACTGGTGCAGCCACTATAGAAAACAGTATAAAGCTTCCTCAAAATATTAAAAATAGAGCTAACATATGAGCCAGCAATTCCACTCTGGATATTTATCAGAAGAAAACAAAAATTATTTTTTCTTCAGTAATTCTAATTTGAAAAGATATATGCATCCCTATGTCACGACATCATTATTTACAATAGCAAAGACACAGAAGCAACCTAATTGTCCAAAGATAGATGAATGGATAATGAAGATGCCATATATACACACATATATATATATACACACACACACATACATATATATACACATACATATAAAGAAATATTACTCAGCCATAAAAAAGAATAAAACCTTGCCATCTGCAACATGGATGGACCTAGAAGGTATTATGTTAAGTGAAATAAGTCAGACAGAGAAAGACAAATACCATATGATTTCACTTACTGGTGAAATCTAAAAAACAAAACAAACAAACAAAACAAAACAAAGACATTGATACAGAGAGTAAACTAATGGTTGCCAGAGGGGAGGGGTTCGGGGGAAAGGCCAAATAGGTGAAGGGGTTTAAGAGATACAAAGTTTCATTTATAAAATAAATGTCACAGTATAGGGAATATAGCCAATAATATAGCCAACAATAACTTTGTAGCTAACAGATAGTAACTAGACTTAGCATGGTGATCATTTCATAGTGTATAAAAATATCAAATCACTATGTTGTACACCTGAAACTGACATAATTGGTCAATTACAATTCAGTAAAAAAAAAAAAAAATAGGTTTCGAAACAGTCATGATTTAAGAAAACAATCTCTATGACTGAATAAGTTTTGCTGCTTTCAAAGATTAATGCATACTCAGACATCAACAAATACTGATGTGCATTATTGTTAGAGTACAGTCTTGGTCAACAGTTTGGAGTAACATCTACACAACAAAGGTATATTCAACATCAAGAGACAATTCTTTGTGGTGAAAACTCTTAGCTTGCCAGGGAATTGACTCCAACTAGAAACTGCACGCTTAATTAAAGCCAAAGATTACCCCCAACATGGAGTCCTTTAGAAAGAGCTGAAGTCTTAGAAACATGTTAAACTTGTAGCAAAAGTGTTATCTATACCAAACGTGGATATCTTTGATCCAAAAAGAGAAAAAGAAAAAACCTTGCAATTATAACTGTTAGTAAAGTATTAGACACACATGCACACACATGCCAAGGCAGGCAATAAACACTTCCACTAATGCCTAAAGGAATACCTTCATTTATCTGCAAAAGTCCGACCCTAAGTCGGTCACAAAGGACAAATATTGTATGATTCCACTTATAGGAAATGTCTAAACTAGTCAAATTCATAGAGACAGAAACAGTGGTTGCCAGAGGCAGAGGGAGAGAGGAGTTGGGAATTATTGTTCAATGGGTAGAGTGTTTCAGTTCTGAAGATGAAAAAGTTCTGGAGATGGATGCACAACAATGTGCATGTATTTAATGCCACTGGACTTTAAAACCACTTAAAAATGGTTAAAACGATAAATTTTATGTTATGTGTATTTCACCACACACACACAAAAGCCTGAGCCGAACTCCCAAGCTGTCTCACACACATCCAACAGTTTTTAAGCAGCACCAAAACCTTAATCTCTATCTGCAACCCTGAGAGGTCCAACAACCACAAACCCAATCACAAAACCCACCGCACCTCTTCCGTGCTTTCGAAACATTTAAGAGGAAACGTGGAGACCCATGCAACTTGCCCAAGGCTACAAACAGGGGGGAGCGGCCAGCAGGCAAAAGTCCGGGGCAAGGGAGCAGGGGGTAGGGGGGCAGGAGGCTTGGCTATGCACTGCAAGGTGCCAGCCTCAAGCTTGCAAGCGAGGGATACCTGAAAACTCCCCATCGATGGCGAAGAAGTCCGCCTCCTCTATGGCCTGGTACACTTTGTGGAGATTACTCTTAAAATCTGCGGAGAAACCGAGAACAGGCTCAGAACCGGTGGTCTAGCTGCTTGTCCACGGGCTACTAGGTTGGGAAGGAAGGAGGGCCCGGGGAACTCCTACGTCTCCTAGGGCGGAAGGACAGGTCCCTGAGGGGTGCACAGACAGGGGCGGAAAATAAGCCCCGCGGGGGGCACGAGCCTGAGAGGGATAAGGCCCTGGGGGTGCCCGGGTAAGAAAGACGACAAGGCCCCGAAGGGTGTATGGGCCAGAGAGGAATAAGGCCCTCCAAGAGGCGCAAAAGGGGGAGCAAACCCCTGAGGGGCTGCCTCTGCCCCGGGCCCCGCCAAGCAGACCGGCCGTGTTCCGGGCCTAGCAGGCCGGGTGAGGGGGGCCGCGGTACGCGGGGAGGTGCACGGCGGACACGCACTGCTCCTGATTATCTCCATTTTGCAGAGTGGCCAGGCCCCGGCCCCGTCCGGCCCGCCTCTGCCGTTCCACTCGCGAAGTTCCACTGCCAGCAGCGCAGGCAGCAGCAGCGGAGACCGCGGGGGTGACTTCCGGAAACAGCGCGCGCCGGCGCGCCGTCACGTGTGCCTGCGTCATGGCAGGGGCGGGGCCAAGGCTGGGTTCCTTTCCCGGGACACAGGAGGGGCGTGGCTATCGAAGTCCCCCAAGGCGTGGTCTAACTGGTGAGGACCAGACTTGGACAATTTACTTTATTTATTTTTGGCTGCATTAGGTTTTCGTTGCTGCATGCCGGCTTTTTCTAGTTGCGGGAGCGGCGTCTAGTCTTCGTTGCGGTGCGCGGGCTTCTCACTGCGGTGGCTTCTCTTGTTGAGGAGCACGGGCTCTAGGCACGTGGGCTTCAGCCATTGTGAAACATGGACTCAGTAGTTGTGGCACGCGCGCTCTAGAGCACAGGCTCAGTAGTTGTGACGCACGGGCTTAGCTGTTCCGCGACGTGTGGGATCTTCCCGGATCAGGGCTCGAACCCGTGTCCCCTGCATTGGCAGGCGGATTCTTAACCACTACACCACCAGGGAAGCCCGGGCCATTTACTTCAGAAGTTTGAGTGACATGACATCCATCCAGTTGATGAAAAAATATTTCTTGAGTTCCAGTTATGTGCCAGGCACCCTGAAAGGAGTGGGGATACAGTGAGGAATAGAAAAGACAAGCTCCCACTGGAGCTTAACTTGAGGGAAGAGGGGAAAGTCAGGCAGGAATCGAACTTGCCACTTGGAAACCCAAAGTTCGCTGTGAAGAGAAAGAGCAGGGTGCTGCAATAAGAGCAATGGAAAAGAGGGTTACTTACAGAGGTGACGGGGAACGCAAACCTGAGACCTTTATCTACTGCACTAGCTACTGAGAATACTACGGTGGGCAAAACAGATTAGGTCTTGCCTGATGGAGTTTTATGTTGGTTTGTGGTTTGCAGTTGATTCACAGAGCCTACGACACTGCTGACACGTATAGATGCTCGATAAACGTGGGTTGAGTGAATGAATTCACCTTGGTCTTTCACAAAAGCCTACTATGAAAGTTGGTTAGAAGATCTGCTTTCAAAGGATAGTTCTGCCATTTATTAGGTCTGGAATTATTCAATCTTCCTAAACCTCGATTTTCTCATCCACTAAATAGGGTTGAGGATCAGTGGTGATAATGTATGTGAATTGTAAAGCACTGTAAAAATAAATGTAAGATATGATCAGCGTTCTGACCTGCTGTCACATCTCCCTGCATTCACACCTTAGGTTTGAGAGAAATACTGAGTATGAACCACTTGTGCTTTTTGAAAAGAAGATAACCATTTTCCCCCAAAAGAAAATAATAAGAACCCTAAAGAACAAGTAAGAGTGTGACCATATTTTCCCCACCAGGTGCCACAAGTCCATTTTCCTCTACTCATTCAAAGGAAATTTATATATAGTTAATTAGGCCCACCAATCCTAGTGTGAGCCAGAGAGTAAATGTGAAAACCAATATGACAAGTAGTCAAACTTCAAACTTGAAGTGTCTCTCTGCCTTCTAGTATCAGCTTTAAAAGTCCTAAATGGAAAGTACTGGTCACATATGGCCACTTAAGTTTAAATTTTAAGTAATTTAAGTTCAATAAATATCAAAACTTACTGCAAAGCTACAGTAATCAAAACAGTGTGGTACTGACATAAAGACATAGAGACTAATGAAATAAAGTAGAGAGCCCCCAAATAATCCCTTGAATATATGGTCAAATGATTTGCAACAAGGATGCCAAGACCATTCAGTGAGGGAAGGATACTCTTTTCAACAAATGGTGTTAAGAAAACTGAATATCCACATGCAAAAGAATGAAGTTAGAACCTTACCTAACACCGTATAAAAATCAATTCAAAATAAATCAAACATCTAAATGTAAGAGCCAAAACTATAAAGGTTTTAGAAGAAAACATAGGGCAAAATCTTCATGATGTTGGATTAGGCATTGATTTTTTGCTATGACACCAAAAGCATAGGCAACAAAAGAAAAAATCGATGAATTGAATTACATCAAAATTAAAAACTTCTGTGCATCAAAGGACACTATCAGCAAGGTGAAGAGGCAACCCACAGAATGGGAGAAAAAACTTGCAAATCATATACTGATAAAGCGTAAATATCCATAATATATAAAGAACTCCTACAACTCAAAAACACAAAAACAAACAATCCAATTTAAAAATGGACAAAGGACTTAAACATTTCTCCAAAGAAGATATAAATGGCCAACAAGCTCATGAAAAGACACTCAACATCACAAATGCAAATCAAAACCACAGTGAGATATCATTTCACACCTATTAGGTAAGAAATTGGAACTTTGTGCACTGCTAGTGGGAATGTAAAATGGTACAGTCACTATGGAAAACAGTATGGTCCTTCTTTAAAAAATTTAAAATAGTATTATCATATAATGCAGCAATTCCACTTCTGGGCATACACCCAAAATAATTGAAAGTAGAGGTTTGAATAGGTTTTTGTACACCCATGTTCATAGCAGCATAATTCACAATAGCCAAAAAGTGGAAACAACCCAAGCATCTATCATCAGATGAATGGATACACAAAACGTCACGTATACCTACAGTGGAATTTTATTCTGCCTTTAAACAGAGGGAAATTCTGACACATGCTACAAAGTAGATGAACCTGGAGGACATTTGCTAAGTGAAATAAGCCAGTCACAACAAGACAAACACTGTATGATTCCACTTATATGTGGTACCTAGAGTAGTCAAATTCTTGAACAGAAAGTAGAATGGTGGTTACCAGAGGCTGGGGAAGGAACTATTGGTACTTGTTGAATGGGTATGGACTTTCAGTTTTGGAAGATGATAAAGTCCTGGATGGTGGTGATGACGGCACAACAACGTGGATACAGTTAGTGCCACTGAACTGCACACTTGAAAATGGTTAAAATGGTAAATTTTGCTATGTATCTTTCACGGCAATTTTTTTAAAATAAGCTGATACCTATTGCCAGACTATCCTCCAGAAAATGAGTCATACACTCCTGGCACTAGCACAGAACATTACCAATCTTTTTACTCTTTGCCCATTTGATTGCTAGAAAAAAATAATCATCCAAAATTATCGATTTAACAATCTCCAGGCCAGTGACTTAAAACAGGTAATCCTCATTAATTCTTAACGAACCAAGACGCTGGGGAAAAAAAACGTGGTGATAAGAAAGTCATTTTAATTCCGATTCTTCTTAATACTGCAAATGGAAATCTAGCCATGGTTCTCTGATTTTCTGCATAAAATGTAAAGGCAAAAAAAAATTGTGGCGAGTACAGTACGGTCTTGTAATATAATTTTAATTTCCGGGCAAAGCTGTTTCCTGCAGATATAATAACAGCCACCCTGGATGATCAAATACCACAACAGCCTCACCTTCTCGGTGAAAAGCCCTGGCTCAAGGTCTGTGCATCCAAGAGTAAGGGGCGGGACCGGCGGTAGTACGCCTGCGCGGACCTCCCCGGCCCAAGAGTGGCCGCTCTAGGCAGCGGGGAGGGCGCAGGGTCGAGGGGGTTAGGGAACGGGTGCAGCCTCTCCTCTATGGTCGCGGGCCGGGGGCACTCTCCTCCGCAGTCAGTCCTAGGTTACTTCCGGAAGTGCAGCCGTTACTTCTTCCTTTGCTTACGCTGGGGTCGAGGCGGGCGTCGATGGCCAGTTCGGCCCCGGGATGAGCGCGGCGGTAAGCAGCGGTTTGGCGGAGGATGGCCAGTGGGCGGCCCGGGCTCGATTTGGGGGCGGGGTGTGGACCGCGGATGTGGAGGACGGGCTCCGAGCGGTGCGCGGGCTTTCTCCTCCCAGGCCCCGGTCCTGAGCAGCCCCGGTCCTGAGCAGCCGCGGTCCTGGCCTCGGGGAGTGGACCCCCGCTTGGCCAGCTTCTCCATCCCTTACCGAGAGCCCACCTCGGCACGGCCGGTCTCTTGGCCTCACCTGTGTCCCCTCCAGGGTCAGAGTCCGAGCCTGTAGTTCCAGGATCTCCCTAGGGCGAGAGGGAGGGGACGTCGCTTCCACACACCTTGGAGGGAGACGACGGGGCGCCCGCCCCCGGGAACGCGGGTCGCAGCCTATACAGCGCGTGCAGAATTGACCAGGCTTCTGATAGACGCCAGGCTGGGCTTCAGGTCTGACTGGCCGGGCACGTTCCAGCCCCAAGGCTGAACGATTGCTCTAGTTTTAAAAGAGGGTAACGGACGCACAGAAAGGGGAAGGTGAAATCCCAGAGTGACAGTCCCAGCTCTTGTGATTCTGAGCTCACGGCTCAGAAATCTGGACTTTTGCAAAAGGGAGTTTTCTTTAAAAAAAAAAAAAGAAAGAAAAGAAAAGAAAAAAAGGCAAAAGAGAGTCAGGGCATGTCAAACTGGGGATCTTTGGCGGGCAGAAGGCGGCCCCCCAACTTTGGTGGGGAGGAGGAAGAGCCAGGTGCTGTCATGCCCTCAACAGTCCCCGTTGGGTCCTCCCCGCCGAAGCGCATTGGTCGGTCCTTTGTAGGTGGTCTTGATGTCACTCTCTGAAACGTCAATAGAAAGGAGTTTTGCTGTCTTCCCCGGACGCACCCCAGAGCTGACGCAGAGTGCACGTGTGGGTTGGGTTGTTTTGTTTGTTCTTGTCACAGCTATTTTGTAAACAAGCCAGCCTAGGGATATACAAACCCATATCTCCATAAACTTGATGGAAAAATTGTGCTTCTCCAGGGCAGTTCTGTCTTTTTTTTTTTAAGCTCCAGTATTTGGCACTGGTACTACCTACATAGCTGGCACTAAATAAATACCACTATTAACAATACCAATCAACCATACAGCAGACTTTTTGAATATCTATAGATAGAATTTGTCATTTAAGCTTCCTTCAAAGGAGGTGTTATTATCCTGAACTTATAAATGGGAAATAGGAGGCTCAGAGCAGATAAATGTGATCTGGTTTGGAACCCAGGTCTGTCTAACCTTTAAGACCATACTGTTTCAACTATACCAGCCTCTCCAGGGAAATCATAGTCTAGGAGATAAGAAAACATGCACAAATAAAAGTTACACTAATGCACAGAGGCAGGAAGATTAATTTGGGTTATGAGGGGAGTTAGTTATTAAAGATTTTCAAGTGACAGTTGAATTGGCTCTTGTCAGTTGGACACTTTTGACCCAGAGATGGTGTGGCGCTGTGTTACAAATGGAGGGAACAGGGTGATATGAAAAAATGCCCAAGGAGCAGGAATTAATAGGTGGGACTAGAGTATAATGTGTGAGCAGGTGAAGAGTAGGAGATAATCAGGATAATAGTAATAGCTAACACTTATTTTGCACTTACTATGTGCCAGGCACTATTAGTGCTGTGCATGCATTAATTCATTTAATCCTGCCAACAACCCTATCAGGCAGGTCCTATTCATATTCCCATTTTACAGATGAAGAATCTGAGGCACAGAGAGGTTAAGTGACTTGCCTGAGGTCACACAACTAATAATTGCAGGCTTTGGGATTTGAATTCAGTCATTTTGGCCCCAGAGTTTGTGCTCTTAGTTAAAAAGTTATGTTGACTGCAGCTGGGCCATAAAGATTCTTAAATGACAAGCTTATGACCATAGGTTTTATATTCTCACAGTTGGGAAGGTTTTGAGCAAAGGAAGGACTTGATCAGAGTTTTGCTCCAGGAGGATGATTCAGACAGTGGCGAGAGGAGGGACTAGAGAGAAGAGGAAATGAGATTTTAAGTGTTATTTAAACTTGATTTTGTTAATATCTCGCCTATACCTTGTATGACACACATACTTAGGCATGTAAGTGTTTATTTGTATGTAACAGCTCTCTAGTTCCCAAACATCCATGTACATAAGAGTATTCTAAGGGGCTTGTTTAAATGAACATTCTTGGGCCTCTCTGCCAAATATCTTTGAGTTCACCAAACTTCCCAGGTGATTCTGACGGAAGTTCTAAGAAACTTCTGTGAAAGAAGTCAAAGATTTGTGGATTTGATTTTCAGCTACAAATATCTAGAACTCAGCTTTGTGCCAGTTGCTGTCAGGTACAATGATAGAATTCTCTGGCTTGGTTCCTGACCTTCAGGAGCTCAGAATTTGGTCAGAGAGGCAAAGACTACTCAACCATCAGTGTGCAAAACCTGAAAAGGATTCGTTAGTTTAGAATGTGTGAATCGTAAGGGAATAGTTTAAAACCCGATAGCTAAGGTGTGGGTTACTGGTAACCACCAGTAGTTTTTGATCACTTTCTGAGTCATTAGGCATCTCCAGTGTTTCATACGAGATAGGTCGTTGAATATATGCCACAGAGCAGACACGGAAGAGGGGAGACCAGGACACACTTCCCCGTGTGCTCTTGTCTTGCCCAGCACCACTCACAGGCAGTAAATCACAGGGTCTCAAATTGCAGGCAGCTGGTCAGTGTCCAGTGAGCTAGCTAGCTGCCTTTGCCCTAGTGATTTCTGACCCTGTCTAGAAAGAAAATCTGTCTATTTTCTTGGAAGATAGACAAAGTTTTGTCTATTGGAGTTGGAGTTGGAACTCCACTCAATTGGAGTTGGAAAAACACAAAGTTTTGTACAGTAAGAGCCTGGAAATGCTTCTCTTAAGTTAATGAAAGCCAGCTTCCGCCACCTGCAAGAAGTACATATCATGTTCTGTTTTATTTGCCGTTTCTGACCTTTGCCTTGCTTACATTTGGACACATTTCTTTTTATCTCATAATCACGAGAAATGGGTGGTCCCTCTTTGGACATTTGATAATGTCTGTAGCATTCTGCTAGTGTTTATAGTGGTGTCCCCAGGGGTGGACTGGGGGGGCTGGTGCCAGAAATGGGGGTTCACCCAAGCACCCTCACCCCTATTTCTCTTGTGAATATTTCTGCTTATTTATCTCATATGAGGAACAGCATGCTCACCCTAAGAGCCACAAGCTGGAGTCCACATGTTCCAAAATGCAGTGATGTCAGATTCTAGTTTGGATTTCTCAGCTTCGCAGTGGCCCCTCTATGACGTGGCCTAGACCAATATAGTGTTACGAGGACAGGCTTTATGCCAGACCATCATTTAAAACGTGGCTCTGAATCTCCTGGTGGTCCAGGGGTTAAGACCCCACGCTTCCACTGCAGGGGGCATGGGTCCGACCCCTGGTTGGGGATCCCGCATGCTGCACAGCATGGCCAAAAAAAAAAAAAAGAAGAAATTGTGTTGTTGTTGTTTAAAAAAACAAACAAACAAAACCTGGCTCTGTCCTATACTAATTAGGTCTCCATTTTCTCATCAGTAAAATGGAGATGATAGTAGTAACTATCCCATAAGATTGTTGTGCCTCTCACATTATGTAAGGGCTCAGTAAATATCAGCAATTGTCATTATTCTGTGTTGTCGGGTAATATGTAATGAGAAGAAATAACCTAACTAGAGACCCATCTAAAGCCAAAAGCTTTTTATTCTTGCAGTGAACATCTCTGGTAAGAAGTGATTGAGATCATATTTTTCAGGCTAGAATCCCAATAAATTAGCTCTTCAAAAGATTATTCATAAAACGTTAGGTATGTATTATAGTCACAATCAGTGTTTTGTTGAGTGAAGAGGTAGAACCATAATTATATAACACTGAACCAAACAGCTTGATAATTACACTTTCTAAAGAGTTAACAGTCATCACATAATGAAGTCTTCAGAAGCTAAGGTATAAAAATTCTTAAGCTCAGAATTAATGCAATCTTCTTTGATAAACTCAATAAAAATTATTATATTAATTTTCTTAAATGTGAGTTGAGTGATTAAACAATGAAATAGGTTACAGCAGTGCCCCTGCCTCCTCCTGGAGAATAACCCTCTGGATAAATCCACAGATAAGCACTTGACCAACAACTTTCCTTCCAGGGACAAAATAGCCAAATTCATTCTAGGGTCTTCAGTTACATAGAATTATTGGGACAGTATATGTGTCCCAGCCCTTTTTTCTTTTCCCATGGATTTTCGGATAACTATACCATGTCAGTTAGGTATTTCTTTGGGAGAACATACATAGGGTCATGGTGATAGATATCTTGTGATAATTGTTTCCTATCAGTTGTGCCAACAGACCTAACCCATGAACATTCTAGAAGAAGTAAGCTGTACAGTTTGTTCGTATGTGCATATTCATGTCATATTTCACATGTTAATGCTTTGTAAGATTTTATGCCATTTCTTGACATTGCCACTTTAGAGATGGTGTGCTCCTCTGGAAGTAATATCTCTCCAGGTGTTAAAAAGTTACATGGTCGGGAATTCCCTGGCGGTCCAGTGGTTAGGACTCCATGCCTCCACTGCAAGGGGCACAGGTTCAATCCCTGATCAGGGAACTAAGATCCCACATGCTGTGTGGCGCAGCCAAAAAAAATAAAATAAAAAGTGTCCATGTCTCTTGCAATAAAAGCAAATGGTCATTTCAATAAATAAATAAATAAATGTTACATGGTAGCGGAAGTTGTTGGTTATATGGCATGGGCATGAGAACCACCAGCTTAGGGATTCCTTACTTGTATGGATTGGGAAATGTCACCCACTGGAACGTGCTGTGGAAGAAGGGACCACGTTTATTGAGCACTTCCTATGAGTTGTGCTCTTCACGCTCAGGGCAGCCCTGTGAGATCAGGAGCAGTAACCCCATTGCTTCTATATGCTGATGTGAGCCTCGGAGAGAATGAATAATTTGCCTGTGATCTCATGGCTCATAGTGAAGCTGGGAGTCAGAACCTGTCTTCTGATTTTAAAACTGAGATGCATTACACTGTCTCTCAGAACCAGGAAGTAAGTAATACATCCAAAAAATTAAAATAAGTGTTTTAAAGGCCTCTACTGAAATATTTGATAAATAGGAACCCCCCGGACTCTCACTCATTTTGAGCTAGGTCCGTGAGAATATGATGAGAATAAAGCTGACTTAGAATTTTTAGACTTGGCCCCTGCCCTCAGGTTCATCCACAGCCTTTCACACACACAGTCTACTGAGCCTCTGAGGCTAAAGCAGAATAGAAGCGGTAATGTAGAAAAGTGTGTGGGAAACCTCATAAGCAATCACTTTCTCAGCAATAAGTAAGCTTATAGAACTCCAGAAGCTTTCTAACCTAAGGCCAGTCAACCTAGAAATGTCGTACACTCATCGGCAGACCCTGTAGGCATCACCTTATGGAATAGGTTGTGAAAACACAAACATCCACAGGGGTCAGGCAGCTCATGGAAACGAGGAAACCAGCTGGGTGAGGACTGCAGCAAACTGGAGCCAGCTGGCCCTGTGTGAAGGGGGCAGCTGCTCAGATACTCAGCTTCAGCTGATTCTTGTCGCACAAAAGGAGAGCCCAGTGTTGCCAGATCTTCTGATTTTCAGAAGCAGCCAGGAATCTGGGTTTTTATGTGAAATGAGATTTTTTTAAATGCTGGCACCAAATTCAGTAGAAAAGAAGAGAAGAAGGAAGAGGAGGAAAGAAAGAGAGAGCAAGGGGGAGGGGCAGACAGAGAAGCACCACGTGAAGAAAAAGACTAGATGTCGCCACCGAGGAACAGTGGCTGCCGCTGTTGAGACTGCCAGGTCCGGAGGGTGGCCACTCTTGACGGTAATGCAGCCACGCTGTGAGAAGTCTCGCCTGGGTTCATTACAGGCACTCTAGGAAGCCAGGGCGGTGGGTGCTTTAAGAAAGCCCTTATCCCACTGGATAAACAATGATTCTTAACCTTATTTGGGTCTTGGTCCCCTTTGAGATCAAATAAAAACTCTAGCTTTCCTTCAGGAAAACACTCGTGTGCACAAACACAAGCTTGGCAAGTGATTTCAGAGTGTGCCCTGACACCCTGAAGTGCCAATCCGGACATCAGTTGGAGACACAACTTCAACTTTCAGAAACTGCAGCTCTTCAGAGTGACTCAGTCCAGTGGTCTCGCTGTGCTTTTCAATTATGTGGTGTTCCAGCCATCATTTTATTTTATTTTAAAATTTATTTATTTATATTTTGGCTGCATTGGGTCTTTGTTTCTATGCGCGGGCTTTCTCTAGTTGCAGCGAGCGGGGGCTACTCTTCGTTGCGGTGCACGGGCTCTAGGCACGCAGGCTCGGTAGTTGTGGCTCGCGGGCTCTAGAGTACAGGCTCAGTAATTGTGGCACACGAGCTTAGTTGCTCCACAGCATGTAGGATCTTTCTGGACCAGGGATTGAACCCGTGTCCCCTGCACTGGCAGGCAGATTCTTAACTACTGCGCCACCAGGGAAGCCCTCATGTGATGTTTAAGCACAGACCAAAGTGTCTCCATGTGAACAGGGCACTGGGAGTGGGAATGGAATGATTCTCCTCGCCCCTGTCCTAACCACGTCCCCCAAGTCTTCTCTGAGGCTTTGCGACAAGTGGAAAGAGCAGTAGGCTGCGGGCGTGTTCTAACACGTGCTTCCTTGTGAAGACACTCAGCCAGCGAACCAGCTCCAGCCTGCTGGCGTGTGTGCCGAGTTTGTAGAGAACAGTTACAAACATCCTCAAAGGAACATTGGGCCTTCTCCTCAAAGAAGCCTTTAACCATTGCCAGTGCAGGAGGGTGTGTTTATCCAAGTCAGAAGGCCACAGCTTGGAACTCTAGTATCTGAGCTAGATTTTTATCACCTAAGAGGCACTTTCCTCCTCTAAAAGTACTGCTTTCTTTAATGGAAAGAACCCAAATACTTACAGACAGAAATAGCAGAAGAGATCAGCTGAATTCAGTTAAGCTGTGCATTCTTTCTCTGTTAACGTCCAGTTTTTGAATTTAGGGTAAAATGAAATGAGCAAGATTCCTAAGAAGTAATCAAAGTCCATGCAGTTTCTAGTTTGTCAAAGACAATTAAAAAACAGTTAGTGGCCACTTCAGCTTTTCAAAACATGACTTTTTTTTTTTTTTAAATAGATCCTTAATGTTTTGTTCCCTCTACATTTTTTTTTTAGTATTTATTTATGTGGCATGCAGGATCTTTCGTTGCAGCGCGCAGGCTTCTCTCTAGTTGTGGCATGCGGGCCCTAGAGTGCACAGGCTCAGTAGTTGCAGCTCGCGGGCTTAGTTGCCCCACGGCATGTGGGATCTTAGTTCCCCAACCAGGGATCGAACCTGCGTCCCCTGCATTGGAAGGCGATTCTTAACCACTGGACCACCAGGGAATTCCCAAAACATGACTTATAAAATACACTTCTGATGTCTGCGTGTGATTTGTTTTCTCTCACGAGAGATAAACTTTCAGATCTGGTAAACTAAGAATTATTCGTGCATTCTAGTTTTAAAAGGTTAATTTGTGAGAAATTAATTTCCATATATGTTGTCATTTCAAATGACTCCGAGATCCATACACTTGGCCTCCCCCTTAACTCCCAGCTCCAGTTTCAGATCTCCACCTGCTCACTAGACAGTTCTATCTGGAGATCTGGTCATCACCGCAAACTCAACTTTTCCGAAATTCAACTTGCTTCTCTTCAAGCTGGGCTCCGTTTGTTTACAGTGACTCATTTCTATCAGCAGAACTGTTCTTCTTCCCCAGTTCTAGAACCTAGACAACATCTTTGATCATTCTGCTCTCTAATCACCAAAGCCCATAAAGGATTTTTGTAACATCTCTTGGATAGATTGATCCCTTTCTTTGCATTTTCGTGTTTGCCACCTTAGTCTCAGAAGTGACAGCACTTCACTTCTACCTTGTCCCAGCCCAGCCCGCCTTCCTGATGGGATTCATCATCCTCAAGGACAGCTTTGCTGATCTCAGTGCCTCCGAAACCTTTATGTGCTCCCATCTGCCCACCTCTCATTAACCAGGCACACAAGACCCTGTATCAGACCTGTATCTCCAGGTATATCACTCACTGCTCCCCAGGAAACACCAAGAACAGCACCCAATTCAAGCCCATCTCTTCTAACCCCTGTTAGAAGAGAGGCCGCCGCCCGGCCCCCCACCCCGCCCTCCAGAGCCGCGCCCCACGCTCTGGCGGCAGGGGCGCCCGTGCCCAGGAAGGCCACCATCACACACCCGGGGAAGGCGATCCTGGCAGGCGACATCGAAATCTGCATCACCTTCCCCACCGAGTACGTGAAGACGCAGCTGCAGCTGGACGAGCGCTTGCACCCGCCGCGCTACCAGGGCATCGGGGACTGCATGCAGCGGACGGTCCACGACCATGGTGTCCCGGGCCTGTACCGCGGCCTCATCTCCCTGCTTTACGGCTCCATCCCGAAGGCGGCTGTCCGGCTCGGGATGTTCGAGTTTCTCAGCAACCACATGCGGGACGCCCAGGGACGGCTAGACAGCACGCGCGGGCTGCAGTGCGGCCTGGGTGCCGGTGTGGCAGATGCCGTGGTGGTCGTGTGCCCCATGGAGACCATCAAGGTAAAGTTCATCCATGACCAGACCTCCCCCAGCCCCAAATACAGAGGATTCTTCCACGGGGTCAGGGAGATCGTTTGGGAACGAGGGCTGAAGGGGACGTACCAGGGCCTCGTGGCCACCGTGCTGAAGCAGGGATCCAACCAGGCCATTCTCTTCTTCGTCGTGACCTCCTTGTGCAACTGGTACCAAGGGGACAACCCCAACAAGCCCATGAACGCTTCTGATCACTGGTGTGTTTGGAGCCATCACAGGCACAGCCAGTGTCCGTGGGAACACTCCTCTGGACATGATCAAGACCCGGATGCAGGGCCTGGAGGCTCACAAGTACCGCAAAACGTGGGACCGTGGCCTGCAGATCCTGAGGAACGAGGGGCCCAAGGCGTTCTACAAGGGCACCGTCCCTCACCTGGGCCGGGTGTGCCTGGACATGGCCATCATGTTCGTCATCTACGACGAGGTGGTGAAGCTGCTCAACAAAGTGTGGAAGACGGACTGAGCCCCGGGGTCTGCACATGGGCTGCCCCCAGCGCCCCCTTCTCGCGATTCCAGTGCAGTCGTGCCAAAAGGCCCCCTTCCCGTCCCTCGCAGTCCATGGCCCAGGGCTGTCCCCTGTGGCCTTCGAGTCCATGTGTCCCCTGTGGTCTGTATGACACCACCATGGTGTCCATGTGTCCAGCTGAGACCGGGTGCTCCTCTGGCCTGTGAACCTGTGTGCACTTGTCCACGTGCTTACTCGTGTGCCTGTGTTTCATGTTTCGTGTCCTGTGACCCTGTGCCCCACTTCCCGGGGTGGCCGTGTGGCCTGGGTCATGGCCCCGTAGCCATGGCCTGGCCCCAGCCCGGTGCCTTCCACCCCGGGCAGCAGGGGCATCGCCCCGGCCTACCACAGCTGCTTCCGGGCCTCAGCCTGGCCTCACTGCATTCCAGGGGCTGCCTATCCCCCCACGTCTCCCGCCACTGGCCTTAACCAGCCCTTGGGCCCTCCCTCTGCCCCGGACAGGGTGCCCCTGCCACTCTCAGGACCACCCTTGCGAGGCAGAGTAAACCAGGTCCTACTGCAGCCTCCTGTCCCTGCGTCAGCCCGTCTGCGGGTGGGCAGTGGGGGCCACGCCTCTCCTCACCCAAGGACACTGTCGGGGCCAGGCAGGCTGGTGGGCAAGCGAGCTGCGGCCACAGTGTCAGCCCTCTGGGAGGCCTGGCACCAGGCCAAGGAACATCCGGCCTCCATCCAGGCCTTGCCTGTGGCCTGGGGGCAGGATCCTGCAGGGTCAGCTGGAGGGTGTGTCCTTGGGGGTCACTTGGTAGGCAACATCGAGGGGGCAGAGGAGAACTGCCCCACACTGGTGGTTGGGCCTGGAGACAGTGCTCTCGGCCTCTTGTCTGCCCTGCAGCCTGTGGCCCAGCCTAGCTTACTCCCTCATGGTTTCCCTGTGAAATGGTCTGCTTGAGGAGCACTGCTTTGGGGTGACCAATTTCTGGTCCCCTGAGACTCTGAGCAGGAGGCCCTTTCTTAAAAAAAAAAAAAAAAAAAAAAATCCTTCTTCCAACACTGAATCAAGATGTGCTTATAAACGTACTTAAAGTGCCCACCGGTGCCCAGCTCCCCAGAGATGGTCAATAGCTAGCAATGGTCCAATTATTATTTTCTGGGATAATACTGTCCACATGGTAGTTGTTTAATCCATAGTAGGCAAATAAAGGAACTACTTTATCAAAATGATGATTCCTTTTTCTAAAAACCTATACATATGAGATCTCCTACTTCCTTAGTAATTTGAAGAGGCTGCCCAAAGGAAAGCAGTTAGAAAATGTTTAAATGTTCCTAAACATACAAATAATGAGCAAATATGATTGCTTTTTATAATTTTCTCTATATTTTTGCAGTTATCGTAACATCATTTTCATTAAGAACAGCTTGGTGAATACAGAAAACCCAAACCAAGAAAATCACGATCCTCCCCCACCCAACCAACTACTAATACTTCATTATATTTTCTTCTAGTCTTTGTTTATAGATTTGCTTGTTTAAAATATAGTGTTATCATGCTCTATATAAAATTTGTGCCCTGTAATAGTGATAAAATTCCCTGAAAATCAGGGAAATTGCTACCATTTATGGTCTACTTACCGTATGCCAGGCACTTTACTTGCATTCTCTTACTTAACTCTCAAAACCTCCCAATGGGGTAAATACTATTACCATCCCTATTTATATATGAGCAACCTGAGACTCAAAGAAATCCAGAGCGCAAAGCTAGTAAATGGCAGAGCTGGGGTAAGAATGCAGGCAGCCCAGCCCTGGGACCTGTGTTCTTAACCACTGCCTGCAAAGAGCCCTTCTCTGCGTGACCAGTGTGGGTGATCGAGAGCAATTTATCTTCTTTCCTGTAACAACAGTGAGATTGAGAAACTCTTCCCCACCAGTGCCTACGCCATGCTAATTCCAGTAACAATCTGAATATCATTTCTTTAGCCCCTGTTTATACCATCCACCACCCTAGTTCACTATCTCTAACCCTCACAAGAAGCTTTGAAGGTTTGTGTACTCTAAGCACCATTCCACAGCTGAGGAAACTAGGCTCAGAGAGCCCAGGTAACTTAGGCACCGTCCGGGAGATGGAGAGTTGAGCTTCTAACTCCATGGCACCATCATACTGCTTCTCAATAAAAAACTCCCTTAAGACCCAGATAAGGATGAGAAGAGAATGGTCCTTAGCCATTTGCATATTAGTGACATTAGTGTGTTTCTGTGGCACCAAACTGGTGGGATCCAGAAGGCAGGATGTGCACGTTTGGGTTGGTTTGGGGTTGTGGGGGGGTGGATATTAAGCCCCAGGCAAGTGGACCTGACGCAGGGCACCTCAGAGAACCAGGCCTCACTGTCTTCCAGGTACTGTTCCTGTGGAAGCCTCTGAAATCAGGTGTCAAAAGAAATACTTACCTAAGGGGAAGGCAGATTTGTTTGGATAAACTCTGTTATTTATATGAAGTACATCTCTTGTTGCCGACTCCAGACATTTTCATGGGCCAAGAAGCTGGCTTATTTAAAATTATGTACGTTGAAAGGACTTTAGAAATTTCATTGAGAAAACTGAGGCCAGAGAAATTACATGTTCAAAGGAAGTTAGCAGAATGGAAGGATCTAGAATTCTCCAGCCTCCCCCATCCAAGTCCATTGAACCTTCCACTACACTATTTTGCTTTACCTAATTTTTGAAAGTATGACAATAGGTCAGAAAATTTTAGTGATGTATATGTGGTTTATGGAATATAAATTTTTAGAAACCAAATTTGTCACATTTAAAAATCAGAGCTTTAATATCAATAGAATGGCTGTAATCTCAAACACCTACTATATTATTTTTCCTATTTCTGTTGTTGTCTCTTTTTTTCTAGATTTCGCGATGCTTTGCAGCAGTTTTCTGAGTCTGGAATTTTCTATGTCTGTGGATCCCAGAATTTGCTAAGAGATGGAAGAGTCTCCGCAGAATGATCTGAACACGACAAGCCTTGAGGAAGAGGACCCTCTCCAGAGCAGCAGCCCTCGGATTTCTGTTAGGGAATTTTCCTGCCACTGCTGTTACGACATCCTGGTTAACCCAACCACCTTGAACTGTGGGCACAGCTTCTGCCGGCACTGCCTAGCTCTGTGGTGGGCCTCTTCGAAGAAAACAGAGTGTCCAGAATGCAGAGAAAAATGGGAAGGTTTCCCCAAAGTCAATATTCTCCTCAGGTAATGCTCAGCCCATGCGGGTAGCTCATTGGGCCTGTACAGTGTGGTTTCTCTTACTGGGAGCAGCCGCATCTGGAAAGGCCAGAGAGGTGGAGCCCACTGCCTCAGGGGTCATTCTGGATATGCTGGCATGTGAGTCAGGGAGCTCAACGACCTGGAAGTCCCGACTCCCTTCCTCACAGGTGACTGTGATTTGTTTGTTTATTATAAATGAGGGAAAGAAAGAAACGCTGGTTATCAGACCATTGTCTGTAACTCTTTGTACGTAATACTTCTTATTGATGTGTATTCACTGAGAACACCCTAGGTCTCATAGAGAAAATGGTCTAACTGTATGATTCTCGAAAACTGGTTTGATGCTGGTTTTCATAATCTTTGACTAGACTCTGTTACATTTATCACATTAATAGAGTTTCTCATGCATGGCATCACACAACAGTTGATAAGACCTTCAGATAGCAGGTTTTTTTCTGCTTCCATTCATAATGTTCATCATGTACCTGTGAGTTCTTTGAGGCTAAAATCCTTTTCTCTTGCCTTCTTGTTATCAACAGAGTACCAGGAAGTTCCATGAAAATATTAACCCATCATTCTCTTTTTCACAGGAGATGTATTTACACACACTTTGCTCTGACCTTTCAGCCTTGGTTTACCTGCAGGTTAACCTTAAATTGAAGAAGGGTTCTCTGATTGTGTATAATCGAAAATGAAGAGCCTACAGTATGACCTGAGGGTTGGTCTCACTCTTCACTACTGAACTGCACCTTTTTTCTTTTTTATGAGTTAATTTTTAATAACATAAGCAGTACATACATAGTTGTTTACATTCTTTTTAAAAAATCAGAACATTGCTGATAAAGACCCCTTCAACCCCTCCTCCCCCATCTTACAGTTCTTCCTTCCTTTTTCTCAGAGTAATTTCAGTTCTGACTTAGTTGTCATCTTTCAGATTTTTAAAAATACTTTTATACATTTATGTGCCAATAGGAAATGCAAATATTTCCTCACATCAGTGGTGTACTGTCTGTGTTTCTGCAGTTTACTATTTCATTCAACAATGTGGATAAATTTATTCATCTTGATACACAGTGATATCCAGTAAATTCATTTTTAAAACTATGTATGTTTCCACTGTATGAATATGCTATGTTTTATTTAGCTGTTGCCCTAACAGTGGACATATAGGTGTTTCTGATTTGCTGCTGCTACCAACAGGGCCATAACCAATCTTCTTGTCCATTCTTCTAGAATCCTTGTATATTATTAAATGTTGATAGTAGTTTTATTTTGGCCTCTAAACATTATAAGTATATTTAGTCAAACAACTGTCTTGTGATTTTTTTTTCTGTTCTCCATAGGGATGCCATTGAAAAATTATTTCCTGATGCAATTAGAATGCGATCTGAAGACATTCTGCAGAATAATGACGTAGTCCAGAGTCTCGCAGCCTTTCAGAAGTATGGGAATGATAAGATACTTTCAGCTCCCAACACGGGCCGAGTGAATCAGCAGAGGGGAGGGGGATTCTTTTCCGGAGTGCTCACAGCTTTAACTGGTGTGGCAGTAAGTTTATGTCTCTCTGTCCCCCTCCCTCCCAGAGTTTACTGTGAAGTCAGTTCTGTTGAAATACCCCTAAATGATTAATGATGTGACCGTATGTGGTAATTCACTATGTACATTGAAACCTGGGGATGTTGCCTATGCAAGTGTATACAACATAATATTCAGAGCCCAGTAAATGTTCGTTTTGTCCCGTTTCATCCTCTTCACAACCTATGCAGTAGGCACTGTTATTATTCCTGCTGTAGAGAGGAGCAAACCGGTGCAGAAAGGTGTTAAAGCTGGAACTCAAGGCCATGTCTTGAGCACAGCCCTTCACTAACTTCCAGTGTAGAGACTATTTTCTTTTTAAGATGTATCCATGCTACAAAAATCTAACTATTACAAATTTTCCAATAGAAAAGGCACGCGAGTCAGTTACACTGGCCAAATTGATGGGGAAAAGGGTGCAGTACTCCCTGGTGCCCTGCAGTGAGTCCTGTTCCTGTCTCTGTTCCCTGACAACCCGAGACTCAGCAGAGATGAGCCCAGCAAGGGTCGCGCTCCCCAGATCTCGGTGGCAGTGGTGTTCCATATCTACGGACTTGGCATCCGTATCAGCTTCTGTATCTACGGACTTGGCATCATCCCCTTCCAGCTCAACCTTTTTCCTTCCTGGTCCCACGCTCACATATTTAGAAGCTGGCGTCTCTGATCCTGCTGTGGAATAAGGGCCATGTCACTTTTCCCCAGGTGGTCCTGCTGGTGTATCACTGGAGCAGCAGGGAATCTGAGCATGACCTCCTGGTGCACAAGGCTGTGGCCACATGGACAGCAGAAGAAGTTGTCCTCTGGCTGGAGCAGCTGGGCCCTTGGGCCTCTCTCTACAGAGACAGGTTTTTATCTGAAAGAGTAAACGGAAGGTGAGGAGCAAAATCTTCTGATACATCACTGACATTTTTTAAGCAGTTTTATTGAGACACCATCCACATAACCCCAAAATTCACCCATTTAAAGTGTATAATCAGTGGTTTTTAATATATTCACAGATATGTGCAGCCATCGCCACAGTCTGGTTTTAGAACATTTCCATCATCCCCAAAAAGAAAGCTCCTGCTAAAGGCAGTCAATCCTCATTTTCCCCTCCCGCAGCCCCTGGGAACCACCATTCTACTTTCTGTCTCCCGGATTTGCCTGTTCAGAGTATTTCCATTCTTCATTCATCCATTCTTCAGTTGATGGACATTTGGATTGATTCCATTTTGGGGCTGTTAGGAACAATGCTGCTGCGATCATTTGTATATAAAGGTTTTCGTGTGGACGTATATTTTCAATACTCAGTACTCTCTTGGAGTGGAAATGCTGGGTCATAAGGTTACTCTGTGTTTACCTTTTGGGGAACCATTGAACTGTTTTCTAAAGCAGCCGAACCATTTTATGTCATCGACTGACATTTTAATTGTTTGTTGCTTCCTGATTATAAAAGTAACATATATTTTTTTATTTTAAAATAATAAAGTAGAATTGTAGGACATTAGAAATGAAATACCTTCATAATCCTGCTCTTCAGAGAAAACCACTATTATCATCTTGCTGGACACCTGTCCAGATTTTTTTCAATGTTTATACAGGCATACACATAGATGTGTTAAATAACATGTTATTTATTTATTTAAACTGGAAATACGATTGTACTAAGCAGACCTGTGTTTATATGTATGTGTATAGGCTAGAGTCTATTAATCGATCTCTACCAGCACACATATGTGATGTTTCCCTTTTTTCTGCTCCAGACGGTACCAGACTACGTTGTGCAAATGCTCTGAGGAACCCATTAGTTTGAAGAGCTCACTCATCGCTGAGCTATGCGTCAGCCTGCTTCTGCCCATCAGCAAATCCCCCTGCCCCTTCCTGAGCCCTGTCCATCTTTACTGGGGTCCCTCCCTTCCTTGAACGGGGACCACGTAGGGGTGTTACTTAGACCACCAGGCAGCCGCTCTCTAACCCGTTTGAGTCAGACGTGTAGTCCACTCACTGCTAGGCTGCCTGACTGCCCCACCTCCCACCCTGGTCCATTTTTTCCCCCTGAACTGAGCTTTCAACACTTGACTCTCTATTGAGGAAGCAAAATGCTCCCACTTTGTCTGTGTTTTGTAAGAAGTTGCACCACCTCCCCACCCTCGCCCCCAATTGTGGTTAAAAAAACTTCTCTACCCACTTAATACAATGTGTCTTTGCGTAACTGTCTTACTTCCAGAGGAGAGATTCCGAAACTGGAATGGCTTAGTGAAAGGGAATAAACCTTTACGGGGCACTTTTAACAAGGAATCACCGTAGAGGTGAATTCGCGTCTTCTGATGAAAGGGAGCAGATAAGGGATCTACAGTTATCTTTATTTAATCACTATCCCCAAACAACTACTCTTTTTTTTTGGCTGCATTGGGTCTTCGTTGCTGCGCGCAGGCTTCCTCTAGTTGCAGCGAGCGGGGGCTACTCTTCATTGTGGTGCGCGGGCTTCTCACTGCCGTAGCTTCTCTTGTTGCGGAGCATGGGCTCAAGTGCGCGAGCTTCAGTAGTTGTGGAGCACGGGCTTAATTGCTCCGTGGCATGTGGGATCTTCCCGGACCAGGGATCCCACCCGTGTCCCCTGCACTGGCAGGCGGATTCTTAACCACTGCACCACCAGGGAAGTCCCCAAACAACTACTCTTAATGTCATAATGTTTTATTGGATTTCTTCCCAATTTTTTTTTCTATACACACACACTTTAAAAAATAGAGGGACTGGCAAATAGTAAGCTTTCAGTTGTTTGCTGTTATTAATCTTATTTCATATGTTAGGTGTCTTACCTCAAGCCTAAAGTGTTTATCTGTGTTGATAAGGTGGAACTCCGACTGTGGAAAGTTTGCTTCCAGGATGTAATCTCAAAAGACATCTCCTCCTATCTCCTCGCCCACACCCTAGGTTGCTTTTAACTTTGACAGAGGAAGAATTTTCCAGGGCACCATATACCATAGAAAACAGCAGCCACCGAAGAGCCATCCTCATGGAACTGGAGCGAGTCAAGGCACTGGGTGTGAAGCCCCCGCAAAACCTCTGGGAATACAAGGTGAACTCTATTTTTTCAATGGAAAATAAGTATTGAGCACCAGATGTCAGTTATCTGCCTGCCCACTGCTCATGAATACATCAGACAAAACCGAAGCCCCCTGCGTCCCCTCTTTCCCTATGCCTGTGTATCCTTCCTGGGCCTGTTTTCCTACTTGTGTTCTGGGTATATATCCACAGCTCTAGGAACAATGTTCTAGGTTTTTAACCTTAACATAAAAGGCATGAACCGAGCTTATTATCCTTCTGCAAGTAGCTTTTGTCTCCGGCTCTGGCTCTTTTTCCCTTGTGCCATATTCCACTGCACAAGTGCGTGACCATTTATACATTCTCCCATTGATGGCCACTGAGATTATTTCCATTTTTGCTATGAGAAACAGGGCTGCTGTGGACATTCTTGGAAAGTTCGTGTGCTCATGTGTAAGACTTTCTTTGTGCTATACACTGAGGAATAGGATTACTGGGTTACAAGTAATGCACATCCTCAGCTTTACCAGATGCTGATAAATTGTTCTTCAGTGTGACTGTACCTGGTTCTTCTTCACAGAGAGAATTTAGCGAATACTGTACTGTAAAACTAATACTCTATTTTTTATTAGTTATAGAATGTCTGGAGTACACAGACCTATACCCTAAAAAAGACATCATGGAGAAAAATAAATACAAATAACCAATAAATTTATGGGGGAAAAATGCTCACTGATAATTATGGTACAAATGAGACAACCCGCTGGCGTCATTCTCACCTATGACATTGTCAAGGATAAGAACCTTTCATGACGTGAGGAAAGAGGCACTCATGTTTGCGGATCCTAAATTGGCGCAGTCTCTTTGGAGAGTGGTTTGTCAATAACTGTTATAATTTAAACCGCCTGTACTCTTTGGTCTACAGTTTCACTCCTTTGCATTTAGAGCACAGGCAGCATAGCGCTGTGATCAAGAGAGGGCTCGGCAGCCTGACTCCCGGGCTCCTCCCGGGCTCCTCCAGGACACACTGACTGTGGGAACGCCAGCAAGTCCCTGGGCCTCCTGGTCCCGTTTCCTCCTCAGCCAGTGACCTCAGAGAGTCACAGTGAGAATTGAATGTTTGAGTCACAGAAATTATTAAACAAGATGTTGGCCACAGTGTCATTGGTAATAGCACGTGGGAAACAACCTCAGCACCCATTGTTAGGAACAGGTTCAATAAATACAGCTCACCCATACATGTAGCCATTACAAAGGAACGAGGTGACCCTGGGTGCGCTAACAAGAAATGATACCCAAGTTGTTAACTGAAAATAAAGAAAAACATGTTAGAAAACCTACACATTTGTATGTGTCATAGAAAATCTCTGGAAGGATACACAGACTGTTAACAATGTTTTCATCTAGGGATTGAGACTTGGATGGAAGGGTGAATTGTATTTGTCATTTAATACAATTCTGTGGTGTTTGAAAAAAATTGTGTTTATTTTGTGCATGTATTGCTTTAAAACTGAAAAAACACTAGTTTCAGAATTTTTGAAGAATGGGGATAGGGTCCTAAGATAGAAGATTTGTTGTTTTCTGTGTTGTTGTTGTTTGTCAGTTTAAAAAAAAAATCCCTACCTCTCTTTTATCATAACTTATTAGTTTTGTTAATGCAGTCAAACTCTGGACTTCTTGTAGCCAATATTAGTCCTACGGTGGGTTTTAATATCTGACAGAACTTTCTGGGTCCTGTATCCAGCAATGACCCTCTATTTAGAATCTGTCAAAGTAAACTTAATATTAACCAGAGTGAATGGGGATGGTGTTCTGGTCCCACTGTAAAAAGCAAGCAGAACCTTATCATCAGTCTGCTCCTTCACATCTGTGCTTCAGCCCCTCCCCAGGGGTGGTCACTTGATGCTTAGCCTGCAGGCTGCGTGCTAAGGCTCCTGAGCGCCGCTGTTCTCGTCAGACTTGGGAGGGACAGCTCCCCACGGCAGCGCCGTCATCGCGACCTACCTCGCTGGGAGGTTGCTTTATCCTCCTCCTCTGATGGAAGGTAGCCCCAGAGCTGGGATGTTTTGGTCCAGCTGATCCCAGACCTACAAACATGTAACCCGGTCGTCTCCCTTTCTCCCGTACTGACCGAGACGTGGCTGGGTGCCTTCGGGCTCTATTTCTGGGACCTGTGTTCCCTTAGAGCCTGCGCACCCAGTAGGAGCAGCAGTGCCCCCAAGGCCATTGGTTCTTGAGGGGTGAAAAGCGTTAAGTATCGCAGTGACTTGTGGCCCTCCGAAGACCACAGTACGTAAACAGATACACGGTGTATCTGTGGTATTAACGTTTCATGGGGCAGGGGAGGGCTTATGAAAAAAATGTCTGTAAAAGGCTCCTTAAGGGGTAATAATGAAAAAAAGGTTGGGAAACACTGCTTTAAAATGAAGAACTACTTCCATATTTCTATGTCTCACCTAAGTTACAATATAGAGATAATTTTTAGAAGTTAGATTTTTCAAAAAACTTTTACTATGGAAAATTTCAAATATACCCAAAAGCAGGATAATAGTACAAAACTTCCATCAACCCATACGACAGCAACTCATGGCTATGTTTATTTCAGTAATACCTACTCCTGCTACCCGTGATTATTTTGAATCTGAGATAGCATATATTTCATAAGTAAATATTTTATTGAATCTCTAAAAAGTAAAGACTTTTTTTTTTTAATGTATGCGGCTGCGTCAGGTCTTAGTTGCGGCATGCGGGATCTTCGCTGTAGCACTCAGGCTTCTCTCTAGTTGCAGCGCACGGGCTCCACAGGGTGCAGCCTCAGTAGTGGCGGCGCACAGGCTTAGTTGCCCTGCAGCATGTGGGATCTTAGTTCCCCAACCAGGGGTCGAACCCGCGTCCCCTGCATTGGAAGGTGGATTCTTAACCACTGGACCACCAGGGAAGTCCCTAAAAAGTAAAGACCTCTTGAAAAACAAAACTAAAATACCATAATATACCCCCCCCAGAATGAATAATTCTCTGATATTATCAAATAATTTGTCATTATTCAAATACCCTACTTTTTTTTTTTTTCAGTTGATTTGTTCCACGCAGGGCCCCAACAAGGTCCACATTTGGTTGTCATGTCTTTTTTTTTTTTTTTTTTAATTGAGGTAAAGTTGGTTTTCAATATTATATTAGTTTCAGGTGTACAACATAATGATTCAATATTTTTATAGATCATACCCCACTTAAAGTTATTATAAAAATATTTGCTATATTCCCTGTGCTAAACAGTATATACTTATAGCTTACTTATTTTATATATAGTAGTTTGTACCTCTTAATCCCCTACCCCTGTCTTGCCCCTCCCACCTTCCCTCTCCCCACTGGTAACCGCTAGTTGGTTCTCTATATCTGTGAGTTGGTTTCTGTTTTGTTACAGGCGTTTGTTTGTTTTATTTTTTAGATTCCACATATAGGTCAAAATATACCTACTTATTTTTCTATGTCTGACTTATTTCACTAAGCATAATACCCCCAGGTCCATCCATGTTGTTGCAAAATGGCAAAGTTTCATTCTTTTTATGGAAGGGTAGTATTCGATTGTGTGTGTGTGTGTGTGTGTGTGTGTGTGTATTTATATGCCACATCATCTTTACCCATTCATCTGTTGATGGATACTTAGGTTGCTTCCATATCTTGGCAATTGCAAATAATGCTCTTATGAACATTGGGGTGCCTGCATCTTTTCAAATTAGTGTTTTTGTTTTCTTTGGGTATATTCCAAGGAGCGGGATTGATGGATCATATGGTAGTTCTATTTTTAGTTTTTTGAGGACCGTCCATACTGATTTCCACAGTGGCTGCAGCAATTTACATTCCCACCAGTGGTGTACAGGGGTTCCCGTTTCTCCACACCCTCTCCAGCATTTGTTATCTGTGGTGCTTTTGGTGATGGCTTTTCTGACAGGTGTGAGGTTTTGATTTGCATTTCTCTGATAATTAGTGATGCTGAGCATCTTTTCATGGGCCTATTGGCCATCTCACTGTCTTCTTTGGAAAAATGTCTGTGCAGGTCTTCTGAATTTTTTAAATTGGGTTGTTTGTTGGTTGTCATGTCTCTTAAGTCTCTTTCAGTCTATAGATTCTCCCTTCCTCTTGTCATTACCCTGCATTTATTTGTTGAAGAAACCAGATAATTTTCTCCTGTAGTTTTCTGACGTTTTGTACTTTGCCAGTTGTCTCTCTGTGGTGTCACCTAACAGGTCCCTTCTTCCCCTGCATATCCTATAATCCAGGAGTTGGGACTAGAGGCTTACTTTGGTTTAGGTTTGGTGTTTTGGCAAGGCTGCTTTATAGGTGTGGTATTTTCTTCCATCAAGAGGCTCATAATGTCCCATGATCATTGATTGTTTAGATCCATTAGTTCATTAAGGGTTGCCAAATGGTGATACTGTAACTCTCTCATTTCTTTTTCACCTTGTTCACTGAAATACATCTTAAATGAAAAGGAAATCTTCTGTCAACAGCCATTTTGATTATCCTAAGTACAGTTTATACCAGAAGGGCAGGTTAAATGCTTGATCTTCTCTGTTTACTTACCAGTTTCAGAATTTGCTTCCCTGTTGTCCTCCAAACGTGACCAATTTCTTTCTTTAGGATTATTAATAACTGAGGATTTTGACATTCTTGATGTATTTGAATACGTTTCAATAGTTATTCTAATTGATGCTCCAACTGTCCCATCTTTTTTGAGTAGGAGTCTCCTCAAATTATTCTCTGAGTCCATTTTTTAAATTTAACTTTTGAATTGAGGTACAGCGTACTTGCTAATGAGTCCTTTTAACATGATTTATTAGTCTTTGATAGTTTCCGTTCTCACACGACAAGATGTTCAAGTTACTCTTGTACCTTTCCTGCCCCAGGCCTGGAATCAGCCATTTCACAAGTTGGACCTCTTAAAAATTTTTTTTAAATATAGAAAATGTTAGGTACATACAAAAATAGAGGGAAGAGAGTACTCATACCCAGCTTCAACGAGCATCGACTCGTGGTCACCCCTAATGCATCTGTACCCCTCCACCCTCTCCCCACACCCCCAGTCCTGGAATTATATTAAAGCATATCCACACATCATATTATTTCACCCCTAAATACTTTAGTGTGAAGCTCCAAAGAGAAGGACTTTCTTCTTAAATATAACCGTTATCACACTTTAAAATTTTTATTGGTAAGCCATTGATAGCATCAAATAAGTTGAATATGTTTTAACAGTTTTGTTGAGCTATAATTGACATACACATATTTAAAGTGTACAATTTGCTAAGTTCTGACATATGTACACACCTGTGAAACCGTCACCACAATCAAGAGAGTGAACGTATACATCACTCCCAAAAGCTTCTTCCCGCCCCTTTGTAAGCCCTCCTTCCCATCCCTCCCCTTTTTAATGAGTGTACAGTGGTATCTCACTGGCTTAATTTGCATTTCTCTAAGGATTAGTAATAATGAGCATCTTTTCATGTGCTTATTTGCCATCCTTCTACCTTCTTTGGTGAAGTGTCCATTCACGTCTTTTGCCCATTTTACTTGATGCTTAGTAGCATCAAGTAAGTTGAATCATTTTTAAGTTTCTTTTATAATCAGGAAAAATATAAATGTACATTCATTATAGCAAAATTTACAGAAGTGAAGAAAATGAAAATAAATTGACCCTAATCCCACCTGAGATTCAGACATGGGTAACATTGCGTTTTGCTCTGTTTTCTTCTAGACAATTTTCTGAGTGTACTTGAAACAGCTGTTTTATTTTTGTATTCATTCCGCAAACATGTACTGACATCTCTTGGGAGCCAGTTGGTCCTTTAGGAAAGGGATCTCAGTCCTGAATCAGGCAGGCCCTGCTTTCATGGCACTGACACTGTAGAGGTGGATGGCTACACATCTTAGATCTTTTCTTCACCTAACACTGTAACATGAGCATTATCCAACACTCCTCCTATACATTCCTCCATGGCTGTATGAATTCTGGGCTAAATATCTACTGTAACTTCAGGACTGAGGTCACAGATTTCACTTTTTCTCTATTATGCACAATGCAAACACTAAGTATTTTGTGCATGAGGCCTTCTGATTTTTTTTATTAAGTGGCGCCCACTGATTACTTTCCCGAAAGGTTGTGTTCTTCTAAATGTGCCTAGGAGCTTGCTTCTCATCCCCCTATCCCTCCCCACCCATGGAGAGAGACTGGATCTTTCTATAATGTAGCCTAACAGATGGATTATTTGGCCTCTTCTTCCCATTCATTCATTCATTCATTACCAGTGCAAACCACGTGGAGGAGGGCGTGAGACTGCAGAAGGAGCATGGGTGGGGAGCGGGCAGCTATGGTTGTAATGAGTCCCTGCACCCGCCTCATCCTCTGCAGGCCGTGAACCCAGGCAGGTCCCTGTTCCTGCTGTACGCCCTCAAGAGCTCCCCGAGACTCTGTCTGCTGTACCTCTACCTGTTTGACTACACAGACACCTTCCTGCCCTTCATCCATACCATCTGCCCTCTGCAAGAAGACAGCTCCGGGGAGGACATCATCACCAAGCTTCTGGTGGGTCTGGAGAGGGCCTTGAGTGGCTTCATGCCACCATTCCTCAGCGTGGGATGGAATTGGAGACATGGCTGGCGCCTGTCAGGGAAGAGGAAACAACATGAGCCTTCATTTGAATTTTGCAAGGAGAGCCCCTACGAAAGAAAATACAGCAGGAGCTTCCCCACTCCCAGAAGCCTGTTTTGTTTCCTGCATTGCATAGCAAGACGGGTTACCCTCTGGACTTGAAATATTTAGGGGAAAAAAACCCAGCTTTGCTTCTGTTATAAAAGAAGATAGCATAGGTCCAGATTGCCCAAGGGTTAGATCTGTGGGCCTTCCAGCCTGGTAATCTGTCTCTTAACAGGATCCCCAAAGGATGATTATTTGTCCTACCACAAGGCAGGGTTAGTATCCGTCCTGTTGGCCTCAGAATAGTAAGCCGTCATCCAGCTCACTGATGGGAGTCATCACGTCAGCTGGCCACAGGGCCTTTGGCAGGGATAGTTACCCACCACAGCTCTGATGGATTCCTTCAGAATTGTCAGTGGATCCCATTGACTCAGGGTGATTGGGTCTAATTGGTCATCGGAGGGTAATGTCCTTTACATTGGTACTTTTGGGGCAGTCCCTCTGATCCGTTTATATCGAAAGTCACATGGATATAGGAATCATCGCATATGATGTTGAAACAGAATTCCTAAATCTCCAAAGACCCTTTTCGAAACACTTGAATCAAGAGCCTACCTAACTGACCTCAGCCTTGGGTGTAGTTTTAAGCCTGCAGGTTAGCCCCTTTGCGCAGTGTTTCTCTAATTACCCAGTTTTCAGCTGTTCCCTGCCCTTGCTGGACTGGGAGCACAGAGACCCCCTGACCTTTCTGTTTTAAAAAGCCCCAGCAACCCCTGCCATCAGGCTGACTTTCTTCTTGGGATGCTCAGTGTCTGCTCCATTGTACACAGTCTCGCTTGACTTTCATTAGCCTCTGGATGCCTATGAGTTGTTTAAATACTCTTGTTACAGATTGTCTGCTAATTCTGTAATGAAAGTTTTTCATTTTCCCAAAATTACTTTTTAAAAGTATATGTTTAATTTTCCCACGACCTGTTACATTCTCCCACAGAGGAGCTGTTGACTTGGCATTGTCTGAGCCGTCCTTGCAGTGGTGAGGAAATCGGAAAGCTGGTTAATTTTATTCATTTCAGCCTCATTATGAATAATGCTTAGATTACTCATGCTTAGATTTTTTACTTCTGAGCTTCCACAATTATATAACAAGCATCTCAGTTCAGCCTCTTTGGTAACATTTATCCAGTGTAAGGTTAATTATAACAAGGTGAGTTTATGGATGGAAATCTCATTTTAGATTGTTGCATATGTGTGTATGTGTATGTATGTTTTAATAAATGTAAAATTCACTGGGATAACCACAGTATTTTGTGTAAAAGTCAATCCTTATGATTTTTTGTGTCCATTTTTATGTAGTTTTATTTACTTGCGTGTTATTTTTAAAGGATCTTAGAGAGCCCACATGGAAGCAGTGGAGAGAATTCCTTGTCAAGTACTCCTTCCTTCCATACCAGCTGATTGCTGAATTTGCTTGGGACTGGCTGGAGGTCCATTACTGGACGTCACGGTTTCTCATCGTCAATGCCATGTTACTCTCAGTTCTGGAATTATTCTCCTTTTGGAGGATCTGGTCAAGAAGTGAACTGAAGTAAGTGTGTTTTTATGTAGGAGATGGTTGGAGCAACAGAGACTGGGAAAGAAATACCAAGTGGAGGAGAAGTCCTCTGTGGAGTGTTGTTCAGACTCGAGAAGACGCCCCGGGCTCTGGTTTAGAAATACTGCTTAAGCAGCAAACAGGAAAATGCCTTTGTGTTGGGGGTGGGGTGGCTCCCGTGGTGCTCACTGTTAAAGTGCGTCCCATGTGCCTTCTCCCCATGTGATACACCAGGTAATTCCTGGGGGCGGGGGGTGCGTGAAGGGGTTTAATAATTGAGGAATAAACAAGTGAGAAGAAGAGGGTGCTGTACGGAAAGCAGCAGTGTGGCAGAGCATAAAGAGATCTGATGAGGAATTCTGTAGGCGTGAGTTCTAATCCTGCACTGCCACCAGCTGGGACAGTGATAATTTCTCTGGATTAATGCATAAAATGAGAGAGTTGGACTAGACAGTCACTGAGTCAAGTGACTCTTGGTTGTAAGTGAGAGAAACCAACCTAAATTGGCTTTCCTACCAAGGGAGATGCCCAGTGAAGGCTTCCTGCATGGCTGGACCCAGAGACCCGAATGCTGTCATCAGGGCCACCCTCTCCCTCTCCCTCTCTCTCTCTCTCTCTCTCTCTCTCTCTCTCCCTCTCTCTCTCCCTCGCTCTCCCTCTCCCTCCCCCTCTCCCTCCCCCTCCCTCTCTCCCCCTCTCCCCCCTCTCTCTCTCTTACAGCTCTGCTCCGTTCAGCCTCAACAGCATCTTTGTTTGGGGGCCCTTGACCACTCTGGGTGTCGATCTGAGCAGCTTAGCAGCCCTGGAGGAAAGAGAGCACTTCTGAGGCTTGTGAAAGCCTGAGGCTCACATGCCTTTGCTCTGATTGGCCCAGCCTGGGTCACAGCCTCCCCCTGCCACCCCGAACCCATCACAAGTGCAGGGGTTTGTGGGCTCCCCGTGTCCAGATGCAGGTGTGCACTCACAGCCGATGCCCCAACCAGACCACATGGAAGAGAATAGGGGAGGGAGACACCCTAAAGGGAAACTCAAAAAGTGCTTCCAGAAGACAGGGTATGGCTGCTGGGCAGGCAGAAGTAACGCATCAGCACACCAGCATCCTTTCGGCCTGAAACAGCCCATGACGTGAAGGGGTCTTGGCCTCATCCATCAGGAGCAGCCTTATAAATAGTTCTGAGAACCTGACAAGAATCTCCCTCATTTATTTCAATTCAGTGAACTCACTTATTCAGGCACAGTTGATTGAGCCCCTACTCTGCCCCTGGTTCTCTGCTGGACACCACTGATCTTTTGGTAAAGAGGACAGTTTATACTCTGAAAGCCTGCAGCCTAGCAGAGAAAATATTATGTTAAATATGTACAAGAGCGACCCAGCGAAGAAGCGGGTGGAGTTGGGACTGTGCTGGGAGGCCTCGCCTGTGGGACCAGGTGTGGGGACTGGGCGACAGTGCCCTGCGGAGGCACCCTCTAGGCTGCGTCCTGGGAGTTGAAGGTGGAGTGGTCAGGGAAGGTATGTCTGGGGCACTGGGGACAGGAAACAAGGTCTCTGCAGCACTGGCAGCCAGGCCACATCAGGGAAAGGCCCAGGGTCTGAGCGCCCCGGCGCTGTCGTTAGAAACGCCATCACTATTCTGCCTCTCAAACGCTTCTCTTCCTTTTTCAGGACTGTGCCTCAGAGGATGTGGAGCCACTTTTGGAAAGTATCAACACAGGGGCTTTTTGTGGCCATGTTCTGGCCCCTCATCCCTCAATTTGTTTGCAACTGTCTGTTTTACTGGGCCCTGTACTTTAACCCAATTATTAACATTGATCTCGTGGTTAAGGAGGTCCGACGGCTGGAAACCCAGGTGTTGTGACTGACGCTGCCCAGGCTCTGAGGGACTCTTCCAGCCTCCCTGTCAGCCAAGCTCTGATGCTTAAGTGCGGCGAGGGGGACGGGGAGCGGACATCCTATTCTCTGCCCCTAGTGAACAAGGTGCTGCTTTGTTTGTCAAAGGCCACGGCCAGGTCTTCTCCCCCTGCCTGTGGCAGCAGGGACTGGCGCCCCAGCGCTTGGCCGACAAAGCCGCCGCGCCTCCCACCCACCCACCTTCCTCGTGGGGTCTTGGGAGGCCCAGTCCACGACACCTGGCAGGGACCCAGGGTTCTCAGAGGACGTGGAGTGGGTCTCAGTCCCGCTTGCGCTAATAACCTCAGTGACTGACACAAGGCTCCCAGGGCAAGTTGGAGCCCTGAGACTGAGCCCAGGGCCAGGCCTGTCCTCTAAGTTAAGTTTAGGAGAACAGGAAAAGATTTCGTCATAGGCACGGCAGTTGCACATAAAAAACAGAGGAAAAACCAAACTCCGGTTGACGATTCTGTCTTATTTAAGAGTTGCTAGAAGGTTTCAGAGTTAAACCTCTGAAAGGATTCAGTTCAAGATTAGAATGATGGTGGTTAGACTTGCCATCACTGTTTTCTACTTGTAATCATTGAAAGTTTGGATCTCTTTTTCTGGGGCAATTGAGTGGGATGTCAGGCAGTTAATGGAGAGTAATTCACATCAGGCCGAGCTGCTTCAGTGCTACTTAAAATTGTTGTTTTGGGGTTTACTTTGTTTTGTTTTTAAGAATTTAATTTGTAAAATCCAGGCTAGTCCGTTTGTTTAAGGAAACATTTTGTACATTGACCTCCCACTGTACACTCTGTTCTGATGTATAAAACAAGTATAATTACACCAAGTGCTGTAATTGTAAATATGAAATGAACTGTGGCCTTTGATTCCCTTCCAGTGTGACAGTAGCAGGTGTGAAAGGCAGTCAACCTGAAGACTGGCCCTGCAGAGATAAGCTTGCATCCAAAATGTTTTTTTGTGACTCCATGAACCATTCATTAACCCTTTGTATCTTTGAAGATTTCACTCAAACTTTGCTTCTGAAAGTTTGAAGAAGTTACTTGAAATAAAAATAAAGATTCTTTTATACAGGTAAAACTTCTATGCAGAGAAAAATAAACTGTTTAGGAAGCATGAAGAAAATCTGCATTGCTCAGTACGACCTACTGGTCACACTGAAGTCCCCCAGCCTGACGTGGACATGGAGCCGAGGAGCCACGGAAGGTTTCTTAAGTGAAAGGAGGGAGAATGTTTTCTCTCCCCCTGTGTCTGCTCATCAGGCCCTGAGGCTGCCTGACTTTACCTGCTTAACCCTCGTGACCTGCCAGAGACACTGATAGCCCAGCCGATCTGCAGTACCTGCATGTCCCTGGCCTCATGCCTCACAGGGTTGGTTACTCTTCTCCTTTTCAGATGAAGCGATGGAGGCTGGGTGGCACTGGTGGAGCTGGGCCCAGGCCAGACTCCTGGTCCAGCACTCCCCACCCGCCCCCCTTGGCCTCCCCCCCACACCGCAAATCATGCTTCAAAGATGAGTAATACCCACACGTGCTCTGGGGAGGATCGCAAAGCAGTCCTGGCAGAGAGCAAACAGGCTGGGCTGGGCTCTCCCTCCTTATCGCCTGCAGGAGGGACAGGCATGTCAGAGCCAGGGCCACCGGCTGCCTCTCTGCCCTCAGACCCTCTTGGCTTGGTGTGTCAAAATGGGGAGTCTACTTAAAATATTCAGACCCTTTAATGCAAGAATTCCATTTCTGCAAATCTCAGTTAAGGAATAATAAAAAGGGAGGGGGGGCAAAGATTTATTTACAAGCATCCTCATCACATCAGTAATTGATAAAAATAGGAAATATCACCAATGTCCAAAAGGTAGCAGTCTGTAAAATAGTATCTAATACAGCTGGAAATGTATCTAATACATTTGGAAATGAAGTTTCCAAAGATTTTTTTTTAAAGACATGGAGAAATGGAAAAAAGCTTATGAAAATCATACAGTATAGAGTCTCGATTACATTTTTAACACATTGTAGACAAGACCGATGGGCAGCACACTAAGATACTAAAAGTGGTTACTGTGGACTGTGAGGATTGGAGTGGGGTGTTTTCTCCTTTATATATTTCTCAATTTTCCTTTTTTTTTTTCTTTTTTTTAGCAATCAATGCATAGGTACTACTTTTGTAATCAGGAAATAAATTTTAACTGTTAAAGGTGGAGTGGGATAGGGCAGAAGACTCAAGCTAACAACTACTAGACTTGAACTTCACAAGGTTGGGCATCATGTGGCCATTTTGTTTATTGCTTCAGCCCAGAATCGAAAGCAAGGCCAAGCTCATGGTAGGTGTTTGCTCACTTTTGACTGCCTGCCATCGGGAGCAGGTTAGAAGATAAGGCTCAGCTCTTTTCATAAAGGTTGAACCTCAAATGGTACCAAACCCAATACAGTCATAAATACAGTTGTGGTTTTATGAAATAGGCATGGGACTTTTGACATTAATCAAGCTGGAAACGAAACTGGCTCCAGCCCCAAGTTCCGGAACAGGAGTGAAAGCAAACACAAGGGTTTCAGCTTTAACAATTGGCCCCAGCTTCCTCCTGCAAAGAACTGAATAAGGCTGTTGATCTGCAAAAAGAAGTTTTATTTCCTTGTGCAAAAAAGACATTTCAAGTCAGGCTAGTCAGTCACACTTGGGTGAGTCCTTCCCACACAAGAAACGGGGGTAAAGGAGGTACTTGAAGGTGTACTCAGTGTTGGCTAAACAGTAAGCAATCTCCCGGTCACACTTGCACATGAGTTCTTGGCATTTGTCCTCCACTGGTCCTGGAAGAAGTGGGAAAACTGAGGTTAGAGCAGGGACTTGCAGAGACTTGAAGATAAATGCAAGGGAAGCCAGTAAAGCTGGGGACAAGGAAGGGCATAAATTGTATCTGGGTGACACTTTGATAGTTCACCACTTGATCTCTCTTGTCATAACTCCCGAGGGAGGTGATGTTCAGCCCATTTTACAGAAAAGGAAATTGAAGTTGCCAGGGGAGTGTTTTCAGAGAGGAAGTCCAAAGTCCATATGCCCCTTTAGCTTCTTTTCTGCATCAGTATTACACTAGTGCATTTAAGGATCCATTTAGATAAGCAGTAGGTGCCTGGGAACCATCCAGGCTTTTTTTTTTTTTTTTTGGAATGCCTTCTCTGCTAGTTCCTAGCTGTGTGGTCTTACCCAAACTTTCTGAGCCAAGTCCTCATGTAGATGGGGGCACTATCCACTTTGCAGGTTTATTGGGAAGCATGGGTGAGAAAGCCTATGTAAAGTGCCCGGCAGGGGCTTGGCCCTACGCGTGTACTCCATCAATGTTGGTTCTACCTGCATTTCTCCGCCTTTTCTCTCCAGGTCTCTTTCAGATGCTCCTTCAAGAAAACAGTTTGTTCCCACAGCCAACATAATACTCAATGGTGAAAAGCTAAAAGACTTCCCTCTGAAATCTGGAACATGACAAGGATGCCCACTCTTGCCACTTCTATTCAACATAGTATTGGAAGTCCTAGCCACAGCAATCAGACAAGAAAAAGAAATAAAAGGTATCCAAATTGGAAAAGAAGAGGTAAAATGTCATTATATGCACATGACATGATACTGTATAAGTAAATAGTTTGTTTTAGATAACAATCGTATATTCCATCTCTTCCTTCCATCTTGGGCCTACCTTATACAGAGACACAAAGGTTGCCACCCAAAGATAAATCTCCTTCTGCCTTGGGAATTCCACTGCTAGAGAGTCATTCCTTTGGGTTGGAAAGATTTTGTGATCTTCAAGTTGTATCTTATTAATCTAGAAGGTATAACAGCTATGGATATGTCATCTGCCTTTGACTGTGGGTTTTTAATTATCCACAAAATGGGGGAAAAAAACCACCCACTATTAAATCTTTCCCAATTTCTTCCAGAGGCACAGTGAAGCATGAACTTTGGAGGTAGCCAGCTCGGCCATGGATATAGTTCCTTTGGACACATCACTTCATCCTTCCCAGGCTGTTTCCACAGGGGCCACACGAGGACACTAAAAGTACCTACTTCTAAGGGCTGTTGGGAGAATGAAAAGGGACCAAGTCAGTAAAATGCAGGGCATACAGCAGGTGCTTATGAGCTGCAGCTGACCTCCTTAAGCTGTCAGCTAATCTTTAAAGATCCCCTCTTAAAATGCACAAGTTCCATGGAGATCCTAGCAAGGTGAAGCATGAGACTCAGAAAATTCATCAGCTTCTCTCAGGGCAACACTCGGAGAGCTTGGCAGCACCAGGAGGGGACAGAGCGATGAGTGGGGGAGGGGTGGGGAATGTCAAGCAGGAGGCAGGGGACCCGGGACCCTCTGTAATGAGCTGAGTTGATTAAAGGTGTTTATCTGCATGACTGCACACAGGGTTTCCCAAACTCAGACCCATGGCAGCTTCAACATGCTAGCTTTAAATCCCCTTTATTTCTAACAGTAAGTCAATTATTAAATAAATTTTGATTTAATTATATTAAATGGTATTAAATTGCATTAAATAAATTCTATCACTGACATAAATGGAAAACCAAAATCTTATACCACAAATATAAGAAACTGACTAAAAAACAAAGAAAGCAAAAACAACAACAAAAACCAATGAAGATAAAGTCCTACTATAAAAGTCTAGTTAAATGCTGTTGCCCACCTGAAAGCTGTGAGCCCCCAAATTGGAGTGTCTTGGTTTAAAAAAAGAGGGAGATTAGCAAGTGTAGGAGAGGTTTACCCTCTCTAGCAGTCAGACTATCGTGCAATTGATACTTCCTCCTTGCCTAACTGGAAAAATTAACAAAGGACTGAAAGGGAAAATCTTTCTCCCTTAAATTCATTTATTAAGCTTCCCAGGGACTTACTTCCCTGGTGGTCCAGTGAGTAAGACACTAGGCTCCCAATGCAGGGGGCCCGGGTTTGATCCCTGGTCAGGGAACTAAGATCGCAAGCCACGCGGCGCGGCGCAGCCCAGAAAAAAAAAACTGCCTTGGTTATAATTCAGTAAATGGATAACAACAGAAAAAGTCAGGATGATGGGAGCTGGCGTTAACCGTGCAGTTATGCAGAGCCAGGCACTGGGCAAAGGGCTGGCTCTATGGTCCCCGTCTCACCCAGTCCTCTCAGGGCAGTGCCATTGGCACCCCAACCTTACAGAGGAAATATCCAGGAAGGGGTGTGGGGACTGGGCCCCAACTCAGCTCTGCCCGGCCCCAGGCCTCCTGGCTTGACTGCAGGAAGGGAGTAGGGTGTCAACTCGGGGCACTCGCCCACCCTTACAAATTCAAGTTTGTAACGGAGGATTGTTTAATAGAGCTTTTTTTTAAATTTTTATTTTATATTGGAGTATAGTTGATTTAGTTAGTTTAGTTAGTTAGTTGATTTTGTTAGTTTCAGGTGTACAGCAAGTGACTCAGTTATACATATATCTATTCTTTTAATAGAGTTTTAATGACATGGGAAACAGCTTATACTTAAGAGGAAAATAAGGGGTACAAAACACACTGCTATGTTTTTTATGTATTATGCACTCAAAAAAGACAAAACAACACCACCACCACCAGAAGGTTAATCAAATGGATGTCTGGGTAGTGTCAATGGGAGTTTTATTTCCCACCAAACTTTTACATTTTGTAATTTGAAACTCTTCTACTTTGAGCCATACGGTGCTTTCATTGTGGAAAAAGCGATCTCAATTAACCAAATTTGAAGGGCAGCTATTTCAAAGTTTAGTTTACATTATTTGCTAGACTTAAAATATCTATACCACTCAGGGCTGAAAGGAGGTGGCCTGTGGGGACTTCGGTGGCCTTGCTCCTCCCTAATCTCTACCAGGTCTCCCTTTAGCCCCTCCCCAGCCTCTACAATAAACACCATTTACATTTTTTAAATGCTCTTGCCGAGTAAATACCCCTCCAGGACAAGTTCTCTAACCCCCTTTCAGGCTGCCCTCCAGTCCTTTCTACATATAAATTCTAAGGGCACCTCAGATAACACCATTTGACCCAACAGTCCTAGGACTCCATGCTACAAAACCCTCTCGCAAGTGCACAAAGACTTAGGGACAGCCATGGTCTCTGCAAAATAAAGTGCATTCGTGTCACTGGCCATTCTCAGTTGGGCCCCCCGGGGGCATTTGACGGTGTCCGGGGACATCTTTGGTTGTCATGTGGGGGATGGGGGGTGCTACTGGCATCTGGTTGGTAGAGGCCAGGGACGCCGCTAAACTCTACAATGCCCAGGACAGCCCCCTCACCGGAGAACTGTCCAGCCCCAAATGTCCAAAGTGTCAAGGTGGAGACACTCTGCCATAGGTGATTGTCTGGCTTTAAAAGAATGAGGCTGACCCAGATGATCCAAGATGTCCAAGACACTATATTAAGTGAAAAAAATATACGTAGTGTGATCTGATCTTTGTTATTGTTTGTTTGTTTACACATGCACAAATCTGGAGGAAAAGATGCCAAACTTAACAGAAGTTAGTTAACTCTGGTGGATGGAGTGTAACTTGCTACATTACAGTGTTTCTGGAATGTTTTAATTTTTCACAACAAAATTGTATTAGGTTTGAATCAGAAAAAGCATGTGGATGAATGGATGGACAGATAGATGGACAGATGGACAGATAGATACAAATAATATGTAAAAATTGGTAAATGAACCAGCTGGTGCAGGAGCCAGCCCTTCTGCCTGTAAAATTTCCATGGGCCGCTGCACAACAGAGACACGCACACCCTTGGAGCAACGTGACCTGGTGGGGTAGGGACTTCTGAGGAAAGAGCCATTGAAGCTCCAGGGTTGCAACCGGAGGACAGCTGTCTAAGGACAGGGTGACTCGCATGAACACTCCAGCCAGTTCCCCTTCCCTCCCCCATCCACGAGCAAGTCTCCCAGCTCCACCTTCCAGCCAAACATGTCCAGAAGCCCCCCCTTCCACCACCTCCACTGCCACCACCTGCCCAAGCCACCTCTCACCCAGATCCCTGGGACAGCTTCATACAGGTGCCTGGCTTCCACCCTTGTTCCCTCCAGCATATGTTCCACGCAGCAGCCAAAAATGCAGTACGGTTAAAATGCAGATCAGATCATGTCCCTCCTCTGCTCAAAACCCTCCCTGGCTCTCCATCTCCCTCAGAGGAAAGCCTCCAACGTCCTGGGGGATCTGGCCCTCATCATTCTATTATCACCTACTACTCTCTCCCTGGGTGACTCTGCTCCAGCCTCACCCTCCTCCTTGTGCTCCTGAAACCACCCAGACTTTCATCCCTACCTCAGGGCCTTTGCACTGGCTGTTCCCACCACCTCTTCTCACGGCTCCTTCATTCCCCAAGTCTCTGCTTCAATGCCATCTTGTCAGTGAGACTTTCTCTGACCCCTGAGCATTCTGGGGTGAGGATACATTTTTACTGAGGCAAAATTCCCATAACAAAATTTACCACTTTAAAGTGACAAGTCAGTGGTATTTAGTATATTCACAATGTTCTGCCACCATCCCCTCTATCTAGTTCCAAAACATTTTTATCAGCCCAAGAGAAACCCCATATTTATTGTCACTCCCCAATTCCACTCTCCAGAGTCCCTGGTAACCACAAATATGTCTTCTGTCGTCTGTGGATTTGCCTAGTCTGGATATTTCATATACATGGAATCATACAATGGGTGACCTTCTGTGTCTGGCTTTTTTTTTACTGAGCTTCATGTTTTCAAGGTTCATCTATGTTGTAGTTTGTATAATACTTCACTGCTTTCTCTTCCGACACAGCACTTGTAAAAGCAATTGGCACGGACGCTATTTACTGCTCTCCTCTTTTTAGACCACAGAGCCTTGCTTCTCTGTTTTGCCCAAAACCTAGCAGGGAGCCTGGCACAGAGTAGATTCTCAATAATAATTTTTGGGAGAATAAAGAAAAGCCATACATTGTTTCTGATTCTTATACAAACCCAGCACCAGAGTTTTATTATTCCCATTTTATAGATGAGGAAAGTGAGGCTCAGAGGGATTTAGTAACTTGTCCAAGGCCACAGAGCTGACCCAATGCCCATGCCTCCTTTGTGCTCCCACCCTTTTCCCTGAGCAAGAAAGATCCTTTCAAAAGCAAGGCTGGGTCTCACTGCCCATGACCTCAGGAGCCCAACAGCTTCATGTTATTCAAGAATAATAAAAACTGAAGAGGAAACCTAGCTCCCAAGGGTTAAGTTTAAAATAAAGGCCTGCCAGTAAATATTATTATATGCTTAACATTTAAAAAAAATATATTTGTCAGGCCCATAAATGGAAAATGGGCCACACCTGTAATTAAGCAAACAACTATGTTCAGAATGTCTCCAAACAGAATAAGACTATTTTTAGCAAAAAAAAAAAAAATGCATAATAGATATTTTGGTTCTCTTCGTTTGGTTCAGGGAGGGCAGCTCTGTAAACAGTCACAGACTCCACCAGCAGACACACCAATAAATATTTTACAAACATCATTTTTACATGGTTAGGGGCAAGCAGAACATGCAGATTGAAGGAAGAAGAGAAAGGTCTTTAACACATTTCCCATTCAAGGCCCACTTCTCTCCACCCACAGTGGAAGGGGGCAGTCTGGGGACAGGGAATATGCCCAGAAGTGGGCTTATCACCACCATGTTAAGCAAGTCACTTCTTTTCCTGGGCTTCATTTTCCCCAATTCTAAGTGAGAGGGTTGGATGAGATGATGTCTGGGGCATTTTCAGTCCTTGATGTTATGTCTCCATATTAATTCAGTTTTGCTCTGTGCCAACTCCTAATTCAGACTCAGAAGATACAGCTGAGAATCCATGCATATCTAAGAACATCCTTCTACGTAACCCTTAGGATAGCCTCCTTCCCTCTAGAGGAGAACAAGTCTGCAGAAGCTGGGGTTTTAGTGGAGAATCACACCAGATCCTCAGTTCTCTCAGGTGGAGGTAGTTGGGGGTCAGAGAGAGGTTCAGATAAGGATGAGGGATGGAGAAGAGGGTAGGGAAGAAAGTAACAACTTCCATCCAATTTGGTTATCACGTTATAAACCTTTTTTCATCTTTGCAACACCCATCTTCCAGGTAAGGAAACAGGCTCAGAGACATCACTGATCTAAGAGCCAAGCGATTTTCAACAAGAGTACCAAGACTGGGCTTCCCTGGTGGCGCAGTGGTTAAGAATCTGCCTGCCAATGCAGGGGACACGGGTTCAAGCCCTGGCCCAGGAAGATCCCACATGCTGCAGAGCAACTAAGCCCGTGCGCCACAACTACTGAGCCTGCGCTCTAGAGCCCGTGAGCCACAACTACTGAAGCCCGTGCGCCTAGAGCCCATGCTCTGCAACAAGAGAAGCCACTGCAATGAGAAGCCTGCGCACCGCAACGAAGAGTAGCCCCCGCTCGCCGCAACTAGAGAAAGCCCACGTGCAGCAACAGAGACCCAACGCAGCCATAAATAAGTTAATTAATTAATTAATTAATTTAAAAAATGATATGGAGCAAGTTAACAATAGTTTAAAAAAAAAGAAGTGGGGCTTCCCTGGTGGCGCAGTGGTTGAGAGTCCGCCTGCCAATGCGGGGGACACGGGTTCGGGCCCTGGTCTGGGAAGATCCCGCATGCCGCGGAGCAGCTGGGCCCGTGAGCCACGATTGCTGAGCCTGCGCGTCTGGAGCCTGTGCTCCGCAATAAGAGGGGCCGCGATGGTGAGAGGCCCGCGCACCGCGATGAAGAGTGGCCCCCGCTTGCCGCAACTAGAGAAAGCCCTCGCACAGAAACGAAGACCCAACACAGCCATAAATAAATAAATAAATAAATAAAGGAAGAAACAACCCCTCTCTAAAAAAAAAAAAAAGAAGTGGCCGGTCATGTAAAATGTACAGTGATATCAGATTACATTACAATTATTCTCATTAGATACACGCTGCTTGTGGTTAAAGATAGATGATAGATAGACAGATAGATAAACAGATAGATAGATAAAGAAGAATTTTTTTAAGGCCAGAATTAAATTTAGGAATAGAACGGTTTTTGAATAACGTTATAAGCCAGAAACCTACTCTCTTGGTTAAAAAGGACCAGCAAGTGACCCAGGGATGTTTTAGCTAACGTAACACTGAACTGAGACTTTCTCCTCATTTCACAAAATTAGAAGGATTAAAAGAAAATTGAAAGAGAAATTACTTTCTCTTGAGGGGTTCAGGGTTACACAGAACTTTCTTCTTGTCCTTCCCCAAATCCTGTGCTCAGTGAAATAGTGCCTGGTCATCTTCACCGGAGGTTCTGTGTTGGGTCATTTCTTCACCAGACATTTAATGACATCTACTAGGCATGAAGCACAGTGACACTGTCACTTCATCCTTACAATAGGCCGGCTTGATTTCCGCCCCCAGTTTACCAATGAGGAAACTGAGGCCCTGAGAGATCAGGGCTTGGCAACGTCACAGAATCTGAATCATGGACTAAGCTGTTGACCAGAGGCCAGGGTTTGCAAACTCAGACGTCCCCTGGGGCAGGCAGTGCTAACGAGCGAAGCAAAGGGGATACATCAGACCCAGGTGTACTCTTCATTTTGACAAATAAATGGGCTCACCATTCCCATTTTTCTTGAAGCATTCAGCCTTTTGACCTACCTTCTGTTTTCCTGGGTCTGATAGAAATATTCCTTTTCCATAACAAAATCAACAGCACAGGAGAAATGAACTATAGTAATTGACACTTGGCCTCAATGTCAGGCAGACAATAGGGCATGGTGGAGACTGGAGCAGATGGGGAGAGATGGGCCCTGCCTATACTTGGAAGTCCCTCTATGCTCCAGCCAGTGGTTGCTACTGGGTCTGATGCTGGGAACTCACCACACAGGATGTGCTGATTGACACACTGCCAGGAATAGTGCCCCATCTTGGGACTGCAGCCAGCATCCTCGGCACGTTTGTAGCAGCAGTCGTGGGAATGACAGCACCTGTGGGTGGCAGACAGGCAGACTGGCAGGTGGATGAAGGCAGGGATGCTCTCTTGGCCATCCTCCAGGACTACGGGCGAGTGAGGACCCACAGGGGGACAGCATCTCCTGGTCCAAGCCTTCTCCCTGAGAATCCCCATCCTGGGAAATAATTCCACCAACCCCAGTGTGTCCTGCGCTGCCTCCATCCCTCTGCCACACTCGAGCCTGGCCCCTGCCTGCCTCACTCTCTGAGTCTTCGAGCTCTGGCCACAGTGGTCTCTTCTCTGTTCCTGGAGCAAGCCACACCCTCCCCACCTCCTGACTTTGCCCACACTCTGCCCCCTGCCTGGGAGAATTTCATGCCCACTCTTCCTGCTCTAGGTCTCAGCCCAAGTACCCACCCCCACCCCCAGGATGCCATCCAGATCCCACATCTCCCCAGGCTCTGACAGTCTCCTGATCACACCCTCTCCTAAGCCCAGGTTCCTTCCCTCCGGGCAGGTTTATGATGAGACCCTAATTAGGGAGAAGACTGACTAGCAGCTGTCCTCCCTGACCAGACCTCTGTGAGGGCGGGGCCCTTTCTGTCCTGCTCCCCACAATGTCACCGATGTCCAGCCTGCCACGTAAGAGCACCTCGAAAGCAATAGTAATCATAATAATAACATACAAATTCCCTGAGAAACACCCACCAATGTCTGTAAACTCGTCCATCATGCAATCATCCACTGCTCTTGCTTCCATCCAGCCAGCAGCCCCACCCTGCGCTGAGCCCTCAGTAGAGTCTGGCAGGGAGAGGTCAGCCAGATTCCACTCTGCCCTCAAGGAGCTCCCAGTCTGGCGGGGAGAGGCAGACAAGCCACCAGATGCCACGTGTGTGGCGAGAAGTGCTGGGATGTGGGGTAAGGAGAGGGGCTTCTGGGAGCCAGAGAAGTGCCAGGCCCAGGTGGGCTGCAGGGAAGGCTTCCTAGAGGAGGTGAGGCCTGGGCTGCACCTGGAAAGATGTGCAGGAACTAGACAACCAGAGTGTGGGAGGGAGGGCAGGGCCCACGGCAGGAGCCTCCAAGGGGCGAGGCTGGATAAAGACGTGTCAGTGACAGCTACATCCTCCGAGCTCCGGAAGAGACAGTCACATTCCACGCCCCCGCCCCTCACCAGCACTAAGTGGAAATGGTGAGTGGCTGTGTCTCTTTAAGCCTCAGGGACCTCATCTGTAAAACGAGGATCACCATCATACCTGCCTCCGCGATGGCCGTGGCCCTGAGGGCAAATGAGAGGAAGTCGTGGCAAGATCCAAGTCCACAGCCTCGCACAGAACAGGCCCTTCTCACACAGCAGCAGAGGGCAGTGATCGGGGGTGTGAATCTAGCCAGGCTGCCTGGGTTCAAATCCCAGGCCCCACCCCTCACTCTCTATGTGGCCCCAGGCAAGTTGATCTCTCTGCCTCACTTTCCTTATCTCTGAAATGGGGTTTTGTGAGAACTCAAAGGGGTTCTCAGAACAGTTCTGATGCATAATAAGTCTGATCAATGATGTGCAATTTTTTTCAGCTAACATAATCAATCACTCCATGGCCAGACTGGGGGGCAGCTGGCACCACAGTTTGGCCTCATTGGCCGTGTTGCCCAGGAGGCCCTCTGCCTGCAAGTAGTATCGCGTGCTGGGATCTTCCTAGTCCAAACCCCAACCTCGTTTTTAGGTATTTCCTCATAGGAGATATTTCCTTAATGACCCCAGGGGGTGGGATCTTCTGGCCCCAGCGTGCACTCACCAGTCAATGGCATCCCTGGGCTGGCCATGGCCACCCAGGCCACAATAGCAGCCGTAGTTCATGTAGGCCATGGCGGTGCGGGTGCCAGCACAGTGCACAGTCCCTGCCAGTTCTATGAGCCCACGTCGGTGCACATGTGACCTCTGGGAAGCTGGGGTGGGTAGGGGGAGACAAAGGTTAGAGGCTGCAGGTGGCGGTTGCCCTGGCCCTGAGGAAGGGCACCAGCCTGAAAAGGGCCTGGATGACTATCTCAGTTTGAATCCTGCTTCTTATTCCTAGCTGTGTGATCTTGGACAGCTCAACCTCTCTGTGCCTTGGTTTCCTCATTTGTAAAACAGGGGAATAAAGGGATCTCACTCCCAAGAACGGAATGAGATCATGCATGTAAAGCACCCGGCACACAATGAGCTCTAACTACTGTTATCAATATCTTCAAGGCAGCCATGAAGGAGAAAACAGGTCACAGAGCCACAGCATCTGAAAAAACTCCCACCTCTGGGCCTTTGCACAGGCTGTTCCCTCTTCCTGGAATGCCCTGATTCCCAATCCTTTGCCCTTATCAACTCCAGACAGAGTCAGATTGCAAGTCGTGCATCAAATGTCTGTCCAGTTGCCTGTGCTGGGCACTGGACATCAGAAATGAGCTGAACAGAGTCCCTGCCATCAAGGCGGGCTCCTCTGCGGGGGCTTCCCTCTCCCTGGGTCTCCACTGCCCCCACCCCTGCCCTCCAGACTCTGGCTCAGGGCCCTCTGCATCTCTTTCTTTTTTTTTTTTTTTTTTTTGCATCTCTTATTTTCACTGCCCGGCACAGCTTCCTCCCACACGGGGAGGCCCTGTGGCCACATCCCAGCCATTTTTCTGGATCCCCCATGTGGCTGTAACACATAGCAGTACATAGCTGGTGCGACAGGAACCCCTGCATCTCACATGGAAGAAAGAGGAGGCCCAGGTGGAAAGGACAACCCTAAAGTCACACAGCCCACAAGAACCTGACCTGACTGGGGGCTTCTGACTCCCAATCCAGTGCTCCTTCCTCCTTGCCCAATAGCAGCAGGGGAGGGAGCCCTGCCAGGGTGACAGAGCTGAGGGGCATCAAGGGGTCCACTGCTCGGGGTAAGGGGCCTCCAAACCTGCTGTGAGCTGGGCATCAGAGAATCCCAGAGCCACTCCTTCTTCTGGTGAGGGCCATGAGTCCACTCTGGCATTTAGTCAAAAAACACAGTCAGAGCCACAGTAAGGAGATGCTATCACTGGGGCCTCGCCCTGCACCGGGCACTGTGCTCCCCAATTTATAGGCGACATCTGTTGTCAACTTCCTTGTCTCGTGGGTGGCTAGTCTCCCATTTACAGATGGGGAGACTGAGGCTACGAGAAGCAAAAGGACCCATCCCAGGTCTTAGAGCTGGTGAGCTGCTGAGCAGAAACTCGTGCCCAGGCCGGCCTGATTCCTGGGAGCCCGCTCTCTGCCCACTGCTCCAGGACTGAGGATCCAGAGGAGATTTTTGCATTGCCTTTAATCATCATGTCTTTTTATCTAGAAAAAGAATTTATCATGCTGACTTTTTTGAAGAGTCCAAACCAAAATTCAATTTTTTTTTTTTTTTTTTTGGCTGTGCCACGTGGCTTGTGGGATCTTGGTTCCCCGACCAGGGATAAAACTGGTGCCCCCAGCAGTGGAAACTCGGAGTCCTAACCACTGGACCACCAGAGAATTCCCTCAATTTTGTCTTTTTCTCAGTGGGAAAAGGAGCATATTCATGTAGGGGACTGGAGATAAGTTAAATAGAAACAAAATGTAAAAACAAGTTTAGAGTTAAAAGCTTTGCCTTCCTCTCTGGATGACCCGTCCTCGCTCTCACAGGACTTCCTGAGCGCTGCTCCCAGTTGCCCACACCTCTGCCTGAAACCTCCCCAGGCTCCCGTCCCCCTCCAGGTAAAGCTCAGGGTCCTCACTGATCAGGGGCCCTGCAGGAGCTGACCCTCCCCTCGCTCCAGCGCCCTCTCTCAACGTGCCCCACATGGACCCCACTCATCATGTCCTGTTCCTCCAGTTAAACTGCCTGTCACATACACCCCGCGTTGCAAATGCCCTCACCCCATCCTCACCCAGCTCACCCATCACCTCCTTCTAGAATCTGCTTCACCCCCATGTGACCACAGGGGCCCTTGTCACGCTGTGCCACTGTCTGCTCATGGGCGTGACCCTTCAGCCTGGACAGATCTCTGCCGCAGGCAGCCTCGGATCCCCTGGCATGCAGTGGGCTTTCAGAAAAGCTTCCTTGACCCCTGGATCCACCAAGCCCCATGGAACACTCCCAGTGTAAGCACATCTGGGGACTTCCCTGGCGGTCCAGTGGTTAAGACTCTGCGCTGCCATTGCAGGGGCGTGGGTTCCATCCCTGGTCAGGGAACTAAGATCCCGCGTGCCACGTGGCACAGCCAAAAATAAATAAAATAGAATAAAAACTTGAAAAAAAAAAAAAGCACATCTGACAGGACCCCAGTTCCAAACCCACACCCCAAAGCTGTCCCCAGAGGTCCCCCCACACTGACCTGACCCCCACTCTGGCATCTCAGGGTCCTGGACTCAGCCCTAGGGAGAACCAGGCATGGGTGGACACCCAGCACTCGATGTGTAACCAAGGCAAACATTCCCTCCCTGCCAGCTTAGGTGGGGCAGGTCATTCTGGGGGCTGTTTGCTGTGTCTGCCCACAACAGCCTCTGCTGGGAGTGCCAAGGCTGTCCAGGCTTCCTGTGGGCCTGAGGGTGTGTGTGTGTGTTTGTGTGTGTGTGCTTCTCTCTGTATGTGTGTCCATAAGGGGCTGTCTCGGTATCCTTGAGTGCGGGTGTGTGGGTGTGTGCGTTTCCCTCGGGGTGTCTTTGCCTGTGTCTGTGTATGAGCCTGTCCGTGAGCCCAGCACCTGAGTGCCCAGATGAGGCTGGGGGCGTTCTGTGCTTGTGTGTCTCTGTGCTTGTGGCGTCCACATATGTCCCTGTGGGTAATATGCCAAGGGGACCTAGCCAAGGGTGACGTCCAGGGGTGGTTGAGAAGGGGACATTGCGTTCTTCCCCAACCCCAGGTAGGGCTGGGCCCCTTCTCCTCTTGCTCCTTTCAGCCTCTCGTGTCCCCCTGGTGGTCCTACTGCAGACCCCAGGGATAGGCGGAGTGAAGGCTCAGTTCACAGGACACCAGGCCAGGTGGATGGGGAGGTCTGGTCACTGGAGAGGGTGCCAGGGAGTGGAGAGGTTTTGGGGGAGAGCACTGAGGCCCTGGGTAAGCACTGGGCTAGTTCTGGGTCCCTGGAAGCAGTGAAGGAGGGGGCTGTAGGGGAGGACGGGGGTGGGGGACAGGGCTCCCAGGAAGCTGGGAAGCAACGTGTGGGCGGGCCACAGAAAGGAGGGCTGGGGGTTGTAGGGCTCCTGGGTCCCCCGGGAAGGCTGGGGAGGCAGGGCTCCTGGCACCCTGGGGGGGACTGGAGGAGCCCCGGGAACTCCTGGGTCCTTGGAGGGGGCCCATCCCTCACTCACCTGAGCTGAGCCCGAGTCCGGGTCCCAGTAGCAGCAGCAGCGACAGCCCTACTGGCGGGCACAAAGGCAGTGGACCCATCGGAGGGCGGCAGGAGTGGGGCGGTCTGGCGGGCCAGTGTAGTCACCGAGCCGGCCGAACCCCCTCCCCGACGCCCCGCGCGGCCCCGCCCCCGGTCTCACTCTCTCGCGGGCCGGGCGGAGCCGCCAGGGGCGGCACGTGGGGCGGTGCTGGGAGGCCGTAGGGACCTCTGCATCTTGATCACCGAAAGGGGGCCGGGCCCGCGGGGGCGAATCCGGCCCCGGGATGTCTCGGATTGGGGATTGCGGAGAATTACGGAGGAAAGGAGTTGAGCACAGGTCGGGCCGCGGAGTAAATGCGAGGTACTCGGTATTATCATTACCTGCGGGCAGCTCCCAGAGCTCACCTGGGCGTCCGACGGGAGGAGACTTGGGGGAGAGGGAGGGACTGGAACGCTCTTTAAAACTTTAAATGTGGGAAGCCTGGCGTCCCTGATTCCCCTGAAACCAGCTCTCCCGAGGGGGGCAAAGACTTGCTCAACGTCACAGAGTGAGTTCTGGTAAAAGACAGCGCAACAGGGGTGGGAAAGGGGAGTGAAGCTGCAGCTGCGTCTGAGCAAGCCCCCCACTCCACTCCCTCCCCTCCTCAGGCCCTTCATCTGGTCGAGGGCAACAAGGCCTCTGAGGGACCTTGTGAGGCCGGGAAGAGGTACACAGCAGGTGCTCAGTATCAAAAAGAGATGACAGTCGTGGCACACATCTGTCCCCCTTTGTCCCTGGTGCTACCCTACCCAATTAGTCATAACTACTTCTGAGAGTGGAATCCTAGACCCCTCCCCATCCCCACTGCCAAGCCCTCCTAAAGATACTGGCACCTAAGGTGACGTCACATCTCACCTGCTACAGTGTGCTGAGGGCATCAGGTGCATGATCTTATCACAACCTCAGACCCCTGGTGTCCCCATTTTCACAGGAAGAAACTGAGGCTCAGAGAAGCTAAGAACCAAGAAGCAGGGGAACCCAGACTCAAATTCATTTCTACATGGTGCCAAACCCCTGTCTGCCTCCTATGAAAACCTGCGGCATCAGGGCATCCGTGTGCCACACTCTGAGGTTACTCTCTCCCCACGGGAGTGAGCTCCTCAAGGCAAGACCTAGGTCTCTCCTCTTGAACGCCCAGCACTGGCTTGCCTGGCACAAAACAGGTATCCAATTAAGGCTTGTCCAAACAGATTATGGGTTTCGGACTCTCCAAAACATGGGGTAAAAACCATTTTCTTTCTTCTGAAGGTCTCCATGGGCAACAGGGAATAAAATATCCCACATAAATCTAGGGAGAAAGACTTTTTTTTTATGAATCAGAAAAGCAATTTAGTGTCAATAATGTATTAATCCGGGGACTTCCCTGGTGGCACAGTGGTTAAGAATCCTCCTGCCAATTCAGGGGACACGGGTTCGATCCCTGGTCCGGGAAGATCCCACATGCCGCAGAGCAACTAAGCCCATGCGCCACAACTACTGAGCCTGTGCTCTAGAGCCCGTGAGCCACAACTACTGAGCATGCGTGCCACAACTACTGAAGCCTGCGTGCCTAGAGCCCGTGCTCCGCAACAAGAGAAGCCACCGCAATGAGAAGCCCGCGCACCGCAAAGGAGAGTAGACCCCACTCGCCACAGCTAGAGAAAGCCCGTGCGCAGCAACGCAGACCCAAAACAGCCGAAAATAAGTACATTTTTTAAAAATGTGATAATCTGGTTGATGAAGAGTCCATACCTCGCACTGCCCTCCTTCAAATGCGAAGATGCTGCTGTGTCTGTCTCACCTCTGCAAAGCTTTGTGCCTGAGATCCTCTTCTGGTTTAGGGAGAAAGACTTTTGCTTTCAGGGAGTTCCCAATCACTATGCATGGAGGAAAACTCATTTATACTGATGGGTCCATTATAATTAAGAAGTCAGGAAATCTGTTCTCAATATTGGAACTTTTGTACCCCAAACTACTGCTTTAACTGGTTATCCTCAATCATCTGCAAAGCTCATTTATGCAGAATAATTTGTTCCCAAATATGTTAAATAATTGGAGCATTGAGACCATCACCAACTATACTAATGACCTACTCTCTCCTTAATTAACATATTTAAAATAACCTAAATTATCAGTCTGGTCCAGAGGTGCCTCCGTTGAATGTGCTGAGAGATGAGGGGAAATGACACAATGTGAATGGAGCCAAATCATCTCACTTCCTAAGGGTGAGTTAAGCATATCAGTTAACTGTGTCCTAGTGTTGGTCTCAGTCTAACTACATCTTCAGTTTTCATCCTGGTCTATGACAAAAGGTTGCTACAATGTTTGGTGAGTAAAATGATTTCTTCCAGGTGATCGAAGTGGGTGCTCTTCTATGATTAGAAGATAAAATAACTCTATACATACAGTGGAGCATGTGAATCTATGCACATGCTCCAGCTTTTGAGACCACAAATAATAGAGCAGTGAATCCTGATACAGACCAGCACACCCTTTAACCCAGCAACCCATTTCTAGGAATAGCTCTAAGAAAATAAACTCCTCAGACAAGATTTATACACAAAGTTGTTCCTTAACAAAGAGCAAAAACCTAGAAACAACCTAAATATACAACAATTAAAAGGTAGTTAAATTATGAGATTTTCATATGATAGAATATGCATTCATTCTAATATAGAGTGTTTTTGAAGAATATTTAATGGTCATTTTAAAATACTTTAAAAAGCAGAAATTTACAGTATAATACTGCCTTTATACTTACAGATCATACAACAGAGAGAGAGCCATATATAAACATATCTATATGCATATACCCACTACACATGCTTACATGGGGCTGTCTCTGGAACAAGCAGAAGAGTGAAGAAGAAAAATCTGGAAAATGAATGAAGCATATTGAAATGGTTACTGGTTATCTTCTGTTGGTGGAATTGCATGATTCTTATTTTTATCTTGTATCTTTATTTTCCAAATTTCTATGAGAACCTAAACTCTTGTGATTCAGAGAAAAAAATTAAAATTAAAACAAAATCAGATAAATAAACTGTAATTCAAGAAAACTTGTCTATTGAAAAATTATCTTGATATTATTCTGAAAACTCAGAGACACAGATATAAGGATAAAGATACCCATCTGTTTTGGGTTTCTGTTTTGCAGTTTTTGAAAAAACTTTGTATCCCTGTGGTTACCAGGGGCTGCAGGGAAGAAGAGGGGAGCTGTTGTTTAATGAGTACAGAGTAAAAAAATACGCATTTACCTCTTGATTCAGGAATCCCATTCTAAGAATCTATCACAAAAATATACTGGCAAAAAAATGAAATGGCATATGCTCAAGGCTATTCATTTTAACAGTTTTATAACAGCAAAGTAATGGAAAAAACATAAATGCCTATCAATAGGGGAATAAATAGGGTACAACCTTACAATTTTAATAAGTTTTCATCAGAAACAGTACAGTTTCTTTTTTTAAATTATTTATTTATTTGTTTGTTTTTATTTTTGGCTGTGTTGGGTCTTCGTTTCTGTGTGAGGGCTTTCTCTAGTTGCGGCGAGCGGGGGCCACTCTTCATCGCGGTGCGCGGGCCTCTCACTATCGCGGCCTCTCCTGTTGCGGAGCACAGGCTCCAGACGCGCAGGCTCAGTAATTGTGGCTCACGGGCCCAGTTGCTCCGCGGCATGTGCGATCTTCCCAGACCAGGGCTCGAACCCGTGTCCCCTGCATTGGCAGGCAGATTCTCAACCACTGCGCCACCAGGGAAGCCCCTAGTACAGTTTCTTAATTGAAGTAGAGTTAATATACAATATTATGTAAGTTACAGGTGTAAAATATAGTGATTCACAATTTTAAAGGTTATACTTTATTTATAGTTATTATAAAATATTGGCTATAGTCTCCATATTGTACAATATATACTTGTAGATTATTTTATACATAATAGTTTGTACCTCTTAATCCCCTATCCCTATATTGCCCCTCCCCCCTTCCCTCTCCCCACTGGTAACCATCAGTTTGTTCTCCATATCTGTGAGTCTGTTTCTTTTTTGTTATATTCACTAGTTTGTTGTATTTTTTAGATTCCACATATAAGCGATATTATACAGATCCTGAATAGCCAAAACAATCTTGAGAAACAAGAACAGAGCTGAAGGAATTATGCTCCCTGACTTCAGACTATGCTTCAAAGCTACAGTAATCAAAACAGTATGGTACTGGCACAAAAACAGACACATAGATCAATGGAACAGAATAGAGAGCCCAGAAATAAACCCATGCATTCATGGTCAATTAATCTACAACAAAGGAGGCAAGAATATGCGATGGAGAAAAGACAGTCTCTTTAATAAATGGTGCTCTGGAAAACTGTACAGATACCTGTAAAGGAATGAAATTAGAGCATTCTCTAAGACCATATACAAAAATAAACTCAAAATGGATTAAATACCTAAATTAAAACTGAAAACCATAAACCTCCTAGAGGAAAACACAGGCAGAACACTCTTTCACATAAATCGTAGCAATATTCTTTTGGATTTGTCTCCTAAAGCAATAAGGAGCAATAAGGAAATAAAACCAAAAATAAGCAAATGGGACCTAATTAAACTTAAAAGCTTTTGCACAGCAAAGGAAATCATCAACAAAACAAAATGACAACATACTGAATGGGAGAAAATATTTGCAAATTATATGACCAATAAGGGGCTAATATTCAACATATGTAAACAGCTCATACAACTCAACATCAAAAAACAAACAACCTGGTTTTAAAATAGGCAGAAGAAATGGATAGACATGTTTCCAAAGAGGAAATGCAGATGGCCAACAGGCACATGAAAATACGCTCAACATTGCTAATCATCAGGGAATGCAAATCAAAACTGCAATGAGATATCACCTCACACCTGTCAGAATGGCTATCATCAAAAAGAACACAAATAACAAATGTTGGTGAGGATGTGGAGAAAAGGGAACCCTCATTCACTGTTGGTGGGGATGTAAATTGGGGCAGTCACTATGGAAAACAGTGTGGAGGTTTCTCAAAAAACTAAAAGAACTACCATATGACCCAGAATTTCCACTCCTGGGTATATATCGAAAAATCAAACAAAAACAAAAACACTAATTCAAAAAGATACATGCACCCCAATGTTCATAGCAGCATTACTTACAATTGCCAAGATATGGAGGCAACCTAAGTGTCCATCACAGATGAATGGATAAAGAAGATGTGGTATATATACAACGGAATAGTGCTCAGCCCTATATATACAATGGAATGAAGTTTTGCCATTTGCAGCAACATGGATGGCATTGGAGTGTATTATGCTAAGTGAAATAAGTCAGACAGAGAAAGACAAATACTGTAAGAAGCAGTACAGTTTTAACGGGAAAGAACTCTGCATATAGCTATGAGTGATCACCAGGATATACTGTCAAGTGAAAAAAAGCAAGGTGTAAAAGAGTATGTATAGTAGGACCTGTTTTGTTTAAGGGGAAAGGCTATAAATACATCTACATATGAATTTTTCTATATATAAGAGTAACAATGGAAAGATGAAACTGAGTCCCCCTGAAACCAAGTTCCTTTACTGAGTTTATGATTAATCTCTCTATCCAAAACTTTATTCCCTTTCTTGTCCCCTCTGCCCTCAATCCTGTGCTAACTGAACACTAATCAACCAGAGTCAGATGACTAAAATTGCTGTTGTCAATAACATGGCTAATGACTAAAATTGCTCTCATAGATGTCATCATTAACGTTGTTTCTCCAGGGCCAGATGAGCTCACAGACCCCAGAGCCATGAACCATCTGGCCAGAGAATTGTAAACCAGAGATATCCTGACTTCCAAAAAATG